>NC_143453.1:8624563-11144126 GCF_987193195.1 Phasianus colchicus | reverse complement strand
TCTGGATGATTTAATGATGCTGTAGAATGCGATTTTATAGCAAACTTCCTCTACTTTGTGCCAATCCCCAAAATGATACCTCCAGGAAAACTTCTGATTTTCTTAAAAAGTTCCCACTGCCTGTTTTTTGTTCTTGCTTCCTTTGTTTTAAATGAAGCCCCAGTGCTTTTCCACATTGTAGAAGGGAGAGTGCATGGTTACCTTGCTTTAAGAAGCAATCATATCCCTATAAATGTTTGCCTTAAGTTATCTGCTTCTAAGGCTTCCTGAATGGAACTGGAATCTGATAAAACTGAAGGCGATCTAATACAAGCAGACAAGTCATAGCAGAAAATGAGTGCAGTGATGTTAAATAAACAAAACTCTGGTAATGAACTCTTTGCTTGTAGACAGAGAACAGCTCTCAGAATTGCAAATTGTTTTCATACTTCAATACTCTTTCCATTATAAAGCAATTAACTCTCCTCCATATTTTTTTTAAGAAAAAAAAATTGTTTCAAACATGACATTTTTCTCACTTTCCAAATATTTTTTTTTGCAATTTCTTAGTCTTTACTGCTTTGGATGAAGGATTCACATTCTTCATAATGTCTTGGACACAAGAACAGCTGAGGTGAATTTTCACATACTCAGTTTCCTAGAGAAAATGTGTTGTTTAGGATTGACTTCTAATAATTTTTTCCATGATGTTTATTTCATACATATGAAGAAGTTCCTCCATCTTCACAAGGTAGATTTCAGCAAATTGATTTACCTTAAGTTGTTATTTCCACAAATAGTCATAGCAAATCTCAATTACCAGCATGATATGCATTAGAGTGTTCATGCCACATCTTCAGAACATCTGTTATTGTTCATAACTGGAAGTACTTGACTTGGCCATCTTCTTTCAGTGTGTTTTACTTCCCCTGCCTGCTCTTTGAACTAATCAACAGCAATCAAGAGGGGAGAGGAAACACTGAGTGCAGAAAGAAACAAGGTGCTCTAATTCATTCCATGCTTGAAGAAACAAAAAGTGCGCTTGGAAAATAAACTTTTATGTTTCTAAATACAACAGCAACAATGACAGAAGAAAAAATCCAGCAGGAAAAGTTCTATGAATATATGTTTAAGACAGATTCATACTGATTCGGAAACATGACCTCAGACTTCCTAATTTAATCCTTTTTTAAGCTCCTCTACTGTGCTATTATTCATATAATTAGACAATATTCTAAATGAAAATAGAAATTGAGTGTTTTCCTCAAAACGAAGCATGCAGCTTTAGGTCTTGAAACTTTTACGGGATGAAAAAAATATTTTGTACCTGTGTTTTATTTTATTTAATTTTTATTTTCTTCTTGACAAACATAGAAAAGTTTTGCCTTGAGGTGCTTTGTTAAGGAGGTAACCTCATCACAATATCCACTATTCTTCTTTTTGATGGAAAAAAATAACCAAACATTTACTGGTAAAAAAAAAAAAAAAAAAGATATGCACGGATGATACAGGAGTCCTCTTATAAGTTCTGCCTTTATTTTTTTGGGCTCTGATTTTAATGCCAAAAAGGCATGGAAAAGGCACGTGGAATCCACGGGGGAGAGAGAAATTAGACAGCAGCTGACATGACTGAATTCTAAACTACTGAATATTTTACAGTTAGATTAGATAATGCTAGGTTGTGCTAAGCATAGCATCAGCCTATCTGGGGGCTTTTGTTTTCAGATGCAATTTGAAAATTGAAGCCAGCAGCCAGAAACATTTAATATCTTTAACTCAAGGCATGAGTCATCATCGTGCCCAGAACTGGTGTAAGACCCCTCTCTCACAGGCATGCTTGGCACTTGGTCCTAGGCTGGGAATTCTCCTGTTTTAGTTCTGCTTTGTTTTATTTCACCTTTTTTTTAGTAGAAAGTTGAGAATTCAGTACTAGCATGCTGAATTGGCTGATCCAATAGAAACAGCAACATATATCATACAACTGAGAAGATGTACTTAATTAAACTCAAGATGATGTAGCTGAATACAAAATAGCCGTTTACTTTGATATTTTAAATATGGTCACAAATGTTTATGAGGCTGAAAACACAAGCACAAAGCCACATATTTTGCAGTCAGACAATGCAAGTTCATTAGGCTGAGACGCAGCCTAGAGCATCGTGCTATGAATCCCTTTGGATGGAAATGGGGTGAGGGTGAGTGCCAGACATCTGCTGGTGTGGATCAGTGAACTGAGGATAATTTTATTCTACTCTTTATTCTTCCATTATAAACCAAATGAATGAAAATAAAAGTTCTGGAAGTCTTTCTTGACAATGGTGAACACTTACAAGTTGGATCGAAAGAGAAAGATGCCTGGGTCTTGCTAAGAAACATTTTTTTGGTGGCAACGTTGTGCCTTTAGGGCAGCTTTGAGGTTCTGCTGTAAGATGAGTCTAAAGGCATCTTCCCAGTGCAGCTTCGCGGTTGCTCAAGTGTTACAGATGGATTTGTGTCCCCTCAGTCATGTGTTGATCATCTCTTCTCTACAAGTGGGGATTCATTGGTTCAGTTGGTTTGGTAGGTATGGATCTTCTCCCTTTGTTTGAAAACAGGCAGTGTGTTTTTCACCCTTAGGGCTGTGGTAGGTGCTGAAGAGGCTGCTGAGTTGAAGGTCAAGCTGCTTTTTCCTTCTGTAAAAGAAAAGAGGTGGTGCTTATTTCATTGTTGTAACATTTTGCTGCCACGAGGGCCCCTTTACGAGGTAATGCCTTTTAACATGTGGCACTGGAGCCATTATTTGGTTACTGGAGCACAAAAATTGTTTGGCAGGAACTTGTCACTGCATATGCTCCCAGGAACAGCAGCCTGTGAGTGTGCAAATACATGTTTTCTCCTTAGTAGATCTCAAGTTATTTATTTTCAGGATTGTTTTAAACTCTCCTGAATTACTGTTTTTTATAGGCTGAATTGCTGCTGCTGTCAGCAGGGAAGTAAGGAGCTAGCTCTCAAGGAGTTTTCATGCTCTTCAGAGGAATGCAATGAGAAAGGTGTTATGCCTTGCTGCAGCACCAAGACTGTGAGTTCAGGATCTGTACCCATGTCACTGGCCCTGAGTGAGTTTGTGCTTCCCCGGGAAGCCTGTCAGGCTGGCAACACCATGATGTGATCCTAGTGTACAGTACCCATTTACTTTACCCAAATGACTTGAAGGGAATGGTGCCAATACTTCTAACACTGGAATGAAGCCTCCCTCCCTTCTTACAGCATTCACATGTGAGGAGAGGACAGGGATTTAAAGGATTTGGTTTTGTTGCAAGAAAGCTTTGTCTTCTGCTCCTTATGCTCCATAACAGTAACTTCCCAGGTATCCAGCTCTTCTTCATTCTGCCTTGTCTGAAATGCCTTGACATGAGATCTGTGATCAGTTCACACCGATGACTGCACTGCCTGCTTTCTCTTTTTCTCTTTTTTTGTTCTAATATTTTAGAACAGATGTGTGCACACTACTTCTTCTGTTGGCCTCTTTTTTTTCTCTCCCCACTACACAGCCATAGTCTCTTGCATCGTGCTGACATGCAGAAGTTGTTTGGGGAGACATTAGCATATATGCCAAGCTCTACAGAATGTACTGTGTAAACTTTTATTGGGCAAGCTGTTTTCGTTTTCTCACCTAACAGTCTTCCTCTACCTTGTCCTCCCTGTTTAATATGTTCAAGGCATCACCCATTTCTCCAATAAAATAGCTTTCTTTTTTTATGGCAGCAACAACTTGTTGCCCAGTGCATTCAGTTGGAAAGGTGCCTTAAATCTTTTCATTATTCATGTGAAACTTGTTGGAGGTTGTAGTGGAAAAGGCAGAGAGTGATTCCCAACTGCAGTCACCACTTGGTAGCATGATATGTGCAGCTGAACCACCCAAAAGAGGGGCATCTGCAGCATGTTTGTGGCAGGCCAATATTGAAGGAGGAATGAGATAAGGAGTTGAGTGATCCTAACCAAGGATGAGGTTGTGGTGCTGAATGTTCATGGAATTAAAGTAAGTAAAATTAAGGATGTTTGTGCCTCAATTGTTGTGGTTTTTTTCAAGATGCTTTTTCAAGTTGAGGGAAATTTTATAGAAGTGACAATCATATACTGAGTATAATTGCAATTATCACACATACACAGTAAGAACCCTTCAAGTCTGTAAGAACCTGTAAAAAAAAAAAAAAGTGGAAAATTTGAATAATATATTTATGTTAATTCTTGACATTAGACAAGCAAGATGTGCAGTTTCCTCATGTTCTCTTAGCAGGCTTTAAGTATGTATGTGAATTGAAATGAAGATAAGAATAATAAGTTCTACTGGTGACTATGGGGTGTTTAGGGGCTATCATTCTATATGAGCATCCAGTTCATGCAACCTTCAAAAAGGCTGCCGTTACTGCAAGTGCTGCCAAGCTGCTCGCCTTAGGATGTTTCAGTATTGGAGGCACCTCAAGCTACTAAAGCTTTTTGAAAATCTTGGCTGTGAAGTCTGGAGCTGTGAATATATAATAGATGATGGCACAAGGCCCAACTGGAATCCAAACACACACATACAAAACCACACAAGAATATGAGAAGTTCTAACAAGATATGTGCTCTGCTGCTGCTCTCATCACATTTCCAGAAAATGGCACATGGAAATTAAGAATTTACTCTCTGCCCATTTCTTCTAGCCTTAAGGTTAAATTCTGAACTTTATGGGACGTCCTGGTTTCCTCTGTTTTTCATCTCCTTTTCCAACATAACACTGCCTTTTGGTTTTGTCATCTTGAAAGCTCAGAGATATTCTGAATTTTATCTGCAGGGAAGCTCATTTGTTTTTAAATGATTTTCAGTCTGGAAGCTGGGAGATTACAGGCAGCTGCAAAAGAAATTGCTTCCGAATAAAGATGAGTTTCTTGGTTACCTGAAAACCAAAACTAGTTCAAAATAAGAATTTAAAGTATGAGATTATTTTAGCAGGTTGATCCAATGAGTTTATGTTGCAAGGCCTGTAAAATAATGAAGAGGAGGACTCTGATTTCTTCGTCTCATGTAGTCTGTCAAGTGAGTCAAATGCTGAGCTGGGACATGGCAAAAGCTGTGTTAGGTAACATGTGAGGGAATGCAAGTGCTTCCTTTGCAGCGTTGTGTTTGGCAGCTTTATGTCTGGGAATCTCACAGAGTGCTGAGGGAAGTGGTTTTCTGTTCTATGCAGGCCCAGATCCAGTAAGGGCAACCTGCAGATCTGTGGCAGGTGAGGTGGGTCAGGTTCCCCAGGTGTGGTGTCACACTTATGCACTCTGCTTCCTCCAATGAGCAGCAGAGCACATAGGAAGGATGGGGAAGGAAAACCCCAGTCTGCTGGGCTGAAAACTTCAGTGCTACCATTGCATTCATATCATTGGCAAATCCTGGTCATAACTGTTTGCTAGGAAGGTGATACAGGCTCTCATTTGTTCCAGGTTTTCCTTTGATATGAACTGGAATTCATCAAGGAAGGCATCTGCAACAGGAAAGGATGTGGTTGTCCGAGGGATCTTTTGTTCATGAGGCAGGTATTAATATAATACTTTTTAATGGATGATGAAGTTTAACGTGGTTAATAGAAGATCATTTTCCTGTGCTGTGGTTAGGAAGATATGTATGAAAAAGCAGAGTAGAAGCCCTGGGGAAGTAATTTTTTCTTCTCATTCTTTTTTTCTTTCTGCCTCCCCCTGTTTTAATTTCTTATTCTTTGCTTTTTTTCTTCTTTCTTTTGTCACTTCACTGTCATCAATTTTCTTTTAGGGAGAGATAATTGTGAAGGGAAAGAAGTTTAAAATTAAGACATTTCAAAGTTTGCCTTCTAATATTTTCTAAGGAAGCTCAGATTGCCTGTGTTTTTCTATTTTATGTTCTATGCTGTGCTGTCCCTGATAAGAGACTTCAGTGGTTTGAGTGAACACCAAAGTATCAGCCTAAAGCAAGAAAACAGTCAAAAAAAAAACAACTCAAGGCTGTCTTTTAATGGACAGTGTTTGTTCCCGTCTTCTGTGATTCTCCCACAGCTGTGATCAGGAATTCTAAGGACAGCAATACCTGCCTTGCTCTGCCAGTAAACTGGTGCTAATACACACAGGCACGCACAGTGGGAGGAATAATATTGCATTTGATCTGAAGGATCAAACATTTTGGGGAATCATCTGATCTCAAGGATATCTGCTCCTTCCTTTCCCCTTATTACTTTTTAAAGATGCATCCCTAACTAGCCTTTGTCTCTTCTCTGTAAACAGCAGTGCTGTAAGATAAAGAGATTGGCAATGAAAGAAGAGGGAGGTTGTTTTTTGTTGGTGTTTCAGTATTTGTTAGATGTGCATCAGACCTCTTTCTTCTTAGTATGAGGGAAGGGACCACAAGTGTTAAGTGATACAAAACCAGAGAATTAGTATGCAGGTTGTAATCACTGTTTATTTTAGTTCTACAGCATACATTAGCTTGTTAGGTATCTAAACCTGCCCTGTCACAGCACTGGTCTCATTTCACCTCCTCTGTGGCAGTGGCTGGGAGAATCATAGAATCATTAGGTTGGAAGGGATTTTTAAGACCATCTATTTCCAACCCCCTGCTATAGGCAGGGACACCTCTCTCTAGCCCGTGTTGCTCACAGCCCCATCCAGTCTGGCCTTGAGTGCTTCCATGGAGGAGGCATTCACCACCTCGCTGGGCAACCTGTGCCAGCATCTCACCACCCTCACTTACTGGAATGTTCCAAAAAACCTGCGGAGTACTGAGCAAGCACTGGCCTCTGTGAAGGTCTTCTGGATTCCTCTAGGCCTCAGCACAATATCTTATGGTGCTCAGGATGCTGTGAGCACTGCTCTTGTGATGCGAACATCTGTGTTGTGTGCAGAAGAGATCATTTTGTCTTCATTGCAAGGGGGAATTGGAAGTGTTTGTCCCACTGAAACGTTTTTGAGAGCTCTAAGCAAGATAGAATTAATCTTACTTGGTTTTCTTGCACTTCCTAGTCTGCTTGTTGCTTGAGTACTTGCCTTTGAGTGTTGTGATATGCTGGAAAGTCCTTGCTAGTGTGACTACGCTTAACAAATGGTACACAATGGACCAGCCAAAGTTATTGACACAAACAGCTTCTCCAGTAAGAGGGTTTAAAATACTTGGTAAGTTTCTCAGCAGACATGAAGCAACCTCAGTTCCTCCAACAAAATAGACGGTACCAGTAAAAGCCTTTTTGCTGCTTTAACTGCATCTGTACTAAGGCTTTCTCTGGTGTAAATCAATTGTATAAAATCAAGAAGATGGTGATGACAGAGTGTGTGCTATGAGAGGAGAGCAGAGGGAATAGCGACTGCTGCAGTGTCTGTCCCTACATCTGGCTCATGCTGTAGCAAAGGTGGAGAAAAAGGCGGTTGTTGCAGTGGCACTGATCTGCTGGTGAACCTGCCCTGTGGACTATGAATGTCTATGGGATACAGGGAGAGTTTCAGCCTCTATTTTCATATAGGACCTAGCCTTAAAGATGCATGATAAAAGGTTCCTCAGTGCTGCAGTACTGCAACTGTGGTGCAGTTACAGGGCTGTTCTGTGTACTCATCTCCTCAGCAGCATGGCATGCCTGCCAATAAATGGAGAATGAATTTTTCACCCTAGGGCTCTATTCCCTCTAGAGAAAAGAAGGGGGCTCTATAAACATGGGGCTAGCCTTTCTTTTCACAGACTTTGGCAACATCTCTACCTATCTGTCTCTTAAAAGCATCTGAATTTGTCTAGGTGGCTGCCTGCCTAAAACTGTTACAAAAGCCATGAAAGCCTTTCTGCTGCACTATCAGAAACCCAGCAAAATCAAGGCAGAGATTTTTTTTTTTTGTCCTTCAAAGGCAACTTCTGTCTTATCGATGTGTCATGGTGCTCAGAATGGATTTTCACTATGTGTATATAGCACTGTAGTTCTTTCTATCTGCAATGTGTAGTTGGAAAAGGAGAAAGTGTAATTTCCTCAGTCTGCATATAACAACTTCATAAATTCTATATGGGATGAGTTATCACTGGTTGAAAAAGCAGTAGTTTTTCTACCCTTACCAGTATGGGTTTCCTGCATGAATGGTTACTAACTGTTCATGTTGCTGTAAAGTAGTCACATGCAGAATTTCTTCATTCTTGTGAGCATCAAAAGTTGACTTTCTGACTGCACAGCAGAAATACGCTTCGCCACTTACATGAGCATAATTTTGTGATGAAATTACTGAAGTCAGCAACTGATTTCATTGCTGCCTCAAACCTATTTTAAATGAGCAGGTATATTCATCAATCATATCCTCGCTTCTTCTGGCCTAATCAATACTTGAAAGAGCTTTTAAAACACTTTCCAATTACAAACAACAAAAAGAAACTGGGTGGACAAAACAGTAGAATGCAGAGGGAATTCTAGGGGCAGACATCAAAGTTTGGTGTTATTCTGCATTAGGACTTCACAGATAGTCACTGAGCATGAAGAGTTTTTTAATGGTACCCTTCCCTCCAGCACTTTTAAAATGCCAAGAGTGATCATATTGTGTTTGAAAACTGCAACAGTCATTAAAGGGCAAAGGAAACAACATGGACAATGCTCTGTGCTGGCCATCAGATACTTGGCTGTGTTGTGCTGGATCTTATGAGTATTTTGTTAATGTAGGTGAAACACTGTGCACTTCTTGAAAAGGGACAAGTCAAAGCTGAGCTTTACCAAAGGCTCCCAGAACAACATAATGACTGAAATAGGGGAGACATCTTAAAGTACAGCTATTGAAAGAATTACTCTGCAGTGTTGCTTAAAAAACCTCATCCTGACAATGTGATAACTATGATAACTCCTTTCCCACCAGCTGGATGACTCTGTGCCTACGTGGCTTTAGTAGGGTGTCAATGATGAGACTGAAGGTGCATTGGTACATTATGTAGACTGCATAGCAGATCAGCCTTGGTGAGGTGGTCTGCAGTACCAGACCGATACCAATTGGACCTGTCCTGTGAGCTCTGTAGAGAAGACTTAATTTTCTCTCATGTTTTACAGCAGCTACATTTTTTTCCAGAATCCGGTGTTACACAACACAAACAGGAGTGCTGCCTAGTATTTCTCTTCAGAATGTTTTTTCCAGTGTTTTAGACCTTTCCATACTTTATCACTCTGCAATACCCTGAAGCAAGCAATGCTGAAATATAAACAGGCAGGATTTAGCACAAACCATTTAGCATTATGGGGCCAACTCAGTCCTCAGTGTGCAAGAGTACAAACCTGTGTTGAATTCACTCTTACAGCTGGCTTCTCCTACATCCTCACTTGCACTGTGCTGTGGCTGCTCTGTCCCACCTTCTGATTCTTTGCAACAAATAGAGCCTGTTGGTTTGTGTGATGCTGTGTCTGCAAACAAAGGGTTAGAGACGCTCTGCTCGGTAGAAGACAGTACAGAAAGCATCTCTTCTGTTGCTGTGGAACAGTGGTACAATTCAGATGAACCTCCACAAGCTTAGAGACTTGTCTGCCAAAAGGCTGTTTCTCCTGGGGAAAGGACAAGGCTGGCTCCTCAGAGGTGCTGTTGTGGCCCCTTTCAGTCACTAATAATTCCTTCTGTATGTGGTAGTGAATTGGCTCTGAGTGACATGAGATCTAGGCTAAGTGAAGATGTCTCTTAGCAGTAGCTATCCCTTGTGCCATATTTCAAGCCTCTTTGTTTCCTTCCTTTGAAAAATGTCGGGCTGCTTTTCTTCTATTTGCCTATACTAAAGTCAGTGCCTCTGAGAAAAGATTCATTTTCTTCAGTGCAGTAGGGTACAACTCTGCTATCCAAAATCCTGAGTAGAAAGAAGAAAACCAATGCTGAAATATTCCCTCCTACTGCTCCTCTAAATCCCTGTTGCTCTGTTGGGGACAGGAGAGCAGAACTGCTCCCTTCAAAGATGAGAACATTCAGATGAAGAAATTTTAAAGCTGCACATTTGCTTCACATGGATTCAATTTCACTTGACAGTAGAAGAGCCACAGGGCTATATTTTATTACACATTTGTGCAACAAGCATTAGATATTTCATGTTAAGAATATATTAGATTGTTTTTTAAAAAAAAAGCATGGAGATACACTCAGAATAGATACAGAAAATGAACAGTATTCTTGGGAGATTTTTGTTCATTTAAAACCTGAAGACTGAAAAAAGAAAGTGCTGAATATGATACAGAGAATTTCATCACTTCTCCTGTCCTAGGTGCCTCCATACCATTTTGTGTGTTTTGCCATTTCGAAGGAGCACTTCTCTTACTTCAGATAAACCCATCCTTACTTCAGCATTTAGTCATGGACTTGCTGGACTGTAGCCTGCATGAAAAGTCTGGCCCAAGGGTTGGTCCGAGTGGTGTGAAAATCAATTTGGTGTATCAGTCCCAAAGAATTAGGGTGTCCTCCCATCTTTTTTTGTGCAGCTTCTTTGATTCAGGTGTCCTCACGTGTATTTGCTGAGTAAAGGTAGAAATCTGCCTGTTAGTCTCAGTATGGTGGTCTTCCGGGAGAATAATTTCTGGGCACATGTCAAAAGGTAGAAATGGACCAGACCAAGCAAAGAGGTGGACAAAATCTGTGGTGTGATAATGTCCTGACTTCAGTTTGAACCAAGGGAATCTTTCTTGCTGCAGCTGACTACGGCATTCATGCAACTTCAACCAAGAAAGGCAAAATATTTCTATTCAATATAGTTGTGAGGTGGTTTTCTTGCGGTTGGCTTCACTGTAATAACGTTAATA
This sequence comes from Phasianus colchicus, assembly GCF_987193195.1. Taxonomy (NCBI): domain Eukaryota; kingdom Metazoa; phylum Chordata; class Aves; order Galliformes; family Phasianidae; genus Phasianus; species Phasianus colchicus. The sequence goes on along the minus strand of NC_143453.1, from coordinate 11,133,391 downwards.
CTGTAGTGGGGTTCTCTTGTGTTGCCACTATTGGTTGTTTTGGAGACTGGATTTTTGGGAGGTTTTTGCTTCATATCTTCCTGCAATAGTAAAGAAATACTTTCTTCTTTGCTGCAGCAAAATGAGTGAGTTCTGACCTGGGGAGTCATAGTGAAGCAGATGCACAGATTGCTAATTGCATTGCCTATAATCATCTCCGTTTCATAGGCAACTTATAGCCTTCATTCTTCTTTTTCCATCTGGTATTATGCACACATTCCTTCATTTCTCCTTCTGCCTCCTAGCACCATAGCATTAACTACAATGTGGATGCCAGGGAGGAAAAATGCCATCCTTGGAAACGAATGGAGGGATTGGCAAAGACTGAATGATTGGCATTAATCATGCTACAATTAGATTTCCTTGTTGAGACTTTGATACGTGTCTGGGTGTCCAGGCTAATGAGCTGCCAATTTCTTGTCATCATCAAGCTCTGTGCTGATTAGCATGCAGCCTTCTCAACGTGGGTTTCTGTTTTCAGCATGTTAAAGAATCCAGGATAAAGGCCTTGTATGTTTCATGTTGGTGTTATCTACCCTTTTTCAACTTACATGTGTTATCAGAGTCACTCCTTTGGTGGCAAAGGCAGTGGCAATACAGGCAGGTTGTCATTCCCTAGGCTGATTTTCAGAACTAAGAACATTTAAAAGGGCCTGGTGTGTTCAGAGGACAAAGTAAAATGTGGGTTCGTTCGTTTAACTTACGCAATAAACCCTGAGGCAATATTACTGGGGAGCTTGTATAGGGCAACAACACAGGGTTTCACAACTTCCCAAGGCAAGCTATGACTTCCCCATCTCCAGCAGCCTTCAGCTGCAGCTGAATGCCTTTCCAAAATGCAAACACTGAACAAATACAAGTTCTTAGTGCAGCTTGGCAATAATTTAGTAAAGCAGAACAATCTTACCTATTCAAAACAGATTTGATCTAACTCTATGTATTAGTAACGCCAAAAGAGAATATTCCAATATTGTAGATAAAGTATGTCCTCTGAATAACTTTTCTGGAGCACCAACAACGCTGTATTTGAAGGGTGATTTGTAATTTTAGCAGATTTGGAATAGCTCTGGATCCATTCTGCAAGTGGAAGCCAATATGACTCATGTTTTAGCAGTGGAGATTTCTCAGAGCAATGCTGTTTTGACAGCAGCAGTATGGCTTTTGTGTTACTGCTTGGGTTATCAGAGGACTTTCATCTTTGATTTGTTGTTAAGACTTCATTTCATTCACTGTCTGGGAAGCCTTGTCACGTTATGACCATTTGCTCGTATGAACAGCTTACAACTGTTGACAAATGCTCTTATCTAGGCTGGATTATTTTCAGAGGCCTTGTGCATGTTCCTTCAAAGATGTGGAACTTGGCACAGACCATAACATCTATAGACAGGACTAAATATATTACTCCTATCTTGACATCTTTATCCGGTATCTTTATACGGTAAAGATTTACTAATACAAAGATCTGCATGATCTCAAAAGCTATTACAGAGGCAATGGCCTTAAAATATCTGAATAGCATTTTTTGCATGGCGTCCCCTCATGATTATTTCCTCTTGTTTATCTTACAATTAAAAAATAGAATTATGTTCATTTTCTGGGAGCCACAGGGCTGTCTAGTAGTGTGGTCTCTGTCTTGAGAAGCTTAAAGTCCTGATAAGATAAAGAGTGAAGCAAGCATTACCTGTGCATGACTGAGGAGCATGGTGCAGGCAGAAGGCTAGGTCACAGTTATGCTGAAGCTTATAATTAACTTATGGTGTCCATGATTTTGATATAGAATCTTCTTTAGAAGACCTTCTCTTTTCTTTGCTATGGGATGATCTTTTGCCTCGTTCATACTGGCTGTTTAGTGGCAGTGGGCACACAGAATCTAGAAACAGTGTGAGAAATATGCCTTCCAGTTTTGTTTTGTGGCTGGATCTGACTGTAGAATAAAAGTGGTGTGGAACAGATTGTTTCATCCTTTTGAACCTAATGAGTAGCAAAGCATCAACTATTGAATCTCTCTGACTTGTTTTCCTACAAACACTGATCTGCAGGATTTTTCTGCATCAGTTGTAGTAATTACTTCACACCTTAGTCATGCTTCCAATTTGTTGTTTGCAAAATCTAGGCTGAATTCTTGCATATGCACATTCTGACTTCACAATCCAGGACCAACCTCAAACTGAAGCACTGTATTTATTGGGATGGGTAGAACCATACAGCAGGCAACTTTAATTACTTGTGTAGTTCTGGCCCACAGCAGAACTGAAGAAATAAACTGGGCTGTCAAGTAAGCATGTTCTTCTTGTTCCTGGAGAACCACTGGCTGTGCACAGATGGCCATAGGAGAGAGTACACACTTCCAGCTCCATAATGAAAGAAGCTGGCTACTGTTCTGAGTGATCTATCTGTTCAGCTACTTTTACCTTTTACATGCATCTCATACGCCTCTCAATATTATGAGGTACTTAACATCAAGCATCTATTGCCTATTCATCCTCTTAGTTATGGCAGATTAGAAAACCAATTCCGAACTTCTTCCTTCCTCTGCTACTACGAAGTTGATTTTGTTTTGGCTTTCAGTAGGCCTTAGGGGAAAGGGCTGAGTGACTTGGTCATACTGGAGCAGTAACAAACCAGATTGAGTTTCCATTTGTGATAGGCCAGGAGGTTTTGAGGCCATGCTTCTGCTTTTAAGAATCAAGCCTAAAAATGAATTGACAGTCATGTCAGATGGGCTACAATGAGCAACTCAAGTAGGTAATAAAGGGTTACAATTCAGAAGGCTTCTTTGAATTTGCCAGTGTGCAATTTGTGTGCAGCCAGCAGAATCTGAATAGGAAATGAACAATGCAAAGTGTGTAGTGTCTGGCCAGGCTGCTATTCTCTGAGACATACCCTCGATTTAAACTTAGAAATTTCATTAGCTGTTGCAGAGATGCTTGAAAATGTAGCTCCTCACGAATGAAATGACCAGTTGTGCTTTGTCAGGTATCATGACAGTTTTTTGTCAGCAGCACTCAGCTTGATATGAGATGCATCCCCATCACTTACTAAGGGATTTTGCATACAATACAAATAACTCTTGGGACTGTAAGAATTACATATACTGTGTTAGTAACAGGACTTTGTAGCATATCTCCCTGCTGCAGCCTTGCATTACCGAAGGCATACAAGAAGTCCAGCAAAGGCCATCTAGCAACTGTGGCAGTGGTGCTTCTTTTTGTTATGCCTCACTCTGCCACCAATGCTTGCTTACACAGCTGCAAAAGATCTTGCAGTCTCAGCATAAAGAATACTTGAATGGCTTAGTTTAGAGTTACAAACGTCCATTAGAAGACAAGACATGGGAAATCTTATGTTGGTTTGAACTGTTTTCAGTATTCCTTTCCTCTCTAGGATAAAGGATCATTAAGCTTTCAGTTTTGTCTACAAAATTCCTTTTAAGAAAATATGCCAAAAACTGTCCCTGAAAGCAACTTCAAATAATTAAGTGACAGGGAAAGATTTCAGAATCCAAGAACCTGTATTGTAATGCACTTGAGGAATTTTTTTAAGCTTCTTTGTGTGCTCTGTAACATTGTAATGTCTGTCTGTTCTATTATGCAAATGTTTAATGGTGGCCTTTTTATGAAGGCAGCTTAAGGAAAATTATTACTCTGCATTGTAGAGCTAATGATGTTCTTGCTGCAAAATTATCTTATTTTTATGTTCTTTTCTTTCTTTCTTTTTTTTTTTTTTTTGAAAGGTTTACAAAATACACTAAAGCCAATGAGCTCAGCATTACTTCCACTGCTGTGTAGCATCACATCTTACTTGCTTCAATGGGAACAAGACCAAATTTGTACAGAAATACAGCTGTACTAGATGTCACTGAATCATATTTGTGTTACTATTTGTGTTCTTGATTTACTATAAATGCCTGCATGTGAAATGCAAGCAAAGCACATGCAAATTGTAGAAGAAACTATGCAAAATAGAGTTTCAAAATTAAATATGACATGGCACGATAACTTCACTGAAGGAGAAGAGTGCAACAATGCAGAAGACTGAATAATTCATTTGCTGATCCTTTGCATTGCAGAAACACAAATGGTAGGTCCTGGTAAAGAAGAGCTTTGTGCAAAGTTCAGCTCAGGTGCAGAATAAAAAAAAATTCTCCCATTCAGAACTCTTGCAGTCCAACTATCCGTGTCAGAGAGATGGCGATGGGGGAGAAAAAAAACCACTGCCACTAAAGTGAAATTCAGATTCTCAAGTTCTAGAATCAAAATTCTGAGTCTTACAAGTTTTTCAAATATGTGATTCCATCTTTCTCCTTTGCACTTGGGGCTAGTTTGCTTTGTGCTCTTTTGATTGCCATTTGTTGCAGATATTTTTAACATCTTCCTGTCTTAATTATAGGAGTCATTAGAAGAAAAGATCGATACTGAGGATAATAAAACCACACAGATAATTAGAATAATAAAGCTCCAAAGATAATGAAAGCAATTAAACTACTTTTCTGGGTGGCATGAGGAGATGGAGTAATCCTGGTAGGACTGATATTTTGATTTTAATGAAATTGACCTCAGAATTTGGAGCAGAGTGAGAACAACAACAGAAGTGATACTGAAAAATAGCATTGATCTTTCCTTTCTTCTTTTTCTGGTCTGTCCATGTCTGTTCACCTGAAAAAATATTTAATCCATTGTTTTCAGGATCAGGTGGTGATCATCTGCTTTTCCCTTTGAGATGTGAAGCACCTTGGTGTGGTTAAGTTCTACTTGTTTTTTTCCCATCATTTCTGGCTTTTTATTCCTACAGTCCTCCAAATGTTTCTGCTGAGCTATGATGTCAACTCAAAATGTTATCCAGGTCCTCCCTCTGCCTGACACTTCACTTTTTTTCTTAGAATTCAGCTGCTTTTGTGCAAATAACATTGTGCTGAAATGTGGTTCAGATGGGAAGGGGAAAAGTAAAGCAGTTGTTCCCTGTAAAAGCTTTGCCTGATAGGGGCTCCTGCTGGGCTTTGGTTGTTTGTGTTCAGTTTTTTCCTCCCTGCAGAGCTGGTACTTTATCTTATTTATGAAAAGCTAAACTTAGTTATTTCAGTAGGCAACAATAAACCATCCCTGGAACTCTGGTCAGCCACTGCTGTATGTTGCTGTGTACTGGGACTTGCAAAAATGAGGGGAAGACAACTCAAGTGTTGTTCCACCACTGACTGTTACCTTGGTTTTGATGCCAAGAAAGGGTAATGCTTTAGAGAAGTGAAGGAAAGTCAGAGGTTTATAGCGCAGTCCTGTGGAAAAGGTGCCTTTGTGAGCAAGAAAAGGAGAATAAACCCCAGTTCCTACTAGCACAGCTGTAAGAAAAGTAAAATTGATGTTCAGAGGCCACAAGAAAGCTTTGGTGTATCAAAAACCAATTTGGGGATGAAATGTTAACCAGTGGAAATGGAAGCAAAAGCTATGCTTGTATGACTTCATGAAAGAGAGCTTGGCCTATGGGGAGAAGCAAAGTGCCTGTGCAGCGGCTGGTGCTGCAGAAAGATTTACTTTTATTTTTAACTCTATTTTGATTTTGTTTTATGTTATGTTACTTGCTGTTATCTGGTTAGAAAGAAAGCTTCCCCTTTTCCCCCAAGAAGAAGGGCTGCTTTTCACAGAGAATTACTTGCGGATTTGTGGCTGTGGAACAATGGATCAATATTGGTTTGTGAAAAGCTTCAGTTAAAGTGGGACAAGTGGAGATTAGCTGGATGATCTGCTGGTTGTCCATCGCTATAGATTTTATGTTGTCAGCTCAAGAGGTTTATCTTGCCCTTCCTGTTCTGAGCCAAGAAGTGATCTGAGCTGAACAGTGTAACTCATAGAAATTAAAAATAAAAGCTGTAGGTGCCACAGTCAGTTGGAAAGAAGAAGCAATGTAGGGTGAATGTGAGCTTTTTGTGCCCTGGATAAAGTCTCCCTGCTTAAATACTTTGCATCAAAGGAAGCCTAAGCAGGCAAAGGTTATGGAGTTGGCATGAGGTTGGTCAGCCTCCAGTTTTGTAACTGCTGCATAGAAATGGCCAAAAAACAGTGAAGAAGGCTTCACACCTCTTTAAGGGCTTTTTTGCCATTGGGTCTTTGTACCCCCAATAGACTTGTTTTTTTCCTTGGCTGGTTTTGCCAAAGTGCCAGTTGCCATCTCTAGGGAGTTGACAATTGGCTCTTTTTAGAGAAATACTGCTGTGTGCTTAACAGTCCACTGAAGTCAGTGTAGCTCCAGTTGAATGCAAAGGTTTAACCTTGTGGCTCCACTGTGGCAGAGAGCTTCCTCTGAGATTTGGAAATGCTCAAATTGGAGTGGAACACGAAATATTTTTCATCTAAGATTGTCATACAGTTGCACTCATTTTTAAACCATTTGGATTTGTCCTGGTGTTTGTATTTCAGTACTTAATGATGGGACTTCGTGGTTTTTTCCAGTGACATAGATGTATTAAGCAGAAGTGTCTAATTATCTGTATTGATTAACCTTATCTTATAAAGAAGTAGCCACTCATTAGAGCAGTCCGTATTCTGTACAGTGCAGAAAATGATTAATTTACTCCCTGCTTTCCACTATTCTGTATGCTTACAGGAGAAAGTGATGGATAAGGGACAGCCTGCACTGTCTTAGGTCAGAACAGTAGGTCAGATTCATTATTTACCTTCTGAATGTAGAGAACTTCCTCTTTTTGCAAATCATGACCCTAATTCACTTGTTTACAGGAAGAGGTGGAATTGGGCACACAGCTGTTCTGTTCTGCCCTGTGTGTATATATATGTATTTATATATACGAATATATATAAAGTGCTGTAACATGGACCCGTGATTTCTGAGATGAATTAGAAAAGTTTTCTGTTAAGTCTATAGAGTTTTACTGTTGGTTTCTTTAAATTATACTGTTCAAAGTGGCATTTGCTGTGACACTAAGAAAAATTGGCCTCAGCCGGAGTGCATATGTGCTTAGCCCACTTATTTTTGTCAGGCTGTAATGTCTTGCTTTCTTGTGATCCACCATTAGTTTATTTTCCATTTATTTTCCATGTTTGGTGCAGAGCTCTTGTTTTGGTATACGTAAGATCCTGCTGTGCAATGAAGCACCATAAGCACAGCTGAATGATGCTCTAACCTTAGCAGGCTTTTTGTATTGTATATTTGGTGTGTGTGTACCTGGGTGTGATCCATGTGGACTCTGTCCACATTTGGAGACATATATGTCCTAAAGAAGTCAAGCAGGAATGTTCATCGTATATTTAAGTTATTAATATATTGTTACATTTATTGCAATGGAAACAATCCCAGAAACAAAACCAGCACTGACACAAGAATGCTCTTTGCCTGCGTTACACTGGCTGACAGATAAAGGTTATGTAGACTCCTTGGTATATTTCTCAGCCTCATCTCTTCCCATCCACTATCTCTAGGATGTAGAGATTTTTTTTCTGCCCAACCAAGTAAGATTTTCCTCTAAGCCATTTCTTACTGTCATGTTTCCTTCTGCCTTTTGAGTTCTTTTTTGTATGAGAGATTGTTTCAGACAAACATGAATGAGATTGAGTTATCTTATTTTGTTGTTCTGACTGTTTAGCACATGAAGACAGGCTTTCTCTCAAGTCCATCAAATCAAGCTTCGCAGTAAGAATTGTATCTCTGGGTATTCACATAACATTCCAAATCATATTGAGGCAAACAAAATATTTCCGTGCTCATCTTTAAGAAAAGGGTGAAAAAAATCTGTTCTGATAAGTCAAATACTTTTTGATATTGGTAAGATAAATGTATTGGAGTCACTTTTGTCTTTGAAATATTTCCCTTTTATTTTATTGCACAGTACACAGCCATTTTGGTTTGTGTGACACATCCATCTCAAAACAGCTTGTTTTTCACTGGTCCAAACAGTGTGATTAAATGTTCCATGGAATAGCTCTGTTATAACTTGAATGGTGCCTTTCCCATCTAGATATGACCAAGCAGCAGTGGTAGCTTTACAGTGTGCCAGGACCTTCGCAGGGAAAGGCATAGTCCAGACAACACAAACACACGCTGAGTGTGTGACATATGCTGTGCTGTTTGTGCTAGCTGCAGTTTGTACATGATCACAAACACAAACGGGCTGGCTCAGCTACTGCGTGCAAGCAGTGTGGCAAAACCTGTGTGTTAGTCTGGCGTATCATGATATAACAAGCTGCTGTTATTTCTTGAGGATACTGCTCACTGGTGATGTTCAATATTTTGGGAACTGATGCCTGTAGACACAGTCAGGGAGTTCATACAGCATATATATCTGCTTAGCAGCTTTTATCTGTTGTCCAGAATATATTTTTTTGGCTCTAAGGGGTGTGAACTTAGTGTTTGTGTCCTCCTTGTTGACACAGTTCTGATTTTTATGATTTCTGACAGAGTCCAATTTATGCATTTCCTATTTCATTTTTTGTACTACATTTATTGAATGCAACTACACAAGTAGAAGATCGTAAGATTGAGTGATAAAGAGATAAACAGTATTTTTCACAGATCTTGCATATAAGAATTTCTCTTTAAGTCAAGTCTTGTTTGACCTACTGACATGAGAAGTAGCACTAATGGAATCAAAGAATAATAGGAATTTTCCTTCTATGGAGAAAAAGGGTAACCTGACTAGCATTGCTGATAATGTTTTCTGTTGATTTCTAGTTTTGATTATAGAGGAAAGCTGGGAGGTTTTTGTGTCCTTTTTTTTTCCCCTTCATATATTATAAAAGAGGATTTTTTTGGTTTCGTCTTCTGTTTTCCAAATTTAACCCACAACATTTGTTCTAGATGATTGTATCAGGCAGTATAAAGTAAGCTGGTGCTAGATTAAAAGCCGTTTTATAGAGTTCACACTTTGCCAGTTTTATAGACTAGCATAAAACATAAAGGTATCTTGGGATTTTTTTGTTCCTCTGCAAGAAATTGAAGATGTTTTTCTAGCTGCTTGAAAACAGAATGCTTGGATTTGCACAACCATTTTCGTCATGTTAATGCTGCTCTGTGGGGCAAATTCTGCCTCATGAGGGCAACTTTAAATCTGGCATAATTATGTTCAATTACAACCTGTAATCCAGGGCTTAATTTAATCTGTGGATAAAATATATGCTTTGTCTTCATCTTCACTACCAGTTGTTAAAAGGAACAGAAGGAAAACTTTTATCACAGAGAAAGTTTGTTTTGGAAAAGTTCATGCTACAGCCTTGCCTTATCAAATGGTGTATATCAAGGATACATTCAGTTTCATTAGCGGTTTCATTTCTCTGGTTGGGCAGGTTATCCAGCACACATGGAAAGCCTCTCTTCCTGTTGGCCTTGCCAAGGGTGATGCCCCCAAAGGTTGCTGGGCTCGGGGCCCTGTGTAACTTTGCTCTCAGGGTCTGACTGACTCCCATCATGGCTCAGCACCTGGTCCTGTTTCCTGAGGAAGTTGGCCCAAGGAAATGTGTGCTGAAGTGCCACACACTGTAAGCTGCTGATTTGGAGAGGTCTTTAAGGGGAGTCCATGAGTAGCATTCAGTGGGTGGAAATCTCTAGGTTTTCTCTAAAATAAATGGCTATGGTACGAGAGCTGTAAGACCGTGTGTGGGAAAGGGCAGCACCATACCATCTTACTGAGTAGTTAACAAAGTCTCTGAGTCAGGTGAGGTTAGACGTGACATACAGAGATGTGAGTTCCTCCTGTGGTCAGATACAACTTGCTGTCTATCACAAATCTTGAAGTTGAGCTTGATAAACTTCTGCACTTTTTGTATTACACAGGACAAAGCATCACTATTGATTTTTACAGCCCTGTGATTTTTATTTCTGCCTTCTTGCAGGATCAGCATAAAGGGAAAAAAATCACAAATCATTGCACAGTATTAGGGTGGATTTTCAAACTTAAATTGAGTTTTGTACTTGCCTCTCTGAAATGTAAAAATATATGCATTTTGGACCATCCTACCATCCTGTTGCTAATAGTTTTTCTCCAGAAACAACATTGTTGAAAACAAACTGATTGCTAGTTTGACCACTTGCTATGTAGAAAATCAAAGTGTCATGAGCTACTGCTTGTGTTTTTCATCTGTTGAGTGAAATATGAATGCACACTACTTGCTCTGGCTGAATGGGCTGAAGTAAGTTATTGGATATAACCACTCTGTATGGGTCTTCATCCCGTGATCCTGCAGAGATCATCCTGAAGTCAGTAGTAAACTTCACTTGTGAAATCAAGTCAGCATGAACTTTGTGCCTCGGAACCTCAAAATCATTTCAGTTAGGAAAGGTTTTATGCTGCTAGCAATCACATGAACCTTAGTGCCTGGGAAAGCATAGGTAAGGCTGATTTTTAGCTAGCACTTCACTTGGTAAGGGGGAAACCTTTTCACCACTTCAGACTGTGCTGATATATATATTAGGTATCCTTCCTTAGAGAACTGCTGCAGCAAAAAGCAAGCAAACAAAAAATACAGACCCACTTTAGATGTGATATTAAAGACAAAAGAGGAAAAATGTTCAGAAACTATTTGATACATCAATTTATATTTGAAATTAGAACACTGTCTGTGGTTCTATTATCTTCTGCCATACAGAGCTGTCTTTGAAAGGGGAAAAAGCTTAGTGAAAAGTAATTTCAGAGCCTTGGCTGCTTTTTGATTACAATTTGGGATTACTGTTTTAATCACTGCTTATCAAGTAATACCACAAACCTCGGAGCATGACCATCTTTCTCAGGGGATGCCAGATTTAAAAGCCAATTTTCAGCAATCCCTCCTCTTTCTCCCAAGCCCATATAACAAATAGGAAAGGATAGTAATCTGCGGTATTACAAGAGACCGTAAACAATGTTTGAAACTCTCAACATTCTCTTCTAGGTTTTCTTCATTGGTAATGTGTGTTTATTCAGCAGAAATACTGTTCTCATGTCTAAGCAAGCTCCTGTTTCAAGGCAATCTCCATGTGAGCCCAAGACATCACCAGCACTCCCCCTTTCCCTGGCAGATGACAGATGTTACACATGCAAACTTGTTCAAATAGATGCGCCTGCATGTGTTGAGAGGAGGTCTGAAATTAATACTTTGTATTTGCATGCAGGTAGATAATTCAGACTGGCTTCGTGTGCAAGCTAAAGCACTGGAAAAGACGTGTATTGGCTATCAGTGAGAGATACTTGAGTTAAAAGATGTTTCTACTTAGAGTTGGTGATGATGCATGCAGGAGTGGGTGGCAGCCCTATGTCTGAAGTGGGGTGAGAGAAGAGGGAACTCTCAGTTCCTGCTGTGCAACAGGAGGGCCATGACTGGGAGGTTACAAGGAGGAAAAGAAACATTAAATTCAGTGTGGTACTTGGTGAGGAGGTAAAGAGGGAGATCAACCCTGAGCCCTTCCTTGCATTTGCTTTGGTAACTGCCTCACAGTAGAACGTAACGAGTCTCTGCTGTAGGACACCTTGTCCATGTTCCTTTAACAAATACTGCACAATAGAGACAAAGTGCCTTCACTTTAGCATAAGACACATTTACCAAGATCAATCCCGTCTCACAATTCTATCCCATCTTGGGGCTGTCTTAAATGTCTAGCTAGAGCCCAACAGTATTGATGTTTACGAAGATGCTGCTTAGTGGGAATATAGTATGATAAAATTACCACTGATGGAGAGGTACATCTTGTGCATAGCTTTCCAAACACATATTTGGATGGATAGGAAGTTCTCTACCAGCTGGGAGGGGGATGGTTAATCCAACATACTGCTGCTGGAGTAGAACCCCATCTATGTACATTGTGTAACAGCTTTCAGTCTCTCTAAAGTAGGTTTGCTTCTTTTTATATATATATTAATATTTATATTTTTATATATAAAGCGCCTAACACCTGATTGATAAACATTCTTTGGAACCATTTTGATGGCAGGGGTAAGAAGAGGAGTCAGCCTGTTAGTACCTCAGAGTTTCTGTTTCCAACCAATTGAAAGAAAAAAAAAAAGCCACAAGACTTTGCCGCCAGCCTGGCATGGGGGCATTTAATATGCTATTCCATCAGGGTTGGAGGGAAACTTAATGTGAATGGCAGCAGTTTGCACTGTGACTTCTCCAGCTGTGCTGCAGAAGAAAACCCAAACAGAAACTTTTTTTTTTTAGGTAGCCTGGAAAGGGACATTCAGCAGCAGAGAAGACTTATAAGGCAGATGATTTGTTGGCTTGGTTTTGCACAGTGCAGAATCACTGGATGTGCTGAATGCTTTAGCAAAGAGATCTGTTTGACCAAGCAAAATTTGGCTGACTGCTGACCTTGACTGTTGAAAAGCTGGGAGACACGGCCTCACAGTCCATAAGATAGGAGAGTTGGTGCTGCGCTTTGAGAATGCCAGTATTCTGAGGAGTTTGGAGAGACTGAATTGGATTCAGAGCCTTCTGCACTGTGTGAGCACTGGAGAGGACAATTTTAAGGGATGTCGTTAAGTGATGAACTTGTACGTATGGCACAGTTCGCTTTCTGTCTGCTGAATTGTATGTTGTCCATCTGTTCTCTCTCTGCTCTGAGAGCAGTTGGGCTGCTGATCAAATGATCATGCCTAGCTGGTGAAAATGTCAGTAATTAGAGATCACTTCCTGGTCTGCTCTGCATACAGATGGCTATAAAGAGAGTGGGGAACTGGCACCTTCAGATGAACCATGCTGTTGATTGTGTAAATAAGTTTTGTGGTGGAATAAGGTTTGGAAATGGTGAAAGTATTCTGGTTTCTTACAGGGATACAGGGCTAAAAACAGAGCTGCACCTGTGTATGCAATAGTTTAACTTTTATCAGAATTTGCCCTTAATTGTTTTCTCTGGTGATTACCTTAATTTGAGACATGGATGAGAGCAGGATGTTTGTACTGATTTGATTAGGCCTGGCAGCTGTCTCTCTTGCCGTAAGGGGTGCTCACGGAATGTTCTCATCCTCCCTGTCTGAGAGATACCACAGTATCATTTCAGAGAGCTTTCTCAATTTTCCTTAAGGACACTGAGTTGTGTGATGTTGTAAGGTTCCATTTTCAACAGCAAGCTGAAAGCATGACAAGCAATGCTGTAGGAATGCTTGTGAATGCAACTTAATTTTTATGTTAGGATAAAAACAATTTTAAAATATTCTTCAAAGGAGAGTAAAACTTCCTATTTATAATCAGAATGAGGCAGGCTCAGTCATGGAGTCCTGAGCTTGTCAGTGTGCTAGCCTATGTGATGTTTCAGGCTTGGGGAGCCTGGCTGATTGTTTCTGCTTACAAAATTAACATCATTTTCATCTGCGCCTTGTGTCAGACTGAATTAATGTGCCAGTCTGCTCTCAAAGAAAAAAAAAAAACACAAATCCCTCCACCCTGCTACAAAATACATCAATGCCAGCAGCCCCTACACATGAATGAACCTCAATAAGCAAAGTACTGTGCATGGGTGGCAGAGGAGGAGAAAAACAAGGAGTTGACAAAGAAATGTATTTCTCTTTCAGCCTTGTAAGATGTTGGCTTAAAAAAAAAACAACAACAAACAAACAGGGAGAGAAAATAAAGCCAGTCATTTTTTAAATAATGAAAAATACAAAGACAGTGACCTCCAAGCTGAAGTAGTTTCTTGGGGCTTTGTGGGCTTTTTCTTGGTGTTTTTTTTTTTTTTTTTTTTTTTTTTTTTTTTTTTTTTTTTTTCCCTATAGATTTAGGCAGAGGCCTTCAGGCTGGGAATCTGTTTCAACTTTCATTTCTGAAGCTCTGGTCTTATTACTCAAATGTGGATTGATCTTAAGCTGTCTAAAAGCCCAATCTTTGAACCTTTTAGTGCTTGTAGCATTCTGCTGAGATATTGTGTGGGTCGGGCTGAAGCCCCTCATCTAAGAGAGCTGCAGGAAATGATGATGTGCATGTGGTTGTGTAAAACACCAAAGCAAAATAACCTCTGAATTCGGATGCTTTGCAAGTAAATATTCCTAGGAGGACGACTTGGATTGTGGCTCAATTCCAGTTAAAAAAGCTTGAGCATAATTTCCTCCTTAGTTACCTGCCCAGAAAGACCTCGATGGCTGCAGATTGCCCAGCCCACTCCTGGCCAACGGACGGATGAGTTGGGAAGAAGAGTTCCCTCTAGAGGCACAGCAGTCAGTGTGCACACAGCCTTCCTAAAGGGACAGTCCTGAGCCTTTCCTGATCCTCTGGCAACAGTGTAGGATGTGAGGACAGAGACAGGTGGCAGATTTGCTTTAAATGCTGGGACATCATATAAGATGTATTTTAGCATGCACTTCATGGGGACAGAACGTGTTCACTGTGTCAGAGAAAAGTGAAGGTAGAAGGTTTTGATTTTGTTAGTACCAATTCTGGCAAAAGCAACCTTAGCAAGAGGGGTTAATCTGGCTGCAGGCTATTCTGTGTTCAGCTTGAGCACAGCATTTTTTCAAACAGAAGCACTGCCCTCTGGACTTTGAAGGGGATGACTGACAAGCTCAGGCTTTCATTTGATGAAAAAAATGGGTGGGAAAAAAAACGAATCCCTTTTGTTACATCAGTTTTTAAAGTCAAAATGTGCCGTGACATCCAGTCCTGCTCTGTGTCCTGTTAAAAAATTGCAAGTCCTGATGCACAGGTGCATTTCCCTGCAGTATCGGGGCACTTTGTAGACTTCCATTCTGTCTCTTCAGAGGTTAGATCCTTGTTTTCCTGTACTGCTAGAAATATACTGAGACATAAAGTCTAAGAGCCAAATACTTAAAACTTAACTTGCCTCCAGACTGTAGTCTTTTGGTTGATTTTACAAGGGTCTATTTGCATCTTCAGAGGTCTGAATACTGCTTTGAAAACCTGCTTCTAGGTGATATGCCCAGATCATAGCATTAGTTCACTGCCTGTGGGCACCTCAAACGTCAGATCAGAATTGCCAGCCTTATAGATATTGCAGGATAAGTCGGTGGCAGGGAAGGAGGAAGCAATGCCAGGGGACCCATTCACACCTTCCTCCTCTTTCTTGGTGAAGAATGATGCCCACAAGGCACTAAGTTGGGAGGGTTGCCTTGCCCTGTACAGGGAGCAGTTTTGTAGACTTCCTTCAGAGTTGAGGTCATCTTTTACAGGATGAGAGCCTTAGAAGATGGTATTTTGCTTTTTTTTTTTATTTTTCTCCCATGCCTGGTGCATTACTCACCCGCACCACATTTGATTTATTGTGGCATGCAGGTTTTTCCCCATGCATCTGTAGAAAACATGGAATAAATGACATAGACTGAGTGGAATCATATCCCCCAAGCTGCCTCTGAAATCTTAATTAAACCCACAGGGTCTTGTTTAAGGATAGAAAAATAGCAGAATATGAAGTACTGAAGACCAGTAAATAAATTATTGGTGCTCCTTGCTACTTCACTGTGCTGGTAGTGATCTGGAAAAAAAAAATAAATATCCAAATCTATCCTTTCTGTTTGACCATTTTATTATTAGCAGCTACTGTGTTTTAACCATGACTTCTTGCTGAAGAAAACTGCACTGGGGAAAAGAGAGTTTTTAAAAGTTGGACTTAGGCTCATAAATACTTCTCCACTCAGCCTGAAGTTTGCTTCTCCCATTTTTCATCCATGGTATTTCATAGCAAACACTGAGCCTGAGACTTAGGGAGGTGACTTGGAACCTAACGCAGCTATAGGCAGGCTGCCTGGATTCAGTGCTGGCTGCAGGAACCAGAGGGCAACTGTGCCAGTATGAGGACAGAATGTAGTATGGCATGCACAGCCAATTAGCTGGGAAATGTAGGGACATTGTTTTATCATTATAATCCTGTGTCTGGTAACTTATTCATATAAGGGAATTGTATTTTCTCTTTCTAGTGCTCTACTGAAATAAGAACTCAATGCCTCCCAGGTGAAGAACTGAGGTGAAGTGACCTGGTCAAGATCCCACAAGAAGTCTGTGTCATAGCAGGGGTCTGCCATGTTTTTCTGTGGGGTAGGCAGTAATGAATGGGGCTGGATAAAAGCACATGCTCTTTCCAAACTCTGGCAGCAAGCAGAGTACAGGAGCTATGTGTAAGGAATGAGAGCTGCTTGAGTTTCTGACAGCCACGGGAAGGGCTGAAAATTATATCCTGCAGTTCCCTTCTTGTTTCTACAGAGGTGGTAGAATTTGGAAGCTGACCTGGCAGTATTTGACATCTTTACTGTATTTCTGGGAAGCATGTGCCATGCTTTAGCCTTTAGAAATGGTGGAAAAAATGCAACACGCCAATACAGTCATATTCCACAGGAGTGATGTGCCTGGAGGCTGTGGCATTATGGGTCTGGAAGCTGGCTATAGGCACTCATGAGCAAGGAAGCAGCTTCAGAAGGACAAAGGTTGGCCTTGAGGAATTACAGACGGCAGAAGAATTCCTGAGTTTCCAGAAGGCTGCTCTTTCCTGCCCATTCATCTATGTGATGTATAGAACAAACATATATGGAATATATAGAATATATATAGATGTATGGAACAAAAATATACTGTCAGGAAAAAAAGGGCTGTTTAGTATTCAGAGCTTCAAAGACATTTAACAATATTGTCTTCACCTAGGAACCAAATTATTTCTTCAAGAAATGTACAGAGAACATTTTGCTTTCAATTTACAGCTTGGTCTGTGGGAACATACTGCATTGGTGAGTCCTGTGTCAGGAACACTGAATTTATACCAATAAAGGCTCTGAATACCTTCTTGCAGATCTGCCTTGGCAGTTGATAAGATGGAGATTTAGACCAGGAAAAATACTCTTTGATGCCTTTTCCCAGCATTGTTATTCTTTCTGGAGGATGAATGTTTTATGTGAGAGAAGGCAAAGAGGCAGGAGTACCCTTTCAGCAGTAGATGTCCTTCAGACTCTGGGTGAGCTTCAGTGGGTAAGCGGCTTAATGCATGCTTTAGTTTCACTTGAAAATTAAATTGGTTAAATTGGGATAACCTACTCCCTTAGACTTTTTCCTCAGCTTGAATAGGTTACAAATTCTCAGTTCTACAAGTGAATTTCTAGAATGAAACGACTTCAGTGTTTCTGAGTGAGTCCAAGACTTAGCAGGGCTGATTTGTAATAGACGCCACTGTACTGCATACAAATATGAGGTCAAAATTTTTTGTTTTACCAGGATTGAAAAAGTTGTAGACTGACTCCTAGAGTTCTACACCTTCATTTGGACAGAGTAGAATATTTGATTATCTTGTTTCTAATTTAATTTATTTAATCTTTGGCCTGTTGCTGAGATTGCTTCTGACAGGGGAACTGACTTCCAAATTTGCCAGCCCCCCCAATGAAAATTAGGCTGTACTCGAAACTGCTTTCATGAGCTGTTCTTCTTATTTGGCTGTTCCTGGTCTGCTTTGATTTGGATCTTGAGGGGAAGAAGGAAAAACTAGGGCTGGGATGGGAACTGAGAAGAATGCCAGAGATCTTCGTGGTGATATCTGCTGCTTCTGTTAATGCTAGGGACCTGATCTGAGTACTGCTGTGTTGTTTCTTTAATGCTACTGTCTTCACATTCCTGGAGGTATGAGGTATTTATTCATTTCCGTTAATTAAATTCATATCTGAAGGCTAGTTCTATCGGAATGTTTAGAAGCAGAAAATTTGTCTAGTGGGTTAATCTCTTAAAAGAGAAAAAGAAAGGGAATCGTGCCAAATCTAATTATTATTATTTGTTAATTCAACCCTTCCTTCAATTCTGGAGCAATTTGTTAACTGTGTAATAGCTGACATGCCCAAGCTGCCTCTCATCTGACTGAGGGAGATGTACAGTGTGAGCATATGTGAAAAGAACATGCCCAATTCAGTGGGGACAGAGAGGTTTCCACAGCAGTTTTGTAGAAATCCATAACAAATGCATTGTTAGGTTGGTTTATGCTTTCTCTTTCCTGCTGTGTAAAGTATTTGATATTCAAATTAAAATGGTGCTTGTTTAGGACAATTCAGTTATAGAATAAGCCTGGTAATTGGTGCCCATGGGACTGTTTACACTCTGCTTGGTGTAATCCACTTATGGAAAATTAATGAAAGGCCATTTCCTCCTCAGTTGTAGCTGTTCTAATATGTAGGCTTTCTGTGTTGTTTCCTCTCCCAGCTGAAGCTTCAGATGGCTATTTTGGGACAAAAGCTCCAGCAAACTAACATGCTCCCTGGAGAGCTCCTTAAGGTTAAGGGTGACTTTGGCAGTACAGAGGTTGTGTGAGCCCCACAGTGCTGTGACTCAGAAACGCCCTCTGAACCTCAGGCCTGGCCCTTCCAGGAGCACCATGAGGAGTGCTTTGCTACCACTTTGTGTCCTTTCTGGAGCATGGTGCTAATCTGCACCTGTGGGCTCAGACCAAGGGCTTCCTCCCTTCCCTAGCACTGGGGATCTGCCTTTACTCCACAGGCACAAGGCTTAAGTCTTATTTGAGCTAACTGCAATTGATTTTTCAGCTTTGTCAACTAGCAGCCAAAGCTTCTTTGGTAAGTAATACGGAGAAGATAGAGAGGAAAATACAGGTGTTATAAGATGCCTATGCAGTCTGTGATATACTCAGTACGCAACGTTTAAGGTGAGGTGATGCTGATAAGCTTTGTTATGTACTTGGAAAGATTTTACTTGTCCTGTGAGCTGGTGAAGGGAGAAAACCTTTCATGTGCCTGAGCTAAAGCATCACTGTCACTATCCAGGGATTTCCTGTTTCTCATTTTGTCAGATGAGGGGAGAAACCAAAAGAAGCAGAAAAGCCAGCCCTACTCACTTTTCTCAGGAATATTTTCTGGTTTCACAGGGAGCTGATTGTAAGTGCAGGCTGTGTGTGAAAAAGGAAGTATTTCAGTAAGTAACTGTTCAATTTTACAAATGGTACTAATGTGCAGCTTTGGGCTATGGGATCCTAAGTCAATACGGCCAAAGCAAAGAGCTCCAGTTCCAGAGCAAATAGCAGCAGAACTGGGAATACTGAGAGCAGAAATAGCATCATTTTGTTATTCACAGTGGCTACAGGAAAAAAAAAAAATTCTGAGGAAATGTAATTCCTCCTGCAAATCCAAATGCAGAGAGCTGGAGGTCAAAAAGGAGAACAAAATCAAGACCAAGAAATTACCATGTTGTATTGCCTGAAAGAAAGTGAAATGAAATCATTTCATCTTACTTCAGTAGTTAAATATCAGGGGCAACACATGGGAAATGTGCTTAGTTTGACCTGGGCCCATTACTTAGATACCATCTCTTCCCCATCTTGCCCCAGATTCCCTTCATTTTCTTCAGGCAGTGGACAGAGTACGTTTTCTTTGTCATTTGTAAGGACTGCCATTTCTCTTTCTGTGCTCAGTCAGACTTACTATCTATACTTTTGCTCCTTTGAATCAAAAATAACAGCCTTCTCTTAATATCCTTAAAAGTGGTTCTCCCTGACCCAGACACGAATGCTGAAGTCCTCCTTCTGATGCTCCCTTTGCCTTTTCTTCAGTGGGGACCTGCCATTGCCACTGTTTGGCATCACCTTTGGAAATTCGTGCAAGTTTCTGCTGTCTTGTACCCTATGTGTGGAGTACCAGCTCCGCACTGGGGAAACTGCGTTTTCAGCACTCTTAAGATCTCTCTTTTTCGGGCTGCTAAGGAATGACTTAGACGGGGTTAAGTTGACCACAAAGGTGGAAGGGGAAATTCTGTTTCTGTGTTCCCCTTCATAACTTCCCAAGCATTATTTGCAACCATGAAAAACAATAGTGGACAAATGAGCCCAAACCATGATGTGGGAAACATGGCTAAATGCAGTAATGTTCCTGCATCTTTCTGTGTATGGCCTATGAATGTGTTCTTATTTGGGAAATGTGATGTTTGCCAAATTGGGACTTTGTGAGTGCAGGCCACAGCTGCTTACTTTGTGCGAGATCAAAGCTTTGCTCAGCTATTGTTTTACCAGGCTCAGCAACATCTCACAAACCATGTTCTGCAAACCGTGCAATAGACCTTACCTGCACAGCACTATATCTCGACTATTAAAAGCCTGATATATGGCATGCAGGGTCCAACCCATAACAGCCTGCGTTCCACAGCTCATTTGATACCGTTTTGAGGAGCATCTGTCTTAGCTACTGGCAGTGCAGTCTTTGAAAACAAGCTTCATTTTGCATCTCTGGCCTTTGGATGATGGGAAAGATTTATGACCTGCAAATAATGATGATAGGTGAACTTGCATCCTAGGGAATGGGATGGAGGCAGTGAGCTTGAGAGATGAACAACTCTAGGGTCATTTGGGTGTTCTCACTGGCATTATCAAATAGAGATGGATCAAATTTGCTCTGCCTCACCACTCAGCTGTGCTCCCATGCAGGAGCTGCACCTCTTTGTAATGCATTTTCATGCATCTGGGACATCTACATGATGCCCTTAGAGATGGACTGGAGGAGAGATGAGCAGCTTTAAAGGGATGTTATTCAATATTCAAAGAAAATTGGGAGGAGAAAGTTTTGGGAAAAATTATTTTTCTTCAGCAGCTTCTGGAATGTCATTGAGAAGGATTGTCTGTTATCTCCAGGTGATTGACACCTACTCTGGATTGAAGGGGGCTTTCTTTTCATATTAACTTATCTCTTACTCTTTTGTCACTTTTGAAATCCCTGCAGACTTTTTTTTCTTTAGACATGATGAACTTCATTATAATTTCATTTGAAGAAGTTGAAGAAAAGGCCATGTTTGAGAAGTGTCCTTTCTCCTCCAGATTCCTAAGTTCAATGACTGCTATCTTCAGTTCCCCTTTCACAGGCTGTTCTTGGCTTTTGCTCGGTATTGAATTGTCTGTGTGATGTAAATGGTGAATATTCGTTATTTTGAGGGAGGTATTCCATCTTTTGCTGCATAGGGACCCAGTTGTGGAAGGCAGACTGTAGTCTGCCCCACTGCATGACCTGGGCAATGTTTTCTAACTGGGGAATTGTTTAAATAGAATGCAAAACTCAAATCCATCCTGGAGGAAGTTGATGGAAGCTTTCCATTGAATGCAGTTATTTGCTACATATTAGATCTCACAATGTGGATGTGAGGGCAGGAGCATAGAATGACTTTCTGCATATGGACCTAGTTATTTCTTATCCTAAGAATCACTCAAATGAGCAGTTGATGTAGTATTTTGCACAAGGATCTCTCCTGAAATTATGTGGTACCAGTATATGAGGAAAGATATTTGGCTCTATAACATGGCCCTTCTACACAAGTAAAATAAAAGAAATCAACCACCCCTAGCTCACCCTTAGTTACTAGTTCATCTCTCTTCCCTGAATGTTATGTGCAAGTTATTGTGAACAAAAGGACAAAAACCAAAAGAATCTGAAAATCACTGTCCATAAAACTTCTGGCAGATACTTTTCATTTAATTCATCCAGGAAATCAATATGTCTTACAGAATCATTTGACTGTGCTTGGCAGTGAAATGATAAATATACATGAAAACAGAATTGGATTAATAATTTTTGACAGGTAATATAGTGCAGCTGTTGCTGGATGATATTAACAAGAGGAGGCATGTTAAGTTCCAATGTCAGAGTAAGGCTAGGTGGTTATAATGTCTGAATATATTTCATTCTGTGACTGAAGACTCTCGATGGCAGATGGAAATCAACATTATAAAGTTCCGGTAAAAGTCCTTTGCTTTGCTAATTCTTGCCTCCTTGCACCAGTCAGTGTTCTGCTCATTGATCTTGGCTGACTTAAAATAGAATTTCCGCATTTTGTCTACCTGAGCCAATGGTTTTGGTTTGCACTGTACTGAGTTATGAAGAAGTGAGAGATGTCACCCTCCTGAGATCAGCATCCCAAGAAAGGCTGTTGCCATCTGTGCAGGGCAGCCTTCTGACTCCCAAATGAGATTTATATTTTTTGCTTTGAGGTTTATGAAGCAATTGAAAAGCGTGTATGAAAAACCAAATGTCCTCTGTGAAGGACATGAGATCAGATTTTTCCAGTTCTACTCCTTAAACACTTTTGTCATTTTCTTTTCTGTTCTACCCCTGTTGTCCAGTTCCCTCTCAGCTCTCACTTGTGTGTTAATATTTGCCCCCAAATAATGCAAAGCAACCAGAACCCACCAAACCTGCCTGTGGATTTCACATCTACACCTTCTCAGTAAGGTTGGATCATACAGTGTTTTTTGTTTTGAGGAATTTCTTATGGAAAAAGCTCCTCCCGAGTTTCTCCGAGCACTCATAGTCTAGCCTGCAGACTCTAGATGAGTATCAGACAGTGAAAGCATTGTAAAGAGAAATTGATTTCCAGTCATTTTGCAGTCCTTTGGGACATAGAGTAGTGCATGAGCATATGACATGATCATCTGCTGTGCCCAAACATGGAATCCCTTCTTTAAAAGGAAAAGATATGACTTCGATAGTATATTCACAATTTTCTTTAGGCAGACTCCCTCGAGACAAGTTGAAGCCTCACTAGGGAGCTACAGAGTGCTGAGAGGGGCTGATCAACTTGGAGGCCAGCTGCTGTGCATTTCAATACATATTACAATTTATTCTGTTCGCTTTTAACTTAATCATGAAATCACTTTTTCCCTCCAAAAGCTCTTTGTCTGAAGGCTGCATATCTCAGCCTGCATCTGCTTCCCTCTGCAAGGCAACTTAAAGTGAGAAAGCCTGCAGTACCTCCAGAAATGATGTGAAATGTACCAACAGAGTGTTGCCCCCAACCTTAGGAGCATTTTAGCACCGTAGCGGGGGGCCTTGGGGCACCAATGGGTGTTTCTCTGTGGAAGGTGCTCTCCACACCCAGTAAAATATCATTGTCTCAGTGAAGACCTCCCATCTAAAGCTGCTTTCCCTTGATTGTTTTGGGCAGGTTATGGTAGTCTTCTAAAGGCTGAGGTTTGCTGTGAAGTGACTGGGACTTATAGGAAGTGCTGGACTAGATCTTTTTCTGACAGCAAGAAATGGTTAACACAGGGATAGACTGAAAGGAATTGTTCAGCGGTAGTGCATCTACTGTTCTGTCATGAAACCATCAGGGCTGCCATTTTATTACTCAACCGGGACCTGGAAGAATATTTTAATGAGAAAGAATAGATAAAGTAGCAAGGAAAATAATAGGTAGCACTGGAATTATGCAACTCTTATTATAGCTTGTTTCAAAGATTTTTTTAAATTTAATTGATTAATAAGATAAAATTTTATACTAGTGTGCTGCTGGCAGGGACCCAGATGGATGCATTTTAATGTTCGTCATATCAGCCACAGATATCTTTAAAAATGATTTTCCTGGTAGGAAAAAAAATGTTTTTAACTAGGATGTTACACGTTAAATTTACGTGATTATTTGAACCAGCATTTAGAGCTGGCTCAATAATGTCCATCTAGAAAAGTTATGCCAAGTGAACAGCTCATTGATCTCAAGACAGGCACATTTTGAGTAGCTTTACAGCATCACACATGACTTTTACACTGATTAGAAATCAGGCCATGTTGGGAAGCAAAACTCCAAGCCCAGATTTAATTTTCATTGGTTAGAAACTGTTTTCTCAAATACATTTATTGTTGTTCTTCTACTCTTCTTGTCATATTCATCTTTATCCCTTCAACATATCAGAAATTTCAACGTAATTTTGTCATGTGAGACTTTGAACAGTGTAGTCTGTAAGATGAAGAGATTTTTGTTCATAGCTTCTGGCCGGATCCTCAGCTGGTTTTATGGAACTGGTTGCCTCTTCCTTTCACCTCCTGCTGCTGTTCTTGCTGCTCTGGACTACTACAATATGGAACGTTTTCTGATATCACTTTTTTTATAGAGGTGGCATCTTTCATTGTGATTTCAAAGCTTTTCTGAATAAGACTTCAACAGTCCTATGTACTGCGTAAATATCATCACCAGAAGAGCTAGTTAGATTCAATTAAATGAAATGTTTTCAGGAAGTATCATCTTCTGTCTAGCAATGTTTTGTTTCTTCAAGAGAAAAAGCCCAAATTCTTTTAACTCAGCTTTTGTTGTCACCTTCTTTGGCTTTTGTGTCAGTGTTTTGCAAATGTGATTCTGACAAGAATAGAAAAAGCTTTGTTCAACTTTCCCACAAGACAGAAAAAAAGAATTTATAGCTAGCTCAAATTCTGTCTGTCATGCAGAAGCACAGAAAAGTGCACTGTTCCAGCTGATGTCAGCTGAAGTCCACCCAGCATTCGCTTCCTGTGAGCAGTCATAAGAGGAGGCTATCTGATGTGGGGCCTGTGCTAAGTGCCGGGTGGCTGAAACACACCTGTGAAGATGAAGCCTTCCCTAACCTTTAACTGTATGTGCTGTACTGGCATATTCCCAGGAATACAGGCGATTAATATTTTCTGGTAACTACTTGGAAGGGTTCAGCTGAATAATGAGGTGGATTTTCGACTCAGGAATCCATTTAGTCTGGTTCTTTGTTTCTATTTCATGCTATAATGAAATGAGTTCCTGGCCAGATGCTCAGGACAAATGATGTGCTGTGATTTTATTCACCCCTGCCATGCACTTCAGGCGATCATTTACACCTGTGTAGAGTGGATTCAAAACAGTGTAGACAATTCTTCCTGTTGCCTTTGTATTATATATGCTGCTATGAATAGAGTGAAGGCAGTATTTCCCAAGTGGAGCAAGGAGAGTGCCTGCTGTTTCCACTCTTACTCATGTTGTGTGCTGCAAATTGATCTGTCTATGTAACAGTGGGACCTCCTGGTTTGTGACACTCAGGGAACCTGTGCAAATATAAGCCACCCTCCATTCTAGGGCAGTCCAAACTGCATCCTAAGTCATTGCAGCCTTGAATTCCTGGACCCATCCTTCCTGATTTTGAGTCTTTTTATATTTAGCTTGCACAGCACAAAGTAAAGGACTTCAAGACAGACATGTGCTAAGAAGTGGGCTTATGTGCAGGTGACTGTAAAGGTTTATAACCAGTGGAGCTATCTTGAGTAAGGTCATCTTATTTCAGCAGGAAACTTGGAGATGAGATGTATGCCTATTACCTTTTTATTTAGGGCAAAAGCGTAGATTTTTTCCCCCTACTATTTGTAGTTTTCATTATTCTTCAGAGAGAATGAAGAAAGAATGATAGGTTCAATACAAAAACCTGAGGATAATAAACATGTTTCTAGTGGAGGTGTACTGTTCTTAACTTTCTGTGCTCTATTGTAAAATAGTGCAGTCATTTGCAAATAGGAGACTGAGATGCAAAGAAGGCAGTTGAGGTAACTCATCCCCCAGTGCTCTGCCCAAGCAGGGATACATGGAAGGTGCAGAAGCTGACTGCATGCATGCCAGCTGCCTAACAGCTGCAAGGAGGAGCAGTGGAGTGAGGGGTGAGGCAGGATCTACAGGATCTATGGCTGTCATGCTTCCCACCCCAGGCAGCCGGGTTAGTGCCAATCCCAACATGGGGCTCTGAGCAAAGGCTCAGCCCAGGTCATGATTTACCACGAGGTGAGTGTCGTTTTTCGTTAGATGTGATGCTTGCTGGAGGCTGCTGGCAATGCATAAAAT
The DNA here is from genome assembly GCF_987193195.1 of Phasianus colchicus. Taxonomy (NCBI): domain Eukaryota; kingdom Metazoa; phylum Chordata; class Aves; order Galliformes; family Phasianidae; genus Phasianus; species Phasianus colchicus. The sequence continues at coordinate 11,107,880 of NC_143453.1, read as the reverse complement.
ATACTGGGACCCTGGAAAAAGAAAACATGCAATAAAACCCTCATGTCCATCTCTAAAATGATATCAACATATCTGATTTATGAAAAATGTATAAATGTGACTTGGGAACAGCTTGCGCTTTCACACTAAATAAAATGAGGAGACAGAAGAGGGAACTTGAATGTCTGTGAGCATACTCATGTATACAAATGACTGTCATAAATCTTTCTGCATGATTGCTTTGCTTTGTGGCACCTCTTTGGGGAGTTCTGCAGGGAACAAAGCCCTACAGTTTGGGAAAGTGGGAAAAGAAATGCAAAAGAAAACGGATTTGCTGATATAATTATGCAATTCATGTAGAACATATTTGGTCTACTAATCAGAATGGAAGGGAAAGGAGTGTAGACAGTACTGTTGGTTTAAAGGAATTGAATTAAAAGACCAAACATCCTGAGTGAGATTGTGGCCTCCTGAGACTTCAGAAGATAGGCCTGGCTCTGGAAGGAACTGGGAGACAGAGCTCTGTAAGTCTGAACAAAGAAAATGGTTTATGCTTTCAGGATGGGGAGAAAACAAATTCCTTAGCCAATGTAAATCTGTCTTGACGTTGGTGCTCATTTGCATTATCTGCCGATTTGGTCCAGAGCAACCTCAGTCTGATTTTAGAGTCTCTCCTGATTGTGGTCCAGCTCCATCAGCCTGGAGCTGATGGGGAGCTCCCAGAAAAGCAAGAGCTTGTCTGCCACAAGGAAGAGTGCTGTCATGGCAGGGGAGGGGAGGGAATGGGAGGGAAGGAGTGGGGAGGGGTGGGGAGGGGAGGGGAGGGGAAGGGGTGAGCCTGTGCCCAAGCTAGTGCTCCTCAGTGACTGTGCAACTGCTCTGCCCTGCTGATTTCCTTAAACAGTGCTCCCCTTGCCTCTGCAGACTGGATGATGGGTGATTCTTAGTTATCTTTTTGATCTGGGAGCAAGGAAATGTATTAAAAGAGATCATTCAGAAGGAGACGTCAAAGAGGGACAATGAAGGTAAAAACAAAGAAAAATAGCAGCTAAACTGTTTTTTGCTCCTGTGATGTGTTCAATAGTAGTTGTGCTCAACCAGGAAAGCTCCTTCCTCAGCAGAGGAGCAAGCAGCTGTGCCATGGTAGCTTTTGTCCCACTAAGGAGATGTGACTGAGGCCTTTTCCTGCCTCTCTTCCTGCGTGGTCATGATGTTGGCCTGAGCTGCACATCCCTGCCTTGCTCACAAGTAATGTGCTGGAGCCCAGGGCATGTACCTGAGAGGTATTTCTGTAATTAATATTTTGCAGAGGAATTCCTGTCAGTTATCTGGGCTTCTGCAGCACACCGGTGGAGTAGTTTTGTAATATTTAACTATTAAGCTGCAATAAAGCATCTCTAAAAAGGGTATTTAGATTGGAATGAAGGATTTACTTTGATATTGAGGAGTTTTTTGCAAACTGTAGTGAATGTAAATTTTATTTTCTGAGCAAGAATATGCACATAGAACTGCTCAAAACAACACTTATTTTGGTGCCTTCACGCCTGTCCTGAAATGACTGTAAATGATCCCAGGGAGTTCAATCAAGCTGATCTCTCCTGCTCTCCCTAACATCAGCCATCTGGCTCCATTGCCTTTGTGCTGTGCATGACCAGCCAGCTGGCCAGCTGTACCTCTCAGCTCCCTTCAAGATGAGTTGCCTTTAGGGCTTGAAGAGCTGCTCAGACTGCTATGAAGATGTTAACTCTAGAGAACTCTTTCCATCATCCACTGTGAAAAGAGTGGTAGCTACTCAGGAAGGCTCTCACTGTAAAATGGAAGAAAAGCAAAGATTATGGTGAAGTTGCTCTTAGTACAAGGGAAGACAGGTTCTCACTGCTATGATTATTTTTGGATCTAAGCTTGCCTTACTTATATTGAAAGACTTGCAATTGTCTTTGTTAGAAATTTGCTCCTTTCAGTTGAAAGCCCCTGCATTTTGAAAGTCACTGGAGGATCCCTTTCACCTTCCCAGAATTTGGAGAAACTGAAGACATGGGAACTACTGAAGCCTGTTCTATGGTCCTCTCTTACTGTATTCAGTTTCTCTATTCAAAGCATTTTTTGCAACCTGAGCATTCCTGGCAAAGCCAAGCTTGGTCTCACACCCATTAGCAGAGGTGAGCAGGGGCCACCTTGGCTTGACTACCAAGGCATTTTCCAGAGACTTTAAATTCTCTTGCAAGTCCCAGCCACAGCTGCAGGAAGCCTGCCTCCTCCTCACCTCTCTGGCAGAGGGAACACAACCTCAGTATGAAGGACTCTCCAACAAGCAGTGATTTCTGCTTGGAGCAATTTTTTGGCTGGGAGACTTGTGCTAAAAGGAAAGTATCGTGTCCGGGTGCTCTGAAGAACAGAATAACAGAGAGAGGCTGGGATGTATCTTGCTGTAAAAGCCTTTCTGCTGGCATTTGAAATAATCTTTAATAACTCAGAAAGGTGCAGATGTGCTTTTCATCGAACAGCAATGAGGATGGTAAAAACTGCTTACCCCTACTTTCAGTTGTTTTTATTTTGCATTAATAGCCATCCCTCTCCCTGAGCTGTTGGACTAATCATTGTTGACTCACTTAATTCATGTGCTCAGCAGACTGGCAGCATGGAAACTGTGCCACAAGCAGTTCTTGCTGCTGTCATCCAATTTTCTATGGGGTTGTGTAAAGTTAGAAACTGGATGCAGCAGGATTTGGTGGGTCATTTCCTCGTGCTGGGAATCTGTCTCATCTGCCCTACTCTCAGGCTTCCTAGCATTTTTATTGGAAGCAAGCTCTGCTGCAATTTTCTAGACACAAGTAAATAAGGCAGAATAGCGTTTTATTACTATGATTATCTTATGGTTCTTTGTTTGTGTGACACTGACCATGAGTTTGAAGTGCTGTGTAGAACAAGGCCCACTCATAAAACAGTCTTTAGATCATAACAAGTCTGGTTCTGCAGATGCTCACCTTTACAGACTGTGCTAGTTTTCTGTAACAAAATGCTTTGTATGTGGCTCTCTGCAAATAGATGGAGCATAGTTAGGAAAGGAATTGAGAAGGCTTCAGCAAGGATTTTCTGAAGCTCCTGAGACGTTAATGAGTGAAAGGACCAAAGAAATTTGGTGACTTCTGTGCTTTTGATGCCAGTACATGCGTTAGAAATCCCACTTAATTCTGCTGGTGACCTGATCCTGTTACTGTTACTGCAGTGACTTTGAGCATGTTGATCTCTGCCCTACCTGTTCTATTTTACCTTGCTAGATTGCCTGTGCTCTGGAGGGTGGGATGAACCACAGTGTGCCTGTAAGTCTTACCAATTGCAAGCCAAGCTAGCAGTTCTTTGCCTCAGTACTGTAACTTGTGCTATGGAAGGTTATACCTCTGAGTATGAATTTGAAAGAGCAAGAAGAAATATGCCTCGAGTTGTTCACTTACTCACTGACAAGGAAAGAAAGTGCCCTTGCTTGTTCAAGGAGCTCACAGCTGAAACATGGCATCACCAAGGCACTGACTGAAAGCCAGTCAGAGGTGTCAATTCAGCTGCTGAGCCTAATAAAATCTCTAAAATGTATTTCATGAGCTAGTAGGAAATGCTAATTGCCCCATTCTACAAAGAAACCTCTATTTTAATATTTTTCTACTGTTTAAAGGCAATATTAAGTCACTCTTTCAACTGCCTTGAAAGTAGGAGTCTCACGCACAAGACCATCCTTTGCCCCATTCATCCCTTGGCGCAGTTGAGAAGCTGTGCCACAAGCAGTTCTGGCTGCTGTCATCCAGTTTGGCATGGGGTGTGTATTGTCAGTTACTGCATGCCTCAGGAGTTGGGGGGTTCTTGGCAGGGTTGAGAAGTGTTGCAGACTTGATGCATCTTCAGCCTTGGGCTGTGTCTGTGAGCATCTGACTGCATGCAACACGGTATGTGAGAGCATCCTGAGTCATAGCTCTTAGCCTAAACTGAAGGAATTGAGAGCCTAAAGAAGTTGCTCTTCTGTGTCACATCTTGAATACAAAGTTGGTTTGTTCTTTATTAAGGTTACACAAAGCTGATTTCCTTTGTCTGGATGAACACCCACTAGGATGGATTTCTTTCCTTCCTCTGTGGCTTCTGTCACCCCTTCCTAAATCTACTGGCTAAACAAATAGCTCTGTGGCAGATATTATGTGCTCAGCATTTCTTCAGAGCCTCTGAAGAGCCTTAACTATGAAATTAAGTACTTGGTTGTATTAGGGTGACTATGCGTTGGTTTCTTAGAATCTAGTTTATGATATTGTGCTATCTAGTGAGTTAGGGGCTTTAATATTTCATTAAAGATGAACTCTTAACCTCACTGAAGCCCATAATGGCATTTGTGTTGTTTTTCAGTCTGTGAATCACCCTGAGATGAAACTGGATTGAGACTGCTTCAAAAAATAGCTGAATATTCAAAACTTGTACCTCCTGACCCTGTTGCATTCTGCTCTGCTGAGAGAAAAGTAGAAGGAACCAAAAAGGGATTGGTTTTGTTTTTTTTGTTTTGATTTGTTTTTCCCTTTTAATATAGTAATATTTGAAAAACAACTATACTTTGTCTACAGACTGAGTGCCATGGATCATTTCCATCTCCAGCAGTGATTTTTAGACTTGCTTAGAGCCAGAGTGAGTCTGGAAACCTACCAAATTTAGAGACATTGGACCTTTTTCCCATTGGATTTTCTTCCGTCTGTGCACAAGAAGTGCAAGATCTACCCAGGAAGAATAGCATAGATTTAAATGACTGCAGAGTGCCGGAGTGAAGAGAATATGGCTCTACATCTCTCTATGCAAGACAAGCAGTTCACAAAATAGGAATTTGATGTGGTTTGTGTTTTGGCTTTGCTAAGCCCAGGGGCCTTGTCATGTTGCTTTGGGAGATTGATGCTTTCTTTACAGCTTTCTACCTCCAGGAATACTTTGGTTTTGTAAGGAAAAAAACTTCCAGAGAAAGTAGTTACTACTGCAAGTGTTGATCAGGGTTGTATTAAACGTGTTTACACTTTTTTTTATAAGTAAAATAATGGTTGTTTTCTTCTAATCAGGAGGATTTGTCTTTTCACTCCAATCTCCAGCCTCTCAATCACGGTCTCTTTTTTTTCTCTGTTTTTTTTCCCTTTTAAGTACAATCAACAGTGACAAACCGAGTCTACATCAGCTTGATGTTTATAAAGTGGTCCAATCATAGCTTCACTTCTGGGCAGGAACAAATAAATTCATCAAGCAATTGATGCTTTTGCACTGCTGTTATGATAAATGTTGCCATCCATTATACAAGTAGGCTCAGGCTGCAAGGAGCTGAACTGAACATTGCTGCCTGATAGGAATGACAACAAGACAATATGTGCTGCCTTTTTTTATGCTTTGTATTCGTAAACACAGCTCTCCAATTATACTAATTTTGTTTGTTTGAATTAGGCAGTAGATTAGGAAATGTTTTCAGTTAACAGTGGAACATAACACACATTAATATTTTGGCAAATGTGGCATACTTCTCTGCGTTGGGCTGCAGACTTATTTACTTTGGATTTCCACCAGATGCAGAGCATGCTGTGAGAGCCACTCGGCTGGCTGGGACCTGTGCTCACTGCAGCATGGAAAGAGATCCTAATGTCACTTACCACATGCATGATTAGCATGGTGCATGTGGCATTTGAGAACAACCTGCCTCCCCAACTGCTTCCTCTGGAAAAAATGACACTGATAGCAATACTGAAGGTGCTAGTATATTGTTGTGTTTTGAGGAGGTTATGAGTGGTAGTTCGCAGGAGATTTTCTGCTGTTTTGGCTCTGGATTGACAGTAATGAGGTAGGAGCTCGCTTCTGTGTGATTTCTGCACTGGACTCGATTCCTTCTCTCCTTTTTTCCTCCATTGTATTTTCATAGCCCTTGTGTGATGTGATTACAGAACAAAAGATTCATTAAAGAAGGGGAAACCAAGCTAGCAGTTAGTACATTGCAAAATCTAAAGTGAGTCTGGCATTATTTAAGACATCCTTTCTTTGCACACAAGCACTGAAAAAGGACATGCATAGTGTGAATTAAAGAAAATTAATTAATTCAACAGGGAGAGTTCTTTTTCCTCCTTAGAAATTCCAAGCAGCATTTCAGAATTGGGTATCATCTACTGAAATATCTACGAGAAAGTGCCCTGTAAAGCTCCAAGTAGAAGTAAACATTCAACGTCTACTTTTTTTTTGATCCAGAGTCTGTACACCAAGTAATGTGATAGCTCTTGACTTTTTTCTGATTTCAGAGTTCTCAGATGCAACTGATGCATGTTTAACAGCTGGAATTTCAGAGTTCAACACACGTGTATTCAACTCATATAAGTGGCTGAGGTACAGTTCATCCAGTGTTCAAACTGTGCTCTAGGTTTCTAGATAGCTTGCACACAGCAGTTGAAGGCAGCACAGAGTCCTGCCTACATTGCACAAACTTTATTCACCATCTCCAAATGGTTGCTGTTCAGATGCTGTGGTGGGGTAGCCTTTGTTGTTTTTATTTAGGTGGGAATGAAGAGGAGCAATGTCCAGTCATCCTTTAATGGCTATTACTGGCATGTATTTTAAGCCTGTCTGCAGGGAGCTTCTGGGTCAAGGAATAGTTTTTGGCATAGTGTCAAACCTAAACTTTCCCTTTCTGTTTGCCTCAGCACCTCTGAGGGGAGTTTGAACAGAGGTGATAATCTCATCTCTGTTAGTAACTGTTGTTGTTTGCAATATTCTTGGCAAATTGTGAAGTTGCAGTTGTAGCTGGGAGGCTCAGGGCAGCCAGAAATGTGTGTGTGCATGAGAATACTGCTGGGTATCAGAGGGATCAGCCCACTTTTCTAATCCAGCCACAATAGGTGGTGACTTGACAAAAGGTAATAAGTGCAAATTCTCAAACTGAGAGTGTGATCCCTTGCCTTTCAGCAATATACTGGAGTTGGTGGGCAATGTGGTTCATTATAGTGTGGGAAAAGTCATAGCCACTGAAGCATAAATGGAAAAAACACGATATTCAGCATCCTTATTAAACACAGAGCATGGTCTACAAGCTGAAAGAAAGAAGACTGGACTCTGCAATCTACTCTGCAGAGAACAATTGTACAAGGATTTCTAAATGACATTTACAAATGATGAGAGGAATGCTGTGCTAATAACATCCAGACAAAAAAATGCATTGGAAGATAAGAAATGGATTTCATTCCTCATAGCATTTTATTGTCTGCAGCAAAAGCATTTTGTCTTTTTAGCATTTCTTCCAAGTATTCATCTGCTTCCTTATCAAGAACTTAAGCTTTAATCTTGTGAATTTCTGAGTTTCCAAGGGTGCTTTTTTGTGCTTGCAAGTTGAAGGCTGGTTGTGGACATCATTTACTCCGTTATCCTGCCAGCTACTTCTTGATCAGCTCTAACGCACATAATGAATGTAATTATGTCAGGATAAAGCAACTGGCTGATTTACAGCCTCTGCTAAAGAAACAGTTTGAGTCTTCAGGTGCTGTACCAGGCTCACTACCTGTCCTCTGGATGGTATAAGCACACTGCTTTCCTTAGCTGGAATTAATGGAAGCAAGCAAGAGAAAGCATTGGCTGATCTTTCAGATTAAAAAAATCCACCTTCTACTTTCATGGGGTTCTGTACAAATGGAAAGCGCTGAGATTTTGTAATCAGAGTCAGTACAGAAGTGGATTTTCAGACTTCTGGCTATCCCAATTGTTGCAATTGTGGGTTTGGGTGTTTGCAAACAATCCAAGAACTTCTGTGTGTTTCACATGCTCCTTACTCTCCTTTCTCTTGTAACATGATCAAGGAAAAACCTTTGATAAGCACTGAAACTTCAAGAGAGACTTGAAATTACCATGTGTTCTGTCTGAAAGTCAGATTTACTCTCCCTAGGAATGAAAATAACATTTCTCTGCATTGTTTTCATTGAAAGACCTTCTGCTGTTTGATATTCCAGACTCCCAGAAATTCAGCTGCTTTAGGAGACAAAGAACATTTGAATCATTTGCACTCTTTAATAGCCCACATTTTTTGTGCAGTGTTTGTAGAATGCTGCAAACTGACTAATATATATTGATCTAATTGTTAGTTAACCTCAGCTTGACACGTGAAGCAAAAATTAATCTGATTTTGAAGGGAATTCCTTTTTCTTGAGCAAATGCTGTGCAGGAGCAGTGTGGACAGCACTCAGCGCCTGGCTGCGATGTTCTGCATGCATCAAATGACCAATATCTTTTTTCCTTCAGAAACAAACTTCAGAAATAGTTGAAACAGTGCTCAATATCAGTGCTATTCAACTGCAGAGGAAAGGCTTACAAAAATTACAGGCAGAAATAATAGCAGTACAGTGCACCTTGCTGAAGGACTCCATAAAGCTTTCTTGACTAAGACATCAACTAACATCGCAGGGACTCTGTGTTTCCAGAGAAGGTAATTTAAGACATTGTGGAAGAAGTGAGTCTGATTTTGTACTTCCTTTTCCATCTTGCATGACTTCTTGTAAACAGACATATCTTAAATACAGATAATTAGGTGGAGAGGGAGGAAAACAGTGTCTCTTTATACATAAGCAATTGCTGTCATGTCTAGGAACTTCTGAGACAGATAAGCAGCTTTGTTCTTGAATTGCTATGCAGGTGTGATTTGCACTTGCCCCAAAGAGTGCTATTTTGCATTTCCCTTCCCTAACTTTCAGTACCAGTGCACAGTAGGCTTCTAAGCTGAATCTTCAGGCACAGGCTTTGTGTTTTGATGCCTCAGCTTTCAGCCGCTTGCTGTGAGACAGCGTGCCCTCTGTGTTGATGTGCCAGTCCTCCTTTTGCACTGGAAGAGCTGTGAGGGTTCAGCATCTTCTGCAAGTCACGCTTTATGGTGTCTGCATTGTGTGGCAGCAGGTTGGGACCCAAAATTAGGAAGTCTCATTTGAAAATCTCTGTCTTCCCTCAGCCCCTTGTCCCAACATGTGGAACTGAGCACAGTGTTCTGAAGGGCAGTTTCCTTCTGCAGCTTTGGCTCTTAGTGAGGGACTGTGTTCATTAAGGTTTTGTTAACTTTTCTTGCTCCCTTCTTTGAACACAAAATCCTTATTTTTATAAGGAAGCAACTATGGCTGTTATGCAGTATAGGAGTGAATGCCAGATCTTTAGCTAAGGTAAATACTTTCCTAACATTAGCAGCTTTGGTGAATGGGGGCTGTTTTCCCACGTCCTCATCTGAAGTTTTGGGTATATTTTTCTGTTCAATATGCAATTTATATTTAAGTTTACTGTACAGTGTACTACAGCAGTACCTCTTACATCAGCTAAACAGGTTTATTCTTCATCCAGCTTTCTGCTCTGGCCATTGTTGGCAGTGCGTTTGGACAGCCACACTGGGAACAACTGAACAAAGGAAACAACCTTTTCAGTGCAGGAAAACAAGGAACCATGCTGCAGCCAGTTGTGAGCTGCTCTACAAAGGGATTTGGGCAGGTAAAGAAAAAGCTGTTTTGAATTTTCAGACTGATTATAAATGACAAGTTATCAGGGAGCACAAAGAAATAGCTACTGTACATTTCCTAACACCAATATCCTTTGTTAGACTACAGACAAAAGTAGGCTTTGACTTGAGACTACAGGAGAATATAAGATGAGAGTCTATAAAGATGGAACGTATTGATCTTCCCTTTATCTTTTCAAAGCATTACTCTTTTGTCAAGGATTCCTGATTTTGTATAACATTGTGTCCCAATCTTCTAATATTTTGAGCATTTCAATGCATTTCTTTTAGGGAAATAGATATTTTCAGTAATTAGATTTTTGGGAAATATTACTGAATAATGAAACACCTGCAAACAAAGTAATTTTTCAAATGAGTTGATAAAAATGGGTCAGTTCCTGGCCTGCCTGAAGTACACAGCTTCATGTCCCTCACTAAAGATGTATTGATTTTTAAGCATCTTTTTCATGAAGCTCCAAGTCAAAGTGGGTTATTTTGGAGTGTGCTGGCTCCTATTAAATTTAAAAAGGGAAAACTTTGGGAGGGAGACTGCAGATGTACAGGAAAACTAATTTGCAGACAACAGATACAAACAGCACAATAACATATTTGACAGAGAAAATTCTCAGCTACAAAGCACTGCTTTTCAACATAGTCATCACAATTAGCTGTGCATTTTTACCAGTGATGAACAAGAGCCTGCATGTCTGAGGTCAGTGTTTTGCAACATCTGCACAGGTTTTTGAAGCCAGTTCAACTGTTTGTTGTCAGTGTTGCTTGAAAATATCAAATATGCTACTGTCTTCATTAGTTTGATGGTTTATTCTAAATGCCAGTAGAGCTACTGTGCTGGCATTTCTGTTATGTGCCAATTCTATACCCAACATGTGCCATCAGAGGAACAGATACCAAGAGAAAATTTCCTATTTTGTCCTGTGACCACAATGATCTTTCTTTCAACTTTTCTATAAATTTGAAAAAGAAATAATTCCTTTTGGTTGCCTTGCTTGAAGGGCTGGAGCACTTCAACATTTTTGTGTGATGATGTGGAAATTTATGGTGCTCAGAGAGCTGTCCGAGAGCTCTGTCCTGAGCTGCTGGAAACTGCCACACCTCTACTGCAATGCAAAAGACATTTTAAAAAAGATGTGAAGCTTGGGATTTATTTGCGATAATCAATAGTAGTATTAAAATAAGTAAAAATGAAGAAGAAAGGAAATTGATATGGAAGAGCAAGGGAACAGCAAGAAACAAACAAAATATTATAGGTGGGTGTGAAAGAGCATAGGCTCACCAATCCTGGTACTGATTTTCTCTAGAATGAAGGCTTTACCTGAGAAAAGTCAGATTTAGTACTGCTTGTTGTGTTTTCTTGTTTAAATTCATACCTATGCTATGCACAATTAGTGGTGATGAATTTACACTTTCAAGGCAGGGGCTTTTCTCACTAAATCAGGCCTTTATATCCCACTCTTCCAATTGCAGTAGTATTACGGTGTTACATGGCAGTATTCTCTTAACTAATTTTAGACTAGGCTATTTTAAGAGTAGCCTGATGTATTCATTTATGTCATACGCAGAGTGAATGTTATAAAGATGTGCTATTCTTATCACTGCTGCCCATTATTATTTGTCTTGCCTATGTGTTATGTGTCAGATGGAAGCACGTTCCTCTCCCAGCCAAGACCAGGGAGCCATGCTAGATAAATGCTCCATTTGAGCACTGAGAACAAAAACATTTGGGAAAATGCCTCAGGGGAAAAGGACGATGTAAGATACAGGCTACAGAATTAATCAGTAGAATGAATTTGATAGTAATCAGTAGTTGTGCCTAGTTAAAACGATCGGTAAGACCCATTTCTGTAGATGTTATTTTTTGCTCCTACTGTCAGCTGAATTTACCAGTTTGTATTGAAGGTCTTCTCTTAATCTCAGTTCCAAAACTCATTTGTGTTTGAAATGATACCTTAGCAGCAGGTTTGACCATTCTGTAGGCTTCCTACATGTTATTTCCTGAAAGCAATCTTGCAGATTGGTTTCCTGGGCAGACAATTAACTCAAATTAGCTGATGATGATATTGAATTTATATCGGGTTCTGGATCTTTGGAAAACTATATTAGTTTAGAGTCTGTTTTCTTATGGTAGCAAATGTTACCACTTCTGGAGATATTTTATTCTTCCTGTGACACTTTGTCACTTTTCTTTGGCTCTCACAGGAAAACAATCCATGCTAAATCCTCTCTTGCCTTTCTTTGCTATAAGAAAGAAATTCCCTATCCATCTAGGGGCCACCAAAGTTCTTCAGAAGGAGGAAAACAGCCTCAGCTGCTTTAGCTGCAGACACATCAGATTAATTTGAAGGTTTTATTTGCTTGCTTTTATCCTTTTTCTGTCCAGTCTGCCCTAGGCTCCTAGTGGTAAGTTCATTAAGTTCCTCTATATTAACCTACCCACTTCTAGTTTCCTCTTGACCTAATCCAATTCATGCTGTAGTTTCTTCCTTCCCGTGTTCAAGAAATTGCAGTATTTCATTTGACAGACAATTACTGTTTTCAAGAGAATTCCCCCAACCTTTTGTCAAAAGTTGAATGACCTTTTTCTATCACCTGAGTTACCCTTTAGTATTTAGTCTGGCAAGGTACCATACTAATTGTATTGAATAAAGCATGCTAGCAAGCTGTAGGCTTGCTCAGTGTGACATCCCTGCTAAGCAGCAGCTGAAACCCCTATATTTTAAACTGATGGAGGGCCCTGCTAAGCTTGGTGAAGGTGTGTCCTCCCAGGGGTTGTGTGCCTGAGTGATGAAGGGGAGTAAGCTGCACCAGCAAAAACACTGCTTGGCGCTGGGCTGCCTGCACTGCTTGTTGTTCATCTCTGGTTTGTGTAAATCAAAAGCAGCTCAATGGACTTTAAAGGATTTAATGTCATGAAATGTTTTGAGCTGATACAATTGGGCACATGTTGAGTATAACGCATGATAAGAAATAGCATAAAGAAAACTACAGGCTTGATCTTTCCCATTTCATGTTTCCTTTATACAGGTGGAATGTGATCTGTCCTTTAAGGCTGGTGTTAATGTCTTCACTTGGGAATATAAAAAAAAACCAGACACAATCTCCCTATGTTTAGTATAAAAAGCAGTAAGTGTTCTGTATCTGCAATTATATGCCATAATATAGTGATTAAAGACATATGCAGTCTGAAATGCTTGGCCAGAGGCTTTGAGGCTGTGATTTTACTGTGGAGTGTTTTTGGTGAGAAACACATTTTCCTTAAAATACATAAATATATAAATAAATGAAGCTCTTCAACTTTGTAGCCCAAAGCAAGATTAATTAGGAGGAAAAATGCTTAATCTATCTGTCCTCCATAGAATTAATGAATAACAGAGATTTTCTTCCCAGCATCTATAGCTTAAGGGGTTCTGAGTATCTGTGCATGTCCTGTCTACATGTTGCTGTTTGCAGCTCCCCACACCATGTTTCTCTTTTCATGTCTTGTAACAAATCTGCTGGCTTTCCATATTTTACTGGTTTTGGACCGTAGTTGATTTTAAGTTGTGTATGGGCTCTAAATCAAACGAGGTGAAGATTAATAAAAGCAAATTCTGCCACTTCTGTGGCGAGCTGTCACTGATTTTCAGATGGAGAAACTGAAAACCAGGGAAGTTGTGCAGGCTGGAATAGGAAAAAGCATAACAGTTCTTTAAACATTTTCATAGTCCTATAGAATCTTAAGTGCTCTGTTTGTACTGTCTGGCTTATTTTCAAGGGTGTTTAAAAACAAAACAGCAACCACACACACACACACACACACAAAAAACCCTCACATCCAATGCTGTTAAATTAGACTTTGTCCTCTACTGGAAAAACTCAAAAACTCTGTTCTACTAGATGAGTTTGAATTTGTTGTCATACATCCATCTGCTAAGGGTGCCCAGTGGCACAGTGTTCAGGATGGAATTTCACCATATATCTACTATTTATGTTTAAGACTGTATTTTTGAAAAATGCATTGAAGACTTTAATGCTGGAAATGGTTTGATTTCTTCTTAAATATAGCGAACATCTCTGACAAAGCCAGATAACAACTGAACTAAATGTTCTTTATTACTCATGCATTGTTCCTATGAAAAACATAATACCTCAGAGGCAGCAGTGATTCTTCAGATTTGCCCAATGACAAGCCACTATATCAGCTAGTTGTTGCTAAAATTGTCAGTGTTAACTTTATTTGCCAAAACATGTTTTCTTTTTTCAAGCTGCCAGTTGTTGTATCAAAATAAATGGAATCTAAAAATCTCATTATTTTTATTGTTTAAAGCCAGCATTGGGTGCAGTTCTGGGGTCAGATGGCAACAATACTAATTTACCCCTGTGCTGCTGCACTTAGAATCTTCAATCTGCTATGACTTTGACATGACGACTGGCTGTGTTTCTTAATTTTGTTGCGAAGGTTTTGCTGGAGGGCTGTGCATCTCTTAATAATGTGCATGAAGGCACAGACAAGGAAGTAAATGAATATTGTATGAGGTTCTTTTCCTACATGTGGGTCTGCCTGGGTGAAGATCTGCAGAGGTCCAAGAGCCTGCATCTCATGGCCGGAATGGGACTATGATGATGATAGCCAAAATGAATGCACACTATTGAGTTCAATGCGCTTACAGCAGCAAAGTGTTCTCACTTCTCAGCTGGATCAGACAGGGAAGCAATGTCCTTTCCACTGTGTTTGCTCCTTTGGTGGGTCCACTGGCTATTTTAGTGCCAGTGGAGAGCTGTGACATTCAACAGGAGAACTGTTACCTGAGAAGCAAAGTCAGGTTGGATGGAGCCCTGGGCAGCCTGATCTGTGCTGTGAGCCCTGAGCCCTTTTAGGAAACATCTGTGTAACTGTAGTAAGTAAAGTGAAATGGTGTTGAGGCTAATACTGCCAAAATTAAAAGAATATATGCATCTGCATGGTTTCTGAAAGATACCTAGAGATTTTAAACCATCGCATTTGATTTTGTAAACATGAATTTTCGAATCTCTCCTTCCAAAATCTGTTGGAACTACGCAAGAAGGAGATTGCACAAACACTATTGCAGTTCTTCAATGTGCCGCAGTACCTCTTTGCAGCAGAATGAGGGCCTCAGTTCTGTATGTCTGGGTAATTTAACACTTTTTAGTTTCCTGATATATTCATTACTGTTTTCTTCTAGATAAAAGCTACCTAAGACATAAAATATTACCTTGTACTAAAATTCTAGGTGATTGGCTTGCAAATTTGTTTGGGATTTCATTAGGAAAATTGTAGTTGATGCTAATGTGCATGAACAGCTACAGCTGGAATCTGTAGTTACAGATCATCACTGGCATCATATTTTGTTCTTTACTTTTTTTCTCATTAAAGCTAGCATTCAAACACTTTAAACATCAAAGTCTCTCTTCTTCATATTATTCATTCTTGCAAAAGTCTCACATCATGCAGTAGAATGATCAGAAAGGTATTTCTCTTTAGATATGGTAAATGAGTCTCATTGTGTCCTTTTGGAGAAGTGATTGGGAATGATTTTATGGTTATTCACTTTAACATTTTATTGTTTTGAGTCTAAGCTTTATTAAAGTTTGGAAACTTTTAAGCTGATATTCAATCACCATCTCCTCATCTTATTTCTACCCCAAAGAAATGTCTTTCATTGATCACCTTCTGCAGACTCTAAAAATCAAATTCTACAGAAAACATCTCGTAAAATAATTGAAATTCCATAACTCTGAGTATCTGAGTATGTATCCTCCTCACCTGGCACTGTACACCAGAAGGCATAGTAATTCCAAAGGTTCTGCTGTACATAAGGTACTTTGCAGGAGAGTCTGACGTGGTTATCTTAAATAACTTTTTCTGCCCACTTTTGGGGAAGAACTGAAATCTGTACCTTTTGAGGTTAAGATCTTCCCTAGCTCTAAGTGAACTTGGGGTCAAGTTGAGTTGTATTGCCATTGCTAGTTCTATTCTGGGCTCCGCAGATAAGACTATGGCTGCAGGACTGACGCTTTACTAAAGGTTCTTTTCAAAATCTTTTAGTTCTTTATTATTAAAAGTGAAATTTACTGTCTCTGATCTCAGTAACTAAGCACAGCAGGACTGTAAATGCAGAAGCAATTGTTTCCCTCTATACAAACATCTCATGCCAATCTGGCATGTACTGCAGTAACCAAGAGTCAACAGAAGCAAGATCAGCATTCAGGAAGAGCAAGCAGAGTTTCAGAGAGAGAGATGGACAATAGCAAGGTGGTGGTGGTGGTTTTTCTCCTGTTATCATTGATTATTAGCTTTAACTACTTAGCAGTCCAGTAACAGCTGAGGAGTGCCCCAAGGCAATAGACCATCTTTACTGTGTGAGGGGAGAAGCCTCTGTCAGGTATCTTTTTTAGAATGTTTTGCTTTAGAATCTTTACGTCTGGCTTCTTAACATCAGTCAGCTGTTCTTCATCCCGATGCTTATTTTGACTGAGGACAGTGACAGCAGAATGTGATCACGTATTGACTGTCATTCAAATATGTAGGATCTTGGTGTTTCTTTCTAGCAGCTTCCTATTCATCTTGGTTGGTATGAGTGAAAACACGAGCCCTATGGAGACGAGTAGGAGTAAAAATCGATGAGAGAGAATAATAGCCTAGTAGAGAGAGAGAGAGAGAGAGCTGGATTTGCAATTTGGAATGGGATCCCAGATTTGCCTCTGGCTTGTTGCATTGATTTGGGGCAAATTACCAGTGCCTTTCCATGTTTCCCATTTGTAGGATGGGTCAGCAGTCAGAGTTGATTAGTATGTTTTCAACAAAAGCATTTTCATTGAAACCTAGATGTTGCATATACTGATTTTGATCTATTCTTCTTCTGGCAATACAGGCCTTTCTGAGAAAAAAATGGAACCTGACCCTTATGAGCAGGTAACAATGGTTTCAACTCACTGCTATCTCTGTGAGAATATTTCAAAGCTTTCTGGCTTTGTTCCAATGCAAAAAGAAAACATGTTTTCTGAACTTGAAAGTTTTCCAAAACACTACTGCCATCCTTCAGTCAGCTCTAATAGTATGTTGTTTGTAAATTGCTTTGAGCTCCTTGAGTGAACAGAGATCTATAAGAGCTAGCAATTATTTGAATGGTGTTAGGTAAGGTTGCAGCCATGTAAGTATGCTCGTGTGTGCTTCTGTATGTGCTGTAGGCTATTTTAAGTGACCATTTAAAAACATTTGCTTAGTGAAAGAAAATTTTGACCCAAATCACATAACAAATAAAATCCTGTCTTTGAAAGAGCCCATTTAAAACTGCAGGGATGTGAAGGTAAACATCAACTGGTAAACTCTTTGTGATAGTGGATAGTGGTTTTCAGCTCTGGGGATAAAGTACAAGCAGATGAGTCAGAATCCAAACTGAATTCTTC
Organism: Phasianus colchicus; assembly: GCF_987193195.1. Taxonomy (NCBI): domain Eukaryota; kingdom Metazoa; phylum Chordata; class Aves; order Galliformes; family Phasianidae; genus Phasianus; species Phasianus colchicus. The sequence goes on along the minus strand of NC_143453.1, from coordinate 11,090,974 downwards.
TGGGCAACTTGTGAACTTGGAGTTTATAATCTAAAACTGAGCTAACAGTTTCTTAACCATATCAAGACCAGCAGGTGTTGCTATAATATATTAAATGCTGTGGAGGTACCTAACAAGCTGCACTCAAGCATTAGTTCAATAAGCATTCAAATTGGTGTTTTCCACGAAAGTGTAATGCTATGACAGTGTTGCGGTAGCAATAGTACTAAAATTATCAAAACAGTAGAAAATTGCAGATTCAGAGCTACTTCTGCTGAGCTGTGAGTTTCACTGTGTCTACAGGGAAACAACGTCTGACCCTGGATTTAGATATTGAGACTTCAGTGAATTGAAGAGTACAGAACTGTAGAAAGTAACCATCCTTTATAGACCTTTGTAGAAATGTAACTACTGGCGAGAAATGTTCCTGCAAAAACTCTGAGTGGGATGGGGTACAAGGACCACTGTGAGCATTAATGCTGAAGCTGCCTGTTTGAAAGGGCTCAACTACCTTGTGTCCGCAGATCACTGGCTAAGTGGTCTGAATGGTTCTTCATCAGTTGTTGTGTGTGTGTTTAATGATAAGGGCCTAGGCTGCTTCTCTCCACTTGTATGTGCTTGGCAAGAACTTCTTTTGCGTATGGAAGTGGTCCCAGACACTTCACTTCCAGGTAGGATCACAAGCCAAGGTTGCACTTAGGCTGCTGGGAAACCCATGGAGCTGAGAGCATTTGCAGCTCTCCCTCTTGCTGGAAGCATATCGGCTTGATTCAATTCATTTCCAGCCTCGAGACAGGTGGGTCATCGTCTGAACTCCAGGGGTGCAGCCATAGGCAAGAGAAGACTTGGTCTCGTACTTTCCCAGGATCTGCCTGCAGTGTTGCTTGGGTAGGATACGGGCCCTCTAGATGGACAGCAGAGAGAAAATGGCCACTGGTGGAGTAAACCACGCAACGCCCGTGGCTCACTCACCCATCCATCGCGCCGAAAGGCAGCGGCAGGGGAGCAGCGGGCGAGGCGGGGCGGCGCGGCCACGGCACGGCGGCTCCACTGTGTGCATGTAGATGAGATCCCCCGGAGCACGTCACTCCGCACCGGCGCTCTGCGTTTGGGGCGGCGGAGAGCGAGGGCGGGCGAGCGGGAGCCGCCGGCGGAGGAGAGGAGAGAAGAGCAGAGGAGAGGAGGCGGCGGCTCGGCAGCGGGCAGCCAGCAACGGCTCCGCGGCGCCCCCGATGCCGCCCAGCCCAACGCCGCGCGGGCCCCGCGGGGCGAAAGCGGGCGCCGGCGGGCGGGGAGCGGCGCGGTGGTGCTGAAGGACAGCTCCGCTCGCATCCGCGCCCCGCCGCGCCCCGGCGCCGGGTGGCCGCGAGGCCGCCGCGCCTTGATGTGCCCCCAGCGCCCGCGGCTCCCATGGCGGTGGCACGGAAAATCAAAACTTTGTTGACGGTCAACATCTTGGTCTTCGTGGGGATCATCCTCTTCTCCGTCTACTGCAGGATCCAGGATCGTTCCCAGGAGCTGGTGCAGATCGTCCGGAGCGCGGACCGCCGTGTCAGGAGCCGAGGAGCCAAGGTGGGCAGCCTGGCTGACAGGGAGTCCATCCTGCAGCGCCTGGACCACCTGGAGGAAGTGGTCTACAACCAGCTAAATGGTACGGAGGGCTGGGGGGGAGAGCTGCGCTGGTCCCGTGGTGATCAGCTCTCCTGGGAGGGTGCTGTAGGCTGGGAAAATCACCCGAAGTGCCTGCTTGCTGGGGAGGGAAACTCTGCACCGAAGCACTGCCCTGAAGCCAAAGATGCAGGGAAAGCTGCAGGGGTTTGTTGGAGGGGTGCGTGAAGGCACTCCCTCAAACTCTTGGGTCAAAGTCAGGACTTTTGAAGTAGAAAGTTAAGGAGGCTGCAGAGTTCAGGGATGTAAGGGTTGGTGGAATTCTCAGTAAGCTTTTACAGCTTCCCTGAATATATCAACTCTGCGTGGGTATGTGTTTTTATGGCAAATGCACTTTAAGTTTTTAGCTGGAAGTTGCATATTTGGTCTCCAAATTACTTAAAAAGCACTCTACCAAGTTCTTATGCTGTGTACTTTTAATAGTCATTTTAAGGATTGCTCCCATATGTTTCTTTAATGACTTTGCCATTTAAATTTTATATTATCTTTGGTAAGGAAAGGAAGCATCCACTAATTCCTTTTGTTACATTCAGTTTTAATTTGCCAGCCTTGAAAAATCTTGTTAGGTAAGCAAAGAACCCTTACGTGGTAGTTAGAACAGGCTAAGCCATACCAGTTGCCAAGGGACGGATAATGTTTCATATGGGAACTAATTCTTTCAAAGAAGTCTGTTTGTATTTGCATAGATTCATAAAGTTCTAAATGTGGGACATCAAACAAACAAGTATGTGATTAAATACATCCATGCTTTCCACAAGAAGCTGAAGGAGCAAACTTTTACAAGAGATTTTAATATAAATGTAGCATTCAGTGTTGAGCATCAAATAAAACTTGCAGTGTAAATATTTTTAATGATACCAAATGTGCTTGTAGCCTGCTTCTGAAAATCTTACTCATAATATTGATTTAACAAAGGCTACTGCAGTCTCAAAATGCAGACAAACAGTGTAAAGTATATATACTATTACTACTTTCTGAATGAATGACCCTGTAAATCCAAGTAGGTTGGATGGTTACAGTAACACGCTGTTTGTGTCAGTGACTGTTACAGAGCTGGCATCCCCTCGCACTTTCACATACGCATTCATGTGTACAAAAAGAGAAGGGAGAACAGGAATGTGGAGTGGTGGGTGTTAGTCACAAAAGTATGCATTCATAAGTTAGAGGAGGAGAGTCAACAGAAGGAGTCAGCTGCTGTATTTTCTAATGATAATTCGGAGAAGTTCTGAAGAATGTAAGTTTTAAGAGAAAAATCCTCCCACATTCAATATATCCATCATAGCGCAATTGAATGATTTATTTTTCCTCAGAATTGTTTTGTTCTTGGTGGTTTTCACAAGTGAAATATTGGATAGGATTTTACCAGCTCTGGGTTCATCTCAGCATAGCATCCCCTGAAGTATCAGCAGGAGTCCATAACGTTCTAGGCAGGCATCGTTGCATGTAATGACTGTGGCTTCAGAGTAAACAGAAAGTTCTCCATAAGCTATTTCTCTATTTTGGCGACTGTTTTTAAAGTGCAATTACTTTAATTAAAATGTTGCTCCTTCAGGTTATAACAAACACTGTAGGCAGTTGCTTGTTCTAGAAAGTTCTTATACAGAAAAATACAGAAAGTTAATCAAGCTGAGATGTTCAGATTTCCTGTGCATTTCCCTTCAGTCTCTCTCTGACGTGTCTTTTGTTTATTACACAGCAGTTTATTAATGCAGATAAACTATTTGGTCATCACTGGGAAAAGATACTTTCTCAGTTTCGTCCTTTATTTAAGTATTTGCTCATTTTTCCATCTTGTGGTAACAACTCCGCAAATTCCTTACAATTAGCAGGTAGCCTACTGAAATCATCAGAACTGCATCAGTGTAAGTGAAATCAATTATCAGTGTTTGGGTTTAGCTCCCTGGTGTTGCTTTTTAATATCATGACTCATTATTTAATGGGCATAATGCTGCTCTGGAAGCATTGAAATTCAAGGTAGTCTGTTTGTGACAGTGCTCTACTGTGCCTTACCCAAAGACTGGGGTTACACAAACGCTCAGAACCATGCCTTCCATCCCAGTGTCAAGCAGGGTTCCTCAGATGTTAACCTGTGCAGTACTTCACTGCAAGTTGGAGAGTCATCTGATGCCTTCTCGAACGTTACTTCATAATGAGATGGGCCAAAGTCACTTTTATAAGGGGAGATGGATAGGCAGATTTTATTCATAAGGCATATTAATTCCTGCAAGCACCACAAGTTTGAGTCAAGTCCAGTGATTTTGTTGTGATAGGTCTGTCCAGATCACAATGCCATTTTTTTTTACTCTTCATTCTTTCTGTTTTGAGATCAGCAAATGTACAGCCAAATATTATGTATCCTACATTTTTTGTAATCAAGTCTTAGTGTTCATTTATTTAATTGTTTTCTTCTATTCATCTAAATCCTGAACTGGTGGGATCTTACCTGGTTTTTCCAGGGACTCTGCTGAAGTTCCAATATAGTAGAAAAACCTTCTTTGAGAGACCAGCCCTGCATCTGCAACAATACAGAATTTTGTTTCTGTCATGCTTACTTATTTTCATGAAATCAAAGAAACATCATTTGAAAGTGCACTTTTCTGTGAGGAAAAACAAGCACAAGCAGTTATGCTGAAAGAGCATTTCTAGCATGAAAGAGTAATTTCTACTGATGAGTATCATTTACTGTCAGTCAACAGTGAACTAAAGCTTGGTAGATTTAGTAACAATTCTTGAAATGATGTGACACTTCGGTATTTTGTTCTTTTACCTTTATTATTATTATTATTTTGCAAGGAAAAAAAAAAAAAAACCACCAAGATTTAATTGGTTGTTTTTTTTCCCTAATCAGTTTTGCATCTAAGTCTGTTGCTAATGATTTATCACAGAAGATAAAGAATTTTTGATGCTCCAACTACATAATAACCTTTCATGCCAAAAGCAATTGAAGGGTCAGACTACAATTTCACTGTAATTGCCTTTTTCCCTTTTCACTGTCTCTTTCCAGTAATCCACAACAATCAATATAGCATGTAATTAAATTTCATTCAATCTGCAAAGATTAAGAGAGTTTTCATCTTCTCATTATGTATGCTCACATCATGTCTTCCTACCCACATCTTCTACATTAGACCTCTTCGACCTGTTCTGTTGCAGATGTGGAGGAATATGTCTGGAGTATTCCCTTGAATTTCACAGATTACCATTCTTTACACATCATAATTTGATTTTGCTCTCTTTAGGAAGATTAAATACAACAGCAATTTCCAGTTTGATAAATGGGTTTTATATTGCATATGCATTAAATGGGGGCTGAGGGGGGAAAAAAAAAAAAAAGTGGACAATTCACATAATTGCAGCACACAGGCTTAAAATGATGGAAATAGCAGGTCCTACGTATGGAGGACTGATTCAACAAGACTGACTCCTGATTTTTTGAGTGTACTGGAAGCAAAGTGATTGCATTTAAAATTCAGCCTGGCAATCTGCATACTTAAAAGGTACAGTAGTATTTTTAAAGGACTATTTACCCTTCACAGGCTTGAGGCTGGTTGGAAATGGTTCCAAATTTCTATATTAAAAGTAAGAGTGGGGAACTGGCTGCAGTTGAATCATGCGAATGTCCACATCAGATTTGTCAAAAAGAAGCATTTATTGCTGGCAACTTTCAGTTCAGTTGCCGAAAAGAGAGGGAAAGCCAGGTGTGCATGGGGATAGATTAAGTGTGACTGCCAGCCTTGCATTAATGAAAGCACACCTTCTCTTACCCACATACAAGTTCTCAAATGCTTGATTTGATTATGATCCAATGCTAACATGCATCTGACCAAATTAACACGTAGTAATTTCCACACTTGTTTGTGTAGAATAATCATTTGTAATTTGTAATACATAATCAGATAAAAGCAATGTTTACAGGTGTGGAAGGAAGATCTTTGGCTGATACAGTGGTTTTGTTGCCATTTAGAAGCAATTCAGGACATTCCTGTTCAGTTCCTTTCAATTTCTTTGCAGGTATATTTGGAAAAGTAACAATGAGGCAGTCACTTTTTTTAGTCAAGAACTGCAGTATAGTTGTTGCACATATATAAACAACAGACATTTTCACAGAAATAGAAAACCTGGCTTGACTTAAAGGCCTTAATACAGGAGGTGGGGCTGCTTTTGAGTATTTGCCATTTGTTTTCTTTAAGCAAAGACAGGTAGTAGCTAAACCAAGAGCATCATTTAAAAATGCAGTTCCAGGCACTGAGTGTATGGCTGTTCTCCAAGGAAATAATAAGATTTATGAAAGGAAGGGAAAGAAATGAGTCATGTTTAACAAATCTTTCTTTTATTGATGCCCCTCTCTAACCTTACTAATGGGTACTCAGTCTCCCCTTGCTCAGTATACATGGCACGTTTTTTTTATTATTGTTATAATTTGTTGGGTTTCACTTGAGAGTCATTTCCTTTGCTTATTTTAAACTAACAAACCAAAAGGGAAAAAAAAAAAAAAAAGATTGTGCAATGTTCTGGATAACAGGAAGGAAGAAAGTCAATGACAGCTGAGCAGCTTCCAACTTCGTTGTAGTTCTATTGATCAAAACTGCCCTCTGAAATAAGAGTATTTCAGCCTTTGAGAATGAAAACCAGAGAATCTCCCACCGACCCCAAGTCTCCGTCCTGAGAGCATGGAGCTAAAAGCACAGTCTTAACATGACGTGTGGATGACATCTGCCTGGTTTTCTTAAAACCCACAGGTACAGTGCCATAGAACTGTGTATGAATGTCTGAAAGTCACATGGATAGAGGCAAAATCTGTTTTATGGCAAAATGGTCTTCTTTCCTTCCATTGCCATGCATGAAAAGAAAATGCAGCAGCACTTCTTATGACAAATCCAATGGATCGTCCATCCAGAGGAGCTCTCACACAAGCTTCCTACCTATTGTTGCATTTCTCAGGCCCTTTTGTTTCTGAATAGTTCTATGCATCTGTCGTCTAGACAAGGATGAGCCGTGATAGTGAATTTGTATCCTCAGCAAGTGGAGTCCTGAGGGAAACACTGCAGTAGAAAAAGCCCAGTTAGAGAATCTTTGACAAATGGCAATAGGCCTAATACAGGCTGTTCTTCAAGTATGTCCTTGATTCCTGGCTTTGGAGGAGAATCCAAGGGTAGCTGCAGGGGAGAACAGACCTATTTCTGCTTTGTCATCATGAGCAGTGTGGACAGTTTTCTCAAGGGCTCAAGAGAGATGTCTAAGGAAATGAGCAGAACATCTGTAGAAAAGGTGAGAATATAGATTTCTGAGTATTTTAATTCTTTCACCACCTCCTGTGGAGCCATTTTCTAGAAGTCCTTTCATTTGCCACCGATCTGATTTATACTTCTAATATTTGAGCTTTGATTTGCATGTCAGCCAGAAATTATTGTTAAGAAAACTAAATGAAAAAGAAAAAAAAAAAAGAGTTTTTTGAAACAGCTTCTCTAAGCATTGCTACTTAAAAACTGATTCTGTCAGGCAGATGTATTGGTACCAGAGGGCTGCAGGAGAGAGCTACCTATTACATCACTTTGTTTGGAAATTACATCTAAATAACTGAACACAGTGAGTGAAAGATGCCCAAAAGATAAGGAAACATGCTGAGCCTCTGGGATTGCTTCAACCTTGTCCTCCGGGGTTAAATGTTAGAGCACATGTGTAAGAGGCTGCTGCAATGCCAGTGTCTCCCTTGGGTTGAACACTCACTGCAAAATAGCATAGCACTGGGAAAAGCCATGCTATATAACCCCAAAGCTCCCTGACACCACCTTCCTCCCTCCAAGCCTAAGGCATGCCTGCAAGAAGGAAGGTGCTAGTGTAAGCCTTTGTTCTGCCACCCAACCCCACTCAGCAGGAAAATTCTTTGGCTGTGCAAACTACCACTGTTCCCTCTTCAGTTAGCTGCAGCAGGAGGGAGTGGAGAAAATCTGAGCCTATGTAGGAAAAAGCAGCTGTGGAACTTAGTTATCTACCTTTTGCTTATGTTTCAGAGCTACTTGTACAGGCAATCCAGTTGTCTTTGCTGGAGTACTCATGAGAATCAGTGCTCACCAGAGTAAGAGCCACACACTTTATAAGGGATGAGTCAAACCAGGTTTGCTGGAGTTACATTTGAACGCTGGTACATGCAGCATGAAATAGCTGGTACATCCAGCTATCCCAGCTGGGCTTTTATGTCTGATAAACTGATCAGGGAAGAAAATGGATCCTTCCAGGTCTTCCTCTTCTGTGAAATTCTTTAATTATTCAGATAATGTGAAATGCAAGTGCTACCTACACAGGTTCATGCTGGGCTGTGTCAGACTATGCGGAGATATCTATGAGGGGTGTTCTCTTGTAGGCTGGTCTCTGTGGAATCATCAGAGAGTTGCTGAGTTTTGTTCCTGAAAAAAATGCATCTGTGATACAGCCAACACTTGTGCTCATTTTAATCCAGTAAGGTATAAAACCCAATACTGTTTTCTAAGCAAATCACAGATTCTGCCATCCCCTGTTCTGCTGTCAGCTGTGTTGTGTGGACAGTGACAGGTATCACTGGCTGGATGGTGTAATATGTTCAAATAGCTTTTGTGCTGCAGCAGTGAACAGTGCTTCTCAGTTCACCCATGCAGTTACTCCTCTTGAAGTCAGTTACCCAAATTCACTTGTGCTTTTGATCCAGTAGTTAGAAGCATAGTAACTCCATTGTGAATTTGGCCAAATGAAAGTACTTCTGCCACAGGATGAACATTACTGGTTAGTTCCGATGAAGTCTGTGTTTAAAGGATGACTTCCTGCTGTGTCCCTACATTACTTTATTATGGCTGAGAACAGGATCTTTATTCCTTGAAGGTTTTAGAGTGTTTCCTGTTTTAGTACAGGTCTAAAACAGAATGAACTTTGTCTTTCTGCCTCTGAACCTTGTTGCTGGCCCCAGTTTGCATTTTTTAAAAACCAGCACACAGACCAGGAGGTCAAACAAGCAGCCTTGTCATGGCTGTCAGACCCCTCGTGTCTGAGTAGGCTGTATTTGGAAATTGATTGATCTGTTTCCACAGAACTGCACCATGGAGTAAAGGTGAATCCTCTCCTTGCACACTGCCCATCACATACACTGCTGGACACGATTTCCCACCAATTACCTGCTATCTGTGCTCCCACGGGCACCATTCTCCCATCCCTCAGCAATTGCCTGCATTGCAGGAAGCCCTGGATCTCTACCTGGATGGAGAGCTGGTCTGTATGCAAGCTCTCACCTCGCACCCCAGAGGATGGTACTGAAGGGGCACTGCTCAGAGCACTTGGGGCTGTGTCAGAAACTGAAACCCGTGCAAGATTGCACAGTCTCTAATTGCTGTTTCTCACAACCCTAACTAGTATCCTATCCAAGATACTGAGGTACCAGAGCAAAAGGGGGTTGGTTGCACAGGAGCTCATTTTTCCTTTGGAAAGTCTCCACCACAACAGCTGGAAAACACTCTCCTCCAATACTGGAGGAGTTTGCTTCTCATTTTGTCTCTGTGGCATTCTTGGTAAGGTGATAGGGTTAATTGGTTGTTTTTCATTTGGACTCTTTACTCTGGTTTTGTATTTTACTTGGCACTGGGGCTGTACTGTCCTTTTAGAAATTGAATTTATTTTTTTCACAGCTCTTGAATACCTCTGGGTTGTGAAGGTTTTGTAAATAAAGATGTATTTTTTTATATTAACTCATTTTCAAGCAAGCTTTGTGTTGTAGAAAAGATTGGTGGCATTCTTTCCTATGTATGCTGAACTGAAGCCAGTGATAAGACTAAAAATATCATCAATTGAAATAGCATTGTATAACCTAAAGGTTACTCTTCTTTAGGACTAAAATTTGCTTTACTGATGCCTTGTGGTGCAGATTTCTAGCCATCCAGCTACATATAAAATGAGGTTACAGTTTGCTGCATAATTTTGCATCTGCAGAGAGCCTGAATCCCATTGGTGACTATGACAAGCACAAACCTGCAGGTGAAAATGATTTTGATACCTTTGCTGGTGTCAGCTAGCCAGTGAGGTCTGCACATTCCCATGTTGTTTGTATTACAAACACTGTACCAGAGGTGCTGAGCAGGGATTAGGTACTGTTCACACCTCTAATAGGAAAAGCAGACTCTTCTGTTAATCTCAGAGCATGATGATAGATTGCAGGTGGCTCCGAGAAACAGATGGGAGTGGAGTGTAAGGTAAGAGTGAGCTGACCATGTCCAAGCTATTAAATAACCTAATACTAAGCTGCCTAACTGCTGAAATAGTTGACACAAAATTTACATAAGCAATGAGTAGGTTTGGCTCAGAAAAAAATGGATGGCTGAGTGGTTTGGGAAGCTCCGTTATATAATCTGTGTCATGTGGAGAATCCTCTGAATTCAGGTTTGTGGATTTGGGCTTCTGACTTTCAGCATCATCACAGGGACTTGGACAGCCCAATACTCCACTGAAGGCTGCTTCTGTGTTTCTTCCTGGTGACTTGTCTTTTCTCCCACATTTAAAGGAACTTCTAAATGTAAAAAGAAAAACCTGCTAGTGATTGCATCTCAATGCTTGTTGCATATCTTTTGTTTATTCTCTCTAGTATTGTAGGGCGAAGTGAAAAGATTTCTAGGTGCTCAAAGAAAAAATTCCATATTTCTTTAGTATTTGGCAAACTGCTTCCTGGGATGCTCCTGGGGTAGTGTAGGCCTGGATGTGTTAGCACTGAACAGAACACTGTGCTCTCAACTACTCCAGCTTTGAATTAACAAAACCAATAATCTTGATTTTAAACCTGTGCCAGCCTGATCCTCCTCCTAAAATAGATCCATCTGGCTCAATGCATTTTCATCCAACAGGAAATTAATTCTGGAACGGAAGTGGCTTTTATAATGCCTCCTATCCAGTGGAGTTATATGTACAAGTTTCCGTTTTCTGAAAGAGTCCTTTTGGTATGGTTCCCATATTCACAGCCATGCTCTCACTGCAGGCCTACAGTACCCCAAGTCAGACTGCAGAGAGCCCTTTTGGATGGGTTCAAGGAATTAAAAAATTCTTCTGTGATTCATTCAGAACTCAACCTGCTTAACTGCCGAATTCTTTGTCACCCTCTTTGTGTCACATGTCAAAAAGTTCACAAAGTGAGATTTCTAGTCTTCCTTGCACAGTGTGTAGAGCAAGAGAAAATACACAGAAATGGAGGAGAAATATTCACAAGAGAACGAAGACATGGCCTGACTTTGAAGCTGGGACAGCTGGGCATGCCAGTAGACTCAGGTTGGGTGATGCAATCCTCAGAGAAGGTGCGATTAGTTGCAGAGAGGGCATTTCTGCATGTGTTACATTACTTGATGTTTAGGCTTCTCTCAGCATTTAATTCTGCAGACAAGAAACTAGAGAGAAGTACTGTTGTCCTGGATACACGGTGCAGGTTGTGGAAGAATGAAACTAGTGCAATTCTTGTTGAAGTTGCTTCCGGAACATGAAGTAAGTATGGGATTAGTGAACTGAAATTCAGGTCTATGGGTGAATCCCAGTGGAACTAGCCTGTAGCCCTAAGGAGAGGCTAACATAGATCACTGACAACTGCTCCAAACCAGAACTTCAAGGGATATGGCACTGCAGAGGCAAGATCAGACTCAGGCCCAAGAAAAGGACAGATAATGCAGGGTCAACACCAACACCCTGACACGCAGTAATTACCACAGTTAACCCCCCAAAACAGGTACTTCATTCCTTGAGCAGCAAAATGAGCTCTGAGAGATTTCTTGGATTTTAGCTTTCCCTGAATCTCCTCTCTCAGTAGGAGTATTTTAATGCTCCTTACTTTCCAGATGTTGGCTTTTGTGACACATGCAGAAATGTGAGTTTTGGAGACCTCTGAATGTCTGCTGAGCTTTGGCTGAAACCAGGCACTGACCTCCAAATCTAACAAGCAGAGGAGAGGGGAGGGAATGAGAGAGAGGAGCAGACTGATACACAAATGTAGACAGCAGAGCTCCACAAACCATTTTTCCTTAGCAAACCAGGCTAAAAATCATGTAAGTGACAAACAGGATTTTTACCATTTAAACACAAAGATAAAAATCAAGTCTGTAGATTGTAAAGGAACCAGCCTTTACTCTGTTGGCTGGAGATACGTTAATGCAAGCATTTTTTCTGTTTTCCTTCTTATTTAGGATAATAACTATAGCAGCATGCAATTTCCCTGAGACTAAATCAGTAGTGCAGGACAACCTCCTTTATTTTTATCTTCCTAAAATGGCAGACCTGAGTCTCACCAGCCTGTCTCACTGCCTTTCAGTAGCAACTGAAGAATTAAATTATGCAAGGAGCAGAGAAAACGATGGTGTGCTGCTCTCTGCTAGGCAGAGTAAAGCATGCCCTGCTGCTCATCTCATCAGATAACTCTCATGGCCCAGCAGGCTCAGCATTGGCTTTTGCTGGGACCATTTGGTGCTGGAAAGCTCTTTTTGCCTCTCGAAAACGTGGCTTTGCCCTGAAGTGTAAGTACTGGATAGCACATCTTTTTGTGTCCTTGAGGAGTGGTGAGTCCAGGCTGTAAGTTCTGACCTCCATTTTGTGAAATTCAGGTATGTTTCTCTGTTCCATACCTGTCTCTTCTCTGACCAGTCTTCTCCTGTATAAAGGTAAGTTGTATCACTCTCCTTATTGCTCTTTTTACTGTGTAATTTAACATTTCATAATGTAGCCAGAAGTACAAACCTGAGACACATCAGGGGGAGGAAAATTCATTCTTCTGTGGAATTTCAATATAAAATAAAGGAAAGGAAAACTTGGAGGAAAATTGAGACTCTGAAATGTAAATTTATTTTTATATTCCCTTAGTATAAAGCAGATAAGTACTGTTGCAGTCATGGGATTAGTGAGGTAAATTGGAGAAGTCTGGTCCCCAATTTGTAAAACTCAGCCACTGTCTTCTTATATGGTTTCAATTCTGTATGTGTTGCTTCCTTTAAATGTGCTCTGTAGGCAGATCAAAGTAGCCTACGCTTACCAGATGCATCACCTTTGCAAAATGAAACAACCCCTTCGTTTTGGGAATAAGTTTGTCAGGGCCTAGACGAGCTATAGGTCACAGCCAATTCATAAAAATCCCAACATGCAATGATGCCAATCTATTTAATAATGAATCAGGTATTATAGCAGTGTGCTGTTTTTGAAAGTACCTATAACAGAGGGCCGTAACTTTCCTACTCCTGGAAATTGAAGTCAATTTATCTTTATATCACCAATAAACCAGGAAGGGCAAAACCCAAAGTATTCAATGGCTTTATTATTGCTTTTAAATAAAACATCATGCCAATATTTTGTTCTAACATTACACTTTCATTTTCTCAGCTTTATTGACAATTGCTATTTATCCTTATTTCTCTGTTCATTTGCAAAACTATCACCTACTTTGAATTACTTTCTCCAGAGAATACTGTACCTAATTCTTTTTACTTTTCCCTGATAAATTCCTGATTAATTGTATGCAATAGCAAGACACTTCAAAACTGAGTATGACTTTCAGCTCTGTGATCCCCTTCTACTTCTCTATGAATAGCAGAATCAGACCTTTAGTTGTCACAAATCCTCTGGTATATCTGCTATTAATGTGCTATTAATGTGCTTGCTGATTTATCTTGCTAGTGAGGACCCTCTGCATAGGTATAGTCTTCACCCAATGTAGCCATAACTTACTGATTTGTAAGCATTTTGATGTAGATGCTGGGTTCTGGGCTGTTGTTTTGCTTTTCCAAATATGCCCTGTGTTTGTTTTTGGATTGATCTCTCCTACTCATAGAAAATTAAATCATATGTGTATTAAGAGGCTGATGGAAGAAGGCACTGCAGCCTGGCTTTGAGAAGCAAGATACAGCTGTAGTGTACATTGATATAAGATGTGGAAATATATGTGAAAGAAGGGAAGAGGAGGAAAAGCAGAAATAGAAACTATCTCAAGCCAAATCTGTGAGCTGAACTCCATGAAAGGTGGCAAAGGTGTATATGAAAAAGAGGCAAACAAATTTAGATTAAGAAAAATTATATATATACATATATAGATAATATATCTATAGGTGTAAAATAGGTAGCCTGTCAGGAAAATGAGTGTGCTGAAGAAACAATGCAAAAGAAAAGCACGTTACCTGTATAGGGCCTACAAAGCAATATCACAATCAAAGGAAAATGGAGAAATAGAGGCTCTTTTTGTCTCCCGTCAAAACCAATATCCAAATTAACCAATTTTCAAGAGTGAGCCCATGAAGAGATCTGATGGAAGTACTCAATGTCCTCATGTCCACTTTGGCAGCTGATCTCTGGAGGTGTTCAAGGCCAAGTTAGATGGAGCCCTGGACAGCCTAATAGAGTGGGTGGCAACCCTGTCTGTGGCAGAACATTGGAACTGGATGGTTGTTAAGGTCCCTTCCAAGCCAAACCATATGATTCTTCTGCCATCTGTTCCCAAGGAGGAATGGTAGATAAGCAGCATTACTCAAAAAGCTTTTCAGATTGCTTGATTCAGTTGTGATCAAAGCAGACACCGGATGATGACTCTTCGAGAGTGAAAGGGAGAACAGAGGACGTAGCCAGCAGGCCTGTAGTTGTTGAGTTCTCTCTTTAATGTAGCTGCCTCCCCACAGGTGGAACTGGGGACTGATTTTAAAGTTACAGAAAAAAGCATCTTAGTTTAAAGAGCAATGTGATTTTGAATTCCAGCAGCTGCTATGTTTGGATTTAATGTTGTTATCTTCCATTGTATAAAATGGGTTGAACAACAGGGAGCTTTTCAGTCATGCAAATGGCAAATACTCTATGCAACTTTGTTAATGAGAAAACTGCCTGTGCATGTGGTTTAATTTGATAGCAGGCTGTTTAGGTAAATGGTAGGGAGGCATATGAACGTCTGCAAATAATGGGAACAATGACTGCAAATAATACTGCAGGAGATGAACTTCTCTGGCCGTTGTTGGGAGCTCACCTGAAGTATGGAGAGGAGTGGTGGTGGGTCAGTGGTTGGATGTGGTGATCTTAGAGGTCTTTTCCCACCTTAAGAATTCTGTAAGTGTCCCTCTTGGTATTGGGCACAATCCCTGCAAGAAAAAGCAGGGAACCAAGGGTGAAATCCTGGGATGACAGGAATTAATTAAACAGATTTGGCAGGATCAGATGTGGTACAGCCTTTGGTTAGATCAGATTTTAATATCAATGGAGTCTGGAGTGGGATAAGCCTGTGTAGGATCTGAAGTCAAATGGGGAAGTTTTTTAAGATTCCTTGCATGTGATGATAGATAGTTTCCAACGTATGGATCCCAGTCCTGTGGGATTTACTGCTGCAGTCAAGCCGTGGTCTCCATCCCCAGCCCAACTGGACCTTGGGTCAGAGTCCCCTTGCTGCAGTGATCTGCCACTTCCGTTCCCTACCTCTGATTCCTGCAAGAAAAATCCTTATTTTTTAAAAGATCTTTTGCTTATTTATGAAATGAAAGCTCGTTAACTTGGCTTAGGAGCAGTGTCTTTCTGAGCTAATTAAACAGTCCTAAAGTTTTAGCTTGCGCATCTTGGGATGTTCAGGCGGAACCTCCTTTCCCTTTCTCCTGAATGGTTGTTATTGTGTTAGTAAGCACTTTCCCCAGAAGATTTCACTGTTTCCCTAGAAAAATAATAATTAAAAAATTATATATTGATACAGATGATCCATTTCACATGAACCAGTGACACTCTGATGGTGATATTACTGGAGAATTACTGCAGAATGCCATTGAATCTGATGTTAATGGCTGGGATTTTACAGGGAACTGACTAGTTTTAACCCCGTATTTCTGGATGCCTGTGTTAAGATAATGAGGGTAATCTAATATTATGCTTCAGGGCTTTAGTTACATGCCTGTGGGGTTCAGAAGAGAACTCTGCTTCTATGGACTGTGCAGTTTAATTGGCCGAGTGCTTTATGATTTGTGTTTTGATTCCTCTGAAGCCTCAGGTATTGACTATTGCCAGAGGCCAGATACCAAACCAATGACACTCAGATTTTGTTTACTTTTAATATCAATGGGCTGCTGGGCTGCTACCCCAGCGCTGCAGCCGCTGCTTCTCTTACTCCAGATTTATGCCATTGCCAGAGGAGAACTTTTCTGGCTTTCCTCCAAAGCCCTGAAGAGAAAAATCCATTTTCTGTATTTTATCAGCAAGCCACAAATCAACTGGGATTTTAAAACTTCTAGAAGAATCTTGGCATCTGTTTATTTAAAAAACCAAAATGATCTTTCTCTGTGAATGATGTTTTTGAACACTAAAATTAAAATATAGAAAAAAAAAAAAAGAATTCCTCATGCAATTTAGAGTTGTGTGTATTGGGTATGGGTTTGGTTTTTTTTTGGTTGTTGTTACTCAGAATTTAAGTTTAGGAATATATTGCTTAGCTTTCCCCTGTTTAAGAATTCCTACTCTTAAGAAATTGATTTTTCTTATATGAAGGCTGTAACAAAACTGGCATCTCTCTCACTATCTGTCAGCCTGAGATCAGCATCCTACTTCACAAATGGGCTTTTATCTTCATTTCCAAAAGTCTGCGTGGCTCCCATTTCGTGGTCCTTCCAGTCACCAGTCTGTTTATCTTCTCCTGAATTATCTGTTGTAATTAGAATACATTTTCTCCTCTCAAGGGGAAAACAGCTTCAAATGAGTATTCTATAAAAGCGATTACTTTTGATATTAGATATCTGTACATAAAAACACAGTATTTCTTCCAATTA
This sequence comes from Phasianus colchicus, assembly GCF_987193195.1. NCBI lineage: Eukaryota > Metazoa > Chordata > Aves > Galliformes > Phasianidae > Phasianus > Phasianus colchicus. Next base: position 11,074,571 of record NC_143453.1, on the reverse strand, counting down.
AAAAGCATTAATGAATTTGTGTCCAGAAAGGGAGTAGCTGACGCTATGGCTCTATTGCTTGCAATGCCAATAAAACAAAAAATGAGGTTTGTGAGGGGGCTGCTGAAGCCAGCAGTGGCATGCATGGAGCATTCACATAGTATGTTAGGGAACAAAGACTTTGTAAGGACATGTATTGCCCTTTTTCTCAACATGCAGTCCTTTTGCACTGATGGTCTTGGTTATTCCCTGCATTATGACAAGATGACTAGTGTAATTTTTCCCTGCTACACTTGGCTCTCCACTACACATTTTTTGTATTTTCTCAGGTATTTCTCTCTTCTTGAAAGTCCTAAGTCATGCACTAGGAATATTGTATTTGTCATGGAGTAGCTTTGCCAGAGGTCTCCAAGGACTCCTTTTCCCTACAGACACAGAAGGAGTTGTGTTCAGCCTTCTCAGCTGGAAACCTGACTTACGTTTAGCAGAACTGCCATCTTTCATCTTCTGAAAATAACCTGAATCAGTAGGAGCTTTTTTCCGTGAGCTTTTCCATGAGCTTTTCCACAAAAGGAATCAGTCATTTCAGAACCATGTTGATAATAAGTGGGATTTGTTTGTTTGTTTGTTTTTGAGGAAAAAAAATAACAAAGCCTATCCCTATTTTACTTTGCTGTAGGAACCCTGCCCTTTTCATCTCCAGGCTGCCATCTGTATAGAGGGGACAAGACCTTCTTGTCTTCCATATTTATAATGAGCGCTTTGGGATAGGAAGAGTTTCTCTGGGCTCCTATAGTGCCTGCTGCAATGGTGCTCTAAATCTAGATCTACGTCCTATGAAAACACTAAGGAAAAAAGCTGTTCTGGCCAAATCCTGTTCTGTTAAGGCTTATTGTAAAGAGTTTAAGGATTAATGTATCAGTGTGTTAGGGATAGAGTGAATCGCATGGACTGTCAGAGCCTGCTTCCAGCCCATGTGCTCATAACAGCCCTGGTTTCTGGCCTGGCAAAATCCTTATGGCTTTCTCCATCTAATGTACTTCAAATATTTACTTACAGGCTGCACCTCAGAACACTTTCTGAGACCAAGATGTGTCTTGATTTTTGGGAAGGCAAAAAAACAACCAAAAAACAGTGGGCAAAGCACATCGTGGTTTGGATATTTGTTCTAATTAGATCGCTTTCAAGGCTCCTGATTCTACACTGACTACTTTCAGTGGGCAGAAAAAGAATATCCTTCCTTTAGGTAGAGCTGCCAAGACACTTCATCCCTTCACCTCTGTTCAGCATTCTCACAAAAAAAAAGTCTTACAGGATTGTCAGTCATCTGTGGATGAAGGCTGAGAAACACTATTTTTGGCTTCCAATTGAACAGACAAGAAAGGTCTGGAAACAAGAGGTCAAGGTACACTGCCGCCCTGTAGTTTCTAGGGCCAAAAAGTTGTTAAGTGTTTCAGCTTTGCAAGGAGTTATTGCACTTTTTCCTTTCAAACTGTTAGTCACAAGATACTGTTTGTCTTCTCCATGGTATATCTTCAGAGATACTTGATGCTGATACTAGATACCAGGGGACATAAATCTTTCAAGCGAGGAAGCAGCAAACTTGATTACAACTATAAAAAATGAGACTGTATTTTGGATTTCAGATAAATGGAACTGCTGTAGTCATTTAAATTGGATGGGGTTTTGTTCCTTTCTCTTCATAGAGAGTTGGAACTTCTGTCTCTGTGGAGTGCAATTTGTTGACTGTTTCTGTATGTAAAACTAAATCTCATTCACAAACATCATTCATCCCAGCCCAGGAAATAAGTGCCTTTGATATGGACAAAATTTACATCAGTTCTCTGGGCAGCAAGACTTATATATTAAGTAGACTTTTTGCAAGGTGGTGTCAAAAGAAACTGATTTGGGATATGGCAAGTTGGGATATGCAGAAATTAAGAACCAGACTCTGTTTAACATTTAGATTGAATCATTGAGGCAGACTGCAATGACTCTTCCTGCTGCATACTACTGTTTGCAAAGTTGACTGAAATAGTAGTGAAGTAGTTTCAAAGAAGCCTTTCTTTTGTATATTTTTGATCATGGCGCTTGCAAATGCAAAGTAGCTTACTTTTCCACATTTAATTTTGATTCACTGAGCTGCTATTGAATGTGCCAACTTCTTTGTCTGGAACAAACTAGTTTTTGGATATTCCATAGGGTAAATCTGTTCTTGGCAAATTATGGCATTGGATCCTTTGCCAGAAATGAAACGTACAGCATGGGAGAAAGAAAGGAAAGTGCAGACTCTAAAACTTGTTAAGCACTTTGGCAGAGTTAGGGTGATGTCATAGGATGGAAAGGAGAAAATACCATTCTATATGTGATAGCTTAATGAGAGTCCATATTGTTAGCATCTTCTGACCTCAACTGAGCATCTGATCAGAGCATCCCCGATCCGTATATGAGAGGCAAGGCATTGCTTATGCTATTGAGCCATTCTCTGATTTAAACATGGCATTTTGGAGACTATTTTCCTCATGGTTATTTTTAGGGATCACCAAAATGGAGCTATAAGTATCAAGACTGGTGAGCTGAGACCTTTTGCTTAGTGTTGAACAGCTCCTTCACATTGCTCTTTCTTCCTCCTCCTCCAGCCAACTGCTTCTCTCATGCATCTGCTTCATTCTGACCTGAGCTGTTAATTCCTGAAGGAAGAAGAACCATTTTTAATCTCATTGCCTACAGTTACACCAGTCAGTGAGGCTGTAACTTTCATCTGAAGTTTCTAGTTGCAACAGTACGAGATCACAAAGTCTGCACAATCCGGTAGTAATTAAAGATAGAAACATTTGGGCTGACTCATTAGATGCGACTGATTTGGTACCTGCCTCCAGAAGGAGGGGTTAACATTTCTGTCTTATACTGTGGTTTTGTATAGGACTAGATTTTAAAAATGCAGTAATCTGGGGCTTGTATAACTGTGTTACTGAACCTCTATGAACCTTTTTCTTTTCATTCAAAAAGTCAGCTTTGTCAATCTCTGTCAAGTTGCTGTTGTCCCTGAAATCTTTGTTAAACAAGGATCTAAAGTTTTTTTGTTGCATTACAGGGTACACAAGCATATTTTCAAGTCAGTATTCAGAGTTGGAAAAGAAAGGATACATCTGTTACGCTAAGTTTTTTGTTTCCTCTTTAACTCCAGGAGTTGCAGGTAAAACTGCCAACTGTTTTACAAGGAAATGTTTTATTCCTTCCTTTGAAGGTGCTGGAAACCAACATTCATTTCCAGAGCTATTCTAGAATGCAGATGGTCTAAAGAAAGGGTAGGTAAAGCTCAGAGATTTCCTTTGGAATCCTTCTCAATCTTAGTCTGAGACAGAGCAGCAGTTGTCATCACTCCCCAAATCTGCTGGCCCTGGTGGTGGAGCTGCCCTTGGGATTGGGCTCAGCAGCCCTGTAATCACCTGCCCAGGTTTTGGCTGGAGGAGGGATGAAATGTGGGAGCAGAATCACGGCTGCCAGAAGTGACAGGAAGGCCAGGGAAAGGCCGTGAGCAGATCTGTGCTACTGTGAATGTGGGCATATAATTACTCTCAATTGCTTACCTTTATTTTGAATTGACAAAAGGTTAATTATGTCTAAGAACCTTGGCTGAACCTGATTTTATAGCTATCTGTAGTTGTGCTGCATATATATTTAAAAAAAAAAAACACAACACTGTAATAATTACAGATGTAGTTGATCTTTTGCCATAGTTTCTCACTTAAATCTCGTCTGTAATTTTTCCATTGTGACAGATTTTATGGTGAGAAATAGAAGGCCTCTTTTCTTCCTAGGAAATTATGCATCCTGCAGAGTAATTAATCTGTGTAAGAAACAAAGACTGGCTCGTTCTACTTTCTATTCTCCTAGCAATTTCTGTCATATTCAGAAATCTTTGCAATGAGAACAATAAATTTGAAATGAGTGACAGACACTAATTGTTTGTGACCTCATTGTCATCTGTGGCACTGAACAGGGTATGACTGATCCCAGCGTACCAGCTGTAGATCTTTGTAGTCTAAAAGTTTAAAGAAAAGACATCTTTAAAAATAGCAGCTCATGGGGCACTGCCACTGTTGTTCCACCTCTGCCCATCACTGTTTCAGAGCTGAGTCAGATGGCAGTGGGATTTCTGTCAACTCTTTGCTATGGCAAGAGCCTCAGGGTGACATGAACAGCATCACTGCCTTCCCTGCCCACAGCAGCTTCACAAGCTGTGGGAAAATGGGTCCTAGTTACAGCCACAGGGAGACAAGTCATAGAAGGAGGATCTGGAAGTCTGCAGCAAGGTTAAAAAGAAGGAAAAAAATGGAGAAGATTTGCTGTCTGATCTGCCTGGGTAAGAACCCAGATATATGCTGCAGATTGAACCAGAGACATTTTTCCATCTATCTTTTTTAGGTTTTGCACTGTTCTCCATCATTGTAGGACCTGAACGCACAGCATATAAAATCAATAGCAATTGTCTCACTGCTCAGCAGCAGTATTTTCAGAAATGCACCCATTTCCCTGCTGTCCAGTAGGCAAGACCCTTGGGAATGAATTCTCCCATGGGCAGCCCCTGAAGCCTGGATTTTCATTGAGCAGGGCACAAATAACTTCACTTAAATTCCTTGGGAGCCCACCTCCACTTCCTATGGGAGCACTGTTGTGGTGTTCTGTCCGTCCACACCCTCCAGGGTTTTACATTCTGCCTGCTGGAAAGTCTCTGAGGAAATGGTTCTGCTCAGTGGTCCCATGCTGTGGGGCTTCTTCTGGGGTTGACCAATGCAGATGGCTGCTGCTGAGGGGTTAAGGAGTTACAGTCTTGGCTTGGGTGGTCATAGGTTAAAGCTCTCTATTGAGGAGATATTTGCCAAATAATTCTCTGAGACGAAGAATGCTATGCAGATGTTACCATATGTAAGTCATATTGTGTCTCTCTAACCATCCCAAGCATTTAAAAACATTGCCTGCAATGGTTGCTTTTAACACACACACCCACACACATATATATGTATGCACACACAGATATTTATAAATTATACTGTATTCATTGTTCCTCATAATTTCTGGAGTCAATTTAGTGCTTTTCCTGCATAATGAAGCAAGGTGATATTATTTATTTAGTCGCTGCTATAGATTATTCAGTGTTACTGCATTGCCATAGGAATTGCAGGTTAGTTTAGGCTAAAATTTGGGTAATTAATGGTGAAAAAACCTTCACAATGATGTATTTTGAGAGCAAGCCAGATAGATGTCAGATAAATGATGACATTTTCCTGGAATTAGATCAGATTAGCATCATGAAGGATTGGGAGCAAAGTATGTGAAGTAGTTGTCATTATGCATGGTTTGGAAGGCTGTCTAATTCTCATAAGAAAAATTGAAAGCAAACTGCTTGATGCTTCCTCTCCATTGAAAGTTTCATTCTCCTTTCTTGTGCCTTAAAGATGCAAGTGTTTTGTTCTGTAAACTGCAAGAACTTGTAGTATAAAGAATAAAGTTTTTAACTGCTGGAATTAAATCATTGCTTGAAGTCAAATGAGCACACCACATCTTGGAGTCCCTTTCATCAAAGCAGGTCAGTTAACTTTAATGAAGTCATCTTCAATTTGCTTTGATGTAACATCAGAACCCAGCCCAGATGATTCTAAGTGATCAGCAAATAAATTTCCACATTGCAGTCTTTCAAGGACGTAGGCTTAATGAAGTGTCTGGTTTTCTGGGTTCTTTAACTTCTGAAGTGCCTAATTTGACTTGCTTTTAATAAGGCCTGTTTGTGGTTTTGGGGGGGAAACTGCTGACTTTTCGTTGGAAACAGAGCCCTCTTTAAGATGCCATATGTTAGACAAGTAAAATAGAGGCATGCAGCATCAGTAATTGCTATCAGTTCTGAGACTGTGCAATGCAGGAAGATTAGGCTGCAGATTAGGTTTTTTCTTTTGGGAGAGAAGAGATTTAGAGTCTCAAATACATAATTTCTGTAATGACTTGAGTGAGGACTACTTGTCAGCCTAGAGATTACGATCTTAGACCCTTCTCTTTTAAAGCAACAGATGTTAAATAGCAAATCTGGTCAAAGTGTCCTGTGTCCTCTCATCCTAAACTGGAATAAAAGGAAGAAAATAATGAAGCTCCATAAAATGCTTTCAGAAATATTTAGTGCCAGAATGTGCTTCATATGGTAACATCAAAGGAATTCTGTAATGTAAAATCAGTAACTGTAACACAGTTCTTGAAGAGTTTTAGTCTTGTTTCAACTCAAATCATGTCTGTCTGTTTCTCTGCTTTTCTGGCAGAAAATTGTTTCCTTGAAAAAGACACAGGTCTTAAATACCCCCAAATTTCACAATATGCCTTTTTTTTTTTTTCTTTTGCTTACAGCTTTCTCCCTTTGTACGACCCAATTGGAGACATGATTATATCAGTCCCTAATTGTAAGCCTCCCTTGTGCTAGTTTCTCTCTCTCCCTTCTGACTGCAGAAATGTATTACTAGCTGCAGACTGATCACTAATGTAAATGTAGACACCATAATGTTGTAATAGTTGAAACAGAACCAGTCAGGGCTACACCAGAAGATTGTAGCCAGAGTCGTAAGTCCTGTTCAGATTCAGTACGCTCATTTGTGATTCCTAGTAAGCGGTAACTCGGCATAGGGCTGTGATTTGGATTTGTCTCTGAGACTGAATTGTTGCCAGTGTAAGTCAACAGCAATCTTTGACTCATGAGCCAGACTCAGACTCAAACCTCTTGACAAAAGGTTTGGTACTGTGCTGTTTTTCCATTTACATGAGAAAGGAGAAATCAGGTTTTCAGCTGGGCAGTGATTCATGTGGCCAACCTAAGGTCACAATAAAGGCTCTTGCCCCCGATGCTTTTGCACAGAGGAGCGTGGCTAAGCCAAGTATGCAAAGACTTTCCAAATACTTCTGCATATACCTAAAGAACATTTCCATCAATCCGAGTGTAGCACAGGGGCATAAATGGAAACTGAATAGAAGTCTGAAATAATTATAATTATCTTACAGAAACTGTTAGCTTACAGTGGCTTGCATTACTAATTCCTTGTGATTTTTATTTTATTTATTTATTTATTTTTGCCAGAAGGATCATGGGCTGGAATAGGCACCATGCCATCCTGCTGACTCAACTCATTCTATATGAACTGATTTTTCTTGCATTCTTTTACATTTTGAGACAGGTTTTGAACAGTTCCCTACTTGTCTTTTGGGTTGGCTCATCCCTTACTGGAGAAAAATGTGTTTGAGAAAGGAAGACAGCATGGCTGGACTGTTTTGCATTATCGAATGTTGGGGGATGAGTCATCGAAGATTGCCCAAAATCCCAGTTTTGGGACTGTGACTGACTGAAGAAGAGAGATGTATGCTGATTAGATGTTCCGTTGCCTTGAGCATACCTTTCATTTTCACTGGCGTTTTGTTTCAATTAAAGCTTTGAAGAAGCTTGTTGTTGACTAAACGTCAGTATCTCAATCCCAGTAGCTTGGTTCTTTGGTCTTCTCTCTCTGTGTCCCAGCAATATGAAACTCTATCAAAAGATGCTGCTATGAAGCTTCGTCTTTCCACTTTCCCCTCCTGCCTGTGTGGCCGGTGGGGTTCCTGCTCATACCTCTGTTTGATCTCGCTCACTGGTGAGACCCAGAGCTCACCTCCCACACACACCTGTAATGAGACCATGGCTACATCAGCTTCCTTTCTTTTCAATAATTCATTGGGTTTGAATGCTTAGAGCTCTCTGAATTTTTCAAAAGCTTGACCATGCCAAGGATATTTTTCTGTAGGGCTTCATTTTTTTTTCCTTCTTCTGTCCTCCTTGTCCTGCTGAGACAGTTGATCCTTTCAGCATATTACAATGAGGAACATGAAGGAGACATCAAAAACATAAATATGAGGAACCATGTCCTGACCTGGGACCACTGATTGCAGTACAGTGTGTGTTTTTTAGAAGGGAATGTGTGACATTCAGCTGGTAGTTCATGTTCAGGCAGACTGTAGTGTTGCACTTAACCTTAGCAGGAGATTTTATCATAAGCATCTAAGTAGAAAATGTTAACTTTATCCGCTCAAACCACTAATGAGCCTCTGCTTCTCCATTCTGTCCTTCTGTAATTAAGCAGAGATGATGACAGAGCTTTAGCAAATGAGAGCAGTTTTAGCAATGAGATAAAGGAAAAATTCTCATACGAGGTCTAAATTGTCACAGACCTTACCTGATTTGGAGAAACCAGTCCTAGCTTTGTACTGTCGTGTTTGTCTGTTACTAGCAAGTGTGGACAGTTTTTCTTCTCTATTTTTCTTCAGTTGTTTATTTGAAATACTGATATATTCATCTTGAAAAATTCTTAATTTGAAATATGTTGAGCAGGTCAAACTCTGTTTTGCTCTGCACTGTAAACGATATGAAGGTTATTTACACAATTCTGTATGGTATCCCCAAGACTATTATAAATAACTTTTTAACTTATGATAACGTGTTGATAGTCAGCCTTTTGGGAAGGAAAGCTTTGACATGAAACACGGGATATTTGAGGAGCTTATTTATCAGAATTCAACGCCTAATTAATTGTTGCCATGGAAGAGGTTCTTGGTGCTGTGATTGTATGGGTATTTTTTTTATGTCTGTTTCATTTTGTTTTAAATGTATTTTCGAGCTAAGCAGTAATATATTAGCATACGAAATCTAACAAATGGATTGTTGACTGGCTAATGCCTTAGCACTAAGCAGTGCAGGGTTAATCATTTTAGCTCAAGTGTGTCCAAACTTTTTGATCCTAGAAGCTTTGTAGAGCTGAATATCTTTACACAATATACACGGTCCATTTGACATAGTTCTGAAGGGCAGAGGAAATCCAAAGCAATTCGTGGGTGAGAGAGAGTTTTCAGCTCCCCAGTAGTTTTTGCACATCTTTGTGGAAGAGGCTGGACAAGGCATGCAACTGAGTCCACATGATCCATCTATTGCCTCACACGGTGAGGTTATGTTTACCCCATATTTCCCACCAAGCTGCAGCTGTTCACCAGTCACACAGTCATATTCCCAGCATGGGAAACTAACTTGAACCATTCAAGATCTGCAGATGCTCTCAGAGTCACACACACCTCAGCTCCATCATGTGTTCCAGAACTGATGGTAATGTGGAGTTAAACTTCCAGATCTGCATATGATAGTTCACCATATCTCCTTAAAAAGAGTGGAGCTGTAGCAGAGTACACTGGGAGAGGGTCTGGCCTCAGTTCACATGTGAATGACTTGCTTTTTCACCCCATATTCCTTTTCCAACTCTTCTGAGTATTTGACCTCTTACTCTGAGTTCTGATGTTGTGGATTTCCAGTGTAGATATAGTGAGATGAAATCAAGGATAATTAGGCATTTTGAGATGGTTGGAAACAAGATTCCTGTTTCCAGGGAATTATCTGGGAAAATGGGGAAACTGAAAGCTGATATTCAGTTCTTTATAGTTTGCTCCTTAGCGATTATAGCTCATAAGCAGTATTAATGCAAGATGTGTTGATATGGATTCTGGTTTGAAAAGCTGAGGAAAATTTCCACACAGCCAAGAAGCATTTAGAAATTTTGGGTTTTATGGGAGTTCAGATCTTGTTCTCTAAAAACTTCTGTGGGAACAGAAGAGATTAGATGTATGTTCTTGGTTAATTGTTTGTCCTTTTTTTTTTTTTTTTTTTAACTTCTATTTAGGCCTTGCAAAGCCTATGGGATTAGTTGAAGGTCCAGGAGGCTTGGGCCAGGGGGGAATGGCTGCTACCCTAAGAGATGATAGCCATGAATCGGAGACTAAATATGAAGAATATGGTTACAATGCCCAACTCAGTGACAGGATATCTCTCGACAGGTCCATCCCTGACTACAGACCAAAAAAGTAAGTTGAATTCCATATTATTATTAGAGCAAGTGATTGTTTTTCTTTGGACTCTTGATGACAATTCATTTCTCCCCATCCCTTTCCAGTTAGTCTGCCAACATTTAGTCATAAATATACCCTTGAGTTTAGTGAAAATTAAAATGACCAGCTGCCATCTCAAGCATGAAGTGTTGTGTCAAAAACAACAGCAAATCAACTGCCTCTTCTTTAATTGCACTTGATGTTCTTTGAAGTGTTTAGTCAGGGTCTGCAATACACTGAAACATAAACTAAATATAATCCACAAGGGTCTTGTGATTGCAGTAAGTTTTTTTAGTTTCTGGAGTATGTGTACATTTTTATTCTAGTATTGCAATCTTCATATGCCTGTGTTATGTTTGACAAATTTGGAATTATGTGTTTATTATATGTACTGATTTATTGTATTTTGTATTGGGTGTCCTTATAATCTTCTGTATTTGTGGAGTTATGCATCTTCCAGATGTGACATCCTCTCTGTCAGCCAATGAATGACAATCAGTAATGTCTTAATGCTGAGAAAATCAGTGGCAATGCCTAGTTACTCTCAGGAGACAGAATTGAAAAGAATACTTAATTAATTTCTAATAATAATCTTCTGTTTTAAAAAACCCACTGGGGCTCCTAGGCAGAACTGAAAGTTAAATAAAAAAGTATCTTATTATTAAGCAGAGAGAAAAGTTTAGCCAAGCAAAACAGCTGTGCTCTGTGAGTAGATTGCAATTGAATTAGGATTTTAGGCAGTTCAAGCTGCCAAAAACAAAATCCAGCAAAACAAAACTTCATCTTAACCACAAACTTCATTAGCTGTGTTACATATTAATCTAATCTCAGAAGTATTGACTCAGCATTTGTTTTCTCAGATACTTGCTGTACAAAAGAAAACCTAGATCAAAGAGGTGGTGAAGAGAAGGAAAAAAAAAAGATGCTGCTTTGATGTCACATTTGGTCAATGTATCATAAAAATGTATAATGAAATTATCCTGGAAAAAAAGGTAGACTGCAGTCGTCATGCAAATGTTTGAGTTGTATATCAGATTCTGGTTCAAAGTCCCTTAAAATCAATATGAATTTTTTCAAGTGAACGTCAATGAGGTTTGACCAGGCCTGCTGTTATCTGCTGCTCAGGTGGATAATAAATGAGAATGATCTACCTGGAAATGTAAAAGCGAAGTCTGCAAAGTTTGAATCTAGCTTAACAGCTCTTAGAAGCATGGGAGCATTCACAGGGTAGTGATGTTTGACTTTAGACCGTGCTCTTCCGTAGTTGAAAGCATTTGTGATTCTTTTAGCTAAGCTTTTTGACATGCTTATTTTGGTAATCTCATAAGGCGGTGCTGCATGCATAACAGTCTGAGTTATGAAGAACTGCCTTCCTTGTGCTGTTCGACATTTCTTTAGATGATTTTGGTTAGATCAAGATTTTGAAATAGTGTCTTGTGGGTTGCAGGTAATTGCTATGAAAAATGAGTTTGGGGAAGGTAGAAGCTCTTACATGAAGCGCCAATTTTGTATTTTTGTTGTTGTCAGTTTGTTTTTGTCTCTGACACCTTCAAATGTGCAGATAGTAAAATACAAGGTCTGTAATGTTGAATTCAGTTTTCTCTCCCTTCTTGTGCCATGTATTGGCATGAGTAATCAACCTCTTCTTATCCACATGTCCTATAATGCTTACTTCCAGGTGTGCTCCATAGCCACAGGGCAAATCTGAGCTTGACTTTGTTTGGTTTGGGAAATAGCTATGGGGAAACCAATGTGTCCATCTTTACATGCAGTCTGCTTGTAGTTTATACTTATGTTGTACCCAGTATTTTCCATCTTTAACAAGGAAGGACTTTTCATTCTTAAGTTGAGAACCAAGGTAGAATTGATGGCCAAGGAAATGTACAGTCCATGGCAAGTCTCTGAAAAAAACCAGAATAAAATACATGCGTACATATTTGTCTGGATTTCATAGACACAAGTTAGGAAAGTAAACATGATTTTGCTATGCAAATATAGGACTTGTAATATTCCAGGTTTAATCTTGTTTTAGAATAAATTTGATCATGAATAACACCTTTTGGTTCATTTTATCTTTGAACTCTTAGTTTATCTTTGACTTATTTTTTTCCAGTATTTTATTCTGGTAGAATTAGCATTTTCTCCCATCTTCTAGCATATATTCAGTAAACATTAGGAAGTATGATTGGTTTTCAGGAGGTATTTTCGTCCCCAATCAGCAAATTAAAAGTACATTAGACTCCAGAGGTGCACAGTCAGGCAATGTGACTGTGAAGGTCCCTAAATTGGAGTCACCGCCACGTCCTTCCACTGCAGTAAAGTCTGCAAGCCTGTGTGGGTAATGCTGTGCCCAGAAAGCTTTTCCCACCACTGTGTTCTACCTTCCTATCTGCTGCCAGCTCAAATATAACTGTGCTCAGAATGCTTTTCTTTAAGACAAGAATCATTAAATTGTTAGCAGATTTTGTGTTGTGTTTGAAGCAATGACAGTAAATATCTTGCTTGCAATTACAATTCACATAATAATTGCAACATGATAGTTTGATCCTAATGTGGTGTAATAAATATCTCAGCTTTTTCTTCTCTGATATTGCACCTCCCACAGTTTGAATGCTTGCCCTGTCTCTCTGCAGAGAGCAGACAACCCTGGGGAAAACAGTTCAAAAACATACTGTGATTTGATATTTCAAGCTGTTTAGTTTCAAGAGACATGTAATATAAAGAAATTGCGATTTTGCTTTATAAAACAATGCAAAACCTCTCCAACAGTTTGTGAGTTTATTCAATGTGACCTTGAACAGTATTCTCATTCCATGTTGGATTTCACATGAATAGAATGTGCTGGTATCAAAGTTGTGCTGATTTTTTAGCAGGTTTTTTAATTCTCGAGTAACTTTTTGCCTTGAAGCAACTGAGTGCTGTGCTGCTGAGCTCAGGAAAGATGCAAAGGCCAAGTGGCAGGAATGAAAAGTGTTTGAGTTCAGTGTGAAGCAGAATACTCAGGATTTCTTATGGCTGATGAATGAGTATTCACACACATTCAGCTAATAACCCTAGAATTGGACTGACCTGAGATTTTTCACTTTGTTCAGATATCTTTCTGATCTGTTAAAATACATTAAAAATACATAAAAAACATAATAATAACTGTGGAATAGTGGTCCAGTCAGTACTGACTGTCACTATGTAAATTCCAGAGTAAATTTTACAGCAGTACTTATGAAGTCTATCTCAGAAGACTTTTGCATGATTATTTTTGCTGCAAGGGAATTGTTACTGCTTGTGATGGGATTATTTCCTCTGTCATACAGGCACACATGAAGGAATAGGTTATTTTCCCCTGGCAACACATGGCTAAGCCAGGGCATGCTCTGTGGTTCTCCAGGTTATTCAGTGGTCAAATGCTATTGGATTCAATTCCATTTATGTTTTTGATAGTGAAAATGAGGGTTGTGATGGCATGAACCTGAGTACTGTATTGGCTAATGGCCCTAACACATATGCATGGGAAAGCAAAAGCACACATATCTGTATCAGCTGACTTTACTGATGTGTGTAGGTGTAGAACAGCCTGGAATCCTATCCATGGACGTTCTGTGAAACCTGCTAGGCTGTGTGTGTGTGGCCTTCTTACTATAATGTCAAAGGATGAGTGTTCAATTGAATGGTCAAAAGTAAGTCTGGAGCAACACAGCCAAGATTTAGATAGAAATCTCACACTTCAAATCTGAAGCGCCCAGTGTCAACCACCTAAATCCCTGCTAAGTTGTTTGGCTTCAAGTGACTTAATTTGTTAGGGTTGCTGAGAGGGAAAAGAGAGAGCAAGTTTAGCTGGAGTATGCTGGACTGCTACAGCAGCCATAGCCATCCTTCTGCCTTTTGGGGGGATAACAGCCTACACTGCTGCCAGCTGCAGCACAAAATACAGATCTGTGCTCCTGTAACAAGAGATCGCACTCAAACCTTCCCAACCATGCACAAAGATAGAGGTGCTGCAGCTCTATATATGGCAGTAGATTTTTGACATTATCAAAGATTAAGAATACAGAAGTCAGAATCCTATGGAGTTTCTTACAAAGACAGGGAAAAGGCCCTCAAACTTGCAAACATGGTTTATTTTGCAATGTAGCATCCTGGTAAATTGGGAAGTCAGATAACTGGGTGCTTCAAATGTAAGCATCATCTCCCAAGAGAACATCAATTCCTGTGTTCTTTTTGATATAGAAGGGTGGATTGCAAGAGGTTGAATGAAACAGGATGAACACCTGTAAATCTAGCCTTCTCTAACTTTCTAACATTTGACTTTACAATTCAAATAACTCTGGGTTTTCTCTGCATGCCAAACACATCCACACATATGCACACATGCACTTGTCAAAACCACTTGCTGTGATGCACTATGCGTATTTTCGAGGAAAGTTAATATGATCCTGGAGCTTCCATAAGGGCTGAATTGGCTTTGACAAGAAATTGTCGCTTCTTGGTGGAGATCTTCAATGTAACTGATCTTTTCTGTGCAACTCGATGCCAAGAGCACTGTGGCAGTTCAGTGATAACAATAATACTAATAAATGGATTCAGTCTGCTGGCTCTATCAGCCAAAGAAAATATTTCTTTGTGTTATGGTCATGGATGTTTGTACTGAGAAAATTCAACCCTAAAGAACAAACTTATTAATGCTGAGGCAACTCAAGTCTTTAGCCATAAAAAGCAGAGGAATCTAGGTCTCGAGGAAATTACTTTCATTTATTCAGTCCTTGTATAGAGGCAGGCGTTTCGTGGCTCGCTATAGAGTTTCACAATAGAAAAAGAATTGCATCTCTGGGGCTCTGAAGTGTAATTAATGGTTCACTCCACACTATAACTAAGGAAAAGCTTTTTTAATTACCTATCAGAAAGGATTCTGGAATTGATCAAATAGTGCTATCAAGGGGCAGACTTGGTAAATAGACATCTGATTTGTTCATTCAAGGGTTTAATAATCGCATCTCGTCTGAGGCCAGCAGCTAGAAACAGCCTTTCTATAGGAGATGGTGCTCCAGTTCTGAGCTTTGGCTTTGGAGGATGCAGGAAGCTCCCTGTAATTTTGGCCCTTCCTGCAGGCTGCAGAGCTCTGTAGGCTCGCTGTGACCTTTGAGGCAGCCTCGAGGCAAATGATGCACATGTTATCCAGCTCTGTGTCACCAGGGCAGGAGCAGCAGCCTGGTGCCACGGCCCTGCTGGGGGCCCATGGAGCAGGCAGCTCCTCACCATCAAGGCAGATGGTGTTCAGAGAGCATCACCTTCTGGATCAGTGCGTTGGAGAGGGCTGGACCTGATGCTGTTGGATTTTCTCCACCCCTGCAGCTTTCTCTGCCTCACGACCCAGTTTTCAGATCCTCTGGGGACACAGTGTGTTCTTCACATTGCTTATGGTAATGATGGGAAAATCTCCAAATTACCTTTAAGATTCCCCCCAGGTTGACCAGTGTGCACTGCTGTGGTCCCCTTTGCAGGAAGCATTTAAATTGGAATGGATCCAAAGCTGCTAAGGAACCAGGATTTCTGATTAGCAACTTAAAAAGAAGAAACTGTGTTCTGTATCAGACTGAATTTCTTCTGTAAAATGTTTGTTTTAAAAAAAAATATTTGGACCTATTAAACATTTAGATACCCATTAAAAATGTAGCTTAAATATGACTTTTCTTACAACAGCCTTTACCAATATTTTCAGATTAATGTCGGGTTGAAGTGAAGTGAAACAGTCATTGAAATTAAACAGCTCCTCTTTCAGCTTAGTGTTTCACAATCACAGTACAGGTACAAGTGTATTTTAATTTCAATGAAGCTTATTTTATATAGGAAAATTTTCAACCTTTTTTTTCCCCCTCAATAAATAAAATAAAAGCAGTTAAAATTCTGAAAAAAAAATATTACATTCTGATTGCAAATATGAAGCAGAAAGAGGAAAAACCAGAAACAGAAAAAGGGACTGGTTAGAATCACCTCTGGGCAGCAGATTGGGATTGTTTATTGAAGGGAAGTTGTGTTAGAGATGGAACTAACTGAAGTGTTCTAATTAGATCCCAAACCAATGTACAGATGTGGATTTTGAACAGACCAAAGGGAGCATGTGTATATGTATGCTCTGGGACTTTCTATAGAGCTTAGCCAGCTCTGCTTGGTTATGCAGGCGGGGATTTCCTCAGGCTGTGTTTCCCTAACAAGAGCACAGGAACCTTTGTGCCTATGGAGATGTGCTTGCTCTGAGCTGCCTTTCTGCCTTGCCTGGGAATAGAAGGGACTGGTATGGGCTGAGCAAGTCCCTGTGCTGCTGCTTCTGAGAAGAGCTGGGTTCTGACCACCTCACACTGCTTAGCACTGTGATTCTGACTCAGCTTATTGGGGATATCAGTTGACAATTTAAATTTGCTCCTACTGCTGCCTCTGGGCCAGCTGTGCTTATTTGTGTACCCCTGTGTAGGCCAAAGGCTTTTAGCAGCAATTTGAGATGTGTTTCTTGTTTGGCTGTGAAGGACTGAGACTGGAACTATGCAAACCCACAAAGCAAGGGAAACATCACCTGTTCCTTTAGCTGGCAAAGGAAACTCTCTGTGGATCACAGGTACCTTAGCTAGACCCTGCATTTGTACTCTACCTTCACAGCTCTCACCAAGACTTGTAGTTGTTATTTGATCCTAGTTATGAAGGTACTGTAAGTCTTCTCCCAAGCTCTGCTGAAGTATGACTCTAACAGTATATTAATGGGAATGCAGACTTAAAATTTTGTCTCCAGCATCTCAGGTTACCATTAGGTCTTTGGATATTTAATTAGTTAAGCAATGATTACACTATGATTCTGTTTTCCAGTAATAAAAACAAATTATTGAGAAACTTTCCAACCATTTGAGGCCAGCTGGTCATCAGGAATGTTCTCGGACTGCTTTTGCTTGATCAGTAACAGTAGAGCACATCCATGAGGTGGGACCAGGAGACTGCCCAGGTTGCAGTCCAGTAATGCTCTGCCTTCTACCTGCCTGTGTATAGAGGAAGGTCACTCCACAACGTATGGGTAGACAGTGCCAGCGTTTTCTACAGCTTTTTCTGATATTCAATAGAAATTTTCTCAGCTTTTTTCCCATTTTGATTCATTATTGATTCTCTTTTGTTTAGTGCTAGCTAGGCTTTCCCATTAAGTAACAACTTTAATTATACCACAAAGTATGTAACGTAGACCTTGATTATTAACAGTGGTCCATTGGATAATGAAAGGAGTATCAGCAAGTCTAAATTAAACAGAATTACAAAAATTAACAACCTTTTCCAAAAACTCATCTTGCATTCATATGCAGTAATTTTCCTCTTGTTACATTTTTGCAGTGTCTTTCTGTATATTAATTGTTGAAGACGAGTTCTGCTTGACTGTCAGCACTAATAAATGTAGATTTAGTGGAGGCTGAATTTGATTAACTAGGGAGCATGAACAATAACTGATTGCAATGTTGTGTTTAAATGCAGTAAGACTGGAAGCCATTCCCTGTAATTTGTCTGCACCAGAAAGTACGCTTGAATGCATGAATAACTTACCTAAGGTGGGTTGCATAACAGTGACTAACAATTAGACATATAATTTAAAGTGGTCAGCTAGGCTGCCTTTGTGTACAGCGGAGGAGGAGAAGATGTGGAAACATTGCTTTAGATGTGTGTAGTATGTAATGTCCTCCAGAGATCTCTCCCCCAGAAACCTAGGGCAGACAGTTTAAATGGGATTCCAAGTGAATCCATTACAAAATGTTAAGAACTTCAAGGCATAAGGAAATGAGGGAACTTCTGCATTAGTAACACATATTGAAAAATGATCTTCAACAGAGTTGCTAAGTTGGACAAGCTGCCAGCATTGGCAAGCTGAACAAGGTCCTCGTCCAACACAAGGCTGGAGGCAGCGTGGTTTTCAGCTGAGAGAAATGGAAGAGATGAGCAAAAATCCTCAGTTTTTCTTACAGATCATAAAACTAAATGTGTCTCATGTGACCTGCACCTTTACAGGTATCTTAAACACCGTTCCCACTTTTTTTTATTTATTTTTATTGTAGAATGTAGTAATTTTCTGAATTTGAGAGTTGTAATATTTTCATAGCAGGAATATTTTCCCCTCGAGAAGAGCAATTGTGGGGTGCTGTCTTCAAGCCGTGTGTGTTATTCTCTAGCAGACAAATATGTGTCTGTAATGCTGAGGCACTACTGAGGTCAGCAGTGACTTGCAGCTAAGTGTCTGCAAATGTGTGCTACCATCTTAAAGTTTCTTCCATGTACCTCCCCTGGGCCTGTGTCTGATGGTTGCCCACTAGCAGTTCCAGGGAGAAAAGGATATTCCTGTAAATTTCTGAACTGTCATGTTATGTTACACTCCACAGTATTACATTACAGAATGAAAAGAGGTAACAGAACAAGTCAGGCAATGAATTCAGAGTGGTGTTTCTTTTCCTTTTATGTCATCTTACATGTGTCTCTATTACACTATACCCAATATCTTTCTTACAGCTTTGAAGGAGTTCTGATGTTTTAGATGATGTTCTCCTTTTCTTGCTTAAAATGTGCATGCAAATTTAGTTCAACTGATGATGTGAGATATGGATACATATTATCTCCAATTGCCTTCATGATGTAATTTTAAAAATAATCGATTTTTGGTACACATTGCAGTTGGGTCTGTTTCACAGTATAAAAAAGTCAAGGTTTCAGGTGAAATAACTTAAAGGTTTTTTAGTTGTTGTTTGTGTCTTTGCAGCAAAAACATGAACAGGCCAAGATGTCAGACAATTTACTCTTTTGTCTAAAATAAAACTGAGTTGTGGACTCCAAGTTGATGCCATGTTTCATTTTAATAGTGTCACTTCTTGCTTGTTTTGTCTGTGTCTCTTGTTTTGAGTGAATTTAGTGCTAATAAAAATGAGAGACTCTTAAAGCTCTCCTTTGCCAGAAGTACTGGACCGTTGCAGGCTGCAAATGTGAGCTCCCTGTCTTGGGTAGTTTGATCTAGATGCCTTCCAAGGTTTTGTTTCTCTGAAACAGCACCTGCCACTTAAAAGCTGTTTGATAGTTTTATGATGTTGAAGTATGGGCCTCTATTTTCCATTACTCTAGCTTTCTGAAAAAAAAATCTTGGCTTCTGTTGTATTGCCTCTAAACCTTCTGCTTTAGACTCAGAAACAAACCTCTGCCAAACCAGGTCACCTTGCCGGGTGCAGCTCCAGGGGAGGTCCCAGCACAGTTGCTTCCCGTGCAGTCTGTGCCCTATTTTCCCTTGATTAACCAACTGGCAACCATGGTAAGAAATGATTGTTCAGGTGAATGTGTGCAGTTTTGATCTGTATCCTTTTGGCTTCAAGAAATTCTGCAGCAGTTCGAAGTCCCCACCTGGACACTTCTCTTGAAACATGGAGCAAGCCCTGAGGAGCTTCATGCCTCTTCTGTAAAGCCAGAGCCAGGTCAGGCTTGGCTGTCTCTTTCTTGTCTGCCTAGGAATGTACAAGTGACCCTTGTGGAGCAGGCAGCTCACAGTGTGTGTTCCTAAGGCTCAGAAAATGCACTTTCTATGTATAAAAGGAGATCAGTGTGTGAAATGCGGTGTAAAATCAGATTCCTGATTTCTGTGGTTCTTGACGATTCTGTGCGTTGGGAGGAATAGCTTGTGAGCACTGTGGAGATTCAACTGAGAAATTTCCTTTAGCACACAAAGCTTGTAATGGAACTTTAACGAGCTGAAGTACTGTAACAGCAGGGTCACTGGGGAAAAGCACGGCGTGTTCCCTTCTTCTAGTGTATCATTTTTTTCATTCAGTGTTCAAGTATATGCTCTGTCTTAGAAAGATGAGTGCCTACGATTGTAGTTAGTGATTATATGAGGCAAAGTTCTCCTTTGCCAAGGAACTTGCTATGGGCTGCAGATTCTAAAGCTAAGAATCCTCAGTTTGCTGTTCCGACAATCCCTGGTATGCTTATTTGGCATGAAAATGAAAATAGCATTGGGAATATGTTCCCAATCAGTGTTTCTTATCTCTCCTCCCCTGAAAGAAAGCTGGGAGGTCCTAGCTCACCAAAAGATTAACAGTAGTGACAGAAGGGGAGGCAACATCTTTTCTGTTTTCTGCAGCGGATTTTAGTATAGCTGATGTATCACAAAGGAATGGTGAACAGCAGGGCTGGCTACCCAGACAGACACATCTCTCCTTACGTGTCTGAATTAAACAGAGAAAATGAGGACAATTGCCATGCAGGCATCAAGTGAAATCCAAACTCTCTTGGTCTTAGCAGCACACACGCAAGGCATGGGGTAACTTGAAATTACAGGAAATTTCATCTCTAATTTTGTATTACTTATGCAGAAAGCTCCTGCAAAACAGAGCCCTGTGGAGCTGCATTTTACCTGTGTGAGTTGCCTTCAGATTGTCAACTAGTCCCTTAATTAGTTTATTTTCTTTGCTCCGAGGGATGAGTGTTTTGTTTGTTCTACACTTGAAGATTCTGTTAGTCTGCATTTATGTATTTTGTCTTCAAAATGACCTAGCACAGGGCTAGCCACTGGGGCAGTGTGAAGTAGACCTTCCTGGCAGCAGTGGCAGATCAGACTTGAGTGATGGTAAAATAATTGTAATAGCAGCAACAATAATTAAAACAGTGCACCAAAATACCCTGGGGTGCTGTTGCTGAGTTGGGCTGCACCCCTTAAATTCCAAAGGAAAGCAGTAACTTTTAGTTACTTCTATCCACAAAGCGAGCAGCTGTAGCTTTCATTCCTTCCATTGATGTTCTGTTCGGATGCAGTTCTCACAGCGGGTCATGGTGCAGTTCACATTGAAGTGGAGATAAAAATGACATTGAAGCTTTGCTCCTGTGTTTTCTACACTGCCTGGAAATAAATACATGACCTACAGCTAGTTCAGTGGCTTATTGCCTTGGTGTTATTAACCCAAGTGTACTCAAGTGGTGAGGAATATGTATTCTGTTTGCTCATAGAGGAGCACTCAGCTCTTTGCCTGACAGATCTGGGAATCTCTGGGAACAAGGCGGGGAAAGTTTCCCTGTGAAATGGTTTGAGCAAATAGCCTGGCTGCCATAGGTTGAATGTGTCTGTCTGTAGGTGGGGGACTGGTTGTGAACTCAGCTTCAGTCTGCTGGGCAGACAGGTAATGGGAACAATCTGCTCCTCCTGTGCAGAGCATTTAATTCTACTTTTCTTTCTGGTGGCAAATTAATTTCACTCTTCATATATTGAGGATGTGACTTCAAAACAGCACAGAATAACAAAGGGAATTGCTTCTAAGCAGGCAGATTTGGGCAGGAGCGGTGCATGAATGCTAAACTGCTGAAATGGGAGATGTGAAAAGCCAAGCACTGGTACCTGGTTTGGTCAAATATTTGAAGTCACACTCAAGTACATTGCCTGGACAGGACAAGTGCATGATTTCTGTCAGCCAAAGTGAAAAGAGGGCACACACTGAACTGCTCTTTTCTGCATTGGGATGAGAGCTCGTAAATATAAAAGTTCCCAGTGTGTTAGACTGTTTTGCTGTTATGAAGTGTACACCCTAAATACCAGTCTCATGCTAGACAGCAAATGTTGTGGGATTTTTTTAAATGTTTTTATTTCTAAATGTAACAAAAATGGAATCTAATGCAAATTTTCTGAAGTGCTTGAAATAATTAGAGGGTAAGAAATTCTTCTTAACATTTAACTTCTAAACGCATGAAATAGTTGAATACTGTGCTGCTCACCTCTAGCTAGCCTTTAATTTAAACAAAAGCCATAAAAGTGCGATTAGGCTCCAGTCCAACGAAACACTTAAGTATGTTCCTAGTTGTAAGTGTATGAGTAACCCAGTGAATATGAAGCATGCTTAACTGCTTTGTTTGAATGGGATATTTTGCAAAGTAGTTATAATAATCGAAGAACAATCCTGCCGTGTCACTGAGAAAGATGTAAAGAGGAGTCAAGTCCCATCAGCACTTCAGTATCCAACTGCTGTGAGGTTTTCACAAAGCTGCTTGCCCAGTGATTTAATCTGAGGGTCCTGCTCCCGAGTCCGTGGAGCTCTCCAGATGTGCTCCATCATCTACAGTTAAAGAGGCTGAGTTTGTCGGCAGTTCCCTCCCTCTGTGTAATGGGGAAAGCGCACATGGCACATGCACCTTCATTTGTCCTCTCTGCCTGCCTGCCATGCCTTTTCATAAACATGCTGCGACTGCTGCCAGGTTCTCGTATAAAGCATCTAAACATCATGGATTTAATACTCCCATTTTCAGTGCTAAATCAATGTTCTTTATGCATTTGTTCTTGGAACACTGCTCTGTTTGAACCATAATTCTTCCCACATACCATAAACTTGGGTCCGTTTTCACTCTGATAGAAACCGATCTATTTAAAGCTAGAGGAAAAACCCTGTGACTACTGCTTAAACATTTCAAGGCCGTTGCTTGTTAATCAAATAGGCTCCTGCATCACCTCGATGCACTGAGATGTCTGAGGAAGCACTGCCTTTCGGGGCCACCACTGGTCTTGTTGCTGCTGGGGCAGGGCAGCATGATGAGCTGCTCAGTACGTGTTCAGCAGGCTGTGAGGGATGGGTTTGCTCTGTTTATGACTGACCTTCTGTTTAGTTGTTTACTCCTTCAGCCATCCTGTATCTGTACATAGATATAAAGAAACATTCTGCTGCATAACTGGATTGGACCAGAGATTAAAGCTGCTCTCCTGTGAAAAACACTGGAGCCCATTAAAGAAGAGATTGTTTGCCAAACATTGTTGTATGTCCTCCCGAGACCATAAAAAACATTGTTAGCTGAAGTAATAGTGGAAAATGATTGCATTCCTCTATCCTCCTCCTTACCACCACACTGCAACGTGACAGCAAACCTGTAATGAAATCCGTGAAGAGCTCGGCAGCAGTTACCTTGAAAACTTTTTTATTGCCCTACATTTCTCGATAACGTGATACTCAGCTTCTGTCCAGCACTGAGAGCGCCGGCTGAGGGATTGAGATACTCAGAACTGAACAGAACTACCTTGAATTTTTAGCATTAAATACTTGCAGCGATTTTTTAATAGTCAAGGGTAACTTTCTGTATTTACATATCATTATTTGAATAACGAATAGCTTCAAGGATATGGCAAACACTTCTGTGCAAATAGGAAATAGTGACTTTACTCTTATAAAGCATTTATTGAAAATTATTCTTTTGATTTCATCTCCTCTATGTTTTTTGTTTTTACTTTTTCTTACTTACGTCATTAGCTTGAAGTGTGATGGGTGAGAAACTGCCATACAAGGTGGTATCTTAGGATGCATATTCCACTTTTGCATCTCTGGGCTGTCAGAAATGCAGCTGAAGAGCTGACTCCACATCACAGGCTGGGGCAGAAGGGCACAGGGTGGCAGGAATCAGGTCTTGGTTTTGGCAAAGCACTGAGGTGAAAGTATGTTCTGTCTCCTACACAGAGTGTAGTTCCCAGAATTCAGTTTGAAAAAGTCATGCAAAAAGGTAATGATTTCTGAATATATTTTGCTGGTAAGAACTTGGCATTGAATGACTGTTATTGTGAATTAGAAAAATTCCTTTGGTTTTGCCTTTATTTAGTATAAATTCATTGGGTTCAGAGATGTTTGTTCCAATTGAGCATCTTCACTCTCAAAGCAGAACTTTGTAAGACCACCACTGTGTGCACAACACTTGACTAGTTTTTACTTATGAAGTGTGCGAGCTAAAAATCCGGTGGGAACAAGGACCAGAATCTTTCCAAAATCTTAAGAGCCTAAAAAAGCTGTTAGTGTCTAATAAATCATCTGAAGGCAGAATACATGTCACTTGAACTTTAGATGGGAATCTTCCTTAAATATGTCTAGTACCGTTAAGAATAAAGTCACATTGAGAATAAATTCTCTTTGGGGAGTTTTGAAGAGCACTGGAAAGCAGATTTCAACTTCTCCATTAATTTGCAATCAGCCTAATGCTTTGTGGTGCAGCATGCATCAAGCCATGGGCAGATCTGAATGGGCACACAAGGGCATAGGGTGGACATTCCTCACAGGTGGTATTTCAAAATGTGTTGGTGATTTAAGTTGTTACCAAAAAAAGAGGCAAATACTACAGCAGGATCTGAACATGCACTTCTACCCATTTTTGTGTTAATGAAGGTGCTTGTTTTAAAAGCCATTGGAACTAGTTTATAGCTCTGATACGTGTATAAATCAATATGTTTATGAGACATGCTGACACGTTTATGGTGTTATTTCCCCAAGGAAAGCCAGAAATACATGACTGAAACACAGAGCCTCTTACTTGATGTGTGTGGCAGCTGCTTTTGAGGGGTCCAACAATCCTCAATGAAAGGGTTAATGGGCTTTGCAAGTGGGACCTCTTCATGCTGTGTATGTTAATTGTGCATATATAGTCACCCATCAGTCACTTATTGGCAGTTCTCAAGGCTTTCTACCATGCACATAAAGTAATCTATGCTATAGAAAGAAGGAATTAAGCCCAGTAGAACGGTAATCAGCATCCTGTTTTATTTGCTGGGGTTTTTTTTCCTACCCAAACTAACTGCACAATGCAGAGAAGTTAGTCCCAGTTGCACTGACCTGGCATTTTAAGGACAAAAGTAAATGTCTGATTCTCATGAAATCTTTTCTGATGAGCACCATTGCAGTTTCATGAGGAGCTTTGTCCTACCTGCAGAGTTTCCAGTTTACCAGCCTGAAATGGTTCTTACTGGAAGTATTGTAGGACAGAAAGTCCTGTACATCTGGGCTATTTCTATGGAACTGTGACAGAGAGCATTCTAAGGTATAAAAAGGCTGCTGTTCTTCTTTTTGGAAATCCTATAGGCATGAGTTGCAGTTGTTCAGCCAAGGAAGGTGGGAAGTCTCCAGGAAGAGATGTGTGCTGTGACACTCCTGGTCCTACTGCAAGGGCCATCAGTGTGGTTGGATACGGTTACTATTTTGGCGTTCATTTAATGCAGCATAAGTTAATCAGCCTCCACAGGCTGCAATTCTTCTTCTGCCAGGTTACATTTAGGAACATGATAACTGTTGAAAAACTTTTTGTTAAAGTTATATGCAGCACATTATGGTAAAGCTGCAATTCATCTGGACAAATTGCTTCCAACCACAGCAATGCCAGGTGAGCTTTGGAGAGTGGTTGCTAATTATGCTAGTGCATAATTGATAGAAAATATGTTATCTTTTTCTTCCACAATTTGTTTCTGATCAATATTAAAGGACAGTTTTCTTTGATAAGGTGATTAGCATAGAGATAAGGATTTGGCCTGACATTTTTTTCTGATGACTGTGAATGATGATTAGGAGGCAAGAGAAAAATGCTGCTAGGAACACTTATCACATGGGGCAGATGTAAGATCTGTTAATTGTAACCCTGAAAATGCTCATCAGTATCACTGTATACCAGACAAATTAGTAGACTTGCCTTGACTCCCCTGTAGTACGAAGTGCTGTGGGAAGAGGAATAATTTGTGCTGAAGAACAGTTAAGGAGATCCCTAAAATTTGATGGGTACAGTAAGTCAGTGTCAATGCCAGTGTCCAGATACTGACATACAGGAGTGTCATAATGCAGAGGTGGAGGGAAAACTATCCCAATTTATTTAGCTGTCACTCAAGGAAGGAAAAACATTCTCTCCCCAAACCCTTTAATAGAGCTGCCTATACTAACAAGCTTACATCACCAACCAGAATTGCACTGTATCTTGCACCTGTGCTTTCCCAGATAAATTCTGGAAGAAAGAAAAGCTGCTGATGCTCTTTCTGTATGATAAATCAAAGTGAAGGCCATCCCATAATGGGAATGCTGTGAAGGAATAGCCGAGGAAGGGGTAGCCATGGTGAAAAAGCACTGATCGCCTTACCAGATATCCTTGGCTTTTTCTGAAAGCAGCTGTGGCTTCTCTGTTTACCTGGCCCTTAATTACAGCAGTGCTCTTCTCTCAAGACATGCAGAGTGTTAGTGTTCTGCTACTGCTCCCTTGTTCAGTTGTATTTACGTTATTTAATTCTTGCAGTGCCCTCCTTAAGCTGCAAAACAGGAAGAGAAAGCACCAACTAATTACTATTTATTCTTCTTTCTTGGGATAGAGGAGAAAAGTCCATCCTCAACAGAAGAAGAATGTTATGGCTTTACTCAGTTAACACCTTTTTTGGGGAAGGAGAATTAATTAGGAAGGAGTTGCAGCCCTCTGCCTGTCAGACTGATGACCCATGAAGCTAACCAGTTCTGTAGCCTGTCACTGCCTTTTGCCACGGACTGGTCAGTCTCATGAGCTCAGCAGTTGACTCATGCTGGGGAAGGAGATATTTGCAACATGTCACATGTTTGCTGTTTTGCCAGCATCGAACAAAAAGTAATGATTTTTATTTCTGCACCTGGAAAGTTACTATTACACCTAGCACAGTTTGCAAAAGCTCAGCAGATTTCTGGAGAAATAAAGGAGGCATTGAACTAGCCTTTAAATTTACAGATTTAGGTGTTGTAAATTGTCCGTGGTTACTAAATCAGAGCAGCATTAAGGCACTAAAAGGTAACCTTGTACATGAGAGCAATCTGAGTCTTTGTTTTAACTGGATTCAAAATACACATTGACCTGATGTTCAAAAGTAGTATTTGCCTGCACTAATGAACAAGGGATCCATTATATTTTAATATTTATATTTGTCTTTTCATCGGTCATGTATTTGTAGGCCTCCTGTTCCCCCTGTGTGGCTTTAAAACATGAATGCAAACCATCCTGCAGCTCTCAGGGTATGGAGCACTTTGAGGCTTTTTTTGTGCCAGAACTGCAGAGGAGATTTCTGCATGCCCAATCAAGTTTGTGAAGGAGAGAAACCCACAATCATTTCCATCCCAGTGGTTCATTGGAAAAACATGTCTTGTATTAAATACTTTAAAGATTCATGAAGCAGCTTTAATTTTGTTTGCATTTCTTCCTGAAGGGTAAAGCTGTCAGAAATCTCTAAATGTATTGCCTAATCCATTTCTAAACTCAGTACATTAAGATCTGCAAGCAGAACTCATTTTTGGTGTTAGCAAGTATACAGACACAAGAGAAAGCCAGAAAAAGAGAGTAGGAATTCCTTTCCTTGGTAATCCACTGAACTACCAGCACAGCAGTAGTGTCAGCTGCTCACAAAAAATAGTGCAACTCAATTGGACTGTAAGAGCAGCATAAACTGAGGGCACATATTTCTGCTGGATCAGATACAAATAGGGAAAATACAGCGACTGGGCAATGAAGGCTCAGACAAAAGAAAATATCTTTCTCTTTTCTGCCTGCAAGCTCACAGGCTACCATGAGTAGGCTGCTGTTCAGCTGAACAGCTTTTGTTTTCTCATTGTCTCTGTTTCTAATCTGCAACCTTTTTTGTGTTGGTACATGATCTATGTCCAAGGCTCTATTTCCAAGCTGAAGAGCCTTTCCTCTTTTCTTGTGCCTGCACAGACAGTGCTCACATTTGGGCTTGGGGGGCTGGCTTGGAAATGTTCATTTAAGGAACCGGTTCAATGCAAGGGAAAGAATGAGTGAAAACCATCTCCAGGGTAGAGAGAAATGATCTGACATCAAGCTCTCTATCATGTGCAAAGGAAATACCTCTGGGTTTCCAGCCAGGCTCTGTAGTAGCCAGTGCAGAGCAAGAACTCTCAAAGACTCTTCCCAAGACAACAGCAGCATGCCTTAGGTTTGATGCTTAGCGTGTTGTATGAAAGATGCCTGAAGGGCTGTTTCACATATCAGATCTAATCCATCCTCAGCTGCTCCGTGGAAGTGATTAGCCATGGCATCATCAGCCTTTGTTTGGAACCACCAGCCCTAAATGCATCCAGTGGTGTGTTTCTCTACAGCGTGCTCATCTGCCCTGGAGAGACAGTACTCCTTGTGCTCACATCCTTTGCTGATGTGCACTGAGACGGCTTACAACCGCAATTTAACATCATGAGAACATTAAACATGATCTGTGCCTGGCCAGCTTAGACCTTTGTTAACTGATATGTAGGTCAAACTTATGCTGTCTGTTCTCTCCCAGATCAGTATTACTGGTTGAATCAGTAGTGCTGATTAATTTGTTTTCAATACTGTAATTGTCCTCCCTCATCCGATAGCCACCGTTCCTAACACGATCAGACCGAGTAGAGAGAAACAGAGCAGGGCACCCTGCTCCTTTCCGGGTTTGGCAGCAGGGCTGCCAGAAATGGGTGATTTCTTCAGTTCTGATGCTTTCCCTCCATCTCCAGGCTGCTACTCCAACCATTTTTTGAAAGGATGTCCTTTGCTCTTATAAGTAAGTGGTCTGGTTATGGCATTATTTTTTTCCGGGGACATCTCTGCCATGCTCTGAGGCCAAAATCAAGGGCTGCACCAAGGAGGACTTCAGTATCTTCCTGACACTGACAAATGATTGCAATGATTGCACGGACAAATGGTTCTCCATGCAATGCTCTTCGTCTGTTGTTGGCATCCAGCTGGAGTGAGATTGTCAAGGGGCTGTAAGCATACAGTGGGCATGGCTGTACTTTGATGGTGGAGCATCTTTGATTGCGACTTGCTAATGTTACTGTTTGGCTCAGAGTGTCAATTGCTGGTTAGAGTTTCTTGAAATGAAGGAAGTATTAACTGTAAATTGCTGCAGCTTCTATCTAATTACAGAATACATTGGGAAAGGCTTGGGCAACAATCCAACAAAGCACTTAAGCACCCTCTGATTTTTAAGAAAAGGTCCCTGGTCTGGGATTGCTGGTGCTCTCAGACATCATAAGAAGTGTTTGCTAGTAGACCACGGCCTTCTCCTGACTACCTCAGCACATCCATCTCATTTTCTGAAGTGACCTAAGGAGTTGGGAGTTCAAGGTTGACTGGAAGTCTTTAGGAAATGAACTCCTAAATCACTGCTGTAGTTTGAGAAGTTTACTCAGGCAGACAGCTTCTTTTGCAGCTCTTCATCTTGTAATAAGTAAAATGATAGCAGCATTTAAACCACCGCTAAGTTCTGAGGTTTGCCTTGGCCCATCTAGGTGTTTCTGCTGTAGTTGTAGTTGAAATATTCAAATGTGTAGTGGTTGGAGCATTTTCCAAATAGAAACATAATGGAGTTTTTGGTTATGTCCTGCTAACAAAAAAAGGGGAGAACAGATGGAAGGAAGACAGCAGTGAGAGATGACAGAAATTATTTAGCCCTGGAGGGATAAATTCAAACAGCCCTTTATAAAAGCATCCAGTGTGGTTGGGTGTTCCACACCAAGTCTTCCAGTGTACTTACTAGAAAAAGAAATACCTCTTACCCCAGAAAGGCTCAGCAAAATTTCTTGATCAGAAGTCAAATGAAGCCCAGCGTAAATTATGGAGGCCTTGTGCTGTTCTAGTGGTTCCAATTTTTCCTAGACAAAATACTTTGGTCCATCCGCCCATGCCTCTCTGCCCCTGATATTGTGTTCATTTTGCCTTGAATTGCTTGTCTCTCTACACTACAAGTGCTGCTCTGGCAGCCCCCATTATCACTGCACTTTCTCCTCCTCAGCCACAGCCTCCTTGCCCTCTGCAGCTCTCAACACAATTGCTTCACTTTGCCTCTTCCCTTTTGGCTCTGGGTTCCCATTCAGGACTGCCCTCTGCCTCGCTCCACTGGCAGCACACCCAGCCCTTGGTACCAGCCTGATTTACTGGGATGCAATTTGCTGCGTCCTGCTGATATAAAGTGAGGCTCTGAAGCAAATTCCTGTCAGATTAAAGATGTCCCTCGTCAGGGGAAATCTTGCAAGATCCCTGCTTTTAGCTGATGGCTCTTTCGTGTTACTGAAGTATTATTAATGGACTTCTTTGGTACATTGGTGTGGTCAAGAGGAAAATCACGCTCAAGAAGAAATTCCAAAAGGAGGCTGTGTCAGAGTGTTCACACCTGCTGTAAATCTTTGTCCCTCCAGGTGTATGTTTAGCTTAGCCTGAAGTTCTACACAGAGGTCCTCTCAGTGGTACAGACCTTCAAGTGAGCTGTCAGTTAGCAGCTGTGGTAGCCATGGAATCAGTGACAAGTCATCAGGTCTCTGTGCAAATAGTGCAGGAATGGGTAGGAATTATAAATAATTGCACTTTACTAGAATTCATGACAGATTTCCAAAGGTGATCCAACAGTCAAGTGGCTGCTGCTCTCTCCACCTCCATGACTGCAGGTAGTGGATAAAAAGAGTCATCATTATGCCAGAGTAATAAGCAAGAGGTCAGAAAGTTTGATAAGAGCAGGAAAAGTCATTTCCTGTGATGCAATTAGCAGTATTTTAGAGAGCAGGTTCAGAAATCACTATGGTAATTCAGAATGGCTTTTGACTGTGAGAACATATAGGTAATTTTTTATAGTTGGCCTTTGTGCTAGAGGGAGAGAATTCTCCTCAAACAAGGCAGTATGGTGTTGCAGAGGTACATGGACTGTTATCTATGATAACATGCATAAGTGGGAATAACTGCATACTGAGGTGGAGCAAATTCATTTTGCAAATACTTCAGTAGGTGCTTGCATGTTCAACAAACACCGTGCATTTGTTACTGCTGCACAAGCTGCAGAATCAGAAAGTGATGCAAGTGCTCTGTTTGGGCAGTGTTCACTTTAGAAGGTCCTAGTTTTAAAAGTATGAATTCTAATTACAGGTTAACAACAGGCTTTCTCGTGGGTGCCCTTGGAGCACAAGCAGCTATGGGGTTGTGGGCTTTCTCCAGGATATGAACAAAACCTGCGATACTCTTTTGTTTTTCAAGAGATGTTTTTCACACCCCAGAGACTGAGATCCATTAAAAAAGTGTATACATACAGATAGGCTTTACTTTTTGCCTGGTTGATAAGAAGTTAGTTGCTCCTAGCCATGTTGCTTCTTTTCAGTTTTTACCCCATCTTCATTTGATGTCAGAAATAAGAAAGCCTGTAAACCCCTATTTGCTGGAGAGCAATGAAAGATGAGAGGACATTCTGCAGTATATTTTACTTCTCATTGGCTGCTTGGGTTTTAATTGTTCTTTTCTTCTCTTCAGGTGCAAGCAGATGACCTACACAGATGACCTGCCCCAGATCTCTGTGGTCTTTATATTTGTTAACGAGGCGCTGTCTGTCATCCTGCGCTCTGTGCACAGCGTTGTGAATCACACCCCCTCACATTTGCTCAAGGAGATCATTCTGGTGGATGACAACAGTGACAATGGTGAATACACATAAGTTTTCCTCTCAGTTCTATATCTCGTGTCATTTGTGAACATGAAATACAAATCAGAAAGAGTTTGGTCACTTCTACATTATATATTATTGTTATTTTTATCTTTGGATGAAGCATCGTTGAGTTGGTGTGTATTTAAACAGCTCAAGGAGCTGAACAGCCACTGATGAATGCTCACAACCACTGATTAATGGCTAATAAGGCAGACCATACGTTGGTGTAAGTTAACATACTTCCCCTGAAGTCAGAATTTCCAAGAGTTTGTGTTTGATGAGGAGATGATTCAGTGAGCCACTTGCACAAAGCTGTCGGTAAATATTAACTATTTATATAAGAAATAAATACTCTGTGAATAAGCCCTGTTGACTTTGTTGGAATCCTCACAGAATTAATGACATTTGTATAAGGAATCTCTATATAGAGACAAAACTTTTCTCCAAATTTGGAGAGCCAGAGCAATATCAATATCAGTAGACCAAAAATTGAAGTTCTGTTTCCAGAGGAATATGAAGTTGCAGATTCTCCTTGAAAATGGTTTATTTTACATGGGAGCACACTTTGCTGCTTCACAATTAACACGAGTTTACACAAGTTATGAAATCTGATTTCTTTCTTTTCATTTGCTGGGAAAATTTTTTTAGAAAACTTTGCAAATACAATAATAGAATGGGTACAAAATGCATGTAACTTTTGGGTCATGTAATTCCTTACTGTAAAAATAGCACTTCAGTTAGAACCATCAAAACTCAGAATCTTGGTGAGCACGTAGGGTGCTACTGATGGATATATTTTATAGGACAGTTGGAATTGCCTTTAGGATGCAGATAATCAGCAATATTGTTGTGTTTTAAATTGTTATAATTGAACCTTCTAGAACTGTTACAGCTTCTAAATCCTATTTTTATTTTTTTTTTAAGGCTCAAGTTGGGCATTTCTGCCGCAGCTCAAGAACTTTAAACTTTCAGTTTTTAGATGCTGTTCTTCTTCAAGATGCCCAGATAGAAAGGATGTTCAAAAGAACAAATCACTTAAACAAAAATAAGCCCCAGAATAGAGAGTTTTAAGAAACCTTTTGTCCAATTCTTCTTTCAGTTACTGCACTGTAACCTATGGAGTAATTACGTGAGATTACAAAGTGTTTCAGTCAGCATAATGCAGAAGAGAATTGGATTCATTGTTTCTCAGTGAACTCTTATATGGCTTTTCTCTGTCATTCTTCTAGATAACTGGAGATTTATCAGGTCTTTTATTTGGATGGTAATGATTCTACTGTGTAACATAGATCAGAAGAATGAGGCTCCTGATGTCGTGGAAGCTTCCTAAGTTTTCCTAATAAATACATTTGAGTAAAAGCTTCATTATGAGTAAGCTGTAGCGTAAATGAATTACCAAACTAGATTGATTTTTAAAAAATACAGTGACCATTTTTGTAATTTGCCTGTTTGTGAGCCTATTGAAATGAAGGAGTGAACAAGTTCAGCTCCATCTATAGTTAAAGCCTGAAAATGAAAAAAAGAAAAGTCTATTTTAAATCTTCAAGATCCATTTAGCTTAACAGAGAAGAAGCCTGGTATCACATAATATTAATTGTATTTAAGGGAAAACTTAGAGTGAAGGGAAATTAATTCTGATCTGAATCAGATCTTGACCCAAAATCCATTGAGGTTATTTTTCTAATTCAATAAGAAAAAGCATAAATCAGACCCCCAAAAAACACCAATAACTCCCATGTTACTCTGTTCCAAGTTCAGAATTATTCCTCCAGGGACCACTTGCAACCTAATTCAAATCATCAGAGAATTAGAACAGTAATTATTTTAAGATATTTAGACAAACCAGCTCTTCAAAACAATGCTCAGATCCTTCATGCCATATTCAATCTTTGCAAGGCTAACAGCATATGCTCTGGTGTGCAATGTTTTTTTCTGAGCTGGTATCTCAGGAATTGCTCTGTCCCACTGCTGTGGTACTTGCTTTGTATCTGTGAAAGTGACTAAGAATCTGTTGCAGAACAAATCAAAGTAAAGCACAGCATTGCAAGACTGCTGCAGTGATCTCATTCTGAATGTTTGTGGCTTATTATTATTTTTTTTCCCTGCAGTTGAGCTCAAATTTAACCTGGATCAGTATGTCAATAAAAGATACCCAGGTCTGGTGAAAATAGTGCGCAATAACAAACGAGAGGGACTGATTCGAGCCAGAATCCAAGGCTGGAAAGCTGCAACCTCTCCTGTTGTTGGGTTCTTTGATGCTCATGTGGAATTCAACATTGGCTGGTAAGTCCTTGGCTGTTTCCACAGGGAGCAGGGAATACCATACTATTACAGTTTGCCCTGTGTCGCAAAGGCTGTGAAAAAGATTCACTCAACAGGGGAGCTGAAGGACTGTATGGATGAGACAACTACAGGCTTGTGTTTTCACATTAGCAATTATGTTTGAATAATATCTGTGATTATTGCAATATTGCCAACAGTCTTCTGCTGTGGTTGCAAGATTCATAGGAAAAGCATTTGTTCCTGCTCTAGTACAGCTTAGTGGAGAGAGAAGTAATTTAACCCGAAATGAATGCAAAGCTTCTGAAGCAGGCAGATGTGGACATTCCATTAGGGAGGCTCTGTGCTCAAGGCAGATGCATGTTTTCAACTACTTTTATTTAATCTGCTTGACCTTTTCTTTCTTTCCTTCTTACAAACTTGAATATAAATCTGACTTGTAAATTTTCTTACATTTACATTTGGAAGGAAATATTGAAATATTTCCTGTATTTTTAATGGGACTTGAAATTAGTGTGCCTTTTCTCGTCCTCTCCGTTTTGGAAAGGAAGGGTATTAGCTGTGGTTAGTACCAGTTCGATCTTAATGGACCAGATCTGCAGATGGAGAAGTCTTCGCAGCACCACTTAGTGGCCAATATTTGGCATTACTAGAACCTGAACTTTCATCTGAAGGAATGAAGTACACAGTCAGCTGAAAAAGGGCTGGTGGGACCTTCAGCATGTAAAATGTGTATTTTCCAAAGAGAGTCTGGTATTTCATAATGATGATGGAGGATTATGGTGGAGCTGATTATACTCTGCAGTTCTGAGAGAGAGATCCCTGAATTAAAACTAAAATTAGCTGTGCTTGCAACCAGAGAGCAACTTAATTGCAAAGGAGTGGAGTGTTTATTTTTGTATGTTCATGAATGGAAGATGCACTAAAGTGCACCTGGTTTCTATTCACCCTATTTTTCGCCCCGTCAGAGACTGTAATAGCAGTCATAGTTACTTTTTAGAAGCTTAAGGCGTTAATTTGTTTATCTACTTTTAAGGCAGGTGGATCTCTGAAAACCTTGCAAAAGCTTATGTAAGTTAATATCAGCTACTGGGCAGAACTGGAGGCTGCAGCCTGGTGCTGGGGAGAACATGCTCCTGCTTAGTCAGTCCTGAGCTGCAGGTTTTGAGACTTGCAGGGAATTTTGTTACCTATTTTGTAAGGGACATTGATATCTTATTGATGTATTCTACCTAGAGAAACTAGGCAGTGGTGTCTGTAAGCATAAAAAGGTTTTGTGGCTGTGTCTGGCTGTGTTCGTTGATTTTTTTTTAATGCTTACTTTGCATTAATGTCAGAAGGAGTTGAAATCAGCATAGCAAGTTCATGGACTACTCAGTAAATGAGTGTGTGTGTATATTCAAGATAAAAAGTGTTTGCGTTTACCGCATTCTCCCTGGTGTACTCTCCTTTCAACAAGTCTCAATAATACTATTGAGCCAGTCTGTGCAGCTGCTTTGAGACCACTTGGCTTCTGGATAGCTGCAGAAGATGGATGAGAATAGCAAGTGTATACCAGAAATGTAATATAACCACTTGTTTGAGTTGCACATGGAAGCTCAGTGTGTTCCTTTCTGGTATTTCCTCTGTTCTTTGGTGCTGCTGACAGCCATCTCAATCCTTGTCTGTCTCCCACTAGTTTTAATTCTGCCCATGATGCATCATGTGTTTGCCTGTCATTTCAGTTTTCATCTCATCTCCTTTTACTAGTAGGGACAGGAAGGTTTTCTATGTGGGTTGCTTTATTTTTTCCCACCAGGTTACCAGTACCCCCACTCAAGATCTCTACGAACTTGGTAGTGAGGAGGGAGTAGAGTAGCTTGTTAAAGCACTGGTGTCCATTCTCCTGCTAAGTCTTATCCTGTGTGAATATTTTCCCCTTTTTACTGAGTGTATTCATGTGTTCAGTGGCCACATGGATTACTCCCACTCAGAACTGCCTATGGATTATTTGTGAGGCAATTAAAAACCAGCCAATTCCTTTACCACAGAAAAGAGCATTAACTTTCTGTTTGGTTTGTGTTCCATCTAACAGTCAGTTACCTGCAGTGTAATTTTAGTCTTCCATTCTGTGGCTGCTTTACCTGCCTAATCAGCTGGCAGATAAATTCAAAGGGAATCAGAAAAGGACTTCATCACTTTCTCATGAAATATGCAGAACTCTGACAATAAAAAAAACCTACATTTTTTCTTTAAGCAATAGTCATCCCATTATGGGTGAGCTCTTGCCTTGGATCACGCAATAGCACTCAAAGGCTGCTCTCACAGCATAACTCTCTAGGGACATTTCTTCTAAAGTGAAATACAATATGGTAGGATATTTAAAAAATACTCCACAACCTGGCAGGTCAAATTAACTGTTGAATTATTTATCATACTGTGCTTAATTGCTGCTTTTCTGCTTCTCAGGTGTTAAAATGTGTTAGCACAGAGCAAAGAGCTTCTACTGACCCGTTCCCCTTAAGGCTTTTGGCAGTGAGAGGTAATACTGCTGCTGTGGCAGCAGGAGTAGAGAGGAATGGAAGCATGGGAGGAGGCCATGTGTAACAGTTTTCTGGAAAGGCAGACACCACAATTTTCACAAAAACCATCTCCCGGGAAAGTTGCACATTTGTGCCTGAATAGATATTTAAGCTTGTACTATTTGATTTTCCCTTCATTCCACCGCAGATTTCAGCACTCCTGCTCTGACTTTTGTGTTAGGTCCACCCGCTGTGCACGAAGCACTACACAAGTAACACTGAGCACAGACAATTGCATACTGGCTGCTAATTATATTGCAGAAGATGTAGAACATCATACAGACTCCTGTCTTCGAGAGATGGGAAGGAATAATATGACAAGGAGGAAAGAACTTCACTACATTATATCTGGGAGCAGGAAAGAAGAGAGAGAAGAAATGGGGTGTTAATTCTATCGATGAGAAAAGGGGCACATTGAGTAAAGGAGGGCAGAAGTCAGTAAGAGAAAGGCAGAGACCACAATATATTAGCAGCCATAAAAAGGATGCTAGGAGCCATAAAAGAAGACATAATGATAGAGTATTATACTTGCTTTCTAGCTTAGGACTTGATTTTGCACGTATCACAGAAGTAGTATTGAAGGATTGAATGGAGATATGAAGTGCTGTAGTAATTAAAATTTTGTCAGACAAAAGGAAGTAGAGGAGTAAGAGCATTTCATCAAAAAATTTCAATATACCAGAGGGAGATAGAGACAGCCCAACATGAGAAAGAAGACCTGAAATATAAGCTCAGTATCCATCTGTCTGTGCTACACACAGCCCATCACTATAGATTATCCCTGAAATTGTCAGTGTTTTAAAAAGATAGAAAATGGGAATTTTAAGAAACTAAGAGCTGAAGATCAAGATGCCAGGTCTACGGATAGCACCTTGCAGATACTATTTCATGCTGTAATATGTACTGCAATTGGCTGCAGTGGCCTTAAGCAGTGGATTCTTGAGAAACTATATAATGAAAAAGGAAGTTGCTTTCCTCCTAATCTTCTGTTTTGGCTTTGGTTATCCCAACTGCTTGATATTGGAGACATGGTTACACGTCTGTAGGACAAAGACATAATAACTTTGCTTCTTATGAAAGTTCCCTTCTTTATGCTTTCATGTGGTGCATTGGAAGCCAAATTCAACCAGCAGGTAAGCACCCTGTCCTGCCTGTTCTAACTGAGCTCATGTGACTCTTTGGGGGCCTGCCAGAGTCTGGGTAGCTTTTTCTCCTAGTGAGAGAAACACTGAAGCCAAGGGTGAAATTGTTTGTAGTCCTCCTGTGCAGTCCCTCCCTTAGGATTCACGCCTAATTACTGCTAATCAGGCCATGCTTTATTGCAGCATCTGTGATAACAAGCTGAGTTTGACTTGGGAAGGAAGTACTATTTATGCAAAAGCAAAGGGAAGGATGTGTCTTTATTGAAGGAGTTTTTGCTCATCCAAAGGTGAGGTTCGATTTGGTAACCAATTTATTTCAGATAGCAAAGGTGAACTAATGCTATCTAAGTAAAGAGGGCAGCATGCAGCAAACGTCATGTGGGCCTTCCACATTCTTGGGGCAGTGCTAGTTTGCATACAGAGAACACATAAGAAAACCAACTTAAACTATTCATCTACCTAAACAACCTGGAATGCCCATTAAAGCATCCTCACTGCTTTTCAGTGGTGCTGAGAAGAGCTGTTCAGGTTTGGCAGCCAAACAGCTGATCTTTACTCTCCAGCAGGTGCTGAGCAGTGCTGGCTCTGCTCTGCTGTGGGCTGCAGGTCTGCACCTCCAGGGGCACACAGGGGTGCTGATAGAGATGTCAGGGAGAACAGGTGAGTAATTTCCCCTCCTCTTTGAAATCGAGGAGGGGAGTATGATATATATGTATATATATATATTCATTATGATATATATATTCTTTTTTTTTTTTTTAGTTCTCTGAACACTTATTTACTGGAAAGGAATTCTGCATGAATTATTCTTCATATGGCCTCAGTGGAGAATTATGTATGTCTTTAAATCTGCTTGTCTGCATCTGATAAATGTATATTGTCAGTAAAATCTGAGGTAGCATATAAAATCACATGCAGAATAAGCTTTCAGCTTACACAGCTTTTTTTCTTATATTTCTCTTTTAAGTTTTTAGTTAAAATGGTAACTGGCAGTGGTACAGCCAGAGTAGAATAAAGTGTTAAACCCACCGAGCCACAAAATTTAACAGATGAGGCCATTTTGTCTTTCTTTTAATGTCATACAAGAACTCAAGGAAGACTCCTTGCAAGGAGAAAAGAGAATCCTGAGTTGTGAAAGGGGGAAAAAGAAATGTTTTTTAATGTTCTTTTTTCTTTTATTACAGTAAAAATTGGAATGGTTATAATGGAGAGTAAAAAAGAAAAGTGTTTATCTCAGAACAACCCAGAGACCAAGATATTCAAACATCTACTTAGGACAGGGGCAGAATTTAGGGGAAAACCTCCCCAGCACAATTCCTGCACAGCTCAAACAGTTTGGTTTTGGTGGTTTTGGACAAATTCATAAAAAGTGCCATTTAGAGGGAGAAAAAAAAAGAAGGGAAAATGATTTATTGTGGAATATCTATTAGAATTGTTCTGTTTATAGAACTGAAAGAGGCTCTGGGTCTGCTCCCATGGTAATGCAGGTTGGCAAAGCTTTTTGGAAGACATGAAGTCCCATGAGCAGAAGATTTGGGTAGCAGCAGCAGATCTGCCTTGTGGCATTTTTGTGGTTTCTTCTCTTAGATCACATACACTTCTTCCTATGTTCGTTTTAAAAAGTCTGCTTGAAGTCAGTAGGTGGCTTTACATATTTGAGGGGTGAATTACATACTCGTGTGTGCTGAGGAGCTCATTACTAACTTGTTTTTACCCATTTCTTTTATCTGGAAGAAGCTGTTCTTTTAAGTGTTGTAAAAAATCAGACTTCCCCATTGGCATGAACTCTGACAATCTGATAAGGATGCAAGATAGCATACAATTTTTGTTTGCCCTGATGTCTCCTGGGGTTTGAGCTGCTCTGCTTTGGCCCAGAGTTAAAGAGAGAATGAATATATTTTCAGAGAAAGACTTACAATGGGATTAGGAAGCGAATATGATCACAGTACGACCCCAGCCTTTACTCTCAATCTTCTCACAGACTCATTTTAAACTCAGTTAAATTCTGCCTTCCAGTTCTTTTTCTAACTCTAATATTTATGTCAGGAGCATTTACACAGTACCATCATTGCTGGCACTCCTATAGGGGAGTTCATGGAGTGTACTCCATATAGGGAGTACATGGGTGCTCAGCACCTTGAAAATTCCATACTTTGACCTCCACTTTTCTCACTGGTAAGTGAAAACATGACATGTGTGTGCTATAGTTAGAGAAATGCTAAACAGTCACTGTCAAATCAACACATCCCTTCGTTGTGATTTTGCTCCTGATCAGATTCTTGCCACAAATCCCCCAGGACAGTTTCTGCCACTTCGCAGAATACGTGGATGCTCCTACCAGCATGTCACTGTGCTTGTGGGAAGCCCACCAAAATAGGGCCTTATGCTCTCTGGAGTTTTAATCATTCACTGTTAGCCACAGGACTGAGTCCTGGGAATGAGACATTTGCAGTGTGTTACTGTATTTCAGGAGCTGCTTCAGGGAAATAAAACCCAAGTGAAAATAGCCATTAGCTTAGCGGAGTCTATAAGAGAGTTAAATTTACTGTCCTCTCTCTTCTGACTTTATCCATTCACTAGCTATATATTCAGAGTGGGAGGACACAACTGACAAATATATTCTTTTACTAGAGATGGAAGGGAGGAACTTCTTTGTCACTCAAATTCTAGCCCAAACTGTCTGCCTGTTTTTCATGAAGTGGTGGAAGGAAGAAAAAAAAGCCACAAAGCTGCAGGAGGTGAAGTGCTACCTAGAAAGTTTAATCTTGTGATTATATTTAATTTACTGAAATCTATCATGTCTGTGAATTTGCCTGGAAGAATTTTTTCTCGTTCCAGTAAATAACTTGTTAATCTTGTTATTATTATAACTTGCATTTGCTACTCTGTTCCTATACCTTGATACAAGCTAGGAACCTGGTATTTTTTGCATCTGTGAAGAATAGTGGTGAATCTCAAAATTCACATCTGACTTAACTAATCAGGCAGAGCTGAATCCTGCCTCACTGCCAGCAGTGGCCATGTGGAAAGGAAATATTCCAACCCCATACTGCAGCTCATCAGCACAGCATGGTGAGCCCACTTGCACTTCAGTGACCTCTTCCATTCAGTCCTTTTTCTCCTGAAGCTGCCAGGAGCACCTGACATCTCTACATGTACAGTGGAGATGACAAAGCATGAGGAAAGAAAATAAATGAACTTTGGTGCCTGTAAAGAGGATGAGTAAATCCACATAATAATGTAGCAGCTTAAAGTAAGGAAAAAAAAAAATTCTAGGAAAGATTTAATCATAATCCTTTCGAAAACCTTTAGCAGTTAGACAAAGCCAGAATTACCAGCAAGGTTGACAAAGGATTTGATGATGGTGTAGCTCAGCCTACAGACGCAAAGCTATCATGCAAGTCTGCTGAGTGCAGCAGAGCTGTTCCAGGGCTGGACTTCTGTGGCAGTGAGCAGCAACTAAAAAGAGGCTTGTATTTCATGAATTACCTAAGATAAGCAATGTAAACACAGTCTATTACCCTTTCCTGTTGAAGCTTGTAGTAGTACTTCATTAGACAGACTGGCCATTGCCTGGAGATCATGGCAGATAGAAAAACAGCACAAGCAGTGCTGGTGGCACAGAAGGCATTGACAGAAGCTGGGATTTGAACGTTCCTGTAGGTCCCTTTGAGATGCTGTGAGGCTTGGTTTTTGAATACTCCTGACTATTTCTGCCATCCCTGACAGGGCAAGACAAGCTAAGAAATCTCACAGGTGTGCAATGTTAGCTGAGAAGTCACTCCATTTTGAGTTTTGCCAAGTAACAGAGAACTCTGAACTGGATTTTCCCATCCCATCTATGACTGCTCTCTGGAGGGTGTAATCCCTCTACCCTGTGGTGTATCTTCTACACTAAATATGCTAAAGCAGTGTCTAAGAGCTTCAGAAGTGGGTCCAGGGCAATGCCCAGAGGCTGCTGCAATGTTGGTCAGTTTGCAGGGGAACCAGTCAGTTTTGTAACAAGGCTCCTGCCCCAAATGCTCTTCAGTAGCCGGCTCCAAGATAATGTTTTTTCCCCACAACTGCAAAGAAGAGGATACCTCTGCCAGTTTATCAGGGCCTGTCACTGATGATGATGTTTGATATTTTGAAAGCCTTTATTCCAGAGGCTAAAAGCAAGAGAGAGAGCCTCCTGTTGATATTATGAGTGAGGGTTTCCACAGCCATGCATGGTGGCACACAAACAGTGATAGGAGAAGTGTGTCTGGTTGATGTCTGCCTCTAGGCTGGTGAACATGAACAGCATTATGGAAAGAACAAGCTAGATTCGCCTTTTTTTTGTATTCTTTCCTTCTTTATTGGAGTTACAAGAGTTTCTCTGGTGGGCACACACTGGGTTTTAAAGCAGTTAATCTCATAACTATAATCTCTTATTAATAGTCAAAGCTGCTTAGCCTGATTTGGCAGGTCATATTGGCTCTGTATGGGGGTGCGTGTGTGTGGCCTCAGGACTTTACAGATTGGCATAATGAATAATGCTCTGCACCCCTGGGGTGGGGTAAAACAAGAGTGTGATGTCGCATAAGCAGTCAGTGTACACAAAAGAGGAATATTTTGGCCATACCTGAGTACAGAGGAAATGCTATCTTCTTACTGATGAGATCAGAAAATTTGTGATAGTTCAGACTGAGGCAATGCAGAAGGGAAAAGGAGGTTGAGTTAATTTCATAACTCGTCCCTTTCATTTAGCATACACAAGAAAATACATGGTAACAAATAAAATAGAAGATAACAGAACATAAATCAACCAACTTGAAAGCAGGAAGGAATGATTGCCTTTTAAGCTACAAAAAAGGGAAAAGATCAGTGCTCAGCTCCTACTGCCTCTGTGAATCGCAGCAAACCCCCTTTCCCTTGGAGAAGGTACACGTGAGAGCTCTGCAAAATCTTCAAAGTTAGTTTCAAGGGGAAACTGTTACAAAAGAATGAAGTGGTGGCTGTTTCTAATGCTGCTTTGAGAAGTGCTTTCCACCCTTATATAAGTCTGTTACCTTTTAGGATCAGTTTCTCTCAAACTTCTTAGCAATTTCAGACTACCTTGGCCAGAAGCGAGTGGTTCCTGAAACACTTTGGGATACAGCTTCTGTTGAAAGCACACTGATGTTTTAAAGCCTTTTGAAATGATGGCACATTTCCTGCAGGTTGCTGCTTTTGCACCATCTGGCTATTGAAACCTTCTCATCATCAGAGAGGTTTTAGAAGACGCAGTGCAGCCTTGTTTGTCATTCAAACAAGGTCCGATGGAGCCAGTCCTTCAAAAACAAGATTTAAATCTTTGAGTAACCTTCAGATTCATTCTCTGTTCTGCATTTTGTTCTTCATACCTCATCAGCAGGAGGCATCCTGGTGCTGTAGACATTAAGGGACTGTTAATACTTACTCTGGTCATGGTGACTCTCAACACTTGCCCATTACAAATTGAAACAACATTCCCAAGGCATAAGAATAAATCTTTGGTAAATTTTGTGTTATTAAACACAAAGTGCTACAACTCCATAGAGGCAATAATTTGTGTGAGGCTGCTATGTGAGTATGGCCATGCCAAACCTCAGCCCCTTTGCTCTAAGACGGTGACATGCATTTGATCTTGCCATGCTGTTATGGTCTGCCATCTTGCTGGGTTAAAGTTCTCAGTATTAGAGAGCGTTATTTTATCAGACTGCAAAGAGGGGCCCAGGGTAACTGGATGGTTGCAAAATGTTTTGCTGTTTTTACTGTTCTCAGGGTGGAGCCTGCACTTACCCGGATCAAAGAAGACAGAAAGCGGATCATCTTGCCAGCAATTGACAACATCAAGTACAACACTTTTGAAGTGCAGCAATATGCCAATGCAGCCCATGGCTACAACTGGGGCCTCTGGTGCATGTACATCATCCCACCACAGGACTGGCTCGATAAAGGGGACGAGTCAGCACCCATCAGGTAAACCTCCTACGTGCTGTCACTGTGCTGACAACATCTCCATCTCAGCAGTCTGCCAAGGGGCAACTGAAGTTAAGCAAGGCTGTAGACTTTGTGCCAGGGGTAGTTTAATGAAACAGGAACATGGATGGGTCTGCAAAGCTGTGAATGCATGTGTGACATTTCAGAGCTGCACCACAGTGTGCGTACAAGCTGTGCGCTAGTTGTGAAAATGTGATTCCAGTTCACTTTGTGGCCCTTACTAAGATAGAAAGATCTTTTTCATCTATGTTTTATGTTCCAAATGGACCCTGTCATGAGTAATGAGTCAGATAAACATTGTACGTATGAAAAATGAAGGTATTTTTTATGTGATTGCAAGGAGGCTGTTTTCACTTTGGGTCTGTAGGCAGCATTCTTGGACATCAGCCCAAACCAGAGCTTCCCAGCAACACTAGTAGGAG
Source organism: Phasianus colchicus (assembly GCF_987193195.1). NCBI lineage: Eukaryota > Metazoa > Chordata > Aves > Galliformes > Phasianidae > Phasianus > Phasianus colchicus. The sequence goes on along the minus strand of NC_143453.1, from coordinate 11,031,040 downwards.
ATGTGTTAGCCTGGTCTCATTGGAGAGTTGCTCTTTTTTTGGAAAACTTTGTGCATGTTATGAGTTTTCCCACTGGATGAATTTTGAAATGAAACCAGACCATATAAGCAGAGCATCATTTTATTTTCTCTGTAAGGTAACATTTTTCCTTACAGAAATGAAATTTTCTAAGGAAATACTGATTCTGGACAATTCAGGAATTGTCATAGTCATTTTGAGAATTGTTAAAGTTACAGTGAGAAAATGAGAACTGAGGAGAATGAGTCTTTCTTTCCTCTTCTTTTGAAAATTCACATTCAAACTTTCTTCTCTGGTGCAGATGCTTGTCTCATTGCTCCTCTGAAAAGTGCCATGTTGAGTGAAGGGTACTTTTTTTAGCAACTGCTGAAATAAATGATAAAAAAGATTTTACTCTAGGGTTCTTTGCCTTGTTTTTGAACTTTCCTAGGAAGGATACAAACTATCTTCTTAGAGGCATCTTCATCCTGATGTATATCAGCTCCACCCTAAAGTGAGCTAAAACTCTATCGTAGGGTCTCAGTGTAGGCTTTGGCAGAAAAGATGGTGTACCTCCCTTCAGCATAGAGCCTGAGTTGTCAGGTTCTCAGATGCCTGTTCCAAGTTCATCCAAGCAAACTCAAACAACACACCCAACTGGAAAGACCTTTGCTGGTCTTTTAGAAGTGTGAGGACACAAGATGAGCTATTCGCATTTCTAAATGATTGGTTGGGTAGGACCATCACACAGGGTCTCACCCTCATACAAGGACTATTTCAGTCCATATTTGAGCAAGTGTTGCAAGTTGCTGTTAGTTTCACTCTCATGCCCTGTGACTGCAAAACAGATACGCAGCAACACTGACCTTACTTATCACAGCACAGCACAGTCCTTCAGCACTGACCCTTCGCTCAGCTTGAAACCTCAATAAGCAGGAAAGTAATTACTTAGAAAATCACTGTTCTTGGATAACATGCCCTGTCCTCTCATCATTGTTTTAAAAGCACAGGCATTCTCTATCTATTTCACTCAGCTCTGAGAAATAGATATTGAAGAAGGAAAATTAATCAGCCAAAGCTTTCACTCCCGAAATCAGGGTTTCAGTCTTTTATTCCCAAAAGATTTTGCACACTTCATTACTTCCAGTTTATATGTGGAATCACTATATTAATTTTCACATCAGTTGTTCTCATATTTGAGTCTCTTCTATTTTGGAGAAACATCATCAAATATCAGATAAGACTGAGCTAAGAGATTAAAGTTAGTTAAACCTCAGCAGGTTCCTTGGACAAGTTTTGTAGCAGGGGTAGTTAATGCACTCACTGAAGTATGGAATTTTGCAAAGTATTTCTGGAAATTCAGCTATGGATTTTTCCAATAGTGATTAAGGGATTTCACCCCTGTGTTGTTGGGAGAAGAGTTAGTTTTCTTTCAGCAATGTTGCCTCCATTTACCATGGGCTTTCCTCAGGTGTGTGTTCAAGTACTTGCCAGAGTTACACTGGTGCTGAGTTGGACAGGTACGGAACTGAATAAGGTTCAAGAACTCAAGGCACTGAGTAGTGTTGAAATCTGATGCACATAGCAGCTGGCTCTCAAGAGCTGTGATTTTACTCTGAGCAGAAACCCTGCGGTTCAGCAGTGCATAAACTGCACTGAGGGAGATGAGACAAGCAGCTTGAGCAGGAGAGCGCCCGGCTCTTGCAGACAATTCCAGCAGCACTGAGATGTTCTGGATACAGAAACACCTCTCTGCAAATTATGAATTACATGCTCTAAAATGCAGAGACATCAATGTTGAACCGTGAACACTTACATGGCTCCCTGGGAACATGTGCTTTGAAGGCAGAGATCTAGGAGAGCGGGGCTTCTGCTTGATAGTCACGCTGCACTGATTTCTGATGGATGGATTTGCTAAAGCATTTGGCTGTGCTGTTGTGTTATGCTGGCCTATAGACATACAGTGCAATTTTGTGGCTTTTAAATGAGATGCCAGTGTAATTATGGTGATGAAAAGAGAAAACATATGAATTGATGAAAAGGATCAGAAAGTCTGCACTAAGAACTGAAATTTGAAGACACACTTGATATGAACTTAGTAACTGTAAAAATGTAAGGTGTGTTTCTAAAAGCAAGGGGAAGTCAGAAAAGTGAGCAGGCTTTCAAAATCTCCTTTAGTCTGATACAGGCCTAGTTTTCTAACCAGCATCCCACATGGTGAACTGCAACTGTGTCCGGTTTTCAGGGCACACAAACTGTTCCACAGTGATTGTGTTTAGATCCACATGTCTTTTCAATGCTTTCATAAGGTTGTTCATGAACAGAAAAATTGCACATTCATTCAGCCCTTGCTGACACCCTCCCTCCCAAAGCTTCCTTTTACACTGCCTTTTCAAATAGGGGGTTTGTTTGGAGGCTCTGTGCGCTCTGTAAAAGAAAGGGCTAATAACTAGTAACATTGTGTTAGTAGTGATCGTGTTTTGTGTTTGGCATAGCTGAATACTTACTCCTGGATCTCCCAAGGGACCAAAGGTTTTCAGTGGAATCTCTGTGTCCTGGTATCAGCGAGGATCAGAGCCTGGCTGCTGCAGTCCAAACGATAAAGGGGATGTAGCCTTGAAGTGCAAGCAGCAGTAAAGGAGTAGCAAGAATAAAGTGTCAGATTTTGTAAAGATTTCTGCTACAGTTCAAAGTCAGTTCCTTTTCTTTCCCTGTGCTAATAGTCTGAAATTTGGAGCAATTGATGTTTCCCAATTCAGTTTCTGCAGGCAATCCATTTTGCATGTTTGACATTTAAGATGTGAGATGTCTGTAACGTGAAGATTTAAATGAGGATGGTTATTTTGACATGCTGTGTCCATCACGTCATTTTCCATTTGTGTTCCTGAGAACACTGCCCAAAAACGTCCTTATCATCTGGCAACAAACTGTGTAACAAAGGATACTTTTGCAGAGGGTTTCTAACGAATTTGGCTATGCACTGAAACAGGCTGGATTTTTTCTGCATATAAAAGATAATGCTGCATTTTGGAACAGCAAAGAAGGTGCCTTCTCTTCAGAGCTCTGTCTGGCTCATCTTCCCTCATCTGCCATGATTTTGATGGACTGCTCTGTTTGATTTCATGATCAGCAGCCACCAACACTGGAGTCATTAATCAGCCTCCCTCAGCCAAGCACTGCACAGCTTTCTGCTTTATCTTCCTTTTGCAGCAGTGGTGCATTTCATTGTTGCATATGTTCTCACTTACTGCTCTAATACTGCAAGAAGTGTGTGTGTGTGCACTGAGTCAGCCACTCCAGAAAGCATGTGTGTCTCACACATGGATGCAGATGAGCACCTGACATGCCCACAGGCTGCCTGCTTTGGCTGGAGCCTGTGTGCCCTTCTCACATGCAGGCAGACCTTGTGCTGGTCCACCACACCGATGGTGATGCAGCCACCTTTAGGTGTCTGATGGCATCCTGCCTGTTCCATAAACTCTACTCCTGCAGGGCTCCAGAATTTTATTTTGTGTCCTTACTGCCCTGCCATTCCTAGCCAAGCTTTCTGGGTCGCTTTATTTTCCATTGCTGTTTCTCTCCAAAGGAATTAGCATACCTTCCCTTCATTAAGCTTGACAGCTTTTTTCCTGCAGCTCCTGAACAGCAGATCTATCCTCGAGTTCTGTTCCTATGGCCTGGTGTGACTCTTCCATTGCAGAAGGCATGATTTGTAAGAAAAACTAAATGCTTATGCAGGCTCCCTAACCTATCTGCCAGGTCAGGGTTGAGGTGCTGCTTAGGAACCTGAATTTCTGGCCAGTGCACCCTGACTCTGGTAGCCATCCCACAGCAGCACTGCTCGTGGCCACACAGTGCCCCTGCTCTGGTAGCAGCGTGCCGTATCTTTCAGCAGTGCAGAATCATGCTATTCTATGCTGCATTTTAAGATTTTAGCTGCAAAAGCCATTTTAGTATGTTTCCTTTGTTAACTTTTTACTTCTGCTTTTGATTAAAATGAAAGCTTATAATATCTTCAGTTCTGTGAAGGAATATTCCACCAATCAATTAATTCTCTCAACACCTTTTCAGGTGTTGCTAATAAGTAATACACTTCCAATTGCTGTTCTGTGACACTTTCCTTCTAAAAATGTCACTGTTTTACTGCAAAGTCCTTAACTTAAAGAAGAAGGTCCTTTTATAGGGAAGCGCCTGCGATGCACGTTTATTTTACTTTGCAGCCATGAAGTGCAAAGGGCAGGCACCTTCTTGTTTGTCAGTCCTTTGGTGGTGAGCCGTGCTTAGGATGTCCTAACACAGTTTTTCTCATATATCTATTGCTGACTTTCCAGGAGAGTGCCAGATGCACTGTATTGAAAGCAGTAGATATATTGGAGCTTTTTAGCTATGAGAGGAACCCGGTGGTTAAGCCAAACAAAGGTCTCATGCTTTAGGAGGGGCAGGTTTGTTAAAGATGTTTGCAATATGGCAATTACATTGCAGTCCAGTATAAAATAAAACTTAAAGTGCGTTTATAAATGAATGTTAGGCTTTTAGGCTGCTAAGGCAGACCTGAAACTTTTACCAAGTATTATCTGTGCTTTGCAGATAGAGAAACAGAGGTAGGGGGAGGTGATCCACTGAAGATCAAATGAATGACAGAGATGGGAGCAGAGTTGAGGTCTCCAGAGTCCCAGCACCGTTACCAGCTCACTGGGCTGTGCAATCGTATTACACTTAGTTTACAGTTGGATCAGTCAAAGCACAGGAAAGTTAAGGGCCTGGGCTTGATGAGAACTAAATGTCCCAAACTCTGGTTGAACCTGATGGAAGTCTTGGCATGCACTGTTCGGAAAACTCAGCATTGTGCTTCGTGGGCAGTTTCTTCCATTGCATCAGGATGTGGCTGGGGCAAAGCCTCAGGCTTATTATTTCCAGCTTTCCCTTCACTGATCACTGTCTTGTTCAGCTTCCAGGGTTGCAGCCGAGCTGAGGTGTAGATGTGCAGTGGCTATAGGAAGCCAAATTCAAGTGGAGATACACTGACAGTGGAAATTTTTTAACTGGTGTCTCTGATGAGCACGATGTCATTTCTTCTGCCATTGCACAGCCATTGTTGCTCATTCTTGAAAACATTTTTTTTCAGAATATGCCATGAGGGCCTGTGGAGTCTGTTTGCATTAGCATATATTGAATGAGAAAAAATAAAACAGAAGAGAGGGAGGGAATTGCAAAGGTAGTCCTCAGTGGCATTTGTCTGTGAGTGATGATTATGTAGTTGCATCCAAAATGTATTTCCTATCCCCATTCAATTAACAGGTTGGTATTTTAATGGACAGAGCTGGAAACTGCAAAAATCCATCTCACAGAGAGAGAGATTGCGGCACCTGAGAGCAGCCTGCAAAGCCTACACGTTCTGCTCCTCATTAGGAATGAAGGAGAACATCCTCAGGGGAGCATCCTACTGCTTTAGGGAGCTGCCTCTGGAGGATTTTTTTAGGGAGCTAGAAAGGAAATGGATCTAATCCCAAATTAGTAATTCCATTTTCCAAAGCAGTGGTGCTCTAGCATTCACCCAGTGACATCTGTTCTTAGCTTTATGTGCATAAAAAGGCAAATGAAGATAGTGGCTTGTGCTGTTTCTCCCCATTCCCTTCCCTTTTTGTCGTGGTTAAAGTTAAAGAGATACCTAACTCCTCAAAGGCATGTTTAGTTTCAGAGCTATTGAATTTTCTTTCTTTGGTCATGCCCTTCTTTTATTTCAGTTTCTAGACCTGATTATTCCTTGGATGCTTAAAAGTCATTTTTCAGTAATGGAGGATCTCGGCTTTTGTTTAGGCAAGTCTGTCTTCAGGCATGACTAGGAACTGTAAACAAGAATATATGTTTTAGGAATTAATTTGTATCTGTAAGTTTCATCCATCTCACAAAAATCCTGGTGTGTAAGCATATACATAAAGAGAAGATGGACGTTCCAGTTTGTGGCACACAGCCTCAGTTTCCTTTGACCTTTTGGAACAAATGGGTGCAGGGAGATGACTTTCCTAAGCCTGAAATTCTTATGTTAGAGTTGATGCCAAGAGGACCAAACCTCATAGTGTGATTGATCTGTGGTTCTCATCACAGCCTTAATTTTAATATGTGAATAAAGGGAGTCCTCGTGTCTGAGAAAGCTTCTGTTTTATTGTCATTAATCTTCAAATAAATCATTATCTAGTTCTTGTGCTGCTCAGGATAGTGGTGAACTTCAGCTTCAATGCCTGTTATGTCTATAAACCAAAGGAGAAATAATCTGATGTTTCACTTACTTGCAGAGAGTACTTAACCTCACATCCCACATGTGTCTCATGGACAGCTGGTCCAAGTGTGTCTGGCAGTGTGCTTGTTTTTTGCATGGCTCTGGTTCCACAAGGTCACTGTCCATTGGAGGATGGAAGTACAGGCTAGCAGATAAACTTTATTGACTTCAGGACTAAGCAGTGTTTTGTGTGTGTAAATTTATTGTGAAATGGTTTCTGTAGTAGCTAAAAAACGACTTCATTTTTTTCTTTAATCTCTCTGTGCAGGACACCAGCCATGATCGGATGCTCATTTGTAGTAGACCGAGAGTATTTTGGTGAGATTGGCTTGCTTGACCCTGGTATGGAGGTCTATGGAGGAGAAAACATTGAATTAGGCATGAGGGTGAGTAAGAAAGAAGACACTTTGTACAATGTTTATTTGCAAAGAAAAATGGGAGCCCGTGGCCCAACAGAATTGCTGCCTGACTGATAGGCTATTATGCTGAAGTAATTGTTACTGCAGTGCTATCTAGAACTGACATTCCCAGTAAATGGATGTTCCTCTCCTTACTGGCATTGCAACGACTGATAACAGTCAGAAATATGGTTCATTGGTGCGTTTTGTCAGTGTCTGAACTCGATGAGACAGATTCTTCGCCTTTCCCAGTAGCTCGGTTTGTGATAAGAGCTGTGCTAACAGTCTGTGTGTGCTCATTGTGCAGATGATGATATACGTATGTTGTCTTAGCAGATGCAGTGGCAACAGAAAACTGAGGCCAGGCTGAAAGAAATCAGTTGTAGTGTTCTATGTGCTGCTCATAATGAATGCAGTGGTATTTTAAAAAGTTAATGGTCTTCTTTATAGAATAAGCACTACAGGGTATAGGTATCCAATCCTGCTGGCCTCAAAGGCTATGAGAATAATGTTGGAGAAGCCACAGAGTACACATCTTGAGGAAGGCGATGTTGGCAAACATCAGGTACAGCAATCTCAGAAGAATGTACAGAAATCAGTATACTTTTGTGTGCATCCATCTTCCCAACTGCCTCCACCTCCTTCAGCCCGGAGCACGAGAACTGCTATGGACACAGAACTGAGCACCTGCTATCTGCACTAGTTAGGATCTGGCTGAGCTCTGGATAGGAGGGATTTGGGAGATTTTCTTGCACAAAATGACACTTCACAGATGCTGAAAAGGTACATGAAGGAGGGATGAATTTTGCCTGGTTCTTACAACAGTGCAGAGCATGGACAGATGGCTTCTGCACAGCATCAGGCTTCTGAGCCTATAAGAGGTTTGATAGCTGTGATCCTTTGCCCTTGTTTTCAAGGTGCTCCTTTCCAGCAAGTCCTTTTAAAGTCCAAGGAACCTGCCATTGCTTAGCACTTGAAAATTAGTCTACTTAATGTTGCATGAACACAGTTTCCTCATTATAAAGCTTGCTGTTTAATTATTTTCCCCTTACTCTTTATTCTCTGTTTCACAGTAACACGTCCCTAGCGTGTGTAATGTGCTCATTAAAGCATATATTCTGCTCACGCTGAAACACTGAACATCAAATTAGTCCATCCTTTATCCAGCTCTTTTTTTCTGAAATGACTACAAACTCCTTCACACCAGTGGGCTGGGGGAGAAGGTCATCATCGCCAGCACTTGTTTCCACACATGGGTGTGTGTTTGTTATTCCAGCATCACAAGAGGGATAGAGTTTTTAATGGGACCGTGCAGCTGCACTGCTTATACTTTAAGGTTCAGAATTCACACAGGGGACAGAAAAACTGCTACCACAAATCATCCAATTTTCCTTAAGAGGGTCAGGCTATTACCAGGATTGTGTGAGCTTTCCTTTATCATTGTGCAGGGCTTTCAGCTGTTTGAAACTTTTTCCACATGGCTGCTCCCAGAATAGATTGAACGCTCTGGCAAAACTCTGGTGTGGCTGATGAATAAGTCTCCTAAGAAATCTGAAAGCTGTCGCTCTTCTTAGATGAGAAGAACTTGCTGGGTACGATTAGGGCTCCTGGTAAACAGAGGCAAAGGTTTTAATAGGATTATGAAATGGCACTTGCTTGAAAAGCCGAGGATTTGAGTCTGTAAGGACAGATTTTCAGGGGAAGGGAACATGTTGAAGTCTGTAAACACAGAGGATCTAGAAACAAGTTCTCAGTCTTTGTACTTTGGCACTTTTTGGTTGTGTTGTGTGTGTGTGTGTGTGGTTTTGGTTGGCTTGTTTCTTTCTGTATAAAGAATAATGAACCCTACTCTAAATGTTTGAGAAGGGCTTTGTGAAAGCACAGGAGTGTGAGCAAGTTTAGTCTAAAATGAGCTTGTCCATAACATGGCCATTCATCTGCATTCTCAGCCTGAATCTAGCACAGTGAGTAATGTGAGGTGTGCACCTGGTCATCCACAAGTCCTGCCCCGATCCCCTCCTTTGTTCTTTCTGAAGTGTCAGAAACCAGCAGCATGAAAATGCACAGAGACCTCCTCTCTTCCCTGAAGGATACTTATGAAATCACTGTGAATTTAGAAAGATTTTTTTTAACTGCAGAATCTCAAAGTAAATTGCAAAACTCCTTCCTTTCCCAAGGCTGATTCACACAGGAGCTGCCACAGAACATGGCCAGCTGCAAACCAGGGCCTTGTTCCTTGTGAGTGTGGCTGGGATCCTGCTGTGTCTCCCTGGAGTGTGGCCCTGCAGGGGAAACGCGGCAACATGGTGCAGTACTGGAGGCTGCAAGCTGAGCAGGGAGCAGAGGCAGGCAGTCATCAGCCTGTCTACACTGCATGAGGGATGTTGCTGCCCAGTGTGACTCTGACTGTGTGGTGCAATGAAAGACAGAAAAGTGTAAATGGATGAGTAAAGAGCAAGAAATAATGGTGGTGGAATGGAACGTGATCAGCTGAAAACAGTCCCTCTTTTAAAAAGCTGTAACAGTAATCCTTTAAACTTCTTTGCATATTATCATCATGTTATTACTAAAGGAAAAGGGATTAGGCTCAAAGTGTCTGAATTAGATTACACTGCATCTAATGAACCTTCCTTTAAATAGTTTTCATAATGTGAACTAGGGAAAGGCAGTGCAACTAATGAGCTGATTTGGGAGGGTACTGTTTGATAACCCAGCTAATCCCCCTCAAATCTATTGTTTATTAAAAAAAATCATGATCTTGGGTATTCCACTACTGGCTTTTCCATTTTCTAAATTCTGGAGATGGGAATATTTAGATAATCAACCTAGGCAGTTTTCTGTATTGACTAAGCAGTGCGTAAATGGACTGGGGCTACCACATGTATTGAAAATACACAGGGCCTTGCAATTCTTTATTTAACTTATATTAATGTTTCTGCCATGTTCTCCTGACAGCTTTGCAGTGAAGCCAATGTCTGCCAGGCTAGGGAGGTTCTGCTTTGGTTGAGAAAAAGCAGCAGCCATTCTGGGAAACAAGAGGGAGTTGGTGTTGGTGTTGGAATAGGAGTTGGACTTGATGATCCTTATGGGGCCCTTCCAACTTGAGAAATTCTGATTCTATGGTGAATTCTTCTCAGTGCTATCTCAAAGATTTTAACAATAATTGTAAAACCAAAAGCCTTAAGACTTATCCAGTTGAGATACTTTTAAGAAATCCTGTGTTTAAGAAGTCCTGGCCAGAGAAATCCATTGGAGGTACCCATAGGTACCAGTGTGGCAACACAGTTCTGTAGTTGATACTCCAGCAGGGCTCAGCTGGATCCTGATGTTTAGTTATGACCACAGGTTGTGCAGAGGTGTCACACGTGGCTTGGGCCAGTTTGGGCAACCGGTAGCAGCGTGCCTTTGGGAGCACACAGTGCATTGGGATTGAAAAGAATTGCCTGAAAAGAGAATAAAAGTTCAGATTATTTGCACTCTCTGCTGCTGTGATTTCATGGTTAGCAGTGGTCAAGCAGCCTAGCTGAAGGCAGACCTGTTGTGTACAAAGAAATGCAGTCCCAGCTCAGACGATGCAGAAATACTGTTTGTACTGCTCAAAATCCTGATGCAGCTACACTGGACTTTCTCTACCAGGAAATAAAATCTGTTACCTAATGCACTTTCATACACAAGCAAATCATACTTTCCAAATTTATATGATCTGACCCAGCTTTGCTTTCTTTAAAAACAGATGAGCTGTATTTTCTCTGAGCAGAAATGCTAATGGCAGGTTGTTGAGTAGTGAATTCCTGACCTGATTTTATTACTTTCAGCTAAGGAGATTTAGATTCCTTTGAGCAGTCAGTGTTTTAAACACAGATTCTGGGCTGGTATGCTGTAATAAAAATGTCACAAGATTTATGTATGGCAAATTTTAATTCTGAATTCTGGATGATGCTTTTTACCCCGGTGATTCATGAGGTCAGACTCCCTTAGCCCTGGAGCTAAGAAGTAGGAATGCCATCTTAGAGAGTTTTTCAGAATTTCATGCTATTTTTCCCACATGCTGCAGTGGAGTACAAATGAAAATTGCACAAAAATACATGTTAATCAAAGTGTTTATCTCAGTTAATAAAAAATGCTTCATTTTTATTTTGACCTTTTCTAAGCTGCAATTTTTAGTATAAAGAAATTCCGGTTCAAATTTAATTACTTAAATGTCATCTAACATTTAAGTATTTTATTAACAATTTCTAACATCTGAAAATGCAGTGCACAGTGTCCTTACACATGCCTATTCACAGAGGATTGCAATAAATCAGCATTTTCAGCATGAAGTTAAATGCTATTAAAATGATTGTGCCCAGTTATGCACAGAACTCTGCATTGCCTGAGCAAAATCCTATTAAGTGATGTAATCTACTGCTAGTTGAAGTTACCCCTTTGCACAGGTTGCAGAGATGTCTGTGATAAATCTCCCAGTCTCACCTCCCAGATAAGCCGTGTTAGTAAAGGTGCCCTCTTTTCCATCTCCAGTTTAATTTAGCATTTTTATAGGCATTTCCAAAGGTAAAAGAATGTTAAGGTTGTAAAGTCAAGCACTAAGAAATCATGAAAGGATTGAATTCACGGTGTCTGGATTACATTAATTTGCAACTCCTTTTCCTCTTTAAAAGAGGGATTGGAAAAATCTATTCTATGGTGATGTGCATATATGATGAGCCAACTCCTCTGCCCGTCTAAATGTTCAGTATCTTTTAATTCCTGAGAAGTTACATTGATTCAAACAGGATGAGATTAGGCTTGACATTTGTACAACGCAGTAATGCATTCTGTCTGGGAAAGGAGACAGACTTAGTTGTAAGTGGAGATGCTCTTGCAGACATTTTATCCCAGGATGCTGAATTCCAGGGAGTCTGAAGCCACGACAGGTCACCAATGGCCAAGCCATTAGAGATGGCCTTTGGCCCATAGCAAACATTTCGTGTCTTCCTTACCAGAAATTTCTATATTCATAATTGTACTCAAAATGGAATTCACAATCTTTTTTTTTCTCGGGAGAGAATCCATCTCCCTACCTGCATGCTATGTCTTTGAACCAGATGGTGCCTTTTTTAATTATTATTATTAAATAGAAAATAACTGTAACCTCAAACGGAAAACAATGTTTTCATCAGAACATAGTGCAGTGGTGCTCTAGCATGAAATTGCCAGCAAACTACAGAACTAGAGCTTGTGAATATTGTTAAAAACATTTTCTAAAGTGGAAGCATTGGAAATAGCTCAGAAAAGAGCATCTGGCCATTTGGCTTCAATATCACATCATGCTCCATCGAGTGTAACATTTTATGTTACAAACTCTTTCATGTACTAGAACATTATAAAAGCACAAGGCTGGAAATTTCAGAAACAGATCAGCAGCTAAAGAACTGAGAAAAGAGAATGCCTCCTCAGTCCTCTCTGCTTTCTTCTCAGCCATTTCCTGCAGGTTTCATCTAATACAGGTTCTGCTGCAGCATTAAGCGTGAACTGAATGGCAGTGAGGAAAAATGCCGAGAAATTGTGTGTGCTAATTGTGCTGAGATTGAAATAGCTTTCCCCTGCCTAATGATGAGACTGAACCAAAAGCCTGGAGATGAGCTGCAGCTGGTCAGAAACTTCCTGATACAACCTGTTTTCTATTGAAAACCAAAACTCATCCAAGGCTCCAAATGTGCTCTAGGACCTTTAATTTTGATGACGGTTACTGAAAGCCTGACTTGGGCTGCTGTGTATCCAGAGGTTCCTGACTCATCCCTTAGCTGCATGTCCAGCACACCTGGAAAAAAGCTTTCTTTGAAGAAACTATTTTGAATCTTTTTTGGAACTCTTAAAAATGTCCGTAACATATAAATTTATTAAAAATAATTATATTTTATGGAAAATATAAAAATGGAATGCAATATGTAAGGGTATCTGGGGAGAAGCCCATGTGCTAGTTGACTTTATGACTAACTCTGCAGGAGGTTTTCAGTCCTGCTCTGAGCCCCTGGGCAGCACTGGGCAGAGTCCACTTCTTGGCACCAGTCATCAACAGTCCAAAGGGGGAAAAAAAGAAAATTACTCATCCTACTGAAGTTTATCATTTCCTTCAATTCCACACCCTTTAAAAGCTTTGTGAAATGTATCATGGCAATGTTTTGGGATATGATGTGTGCAATAATACATCTTTAGATCATATTGACTGCCAGGAGTGGGAAACTTGATGGCACCCATTTGCCACATTTGCTCCATACTTTTTTATTGTTATTGTGGAGCTGAATCTCAATACCTGCTTTGTTTCTGCATGAATAACATTATGAAAATTAAGGAGTTTTAGTACAGAATGAAGGAAATGAACAAAAATTCCAATAAGATATTGAAAGTCTCCATTAAAAAATCATCAAACTCTCTGATTTTGCATCCTCCATTGGAGAAGTACTGAAACAGGGTGACTGAAAGGCTTTATTGGCACTTTATTATAACTCACACAGCTCCATATGTAGTGTCACTGCTTGTGCACTGCAACTATTTTAGATCCATATAGGAAGATTATCTTCGTATCACCATATGTCATTGTTTGTCCTCCCTGAATATCAGATTGGACTGCATGGCAATGTTAGACACAGCTATGCCCAAATGCACTTATCTTTGCTGGTAAGTTCCTCTAACACAGCAGGAAGGTGTTAGCTATTTCAAACAGAGGGAGAACAAACACAGAATGGCACTTCTGTCATTTCTGTTTCTGTTCTAGGCTTAGAAAAAGCAAATGTAACAGAAAAAGTACTAATACGATGTACAGAACTTATAGTGTGAAAAATGCAGTCAAGGAGGACTCAGGGAAGTATCAAAATATGACTGTGAAATCTGCTGAATGCAACTATGTATTACGTATTCAAGTGTTTTTGGCTGTAATAAGAATGTATTTGTGTGTTTTAGCAAAACTGTAGCTGGATATTTTTACTTGAAATGAGGTGGGTTTTTTTTTGGTGTCTAGTAGGGTGTCGTTTTTGTTAATGTCTTTGTATCAACAGAAAAATAGTTAAATAATTTCAAAGCATGTCATGCCCATAATTCCTGGCCTGGTCTGGAGAGCAGGTAAGTACATGTATCTCCATCTAACAGAGGAAAAACTGAGGCAGGAGACTCTAAAAATGTCCTTGTAGGACATTTGAGTGTCATTTGATGACAAAGCTGAGGCTGGAACTATTTTAAAGAGACTTCATTATATTTCCCTACCAATTGCTCTGATTTCCAAGCCTGAAATGATTTCTGTAGGATGCAGTACATGTGCATTAGAGGAACTGTACTTAATGGCTGTGTGCCTTTAGGTCTTGACTGAGTGATGAGAAGGCAGAAGTGATGGACTAAGTGAATTCCTAAGCACATTCCTGTGTAAAAGGGCACACTCAAATCAACTCTTGAGATCTGTTTTTCTGTTCCTGCTTCCAGCCGGTCTCACCATATTGCACTGACAGGTCACAAGGTTTCTGGTGCATCTTTTCCCTACCCGCTTCTGAGTACTTCAACCTTTCATGCTCCTTGTCTGGGCACTCACTGCTGTCTGCTGGGCCCAGTGAGACTTCTGACAAGTTCAGCCCCACTTAGCTGCGGTTCAAGGTCAAATGAGACTTTAAAGTATGAATAAATGTCAGGGTTTGCTGGCACATCGATCTCAGTCTTTTTGATTACTGCCAGATTGCATGAATAAATTAGCCTTGACAGGTGCGATAAATTGTATAGACTACTGATCTCCAACAGTAAATGTTAAAGAAGGACGTGGGAGGCATAGAGGGGAAAATACCCTCCGCAGATGCATGTATTATACAAGGTGAGTTTTGATAGGGTGCTTCAGGAACAACATCTGGGCACAAAGAGGCCTTTTGTTCATTTGAGGGTATGCGCCAAGCTGGAATGCATCTCCTGCTAAGGTATTGCTTGGCTTTGTTAGGAGTTTGGTCCCCATGCATTAAGAGGAGATTTCAGCTGCCTTGCCCCCCCAGCTGCCCTACCCGCACAGGGTGGCTCTCGGATGTGTTGGTCCCAGGCCTTCTGGCTCTCATGGCTGGTCGTGGGCAAGCAGGTCTCTAACCAAAATAGAACTGGAGCAGAGGGTGTTGGAAGTAGCTCTTCACGTGTGGTGACAGTGTATTTTATGTTATCAAGCTGTAATTTGTTTGCATGTCAGATCTTTGCTGTGAAATCAACACAGATAATTGTAGAAATTCACATAACTCATAGTATATGCTTTCTTCTACACGATTTCTTGTATGATATAATTGAGATTTCTTCATTTCCCTCCTATATATAGCATAGAAATCAATCATTATTTTGTTCATTATTAATTGCTCTTTTGTTGACTGCTAACAGCATGTGACTGCCAGGAAGTCAGTCTTCTTGTCACAAACGTAACTTTTTTCTGTGTACTTTTATTCCCTTAAATAAGCAAATTCTTTTTGCAGCACCATGCACACAATGTCTCCCAGTATCTTGATAACTCATCTGCATGATTCTGTATGCGTGTTGATATGCGTGTAGAGGTCATGGAGCAGTGCTTGTTCTGAGCCATCCCTCCCTTCAGGGCTTCTGTGAAATCCTTGGGTTTACATGGAAATGCTAAATTTCGTAGCATGGTTAATTCAAATTGCACAGTTTCAAATATAGAAATATTTTTTTCTTCAAAAGCAGGAATGTAAGATGTTTTAAAGCAATAGATTTAAAAGGAGAGTCTTTGTTTTGACTTCAACCAATTTTCTAAAATGAGCAGACCTGCCTTTAAGGGGGCTTTAAGTTTTATTTCTCAATGCTCTGTGTAGCTGCAGTTGTGTTAGTTATAAATATGCAGTCATCACGTTGACATGAATGACTGCATTAATATGCATAATCAATAGCATATGTATAATTTAAACAGGACTATTATAAATCTGTCCTATATATGTCATGCTGTTTGTGTGCTGTGACAAACTGTTACACGCTCAATCCATGCAAAGTAGTAGAATATGAAGGAAGGGATTACAAAAAAAGCATTTTTCCTTTCAGAGGAAAACCTTTATTTGTATAGAAATGCAATAATTTAGCCAGAGGTTGAGAAAGAGGAGTCTGGGAAAGCGAGGGCATTTCCTATCACAAGAACTCCAGCAGAGTGATGGTGTGCATCGTGCACCGTGCGTGTGGTTGGTGTTAAGGGCAGCCATGAGAATGGATAGCATGGAATGCTGGATGAAGAAAGATCAGCCAGAGTGCTGAATCCTCCAAAGCAAGTTACCTGATGAGAAGAACTGTGAGAATGGTGATGTAGCTCTTGCAAGATGAGCCAGTGTGCAGGCAGGTGGCTCCAAGCCTCAACATGTGTGCTTTTCTGATTGCTGGCGGGCAGAAGAGGGGGAAAATTTACAAAGCAATTGGGAAGGGAATGGAGATAATACTTCCTTGGCCCTCAAAATACAGTGCTAGATTTAAAAATGAGGCAAAGAAACTGTCAAGGTAAATAGATAAGAAAAAACAACAACAGGATTCCTAGAACTGGAGCTTCTTAAATGCACACCAGATGTAGCAGACGGGATTTCTCATGAGGGCCAGAGCATCTTCAGTCAAAAAGGCTGCACAGATTATTAAGGATATTTTTTGCACACCCACAAAAGTGCTTGTTGGTATGTCTGTTGTTTTCAAATCTTGTAAACATTAATTCTCAAATGGCAAACCTTTAAAGCTTCAGAGTAAGCCAGAAGATGAGCCTTGGGGGACTTTATTTTGTGCCATGCAATATAATATTGTGAGAGTGATTCGCATGATAAATTATAGCTGTGTGATTTGCATGTATTACACTGCTCTGACTTCTCTGCTCCCTCCCCAGTGATCCCCCGCTCCAACTGATGTGCCTCTTTCTCAGGAAATTTAAATTTCACTCGCATTTAATTTTTCTCTTCTATGCCACTTTGCTGATTTCTGTTCTGTGGCTCTGGGAACAGGCTGGGCCATTGCACAGACATCTTACAGCCCAAAACAAGCAGCTCTCCTTTCCTAGCTTTCTGACAGCCAGACCAGGAAAGAGAACTAAGGTTTTTCTCCCAGCTTGCCTACTATATACCTTATGCAGACACTTGATCATTGAAATGTTATCTTCCCATACAATATAGGCAATAGCAATTCATGCATACTGTAAGGTAGGTGATGAACCTCTGTGGATTTTAATTAAAATATCAGTAACCAATTCCTCTAAAGACCTGGGTCTGGTTATATCAGCTAATAAATATATTTTATGAGGTCAGATGCCTGCTCTCTAATAGACACACGTAACAACTGTCAGATGTTCATTCTTAATAGATCTGTTTTGACCTATCAATTAAAAACCAGTTATCATACAGTATGTCTTGAAATGTTATTTAAAATTAGATTCAACATTCTTAAGCTAAAATGCCTTCTGTATGACTTTGGCCAATATCAAGCTGTATAATGATTAGTCATGGTCATGTTAACAATTCATGGCCAGAAACTTAATTATGAGCAGTGCATGAATTTGTAAAAATGTTGCTTAAATTGTGACTTAATTGTAAACTGGAAAATAGCTAAATAATTTATTCTAAGTGATGAGTGGCATCGGTCCGAGATTCGCAGTTTAATATTTGCAGCTCTCCTTTTGCTTCATGTGTATTCCTTTTCTGTTCCTTTTTCTTCTTCATCCCAGTTGGCACCCAACCTTCTTTCAGTCAGGAGTAACAGACAGTCAGAGCCTCCTCTTGTGTACTAGTCTCCCCGTGTACTAGGACCAAAGATTTAAAAGATGATTCTTTTGGGTGTCCAACTTAATGGACCTTAGTTTCTACAGACTGTAGGCGTTGCACTTCAGCAGGAGTTTAACTCTTAATGTGGCTGCTCAACAATAGGAACACTTCAAGTCATCAGTGGCACTCGGGGACTGACAGCCAACAGGGCACTCTAGAGTGGCAATTTAATATTTTTCTATGAATCCTTCAGCCAGGTTCTAGTGACATTCTTGTATTGTCTCTTGATGCTCAACGCTCCAGAAAGTCACTCGTAAAGGTCTATTTATGTTTCATCCTCAGCACAGGATGAAGTGTTAAATGGCATTGACCATGACAATGTGACACCTAGATTTCCAGCCTAATTTTCAGACTTTATATTTATTGTACGTTCTGCTATATGTGGGCATGAGGAATCAAGGAGCCTGATAAATTGCTACTGGGGGTTCATTTTCAGAGTAGCGTCTGGCAACATAGCTGGGCAATTCTCATTAATATTAATAGAAATTTAGGAGATAAATCTCCTTGAATAACTTTTAGAAAATTTACCCATAATGTGCCTTACATTTCAATAGGCCGAGTTGTGTTTTGAAATTACATTTGTGAAGGGTGATGTGATAGGTATAATAACGAGGGATATGCAAAACCCAGTAGGATGCATATTTCTACATGACACTGGAGGTTTACAGTACTTTTAAATCAGAGCATCCTAGAATACTATTAATGAAATCCCCTTTAACCTTAAGGGGTAATTTTTTTCTAAGTGATCCATGGGGGATTTGACTGTTAAATTTCCATTAACACTAATGGGATTCACAGTATTAGAAAGCAAGTTCTCCACTAGCTGTGCTGTAATTTTACCCCCTGCAGCAATTAATCATGCCCATTGCACTCTTTAATGGAAGTATGAAGCAGATTATCTGGCTAATCATGATATGTGATCAATGGACTCTTCTGCAATAATTGCTTGCTGACTAGTTATAACCAACTCAGTTTTAGGATTTTATGGATGAGTGACAAAAGACAGGGTGCCCCTATTACTGTTGTATGAGGGTTAAAGACAGGAGGCTATGAAATTTACCTTTTTCTTTCGTTTTTTTTCCCCCATCTTGTATGCTAGGGTAAACCTATGCCATCTAACCATTGATTTGGATGGTTTTTTTCTCTCTGGCCTTCTCTGAAGGCTTATCACTTTACCAAAGTGCAGCTTTGGGCTGAAACTCTCCTCTTGAGGATGCTCTTTGTCATGCATTATAGTATTATGGTTAAAATAACTGGCAAACATGCAAATCCAGGAGCACCATAGAAAATCAATAGCATTTCTTCAGGCAGAACACTAATTTGTAGCTACTCTGCATGACTGTGTCTTTTTCCTAATGAATTCTCCAGTGCAGAGGTGCACTAAACAACAAAGATAAATACTGTTGTGCAGAGGAGCATAATACAGATTTATAGCCTTAACAGAATTCAGAGTGCAGATGTTTTACATATAACCAAGATTGCTTTATGAGTTTTTGCAAACAGGGTATCTGTTTTCTAAGAATTTTTTTAATTCCCCAGTGGAATTTGAAATGAATGAAGCGATGGAAACTTTTTAAATACACTTTGGCACCATCCAAATGGCAGTGTCCTCCACACCCCAATGCAAGTGATTCAGCTCTTCTTAAAAGCAGGCTGGTAACATAGGGTAACTTTGAAGCAGAGGCATCATTGGAGCCCAAAGACTCTTACAAGAGCTCTTAAGCAATTTCGAAAATCCCTCCCAGAATATGCATTAAGTTAGCCAGGCACCAGCTCATGAATAGCTTTATACTGCCCTACTCTGTCATTTGGCATGGAAACATTTAGTGCTTTGTTATTAATTCTTATATGTGCAGAAGCTTTCTGCAGAAATCCTGATTATTTTTTTCTTATGGGGGAAAATAAAACTAGCTGCTTCTGTTATGCTACATTTCCATGGGGAACTCTATTAATGTGCATAATATACAACAGCTGATGGCAAGTGATGATCAGTTGCTTATACCAATGGAGGCCCTGGAACGAGCAGTTTACAAAGCTGGGTAAGTAATGAAAGTCCATGAACAAGGCACTCCACAGGGAAGCACACTGACATAATTTTGGCTCCAAGCTTGATTCTCTTTGGTTGGTATTGGAAATCTATATAACACCTTTCCTTCCTGGCATCTTCTACTTTGAGAAGGTTCGGTTCAATGCAATAAGGAATTTCAGCTAAACTGCACAGCAGTCTATGGTCTGTGCAAAGGGCAGCCTTGCTGGGGCAGCTCATACCTGGTCTCACTCTGGTGAGTGCTCCAGGACGAGGCCTTCATGGTCATTTGTCACTCCCTGACTCTAGGCAGGATACATGTACTGATTTGTAGTTAATGTGGGTGATCTCTGTAGCCTTTCTGATCAATCCAACCTAATTAAAGGAGTAATTCTCTGGGTTTAGGGCCAATTTACCTTTCCAAAATGGGATGAATGCCTGGAGCTCAACTAATAATGAGGTAACATCTTAGAGCCAATTAAGTGAAAATGAATCAGTAGAGCGCATTAGGCTTGATAAAGTTCAATAGGAGATAGAGCAGGTATATTTTTCCTCATTAGAAACTCCTGTGTTTTATGGAAAGTTGGAAAACAGCAGCTTCTCACGTGAGGATGTCAGGCTCTCATTCCTAAAAGCAGTCCATGTCCTTTAGTTCCAGCCAGCATCCTCTGGTTTCCCAGCACTGAGCTGTACTTCTGAGGGGTCAGGGATGCAGAACAGCCTATATGCAATATTTTTCTGGATGTTATTTTAGCAAATGTTCTTGCAGATCAGCCCTCATCTTTGAAAAGATTCTATTAATAAAACCAGCTGTGGAACAGGAAGACAGAATGGTGTTATTTGTAACTGCAAAGCTCTTTCAAAGCACTATTCATCATCCAGATAACTTACTAAATGGTTTCTGAGAAGAACTATTAATTAACTGGGAAGAGCAAGCCACATTAACATTTGTTTACTGCACTGTCTGTTGGCCTTGGGGGCTTGGACCAGAAGAGAAATGCCATGAAGAAACAGAGGGGTAAATTTTAGCTGTCCCCTCTGTGGGCAGAACACTGTGCTTTGTACTGTGAAAGCTGGCTTCCATGAAGGCCAGACATGAAGGTGCTGTGTGAGAGTCAGCTCTGCCCTCTTGGTGCCCAGTTGACTTCCATCCCTTCCAGCAGAAGGCCCTTCTATTTGGATCTGCCAGTGAGTTTTTGTGTGTTTTTGTTTTTGTTTTTCACTTAATTCTTAGCATTCATTTTGCATTGTAACTTTTTGCTTTGTTTCCAATGTTTTAAATGACATCAATCTGTGTTCTAGAAGCAAACAGTTCATACCAAGAGTGAAGTACTGGAGCTTCTGCCATTTTCACTCCAATTGCAGGTAGATCTGAAGGGCTGAGGCCATTAGTATCATCCTTGCAGAATGAATCTGCACAAAGGCTTGCTATTTATGGCTAAATTACATGCTACCAGGATGTAGCATAAAATCTGGAATTGCTGTGTAATGAGAAATGTAAGGAGACATAGATGTCCTGGCTTACATTGCACATGGTTTGCAGTCGCTTTGGGAAGCTGCTCTTGATAGAATTGGTGTGAGATCTCTGTATTTCTGCTGTATCCCTTCCCTCCTGACATTTTAAACTAATGGAATTGTATTTGATTGTTGAGTCAGTGACTCAGCATCAGGAATGAGCACTTTGACAACCCCTCTTCAGACCAGAAATTCTCTTGCTCTCCAGGCCTGAGTCACAGCATATCTGTCGCCTCTCTTTAGACTGGTAAATTTTCTTTTCCTCAGTACCAAGAGGTTCCAGAGAGAAATAATTTAATGGTCATACTCTAATTAGATATATGATACTGTGAAAATCAATTTAACTGGAAGGAAGAAAACATTCAGTGTGATGTAATGTAAGCATTTGGTTTTTGTTCTGAAATAGGACATATTTGAGGCATTTTTTCTTTCTATAATTTGGTTTTCCTATGAGTAATGCCCTTTAATAATCACTATAATAAAAACAGATTTGTTTTCCCCAGTCCTGCTCTTGTCATTCATTCACATATATCCCCGTTTACATCATACGTTGGCTTGTTTGAGCAGATCACTGAGGTTTGTTTGTTCAAAAGCAATATGTATTTGTTTGTATCAGAGGAAACCTGTTGATGTCGTAGGGACTTTTGTCTTAGGTGCCACCTTGCCTGTAGCAAACTTTATAGAATCTGAACACCCAGCAGCAATAACAGCAGCCTTTGATGTTCACTTAGTGTGTTCATTGACTGCATCAGCAGGGTTTTACTGCCACTGGTAGGACAGGCAGGGACAGAAGGGTTTTGCTGGCCTTGTGCCCTTGCAAGGCAAGGTAACCTGAAGCCGTGTCAGTATATGGGATGAAAGCAGTTAAAGGCTGTAGTGAAAGGATCTGTTGAATGACCATAAAATAATTACATAACATAGTAATCTGTCCCCAAACATTTACAGACTAATGCTTGTGCACTGCAGCCAACATCTCAGCTTCCTCCGCTTTAATGCTTTCTGTACCATCCTTTTCTGACCTAATGGCAGCTCCCTTTCCTCTCTAACAGAAAGAAAATGCATCTTCTTTCCCTTTAGTCTGCTTTGTCTGGTGGCAGCAAGGTTGGAGGTGTATCTAAGAATATCACTCAGCACAAAGAATTTTGTATTTATTTGCTGCTAGCATATATGTAAAGGCTTGGTTTGTTCTTGCGTACAAAGCACTGGTGGAACAAGGTGAAGCAATTTGGTTTTCAGTTTTCTACTTGAAGTGAGGGAGTAAATAAAAACATCCTGGGTTTACCTGAATACTGAAATAACTGACCACACAGTGGCAGCCTTTGTTACTGTATTTCAGCCAGTTTACAAAGGGCTGGTGAGGCTATTTGTGCTTTCTAACAGGCTGTTCAGAGCAAGGTGTTTGTATGTAATATAAACCCTGGGCTCAATCCACTGCATCTTTTCATGGGATACCCACAGTGTCATTCTCTCAGCATGTGTAATGAGATCTGCACTGTTATTTTTCATAAAGGTAAGAAAAAATAATTGAACAGATGCATGAACAGAGCTGGCAATTGTGAGTCTTGCATGACTTTGTCATGTGCAGATGGGAGAACATAGCTAAGTGTGTGATGAGTGTATTAAATAGATGTACAACATTTCTTTTAATAATGAGATCTAAATCAGAAACACAATTCTGTGTTAGCTTGCAGGTTTCTTTTTCATTAATACGTCATAAAGAGTTCTTACAAGCAGGTGTTGTGGGCAGTGATTCTGGGCTGGTGTGGTCAGGTGCACGAGCTGTTCAGGATATGTGGCCATCAGTGATCAGAACTGTGTGTGTTTGGTTGGTTGGTTGTGGTTGGCTTTTGCTTGGTGGGCTTTTTGTTGTTTTGTTTTTAACAAATCCTGGGTGGGATGCTGGAGGCTTTATATACACTTGTTTCGAGCGTCCCCAGTGAAGTTGTTTTCCTTGTATTTTGTCTAAATATGTTTACTAACTCTGGTTTTAGGCTGCTTTTCCAACCAGCATAAATGCATTTCGCTGTTCGGTGTTTCACTTCAGCATTTCAAAAAGGTAACAGTAAACTGTTTACTTGTGTCAACAGTAAAGACTAAATCACTCCCCTCAGTTACATGTCTGTGACAGATTTCAAAGTGTTTTCAGAATTTGACACATTTCTTCAGAAGAGGATGTTAAACTAATGTCTTGCTGATTTGACAGAGTGAATCAATTCAAAGTGTGAAGCTAGCAAATATGTGCAAAGTGGCTCCAGGTTGCTAAACCAAGATCTTCAATGTAATGCTGCTATACACTCAAGCTAGAGCTTTCACAGTTGTCTAATACGTTTATTTAATTGTGTACATTCACTTTGATATCTTACAGTTAAATCAATCTTAATTATCCCTGTCCTGGAAAGCCCTAAAATGCCTGGCTCAAAAGGAAAAATATGTGTTAGATTGAGTCCTTGGCCACTGGAACCCTGAGGTGGATTTCCTGCTATGCTAAGGCCATGTGCTGCTCTGGTGGGAGTGAGTCACAGCCAGTGACTTTGTCCGTGGACAGATTTATGTACCAGACATAGATCTTCCTGTCAAATTGGTGAAAGAGGCAAAGGAGAGGGAAAATGAGTATGGGAGCATCACCTACTAAAGGTCATGCAGAAGGCAATGGGGATGGAGCTGCAGTGGCCAAAGAGCCCAGGCTTCCTGAAAATCCCATGAGGACACACTGCTCTCAGTTTTAATTTGTGGTTGTCAAATGTAAATTCAGAGTGGGGAGGCATAGACACTGGGACACAGGTAAATCTGGGTTGCATTCTGCCTTCAGAGCTTTGCAGATTAAAAATCTGCTTCTCATTTCATTCTCCCCTATGGCTATGGCTATTCATTCTCCTTCTGCTTTTGGCAGCCTGAGTCTTCCTCAAGAACTTTCAAAGTAGTTGGTGGAAACGGTAGTCTAACTTTTGGAGGCAAGCTTCCATGCAGGATGAGAATCAGCTTGAAGTTCTGGACTGTAAACGTTATTCTTGCTGTTAGATCTGCAAACCTTCAGCTGAAGATGGACCAAGAAAATAACATTCAGTCTTTTGATAGATGACCTCTGATTTACAGTGGTGACACGAAGCTAAGAACTGAGTTATCAGCACATCCATCACTGGATTTACTGCAGCACTGCACTCTCTCTCTCTCTTTTTTTTTTTTTTCCCTAATAGTATGTATATTACTGTATGATTTTTGCATGATCTAATACTTTTTCATGCACTCCTGCTATTATTTTGTCCAAGATTACATCATTCCCATTAGGCTTTTATTTATCTGTCCTGTGTAAATCTGCTGACATTGCATTTTTTTTAATTCCTGATGTCCCAAAGCTGTGCTGTAGTGAGAGATAAAGGGGTTGTGTCTCATTCTCAGTCAGATCAGTGTGCCTTCCTGGAAGCCAGTGATGAGATGCCTCCTCACACCTGCCTTAGGTGTGCACTGGGAAGCTGTGATGCGCCCTGATTTTCAGCCTAGATTTTATTTATTCTTCAATTTCCTTAAATAGGCTTGAATCAGATACATTAGCAAATCAAAAGCTGTTGATGCTTTTCTAGGCATGGTCCTTTTAGAACTGTAATCCTGAAGAAAGCTGAAAGGTGCCAGACTAGCTATTTCTGTATTCATGTACTGGAGAATCAGAACAGCTTGAATTTAGAGCTAGGTTCAGACAGCTTGGAAGTGCTTCGTGCCTTTGGAACTCATACTTTGTGCATGTGCTGCTTGCTCCTCCACTTGCTCAGAGGACAAGCAAGAGAACAAATCTAGTTTGTTTGATTTTCAAACCAACCCTCCTGAGCTTTCCATTTCTTACAGACCACACACACGGACTTTGTGCCAGGCTGTGTGACACACTGCAGGAGTTGGGCTGCTCGTCTGCACCCTGCTGGACATGGGCCAGTTCCCAGTTGTATGGCATGAGGAGAAAATAAGCTGTGCTGAAGAAAATGCAAGAGAAATATATTACTTATGATGTACCCCGAGATGTCAAGATACTTTATATTTTCTAGAATCAACTTTGACAGAAGTTGATTCTGTCACAGGATCTAGTAGCAGTGTTACGGGACCATGAAGGCACAATTAAAGCCATGACAGAAAACTTACAGTAACTATTAAGCAGGAATTGAGAAAGCAAGGAAAGAGGAGCTGGTAGTTAGGGGCTGAGAAGCCAATTCAAGTGAAAATTACTTCAGGAACTACTCCACTAATTTTTTTTTCCATGTCCCTGCATTATCTTTCTGCCTCTCAGAACATCCTCGAGTATTACAGCGGCTGAAACTGCTGGAGGGGAACAGCATGAAAAATAACAGAAAAATAATCGCTTTGTAAGAAGTGGGGGCTGATACCCAGAGGCATCTTAACAACAAACAACCAGCAAATCCTTCACACAAAAGAGAGGTACTCAAACAAGGCAGCATGCCTGCATGACACCAAATCCTGTTGAATAAAGCTTCTCTTGTAAGCCCTGCCCACTTGCTTACAGTAGATAAATACTACTAAACCTTTCCAAAGGAAGCTTTAAATAAAAAATAAAATTTGAAAACAAGGAGTCTTGGCTGCTTGCCCAGTTGAATGCCCAAGACATATTTTGACAGGCAACCGGTACAGATAACTCAGAAGAAAAGTAAGGCCAAGTGTTCTGATAATTTAGAACTGTCTGGATAAATTGTGAGCCCCCAAAATCAACTGGAGTGGAAACTAAGTAATTTTATTAATATGTTAGATGCCATCCTGGCTTGTAATTTAACGTCTCTCCCTTTCTCTCCTACCTGCCAAGCACACGTCCAGTCGCACACATCTGTTCTTTATGATACCAGACGTGCATCTGAAGAAGAAATCAGTAAATACAGTGAGATTTTCCAGATGACACTCAGTGATCTGGAAGTTCAAATCCCACTGAATTTCTGCTTGGAAATTTCACTAGTAATTTGACCACAGTTCTGCCACATCCTCCCTGCATGAAGTTTGCAGTTACGTAACGCATCTCATGTTTGAGTTCATATTTCTGTTGCTGCTTTTGGTGAGGTTTGTTCAAAATGGAATAATCTGGAAGCCAGCACTGTGACACCTCTCCTCAAACAGAAACTTTGTGGAAGTTGAAACTGAATTCAGTGTTTAGATATAATTTCAGTGGTATACGATTGCCTGGAATTAAATAAATATTTAGGCCCCAGTTCAGCACAGCCCTGGGCTGCCTCTTAGCTGTGAAGCACTTCAGTCCCCTTGATGTCAACAGGAACTGAGTGCTTGGTTAAAATGAAGCACGTGCATAAGGCTTTGCTGCATGGAGGTGAATGCAGGCATGCTGTGAAGCATCCTGCCTTAGCTAGTGGAATGACTGCCTGTAAAGAAGCAGCAAGCGACACATTTGACAGATGCTGTGGCGATATTCTGCACAAAGACACAGCAAAGGAAACAGCAAGTGAGAGAGCAGCAGGGAGACATTCAAAACAACGTGGCTCTCCATTGAAAATGAAGGATACATCAGCTAGGAAGGGATAACAGTAAGAAAAGAGATCTTAACTGGGAGGGAGGAAGAAATAACAAATCCTTTCTTCGGATTGGAAAGTAGAATTGAATAGGAATATCAGCTCCACTGTTGTTTCTAAAGTTAGATAAGTGTTGAGTTTATAGGGAAGGTCCTCACTTTCTTTCATTTATTTCCTCCATTTATCTGTGAGGGCAGCACGCACCTTGAAGCAGGCACTTCTTTTCCTACTATGTGTTTCTACAGCAGCAAAGCCTTCGTGTGATGTTGCGCTGGTGTGAGCAGCTGTGTGCCTTCTGAAGGTGCATGTCACCGCCAAATGCTGCCCTGGGGATGCATGAGCCCCATCCAGACACTACTAGGCTTCAAGGTTTCAAACTGAAGATGATGTTTAGAAACAGCACTGAAAGATATGCTGAAGTATTTTCACTTGAAGTTCAGCAGATTTCCCTTGCAGCTTCAGTTTCAGCTCAATGATGTAAATGCAGGGTGCTGCCCCAGAAGGGCACAACCACAGCACCAGGACGTGCTGCGAGCAGCTCTGCAGAGGAGGACCACGAGGAGTCAGCTGCAGAGGAGATGGCATAGGGTAAGAAGTAGCTGTATCTCTGGGGCCATGGGTTTGAGCAGACTGGCTTTGTTCTCAGCACCAAGCAGCAACACAGGATCTGGTGTGCAGTGCTGTCAACCCTGCAATTCCCAGTTCCATGCAGCAGGGTTATTCGCCACCACCTGTCAATGCCAGGCGTTCGTTTGGCAGCAGTGTGGTTGTCACACTGATATTCAACAAAGAGAAATAGAGCAGTGTTGTGTACGTACTCCATCCTCAGTGCCTTTTGATCCTCACTTTAAAATTTCATAACTGACAAATGATGCTACATGGCTTTTCAGCAAATACAATACATTGTGCTTACAAGGACTTTTATCATTTTAAAGCCATGACATTTCTCTTGTTTTTTCTTCTCTTTCACTTTCACGAAGCAGATGCTTTATGTTTATAGATCCAACTTCTATATTGCAACTGATGAAAATGGATTTTGTTTCTTTTGAACTGAGGGCGTTACCTGCAAGTGTGCTGGTGCTGCTGATCCCCTCAGTGTGGGACAGCCAAGCACCTCCAGTGCTTCTATGCTTGTCGTTGTATTTTCTCATTCCAGCAGCTGGGCCAGTATGTCATAACATAGAGGAAACTGGCACCCAGGGGACCACCTAGCAGCTGGGGAACCAAATGGTTCTCTCAAGTGTTGAAAAGAGGCAGGAGAAGCCAGTGACTGAATGCCTTCTGCTCCAAACTTCAGTGAATCTCCTCTTTTCTTCCTATATTCTCTCCCAGAACTGCTCTCCTTTATCATTTTGATGTAGAGAAACATTGAGAAAGCAGGGCTGCAGTACCTCATTACACAAGAGGGGAGCTGATCCTCCCCCAGTTCAGGCAAGGCCTGTTCTGGGGCTGCAGATGGCTGAAAATGGTGAAGGCCATAAAAGCTGTATTTATAAACAGTTTAAATTACAGTCCTTGAAGGTCAGACACTTAGAGAGACGCAATATACTTAATTCTTTGTGTAGATGTCATCTATTGCTGACATAAAATGCTGGTTTGTCCTAAGATGTGTTCTGTTCAAATTGCTGGGAGTCGTAACCATTTCATACTATGGCACTTCAGTTAAGGCTGAATTATGAGCATTACATGCATTTATTGGCATATGCTCCTATGCCTGTGATGATCCATCTGACAAAAGGCAGTGATTACAATATAACATGCCACATATTAGGAAAAAATATGGAATGGAAAAAAAAAAAAAAAGGAGGCTGGCAGTCAGTGTTTTAAAAAATTTGTGCCATTTTAATGACCAAAAAAAGCAAAGTATTTCATTTCTATGTATTGTTTCCCTCTTCAGAGCCTCCTGTTTTAAAGAGAAGGCAGTTTTATTATTTGCCCTTTATATAAGTACATGGAGGTGGTGGGCTTAACTTACTCAAATACTTCCTCAGGTTTTGGTAGAGCAAAGGATTCAAGCAAGATCTCCTTCTCATAAAAATGCCCTACCCACAATGTTATACCATCTTCTTACATATGTATATTATGCATAGTTAGTATCCATGAAATCAGTACCTGAATTTTCTACAGTCTCTTTATCATTCTTAGACATGTTTTTTCAGCTTCTTGCTTTAGAAAACATGTTTTATTTTGACTTCTTTCATAGTTTCTATTAGAAGTAGTCATGGTTTGATATTAATGTTTGCAATGCTTTTGACACAGTCTAAGTCATGAATATATGAAACCAGCTTTCCTTTGTATATTTTGTCGGCAGTTTAATGTCATTTCAGCAAGGGAATTTATTCTGAATACAAAATGATTGTAAATTCTTTTAAAAACTGTTTCTTGTGTAGTAACTTGTAAAAGTTGTGCAATATCAGAGAAGTGCAACAAGACGGGTATTTTGCTTTTGTTGATGAGTACATTTTTTGCCAATTTAGCCTACTTTTGCTAAGCTCAGCACTTCAGCCAAAGTTGTTCATCAGATATCACATTCATTAAGTGCTGTTGCTGTGATTATTTTTTTATTTTTGTTCTGGGTCATACTCAGAATGCCCTTCACTGATTAAACACCATCCTCAAGTGTGTAAAGGACTCAAAATTTATCAAAACAAAAGATGAAAGCTTCCTCCTCATTTGAAATCATGTAATCACAGTTAGGTTGAATTGTATTTTGATTAAGTAGGAGATGATTACAGAGATCCATCACTCTGCCTTTAGGCTCAGATAGTTTCAGACTAACTTCACTCAAGTCAATTACTTTATTGTAAATTTACAGCAGCTAAGCTCAAAGTACAATTAAGTCATTTGTTGTGTGAAAGGTATTGGAGGAAAAAAGCAAAGGTAACAGGGGATACGGACTGTGTGCCAATGATGGATTTAGGGAGTGTGTCCTACACAGCATCAAAAGGGGAGTGTTAAGCACTTAGGCAGCTTTATGTCTAGAGAGGCACTGACAATTGAAGCATGGGCATTTTCACAGGCAAGGAAAAGCAAGGAAGCCTTTCACCCGCTCTGACTCTTGAAATGCTATTGGAAATATTCCTTACAGTTTTGTGAAAAGAAACAAATTGTTATAGTGCATCAGACTAAGTGCATAATGGAAAATTTTACTCGCACAAAAGATTTGTATAATTCCCTTGTGGCTGGGGTACTTGTGTGTTAGCAGGCTTTCAGGTGTGAGAAATAACCCTACGAAGTCATTGCTGCTATTGTGACCCATCCTCTTTTATTCACTTAAATCATTTTCTTCCTTACTCTTCTAGTTAAAGTACATAATGACTGCTTGATTAGGTCTGCTACAGGCTGCTCATGGCAGTGAAAGGAGGACACAGTTCTCCAAAATGAAGTTTTTTTAAGAATGCTGATTTCACCTTGGGGATGGGTTACAGTATTTTCAGTTAAAATGGAATCCAAAGGTGAGACATTCTGTGCTTTTTCCAGCCTCGCAGTTATGATGAAAAGGAGAGTTTGGAAAGTTCATCCAACCCAAACCTATTGCCTAGACAATTAGAGGAGCTCTACTTGCCTCCTCACTGTAATTCATTCTGTTATGTCCATTGTGAAAAGGATTAATAATTCATTGGTGGATGCATTGCTACAGCCTTGCCAAATTGGGCCGGGCAACCAGACTGTGATCTCTGGTTTTGTGAGGTTGCTGATGACCGCCCTAAGAATCAGCATGTACTCCAGGTGACTGCACAGACATGGAGCTTTTCTACCTCAGGCATCTTTGGCCAGACTTCATTACCAAGAGGCACTGCTTAGAACTGTGCCACTTTCTTCATAAAGTTTACAATGTATTAAATTGTTATACTGGTTATTATATTGGTGTAAAACATTACGTTCCAAGCTTCTGTAGCTGTAAAGATTGCAGTGGCAATTCATGAGTTTGAAGGAAAATCAGAGGCAGCAAGACTTCCTAGGTAATCAGAAAAAGGAAAACCCACCCACACTGTATGTACTGCCCGAGGTGATGGCTGCTAATGAGGTAAGTGTGATGTACAGTTCTGCTATGAAAATTGCATAAATAGGAAAGATAACAGGTTCTTCAGTAGGTCTTCTCATGGGTGTTTTCAGAAGCACACTTACTTATTTGACTCAGAGTTAAAAGGTTTTTTCAGCTTCTGTGAACACTGAAGAGCCTGACAGCAGCCTGACTGCATCAGGGTCTCCCCCAGCCCAGTCAGATCAAACCATGTAACCCACAGCTTTGCCTCAGGGACGTGCCACAGGCAGCCACAAAGCCCTTTCCTCTGTACTGATGCGGGATATTCTCATCACTCTGTTCTGAGCGTAGTGTCCTTCAGATAGTAATGGAATTACTTGGCATAGTTCAGTTGCAGAGCAGAGGCTGTGACCACTGTTGGTCGGCAGAAGGTGGCAATGTCAGGAGAAATGGGAAAAACAAGATAGTTGTTGCCATCAGCTGACAAAACAGATGATAAGACTGGAATTCCTCTGAAAACGCACGCAGCAGGAGCAGCAGAGCATGTAAACGTTGACACAGGGCAAGAAGGCAGGGTTTTGATACACTGGACACTGAAGTTAGAGAAAGCAAAGAAATCCCTGAGGGCCTCAGCTGTGTTTATTGCTTTTGTCTTATTTCATCTTTGTGAAGGTATTACCAGCCTGTGACAGCCTGGCTCTGAGAGAAGATGGAAAGAGATTATTCAGAGGCATTAGGACAGACAAGTGGATTGTATTCCATGTTGCTCACAGCAAAGATGCTCCAGGGCAAAATTAAATGAACTGAAAGTCCAGAGCAGCGCCCTCATAAAAATGATGTAGAACTATATTTTTTTTTTTTTTCAAATTTTCTTGTAGATGATAGGCAAAGCAATGCAGCCCATGTAATTGTTTTTCATCATCTATCTCATTTTACCAGAAAAGGTTTTTTAACAGGGAACTGTCTTTAGCTTGAAAAAGGATAGTAGGAAAAGCTCTTCCTTATTTCTTTGGCAGCCCAAATACTTTCCAGCAAATGCTCCACAAGTAAATATTTGGATAAAACCCAGAGCTGGGTAAATGAAGAGCACTTGGTGACCCAGTGGGGTAAAACCCATCAGCTGTGCCATGAAGGAATTACTTAAACCTGTGGCACTGTCCCTTTCAGTTCTTGGAAATTCAAGATTTGATGAAGCAGAGTACTATTTAATGAGTGCTACCATTCTCTAGAAATAAAAATTACTGTTTTTATTTTGTTGTAGTTAAGTGTATATTTTGGAGTAAAACTTCATCAGCTGTCTGAGAACTTAAACTGCTGAAGATCATTAACTGCAAGATGTCCAAATTCCTCTAATCTTTTCCATGCCAAGAAAGTCACAAAGGCATTGGACTTTGGTAAGTACAGAGTCATCAAGGGATGGCACAAAAAACATCCCTTTTCATTTCTAGTGTGCTCGATTGGGATGCTTTCCTCACTGCTTACAGTGGGTGTCTGCAAATCACTTTCAGGTGTCAGGACAAAAGTCCTTGCATAAAAGCAAGGAATGACAATACAAAATGTTTCTAACCTCTGCTGAGCTGTGTCTTACAGTTGTCTCCAAGGACCAGGATGGAGCTTCTGTTGATGCTCAGTGTGATAAATGTCACCATGTGGGCCAGTGTGAGGCAGTCCGATACAAGGATGAAGAACAGGAGATAAATTTAGGTGAAATTCTTTTAGCTGTAGCTTACTTTTCTCTTTGGCTAAGCAAAAAGTAATGAATCCAAAGTGGAGAATGTGGACTTGGTTCAAAGCATGTGGCTTTCTTCTGCATTGTTTATTTTCAAGACTGTCTCTAACTGAAGGTTTTTTAGAAATCTGCTCAGAAGATTGGTATGTAAGTTCCTGGCCTAGGAGTGAAGAGTTGTCATAAATGACTCAATTGTGAAGGTTTTATAGCCAAAAGATAAACATCAGTTTTTCTTAGTAATCAGTTCGTGTTCTTTGAGTCTGCAGCAGGACAGTAATTTTCCAAACAATTTTTTGGGGACAAGAGAATACACGTTTGGCTGAGGATATTTCATATCTGAGGTTATCCATTGATAAAGGAGAATACTTTTTTTTTTTTTTTAACTCTCAAAAATAGATATTTTCTGATGTTGAACTAAAATATTTTGCTTTATCTGAAATGACTTTTTTCCATGTTTTGAGTTCCCCAGTGCTTTCTTGAAACCATATCTGTATCTCTATATATTTAACTTTTAGAAATCTCTTGCAAACAAAGAACATTCCTTATCTGCTCAAAACTTTAATAATATAGGACACTACCTTCCCAATAAGCTGAAGCTAATATTTACAGTGTATGATTGTGATGACACTTTTAGCTCTTGGGAAAAATACTGCCAAATCTGTATTTTCACGTTCTCATGTTAGATGGACTGTGTTCTGTTCAGTTTAAGGTAATAAAAACACACCTAGCTAGTCTTACAAGTCACAATCAATGTCTTTCTGTTGGATTCATTATGTGAGAAAACAAAAAATAAAAACAAAATCCAGAAATGAGAAATCCTCCAAACAAAATATTTGTCAACTGAACAAGCCTTAGTCTAAATCTTTGTGACTGGGAATAACTAGTCTTGAGGAACTGAGATGACATGAGAATACAAGGCTGTGGCTGGAGATATACCTCACTTCAGGTTTCCCTGGAGAGCCATGGAATCTCAAAAGGTCCTTTGCAGTCCCAAAATTTGGATGTTCTTCAGAGAATTGTCTGTCAGATACTCAAACAAGATTTTTCTTTCGCCTTTTACCCACATCTTGTTCCTTTACCAGCTCCTTAGGCGATGTATGGAGCATTCTGTTCAGATGAAATAGTTCGGTTTGTCAGTCACTTTACAGCCTGTGATTGATGCTATTATCTGTTCATTAATAGCAGCAATAAAGCATATAAGCAGAATGAATGAGTAGGACATAATAGTGCTTCCGCTAACATTCGTCTTCTCTGTGCCTTTCCTCCACTGTATCCAAAAATTGTTCCAGACCTGCACTGTCCTTTATTCAGAGAGATGGATTCAAAGCGTGTTGTAACCATCACGTGCTTTTTGGCATTTTAGTTTTTGGCTGGGAGGGAATGTAACACAGAGGCACTGCTTTCAAACTTCAGAGAGGTCTTTCAGTGTTTGACTTTGATGCGCCCTGACTTTCTCTGTACAAATTATCCTATTCCAGTTGTTTTGGGGCAACTCTCCTCCTGCGCCTTCTGATAGCACTGGGAGCTTTATGTTTTTCGTGGGAAGAGAATCTTAATCATGGGTTTGTCAGCTGAAGTAAATAAGCATTCCCAGTGAAGGTCATGCTCACATCTACATTTTATGTCTAATAAGAATTTGGCATTTATTGTATGAAAGATAACATCATCTGAATTCAATGATCATGTATTGGTTTAGTGAGCAGGTGCCTATTTCCAGCAGATGAACTTGTCCCTCATAAGCAGGTGATGATTTGTGTATTTGTTTTTTTAATATATGTTACATCTTCAGCTTCCTGAGTTGATTTAGGATGGGGAGATAGGAAAGGATGACTAGAATGTCTAAAATGATTTGTCTACTGCTGCTTTTTATTATTATTATTATTATTTTTGCATTGCTCACCTCTTTTTTATTAATTATCCTCATAGAGATTGGTTTTTGGTAAAAAAAATTCTACCTCCAGCTTGAGTTTTGCTAATCAGAGTAGAAGAGAGAATGCTTTAGTGTAGTGTCACCAGGCTGGCCGTTTTCTGTACTTATGAGAGATGGGTTCGTGCTATTCCTTACGGCTGTATTATCTCTGCTGTGCACTTGAAGTACTAAGACTTAGTGAGATTTATAGAACTATTAAGAATGACTATCAGGTATATCTCCTAGATGATAATATTCATTGTTCTGTGTTCCTACAACTGCTCCCTTGGGAAGGTCATAGAGGAGGAACAAGATAGAATTAATGCTTTGAAAAACAAGAGTGCACCCTGCACCATCAATAACTCTGTGGGTCACGTCTGACAAACTTGAATTTAAAGAGTGTTCCCAAGAGACAGAAACTGGCACGGTTCCCCAAGCACTGAAAATCCGGTGTCAGAATTCACTGGGTCGCTTTTGCTCCATTCTGCCATTTTTTCAAGTGATGTTTGTCACGCTTTCCTTCCTCTTTTGACACCGGCACTTCTCTGGAGATGGTTACGTAGCAGAGCTGATGGAGAACTCGCACCTCTCATCTCAGGTAGCTTCCACCGTATGTCCTGGTGAATGAGCACCACTGCTGGCGTGGCCTCTCCAGTTCAGGTGCCAGCACGTGAACATATCTACCAGCTGGCAAGTGTGCCTCATCTGTCCTGGCTTCATAATGCGGCCTCTGAGCCCCGTGTCTGACCGCGGCGCTTCTTTGAGCCCATTAGGAACGCTGAATCTCTGTGGCTTCTCATAACCACATTCAAAGCTGTATTCAGGCTGACAACCCAGATGACTTCAGGGTCTAAAATATTAGTAATTAATCTGAGTTTGTAGTGTTTCTGCATTAGAGAAAGCTTTTGCTTGTAATAGCCTTTGTTTGAATGTATTATTCTGAGTAGATCGGCATGCTAAAATTTGCATTGTAAAAAATTGTTTTGGAACAAAGTAAGATCTAATGAGCACATAGTAAATCCCTTGGCTCTGCAGTAGAGTCACAATATGCATAATAGCTCTTCCTGAATGAATCCCTTGCAGCCTAAAAGCTTTTTTCTTTAAAATAAAATAGCAAGCCTGCAGGATTTAGTGCAGACAATATGCGAAGATCGTTTAAGGGGCTGTTGTGGAAAGAGAAAACAAATGATGACGACTCCACTTAGGCTCCTTTGAAAGGACCCTTTGTGATCACTTCATTAGGCAGTCTGTTTAAATATTTTCTTTATTCAAGAATGACTTTATTCTAATGGAAGCATCAATAAATTCCACTTTGTCTTTTCTTCCTCCCTGTGGTCTCAGCTGAAGTGCCAGGAAGCATTTTATCATTTCTCAGGCTTTTTACTGGAGGTTCAATGTACAGTAAGTATTATTCCTTTAGCAAAAGAATGGAAATGGGAACTAATGATATTACACAAGAACACTGAGAACTGTCTTTCATTTAAAAATAAATCAAAAGTTGAACTCCTGCCTCTTGCTTTCATCCCAAGTTAGCTCAGGTAATGATTGAAGTGTGATGTTAGTAGAGGTTCTGCCTAGTTTTTGGCTAATGTCTTTGTCAGAAAAGGCACCTTTGAGTAATGCGCTTGCTGTCTGCCCTTACTGCAAGGTTAGAAGTAGTTTGTCTCCTAGATGTACTAGCCTAGGCATCCTAAATAATGTGGAAACCATTCCATTTGCCGTTCTGAAGAAAGTTAATTAAAATCAGAATGATGAGAGATTGCCAGAGAGGTTGTGGAGTTTCCATCCTTGGAGATATTCAAAGTCTGGATGTGCTCTGGGCAGCCTGTAGGTAACCCTGCTTGAGCTGGGGGGTTGGAGCAGATGTCCTCCAGTCGTAACCACTGTTCTCTGGTTCTGAGTTCAGCTGCCACCTGCCCTGATATGACTGACTCTGGACTTGGGACAGAATTTTTTCTTTTTTTAATTTCTGAGTTTAAATTTGAAACCTATGTAATGCTCAGCTGATATTGTCTTGAGCCTCTTTTAAGCAGTGTCCACATGAGCGCTGGACTTCAGGCGGTGTTGTACACTGCTTTTCTTTCTTGAAAAGCTTCTGAAGCTTTTCAGTCAGCGTTGTTTGGTGTTTCGGCTGCACGTTGGTAAAGCTCGGAGTGTGGCAGAACAGGTATTTCCTTAAGAATTTAAATGCTGCAGGGGCTCAGCTGCAGATTTTCTGATGTAAGCTTAATGTATGCCT
This sequence comes from Phasianus colchicus, assembly GCF_987193195.1. Lineage (NCBI taxonomy): Eukaryota > Metazoa > Chordata > Aves > Galliformes > Phasianidae > Phasianus > Phasianus colchicus. Next base: position 10,994,674 of record NC_143453.1, on the reverse strand, counting down.
TTATCCTTTGCTGAGACTTGAATTTAGAGGGAGACTTTTCTCTGTGGTCTTTTGGGATAAATGAGAAGGAGCAACCTAAAGCAATCACACGAATGAGACATGAGGAGCAAGGATGACTGGCTGGTCTGTAATGCTGTTTCATGAATCCCACATGGATTGTGTTTTTCTGAGGCCAGTTGGTTGGATTTTAACAGTTACTGTGCAAACAGTGTCTGCACTGACAGATTGGCAGAAACGACTGACAGTGGTTCTATTGATTTGGGAAAAAAAAAGTTGAGAAAATTTGTAAAAATGCAGAAAATTCTTTTCATCAAGTGTATTCTGAAAGCATATATTATGAGGAGCATCTGGCTGAGACAATTACCAAACTAAACTGGAGACACCCAACTGCATTTGCTTTGTGCAAGCAAAAATGTTTGGGGCTGCAGAAAATGACATTATCTGCAATTACACCAGCAGACATCTGCAGCCTCTTTCAGAGCTGAGGAGCATTCAGAGAAAGCAGAGTAGTTATCACAAGTCTGTGCAGCTTATGGGTATATCTCAAAGCAATCTCCTGTGCCTGTTAGTTGTGTGATAGGGACTGTTACCATCTCCCGGAGCACTCTGAGGTGCCAACGTTCATCCATTTGCTAAGGAAAAGAGGTGTTTGAAAATTAAAAGCTTGCCCTTGGATAGGCTGTCCTTTCCCCATTCCCATCCCTCAGTGTTTCCTCTCCTGTCAGACCTTAACGTCATCCATAAGCGATTATGTCAACAAGCTTGGTGGCACAAAAACAGCCATACCTACAGCTGGCAACACAGCGTGCCAGCATTTCCCACAGCCCAGGCCCATGAGGCTGCCTGCTTTGCAGCGGGAAGCTGTTAAGTTTCCATCTCACAACATTTTGCTCCTTAAGTGGCAATAACAGATCATCTTCTCCATGTGAGATGTTATTTTAGTCTTTGAAATCCCAGTTAATGCTTAGTTGAAGCACGGCACGGCCTATGCAGCACGGCACCTGCTGTGTCCACCCATCACCAGCCCACTCTCGTTTCTCTGAAGGTTTTTTTTTGCCATTTCCATCCACCATCACCAAGGCGGTGCAGAAAGTGTTTTACAGGAGGGAATTCTGCAGAGAAGCATCAGCTTCTTCCCCAGGCAGGCCTGTGTCAAAGGTGCAGTATCCTTTGCAAAACTGTGCAAAATGTGGATTTATGAAGATCAGATTAATGCTTAAAGTATAATGGGACATTTTATTATAATTTTAAATCCTATCTTCTCACTCCCATTGCAGCCAGCATGTTAAATTATCAGACTTCATTCTTTACACACAAAATTTATCTTTGCAGCAAGATAGCAGTTGCTGAGTGTGAGTTTCTCTGGAACATGTTTCAATTTCTTCACACTCATCTATTTCTCTTCTATAAGAGGGTTAGTGGGAGGGTTTTAACTTCTCAGTGCTGTCACAACTGGGATCTTAGCTGGCATGAGAGCCTGTGTCACCTCTGAGAACATTCCAAGGACACCCTCTAAATTTGCTCCTTGAAGAGCCACCAGAGAGATTTTTAAAATGTTCATCAGTTGAATGTCTCACTGCAAGATCATCACAGTCCCACTGCCTTTTTCTCAAAAAGCAGCTCATCTGCAAATATTAGAAAACCCAGAGGGAATAAAACAAAGAAGTCAAACTCTAATCAATTCTAACAGATTCTAAAGGTTAGTCAAGTGTCTATGAAATGAATTTTTGACTTTCCTATGAAAAAAAAAGTTCCATTTTAAACCTTCCATGAATGCTCACAGTAGGCTACTCTACAAGAGGATCTAATGTGTCCTGGAAAATAAGTTTCAAAAGCAGCCAGATTCCAAGTACTCATATTGAGGCAACCAAAATAATAATAGCAGTAATTAGATAATGCTGATGCCATACACACGGAATTTATATGACTGCATCTACTTTATCCTCCGTAACTGTGCTCCAAGTTTGTGCTGTGGAAACTGCATGAGCCAGGAAAAAACATGAGCGCCCCGCATGGAATTCAGCCCTCCAAAATCAGCAGTCTGCAAGTGCTGCTGTGTGTTCCCAGCTCCACAAGGCAGCAGGAGCAGCAGGGACTGGTATTTACATATCTGTGTGATAAGACTATTCTGGGGACAGAAATAGCTTTTATGCATGAGATCTTGTCTCACTCCCTATATATCCACCACTAGCAGATTATCTATAAACTGCTGTTAGGAGGAGTGGAAATCACGTAGTCAGAGGCTGTGATAAAGGGTGTTGTGATCAGTCAAGAAAGGAAGGACCCATTTGGGTCCTTTAGTGTGCAGGCATCGGTCAGATATTTATCCTGTAATCTTGAATGAAACATACAATCTGTGAATCTTGAGATGTGATTTCTGCCTTTTTCAGTTTTGTTTTTGGCAGCCAAAAGCTTTTCTGATGTAAGCTGTTCTGTCCCAGCATGGAAAGACTTCTTGCTCTGTAAGTGCCCCATTAAATAGCACAGACGATTCTGAGATCTAAGAGTTGAGACTTTTTTAAACCATAATTATGGATGTTTTTAAAGCTGATCACAAAAATGCTGTCAGTGAACAACATGAGACCATGTGATTAATTTTTCCATATGAGCTGTTTGATTATGACAGCTTCCTAGTTTCAGATAGCTTCCAATGTGGACTGAAAAGCAGACAAAGAGCACTTTATCTAGCACTTCTGATTAAATGTGACACTCCAGTCAGCACTGAGAATACGTAGAGGAAAGAAAAGCCATAAAACCCCATTAGAAAAAAAGAAAATGTCAGGCTATAAATTACTCTGAAATATCAATTTTCAGCAAGCTATGTAAATTGTCAATAACAGGGATGCAAGAACCATAAGTGTGCTATATTCATGCTAATTTTTTGTTACTAGAGTGTGCATTAGAAGAGTTGACACATCCATTAAGGACTGGAGGATAACTGGAGGGCTCCTGCACGTTGGGTGAACAAAGACCTTATTGGCACTGCTCACATTTAATTTGAAGGATGCTTTCTGATTTAGACCTCGTTGGTGCATGGCTGACCAGAGATGCCAACAAAACAACATCATCTTCCTATGCATGTTTTTAATGTTAAAAGGCTTCTTTGACTTCATCAAGCCAGACATTTTCCCATACCTTTGCATACAGATGGATTTTATGTTACACAGTGGTGTTTAAGAAGCTGTACCTGTTTGGACTGTACTGCCCACACTGTGCATCCTCTGCACTTCAGGTACCACAGCTGTTACCAGAAAGTGCTCAGACTTCTTTCACCTTGAGGAACTGCAGTGTAAACACTGTCAGATCTCCTTATCTATAGCAATGGTTTAAGGCATCTTTATCTCCAGGCCATTTGTGTGCTGAGAAGGGCTGAGAGCCTGCTGGCTTCCTTCAAATGTAATGGACAGATTTTCAGGGCATTTCCTGCTGATAAATTAAAACAGCAGGAGAAGGCTGCAGTTTGACGAAATTTCTAATTCAGAGCAAGTACATCTCTTAATGTTGTCCAAATGTTGGGTTTTGCTGTTTTTGCAATGAAAATGTGGGGGGTTGGTTTAGACTGACCTTTCAGTTTGAAATATGCTTATACTAAACAAGCCTTTAACACAGAACAGAACATCTCAAAATCATCACTGGTTCCATTTAGCAGAATATTTTGGGATTTGGGGGGGAGCAGAGGAGGTTTAGGGATGACGAAGTGCCTGCATTCCTACCAGTGAAAAACATTTACGTAATTCTTGACAATTTAGGTCAGCAAGATTTCTGAAAGCTTTGAAAATTCTTTCATGATAGGAAAATCTTTTCCAGTCCAGTTGTGGGGTGGGTGTGAGGTCTGGAGGACATCCATCTTTGACAGGCTTCACATTGAAAATGGAAGAAAACCTGAGATTCCTGTCTTGTAAGAATTCCCACACTGAGCTATTATAAAACATGGATATGGATATCTAAGCTGCTTTAAAATCTTTTTCCATCTCATCTTTTGGCTTCATGCGGAAAAGAAAGTCTGAAATCTGAGAGGTTATTCCTATGGAGTGCTGCTCAGGTGGAGTTCAGCACTTTTTCTGTAAAACATCAGAGTCCACTTCTAGCTGAAGGATGTGCTGAACATCCACCTCTGAAGCACTGCCTCTGGCAGAAACCAGTGTAGAAAGGCCAAGTGACATGCTCTGCTGGGTACAGCAGAACCGAGGGGACCTTGCTACCACGTGCAGGTTGCAAAGCTGATTCTCACTGCTTTCTTAAAGCTGCCTACAAGTAATTTTTTCCTTTCAGCAAAGGACTGCTGAAGGTGCCACTGGCTCTTGGAAAAGGATAAAACACATGGCTGCTACAACACAACCGTGAGTTGCATGGTAACAGTCTGTACAACCAAGTTTCTTCTTGTCTGGCAGCAATTCAGCAACGGGAGCACGGGGATTTACAACCTCTTAAAGTCATGTAGCTTAGCTGCCTTCAGAGAACTTTGGTAATGCACAGCTTTAGGCCATGGTAAACAAGGCACTCTATGTCTCATCTTGGTTTTTCTATGACAAATAGGATACAGTGTCTAGCTGACTGCTTTATATTATACAATATAAATATATTACGTGCAATAAAAATATTCTATATCAGTATAATATAATAGTTACATTGTAGGGCAGCCATCTCAGGTGTATAGGAACAGCTAATAATTAGCACGAGTAAATCATTGTAGCACAAACCACAAACATTATCATTCCACATGTAATTTATCCCTGATGTGAGTACTTGTTCTTCTTAATACTTAATATGTCTGTTTATAGAAAAGTTGATTGAGATAATTAGCAGTAAAAATGCTAAGGTAACACAGCTATGGTAACATTTATATTGCTATCAATTTTGTTTATAGCAGCCTAAAGACCAATGCCGAAATTAGAAATTAACTACAATTAGCAAATAAATTGAGTGTCTCTTGGAATTACTTGATCATGTCTTAAAACGCTGCACAGTGTGATGCTCACGGAGGCAAAGCCAAGTCCCTGGGCTGTGCCAGCTGCACTGTTTGCTTCTCTGTTCTTGCTGCTTATCAGCTGCAGCACGGCAACTTTGCCGCCTGTATCCACCTTGCCCAGCACACGGGTAGATGGTGGCCTGGTGCTGTGTGGCCTGCTGCTGCCCAGGGATCTACGCGCTTCCCCATCCCCTATGCTGTGCAGGGATTAGGAATGTCATCCTATCCAGGAAAACATCTCCCACTTGTGTTAGAAGTTGCACATTCCCAGAACAAACAAGTCATCCGAGGTGAATTGGCATCTTCATAGGAAGCAAAATTTCCTTGGATATTTCCTAGCTGTCTCCTTTGTCAGAGGCTGTTTCATTCCTTTCCTCTCTGTAACACATTCTGTCACCTTAAAGAGCAAAATGGGGCTGAGAGGGGAGGGAAAGAGCTGACGGAATGTAAATGTAAAGCAATTTAGACGACCGCAGATGGGGCGGTCGCAGCACGGCACAGATCTGTGCTGACTGCTGAGCACTGGGCTGACAGCGGGAGCGTTAGCTGGCCTGAGGCTGCTGCTGGCTTCTCTTCTTTCTCTATTTCTTTTTCTTTTATTTTCTGCCCTGCTTTCTTCAAAGCTAGGTGTCTCAGTTCCCTGTGGATTTCTTCTGGGGAGAATTTATCACTGGTAAATAACTATTTGTGTTGAATTTGCAGATAAACTGAAGTATTTTCTTTAATGTTGCAGTTTAGTACGCTTTCCTTTTCAAGTTTGCATGAGCACAGGCATCTGAAGGCAATAAATCTGTCGTTCAGATAATGTATTTGCCCTTGGTACCAAAATATACAATAAAAATTACAAGGTCATTAACCATATGAAGAGAAAGGAAAACGAGCTGTGTATTAAAAAGCTGTGTGCCGGGGTGGGGTGGGCCAACAGCGGTATACTGAAGTGTACTGCTCATCTGCCCTTCTCATCATGAGAATCAATTAATTCCTTTCTTTTTCATAGCACTTCCCCTTTGCACTGAGAAACCTCAGCATATGCCAGTCCAAATTTATGAGCAGTGTGTTTTCTGGCATTTTTCATTTATCAAGTGCAAGCTCCTGTGGCCAGTGATTTACTGTAGGACTGCTCAGAAAGCAGCAAATAAGTATTATCTAACAATGTATTAAAAAAATACAAACTGGAAGAGACAATTTTATCTCTGCTTCCCAAGCAATTTATCTCTGTCCATGAGAAGGCAGGTTGCGGGGAGAATAGTCCTGGAATTGTTCTGGAGTGCATCTGGTCTGGAAATGAGTTTTTACGTGCAGTAAAGGGAAGCTTTGGAAAGCAATAGATTATTTTTAAAGTTTTAATATATTTTATTTATTTCAGTTAGACTGCAGTACCAGGTGCAGACCTGACAGCATTGAAACCTGAGGGTTTTCATTGCATGAGTCTAGCCTCACTGATTGAGAGGCAGCTCCTCTTTGTTTCCCAGCATGGAGTTCAGGCTGTAAATAATCAACAGGGAAAAATGGCACTGTATGACGACGGTGGTGCTCAGAAGTGTTGGTATAGTCCACACTTAGGCCCTTTTATCCATCTTCTTCAGCTCCGAGGTATTTTCACTAACAAGGACTAGGTTAAATTCGTCTACATGACACAGGTTACCACCTTGTAATTTGTCATCTTCCTAATAGTTCCAAGAACAGTGACATTATGGGGAACTTGGATATTTATGGCACCTAAACCTGTGTATCCAACATGGACAGCACCATTCATCTTTAGTCAATAAGGGTAAGAGGGGTTTCACCCTCCGAGCAATCACTCTGAATAACTCAGTAGTACGCAGTACCCATCTCAAATGATGGAACACTGTATGTGTTCTTAATTGGAGCCATTATACCCACTTAAAAAGAAAAAAGAAAAAAAAAAAAAATTGTTTGTTTTTCCTCTAACTCTCCCAGGTCTGGCAATGTGGAGGAAGTATGGAGGTGCTACCCTGCTCTCGTGTGGCACACATCGAACGCACAAAGAAACCCTACAACAATGACATCGATTACTATGCAAAGCGCAACGCCCTACGGGCTGCAGAGGTCTGGATGGATGACTTCAAGTCCCATGTTTACATGGCATGGAACATCCCCATGGCAGTAAGTATGGGCCACACTAGTCCTGAACAGAGGCAGAAGTCTGAGTAGTTGTTCCTACTTAGCAATTTGAGGTGAAGACGTTACTACAACTGTATGCAGTGGGCAAAGAGTTGGAGGAAGACTTCTTCTGTGCTGGTGAATGCTCAGAGCAGAGACTTCTGTCATAAACTTGCTTCCTATATTGCTTCCTTGGTGCGTAAGTTTTGTTGCAGGCTCTGGAGTGGTGACACAGACTTACAATTTAACTGGAGCATGATGTTTCAGGTTTATGCGCTTCCTCAGAGAAAGTCCTTAATTTAGGATGCCGTTAAACTTTGAGTTGTTCATATGCTACACTAGTGAGAACTAGAGAAATGTCCATAAATAAATATCATGATTCATCATGAGACTCCATGGACCTCACCAGGATAAAAAACAATGTGTGCAATAAAAGAATCCCACATTAACTAGTTTTATTTTCTACAGGGTGAGAGTTGCAATGTGGACACGTTCTGCTTCTTACTGTGCACGTGAATTGTTAATGGCATGTGGGGGCCCCCAGGAATCCACATAATATAAATATTAGATAAACTGCAGGTTCAATTTATTACTTGATTCTGGAAGTCTATCTCATGCTACATCTCCACAGAGCATAATTCTTCAAGAGAAGAGATATGTGTTATAGCACAGTCAGGTGGAAGCTGACTGCTGTTGTATCTTTTAGTGATATTTGCATCCAAATTATTCATGTGAAGGGGCACAGGGAGAGCAGCTGAGGGGAAGCACACACATTTCTGTAACTAAGGATAGTTTTGTTAACCCTTACATGAAGGCTTTGGCCAAAGATGATTGGGTTGAAGTAAATGGAAACAGAAAATGCTTCTGTCTGAGCCAAAAAATATGCCAGTCCAGCTGTATCACTGTGAATATTCACAGTTATGACCTAGAGTCCTTCAGAGTCATGGGAGTCCTGGCATAGATTTCACTAGATTTAGTTTTGTCCTGAATACCTACTTGTGCTTTGATAACTAGATGATATATCAAAAGTCATATTAATTAATTTCTGTCATGTTTTTGAAAATACATATACCTAAAGGAGTAATGTTTCATTTTCCTCTGTGATGTCTGAGTATGTTAGATGTTCACACCCATCAGAATTTTAATTACTGCTGTTTAGTATTGGGCATTCTCATAATACAGTATTGTGTTGAAAGTTAGGTCTGTATGAAGGTGCGTTTTGGTTGCTACTTTTGGCATGAGAACTAATTGCAGAGAATTATCTTGCCTTAGCAAGGCAGTACTGCCTAATGCATTTCTGTGATAGCAGGAGGAAGACAAAGCAGGGCTCACCTAAGCTTTTAGGGGCATTTTGGCCCTGTCTGCATCCATCTGAACAAACAGATACATAGAAACATAGTAAGTTTCTAGCAGGAAGGTGAAGGAGAAATAATCCTCGAAAATTTGTTTACTTGATGCTTTCTGCAAACAAATTCTGAGAATATAAAAGACATTTAAATAAGCATTTACACCAAAACATGATTTCCTTAATTTCTTTGAGATTACTTATTGATGTAGTTTTCTGCACTGAGCCATATAACTGTGTTTTAAAAAAAATAGGCACATCTATATACAAAGGCATAAAATCAGCAGAAGTATTGAACATTAAAATATACTTTCCATAAAATAAATTGATTGATAAAACGTACATCATAAAAATAACCCCATTAGCTTTCAGGAAAAGGAAGCTAGCATGTTAGTGCCCACAGAGTCGTTCTGCTGTAGTAGTCAGTCTAGTTGACCTAAGTAGTTTACTGGTCAAAGCCATAAGAAAAACTTTCTGTGAGAGAACTAGAAACCCTACTGCTGGGTTAAAAAGGATGTGTCTGCATAGTACATCATATGGGCACCTCATTCCTGTACCATCATGCAGTAACCCCGACTTAATGACTGTAGCTAGTATGGAACAAGGCACAGCATTTTCATAGCTGCTCAATTTGCTGCTCTTGTGATCTGTAGAAATAGCCTAGCAAGCAAGGTGTTATATTTCTTCATTATAGAATAGAAGAGAGACAAGTAAAATACATGTGTTCTGTACTTTAAAACCCATCCAAATTAACCCTTTCATAACACACACCATCTTTTCCCTTCTAAGTTACTGAGGGTCTGTTCACAGTGTGTACCTGATTGGTGGCTGGACACACCTGCAGTCTTATCCCCACAGCTCCCTATAACTTTCACCAGCAGGTCGGCGTAGCACTACTGCACTTTGCCAAATATTTGGTATGCCCTGTTTATGATCTATTCCTCGACAATTTTTATGATAAATAAAACTTATACTGAATGATTTATTGTACTGAGTGCCTCCGAGAATTGCTCTCCTTCCATTTAGCCTGAAGTAGAACATAAATTAACATTCATTTGAATGGATGCTGCATAGAGAGCTCATGACAAAGTATGCATCAGCAAGCAGCAGTGAGCACAGCAAACTCTTTATGTGGCAAATGGAAAAACCTGTTCAGTATTACACTTGTATTCTCTCCTGAAAACAAGGCATCTGTTGGGGATTCTAATAAACCCCGAGCTAAGACTTGCTGCTGTCTTGTAACCCTGCATCAGACACCATTTGGAAAACAAATATTTCCTCCAGAAAGATTTCCGTACAGGGCACTTAAGGTAGAACCATGCAAAAGCCACCAGTTTCAGTCCATTTAATTCTTTCAGCATCAGAAAAGATTTAAAAATTAGGTAACTCAGTGTCTTGATGTTGAGCTATGATGATTTATACTGGTTTATATCTACAGGCAATAACTGACCTGGTCTTTCTGAAATGTTTGAGTTTGATCATATCAATTTATTTTTGATATGCTTTTATGGAATTTTTTAGTCAAATGTGATTTAAATTCTGAAATCGAATTACAAAGAAGGTATTGAGTTTAAATGTGTTTTATAGCTTAAGTCTGTGAATGAGCTCCAGTTCCAGTAAAAACTGAATGCTGGTCTATGCAAATGTTTAATGGGGCTTAATTGCTTTTTGAGCTGCTCTGCTTTGAAGTTGTAACAGGTCTGTTCTCATTTACATTCATGAATACCCAAGGCTCTTAATAGTCTAAACCATGATCAAGCTGCTAGATCTTAGATCAGAACTACAGCTAAATTCCTTATGAATCTGAAGGCAAAGGAGTTCAGGTTTGATTGCAAACTTTTAGAATTGCTGTATGTTAACAGCATTCACATTGTTTTTTTATATTTTGATTTATGTTTGGGGTTTTTTTGCTTGTTTGTTATCCTTATTTTTCTACTGACTTGCATTAGTATTTATTGTCTGCTCTCCGCAGCAGCTGTTTGATGAGCTGCTACTCACAAAAGAGAAAGTAGAGAGGGAAATACAAGTTGGTGCACAAAATGAATTCCAATTTGGTTTCAGTTAAAAAAAAACAACAACAACTGTAAAGTCAATGTGATGAAATTTCTCTATTCTTTTTCTATTTTGTAGAACCCTGGAGTTGATTTTGGAGATGTTTCTGAAAGAATAGCTCTACGGCAGAGACTGCAGTGCCGGAGTTTTAAGTGGTACTTGGAGAATGTCTATCCTGAAATGAGAGTCTATAATAACACAGTCACTTATGGAGAGGTACTGTATGTCTTTGAAACCATGATGGCTGCATTACAGAATTCTTTTCATCTTAGTGGTCGGTGCCTATATTTGCTTCATTAATTCATTTTTGCAAATCCTCCTGGTTGGGGATAAAAAGCCACATACATGTCCTTGTACAGATGCAGTTGAGGCTACAGTTTGGCAAGCTTTTATCTCTTCAGAAAAAGCCATTAGAGAAAAATAATTCTGCTGTTTTGTGCTCAGAATCTGTATATTTTAATTTCTGCCTGTGCACAGTAATAAGTAAGGAACAGCTACTCTGAGATAGCTGAATGGACAGCTAACACTGATAAAATGTTGAATCCAAATGCACTGGAGATGTGTAGATGATGTGGTTCAGGTCAGCTTTCTGGATCATTTCTTTTCCACCTGTTAAATAGTCAAAACCACTGTATATGCTCTAACCTGATCTTTTAGGTCAAACATGCCTTCTGTGGTTTTTTAAGAGTTCATCAAGTGCCTGTAAGGTAAGGACTGCTGTGTGTCTGTGAACTGGGACGACGTTCCAGGACAGTGTTTTTAAGATTCTGTGTTAATTGCCTACTTGAATTAGGCAATAAATTTTCACACCAGTCAACTACATGGACATTCTTTCCTGCTGTCCCATTTAAATGACTTCATATAAAAATAAGTCAGGCCCTTCAGATATTGATACGAAGTGCAAGTTTTATTGCATAACACCACTCTGTATCCTAATATAACTATCTCTGGCAGTAACCAAGGAAAGACATTTAGTAAGTTCAACAGGAGCTATTAGTTACTGTCAGCTCTGAAAATGCTGCTGAGAAGAATATTGGCAGCACTGCCAATGCTGTGTCAATTACACCAGACGGGTAGGAAGCTGGGCTCTAAAAATAAGTTTGTTTCTGTTCAGTGGTCGCATTCAAAGTTCTCAAGTCACACAGGAAGTTCAGCGATGCAAGTATCCAATTCATTAAAATTTATGATAAATTGGAGCCACGCAAGCTATCTAGCTAGCACAAACTGGAATCGTCCTCTTTCTTACATGCCCATAATAAAAAAACTGCAGGCTTCATCCTAAATGATATCAAGCTTGTTATTAGTATTTTCTCTTACGGCTATTTTTCTGGAGGAAAAGGTGTTTGAGTTTTCAAGATTTTAAGGAAAATAAATGTATTGAGCAGACGTGAAACATATTGAAACAGTAGTAAAAATATATTTCCTAGTGACTCAATTCACATTTTTAAAGCTCTGTCATAAAGCTGTCTTCATGTTCTTTAGCCTTTATAGTGCGAGTCATAAAATAAACCTGCTGAAATTTAATTGCTAGGGAACCCCCTTATCCCATCAGATTGCCTGTTATGTTCATGCACTATAATGTAAAGGATTATTTACTGATTTTCCAACAAATCAGGCTGCAGCTATTCCTGTATTGTAGGGGTGGCCAGACAAGTTGTTCAGTCAAAACTCAGAGCAGCTTGTTGACTGATTCAAATCACACATCTAAACAACTTCTCATTTAAGAGATCTGTGAAAATTTTCTGTGTCCAAAATGTGCATTAGTACCTGTAGCCTGAAGAGAAAGAAAGGCCTGTAATTTCACAAGAGCTCCAGCACAGTTTTATGGACTTGTAAACTCTTCTCATCTGAGGAGATGCCTAAATTTTTGATTTGGTTGTTTCTCTGAACCCCGTCTTCAAATATATGAACCCCTTCTGTGCTGCTTATCATTGCAGTATCCTTTCAAATGATGTAAATTGCATTATATTCTTAATTGAAATAAAATTGTTTAATATGCTTTTTTTGTTCTTATATACACAATAGGAGCAAATAAAAGTGAACCACAGCCAACACCATCCTGGGCAGTTCCTTTGCTGCTGGGTAAAGTCACATTTTCAGCATGTAGGGTCTACCTCTTTTTCTACATGAGGGCAATTTGGAGCAAAATTTGACCTGAGTTTATAGAGTTCATTTTATGGGGTTTTGATCCTTGAGTAATTGATGAAAATAAAACTCTGACTCGAGTTAATAATTTTGTAAAGACAGGAGGTTGTCCAAATGATCTGTCCTTTCCTGGAGCAACTCCAGTGTTGAAGCCCTGTTGTGTATGGAGAAATGTTCCTCAGAGAAGAGGAGAATAGTTTTATCCAGTATTTGTGTCAGTAGTTGTAGTACAACTAAGTTTTATCTGGATTGGACTTGCATCTTCCAGAACAATTTCTAATACAATTATTTTCCTTCTGATTGGGCTACAGGTGCGTAACAGCAAAGCCAGTGGCTACTGCTTAGATCAGGGAGCTGAAGAGGATGACAAAGCAATCCTTTATCCATGCCATGGAATGTCCTCTCAGGTAAATAATTTAAATCCCATAATTATTGAGAAATCTGCAACTTTAAGAAATTTTCAGAAGAAACAAGAAGTAATTTATTGTGTTTAAATTGAGTATGGCAGTATCTCTTCACGTTGCAAAAGAAAATCATTGACTTCCCTCGAGTTTTTTTTGAGTGCCCTTTCCCAGATCTTACAACATGCAAATCTATACTCTGAAGATGCTAATAAGGAAAACAGAAAAATCATGATAATTTGTTTTAATAATGGAGAGATCCACCGACGATTATCAAATTTAGACTGTTTGTTTCCGTGAGCAGCTCTTCCCATTGTGACTTGGCATATTTTAGGAATCATACCTCTTTACCTTCAGTGTTGATTGGTCCAATAGTTCCTATGCAGAAATGTTTTAGCACGATGCTGATGTGATTCCCTGAATGGGCAAAAAGTTAAGCACATGTTTGCATATGAATGCAAATAAGAATATCTTTAAAATTAATACTTCTCTAAAATTGAACATTTGGGGCTTTTTAGGTCTCTGTGAATGTTATTTTCTTACAGATGTCTGGTGAATTTGAAATGACATTTCTTCTTTCCTTGCTTAATAATATTACTGTTTTGTAGATACAAGCTGGTCATTATTTAGATCTAGGACTTGAGCTACTTCTAAAATCTAATTCTAGTTTCATTTAAAGTACTGTCCAAATCAAAACTACATTAATGAGTGTTCTCATGCGTAAATAAACTCTGACCTTATCACGGACTTATGGGAGTTCACCCATATGTACATTGATTTGGAGTCCTGGCTCATACATTGCCATGGAAGCATAACAGGAGTTGTGAAATATAAATATTGCCTACTGTGGTTAATTGGAAGCTGGTTAAGAGTCAAACCTCATTAGAGCAAAGAGGACAGACTGTAATTCTTACTGACAAAATGTCCAGCGTTGGCGGAATCATTACAGGACTCCTGACTGACACTTTCACAGTAAAGGCAGAAGGGACAGAGTAAGGTAACAAAATAGTGTTGTTTAATTAGATGTAAATGAGTTTTCCAAGAAGAGTAGCTAGAGACATCGAGACACTCAGGGAGTGAGTATCTTGCTCCATTCCAATTTTGACCAGAAGACTGCAAATTTAAGTGTTTCTCAAAAGTCTCTTTCCAAAATACAATCATGCTAGCACTGAAACGAAAAATGAAATAGATATTTTGCAACCTAAAAGTGATTCTTAAAATTTTGGGGCCTAAAGCAGCTCTGAGATAGCATCTAGCTCTGACCAGTTTCTTTCATCCATTTCAACCAAGCTTTCTGTTTACTTTGGAGGAAAACTTAAGGAACAAGTCATTGCCTGTAAGTAATTGCCAAATAAACTGGGCAGCTCTTCTCAGGTGCAAATAACAATCCATAAGTTACACACTGCATAAAATATTGAAGACGGGTGGTGACCAATTCAGTCTCTTCTGGCTCAGTTCCACTACTTGTCTCCAATATCTCATCTGTTTGAAATTCCCAAAAAAGCCTTTAAATTACAGCCACAAAATAGAGCACTCTTGTATTAGCATTTTATAAAAGCATAGAAAGAGAAAGCTACTCTTCTCAAGCCCTTAAAATCCAAAGTAATCTCTGCATGAGAGAATTATTAAAGTATGAGTAAGGCAAGAAGTTAATCTACCAAGTCATCCTGCAGCAGTTTCCATTTCACTCAGTAAGAAACGCCAGGCAAAAGGCAAAGGTGATGTTTTATCTAAGTTTAGTATTTCACAGACAAGTATGGGTTGGAGCCACTCAAATGCAGCCAAGTTAATTAATGATTACACAGCTGGAAAAGTTCTATCATCTCATCACAATTTACAAAATTAATTCAGTATGAGAACTACAGCTGCACAAACCCTAATCAAGGATATTCAAGCACATAGCATAAAAGGTGTTGACAGCAAGCTTTTTAATATATTAAATAAACATTTTTAAAGCCCCTCTTATAATCATCCTGGGCGAGCATAGTTATCTGTTATGTTTAGCTTTCAGTTTCTGACATTTTTCCTTGCAAGCACAGGGCATATAATACCCCTGCTGAGCTGAGATTTGGGTTAGTTGTACATGCCTACTGAATATTAATGAATATCAACATGGCACTCATTCTCACCAGGTTAGGTTACCACTGGTGCCTGATGTATCCTACTGGTTTGAAAACTTCTCAGTATTCAGATACAATCTGGTTTCTTTTTTGATCCTCTTCAATTCTGACAAGCAAATAAGCACTGATTTGAGTACATACATTGTTCCACTGAAACCAATAGAAGTCAGTCAAGTGTTTACAGAAAGCTGAGATGGGCATAAGGTTACTGTTTATTCTGTGATATGTTGTTCTTTGCTTCTACTTCTTAACTTCCCATTTTCCATGTATATTGCACACCTTTGAATGATGTGTCCTGCCATACAAGTGAAAAAGAAAGCTATAGCCCAGTTACTGCTCTCTGGACAAAATGCCTTTCCCTCTGTGTATTCTCAAGATCAGGTTCTACCACCATAATTCACATATTTTCAACTTAAATCAGCTTCTAAATTACTTTATTCAGACTGGGATTATGTCTTTCGTGCATGTCCTTGAATGAATTTAGCTTGCATTCACATCAATTTAACATCATGAATTTGACTCAAGTTAAATCAGTGTAAGCCAGCAGTTAGGAATATCTAAACAAGGTTTTGCATTGGCCTAAATTGATTTCAGAACTCACTTTACAGAGGAGTATTGTCATTTTGATATGTGTTCGTGGGGTCTGAAGTTGGAGTCTAATCCCTTTCAGAAAAAAAGATTTGCAAATGTTCTTGAAAGAGCAATGGGAGACACCATCCGTAGCTAGAGAAATTGTCAGGAAAAGAAAGGAGCATACCTGGGGAACTCAAGTGGCTTGTCATATGCAATCACCTGTAATGCCCACTGGGTCTACACACCGGACAATACCCTTTTGTTTTAAAAAACAGCTTAAAAAAAAAAAAGGGAAAAAAGACCAACCCCAGAAATGGCACACAGGTGTTGAACCATCTAAGAGCAATTCGACGGCCTCAGTGGAAGTATTCGTTGTCTCAGAGTTTATCTTGAGTGCTGTGATGTGGAGCTGATCACACAGCGTGTGAAAGAGGAGAACTGAACCAAACAGCATCCTGGATGCAGGGCCTGGCTCCCTCCCTCCCACACTGCTCTCCTTTCACACCACACAGCAGCCGTGGTGCTGAGAACTCCTCGTGCTGAGATCAAGTGGAAGGGAGAGAGATCTCTGTGCTCAGATTCCTGGAGCTCGCGGCTATACAAACAGATGGAATAAAAGCAGATGAAAGGCCTCGCTTTAACTGCTGCTTCAGGGCAGATATTTAACATTTTTCCAGGCAGAGCTATGTTTTTCCATAGCACACTGGATAGCATATCCCATCGCTCAGAGCAGGGCAATGGATGGAAAGGAAATGGCTCAACAGAAGCAGTGGGTGGCAACCTGTGCGTTTGGTAGCTCTTTGTTACAACAAGTATTCTGGATATTTAAGATATTTCAGGCTCTGTTTCATTAATGTTAGCTTACAGCTCACCTTAACCCGCATTGCTGAGATGTTGTTAAATATTTTGTTTTCCTGGGGAAATTAGAGTGAGGGGTTACATTTCCCATAGAACCTGACTGGACTCATCTGTGCGTGTCCTCCAAAGTTACCTGCTGATCTGTGCTTTCCTCACTTGACTGGAAATCAGCAGGGATGGGTTCTCTGAAGTCAAACCTTCAATTAAGAGCTGACATTTACCTACCAGATTGTGCTCCTGAGGACCACCTTCCATAAGCATCGCTGCCTACTATTTTTTTAATCAGTTGTTGTGACTTTGGTAAACAACCTTTGATGTCTCTTCCATTCTGCTCAGATTTCTGAAAATTGAAAGGAGAAGTGTCCTGTGTTATCGTAGGCACAGCAGATAGCATCAGGATTAGATCCTGGAGTAGTGAACACAGCTCTAGGCTTCAGCATGTGAGGTCCTTCATCATTACATGGGGCATTAAAACAACATTTCTGTTCTGCAGCTTGGGAATGTGTGGGTATGTAAGGCTCACAGCCCATCCGGACTTGTGTAGAAGGGTTTTGTTTGTTTGTTTTCACTGGATTTGAATATGCCTCGATAAAGGGGAGCAGCCGTTTGATTTTGTCTGACAGGGAATAGATTTGGCATGATGCATCACACCCACAGTTCTAATCCAAATGCAGAGGTTGTCATTTCGTTTTCAGTATGGAAGTGACACTTGAGACTGAATTTGAACACAGTGAGTGTAATTTTCATTATTTCATTGATTCTGTATTCCAGTTCCTGTTTTCTAGTCTGCAGTACTAAGCAGCTTATTTTAATACTTACTGTATTTGTGCAGTTTATATTGTCTCTGTGAAGTGATGATATCAAATCTTTGGAGGGAGACATTATTAATCATATAATGAATCTTAATTTGAACTTTGATGAACCTTAATTTCAGATCTGATTTTGCAGAAGCAGGCACTAAAACGTTCCTACATAACGTGGTTTGAATTGACGTGATGGTTTTTATGTGCTTTCAGAATTTTGCTTTATTTTATTTCAGATGTGCCTAAGTTTTTATAACTTTTGGAACTCTCAGCAGAAAGTACAGATTCAGGAACATTATGCTGATGCTGTTCCATTTGTGTCATCATTGTATAGATATCAATTTCCTGTGCCAAGCCATCTTTTATTCTGTTGAGCTGTCACACAACTGCCACTTTTAATATTGGAGACAGTTGAGCAGAGTTACTGTCTTCCACTTCCAGGGCTGAAGCAGCAGCATTAGTTTCTGCATTGACAGCTTCTTTACAACATTGCCTTTCTGAGGTACCTGGCTGCTGTGATGCTGAGGAATGCAACTCTGGCTATAGAGATTCCAAAGACAAAGAATATTTTAGACCATTTTAATATCTGTATAGAAAACACTGCTCCTTCTGAACCACAAGGGAAATCAATCTGACAGAGCAGATAGCCCAGTATAAAAGGCAGCCCTGATTATCTTGATAAGGCAAAGCCACGCAGGCTGGTGGGTGGTATTTTTAGACCCACAGATGTATAATGAAGACGGCAAGATGAACACATTTCCTACCGAGTGTAGTTTTCTGCAATGCCTGCAGTTCATTTGAACTCTGCTGAGCACTCACTGGTTATTACAAGTGTGAAGTAGACATGTTTTACTTAAAAACAGGAATGTGAGATTTTTTTTTTTCCTTTATATGGGAAAAAAAAACAAGTTCACGTGTCAGAGTCAGCAGTCCATTTGAATTTTGAATCACTTTGCTTGCTTGAGCTTCTTTTCCATATGTCCTGAGTATCCCCCCCCCAAAAAAAAAAAAGTCTTGATTCAGTGTGCAGAAACAGTGCCTCAACCTGATGCCACTGTTCATGCCAAGGAGAATCCTCCTGTGGTTACCCCTCTGCTCCCTCTGATGTGGGCTATGCCCTAACCATGTGCTTCACACGGATGCTCTGAACAGAAGTGGCAGGAGGAGAAAATGAGCACATACTCTGTCAGAGGGCATTTGGTTTGGGAGCGAGCAGATGGGGCTTTTTTACCAGCAGAAAGATATGATTATTCACAGCGTGGTTCTTCTGAGGTTAATAAGGATGGGTGTAGAAAGCTAGACTCTAATTCAGTTTTTTTTGATTGACTCTTAATGATGTCTCATGCACTGGCCAGTAGCATCCAATAAGTGCCAGGTATTTCTGACCTGCCTTCCCTTTCCTGTTAAGCAACTCCTGCCACATAACAGCAGTGAGGTGAGGCAGGCAATGAATTTCCCAGGTGATAATTGTGCCACTCCAGTGGCTCCAGCAGCACCCTGGCCATAAAGCTGACTCCATTGCGCAGCCTTTTGGCCACTGTGTGCTGCACTTGAGTACTTATAGGGCAAAATATTGTGC
This sequence comes from Phasianus colchicus, assembly GCF_987193195.1. Classification (NCBI taxonomy): domain Eukaryota; kingdom Metazoa; phylum Chordata; class Aves; order Galliformes; family Phasianidae; genus Phasianus; species Phasianus colchicus. The sequence continues at coordinate 10,975,705 of NC_143453.1, read as the reverse complement.
TGGTGGAACGCCTCTGGATTGAAATGCAGAAGTGAGAAGGGGATGCTTCAGACTCATTAGAGCATAATCATGCTGTAACAAACCTGCACAGAACAGAGCCATGCTGGACATTTATTGGAGGGAAGAGGTATCTGTAAGTTAGAGAAAGAAAAGAGAAATATTGTATTTCCAGCTACATTTCTGGCTGCATGAGCTAGAGAATGGAGAGCACAGGAAGGAATGCCATTGAGCCTTCAGTCTGCTGCCAAATTAACATCATGCATTCTCTGTCTTGAATCACCCTCAGAAGACTCTCCCTCAACTGTTTGGAGAGAAGCAGTAACGAAGGTTTTGATGTTTGCAATGTATAAATGAGGACTCCATCATAGTTATCTCAGTATTATGTGCTAGGCAGTTGGTACAGCCCACTAAATGAACATCCTAAATTCACCCCACTCTGTAGGAGAGGGGAATCACGTCTTGAGAATCCGGCACAGAGGGTTTGGAATCAGCATCCTTCATCAAGGAAGGTGAATGGGCAGCCATCCACTCCTTACACCTGGAGCCTGCTGTGGACACAGAGAACAGCTCTCTTCCATCACAAATTTGCATTGTGACAATTAGCCCTGCTTGACGGGAGCCACCTACAGATACTTCCTTTGTCCTTCAATATTTTTCCTTTATGATTGCAATATGATTGCACTAAGATACATTCTGGCGCTCTGAGATTCCAAGAAGCTGATTTTTCACCTCTCCAACATACAGATTTTCTTTTCTTGAGGGCCACTGATGTGAGACAGGTGAAATCATCACTTAAAATGGAATAAAGGTAAAAAGGACTCTTGCTTTGTAAAAATTCATGTCTGATTGTGTTGTAAATGTTAAACTGCTGGTACCCGCTAAGACTTTTATCCTGATTAAAAAACAAAAAATACTCCAAAGTAATAACTGGCCGTCACCTGAAGCATATTTACTGCCTGCAGCGTTTATCACATTACCACATTTCAAATCAGTTAAACCTCACAAAAACCTGAAATATCAGTGTCATTCTTCAGTGTGTTATTATGTTGACCTGAAGAATATGTTAGCAAATTATTTCTTTCCCTCAGGATTTTTTTTTTTTTTTACTTTTATTTTTGGTAACTGGATTTTTTCAGTAGCATTTATTTACAAAAACTAATTAGAGCTGTTGCTATCGATAGCCTCTAACAGAGCTCTTAAGAGCAAACTGCACAGCAAATTGACATCGTGTCCTTGTTCCATCAATTCCTGCTGAGTGGGTATGATTTACATATTGATTACTTCATCTTCTTGATTGCCCTTTTGCACAAAATATTGGGTTGGGAATGGCGGGGAGCATACTGTGTCCTACGAGAGACCTCGGGTTGCTAAACCAATGTTCTCAGGCTCTGCCCTGGAGCACAATGTGCCAAAGTGGGAAGGGCCTGACCCACAGCACGACAAAGGACAAAAGGCGCTGCCAGTTGGCCTGGTGTCCCATGGCTGGGGCTGCAGGGCCATGGTGAAACTGTTCCCTTTGCTTTTCTCCCCAGCTCGTTCGCTACAGCTCTGATGGTGTCCTGCAGCTGGGGCCGCTGGGCTCCACGGCCTTCCTGCCTGACTCCAAATGCCTCGTTGATGATGGGAAGGGCAGGACGCCGACTCTGAAGAAGTGTGAAGATGTCCTGAGACCAGCACAGAGGTTCTGGGATTTTACACAGGTGCGGAAAAGCTCAGAGAGCCACACAGAGAGGAACTGGAGAGAAACAGTGACCGGGAGGATATTTAATGGAGATCAAGAAGGTCTTTAGAGGACTACTCTAGGAATCCTCCCCGATGCCTTCTAGGATTTCTCCCCTTTAAACTTTTTATCACTTGAACTATAGAGAAAGTTCCGGGCTTTTCAGAGTGCTTTCTAGAAATTTACAGATCTAGCACTTTTTTCCCCAAGTCTTTCTGACATTTTCTTGTTCCTTCTTCTAACACTTCTTTTCTTTCTTTCAGAATGGTCCAATCATCAGCAGAGACACTGGCCGTTGTCTAGAAGTGGAAATGTCAAAGGATGCAAATTTTGGGCTCAGATTAGTTGTACAAAGGTGCTCGGGTCAAAAATGGATGATTAGAAACTGGATAAAACACGGCCGACATTGATTGCTGGGGCTGAGAGGCTGCTTCTCCTGCCATTGTCCATTGCTCAGTGTGCCATATCTTGCAAGGCATTTGTCCTAAAGCAAAATAGTTTGAACAGGACTTGGATCTAATCTCCATAGTTGAGCAATCAATGGAGGAAAAAAAAAGAGGAAGAAAAAAAAAGCAAATACTTACATGCTCTCTTTGACTATTTCTTGCTACAGTAGACAACCTGGGAAGCTTAAGAAGAGTTTTCTGTTTATTTGGAAGTCTTGGAAAGATCAGAAGACACAGGAAAGTGTGTTCCTAAGCTCTCCTAGGAGAATTAATAGACAGATGTTTCTATGAGTTGAGAGATCCCAATACTGCCTCACAAAGAGAGTTCTCCGATGGGTAGCTTTTTAGCTTTAAGTTATTGACTGGTGCACAAATCCTATGGTGAATAATCATGTGCCTTTTTTATTGTACTTCGTATACAAGAGGACTGGAAAAATCCTACCTTTTCAGCATGTCTGGCTCATTGTACTAAAACGAAGACCTGTAAATACACTGGAAAACATAATACAATATATGATAAATTTCAAGGTTGATTGTTTAGGAGTCTCTATCTCTAGAAAGAGACTATTCTGCATATGTTTACAGGTGGTTCTCAACCTTTAAGCTGCTAAAAGGCAGCATTTTAGAGACCTCTTCCATAGACACAGATAAACGTTGAATAGGTAAAATAACCATGTTCCATTGTATTGCCACATTTTACATTTCTTGACTGTAAAAGAGTCACAATATAGCACTTGCATATTTAACTCTTTAGAGGCAGTAAATGTCCTAGTAGGCGAGTGGATATGGAGAGGCCTTTGCTGGCCTTCAAGCCCCAAGTACAGGTTCAAGGCTCCCATCCTGCAGGGCTGTGCCTGCAGGTACACTTGGTGTTGTTCCAGCGACCGCCTGGAAGCCAGAGGCGGGGAACACTGGATGCTCATTACTTCTGTCAGTAAGGTGACTTAGTTGCCAACTGTGGAATTCAGCAATTTGAGGCTTCCATTTTGTTGCCCATCTTGTGAAAATGTCAAATGTGAGCAAACATGCTTTGTGAGCACTGTCTAGACAAATTTCCTGAACAAACCAACAAAGGCTTTTCAGTATTTGAAAACAAACACAAACCTAATGCTACGAGAAGTAGTTCGAGCAGGAGAGAACTAGGCAGCTTATATAAGAAATGTTACTCTGAAATATAGATATTTTACTGTAGTTGACCTGGTGACAGCATATTTGTGAACCTGCATTAATAACGTATCCAATGGCTCATGCAGTGTCTGTGCAAGGGCAGCCAGAGCAATGGCAGAGCCTTGCCCAAGAGGCGATCAGAGCTGATGACCACTGCCAAGGTCAGCAGGCTTTGGGTGCAGGTCCACGGCGATGGCTTTTCACTGCAGTAAATTCAGTCATACTGAATGACAGAGACAGCATCTTAACTTTGTTGTTTAATATTTTATAGTACTTTTAAAAAAGGTTTTGTTTTGTTTTACTGAGCTAGGAAAATAGGTAATTGCAGACACTGCAGTACCATAAATCTTGGTGATCTGTTTCTTGAAGAGCTTTTGCCGTTCCTATTTCAAGGCATGCTGAACAAAATAAATTGGAAACAAAGTTAATTTTTCAAGGGCATGGTATGTAATAAAATATTTACTTTTAACATGCAAATTCCATCAGTTGTTGTCAACTCTTGGTTGGCATCCAGAGAGCACATTGCCCTATTTTGCCCCATTTTATTTTTGCAATTGTGTGTACAATATGTGGATTTTTTTTATTATTATTATTTTTTTGGTGGCTAATAGCTGATCTTTATTTATGTCACATGCACCAGGTTATGCATGAATATATACAAAAGAATAATTATGGCTGAGATTCTATTATAAAAATGGTTAAAATTCTGTGTTTATGGTTACTTGACCTCTAGAACAGCGTGCAGGGAGAGGTAGCATCTTGAATTAATCAAGCATTACATTAAAATCATGGATGGGCTCAGTACTCAATCCTTGCAGGTCTGAAACAGAGGTAGGGAGATTCAGGCTAAATATAGACTGGGAGCAGTTGCCCTGCATTTAACCTCATTCCGTTAATCTACCAGACAATTTAAAAAACCAGTTACCATCTACAAGGCAGGTGTTGAATTCTTTGTATAGAACTTCTATTTGTAAGTGACTTTTGATCTTCTCTCAGATACAATTTAAAAGGGGGAAACCGTACGGAAGTTTTATTCCTTCTTTTGTTTATTCTAACAGAGTTTTATGGCATGGCTGAGGGAGGCAGGAAGACAGAATGGAGAGTTACTTTTACCTGGTGAGTTCTGGGGGGAGCAAAGTGGCAAGCTGTTCACACCTTGTGTCGTCTTCTCAGTTAAATACAGCTAACTGTGAAGGTGGCACAAAGGTGAAAATAGTTCTATGTGTATATATGGCGTGACTTCTCAGTACCTCACTCGTAGGAATATAAAGTTACTGCACCCAACAGAAGTTAATATGCCACGTGTTGTTTTGTTTTCTTCTTGACAAATCATCAATCTAGACTTGATCATTGGTTAGCAATAGGGCAGCAAGCTTTTCAACCCTTTGCACAGGAAAAAGGAGAAATACCAAATCTACTACCCTGAAAAATAATGTTGCATTTGCTGTTTAGAAGCTTTGAAGCTGAGAAGACCAGATGGATGTGCTTTTACTCTCAAAGATTTTAAGCAAAAATTATTACCTTTCATTATCACACCACCATAACGAACATGAGTTGGCTGGCCTGGGAATTACATGGCTGCACTTTTTCCATGCTCAGTGCAAAGCATTAGAATGTGGCCACGTGGTCTAACCAAGGGTCAGTCCTGGCAGGCTTTGAGTGCAGAGGTCACACATTGCTGGAAGCCTGCAAGAACCAGACTTTCAGTATGAGAAAGAATGCAGATTTCTGTGATAGTTAAATGGCTCTGAGATTTATGAATAATATAAAAGAATTCAAATAACTTAAAGGTAAGGTTGGTTTTCTCTGTGATTGTCAGGGTGTTTTTTTTAAGACTTAATGAAACAATTTCTTATATTTAAGAAATACGTCTGTTGTGTTCTTTTTACTTTGGTCTTTATCTGTCTGAACCACTGCTTTGACTGTGGTATTAACATGGTAAATCTGCATGTGAGAGAGTCTTAAATATTCTCTCATAAAAGGAATAACAATAATAAAAAAGGCTTGAGTATTATCTGTTTTAACCAAAGTCTATGGGTCTCTTGTCAGTATTTCACCCGTAGTATAATCCGAAGTCCTGCTTCGTGTTGTTTCAAATGTTCAGTCATGTTTCCTGCAGTGCAGATAATCTCAAAAGTATTTAATGCCTTGTAGAGGAAATTCAGATAAGAATGGAGTTTTCAATGTCTTTTTTGTTTAAGAGAGTTTGGAATTAAACACTATCTCCTGGGACAGAGGAATAGAAGGCAAGGAGCACCAGTTTGAGAATGCTCCTATCCTAGGCAAGCATGACAAATACTACTTCTGTAAGCATGTCAAGATCCTTTTAAAACGAGTTTCAGTCCTGTATGGAAAAAAAAAACCTTACAGAACTCTCTCCTTTGAGAGCTACAACCTGTCTTTCAAGCTGAATTTGTTCTTGGCTGGAGTGAAGCCATTTGTTCCTCAGCCAGACTTGTTCACGAGCTTTATCGGCTTAGTGGTTCCTGAGGCATGGTCACCTCCAGTGGAAAGGAGCTGAGAGAAGGAAGAAAGTTTTTTAAAGGTGTTATTGAAGGATTTGATTGCACTGGAATTACATAAATGTTGTACTCCTCCATGAGGCATGAGAACTCTTCAGGAGTGTCCCGCGTCCCAAAAGCTAAAAGCTGGTTCCACAGACAGAATACAAAAACTAAGGCAGTTCTTCATGGATACTCTGGAAGTGTTGAACCATCTATCTCACTTTAATGATTTGGAGCTTGACGTGTCTGAACATCAAGCCCTCCTTGTCCTTTGGAAACTGTTCAGATCTCTTTTCATCAGCTTGCTCCTTTATAAAAACAGGTTCAGTAGATGAAAACCTCAAGTGCTGTGTGACAAGGGGTGTAATCTATCTGACACAGGACAGCTGAAATTTTAAATGCTTAGGCCACATCTAATAAGCATTAATGGAATAGCATGAGTCCTAATCTGTTCTTCAGATCAATTACACGTTCCTTCAATATCCATCATTTAGTTGAATCCATTCATTAGCAGCCATACCAAAGCACAACATAGCCTGCTTGGGGACAAAATGTGTTCCACTGTAAGAACTTCAACAAAAACTGTGGTGCAGGGAAAGGTTGGCACATTGGTATTCAGGTAGGACTCAAATACCTCTGGGTTGTTTTGTGGTTTTGTTTTTTTGTTTGTTTGTTAGGTGAAAGCCTTTGTGAGGAAGAACAACTGTCAGAATTCCCTCAATTGAAAACAGTTCTATTTTAGACTGTTGAACTTCCATTTCTGACTGCTGCTATTTTGACTAACTGCTACTTAGCACTGACACAGTCAGTCCTGAGGTCATGCTACAGATAAAAGATGGTTTTGCAAATTGGAGGAACTAGCTAACAAGATGGATAGAAACCATGGGAGGATCATGTCTTCACACATCTCTAAATATGGATGTCACAAAAATAAACCTGATGTTACGTTCTCTCAGGATGGAACCACAAACTTTATACAGTTTTGAATTCCTTCATTAAGAATTCAAGAGGCCAGATCTCACTTTGCAGACATTTATTTTTTTTTCCTGGTGATATTAGTGGACTTAGTGTGGCAGCTGCAATCACTGGGTACACGGAAAAATCAATTCATTGGCCATAATCTACTGAAGCATCCGTATCATGCATTACCAACGTGATAACACGGATATTCATCAACCCCCAGTGCACGACTGTTTTCTCCTAGAGGTGGAGTCTGCTTACTTAGTGAAATAGGGAACTCAGGAGTCAATACTGCAATGATATGCTAATAATTCCCAGTGAATTTGGCACAAAGCACACCAATATTTACATCTCTAGACTCATGTAATTTATTAGCTTCAGGTTCTCTCCTAACAATCTCCCATCTCTGACAACTGTTAAAAATACTTTGTCCTTCTAAATACCTGGAATACTTATACCATCTGAAGATTTTAGCTGTTTCTGCAGTACACCAGGCTTAGATAAAAGATTTACAATGATCTCTCAATACATTGCAACTGATATTAGAATGGTTTCACAAAATATATTGACTTATTTTAAAATATTAGTAATATGGAACTAAAGATATTGTCCTCATGGATTACCCTAAGCAAAACCAATGTTTTTTCTTTGCCCAAAAATATTTACTCATAAATATCCCAGCGAAGCAATACATGCCAACATGATTTCAAAGAACAGAATTTCTGAATCACGATTGTGCTTCAGTGACATGAAGAAGCACTTCCTACATTTCACAGAGCTGCAGTTTTCTCTTGGCCATCAAAAAGTATTGCCCAGTTTTAAACTCATTGTAATAAGTTTAATTAAAAAAAAAAACAAAACGCACCAACCAAAAGGCAAGCTGTGACTGCAAATAATTTTTCATTATGTGGCGCATCATCAAATCAATTTGTATTTACACTTGAAAAGTTAATAAATTACTATGCATTTTGCTGCTGACAGGAGCATTTTTTATTAGTGCACATCTGGACACCTCATTCTAAAATTCAAAGCTGTCACACCAAAAGAAAAACCAGGAAAGCAAACAGTCTATGTACATTTTATATGTAATGTGTTCTGAAAGGCAGTCAGGTCGTGTTTGAGATGAGCACAGCACACTGTGCAGCAGATTGCAGACTCTGAGATAAGCTCTGTGCATGTCAGAGAAGATGCATCACCACGCCCTCATCAGAGACTTGGCCCCTGAAAGTGCACATCCAAAAGTAGACTGATAACATTACAGACTGAGTAGCTGCTAGACCTCAGGCGTGGTTTGTCATGCAGTCGTGGTACAAAGACATACTTGTGCACATTATACTTGCAGGTACTGATCCACACAGTATTACAAGCTGTGTTCACATGCAGTCCCTTGCCACCAGTAAGTTCTGCACAAGAAGCATTCAAACACAAAAGAAAAGTATCTCCATTCAAAAATTCTGATCTCACAACCAATGTTCCTGAAATCATTGAACCATGGGGAAAAATAAGCTATAGAAACACAGAGAGGAAGCTTGTGATGGAAGTGTTCTCTTGCAATTTTGTATTGGAGCTATGTTTTGAATATTCAAATCTGTACAAGCACATCAATCTGTAATTGATGCATTACTGTTCTAAAGAACATTCCTGTAACCAAAGAAATTGAAGGATTAACAGTTCCCAAATTGCCTATGTTGGTACAGGACAGAAAGACAGATCCCACACCCTGTGGTTTGACCTGTATCAATCCAGAGGCTAAACTTGCAGATGATATAAAATGTCATTGCTCTACTGCAGTAAATGGAAGTTCTGGGAACTACAGTAATTTACAGGTCTGGTCAGTTTGTGATTGATAATATTGTTATTGACTTGATTCTTTTCTGCTTCCCAAGTCACTTTCATCTTCCCAAAGGCAGCAGAAGGGGAGTATGAAGTGCTAGTGCATGCTGTCATGCTTCTACCAGCAGTCTGTGCAGTCCAGTACATCATCTCTGAAAACTGTCAATAACTGATGTTTAGAAGAATGAAAATGCAGAACAATGATCGTGTATATCCCCGTCATTTCAGAAGGCAGAGAATTCCCAAGCTAGAGTCTATACACACCAACACTGCCTTTACATAACTAATCCACTTATATCTCTCGATATCAAAACATCCTGTTGTAAAAAATAGCACAATTGCTGCGTGAGTCACTATCTCTACTTTTAAATCTACTTGTCAGTTCATTCCAGAGGATGCCTTGTGGTTCTCTTACAGTTAAAAACTGTGAATAATTGCTGCCAACTCTTCTTCTCACCTCTTTTTAGTTTGACCCCTGTCATCCCTTCTCAAACATATTTTAGAACTGATCAAGTGTCACACTTATTTTGTATTACTGGCAAACAACTTCATAAAAGTGTAAGCACATGCTCTGTGTCATATATTGGACTGGGTGATAACACAGTGAGAACAGATTGGGTTCCTGAGCTGTTCAGCTGTATAAAACATACATTACTGTTTTTAACATTGACTTTGGAGCTCAGCCAGACTGCTTCTGCCCTGCTAGCATGTATGCACAATGTTTGCAGTTTGTGATCAAGGAGCGCAGAGCATCTGTGAAAGCATCTAACACCTTTCATTCTGCTAGAAACAGGAGAAAGACTTCCACACCTGGTCCCAAGGCCCGCCCATGGGCTATGGCTGTGTCACCAAGCTGGGGACTGACTTCAGTGTCCCCCACTGTCATGCACGTCTCCTTTCAATTCAACTAACTTGGTGAGATCTGAGTGCAACAGGCTTTCTCCTTCCTGGTTTCTAAGAGGATGGTGACTTCACAAGTCAAAGAGCAGCTGTTAAGTGCTTCCCTGCTTTATCCATAGGAACTGAGGTTGGCTGTAATCTTCAGGTGGGCAACAACAAAATCAGCCTCTGACGAACAAACTGACTGGCTTAGCCTTGGCAAACCTATCTCCAGTATTGGTCTTTCTTGTGCTTGGGCGCTTCTTCATAAATCCACACTGAGGACTGTGCATAGAAACACTGCTCTGTTGCTAGCTAAGGTATTCTGTGGACTTAATTTATTATTAAAATCTAATCCAGCATTTCTTGGAAGGAAAAATGTTGTCTTTAAAAGGTACCATATGCTTATTAAAAAGAGTGTTCTGTGAATAATAGCCAGCAAAATTAGGTTCATGAAAATATTTTGTCAGCAGTTCTGCGTACGACAACATTTCACTACAGAAGTCATCAGAAGTCTGAGATTATTCACTGTGAAGGCAGTGTCTCCTCTATCTTTTTTAAATCAATAATTTGTTGTAAATCAAGCATGAATCACATATATGTGCCTATAACTGAGCACTCAGTAGCAGAGAGAAGCTTACGTGTTGCTTGGCAAGTTTTTTTGTTTTGTCTATCTGTTGATCAAGTAATACAGTCCATCACCTGTATCAGGCAGACTTTGCACCCTGACTGGTCAGCTGGAACTTAAAGAAGACAAGAGGGACTGAAGTGATTTCCTCTCCATAACGGTAAGGAAAAAACAAATATATTTTTATGCTAGAACGTAAGAAAGGTTCAGAACCTGTGAAAAAAAATCCAAAAACCTGTCTCAGTGCCAGCAAACAAAACAGTCCTTTTCATGAAAATTTGGTGCAACTTTTTCACAGGCCATATTCTCTTATTATAAGCTCGTCATCACTGTTTAATCAGTCTCTAGCTTTCCCTTAACACTGTTCTCACCTTTTTCTATCATCTTATTTCCTTATTGTAAATGTGTAGGCTTTTTTTCAGGGGGTAATAATACAGATGACTTGCACTGAGGAAAAAGGCCCTTTGATTAAAAGAAGTAATTCTGGTGTGTGAAGGTTTTATTTTAGAGAAGCCAAACAAAAGCCTAATATGGCCCTTACTTTGCTGCCAAAGGAAGCTGCACCAGTGGGACTTCTCAGGTGAGGCCAACTGGCAGAAAGTACTCAAGGAAAAGTTCTTAATTTAGTTTTGTCTTTGGGAGTTATGGAACTAAGAGGATGAGGGAAGGACAGTGCATCCTGGAATTTCCTTGAATTGGAGAAGTGGATATTAAACGTAGGAGACTGAGCTGAACTGCCCAACCTAGAAAGCATGACACAATACACAGCAGTTCAACAAGTGACCAGGACCTGGCTTCTTCACACGAATAATTCAGCTTTAATAAAGAGACTTCAATCAGGATTCAGGAAAGATTTTTCTGCTTTTGCAGTTTATTGCAGTGAAATCTGTCCAATCTATTGACAGAGCTCCAAAACACACATAGGTTGGTGCTCTGGTAAGCTTGCAGTGAAGCATTTGCCAAAAGCTATTGAAATTCACAAGGTGCTTCAAGCGTTGGCATTCTGTGCAGAAAATGGTGCCACCTATCAGTGAGAAGGAGGAAACTGATAAGCAAAATGATTTGTTTGAACTGAAGAAACTGCTATTTTCATTGCAAGGGCGATGGTTTTCTACTAATGAGCAATTAGCGAGATGTTTGGCTTGTTCAGAATGGTTTTGGGAGAATGAGGTTCTGACCTGGCTGGCCACTGCCTGCTGCATGAGGGGGACTTGGCTACGCAAACATTGGATGTTCCCCTATTGCACACCATAAAGGTAGAGTTCTGAAGAATGTCTGTTGCCAGGGAGCAAAATGCAAGTCAGCCAGGTCAGCTGAGGTCCAAATCACCAAAGTTAGTAGTTACTTTTTTTGTAAATCTGAATCTGAAGAGATTTTGATTGAAATATATGTATAAATATACCTTATTATATGGTGTAGGTCATTCTGAGTTGCTCTCCAGAGCAGAATGTAGGCTTGTAAGTGATTCATTTCTCCATCCCTGTAAGCATTCAGCTTTTACAGCTTCTTACCTGTATCTAAGTCCACTGGAGAAAGTTTGTCTTAGAGAAGTCTTCATGCACTGAGATTTCTGTCTTACAGAAAGAAGCATACAAGGGCTGAATTTTCCACAAGCTATATTCTGTACTGTATGTACCATTAATTAAGAGACCTTTCAAAAAAATCCTCCTTCTTTTATTCATGCGCTTGTGAAATCTGATTCCAGGCTAAGATTCAGATTTACTCCATGTGTATATATCAGAGATCTCATAGAACTTCTGTGTAGCAGAAGTATACAGCAACCAAACAGTAAAAGGGCATCAGCACCATCATAAAAGTGAAAAAAAGAGAAGAAAAGCAAAGAGTGAGTGGATTTTAAGCTAGTTTTAACATGTTTTTATGGTCTGCACCTCTGGCATCCTTCCCTCCCTTCCACAAGGTGAGGATCTTGCAGCCAGAACTCACTTCTGTTGCAGTGATGTTTTGTTGTGCCATGGTAAGGTACACAGAAAAGCTTTGCCAAAATCTTTGTTACATGAAAGCAATGAAGTAACTCAGCTCTCAGTTGTGGAACCCAGGCTTACACAGGAGAGCATGAAGGACTCCCTTTGTAGCTCATGGACAGGGAAATGCAGGATGCTGTTCTCTGTAGGGTATGCAATCTGAAACAATTTTATCGGGACTGCTAGGCAGAAATCTTAGTAAGTTGGAATTAAATAACTTGGTGTTTCTATCTTGGAGGCAAAAAAAAAAAAAAAAAAAAAAAAGTGCATTTAAAAAATCACCATATGCACAGTAAGTGGCAGTTAGTAATTAAATTCTCACAGCATCTTTTCACAGCGCCGGGCAGAGCATATTGGCTTAGCGTGGCCTGGTTGTCGACTCTGAACCAAAATGATTTCTAACAGCAATCAAATACATTTTGAGACATGCTCATAAAAACGCTCGCTCAGAGGCTCAAAGCAATAATGATTCATGTATTAGCAAATGAACCTGTCCTCTGCAAGCTAGCCCTGAAATGTAATAAGGGATCGGTCCAAAGTAAGAAGGAAGTGTATTTATTAAGATGCTGAGAGGTAATATTTTGTAATGGAAGTTTTGGGTGACATCTATTCCTCATCAGTGGAGTAGCTCTGGATTGAGGTTTGGATCGGTCTCTGGAAGCCCTGTTCCATCATGGATGCCTCCATCAAATCTGTATCCATTGAGGGATGCAGGTAATGCAATGGCCAGCAGCATCCCTGTCACCGGGCAGCACCAGGAGAGGTTCTCCAGTCAGTGTACAAAAAAGAAATTATGCTCCATTTTATCCCACTGGTTTTAATTCTTTGCTGGAGGCCGTTCAGCTAACCGGCATTTAGAAATGGAGGGATAAAGGGAGCAGAGCTCAGCTTCCAGGCATCGCAGAGCTGTGATCTTTCCATGCACGAGGCACGAAAGCCACTGATCTCCTGGTGAGGAGCAGCTGTGGCTGCACACACCCTGCGGCTGCCGCCATTTGCCAACCAATTGCTCTCGGCTGCACGACAGGCTGAAGCACCAGAGCACGCCTTGCAGTGAGCACTCTGTAGCTCAAAAGCATTGAGAGCTCTTCCCTCACCGTGGAGGGGTTCTGTGAGCACGCAGGGCGGCACTGTGCTGACTCCATCCCACCGAAGGTAAGCTGCCAGCAGCGAGGCGTGGGATCCCCTGAGGGCGGGCTCGCCGTGTGTGGCGGCCGCCATCTTGCAGTGCTGCCACCTCGTGGGGAGCGGGTGCAGCTGCTGAAGAAGCTTCTGGAAGGGGAGTGAGGGATAGCAGGAAGGAGCCGTCTCCGGCGGGATGGGAGGAGAAACACGTGCAGCCTGGTGGGAGCAGAGTCTGTATTTCTGGCTGGTACCGTGAGGAAACCCTAGCTTTGTCACAGTGTGCTTTGGAAGGGCTGAGAAACTGCAGCCCTTCCCAGGTCTTCAGTGCTGTTTTCAAGTGCTGTGGTGTAGGAGGCAGAAAAATCGGGTGCGCTCCTTTGTTTTTTTGCTGCATCTTCCCTGCAGTGTGTGTGCTAGAGCTGTCTGTAGACACTTTCTGCACTTAGTTCACTTTCCTGGCACACAGGTGTGTCTGTTTGCCTCTGCAGGCTGCTTGTGCCTTATGTGCTGGGTCCCTCTCGCCCCCTGCGGTACCACCCGTGTTCTCCAGGTGCTTTTGATGCAAGGCAGCGTTGAGTCCAAACTTCAGGAAAAATAATAATTTCTTCCCCCAAAAAAGAGCACAAAAAAAAAAAAAAAAAAAAAAAGCATTTGTGGTGCTTTCAAGCTGGGAGGCAGTTAATAAGGCTGGCAGAGCCCGCAGTTCTCTCATGTGCAGCAGTGTCATGAGATCTGTGGTAGAGATGGGATCAGGATGAGGGGCAGCTCTCAGAACAGGCTGTCATGCCTCGAAAACCTCAAATTATGTACTAATTATCCACCTACACTGCCAGAGTATAAATAACCAATGACTTCAGCTTGCTGAGCTGAGGATAGTTCCTGCTGTAACAAGTCTGTAGGCTGCGTGGGGTTTTGTTGGTTTTTGCCAATGTGCTGGAGGTGCAGTGATCAGCAGTGGTTTTGTATACGTGGTATATGTACTGTTTTTCAGTGGTAAAAATGGTTAGTAAAAATGATCTAAAGGCAGTTCCCTATAAAATTGAATCAGTGCTTGGTGTTTTCCTTAATGCAGTTGGTTCCTTAACTGTTTCCACTCGCTTGTTCTGTAATGTTGCATTTAGTTGTGGGAGGGAGAAACAGATTCAGAAGAGCGGGCTTTGTCCTCACCTTGTCCTTGCAAGCCAAGGAAAGTGCTGACAAGAAGGCCCTTTCTGAGTCAGGGCATTAGAAGTGTTGCTCAGAGCTGTAAATTTCCAGGGCTGTCATCAGAGGATACCAAACCAGAGTATGCTCATGTACGGGAGCAAAAAATAATGCCAGAAAGGTTTTTAAGGTGAACTGAGACTGCTGTAGAGCAAGGAACTGTAAAATAATCAATCCAGATGTTTTGACTGCTGCAAGCTTTCTTTCTGGAGGAGAGGTTTTGACCCACTATCCTTCAAGTATGCTCAGTTTTCACTATGCCTGACACTAGCATCTCTTATAGCCTTAGCTTTACTTCAGTGATACCAGTTAAAAAAAAAAAAAAGAAATTCTCCCTTGTTGAAGCTAGAGAGACTTTTTACAACTATTGCAATTCTTAGTAGTCATTTTCTATAAAAATATTCTATGGCAAAAAATGTTAAAAAAAAACTATATGGTTTGCAAACATGGTAATATTATCATTTTTAATCACAATTTTCCATCAAATGAAGGCAGTGCTCAGTACCTAGAAAATAGTGAAATCTGTTGCAAAGTGGCTGCCACGCTTCAAGTGAGAATAGGAAGCAGTGCAGCTTGGATTCACTGCCAAGTTGTTCCTGCTGTATTAATAAACCCCTCAGTGCTCCCCTGCCTAACCCTGAAGCAGATCTCATTAGCTGGCACCTTTCACCAGATGAAGACAAAGGTTAAATCTCAGAACAGATGTGTGGGCCCACATGAAATTAATTCTGACCCTTTGCAGTCTGAGCTCTGTCCTTGGAGGCCTGGGGGAAGGGAACAGCAGCTTTGTCCCCTTCTTCCCAAGGACTGGAAGAGAGCTCTGGGTACTGATTCAGCAGTCTCTCCTGGTAGGGTTAGCATGGTGGCAGAGTTTCATAATCAACTCTAATTGCATGCTCCGTCTGAGCTTGGGAGCTCTTCTAATTTTTTAATGATATCTTCCTGTTTATAAATACACTTCAGGTGCTATAATGCTGTAGAATACTAATTCACTTGCATTAGTTATTGCTTTCCTTCTCTGAGACTGGAAACGAAACCTAAGTTGGAAGTGGAGTGTACAAAGATGGCTTTAATTAAATAATTTAGATATCTCTGATTCCCCCTTTAAACTTTAAGGTAGAACGTAAAGTGGAAGGTGGATGGGTGGAGGATGATAGGGTCTGTATGGCCCACCCAGCTCTATCAGTGTGCAGAAACTAGATTTTTTTTCTTTTTTCCCCCTCTTCTGGAAGCATTTAAAATGAGAGTTTCTTGTTTCTTTTTGTAAGTAAGTGTAGCAGAAATGCTGAGTCACAGCTTGAAGCAGTGATGGAGCACCTGGTGGGAAGGCAGGGCCAACTCAGGGGAGCTCAGGTGCAGGCAATGTACCTCAATGATTGGAAGGGGTGGAGCCAGGATCCAGCCCTTCCCAGACCTCATTTAAGGGTTGGCAGTGGAGGTGAGGGTATCTTGCTGGAGCTCATTATATGCCTGAGGTCTTCTAAAGGTAAGCAGCTTTTTGCCTTCATTTCTGTCTCCACAGTTGCTACATTTGGGCTTACCCTGATTTGCTGCAGCTGAAGACTTTGCTACCCCACTATTATCACTGTACTTTCCATCATATTACAGTGTTACAATAAGAAAAAGTAGATTTTCCTTTCTAAGTATTCTATGTTTGTTTTGCTGGAGTTTGATGTAGGGCTGTTGGTGGGACAGAAGTGTGGTAGTGTAAAGCAAAACTATGTTCTACCAAATATTATTTGGCAAGTATTATTATAGTTCGGGTGTTTGGATTCTCTTAATATTATTCACTGTTTTAATTGCTGTTATTTTTTTTAACAATATTGCTATTTTCTCCTAAGTTTTAACAGTGAAATTTTGAATCTTGTGCTCTGCTCCTGCTTGGGAGTAAATAGCATCTGTTGGGATGGTGGGGGGGTGGAAGGGGGGTGGTTCAGACCTTGGAAGCAGGGCAGTGGAAACAGCTGGCTCTAAGTGCTGGCTGTGCCCACAGGGTGAGCTTTGTCTGTGCTTCCTGTGTTTGGAGTCCTGGACTTGTGCTGTAAAGTGTTGGGAAAATGGCCCATGTGGGAAAACATTGACTTGTTTGCCCTTCAGTGGTAAACATTGCATGACTATCTGCTTGTCCTTTGAATTAAAGGAACAATCCAATATCTATTTTGGTTTTCTCTATCATGTGCCAGTATGACAAGCTCCGTCCTAGGCTTCATATGAAGCAAAATCCAGAGAGGCTTCTTCTATGCAGTGGATGACAAAAACCAGAGTAATATCTTCTGTGCTAAGCTCTTGTAGATACAGTTATGATTTTCCTTTTAATTAGGTAGTTAAGATGCTTTCAAAGCTGTTTATGCGGATAGAATTGCATACCTTGCACATGTTCCTTCTTACCATTAAGATCCCCTGGCCAAGTCCTGAAAGATGTGAGCTATGATGACTTGGAAATGTTTGTTTTGCCTGCTTGCCCATTTGTGAGCCAAGCTGCAAGCTCCTCACCTACAGACTCTCTTTGGAGCTTTTCAGAAATATATTGGCAGAACAGAAGCAAGGCTCAGCCTGCCAAACCTTGGTCTTAGCTGCAAGTTTTTTGTTTTGGTTTTTTTTTCCTTTAGGGGAGCCCTAATGATCTCCATGAGCAAAGTCAATGCAATTAAATGTGGGTTGTTTATTTCTTTTTCCCCTAGAGTATGGGCAGTCTGGTTAGTTGTGAATATGTTGTGCACATGGCTGTGCCCTCGCCCTTCTGCTCATGCTTCAACAGAGCTGGCTGCTTCTTGTGGCTGCTGCTTCCCCACAGACAGAAGTGATGCATGTGAATGATCAAATCCTGTGCAAACATCAAGTGCTGTGGAAGAGGTGTTGGTTGATGGAAGGCTGCTGGATCATGGGGAGGAGATGCTGTTTGTGGTTTTGTATGGAGGTAGTTATTGACCCAGATCCCAGGTACTGCCTGGTGACCTGTTTGCAGCAATCTGAAGGATGAGATCTGATTTGTTTCTTGCAAATCAGCCAGAGGAGAGAGGAGCCTGAAATGTATGTGGTGCTTCAGTCTTCCATTATGCAGCTCATTGCAGCAAAATTCTATTAAAGCAGAAATATTCAGAGTCTGTTTCCTCACTGTTATGAATTGGTTGCTTTGGCGGTACTGACTTATTGCCACTGTTACTGCAGTCCTTTTCTCATGACATACAGCAGCTGACAGAGGTGAAGCATGCATTGCATTGGTATAGCTGATGCATTTTATGGGGCTACCCACTATGTTCTAATTTCATGTCCACTCATCAGCTTTTTTTTTCCCTCTGGTGGCATCAGACTGGGGCTTGCTTTCCTGGATCCAGTCTGAGTTCCTCTATTGTTCTTAAGGGAGAAAAACTGGTAACATAAGCACAAACTTCTGGAGGAAATTCATTGCTCACCTGAGTGAGGCTTGGAATGTCTCTTGTAAGGTCTGAATTTTATTACACAGTTCTGTGTTAATGATTACCTCTGTAATTGTTGAACTCTGAAGTTGTGACTGAAGGAATTTGAATATTTTTGACTCTTTTTTTTGGGTGCTTGATATGTTTTGTGTTGTGATGTCCAGTAAATAAATGGATAAATCTGGCTCAGGAAATGCTCGAGGCAGAAGTCTGGCCAAGAAGCTCAATTCACCACTAAATGGTCTTGAGGAGAAAAACTGGATTATTTAATTTAAATTAACATGCCCAGTGCCTATCACACAGCATCCTGCCAGAGTTCAGAGTGACCACTTAATAGACGAGATGTGTGTCAGGTAGAAGACCTGAGTGTTAACTGAGGATTTTCCTGTAACCCCAAAGGATTCAGAATACTGTGCATGAATACACCTGTGGGAAGGTTCTGTGTTGAGGAGAGCAGAGTGCTGGAACTTGCCATCACCTGTGGCAATAGCTGGCCAAGCTCCAAGCTGTCTATTTACTGGTTGGTTAGCTTTATTTACTGCTTCCATCAACAGAGCATTTACAGCCCCTGGTTTGTTTGTTTCTTTGCTCTGATTGTTTTAAGTAAATGATGATGATTTCTCTGGTTGCAGTGGTGAGATGCTCAGGTCCCAGACCCA
This sequence comes from Phasianus colchicus, assembly GCF_987193195.1. Taxonomy (NCBI): domain Eukaryota; kingdom Metazoa; phylum Chordata; class Aves; order Galliformes; family Phasianidae; genus Phasianus; species Phasianus colchicus. Next base: position 10,957,183 of record NC_143453.1, on the reverse strand, counting down.
CACCTGTGCTACTCCATGACCACAGCATGCTGGGCTGCCTGCATGCACGTTTCTGTAGCAGTGCACAGGAGCAGTCTGCCAGTGTTGAATTGGCTGCTGTGTTTGCAGTGCTGAACAGCAAGAAGCATTTATAGTTAATAATTGCATTTTATTATAAGGCTAGCAGTTACGGACTGTTTCTCCAGTACTGCCAAAGCTGGCCCATCTAATGAGAATGTATTGCCATGGCAACCGATGGCATTAGTATTTTTTATAAGAAGTAATTAAACTCTCCAAGTCAATTTGCCCTTACTTGTCAGATTAGGAAATAGAATGTTGTTTATTGCTTTCTGCTGAAGCTTTGTGGTAGTTGGAGGGCCAGCAGGACTGGAGCTGTGGAGGAGATAACAAGGCTGCAAGGCCTTTATTTTATGAATTATTCTTTTTCTAACATGTGACAAGTGTGGGAAGGCTGTGATGACTTGGGAGTGCTCCCATTCCAGTGGGAGATCCATAGGGTGCCTGCTGGGTGGGGACGTGTGGTTAAATATAGAGGCTTTGCTTTGTGAATAAACAAAAATATACAAAAGATCAAGTAGCTTTTGAGACATGTGCGTGAACACGATATGGAAAAACAACATTTGTCAGAAATGTAAGTAGAATGAGACAGCTATTCCTGTTTTAAGCTCTGTTTTGGTGCTGTCAGATCTGTTTACCAGCCCTCATATGCTGCAGAAGGTGAAGTCTGTTTCCAAGACATGCAGTGGCCTAAGAATTTAACAGAGGAAAGGGAGAACCGTGGCCAGCTCTGGTGACAGACAGGGCTCTGAAAAGTATCCAGCTCCCTTTGTTGCATGCTGCTCCAAACTTGGCTGCTCGGGTTGTTCTGTACTCAGTGTGAGCTTGGAGGGTGCTTGGAACAAACGGCCAGCCGTGCAGCAGGATGGGATGGGGCAGCCCATTTCCTGCTGCCTTTGGTTTTTGCTCAAATTTCCTGAGGTGCTGTTACTTATCCCTGTCAAACAAATCTTAAACTGCAGCTGTCAGCCATCACATCCTAAGAGGTTTACTTTGGCTGCCCTCCTCTTGTGCCCTGAGCTCAAAAGAGACTGAGCCTCTAGCAGAAGAAGAGGAAAAAGCACGTTAAGTGTTTTCACTTCGACCTGTGGAAGGGCTCTGCCTGATCAGCAGAGATGAAAGCAACCATCCGAGAAGATTCAGTTGTTCAAAGTGCCCCTTGCTTTTTGCTACTTTGTTGAACTAATATGAAAAGGGTATTTGATACTTTGTTTTGCTTTGGAAAACGGAATACTTACACAAAGATCTTTGGTGGCTGGCACTGGAAACAAATTTTATTTCAGGTTTGCTTTAATGCCAGATTTCAGTTTTTAACACAAAATGGAGTTGGCGCAAGACTGGACAAAGGGATCTGGCAAACATTCTTGGATATCCCCAGACTGTTAACATGAGGAAAGCTAAAAGAATAAAGCAATGGTAGCAGCTGCAGATAAAAAAATTATGCAAATAATTATGCAAATATGACAGCAGTGGGGAAATCCTAAGAAATCTATTGCATCTGTGCTTGTGGTGTCAGGACAGCAGAGATAGCTGCTAGGAAGTCACAGAGCATCTACTCAGTACTTTTGTGCAGAGGCTGTGGTAATGAAAGCCGCTCTCGCCAGAGAGTGATTTTTATATTTTTTTTTAAGATAAGCACGAAAGTAAGTTTGGAGTATTAATTTTCATTTTAATTATTTTTTATTTTTTCTGAGGACAATAAATTGGAGTGAGATGTTAGAAATGATCACTGCCTGGAATAGTTGGCAGTAAATCAGCTCACAGGTAGAGAGGGGCAGGTTCAGGGGCGGAATATATCAGGATTGAGTTTTGGCTCCTGGAATCACCGCTCAGTAGGGTCACTCCTTCCACCCAGCTCCCTTTTCCCTGCCTCCTTCGTGCAGTGACTCCTGCAGATAGAGCTCCAATTAATAAAACGTACCTTTATGTATGCATTATCATAATACAAAGGCTCAAGGGGCGAACAATCCCTTCATGCCTGAGCAAATTTAAAACTCATGATCCTCCCGGGATGCTTGCTGGGAAATGGAGAAAGGGAAGAAAGGGCATTGGAACACTTCTGCTGAATGATGGCTATCCTTTGCAAAGTGCTGTGAAGCTTGTTAGGGTCTGAGCGTTTATAGGAACCTTTCTGCTATTAGATCTTGTGAAATGACTGTAATTTAAAATGCTGGCTCTCTTAAATGGGAGATCTGCACTATGCTTTAAATAAATCATTCTCTTGAATGAGTCTGGGAAAAAATATGAATGTGATCACTGCAATAAGAGCGAACTACCAGAAATATTTAAATTTGCCAATATCTTTAAATGCAAAATACTGCTAATGTGAGGTTTGAGTGCACAAGTATGTGCTGCTCTGCTTTCACTGAGGGACATAGCTGCTGGCTGACTGTTGCTGTTAGGAGTAATCCTCCCTGGGTGGTGTTCGGGCTGTCTCACGTGCATACAAGGCTTGGGCACATCCCAGCTCATGCTGTACAGTTTCTATAGAAGGCAGCTGTCCAAGAAACTGTTAAAATCTGAATGAGGTGTAATGTCAGTCAGTTAAAGAGATGAGGGTGAGGGGAAAGTCAGTGGTCCAGTAATGTGCTAATGGCAGAGTTCTAATTAGTGATCAAAACGCTCCAACTTCCTATATCCATTGCCAAGTGCTCTTCAGTGTGCCAGAAGGGAGAACTGTGTGCCAGGATTTCACAATAACTTAGTGGTGTTGGAGGGTTTTTATGAGAGCACCTACCTCACGTGCACGTGTAATGCAAGTTGTTGTCCACTAGCCAGATTCAGTAGTGCTTTGCAGAAATAAGATTTAATTAATAATCTCCTGGAGTGCTAAAAGGGACAAATGAATGGGATCATCCCATCAATAAGTTCTTACAGCTTGGCCTTCTGAATGGAGACTGTAATGACTTCCAACTGCTGGAAGGGGTGCGGAGGGGCTGGGGGTGGTCAGAGCAGCATGAGATGCTTACACACAGTGCTCAGTGCCTGGCTCCCAGGAAGGTATGTAGTGCCAAAAAGAAAAGACAACAGACTTGGAACCCAATGCACTGAATGCCTGATAGTAATGCTTGATACAAATCCTTGTGTGTGATCAAGGCCTCAGCTCCATGTTAGGGATCACGTATTGAGTGAGGAACCAGCTGAGGTTTGTGTTCCAGTTTTCATTTTTAGTCTTTATCCAATTTTGCATGAACTTATTTGTAAAGATCCCAACTGAGTATGGGTGTGTTCTTGGTTTTACAGCTTGACTTCATGTAAGGTTTGTCTCCCTTCCCAGCACCTACACGTTCTTGGAAAGACATCGTTGTTTCGTAGTGACTTTATGCACATATTTATTTTTACCAACATGAGATATAAACTCCCATAGGGACCAATCTAATTAAGCTGACAATCTTGCTAAGTCATGTAGTTACTAGCTAGTAGATAAATAAAATGAACTCGGAGTTATTTGTTATTTGTTCTCAGCCTTTAATCACCCAGTAGTAATTTCATAATTAAATTAAAGTACTTAACCATTCTAATGCAAATTGACTGGCTTACAGTTCTTCCCTGAGTAAATTGTTGCAAATCTGGTACCCATGGTATCAACCTTATTCACTTACAGTTAATTTATCTTCATAATTGAGCTACTTTTTCTTTATTGCAGACCAAATGTCTGGTTGTTGGCTTGTTGGTTATTCTTTGGTGGGCTGTTGTTTTTCCTGTTAGAAGTTGGAAGTGCTTGAGACAAGAAGAGGAGCCAGGAAGGAAGCAGGTGACAGAAGCAGCCTGGTTTCTGTTGCTTGTTTAACAACATGCTAACAAGTGAATGGTAGAATGGTAGACACAAATTAGATTGCTAGAATCGAAGAGGAAAAATGAGTCCTTATCAGAGTGCATAATCCACTAAGAATTCCTTTGTCGTGGTTAAAAAGAATACAAAACTTGCCTGTACAGAGAACTGTCCTCATGAGGAAGGTTTTAATTCGGGAATCCGCTTGTGATTTAAGAGAATCTTTTAGCAAGTCTGTGTGTCACTTAAAAGTTTATTTGACTATGAAAATAATTACTGGGAAAAATGTGCCAAAGAAAGTGTGTGGATCCGTCTGTAACTGCACATTGCAAAGACTCTTGAATTTAGAAGTCAGGAATTAATTTCAGACAGAAGATGGCCTTCTTTGCTGGTTACCGCAAGGTAAGCGGATGTGCTACAAGCACTGGGACTCTGACAGTCAAGAAGTGAAAATGTAGCTTCCATGATGATGGCTAATTGTCTTCAGTCAGCATTTTGTAAACAGGTGCCCTTACTGTACAGGAGGACGGGAGGGGACAGAGCTTTTGCTGCTGCATAGCTTATAGCACTACTAAGAGCTTGTGTTTGCACAGAAGCCTTTGGGAATCATAGCAAAAGGTAATTTGTTTTTGTTTAGTTCATTATACTTAAATTTCTTCTCCTAGAAATAAAATAATGCAATATAAAGTACTTAAAAAAAAAAAGGCTTCCAGCTGTTTTTGAGGGACCTTTATCAACTACATAAGGGGGTGGGCTGTGGTTCTGGGTTGTAAGTTGGTGTAATTAGAAGAGGAGAGTCAGAGATCAACTTCTACCGGAATTAATTGGAAATTGTTCTAACTCTACAACAATAGTCAAATCTCAGAGAGAAAAAGATTGTCTTCCTTCTTTTGTACTGTAATACTTGTCTGCTGTACATTCTGCTGAACAACTTGGCCCAGGAGACTGTGGGCTGTAAGGATGAATGTACTGGGGGACTGATGGGGACAGGCTGCTGGTGTGAGGCTGTATTGGTCTTCTTTTGGTCCTGTGTTAGGTTGGCTCAGAATCTTCACAGTTTGTAACAAACTCTTCCCCAACAGGGATCCTTGCCACGTAATTGCTCAGTTACACTTATCTGTACTAAGACTGCAATGGCTGATCCCTGTAGATGCTTGGAATGAGATTTGGGGCTCTTTAGCAGCGTCTAGTATACCCTTACTTTTTAAACTTTTAGAGTCATAGCAAGTTAAGTTCTGGCCAGGTATGGTTGGAGCTCAAAGCACATAATGGCTTACTTGAAAGAGTTTTACTCAAGGTTAGAAATTAAGGTTACTGTCAAAGGCAGCTAATTGAATTGCAGGGCATGCTTCCCATTTAAGAAGCATCAGACATGCAAATCTTTCCACACTTATGCTTGCCACGTACTAACAATTAAAGCTTCTACCTGAAAACACCAGATAATTGTATTCATCTAAAGGGTGGAGAGGGGAAATCTTTCTTTTTGTGATATACTGGAGAGAAAATGATGGCCAATAGCTGATTAGGGTAACAAATGCACAGGAGCTGTTAAATGCAGCTTCTATTTTGTCTGGGTATTCTAAACGAAGGGTTTAATTTGAAAACGTCACGAATCTGACTGGACTTCAGCTCTCACTAACCTCTGGCTCCTTGAGTTTCTGCTAATGAGGTGCATTTCTCAAACTACTCAGCTAGAGTGTTTTGGGTTTTTTTAGAATGGCTCTGCTGGTGATGTGATTATTTGATTCTGAGACTGTCACCTTTGCAGTCTCTGGTCTTTGGAGTGATCTCTCTTGTCAGTTGCTTTCACTTTGCGGTTAAAAATTTCTATCATGACAGTGGGTATGTGTGCTTTAGCCTGGAACGTGCTGGACAATGATCTCTTGAGCATATGTTTTATCATGTATGAGAATGAAACATTTCACATATTTAATATTCCTGTGATCTTTGAGGGCTGCTCTTTTCCTGAATACTTTGGTGTTGTGTTGTGACCTTACCTGAGCGTAGTTTAGAGATCGAGCTGATGGCAAGTAGGGGTTAAGTATTGCCAGCTATTAAATATTTTCTGCTATTGCTTCAGCATATCTACAGTGTATAGAGATGTTTAGGACGTATTAGCAAACTTGCTGATCTCCAGTTCTTCTGTTAGGAAGAACTTGTAATAGTAGCATAGATCTGTACACAACAGCGGAGGTTGCTGGAAGAGATCAGAGAAAATCTCAATATTTCTAGTAAGGAAAGAAAAGCACCGACAAAAATAAATGACCCGTCTCTTACCACGAACTGTCATTGGCCATGGGTTTCATTTCTGTGGTTAACCTGTGCTGATAAGTCTCCTCATCCATGCACGTGAATTTCTAGGGTGGAGGGTCTTGGTTTCTTCAAGTATTTGCATCCTGTTCTGCAGTCAGTATTTCACCAGCATCTTTGAAGTTTTGTCATTCACTGACTGAACTGTGAGTAGACTTAAAAAAAATCATTGTGATTGAGTCAGAGTGATTTGGGAAGCTGCTGTCTCTCTGTTTTTATCTCTCAGCTCAAGATTATGGAGGGCTGTATGGTTGTTCCCCTTTATACTTAACTAGGTACTTTTGGTCTATGCAGCTAATCAGTAACATTTCACTTCAGTGATCTCATCTTCTCTGTGAAGTGGAGCTGTTGGCAGTCTTCACAGCTCCTGACACAGTTGGCATCTTGTGAGACATCTCTGCCAGTGTAAAAGACAAGCTGCTGGATTTTGGAGCAGTCTGGAAGGGAGGTGGGTACGCAAACTGGACTTGGAGTTGATGCCTTTTGTGCGTTGTCTGCAGGGAGAAATCAGCATTCAAGAACAGCAAAGGTTTCAGACTAGTTGTATAGGAAATTCATGCTTGTTGTGAGTCTTAGTATCCTTTTCCTAATTGTCTTCACACTTTCCTCAGTAATAACAGGTGGAGATGTTAATGATGATATCATGTGCTATTTGTGACTGTGACTTAGTATAATTGAGAATAATGATAACATAATAATGATAATGGCCTCGTACTGCAGCAGTGGAAATAGGATGGTAATTCCTTGTCAGTTAATCGAAAAAATAATCTTGCTTGGGATCTACAAAGGGAGGGAAAGGAAGCTAGGAAAACTGTTACAGTCTGAAAAACAGGGTGCAATATGTTTAGAATGTGCCAAATATGTTATGGGGACTGTAAAAAAAAAAAAAAAAAAAAAAACAACAAACACCAACAACAGTTGTATTTAATGAACATTAGCATGATCTATAAAAACAGATGTTCTCCCTCAATGAAGCATTAATTAAAGATAGAGATGAGTTGAAACAAAGACTGAAAAACCTGCTGCAACTGGAGCCTTTTTGTGGTAGAGCTGATTCATTGAATCTAGCCTTGGAATACAAGTTCTAATGAAGATGAACCTTGAGATCAGGCAGGTAAATGTATTGTTCTATGGCCTAGCACAATACGTTCCATTTACATCATGTTGGAAGTTAAGCTTGGTATGAATTGCAGTTGTAACAAGCAGTTTGCCCTGTGGTTTCAGTGAAGGTACCTGATGGTGATAACTGCTTTACAAATGCTGAGGACATCTAGCTCTGTGTGGAGCACGTTAGTTACAGCATGGTGGAGCTGCAATGTGCCTAAATGAAAATGAATAAATTCAAGTGGGTGAATAAACGTTGCTGCCTCTGGTAACTATAAAGTAAAAGAACTGCTTTAACTAAAGACAGAAGAGGTCAATTTATGGTTGGGTTTTTCTAGTCTGAAAAAGATAGTAAATTGAGGCAGAGGATGCTCGCTCCAATAACAGCTTGTAAATTTAAGCAGGAGTAGTGGGCTGTGTGTGTCTGTAAGTGAATGCTGGAAAGTGGTACTAAAAAAACAATGACTGCAACTTCCTGGTAAGCAGGGCAAGACATGAAAACATGGAAAATAGAAATAATTCTTTAAAAGCTTTTTATCTCTTTAATTAGTGTACTGGCTCAAAATCTCCTGGGTGTTGCTGATGTAGTTCAGGTTTAAAACAATGGCTAATTTGCTTAATTGCGTGCTTGAGCTACTTTTATCTCTCCAGAAAGCACAATTGAGTGAGTTCCTCTGTGCTATTGCAGTTCTACCTGGCATACCCCAGAGCTGCTCAGAGGGATGTGAGCATTATTTTGGACCTATTTTTCCTCTTAGCTCTGCCCAGACAGTAGTATATGTTTCATGCATAGCTGTCTGCTGACTGCTTTTGTTCTCTCCTAACTTTAACACACACATTTTTAAAAAGCAATTCAGAAGACTGTGCGAAGAAAATAGTGTGGCAAGTCTTTTGGGTCCCGAAATGCATCTTTGTTGAAATTAGTTGGGAGTTTCATGTAGTTAAGGATGGAGGTGCATAGTTGAACCAGCTTAGAGTTAGTCTGTTTCCCATCCTAAAAGGTAAAGAAAATGGGACAGAAAACAGTAATTAGAAATGAAATCTTCTCTTAGAGAAAGGAGAGGGGAATGGAATTCTTCTGAAGGAAGAATGCACATAGTAAGATCAGAAGTACTTATTTTTTCTGTTGTAGTGGAAGGGATGAAGAGGCTTAGAAAAGATAAATAACTGGTTTGAGAGTCTTTAGAGAGAATTCAGCTGTAGTCTCCTATACTCACCACAGTCATCTAATGAAGTTATTTAATATTCAAGCCAGAGTTCAGAAACAGGTATTTCAAAGTAATTTTACTTGCTTTTTGGTCTTCAGGAGAAGCATGTCTTGCCTTAATTTATTTTGTTCACAAAAACTTGGCTTCTGCAAGTTATGCATCTGGTAAATATCCATCCTTATTTGTCAAATGATTTAATTCTGAAATAAAGTGGTTCTTCCTTGGAACGTGCTTGCTTTTATAGGTATCTTCAAGGATTTTTCAGTTTGTGAAGTTCATCTTTTCCAGGGGAAACTGAGCACAGATAGGAGTAGATGTGCATCAAATTTGACTTGCAGTTGTAGGTGATCAGGTGTGCTGAGCAGTGTAGCAGCAGGGTAAAGGCTTGAGAAAACAGGCTTTGATCATGCAACTGTAAGTATTGGCAAAGTTGATTGCAAGAGGACAAGGGTCATAAATCGATCAGGTTATAATGAAGATTGAATGCGGAGAAACTGGGGAAGTAGTAATCTGTTCTTAGAACGCATAATTCCTCTGTGAAGGAAAGAGGATTAAATGCTGCTTAAAATATTGCAATTCCTGTGTTCTGGGGTCCAAGGCCATAATGTGTCACAGTTCTCCCACGAGTGTTGGAGGGTGGTTATGCAGCCATCTATGCAGATCACACCTTCGATACCTTGATGGTACTTAAAATTCATCTTCCAACACCAACTCACTGCCTCCTCGAAGTCTTTGGGTTTGTAATACAAGATACACATGAATTGCATTGCTTGGCAGAACTGAAAACCAAAGTACCTTGCTATGAAGACCCTTCACAAGCATTAGGAATAACAACTGACTCAGTAATGCAGGAAGTGTGGTTTCTTTAACCCCAGGCAACCTGCTGAATATTGGACTGATCTGTTTTCTCTTTTGAGAGGACTCAGATGGAATGAATTAATGCAAACGTATTGATTGTTTTCCAAATGATTGACAATAATTAGTGGTGTTTCAATTCCCCATGGGTTTCTCAGTGTTCTGGTACTTTCTCAGTCTCTGCTTCCAGTCTGTGAGTGCTCCTATTGTATCAAAACCTAGTTTTTGTATGGTTGCAGAAGGAAGGGTACCAGTGGAACTACTGCTACTTAACATTCCGTAATGTAATCCATGAGATTATGCATGGCTTGACTTGACTGGGCAGAGAATCCATTTTTGTTGTTTTAGTCAGGAGCTCTTAGAAGTTTTTTGTGTTTTTCTCAACAAGATGTCAGGATCCCAGCAGGCTTTCTGAATTCATTACAACCTCTCAACAGTTTAAGACAAGAAGGCTGAGGTAGAGAGGAAAAGAATAATTGAAGATGATAGTTGTCAGAATAGTTTGCATGCCCGCACATCTGCATTGCTGTATTGGGATCTCTTCCTCAAATAAAAGCTGATGCTGCAGCAATGTGTTGGTTGTTCCTAGAGAAAAACGGTAGTCCTTGGTTGATCAGCTGTCAAGAAAATGCTGTTCTTTTCCAAAAGCTCTTGATGAGAATTTACATCTTACAAAATAGGATTATGGAATTGGGCTGGACTGTCATCTTCAGCTTTTCCTATGAAGCAAGTTAGAGATAATCTACCTCTAAAATAACGTCAGTCCTGAGGGAATATTCATTTCATCCTCTCACTCATTTACTTTGCTGTTTCCTAGCTGAATACAAATCTTTAATTTGTAAACACCTTGCTGCTGCTGAAACTGATTTTTCCATTGATAATTGTGAAACTTATAGCCATGTCTGACTGTCAGCCAACTACAGAAGTACAATTACTGTTCACTGAGGTATCCCTGACTGTGCTGGCACTGGGGGATGCTTAAACTCTGAGCTCTGATTTGTTCTCAGGCTCAAAATAGCAAGTAAATAGCAAGGACCTGTAGTGACCACCTTCCATAGGTGTTTGTTCTGGCTTCTCCCTCTACCCTCTTGTTGCTCAAAGGCTCTCAGTGGGCAGTTTGTACCAGTAGGAAACGGTAAGGATCAGAGCAGTCAGAAGATGGAATGTGAGCTTTTTTAAAATAGACAAGGGTAGTTCCTATGTCTTTTTTCTGAGAGCAGTATTCCTTGTGGGAAGAGTCCAGCCACTGCTCTGAAGACAGATTTATTCCCAGCTCTACCATTTCCACTGCAAAGAGAGGCAGATGGTGCAGTGGTGTCTCTGGACCATATGTTCTCTGTTTGCTCAATTGGTTCTTTTGTAATTCTGCACTGGTTGCTCCACCTGCTTGTTTCTGAAAGATGGATGGTCTCTTTGCTGATTCTTGTCTGTTGTTTTTACTGTATTTTCCCTGACCGCACTTCTAAATGTCACTTTCTTGGAATTGTCGAGCAGTGACTTTTGGAGCATTTAAATCAAAAGGATATGGCTGAAACAGCATAAGGTGGGAAGGTTGCGTAGTCCAAGCAGTTGCAGTGCGTTCTGTCAGATTTATGAATACATGTTCTTGCTTATGCTGGCTTAACTTCAGTGACTTTGCTGTAAGTGTTCCCAGTTTGCTGGTAGTTTAAAATAATTAATTGAAATTGTTTTGTTGGCATTTTACTTGGCTATAATACATCGGGTCTGCCCAAGTTGGCCATCATTAAGAATATAGTATAGTTTGATAAATATTTTTATTAAATCTTCATTCACTAGCTGGAAGGCAGAGTTACCATTTTAAGATAACTGACAGGCATAGTGCTAAAGCAAGATTACACTGTCAGGATGCAGAGATAAATTTAGTCAAAATAGGCTGTTAGTACTAAAACATCCTCTTCTATAACACAAAGTAATGCATATTCGTAATAGTGTTGAGTGAGCTCTTAAACAAGTAATTTCTTTTAAAATTCCAATTAGAGTAGATCATCACTAATAAAGACACCATTTTATCCTTTCTCTGACAAGCAGTAGAGACATAACTTATCAGTACAATGGAAGGAAGCTCCAAGGAAGGAGCAGCATGCTTCTGGTGGCCCATAGGCTTCCTCAGTTCCTTCTTTTTCTTCTTTCTGGTGGGAAATATAAATAAACTCCTGCAGTTCTGTTTTGAGTGGGTTTCCTAATAATCCCATTGATTTAAGTTGAAAATGGTGTGAGAATTAATTGAGGAAAATATGTAAGAAACAAATCAGCGTTTCCAGTGACTTCTCTCCAGCACTGGCTGTACCCACTGTTCTGGTACCTGCAGCCCTTGCAGTAATGGAATGACTGCAGGAGTGAAGCTTCTTGCTGAGCCCTGTTTGCTCGGCGTTGGCTGGTGGGCTGTAACAGGACTGAATATCCCCTTCTGCTCTTCTAGTTGTTCTAATAATTGCTATTTGGAGTCGAGAATTCTCTTCACCAGCACATCCTTGTTGCTGAATGTGTCCTCCTACTGCTTGTATTTGGTATACTGTGTGTCTCTGTCTCAAGAATATCTCTTCTGGCTTTGCTTTGCATCCTCAGGTAGGTTGTGCTAACAAGCTTTGTCCAAGTGTGGTCAGAACCATGTTCTGTCTGTGGCAGAGGAATGAACTGATAAAGAGGAATCTAGTAGAGCAAGTAACTGACTGACACGAATCTCCTCTTCCTTTTGGTTTCCTTAGGTGTATGACAGATGTTTATTGACAGATTTATGAGCAGGAAAGATTTGATCTGGCACTTGAACCATGTTAAGACTAAGGGACGTTGTAAAGGATAAGTTGATGAATAGGCCAACTTGTCGAGCTACATTGGCTGAAAAGCAGTTTTAAGGTGCAGAAGGAGCTACAAATGTGAGAGAGAGCTTTGAGATGAAGAAAAATGCTGGCACATGACTAAATGGAGCATAAGCTGGCCCTGGATGTGCGTGAATCCAAGTCTGAAGGCTTAGTTTAAATGATGAGAATAGCATTTTAGTTCAGCAGTTCATTTTGTTAAATCAGAACTTCAGAGGAAGACAACTGAAATCTGTTCTGTTTGTGGGCAACTGCACAGCTCGTATGTCATACCAAGGACATACCAAGGCTGCTGTTGTTCCAGGCAAACACTGAAACATGGGGCACTATCTTGAGTGTCTGGAGAACTGCAATAAGATTTCACTTAAGTGTGTTCTGTTTGCCGAAAGATTACATATCTTTAGTCTTTTAACTCAAAAAACTGATTACTATTGATCTTCTTTCTCCCTCCCCCTCCATGCTAGTCAAGTTTAGACGTTGTTTTGTTAAATTCAGCCATTTTTAATTTGAAATGTTTTTATATTATCAAAACTAATGTGAAATCGTGCCTACTAAAGCAGGCTTTCTAATCCTTACCTTAGGTTTCTGGGTAGTTTTGTGAATCAAACCTTTTCTTTTTGCATCTCTCCTTGAGGAGGGGGGAAAAAATAATTGGAAGGCACTGCCAGTTGGCTCTCCCTAGTAGCACACAAATGACAACCAATGAAGGAAATTTTACCTGCTTCCATCTGCGGTTGTGCACAGTGTGCAATCTGAGGGCATGCGTTATCTAAAGGCTTTCCTGAGATTTGTTTTTTCCATCTTTCTTCTTCTATCACCATTAAAAGACAAGGCACATGTGAAGGCTGAGATATGAATATTAAAATAATGTCAAGAGGATGCTCCTGCAAACCAGTTCAGGGGAGGTTTTAGTAGTTTCCATCTAGATGGTGATGATATATGTTGATTAATCCATATGACTTCACTTGTGTATGTGCAGTGATTCCATCAGATGCTTTATTGCCTACAGAGGGAGTTGCAGTTAGAGTTCACCTGTCGTCTTATCAAAATTTATTTAAAGAAGGAAAACAATGTTTCCTCAAAGAGCTGCAAATTCCCTTTCATTACAGGGAATACTCAGTCCCCTACCAATCATTGTTGTCCTTAAAGTACAAGGATGTTGCCTCATCTTTTCTTAAGAAACTTCCTTTTCCAAGATGCCAGATACTGAATGGGCTGTGGGAAACAAGTCCTGCTTGCTGGAGAAGAGACTTCCTGCAGACCAGGACCTGGAGTAAGGGGCAGGTTGAGATGCAGGTAGGGAGGTGAATTAACACAGGGCAGGGAAGTCTGCAATGGGAGGAAGAGTTGAAGTATAGAAACGGCAAGAAAGAGTTCTAGTGTTTGTTCTAGGTCTTTGGAATTGCATGCTGCTCTGTACCTACTTGTGCTACCTGGTGTAGGGAACCTGCTTTGGCAGGGAGGTTGGACTCTATGATCTCTGGAGGTCCCTTCCAACCCCTACGATTCTGTGATGCTGTGATAATGCAAACAGCACATTAGTGCAGCACTAGGAAGGCTGTAGTCTTTCAATGCATGTTGGTACTTTGTAGTTTTAATTCTGTATTTGATTGAGGATCTGAGATTACTTGAGACTAAGTATTTTCATAATTAAAATACCTCACTATCTTTGGATGAAAGAGAAACTGCAGATGATTGTAGAGGTGTGAAAGGAACCTGCATAACAAGAGAAGAGTTTCTTGCTTCTACATCCGTAAATAAATGTTTGATGTAGAAGAACGCAATGAACAAGACTCAGCATGTTTGTTGTGGTTTAAGGAGTGAACACAAGTTGTGCACCGTTACACAACTAAGTATCCATAGTATGGCTACTGTGCTGAACCTGTATGCTTATTACTTGCAGTATTTCTCTTAATTCTGAAGCAAATGACTTTCACTTTCATGACAGTTACTCTTATGAATGTTTGAACTGGCAGGCTCCTTTATAAGCTCTTTTGTGGGGATTTCATTCCTTTAAGGATGAGGAATCAAAGATATTTTGTGGCAGAATGAGTACTATAGTGAGGGAGAAATGGTGCATGATGCCCTGCTACCTGTAGGTGAATAGTCCAGAAGACTTAACTTTTAGAAGCAGTGCAGAGACAAACATCTTTTTCTTCACTGAACCTCTCTCCTTACTCTTGCTGCTGTTTCATGTTTTGCCACTGATGCAGCTGTTTCTTACAGGTGGAGAAAATGCAGTTTCCTTGTTTACGGGTCACTTTCTTGCCATAAAGTCTCTAATCACCTCAAATGGTTGAGACCTGGATTTATGTTCTGTAAGACTGCCTACCCCCAAGCCAACTTCAGGATTAAAATAATGATCATAAATAAACTATAGAACAAAGTCAAAGTGTCAAGTGAGAAGGAAGAAGAGCAGTGTGAAGGAACTGTTTACAAATAAGTGGCCCACCAGAGATATAAATAAGTTATTTTTCTTCCCACATCCAGCAGGGTGGAGAATCACCGAAGCTGCAGATTTATGTAAATATGGGTATACATATGTATTCATGCAGCTAAATTCTGTCAGCATTCCTGTATATATTGGAGGATTAGATGACAGTTGTTTTTATTTAAGTAGTGTCTGGCATCCAGTCTGTTTGCTTTAGTTGTGATTTTGTACTTATTTTCTTTCCTTCCCCCATCATTTCCATCTGTGAACACACTTATATCCACCTTTCACTTTAAATTGTAACCTCATCAGGAAATATAAATTGACCACATTGTTTTCTGGAGGACATGATGAAATATCTCTGCCCTCTGCAGCTTGACTTTTGCTATTGCTGTTGCCAGCTCCCTGCTAGTAACAGCTTGGGGTGTTGCACTGTGAGCTGCCTGGCTGGGGAACAGGGACCTGGCTGCTCTGGTGCCAGCTGACTCCCTAACCAACTTGTTCACAGCACGGTCACTCAAATGGTGTTCCCTGTGCAACTGGTGGATGCTATGCTGCACCCAGGAGCAGGAGGGGAGGCAGGAGATGCTGCCACAGGCTTCGTTCCTGAAGCACAGCATTCTTAGGAGTTGTTCTACTCTGTGTCTTACACTTCTACAGCATCAGTGCTTGAGCTATGGGGTGTAGGATTGCCATACGTGTGATAGTTGAACTCAGATGGTTTGAGGTCCTCTGAGTGTTTCCCCACCACAATGAGAAGGGAGCTAATACTTCTGTCTTTTTTGGAGGGGTAAATCCTGGTTCCTTTGCGCTGCTTTTACTTTGTATTTTACTGAGCTGGTGTCTTCTCTCCCATTGGTACTGTGCACCTCATCCATGCAAAGGTACTTCCCCAGGTGCCTACCATCTCCTTTATAGCTGTGATTATGGCAGGGAAACAGGAACTGCACAAGCGTGCCCTTGGTAACAGAGCAAGGCATGTGCAGAAGTGCGTTGCTGTCACCTAGTGATGAACAATGATGGACTTGCCAGTTGTCAATTAATTGTATGGATCACAAGCATAGCTCGTGCAGCTGTTACCAGGTTTTGTAGCCAAAGCTGTTATGAAAAGAGCAACGGTGAGCTCTCCAGCAGATGCTTGGGCCTGGATTGCAGCCAGTCCTGCAAGGAAGACCTACTAACCCTTCCTCTCTTGTGCTCTTTCCATTTGGAAAGGAGTCTACAAGAGCCCCTGTGGAGGGAGAAAATGTCATTACTGTGATTCACAGTTTCACTGTAGCACGAGAGAGCAGAACCTGCATTCCTAGAGCAGGTTTGTGGAAGGCTGCAGAAGACCTTGTAGGCTCTTGTGCTGTGTATGGCAAGGCAGAAACTGTACTTAAGTATCTGCCTCTCACACAGGAGAATGCGTAGTGCGGCTTCTTTACTCATTTAGTAAGCAGGAACAGTGTCATAATGGAGTAACCAGAATTTATGGGTAGTATTTGCAGATGTGATTATTGTAAGTTTGTGCCTCCATTAGCTATTACATACATCTCTCTGAAAGTAATGTCTCACTTCTGTAGGAACTACAACAGATACAAAGAGCACAATAGCACTACTTAATAAAGCAAATTTACAGATACAAAGCAAGTCTTCAGTGTTGCCATCGCCATTAGCTCTGTGTTTTTGCCAGAAATGCATCAGAACCTACATGCTGTGCTTGCAGAAATCTGCATGGCTATCTGAAATGTGGCTTGTTTCAGCAGTGTGAATGACACCGCTTGCTGAGCTCACATCCAGTGTTTGGTCACAAGAAACATTCAGCAGGCATCAGTGGCTGTAGTTCTTTCCACATGGAAGAATTGAATTCCACACCTTCACCACCTATGCGCTCCCATGTCAGGTGCCATTCAGTCAGAGTGCCCCTCTGCTGCCATCTGTACACAGCAGCAAAATGTTATGGGATATTGGTGGGAAGGCACAACCTCTGCTGCCATTCCACCAGCATTGTTACGGGCTCATGCAATAAAATAGGAAGCATTATTTTTGAGCAGCGTGCTGGTATCCCGACCCATAACAAAGTACTCCAAAAGGAAGTTCCTTCCTGTGCTAGAAGAAAAGTCATCTGTGCTGCCTCTTTTATGCCTTGAAGCTTTCATCCTAATGCCTAGCCAGGAAAAACTGGCATAAGAGCAGAAGGGGGAGATTCAGTGTCCCTTGCAAGCGTTAGGGTCAGCTGTGCTTTACATAACTGTCAGATGTCCACTCCCTCTTCAGCTTCGATTGATCATTTCAGCCTTAATGAGTATCCAGTGGTGAGTTTCTCAGCCTAATTGTATGCTGTCAGGCAAAGTGCCTTCATGTGGTCATTTTGTAGCATTTCTAAGCTTTTTTAAATCTGCTGTCTTGCAGCTCTGATTAATTTTGGTTATTACACTTAAATACTATGGGACTGATGTATGGCCACTGACATACCAAGTATGAAGGGGCCCCCCTGTCTTCCCCTGATATGCAGGTTTTGGATATACAGTTGTGGTACTTGGATTGTGTGCCAGGAAAACATCTGTACCTCGATCATCAATGGTGTCGTACTGATTGCATCCAGCAGCGCCAGGAATGCTTTTCCTTGATTAATATTCTGATGTCCAACCTGCTAACTTTAGTTTTGTTCCCCTCTCTTTAATTTTCTTATTTAAAAAATTTGTATTTGTGACCCAGCTATTTATCAACCTTCACAGTCTAGGTTCTGGCTTTGTAAAACATCTTTTGGTTCATTCTGTTATCTGCTGTTCATTTAATAGATAGGTTTATTATTTTAATAATCAGGTTTATTATTTTCATCTTTTTTCTTATTCCAGAGCTGATAGAATATCCTGAGTACCTTCAACTTAGCTTCTGGGGCTTGAGGTAACCTATAGGTCGAAAGCAGAGGCTGAGTAGGGGAATTGATTTAAAAAATAATAAATAAATAAATAAATAAATAAAAATACATCTTTAAAAAGCTATAGATACAAATCTATCAGAGGAAAATAAGAATCTTCCATCTTCTTGTGTAGAATCTCATGGTCTTTATTGAAATGAACAAAATACACTTTGCTTCAAGGTCTTTTCTGATAACTTATCCTCTGTATGCTATTATCCCTTTTTACCCAAGCATTCTTTTTATTCCCTGTTTTCTGAACTGCTCATGGAGTTCTCTTGTTGGTTTAAAGCAAAGAGCTCCGTGTGTTCCCATGATCATTCAGCAACTTCCTCTGCTGCATTTTAATGGAGGTAAGTCTATCTGCTGGAAAGATCTTCTATGTGATAAACTGATTTGAGGCAGAGTAAGAGTTAGGATGACACATCTTGTCTAATCCATTTCCCTTTTTAGTCTTTTGAGTTTGAACAAGAAGTTACCATTGCCTGAAATAGTGGTTGCAATGACAGTCTTCTGGGGTGTGTGCAGAAGTGAAATGTCTGTAGCATATGGAAACTTACAGAAGCTGTGGTGTTAGTTATGAAGCCATGTGCCTGCCTGAAAGCACTGCTGCAGTAAGTACGCAGGATACAGATTCTGTCCTGCAGAAAACTGATGTTCTGAACTCTTTTTCTATTGCAGATCTCAATGTAAAAACCAAAACTTGTGTTGCCTCAGTGTGTGACCATTTTCCATTGGAAATGGGTGAAGTGAATCAGGGCTTTCTATGCAAGCACCAGGGCTTTAGTGTTTCAGAACTGCAGTGTTATCTGCTTGACAAGCCCCAAATGTTTTCTTGAATTTTCCCAATGGA
Source organism: Phasianus colchicus (assembly GCF_987193195.1). Taxonomy (NCBI): domain Eukaryota; kingdom Metazoa; phylum Chordata; class Aves; order Galliformes; family Phasianidae; genus Phasianus; species Phasianus colchicus. Next base: position 10,938,854 of record NC_143453.1, on the reverse strand, counting down.
AGACTTCTATCCAAATTATTTTTTCTTTTCAAAAATACTATATTTTCCTTTTTCTAATGGAAAACTTGTGGTTACCTTAAACATACTGGTGTTACTAGTTCATGGAAAGATGGTTTTTATTTCAGGATTTCTCTCTATGACAGACAATTCTTAAACATAAGACAGATTATGGCTTTTGTTTATGAAATCTCAGCCTGGTGGGAAGGGCAGAACAGTGTGTTTTCCTGTGTTGATTTAGGCATGGTGTCATAGGATCTCAAGGCAACAGCTGGCTATCTGAAGTTATGTGCTGTCTACTTGAAACTTCAGTTACAGCTGGTTCTGAGTTCATCAAATGATAATCACTTAGCATTTGAATCTCTATTTGTATAGTATAGCAGGGTAGGAATTGCATTTAATGTTTTGTGAGAACTTCCTTGAACTTGAATTTTTTTGATCTCCAAATGAAGCAATGCTTCAGCAATTGTTTGTACTCTGGTGTTGTTTTTTTTTAAGTGGGCTTTAAAAAAAAACTCACATGAAGAGTAATCTCATAACAGAACAAAAAGGTTCTGTGCTGGAAATTTCAAAATCAGCATTCAGGGCTGACTTCTGTCTAACCTGCATCAAGGAGATGAGGCAAAGACAGAAGTTAAAGCTATGAGAAGTATTGAGAAAATTGGACTAAGTAAGTAAGAGGATGAGAGGAGGAAAAAAATTGAGGTATAGAAGGGGAGAGAACTCTGCAGCTGAGACTTGAAAAGAATGGTTTAAAAAAAGTGCAACAGAAGGCGTCTTGCCCAGAAAGCGTGGTAGTAAATCAAGAATGGTAGTGCAGAAAATGGAGGAGCCTCTGCAAAGCTGTTGGAAGTGATTTCAAGTCTGGCTGTTGGTAGAATGAGAAGGTAATGTGTGGGATGTGATGGCTGTGTTCTGCACGAGTAAGAAGGTAAGGCCTAAATCCTTGAGGAAATTTCTCTGGATCACTCATTGCAGGTGAAGTTCTAGCATCTGTGTACTTTGATATTTGCTTTAAGCTGTGTATTTTGCTAATTAGCTTTTTCTATCCCAGGGGACTGTGTTAATGTAATGGGTTTAACCTTTCCAAGGTGAAATGCCAGAAGCAGGCTGGGGAGTATGTTCTAGTAATGAAGTATTGCCCCAGCACATGGGAGAAAACATCTCAAAGATCTGCAATCTTTCTTTACTGTTTTCAGAAGGTCCCCATATTGATCCTTCCTGTTTAGCAGCAGGTACCAGCTCTGTGGGAAGATGCAATCAATAGCTCAGTGCAACGGCCTGACAGTTATTTACTCATCAGCTCATTAGGGTGGGGAGAGTAGATTATACTTCTCATAATTTCACTATTGACTAGCACGCCACACTTGGCTTTTCTTGCCTTTTTTTTTTTTTAAATTACCAAATAATGAATAAGCCTGAAGAGGTAGGGGGAAAATATTTTATAATGAGAGATTCCTGTAAAAGTAAAGAATGATTCATAAAAAGACAAAACTTAAACAGTGATCAGGTAAAAACATGATAGGAAGAGTGCTGGCAACGTAGCATTGGATAAAAGAGTTCCTGCTTTGCATTAATATGATGGATGGGACAGGAGCTGGCTGGGTGTGCCAGCTGGAATCCCTTGCTGTGATCAGTGCTTGTCCAGTGCTGCTGACTGAGGTGGGAAAAAGCAAACTTACTCTGAAGTCTGTTAGTGCCTGCAAATGGGGGGAGAAGACAGCTTTTTGCTTCCCTGGACTGTTGGCCATTAATAATTTGTACAGTTGATCCCCTGCCCCAAAGATCCATGCTCACCTCCCTGGCTTTGTTGTGATGCACAATATACACTCATCCAGTTAGAAACAATGGGATTTGAGCATGTTTCCGTACTATAAAATGGGAGTGCTATTTCCCTGGTTCAGGAAAGCAGACCTACAAACCAGGACTGTGGTTTCCTTGATTTCTTGCCAAGTTGCTGTGTTTTTTTTGCCTATAGGGAGTGTTTTCATCATTTTGTATCTTTGTGACATGAAACATAGTATTGAAGACCGATCCTCCTTGATTTCGTATGATCTTGTGGGTCTTTTAAATTTGCTTTCTGTATCACCCATCTTGGGGTGAGCAGGTATGTTATCTGCTGGGGAGTGACTGGAATGTTGGATCCAGGCACTTCAAAATCTTCTGCGAAGAAAAGCACTCAGTGAAGCTAAAAAACTAATTTATGAGAGCCATTCAGAAAGGGAAAAGCGTCAGGAGCACTGTTCAGCCCTCACATTGATTTTCTGTGACTGCTTGTATTCTGAGGTTGTGCTTACATACATTGCCTGAAAAACTGTCTCCTTTGCAGCTCTCCTCCAAGGTTGCATTTTCAATTTTTGATTATAGGCATTATAAGATCTTTTTCTCGTCTATTTTTCATTGCCAGGAAAGAACCAATTTTCCCATTGTAAGAACTAAGTGGCACTAAGGGCTTTTTGTAAAGGCACTAACTACAAGTTTTACTTGCTGGGTATTGTGAAGTATTGAGGCTGGCTGATTATTGCTCGTCTCAAAAGCAATCTTCCAAAATTAGACTGTAGGCTATATAAATGAGAAGGCTTATTGCTAAAGCACTTGAAATTGACCCAACAAAAAGGAAGCTTTCAGTGGAAACTTCTCCATTAGATTCAGTAAGCCCTAATCAGGTCTCTGTAATAAAGCAGCATTTCAGAAACAGGATACTTCAGGAGCAGGTATAAATTATCCATAGAGACCTGGATAGCAAATATTAATAAGAGTTAACCAGAAATATTTATGCGACCACATCCTTAAAGCAGCGATTTTCTATTCAGAGCCATTGCATGCAGGAGTTAATGTCTATCGATGCGCTATGTTCTTTGGACAGTTAAATATTAATGAAATTAAAGCTCTGTAGCATCCCAGTGGGAGAATGTAATGGCACATCATCTTGGCTAGCAGTTTTATTTTACAGTAAAGTAAGCTTAGTTCTCACACTGATGCATCTGCTGAAAGCAGTAACAGAGCCATTGCGAAGGCTGCTGCATCGCACTGGTATCACAAGAAGCTGTGCAAATACTCGACTCAGCAAGGTTGCTCAGTTAGTACTGACTGGTAAAATATGATTGCAGGCTTGCCCAGCTCCCTGTGCTTCTCAGAGCATGGCTGTCTGCCTCAGCAGAGCACTTTGCACTGGGCCACCCCATTTCAAGTAGCTGAGAGGCAGAAAACTGACAGCTCCATTTCATACAAAGAGAGAAAATGAGAACCTTAAAAGCAGGCTGCTGAGGGTTGTGTTTAATCACGTTTTAGACCCCATAAGTGGGGACAAGTTTTACTGGCTAGACCTGAGCTGAAGTGGAGTGCATTAGTTTTACAATGGAGGTATGTGGCTATAAATTCTGCTTGGTTTTTTTTTTTTTCAGTTTCACTGGGCATAGGGAAGAGTCCTTTGCATGCATGGAGAGAACCCATAGAGCGGGGTGACGAACAGGCCCTGTGTCTCATAGCTGTCTGTCACTTCTACTTGTTTACATTTAACACTTAAGAAATGCAAAGAATCGTTCTCCTTCCTAAAGCCTTTCAGAAGTGTCCTAATTGACACCACGCAGTAAAAGCCAAGCTCTTGGAGCAGTGACACGTTGTCATTGTAGCTGAAGAGAGCCAGCAGTGGCTAATAAATCATAAACCTGTTTTCCAAACCCTATCCTAATTATTCTTTGATTCTAAGATCATCTTGCCAAGACTTTAAGGCAAATAGAGTTTGAAAGGTAAACACGAATGGTGAGCAAAGCTGTTCTCAGAGGAATACGTGAAGGGAATGGCTGAGAAAGGAGCAACTGTGGGACTGACTGCAGTGCTGCCAATGCAGTCTTGACTGTGTTTCTGTGGGAAAACACAGTTGTTTGGTGTTTGCTTTTTTTTTTTTTGGAGAAAATCTTTCTACCTCCCTTTTTCTCTATTTTCTTTTTTCATTTTCCAATAATTAAGTGGAAATTGATGCCCAAAGCAGGCCATTGAGTTACTGCTTAGGAATAGTAGAATTCAGTGATGGAAAAACACATAAATACAACAGTATTTTGCAGAGTGGTCCTCTGTGTGGTGGGGATGGCATTGGTCTCTGGTACCACTTTGCCACTGGTGATCCCTTTTGTAGGGGGCTGCTTGCTGCTGGAAGTCTTGTGAGCTTCTGTGCCAAAGTCAACGCAGGAGTTTCCGTGGGAAAGCTTTGCAATTTAGGAGCATCTTTGGGAGTGTCAAGCATTTGAATTTTTCATGGGTTCTTAATCTCTTCTCTGGATACAAATATGAGAGGAAATGATTGTGAATGCTCTGGGGTAAAATTGCAGAAAATGTCTGGAAAAATTAAATTAGCCAGATGGTTACAGTCAGCTTGTCTGGAATGCCACTGAATGCACACAGTCACCTTACACAGTCCTATGGAGGAGTAGATAGAGCTGACAAGTGCAGTGGGGACCAGCAGCCAGGAACAGGAGGCTGCAGTGCCCAGGGCAGGGGCTGCAGGTCAGCTGGGCAAACATCAGCAGCTAAAAGAAGGCTGGGTGCACTCACCTAAATGTACTGGAGGTGCTGTATCTGCTTGGAGGTTAAGTGAATTAAGAATGTAAACTAAATGTTGCTGTGCTGTATGTCAGTACTCCAGCTGGTATAGCACTAACTCATGGAAACACACAGCCATACGTTCAGCTCCAGTGGTGGCAACTCCAGTCACATTCAGTTAGAGGAGATCTGTCCTACATCTAATCCTGGAATGAGGATTTCTATAGCAAATGTGATCCTGCTCAACAGAACCTTTGATAAGCCCCTCTTTATAGGTTATTTGTGCCATTTTCTCTCCAAATATCACAGTTTGAAATAGAAAGTGGTAATTTAACACTGGTCAGGTGACAAATGTGTTGCTCACAGACTTGGGTTTTATATATATATATATATGTATGTATGTATAGATACACGTATATTTTTTTTTAAAATCCTCTTTATGCAATGCTGCAAAGCAGATAGAAAGCAAGTTGCAAGCTCTGCTAAAATGGCATGAAAGGAAATAGAAATGCATATTGCTGTAACCCTTCCTTTCACCATCGATGTGCAATTCTAATGCTTGCAGGGCTGGTATTGGAATTGTTCCCAATCTGCTGATGAAGACGGAATGAATTAGTTCATTTCCATGCCCTTTGAAAGTGGATGATAAGCATATTCACAGAAGGTCTGAGATGCTGTTGCACTTATCTATGTGCATTCTCTAAAGAAATTGTTTCTGTTGGCCTCTTTAAAGGAGGAGAGTTGAACAAAGCAGCGTGCTATCAATTGAGTGACGGTAGCTACAAAGCTTTTCCGTGGAAGAAAGTATCTTCTTATCAACCTTCAACTTAATAAAAAGAAAAAAATCCACCCACTTAACCACTTTCCCAATCAGAGCTCAGTTTGGACCTCAGTTCGTAACTTCTCTTTGGGGCTCTCAATTTAGATAAAAAAAAATTTAATGGAAATCTGTGAATGGAACAGTGACTTTGGTTTTGTGAATGTGCAACACTTAACCTTTTCTCTATGAATTATTTAGCACCTTAGGGGGCAAAACATTCTAAACCAGGATTACGTTTAGTCCTTTTGATAGTTATAGACTAAAATGAAGTTATCTCTTAATTAAAATTGATCTGTCAGCACATGACATGGAATGGGTTTGTCCAATCATATTGGAGGAAGCCAGGACAAATGTGCAGGTCTTATTATGTCCTTTACTTCAAAGGAAAAAACCTAATGAAGAGGAAAGGATTGTCAGCCCAAGGTTATAAGCTAAGGAAATTCTTAAATGACTAATTATTTTTTTTAAATAGGAGAATTACATCCTTGAGAGAGCTGAGAATTCACGTTTTTGAATGAGAGCAAGAGGGCTTTGGTTTTTGGTTGGTTGGTTTTGAGGTCTTTTTAACTGCATTGGTTGTTTTTCTTTAATAGCTGGATAAACCTGCTCTTCCTGTAGCTTTTGCGTTCTGCACAGCATAGATGAAACACGGGAAGCACAGAGACTCTGGATTACGTGGAAGCTTGTCCAAACTCAGTGCTGTTTCCCTGAGCACATCCTGCAGGCAGAGCATCTTCACAGCGATGTGATGCTTCTGAAGCGCAGGTGACAGCGACCACCACCAGAGGGCTCGTGAACGGTTGCAAGACAACTTGATATTAAGTTCCTCTTGTCCTAGCTGTGCTTTCCCCAGGATGAGTAGCCTAGGTTAATCAGAAATGCAGACCCTGCTACGTGCACTCACATGCTGCTAGAGGATGCCTGTGTCAGTCTCCAGCACCAGGCTCTTCTCACACCTTCATTCCCAGAGCAGATTGTGTTTTCCTCACATGTGTGCTTTTCCTGTGATGTAGTTTGTCTGTGTGTGGTTATTGACTGGTTAGTTTGGAAGCTGTTGGCCTGTTTACTTGTCTAGTGCAGTTTTTCCGGGTCCCAATCCCAATGGCTCTAGGAAGGGGAGAAAAAAAGGCAAAAAATATCAAATTCTGAATACAGACGTTTTGATGCATGTGAGCAGACTGGGGCTAAAAGGCAGATCCAAGTGCTGATGTTTGAGACTTGAGCTCATGCTTGAGGAGATGGATGTAGGTCAGTATCTTACCACTTGCTATTATCACTGAAGCCATCCAAAAGCAGAAGCTTTGCCTGCTTGCTTACTACTTATTGCACTCTTGGGAACAATTTCAACTTAAACATTACTGGTGCCAGCAATGCTGCTTGATAACTGAAGGATAAGGCTGAGTGGGAGCAGGATTTATTAATGGGCAATTACTAGGATGTAAGAAGTAGGACAATCTGTTCTGATTTAGTAAAATGAAGTCTTAGGTCTGGGAATTTAAACTGTTGAAGAGTTTTCTCTGCAGTTGGGAAGTGATGTAAGTAAAACTCATGCTGAGCTCGCTGGGGAAGGCAGGACTTACCTGTGTGCTTCAGTTCCAGCCTCCACGTTTGTGTCTGGGAAGAAGAGAATGCAGTAGAAGATGATGAGCACAGACACACAGGTTATAAACAGCCAATGATGTCTCAAGGCCCTTTTCATTATAACATTTATTTGCAATGTAGACATCTACATGGTGGTTATGTGAAGCGTGCATGAGTACAGCAAACACAGAAAAGGGATGTTAAAGAACATGGGGAAAACAGGCCCAGATCTCTATAGATGTTTTGAAGCTTGCCTCCTGCCGGGCTGTAGGACTTCATACTTAATTGTTTTTAAGGTTTTTTTTTTTTTGAGAGAGAAACTTCTTCTGTTTAATGTTGGAGGTGATTCACACTTTAAATAAACCTGCTGTCATGTCATGTAAAAATGTGCATTACTCACAGTTTGTGACAGCATAAGCTGAATAAAAAACTTGTTAAATGGATTTTCCAGATCGAACATTACTTCTTTGCATTTGAACCAGTGGAAAATCAATCACTGTGGCTGCCAGGAAAGAAGTGATTTACAAATGCAGGCTGTGGTGTGAGTGAAAGAAAACATGACTGCAACTGTACGAAGGCCCTTCTTGCTAGCACAGCCTGCTTTGTCATGGGAAACCCATCCAAAAACCATGACTTGAGCCAGAAGTCCATATGGGGGGCAAAGCTGACTTGAGAAAAGATACGGAGATAAACATCGATACAGGAGGCCAGAATCAATCCACCTTCTGATAAGGTTGACAGGAAGGTTGTTGTATAGGTGATGGCTGGTAATCAGCTCTGTTTGTGCATGCTTTGTGCAGAACTAGCAGGTAACAGGTTGAACATCTGTCTTCATCTGTCTATAATGTGTACGATCAAAATGCTTGGAATTATTTGGAATGAGGAGCTCCTTTGAATGCAGCATGCAGCTTGCTCTCTTCATGTTCTTTCATAGGCTGAAGTGAAAATTCTCAAATCATTAGTCCTTAAAGGACTTCTGTTGTTGTGAAATCAAAAAATTGGAAAGGCTTCATACATTGTATTTCAGAAAACAGTGCATGTTTGTGTACAGCCAGCCTTGCATTAAGCATTTTGTATTTGAGAACATTGAAATACTCCAACCTGATAGACTGAAAAGGTTAGTAAAGTTAGTGCATGGATTATTTAACAGTTTTTATCTGCTCATGATCTCAGTACATTGCAAGGTCTTCTGTGGCAGTACATTTGCAACTGGAAAAACCCGTGGCTTTCTCTGTGGAGAAATGAGAGGATTTCTCAGATTCTGTATGTGAATTCTATTTTTCATTCTAGAGGTAGAGTTTCAGAAGAATGAATGCTTTACAGGCTTACTGACAGTAAATGTGTAAAAAGCTGAACCTGAATAGAGAGAACTCACTTAAAGGAATTGATATTGAGAGTTCTTTGGCAAAGGCCAGATTTTCTACCCCACTAAGTTCACTTCAGTCGTTCAAAACTTAAATTGTCTGTAAGTACAGGCTGTAGTACTACTGCTCACTGTGCATGTTTCACAGTCACTTTTCTCTCGTGTCCACAGTTGTGTGGAACCTGACTTGGGGTCTTCATGATTTTCCACTTCTTGCCACACTCAGCTGACAATTAACTGTGTGCCCGGTTCAAGTGGTGGAGATCTACCTAAGGTCTCCTTTCTCTTCTGTGCCCGAGCAAAATATGAAAAGAAATGAAGCTGTTGCTCTTGCTCCATTCCATTTCAGCAGCTGACTTAAGGCGCACAGTGTTGTGCCTCTTGAGGCCTGCTTTCCTTTGAAAAGGCTGGAGAGAGACCTCCAGGTGGGATAGAGGTTGTGCTCAGAAACAGTTTTTGAAGGTCACACTCATATTTGATGGCTGTTGTGTTGTCTAACGTTGTGAGTGATTTCAGTCCAGCTTCTCACAAAATGGAAAAATCTGTTGTACCACACAATGAGAAATCCATTATTCTTGTCATTACCTGGATGTAACGTAAGGGCTGCTTGTGTGCTACTGTTCTGCTCTTCCCTAAATAAGTGGATGCCTTTTTAACCAGACTCGTGTGTACAATCAAAACGGTCTTGACACATTCTGTAGCTGTTCTATGGATCTGATAGCTGGGAATTTGCAAGGTCTCCAAACACATGGAGAGATTTGAGCTGTATGGTATATCATCATCTTCTTCCACCTGTTCATACAACTGCATTCCATTTTATTTTAATTAAAACCTAGCAGGTGTTTCATTAGGGTTGATCCAAAGAGCAAGAATGCCAGTTTCTCAGCAAAACAATGACAGTAAACTGAAATATCTTGTCTGCCTATCGCCTGGTCCAAAGGCAGTAATTCTGTCCGTAGTACAAACTACTTTGCTACACACATAGAAACTGGTATTTTGCAGAGATTTTATTTGTAACAGCTGCTTAATGCCTGATGACTAAGTACCTGTAACCATTAACAGAGCAGCAGTGTTCTCATCTCTCCTAAATAGCTTGCTAGACATATGATTAGCTTTGCTTTACAAATCTTCGTCAGAAAACCAATTTTTCCTCCACGTTAAGATTGATCTGAGAAATAAGTAATTCAGAAGGCAGTGCTGGGCTTGTGAGGTCGTAGGTTGGGAGGATGGGATTTGTGGTGCATGGTGCTGTATGTGACATGAGTGTACTGAAGTGCATTGGGCCATCTGGTACCTCTGGCTGCCTCTTCTTTTTCACCAGTAACGCTAGAGAGAGAAGAGACAAAGATGGTGCTATCAGGAAGGGTTCTGGATAGCTACCACACCTGGCTGAGTTCACTTTCAGCATCAGCCAGACAGGAAGATGGAAGAAGTAGGAGTAGGAGGCACGTTTTGATGCTGAGATTACTTCTTTCCTTTTTACTGAAGTCAGGATGTAAAGTTCTGAGGCTTCGGTATGAATCCTTTTTTTCCCTATTTCTACGAAGCCAAAGTAAAGCAAAAATCAGCACATGCTAGTGGGGACTATTGTCAGTTTGCTAATCATGAAATAGTTTTATTTTTCTCCTACTTTCAAAGGATACGAAGATGCTTTTTGCCGAAATTCAATGTTTCAACCATTCTGTTTAATGTCTAATCATTATTCTCCAGGACTGTCACTACAACTTGTCTGTGGCTGCCAGACAGCATTGTTCTCACCTCATTGGAGCTGTCATCTACCAAATTTGACAAAAATATTAGAAAAAATTAGAGATCAGTGCAGTTTCTAGAGGCTTATGTCATGGCAAGACCAACACATTTTAATAATACTTAATTTGCTTAAAATGTATCAGAGGGTTGTGAATTAGGTACCAAAGTATTGCTCTGCAAGTACTAGACAGAAGTGCTGTATGCCAGTTGATAGTCTCAGCTGAAATAGATTGTATGCATATATTGTCTCTTCTGATACAAGGAATAGAATCAGGGATTTCGGGCTGATGGTTTTGTGCTGAACACAGGAACTTGGTCTCAGCTATCGCTTGTGTTATAGGATGAGTGGGTTTGATTTGTAAGCAATGAGAGAATCAGCCACTTTTCATAGTATGTTTTAAAGGTTAATCACCAATTCAGAGTTGAGCATTCTGGAAAATGACTGCGTGTTGATTCATCTATTTCTGTCTACCAAATCATCAGCTATTCCAAGGTTTAGGTGACCTTGCAAAATATCTAAAATGCAATCTTTATTTAATAACTGTGTCATTTTCACCTTTGCCATCTCCACAAATAGAGACAAAAAAAACCTACAGAGTGTATTCAGTGTGTAAGGAAGGGCCAAAACCCGTTATATCAAGTTAGGTCTTTTCTTCCTACAGTATATTCTGACACTGAAGGTCTTTACACATCAGAACATCAATCACTTTTCGTATACACATGTGTATAGCCAAAAATCTTGCACTGCGTGCCGTTGTGATTCCCACTTTTCGAAGAAAGATATAATGGAGGGGAAGGAGAGGAATGAAGTTGGATCACACTGAAATCGATGCTGCTCTTTCCCTGGTAGAGTGAAAACCTCATTTGAAGTGAGACATTTCTGCCTAGATGAAGGTTCTTACTAGATGCTTACATGAGGGATCTAACTATGCCATAGGAGAGATTTACATACTTTTCCCAATTGTTCTTGATTCAGTGATGAAGAGCCTTAGGCTGTGATGTACCTGGCACCTGGACCTGTGCTACCCTCAAATCTTGAAACAGCAATAACAGTGCAAACCCAGCTTCCCAAGATCGGGGGAAATTTAGCTCTCTTGCAGACACTTGTTGTTTTCTTCAGGTTGTGCTGGGGAAGAGAGCCTGAGGAGCTGATGAGTGTTTGTTATACAGATGTTAATCGGATCACTTGATATGGCAATAAAAGCCAGCTGCCAGATGTGGTTGCCCATTGCTCTCTGTTAGCTGGGGATGGATGTGGTCAGCACTGTCAAACTCCCTACTGACTGCTGGAAGAAAAACCCCTTTAATCCCTCTGCGTTTGAAGGCACGAGAGGTCTTGGGCTGTGAAGTACAAAGAAACGTTAGTGTGTGGAATAGGAATCAAGTTCAGGACTGAATAATTTCCTTTTCTGCTCATTACCTCTCATTTTCTGAGAGCAGAAGAGCGCATGCAGGTAGCTGTGCCTGCCGGCTTAGTCATGGAAACTAAGGGCTGAGCTGTGACATGTGCTGAAGCCGGGAGTGACCTTCTGCGAGCCTTTTGAAACCAGGAATTTTTTCAGTCAAAGCTCAAAAGACTTCAGTGGTTTCAAGGATAATGCATTTGGGACAGCTCAATCCACTGCGACCCACAGAGCTGCATAATACAGGATAAAATGTAAATGTTCCTAAAGGCAGAAGCCTGTGCCAGGGAGCCTTATGAAAGAATTTGGCCTCTTGCAGGCGTAGTATACTATTATGTAAATTACTACTTTGTTTGACAACTGAATGGCATTAAAACTGTCTGGGAGTTTATTGCTTGGAGCAGAGAGATCCTAAGAGCTACATTTGACATCATTTAAATTGCAATGATGCTGTATACTATGTAAAATAACTATCTTTTTTCAGAAAGTGTGCTTGCTCTGGTTGCCTCCTCTCTCCCTGCAATTATTTCAAACCCCAGCAAGATCTTTTCCCATAAAATTCAGTGTTGAGAAGGCAGGGGAGTACTACAGAATTTTTAAAGGAACTTGATAGCAATGCAAAGAGCCTTTGTGAAGAGCTATGTGGGAGCTGCCTTTACCTGACTCAGGAGGAAACTTAAAGCTATGCTCCATGAGAGCTATCACATGGAAGAAGCATGTTAATGAACCTCATCATGAGAGCCTGCATTCGGCAGCATTAAACATCAGTGCTGGGTCCTGGCCTTGGGATGTCTTCTAGGAGGCAGTGAAGAGAGGATGGGTGACAAACTATGCTGCAACAAAGGATGCAGTTTGCTGGAAGTGTTTTTGAAGTGTTGTTAACCGGACCTGAAGCAAAGCCTGAGCCTCATACTGAAGGATCTACATTGTGTTCATATGAGAGTACAGTGAAGAATGTATTGCTCTCAGACATGCAGTGCACGTACTGCTTTGACCACAGAAGAAGGATTAGCTGCTTTCATGGAGCATAACTGGATGAGCAATTGGCCTGAGACATAACATGAACAGAAATAGGAGACTTTGCTCACTGGAAGGTGCTATAGGCAAATAGGAAAAAGTCGTCTTTTGAATACATTGAGGATCTGAACCCTCATCCAGGCCTGCTGGCTTTGTTTCTGTTGTGGGAAAGGTTTCCATCTTCCAAACACTTCCAAGTTTGCGGCGGGGGGATGTTATCTGTAGTGCTTCTTAACCTTGCAGTGTATCACAGTGAAGCTAGTGCCTCATTGTTCTAGCAAAGAACCATCTAAATCTAATCATCTAACCCACCTCCCCTGCTTTCTAATTAGAAAATAAGTATGGTCACGAGCTCCTAATCTGCTCCCTATTTCCTTCCCCTGGCTGATGTCCACAGAAATTGTAACTGCTCTTGAAATGTTAGCAGACTTGACTGGAAGCATGGTTTGTTCCTCAGTACACCTGTTAAATATCTTGATGAAGGAAGAATAATGCGTTGTATTTCAGTAGTTCCACGCTGCACCCCTTGGCTATTTAGTCATGTCACAGAGAGCCATGTAAGTTTTCAAAAACCAGATGGCTGTAAACCTCTGTAAAATCTGCGTGTATTCCAGTGTCAAAGGTAGCACCTTTTTTTGAAAAGCTAATTAATAGCTGTGATTTTGCAGGAAATTAAATGCAGGAAGCATTCCTTCAGACCTTGCTCCTGACTGGATATCTGGAACTACAGTAATTGCCTTGTATCAGGAATGTCATTTTTCATTTCTAGCAGGTCTTGTTGAACCAGACAGATTCTTAAATTGCTATTCATTCTCTGTTCTGTAGTGAAGCAAACCTTTCAGTTCAGCTTTTCATACATGGATGCATGAATTCCAAAGATAGCCAACATGTACTCTATAAAGGCACGTGCTGTGCAAAGCTCTTGCAGCTGTGTAACCTCATCGAAGGATTATTGCCCAGTAATAGCAGACTGCTGTTTGTCTTTCTGACTGATCTGAACAGAGAGGAGAAAATGAAAAATATCCCACTGTTTTACAGGCTTCAAAGGCATTGAGGTTCTTTGTAGACCCATTGCATTGGTTCACAAATAATTTAGTGATTGGATATAGAAGAGGGGAGAGGGCACAGATATTCACTTTATCCTCTTAATTTACATTTCTAAGGGTTGAGGTTCTGTTGGGTTTTTTGGTTGGTTTGTTGTTGTTTGCCCCATTTTCTCCATAACCAGAATTATTTGACCTTTACTGGCTAACAAGGGATATTTTTCAGAGCAAATCAAAAGACGGGGGAAAGAGTCCAGCGGGCCCAGTTCTGAGGCCGGGATAGTTCTTGGCCAAAGTGGAGTTAGTTTTTCCTGAAAAGTAACTTTAAAACTTTCATTTTAGTTGAACCCAGCACTAACCAAACATCTGGATGTAATTAGCCTTACATATATGGGATTTTAATGGATTGGTGGTCATCTCCAAGATGATTCCTTCTCCTTATCCTGATTTATCCTAATCTGAATAAACCCAGTATTTTTCATTGGGCATGCTTATTCCTTGATCCTTTTATTCTTTGTGTCCTATCAACAGTTCGTACACCATATATGTTTTTCTTGGCTATCACTGATGTAAATTCTGTAGAGTAGTTCAGACTCTGAGAACTCCATTATCTGTGCGTAAAATCCATTCCCTTCATTCATGCATGTTCTATGCAAGCAAGGTTAGGTTTTTCATTATTGAAGTCTATCCTGATTCTCATGACAATTTTGAAATCTTGTAGTGCAAATGATGAGTGCACAGCAGATTTTCATCACATACACTTCATTCATTTGCAGACGTTAAAGGAGCGGTGTGCTAAGAGCACTGAACTGAGGCAATCCAATGTTAAGCCCACTGACAACACTATGAATGTATAATTCTCGTTGTGAGATCTCAGCAGAAAAGCATTTCCATTAATATCTGCTCCCTGGCATCAGTGGAGCTTAAGAAATAGGAATCTGACACATCTATTCGCCACCTAAATTTTTAAACAGCAAACACTTTTTAAGCACTTGCTGAAATATTTAAGCCAGGCAAATAAGTAGATGATGAATGACGGGGGGGAAGAATGCACTGATTTATTGGAGAAAGGGGAATTTGAGAACTTGATGTGAAGAACCTTTCTAGTTAAGCTGACTGGTGATAATTCCCAATCGAATTGTTTGTATTAGGTTATTGAATCTGAGAATCCTTAAATGAGTTCCAGCCCAAGGTTGTAATCTGAGCCATCTAAAACCCTTGCAGATGTCCTTCACTAGCTGAGATCAATCTAGAAAGTCTTACAGAGCTGTCAGCACGTTCACCCAGAAACAGCTTCTTGGCAGGAATGGATTAATAAGAGAATTTAATGTGCCAACACTGCAATCTACCATCTCCTTCATCGTCTGCTGAGAGTGAGGGAAGTCAGTTTTTGGACTTATGAACTGTCATGCACCAAGTTCTCTATCAAAAAAGAGTTCAGGACCTGTTTCTGATTTAAAGCTCTTCATTCATATCTTTCCATCTTCCACCCCCCCCTTCCCTCTTCAACAAGGAACTAGAAGGGCATCCTTCAGAAGAAAAAGGTAGCAGGTGAACAGACCTTACAACACTCACTGTTTCTTGGTCTTTATGGGCTGCAGCATTTTAGCAGCTGAGTATATGTTCCTTTCATTGCAGTTGATTTCTTAAAGCAGAACTTGATCAGTGACTTCGGAGGACCTCAAACTTTAGACTTCCATATGTATTTTGAACAAGTGGAAATCCCATAAATCCCATCCTTCTTGGAAGTCTGCAAGCTTCTATCTCAGAGCAAAAGATGCAAGGTTTTGTTGGTAGAGGATGCTGCCTTTTTTGAAGGCAGAGTGTGAGTAGCAGGTTATGCTCATTTCCCTTCTGGTTCTTATCCTGTGCAGGCTGAAGTGAGAGATGCCATACGGGCACTCCTTGTGCCAGCAGTAGAGCTCAGTTGTCAGACCTGAAAATCACAAGGTCATTTTTCCAAGTGTTTGAGGTAACCTTGGCATGTCGGACAAGTTTATGTCTGATCCTATAATGTGTAAAGATGTCCTGCCAGGAGAAAAGCAAGAGAGCTTCTTTGCTGAACTCCAGGTGAGCCTTGTCATTATTTATTAAAGAGTATGGAGCCAAAAACTCAGCTGTTTTTGACACTTTAACCTCTTCCAGCTTTATTTGTACGTATGGTAAAGAGAGATTCACAGAGAAACGCACCACACTTATTTCTGAGGGAGCTGAAACAGCACTGTTCTGCTTGTTTAGGAAGGGCATCTCTTTTTATTCTCATTTAAAACATGGGACAACGCAGTCGATTCCTCTAATGCTTTCAGTGCTCATTCAGCATGCCTGAAAGGAGAGCCCAGCAGAAATCTCAGGAGCAAGCTGTAATTAGCTGAAGTGAACAGATGGCTCCAACTTCTTGTGCTTTAGCAATGTGACAGCACCTCACGAGGAGCTGTGACAGCATAGGACGCTTGTAGGAGAGGGGTGGGCTGAAAGCTCTGCGTGTCTGCAGCAGACTCAGGCAGTGCCTTATCCAGGCAAATGTTACTTGACCATTCATTGAATTATCTGTCTGGATCGGCCTTGGGTAAAGGACAGCAGCAAAGGAAGGAGAAAAAGGCAAACCAAGATTTAAACTTATACTAAAGAAAGGGTGGAATGAGATGCAGAATTTGAATGTAAAGCCATTTAATTGGTCCTGATTGGCTCTGTGGGTGGTTGCTCTTATTTTGGAATCAGAACGTGCTTTCTGAGTAAGCTTCACTTCTAAATGGATTAAGCAAATTCAACTAAAATATTTAAAATACTATTAAGGAATGGACACAATCACAAGTGGAATTGGTGTCTGAAGTAACTTCTGGCATAAAGATGCCCTTCTGAGAGCACTCAAGCAGTTTTGTTTCTGCTGTGTTTCACACAGCCTAATTTAGTATCAGTGTTCCTGACATTACAAGTAACATTTCTGTTTTGAGTTCAGTTCCTCATATTTGAGTCTGTGTAGGAAGCACTCCTCGCTCTGAGAATTTTCCAGATCTTCAACTTCTTTGGGGGGAATCTTGGTTTTTCAGACAAGCAAAGTTGAAAGTATAAGAAGCAATCTAGGTCAAATAAAACATTTCTTTTTAATCTGTCTTCGTATAAGTTCAGTTCTTAGGAACAGAAGTAATTCAGACTGGCTTTTGTAGTACTTATATTCCATCTGTTTTCTTTTTATCTTATATTTGGTCTTTAACAGCTTTGAGGCAGTACTAGAGCAATACCAGGCCATTTTTCATTTTGGTCTCTAAACAGCTCCATTTTTAACAAAAAGATGGTGGTTAACTTGCTGGTAAGTGTACTCACATGCCTGAAATGAAGTACCTGCAGCAGGGATGTGCTGAGAGCGTGTCTGTGCCTGAGGTTGTTCGTCTGAGCCTCTCCCTTGCTCTGGCACATAAATATTTATGTGAAGCAGTCTGATTCCCCATATGGAGTGCCTTTCACAAGCATAACATCTCAGTCTCCTGTGAGACTAGAACGAGACAAGGAGTCGTACCAGAATCCCCAGAACTGCCTTGGCAAATAGCATCCTGCTTGAAATGAATGGATAAAATACTGTAGTGAGAAGGAAAATAAAATATATTTGAGGCTGCATGGTTTAATCAGTGGAAGTATGACATCAACTGGTAACTTATCTGCAGTGTGTGTGTGGTATTTGAGGCAGGGCAAGTACTGTGGTTTTGAGCAGAGAGATTCAAGTGTCTTTTCTTTAGAAGGATTCTTAAAGTTGTCTACAGTATTGCAGATGGGAGAAACTTGCTGAATCTTGGATAAATGTTGCACAATTGCTGTAAATACTGTAGGAGCTCCTGATAGCCAAAGGGGATTAAAGAACATTACCCAGAAGAGGCACAAAGTGCTTGTAAGGAGGAACCTGCCTGCAGATTTGGATCCTTAAACCTCTAAGGAGAGTCCCAGTGGAATGGTGTAGCCACGTAGCATCTGTTTCTGGAGGAGGGCCCTGCAGCATTTCGTCTTGGACCATATTATCTGTATGCTTTTGACACACTGGCTTGTTTGCAGTGTCTGGATGTGAGGACAAGTTGTCATATGTAGAGATTCTGTAGAGTAGCTCTTTACTGTAGAAACTCTTTTAAAAAAAAAAAAAAAAAAAAAAGTAGCTCTTACTCTGGAAACCAGGAAACTGGAGGGCTTTCACTGAGGCAAACCTTCAGGCACAGTGGGGCCAGGCCTCCTCGTGACAGTGCTGAGTTCCAGCTCTGGTCTTCCATCACGACTTCTGAGCTCTGTATAGGCATAACTGATGCAGTCAGAATTGGTTCCCTGCGTTAAATTCTTGACCTTCCTGACTCTAGAAGAGGTGACCTCCAGTGCAAATATGTTCTAACTTTTTTCCTACATATTTTGTCATTTCTGAAGGAAATGCTTATGTGCAAAGAAGTTATAATGTTGCTTTCCTTTGTTTCCTAGCTTTTACCTTTAAATTGCCTTCCAGCAGTTTTTTCATTCAGGTGTGCTTATCAATTTTTAACAATGTCAAATTAGCATATGTATTTCTAAACTTTGCAAATGGAAAGTTGCTGGTAGGAAACATTAGATTTACTGCATTACTTCTAGCCTACATGGAAAAAGCTGAGTCAAAAGGGTACAGACAATGATACAGAGATACCACTTTGAGTCAACAGTGATCCAAATCAAATTGCTGCACAGTGCGCTCTGAGCAATGAGAGGAAATCTGGGCTGGCTCTCACTTTGTGCATTCCAGCCCCTTGTTCTATTAAAGGTCTTTTCTGGAAAGGCTTACTATGAAATCCATGAAGGGTCCATATCCTTAATATCCTTAATTTGCACTGCATTCTTGATGTTCTCATCCATATTGTGCTCTCACAGTTATAAAAAGCAGTATCTGAAGTTGAAAGAGTAAAAAAAAAAAAAAAAAAAAAAAAAAAAGTTAGGGAAAAACTTTACTCATACATACTTTTTCTTTTAAATTCTCCTTTAGTTTTAAAAAGGTCAAACCAATTAGAAAAATAATTAGCAGAACAAACACTGCTGTCCTCAGAGGAGACCTTGTCTGCCACACCACTGGCTCAGGAGGATGGTTACAGCTGAGTTGCTGCCCAGGCCTCCTTCCTGCTCTGGAAAACACAACTGACTGATTGGCAGGCCCTGAACTCTGTATTGGTGGGTGTCATGCTATAATAAAGCACACCTCAGTTAGACATGTAAAAACAAGCTTTAATTCAGAATGAGGTGCTTAACTCTGCATTGTCAACTTGCCCTTTCTGTATTAATCACACCAGAATACGTACAGTCTGCAACTGTTAATGCTCCAGAGCCTGTTTGACAACTGAATGCAGCTGAAAGCCCTTAATTCTTAATTTGTTTTTGTTTTTAACATGTGGCTGCAAAGCTAGATGCAGAGAACCTGCCTGTCCTCCACTGAAGTTTGCCCAAAACAGAAAACCAATTTGAGAGCTTGTTAAGCAGAGAATTTGAGTGGATTGGCAGTTGTTTGAGGCTCTTGTCTATTAAAATAAATAAAAATTCTCAGTGCTTAGGAAACATTAGTTTTCTATAAACAAGGCAGTTGGAAAAATTATGCAGACTGTAATGAATGGGATTTTAACTCTCTTGGAATTAGTCGAATTTATCCGTGCTGTATAATGCCTAAGATTTTAAACAATAATGACAGCTCTGGGTGAGATGTGCAGTGCTGCAGCCCCACCAGTGTGGGTGGAGGTGTGCTGGCTGATGTCAGCACCGGGGAAGAGGCAGGTGAGTGGGAAATGGCACGGCAGTGGCAGGCTGCCAGTGCAAAGCTGGGCAGCAAAGGTGAGCGTGAGCTATGTGCTGACCCTGCAGTGGGCCTCCAGCTGCCCCATCCTGCCATCTATGCACAACATCACTGAATCTGCAGAGTTGTTAATGCTGCCAGCATGGTTCTGCTTCATCTGCATGTGCTGCTCACCTTTAGGAAACGTTGCATGGCTTGGATTTTGCTAATATTGCAGGGCTTTGGGTTTCAGCCTCCAGCATTCCTCTGTTAGCTGGCTCTGTACTGCTGCAGGCATCCTGGAGACAGGACTGTTCCCACAGCATTTCACTCAGTATGGGCAGAGCTGTCATTAGCCATAACCTGAATTGCATTGTGTCAGTGTAATGTGTATTGTTCTTTGTTTCCTTTATAGTTAGTTTCCTTAGAGCTGGATTCAGAAACCAGCAAGAAACCCTTCTCCCTGGCCTCTCTCTGGCTTTACTGGTGCTAAATCATAACGCTGATTTTGGGGCTGAAATACTTTCAGAAGTGGCATGCTCTCTGATGACTGTCAGAGATGGATGCCCAGATCAATAGAGCTGAGGAGCATCCATGGCCAGCTCTTCTTCAGCAATGCCTCCTCTGATAAATGCAGCTATACTGGTCCCATTTGAGAAACTTGAGCAGAAAGCCCATCCATACACTGCAGAACCAGGCAATGGATAAGAAAACCTAGTTATACTCAGTTTTGTTATCTGTCTTTTGACCTTTTGTAGTATCTGCAAGCTCATTTGTCTTGTAGTGCTAGCAGAAACATGAGTAAGGGAGCTAAAAAAGAGCTGAGAGCTCACAAAATTGAGCACTGATTTAGATGAGAACAACAAACCCAGTTTTTCTTGTGGAGATGTTCCTTATCAGTTCTTTACTCACTGAGGTAGGTCAAAACTTTTCAAACTGGGAAAATATTTTTTATTCTCTGTTGAACTCAATCAAGCCACGATTCAATTAACTGAACTGAGAGAGAGATGCTAGCAAGTTAGATGTGCACCTGTCAGGGTGTGCAGAATACTAATAGGAATGTTCTGCAAATTCTTTGTCAGCAGCAGCTGGAGCAAATTTTTTTGACTTTGATGAGTAGGGGAAAAGAAGAAATCTATTTCAGTGCAGTGACAGATGTATGTTTACGTTACAAACACGACGACTGCAAGTGGTTCTGGAATTCAGCTGCCAGAATAAAGGCAGTGGCATTCGTTTAGTTCCATTTCCAATTGTAAGAGATCCTGTTTTTGTTTTTTTTCCTCCAAAATGGAATCACTGCAACTTTCACTTAATTGCAAAACTACACAGGCTGCTCCTATCTCGTCTGGTCATCCATTACCCCAACTACTTCCAGCTCATTCTGCTCTAAGGAAAGGAAGGGCTGTATGTGGTCCTGTGGCTGTTGTAAAACAACTTGTATTTCCTAGTGTTGGGAGCAGGCTGGCTGATGCTGCAAGAGATGGCCATCCATGGCAAAGCAGGAATATCCTTCTCCTCTTTGCTCGCATCAGGAGTTGAATCTCTGACAGTCAGTTCCTCTGACTGGAGTAAATGGTGACATTTGTTAAGCACTTCCAAATTGGTGCTTTGTGAATTTGTAATGCCCCTACCTGGTGTCTGATCCAATTGCCACTGAAGTGAAGTCAGTGGGAGTCTTTCTACTGCCTTCAGTGCAGCAAAGAAAGGCTCCTGCTGCATGGTGTGTGTGAGCAGGAAACAGAAGGAGGTGGTATAATTTACTGCTGCTTGAGAATTTCTTACAGCAACAGCAATTCCTGGGCAGGGTACAAAACATCAGTGACCTGGGCAGCAATTCAGCCTGGCAATATATTGTCTGCAGCTCCCATTTAAAGACTGATGACCCAGTAATAAACATTATTCATTGAAATTTGATGGGAAAAGGAATTCATTGGAACAAACCGTCCTGTTACTGAGGTTCTCCATTTCTTTCCACAAAACTCCCAAATCTTACCCTGGACCACAGCCCTCTGATCTTCCTGCAGAGGGTTTGAGAAACAAAGCAAACGGTGTTGTTATAGTGGGCATGATGTCCAGAATCTCCTGCACAGGGCCTAAATATCCTTCCCTCAGTTCATAGCAGGAAGGAAATATTTCAGCTATGGCATAAAGCTGCTTATGTTTGTTGAGCACAGCAATACATGGATTTATTCGACTCATTAATAAACTTTTGTGTGCAGTGGGTCTGTTATTCCTTCAGGCTTTTGCTACTATACAATGAAGTACGTGATTAAATCCAGCAAGTGTCAGCTTAGAATCAATCAGTTTTGTGTAGGTCCTTTCAAACACAAGTTACTTTAGTGCTCTTTTCAGTTAGAGTTGCCATTTGCTGATTGTTTGAAGGGTATTGGTTGGTACAGATCTCAAGAAAAATTAATTCTATTCAGACCTAGTGCAAGCAAACTTTATTGTGCATGCAGCTGTTCAAGATTAAGTAATTATTTGATGAACCTTTGGAGGCAATGAGTCTTAGATGAAGCATGTACACATTTTTATTATGCATACATTTTTCTTGATCAGTTTTCTCTTCATTTGGTCACTCATTTATGCAGAAGCAATGTGCAAAATCTGCATATTTCAGTCTTTAGAAATAAAATTTCCATTTACATAGCCTTAATGCTTTCGGCTAACATGTCCCTCAGTACATTATCAAAACCCAATGATCTATTACACTCCACATGGCAACTTCAATAAGCAGGTCATCTCTAAAAGTCCAAGGTTAGGCTCTCTGCTGGGCTCAACCAGGCTCTTGTCCTTTGAGCTCTTTTTGAGCTCACTGAGAGCCATTTTGCTTTCTGTTGGGCAGAGGTCACTTGCAGGGGATCATGGCCCAGCTCTCATCAGGAGTGTTCTGCTAAGTGTTCTACATGCTTTTGTTACTTAGAAAAAGAGGACAAATCAAAAGTTAGTTCACTTTCTACTTTGTTCTTTGCATGCAGCTTGAAGTCCTTTCTGTTAGAACTCATTTCTGGGGAAAAAAATAAAAAAGACAAAAGAGAGAAAATGGGTTTTGAAACAATGAGCTAAAGGGTCTGTTTCTGGGAAGAAGAGCCTGATGGTTGTTTTTAAGCCTTTGAAATACTTAACGGTCCGTGTTACCTGGAGTAGATGGATGTGACGTTGGTCAAGGCTTTGTAAAGCCCGTAGAAACAGTAGGTTTGGGTTCAGGACTCTGGCTGGATCCGTTCTCAAGGAAGGGCTATGATTTTGGCTTTAAATGATGTAGGATGACATTTCCTGTTACCTTGGAGGTCTGCTCCTGAGCACTGTGTTCTGACACTGTCCCAGTAAAGCCTGAGGGACCTGCTCCTGGGCCATTGCATCAGACCTGTGTGCCTAGGGGACAGTGCAGCAACACAGACTTGAACCACATCAGGTATGAGCATGCTACTTCACCTTTACTGAATTAGCTAAAATATAAGATAGGTAGCATGAGTTTATTTTCTCGTAGCTGAAGAGAGTTTGGGATCTTGGCAGGTAAAGTTCTGCAGGTAGGTGGTGCGTGATCCAGTATAAAGCCTGCCTGTGAAAAGTTAGCCTGTCAGTGTCCTGGTTTTTATTTTTATTTTTAACAAATCTGAACCAGCGGAGCAAATTTATACTGGATCAGTGCTTTGTGTCTCCCAGCTGCAGTAGTTTTGATCTAAGTTGAATTTATTGTATTGCTGAACCATGGTGCAAATGCGCAGAAGATGTGAATACAGCTCTGGGAGCTGTATTTCTGTCAGGAAAACACACCCTTCACATACCTCACCCTGAAGCTCTTTGTTTCTGGCTGTGTTGCTTCTGAATCTCAGAGCTTTTCTCCTCGATTGCCCTTCCTTCAACCTCAGCTTCTACAGCACGCTGCTGCATGTCTCTATAAAGAGAGAGTTATATACAGTAGGGTAGAACTGCTCATGTGCTTACAAGAGATAAATGGTTTGGAATTTGTTTAATGAGGGTCAGTTTGCTTTTCTGCATATATTTAAGAGGACAGGATGACAGTTTGCTGTTTGTTACATCTGTTGCCTGTGTGTGAAAGAAAAGTACTGGTCGTCTTTCTCCAGAGTGTAAAAAGCAGTAACCAATGCCCTGCTGAAGGTATCTCACTGCTTGCTTTACCGTGCTAAACTCTTTCTATATTTGTGAGTAAATATACTCAAATATATGGCTATAGATCTTGATACTAAGTGGCATCTCTGCTCCCCCAGAATGTGGTTTGCCACATTGGAGGTAGAATTGCCAGCTTTCAGCCCTTGAATCTTGGTGGAGGTGGCAGTGTGAGCACAGCAGCACCATCTGCAGCACCAGGCTGAGGCCAGGGTGCTCTGCTTGGACAGCACGGCATCCCTGCTGCTCATGGGGAGCCCAGCAGCTTCCACTGAGCCTTCTCATCTTCTGAAAAATTGCTTTTCATTAGCAGATGGTTCATGCTGAGAGAGCAAGCCTGTGCCTAAAAGCAATCTGCAAGAGGTAAGGCTTTAATGATGAAGTGAGAGGTCTCTGTAACGAAGAGCACTCTTTGTAGCATGCTTGTGAACAAGTTCCAGGCTTCTTCACGCACCAGGGAGCAGATCGTTACGTATTCAAGATCTCTATCCATTCCCTTTTAGGCCCTAACTCTTATCAAAGTCAAACAGGTGTCTAAAATACCATTCTGGGCCTTAGGTAGGCTTCTCCTTTTCTTACCCTTTCAGTGTTTAAAGAGTTGTTGTCTCAAGTTGGCAGCTTCAAATCCTCAATTGATTCTTCTCCTGACTCCCCAGTCCACATACAACAAAGGTATGGAAAAAGGAGGTAACTGTGGGCTTTTCCCATCTCCAGAAGGAGGGCTCTCTGAGAAAATGGGATTTGGGGAGATGGTCATTCATGTTCAGATAAATGCTTTTCTATATAAGCTCTTTGGAAACTAGAGGGAGGGAGGAAATAGCAAGGTTATTTGTTTTCTTTAGCATTTACAGGCAACTTGGCTTGTGGCCTTACCCATTAACTAGAGTTGGCTCCTTCACAGAAATGATAACATGTGCTCTGGCTTTCATTTCAAATCCATTTTTACTGGCAAAATTCAATTCTAAAGCTATTCTTCACAATGAAACCATATTTGCAAAGTCAGATGGGTAACTAGGAGCCCCAAGTCACCAGCCTTCCAAGGCAGCCCTCAGCAGTACTGGGAAACACAGGCTGCTTCCTCCTGGCATAGCAGGTGTTGGTACAGTCTCTCAGAGAGCTCAGGGAAGATAACAAAAGAAAAAGGTGTATGACACCACCAGCTCAGAACCAGTTTCTGAGATTTCTGAGTGTAAAGATCTCAAACACTGATGGGAGGCTGCAGATGCCTGCATGCATGGTAACGAACAGTTCCCATCAAGTGGTGAGCTATTAAACAGAGCCATTAGCTCCTCTGCAGCTTATGAATCAAAGTCAGTCCTCACCAGTCCTCTCCAGGCTGCCACTATGATGGCTCTGGATGAGAACTGAGTCCCCTCAGCCTTTAATGTGACCCCCACGCAGGCTCTTTGGCAGGCATAGCCCACGCTCCATCTGTCTGTGTGGCAGCCTGCCCTCCCACTATGCACCATGTGCCAGGGCAGCTTTGCTAACAAACCACAGGTTGAAAAGCAAGGGACCAGCAGACAGCACCAAGTGACCAACTGGTTTCTAGCTGCAGGACCATTAAGCGTCAATCAAATTTGCTACTGCTCTTAGGGAAAACATGGAGAGCTGCAGGGCCCAAAAGGCTCTGTAAGGCATCTTGAGTGGTTCTGTGCCTTCATTGTGGACTCACAGGTGCAGAACCATGCTTGAAGCATCGGGCTGTGCAAGGCCTTGAACTGACCTCAAGCAGGACGTGTCACAAAGTGTGTGTGGGCCTGGGGGCTTCAGCCATGGCTGAGCCCTGCTGCATGCAGTCATCTCATGCACTCTGCTCTCAGCATGGAAGAAAAGCTTCCAGAAGTTTCAAAAGAGAGCCACGTTAAATATTTTGTCATATAAGGTTCAGAGCTTCTAATGTCTTAGTAACAAAACTCTGCTTTTGTTTATGAGGTGTGCGTGAATGAAAACTTTAGAACAATGACCTTTATGGCACGTGCCAATATTTCAGCTTAATGGCAGATTTAAATTATTATTGCGTCCTATTTTCTAAAGAGAGCAAGTGCACAGAAATTTGATTATATTGAACCTCTAACTGCATAAACACAATACTAGCCCCAGTGGACTAATTCCATTAAAACTTGACCTATCCATCTCAAAGTTGCTCATGAATACAAACCAGAGCTTCTAGCACTGCTGGGTTTGCAAAACAACGTGTACGTTTTTGTGTCAGATAATAAAAGCCAGCTTTATTTAGAGGGAGATTAAAATAAACAGGCTTAATAATATATTTTAAAACTTCATTGTTAGTGATATGTTGTTTGTCTCCGCTTGAATGCTGTTCTTTATTACAGCTGTATATTACCTTCCAAACACCTCTCGCTCTGAGCCTTGCAAGGTGCTGCATCTGTGAACGTATGATGTGTGGCACAGACAGGGGGAGAATTTCAATTCTTGCAGGAGGAAGGGCTGTTTCAGTATTTTGTCTATCCAAACTGTGCTCTGATTCACCAGTTTTTTAATGCTGCCTATATTTTAGATAACTCTTTTCTATCTAAATAACATATTACTGCTGAGGTTTGGGAGTCATTAGGGAAGATCTGCCCAATTAGCATGTTAATTAGGACCTACCCAATTTGGTGATAGGGAGGTGATTGTTTTATTAGCATTCTGTGAGATGAAAGAAAGATTAATGACTGTGCACGCACCCCTCGAGGGGTATGGAAGTAGCACTTCTCTTTTGAGCTATCTGCCTGTGAGAGCAGGCATTTGAAATGGTGGGTCTTACTGAGGGAGTTACCTGCCAACTAGTTACGCCTCGAGCAGAGAGAAGTATAATTGAGTTTGCTTCTTGATGAGAAGGAAATGGTATTACAAAGCAAACATCACAGGGCGAGAAGGTCTGCTCTTAGAAATAAGTGAAGTCCCATTGATGGACTGAAATCAAAGGCAGCTTTGGTCCCTTAAGTTGGGTGAGTTTGTCAGTGAGCCAGCAGGACTCAATTCATGGCTGTTGTAGCCATTGTAGTTATGTGTAGTGACTAGGTGCCTCACTGCTGTGAATGGGAGAGGGTGGCCTCAGTCCTTACCACTGCCTGTAACGTGCTGTGTTCTCTGCAGCAATGGAATGGGTATGTTTTCCTAACGGGGACAGTAAAGAATTCATCTCTGCTGGCCTTCTCTTTTGCACCTCTTGTCTACCCATGCTTTGTGCTTCTCTTCAGCAGCCATGCTCTTTATACCCCCAGGTACACCTTGGATAAGGTGGTACATACACAGAGGGATCTGCCCTTTGCCTCTCCTGCCCTCTGTACTCATCTGAGTTGGAGTGGTCATGAGGGTTAAATCAACACCTCTGGATACCCCATATGTTAGGATGGCAGTAGTGCCTAAAGAAGCAGGTCCTGAATGCTGGGTGCTGCCTGATGTGGTCAGAACACCACTCGTGGGCTCTCTGCAAGCAGGCTTGTATATTTCTTCCAGGTTCCACGATTTCTCATGGCTTCATATTCCCATACAACCATGGAGTCTGACCTATTGATAGGTCATACAGATTATGCCCAAGGTATTAAAATTCAAAAGGCCTAAAATGAAGTCAGCTGAAGGAATAAGAATGAAAAGTAAGAAGTCTGTATTCAAATGGAGAAAGAATGAACAGGAATAATAAGCAAAAAGGGCTCTGGACAAAACTATCCAAGACAAACATAATCTTTCTTAGAACTTTATGACTGCTGTCTCCTCCCACACCATTTCAACTTTAATTCTTCAGCAAGAGAAAACACTATGTGCTTGTAAAATGCTGAAGAAAGAAGCAAAGTGTTATCATCATTGATCTTTCCATCAAATTGTTAAATAATTTCTGTCTTGTTCTCGATTTAAGACTTGTCCTCTCTTGCTTTGGTTGATGAGCTGAGTCCTTGAGGTAATCAATAGCAGGACGCTCTCCAGTTGTGTTCTGCCAAGTCTTTTACTGTTGCTTCTTGTGACAGCGCCTACAGACTCCCACAGCTTTGCATTTTACGTGCTGTTCAGTGCTGCATGCAGAGATGAAAAGCTGAAAGTACAGAAGGAACCTTGCAATGGAAGCTCCTGGGATCAGGATCCAGCCCACGAGCAGGGACTGTGTAAGACTGGAAGCTACAAATGGGCATGAAGTGGTGAAAGGCCTAATGAAGGCAAAGAGGAAACAGCTTTAACTAAATCCTTCTCATGAGTTCTCTTTGGAAACCCATTTTATATATGGTACGCAGTCACCTAAACAAGCATCATTCTGCTTCTGAGACCTAAGCTGTAAAGACATTCTTTATTATGTACTTCTACCTGAAACTTCTGGTTTAAGGAAGGCCATGTGTGGTAGTGTGTAGTAACATCCATGAATCCATAGGGAAAATTATTTCTTCTCCCACTGGATTCTTGACATACAGTTTCATAGCCGCTGAGGGAAACAGATACCACAAAACTGGACTCAGGAACCTTGGAAGTTGTGTCCCAGTCTGAGTGTCAGTTGGTCCCATGCTGATTTGATCTTCTTTTCCATGTATATCTGTGAAACCAAAGCGTTCCAAGATTCTCTGGTAAGCACAACAGGTGTTTATCATTCTGTTGGGAAACTCCAGCAATAATTTGTTCCAGGGCTCTCAAATATTCATGTGCCCAAGGGAAACAACAGAATGTTGCTTTCCTTACTTATTCTGAGATCTCCATTTTGTTGTAGTTCTCTCTTACATGAAATCATCCTCCCTCATCACTTTCATTAAATTCCTGAGTAAATAGTATTAGCTTCTCAACATTCAGAGAGTTGTCAATGAGGTCTTGTTCATCAGAGCACTGGAAATTGCATTTTTGGCTTTGGTATTTGAGTAAGTATTACAGAATTCTTTTTCTAAAGCAAAGGATACCTTCTTGTCCAATTATACCCAGTGGCAAGAAGGAGACCGAAAAAGATCCCTGTGTATTGGATTAGTTTACCATAGCTTGATTGTGTTGTAAATGCAGGGTGTTCTCTAAACCTTTGTTCTCCTGCTCACATTTCCCTTTGTATGTCACCTGTGCAAATCTTAACATTTATGTGAGAAATTGCTGCGGTTCCAGGAAGATTTGCTAGAAATAATTCCATTATATTTCTCTGCATGTCTGTAGGCCCTGGGTGTCTCTACCATTAGATGACTGTAAAGCAGCACGTGATGTAGGAAAATCCTGATATAAGTTCCCATTGTGCACGTAGGGAGTCTTATGCTTTCAATGGTTTGCAGTGTTTTTATGATAGTTTTTCAATCTAGTATTGCTGGAATTGATTGCTTTATTCGTAGCCTTTGTTTTTTCTGTTTTGTAACGCTGTGTCTTTCTTACCCATGTGAATGTGGATCGGGATTGTAAATTAAGCTCTTGATGAATTTTAAATTGGGATATGAGGAGCTTGTTTGTCTCACTGAGAATGCAGAAAAATGGGATACGTGTCTGTGCTCGTGTGACTTACAGCCAGCCTGTTCAGTAAAAAGCTGCACACAGCAATAGCGATGTGTTTTTTAAAGTCACCCTGAGACAGAATTTGCCATTTGTCAAGTGAAAGCTTTTTGATACCGGTAAAAACGGCATAAATTACGTTTCGATACTGCCAGCAGTACCCATGGGAGACCACAGTTCTATATGAAACAATTGATTCTACTGATATAAGCAAATTAGGTTTTTGCGACACAGGGAGGAGTTTTCCTTTTAGTCTAAAATGCTCCCCATTGAGTGCTCCCACCAGGTATACTATGCTTTCTGAAGTCATTAATGTAGATCAAAGAATAATTAGGCTTTGGCAAGCATAAGGGGATTTGATTAATCAGACTGAACAGCATCCTTTTATCTCATAATACCAACTGCCTGTTGATTCAGCATGGTGTGATCAGGTTTTAAGAAAGCACTTCTGCAATTATTTTCCCCTTGCACAAACACATAACATCAACACTGAGCAGAATCCATCCTTTTATTTGTTAGCTTTCCCAAAAGTAAAGACTAGGAACCAATTTATAAGCCATACAGCAGATCCTGGGTGAAAATAGCAGAAGGCTGCCATGAATTTATAGCTGCTATTTTCCAGTGGTTGACATACTGCTTATCTCTAGGTGATAGGTTTTCTCCTGGCTACATCTCCGTGTCTATTACTATGCTCTGTTAGCCAGTAATTAACCAAATTAGACTTACGTGCAATGATGAAGTCTTAGAACACTTGCACTTGGCTGGATCAGCCAAAAGGTTCAGGTATCTAGATGATTTAATGTTTTTTTGCATTAGGCAGAGTTGATCTGTAGCACAATTGTCTCTGTGTGAGTACAAGTAAGATTTAGGCTGTTAATTCTTTTAAGAAACGTCTTCCCTTTGTTTCTGAGGGTACATCACACCGAAACATTAATGGTATGACTAAATCAGCCTCCAGTACACTTGGTTGTGTTTTCCCATTATGTGGCCCATCTTAAATCTCCTTAAGAGGACCTAAAACTAACCTGCCTTCATTGGAATTGTTATTGAATTGAACATGTACATTTTTAGCCAGTCTTCAAATTGCTTCAGGAGCATTCACTTAATAGATGCAGTTTTTAGATACTGAACCTGAACATCTAATTCTTTGTGATAGGCAGAGACCATCTGTCTCACCCTGCAGTTCATGTGTATTTTAATACCTACAGAAAGTAAGAACATAGCTGCATCATTCCAGACCGCATGATTTTTCTATACCTTTGCAAATGTGCTTTGTCTGTTAGCATACAGATGTAGAAGATCCATGGATTCATTGTTTGGGGACACAGTCCTATATAGTGAAAGCCTGGCTCTTTCTCTGGTACATTCTTATTCGCTAGCAGGAGCTTGATTTATTCATTGAAAGCTCTGTTTGCAATTCATAGCCCATTTTTCCAAAGATTCCCATGCTCTCTGCCAGCACCTATGCCATAGCTTTGTAAAAAGGGCATGCCCTGCCACCTCAGCTTGTGGATGGCCTATCAATTCCTGGGGCATAAATGTTTATTTCAGATGGAGCAGGGCAGAAAGTCAGTGGTGTTAACATGATCTTGTGTCTGTGGAGCACTAGGAAGACTCTCTAGCATAAAAATGATGAGGGCTTGGCATACAGAGACCTCATCTGGCTTAATCACCTGGCTAAACCCTAGAAAATTACTATCAACATTTTAAAGTGCATTGATTAGGCCAGGCAAGAGGAGATGAATCAAACCAGGATTTTTAAATTGACTTTGCACTTTAAAAAATATATGTATATAGGAAAATACAGACCTCCTTCAGCTGCTTGGGTCGGTTCTGTTGTGTGGTGCTGATAGGGAATGGAAGAAAAGCTTTTAGTGTTAACATTTAAGTTGACCTTAATGGCCAGCCTAACATTTGAGGTAGTAGATGATGTAACTGGGAGAAATTCAGGCTTTTAGGAGTGCAGGACTCTGGTGCTGCAATGGAGGGGTGTGAGCATGGAGGAAGCAGAGGAAAAACACACTGCCTGCTTCACCCGTTCTGTTCCCTTCTTTAAAACATCCCAAAGGAGTTAATAGCTATTAGCAAGGCTTATTTTCTGTCACCGTTGTTACCCAGTCACTTCCAGTTCATTCTCCCTTTCCCAGAAACTGTAGGTGCTGGACAGGTTGTGAGCACATCTTCTGCTGTGATAAATCAGCCCATGCTTTTTGTGCACTTACTGCCTGACATTTACAGTGAACCGGGCATACCGAAGAATAGCAACGTTATGAATTCTCACCTTCTTCCCAGAAATGGTGCTCTGCTTTTCTCATCACACTGCAATATAACAGTGCGAAACACCAGTAGTGTCACTGCTGCACGAGTGCACGTGCCTGGAAGCAGCCAAAGGCATCTGGGGTGTGCTGGGAGCAGCCCCAAGGAAATGATTGGACTGGGAAGCCCTTGGGAAGGAATGCTGGTGTGGAGAATGGGGCCTGATGGAGGGCTGGTAAGGAATTACTTTAAGTCCAGCAGTTAAAGAGGAAACAGTACAGAAAGCTGCTCTGTGTTACATTGCATTTCCATATGAAACACATCTGCGTTTTCCCTGGTTGTTGAGGTGGAAAAAATAGAGGATCATAAAATAAACTTCATTGTGTTTTATGGTAAGAATATGATTTTCAGCTTCACTGGGAATGGGTTTTCCTGCTTTTTAGTACAATTGTAGATGCTTTCCTCTTTTTGGTAAACTGGAATACTTTCCAGCCCTCCGTGGTCAGCTGCTAGCAAGCAGGGATGGCAGAAGGCCCTGGGGAAATGGGAGCCTTCAGGCAGAGTGCCCAAAGAACCACTGCCAGTCAGGGCATCCACCTTGCTCCAGTCACAGATAACAGAATTTACTTGGGTGTCTGAAGGGTAATAGATTTTCTGGTGGGTTTTGTGCCTGGCCATTGTGGAAGAGGGTTCCACACAGT
Organism: Phasianus colchicus; assembly: GCF_987193195.1. Taxonomy (NCBI): domain Eukaryota; kingdom Metazoa; phylum Chordata; class Aves; order Galliformes; family Phasianidae; genus Phasianus; species Phasianus colchicus. The sequence continues at coordinate 10,907,054 of NC_143453.1, read as the reverse complement.
TGGCATCCACGGTCTCAGGGAAGGAGGGAATTTCCACCTAAGATTAATCTTGTGGTATGGTCGAATGGAAGAAACATACTAACACTCTTTGTACAGGAAATAGTCTTCAATTGATGTGATGTAGTGGCTGGCAACCCTTCTCATGACAGGGGTCTGCAATGGATGATCTTTGAGGTCCCCTCCAACCTCAGCCATTCTGTGATTCTGTGACCTCAGAAGAAAGCAAGCGGTCTCTTGCTTTTTCTAAAGAGAGCCTTACAGTTGTTTGGTTCTCCACTGCTTTCCACCAGTCACAGCTTCCACACAAGGCAGCACGGCAGCACCTGCAATCATCCTTCAGCACAGCACATGGTGCTGGCTTCCTTCCAGCTCTCAGAGTTGGATTTAGTTAAAACAACAATGATAAAATGATCTTTGCAAGTGGCCGGGCAGCAAATCTCGTCCCACGCTGTGTGGTGCTCCCTCCCAAGGTGCAGGGAAAGGAAGCAGTGCAGCAAGTAGGCAGCGTTTCCTTGGCAATATTTTGTTTGTTTTCTTCGCTTGTATCCGAATTTCACTGAGGAAACAGCGTGTTTCCTTTCACCAAGTGGTGAAACATACATACCACAAGGAAAGCGGGAGAAGTAATGCTTTTATTACCAAAGTATGCGGAACAAAGTGCTTTCTTCTCCCGATTTATTTCTAAATCACATTCCCACTAGTAGTTGCATCTATTTCCTGCAGTACAGTCTGGGTGAGAGAAATCTGGGAGAAATTACCTCAATAATGTCTTTCTAATCTTTCTTGTTTACAGCACGGGTTTTGTTCAAAGTCATTATGACAGGCGGTGGAAGATTCTGAGTATGATGCAGTTATTGAATTTTAAATGAAAACTAAATTGGCTGTGGTAGAGGGGAAAAATATTTCATAACGCAGTAATTTTTCCTCAGGGTACAGTTGCTACATTTTATTAGAAATAAGCAATTTTCACTATGTCTCCGAAACGTATAGAGCAGATAAATGTGAGATATTAATCTAAGGAAAAAGGCCTTTTATAAGTATTTAACAGCAAATGGTGGCTTTAAGTTTGCACGTTTCCTGTGTATTTCTGGTGTGCCTGAGCAGCTATTCACTCATTTTACTGAAGTAAAACATGGCTTTCTGTATTGGACAAAGCTCTCTCATGGGGTCGATTAGAGGCTATTTGATGGACCTATTTGTGGTATTTTTCTGCTTAATCTGTGCATTTGGGAAGCGAGGAGCATCATCTGTATGTGCAAGGTACTGCTCTGCACACACTGCCTTCTGCCTGCAGCTCTGCTATGGTGGAGCCAAACAGTGCACAGCTCCCATTGCATGGACAGGGCTGGGCTTTCTCATAGTGCTGATCCACCAAAGCAGCGATGGGAGCAGAGTTGCTGTGAGCACTGACGTTCCTTAGCAACCCCACGTAACTTTGGGTTCCTGCTGCCAACCAGGTCACGTTTGTACCTGCTCCTGCCTCTGTGGGCTTCGGTGATGTTCGCTCATTAGTGTTCCCTGCTTGTCTCCTGTTTGTTTCGTGGCTGTAGATCATGATGCAAATCTAAATTCAGCGTGTGTTATGTAGGCTAAACGTGGCAAGCAGGCACGATGCAGTTCAATTTGAGCAGAGCCTGTAGGCTTGCAACAAGAAGCAATTATGGAGAAGTCCTGGTTTGTTTGGGCTCAGGTTGCTCTGCACTTTGGAGAATAAAATCTATGTGGGCACTGAGTGTAAAATGAAGTGTTACAGATGCCTTTGGAAGAGTATGGGCATGGGATTTTGTTAGATCCTTGCAGGCTGCTGCCATTTTCCAAACCTGATCTGGGATTGGATTTTTCACACTTGTTTCGCAGTGCAAAAATAGAGATTCAGGGGAGGTTTGCAAGCCAGCTTCCAGCAAACCTCACATTAAGTGAGCTAATTCAATTTATCTTTACTTATCGAATGCTGCGATGAGAGACCATTTAGGACTGAATATGTTAATGTAAGTCTCTTTCCAGATTAATCACGAGCAGTTATATTTTTATGATTTAGCAGTATTGTTTATGACTAACATTTACAGAAGATTACTGGTAGATTTTCAATAAAAGCTTTTCATCTAAAACTTAGATTATAACAATTTTAGAGCTAATTGGACAACCGCTGAATTCAAAAGCTGATAAATATAGGGAGTTTTTCAAAACTCTGTATTGCGTGCTGCATAATGGCAGGTTAGACCTCCAGATGCATCACTGTGTGATGAACACACAGCTCGCTAAAAATACTGTTGTTATTCATTGGTTGAAATATATCCTAGTCCCTAAGCAAATGGAAGTTCTCCCCCCTCAATTCAAATTAAATCAGTCATAAAAGCATTTTCCATTGAGCAAGTCATTTCATTTTAGAGCACATAACAAAATCCCCAATAGCACATTTTTCCCTCTTTGTTTGTTCACTCTGTAAATGTGCCAGTGCTTTGGTGTCCATTGCCTGGCCTCCTACATTGTCTATGTAGGCTTCACAAACCAAAATGGGATACAGACGTGTATTAAGAGAATGTGATTGCAAAAACCTGGAGGAGAACTTATGGATCACTTGCAGTTTCTGAAAGTAACATTTTTTCCTTTTTTTGTGCTGCCATGTGACACATAAGTACCGGTCTCCCTCGAAGGCTCTGGGCCCTTGATCATAAGTGTTGAGATCATCTCAGTTAAATGCATGGCATGGCAGCACAGCCTATGGGATGGGCAGCTGGGCTTAGCCTGCCCCACCTGCAGGAGCCTTTCTGGACAGAAAGGCAAGGAAGAGAGGCAAGCTTGTGGTCCGTCATGCTTACATCACTTCCCATCAGTCATGGAAAAACTTCCCAGTAAAAACACTGAAGAAGGTCAAAAATTTCTAGTCTAGGGAGAAACCTGTCCTCTCTTCCTCCCAAACTGGGATTTCATGGTCTTTAAATTTTGTTGTCAGATTTGCCATTAAAGCTCTTGAATGTTAGCACAAATACTCTTTCCATTAACTTCACACATGAACAAACACTTCAGGACTTCTCCATTTGCATGTGTGCATCGGTATGCAGACAGTGCTATTTCAGACTATCCCCCATTTCATGATATTTTAATTAATTGTTTCCTGCTTGTCAGCATTGTGTGACAGTCATTCAATGTTAGTTTTATATTTTGCACAAACCTTGCTGTAAATAGTCCTTCAGCATCTACATGAAGAATGTAAATGTTGTCCTAATTTCCAGCATCATTTACATGCCCACATAACAGCTATCCTTGTGAAAGCAAATTGAGTCTGTCACGTCATCTTCTATGGAAGTCTAATTCTTGGTAACAAAAGATATTGCAGCTGACAGATGGAGCTGCACACTACATAATTAAGTCTCTAGTGTATGTCAACTGTAGCCTTTCAGACACCATTAGTCTGACCAGTGCAGCCATTTAGGTACTCAAAAAAAAAAAAAAATTAAAATTCCCTTGGGTAGACCTGGAGGTTTCTGTGAAAACCAAACTCCAGAATGTGCTAAAGCGAAGAAAATAGGATCGTGTTCATCGCCAGACCTTCCAGTGATAAAATTTGATACGACTCTTTAAATCCTCACTTTACTTCTTTCCCTTTTGCATTTATTATGTCCTGAGTGTAGCTAAGCATAAACTCTTCTCAGTAGGGAGGCTCATGGAGTCACTGGATGGAAAATACATTTTCTTTAGAAAACTAGCTCCGGGAACCCCCAGCTGTGCAGAAGATGCAATTGTGTTAGGTTTGTAATGGTAGATTGTAAAACTTAGGAAAAACTACAAAACAACAGAAAACTTTAAGGGAAGAAAAGATGCGCTTAGCGGTGCGGTGCGTGCAGAATGAAAGGAGAGCCAGGCACCCTGCAATCAGATCTCACTATCTGTTGTGCTCAGGGATTGCTGTGTTCAGGGCTTTTCTTCCTGCAGTCACAAAGATAAAAACAGGAGGTTTTTCAGTAAGCTGTTCTACGGCTCTGCTGACAAATGGTGGCACATCTCACAGCACTGCCTCTGAGTACGTGAGCTGCCCTGGTCTGCAGGAATACCTGAGCAATACCAGATCTCTGTTTTTTCCTGTTACTCCAGTGTTTCTAATTTGTTCCTTTTTCTTTCCTTCCTTGGAATACGTTTCCTGAAAGGCATTATTGACAACAGCAAAAGCAGCTCTCAGAATACAACCGCTTGTTCCTGTTCCTCCTTGCTTTTTGGTGCGCCTTGTGTTGTTAAAGACAGGTTCCATGCCGCTGTATCGTTGTAGTTATTAAGGAAGGTTAATTTGGCAGCTTTAATTAAATGACTGGCAGAGAGGCACAGAACTGTACTCTTAAAGGTCTGCCCATAAGAAGTGCACAGTGGCACAGCCTTCCCCTGCAGCTCGGAGCTGGGAGGGTCTGTCCCTGCAGTCCTCCTGGTCAGACCCTTTGTCATGTGCTGTTTCCCCAGAGAGCTGCACACTTGGCTTTGCTCTATGGCTTATATTAGGTAGGTTTGACTTTAAGAAATAATCCTTTCCGTGAACAGAAGAGTGAATCTGTCTCATTCTGAGAACTGCTCTTGATGGTGAATTTGCACTCTGTCCTACATCTTTCAGGCTGCCCACTCTAATCTGGCATAGATGTACAAAACTTGTTAGAAGACTCAGCCTTCTCATCCCATTTCCATGCTCTTCCACAACTTAACCAAGTTACAACACTATCCTCAGGCAAAATGCATTATGGAGAGTGCCATTACCCAATAAACCACACGTGGGGTCAGGCAGGAGAAATTTTTCCTTGTGATCACCTGAGAATAAGATGTCAAAAAATCCCAATTTCATCAGTCAGACTTCACATGCTCTTTTCCCCTGGCCCGTGCCATTAGATGCTGATGTGGCACTGCTGGCAGAAGGGGCTGCTTTGGTTCTCATGCGGTGGTGTAAGGCAGGAGGAACCTCCAGCTAAAAGCTGTGATGGCTGTGATACATCAGGTGTAAGACCTGGAGAGACCTGTATGAGATAAGAGGTCTTATCTCATACACCAAATTTTCAGCAATTAACAACTGTAAAGGCAATTGCGATATTTTACAGATCATCCTTCCTACAACTGTAGAAAATGGAAGTTAATGGAAATACACTTGATAATACTTGCTGGCTGAGGGGCTTACATTAGTGATCCAGTAACTCCAAATGCACACTTAGGTAATAATGCAGTGGATGAATCAGGGAGGAATGAGATTTTTTCAGAGAAATAATAAACATATTTCTCTCTCACCAGGCTCAGCTGGGATATTACTGCTGTTCACATAGCCAAGCCTTTTGTTGCGGAGATGAAGTGCTGTGTATAAACTTGTTCATTACCAGCAACCTGACAAACACTGAGCTAATATCATGTCAACAATCAGCTGGGGATAATGCATTTCCTCTCCTCCTAATAGATTTCCTTCTTACATATAAGCAATACTAAATATTACGGTGGGGAGAAAAGGCAGAGGAAGAATGTCTGCTCTCTGTGATATGCACTTCTTTTAATTTGAAATACTAGGGACAGTGAGGATTAATTTGTTTGGGGATTATCCACTCGCAGAAAGAAACTTGCTGATCGCTCAAGTGAGTGCCTGCTGCTGGTGTTTGCTGCACTTTTGTCCAGCGGTCACCGCTCTGTTCGGTGAAATCATTACGGCCAGAGGTGGGGAGAGAAGGCTTCATCACAGCTGCTGTTGCCCTGTTGCAGGTCTGGTAGCAGTGCTCAGGGAGGTGTGTCGGTCAGATCTGCTGTGTTCACTGACCAATTTGAGGGTTTGTTCTTTTTTCCTATGGGAAACCACATTACCCCCACCAGGCGGGTTTGCTGTCTGGACAAACTCATAGTCAGAAAAGGCTCAGTGCAGCACAACGTAGCACTTAATGGCACGTGTATAATTGTGTTTTATAAAGATTTTATAAGAATAGTCTGAACGATATTAATGATGTGTGAGCATAGGTGGCAAGACGAGATTTATGTTTCAGGCAATTACATTTTACAAGCTGAAGTAGAGAACAAAGGTAATTAACAAGAATAATGAAAGCACTACCTTGCCATAAATCACTGTTAAAAAGAGTAAATAATAGAAGACAAAGGGATTATGAGTCAAGTTCGGTCATTATTCATCAATTTTAGAGGAGGAGGGTGGGTTTAATTAGTGAAATGGCATAGCACTTGTTTGGGGCTTTTCATGTAATTTTGATGCTCTTCTATTGGGAGAACAAACATCTGATAAATGCAGATGGCAGTGATTGTCTCCTCCACATTCCTGATCAGTGCAGGAAATTTCACTTCACCCTCCTTTTAATGAAGCAAATGGAGCTATTAGTAGGAGTGCTGGAATGAGGAATTTTGCAGGTGAGGGTGGCAGCTTCCCCGATTTGTGAAGGAAAGAGCACCTGCTTCTCCAGCAGTTCAGTTCCCTATGAATTGCTTAGTTCCAGTTTTTTATCTGCCAGGCTTTGTGGATCAGAGAGCAAATCAGCCTCCGCTGGGAGTACTCTTATCTATTAATTACTTTTTCCTTTCCTTATCCTAAGAGAAGCTATTTCTCATGCTGAGCTATGGGAAGTTGATGCTGAAATGTTCTAACTGCAGATGTTACTGGGGCACAACCATGAGATGGAGGCACATGGGCTCTTTGTGGCAGTGCAGGCACAGCACTGGCATCTTCTCCAGGTGATTTCTTTACATGTCTCAAGGAAGCAGCTCACCTTCAGCTGGTTTTACCCTTTCTCCCCATTCTGTTAAGTCTTACCAGAGGTGAGAGAAGTAACCATATCTCTTCCTGCAACTGCCTTTTGTAGAGTGGAAACGTTTGACCTTCACAACACATGAGATTACAGCAGGTGACGTGGACTCAGCATGGCTTTTTTTTTGTGGGAATTACTTAGCTTAGTCCTGGCAGCATGAATGGTTCACCATCCTCAAAGGCTATCAGAACCTAGGAGTGGCTGTGTGCTACGTGTTTCTTGCTCTCAGAGCAGTATCATGTTTGTTCCTCTTCTCTAAGCAGGAATTCATTCTCAGTGCATGGAAGAGGGAGATGTAAGGCTCTTCCTCTGCCTGTGTTTTGCATCTTTTACACGTGATGCCCTTTGGACAGATCAGTGTTAACTAGATACTAGAAGTCTCTGTCATATGAAAACCTTACAACCCATCTTCTGCTGTGAGCTGTTGGCCATGGCACTTGGACACATGCTTGATAAGCATGATCTAACAGCTTAGAAAGCAGAGCATTAGCAGATGGCTCACTGCTTAGCACAAGCACTGCAGTGTGATGTGAGAGGCTCAGCCGTCCTGATCAGGGATTTGAGCTGATCTGATTATCCCTCAGCGAGTTCTCCTTCATCTTCAGTGTTGTAGGACAAAGAAGGCACTGCTTCCCCTGGAATCTTCATAATATAGGTTATGAGAAAAAAAGTGAAAAATTATGAAAAAAGAAATAACGTGACAAATACTTGCTCAACACAGAGAAAATGGAGACAGATGTGTCTGAGTCCAAAAATTAGCAGTGTGTACTTAGGAATAAGCTCCAAGTGTTGAAGCTTGGTAGGATGGAGACACAGAGACACCGAAGGAAGCCACATACCATATAGTTCAGCTACAGATTTTCCCACAGATAAACAAAACGTTTAGCAAAGTTTCTAAGCGTGTATCTTAAGATTTTAACCGATCCAAAGGCTTCTTTGGAAGTTGTTCTTTATTCTAGTTATTCTAAGCAGGGCAGAGAGAATCAGGGCTGAAAACGCAGCGGAGTGGTGAGAGGGCTCTTTCAGCCTGCTAGCCTGGGATGCAATTTTGCCTGACTTCCCAGAGTACCTGGTTGCTACTTGTAGACACATCTGATTTCTCGTTGCCAGGAGGACATGCTGCCGTTCTGATAAGGAAAAGTAACGCCAGGTTGTTTCTCCATTCCCAGAACACAAATCCATTTTTGTAAGCTGTTAGCCAGATTATGATATGAATCAATATCGCCTCTGTAGTTATCCCCAGTTGAAGGCCTTTCATTTGCACTTGGTATTTGTCTATTCTGGTTTAGTGTGAAGCAGGTGGGGGATTTCTTTGCACTGCTGAAGAATTGCTACAAGGCACTGTGAGAGAAAGCTGTTTTATTGCCGGGTGAGAATCAGAAGCATACGCAGTCTGTTTTGTAGAGCATTAGGGCATCCTTTGACTGAAAAGTACCATAATGAGAAATGGACTATTAACTGTTATTCATGGTTACGTATGCAAAGCTTGTGAGCCAAGTTTAATTAAATCCAATAAAGACATATGCAATAAAAATGAACAATTAGCAGCAGTGAGGGGGTCTGATCTGAATCTGTGAAGGCTTTCTTCATCCCTGTTGTATAGTGAGAAATGAAAAGAGTACTTCATCTCAACTCCGACGTGTATAGAAACAGAAGGCTCTGTATTGCCCAACTGCAAGGGGGTAAACTCTGTTTCCTTGTCTTTATCCTTGATGATACGCTCAGCGTAACTGCCTAGCCTACCAGTTCACCTTCAGGTACTGACAAAATGCTGTGTGTCACACAGAGAACACGTCTTATAACTGTAAAAGGTTACAATACAAATTGTTATGAGCTCCTACAGGAGGCCTGCTAATCTGTGCAAACAATAGCCAGTAGCTAGCCAGTGTTCTAGCACAGTCCATGCTGCTGGTGGGGATGAGTGCTAAGTAATGCTGTAGGGATGCACTGCTGAGCTTATGATGCTTGTTCAGTGTCCCAGATTCTCTGTGCTGTGTTTCATCTCTGGTGATGCTGTGTAACAGTGTAGATCCCTGTGAGAAGGCTTGATGTTTTCCCATGCATTAATGAAAAATGAGTAAGGAGAGTTTGTGCAGGATAAGTGGTGGATCTTTGCTGGTCTGGCTCACTTTTACTGGAATGGGCCAGGGAGGAACTCATATGAAACATGGTGCAAGGAAATCTGAGGAAAGCTGGTGTGTAACTTTTGAGTAGTGGAAGCCCAGCAGGGGCTGCGTAACCCTTCACAGGCCAAGCCCCAGGTAAGGATTTGTTCTTGGCTTCCTCCATGTGCTAAGCTGGCACACAGTGCCATGCACAAAAAGGAAAATGTGAAACGTTAGCAGTGCTTCTTAGAATCTCAACTTGGACAAGGAGTTTTGAGAGCTCAGTTTTTCTTGCAAAGGGATCGGCCGACTTCGCTTGTACTGCAGGTAGCACCTGTCCTCCAAGTTGCATAAACCAGCATGAAGTTGGTGAGAACCCTGCACTGAGAGTCTGGTTGGTAAAATGGGAATGGGATGATGTCTGAGCAGCATCAGATGCGTGGGGATGCAGCATCACCTCTCAGCAAACCAGGCTGCCCGTGTAGCCTTGGGTGATAGCTTCCCATGGAATACCCTTTTGCAGTACTGATACTATTGCGTTCTCTGTAAAGATGTGAGGTCTGAATGCAGGTGCAGTGAGTACTCAGAATTTCACACTTTCCTCACGTTCACCTCCCTCTCTTTGTATTTAGGCCTGGGGAGTCAAGCAGAGCTACCTTTTAAAGATGCCATTGAAAATTGGGGGTGGGAGAAAAGTCTTCAAAGGCTGTTGTGGGCGTGGGGAGGGATGGGGATTTCTAACGGGATTTAATGGAGCTGGGAGCTGAGTTATTTAAGACTAGAGCAAAGATCCTTTGTATTGACAATTCGCTGTATGAGCCATAAACTCTTCACTCTGCGCATATAAAAGATGAAAGGACCAATTACTTATTGAGGCATTAAACACCCAGGGGACAAGGACTCCTGTCTGGCAATAGTAAACATATCGACTGAAACCTATTTGAATTTCAAATTGCCAAATGTCCTGATTTTTGAAAAGCTTCCTATGATAACCAAGGTCTGGAAAGTCAATTGAAACTTAATTCTCCCCAATATCTCATGGGGATAAAGTACATGAATCCGGACAGATTCAATTATTTAATTTTAATGAAAAAATAGATAGCTGCTTTATAATTTCCTTACAGAGCAGTAGATGGGAGTTCAGCTCCTTTTTCTCAGATGTTATCCCAGGATAAATGACAGTTGAGGTCTGCCAAACACAGGTTGCTGAGAGGTTAATGTCCAAGGATTTTCTGTTCCCTATTGTCCCTCTGTCGCCCTTGACGAGGTCAGGCTGATTGCCAGGCTGATGTGTGTGCTCTGCCTGCAGGTGGTGCGGATGCTATGGATAAGGCATTACCCAGGGGGTCTGTTACGGGTTTGCTCTACATCCACATGTTGCAGAAGAACGTTTGATGTCTCATCCATTGGAAAGACTCTCCCAAAGCAAAGCAGCCACAGGTCAGAGCTGCTGCTCTCTGCAGGGTGCAGGAAGGTACTGTGTGACTGCTTTGAGGACAAAGTGAGAGCAGCTGGGGGAAAAAGCCTCTCAGATTCTGCTTCTCTATTTCGGATGGCAGAACAAGGTTCTGTTTGGAAATGCTCCTAGTGCCAGCAGAGGAGTTTGGGTGCTCTGGGAGTGATGTGAGCCCCACATGACTTGCCTCAAATCATCTTTCACGACTCTTGCTACATTCATTACTAAGATAATTTTCATTGTGATTAACACCATTAATGTGAGTAACAATGGAGTTAGTATTTCTCTGTATTTCACAGCATTGCTTTAAACTTTGACTCCATGGGACACCATGAAAACAATTAGTGTAATGTAATCATGGGTATTTACTATTTGTTTTCCTTTTGTTTTCACAATAATGCTATATACAGAACAAGATACACAGCAACAGCAGGGTTGTTATCAACACCTCAGAGGAGTTCATCCTCCTCTTTGTATGCTCTGCACACACAGAGTGAACATCCATAATCGTAACAGTTGACTGCATGTGTACTGAGGGGCAGAAGAGACACCTCCTTCTGTGTGCTGTCCTTGACCTTGGCATAATAAGGTTTTTATCAGATACAGTCAACAGGAACACCACACAGTGCTTCTGGCTCAGTAAAGCTGCTGTTTGCTGATGCTTCTTTTTTAATGGGTCCATGCTAAATAAGAGAGGATGAGTTGCTGCATGTAAGATACATTCAGCTGGTTATGAAAGAGATTTCGTATCCCCGCCTTTGTCTCCAGTGGTTTCTGTTGGGATTCCCATCATGCAGTCATTTTTCTGTATTCTGTTTTCTCTCTGGTCTACAGTCATAAATGAAGGCATGCATTCATCACCACGGCAGCTTTAAATATCAAATGCTTGATGAATTTACTCTCAGATGGCCGGAAGCAATACTGTGATTGCAGCGTTTTATAATCATCAAGACTTGTTTCTCTAAGCTGAATTAATTTGCATGAGCAATGAGTTATTAGAAAAGTTGCTGGTAACTGGTGTATACGAGCAAATAGTGGGAGAACTATTGCAGACTGTGCTTTCCTTGGGGGAACTCAACTTTGCAAAACGTTTTGAACCAGTGGGTGAAGAATTGTATCTGGGGGCAAAGGTTTAAAATAGAAACAAGGAATCCAAGCCTCTGTGGTCACATCTGCGGAGTCAGGCTCCCTCTGTGGCCAGACAGAGCATTCCCATGTTTCTACCAACGCCCATCTCCAGCTATGGCCTTACTTTCCAGCAAATCCAGCACTGGGGTTTGAAATGCATGTCAAAAATACAAAGAGAAGCATTGCTCTTGTGTAAACTCAACCTGTCACTTAAGTGCACTCAAGAATTCTTGATGAGTTAATTGTGTACCAGCAGATGAGATACTCTGTCCCCTTTCTTGCAACATCTAGGCTCTATATTCTGCCTGCTGACTCAATCAGTAGGAGTCAATGTCATGCTCACCCTTTTGTGATCCCAGCATTTTACATCAAGGCGGTTTGGTGGCATACGGATCTGGATGGATGATTGGGCTGGCATTTGTTCTCCTGGTGATGGCTTCTTTTTAAGGAGTTTGATTTCTCTCTTGTGGCTGAGGGCCAACATTTGTGTCTGCAGCAGGATCTCCAGCTTTTCTTTTCTGTGAAGGTGCTTAACCACTTCTGTTAATTACCTTAATGGAGGGCAGTGTTTACATTTTCCAGTTTTAGTGAGGTTTCTCCATCTCATCGTGGTATTCATTGCTGTATTAGTTGCTTATGTACAAAAGCATGTGGCATTGTGCAGAACACTAATAACAGGTCTTAATGACTGTGTACCTCCCTCTCCTTTTCCAGTCTGTGCCTTATTGATGTTTTCATTAAGCAGACCAAGCAGGCTGGATGCACATACCTAAATGTCTGCTTTGCATCAGAGAGAAAGACAAATCCTTAAAGAAATTGGCTGTGGGAGGATGCCAAGCAGCGAGCTCAAAAGGACAAATAAAAGCACTCTGAATAATCACGTTGGAACTTCTGATCAGGAGAGATGGCAGAGGAAAAGCCTGTGCACTGCTTGAGTTTCCAGAAAATTCTTCTAGATTATAAGTGTGCTGGGAAGAAGATGATGTGGAAAGTCTCCTGGCAGACCTGGGTGAACAGCTTTGGGTGTGTTGTTGAAATACAGTGGGATGACCTGTTAGCTTAAGGGCTCGTGTAGCCTTTCTGAAATGGTTTACCAGTCACATTTTGTCATGTCCGCTGCTGTGATGATTTTTAATAATTCCAAAGAAGGGGAAAAGCCATAGGAGGAGAGAGTTTGCTATCAGAACTTCTTGTGGTGGGACAGAGTGATGCAGAATGACATTTAGCAGGTGGATCTGTGACAAATGAGACTTCCTGCAGCCAGGAACAGCAGTCCTTGCTCTTGTTCTAAAACCTGATACTTGGCTTTCTGGAAAGCACTGTCGCTGTTTCTTGAGGTGGTGGGAATGATAAGAGGGCTGTGAGATCCTGAGTGTTTGTGTCTACACATGGTGGAACTTAATGATTCCCCATGAATGGAGCTGATTGCTCAAGGCCAGATCCTGGCAGGTGAAGTAGGAGGGGGAGAATGGAGACTTAAAGGCATGGTTGTAGTCAGAAGCCCAGTGAGCCTTGTGTCCTTAGCAATGGGGAGATCTTGTGCTGATCAGAGATCCCCTGACAGTAGAGTGAAACCATTTTATTTCATCTGAGCATCTGGACCAGGAACCGAATACCAGTGAGAACAAAGCCAAGCCCTTCAGTGAGATGTAGAGAAGTGGCTGTAGGTTCTGAGAGTCCCAAGATGCTAAAGCTTCAAATTGCAAATATAAAATAAGGCTATTTTAGGTCAATTTTAATCATTCTTAAAATGCATTAATTATATTTTTTTCTAATGCTCGGCCTGTGCATTTTGACTTCTGTTGCCAAGGGAACTTGGCTGTATCAGTGGAAAGATATGAAAAATAGTGCTAATGAACCCAGTTACTTCTGAAGTGTTCAGAGTAGAGGACAGCATGGTGGATGTGCAAATTTTTATTGGAATTCACTTGGAGGACCTGAACAGGTTGCAAAGCCTCCAAACAAAACTTGTTATTCTGACAGCTTTAACGTGGATCTTCTCTTTCTAGCTGCATATATGTATATTTCTCTCTATATATTTGTATACACATGAATATATCCTTGGTTCATGCTGCCTCATATAAGAAGGCACAATTCCTTTGTCTCCTAAAATGAAGACACTGCCATCTCAGTTTTTGTTCCCTCCTGGAGCTCTGGGGATGGTCTGTGCAAAAGGCACAGTGATGCTTTTCTTCACACTTTTCTTCTCACCTTGGGAATTCTGTCAGGTGCTACTTCAGAGGTGTTTCCTTCATTGGATTTGTGAATTATATTCAACCTTTATTTGCCCGTTCATCAGATCACCCTCTCTTTTGTTATTCCTTTGAGAAGGATCCAGCATGAATTGGAATTTATGAACTATCAGTGTCTCCCATGCTCACTAAATATGCCAGCACTCCACCAAACCTGATGGATGAGCATGAGTAATAACTTGGCATTTTGTAGAGCTTTTCATCAGAGCCATTTCAAAGCCCTTCACAATGGAAGTATAATTATCTCCATACGGCAGAGGAGGAATGGAGGCACAAAGCTCTCAGATCAGGAAAGCATCCAGGTCTCCCAAGATCTCCCTTCAGTGCCTTGTCACTGCCTTCACTGCTGACCCAAACCCGACTCTTCGCTGTTGTTCCACCTTTCTCTCTTCATTCCAAGGGGCTGCTGGGGAGAAGGCAGTGAGTTTGTACCTTTTCAGTGTCACAAAATGCACAGCATTCCTAATATAGGTTGGTCAGAGCTCTGTAAAAATAATTGAGTTTCAGTTTATATTCAGAATAATAACTTAAATGGTAGTAAGTGTGTTCATTGATATCTAATTTGGTGTGGCTAATTTCCTCAATGCTAGTGAACTGCCTGGGTATTTCTTATCGCCTTCGCATGTTATCTGAATCTTGTTGCACATTTGTCCTGTAGCCATGTAACTATGAGTTAATTGCATGGTGACTGAATTTATGCTCTGCTATGGAAGGATTTCTCCTCACACAGATAAACGATAGATAATTATGGTGTTCCGTCTTTAATTAATGTAAATTAAAGGGTTATTTGACTGATCTTATGTGCAGATTTGGGGAGCTCTCACCACTCCCAGTATCATCAGTGCTGCTCTGTAGATGTCAGGGGTTTTGCATGGGAAAATACTGTCTCTCTGCAGCAGGGAATGACATGTATGTAACATTAAACGTTTGCCCATTGTGGCACTTGTGTTTCATCATGCCTTGGAGAGGAACATGCCGGTGTGCTGTGACCTATTTACAGAAAATGCAAGTCAATATCTATTAACTTCTCCCTGTTCTTTCAGTCAATACTTTGTCCTTAAAGCAGTTGTTTTCCTTCGCCAGCTGCACAGTTCACGATCACAGAGGAACTTTTCTCACCTCCTTCCCCCAGCACTTTTTCCCATTAATATGGTCAAGCGGTGTTCATTTAAAACACACCTGAGACATGAAAGATAAGTGCAGGATGGAGACAGCCACCCGGCACTGTGGCTTTCTCAGCTCTCCTTTGCTGGATGAACGCTGATTTTCACACATTTATTTCTTCCCAGTGCCTTGGGCAGGGGCAGGGCAGGAGGATGCTTTGCTGGAGCACAGCTGAAGGTGCAGCATGGAGCACTAACTGCCCCCCCCTCCTGCTGTTGCTGGAGAAATGCCTCCAAGAGTTAACAAAATTAATTAAAAACTGTCTCATATAATTAAAACTCCCATTTGACCCACATCATCTCATGTGCTGTGGAGAAGGAGACAGTGCTTGCTGGCAGCCACCCGCTGCTGCATCCTGCTGTCCTCTGGCACTGTGCAAGTTGGACACGAAGGTGCCTCTGCTCCACGGGGCTTTGTGCTGAGCTGGGCTTTGTTGCTTTGTTTTCAGTGAAAGCATTTCTATCTTCGATGTGCAAATGGAGTTGCTGCTGTCGGGGTTCAGCCCACAGGAGTGTCGTGCAGCTGCAAAGAAGAGGATGGACTCAAAGTGTCACTGCACAGTGCGACTGCTGAGACTGTGGGGTGAAAGCATGCTGGATTGGGGATGCTGGGAGAAAGCACAAGCAATCCTTCAAGGTACTTAAATAATGTTTCATGACTCAAGTGAAATGCTCTTGTTAGGCCCTCTGGAGGAGAAATTGACGTGTGATTTTTGTGCCACCTGCAAAATTAAAAGAAAATGCTGTTGGCTGCTGCATTGTCTCCTGAAAAGCAGAGGGACTGGCAGAAATGTAATTAAATTACCTGCAGCATTCATCTGTTGTCATAGCAGCCCTTGCAGTGAATACAACAATAATTTCATCTACAGCTTAGCTTAATGCAGCCTCACCTAGACCAGCCTGTAAGCAATTTTTTTATCCCATATCTGGCAAAGAAATAATTCAAGAGTTCCCATTTCAGTTTCACCAACTGTAGTCTACTGCAGTGCACAATCACAAATTATGCATTTGCTGCATTACTCCAGCATCATATAGCCATGACCATTACCTATGGGTGCTCTTGTGTGATTCAGAGCTCAGATTAGGTGCCTATGTCTTCTTATAGCCTTAAAAATTCCAGTATCACTGCATCGACTTATATGCAAGTAATGAAAGCACAATGCAGTGTTATTCTATCTTGACTAAGTCCAAGAAGACCTAGCTATGCTGCAAACCTATGCTAAGTAGTACATCTCTAACTGAGATGTTATTGATGGACCCCAGGTGCAGTGGCTCCACACATCTCCTGTTTGCCCTTCAGTAAATCTAGAATGAGCTCCATGCTCAGCTCAGTGTCCCATAGGCAGGCAGTTCCCTTCACTGTGCTTGGCAGGGATGGGCCAGCAGAATGTCTCTGCAGAAAGGCTGAAGAATGGAGAGAGCATCTAATCCCTAAGGGTGGAGCACCCATTAAGTCCAAGAAGGGGTAGTACTAATTTCCACTGATTACTCTGCTTTGGGTGCGGTGGATTTATCGCTGTAAGAAATTTCAATAAAACTTGCTGATATTCTATTTTATTCTATTAAATAGTGTATTTTCTATTTTCCTCTGTAAATGACAGCTATTTGCCACTTCTCTCTATTAGTCACACAATTCAGAGATGTGGGAGTTACATTTCAAGGGAGCAATTAAAAACAAATACAAAATGGAAGAGTAAGATAAATGTGACATATATCATCTGCAAGAAATCAGATATATCTGGGAAATATCTCCTTCATTTTGTTTCTCTCCATTCCTGTTAGGCAGTTCTAGGGAGCTGAGGTTCATCCTATGATGACTTACTTTTATCTCACAGATTCAGGAATTCACAAGTTGAAGATTGTTTAAAATACCATGTGAAAAAGGCTACCCTGTGCATGGGTGAGATAAGCTGATTTGTAAGCTGAGGCTTTCCTGAGCCCGGTGCTTAGTGCATTCTTCCTTTGGGCATGCTCTGCTCAGAGCACTGAAGCTTTCTTTCTCTGGAGCGACTGTGCATAATAACCTCCTCAGGCTAAGCAGTGCAAAAATGAGTTGTTGGAAGTTGATTATGTGTTGTCCTTTTACTTTTCATCGTATAAATAGACCCAATAATAAATCCACATGCACACTACCTTTCCTGTGATGCTCTCAGGAGCTTTACGCAGGAGCATAAATAGTATTTGTTCCTGTTTTACAGATGAGGTAGGAGGGATGGCAGTAACAGAAGAGCACAGCTGAATCTCAAGATTTCAAGCAAGGATAGCAGGAGTCTGAGCATTTAAATATGCCTTTGCCATGCTGGAGCATTCCAAGCAGTGTGTGCTTCAACTTTGGTGAGTATTAAATAAATACCAGACTGTTCTTTTCTCAGATTGTACTAGATGTACTTTCGAGATGTACTAGACAGAAAGCAGGCAGGAGGGATACAGGTGAGCACTTGTCCACCTCTGGTACCTGAAATGGATCACTGTCATACGTAAAATTTGCTTTTCTTGGGCTCAGATACAAATTGTTTCATTGGTCAACTTCAGTTCCCATTAAAGCCAAATATGATAAATTCAAAGCTTTAAATAATCACAAGTGCATCCAAGTGACCACAGGCCTGCAAGGTTACAAGGGCTTAACTACTGAGAAACCCTGCCTGACAGCCATCTGTTGGTACTTTCACTGTGAAGCTGAGAAGGATGCTCGTTTAAAAAATGAGAAAAGCTACTTACTCCACAAAAGTTTTGTTCTGAGTTTCATCAGAAATACTGCAAAGTCAGAAACAACAAAGTATCGCATGATTTAGCTGCTACAGCTCGTCTAACCTACAAATAACTAGTTTTCCTATGACTTGCATGTCACATTGAAAAAGCTCTGATTTCTGCTCCAGGGAACATGGCAGCTTTAAATCAATGAAACAGCCCACCCAGAGAGGCAGCAGCAGCAGGGTTCTGCTGCAGCCTGCCCCAGGCTCCCTGGCTGCTGCACTCATGTCCCATGGGGCTGACATGGCTGCAGCCCGTGGGCTCTGAGCAGCCTCTTCTGCTACAGAAGAAGCTGTAGGGGAAAAGGAGAGATTGAGCCTCCCACATCTCCTTTTGCAGACAGATTCCTTGGCTGTTTCATATTGGAGTATTGGAAATAGAGATGATGTTGAAGGATTTAACAAGAGAAACCACTGAAAAAGGATTGAATGCCACTAGTATTTCTGATCTGATGCAAAAATGAGGTCAATTGTGAGGGAGTAAACTAAAGAAAGAAGGAAGTTGAAAGATCCAACGGTAAATATACCGGAGGTCGTGGGACATAACAAGTTAATAAACTCAAAGGGATAATTTAATTCGACACCAAGAATGTGTCTGTGTGCCCTACAGAGTAGGTAAGGATTTGACGTGACAAGATGGGAAGGTTTTGTTATCCTCTTGTCTTGCTGGGATTTGCTTCAATTATGCCAAAGAATGTTACTTCATTCTTGCCCTAATAACACTGTAGAAGAAATTAAATTACTCATATGTAACAAAAGTGAACTGATTTTGACATCTCTTCGAGGCAAAACTCCCTCTGTGCTAGCTCCTAAGCACATTCTCCTTCACTTAAGGTCTCATGCATATGTATGATTATCACTCATAGTAAATATAAGCACTTTGTGAGAACACAAATTAACTGCAGAATGTAATGGAGGTTGCCAAGGGTATTTTTTATTGTTGACTGTAATATGAAGTCTACAATATGGGTACGATAATGAATGGGTCACGAAACATGCAGAAATAATCCCATCAAAGGATGCTGTGACATCAGAAACCACAACAGCAAAACTGATGTCACTAGAATCCCAAGCTGCCTTTATTGAGCTTTTATTGCGTTTCATTTTAAGAGAAGCTTCGATTTGACTTGAAGGTTTTCTTTATATTTTTGTAACGCTTCTATTGGTGGAAGGAACAATTAAAGACAGTGGAGCTAAGAAAAAATTAATTTTATTTTTTAAGGCTGACAGACCTTAGCTTTTGGTTTCAGCTATATTAGTAACAGTAGGTTGTCTTCAATGTGAATGCTTTTTCTTAGTGTTTGATTGCCTTTTATTATATTGGCTGCGTTTGGGGAAGTTTTTTATCTCAAATTTAGCCTCCAGAAATAAATCTTACAACCTTGCAACAAGTTGAATCCTGCATGGCACAGCCTATTGTCTCAGTGATCTGCTCTTCCAGGCTTTCATTAGGAGGAAAATAACATGTCCCCGACTATGTAGCATTTAAAACAAGAAAGCTTTATTTTTAAAACCCATTACTTTTCCCAGCCTATTCTGAATGCAGCTATCAACCTTTTGTTCTTCTGAGAAAACAGCGTTTTACCTGACCTTTTTCAGACTGATCTTTATTCGGATCCTCCCCCCCCAGGCCCTCAGTACCTCCAGCCTTCAGGAGGCATTCTGCTGCTGCCCTGTCTTTAGGGCAGATGCACGACTTTCACCTCCTGTGAACTGTTGTCCTAGACAGCAAAGGCCAGTTTTGAGATGGATTTTCCTGAACCGTTTTTCTGTCTTGAGCCTCAAGTCTTTTCATGAAGCAGGGATGCAGTTTTAGGGGGGAGTGCTGAGCTTTCCGTTTTGAACCAGCTAAAGAAGCAAGAAAGACTGGGAGATGAATGGCAGGGAGCTGGACCAGCTCTGCGTGCCTTTGGCTGACCACTGCAGCACTCAGGCTGCACTGATGACCCAGGGAACAGGCAACAAATCCTCTTTAGGCTGTGATGGATCTCCCAGTGCAGGGACACACTGGCAACTCAGGCATACCCTCATTTTAAGGAACAAATCCAAGAAAAGAAGTGAGCAAGTGTATTGCAGGCATGGGAGGAGTGTGGAGGAGGAAGGGAGCTAAAGCTTCATTGCAAATGACGTTGTCCTCTCCATCTATGATTGAGTAGATGAGGAAAATGGAGACAGATGGCCCGGGGTTAACTTTAACCATGCTTTGCTGCAGTTCAGCATCACAAGCTGCTCTGCACAGCACGTCACAGAGGTCAGCTTGGTGCTGAGAAATGGTGTGTGGGGGGAGGCACTGAGCCAGCAGAGCGTGCTGCAGGGTCAGAGCAGTGCACTCAGAGCACCACACATCCAGAGCTTAGTGCTTCTGATGCAGCTCCCAAATAATATGTCCAAATACCGAGCATTTTAAAAGACATTTACAAAATAGGTGAAATATACAAACTAATAGAGAATGAAATTTCTGCTTATTTTACCCATCATTGTCTTTGTTTTTTAAAGCAAAATGAGCCTGGCACACAGACAACGGCAAACATAGCATTTTAATGACACTTAGAGCATCTCAGAGGACCATTCAAAGCAAGAAAAAAGTGGTGATGTCCTTAATGACAGCAGATGGTTTCTTCAAGGTGAATAATTTTATTGTTTATTGCCCGCTTTGTGTAGTGCAAGAAATGACATTTAAGAAACTGCTCAAAGATGTTGTTTCAATGCACAAAGAAAACATTTAGGAACTAAATTATCTATACCAGTGACTGTGTCATCACCAGAGCTTTAAGTCTGGCTTGGAGGCACGTAATGTACTGGCAGTGGGACTATCAGATGGTGGGCTTTCAGAAAACTGAACGTAGGAGTCAGGCGTGTGCTTGGGAAATGTGTCCCCTACAGTGTTTTGCAATAAACACCCTTAAAATCAGGAAAGAAATGGGAAAAAAACAAACAAACATACATATGTAGCTGAGTTTTAGTAGTTAAGCAGCAGTAGAATGTGCCCAGTTTTAGCAGCTTGGTCTGTCAGTCACTTTGGTATCACTTGCTGTGCTGCTGCCATGCTGGTATTTTAAAATTGGTTGCATGCAGCTTTGCTAAAGAAGCGTGTTAGAAGGTCTGCTTTACTGTATTTTGCTGCTGGCAACAAAAGCCAAGGGTTGGGTGACACTCAGCACTGGAATGCTGGTGAAAATACAGCCTGTAAGGAAAGAAGTATGTTATAAGAGTAGGCGATCTTATGAAGCTTTTATTATGTCCCTTTTTCATTCTGGGAGAAAATGAAATACCGTTCAAAAGCTTTCCTTTTCCAAGATCCAGGTCTGGAAGAAAAATATTGTATAATGCAATAGCACTTAAAGTGTTCTTAAATCTCTTGTAAGCTTGGGTTCAACATTTCATCTGGAGCAAAGATTTTAGTGCGTTCATATTTGGGGAAGTCTTTCAGCTCATTTTCCTGGTTGTTTCTTTCTTCTTTTTCCTCTTCATATTCACACACTCCTCCAATTCCTGCCTTAGCAGACATCTGTCACTTCTGCAGGGATCACACTGAAAAGAAATTTAAAAGTGTGACTTTTCCCGCAGGTAAAATACATATTGCTCACTAATGCAAACTGGTTTGAGACTGTGCTTCGCCTGTGCTCTGCCCAAAGCTATCTGCCACCCATGACTTTGGCCATTTTCTTCTGATCTTGCAGTGGGATTTGAAGCCTGTAAGGCAGGTGTGTGCTTCTGGAGGGGAAGAAAAGGTCTCTGAAGGTAGAAGAAAGAAAACAGCTCTTTACAACTTTGTGGTTCAGGTTTGTTTCTTTCTTTTTTCAAAGATACTCCTGGAAGGATAGTGAAAAGGTCACAACAGAATTACAGGAGAAACTTGTCCAGAGATCACAGGCACAAGCTGTTTTCAGAGCAATTTTTCCAGACAAAACATAATCAAAGACAACAACAACATTTTGCCTTTTACAGAAAAGGCCATGTAGGATTTCAGTGCATCAGCTCAGCCTGGAGGACAAGAGGACACAGACCCTCAGCGCAAGGAGAGCCCTTCCCCATCAGCTCCTTGTGACTGCTCCATTGATGGTGGCACTGAGTGCAGTGGAGGTACGGCCTGGGATCCTGCCAAGATCTGATGCTACAAATTATATGCATTATTCCTCTCCTTGCTTCATTTGATGTACAGTAAAAAGACAAATATGACAAGCCTGAAAACAGAGAGAGGGACTGAGGTGGTTCGCAATATGAGCCATTTGTATTGCTGTATCAGAAATAACTAATTAAGCCATGATGTAAGTAGCACAAGCTCTCTGTGCGGCTCTGCAATACCAGTTATCTGCCTCAGCGATTTCCAAAGCAATCATGGGCTTCTGTTGGTTGCCAAAGAATTTCTCTTGCTTGAAAATCAGCATTCAGCTAATCCATCAGTGATTCCCGTGGCACAGTGACTGAACGATCGGACGAGCTCCGTGCCTTCTGGACGGGAGTAGGGATGTGGCTGCAGAGCAGTACAGCTGGTGATGATGCTCTCTTCTCCCAAAGCAGCTTTTCTGTGGGGTTCTGTTTGAGACATGGACCTTGGCTCATAGCATGCAAGCTAAGGCAGGGCTTTGTTCTCTTGGGCACAGATCAGAGAATTACAGGATGGCTTGGGTTGGAAGGGATCT
Organism: Phasianus colchicus; assembly: GCF_987193195.1. Classification (NCBI taxonomy): domain Eukaryota; kingdom Metazoa; phylum Chordata; class Aves; order Galliformes; family Phasianidae; genus Phasianus; species Phasianus colchicus. Next base: position 10,884,799 of record NC_143453.1, on the reverse strand, counting down.
TAGTGATCATGCAGTTCCAAGCCCTTGCCAGGGGCAAGGTTGCCCACCTACTAGAGCAGGCTGCAATGGGCCCCATCCATATAGGATGGAAAAGCACACACTGCCTTTATTCTCTTTAACTGTTAAAAGCCATTTTTGTAATTGACTTACAACTGCGTCATGTAAGAGTTTTAACATCATTGCAAATAATTATGACATATGATTAGATAAGCAGTTGAAAAGCTTGGGGGGGTGTGAATCATTGCATTTCTTAATAGTGCTCTCTCACTTATCTTTGTGCTTTATTTATTATGATACTGTCCTTGACAACTTAATAAATTTTTTTTCAGAGGGAAATCTTTTTAATTAGCTAACTTCTGTGAGCTTTTGCCATAACCTTTCAGCCAGGATCCAAGGCAGAACTGGTAATCTAAATGACTAGGCTTGGTTAATTCCATTACTTTAGATCAGTTTCTAGTCTGAAAACTTGTGTGGCAGGAGCATGATGATCTGCCTTTAAAAGGCTGAGGGAATTAAATCTCCCTGTCCTTCCTCTGAAGGGAAGGGCGCAGGTTTATGTTTTGCTGTGTTCCTTGGCTGACAGGAGATTACACCAAGCTGAAAAGAAGGGCCTGGGCTTTAGCCTTGTGTATACATTTCTTTTAAAGAAATGGCAAATTAAAAGTAATGACTTGGGCATCGCATGTTTGCACTTTCTGCTGGCTGTAATAAATCTCTACACTGAACTGTCGGCCGTGTTAAATCACCACAGAGGAGCTTGTCCTTGTTCTTGCTACCGAGACAATAGGATTTTAACAAACAGTGTCTTTGATTAGGTCCTGCAGAAAAACGAAGGCTAACAGAGTAGTTGGAGCTGTCAGGGATTCAGCCAGAATCCTTGCAAGTCACCGTGACAGCAGAAGTGCTCACAGGCACACCTGAAAACTGACAGCAGGCTTTGGTTGTTGGGGGAGAACCCCTCAGACCCCACCAGACACAATCTGTAGAAAGCACTGAGGTGATAGGTTTCTGTTGCTTTTTCTTTCCTTTTTTTTTTTCTTTAAAGTTACCTTTGTACAATCATCTAGGTCAGCTGGTGATTTAAGCCATATGTGCTGTGATGGCTGCAGTCATGCCTGCTGCTGCCAGGTCTGCAGGTTGGCTCCCGAAGGCTGCGTGCAGATGTCGAATGCAGGCACACACCGTGTGCAGCTGTGCCATCCTGTCCTGAAATAGAAGTCTTAAATATGATGACTTGAGTGTGGGTAGACAATATGATGAGAGCCCAGATAGATAACATGCTTATTTTGATAAGTGGAGTCCTGTTCCTTGGAAGAAGCAGCAAACAACTCACAAGAAAAGAAGTAACCCAGGAAAATGAGACATGACGGGTTGAGCTGGTGGATGAGCAGTGATGATAGCACTGAAACAGATCTGCAAAATGCACTTGGACTTAATTTTAAAGATTCTTAATATTCTCCTGAGATCTGTAAAAGTCTCCAGGATAGACTTTACACCACTTAATATGATTATTTATGTTCTGGCCACAGACAAAAGGGCTGGAGGATGGGGCCAGTACTTCAAGTGAAAGAAATCCTCAAAATAAAAGCGAGCAAAGAAACCTGGGCTCTTTTTGCTTTGGAATAATGACTGTCCCGACGGGATAATTAATTTCTCTTAGAGGAGCTCGTTATTTTTCAAAGATATTATACTTATGCAGATTTAACTGTAGAAATATTATATTGTTGTAATTTCTCCAGTGTGATGTAGCTCTAATTACTCACAGCTCAGAGCATGAAAAGGAAATAAAAGATGAACAGCACATTAATTCTTATTTTTAAAGCAAAGAAGAAAAGCAGAGCCTTGTCAGAGGCGGGGAGCCCTGGTACAGATCACACAGAGGATCTGCACCAGCACAGTTTCTCCCAGGGGGACGTTGCCATAGGTGAGCAACAGCCTGCAAAGAATGCTGGGGAATCTTTGCACAAGATACAGCAGGATGAAAGAAGCATGGCCTTCAGCATCTGCTACTGAGCACAAAGCCAACGTGCTGTGCTTCTGTCACCTCTTTCTTGGGAACAGCTCAACCACTGCCACCTGCCCAAAGCACACACCTTACTGCAGCTGCTTGCGTGAACTTAACACAGCAGGGAGAGCTCTGTGTGGACCAGGCAATGCTGGAGCCAGTTTCCTCTGCAGTTTGCCCCACTGGAGTTGCAGTGTGCCTACAGCAAACCCCTGCTGTGGAGAGAAGAAATCCAGCAAACCTCACTCTTGGACGTGCCCAGCTGTATTGAATCACAGAATCACAGAATCACAGAATGACCTGGGTTGGAGGGGACCTCAAGGATCATGCTGGGAAGAGCCTGCAGTGGTTGCAGTCCAAAGCAGTACCAAAACATCCATCCATCAAGTTAGCTCTAGGACAGCAGTTATGGAGGGTTATCCATGTGCTGGTCATCGAGGGGTGATGGGATGCTGACAGATCCCTGTGTTGACGAGAGCTGCGGTGTGTTTGTCAGACTTAGGGAAATGAGATGCACTTTGTGCCAGGATTTCCAAATCTGCCATCTTGCTTTCACATAATGAGCATCAAAAGATTCTTCATGGGAATAGTTCTTTTCTCTCAGCCATGCAACCTTTAAAAATACTGCTGCTACCAATGGAGCCTTCCCTTAGCACTTGAGCACTGTCTGCTCTGTCTTCTGGTCTCCTGCATAACCATTCCAGGTTCAGGTCCTGAGGATACAGGACTGAACAAAAGCAGCCAGCTGCCTACCTTGCTTCTGACTGATTGCCTCCATCCCCCTCCACTGCCAAGAAGGGACATGACAAAGATGCTGCCCAGCTTCTTTGTCGTGTGCCTCGGCACCCCACCAGGCATAGGCACAAGGCCATGTAGCTTCCATCACCTGCCTGACCTTTAGATGCAAGTGTCTCAAACACTGGGGAGTGGAAAAGGCTGCTTTGTCAAAAGCAGGCATTGCCTTCATCTGCAGGAGCTGAAGGAGCATTCATTAGGCATGTTAGGCATACTACCAAAATTTAAGAATTGGATTCATAGCTTCTCTGTTTCCCATAAATAAGCCTCAGCTGCTACATGATTGGAAAAATCCTTTCTCTGAGACCCTAAGGCTGGTACCACACAAAGCTCTTTCCCTTCCTTCCTCCCACCCTCAGTCCTCCAGCAGATACATACCTCAACTTAAGGAAAAATGTTTCATTTTAATTAAGTTGAGGGATATCTTTGTGGTAAGTGGAGACAGCAGGTACCTGCTCACCAACCATACGTGCAAATGGCTTGACAGATCTGAAATAACAGTGCAAGGAGGAACTGAAGGTTTTACGGGGGAAATTATTATTGTCAGTGTTTTATGGAGGAAATAACCCCCTAGAACGTATTTTAAGGTAGTAGTTTAGACAGGAGCATGATAACATCATAAACCATAAGAGGAAAACTTGAGGCATTCAAAAACATCAGGGGAAAAATGAGAGTGAAATACTGCCATTTCACTTCTCCTGGTTATTTGTTGTCTTAAATGATACTTGTGCTTATGTTTGTAAATATATTTCTTTAATTCTTTTTAGATAACATCTACAACTGGGAGAGCTTACAGCACCACTGTGTTAAAGAACAAAGAAGGCCATGACTGTTCCCAGGCAGCAGCCAGAGCGTGCAGGCAAGTGTGGCACAGCCAGAAGGGATGCAGGCATTCCCAGCGTAAGAGGACAAGCCTGAAAGTAAGTCTGAAATATATTTTCACTTTTTTGAAAATATGATGAACATTCGCCATTCTTCTGAGGCTCTAGTTCAGCATTTTTACTGCACATCACTCACCTGTACAAAGACAAGTGGGTCTCTCCCTGGAGAACAGATTCCCAGGTGCTGTGCTGTAGCCTGGATGCTGAGCTCAGTAGGGCTCTGCTTATTTCCACCATTTTCCAGCACTATTTAAGAAGGGTGTCTGCAGCAGAGCACCTCCCAGGGTATTCTCACATGAGAACACCCCTTTCCCAGCAAACTATCAGGGGAGAGCATGAATTATTCTAATGGCTACATCACTTGAGCCAAATCCTCCACCATCTGCTATACATTCTAATTACAAATGCAGAAAACATAATTCGCAATCAAATCACATTCAAAAAAAAAAAAAAAAGAAAATGAGCAATTAAAATGCACATTCTGCCAGGCAAATCCACCTCCTCAGCCAGTGCATCCACCACATCACTTGCCTGTTACAGACAGGGGCTGAATTAGTCCTAGGCCATTGGAGACTTCAGTCCTGCTGGTTTCCCTGACAGCAGCTTCCAGGCTTGATCTTCTCATCTTCCAGGGATGCTCTGCAGCTCCAGCCTGCTGTTGTATTTGTTAGTGGCTTGCTAACCCTCAGGGTGATTTTTTTTTGAGGGATAAGTTCACTTTTCCAATGCTTAGACATACCTTGTTGTTTCCTGTGGCCTGCCTCTTCTGGGGTTCTCACAGTGTATGCGTCAAGAAAAGCTTCAGTGTTTCAGAGCAACATGCAGCGATTGATGGTGACACATTTGCCAGAAAACACCCCAGGCTGAATTCATCTTTGGTGCAGCGCTGCTGCACTTAGCAAACTTATCATCCTCTTTGTAACATTCATTTTGAAATGTGCATTAACATTCAAGCATCGTTTATACACTGTAAGTAATCCAACCCTACCGAGGGCTTTTCTCACATGTTCAAAAAAAGTCTCCTGGAAACACAGCCATGAGGAAGAGTTGGAGCCCAGAGGGATATATGGAGAAGGGAGGCTTTGCTGGGAGCTGGGGAAGCCTGCAGCTGCTGTGCTTTCCCCATGAGATGGAGGACAGACAGCTCTGCCCAACAGACACTGATGCTTTTAGGCAGCCCAAAAGCACATCGTGTCCAGCCCTGGGAATCAGGGTCAGCACCCTGCAGTGGCTCAGAGCAGAGGGAGGAAACTTTGCTTGGCTAATTCAAAGGAAAACTTTGCTCGAGGGATTTAAAGCTCTGCCTCTGAAGCACCTGCAGCCCCTTTTCATATGGCACACTCCCACTCCTGTGTGGGTGGAGAAAAACTCCTCTGAGGCAGCACTGCAGTCTCCCTCTGATCTTCCTTCCTGCCTGTCCCTGCTCAGAGTCTTTAAAGTCTCTCTTTTTGGCAACAGCAGGTTCCATGCTGGAGCTCAGGGGACACACAGCAGGCAGTTCCTGCTGTCCCTTGTCCATAGCAGTGCTGTACAGCACAGCCAGCGTGCAGGGCAGCACTGAGGGCCTTACATACATACAACTGACTCCTATTGCATCCTTTTGTCTTGAAAGTATATGTCATCTTACCACAGGTTAAGAGCTTACATCTAAACCTGACCCTACTGCTCGATGTCGGCACTCAGAGGCAAACACTCAAAAGCTAGTTTTCACTTCTGGTGCTTCAGCTGTAAATGATTTCTCATTTTTCCTCTAAAAGGCTGCTCAGGTAATCCTCCCCCACCTGCCTCTCAGAGTTGCTCCCAGAGATCCTCATTGGCAAGGGGAACACAAGGCACCTGTACCTCCTCGGAAACATTTCAAGGCTTCACAACAGTTTAACAATATCTTACAGCAAAGCAGCAGATGGGATTCTGGACTGATCAATACCCTAAGTAGAGCCAAGTGCTGGATCACTGATCTGAACTGAAAGAATAAATGGTGAATCAAGGGAATACACAAGTACCATCAGTTCTGTAAGGCAATAGCAGTGCTGTGTTCTGTGAGCTCTCTGCTTCCCAGACTTGTGAAGTTCCTGCACTGTGAGCTCAGCATGTTCCAGCAGGGAGGCATTTCTCTCCCTGCACCAGCCCAGCTGCCATGCCTAAGGACCAATCCCAGTCCTGCTTACTGTTGGTATTTTGTTTAAGCTATTTGGGGATTATAAAAGCCAAACAAAGCACATGCAACAAGTTATAAATTCAAAGGAGATCTTTTTAAGTGCCCAACAGCAGCTAACTGTAGTTGTGGTTATTATGCAGAGACAGACATAAAACTATAAAGCGAATCAACATGTTTTATCGCAGTCATTCGACAGCATGCCAAGTCCATGCAGCTTAGCTATTACCTTTCTACAGCTTGCAGAGATTTACCATAGTTTCAGCTTAATCTGGAATTTTATTAGGTATTTATTTTAATCTCACTTTGATAACGGCACTCCAAACAGTGATAAAACAAAGGAAGATCATATTTAGACACAGCAATGATGAATAATGTTAGAAACACCTAAAGCAGAAACAGAATCCAGCTATCTGTTCTATTTTGCTGTACTCAGTGGAAACCATCGAGAGAGCCTTTATGAAGCATTCTATGAGTGATAAAGGCATAGCTCCTACTGGCGGCAGAGATGAGTGCTTAATTGGATGTTCCCTGTCCTTGTTGCTTATCCATATGAACATTTCTCACCCATCACTGGTTTGAAAGCTAGCAGAGGCTACAAGGCCACCTTTTCTGAGCCCATGACTGAGTACCAGGCACTAATCTGGCTATGCAAACTCCTCCATACATTTTGCCCAGGTGCAGTGCTTGTTCCAGCAAGACAAACCTCCTGCATCGTGAGCTCTTACTCTCTTATTTATATGAAGAGAATCTGGGATTCTTTTCTGAGACCAAACAACCTCAGTGCTCCCTGGATCACCATGGTGGGGCTGATGCTAGGAACACACCACTTTTCTCTCTGATCATCTTTTAGGTTCAAACAGGAGTTATTTAATCTGTTCTTCTCCGTGACCATGCATGCTGCTGGTTCAAAAAGCAGATTTTTCTACAGCCTTGTAACAAGGAGATAAGAGACCGGCAGCAGATAAAACTACTGAATAGCAATTGTCTGCTTCACCGACTGCAAGAGCATGAAGGGCAGCAGCTCCATTGAAACAAGGGATGAGCATGGGATGCAGCTGTTCTCAGGGGTGGTGGTGCTACAGGGAGAGCCATGCAGGAGGCTCCCAGCAGAGCAGCCATGCTGGCTGCTGAGGATCAGCTTATCCTCTTCTCCACCACGTCTTGATCTCTGCAGGTTACACCATAACAGACTGCCAGGACTACAGCCTCAAGCATAAGTTACCAATGACAGCAGCACCCCCAAGAAGGAGGACCTGGAGCTGCAGCCTCCCACTCTTTGGCACAAAAATTGGAGAGGATTTTTGCTGGACAAACAATCCCTGCTGTATGAAAACATGAAATTTATTTCAAAAGTATGAAATAAAGTTTTTCCTAAAACCAAGCCATAAATCTGTGGGCACACCGCAATAGAATGAAAGCTCTCATCAATATTTATACTTAGCTCCTCAAAGAACACAGGAGCTCATTTACTAAATATCTTTGAGAAAACAAGCCTTCAGCCAGACACAGGCCAAAGGAAGCATTTTAGCCAGGCAGGATGCTTCAGGAATCATCTTAATAAGGAAAAAGCTCCACGGGAGAGCACCGTTTCTCAAAGCTGCCCACTATTGCTTCACACATGATGCACCAAGTGCAGGACCCCAGGCTCTGGGAAAGGATGCACCAGCAGGGGATCTGTCTGCAGATCCATTCCAGCTCCTGTTGGCTTTGGTGAGGCTTGGAGCCATCCCACAGAAATGTCAGGTATCATTAATATATCAAACACAAGATCAGCATACACCAGCCCTTGGATCTAGCTAAACAGAGCTAATGGAAGCCACTCCATGAGGCCCCATGGTGCATAACCAGCAGCCATCCCCATGGCCTGCACACAGGCTGGCAGGTGGGTCACATCCTGCATCAACAGGTAGAAACCTGGCTCTTCATCACGACTAGATCATGAGACCAAATGCCCTCCAGGTGGGAGCTGCAGTTTTCATCAAGTCTGTTTCCAGCACAGCAGCACATGGCATCTCCTGTATCCTGCTGCAATAATTGAAACGTAAATCCTCACTCTCCCAATCTGCAGGAAATTGATACAGGCAAAAGGCAGGTGATGATTCATTCACTTGCTATCTCAGAGCCCAACGCTCTTTCCCTGAGAGCAGCACAGGAATGCACCTTGCCACCCACCTAAACATTTGATAAAAGTTAAATACAACTACCTGTGATTGATGCCTCTCCTCACATATGCACTCCAGCCACAATCTGGATAATGTGTAGCGTTATTAAAGCATCAATTATCTTCAGCACAAGTGGAGCTACGTTAACAGGGCTGCAGTCTGTTCATTTTGATAAGGTTTTCTCCGTTCATTTATCAACAAAATGGGGACACCAGCAGGGCAGGGCTCCTGCAGGGTTTAACTCTGCTGGGATGGAGTTAACAATCGCATCCTCTGTAAGTGTGTCTGTCAACAACAACACCCTGATTGAGAGGGTTTATTTCTCAGGAATTTGGCACGGCAGCCTGTGAAGAGCCAGTGTTCATCTCTGACAGACACTCCAGCTGTAAGAACGGGGTGAGCTCACTGGGTTGCAGTGTGGTGCCAGTGCCTGACCAATAGCTCCAGATCCCCAGGCAGAAGGGTCAGAGACACCAGGCTGAGCAGCTGGTGTTCCCAAACAGCTCAGGTTCTGCTCCTCTCCTGTGCATACAGGATGGTGGCTGAGAAACCACGGGGAAGCAAGGCAGTTACCTCTGAAGCCATTCACTGACCACATCCCCGTTCACCAGCTCTGAAGAGAAGGTTCTCTCTGCTGTTTCTCTCTTCTGGCTCTAATAGTTGTGGTTCTCTCTCCTTTCCAAGCCTGGGGACAAGGCTACAAAACTACAGAAAAGCAGTTCCTTTTAGTTACAGACCTAAAAGTTCCTTCATAAACTACACCCAAATAGACAATTAATTGGCTTATTAATAGCAGAAAATCCCCAAGTCCAGTTAATGAATATTGACTGTGATAGTGCTGGAGAAGGCTGGTGTCAGTCAAACTGATGTCTGGTAGTCCTCCTTTGTCTGAACAGGGCTGTAAATTAAACAATAGCTCATTTGTTTTTCAAAACTAGGCAGCAGAAAGATGGTCCCAGCTGCACTGCAGTGCTAGGAGACTAATGCTAATAGCAGCTGGTCATCAAGGCCAAGCACTCCCTACTGGTTGGCTTTCTGAGTACTTGTGAGCCTGTGGGTCTGGCCCTCTTGAAGCTAAAGCAGGGTTTGTCAGCTCACTGTCCAGCCCCTGTACACTGAGAGGAGCAGCAGCCACTGACCCTCAGCCCACCCAGAGCTCCACGGAGCAGAGGAGGACTCCCATTTGGCTAAGAAGACGGGCAGGGATTCCTGTTGGACACTTCCAAATACCCACCAGGGATGTCCAAATGTGTGGTGTGAAATGCTATTTTTACAGGCAAATCTAATTTCTTAGGAGGCCACAGGCAGCCTGTAGCCAAGCCTTCTTATGTCCCCCTGTGCTGGAAGAGGACAGGTGAGCACTGACTGCCCGAGTAGATAGCCCTGTATTCAGAGCAAGCCTGCACCAATCTCCAGCTGCATTTGCACTTTTCCATCTGTTTACAGTCGCTTCCCTCTATCCCCCAATGAATATCTCAAAAGAAAAATCCAAGCTGATTAACACAAACACCGTGGTCACCTGAACCTTAAACCCACATGATAAATCTCATCATGCTCCTGATGAGCAGTGTCACCTTTTACCTCTGGGCTAGGATGACTTTAAACAGCTTTTAAATGAATGAAAGCTCAGAGAAATAAACCAAAGGCAGTCCACTGCAAACTGGAGACCTTATCACTGTCCCCTGGTGGGGGAATGAGGCAGTAACAGAGCAGGGAGGCAGCTACGTCAGTGTTTTCATAAAACCACACTTTCTGCTCACTGAAATAACAACAGAAACAAAACACAACAGCTCTGTCTCCCTCCCTGCATCTGATAACAATCAAATAATAACAGGAGTGACTTCTGCGCTCTGTGCCTGGTACTTCAGCCTGGACTTCCAGTTAATACACGCTATGATTAAAGCATCTATAATCTGCAGTCCGTGGAGACCTGTAGAGCACAGCAGCAGCGGGTGTGCAGCCTGATAAGGGTTGTTCGCTCTGTGCAGATGAAACTTTCAATATTTATAACTGCTGATTTTTTTTTATCCTGATACCTCCTATTGAGGGGAAGAGGGTGAAAGTTTAAAGATAAAAGCTTGTTGAAAGACCAGGTGGAATGTTTTCCTAAGGACAAGCAGAGGCTTACAGCTCTCTTCTCCAAGGAGGTTTAAGGACATTGCTTGGGGATGTGCAGCATCAGAGACTGCGGATGAAGTCTTTGGACTTGTGTAAAAGCCATCCAGGGTTTAAGCTGTCAACTCCACTGAGAAAGAGCTTAACCCTCCTTCCAGATACAAGAACCAAAGAAAACTCCCACATTTTCCATATCATGAGACTGTGACTGCCCGCTGCCCAAACAGTTTAATATTTATGTATTAAAAAAGAATCCCAACACTCCCATAGTGTCAGTACTATGGAAGATATGAATGACATTGTCCATCAGTAATTTCAGCAAAACAGAAAGATGCAGAGAAAGGCATTCAACGTACACACATTTCTATGGTACACCATTTCATTTAAATGATGATACACATATATATGCATGTCCTTTAAATGTAGTTACATGATCTGCATTTCTGCAGAGTAAGAGCACTTAGATATTTAATAAACACAGAAACACAGCACAGATATAAGGAGACACATTTTAAAGCTGAAACAGGTTGGGTGAACCTGAGCTGAGATATCTCAAGCTGTAAGTTATCATCTCAGCTAATCTGTCTTCCTACCACACTAAATGGGAAAGCAGGCTGGCCAGGGAGGAGAATGCCGTGCTTTTTCACAAGAACTTTTTCAGGTTCTTTAAAAAAAAAAAAAGGGGGGGAAGAAAAAAAAGTCCTGAAAACATCTCATCAGAGTTAAAAAGTACCAGAGGAAAAGGAAAAGAGGCAGAGCTCTTGTTTGTCTTGTTTAGAAAGCATGAAGACAACTGGATGAAGAAAACATAACACAGTGTGCCTGACAGCTACGGATTTTCCTGATTTAAACAGATTTGTCTGCCAGAAATGAGCTTTCTTGGCCTAGCTCCCTCCACAAAACATGATTTCAAAGCAGAGTTGAAGCCTAATGAGATAACAATAAGTCGGTGAAAATAATTAGAAAAATGGTCCTGAGTGAGTTCATCTGCATTCTTAACAAGGAGTTTACCTCAAACCAAGGCAGAGCACTTAACACCTTGGAAAACACTATCAGAAGGAATTTCTGCATGACTTCCGGAACGTATGAAAAATCCAAATTAACAAAGCCATTCTAATATCAGTGGGGTAGTTAAAACTTAATTAGCACCTGCATACATACTGGCCACAGCTTCTGCAGTGTCTGCAGGTTGTGAGCAAAACTACATTAAGCTGCTTATCATTCTGAAGCAAAAAATCAAGGATTAAACTACTTTCCACTGCACATCAGTTGGCCGCCCTACACAGTCACCATGATTATGCTCATTTCCAAAGCTCGTGACTATTTTGAACTAAGAAACATTACAGCATGAGATGAACGTACATGAAGGAACATCAGCAACACATCATACATGGAATTACTGAGCATCATCTGAGAGATAGTTTTTGACAAACCTTTCCGTGTATCAACATGGGCATGTTAAGACCACTGTATAGAAGCTAAATCATCTCCCTGAAGTGAGTTTAAAAGTAAATATATTAAAAAATGTATAATTAGAATATGATGTTTACAGTTACCTACTGAGGTCACTCACTAAAAAATGGTTGCTGGCTCTTGTATGAAATGAACACATCTGAGACACAGAAGCAAGACCACCCTTCCCCTCAGACCCTCTGAGTGGCAGCAAGGCACCGTCAGTGCAGTCGCTGATCTCAGCCAGCACCTGAGAAAAGGGCTGGGATCCCAACAGTGAACAAGTCCAGAAAACATTACTCTGAGGGGAAACCCCTCCAAAACACCAGGCAGCAATAAGCAAGCATGGGACATGAGGAACAACGAAAGAAAGTCCATACATAGATACTGGAAAAGGTCACTGAAGAAGGCCACTCCTTTCGAAGGCAGTCCAGCTTTCACCACTTAGATATTTCAAAGGCAGAATTGTCCAGCAAAACACGTGAGTTTTGTGCAGGTCCTTAAGATCCGTGTGCTGTGCAGATGTGTTTTTAAGAGATCTCATCAATCTAAAGCAAAGTGTTCTGCAAAGATATCATTTTTCTTCCCAAACAAACCTCGTACTTGCTCAAATTCCAGCGGCACATTAGCAGATGTTTTCTTTATTTCTTTGTCAAAAAGCTACAAAAAGAGAAAATGTTGACAAAATTCAGTACAAGCCCTTTACCATGGCTGATACCAATGCTCACTCTAACATAAAAGATGCAACAATAAACTTTTTAAATACAAGCCAGTCCTGCCACTACTACTGCCAAATGCTCCGCCATTGAACTGACATCTTCCCCTTTTCCCTGGCTGTAGGTAAGCAAAAGTCTGCCTAGCTCCTTCCTCAGCAAGGCTGATGACCAGGACATGCCTACTGCATTCAGGAAGCAGTCTCCCTTCCTCGTTAGAATCATTCACAAAAGCAGAGCAACGCTACCTCAGAAGCTGAGAGCTCCAAGAGCCCTGATATGTCATCCTCTATTTCAGACAGCGACTGGTTGAGGATACCAGCTGCCTGGGCCACATCTGGGTGATAATGGTTTTGTAGAGACTGCAAGATAAAGAAGAAAAGGTCTAATGAGCACAAGGTAACACACATCCATCTGGCTTCCCACACAGGGAACAATCAATCTAACAAACCCTTTGGTCATGAATATTAATTCTGGCAAAAGAGGCAAGTCTGCTGTACCAGGTTACTACACAGCTTCAAGAAATACAGATTTTAGCCATGCTTGAAACATATTAAAGCACCCTTTCACCAGGTTCACATTCAGCCCAAGACAGATGGATTCCTCCACTGGCCACAGCTACTACAGTGCACACCTCGATCCTGTTACCTCCCAGAGCCCTGATGCTACATCTGAGCTCCTGCTCTCCAGCAACACCCACCTTGCACAAAATCCTTGTAGCACTTACATGGAATGTGATAATCCTGCCACTAAGGTTTTAGAGTAACCAAGTAGTAATTTAACTAATTTCAGCCTTCATACAGCATCCTACAAATGTTCCAGGTTAAAAGTGAACAGTGCAATCTTCTCCAGCATTTTAAAAGTCATTTCTACAGGTTGACCTATCTGTACTCGGTTTCCACAGTACTCATCATGCTCTTCTCTCCCCTCCAAAGCAAATAAAATGCCTCATACGTTTGCCACTATTTACTCTGTTTCAGCTATTGACAGCCCACTTTCCAGCTGCATGGTCAGACGTGTACTCACAAGACTCCTACTAATTAGCAGGCACTAGTTGTCATGTGTGTAAAATCTTTTGCCTCTTACACTAAGGATGGAAAAGGATGCAAAGTAAAAAAGTAGCCATAAATTCATCTCATTTACAAGACATGTGTCAGCAGGTTCATGGAAGTGATGCTGCTGACTGCCACGCTGTGTCAGGAAAGCAGCAAGGGGGGAAAAGGCTGTACCATATACACATGTTCCTTGTAAGATGACATACCTGGATCTCCCAGAGAGAGCTCTCCAAAGCCCTGCTCTCAGATGGCTCCTCCTGCTCCATGATATACGGATCTTCTGACAAATCTAAGGAAAGAGATACAGAGCTAATACCTCCTGTGATGTCCATAACGCCAAAGGGAACACAGGGAACCAGCTGGGGCCGGGATCTCTCCAGGGATCCTGCTCTTCACGATGCCTAAAGGTGTATTACAGAAGTCCCCCCTTTCCCTCTTACCTTGTGGCCCATTTGGTCTGTGCATCAGCACTTTGCAGGCCGGGTGCCTCCGAAAGAGATTACAGATGAAGGGAATGACCATGAGCAGAGCCTCGGGAGGAGCAGTGAGGGCCAGCCGGGACAGGCGCTTTATGAATGCTGCCACCAGGTATGCTGGCAAGTGACTGTAGGGAAAGAAGAAGAAACCAGCAAGTCAGAGTTCCAGCAAGTGAACCAACACACTCATCAACCCAGACAGCATGTCAGGTTAAGGACCAGTGGGATTCTTCAGCTTTTTGGACTGTGAAGTGAAATGGAACTATACAGCAAAGAATCATGATTTCAAGCAGTTACAAAGGGTCTTGTGTGCTGTCTGGAACAAATCTGGGGGCATTTCCATTCAGTGCATGAATAATCTCAGATCAGTTTGTGATTCAACCCAGACACATGGCACTACTCCAACACTTGCTGCAGCCAAGCACAGCTCTTGTACACGGTCATTCACACTGCTGTCTTTATTCAGTCATTTTATAAACTTCTGAGTGCTTGGCCAGGCAACCTTAATTATATTTTTCTAATGTAGTTCTGTGGGTTTAATTAATACATGTGCCATGGTGTTAAATTTACATAATACTTCCAGGACTAGAGCAAGCAGTGCAGCTGGTAATGGGAACATAAAGCTGCTGGAACGTAAATGTGCAGAATAGTTCTCTTTTATGGTAGAAATGCAAATTTTTAACAGCAATCAGCTCATGTAGGCACGTTCTTCAGGTCAGCAGAGCTGGGATGAAAGATGACAATTTTCAGCCACTCAGCCTCCAGCCTTAGGACTCACTACACCTGCAAGGCTCAGCAAAGCCACCCCAAGGTACAACCATCTGCCACGTCTTGTTACTTTCTCCGGAGAACACTATGAATACAAGGGGGATGATATTAAATATCATGTGCTGAGCATTATTCTTGGTTTATTTTACAACATATGATGGCAACTATATGACCAGCTGCATATCTAGTTTCTTCCCTGGGCATGATGACAGCATCGAGACAGAGTGTCAAATGCTTTATATTTCAATATTACACGTCTGCAAAAAGGTCATCAATTTCTCAACAGATTTATGATACTGCATCTATAAAAAGCCTGCAAATGTTCCTTTTCCATATTCATAAAGACAGAGAGAAAAATCATCACTTTCAGCCAAACTGGAATACAGATCAAAATACATCCATAATGATTTGCCGATCAAACTCAGATAATGAACTGCATTTTTACTCTCTGAAACTAGACAGATGTGTGGTGCATCTTCAAAAACATCACATGAAGAATTACACAGCACTGCAGTAACACTCTTGGATTCAGATTTCTCAATAAGAAAACAAATTTAATTCAGCAGCCACTCTGAATACATTAAATCCAGACATGGGAGACTGTTCAAGAACGGATTCTGGCCAACAGGAAAGTAGGAGCAAAAGGCATGTGTGCATATAATAGAGGTTCTACTTACGATGAAGACAAAAACAGATCAGCCAAATGGAAGAAGCGGGCTCGGTACTTCACGTGATATATAGAAGGGTCCAGAAGGCTGTACAGCTTTTTGTAAAAGTCAGGGTATTCCCTATTGAAAAGGCAGAAAGGAAGAAGACAACATCCTTTGCTGATAAGTGACGTACAGCAGGACCACGCTGTGTCTATAAATGCCTCTGTGTGTTCCTCATAAACCACCCCAGGCTACTGCTGTGCTGTGGGTGACTGTTGAGCTTTCTTGGGTTTGTCTTCACAGCCACCACTTGAAATCAAGCTGTAAGGTGAACTTCTGGCTGGTGCAGTGCCCAGCTGTTCTGGAGATGTGAAAACACATCCACTGACTGCAAGTGGCACAGGATCCAAAGACTACAGTTCTGCTACACTATCAGATCAATGGAAATTGATTTCCAAGAGCTGAGCAACCATAGTCTGGAGAAGAGGGTATTTAGGCTCAGCTGACAAAAAAGCCAAGCTGTCAGAACAGCTCAGCATCCAAACAGCTCAGCTTCTTGGGCAGAGCTTGGCTTCCTCACAGCCAAAGCCTGAAGATGTGGAGAATTCTTTTCAGTTCTGTTTACATGAAGATGTAAATGCAGACACCCATGTCCCTTTAAACAATGTGCTCCTTTTACTTACAGATTATGCTGATGAATCAGAATAAATAATCCATTTAAGGCTAGAAGACTAATTGCTCCACCTGTAAGAAAGCAGGCATCTATCAGTACAATAGATAGATAGATAAAATGATCAGCTATGACCTGTTTCATTATTAAACCTTCCTGGAAGTAGCATAAAACCAACAGTGTCTGTAAGTAGAGGCAGGGTGATGGCTGTAAGGTGACAGAAGCTCAGCCAAAACCTTCCTGAGGATCACAGGTTACTTGCATAGATTAAAATGTACTTTAGAAGAACAGGCAGACACAAACATTCTGCTTTAATTTCCCAGGAAAGCTACAGTGGCAAGGAAAAGACCTCAGAAAGGCCATTTCTGAAGGAAACCACACATCTTGTTTCTGGATACAGCACAGGAATCAGCAGTGATGCCGGAACTGTGTCAAAAAGAAATCATTCCAGTATTCAACTCTTTCCAAATTCAAAAATATAGTCTTCCTAACATATAACAACCAACAAACATTAACAGATACAGGTAAATGCATCTCACTTTTGGGGACAACAAAACTCACCCCAGTCCCTTAGCTTCATCCCACCTAAAGCTGCGGTGTTGCATCCAGCAGCCCTCCTAAGTACGTATTTACTGTGCTGCAGAGCCACACAAAGGCTAGAAGCCAGTTTTTGCTCACCTACTCCATAGGCCACTGTCAAGAAGTCTATCATGAGAGTGGGCTCGTTCATATGAGGCAGGATGGAGTCATGCAGAATAACAAGAACTTTTTTGTAAAGGCCACTGGGTAGCTGTGAAGGACAAAGCAACACAGTCAAACAATCAAAGCAAGAACTCGAGGAGCAACAGCAACATACAGCTCAAAAAGACAATGTAAGCAAAAGGAAACATGCCAGGACAAAACAGAACAGTTCACAGCAACAAATGGGAGAGCATAGAAGTGACACCTGACAACTGTGTTCATTCTAAGAAGTGGGTGCTCAGCTAGAAGCATCATCACAGCTCAGAAGGAAAAGCAGTAGGAAAGTCACTAGCAAAAAGGCTCGTGAACATTCAGCTCAGAAACATGAGTTGTTATGCTGCAGATAACTCCTCATGGGCAGGCTTGTTTAAGGTGGAGAAAAAGGCTGAGAGTACCATACACGAGGTAATGTTCCTTGCCAGGAGAACAATCCAGCAGAGATGGTGTCTGGGCTGATCTCATCTAATAGCAGAAGCACAGAGGGGTCCTACCAGGAGCACCATGCAAAGGATGGCCGCAGCCTCTAACGATTAGCAACTGGAAGGCAATCCGGATCAGTGACAGAAGTACCACTCACCTGGTGCTTCAGAAAAGTGAGCCACATTCTTTCAAACGCCTGCTTGTGTGCCTTAAAACAGAATTGCAAGTAGTGAGATAAACACAGGGGTGGATACGAAGTTCTACTTTCAGTAGAAAATTGAACTCTGAAGCACCAAACGAAGAGTTACCTGCAGCTTTGACACCTTCCATTCCTTCTGGTTATCTAAGAAGAAAGGTAAAAGGGAGATGGAACTTGAAATGGATGTTAAAAGCAAAAACGATGACTTGTTTTATTTAGTCCTTCAAAACAACCCGTTATTACAAATACCCACATAAAACTTAAAGAATACAAACCCACTCTGATAAAGGAGCAAACCTGTATGCAAGGAAATTTGCATTATATAAGTCAAACTCTTCCCACTTCCCCTAAGCTTAATTGGACACACTGAAAGTAAACGGCACTTTTCTTCCCACGCTGCAGCCTAACAAAATGCAGTGACAGACAAGCTTATGAATTAAGCAGAGCAAAGATCATAAACGTTCCCATGAGACATTAAAGGTCGATGTTTGAGATTTCCCTCTATCAAATGCGTTGGGACACATCAGAATTCAGTTAAAAGCATTCCAACTCAGAAGCATCCCTGTTGCCTCCAGAGCCACCTTCTCGCTGTGTGAGGAGCACTCCTTTCCTGGCTGTTAAGCTGAGACCAGGAGCACAAGGAAAAAGCAGTGCTCCCCAAACCAGGGTCTCTAAAAAATTTGCTCTAGGTTCTTTGCATTGATAAAAAGCTGTGACAGACCTGACTGCAAGTGTTACGTGGATTTTTGTAATGCTACTCAGAATCAATGTGCTCACAGAAGACAATTTTTTGTTAGCAAACACTGACAAAGCCTCTACACAATAAAAATCAGAGATGCGATTTTCCTCTTTGTGTGGAGTTTACTAACCTTGCTTCACCATAAATTTGACCATGTCACGCTCCTTGTTCGGCATGTTAATGGGAGAAATGAGGGAAAATACGTTCTGCTGGTAAAATGGCAGCGGCCTCTATAACACACAAAAAGCAGAGGATCAAGCATGAAGTGAGGTCCACACAGAGGGAAGTCACACTGGGCTTCCACAGTCCCCTATTTCCCAACCACTGAAACGTAGAAGAGGAAAGCTCTGATGGCTGTACTGCATGCTGCTTCTCCATCGCTGCCTTGTCCTGGAGTTTGCTCATTTGCCTAACACAAAACTTGCATCTGAACTGACTCTGATTTAACAGGTGGGTCCAATGAAAGAAAAAAGACTCCTACCACACACCAAAGAGAATTAAACCTTTATGCCCTCAAGCTGCATATCTGAGCAAAACAGAAGCAAGAGCTCTGACTGCGAGGTTCTAATCAACAACGCAGATCTTGAACTATCCCCAATTTCAGACTGCTTTCAGTCTTACACATAATTAACATATGCTACAAACAAACAAAAAAAATCAAATGGGTGCACTTATTACTCCTGCTTCCAAAGTCATTCCACATATCAGTAATTCCTCCCCACTTCACAACCAAGGTGCGTGCTTCAGAGCAACAATGAATTCATCCAGACCCATCCCAGCAGCCCAACTCAGCATTACCTCTTTTGTCTTTTGCATCACTTGCCCAATGCTCTCAGTGACCGCCTTCATGACGAAGTACCGAACGTCGTCGTACTCCATGTATTCTTGGAAGCGAGAGATCAGCAGTGAAGCATCCTCGTGTATGGGAATTAAGCCGTTAACAACCACCTAGCAAGAGGGGGTCATGAAAAGCAAGTCAATTTCTTGCTGTACTGGAGCAGACAGCTGAGAAGGCTGAGGGCAACCCCTGTCTGGTGAGCAGAGCTGTGTCCCTGCCTGCAGTGCTCACCAGCCACTGTGATGGGTGCTTCCAACCCAAATCCCTCACATCACAGGCACCGTAACTTAGAAATGATGCAGCGGCTGAGCCAGGGACCAGGGGCAGCAGCTTATCCCTCTTATCTCCCCCCAGAAATCAGAGCTGATACTTCAGAAATACAAGAATCCAGCCAGGCCCCGCACAAGGCAGCTGCTCCCACACCACCACCCATCCAGGGCAGCACCCTACAGGCATTTCCACCTCTGCAGCCCACATCGCTCTTCTCCATCCCAATCTCCTTGCCTGAAACCTCAGCTCTGCAGGTTCTGCAGCTCACCTTCAGAAGATGGCGAGGAAAAACGCCGCCCTGCCACTGCTGTGCGACCAGCGGGCATTCTGCCTCCACCTCCACGAACTTCATGAGGGTGCAGAGCGACGATTCCTTTAAAACACAGATTAGAAAAAGCACAGCGGCGCTCAGGCCCACAGCGGCTGCTCAGCGCAGGAAGAACGAATCTCTCCCGCGAGCCACGCGGATGCCATCACCGTCCTAAAGGGCCCTGCGGCATCCCGCACCGAGCGGTAACTGCTTCTACCGCACAAACCCGCACCCCGCAGCTCACCTTCACCTCGAAGGAGTCGTGGCCCAGCAGCTCGGACAAGCACTCCACGCAGTCGTTGTAGCGGTGCCTCATCCATATCTTGTATTTATCCTCGGCGCTGCAGATCCCTGGGAGGGAAAGGCGCGGCGCTGACGCTCCCACCCCGCGGCGGTCCCCGGCCCCACGTCCCTGCCCGGCCCCACGTCCTCGCCCTCCCCGCTCACCACTCGGCACGTCCTCCTCCGCCGGCAGGCTGCCGACCATCAGCTCTCCCCGCCGCAGCAGCGCGGCGAACAGCCGGCGGCAGGTCCGCGCGGCGCACAGCGCGTCCTCCTCCTCCTCGGCCTGGGGGAGATCGGGGCCGTGAGTGACGCCCGGTGCCGCCCCGCGCCGCGCTCCCCGCCCCGCCCCGCCGCGCCCCGCACCGCCAGCAGCTCCAGGATCTCGAAGACGCGGTTGGCGTTGCCGCGGTCGCCCAGCACGGCCTCCACGCTGTCGGCGAGATCGGGCCGCGCCATGCTGCGCTGCGGAGCTCCGCCCAGAGCGGGGCCGGAACACGGCGGGGAGGGCGGGGAAACGACGAGCGGGACGAGGGCGGGTTACAAAATGTACACTTTATTA
The DNA here is from genome assembly GCF_987193195.1 of Phasianus colchicus. Classification (NCBI taxonomy): domain Eukaryota; kingdom Metazoa; phylum Chordata; class Aves; order Galliformes; family Phasianidae; genus Phasianus; species Phasianus colchicus. The sequence goes on along the minus strand of NC_143453.1, from coordinate 10,864,538 downwards.
CAGCTTCGGGTGGGATACATCGCCATTCCTCACAACGCTGCTGGGGCAGCTACAAACGCCCGACAGCGAAGGAGCAGCGGGCACAGCCGCAGCGCGGAGCCGGGCGGCGGTAACACGCGGCGCTCAGCGCACCGCCCGCGCAGGTTGAGCAGCGCAGCTCACACGCCGCACCGCCCCGCCTCGAAACGAGCAGAGCAGCGCCTAGGAGTAAAAAGATCACAATGAAAAAATAACTTTAAAACCATCTCGGAAGAGGAATGCTGTAACTGTCTAGTTGTACACGTTGTGCAGCACGACGGCCAAAGGAAGGGAAGATAAATCCATTTAAGCCAGCAGGAGTTTTGTGATTCCTCACGCAGTGCTGTTCGCAAAGTTTTTTCTGTTCATGCCAGAAAAGTAAAGAAAAGCTCACGGTTCTGTGCAGCTTCTTGCTTTCTTCACAACAATAAGGCAAACTGATTTGGAGGAAGAGGCCGTGCTCCATTCACATCCAAAATACCCACCTGAAGATACATTCATCATTAGCTTTAGTAAAAGAATAGTACAAAAGTTAGATCTCAATCTTTACACAGTTGTCACCGTTCCCCCCTTTCCCACCCCCCCAGGCTAAAAGCTGAGTAGAAAGTACTGAACATTTCAACATGTTGCAAGAGCAGAACAAAACCAAGCGGTTCCATTTGATCCATGGGAGTTTCCCTGGCAGCAGTCCTGGGACAAACAGCTGCAGAAACTTTGGCTGAACCCACTGAACATATACAAAAAAAAAAAGGCTACACTTTAATACACATCACACAGTATTTACTCAGTTCATGCCTAAAATATCCATTATCTTAAAGTGAAGTATGAGAACGAGCACACAGGGAGGGTGCTGCAGTAAACTGTACACAAAACTACTAACAAACATTTTAAAAGGCTTACAAAAATGGAGAATGAACCTTTCTTTTTTTCCTTTAATTACATATACTTACAGGTTTTCACATTTACTGGCTAAGCTTTTCAGGGAGCACTTCAAATGTAAGTTAGACCTTCCAGGTTATCTACCTGAAGCTCGAACAACCTGCAGCTCTCACTGAGATGTAAGATACTTTGTGTTAACCACAGCAGGGTCTTTGAACAGCTTCAACGTGGATACTGAGAGCACATCCCAACTCAAGCAAAGAACTGCACGGTCCCACTGGCAGCTTGTGGTATGCTAACACAGATGGATGGTACTGACATTTATGGCATTTCACCCATTTACTTTTGCGAAGCTGGACATAACTTAAATCTAAGAAATGTTTGATTTATCAGGTTTGAATCAGCACAGAGAACAGCAGCAGAATGCACCCGGTACAGATTCTGAGTGCTGCAGAGCTGCTAACACACTGAACTTATGCGAGAGTTTTCATGTCTAAGTGTTGCAAAGTCCTTCTGTTAAAAGTATAAAAAAAAAAAAGTGGTTTGACTTCATTTGGATGTTTGGAGTAGCTTCTTCTCACTTGGCTTAGCAAACAAGAAATGCTGCACTTCCCTGTTATTGCATTTAACCATTAGTTCAACTTGGTTTAGTAGGTGCCTTTAATCTGACAGTAGGTGTCCTCATTTGGACTTTTGCTTGCTGGTTCTGGGCTTCAGATGTTGCTGGTGTCTGGGCTGGATTCTGTACGCCTGGAGCCTGAATCTGGGGAGATGCTGTGGTCACAACTTGCTGCTGTATCAGTTTCTGCTGCACAACTTGAGCAGTAGCAGTTGTTGCAGGAATCACCTGAACCTGCTGCTGACCTGCTGTGGTCTGAGACAGGGTCACTGTCTGGGGTTGAGCTTGTACCTAGGCAAGACAGGAGGACAAGGCAACCATTAGATTCCTGCTCTGCAGAAGGTCTTTGTCGGCTTGAATGACAAACATCTTAGACAAAGAAGGACTGGAAGCAATACTGGCATTGTGGTTTTGGTAAGAAAATGTTCTGTCACTTTTTCTTACAAACAGTAACTAAGAAACAGGATGGCTGCAATGCAGACCTGCTCAGTGCAGATTAAACAACATGCTCCTAGATTCTTTGCAGAAGGTATGTGGAAGGTAAGAACACACTACATAAACAGGAAAGGCAGTCTTTATATGCTTTGAAAAATTATCCAAGAGCTCTACAGGGAATAACTCGATGTGTGCTGACCAATGAGGCTCCTGCTCTCTCTGCTTACCTTGCCCTTGCAGCCTCACATCCGAGGTGGTGACCAGTCAAGTTTACAACACTTCATCATCATTTTAACATGAACAGCCACAGATTTTATCTCACACTAAAACACTGCACTTCAAACTGTGTCAGATTAAGAGCTGACTGGGTTAGATTTCTGAGAGTAACTGCTTCATCCTCCATCCAAAGTTAAACACTCCTGCCAATCAGCAGTGTAAGTACGCCTGTTGCTAATGATCTGAAAGTTGTTCTAATCAGTATTAAATAAAGGGAAGGGAGACAGAACCATTTGTCCTCATCCTCTGCTCCCAGTCTGTTACCACACCACATTTAGAACAGATACCACAGCACTCTGACTTCTATTAAGCACTTCAAACAGCTGTATGAACTGGTACTAAACAACTTCTAACTCCCAATTTATTCCAGGTTTTGCATAACAAACTCAGATGGTATTCATTAGTTCAATTATTTGACTATACATCACAAAAAGCTAATATTTAAATTTATTTCAGCTTTAGAAAATATTTTCCTCAGCTCTTCTCCACTCATGAAGAAAAACACTGCTGTATATACCAGAATTTTGACTAAAGAATTTACAGTAACCTGACTTGGTTTTCATGTGACCCATTTTTATAGAAGGGAAATGGTCACATCCTTCCCAAATTCCACCCATACCACACAAAGGGAAAAAGTTATATTTCCAAATACATCAGCCTTCAGTAGGACCAGGTTTCTAAGTGCTGCAGGCAAAACATACCTGTTGGGAAACTGAAACCATCTGTTGAATGTTGGCAACAGTAGCCTGTTGCTGGACCACTTGAGGAAGTTTTGCAACCTTCAGTGACCACAGAATAAAAAAAGATTTAGTCACAATAAAGCTGCTAATAGCTGCAACACACCATACTATCAAAACCGCTACCAAGAAACCTTTCCTAAGCTGTGTTTACTGCAAGTTGGTATCTTGGCCTCCTCAGTGATAGCGCAGCTTTGTAAATGAAATAAATTTAGAAGAGCATGTCAGAATAGCATACTTAGCTAGGAGGGAAAGAGGAAAAGTAGAATTTTCAGCTATAACTGTAATTGTTTCCTCTTAACTACATATAACACCGAAGGAAGCATGGCCATTCTAATGGACTAATTTATCTTTGATACAGCTTTGAAAGAGTAAGGCTTCCACAGTTCCTCATCCCCTTCCTTTCCCATGGTTAGACTGATCTAGTTATGCAGAGAATTAGGTAACCATCAGCTCCCTTTTAGCTACTAGAGATTAGGCCAGGAGGCAGCACCAGAAAACAGGATGAAATACAATTTAATTGTCCTTAATAAGAACAGTATGAATCCATTGCTAATAAAAAGGAGTGACAGTTTATTTCTTTTGAAAAGGAAAGACAAACTTTCCAGCTGGTTTCTCTGACCTGGCAAAAGCCCAGATATTCACTACCAATTGATTTTATTATAAAGTTAAACAAATATGTAACTGGAATTAATATGAGCAGGTGCTAAAGTGTTACTACATCTGTTACCTTTAGTGTTATCCCATCACAGTAGTGTTTTAGAAGCATGGAATGGTGTTACCTGTACCTGAATCTGAGCCTGCACCTGCTGGGTTCCACCTGGCTTCTGGGTTTGGGAAATCGGGGTCGTTAAGAACTGAGTTTTAATGGCAGGCTGTGTAGTATAGGTTACTTTTTGTTGCTGCGATGTCTGCTGTTGGGTTTGGACTGTGACCTGTTGAGCATTTATCTACAGAAGGGAAAAAAGCATCAGTGACTACAACTCACGTATTTCAAAGAACAGGTACATAGCTAATGAGATTAATTACATTATTGAAGTAAATCCTCTCAAATAAAAATAGCCAGAGGAGCTGGGAGAGAGAACTTCCATGCATTTATACAAGTGTCCCGAACCATTTAAAAGGTTCTCTTACCACACAGGCACATTTCATATGGCAATACACTTCCAAAATACCACATTAATATAACCACGTTTGTGGCTGTGGCAGCCAAGTCCACGAGATGGTAACATTTCAGGGAAAAGTGAATTTTTCACAGTTTACAATATAAAAATGAAAGTCTGAGAATTTTTCAGACTTAGTCGTATTACGGTTCTCTTTAGTCACTTCTAATCTCTGTTACTTAATGCAAAAGACAAAGCCAACAAACTTACATTAAGCTTGAGGTGTGAGAAATCACAAACACCTTAACAAACAGTCCTCTCTAGATACATGTAAGACTTACTCATAGGAATATTAACTGACTGCCTAGGAGTGCCACCACAACCCAGAGCTAAAGCTTTACAACCACAGAAACATCAGGAAATTCAGTGAAAGAGCAAACTGTGAGTACCTTCTGCTGCACAGTAGCTTGACCCTGTGCAACCTGGGGCTGGATAGCTTTCTGTTGCTGTGCTGCTTGATGATGCTTGAGTTTCAGAAGCTGCTGGACATGCAGTGGCTGGGCAACTACAGTCTGACCTCCTGAAAATTATAAACAAACTGAGTTTTCATTTACTGCTTTGTCCCAAGCAGCTTGCAAACACAGATTGTGCTTTTACAGGCTTATACATCTGCATAGCTTTGAGCACTAACAACCCACTGATTTTAATAAGAATAAGACATATGATTTTGACAGTAGAGTTGCATGAGCAAGCTACAATTGTATTCTAACAATTATACTTCCTACAGGAAAACTTCTGTCTGCACTACAGGAGACAGTTACAAAAGACAAGTTTTTCTGTATCTGCTTCATACTTAAAAAGAAGGAATTACTACAGCTTTATTTTCAAAACCATATCTGCTCTTGCCTATCACATGCAGATTTCTGGCTTAAGAATGATACTGACCTCCAGATTATGTGGAGTAAGCACAATTCTCTTACCTCATTTTTGGAGCTCAGCCTCCATCACATTAGTTTATTGAAGTCTAAGTCCCACAGAAGACATTACTTGAGCACCCTTCTTTTATGGAAGCAGAAATTAAAAGTGTATTGTATTTTAGCAAGCGTACTGACATACCTGCTGCTTTCTGTGGCTGCCCAATAGCAACACTGATGCCTGCAACAGTAACAGGGAGCGTAGTGACTCCTGCAGATGACACCACAGCAGCTGGAACAGATACCACTGGAGGTTTTGCCAAAGCAACCTGTGTTGCTTGTGGAGTTTGGGCCTGGATTTGTCCTTGTGCTTGAAGCTGGGAAGCAGGAACACGAGTCTAAGCAGTAAGGAATGAAGATTATTGTACCAGCCAAAAAAATATTTGCTTCATATAACAGGTGATTAATAAATGACAGTGGTAAATGTTTCCAAATATGATTTCTCCTTTACACTAACACACTTCAGAGATGTGTCTGTCGGTAAGTGCTATTCAACTATTTGTGTTAGGTCTTTCATACAGCCTAAGTAATGCAAAGGGCACTTAGGTGCACAAATAACCAACACCCAGTTCATTTAAATCAGTAGTGAGAACAAGGTGTCTGCAGCTGTTTTCATGAAGTCAGAGACAACTTACAAGACGAGCAACTTGCAGGTTTGTCACAGTAGTGCCTGTGAGGACTGCACCAGGACGAGGTGCTGTAACAGCAGTGAGTTGTTGAGTTTGCTGTTGCTGCTGCACTTGTACTTGTGCTGCTTGCTGCTGTGCCCCTTGCTGTGTCTGCTGTGCTGCCTGCTGCTGAGGAAGCTGTAGCTTCTGCTTCTGCAACTTGATTAGCTGCTCCTGAAAAAATACACCACTTTCTTTATTTCCCATCTTTTATAGGACTACAGGAAAAAGAATAGAGATGGACCTGCAGCTTTGAAGTAGCATTCTATGCCAAACTTTAGTTAAGATCACAGAGCTAAGGAGCAACTCCTTTACACAACAGGTTGCCAGTAGGTAAGCAACAGTAAGTGCTTTACATCCTGACCTGTGGCAGTAGCACTTCTACTTGAAATGGCTATCAGTCTTCCCCGCCTTTATGAAATTTTCATAGAATCAACTTTAAGAGATCTACATTTCATTCTAGCCCATGAAAATGAGGTACAACAGTGCCAACTATGCTTACTCACCTGTGACAGTTTCCCAACAGTTTTTATTTGAGCTGGAGACTGGCCTTGTGCCTGAGCCTGAATCTGAGGGACCTGCACCTGAGCAGCCTGCTGCTGCTGTTGCCTCAAAAGCTGGAAGTGAGCAGGTGTGATTGTTTTGCCAGACAGCTGGACTGTTGGTGTCGCTGTGAAAGGAAAAGTAAGAAATGCTCTGAGGACACTCAACATTGAATTTAATTCTCTGATTTCACCTGAGAAGCCAGGTGGTTAAAGAATGTTTTCTGCTACATTCTGTAGACTTGGTATAGACAACGACCCATTAGCATAAACACAATGAAGAATAATAAAATATATACTCCTTTCTTCATAATGTTTGTATTTGTGATACTCAATATTTTACTGTTGATTGCTAACAATCTTTTTTAACTGTAACCCCTATGGGCTAAGCAATTCTCTACTGCAACACCTTGTCCAGAAATACTAACAAAAAAGGTAATCTGAGCACCAACAATCAGCAAGTTAGGAATCATAGCACTGTTTAATTGTGCAGCCAACAAAGCCAGACTTTCAATGCCGTTCGGGTCAAGCAAACTTCATGAATTCTGTAGGAACCCTAGGAAACAATCCCTAACATACAATTATTACCTGGAGTAACTTGAGTCACCAGTGATCTTGTCTGGGTCTGCACAGGAGTTAAGTTTGTCGTTACCACAGCTGATGCTGTCACTGACGTTACTGCACGGACCCCCTGTGTAGATGCTATGGTCACCAGCTCTGTGGAGGCCGCAGGTGCTGCCGCCCGCTGCTGGGTATGCACAACTTGTGCAGCTGCAGTACCTCCTGAAGTCTGAAGAGGAACACAGTCAGTCATTACTCTGCAGTCTTTATATCTCATATAAAGCTATGAACTTTCAGGATATAGAGTTTTAGAAATTGACATAAAAAAGCAAAAAAATCCAAACCTTTCTAATAAATGTTTGAATATATCTCACAGTTGGTATCTGATTAAATCTTTGTCAGGCTGATCACCAAACTCTCAACTACAGAAGTTTGATTTTACTACCTGTCATTTTTTGCTTAACCTTCTATAGTCTTGCAACCTTAAAACAAAGATCACAGTTACCTAAGCATAAAATATTAGAGGCTGGAAATTACATTGACATCACCCATTTCTTAAGATAATACTTTTAAAAATGGTTCATAATTAAGCACTGTCTCTTAGGTACATTATTCTGATAATCTGTCCAGGTTTATGCTGGTATTTCCCTAAGGGAGAGGAGTTGATACAGAGTCACAAGACACATGAAGTTAATAAGGAGTGCAATTTCTGATAACTAGTACAGCTAATGCAAGAAACAGATCCAGATGTGCAACCAAAATGAACCCAGAGGTACAACTAGTATGCAGTCTACTCACAGTCAGTGTTCCAGGTATAACAGGTGAAGCCAGACGTTTATTGATGGGCTGAAAGGTAGCTGCAGGGACTCCAGCAACAGTATTCACTATGACATTCCCACTCACTGTAGCTGAAAGAAAAAAAATCAGGATTAAAAATAATATTGTAAAAAAAAGAATGAAACTTGTATGTCCTATCATCTCCAATGCCCAATTATAAAATCTTCTTACCAGTCTGTATACTTGTTCCCGTGACTGCTGTTTTGATTGCGCCTGCCTATTGAGAAGACAATTGAGATAGCTTCAGAAAACAATAAAAGAAAACTGAATATAGCTCTTATACTGTTATGCTGTTTAACACAGTGATGTACTCCAGAAATGACAACTCAAGAAAGAGACAATAAAATGCAGAGATAGTTGTAAAATTTGCTTTCATTCTGCACATCAACAGTAACTTCTGGATAGGTCAGGATTCTGCCATGTTAATAAGCAATTGGATGCCAGTCAGGTGTTGGGTAAGTACTGGATATTTTTCATCCTTGTCAACAGACGAAGAGAGCGAGGTAGCATCACTGGCACACACAGGTAACCTCTCACACATTAACATTGAGTGCTAGGAGATACAGAGCAGTGTTATCAGGATAGAGCCCTTTCTCTGTCTCTGGAAAAGCTGTACTATTCTGGCCCTTCAACAAGTATTAAAAATCACTGCTGCCTGAGCACATTAGTAAATAAACTGGACTGGCTTTAAAACAAGAGCCTTCAACCAGTTATCAGATTCACTAATACAGACTCTACATTTAAAGAAGCTATGAAAGCTTTACAATAATACAACTAACTGTAGGTCCTGTAAGACACAAGATTCCACTTTCCCAGCAAAGATTAATTTACTCAAAGCTTTGCTTTTTAACCTACTTTAACAGAGTAGCTGTTACAGCTACAGTCTCTTTTCTGAGTTCTTTGGATAAACAGTGTTAAATGCTAAACTGAAAATGCAAGATATCTGTACAAAGAATATAGCATTCTGAGGTGGAAAAATGCTAACGCCTATTATTGCTATAATGATATTAACAGTTTCAGACAGTGAATAAAAACAGAAGGTGCCCAGCACACTCAGGAGAGAAAGAGAAAGAAGAAAAAAATAGCCTTTATTTCACTACACTGACCTAAAATTCTTACTTTCCAAAGCAAGTAAAAGCACGCAGATGTAGTACACAGAAAAGAAGAACTGAAGTTACTACATCAGACACCAAGTCCTCCCTTTCTTACCAATACTGCTGTGTTGGCCACAGTAGTTACTGCAGTCTGCACTACTGCCTGTGGCTGCTGAACTACCTGTGCCTGAGCCTGTGGCTGTGGTTGGGCCTGTGCTTGCTGGACAGCTGGCTGCTGAGCTTGCTGCTGGCCGGCTTGCTGCTGCTGAGACTGTGGGCCTGCCTGTTGCTGTGCCCTCTGCTGTTCAGCCAAAGCCTAGGAAATCAAAGCATGAGTTTCACAGTTGTCAAAACCAGTGCACAAATTAATCAGGATGTATTTAAAAAAAAAAAATTCTAAGCATACGTGCAGACAAAGCATGCAAGTCTGACTTCCTTGTAAACACATAACTAGTTACAAGATGTAACTGGTTCCAAACTATGAGCTGCAGTCAAATGTTATACAGCTTAGAACATAACAGAACAAGCAATTTACCATCTAAAAGCAAGAACAAGCATTTCCTACTGAATAGTTTAAGAAGGGAGGAAACAGAACAATCAAGAATAAAATGAGATAGTTTCATGTTTTCAACAGATTTTAATTTTTTTTAAAAAACATGTTTTCCAGAATGCTGCTTGTGAGCAAGAAGTATCAGTATCACCTACAGGCCCAAGGTTCCAATTTGGACCTGGTGTAAATGCTACTAAATAAACAACTTGCTGCAACTATCATATCAGCAAACTTCTCCCAGAAGTCAAATTTTCCTCATGTTTCCTCGTCTATATTTTTTATTACTGCAGTCATACATGTAAGTGAAATGGAGATTGCACCTTTTTCTCTTTTGCAATACGTTCTGCTCGCAGGGATGCAACTTGAATTGGAGGAAGTGGCTTGTCATAGTTGATTCCACTAGAAACAGTGATAAGACACAGCATGCAATAGTTAAACAACTGGTTTTTAAATTTTTATTCTTTTAAGTAAATAAAGAAGCACTTTTAAAGACAGAGAGTGCCCACCTTTCTGTGAGAACAGACGCATGCTTTGGATTCTTCTGGAAAGGATTCATGCCAAGTCTAAAATTGAGCAAAATTGTATTACTGAAGACAGAAAAAAAACTTTAAAAGAGCATTTAATTTCATGTTTTAGTAGGAGACACTGTGGTTTTGGTGAAGTTTTCATGATACTCCCATCAGCACTGGAGCCTGCATGAAGACAGACATTTTAAGAGATGTGGAGTAAATGATAAATGAGTACATGCAAGTTACTGCTGTAACTTTTGGACAAAGAAAACAACTAAACAGCACAGACATCAGAATGTTTGCAACACAAGTAAACAGGAGGCCTACTTTATAAAGGATATCTTAAAAAAAATAACAGAACTCTTCATATGTATGTGAACAAATTCATGCAGCAAATAAAAGCTAACTTAACCATGAAACGTGAATACATTCCAATAACAGGCCAGAAAACAAGGAAAGAGGTCAAGAACAGAGAAACAGAACAGCAGTTTGAAACAGATGGAAAAATCTCTCAGTTGAGAGAGCAATTTAGAACAAATTATCCAGGAAACGTGTGGCGAGGTTGGGACATCCCAGTTAAACTCACAGCGGTTTGATAGGTGGACTTCTTTTCCCTGCAATCATTTTCATCATCTCAAAATGGTTAGTATAAAGCTGCGTGTGGGTGGCACCTTCATCCTGAGCATAGATCTGATTCGTACGAAGTGGGCGACTGTTTTTAGTCTAAAAAATGAAAAGAAACAAACGTTTAATGGTGAACACACCCACACAGCATCTTGTAATAAACACATGGTGAGCTTGTAGATTATTTAAAAACGAACTCCAACATATCTATCACAGACTGGTTTCTGCCTCGTGTCATTGATAACTTACTGTTACACAAAATTCTATGGGAAATGTATAAAGAAAGAGCAAAACAAGGAGCAGTTCTCACGGTCACACTGGCATCAGCGCTTGGGGACGTACAAAATGGCAAACTAATTTGAAGAAGAATTTTGCTTTAAGTTTAGATTTCGTAAGTTTAATTCAGTACTCAAACCAAGAGCCCATTAGTTTACAGTTATGCATAGCGCAAACGTCAGAGAGTAACACCATCACTGCACTGCTCTCCCAACAAAGCTATGTTAACATCCAGCACAGCATGCCATCCTAATTCTTGGCTCCTCCTAAGCAGAAGCTGCCAGTCAGGGACAAACCTGCTTAATGGTCAGAGAATGGGGCTACAGTCAGCAGTTCTAGATTCTCTACCTAGTTCTGTCACTAAATTGCAGAATGGTTTGGAAGACGTTGTTTATGATCATGGAATTCATTTTTGTTTCTGTGGAGTATTACAACCCTCATTTACAAAAAGGCACTTCAAGCATTAAACTCCCTACATGTCTGTGATCCGCTCAGACCCCAGTATGAAGTACATCCTTACACATCTTAAGTACCATAACAATGATCAGGATAAGTTACATGGTGGTTGTCAGGTGGAAAAATGCCTACTACAGTTAAAGTGAAATGAAAGATTTCTTGCATGACAAAATTAATCTAGCAAATCCAAAAGCTGAAGTCTGGTGTCAATCCACTGTATCAACAAAGAAAGGAAAAATAAATTTGGAATTTTAATTGATGTTTGAGAACTCAAGTAACACTGAACATGGATCTCATATGAAGTATCTGCCCACCTCCATTGCTGCTAAATACCACAGTGTCTAGATTTGATTTTGAAAGAATACCAATGCACACCTTATAAATACTTTTTGTCTTCTTTTTAGGATTAGCTTCGTACATTAGCTGTAAAATAAGAAGGAAAGTTAGATGATCTTTTGTGGAAGATTTTGTTCAGGTGCTTTTTCTTTTCAAAGAAATCATATAAAATAAGTGGAAATCCTGATGAGGATAATTTTATAATCTTTTAACGTTATTTATTTACACTGTTGAAACATTTAACAACAAAAAAGTGTTTACGAAGATAAGGAAAAAATACTCTAAAACTTAATGTAGTAAAGACGCATCACTCTAAATAAACTCACCTTTCCTTCTTCCCTTGGGATAATGACATTTTCGTATCTGTTTCTGCATTGTTTTGGTGAGCGATAGACTCTGCTGCATGAGTTAACAACATCACTAACAAGGTCCCAATTGGGAGTGTGTGCTGGTGATACAACAGCAAGATTTAAAGGGAGCTCCAACAGCTGCTTCACTGCCTACAATACATAAAGGTACAAAAGCTTCAGGTCACAAATCATTCCAATCCTCCACACTCACCCTTATCTGCATCCCTCACCATCGTTAGAATGAATAGATAGTTCAGACCTCAGTACATGGCTTCACCTGTGTTCATAGAGAATAAATATGCATCAAAGTTTTCTACGCAGATAGGTGTGCAAAAACACAGAGAGTGGTACAGTAGGAACAGGAAGCTGCCATTCAATCACTGTTCTCTTCTCAAAGGTGAGGAAAACTTTAGCTGCACTATCCAATATCCTGAGTGATCTGGGCCATTACAGTAAGCAGTCTCTAAAACAAAAATAGGACTTCACTATCCTCAACCTTTAATTTATCCTTAAAGAAAGAAGTGATGTGCAATCTGCTCTGAGTTAGGTCAGCACAATATGAAACTGATTATCAGGAATTTGAAGTAACCTTCAAGAAAGAAAAATATTGAAAGAGCTATTTATGAAATTATAGGGAAAACGTCATATGGGACAGCAAAAAGCCAAATGCTGTCTGACCTGTAGAAGTGCCCAGTCCTCACTGATCAACCACTCGGGGTTATCCTGTCCATTCTCAGCAGCCGGTTTCACAAGAGTTGGCAAAGGCTTTGCAAACTGTGTTTGTTGTTTCAGTAAGATGTTCTTCTTCTGCTCCTTGCCCTCTCGGCGCATCTTCAACATTCCTGGAGTTGCTCGATCAAAAAGTGAACGAGGAGGAATAACCGTCTCTCCGTGACGCTGCTTTTTCTTCCTACCTGCAGCTAAGACAAGAGAAATAAAATTATTTGTAAATAGGCACTATCATTGTTTGATTTCTTTGTTACAGATAGCTGCAAAGTGCTCCTGAATGTATATATCCATGCTACCTCTTAAAAGCATCCTGCCAGCAACTAGATTTACTATGGCCAGAGCCTTTGTGACGTAAGACCAGCCTAACTGACACAGCAGAATGTCTCTCTTCTAGAACTGAACTTCCAGAAGTAAAATAACCACATATAATTAAATCAAAAGATACACTGTCTAAATTAGAGCTTTCAGTGTCTGAAGATCACTGTGAGACAAAAACTTTTCATCTCACACCTACATGTTTTGATCATTACGAAGAGGAAGTAAAGATATATATATATTTTAAACTTTTACCAACAAAATTTCAAGCAGCTTTGACATTTACCAGAAGGATCTGTTTTGTGCCGTTTGCGTTCCTTCCTGACATACACTGGAGGCAATTTTGATTCTGGAATAGGGGTGGTATCATACATCAGGCACATCACAGAATCAATGTAGATGTCATTGTCATCCTGAGGTGGAGTTGGGGGAGTCCAAAGCTGCAGAGAACATAAACTTTTTAGTTACTGCCATATTAACTAAGCACTGATATTTATGTTTCAAAACTAAGAAGTCTTTTTAGGCTGCTGGGTGTTACTGATACTTACTGGCATTATTTCAGTTTGTCCATCTGGACCTTCATAGACATACTCCTACACAGCAAAAAGAGAATGCAATCAAATGACACGACTGAACTCGGAAGGAAAAAGCATTCTCAGAATAACTTAAGAAATACACAGTTAAGAAATACAGTAATCAGGAATTACTTTGTTGTATGCATCCTCCCGAGTGTAGGTGAGAAGTTCCTCTTCATCCTCCCAGAGCATTTTTTGCTCTTTTTCCTTTAACTCCCTCAGATGTTGGACTTCCCATGCTTTCTTTGCTGTTTTCAGTTCCACCTAGGGGAAAAGTCAGACTTCTTACAACCTTCATGCAGTAGCAGACACTGGATTAAAAGTTACTGATTGTGGTATTCATGGATAAATCCTTTAAGCTGCAACTTAAAGCTGTGCAATTTTCAGGCACAGAAATTTTGAAACCATTTCTTTACAGATAATTTCACAATCTCTTAAAGGAAATTTTTTTGTTCTCTGTTGCAGGAATTTAAAAATATTGAAATAAAGCAAATTCTGACTAAACATTCAAGACAACCAGAAGAAGATCCTTTAACCAAATAAGCAATCTCACTGAAGCTGATGACGTTTTTCCCTGCTGCCTGCCAATGGAGTACAACAAATATTTGCTGAATTGTTCTGAAGAACATCATTTTCATTTTACAAGAAATTAAGAACTGATACGTTTAAACCAAAAGGATTACAAGACACTTCTTGAAAAGCATTCTGGTGTTCAAAAGTATAGCAAGAGGAAATAGCAGAAGTTCTTTACAATACGTCCTGCATCACTGGATAAATTTCCATTCATGCTGGAAATATTAATCCTCATTGTACACATTAGGAAACAACAAGGTGGAGTAGAAATATATATTATTTTACCTCATTCAGTCGTGGTTCATTCTCATCAACTGAAACATGGAAGAGCTCTAAATAGTTCAAAGCATACTTCTCAATTGGAGTCAGCTGAGAGAACACATTAAGGAAAAAAGAAGTTACTATTAAGAATAATAAAAGAAATGTGAAGGAAAATGTATCAAAGCTCTCCTTTAAACGAATCTCTTTTCTGACGGCATAACAGCTCAAGTCAGTAAGACTTTTCCCATTCATTTAATGAAGTATCAAACCAATTGAAAACAAAGTTGTTTTAAGGCAAAACGGCAAAGAAATTGAAATATTTGAACTAAACATTTATTTTAACTAAATATTCATAGAAAAAGTCATGGTACCTGATCCACAACAGCAACTAACTCCTGCAGCGGTGAGGGTTCCTCATTGTATTTTGATTCACAGAGCTCTGAGACCAAAGGTTCAATGCTTGACTCAGGTCTTATGTCTTGTATGCGATCATCTGGCTCTTCATCCTCTCGTTCAATACTGTTGAGGGCCTTTCAGAAAGACATTTTTAAAATAATAAATACTTCAAAAACATGAAAAACATGAAAAGAAATCCTTGAAAGAATTTCACTGTAGTCCAACGCAAATTTCTGCAATAAATTGCTCCTCATGCAACAGTCCCATGCAAGCTTAAAACTTAACAATACAACCAAAGGGACACAGTTAGGAGGAAAATTGACTGTCAAAACAACATAAAACCAACAGAAAACCAACTGGCAGAATTTACCTCCACCTCCCCAGAAAGATAAAGCAGCCATTAAATACTAATGTCCTACAGCTGTATCTTTAATTTGGGTTAATAATTACCTCTATGAATGGTCTTGCAACTTTAGGTGAAATGGTTTCTGCTGGAGATGGCTCTTGAGAAAGTACTACAAACTCTTCCGCTTTCACTCTAAATCCAGAATCCTCCATAGGAGAATGAACCTCAAACAACTCCTGAATCGTTTGCTTGGTAATTGGAAGGAAAAACAAGTATTATTCAGCTTTAGAACCATTCTAGTTTTTTATATTACTTTGAATAAACTTAGTTTCCAGTGACCTTATGAACTGCGTACTATCTATTACTTCTGGAAAATTGTCCTTTTTCTCTTCAGTATTTTCTGCAATTTTCTCTTGTAGGAACACACAACAGAATGAAGTTATCAGGCAATTTACAAGTCAGTCAGAAACACGCACCCCAACATTCTACATCACAACATCAGGAGTGTCAGAAAGGGATGGACTAGCTTTGTCAGTGCAGTCACCATCCTCTGCACCTTCAGAGCAGTTTATCTCACCAAATACTTTTAACTTTGTATTTTGGCTTTTTCAAAGTTGAAATTTTCAACGAACTACAGAAGTTTGTAGCAGGGTGCAAGAAATCAGAATATATTAAGTCACATCAGTGATGCCTTACAAATAAGGGAACAAGAGCAGGTAATGCCACAATTTCTCAAATATTAACACCTAAGTTCAAGCAATCACAGTATCTAAGACATTTACCAGCCCAAACACATCTCTAGTACTGTTGCTCTTACTCCAAGAAGAGTCTGAACTTACTAAACATTGCAACACTAGTATTTGAACACATTTTAATGTTAACTTACTTGTGTTAAAAAGGCCATTGAATAGTCATTTCCCTGAGCTGCTACTTCTCTGATCAAATCCTTTGTGCCATTTTTCAAAAGCTTCTCCTCTACAGAATTACCACTGACAAGTCTAAAAAGGAAAAATAAAAGAACAGAAATTTGTTAAGTCATTTCCAAAATTGCTTCCAACAGCAAGGAGAGGAATTGCCACTGAAAAATAACGCTGAATTATTGAAATGTAGCGATGCTTGCGTGTTTCAACAAAACAGATACTACCTGTTCTGCTTTAAAGCTTTGTTTTCCCTAACACTAGTTGTTAAAAGAAAAAAGAATTGTAACGAAAGGTATAGTAGCATCCAGAAAATTTGAATGATTCTTACAATTAGATGTAGTGTTAAGATGGTCTATGTTCTCATATGAAAAAGCAGTAAGCGGGTACTAAAATGAAGTGGTTTTCAGTACTGTTTCCATTTTATTTCAGATTATGTAGCATTATCTGAAATGACCTTACATTAAAAACGTTAAAGAAAGGTCATTAATCTGTAACGTCATTAATCACCTGTATATATGGATATCTTTACATCTCCCAATCCTGTCACACCACTCCTGTGCCTTTGCATCCATCACTGGATTTAGATCATTGTCATAGAACACAACAGTGTCTGCTTCAACAAGATTGACACCAGTGGAACGACTGTGAGAAGAAAGGATGGCACAGAAAATGCGCTTGTCTCTGTTGAAGCTTTTCATCAGCTCCTACATAGAAGGAATAAAAGCAAGTCACACACCGAAATAAAAAGCCAAAGCAAACCCACGAGCCTAATTAGGAAAAAGGCAACGTTTCAAAGTAGGAACAATGCAAATTTCTTTCCACTGCTGTAGTACATAGAAGCCTGTGTAGCACATGCTGTGGTACCAGCAGACAACTGTTAGCACACACTTACCTGCCGTTGTTCGTGATTAGCATATTCATCAATCCTCACAAACGTGAGAAAATGGAAATTCAGGAACAATTCCAGTATGTCCAACATTAGAATCATCTGTGATAAAATCAGCACGCGTCGCCCTTCAGATTTCAACTTCTGAAGCAAGACAGCAAGAGCTTCTAGTTTTCCTATATTTAAAACAAACAGTAATGCTTTCATTTAGATGTACCATTGCTGTACAACAGGAAATTACAAAGTTTCACCATTCAGTGTCCATCTTTACCTGAGTCGTACTGCACCAGGCGGAGGTCAGGGAACTGTAGCAATTGTGGAGTTGTAATCCGTTGCAACTGATGTAAGTGTGGAGCTGCCTTCTGCTTCAGGCTGTGTTTGAGGACTTTCAGTCTGTGACTGTATGAAGGGGGAGGGTTTGCTACATACAAGCATGGGGGAGCAGCAACTGCAGCTGGCAATACAAAGAGAGCCCTGTGGAAAGCATTTTAAAGTGTGAATAGCAGGTTGTGAAGCAACATGCAAAAAGATTATAATTTCCAGCCTGTCAGCAGTATAATTTTGCTCTATAACACACATTTTGTTGAACTGACTTAATAAGCGCTGCAAATCTTAGGAATGTTAATATTCTCTCCCTCCCTTTATCTTTGTTTTGTTTCATCTGTTTTGATCATAGATTCTGGTACTGTGTTTGTTTTGTGGCTATTGTATGCAGTGACTGGAGTTCAAACACAAGAAACATTCATAACACCAAACTTTTTTTGAAATACTTTTAGTTGAGTTCTTCTGACTGCATTCTATGTCTCTAGAAACACAGTTATTTGCTCTGCACACTAAGTGCCATCTTTAGCTAAGTTTCTGTCTGCATCTCTGTGCCTTAATGTACCTTGTGGATGGCTAATGGCAAAAAGTCAAAACTAAACCCAAAGCATGAGAACATAAACTGACATATGGTCAGCTGAATTTCAGTCTGAAATTAGGAATGAGGTAGCAAACAGTTTTGTTATCAAGATCCTAAAATAAACCAAAGGGATGGCTATGTGAATCCTGCAAATCATTTACTGCTAAATCAACCAACCTAAACCAACCAAGCTTATGATCAGAAATAAGGCTTTAGAGCTCTTCTGAAAAGGACAGATTAAGTAATATCTAAATATCTAAATGCAGTTGAGCCCTACAAGGACAGAGTCACATATTACCTGTCAATAACATCCTTTAGAGATTCTTGCTCCCGAACCAAAGTCTGGATCATTTCGTGCAATGGATCACTTGGGCCTCCAGAGGCACTGGAAAGGCAACAGTTGACAAAGCCAGCCCACCTCCAACTGCTGTCCCCAGAGGAAGACACCTGGGATGGCCTCCTTTCACCAGTCAGTGAACAAATACTCAGCAAGTCACTGCCATACACTGGAGCCCTTGAACAACGGCGCTCATTGCCAGAGAATATTCTGTCCAGACGCTCCTTCAGAAGTCGGTTCTTTTCTTCATATGTTTCCTTTGCCAAGGAAGGTTGAAAAAAATATTTGCTGCTTACAACAATTCCTTAAAAATTTGAGTTTCTTTAGAATGAGGCTATCAGGATCTGTCACCTGTGTCTTATCCCACTAACATGGTCAATTCCAACAACTGCTTGAATCAACTACAAAAAGTGTAAGTTTCAGATCACATTTAAATTCAGCTATAAAAAGTCAATTTCATTTCAGATCAGTGTCTTGATTTCATTAAAGTACATTCTCATATATGAAAAAGTGTCATTATGAAAGAAAATTATATTTCAAAACACTTCACTAATTGCATTCATGTAAAAAAGTTGCAGTTTCTTACAATTTGTTCAATGTTCCCCAGTGTTTTACAGGTTGCTTTATGAAAAAGATACTCAAGCAATCTGTAAAACACTGGGGAACATTGAACAAATTGTAATACAACAAATTGTAATAAAACAAATAGAAACCTTGAGAACTTTGCCCAATTGCCTTTGTGTTCCAAAGACAAAATCTGATCATCGTAATTCTGTAGTAATGTATGAATGTGTAACAGCTATAAGAATCTGTTAGCTGCTGTGGACTGCATTTTAAAAGATGGACTATAAAGGAAAATATATCAAATTTGTCAATCTAAAACACTAACAAAAGAGAGGGGTTCGTGTTTTTTTCTTTGCCTATTCTATAATGAAAGTTCCTAATTAATTCCAGTGTTCTAAATTACAAAACCTGAAAAGTTATGTTTTCATAAGAAAACAGAAGTGACATACCTGTGACTGCCCATGTGTAGGTGCTGGTTTTAACACTGCTCCCATGTCACCAGATGACAAATTAGTAACTGCAGTTCTACCTGGAATACAAACTGAGGATAAACCTTGTGTTTATATATTTATTCTTCTGAAGACTGGTTTCATTTATTATTTTCAGTAAATGAAAATTTCATAGTTGCACAACCCTCTAGTCGGTGTGAAATTGCATGTACAGGCGAGTCCACACACCAATGACTAACCAAATTCAAGTTAACGAGTAGCTATTACGTTAAGAACAGACTCTAAGGAATAAGCAGAGGTGAAAGCACATTTTTAGGAGACACGAACAACCCTAAGGGAATATCCAGCATACATCCAATTTTATTACACAGCTAAACCAGCTCAGCAATTAGTTTCCAGTCATTCCAAGCAATTGATTTTGCATTTTATATCCAAAATGTAGAAAGTCAAAATAAGGTATTTTCAATATGCTTTACAACTTCCTCCAAAGCTGAAAAGTGAGAAGTTTCAACACTTGAAAACAATATTTATTATTACTTTTAACATATTTCTCTTTTTATCATCATGAGAATAGCAAGATGCATGAGATTTTGTAGAAATCTTATTTTCTGAATTATCAATTTCTGTTGTAAACTATGGTCATATTAGGAGCACCTGTAGCATTATCCAAGCTGGAGGATGGAACATTTGAGCCACAGATCTTCTAAATAATGACAGA
This sequence comes from Phasianus colchicus, assembly GCF_987193195.1. Lineage (NCBI taxonomy): Eukaryota > Metazoa > Chordata > Aves > Galliformes > Phasianidae > Phasianus > Phasianus colchicus. Next base: position 10,844,724 of record NC_143453.1, on the reverse strand, counting down.
AATCCTTTACCTCCCGACAACTGGGAGACTGCTGAAGATCCTCTCTTTTTTTGTGATGCCTAGTGTTCACAGTCTCAAAATATGAGCTCAGAGGGCACATTAGGACGTCAAATAGAAGCAATAAACAGCCTGTTTTAAGTGAATGGTTTATGTCCACAGAAATCTACAGCAGATAGCAATTCCAAGGAACAAACTCCTAGCATTGCATTTACCATCATTTAACAATCTGCTGTTACTGCCTACTGTTACATACTAGACTGCAATTTCTATTTTGTTGTTATTTTGATCAACACCTTGGTTATGTTTTAAAGCAAGACACTGATCACATTTGCAGCAAGGCACCAAATATCTGAGCAGACTTTACAGGGTGAAAGGGAAAAGAGTAGCTTAGGTAAACAGAAAGGTAAAGAAAATTAGAAAATCAATGTGGAGAAGTAAAGAAGTGCTAGACATTCTACATAGTACAGAACAATAATCACCCTGACCTTTCTTTGAAAATAGAAACAAAGTATTTCAAACTTGCTTCTTCCCACAAAAATCTGACCTAAGACATAATTGATAAAGAAAAATCTCTACATTTAATTCAGTTTCAAGCTCTTTTAAGTTCTGAAGAAGACTTACTAAAACTTCAGTACACACCACTCACATATCATTTGTCAGAAGGATTTCTTTCATAGTTTACCTGCTTCTGAACTCAACTGAATGAATTCTAGTCTGCAAAACTTTGGAGTACTTATTAATTTATGACATTAGTAATTCAATGTTTAGATACATTTCTTTGAGCTAGAAGGCATACCTTGCTGTGTCACTGCTGTGGAAGTTGGCACCCCAGCTTGATGCTGGTTTCCTAAAGCATTCAGAGCATTCTGAACAGTTCCAGCTTGGGAAACTGTCTGCATGACAACAGGACCCTGAGGTCTCAAATACTGCTGACCCGGTGCTGAAACTATCTGAAGAACACTTCCTGCAATGAAGGATTTTTAAAAACATTAGACTGGAGAGTGTAAAAGGACCAATAAAGTTCTGTACCAAAAGATACTGCTGTTACAAACTACTTCAAGTTATGCGATAAATGTGTGGGGGGGGAATTTAACATCTATTTAAAATTCCATAATCTCTACCAGGAGAGATCATCTTTGTCTCCTGCCAGAGATTATTAATGAAGTCTTTATAGTTACACAGGAGTTTAATATATCATTCTGGATCTAGCTAGTTTATATGGAATTTGGATGAAACCTTCACTCAGGGTTTCCTCTATTTTTTAGCCACAGCAAAAGATTTCTAGGTTCTCCTGAATATGGTGACCCATGCCACCAAGAGGGTAAACATGAGAACAAAAGTGTAAGTAGGGCATTCAGATCAGGGTAACAATCATACACAAGAGTTATTTACACCACTTCAGAACAACTGAAGAACGTCCTCAGTTTTGTCTGTTTCTGCCACCCATTGTGTAGCTTATCTGAAATAATCTCACCTTACTTTAGCTGTATTGCATGTGTGTGAAAACAAATTCAATAATAAAACCTTCAAATATAATATTGTAAAGGAGCATAACCACGTCTTTCACATTTAATCTTCAAAACAGAGCTAGCTTCTAATTCCTATGTCTCATAGGGGAGACAAGGACAATAAACGTAGTAGGGGCAAAGATCTTAAGGTACAGCCAGAAGGGATGTGCTGTCCACATCAAAATGGAGCATTCTAAATAATGAAAACTCACTGTTTTGGAATAGGTACCTTGTAACTGCAAAGGCTGCCCTGCAGTGAGCTGACGAAGTTGACTATGTGACAAAGTAAACTTGTTGCCTTGGAACTGCAGTGTTACAGGGGTCTCTGGCTGAGCAATTCTGCCTTGTGCTCCTGCTATGGAAGCCAGCTGCGCTATTTTTACTACCTCACCACCTGTCAAGGAGGGAAACAAGCATTATGAAAAACAAAGTGGGAGGAGAGCCGTTCAACACTCACAATTTTAAGCTTTGGTTAGTACACTGGTGCCAAAGCACCTTCCATGCATAATTATACTCAGTGCATCAAAAGTGTCATATAGAAGTTAAGCAGGTATTGCTTTCTGTATTTGTTGGACAAACTGGAAAAAAGCTGATTGTTTAAAAGCTAAGAACATCAACATTTTAGAAGCTATCACTTCCATTAGCAAAGATGTGAGAGCGACCTGAAAACTCATGTGACACTTTGAACAGGACAAGTATAGACATTGAAGTGATTTCCACTGCCTTTTCAAGAGCGTAAAGGAAGAGACAAACTTGCTATGCTTGTAGCAATATAAATACACATTAAAAATAATCTGAAATTTGCTGATGAAACCTAATTCATATTACAAGCAATCTGCACTAGACAAACCAAAAAGCTTTAAAATGATGAGGACCAAGCTTTTTGTGTTTTAAATGCAGAATGGTTGGAGGCATGTAAGCATTAAGTTTTATGATCTCGAGAAAAGACCGTTGTGAGATTTTAGCTTTTGTAAAGGCAGCGCGTTACCCCAGAGATAAAATTAATACATCAGTGCTCTACTCTACACACATGCTAATAGGCAGTGCACATCCAACCTTAAGCAAAGCCTCATTGCTTTTCTCTGCCTAACAGTTGCGACGCTCCTCTCTGCGAGAGGCCTTTAGCAGATGGATTAGTGTTTAATACGAAAGGAACAATTAGGATAGAGCTAAAACGTTTGGTCTGAAGGAAATCTTGCCAGCAGAAGAAACATGCAGAAATAGGAGATTAAGTTGACACCGCTAATGTATGTCCACAGCAATTCTATTGTTTCTTATCCAATTTTCGATTTTCCTTGGTCAAAAGCAACATACTGAGCAAGGCTAATCAGAAGAGTGAAAAAAAACAATGATTTCTGTACACATTTTAGGGTGCCTAATAACTTAACCTCGTTGTAGTAAAAAGGTGGGAGAAACCTCGAAAGGGGAGGCCACTTACTAGGCAACCGTGCCTGGGCCTGGGAGGTGAGGACCAGCCTCTGAGGCAGCACACTCTGTTGGATGGTGTGCGGGGGGGGCTGTGGCTGGGCCTGGCCCAGCTGGGAGGCCTGTGCTGCGGTCTGGCCCCGCTGTTTCACAGGATGGGCTGTGCTAGTTGCTGTGGTGAAGGTCGCTGCGGGCTGGTGTCTTGGAGCACTGGTGGAAGCCTGAGTTGTCTGAAACTGTGCTGCTGCAGCTGCAATCAATAAGGTTTGTTTGTGCAAGCTGTTAGAGGTTAACTCCACTGCTTTAAACAACCTGCATTGAAAAGAAACCTTCCAACAGGATATTAAAACAGCTACAGGAACGGCTTTTCCTTACAGACTGGGATTTCTAGCCATGCCTCCATCCTACTTTTACAACATCATTTATTCAGTAAGCATTGTTTAAAGGTTAAATAAATACACAAAAGCACTGTAAACTTCCACATTTGACAGAATGTTACACGTGATCAGGTTTTAAATACCACTACACCGTATTTACTCCACGCACTATCAGTTAGGTTACACAAAGCTTAGTTTTGCATTACACTGACAGATCATATCATAGAAAACTAGTGGGGAAGTTTACTGGCAATTAGTTCGTTGGTATTTTTAAGCCATTAGTATTCTAGACCATTAAGCTAGAGGAAAGAGTTCTATTACCAGGCTGACTGGTACCAGTATTTAGAAGTTTATGTGATTAACAAAGCCCTAAAACTCTCTTACCTTGATTTGAGGACACTGTAGCTATGGGTGACCTTCCCCGTACTTGTCCCTGCTGAGTTACTGTTGCTGTGGTCACCGTGCGTTGTACCTGAGTGCTTGGAAAAACTACAGTTCTGCCCTCTGGTTTCTGCCCATACTGAACTGGTTGGAACAACCTGAAAAGAAGATGAGAAGTCAAAGGCCACAGGAAGATCATACTGCAGCTCTTAAAAAATAAGTTCTGTCACTGGGGAAAGCATTTACTGATCCTAGAGTTAATTATCACTTGCTCACAAAGGTGAAGCTGGCAAGACTCAATACTTCAGCAGACTTCAGTTATGGAAATCCCATAAACTCAGTTTGCAAAATATAAGAAACAAAACAACCTTTCTTGCCATGCATTCAGTTAGATGCAAGAAGTTAGCAGAATTACAGCAAACAAGTTCAACGCTCCAGCTCCAAATCTAGAAAAAGAATGGAGCCCTTGTATCACTTTCAGAGTGATGCCAACATGTCATCAGGCCTTTTCATCAGAAAAACATTTCCACATAACTTGGAGATCACTATTTCTGTGAGAGAAATACTCTTAAAAAATGTTACTGATAAAATTTATGTCTCTTATAACTGCAAGCATAGCTAACACTGTAAGCACAGCTAATAGTCTCAAAGAAAGATTTCCCAATTGAGTCATCAAACAATGCTTCTTGTCAGATAAGAACCTCAAGAATAAAATCCATACACTGGTCATGTAAAAACTTCAGGAAATTGATAAACAAACTTCAAATAGAGTCGTATGCCTAAAAAAACCCTATTTAAATGGATTTCTTACTTCCAAGGGTAAACAATAAAAAAAATACAAAAATACAAAGCAAAGCCTGAGGCTTTATGTGAATCACATGACTAGATATGTAGACATAAACACAGCAACAGATCTACATCTTGCTCCTTGTAATTCTAGCTACAAGGAAGACGTGCACATACCTGCTTGGTTTGAGCTTCACTGGGTTAGGCCTAGCTGGTGGTGGAGGAGAGCTGTAGATTTCTTCAATTAACTTTCTAGTAACCTTTTGTTTTGGCAACATTTGTGCTTCATAGTGAGTCATTTTGTTTTCCATTCCAATGAGATCAAAAAGAGAGAGGTCTGATTCCTAAGGATATTGTAAAAGTAGATGTATTATTTTACATGTTGGCACTAAGTTAATTACTGCGTTCTATGCTGAAATAATTTTCTACATTTTACTTTTTGATATGAAATAATAACTTTAAACTTAAAGAATTTGTTTATTAGTCAAAACTGCCTGAAAACATGAGACCAAACAGCAGATGCCAACACAGTGAGGCAGTGAGTGTGCATTTCAGCCATGGCTACAGCAACGTGAAAGACGAGCCATGCTGATCTGCTAACAGTGGTGAAAATAGTGTTTTGCAGCTGAGAATTTGCTCTACCAGTGTTATTGTACTCTCTATACTGTTGTGGTTTCCATGGAAATTAATAGGAGGCTTTAGTTCCAGAGTGACCTATATAAATACTGGTATTTTTCAAGGACACTCAAAGAGAAAAAGAGTTAACTATTCCACTCACCTTCCAAATATCCCTTTCTAGGGCACTCAGTACAAGAGATGCAGTTCTATATTCCAGCGTTTCTGATACATATGAAGTACTTGAAAGCCGGGGGTTTATCAGATCTGGGTGATTACAGATCCTTTGCAGCTGCATCAGGACATGCAGGACACTGATGAAATGTCCACTTTTGAGGGCCTCTTGAGTTCTACCGAGTAAGATATGAAGAAATACATCAATTCCAGCACAGCTTTTATAAAGACATAAAAAGATGACCATAAATCAGAAGAGAATGTGCAACGCAGTATGTTATTCAAAATCCTTAGCACAACCTTAGACTTTAAGTGTTTCTAAAGTATTTAAAATAGCACTACAATAAATATCAATTTGGAAACATTATGTTTAGGGATCAGTGCTACCTATCAGCTACAACTTTATATCCCTATCCTCAAAATTCCTTTGTTTTGTGTCTGTACGACCCCTTTACCCGATAATAACCACAAGTAACTGAGGGTAAAGGCAGATACGTTTTGGGCTTTAGATAATACGGAGCCACACATTTGAGAAAAATCTAAAAACAGAGGCAAAACTGATCAATTACTATTTGAATTTTAAGTCCCGGATGTAAAAGCAGGCATTCTTCATTAGGCCCATAGCAACACTGACCCGTCATTTTAGCTTACAACAAAATCACATTCTAATCCACTGTCACACAGAAAAAGCATTCTATTGGTCATTCAAAAAAATAATTCCAGCTGTGACTTCCTAACCATATCATCTTGCTTAAGCAACAAAAATGACAGCATTTTTAATTCCATTTTAACTCCTTACCCTGGTTGTAATATGACATCTTCGTACATCGCTTTTTGTCGACTAGAAAGACGACACTTTAGTACATGTTCATATTTCTTTGTTAGCTGCTTTTCAACATCTCTCTTTGATCTTCGCAAAATAAAGGGCTGAATCATCTGAAATATTTCAGAATTGAACTAAGAACTTCTCGCTTCAAAGACAGTTTTACAACAAGAAGCTAAACTCATTTTACACCCAATATATTTTACATGACAAACCTCATAAGCCACAAACTGAAAGTACACTGTTGTACAAACATTACTCTCTGATTTCTGCACATTATGCTTCAAAACCTGAGCCTTATGTTTTTAACACAAACGTCCACTCTTTCACGGTAGCAGAAAATCCTGCTTACAGCCAGACTTTCTTCTGTCTGAACTGACCAATGTAACGAGAAAGGCCAAAAACCAAAAACCTAAACCTTATCTTTTCCTTTCTTCCTTATTTTCACAATGGCTTTTAATACAACTACTGTACAAGGACAGATTAAAAAAAAATGACAACATACCCTGTGTAACCTGATGACCAGTTTATGGCAATAATCCTGGTTCTCTTCATTAGGTGCTTTTACTGGAAAATCTAGATAAGGTCTGGAAATTCCTGGAATCAAGAAGTGCACCATGGTCCACAACTCCATCAGTGTGTTATGCAAAGGAGTGTCTATCAGAAGCAAACGATGCTGGCTATGAATAGTAAAAGAACATTTTTAAGCAATATAGTGTCATTATAAAAATGAGACCAGTGTTCAAATACTGTAGCTTTACGTCTGCCTGAAATAAGCAGTGCTAATTACATTCAATGTAGGATAATTTATCTTCTAAACTTGAATATACCATCAAACCAGCTTTCTCACTGCAGAATACCAGAACATACAAGAGAACCTGTTTTGAAGCACGGATTATGAGCAAAGAGGAGTGCTATTGTTACAGCAGAGACCACTACGGGATCCTGAGCATTTCTCTGTATTCACACTGTTTCAAGCATGGATACCTCTACAGCCAAGTACTGCTAAAGGGTATGGGAATCAGACAGACCACAGTATTCTTAGAGCTTTCTTTTGAACAGAAAACTCATTAGATGTTAAGAAAGGAAAAACCCACTGCCAGCACAAAAATAATGCTCCACTCCATACCTGCGCAGACTGAAAAGCGCTTCCCAGTGTTTCTCAGTCATGTTCTTAATTTGTTGCATCTCATCTACTATTAAATATTTCCATCGCATTTTCATAAATGCGGGGTGGCCTTTGAACAGCTGCTTGTAGGAAGTGATACACACATTAAAGCTGTTGGGTTCTGACCATTCCTACAGAAGGGGAAAGAAATGACAAGACAAAAGTTGAGACAGAACGCTCTGGTGTCTTACATCCTGCTACATCTTCACTATACTCTGACCCAAAGAATTCTAAAAGAAAGCCTTACATTACAGTCAGTTCAGAAAGCAGATTAAGTCTGAATGTGTTCATCAATACCAAGGGAGTTACAAAGATGCTTTACAGATCTAGAAGCATTAGATGCAAGTCCTCTTGTAAAGCAACTTGTAGCCCTAAAAACTTTTCATACCCCATCAAGGTGGAAGGAGCACACAGACAAATACAGGTCAAAAGTCATCTAAAATGAAAAATGTAACAGTGTAAGAATTGCAAAATACAATACCTGTCTCTTTGCCCTTAGTTCTCTTTGGCTGCCAAAGTATAGAAGAATCTTCAACCCTGGGCACCAGCGTTTCAGCTCCAGCTCCCATTTCAGTATGTTACAGCTCCGTACAACAACAAGATGAGGACCCCAGTTACCTACAGTTTAAAAACAGGAAGAAACTCCTGATCATTTATGTTGACTTGTTTTCAACCCTGATTTTTAAAATGAAGCATTACTAAATTCATCATTAAAAGTGAGATTCAACAACAGACAAAATTAAGTAACTAAACTATTTGTTATCTCCAATAAAAGATACCAGTTCCACAAGCTCTGTCCTACTTGTGTTCTTAGGCTACAATTGACAAAGATAGTGCTGGCCCAGTACCTATCCAAAATTGTAAGATTTAGATAATGTAAATTAACATACCTTCATTACAAGCCAAGTGTGCAAAAAAGGCAATAATTTGCACTGTTTTTCCAAGCCCAGCCTCATCTGCCAAAATGCCATTGAGATTTTTCCTATACAGTTTTGCTAACCAATCCAGCCCAATCTTCTGATATTCTCTGAGAGGCCCATATAATAGGGATGGAGTATTGTATTTCACCTGTAGTGAGAATGAATTGTTACTTCTAGTTAAATTCACAGAGCACGTAACAAAACATGTTCATTCTGCGGTTCAATAAATAGGAAACATTTACTGTTAGTTGTGACTAAAATCTGCTAAATCACACAGAAGGCATTCTTTATGTAAAACACACACAGTAGCAGGAAATAGGGAGTTTTACCGCTGTTGTTATCCTAGAGCTGCCTTTAGGTAACAGCACTTCTGCTGCTGCAGCAACTTCTGATATGTCTCGCATGTGCTTCTTTGGAGGGCTTGATCTGTCTATACTCTTGTACTGGTCAATGCTGAGAAGCGAGTCTATGAGGACAACTTCCTTCTGAGGACTTTCCCTATCAGACATATGGTCATCCATTTCTATGAAAGATAAATGACATTGGCATTGAAAATAAAGTTAAGAATCAGTAATTGAGCTGGCTACCACTCAGATAGGGGTCTAAAAAGAAACCATTAGAAGATCACAAAATAGAATCCTAGAATCATTAAGGTTGGAAAAGACCTCCAAAATAATCTAATCCAACTGTCCACCTACTTCCAATATTGCCCACTAAACCACGTCCCTAAAAACAACATCCACATGTTTCCGGAACACCTCCAGGGATTCCACTACTACCAGGAGCAGCCTCCTCCAGTGTCTGACCACTCTTTTAGAGACAAAGTTTTTTCCTAATGGCCAATGCAAACCTTGTCTAGCACAACTTGAGGCCATTTCTGCTTTTCATCTGTTCCCTGGGAGAAGAGCTGAGTACAGGGAGATGATCACAAGCTAAAATGAAAATAATTTAAGCTTGGGAACACAGCATTTTCTAGATGTTCACCATTCGGTAGGTGAACAGGACCATTAGCTTTTTTCAAATTCTATAAAGGACTTTTCATAATACCTAAAACCTATCTTTAAATATTTCATGTTATCACCACTTCAGTGTAGAACAGATGGCAACTGTGTAATAATAGCTGTTATTATGTGTGCTGTTTTATTCAGTGTGGAGAGGTTCCTTTATTGCCCACTGTTGTTTCTGAGAGCCTCACACACAACTCAAGCTGGCAAATTTTATTCCCTTTTCATAAACTGAGTAATGAAAAAAAAAAGAAATTCTTTACAGACCATTATCTAAAAATATTCAGTAAGAACAGGAATAAATCTAACAACCTTCCTAAATGTTTAGTCAGAAATTACTGCATTTTGCATTCATTTTTATAGAGAACATTGCTCATCACTTAAAAAATAAAAATAATTACAGATACGATTCACTCAATATTTGTTTTCCCTTGTCATTCAACAAAGATCCTGGGAGTCATTCAAATTGCTTCACTTGTTAAGCATTTTGAATTTCATTTTCTCTGAGATAAAAAGTAATTACCTTCTTCACTGCTGTCTTCTTCACTGTCAGGTTTAGGCTGAGGCCAGTGAAAACTTTCAGAAAAGGCACCTTCATACATCTTTAGCAAATCATCCAGAGGCAATTCAGCTGCAAGTCATTAACACATGTAAGTTTATAAATACCAAAGCTTTTAATAAATGATATCATTATTTTTAATCTCACGACATTCTTCACTTGTTTAAAACCAGTCCTCTAATCAGAAGTTAACTGAAGAGGTAATTACTACTTGGAGGATGGCAGTATTTATTTAATGACACAGATTACAGAGAACACTTGGCATTACACCAAATAGTTTGCTCAACCAGCTTGCTTTTTACTACATTACAACCCAAGATCCAAACTGACAGTAAGCTACTGATTGGAAAGGGAGATGCAACAAATCAAAGGAGTTGAAAGACAGTTGAAGACTTCAGAGCTTCAAAACTGAACTGTACCTCAGCCTTGCTGACCAGAATTTCTATGATCCCTTTTTTTGATTTGTCGAGGTAGGAAGGTACATGCTGTTAAAGGCCAATCAATCAAGAAACATTCTAATTAGGAACTTGGCTGACCAGCCAAGAGTTATAATCCCTCCAACTGGCCAGCTGGCTGCAGACACTAAGCTGCCAAACAGACCAAACAAATGGATTTGGAAACTGCATACTAATTGCCAAGCAGGCCTAGTTTAATGGGCAGCTTGCCTCTGAAAATCAGCAAGGTTTTCACCACAAGAACTGAAGTGATCCCTACGGGACACTTGCACACACCAAGCTCTGTACAGCAGCTATTGTTAAGTTGCTAAAGAAAGCAAACTGCCAGCCCAAACATTGCGTCTCAAAGCTCCTTACCTTTCAAGTACTTATACCCTCCAAGACCAGCCCTTCTGCATCATTTCAGACTTACCAGGTGTATCACAAAACCCCTCTGAGATGCTCAAGACAGCTAATGACAAATTGTTTATATTCAGTCTGATACACTTCTGTTTCTCAATATTTAATGTAACATGTAACTAAAACTTAGGCTGAGAGTCTTTTGGTGTGAAAGAAAAGCAATGCTTTGACAGGGACTTTTTTCTCAAGTGACCTTGCTTGTTAACTAGTTAAGGACTCAAACTCCCTCCTCAAGTACACCTGCCCAACATCATCCCATAAACTAACCTTATTTACAAATACAATAACTACACCATGTTCTCACCTGTTGTCATAGATCTTTCCAGAGAGAAGAGTAAAGCTACACACTTACCTTCCTTAACCAGATTTGACAATTCAGTTTGATGGTTTATATTTCCTTCTTTAGCTTCTTGTTCTTCAATTGTTTCTTCTTCATCTTCAACTAAAATCAAAACAAATACTAACTGCAGCATTCAAATTACATTACAATTTGGAAAGTTTATAACTATGCATCCTTCAAGCATACTAACAGAATATCACATTAGCAGGCTTCAAACAAAACAAGATGTGTAGATGGAAAACAAAATCTGGAAGTAGCTATGCCCAGAAGTTAAAAAGTTTACAAGAAAAAGAGAGAAGTGTTACTGCCTTGAGACAAGGCAGAACAGCTTAGCATTGACTGACAGTGGACCCAAGAGGTAGGTTATTTTGTAGCTTTAAACTGGGGATTTTCCTTGTCAGAAACATGACACAGATACCTCCACAAGAAAGTCACTGAAGTAGACGGTTATTCAGTCTGAAAGTTTCAACAGAAGTTTAAGATTGCTAGTAAGGTTTGAGAAACAAAGGAATGAGGAGAAGCAGAATTATGATCTAGCAGCAAAGACAGTACTTTGTTTCCAGGGAAAAATTTATTTCCAAGTTTTCAAAATGAAACTCTTTCCACAGTTGACTATTTGATCTAAGTGGATCAGGGTTGCTATTTGTTTTGTGAAAAGCATCCAGTCCATGCAGTAACAGACCCCAACACCAGTGGCTTCAAGGTTTTAACATGTAACTTATATACTATACTATAGACACAAAACTTCGAAAAGTGACATACCTTCCTCATCAGTCAAAGATGTGCTTGCCTTTCTTTTCCTCCCAGATGATGAACTCTAGTGTTCAATAAACAAAATATTTAAGATCATAGAGAAAACAAAGCTGGGAATTTTTTTTTTTTTTGTATCTTCAATGAATGCAAGTGCCTTGCAATGGCAGCAACAATCACTAATAGATATTTAACATATATTAACACTCTCCTGGTCACACAAAAACAGAACAAAACTGAAAATACCTTTGCAGTACCTGTGTCAAAAGCAATTACTTTCTCCCCGGTGTTTGTTGCCAAACTCTCATTTTTATATTAAGAACAAAGGTGTTTTTTTTTTTTGTTTTTTTTTTTTAAACAGTGCACAAACCCTGTAATTCATGTAAAACATGTACACTTTCAGTAAGCTCAAAAGTAAAAATTCCCTTTGGAGTTGATACATATCCATCTGCTTTACTCAGTGATCTACTAGTTACTCTCAGTCTGACCACCACCTGCAAAAGCACACTGCAAAAACAAATGACCACCTCAGGTTCAGAGACCATTAACAGCTCTCAGCCATACATTTTCACCTGGCCCACTTACACAGATGCAGACATTCTGCCCCTGTACTGAAGACAGCCTGCAATTAGCTATTTCAAATGTTTGTGGCCCAGCTGTGGCACAGAGTAGCAGAAGACTTTCTCTTAAAAGCAGTACTGAGGCACAAAGCTATCATGATTGGAATCAAAGACTCAAGTATTTGCTAGTCAGTAGAAAAAAGATAACATGCAGACTTTCATGCTGGTCTGCAATCATTCAACCTCAAGTGTCCAGCATACACCACAGCATGGCTCAGCCTGTGCAAAACAGCAGCCACAGACAGAGTTGGGCATACAGTTTAGCTGAAGCACAGGCTAAAGCTTGTTCCCAACAGAAAATGCAGATGCAAGCATTCTGCTTAGAAACAGTGAAGCATTTCTGCAAGTAGGCATCATCTGTGTCGTACCAGATGGCTCAGAGCCACAGAACAATCCCTTGCCTATTCTTCTCCTCTCCCTCTCCCCACTCATACAGATGGACTCAAGGAGCCTGCTCTGCTCATGAAGAAGTGAAATTGCTTCTGAAGTCTTCTTGATAACACCAGGCAAAGCATTGGCAGGTAGGCCAGTCATACACAGAAAGCTCAGCTGAACTCACCCAACTGGTGAAGGGGCCCTCTGGCTGTACAGCACTCCCTCTCAAGAAGCAGCCCAAGTCCAAGAGCTGTGCTTTCTCCAGTGGCTGTCCCTTCTATGAGCTCAGGGTGGCTCCACCCCTTCAAACAACTTGCCTGTTCTCCCTGGGCCAGCCATACCCCTTCACCAGGTGCTCAATCAGCAGTTCTGATTGAGCACCTGGTCAAGCCCTGACCTAAGCGCTCCCTTATGGAGTCCCAGTACACATTTCATCTAGGGCTAAAGATATTTCAGTTTTGTTTGGTTTAATCCACTCTGTAACATATATCTACCTATATCAGCAGATAAACTAGTAGGCTGAAGAACAAATACACACTTTCATGTCTCACAGAGTTTACCCCTGGCTACAGCAGAAGAAATTCCTGCCCAAAACAAAGTATAGCAATCAGTGTATTTTTATGGTCTTAAAATCTTACAAGGACTGATTCAAAGCCACTGAATAAATACGAATACTTCCTTTAACAGACACATATCAGCCACAATCCAATATTTTCAAATGACAGTAACCTGCTTGTCAGCACTGCATACTCAGGGAAGATGCTTCACGCTTATCAAAACTGGCTGTCATACAGGCAGTGACATTTAAACTCTTTATTTTTAAAGAGACAGAAGGACTTACCATTTCACTTTCTTTTTCCAATAAAAGATCTTCTGAAGATTTTGCATCCTTACCTGAAAAATTATTACTCTTGATGTAAGTGAGTAACAGTTTCAAACTAAAGAACATAGAGTTAGATTACACAGCAGGAAGAAATTCTTTATCATGAGAGTGGTAAGGCTGTGGAACAAGTTGCTGAGAGAAGTTGTGGATGCCCCATCCCTTAAAGGGTCCAAGGCCAGGCTGGATGGGGCTTTGGGCAACCTGCTCTAATGGGAGGCATTACTGCCTGGGGCAGAGGTTGGAACTAGATGAGCTTTAAGATCCTTTCCAACCCAAACCACTTTATGATTCTATTAGTCATTTAGCCATTTTACTTTTCTTACATTAACTTCTAAAAGTATTCAACAGAAAACAGAATTCGTACTAACAAAATCAAATAGAAAAATTTACCATAGCTTACAGCTCAGATCTGAACATGATTATTAGCACTGCACAATTCTATTACCAGCAAGATGAAAACCCACTGAATGAAATTACATGAAACAGCAGCAGAATTTATACCGAATTTCTTACAAAAAGAAACACAATTACCTTTTCTTGAAATTCTCTTTAAATTCAAAGCTTTTTTCCTTTTCTCTTGAAATTCAATTTGCAGTTTTATCTCAACAACCTAAAAGGTAAATAAAGTCTAATAAAATGCTTCACTTTTATAAATATGTAACTGAAGACTAAAAAAAAAACAGTGTAACCCACTGACATACCAATAAGTATTTTACCTGCTCAATGTTAGACCAAAAGTATTCTATTTCTCTGGCAATTGATGCAGCAATTCGCCTTAGTTTGTTTTGTTCTTCCCTTTTAGCTCGCTCTTCGTTAAGTTTCTTCTCCTCATGATAACGGGCCACAGTTCTTACCATCTGCAATGCCATGAATACTGAATTAGCTTATTCATCATTGTATTTCTTAAGTTTATGTTAGTAGTAGGCAGATGTTGACAACAGTTTTAAAGTGTTAGCACTTCACTCTGTTATCACTAATTCTTACCATATCAATAAAATAATAGATATCAAAAGCTAATGAAAAAGGAAAATACAAGAAGGAATTCCAAATTCACTCCTTTTACTCAATACAGGAATTAGAAACATAAGAATCAGCAAATAAGTCATAGAAATCACACCAGAAAATGTCAAGAGACCAAAGTAAAAAGAGTTCAGAAAGTACAAACATGAATGACAAGTCAGTGGCTGCTAAATGCTGATCCAAATGGAGGTCCCTAACATGCTAACTTCCAGAACTCTGAAGCACATTGCCAAGGAAAGGATGATTTCATATCTGCCCCGTGTGTTTCTTTGACAAAGACTGCATGCTTGTTTTAAGTAAGCAGATTTTACATATTTCATCACTCTAATTTTCATCCCGCTGCTAAATGGATTATACTGCTGCGTTACCCTCTTCCCCTACAGAAACAGTTCTGTAACTGCTGCTCCAGTACTCCACATTTTCTCCTACACCTTTTCCTTAGATGAAGAGAGAATTAAAAGGACAAACACACCCAATGGAAGTTATTTACAAAATTCCACATTTCTATTCACCAAGAAGGAACAATAGGTATGTGAAATAGGCACAACAGCCGTAACATTTAAATATGACAAAGTTACCATGTTTACTGAGTCCTCTCAATAAGTCATTTACAGAGGAACAAAGCCCACAAAAGACAAAACTATTATGCGCATTTGTAGCCAATAAAATTTTCAAGTCCATGTCAAATGTCAGAAACACAAAGCTGACAACATGGCTTCTCATTTAAGTGAAAATCAGTGTTCTACATTCTCATCACTTACAGCCATAGAGGAAAATAGAAAAACAATGACCACATCCAAACAGCTTTGCAATAAAGCTGAACGATGCCAAGATCAACTGCTCTGATTCAAAACCGTAAGTATCTCAAGTACCTTCTTAGCAGTTGCCATCTTCCACTTTCTCTCTTGGGCAAAATCAGTCGCCATCCATTGCATTTCTTCCAGCAAATAATCCCAGTGAGATTTGGGTCTTGGAGCCTCTTGGAGTTTAGGCAATCGCCTCAGGGACCATAAGCCTTCTTTCCTTAATTCTGCTATTCGCTGATGGATTTGATTTTCCTTAAAAAGAATACACTTAAAATAGCCAAATACAAAAATAACAGCTCACACTCAATCAATATACATCGACAGCAAAAAAAAAAAAAAAAGTGTAACAGCACGAAACAAAACTCATGTCTGAACACCACACTAATGGAAACAATCTTAAACTAAATTCAACCTACGCAAAAAAGTTCTTTAACCTTTACTAGAAGAGGTACTTCATTAAACAGCAGGATAAAAAAGCTCACCAGAAAGTCCAATAAACAATTTATGAGACAAGTAAGCTGCAATGGAATCACCCATTTTTTAATAAATTGAAAATGCAGCTATATTTACCTACAGTGAAACACAAGAGAAAAATATATCTTCATTGTTAATACAACTTGATTTTGTGGCGAAAAATGAAAACTGAAAAAAAAAAACAACCAAGTTCTCTGTGATGTCAAATTTAACACACTGCCTGTATTAACTGTTATGTTATGTATGTGTTAACTGTTCACAGGTTTTTGGGGAAAAAAAAAAAAAAATACTTACCAGCTTGACTTGCTCAGCAAGCTTGTCTTGAGAATTGTCCTGTGGCAATACTGCTGCATTCTGAGCTGGACTTTGTGTTTTAGGTGCTGCTGCCACCGCTAAGCCTGGAGGTTTTGATGCAATAGGAGATAGGGACTTGTTAGTTGCAGGAGAGGTCCTGTTTGTTTGTACTGGATACGTAGAAGGCGGTGCTGTGCCTGCGATAGCTGCTGGTGCAACGGATGAGGTAGGCGGTAGTATATTTGCTGTAAGACGCTGAGAAGTCTGAACAGGATCTGCAGATGGTCGTGTCAGAGTCACAGCCTGCCCAAGAAACGCATCTGTTAGTGATGAGTTTGGTATTCATCACTCTCTTAGTCTACATTTCAGCAAAACGTAATGAAGACTTTAATTCTGTAACAAAAAAACCTCACACCTGCACTTGTATAAGGAAAGACTTCTTGTTTGCAGGCTAACCGTAGATGCATTAATTTTAAAATACCTGTATTTCGCACATATTTTCAAGGAGACAGCGTTCTTACATCGTACTGAGCACAAATGCAGATTTATTCTCACCTCAACGACATCCACATACCTGTTGCTGTATTGTAGCTTGCGGCTGCGACACTTGGTTTGGTGTCTGTCCTTGTACATGGATTGCTGGTGGCACCTGCTGCTGAAGCGGAGCTGGAAGCGGAGCAGAAGTCAGGGGGACGCTTTGGGGCTGGATCTTCACCTGAATCTGGGGCTGAGACGGAGATTCCACTATCTGTGGCTGCTGCTGCGAAATCTGCAGTGCAGCTGGAAGAGACGTCATGGGGACATTCACAGGTTGCAGCCTCCCAGGCAGCTGCGGCGGCGGCGTATGCAGACTTGCGGCGTTCTGCACAGGAGGGCCTTTGGAAGGGTCGTACTGCTGTTGGCTCTGTTTCTGTCCAGTCAGCTGCACCGTTTGAGGAGTGGGAGGCATTCCACCTACAAAGCAAAAGGAAACAACCCAGATTAAATTAGAGGGTCCAGTGCTCTTTACTCATATAAAGAGGAAACCAACTGCAAATAGACTAATTTGTTACTTACTTTGCCACAAGACACCATCACTTGAAAATACCACATCACAATCACAAAATAAATCACTATTACAATAAACAATGAAACATTTCATGCACAGGATCGCAACTAAAATTTGGAGCACGGTAACTATAAAAAAATTATTAGATGTCTTCTGAATGTCCTCTACTTAAAGGAGAAAAAAAAAAGAAAAAGGACTGGTGAGCAAATGGAAATTTAACCTAAAATAACTGTATTTAATCTAAATAAAACTTAGTTCTTAGCACATTGACTCTATTGCTTAGTCTGAAGTTTGGCACAAATAATGAATAAATTTTTTTCTTGAAAGTTGCAAATTAGAGGTGGTTTTTCTTTTCACAAACCATTGGCTCAGGTCCAGAATTCTCAAATTAAATGTTTTGCATCAGCATCTGTGACGTATTTCCATGCCCACATGCACTTCTGGAGCCCGTCACTCAGCTCCTTAAACAAACCAGGCATTGCATACCAAGTATTAATTTACAAGGAGAGGTAGGTGGTGGGGCCAGGATCTTGGAAGGCCGGGAGCCCAAGTTTCTAGTCCCATCACTAACGTCTCCTTGTTAAATTAATGTGCAACTGGCATGTGGTGACACAGTACCTTGTGCCGTTGGCATTAGCTGTTGAAGCGGAACTCCTGAAGCCACACCCGGATGCTGAAAAACCATCCCATGACGGCCCACTTCAATTCGTGGTCTCTTAGACGAATCTGTGATATTCAAATTCCATTTATGGCATGGTACAATGGAATGGGTTGTTTTACAAAGCAATCTACTACACATGATTCCAACACTAGCTCAGAAAGCTATGACTACTGTACATGTGTAGCATTTATGAAGAAGATGCTCCAAGGGCAGGGCCCCTTTAACTTCCAGTTGGCCGTCTCCAATCTTCTTAGCCAGAACAAGCAACCTAACAGCACCTCCATGCTTGCCAGATCCAGTCCTATGTATTGTGAGCAGAGTGTGCTTTAAACGCAGCACCATTCACAACAAATAGTCCTAAGGACCTGGGAAAAATTGTGTTTCAAGAATCACTGAACAGTGGGCTCCGTTAACTGTTTGGAAAAAAAAGTAATAAAGAAAATGAACTGAACATCTTCCTGAGAAACATACCTGCTGGTGCCAGTGCCTGCTGTCTCTTAAAAGCCTCCATTTCTATGGTGTTCACAGTCCCTGTTACTGGAGTCCCTGTATGCGATTGCTATTGGGAAAAAAGAAAACAAATCACGAAAGTTCAATCTGTAGATAGTCTGGCACCAAGATGTTAATTTACAAATGGATCTAAAGAGACCATCACAGAACAAAGCCTTCAGAACAGTAGTACAATGAAGAAAGCAAGGCTGGTTCAATATCTGCCAGACGGTTTCAGATGCCCACGTTGCACTGATAGTCTTTGATCAGTTCAAATTTCAAAATTGCAACTGAACAGAAGAAGGTGGTTACACACAGTACACATTTACAGTTTAGTTTCATTTTTAATAAATGGATGTTTTCATTAATGTATCATCCTTTCTTTATCATTGGCACAAGGCTGCAATGAAATTAGAACAACATTCATATAGCTTTAGAGCTGCAATAAAAGGTTGACAAGAGAAATTAAAGACTGTGTCTTCATTATAGGATTAATTAGAAGGGAAAGTAGATGAGGAAAAAGAATTTATGCAGAAACTGTCATAATTAAGACAATACAAACATCAGAGAGCCAATGCATTTGTGAAAGCTAATCTTTTTCACTGAAATCATCATAAACTAATTAATTCTCATCCTGAAGATAGTTTTAAGCTTAAATGGGTCTCCACCACTGTCACCTTTAGGATAGAGCTCCACAAGCTTTAGACTTGAAGCATTTCAGGAATAATGGCTAAGAATAAAAGATGGAATAAAAGAATCTCAGCCAATCTGCCAATTTCAATTCCAGTTTTCCAGCCACTAGACTTGTATTTGTTGGCAAAATGACACTCATTAAGTAATATTATGAGGAGAAACACAATATTGCTGTAACTCTAATGTCACCTCAGAGCATGTCAGAAAATGCCAGACATTTTGTTGGAGCATAAATATCACGCAGCTATGAATTAGCACTACAAATTGAGAAGCACTGCTGGTATCAAGATGGTTTTGATTCAGCAAGTTGCAGCTTAGCTTCAGCAAGATTATGCAGTGCATGAAAACTTTATTTTCACGTTACTACAATTAATACTGACAAAGATGGAAGATAATATATCCTGGAGAATTCATTCAGTGTCAGACCCAAACAGCAGACACGCGTGCAGGATTTACCAAAACAAACTTGGGCTATAGGGTGATTTCCATGCTTCTTGGGCTCTCAGCTGCATGGCAAGTTATTAATGCTACCAGTGTTTGTAGGAGTCTAACTCTGTTCAGTGCATTTCTGAACCTTATTTTCAAATTCTCCTCAATTTTTGCCATGCTAAGTCCAATATTCTTCTATGAAACTTACCATGAGAAAAATAAGGGCTATCCAAAGAAAGGGTTTCACAGATTCTGTCAGAAAATAAAAAAGCAGCCTTTCTGTATTGTAACCTCTACACCCTAGAAAATGAGCTAATCTAAGCCTCCTCCAGTTCTCTACACACAATTTGCAGTGAGAACCTCTACCACATCTATCTACAGTAACCATTGCAAAAAAATATTATGACAACATAGCAAAGACAGAAATCTCCCAGAAGGATCTTCTAGTTTACTCACAGTTCTTTTTTTCACTACTTTTTAAATAGAAATTCTGCCAATGTAAGTTAAGCCTAAGGAAATAAACACCAGTCTATAGTGAAATCAACTATTGCAGCCAGCACCCTTTATCCCCACTGCCTCACTGAACAGTATCAATAATCAGACCATGGCCACCCAGAATGGCTGGGTTTCAAACAGTGCTTTCTGAGGTCTGTACATCTCATAGCACTTAGATTCTGTCAACAACTGGGAACTAATAACTTCCAATCTCCTTGCTGCTGTGAGGACATTTGTGGCTGCTGACACACACTTAGATGGGAATTTTGGTTTTAAAAACATCTGACTTGCACCCACACCCAGTGCTCACAGCTCACTGCCATATCACACTCAGCATGGACCAAGTTTTCAAGCGTTTGTTTTATCACAAGGCAAACACGCAACACATTTCAAGTTCCTTGGCCAATGTCTGGCAGAGCATAAGATGCATAAACATTTGGAGAACTATCCAAAATAAGTCACAGAAATGTATTTTATACAATGCTCCTGAATTAATTAACAAATCCTCCTAATGTGCTGCTGGAAATCAATGCTTTCTGAAGCACTAATGGGAGGAGATACGTTCTGCAAACTGCTCCAAATGCTGCTTTGTCTAATCCGCACTCTTACTCTGGATGAGCATACTCTGCCATTTTCAGGATGCACATCTACCTCAAGATTTTTCATTGGCATTTTCTGAAGTGCGTGCCTCCAGCTGTCTGCATCATCACCACCTAATTCAGGCCAGGCACTTCAAAGAGCAAAGAATTACGTCTTTACAAATTGCAGTCACATACCACTTACGTTAGACTAAAACTGTCCTAAGTTTAATTAAAATAACATAGTTCTCCAGAGGTCATGATTATGCAGCACGCTCAGTAATCATTCCAAGTGCTGCACTTACACACCCAATTTGAATGATGCTGATCAGGACAGATTATTACTCTGTAAACAGTTACAAAGACAAAGCCTGATGGGAAGAGCTGCTAACAGTTGGGGCTGAAGGGTATTATCACATCCACTCAGTTTTATACAATGCGAGCACATACTCCAGAACACCTCTGAAATGCTCTAATGCTTCTAGAAATACTTCTTTGTTGGTGTAGCCAGAGCCCAGATGTAAACTAACCACTGCCTCAGTAACCTGGTACAGTGTGACATACTTTGAACAGCCTAGACGAAGCCTGTGCACCTAAGGAGACTTCATGAACGTGTCAGCGTGGACCATAACAACGAGCTGTCAGTGAGAGCTGTCACTGTGCAATTCACTGCTGAAATGACACTGAGAACACAGTCTGCTTGTAATACATGAGTTGTCATCCACCCTACACTGCATTTAACTCTCCTTGTCCCAAATCCAGGATGAAGACAGTGCAGTCCGTACAGCTTGTGAGGCACAGGAGAGTAACTCATCATGGGACATCTTTAAGTGTGGGCAATTCATCTAAAAGGTAAACATTGTGGTTGCAGGGGAACCAGGGTATGGCTATGAGACTTCTCAGTCTGGGAACACAGAGCTGAGGGCAGCTGCATAAGCACACAGTTGCTCCACTTTGAAGTTTCTACCATCAATGATCCACAAAAAAAAAAAAAATCCTATTAGATTTTGACAGAATCTCCGTTTTGTTCAGGGTTCCTTCGTGTTAAAAGAAAAAAGATCTAAATAATGAAGTTAAACACTTCAGTTTCTTCTTTCCAACATCTATGTCAGAGCTAATGGAAAGGAGTTAGTTATTTAAAAAATAGCAGTAGAGGGTTATCAGCATTATTTGAAACATTTCATAGAAGGTATCACCAACACCTTCTCTAGTCATACTCAAAACCCTTAATACATAAAGAAAAAAAAAGAAAAAGAAATTTAGAAGAAATCCACAATTACAATGCCACAGACAAAAGAATCCATATTATCACTATGCAGAATGCACAAATGAAACAAATGCATTAGGGAAACAAAAGACAAACAAACCAAAGCAAAAACATTCAAGCTGAAAGTTAATGAAATAAGCCAGCAACCTGGAGACAAAGATGTAACTTCCTCAGAGCTTCATTAATATTGATGCATTTGAAGATTGCAAAGCGTTTTTGGTTTTGTTTAGATGATAAGGGATGGGCTCTAGGGAAAATTCTAATTCATCTAAGAAATATCAAATCTGAATGAAGAAAAAAAATCTGGGATGAAACTACATTTTAGAACCATTGAAAAGTACCTGAAATGGTTGCTGCTGGGATGAAAAAGCAGCAGAAACATTTGGAGGAAGCTGGGTTGCTATAGCGACAGGAGTACCAGTCTGCCCATCCTTTCCTGTCACAACCTTTACCTGAGAGAAATATTTTGGGAAAAAAAAAGAAGGGAGAATCATTTTCTTTTTAAAAGTTTTTTTCTTCTTTGTTGCTTTGTTGTTTGTTGTTGTTTTTTATTGGCTGCCCAGCACACCAGCAGGGCGGACGGCCCCTCACTGAAGAGGGGCTGACAGCCAGGCAGCCAGCAGCGTGGCTTGGGATGAGCTCTGCCTCATTGCAAAGAGCACAGCCGGTCTTGACTATCTACAGCAGCTTCCCACCGCTGCAAACCTTCTGTAAATCCAGTTTACATAAAACTGGATTTAAACGTGGTTTAAATTTCATGACTGCTGCTCCTAACAGACAACAAATCAGCATGACAGACAGTTTGAACTGAAGAGAGCTCCAACATTTATTCAAGCGATGAGCACAGCCACCATTCGCTCTGCCTGGAGCCGCCAGCGATCGCCCTTCCAGGCAAGGAATGAAGCGCTTTGCTTGAGCAGGAAGTGATAAAGAAAGGGGAGGGGGAAATAAAAGAGGAGACAAAAAAAAGAATACAAAGAACATACTCAAAAGAAGTCTTACTCTCTCAAAAGGATTCGTCGTTTGAAAACACACAGACTTTTGCCATTGCAGACTGCAAAATTCTGCAGCGTTAAACTGACAAACGGCCGTCACAAACAAAAGAGGGTCTGAACAGCACAGAGGGATGAAGCCTCAACTGATGTAAATTGTAGCAGTGCCACTGATTTCAGTGACCTTGTACAATTCACAGCCACCCGATTTCCCTCAAAACTCACATACTGTAGTTGAAGAACAAGAACACCCAAAAAACTGGACAAAATGCAAACCAAGTGAAAAGTCACTGGATTCCACTGTCAATAGCTTTGAGGTTATTGAATACAGAAAGAAATTGTTTCCTAGGCAAGAAACTTAACTACAAAACAATGAACAAATTAAACTTTCTCTATGATAATGTTAAAGTTCTGCACAAATTCCAGCAGGAGATGCAATCACATATAAAAGCACCAACGTCCCCTGAATACTCTGATTTCTAATAGATATTTCAAAGCAATACAAATTTCTTTATATAACTGGGTTTGTTTCATTTTTTACAAACTGGCATATCTATGTTCATATTTACTTCAGCAAATTTTTGACAGTATTTATTCGCACAGTGCCATCAGTTACAGCAACTGTTGCAGCCACTTGTCATGTAATTGGCCAGACAGGCATTGCTCCAGCACCCAAAGGCACCCTGTGCTGCAGTCAGGATCCACACAGGTAGGTGTAAACATGCAGGTAAAGTTGTACTGCAAAGAGGGCAACTCTTAGCAGCAAGCTTATTGCAAGTCATTTGCCAGTAGTAAACAGTGCATCCAAATTCTTTAGTTATTTTAAATCTTTGCATAAAATAACTAAGTTAATGTCCAAGTACAAGTTGGGTTTTATCATTCAGACTGCACTGCATGCACAAAGCTCTAAGACAGCCTAAATAAATTAATTTATTACTATGGACCCATGCACATTATAATTAGATTACTTAAGAGTTTTTCGCTGACCACAGCAACACTAAGCTTCAGGAATGTCTATGCTTAGAAGTAACAAGAACCAAATAAAGAGATTTTCTGCTTACTCTTTTTTGGTTTAAGTAAGTCTAGAACATGAAATTTAATCTACGATGCATTCATTCTGAAAGCTTAGAACAGCTTCCATAGTAAAGCCACCTATATTTGTGTGCAGGCTTACATACTAACTAGGACAGCGAAAGTTGCTTTCAGCTCTCTGTACTTTGCTTTTGCAGCTGATGGCATGCTCAAACCATCACACCAGCAAGCAGAATGGCATCCTCTCAAACCAACCATTTTAAAAAACTGCCATACTTCATCAATAAAAACCAAGTTTTCAGGTACCATCACACTAGCTAATGCTTTACAATTCAGGTGCCACAACTTCACCTGCTATTTTAATCCAAAATATTAACAGATCCTACCTCATCATTGATGACCTCAGATTGTTCTTCCTCTTCTTCTTCCTCTAGATCCAAGTCATTTTGCCTCAGGTAGGCTTGCAGGGGAACACAATGTTTCTTCTTAAAAGCTAAAAAGTCCATCATATTCCCTTGAAGATGTTGCAGGAAAAACAGTTCAATCAAGCATTCCTTAAAAGTTTCCTTAAGGATTTCCATTTGCTTGTGGTGGTGATCCAAACACTGCTTTCTCATTTGGGCAGTCTCTTGGTTGGCAGGAGGTATCTCCTCCAGTTTTTTGGGTTGTTTTTTCACTGCCGTATTAACCGTAGGTGTAAGAGGAAGACTTGACAGCCCCTGTGGCACCGTGGCCCGCGAAGGACTTGTGGGAGGTGGTGGCGATGTCATTCCAAACGCACCAGGCCCTCCAACTCCGGCTATTAATCCCCCAGAAGCCCTGTCGTAGCCAATGGGTCTGCTCAGCTGCTGTCCTTGAAGCACTTGCTGCTGCTGTTGCATAAGTTGTCCTTGGATAATATTGCTGATCTGGGGTGGCAAGCTCGTTGTCGTAATGTGGCCCGGGCTAGTCAAGGATTGCATGTTTGCCCCGCTAGCTACAGGACTTTGAGGACCAAGATGATGAATGGTGCCACCGGACTGTGAATGAGGTTGTGAAAGTCGGCGCTCCCTTACCGTAGCAGGTGTCCCAGAAGATGGAAGTTGCACCTGCGTTGCAGCTCCTTGAGCAATCTGTGCAATTCCCGGCCCTTCCTGATACACAAAGTGCCCACCATTCGAAGGACTCAAGCTGATTTGCCTCACAAGCACGCTGGCATCCACAAACCCTCTGGTAGGGCTCTGGCTGCACATACCCAAGCCGGGGCCTGGAGTACCTGCCCGAACGTTCGGTAACGTCTGCACTGGCACAGGGCTGGGCTGCGTGGGGCTCTGAGACTGAACCTGTTGGGGCAGCGGTGATGTGACCTGGATATACGATGGGGATCCATGCTCAAACCGCCTCTGCTGAGGGCTGAACTGAAAACTGGGCGATGTCGGGTTTGGAATTGGCAGCGGTGTCAGTGTGATCTGCTGGTTTCCCGAAGCCACCGGTCCGACGTTCTGCAGCGTGATGTTCACATTCTGACCAGCCACTGGGCTTCTACTCATTATAAATTGCTGAATTTGATAACTGGGGGACTGGGGTGCAGATGGACTTGCAGAAGGTGCAAAAGAAGCTGCAGGAGACTGGGGCAGATTTGCTTGTTGCTCTTCTCCCTCACTGCCCGTGAAGGACCTGGACCTCTGGAGCTGGCGCTGGGCATTCTGAGGACCATTACCATGGTGCATTCTCAATAGTATATGGTGATTTCTTTTTACAGAATACGCTGAAGAAATACATAGAAACAGAAATTCAGGTAAGGCAAATATCATTTGTAACTGAAACTCTTCAGTAACTACATGAAAGAACATGTTTTCAGTAAGAATTCATTTACCCCATCCTTGCAGTTATACATCTTCAGTCAGAACATGTCAAATCTATACTGACACAAACTCACTTCAATCTCTCATATGTTTCTCTAACTTCTCTAGTTGTTCTAACTAACAAAGTACTCTCGAATAGTTTGGAAATTATACATTCCTCCAAGCTAGCTAAACTGACCTTAAATAATAAAAAGTATATATTTTTTTATTTTCTTTGTAGCTTCAAGAATGAACGGCTTCCATTATCCCACGGACCTGCTCTTCTACATTTGTTATTCTTAGCACATCACTGTTATCACTGTTCACAACATTCAGTACTACCTTCTTCAGAATGCAGTACACTTGGAACATAAAGCAGGTTCAGTCAATGCTAACTACAAAGACGTCAACTGTGGACATACACTGTGTGACTACTGTTGGTGCTCTTGAAGAAAAAACGTGTCGTGAAAAATCTCCCCATCAAATAAACTCGAAGTTTGATAAAGCAGAGTGCCTGGTACCTTCCTCTGCCTTCCCCTTCCTTCAGAAAACCAACCCCATAACGGGATGAAAGCAAACGCAAACAGCATTTCATTTAAAGTGCTACTTATTGAGCCGATGTACCCAGACACCCAAAAATGCTTTGATTTTCAATTGCAACCATTGACCAAAACAAAACTCCGCTGACAGCACCGAGAGCTGGCGCGGCGCTGGGACTCGTGCAGCTGCCCGAGGAAAGAAGAGCAGCTCTCAGCGCAAACAGCCGCCGCGCGCTGCCTTCCCCGAGCCCGGCCACGGTGCAGCCCCGCACGGCAGCACGGCACTCGGCACGGCACCCTGCAAGGCAGCACCGCACTGGGCACAGCACTCTGCACGGCAGCTCGGCTCCCCGCACGGCGCCGTCCGGCTCCTCGCGCCGCCTCCACCCGAAGGCTGCACAGCGCGAGCGGCACCGCGACTCTTTCGTAACTCCGACATCGAGCAATTAAGATCCAAACGATACCGCCCGTCGCCAGTAACAAGGCCCTATTATTTTGATTATTACACCTCGGTCACACACTCGCGGCCGAACGAAAGCGCCCAATTAACTACGCGCTGATAGGAAGCGCGCTGCCAGGAGCGAGGAGCGCCTTTTGTGTGCGGAACCGGGGCGGGCCGGGTGCCGCGGGCCGGGTAGCGCTCGGTGCGGTCCTCCCCCCCACAGGCCGCGGCCCGTCCCGGCCGCCCCGCCCCGCGCGGAAGGCCCGTTCCTCCGCGGCCGCCCCCGCCGTCGGGACCGGACCGCCGAGCCTCGGGCCCTAGGCCCGCGGGACCGGAGGAAGGGGGGGAGGAGGGAGGAAGGCTGCCCGGCCGTTTTCCGAGCCCGGCGGGCCTCACTTACCGAGGGCGCCGGGGCCGGACTTTCCATTCGCTCCTCGGAGGAAGCGGGGGCGGGGGGGCGGCCGGAGCGGCAGCCGCTACCAGCGCCGGCAGGAGACAAACCGCGCCTCCTGCGCCGCGCTCCGCTCGCTGCGCATGCGCCGCCGCCGGAGGGCGGTCCGGGCCTGCGCCGATGTTCGCGCATGCGCGGTGTGGGATCGCGGGAGCTGCGGTGATGGCCGGGCGAGGAGCGGTGCGGCCGGGCAGAAGTACGTGATGTCGGCCGCCGCAGTAACAGCTGTGCTGGTGGAACTGGTGCCAGAGCGGCGCCGTAGGGCAGGGCTGGGCTCCTGCGTTCTCCTCACAAACATCTGGAGTTAAATGTTAGAGAAATAGCGGCTACAGAGCTACAGCTGAGGAGAGTTTAGAAAGAAGGAGTGACGGTGGTTCCTCTGTGTATCTCGAAGGTGTCCGTATCTGGGGCCTCCTGGAGGCTGGGCAGACATTTGGAGACCATAAACTTTCTTTCCTCTGTTGTTGCTCACTGCAGAATTTCATTTTCCTTCAGGGAAAAAATTAAAAATGCACAATACAGAACCAAGAGATGCTGTAAGAAGTACGACATGAACAACAAATAGCAATGAAAAACAGTAGGAACAAACAAACGGTCCTTGGAGATGTTGAGATCGATGAGAAGTTCATTGAGAAGTCGCACAGAATTGAGAAATGGCAGATGGACAAAATTCCCTGAAAAGGTCACACAAAGGCTCGTATCTTGCCTAAAACACCTGGGTGCATTTAGCACACAGCACTGTTATTACCACATGTAAGCATTCTGCAGCTTCTGGTAAGCACAAATTCCCACTGTGATCTTTCTCCCTCTAACCTAAATATGTTGCATAAAGCGTTAAAATAATTGATTCTGTTTAATTAAATCTCCTTCTAGACCGCCATTAGGAAAACAAATTCTGCTTCCCAAGAGGATCTCCCTCGTTCCTTCTCATTCCTTTTTTTTCCTTGAAGAGAAATTTATACAGCATTTCTGCATCTCCAAAGGCACAGGAAAGCTGCAGCTGCTACAAGGCATTCTGAACGTAACTGAACACAAAGTTTCGCTGTAAAGGAAGATTTATGACCAGCTGTTCCGTACAGCAGCTATCTGAGATTACCAGTGCTTGGTAACACTGTTCTCTCCCTCCTGCTCAGGCTGGGGGAAGAAATACCATCATCTGCAGCCTCAGTGCAACACAGGCCGCCTCTGTGCCCAGCCGTGGAGCTCCTCTGTGCTTAGAAAGCTTGCACTCATTGCTGCCCGATTCTTACAATTACACAAGACCTCACTAAATCAATTACCTTTAATTACAACGCTAAAAAACTTGCATTTGAGAGTGAACGCTTTACCACAAAGCGTTAAAACATGGAATAGGCACATCAGTGTTATTTTACAGCCTCTGGCATTTTTTTTTTCCTCCTCCAAACTGTCATCAAAACAAACTATAACTCCTATACCCACCCTCCCGCGGCCCGAGGCGAGGATCCCCCTCAGCCGCCTCAAGGCGCTTCCCGCCTCGCACCTCACGGCCCGGCTCGGCCGGCGCAGCGCCAGGCGGGACTGCAGCGCCCCCTGGTGGCAGCGCCCGCGGCGGCACTCCGCGCCCGACGGCCCCAACGGAGGGGGGCGGTGCGCCATCATGGCGCATGCGCGAGTACTTCAGTGCCAATGGAGGCCGTGAGCGGCCACGCTCCGGTTTCCAACTCTAGGAGCGAAGGTAGCGGGAAAGAACGGCAGCTTTCCCTCAGATCACGGCCTTCTTGCTGCAGAAGGCGCACCGAGACCAGCAAATAAAAAAAAAAATACACCTGCAAGAGTTAAGAAATAACCGTTCTTTATTTTCTCCAGAGACAATAAACAAATTCCTGATGATTTTGACTTGTGTCAGTTTTGGTGCCTTCGTTGTAAGTAAAGAAAGGGATTTGTCTTAGATTGAAGGAGACAAAAAGAGCTCTGGATAAAAGGTTTAATACAGGCTATGTCAACAGTATGAGTTAGCAAAGGATGTAAAAGAAAAGCCGGGCTCAGTCCCTCTCAGAACACCCAGTCTTGCTATGATAGAACAGAGAAAGGCTTTGCAAGAAGGATAAAAAGCTCTAATAAAAACCCATGTGAAACAAGGCAATCCCTTGTGAAGGACAGCTCTGGCCGAGAACAAATCCCACAAGTAACATCAGTAACCGCTGCACAGAGGAGCACAGGGCCACCTCCCCCACGAAGTACCTCCACGTTCCGTGCGGACCGTGAGTTCTGGTGCCCTCCTCATGCACATCCAGTCTGTGTCCAAGGCTGAATCAAACCAAAAAGACCACAGCCCTTACAGCCCTGGATTTGTCCCACATGAGCTTTCACAGCAAGCTGCCACACAACCCCAGCCAGGGAAGTTTGCTGAGCACATTTACTCAACTCCCAACACTCCGAGCCTGGTTCCACCCCTTTCCAAAGGGTCCTACTGTTATGGAAAGCAAGAGAGCTGCTGCCTTTACTCTTTTCTTTTTTTTTTTTTTTTTTTTTGTGCCTGTGTGTGTGTATATGTTTATTTTTGCTTTTTTCTTTTCCTTCCACCACCTTCAGAGAGAGTTGGCAACAAGAAACAGGACTCAAACCGCAGCTGGGGAAGAGAGAGGAAGAATTCCAGAGTATAGAGATTCTCAAAAGACAAAAAATAAAATCTGGTTCCCAAAGAAAGTCTTTAGGCACGTGCTTCCCATACCACTGCACATCCTCCTCTATTCTTAGCAGCTTGACAGAAATTAAGAATTCACACATACAAATCAAACGCAGGCTTGATTAAGCCCAGAGGAAGTCAGCACCATTCCTTTTACACATGCCAAGTTGATTCAACCCCAAATCCAGCAGATGGCTAGCTAGTTTCCATTTAAAGCAGAAATACTAAAACCAGCACCAATACATCTAGCAAGTCACCCCAGGGAACACAGAAACTTTCACGGTGGCACACTTCGAATTGCAATCCTGGCAATTAACATACATGTTTCTCCGTGCATCTAAAGGACAGCTCTGTGAAACAGCACCTCAGGCAGTGGATGCCTAACTGCATAGTAGGTTGGATCTACATTTTAAAGCCCTCCCAGGCATGAGGTCAGCAACAGGAGGAGGACACCTTTCAAATAAAAGGCATTGTCTTAAAGTACATGGTTCAAGCCACGTTACAAAATTAAGATCTCTCACTGAGCAAGGAATCACTTCTTTGAGACCTGCAAGCCTTGAGAAAACAAAAAGGTTGATTCAATAACAAAAATCTGTAGCAGTTAGCATGATAATGAATTTCTGTCCCATGCATATTATTTCATGAGAAAGCCACGAGTGACAAAAAATAAAAGCTTAACAGGATGATTAGAGATTAGAGTAATTAAAGGTGAAAAAAATGAGAAAAAAAAGTTCATGGAGTCATAACTTCATAAAAATAATCCAAAAAAAGTGTATTAAAATGTTTTGTCTCATCTTTATGTAGAGATTACACAGATTTAAAATACTATGTCCAGGTAAATGTGTAATAAAAACATTATTCAAATAGTGATTAAGACAACTTGCGTTACAAGAATCCTTTAGAAAGCTGTTTTCTCATCACACTATTTTCAAGTATACCAGTCAGGTGTATCAGTCAGTGGCACAGCCTCTCTTAGTCTTCTTCCTGCTGTTTTGTTTTTTGGTTGTTTTTTTTTTTTTCATTTTCTCCTGGGCATCTTGTTCTGTAAGTACGTAATCCCCTGCTTTACTGGATTCTCAGATCAGGAAGGCCACTTTTATGTAGACAGAGCTGTGAGCAGTATGGGTACCAGGTCCAACCACGCATGGACTCAGTCAGAATCACCGTCACAACCATCACTGCCTTCAACATCACTGTTCTGGAAAGTAAAATGGAAAATGGTTTGTCAGTATTTCATTTATGTGACATTGAATTTAAACATCTCCATGAGGATGAGTAAATGGGGCAAGATCCCAACTTCATGGCTTAGATCCATCTAACGCAACCAACTTCTGTGATGGTAGATGACACTTTTGATAGAAGAAAATGTTGTACACTGGACTAAACTCAGCAAGAGAAGAACTTGTCTCTGTTTGTAGCTGCATGAATATGACCTGTACAATGTGAGACATTTCGGGTATCTTGCTTGTGCTTTTCAACATGGCTGTATGCTTTGTATGTTAAACTCTTCCTCATACTCAAAAATGGCAGACAGAATTAAACCTGATGTTCTTCAGAGCACGACCATTATCTACATAAAATAAAGCTAACTTTAATGGTTCTATTAAGCAAAGATGGACATTTTCTTCCGAGTTGTACTACACAGAAACTTCAGCCCAGCCCATCATCCTCTTTAAGAACTGCCATCCCTCTGACCAGATTTTCATTACAAACAGAACTGTATGCTCACTTCAGGTCATCAAGCCCAATCCCCCACTGAAGCAGGGCTTGCTTCAAAAGTTCAGCTGGACTTGTTCTAATGACCCATTCTGAGCACACAGCAGATTTACTTAAGCAGCTCCTAATTTTCTCCCAATTACAAAGTTTTTCTCATGAACACAGCGTTACACAAAATGGGAATTAGACTGAAAACAAGGAAATGCACTGAGCCAATAGGAAATTGCAACCCCAAAACTAGTCTTTCAAACAGCTTCCCAAAAGCAAAAGCTGGTGCTGTTTCCACAACCTCTGTTGCTGGTGTATGACGGCAGCCAAACCTGCCTGTGTTTTACAGCATTCCTCCCTTTCCCCTTCTCAACCACCCCATGCAAAACCCCACTGAAGTAACACTTCTATCATTTGTTCCACCATCATCAAAAGCACAAAAAGTGAAGCCACAGAATATATTTTATACTCCAGATGACTGTCATCTTCCACAGTATAGGTGGAAAACAAAAATGTTCTTAAAGGAAAAGCCTTTTTAACTTAACAGCTTCCCTTAGTAAAAATAATGGCTTCAATCATTACCTTTGAATTTTTCTTGTTAGCTTCCATCTCAGCAGCAGAAGAGTTGAAGTCATGAATGGAGAGGGTGCTTAGCCAGCTCATCATGGACTTCTCCTCCCTTTCTGTGTTAATAATGGTAGGATAGATATACTGCTCTTTGAAAACAGCGATCTTCTCCTCCTCCTCCTTCCACTCCAGCGGCTCGTGCAGCCCATCATTTCCAAAACGTCTGTTGTATTTTTCAAAGTGTACTCTTTCCAAGACCAGACCAAGCCCAGGAGCTTTGGGGACATCCACTTTCTCCTCTCCCCAGCTGCGCTCTATAACAGACTCAGGAGCATAACCTTTCACAATAGCTATCACCAGTCCAATCATTTTCCTTATCTGGTGCATCATGAAGCTCTGCCCTTTCACTTTGATCACTGCGAATTCTATGTTTTCCCGCACAAAGGGCTCCCCGCAGTACATCTCCATTATGTATCTCCTGGCGCTGGGGTCCTTGGGTCCCTTCTGAGAAGTGAAGTTGTGGAAGTTGTGTGTTCCTTTATAGCAAGCAAGCAGGCTGTTGACTTTCTCAAGGGTCTCTTTGCTGAGTCGATACGCCTCTTCCTGCACATCGTGGTCTTTATGGGCAAAGGCAAACGTCGGCAGCATGTAGGCGTAGGTTCTGGCATCACATTTGTTCTTGGAGTTGAATCCCCCAGTGACTCTCTTCAGCCCTTATTTTAAAAGTGACATCAAGTTTTTGAATCAGTAAGCTACAAAACTGCTTGTGACTTCATATTCATCAGCAGATGTGTGCTTTTTTAAATAAAATGCAATCAAAAGATACAATTTATTTTATAGGACACCGATTTCATACCAGCATAAGAGCACAGATTCTTGTTAAAACTAAACCCCTTTTGAGTAAAATTACAACAAAAAGGGAGAGACTTTGCGCAGGAGAAGCTCCTCTTTGACAAGATTTTCTCTGCCCGTGCCAGTATCCTTACCCAGAATTCTGATATGAGAAGGAAGATGGTTATTGATCTTTTCTAAGATGTCATCTATTAGCCTGACCTTTAGCGACACAATCTGTCCAGCTGCAGACACACCCTACAAAAATCATAAAACACGGACAATTATGCACCTCGGAAGCTCCATGTTAGCACGTGCAGAACTGAAACAGCTGAAGAATGAATTTATTCCTTTTTTCTCACTGGTCATTTCAGGCTGAAGTGAGGCAAAGGCAGAAACCCAAATCGGAATGCTGCTGGAAGACCACGTGGTGCTGCACAGCCATCGAGCACTTCATCAATCTCACAAAGCAGAACGCTGCACTCCCCTTCAGAACACATCCCGCTATATTTGACGGCTGTTAAGCACCAGCAGTAAAGCAATGACTTGTACATAAGGTCAGCCGTGAACCCCACTTCAGACTTCACACCTTGATGTGGCGGGTTAAAAAATCAGTTTCTGAGCTCCGCATCAAGCGGGCAGCAGCAGCAGAGGAGCAGCGTCAGGCTGGGAAGCTGGAACAGGTGAATGGGAGGGAAAGGCAAACACACAGCTTAAGTACAAAGCACCAGCTTCACACGCACCATCTAACCAATACCCCACGACTTCTACGTGCTTGCTTTGTACTCAAGTTTAGCAGGGGATGAAGGGAGGAGTTTCAAATACTATTCACTGCAGATAGTATTTGCTATTGGACCTCATGCTGAACAACGCTTTGACAGCACTGGAGGGGCAGAGCCCGTCGTGTGAGCAGCCCTGTGCAATGTACCTTATCTGTCCGAGCACACCGCTGGAACGACATCTTCTTCATGTCTTCGCCGTGGTTTTCTGGGATGCAGCCGGACTGCACGAGGGCAGACACCAAATCATCTTCGATGGTCTTGAACTGCGAAGAGCCCAGATTTCTCTGAGAGAGAAGAAGAAATAAAACAAGCAGTAATTATTATACCGCTCTGAAAGACATCACCGAAAAGTTTTGTTGATTGAACATCACTGTGAAATTCTTAATCCTCCTGGCTGACAGGTGCTGCTGTTCCTACAAAGCCAACTCCTTCCTGCACAGCTCCACCAAAGCGCACTGAGAAAACACGTACATTCCGCTTCAGCCTTCGCTGTCACTGCAAGAGATGGGGCATTTCTGATCCCTCTGTGAAATGCTCCTGCAGTGGAGTTTTCTGGTAACTCATCCACCTTTGTGCACGAAGCAGAACGACGATGTACGGCTGCCGTTCCAAGCCCGTTCATTGCACCGGCTGCCCGCCCAGCCCAGCGCCCCGCCCGGCCGCTCCTCGTCCTCCCGGTCTCCTCCTCCTCCTCCTCCTCTTCGTCCTCCTCCTCCTCCCCCCGCCCTGCACACTCCGTACCTGCATGCCGTGGTAGCCTTTCCCCGAGTACGCCATCAACAACACAATCTTCCTTTTGGGCGTCCTTTTATTCTGCTCCTCCGCATCCCCTTCACCCGCGGCTCCCTTCAGCCTCTTGCCCTGCTGCCCGTTCTCCTCCGGTCCCTCGCCGGCCCCGCTCGGCCTCTTCGCCATGGCGAGCAGCTCCTGCACGGACGGAGCAGACCGCGGGTCAGAGCGGCGGCGGAGCGGCGCAGCAGCGGTGCGGATCCCTCCCCCACCCCGCACCCTCACGCACGTTCCGCGGTCGGAACCCTCCGCTCGCGGCGCGCAGCCCCCAGCGCAGCGCCAGCATCGGCCCGGCCCCGCCGCCGCTTACGGAGCACCGCGCGTGCGGCGATACGGCGGCCGGGCGGGGGCGGCGCTGCGGCTGCGCGTCGTGCTGCGCACCCGGCAGGTCTTGCAGCGCCCGGCGGTTCGTGGCCGACGAGCCCAGACGGGGAGGATAAGGGGAAGCAGCGCAGCACGTCCCGTCCTGCACGGGCACGGTGTCGGCAGGGGGGCTGCGCCACCCGCTCCCAGCTGCGCCGTCCCAGCTGGAGGAAGGTGCCGGCCTGTAGGGCACGCACGTGGCTCATACATCAGCGCTCACAAAGCGACGTGCCTCGTCTGCTCCCGGACGGGGAGGTGGAGCTCTGTGATCTGCCGCCCTGCGCTGAGCCCTGCCTGACCCCGCGCCTGCAGTGCGGCCGGCCTCGGGACTCGGCAAGCGCTGGCATGGGCAAGTAGCGCTGGGGATGTCGGAGTTTTACTCAGTTAAGCGCAACAGCTGGAGTCCGGGTAGCTAAAGCAGTCCAAAGGAGAAGCAAGCTCCGCAGTCCAGTAAGGAGCGGCTGGTTTTGCCCTCAGGTTCTGTAGCGCTGTGGAAGTGATGAGCTGCCAGCAGTGCTGCCTTGGAACGCAGCCCGCAGGGCTCCCAGATGGGTTGGGAGCACATTTCTCACAGGGGGTCTGAATGCTCCCTACAAAGGAAAGGTTATTGTCCTGTTTTCATTTGGGCCTTTTTTAACAGTGTGTTTTCAGACAGGCAGATGATGAGCGAGGAGAAATTCAGTGACATCCAGAGCTGCCCCAGCAGGGCTGGGGTCTGAGGAACATTGGTTATACAAAGGTTGAGTTAAAAAGACAGGAGTTGGTAACTTTAAGTGGAATAAGTCGATGTTATCGCCGTGGTTTAAAGCACATCCGCCCAGTTCTGCTTCCTTGATGTCACCAGGCAAGGCCTGACTGCTGGCTGCCCAGGGAGCAGCGCTGCTGACGTCCTTCCAGCTGCTAAATATAATGTGGGAACAAAGGCAGGCGCACTGAGAATTGCTTGGGATTGTTTTCTCCTGGAATCAGCAGCAGCAGAACGTCACTGTGAACGTGCAGAAAGCTGTGCTGTTCGCACTGTGGCTTTTAAATCATTGTGGCTTCAAGGTTCAGAGCTGCTACTCTGTTCTGTTGTTCAAGTCTTCCCAACCACAGCACTTTTCTCTCTTTGCTCTGCTGCCTGTGAGCAGTGCTGTGGGTTCAGTTTTCCCAGAGGACACTGCATGCATTAAAAGCAAAGACCCATTCAAGCAGTGTCAGCACACAGGTGTGTTAGGATGGATGCTCAGTAATCTCAATGGATGCTCCGTGGCCGCCTGCACCACTATGCAGGCTGAGCCAAACACAAACCTTACATGGCACAGCCAGAGCCACACTGATGGCTTACACAGATACTGAGAACAGGCTGCTAACAACTTCAAAACAATTTTATTTCTTAAATCGGTGTTGTACAATTTAAAGCCAAAAAAAAAAAAAAAAAAAGTCACACAAAACACAAATAAAAAACGTTGACAAAGTATCGGGCGTTACCTTATAAAGAACATCATCATACGCTCTCACAAACCTGAAGATACGGGTAATTAGGCTGAGGTTTCTTGAAATCTATTAAGACACTACACACAAACGCTGCAACAGTAACGAAGCCATGACAATAGCAAGAGGACTATGCTAGCAACTTCAACAGTGTTGGGGGTTTTTCCTTTTTTTTTTTTTTTTTTTTGCATTCCTTGTTGTCTACAAAGCAATAAATATTTTCCATCAAAAAAGTTGGTTTCACGCTACATGCACTTAGATAAAAAATAAAAGTCACCAAAGTGATGGCAAAATAAATCACCTGTCTGATCTTTTTTCTTTTTTTTTTTTCTCCTTTTTTTCCTAGTTTTTCTTTTTTTTATATATTTTTTTAAATTCAAGCACAGTGGCTAAGTTTCAAGTATTGAGAGAAAACATATATACACGTTTGTGTTTGTGCGCGTACATATCTTACACACACATACACAACTGCTATGTATATACACAAACACATACATATATATATATCGGTTGGAGGGCTGTAAACCACGAGTTTTTGGAGCAATATATATTCGTGTACATTGAATGTGGACAATTTCGATACATTCAAGTAATTAAGTACAGCTGGAAGGTTAGTGCTGAGCTTGCCACGTACACGGACCATGAAACCTGCGGCACAACCACGGAACCCGGGCTGCGTTCCTTGGCAGAAGCAATCAGTGCAGGCGTGGGACTGCAGAGGGCGCAGGCCAGCAGCAGGCGTGTGCACGGCAGGGCAGTCCTGGCTGAGAGCCTTCCTGCTGCGTGCGTGCCCACCTGCAGCACAGCCCTGTGCACAACCGGCCTGAGCCTTTTGGAAGCGATCTGTGTCTCTTCGGCGGTTCTGGCCACAGGCTGGGGGTCGTCTCCCGGTTGTTGTTTTCTCTGCCTTGTCTTTTTTTTCCTCCAGGCACAAGCAGAAGCGGCCGCAGAAGGAAGCGGTGGGCTGCGAATGCACAATGCAGCAGAGGCCCAATACTGACTGTGTGAGCTACGTTTAAGCCTCCCTGGTTGGGGGAATCAAAAATATTTCTTAATTTCCTTCTTGGCATTTCTACTCCGCGATCAGAAATATCCACATTGCCAAAGATGACGCCAGCTCAAGCCAATTGAGTTGCTCCTGAAACCACTGTAAAGTATCAACGCTGAACATGCCAATATCGAGAGGAAAAAAAAAAAAAGCAGTGAGGACTTAACCACCATGTGCAAAGTATTATTAAATCCCCTGAAACAAAGCCTGAGGTTTCGAGTTGCTTTCAAAGATCCTTTTCTGCCCAGCGCTACCAAAATACTGCCATGACTGATAAATTAAGACACACACATGCACACGCAGACAGACGGAAGGCAGCCGGCGATCCTCTCACACATCTGCTCACAGCATCCGAAGCCTCAACCAGAACTCGAGCCACTCGCACCTGCAGTCACATTTGGCTACAGAGTCTCCTGAAAAGAAATGCTGAACATTGAACCGAACGCTACCAGATCTCTTTATAAAAAAATGAAGCAGCAAATAAAACTTAAAAAAAAAAGAAAAAAAGAAAAAGAATCCATTTCCAATTGTGTGTAGGATCTTACACCTGTTCTCGAGCTCTTAAAAAGCACGGAGCTTCATACTGACTGTCCTTGAAAGAACACTTAAATAAAAACCCAAACAAACAGAAACATCTTGGTACTGCCAGACTGCGAGTCAGCGTTGCCTGGTATGGAGGAGGAACAGCACAGACTCCGCAGTGCCTCACACTCACAAATACAGTACAGTTAAATACGTACAGTTACACACAAACCATATATATCAATATATATTCAACCTCAGGAATACATATTAATATATGCACACACGTAGTGCAATAAAACAACCAGGAAACAAGGAAAGGAATAAAAAGAACAGCATTCCTAACAGTCGTGATGTTCCTGGGTTGTTGTGTGATGCAAAGTCAACTTCTGAAAGTTCCCATAGTGTGTAAAGTGCTCCTTTGATTCACAAAGCTAGTGTTTTCAGTTCGGGGTGAGGGCTCTGGGAAGGGTCTCTAGCAACAGCTGAAAGCAGGACAGCGCTACTGCTCCCTTGTGGTAGATATGTACTGACGGGCTGAACTGACAGCCAGGAGTCTTTAATGCTGACCCCAGTGAGCTCGGGGAACAAGGGAGGAACGGATTCGTTTTGGCTTCTGAGAAAGACAGGAAGGTTACGTTTTCTGTCGCCTCCCTGCATTCCGTGCAGACTCTTTCCCTGTGCCATTTGTCCACCCGCAGACAGAGGCAGCCCACGCGACAGCCACGGAGATGTGGACATCCCAGGGACAGCTCGCTCCCAGCCTCGCTCAGTACGTCTGCAGAAGGCAGCAGCGACTTCAGCCACGCTCAGGCAAAGCGCAGCTTCCTTCCTTTCAGCTCTGTACAAACTCCAAGGCTTCAGCGTGTATGAGATGGGATGAAGGAGACAGGCGGGGAGCCTGGGGCTGTCAGGAAGCTTGAAGGTGCCTGGCTGTCAGCTGGGGTAGGGGGAAGTACACAAACTGGCCTTAATTTCTGAATGACAGCCTCTAACATTAACTGAAGCCAGCAGTTTAGGCACATCCATTGCCTGCAATGGAGACAGCACTGGAATACCCTGTTCTTAAGCAAGTGGGCAGGCAGCAGTCTTATCCTTCGAAGTGCTGGGAAGAAGCAGACTGCTATCCTTCATCCCTGCTGCCAATGAGGGAAACCTTTCCACATCAGCTTCGTCTTCGTCCAGGCCTTTGGAAAGGGAAGCATTCGTGCTTCTACAGTCACACAGCCCCACAAAAGAATCTAAGACTGTGGAACAACTTCCCAAAATGCCAGAATATAGAACATTGAGCAGTTCATCCTCCAGGTGTCCTACTGCCAGAATTGTTTCCCACCACAGCAGCAGGCCATTGGAAACAAAGTGATCAGCTGGGATGAGGTGCATGGAGAACATCACTCAAATCAGGCGCAGAACCCCGACAGCAGAGCTGACAGCCTGCGCTCAATGCACAGTTTACCTAAGAGAAGAAAAAAACAAAAACACAAGAAATCAACTTTTCCTTTTCCTGGGAATATAGAGATGACAAAACATGCAGGAGATTTCGTAAAGAAAACAAAAAAAACAACTGTATTTTAGCAAGGCTAAGCATCCTGTCTAGAACCATTACCATGTACTGATTTAGACTACGTGAGGACAACCGCAAACATCATGCTGGGAAGGGACAGAACAAAGAGATGAATAGAGGCAAGAAGG
Organism: Phasianus colchicus; assembly: GCF_987193195.1. NCBI lineage: Eukaryota > Metazoa > Chordata > Aves > Galliformes > Phasianidae > Phasianus > Phasianus colchicus. Next base: position 10,805,211 of record NC_143453.1, on the reverse strand, counting down.
AAAGCTGTGTGCTGTGAGTTCTGACAGTGTAATCAAACTGTTCCAAAGGACTATCATCCACCGCCAACAATTCATACAAGGCATGGTACAGCCTAGCAGTCACTGCAGATTCTCATCATCTGCACCTGACACTCTACCAAAAGCTACATGTTTGGTGGAATTCATACCTCTAATAGGAGGACTTGCTTTATTTCTGTGTTCATATCACTTTCCTTTTCAGAAAAATATCATCAAGTACCTGAGATCTAAAATTAAATGCATACACATTACAGCCTACCAGAGAACAACTCAATCAGGAATCTGGAACATTGGGTAAAACAGGGAATACCAAGATATCAACTGGGAGAAGAAATTCATTAGATGCATTAACTGCATCTCTGGACAAAAGATGTGATTTAGGTTTGCTAAGAAATGGTACAATAGAAACTACTTAGTATTCCCTATTCACTCAGCCCTCCAGTATCATATACCACCTGCCAATCTCCTTTTGCTCTCCTTCAGTGAGCCTCATGTGGACTGTTAAAGTTGGTGATAATTAACTGACTGATTGCCTGTGAGCGAGAAATCTCTCCTCTCATTACCTACCCAAGAGCTCTGTCCACAAGGACGACTGGAGCAGTCTGGCAGCACTTTGGATGCTGGCCCAAGAAATGCATTCACTAGCCAGCAGAGGGAGAGAGGCATGGCTTGCCAGCTGTGTCCTTTCCCTTCAGCTGTTCCAACACTGCAGTGCCACAGTGAACTGGTTTAGCTGTGACAGAGCAGAGCTGAGGCCAAGTCAAGCTGCTCTAATAAGCAATAGCTGTCTCCCACCCCTCTGCCTTCCTCCCGTAGAGAGAGATAACAAAGATGATTAAGCCCTGTCCAGAAGGGCAGGGAAAGTTCACTCTGAGCAAGTGAGGTCAGTCCTTTCCACTCTGCACACATTTGCTGCGGAGCCTCCCCTTAACAAAGACAGGGTGCAGAAGAGGTGACAGAGCAGCAGAGGGATCCATCTGTCTCTGGAAAAGGAAGCCAAGTGATTGCAAACAGGTAAAAGCTTAGCTTCCACAATCAATTGCTGAAAAGAAAAATACTCGTCTGCTGTCTTCTTAGCTTGGCCTGGGGAACACAGGTGAGCAGCTCCATTTATAAGAAGTGCTGGAAGGAGCCTTAGCTATGCTGCCTGACCATGTCTGCCTGACAGGTGCTGCAGTTTCATGTTCCCAAGCGCTCTGTGCAATCAGATGGATGGTTCCAGATGGAAACCAAACCCAGCCCTTTGCTGCTGCCAAACCACTTCCTTCAGCAAGTTCATTCATATATCAAAAGTTCCAACAAAACCCTGGCAATTGCTCTGCAGGACAGATCTCAAAATAGGGCTCAGGGACTTGCATTTCTAACAGTCTTCCAACTGTTAAAGCTGCACGAGGCCAGGCCGTTAGGAGCTAAAACAAATCAAGAGATCTGTGCTATGACCATCAGGACAGAGCCAAAGGAAAAAAGGGATACTGGGTACTAAAATTTCCGATCCATGCAGCTAGAACAACATGACATGACCTGGTGGGAAAAAAAAGTCCCTGAGCACTCACATTTATTGATGTTTTCTATGTCCCCCTGTTCAGTGATGATGTTCAGGAGCCCCTCCATCAGCAGCAGAGCCTTGTGGTATCTCTGTGCGCAGTCCTCTCTGTGGTGGAACATCTCATCCAGGGCTGCAGACTGGACCTGCAGGCAAACCCCCATGCAAAAGGTCAATTCCATACTAGATCCAGCTTTCCCAGCATGGTTCCTTAGCCTCCCTCACCCAACCTCCAGAGGCTGCACTCAGCATCATGAACAAAACCAGCTGCTAACACCACAAGTGGGAACTGTTAATGTTTGGCGCTTGTTCTGTGCTAGCCCTGTTCCCTGGCTCTCTACAGTTATTACCATTTGCACAGCATAGCTGAAGATGAGCTTCTCTGCAGTGATGCTGTTGATCTGATCCATGAGTTTCTGTTTGTCCAGGAAGAACCTCTGCAGTCTCATGTTGAGGCAGTGGCAGGATGAAACACTGGATTTATATAGCTCATTGAGCTTCTTCACAACTAGAATAAAAGACAGAAAAGCATTGGGCACCAGCTCCAGTTCTTCCTGTGACTCCCAACCTCCACGCACAGGACTCCAAACAAGTAACTTCTAGGCAACCAAGTTGTACCCAAACTTAAAACTGGCAGCAAAGTACCTGCTGCACCCATGAGGTCTTTTTCCTTTCCTTTGTCCCCCTGACCAATTGTCAGCCCGCACACTGCAACACCTACGTGCCTAGCTCACCCGAGGCCAATTTTTGTTTCCTTCAGTTGCCACAAGATACAGAACAGTTTGCATGGTGCAAGATGTACCACGTGTCACCAGAAGCAACAGACATGCCAGACACAAAGCTTCTGTTACCTGATGGGTGATGACATGCTGTGAAGAAGTACGTGACTCACATGTGCTAGCTGTTGGAGCTAAGTGTGGCTCAGCAGCACTAAGCAAGGGAATCTCTCCTGGGATAATGCTGTCCCAGAATGGAAAGACACCAATGCCTGCAAAAGGTCACCTCCTTTCCTGCATCACAACAGCTAGGACAGGAAGATTACGTGGCAGATAACCAAGAGTCAAGTATAATCTAAAGGGATTGAATAACAACCCAAAACAGCATGTGAAGCTAGCTGTACTGCTACACAATGTACCAACTACAAACTCCCACCATCTGATGAGCAAGAAACTGTGACACGCATCTGAAACCTCCACACTGCACAACTTGCTCCTAGGGGGAGGTAAAGGAACCTCAGCACCCTGCTGAGGGGCAGCCAAGAAAGACTTTGTAAAAAAACATTTAATGAAAAAATAGAACACTCCCCACAACAACAAGAAAACACAAATAAGTAAAGCAACATCCTCATTTGTGGAATTCAGTCAGAGCTCTGGGCTACGCACAAATTACCAGGAAGCTGATGGCTATGGGTAGGGACTCTGCCTGTCACTCACTGCCCAAGGATGCTCCAGGACAATATCTTGTTGCACTTCGGCTTTTTCCATGCATAAGTGAAAGAAGGCAGTCAAGTACCTTGAGAACTCTCTTGCCCTCCCAGTGCCCTATAAATCTCAAGGGGATAGTATTTTGTGGGAAGGGAAATAAGAAAAGACAGCCTTATCCTGTTCCCATACACTAGATTCATAGCATAACTGTTCCTACAAGTTGCAATTTGCCCTGGAAAGGGAATAATTAATTTGTGTTATGTCAGCCCGAACCTGTCCAGATGCAAACATAAAGCTGTACAACTAACAAATAAGTGACTCCTGTATTTGCTTCCTGTGTTTTTGCTTCATTTGAAAAATCATCATAGCCAAGACGTGTCTCAATTCGCCAAGTAAGCACTTACTGGGATGTGTACTATATAATTAAGTTGGACTGACGTCAAGTACAAATAAGCACCTGAGATAGAGATGTAGAAGGAATCAGATAAGATGCATTTCCCTCTCACTAATTAGGACTGAAGATTCTCACGGGGACATGACAGGAGTTGAAGACCTGAAGCAAAGGCTGAGAGAGTAAGATTCCTCCCAGAAAATACCCTGAAAGGAAGGCCTGGCTATGTGAGCGCACAATGAGCAATAAGCCTGAGTGCACACTGCTGGGTGTTCACATCTCAACCTCCTCCCTGCCTTTGTGATACACTTTTCATACTTTCACTCCAGGCAAGTTCATTGCACCGTGTGCCCAGCAGCCCCTTACCTTGCTTGACAGTGGAGGAGAGGCACAGCTTGCCAGCCTTGATCTGCTCTATGGCTGTCTGCAGGCCTGAGGACAGAAGCTCTGCTACTTTCAGGTACAGCACGAGCTGCTCTGCATAGCTGCAAAGAAAGCATATTGCAATGCAAACCAATCACCAGGGCAGCAGTAGGTGTCCAAAGGATGTCAGGCACAAAGATACACGCAGTGGCAGGGAGGAGCAGCCCACACGGAGCTCCAGGCCCTCTGCCCAGCCCTTACCTCCACTCCCGGCTGAGCAGGCTGATCTGGTCGGCCACCACGCTCTCCTGCAGCTGGTATTCGGATGCCACTGAACCGCTCATCTCGCTGGAGTTGCCTTTCAGGGCAGCAATCTCCATCACATAGTGGACAAAGGCCAGTGTGAAGCGGAGGCTGCGCAGGATGTCGGTGTGCTCTTGCTGTTGATAGGAACACCAAGGGGGGGGGTTACAAGGGGAAGGCTGCTCACATAGAGCTGTGCCAGAGACTCATCCCAAATGAAAGAAAGAACATCTGGGCCTGAAACCTTCCTACACTTCTTCTCTGCACAAGGAAAACAAACTCAGCACCAAGCCCACACTGCACCAGTTCCTCCTCTGCATTAAAGGCAGCAAGTAACAGCCCCAAGCCATAGATCCCAGGTCAGTCCCTGCAGAAGCTGGAGAGACTTCTTCAAAATGACATGCTGCCTTCCTAAGGAGTGTTCACAGCAATTATGGACCGTCTGGAAAGTCAGGCAGAAAGGTGACAGCACCACTGGCCCAGATCCAGACCCCACCACAGCCATGCTGTACAAACTGAAACCGAGTGTGCATTTTATGAGTGACCACCCCTTACAACACAAAAACCTGCTAACAGTGTGGTCCATCCCGCACCCCCAGCCCTTGCTTAGCTGTGTCTCCAGCTGCTCCTGGCCCAGCACAGGGAGCCCTGGGTGAGGTCCTCTGAAGGGACAACAAGGACAGCCTTAAACTGCAGCTCCTCCCAGCTGATGAGGGGACAGACACACTCTCATCAAACACTACATCCATTTCAAAGCTGCTTTCCCTCTGCTGTTATAGACCAAAGGGTATTATCCCATTTCTCAGAAGCTGTATTACTTAAATCATAGCAAGCATTTTTGGGAAATCAGTATTTGTGGAAAAACTGAACAGCTGTGTGTCCTACAAAATGAATCGCTGCCTGGATCAGATGCAACTCCACTGTGTGTACTCTGTGTAGTAAAGAAGCTAACATGCTTGACCTTCAAATATTTAGAGGAATGGTTCTCTTACAGGGGCTTGGTGAGGCTGTTTCCAACGTGACCACGAGGGAATGGAAGCCAACCAGACACACAAACATAAAAAACATGCTTTATGTTTTTCATTCACCAGCTCAGGCACTTGGCTGCTGAAGGAGCTTTGGCTATCTGAAACTCAAATCTCTCCTCTGCTATCTTGCTATCTGGACAGTCCAGTAAGGCAAGGAAGTGTTATCTCTGTCTTTCTCTATTTTCTTTAAAAGCAGAGGAGGAACTCAGAGATTAAGTAGCTGCCAAGTCATACAAGAATCTTGTGGCAGAGCAGGAATCTCCTAAGATCTTGCAAACCTCAGCCTCATATCTCTAACCAACGTACAGTCCTTCCCCTTTGCTTATATAGTTAGCTTGTATTAACTAAACTGGCATTTCTGACCTCATCAGGCATCATAATAGTCTTGCCTTCCAAAGCCATCTCCGTGTTGTACCTTTAAAGCACTGCAAAACAACAAAAACCTGCAATTTGCCTTACTTGTACTTCAGGAAACATTTTCAAACAATGAGAGAAACCACCACCTATCTAAATGCAACAGCTCTTCTCAATACAAACAGGGGCTTAAATAGCAAGACTTCATTGCCATGAAAGCATCAGCAGAAAGCAGATCTGCCAGGTTTTGGTTCTGGCTGACTCTACAGAGCTCAAAGGGGTCTCCAAAAAATGCCAAAAAGGTTCAGTGTCGGGAAAGTTTTGTGAAGTGCATGTGAATGGTGGCTGCTGCGCCCAGCAGAAATTGTGACCAAACCCAACTGACTCATTATAGACATGAGAAGCTGAACTGAATGGGATTAAGATCAGGCTGATACTTCTTTACAACCCTGAAGAGCAGTGACAGCTGGCAGGGACCCATATTTCTTGGACCTCACAAAGACAGTATGCTCAGTTAAATTCAGTACTGCTGTTATGCATCAATGTTTAAGTTATAGCCTTGTAGCTCTGCAGCTAATTGAGCAAATTAATGCAATTCAATGCATAATTGACAAAAAATTTGAGCTACAAATCTGAAGCAGAAGAGCAAACCCACACTCTACAAACAATGCATGCAGATGTCTGCAGGTATCCAAGTGGTTTTTGAAACACCAGCAAAATTCCAATGCGAAGAGCCTTTCCCAGTCCTAGGCGGTCCAAGAAGGCATTACAAATAGAGCTGAATCCATGACTGATTCAGTCTCCCACCTCTCCTGCAAATGGGCACCCTGACCTACATTTCAACTATATCTCAGCTACAAAAGCATTTGCTCTGCTTCAGCCAGCCTTCAGCCTGCAGAGAAGGGGAGTCTGGCAGTCTTTCAGCTCAGCAATCTGGTTCAGCTGTTCTTGTGCAAAGCACGTCACGTTCCCCTTCCCCCCATCAGCAACATAAGTGTCACGTTTACTTTTTACAGACCCTTTCAGCTGAGGCTGTATCACTGACTGACTCCATAAATGCATGCAGCAGGCAGGCATTTGATATACCCAAGCTACTCACTCTCTCAGGTCAGCTATTACCAACACTGAGCCTTTTAAAAAGGAAAAGAACCAAAGTTCTCTTCAGAAACTCATGATGCAGCACACACCAGGTAACTGATACTTCCAACCTGCAATTTCAGCTTTTGAAATCATGAATTTAACTCCGTTCATGGGCTGTCTCAAGGACTAAAAAGCTCAACAGCAGGCTCAAAAACCACCGCGCTAAGTATGTCCTGAATTTCCCCAGCACTGTGTAGCCCAGCTCTTCTGAAGCCAATTCACACTGTCTTCGGAAGTGACTGCCTTGGCTACAAACGTGGAGCCAGAGAACCTCTGGAGTCCCTATAGGGATACACCTACCTCCATGAGTGTCTCTTCAGGCAGCTCTGGTGCCTCGAATGTAACAGCACCTTCCAGGTTAGCGGTGATTGGATCAGCAAAAGCATACCGGAGACTCGAAGGGCCCTCCAGAGCATCCCCACCAGTTCCCACTGCCAAGTGCCTGCCAGTGAATGAGCCTCCAGAACTGAGAGAGCTGGAAGACCCCACTGAAAAAAAAAAAAAAAGAAAGAAATTAATTAAGATATTAATATTAGGCGAGCTATTTCTCGCCCAGCACAGGGGATGCTTGTCATTGTAGGATCCAGGATCCTGGCTCTGGTTGGAGCCAGCAACAGGTACTCTAGAGGAAGATATAAAGACTTGTGATGCAAAATAACCACACCACATGCAAGATCCTCAGTGACTCAAGAAGATCAGTTTACAAGCTCAAGCAAATGTAATGCACCTTCCTGACTGCCAGTGATTTATGGTGACAATCCCAGAAGCACCTTTTTTTCTCCCTCAAATCCCTTCTGAATCCTGCCACAATATCTTGGGCTGAATTTATCATACAGCACCATAATCAGCTTCAGACTTATCATGGATCAGCACAATTCAAATGCTGGTCCCAAAGCTTTAATTCTGTCAATGAATGAGTACCTCTGATAAGTGAGGTTTTAAACACAGTTTGGCCTCTTGCATGCCAACCAGTAGTTACATGCCCTGTTTTCCTCTCTTTACAAGTAGGAGGTTGGACAAAGCAGGTGATTTCAGCTGAACCATGACCCTAACCTCAGGATTCAGGAGTCTTTAAGTACCGTGTTCATCAATCAATTCCACCACATTGTCTTTTTCCTTTCTTAGCAGTTGAATCCACCCTGAGAGTATACTGTTCATAAAAGATGCACACTCCAGAAAGAAGCTTCTGTCTCAGGGTACTGATAACACATTCATCAATTCCAAAGGGCTTCATATCCCCAACACATTGCTGCAGAGGGATATATTCTGTCCCTCAGGGGGATGCCAATACCAGCTGTAACACTTTACTAATTCTCCTCTGACCCTCCAGAGGAATATTTTTCTCTTCTATCCACAAACTTCACCTGCTGCCCTACCCTGATTTTGAAAGGCTGAACAACACAACACACATCTCAACACACTGATCTGCAGTGATGTGCTGCCTCCTCTCCTCCCAGAGATTTCTTCCACTTGGCAGACTTCAAAGCTAAGTGGGGATCATCAAAGACTGGTAAAGTATTTCCAGATCTTTCAGAGAAAGGAAAAGACCAACAACACCACATTCTGGATAGCCTGTAATTCTGTGGTACTGTTCACAGAAGCTGTTGTGATGACACATGAAACGGCTCTGTCTTTGTATCTGTCAAGTGATCTGACTCATGGATTGTCAACACACTTGGGGTGTGGACTTCTAGCTTGCAAAGCTCCCTTTTTCACCATCTATTTTTATGCATCAGCTATAACACAAGGAGCTATTGCAAAGATCTAATAAACAAAGCTTGTCAAGGCAGCATTGCTTTGACTGCCTTTATCCAAAGCTGTGGATGTGCTGTAGGCTCGCTATTCAATAGTCTTCTCTACTAGGAATTCCAGCTGAAATTTTAACTGCTCAGCAGATCCTTACACATCCAACTATCACTCCACCAAAGCAGCACTTGGATCTATTTCCAAATTGCTATTATTCCTTCAAAAGCAATGCAAGAAGACTGAATTCTCTATTCACAGCATTTCAGTGGCAGCTAGAGGCGCTAGCCAGGATAGTAGCCCCATTGTGCTACAGGACAGTCAGTCACTTTGTATGAGAGTCCCTGCCCTACAGAGCTTACACTCTAAATAAATGAGACAAAGGAAGGATTATAGAACCAACTTCCAGACAAGGATCTGAGTGGTTTTAGTTATGATGGAAATCCAAGCCATATCCAGAAACTGAGCCCATACGTCTCCCTAGTCTGAGTCAAGCAGCTTATTCATAGTTGCATCCAAACCTTCCCTGCAGTAATTAAGAACAACAGCTTCGACTACATTCAGATGAGGAATGGCCAGGACAAGAACTCAAACCAGCCAAAAATGCAGATAGAAGTATCCAAATATTTTCTTGATTACAGATTCCAGCTCCCAGACACATGGCCCCAAAATGGACAATCACTGCAGCCTCAGCTGTTGACTGATGATGCCAGAGTGCTGGCACCTTAAAGGATCTGTCAATCAGGACTGCACTTCCCCATTTCCTACTTAAGTAATTCACAGCATAAGTAACACCACTTGTACTTTTGCATACAGAGCCCTTTCATGATGGTACTTGTGCACTGAAACTGCTTTGCATGAATGGTCACACTTGCCTTTTATAACTTATCTGAAACCTATGAGGAAAACCATCTGAATACAGAGCAATCTTTATCTCTGTTGACCTATCAACAGCAATGGATCTATGAACAGCTGCAGCATTATTCCTGAAGCAAATAGAAATGAAGCAAAAGGACAGTTTGCTTCCCTCTTCCAGTCTTGGAAACTCTTATAAGACATTAGTCCTTGTGCCAGCATGAAGAGTTATGAGCAGTAACTGGGGTTGGCAAGGGCCAGTATGAGAACCTTAAAGGCATTTAAACCACAGAGCTCTCTCTGAACAGCCTGCTTCCACCACCAGTATGCAGCAGTGAGGAATACAGCACGTCGCTCTGTCTCCAGATATTGGAACAGGCAGATATCAGCCCTTTACCTGAAAACATCCTGGTCCTCGTGGTCTGTGGGGGAGTTGTTCCACTGGGAGGGGATCCAACAGTAAAAATCACTGGGGATGGGCTGGCAGAGCCCCCCGCCCGGGCACCAGAGTGCAGTGTCCCTCCGTAAGCACCTGAGGGAGCTGGGGAGACAGTTGAAAGGTGCAGACTGACATAACAGGAAAGTTACTCCGAGCACGGTGTGCCTCACCCAGCGGTGTTATGTCCCTGCAGACTCTCTCAGGAGATGGTGGCTACCAGCACAGACCAGCGCTCCCTTTGGAAGCATCCCACAGCCAGGCAGGCTGGCACGGACAGCAGGACGTGAGCCTGGGCAGCGTTACACGGTGCTGCAGCTGTTCTTCCCTCCTCACTTCCCAACCTGCACGCGCAGGAAGACCCACCCTTGCAGAGTCATTCATAGTCAAACTGCCTGGCAGAAAGTCCCCACTTCCACACGATATCTCATTCAGAAGGGGCCAAGAGAGGAAGCCCTGCCTATGAAATCACACTGCTAGCCAGCAATTACACAGCACGCATAAAGCCACAAGCCTTCGAGCGCTCACAAAAGAAAGAAAGCATCACAACACTCCTCACACACAGCAGTCATTTCCTACAGCAAAAGTCATCAGAAAAGAAGCCTCCTTTTCATAGGAAGCATGCAGGCAAACACTTTCCCCCAACACAAGCCCATCCTGTCAAATCTGCCCATTCTCCCCACTTACCTGCAACTTCCATTGGCTTCTCACTGTTCAGGCTGTCATTGCTTCCAGCTTCTGAGATCTGTGCCCCAAAGGCTGCCTTGAGAAGTAGGTCAGTAAGCCTGCCTGTGCTTAGAGATCTAAAAGGAGAACATACAAGATGACCCATCAGTTCATGGGTTTCAGTTAGTTTGTGCCATTGCTGGTTCACAAACACTACACAGCAAATAGTCCAGAACTGAAATAACCACTAGCCCCATTCCTCTTTCAACAGAGTATCTGAAGCACCTCCTGTTACCTGCAGAAACCTTATGATTACTACGACTTGCAGTATGCAAGTACAGAGTACAGCATTACTGTAGTACAGTTTTTCTTTGATGGAAGATACGGAAATTAATACAAGAAATATGCAAAAAGGCAGGTAAGAAAAACTTAATGCTACCACCTGAGCAACCCTGTATCCTGCAACATCCACAACAGTCAGTACCTGGCTTTCAAACAGATCTTTGAAGACCTGTGCCCACTGTTTGATAGACAAGGAACACACACCTCTCACTTATGACAGGCGCACGCTTCAAAAAGAATAAAGCATACATTTGCATAATTGCAGGGAGTCTGCTCTAATAACCAGATCCTTGATCCCCACTTGACAGAACCTTGGGCAGTAACAGTGTAAAGCTGCAAGCAATCTTTCATGTCAAAATCTAGGCCATGGCCTGCCCCTGTAGAGAAAAGTCTTTAAAAAAATCTGCGTAACATCTGCTTGCAACCCAGTGGTGCTAGGAGATGACTGCAGAATGCTTGCAGATACATGATGATTGAAATAGCTGACATTTGAGATTTGCCCTATCCATCCCATGTTAGGGAAGGAAAAAACACTGTGTACAAAGCAGACTACAGCTCACCTGCCCTTGATCTCCTCTACAGGCCTCAACCCCAAGCCAGTCTGCTGGCAGTGGAAGTGACCCATCTCCTTCAGATCTGGCAGGGTCTTGTTCCGTGTTGGAGTCATCATGACCCCCTGATGGGCCAAGAGAGTGAGAAGGTTCTGGGAACTTGGGGTTTTGGGAAACTCAAAAGGGGACACAGCCTAGGAGAAAGAGAGCACAAAGAGAACTGTTTTAAAAACATCATTTATTTATCAAAATTAAATTATACACATAAAAGCATGTCTGAAATGAAGAGGTAGAAATCCCAGCCCACATAGTTACTCGTTCCCTGTCTCAGAAATGCTAAAATGAAAGGACAACAAACTGCTGAAAATTCACTGCAGCTCAATAAAAGCACAGAGAAAATGCTGTCCCAGCTCCAGATGCTAGGGCTGCCACCCACCCAACAGCCTGCTGTCTCTGCTGGGATTTCTACTGCATGCACATTTGTGTCAAAAGCCTTGACATGCAAATCAACCCCGACACTGCAGCCCACTAATGCGCTTCTGTCCTAATCTGGTCAGCTCCTTTTCATTGCCTGTTTAGAATCCTGGACTCTACTCAGACTGCAAATATGCTGCGAAGTGAATTTGAGAAGAACTAGGACACCATCACATCTCACACAAATTATTAAGCAGCCCTTGAAGAACAGTGAATGAGTGGTGATAAATCCAGGTCAGAGATCATACAGTGGTTCACCCCGAAAAAACACAACAGCTCAAGCTGTGAAAAACCCAAAAGCAGACTCCTTGATTTACCTTTGTAGGGGAGCCCATGATAGTTGGCAATGGGCTTCTCTGCATGAACTCAGACAGCTTTGGTGAGGATCTGAGCTGCCGGCAGTGCTGCAGGCCATGAATCTGCAGAGGTTGGCTGACTGGGGTATGGCCAAAATGAGCAACTAGAGGATCAGAGTGCTGCTTGGTTATCTTCTGCCTGCAGGAATGCAAATCTGACAAGTTGGGAGCACTGTGGAGCCGGGAACCCATCCCTCGAGGAGAGTGTTCGGGTGCTGAGGCACCTGGAGGTCCAAACACAGTGACAAACCACATCATTTTCTGGTTCTAAAAGAAAATGTCAGACTGATCACAAGATTCACTGATAAGACACCCAAGAAGGTAAGCTTGTATCAGGCCTCTACAGATCAAACCCTTCAATTAACGGATAAAGATGGCACTCTGATCAGTGCCATAAAACTTCTGTGCCTGACTGGGTTCTGACTCCACAGGAAGAACAGAAGGAACAACAGGGACATAAAAATGTAGTTTCTTCCCTTTACAGCAGCCCTTACAGAGGAAATTAGACATCTAACAGGCAACAAGGCAGAAGAAGAGTTTGAGGGGTTTGAGATGGTTTTCCTCCACTCACATCAATTAACTGCCATGTCCCAAATTAGAGTTTGTCTGTCAAAAGATCCGTCAGCACTAGAAGATGGATGTCAGAATGTGAATGGATCAATTCTGACTCCTATCAGTGCACACAAATCCTGGTGGCCAAGCATCAGGAGAAGATGCTGAAGGAACATACCCCACCCTGAAAAGCTCTCAGATTATGGCTCTGGCCTTATCCACAGGAGTAATGAAGGAAAGCAAGGACCAACATACCAGCTGCAGGAATCCGACTTCTCACTTCTGCTCCAAGAGAAGAGGGGATAACAGTCTGGCTGGGCTGCTCCGGGATTGTTCCAACTTCAAGTTAACACAATCAAAAAGTTTATTTGGCATCAAGTTTCCACAGTAAACAACACTACTCACCACCTATTTTAAAAAGGGTGGTGCTTATCTCTCCCATAATCTCAGCCATGGTTGTATAGTAAAATAAGAAGAAAAGTTCTAGTTGGTACTCGCTTAGCCAAGTTTAGTCTGACTTTCCAGAGACATTAACTCAGAGGCCTAGAGTACGAATTTTCATTAGGAGCACTGAAGTTTCAAGCCCTTCTAGAGCCATTTGGAATTCTGCTCTGACAGCAGTTGGGTCATGCTTTTCTCATTCCATCCCAAACTGATAAAAAGATACTTTGTCCATAGATAAGCCCTGTGTAGAGGACAGCAACATTTTTCACAGAGACACTAGAACACTGCTTACCTCTCCTGAGGCTAATAGGTGTTTTCTGCTCCATTTGACCAAGGCCAAAACACTTGATACTCTACTGAGAAGAGTCAAGGGAGAACACAACCATCTGAACTCCCTATTACCAGACAGCTATACCTGGTCAAAACCTCCTCTTTACAGGAAAGAGACATGATTAGAGCAGGAACATGCCAGTTGACATCTTACCTTGTGGTGATGGCATAAATGGCTTGGCACCGCCAAAGGAAAGCTTTCTAGAGCTAGGCACAGATCCATGCTCTCCAGGATAAGGAGGGGAAGCACCAGTTTTAGGAAAACCAAGAGGGCTTGTACTGCTAGATCTCCGGACAGTACCAGACCTTGCAGGAAACAAAATACACATTACTCCAGTTGCTAACAAAGAGGAGTAAGGAAAACACCATAACCACACAAACACACAGTGCTATTTCCATAGATGTGGAGTTTCATGGTTGCTTATTCTGGATCAAAATCGCATTATGCCAGGACTGCACAAATACAGATCACACCCAGAGGAGTTTCTCTTTGGGCTGGAATGGTCAGTACTGCCTGGGTGCCAAACTCCTGTAACACCTTATGAAACCTCTCCTTGGAGAATTCAAATCAAAGTGTTTGTGCCACACATGCAGGAACCTCAAGTATACCCAGCCTAAAAAGAAACAAAGAGGAAACTAGGATAGGGAGAACATGAATAGAGCCACACCATCCCTCTGGAGAAAAATAGGATTTGAGTATACTATTCCTCAATTTTTGAACGGTGTCATCACACCTCAAGAGCACAGCCTAAATCCTATCTACTGAAATGCTAATCTATCTCTGCATGCTCCTTTCACTAAGATTCCCATTACACACCTCTATATGAGAAAACAGTTTTTCACCAACTACTTCATTCTACTTGATTTAAAAACAGCTTTTCCGTTGCTGAAAGGACCTCAATCACAGCCAGTAGGTGGTGTGCTGGAGAGAAATCAATGAATATGCTGAATAAAAAACCTCTGCTCAAGCCACTGAAGGATGCTATCACCAAGGTACCCCGTCGCCCATCCCAGCAAAGCAGTATTAAGCTGTCCATGTGCATTTGAACAGAAGGAATGAAGCCATACGGGTTTCAGCAGTACAAGCAGGGCTAACTGCAGTAGAGGCAAAGTTGCTCTGATGAACTGTCAATAAATCTATTCAACAACACTACTAGGTATACGTGTTACTTCTTGTTTTTTTTCCCTGAAACGTGACATCAACAGTAATAGAGATAAGAGTGATTTCTTTTCCCTTCTTCCTCCCTAGCTTCAATCCAATCTGTTACTGTTTTTCAGTCAAACACATCCACACTATATGCACATACTAGGAAAAAAAGAAAATGAAGAAGAAGGAAAAAGGAAATCCTTTAAAATTTTAACGTAAAAATCACTTCTGCTCAGGTTGCTCCAGATTTAGAGGCGTAACACTCATCGAGCACCCTGTCCTGAAGCAAAATTGAATGCACAAAAAGGAAGCAGACACCTGGACACTCAGTGGCAGAAATAAGGTATTGATTGCTCTGCCAAGTTTTCAACTCTTCAAAACATCAACCATCCAGGGGGCTAAATATTATCTGTTGTGAATGTGAAGGAAAAAAAACAGGAGCTGATTGAAGCTGCTGAAAGATGTGGAATGTTAATACTGCCCTGTAAGTAGATGAATGGGACAGGTGATGTGGTCAGAAGTAAGCACACATAATTATCACCTCAACACGCAAGATACCTGACCACAAACAAGCTATGCCACACAGGCATCACCAGCCAGTCAGATGACAGTGGTCGATATTTCAGAATCTGAGTGTATGCCAATGTTT
The DNA here is from genome assembly GCF_987193195.1 of Phasianus colchicus. Lineage (NCBI taxonomy): Eukaryota > Metazoa > Chordata > Aves > Galliformes > Phasianidae > Phasianus > Phasianus colchicus. The sequence continues at coordinate 10,790,102 of NC_143453.1, read as the reverse complement.
TTAGTCAAATGACTTCCAAACATGACAAGTCATTTGGCTGGAATAACCTGTTTGATACAGCTGATGGAAAAGTGGAATGACATACAAAATGCTTGATGAAATTTTCTTCTTCCATTCTTGAAGTATGTCTAATGAATTTGCTGATTAGAGGAAGTGATGATGAGAGATAAATATGGCTTCCTGGGGCAGAAGAAAAACATGACGCCAGAGATTCTGAGGTGATGCTAAAAGCAGAGCATGAATCATCTGATTGGTTCCATTCCTCGAGTTCCTCTGCAGGGACGATGCTAATCACACCATTACACAGTGCTGACTAAAAGGAGCAAAACAGGAGTTTGAACCCAGACAGGTAGTTGCAGGCTGTGAGCCTCAACTCAGCAGCCTGTCATAAGCTTCGCAATATGAAATACAGGGCATGTAGGGAACTGGAAGGAGTTTACACCAAACCATCACACATTCAAATAACTGAGTGTAGAACAGTATTAAAGTAACACTGGCAGAAAACAAACATCTTTGTCAATCCACACTTCAGATCAACACTGTGTCTTCATTTCTGGCGGACTTCAAGTAAGCCTTACCCTTAATTAAGCTGGTAGAAGCCCAAATTCAGGCTGACATAGGCATTACCCTACTTCTGACAGCTAAACTTGAACTAATTCAGATACTGTGAATATTCTCTGCCCTCATTGTACAAACTCTTCAAGATCCTGTGCAATTCTCCTTCCAACCAGTCCATGGTCTGGGCTGCCACTGTTAAGCCAGATCTCAAAACCATAGGAACCATCAATCACACATACCAAGAGGCAGAAGCCTGGCATTTCTTGAAGGTACAAGACATTACTCCTGAGCTCAGCTGAAGGCTGACATCCAGCTCTTCCTGAGGGCCCTCATAAAGCATGCTCTGCCTCACAGGCAGAGATTGCTCACGACTTAATCAGACTGCATAACCACATTACCATGCAACTCGTGTAAGAGGCGTCATCGATGGTGTGATTAGCTACAGGAACCAATTAAGCTCAAGTCAGGTAAGTTCTGCATCCCTACCCATTTTAGTTGTTTACCTCAGCTTTTTCCTTTTATAGAGAAATGTGCCACACGAATGATTGTCCCTGTTTGGACACCAAAACTGTAGGAAAAGCAGTCAGACCCCAAAGGGCTTTCAATCTGCACAGAGAACTTAAGGGAGCTGTCTTGTATATACATATATAGTCAAAATTTACAGTACTTGGCAACAAATACATTTCAACACTGGGACAGATGTTGAAAACTTCCAGAGATACAGAGAACAAACCATAAAAGAACCTCCCAAGATGTAACAGAGTGTAATACACTGATGTCAGCCCTCACCCCCAGCCCCAGCACTTACCGAGGAGAGGCGTACTGGTGGGGAGACTGCAGGTTCTGCTCTATCCGACGGTAGTTATGGATTTGGGTTGGAACCGGGATGGGCACAGAGTGTCCGTATTTGCTGCTGGAAAACTGACCTGGCCGGCTGTTGAAAGGAGAAAAAGTCTCTTGTAAGGGGTGGACCTTCAGGCAGGTAATTGGAGGTATTATCTTTATAAGGCAACCACACGCAGGGAGTGTCCATTTTGCTCCTCTCAGGTTGTGGGTTTATCCTGGGAGGCAGTTCAAAGCCGTATGAATGGGAAGTGGCACCACACACCTCCTGGAAGCAGGCACCTTTCTTCCAACATGATTCCCACCCACAGTTAAAACATACACCCAAGCAAACCGCTCCCTTCAGGAAAATGGGAGCCCTGTTATTTCAGGCCACAATTGGCCCAGTTTCCTACAGCCTCAGATCCACAGCCAAAGAGCACATAATTGAACAAAGGCCGAATGCTTGTGGCTCACACAGGACACCACCAAAGACTTTGGTGCCAAGAGGCACTGCTGCAGTGGTGGTATTTCTATGAAAGTCTTGACGTATCATGAAGAAAACACACTTCTGGAGTGTATCAGTGTATTTGCAAGTTAACTGCAGGGCGAAGAAATCAGCTCAGAATAAATCCAGGGGACAGGAACCAGTATCTCTATGCCCATCAAGGTCAGCAAGAACATTACATACACAAAAAGGGATAGGCCCATTCTGCAAACTTCAGGCTTCCTTCCATTTCCATCCAAGCAGGTTAACAAGCTCATGTCTGGTATCTGCTTCCCCAGGTGACAGTTTTTCTGTTATTCTTAACCTGTATACAACTCCACAAAAAACACACCACACAAAACCCATGCAAACATCACAGTTAACTAAGTAGCTGCCTAAAGGCTTTTCCCAAAGGCTCCAGTATCCTAGGATTAATTGCCATGGCAATGTTATTTACAACTGCCAACATCAATTGCAGGGTGGCTGCACAATTACAGAAAGATCTTATTGGTAATGAAGGCTTCTACATGTTGTCAATGTACAACACACCTGTGTGTGCCCCTTAAAAGTAGGAGGCATCACTTCAGGTCTATCTCTCAGAAAGGAGGTGTTTTACATGAGATGAAGATGAAAACAGACATGTAACCCAGCAAGAACATACATATGTGCATTTGGGAAGAGAGAAGAATTTCTGTCTTGATAGAATGTTTTGAACTGCCAAACAACAGAATTTCTTTTTTGGAGAATGTCAGCAGTACTCTGTGGCTTATGGAGATAGTGTTCAACAAAGCTGATCTGCTGGCTTGTGACTGCCATCCTGTGCACCATGCACCATGCCCAGGACAATACTCGTCAATCACAAACTCACCAGTTAACTGAAACAAGTGATTCTGATTTCTCTCCTTTTCTCAACAGGTCTTTTATTTTTATTTTTTTAAGTCATACACATTCTTCCTTGTTTGTTCTTACTTCTCTCATCAGAGAACAGACTTACTGCCTGCTATCTGCCTCTAAAAGAGGACACGGAAGCCTTGCTTCTTCTTGGTGGATATAGTAAAATAAAGGCATTAAAGGTTTCCAATTCCTAGTGGCAATGTGAGCTTTTGTTGTCACTGCTTTCCATCAGCATAAGACATGGAGTCAGACAGACACAGTAAACAGCTTTAACCAACAGATCTGAGGGCTGATGTCAGACTTTGTATACATCCTGACTTTTGACACAAATTTCAAACACTGTCTCTTCAATCTGGCCAAAATCCTTTAAGGGAAAAGAAGATTTGGGGTGAAAGGATTCTCCCTATACCCAAAGGTCATACAAGTTCCTATAGGAGCCAGATGTCCTACACAAGGTGCAAGCTGCAAAAGAAAGCACCCAAATTAGCTGACAGACTAAATCTGCTAATTGGCCTCAAGCCTTAAAGACTGCAATTGACCATAAATTTGCAAAGACAAAGAGATAAACCTGAAACAGGGAGTTTAATTACTTGGCAGCAATTAAAAGCTCTTTGAAATGGCATTAATCCATTGGTGTGGAATACATAAAGGAAGTACCTTCAGTTAGACTTATTAAAGATCATCAACATGGAAGTGTTTTTAAAAAAGAAAAAGCTCAAACTGTCAGCATATTTTAATTATACCTAATCCTAATAAGGAGAGCTGCTCTACAGTATATCGTGATATCCTGAGGAAAACCCATTGCCTGCCACAGACTCTGCTTTCTGTCCTACTTGGACTACATCCAAGCACAGCTTGCTAGCCTAAAGCCACACATGAAAAGGGAGAACTGCTGCCTGCAGGAAAGGCAGAGGGAGAGAAAACCAGGACTTTTCTGCACCAGTGAAGCCAAGTGCTGAACCAGTGGGCCACATGAAATTTATGGTGAAGAGGACTGAAAATCATGCTAATAACATGGACACAGCTGATCGGCAGCAGTTCTAAGATCATACTTTGCACTGCAGATTCAGGGCGGCTGCTGCAGAAATTAATTAAGTTTTATTTCCCATCCTGGGCATGTTAGGAAGCAGTGCCTCAGTCTTTCTTTAAAGCAGACAAAAAAAGGTGGGAAGAAGCTTTAGAGCAAAAAAAGACAGCAAGAGCAGAAATACAGCCATTGGCAGTGACTTTCTACCTTGTGATCCCCCAGAACACAAAGCCAGTTTGGTGAAGGGAAGGCAGCAACTGAAGTGAACATCCATGAATTTCTACTCACTGCCTTCCAGAAACAAGGCCAAATCCTTTAATAAGGACTGATCCCCAGAATGCAAAGGAATCAGTTTATTCAGAATAAGCTGTTAAAAAGCTTAGCAGGTAATGGCATAAGAAGTCTCATGCAATTATACTCCACACTGTGGTATATGTCTGCCAATTAATCTGATCACGTCAGCAAGGCTTTGAGCTATATTCCTCTTTATATTTTTCAGGCTATGTTTTGTCTCCTTTATATACTTTCAGGCTATGTTTTGTCATTTTCTGGGCTCTGTTTATGTGACAAACATGTTCAACACAGACTGGCACAACATTTTCTTTTGAAGTAAGATTTTAGGGGCTTCCTCTTCCCTAAGTGTGAATTCCCTTCCAACTCTCCTCCTTCAAAAGCCACCATATAGACAGAATAGAAGAAGAAAGATGTCCTGCTTCCTCAGCAGACAAGAATGAAGTAGGAAGCAAGCCTGCCAGCTCCCTGTAAACCAAGTACATACCCTAAAGTTTCAAGCTCTAGAGTTTATGCGATCACGTTCCACAGACAAGGGAAGTTTCTCCTAAGTTGTTCTTGTTATCCTTTAATTAAAGGACAGATGTGGAACTTGCTCAGCACACCAACTTCTCTTCCTATCCTGGAAGTCAATGGCAGTTTAAATAATAAAAGTTTAATAGTTACCACAGAACAGTCCTTCTTACCTGGAGGGGCTAGGAGAACTGCTGTAAGGGGGAGAAGGAGATGGTGTTCTTCCCTGGCTTTCCAAGCCAGCTGAAGTCACCAGAGAACTCCTGAAAAAATGACAGAACCAAGCTGTTAGAAATCTGTGAAACAACCCTGCTTTCCCCTGCAGAACACAGAACAGAGCTGTGTCTGCCCAGCACCCTCCCGAGTCTAATAATAGGAGCCCTGGATCTGTCATGCTGCCCCACATACACTCCAGTATTCAGGTGCCACACACTGATCACCTGGTAGTGGCATAGGACTGAAAGGCCCTTTAGATTGCATTTCTCTTATGCCACTTTAACCAGGATAAAGAGCCTTACAGCAAATGAACTGCAGTTTAGTCCTAATGGATGAGGAAGCTGAGCATAAATGAGTATCAACTTCAGAAGCTGTGTACACACTAGCATACACACGTTCAACAATTTCAGTTGCCTTGGTGCTCTTACCCACTGTACATCAGGCTATCTTGGATTGGCTTCCCTCCTGCAGCCTCTGCAGTCATTTCACCTGAGGAACAACAGAGCAAAGAAACATTAGTGATTATATCCTCAAAAGAGCAACTGAATTTCCTGCTCCTTGAAGATCTGCCAAGTTGCACAAGATTTGCCAAATTCACGCAGGCTGAAACTTAAGTTTGTGGATGCTGCTGATCCTCAGACCATGAAGTCCTGGGTGAAATCACAGCATTTTTCACCAAGTCCCAGCTCAGCAAATTATCATACACATGGCCAAGATTGAACAACATCCTTCTGCTGGTTAAGTACTTAAACATAAACATACTTAGGTCTGCAGCTGCACTGGAGCTCTGACCCTTGTCTATGTTTCATGCAATTTCTATCAAAGTATAAACATACAGAGGTACTAATAACAAATTCAAGATATTTGAAGAAAAATCCAACACCTCTTTTTTTTTTTTTCCTAAATTTTACAAGTATAAAATCCAGTTTGGTCACTGAATTCTTGCCTTTCTCTGTGCTGCTGAGTGAAACTGAACATAGGATAATATGGGAATATCTTCTGGGAGTGGAAGACACTTCTCTGTGAGCCTACTTATCTCTTTTTCCAAATGGATTTCCAGTTTCAATCTCTTACTGCATTCCCCAAATAACCTTTACTCTCATATCCTATCTTAGAAGATAATTACTAGTATCCTGTGAAATTAACCAGCCAGCCAGATGTCTCTTGCAACTTAAGAACAAGAACATTCCCGCTATTCTGTCGAAACAGCTTTAATCAATGTTTCAACTGTCTATTAACTACCTTTAGGACCCACATCCACCTTTCCTCAGAATGTCTGCAATTTCCAGAAGCCAACTTACTTGAGAACTGTGCAGGGACCATAACAAAGTCATCAGTGTCACAGGATGAATTCTTACTGCTGCTTCCAGCAGAGTCCTTCGATCCATGCAGGAAGCCGGGGGAATCCTGGGTAGGAGATGCTAACGCCTTCTCTTGCAGCTGCTGCTGCATCTCTCCAAGAGACTGCTAATTCAAGGAGAAAACAAACACTGGCTTCAGCACTGCTACCTCATCATTCTGCTGGATCCTTTAAATCGAGCTGCACAAGGCTACAGACAGCATTTCTCTCATAAACCAGAGCTGATAGCTTGCCAGAGGCAGATGTTCAGTTTACTGAAAAGGAACAGCTTTTTATGTCAGTGTCAGAACCGTGCATCTTTTGTTATACAAAACATAGTGCCAGCATGCCTGATGCACCTCAGATAAGAAAGCTAAGGCTTTCCGGATCAATAGTGCATTTGATACCAACTCAATCTGGTGAGGTTGAGAAATAGAAAAGCTTTCAAAGCTTCTATCCCTACCCACAAACACATACACAGTGTCTGCACTTTTGGGACAACCCTGTTTTGCTGTTTCAATATGAGGAGTTAGAGAGACCCAAAGGAGGCCAAGTATTCGGCAGATGAACATCACCCTGCTTTCAGAGGCATGACAGGCTCTAGACAGCTCCATTTCTTCTTCAGCCAGAAGAAAGCAAGCCCCATAATCCTCACCTCTGACAGACAGATGGAGGAGGCTGGATGGTTTAAGAACTGCCCGCTGTGCAGATCACAATCTTTATCCTAGTGCATTTTTTTTTCCATGAGAAAGATCTGAAACAGCTTTTTCTTGAGCCCTATTTAGGCCCCGTTTGCCATGAAGCCTCTCCTGCCATCCCTACAAGGGACTGACTCTCACTACAAATGCAGTATGCACAGGCAGAAGGAATTTCCCAGCTATCAAAGCTCTTTTCCATGCAACACGCTAGCCCTGCCCTGCAGACAGGGCATTTTTCACATGCTGAGCCAGCACAGCTCTGTCAGCGTATCTTCCAAATGCAGACTGGGATGGGTGCAGTACACTTCTAACATGGAGACCCCACAGTACAGCAGTGAGTCTGCACTGCTCATGAACCAGGAAAGCTTAAGGAAAGAGAATCTGTTTGATACTATCTACCCACCCCTGGAGCCTTCTGGCCAAGGAGCACCCCAGCCAAGAACCCTTCTGTCTGGGGCTGCAGGGGATTAAAAATGCAGTCAGGGACACAATTGTGTGACATTTAGAGAACAGACCTTCCCTCTCCATGCAGCCTGCACCATGAGAATGTAAATCAGCTTCAGACTGTGCTCCTACACCCTTCCCTCAGCAGCTCCTCACAGCAGATAAAATACTTCCCACAAACACAGAAAGGAAGCCTCAGTCACAGCACTCACTGCAGGAGTTGAGAAGCCTTGGCAACCTCAGCAAAAAAGCAGACAAGCAGCAGTAACAGGGAGAAGACAAGAACATTCAGTCCTTCTCCCTTCCACTACCCATCACACCACCAGCATCCCTCTGTTCAAAGTTGAAAGGCAGCTTCCACCAGCAGCCTCCAAAAACAAGCTTTCACTTCAGTGAGCTGAAGGAATGTCACTGCACTGGTCAGTTCATGTCCTACCCTTCAAGACAGTTCTCATAATTTCAGGTAAGCAGAGAGAAAGCTGTCAGTTCAGATCAACCCTCAGGAGACCACCAGACTAAGGCAGGCCTGGTGCAAGCAAACAGGCTTGCTGAATGTGTCTCTGTGGGGCTGGGAATGCTGGGCAGGAAGGAGCAGTGTCGTCTGTCAAAAAAAGGGTTGATATGCTGTCAAGTTGCAAAGACTCTGCTTGAGAACAGAGAACTTGCAGCCAAATAAGCTATGCCCTGAATTAATGACTTTTTTTGGTTCCAAAGAGCTTCCTATCTCTGCCAACATGAGCAATATTAACACCAACTCCTTTCACAAAGGCTTTTCATGTAATAGGCAATAACACTTTGAAATATTTCTTGAGGAGAGAAAGACAACATGCAGCATGTAAAGTATAAGCAGACTGGAAAACACAGTGCACAAAACCCAGGGAGAACTCAGGTTTTCTGTCACTCACAGCAGACAACAGCAAAAGCAAAGGCTGCACTTCCAAAGAAGCAACAAGAGGCCTGCAAACAGAAGTGGTGCATCCTCCGAGCTGTACTTACAGGAGGTGATGCCAGGTGGGAAGTAGAAGAGCTGCTGGAGGAACTACCAGAGCCCGAACTGGGGTAAGAAGGCATTGGCACAGAAGCAGCTAAAAATAAGGGAAAGAGAAAAGAAGAAAAAAATATATATCAATACAAAATAACTTGTCAATATGAGTCAATACTAAAGTCTTCTTTTTCATCAGGTTTATCTCACATGCCAGATACTGCCAACTAAAGGAGAACAGTAGAAAAATTGGTATTCTGTTCAGTTCTGAGATTTGCATCCATCCACTCCTCCACACACTAATTCACCGTTACAGCTCTTAGGGTGGAAGGTCCCAGAACATCTAACCAAGATCAAATTTAAGCGTGCAACCATTTTAGTAGTTGAATAACTTTAAAAAAGAGATCAGATGGGACAAGTAAGCGAGAAGAGCATTTTGCTTTGCTTTTCTTCCATTGAATTGGCAGAGAATTAGTATCCTGTGCCATTTTCTACCTTTACAGGATCAGTGCTAATCATTCCATGCTTGTTAATTCAAGGAGAGGCAATAAAAGACCCTAAAAGAACACTTCTGTTTGAAGTAAAACTCTGTCATTTTTTGCATTAACTACTACAAAGTTCAAGACAACAAAGTGGAGCAAGTAAACCAAAACTACACTTCTCAGCAATTAACTGTTGAAATGGTGTTTTAATTATAAAAGAATGGAAAAACATTCCAATAAAAGACTTTTATAAGGTCTTCCCTTTTAGCCTATCAAAGAGGGTTAAAGGATGGTGAGATCAGTGCCTCCCAGCACAAGGAATTCTCTTAGATGCTGAAGTCCTTAGTCTGACAGAGGTGTAGTGAAATCCAAAAACAGGAAAACAAAGCCAAAAAAGTACAGACTTGTTAACTGGAACAGGGTCACGGTGCTCTTCTCCCCCTGCTTGTTAACATAAATAAAAACCAAATGTTTAAGTTGTACTGCAAACAGAAACCAATTCAGAGCTCGGGGGCTTGTGCAATAGAAAGCCCCAGCAGCAGTGACGTGCACACACACATACAGGTGCCTTCCACAGTGCATTAGAACACACACCAGAACACTGCGTGGCAGATCCAGAATTAATGAAATCTTTCGAAACCTTCTGAGAGAGTACTTTTTTTTTTTTTTCTTTTTACCCCCCACATCTATTCCTGCTTGGTTTGCTTCCTGCAATGCACTGTTAAAACACACGGCTCTGGATCCAGGACAGGAGCAAGCACTGTGGTGCCCTGAAGATGGATGTTCTGGGAGGTCGGTCAAGGGCTTGGCATGGAGAGCTACACCACCCACATCCCCTTCCAGCCCCCCAGGCTTCGAGCACAGCTGCTTCACACTGCCCACGCTCAGGGAACACACACAGAGGTCTGGGAACTTGCCTGCAAAACAGAGCTCTGTCCTGCCTATACCACCCCACTACTGATCTCACAGACTCCCACAGAGAATCCCTAAGACCTTTCTCAACTGCTTAATGCCAGGAACCAGAGGTGAATCTCTCTATTTTTATCCTGCCAGCTGCTCTGGACCACTCACCTTTGCACAGACCATCCCGCTATGCAAAGGTTCTTAAGAGAAAGTAAACAGCTTTTGAACTGTGCCCACATGCAAAAATTGTAGCACTGGTTGTTTTTCCTGGAATTGGTATTTTCATTAGAGTCATATCAGTTCTCTTTCAAGGTCCCTTCCATTCTAATTTTGGTTCGTGTTTATTATTGATTTAAACCTGGCTGAAATTGAGACTTTTCTAATTTTGTCTGTTTGCTTTGGCCAGCTTTCCATTAATCTAGAAAAACAGACAAGTAGGCAGACTTCACTACCAACTGAAACTCAAATTAAAATGCTATCTGCTCAAAGCCCAACCTTCAGATACAGCATTTTTAATCATGTTCTCATTTTAAACCCAGCAAACTCCCCAAATCCACGCTGTAATCCCATGAGGTCAAATACAAAAGGACCTGATGCTAAAATTGGACTTTCAATCCATGCACCTCTGCCTTCCATGCACACGTTGGTGCATTTTTCCATGTAAGGCACATAGGACAGCTTGAAAGTACAACACTCACTTCCATCTCCTCCACACACCCTGGCACTCCCAGTTTAAAATTAAAAAGGGTGCAAACACTTGGCTCATCATGCTTTCAGCTCAAGTCTGAATGTGGGGAATGTTAACATGAATGGTAGGCCCCCACCCAAATCCAGAAATTGCTGGGTTGTAACTGTAATGTAAATAAGTCTGTTTTCATAATGGTCCTCTCCAACTTGTTCCAGCAACAAAGCAGTCATCGTGTGTGTTGCTGGGATATCCAACACCAACTGGTTTCTGAACTAGAGAGCTAGGAGCCACAAAGACAGGCCTGTGCTCCAGCTGTGTGGATCCTGATATCAGATGCCACACCTGCAGAAATCCCTGCTGGCACATCATCCTACAAGGGACTCAGCTGCCCTAAAAATATCTGATCCTCCAGCTTTCCTTCAGTTTACTTGGAATCAGAGTTTTATGCACATTTGGAGAAACGTTTTTGTAATTATTTCAATTTAATCAAAACCAGTCATTAATAAGTTACTTAATTGCAGACAAAGCAACAGTTTAAGAGGAAAGCACTTGCCTGAAGAACAAGCTGCTTTTTGTAATTAAAAAAAAACTGCACCACCACCATTTTGTTCATGTACAAGTTCGGGTGATTTTTTTGCTAGTATTTTCCTGGGCAACGAGGCACATCAAGATTATAAAAATGGAAAAAGCCAGTAAGTCAGACAGATCTCCCAGACACCACCCCACCAGCACTGCAGTGTTTGCCTATGAACCATAACTGCTCATGAGTTATATTCTGAAGTCAGGGTAAAGGAGGTACCAGCTTAGCATTTATTAAAGACAGGAGCAAAAGAACTCCAAAACAATCTGTGTGAGTACCAATTAGCCTGTGTTTACTGAGCAGACTTGCACAAGCACCTAATTACGCCCTATTACTGTAACACACTGCTCCATACCACACGGAGAGCAGAAGCCTGGCTACAGAAAGACATCCTGACTAGACAGGGTGTTGTAAAGACTTTATTAACAAAATTGTACACTTCTGTAGCACACTCTTAGTCACAGGAACAAAACCCACAATATAAAATTATAAACAGAGAAAAAGTGGATGCCTCAGTTAAGAAAACCCAGGGTCCTGAATCCACTCTCCAGGCTAAAGCCAGTGGCAATCAGAGCTTTGTGGTCTGGATGTCAGAGGATTTATGTCCTCGTTTCAGACTGAGATGATTGGAGAGAATGAGCTTGTCAGAAATGTCGAATTTAAAAACTTCTGACAGAAATGTCGATTTTGCTGAAACGTCTTGAAAAGTGTGAAAATGTGAGTGAGGGAACCTGCACCTTCTTGGCAACTTCAAAATTCTCCTCTTTAAGAAAACTGTGGAACTCCTAAATGTCATTCTGAATTCCAAAATTTCACTGTTTAAATTTAAAAAAAAAGCATCTTTCCATCTGATTTACCAGGATGGGGCACTAACATATCCAAACAGAACAAACAGCTCATGGCTCTTTGTTTTTTTAATCACTGTGTGATTTTAATCACTATGTGAGCAGCACTTGGAAGGCTGGATGATGTCTTCAGCTCTGCAATCAGCACTGATCTGCCTGCAGGGGCAGAGGCCACCTCTACAACCAGAGGTTGTAGACCTGAACAGATGATGCAACAAACTTTCCTATGAGAAACTTGCACACTCAAATCTGAATGTGCTAGTGCTGCTTCCACTGAAGTCACCAGTAGCACAGTTATCAGCTGCCCGGGAAAACAGATATGAGTGTATAATGTCCTTCCTCCAAGCCTGAGGACTCCATAATTCAATGGGAGCGTGACCATCATGATTCAGATATAATCAGCTTTCTTCTCTTTGATACTTCCTGCATTCATGTTGCGGTGATTCATACAGATAAGGCAGCACAATAAGCTCTGGACTTGGCTTAGTTCTGCACATAAAGCTATAGTAGGATAGCCTTTCAGCCACCGTGATCTTGTTTCATCATCTGGACCTGTGCAAATACGAAGCCTGCCATGTTAAGCAGCATCCTGACATGAGCAATGAGTAAGCTTTACAAGGTCACCATGATCCAGGCATTTGCTTACGCAGTGGCTCTTCTCTCACCAGATGGAAAAATCAAAGGCTCCACAAGGAAGCAGTCCAGGCTCTCCACTGTACTTCCCAGATGCCTCCATCCACCACTGCCACCCAGCAATGGCAGACTACAAGAAGGCTCTTCTCCAGTAGCAATCTTCTCCCAGTAAACAACAATTTAATGGCTTCCCAAGATGGGAATGCATTTCTCCCCCCATCTTCTCAAAACCAGCAGTAGCGTATCCTGCCTGGAGAGGACTCCAGGCTGTGGATGTGTGCCTGGGGATGGGGGACAGCAGAGGCTTGGAGTAATGACAGTCCTTAACTGCCTGCACAGGTGCTCTCTTTACTGGACCTTGATCACATACCATTAATTCTGGTGCAGCTGGGAGCAAAGGCTGAGCTACAATCCCCTGCTTGTAATGGTGCCTCTGGTTTCCACACAAATGTGCACAAGTTGGAAACTGAGGCCAAACCAGGAGAACCCTTCCCTGTTTGCAGGGGGTTTTCCATTCTCCTGGCGAGTGAAGCAATGGAACAGCTGGAGGTAGGAGATGAGTTGGTGAGCATGCAAGGCAGAGCTGTGGGAGTCCTTCCCCGCCCATTTGGAGATCAGACTTTGAAGGCTTTTTCCCAGAGAGCAGAGGTACAGCAGGTGCTGAGTGTTGAGCTGGCTTAGGAGCAGTCCTAAACAGGCAGAATCTTTTCCTGCCTGTTGAGCAGTCCTGTTTCCCAGGACTCACACCACATCTTGTTGGCTTGCAAGCTCCCCTAAACCAGAAGCATCTTTTCTTGCCCGCAGGACGGTCACCTACATACACAGTTAAAAATCTGTATCAGAAATAACTCAAATTCTGCTCTGGACCAGGAAAGAGACTGAAGATCAGTGCAGACTTTAGATGTGGAGGAATCCACTGCAACACTTGTCCAAAGGGCTCTGTGTTCAGAAAGCACGGGGCACACTTCCACTGAAATTCCCAGCCCTCATGTCGGGCACCCCAAAGCAGCCACTGCTGGAACCCTTGGCTCTCTTACTTAAGAGATCAAAGGCCTGTGAATATCCTTCCAGAAGAAAGTAGATGACTACACAAAATTCCATCAAGCCAAGTCACCTGGCCAGAGAAGAATTATATCCCATGCATTGGCAACAATTCTGAATTACTTTCCACCAAAAATAAACCTCTGAATTGCAGTACACGTGGTTGAAAGTTTTCAAAAATTTTGATTCAGAAGAGGAAAGAATTTTCAACAGAAAACTGCTGTTGTTTCAACAGAACTCCTCTAAACTAAAATTTAGCAAGAATTTTGAGGTAAACACTGAAACAATATTTTTAACTGGAACCCACAATTCAGCAAAGCCAACCTAAGGTACCACACCTAGAAAGTGATGACAACAATGTCAGCTTCCTTTGCCCATTCACTGTACTGAGCTGTCCTACACATATAGGTGAAAACAAGATCTTCCCATATAATCCTGTTTATATCCCTACCGGACAAGCACTCCATAGAGAAGAGTTAAATGCATTTCAAAGATACTTTTACTTTTGAATTAGGTTTCTAAATAGCCCGCACATTCTCCCTCTGAAGATAATTCAGCAACATTAAATACATTCTGATGGCAAAATCTGGACATGACACAGTAATGACCTGTGAATCCACACCTGAACAACAAGAAAACATAAAGCAGCCTTTTTCTTTCCTTTTGAGCTAGCAGCACAGGAAGATGTCATGGTTTGGAAACTGTTGTAATGAAAATGCAACACTTACATTTTTTCATTGAGGCACTTGCATCCAAGAATGGGTGATGAAAAAACTCATCTGAAAAAAAAAAAAAACAACACAAGAGCAATGAGTCAGTGAAAGGAAAAGACTGGAAGAAGTTTACAAAGCAGTTCAAGCATAACAAGGTACAGTAATTTTTACAGTATTTTTCCATGCAATCTAGTCACTTAATCATGGAAGCTGACTACTGCAGGCAGCACTGGTAAAGAATACAGATGAGACTGGTAAAGATGTGGGACTTGTTCCACAGAAAATGAAGTTGTCTGGATCCAAGAATGGGAAAAAAACAAAAACAAACCCAAACAACAACAACAAAAAAAAATAGCAGCTCTTGTGCTACCAGGCATCTCTGCAACATCAGCTAGGGGTGAGGAGGGAAACCAAGTGTGCCACTTACAGTAATGAAAAAAGGCAAGGAGAAAAAAAGCTTTGCCAAAAGCATGCCTAGTAGTAGTGGTGAGTCTCAAGCGTGTCCAAGCGGCTTTTCCTTTCCCACAGACTATTAAAGAATCTGGTAATGTTCTGCTGCAAGATACAAGCCTGAGCTGCCAGAAGCACTCACTAAATTAATTGTGAATAATTCCATCTTTCAACAGCTATCGCAGTTGTTGCAGCTACTGAGGACCAGAAACTACGACTGTGTCAAGAGTTGGCAGGACTGTGTCAAAAGCTCTTATCAGCAAGAAAAGGCAAATGCTAAGATGCCAAGTAGCATCAAAAGCCATAATTCCTAGTTGATCAGAATGACAAGTCACCCTAATCATAGGGATCCAAGGGAGATACACATTTATAGTATTGTACTGCCACTAATTCCACAAAAGAGACAAATGACTTCTATTGAGTGATATTCCATAATACACAGAGGGTAACTCATCCTGCATTCAAGGCAGAAATGCATCTTCCAAAAGGCCACCACAGTATTGCAAGACCAGAACTCCTTATGGCACTTGTGCTGGTATATCTTCACTCATCATAGGAGAATTTTCTAGTTATCCAGGTCATGAAATGTTTCTGTCTTGGCTAGAGACTCACTACACGTTTTCCTGTCCTCCTAAGTAGCTTGATACCTTCATCTTCAATCCACTGCACTTTTGTACTGATTTTTCTTATCATGACCAGTAATGCAAAGCAACTCAGCCTTTCAGAAGTATTAGTCATGGATCACCACTGATTACTTGGCCAACTGCAAGCTGTTCAACTTGTTTTCCCAGCATGGATTTCCTGTTGCAACACCCGAGGTTTGCAGACTCCTGAATTCTGTAAACAGCTCCTCTTTGGCCAGACAGCTTTCCAGAAAGCAGAAACTGGTTTCAGTTCTGTGGGGCTTATTGTTTTGTTTAACATAATCCCTTTCCCCTCAGCCCATTCTTGCCAATGCAGTGCCAGAGTCCTGCAGCCAGAGCCCACCCGTTTGGTGCTCAGCACAACAGAAGTAATGGAATTCTCTGGCAGGGAATGCTGGAATCTCAGATAACATTTTCTGTGGATGGAGAACATCTTATTCATCAGGAGCTGCCAGTCCACTTGACTTTCATGCTGCTTCTTCAGCCCACTCCTCCAGAGGTACCAGCCTCAGCTCAGCTGATTCAACAGGTTATGTAGTAACATCTTAGAGGGTGGAAGTGACTATTTCTTTCACGTTTTCCCCTCCAAACTGCTTGTTAGTTTTTAGTTGCTAGTTAGTTGTGCTTGCAAAGACACAAGAAATTGTAATCATCAACAGGCAGCTTGCAGTTTTAAACTCTCCTTATCTTCCTCTAGATAATCTTGAGATTGCAAATTGCTGGTAGAACATCCAACTAAAAGGAGCTTCAACCTCATGCAGCGCAGCTGTATGGAGTACTGAGATGTGGAGGATTTCTGTGGAGAGCACTGCTCGTATCTCTAAGGGACCACAGAGGGCCTCAGGAACCAAATAAGAGCAGCCCTGGCTCAGCAGCACACACAGATCCTAACCATCAGAGCACAGGAGGGTAAAGGGGACAGCTAACAAAGGTGCAGACCATCAGCCAAATTAGACCTTTTATAAATAGCACAGGTGAACAGAGCAGCTTTCAGTTAGTTTGCCAGCAGCAGGCCAAAACACCTGTCTACCAGGAGAGCCATCTAAGGGAAGAGGAGGCAGGAGGAGATCTGCTTCAGACAGGATCTTGAGTTGTAGGGCATTAACACTTTGTGTGCAGCTGGCCACGGGCAACAGTTGAAGACATGACAAAAGTTGGGCACAGGAAGTGCTCTCAGCTAAACAGTGCTACTGTTTTGGCAAGAGGCACCACCCAAGCTGACACTCTAAGGAAAAGCCTAAAGGTCCATTCAGCAAGTGTATTTCAGACTCTGAGCCCCCAGGAATATAAAAGAGCTGAAGACCTAGCAGCAGAAGGCAGCAGAGAAAGGAAAACAGTTGGGTCACAAGCAGGGATGAAGCTCAGATTTTTAGGCAGAAGTAAAGAGTCAGAGCATAGAAGGAAGAAGGGACGAGGCAGAGAACAAAACTGGATGATGAGGAAGAAGAGTACTGGTCTTTACTAAATCACTGCTCTGGCACATGTTTTCCTCTTCACTGAGGAGATACTGTAATACAACATGAATAGAGCTCAGTGGCTGTCTGGCATCCTTCTATAATGCACAAGGAACATCTCTAGCATAAGCTCCTTTAACAATACATTCACAAACTCTCCCTAAGAAATAATTACGTATTACAAGGACATGCCAATCTGTAGAGCAAAAGATCCCATATGTGATTAGGGGGAGAGAATCTCAATCCAGTAAGATGCTCTGTAACTGTTGTCCTCAGTGAAATCAAAGTATATTATCTTAAATTTCCAAGAGTAGAGAGACAATGACTCATGCACTCTATTCTGAAGAGGTACAAAACCAGCTAACAGGGTGGCTAAAAAGGTTCACTAGACTCCATTTCTGATAGCAGGGAAATGGGAACCTCAAATGTATTTTTCTTTTGAGATGTACAGCAGCATGACAAAAGAGGCAGAGATCCACAACCCAGATAGAAGATCTGCAGGGGCTACTGAGAGAGGTGCTTATATTCAAGTCAGTCTGTCAGTATCTTCAATAATTCTCTTTTGAAAAGGTTTGTTTTCTTATTTCTGCAACATTGTAAACAGTAGTCCTTTACATTCAGCATGCAACAATTGCAATCAGACTTGTCAATCCATATGCTTGCTTTACCCAGATGACAGTGTCCTCAGAAAGGCACTCCCATTATCTCTAATCCAAAGGAATAACAAAGGCTGCAAAACAGCTTATCTTCATCAACTAACACATGCTGCCCCAAAGGAAACAATCCACCTGAGCT
This sequence comes from Phasianus colchicus, assembly GCF_987193195.1. Taxonomy (NCBI): domain Eukaryota; kingdom Metazoa; phylum Chordata; class Aves; order Galliformes; family Phasianidae; genus Phasianus; species Phasianus colchicus. The sequence goes on along the minus strand of NC_143453.1, from coordinate 10,772,603 downwards.
GATAAGCAACAAAGAATAACAGAAAACCAACCCTTAAAAGACAAGTAACAAATCTTTTTATCCCAAGTTGGACTCTAAAGTCATATTCCGAAAGTATGAGCTTACCCTTATTCAATTTATTTTTGCAAAAACCAGCCAATTGTGTGACAACCTGATCTAGCTGTAGATATTCCGGTTCATTGCAGGGAATAGGCTGGGTGACCTTTAAGAGTGCCTCCTGACTCAAGTGATTCTGTAACTGTGTTGTGATACTGCTCAACTGATATTTCACACAAAACTGTGGGCCCTGAGACCCCAGCAGCAGGGAAAACCACTTAAACAGGCTTGCCCAGCACTAAGCACCACTCAGATGCTGGGCAAGCAAAACTTAGCATTCCACCAGCAGCACAGACCAGTGAAAGGCAAGCTGCTCACTGCTGTTCTCCTCTGCCTTATGAGGACCATATGCTATCAAGACTTTGGTGAGAGACACTATTCTTGTCCTGATTTTCACCTGAGAAAGGGCTGTGCTGTCTTTATCCAAAGGAAAGGGAGAAGGAGAAAAGACCAGAGCTGCCTTAAGGTGACTTGGTCCTTTAAGGGACTTGAGAAAAAAATTCCACACTGCCTGCTTTCCTCAAGATTGTGACTTTCAGAAAAGGCTCTTCAGGTCTTTTAGCTCAGCTAGACACATCTGGAAGAAGCTACTACAACCAGAACTGCCTGGCACCTAATATTTGTTCTCAGCCTAGAGGGTATTTAAAAAAAAAAAAAAAAAAAAAAAAAAGGGATTATCACTACAGACCCATGAAGAGGGGAGTTATTACCTGAACTGACCATTAAATTGATATAGCCTGCAGCTTTTGGAAGACACTATGACAGTTAAGAACTGGGACGCACAAGTTGCACATTTCACCTGATCACATGCTGAACACTAAAGACAAACTACAAAAGCAGAAGCCAGGAGAGGGAACATAAATTAGAAAGCATTTGACGAAGTCTGCCAAATCTCAGGGTTCAAAAAACTTTACTGGAATCCATATGTGTTTCCAGCACATAAATAACTAAATTAAACCAAGATCATTGAGTCTCCCAGGCAGATAAACACAGGTCTAGTTGCTTCTTCAAAACTACAAACGTTTGTGCAGTGAAGTGGCAGAAGAAGGCACAGACTGGCAGCAGAACTAAAACTGGAGTGGTCTCTTACCAAAGTCCATGCGGTCCTTATGATTGCGCTGCAGAAGGCCCAACAGTAGCTGCCTCAGGTGGCTTGATGTCTCCCTGGGGATGCTAGGATTGAAAACAAAAGCAAAATAAGAGACTCTCAGTCTGTTTAAGCTACTTCTGCATATTCAGAAAGGCAAACTGCAAATGCAAACTCGTGTTTGTCCCTGCTGGGCTCACTGGAAAGAGGCTAAACAGAAACATCTCTATTTGCATCCCTGTTTGGCTTTTACTCCCCATTGTAACTGCTAAGGCTACAACTAATCTAGCTGTAGTGGCCTCTCCCATGAGCACCTGCAGTTCCCCCTTCAGCAGCAGTGCCAATACCATCCCTCCAGCTCTCAGCTCAATCCAGTCAATAGGTAATATTTCACACTGAATAAAATCTCTTCTACTTGCTCTAGTGGGAATAAAGAAGTCATTAAAATGAAGCAGTTCATGAGAGGAAGTTTCCAATTAAGAATCTGGTGGTGAATATGTATCTCCAATTACTACCATTTTATTAAGGCATTTCTTTTTAAACACAGCTGGCAAGTGACCTTTGTCTATTTGCTTCCCTGATATACAAACAACATTTATTAACCAAAAGCCATTAAGATCTAAGCATCTGGCACCCAAGCAAGCTAAAATTAGTGCAGCTATTTCCCCAGCTTCCAGTATGACTAGGAAGAAAGTACTCCTCTCAATGGTCACTGCAGAACAAGAGAGCCAGTAAATCACTGTTCTCACCCCAGTCCCACAGGTAGACAAGAGAGAGGTCAGGGCAGATATTTGCAACCCCAATGTACTGTGAGAAGCAGGGAATAAATGAATGGATTAAGGAAGGGAAAGCAGAGTTCAGCTCTTGCATAAGTGGATTTAGGTCTGTTACTTTCCTCTGTAACCAGAAGCACCATTAGGGCCTGCAGCAGCAGGTCCTGCGTGCAGCCAGAGCAGAGTTCTCCAAATTAAGTGTAGGTGGCTCCAACTCCTCTCAGTATTAACTGTGTTTATCACGGCTGTGCCCAGCACGGCCCCACGGCCTGCCAGGCTTTTCCCAATCCCCACACAAGGGTCAGCCGAGGTAATGGCATGAGTGCTCAGCACAGTAATTTGAACTGCGTGGAGCCCGAGCCTGCTCAGTAGCACAGCACATGGTTCACTCGGGCAGCACTCCACTTTGCTGGGCTGGCATCACTTGCCACCCTGAAGCCAAGGCTGACAGACATTGGGAGAAGCAACTGCTCCTGCACAGCTTCCACAGACAGGGTGGAAAAGAAGCTGGGTCAAATGGAAGAGAGAAAGAGTGCTAGTTGGCTCTACCAGAATTCCATTCGGTCAGAAGTGAAACCGGAGATGTTGGGCAAGGTGGGTATTTATAGGCTTCATAACTATCTGGTTATTTTTCTGTGAAGTCCTAGGCTTCATCTGTGCAGGAATTTGAATCCAGTGATTCCTAGAACAGAGAATCATCCCAAACATACACCACCCCTCTGTTTGTACTGGAGGAGACACTTTTCCACCCCTGACACTGAAACAGCTGTGTGCTCTTCCCAGCCTGACAGAGGAGACCACAAGGACTCTGCGTGGGATGCAGTTAAACTAAAACTCAGTTTGAGCCAAGAAAAACAACCCCTTGTCAAAAAGCACGTGCCTTAGAAGCACACTGAGTGTGCTTCTCTGGATACCCGGGATACCACAGCTATCAGTCTCCTGAAAAATACATTAGTGTTGCAGATCTGCAGTCCTCTACTGTTATCATCATCATTTATTTATTCAAAACACAAAGCACTCATCCAAAATGAGCCTGTTTCCCAGCAATGACTTAACTTTTGTATGATTTTAAAGCCAAGAAACAGGCAGGTCAAGTAGTAGACCTCAGATGCTAGAACAGACTGATGAGATGGCAGATTAACAGCCTGTTTGCCTCCTCCCATCTCTCACCTCTAAAACATCAAGCTTAGAAACCTAAGCAACAAAACTGCCACTTTCCTTCCTGATCTAGAATGTACTTTGCCATGCAAATCAGGGCAATGAATGTTAATTACTTAGATCAGTGCTATTAAAATTGTGAGGCCTTTGGGCTTGTTCCTACTGCCATGGGCTCCCCACCTCAGAATGGCATTTCACCTGTCAGCAACAGCATCAGCTTGGGAGGTAGAGGCTGCTGGTAAGGATTTAATCAGCTGTTCTTCCCCACCCCATTCCCAAGCCAAAACACACCATCTTCCATGGTGATGCTGGGGAGGTGGCTGCCAGCACGCCTAGCCCCAAGGAGAACAAAACCAAACACTGGCACTGCTGCTATCTGAGAATGAAGTCCTGAGTCGTTTCGTGTCCCATCCTGTACTGGCAGGGCTGGCAGGGGCAGTTCATTTGTGTTTACTCAGGAAATAGCACAGATTGCAGCTCACGTTAAAACTTACAAACTTCAGAAAGCATTAACACAAAGGCCACTTCGGTTCAACGTCTACGGTGAAAAAAAATAATGGGTTTGGATTTAAATATCGTGAAATTTGGGAGTTCAAAAGTAGAGATGAGTGAAAATAGTAAACACAGAGCGTCTATAGAGAACTCACAACAAAAAAAAAGGACTAATCTCTATAAGAACAGACATGCAGTCCTCTTACAGAAGAGCTTCGTTTCTCCCCTTGGCTGTCTCCTACAGCACACATTAGCCATGCAGCAGGGCAGTGTGATCAGAGACAGGGAGCTTATTAATTGCAGTGATTTATTTCTCTCTTAATGAGAGTCACTACCTCAAAGGTGAGCAGCCATGTTTTACGCTTGTGTACAGGAAACAGAAGGTCTGCTTTCTGTTTACACAGACTATGTGGCTCCAACTATGTGTCAGTGGTTTTGCTCTGAATTGTTTTGAGTGTTTTACTCCATCACACGCTCAGATTCAATCTAAAAGAATACAGACCAACTTTGGTTCTGATCAAAATTTGCCTCTTTGCCACAGATCAAAATATGAAGTACTTACAGGAGAACTGAACGCTTAGCACAAGCCATTGCTAATCACTCTGGCTTCTTTACAGTTTTTTCCCCCCCATCTCTTGGACCTGTCTGAACCGATAAGGAAAAATCCATACAAAGCAACTCAAGGAACTTCCTGCATATGTGGTTGCATTAGCAGCTCTGCCAAACAGAAGCTAACTTTCTGGGCAAAAATGCCTTCCAATATTTGGATATGTAATCTGGAACTTCAGTCTTTTCCTCTACTAGGCTGAGATTTCAAAAGCACACATGACGCTTGGCTTTAAGAACACAGATCAAAAGTACAGACCACAGCAACAAAATCAAAATATACTGACAAATCAGAGCACTGAGCTAGCTACATCGCTAGGTAACATACACCCCTGGGATGAAAAGAGTTATCTTCCCTGTATGACCCATGGAGACTGCAGCAGTGTCCATTTCCACAGAGGTTATAGTATTTCCTCCTATTAGCAGGATGGACGCAAGCAGTTGCTGTCCTGACACGTGAGAAACAGCAATGTGATCTACACAGTCAGGTACAGCAGATTACAGGAGAGAGACTGCAGTTTGGCTGCTTGCATGACTCAAGAATTGCCACGATTTTTATTTTATTCTTAATAAATAGCTGTTCATAGCCTCAGGAAAGCCATACACCAGAAAGGACCACTGCCAGGTTCCTGACATCATTAAAATCCTGATTTTTTTTTTTTTTTTTTTTTTTTTTTTTTGCAATAAAGGAGAGTAGCATTATCTATAGAAAGAGAGAACACCAACTATGGAAATGCAATGTTCTTTCTCCGTGCCACATCACCGTTGGTTTAAGGACTGGGGCAAGGCAAGTTGCCAAATATTTTACAGTCATCTCTCAAATGACAAGCTGGGAGCACGCAGGGATAGGTGTAAAGACAGAGTAAACAAGTGCATACAAACTGCAACACTGGGAAATGCTTACTTCGGCATCAGCATCTTGTTTTTCTCATAGAAGAGACGAAGATCCTGTGGGCTACTGGCCTGTAGAGGAAAAACAAAACCAGTGTGTGAAACAGCTGACAATAAAGGAAGAGCATCAGCATTTCTATTTCACAGTTATTCTGAAGAGCAGAGAGGCACTTTTCAAACCCTAATAGACACAATCAGAAGTTGCAGCTTGCTTTAGTCTAAAAAGCCAGAGCTGATCCAGAGTGAAAATACAGTATTTCAGCCTCTTGCCTTTCTGTCCCTGACCTGGTTCTGCCCTGCTCCCCCTTTCTGAGGGCTGAGCATCATTTCAGTGGGCTCCAGTGCTCAGGTCAGAGCTGAGCTAATAGCCTCACTTAGGAGGCTAAATAATTGCAGACGTGAGGAGTCCCAAATGACAAATGGCAGCTCCTGCTGCCAACATGGATTACTGCTGCAGGGTATTTAGAAAAGGGGCAGAGTCTGTTGACAGACAAGGAATCTGAAGAAATCAGAAACATCAGGAAACAGCAACAGAATCAGTTTTCTACTTTAAATCCAGGAAGCTAGAAGGTCTCAAGCTACAGGTCCTATTTCTGCACTAATGTACACAATTACTGGAGATGTGGACAAGATCCCAAATTCTGAGAGCGGAGATTAAAAAAAAAAAAAGGCTTGGCGCAAATGAGGTTAAAAATAACATTTCCAGTACAGAAACGCAGACAAAGATCTCCTAACGTCATTCCTCCATTTGTTTTATACAATGAATAAATACAGACTAGGAAGCTAACCCCAATGTCTTAAGCTTTTCTGCTTAAGCAAAGTCTCTTTATTAAAGAGAGAGTAGGCTGGGATGACAGACAAGGTAAATATAAACAGGGAAGGGAGATTAGAAAGATTCGCGTGCAAGCAATTACTGGGACGGCAGAACATTTAGGAAAGTGTGAACCAGGAGGCATCAGGCAGCTCTCCTGGCTTTGTATGCTCCAAAAACCCTCAAGCCTTCCACCTACTTCCATTTCAAAACTGGAAGCATCTAAGGTCAATTAAGATGCTTAAAATGGCAAATTAGACAAGCCAACCCGCAGATGGCCATCACAATACCACTAACACAGCACGGCTGGAAAGGCAGCCACATAAGATGCTGTTTCAACATCACCTACTCCCTCTGGCTGAAGATGAACATAAAGTTAAAAACTATGAGAAAGCATAGTACAAGACTCTGAAAGAAACCAGAGGGAGCTGCTAATGCCAACAGACTGCTGTAACACTGATTAGAGCAACACTTCTTTGCTTAGTGTTAGCAAACCAAACCTACTAGCTTTTCTATCAACTGGTACCAGTAAGACCAAAACAGGCATTGCTGTTTACACACTCACCCACCCAGATCCTTGCACAGACAGAGCTACTAGATTCCTAAGAGAAGGAAATCAAGCTTTCCTATAATCTTTCTGTAATAATCTATCAAACAGGAGGTGCAAAATACATTCTTGAGAAACCATTAAAATGAACTGAGTTTGGCAAAGCATGCTGTTATGCAGATGCCAATCTCTGTCAACATTTCCAGTCACTGCCATTCAATTTGATTTGGTAAAACTCCATTTTACACCTTACCCCTTGCAGATCTTGCACTTTAATTAGATTCCTAATATTTGGCAAACTTCAACGAGGCAAGCGTACACACTGCACCAAATGGCTCAGCCACAGCGCTCTGCAGAATGAAAAGTACGCCTGACAATGAACAAGAAGGAACAGAGCTCTACTGCAGGGAAGCTGAGTGTCTGCTCACTTGAGTGAGGCACAAGCCTTGGCTGTTTTCTCTGTTAGTTTCCTGTTGCAACAACTCAATTGTTTCACAAATACAATGAAGCTCTGATCTATTTCAAACACTGCTTTGTCAGAAATTTTCCTGGCAATGAAGATGGGGTATATTAAAAACAGCACATACACAAAGCCATTAAGAAACCTCCTCTCAATAGAGGAGGTTTCCACCCAAGCCAGTGCTTAGAAACAACATCCTCAATAAAGATCACCTCTTCACACAAGACGCTAGAGGAAGGAACTGAAATGACAGTTCTAGGTAGTAAGGACTCCATCTAGAGAGATACTGATCTATGGAGATACGGCCTATCTAACCAGAACACTAGGAAATCCTTGTATGCACCTAACAACTGAACCATTCAGGGTACACAGAGCCAGCTGCTACCTGTAGGACAGCATCCATCTGTCAGAAACCAGGGTACAGAATGGGTAATTCAGCTTTATTTTCCCCACGCGTAGGAGACACAGCAGCAGGCCAACTCCTGCCCTTGCTCCTCCTCTCACGTTTCTCTGGAGCAGCTGCACTGGTCTGGTTTTGTCTGTCCTTTCTATATATATAAGACAGTCAGACAAATTCACTCTTGCCACTCTGCCCCTTTGTCCTGAGCAGCAGTAGAAATATGTTTAGCCAACACAGACATTCAGCAGAACCTTGCCAAATCCCACTTGGTGCTGGCTGCCTGCAAATAAATTGCACCCAACAAGCAGTCGTGCTTCCAGAAGCACTGAGCACTGGATTTGTTGTGCTTGGGGGGAAGCTGGATGCAAAAGCAACAGAGCTCAGTCAGAAAAGGACCAGAGACATTCACACCCTCAGTGAACAGCGCTGTCAAGTCAACATTTCATAGCATACGTAATGGTATCTGCTCCAGCTAAGTGGCAAGCATCCAGGGGATCCTGAAAGCACAAGTAGCAGAAAAAAAGTTATATATATAGATAGCTATATCCTTTTTCCTTAGCTGTCCATGGAGGCTTTTCTCTCAGCTCCCAAGAGAACAAATACAAGGCAAAAAGCCCGTGGCTCACTGACCACAGCAACAAGTTTATTACTGTGCCAAGTTCAGGTACAGCAGCCTACCACCACTTTTTAACCTCAGTGAGGCATACATCTGCCTACGGACATAGAGAGGGGCTCTGGGAACAGAAGAGCAGCCTGCCTAGCAATAAACCAGAAGTTCAAATTCTGGGAATGAAGTCCTCCTCCCCTACTTCTTTTCAAGACCCTTTTTACAACACAGCAGTTGTTTTAAGTGATATATAATCCTAGTACTTACGCCAATTGAATTGACTCAGAAACAAAGCAGCAGATTTGGTACGTCAGGCTTAGAAATTAATTTTTCATCTACCAGCTAGCTGGGACAAGAACATACGCACGCAAGTTAACTCTTTCAGAGCTGCCAGACCAGTAACTTGTGCTCACTCCCTCTCTCCCTTCCCTGCTCCTCGGCTCTCTTCATGCATCAACAGCACACTGCAGCCATACAGCAGCGAGGAAATTCATGCAAGACCTCCAGCAGCAGACAACTAGATCTCCTGGTCCTTAGCAGGACCTGACAGCCCAATCTTTTCATCTCTAAGCACAGGAGAAAGCTGCTACACTCTCAAGGCATTTCTCAGGATGGCAGCAAGACCTGGATATACACTGTTCAACTCCTGTCCTGGGTGACAGGAATGAAGAGATGCAAGTGCAGACCACTTATTAGGCAAGGCAAATTAACAATTCCACATGAATGCAGTACTCAGCAAATCTGTTTATAGGGATTATGAATCCTATTAATCCCATCCCTGTGGCAGACTCACTGTTTTGTTTATGGGCATGTTTAATACAAAAAGCTCCTTATGACAGCTTCACAGGCCATCCTACCAACTGTTCACACTGAGCATCTGCAGCTTCTTTCTTGTCTGCATGCAGGGAAGGAACAGGAATGGCTTTGGGAAGTTGCCTTGGATGACCCAGCTGCAGTTAAAATTAAAACTTCGAGACAACTATAAATCACATCCACAGACACACACTCACATACACACATCTCTGTCTAGATTTACAAGCACTTTCTAGACTGACAGCTGCCTCAGCCTTTCCATACATGTTTGATCTTTTCTCCATCTAACCCAGTCCCATAAAGCCCATTTATTTTTAGACACCTAACTCCTCCTTGCTACAGATAACACCGGAGTCCTTCAGGTTTGCATAGCCATGAAGTTGTCTAATTGGCTCACAAACAGCTAGAGAGCCCAAATGCAGCATCTTTAATTCCCATGGGAATCTCAGCTAGCTAGAGATGAGGTGCTGTCCTGGACAGTCTGGAAGGGAATGCATTGTGAGGATTTAGCCTGAAGAGGTTACCATGAGAAATCCAGTTCCTGGCTGCCCTGTACAACCAGGCTTGCTGGTGACACCATGCAAAGTGAGCCTATTATCTCTCCATCCATTTCTAGATGTGCCCCCCATCAAAGCACCAGCTTTGGAGTCTCCCCAGTAACTCTGGTCACAGGTCCACCACTTTATCAACCACCCTTGTCTCTCCTCTTAAAAGCCTGCAAACAACAGCCTGCCTATCAGCAAATTCTTACAAAACAGTCATGCCAACAAAGAAATAAAATTTGTTAACCTTTAACTAGATTTCCTACATCTGCGCTGGACAGGCTTCATTCACCTGAAACTTGCAGCCTAGAGAAAGCAGTTTGTGACACAGTCAAAATAAATAGAGGGTACACAGAGAACCATCTGGGCTGAGATTTTCTTTCTCCCTAATCAAACAAATCCACAGCTGCTACTGCAGTAACAAATGAGGCTAGCATTTTGTTTCAAAACACAAACCCCAAAAGAGAAAAGGGCATGGGGAAAAAAGTAAATCAAAACAGAGAAATAAGTGACCCCTCAGCCCAACAGATGCCAAATGCATATGGGAGAGAAAGAAGTTATTGGGTCAGGCAAGCGCAAAGCAATGATCAGGAACTGCTGGGCAAGGACTGAAGTACCCCTTCATTGCCCAATGCAAAGCCAGAGAGTGCCATGGCTCAAAGGGACACAGGCATTGCAGGATTGCCTCACCTCTGTGTGAGCCCGAGGACTCATGGTCAGAATAACAGTAGTCCACTGCCCATCTTCCCACCCAAAACCTTGGTTGAAGAGCTGAATGAAACTGACTGGTATTTAAGTTCTGTGAGAAACCTTCTCTCTCAGAGCAAACATTTTTAGAACAACAATTCTGTGACATGCTTCAATGACCAATAACAAAGGCTACCTAACTCTTTTCAAAGAAATCAGATGCCCCAAGGTTGTATGAAATATTTTAAGTGGAAAAACTTAAGTGAAAAAACACCTGTGAAAGTCACACAGGTGCAAGCTAACACCACCTGAAAGAGTACAACATCACAGGCCTTCAGAGACTGAAAGGCTCCAAGGGACAAGACTTAATTGGTGCAAGGCTCCCTGATGCACACAGGGTCAAAACTTGCTTTCTCCACACCCATTTTCTTTTTCCTTAATGCACAAATATTTTCTTTCATCCCAGCAGTCATTTTCTCCACTCAAACAAAGACACCAACACTAACAACAAGTGGATGCAGCCAGCAAATGGGAGCCATTCAGGAGTTTCCATCTACTTAGTAGGGATGTCTATGAAAAGGAAACATGCAAAGGAAATGAAGCCTCGTGCTAAACAGAGACTAAGCTGGCGGGTAGAATATAAGGCACTGAAATGGAATAGGCATATAGCAACAGGGAAAAAAATTACTCTGAGGGGGGGAAAAACGTTCTTAGCTCTGAGATAAGAATCAAAACATACCATCAGTTTATTTCTGTATTTGTACACTGTTTCCTACAACAGACAGTGAATTCACTTTTTCCCTCCTGGTGATATAACTATATAAACATTCAAGGTCTCATACGAAGTTGTCAAGAGGTGTGGAGCTATAGCTCAGAAAATCCTGTAGCACAAAGTTTGGCCTACTACATGAGCATAGATTCTACTCCTCCTCACCTCTGGAGGAAAAAAAAAAAACAGGATGAAGAGAAGTCAGACCATGAGGGAAAAAAAAGGCCACAGATCACATATGCCCTAACTGATCTGAAGCCAAAGCGCTGCCATGAACTGGAACTGACATCAGTATGCAAATCTGTGGTTTCCTGTTTTTCCATGGATTAGACAGATGAGCTCTGCAGAACTCAAACATCGAATGAGTAAAGAAGCATCAACAACCTGAGCATCTCTCTGCTATGCTACAAGTCAGCAAGGAAAACACCTGAGAAGCACAGTGCTTTAAGTGGTTGTAAGGAAGAGTATGCAGATCTCATTGGGCATGGAAGAAAAACTAAGTAATATGCAATGTACTCTGTCACACTAATGACTGGGAACAAGACAAACATACAGTTTAGATTAACTCCAGTTATATATAAGATTAAAGGTATGTGAAGCAATCCTGAAGCAACTTGTGTAAGATTGAAGTAAGTTCTCCATCAATTGGGAATTTAAAATTAGAGGATGTTTTTCAAAACTGATATTTTCTAACTCAGTCAGCGTTTGTGGCATAAATTACAGGGTGGAGTTTTACCAGACTGCACTGTATTTGAAGGGGTTTGGACTTGATCAACTTAAACATTTCAGGTTGGAAAGTATTGCTGTGAGATGACAGAAGATCCTTTAGCTAAGAACCTAATTAGCTGCTCTAAAAACAAAAGTTACTTCAGCTGCTACACTTTACCATCAAATCATCCTTCAAATTAACTTGCAATTGTCCTTTCATAATTGGTATTTGTAATTCTGTTGTAATCCAGCATTAAAACATAAAATACCACACTGCCACTATGCTGGACTGACAGACAAGGGCAAAACTGTTCCACATGACAATATAGATTAAAGATACTTCAGGGGAAGTGGATTTAGAAAATAGTAATAGTGGATTTGAAAAAAAATAATGATCCAGAAACCTTAGATCTAAGCAACTCACCTGAAAAGGAGCCTTTCCTGTCAGACACTGATAAATGATGGTTCCAATACTCCAGAGGTCAGCTTTGGCATCGTAGTGTTGAGACATAATGACTTCTGGTGCCTTTTTAGGGAGAGAACACAAAAGATGTCTGTTACAAAAGATGCAGATATTTTTGGCAGCTGCAAGAAAGGAGCAGAAGTCACCAATATGCTTTAAAAACCGCTATGCTGTTACTCCTCTTTGGGGAAACAGTTCTGTCCCATCCCGAGCATAGCATTTCCTGCTGAACCAACTGCACTCAGAAATTTCTTTATATTCTGAAGCAAAGCAAACTACAGGTAAATGACTTGAGAAAAGCAAAGGCTCACACTGCACAGGTAAACTTTAGCTTTTACCCTGATCAGCATCACTTGTATTTTCCTTATTTAGCCCAAGATGGCAGCATATTAATTATGCTCCAGAGCCTGCTGCCAAGGCCACAGTTTGGTTTCAAAGCCAAATCTGTGTGCTGCAGTCCAGCAGCGTAAGCCCCACTGTGCCTCAGACTCTGCTTTCCAACCCCACACTGTCCTTGGCTGCTCTCTCCCTGGCCTGCTCCAGAAGCTGGTCATGGCATGAGCTGTAGGTTCAGCACACAGCATGCATGGGGAGCAGCAGCAATGCAAGAGGGGCAGAAGGGCAGGCTTGCTAATCCCACACATTTGTAACAACAGATTTCATCGTAGCACTGCCAGCATGGAACAGGATCAATTTTCTAGCAATGTTAGGTGCAAAGGCCACATGTAATGGAAAAAAGTGGCAGTGAGAAAATTAGGGACAGACAAGCTCCTGTCAACAAGAGAAGGAGGGATGACACCAAGCAAAGCCAGAGGACAAGAACTGCAGATGGGGGCTTCAAGCCTCACGTGACATGGATCATATCGGCATTCAGCCACAAAGCTTGCTGTGGCATGGTTAACATGCCTTTCTTTGTAAAGAAGCAAAATGAAAAGAGCAGCAATGGGCTAAGAGGGAAAAAGGGCTTGCCTTCCTCCAGATGTTCCCAGCTAATGCACACAATCCACAATAGCAATAAAGAGAGGTTTCAAATATCCCCTAAATTTCAGTTTCACCCTCCCTACTGAACTTCCCTCAAACCTATCAGTAACTAGAGAACAACATGAAGCATTCTGAGATTCCCTGTCCAGAGGTCTTGAAATTAAAAATACAAAATAGCAAGCAAGAGGTCATTGGTAATTTCTTCCAGGCTTTAAAAAAAAAAAAAAAAGAGCCAGACATTTTGATTTACTTTCATAGGAGACTCAGAAAGAAAAAGTATTACTAAAAATAGACATTTCAGGAAACTCTCCTAGGAGAAAAAAAAATGACATCATCTTCATATATAGCATAGTTCAAATAAACATCAGACTTCAAAGAAAGAGAGGAAGTCTGTTTTCCTTGAGTTTGTACTGTGGAACAGACTATCAAACACACTACCTCTGTGGAGTGCAGCACAGTCCAGCCTAACTCTTTGCCTAAAGGGTTCAGACTTAAAAGCATGCGAACGAGCCCATGGTTCCCAAAGCACTTCTAAAAACTTTAGCCTAAACTGATCTATTACAGCTTTTTACTTTGAGCTCAGGCACCCACAGTCTGGTTTTGACATTTTTATTTCCAGCTTGGTTTTATCATTTTTAATCTCACAGACTTTATGCAACACAGAGGTCCTAACTACTTCCATGAACACAAACAGCAGATCAGCTCCTCACATCCTGGTTCTAGACTAAAACGTGCAAAGGAAGAGGAAGGGATCACTTTTTTTTTTTCAATCCCATCTGTTTCTCAACCTAAGGAGCCACCCTTGAAGTAGTTGGTTTGGTGGAAGAGTCGGTGTGCATAGAGTGATTAAAGTAGTGAGTGAGAGCAAGTGAAACAAACAGAAGCAGACAGGCTCCATTTACATCAATTCCCTGAGTACAAAACATACTATGCTGTAAGTTAGCAAGAAAGGCAATATCTGTGTCTAAATATGCTCATAAGCCTGAGAGGATTTTGCAAGACTGAAGAGCTAAGATCAGTTGGAATTTTACAGAACTACTATTACACTGGGACCTTCCTCCCAACATTCTAGCTTTCACAAAAACAACTGCAAGACTCAGAGTGACAGTGGGCTTGTGGAACCACAGCCTCAAAAAGGCCTGCTGAAGCAATGATTTACTGAGGTTCTTCAACAAGGAAGCAACACATGAAATACAGCCAGATGTGTGAAATATCATCCTGGCCCTCACCCACTGTTGTTGTTGCTTTGCTTGTAGCAGAGGAATTACATTTCATTTCCCAGTGCCTTCAGCAGAGAGGCTCTGCTCACCCCTGGGAGATGCAGTTTTTGGGAGCAGAGAGAAATGAATGTTCTGCTTTGTTTAGTTTTACTTATGAACAACTCACCTGAAAGTTAGACAACAGCTCAGGCATCTGTTGTCAGGCACTATCAGCAGCTAAAACTTGGAAGTATCCCTGCCTAACAGATGTTCAGTTTTTTGGTTTGTTTTTTTTTTTTGTTTTTATTATTTTTTAGACAAGTATATAAAAATTCATTTTCAGAGGGGGGGGAAGACTAATGAAAAATGAAGTTTTGTTTCTGGGGAGACAAAGCAAAAGCAATATAGAAAAACTTGTAAGCAAGCACACTTACCATGTACATTGGTGAACCACATAAAGTTGCTGCCATCATATTATTCTGCAGGTAACGGGCAAATCCAAAGTCAGCTACAAAAAGAAACAGAGGTGGATCAAGATCAGACACAGCAGTTCTAGAGAGCCTGTACCTTCGCTGTTGATTCCCATAGTTCCTGTGAGTCCTCACAACAGGTAAAGTACCCCACCTGAACCATAAAACAACAGACACCTCTCCTTGAGCATTAACATTCATGTGCTCATTGCACAATGCAGACACGAGAAAAAGGAAAACCAAGCTGCTTAAAGTATTCAGAAGAACAAATTCTCAACTATTTTCAGAAATCAGCAGTAACTTCTCTGCATCTACTGGCCTGCATTCCAAAAATGTCAGCTGCTAAAATTTTCTTGACTTCAGAGATGGTGTGCCAGCTCACACTAGCCAATTCACCTGCCGCTGTCTCAGCTTTCAATTTGCAGAAGTGAAAGTTATCCTCCATTGAAAAGTGTAACAAGCATCCAAGAGAAACCACTGCTTGCCACCATCAACAGTTCTTGAACTGCCCTACTGAAAAACAGTCTTAGTCTGTTCCTTTAGAGGGGAGAAAGCTGAACCATTAGTTCACCTGATGGAAAAGCCAGGGGCTAGGAATATCAATATGAATTACATCTACAGGTTACTCAGCATCTGATCATATGATATTAAGAGGTTCTCTCAAGGTTACTAGATATTTCAAGCCAGGAGATATCTGACACAGCTGTTTACACTGTCACCTGTCACTAACTGGAATAGCTAGCTATTCCTTAGACCACTTATTTCTCAGGGAAGTGGATGAAGGCTGAAGAGCAGCAATGGAGCCCTCCTGTGTCTACAATTCCCAGTCACTTCCATCTTCCAGATAATTCTGCACTTCAGAAAATGAATCAGCCATAGTCAAATTGGCAGCAGATTTAAAAAAAAAAAAAAAACTTTTCCACTGAACACTACTTCTCAACTAAATGAGAGCCCTTTCTGCACACTGCAGGGTTCAGGCAAGAAATAGCTGTATTTAATCAGTGTCAGCTTCAGTTTGTGAACAATACTATGACCTGACAGATTTCCGCATATTTATGGGTGATACTAGGCAGCACTTGTTTCTGAGGCCTACAAGGGATAAGTGGAGTTTCTGGAGCATTTGTCCCTACTACTGGACCAGCTATGCTACTTGCCATCTTCCTTACCAAATATGCAGAAAGTGAATTTCTTCAAGACATAGCTGAGAAACCTGGCTCTAATTCAGACTTTGAAATGCACCTAACTTCCTTCATGCTGTGAAGCCAGCCAGAAAAGCAGTGAGTTTTAGGCCTTAGAGGCACCAGCATTTACCCTCAGCTCTAATAAAAGACATGCATAAATCACTGCAGCTGCTCTTTTCTTGGTAAGCCTGGAGATTACAAACCTATTAGGGCAGGTTAGTATCTGTTTTTACAAAGGGAGGTACTGTTCAGCTTGGAAACAGAGCAAGACTCACTCAATTTATTTTGCATTAATCTGTGTCCTGACAGAGCAGAAAGCTCTGCTGACTGGAGGCTTGCTGAAGTTACCTGAGCTTGGCTATTTCTGGCAGAGAAACTAAGTGAGGAAGCAATAAAACATTAGGACATATTAAAAAGCATAGAAATTCCTTTTTTCCTCCTAGACATTTCCCAAAAGAAATTGAGGCTTGCCACCTATCTGTAACCAAACTCCCCTGAGAGGTGTTAGGGTGACACTTGTAACAGGGTCTTACCAATCTTTATGCGAATGTTGTTGGGATTTGATTTCCTGCCTCCAGCATAGGAAAGGAGGATATTCTGTGGTTTCAGATCCCGATGGATGATGCCTTTGCTGTGCAGCATTTTCATTGCACCTGCTATCTGCTGGAGAAAGAGCCTGATGGTGTCTTCACTAAGTGTCCGCATAGCTACAGAGGAGTAAAAAATAACCACAGACGAAAGAATTACAATGGTTGTTCTCCAATGAGCCCAGAGGATAGATACTCTATAGCAATTAACCATAATTTGGCATTCTTTTCTTCCACATAAGGTTTTTTTTTCCTCCACACACTATTTCTAAATTATTAAAGCAGACTTTTTGCATTCCTAGTTTATACAGTGGCCAAGGCTGTTTTCAGCCTTCAGAGTCTAATGGTTACGGTGAACTCAGGTCAGCAACAGATGCTGAATCTGGCTTATGAGCTGGGCCCAAAAATGACATTTGATGAGGTTTAGGGCTTCCCTCAGCAAGAGCTGCCAGCTAGATTGAAGCTTCCAGCCAGACAGGGCCTGCAGCCTGATGACTGGAAGGCCTTTGAGCTATGGTCAACAGCAACCAGATACCTAAGGTTACAGCTTGAGGAGAGTTTGTTTAAACCTGGAAACACAGGCACGATTAGAATTTGTGCCTGTAGAAAGAATTAAGGCCACCAGGTATCTGTAGCACTGGGATACAAATCCAAGTCTAGGCCTAACCCTTGTGCATCACTACCCACTAGAACAAACCATAATTCCAATGCAAATCCAGTGTTGGAATATGCTTAATTTTAATGAAAGTACCCCTAGCAATTGGCCCCTGCATAGTCTATTTGTAAACAGATTTAAAAAATAATCAAATTCTGCAAATATGGAAACACTGAACTCCACTCTCCTGAGCTACAGGCTTCCTAAAAAACACGGTGTGACAACTAAGAAACATAGAAGAGATTAAAATAATATTCAGCTGGACCTTCTGATCAAACTGAAGCGACATAAGCTCTTGTTATTCTAAGAGCCACAGGTATGAAACTGTTGCCAAAGGCAGGAACAGCCTGCTGAACAAACCACAGGACCAGCAGCGCTACCAGCCTGCTTCCTTATCAGTCACCAAGCAAGTCAGGCTTAAAGAAAGCACCATTCCACTTAGAGTAATTTCTTTTGTAGAAGGTCCCTGAAAATAACTTGGGACTTCATTAGTGTTTTTCCAGCTGCTCTCTAGTAAGACCTTAAAACAAACTGGCAGGAACTTCAAAACGCTGCTCTACTTCATCTGCTAGAAGGGAGGAATCCTTATGAAAACACACATAAGGTTGCAAGCAGCTTTAACACAACACAGGAAATTAAAAATCTAACTTTTGAAATATGCACATGGGAAAACAGCAAGGGACACAGATAAGTTAAACAATATTTAGAACAGAAAGCCTCCCACCACTCCCAAGGCTCGCTGTTCTGGAAGGAGGCACAAGCAGAGCTGAAATGTCACTACAGCTATCAGCCAGCCCTGGACTCGTACATGTGACAGCAGAGCACGTGTACATAGAGTTTCTCTCCCCTCACTGGGCCTTCTTCCCTCATGAACTGGCACTCAGCTGGAATCCAAAAAGAACACTTCTGCAATAAGGAGAGGTTCTCTGAAGAGATTTTAAAGATAGCAAGAGGCAGCTTAGACACAAGTCTACCAAACCTACTTGCATCTTCTGGAAAAAGCACCGCCTGCTCTTTAACAACTGCAACAGGGAAACTTATCCAGAAACAAATCACCAACCTTACACAGAACAGCAAGAGTTCCAGAGACTTCTGCCCAACTCAGCTCAGGCCCAGGAAAGGACAGGTTGTCTCATTTTCTCCCAGACAAGAAGCAAAATGTGGAACTTGGCAGCTCTTAATGTTAAGCTAGCAGGCAATTATGAACTGCTGGCTAAGTACGCTTTGCCTCTAGCAGAGAAGCTGCTTTGTTTAGAGCTTTGTCCTGACCTGCAGCTCCAGCAGCACGCTGCATCTCTCCAGGCATTACCCTCCCTTTTACATAACATGGTGACTGCAAGACTAACACAACACTAGCCATCATCCCTCAGCCAGGATCAGGAAGAAGTAGTCAGATAATAAAATAAGGCCTCTAAGTTACCAATCTCTACAAAAGAGAAGTTCTGTTAGCAGCTCTTAAATCTGCAAAACTTTTATGCTCTCACATGGCATTTAAGCTCTTGTCCTGAGCATGCAGAGAGTCCTCCAGTTCATCTGCTGTGGCACAAGGAAGGCACCATGCTGCAGCATAGCAAAACTGGGCACAGGTCTGCTAGATTCTTGGTAGCATGAAGTCTCAAGACTTGTTGCAGTGCTGCAGGGCAGGGCTGTGAAATTAAGAAGCTGCCCTCAGCAACAAAGTGAGCTACATAGGGAGCATAGGGGCATACCCTTTACCTCACTCCATTAACAGACATCGCAACACAGGAAAAACAAAGGCCCTTATCTCGTACTCAGCCCATCAGTCTACCAAATGACAGCAGCAATCTCCAACAGAAGGACAGAGAAATAAATTCAACTGTCACTGTCAGAGACAGGAGACTCTGGAGAGTTCAGCAAAAAAGGAATACACTTGTACCTTCAAGCTCAGGGATTCAAAACCCCACAGTGGAAGCCTGAAGGGTCAGACTCCTGGTCCCTTCACACTTTGCAGCATCTGGATTTTTCAGAGTACTGGCAATAACTCATTTTGACACATTCTTCCTACAGACATCTTTCTCATTTTCTTCAGACTAGCAGATTTAATTCCACATCAGGTCACCTTGTTCTACAGCAACCAGGAGAAGCAGCATTAGCCACGCTCCACCAGAAAGATTTCTGACAGCCAAAAACATTGACACAGTGGTCTGCAAAAGATCTATAGACAACTCCCATTAGCATAAGGAGAATATATAGGACACTCATTCAATTCAGATGTGGAGAACAAAACAACCCACTGTCTCTACTGCACCTCAAATGGGGAAAATTGCACTTCTGCCCCTGCAAAAAAAGAATTAAGAAAAAAAAAGGGGGGCAGTTTCTCATCCTCCCCAGCAAACTGCTGGAAAAATACTGAGCTTGCACTGCAGTCCAAGCTTCTCCATGGAGGCCTGTGGTCAGCAACACATTCTTGCAGAGAACTGTTTCACAAGCCTCACTTTGCTGCTCCTGAGAAGTAATAATATCCCTGTGTTTATTTTCATGGGCTCCACTTCAGTGACGAGGCACTCTGCTTACTGCCCTGGGAACGGCTGCCTCACAGGTCAGTAGATCAGAACAAACATCGACTGCGGGTCAGCACAAGGCCTGCATGCCTCGTTGCTCCCAAGGCACAGGAGAAGGATGGAACCACCTAAAAAGGTGGTTTGTGGGCAGCTCTGTGCAGGCATGCAGTGCGTGTTCCACCTGGCAAGGGGCTGCCAAGCAAGCTGTAGCACACAGGCATTGGCAGCTGATCCAGGGGTAACACAGAGTATACTTGATGGTTACGTGACATTTTCCATTTTGGAAAAGTTATTTAGGGAAAATAATTTGTCTTACGGGTCCACAGGTATCTCAGACAGAGATCTGATGCAGTCACACTTATTCCCCAGAGGCCAGGCAGATTTATCTGGGGTCCATCCCACAGCTCCCCCAGCTCTGCTCACCCAGCACGTGGCTGGGGTGACTCCTGGAAGGGCTCCTCCTGCACGAGCCAGAGCACTGCCATGAGGCAGACTGAGTCTCACCATGGATATTCTTAATTGCCCAGCTGAAAGGGGTAGCACAGACATCTCACTCACAAAGCACTGCCCACAGCTACTCCAGACTAGAAGATGACAGCTCCTTGCATGTTTCATGGTCAAACCAAGAAGTGTTCTGTTCAGATGCAAAGTTCTCTCCAGAGATGTGATCTCCAAGAAGCGGCTTTTTAGAAGAGTCAGGAATACATGCTTATGAACTATCTACAGGAGCCTGTCCTGTCTCAACACCAATTCACAGAATTTAAAGAAATTTTAGACCAACTGGCTCTGATCTCTTATTATAAACCACAGAACTCAAGTTACTCACACAGCAAAACCAGCAACTTCTGAAATGCCTCTCAGTTCTACCATACATTGCAGAGATCCACCTCTGCAAGCTCAATACATACCTTTCATTTAAAGCCGTGATGGCTTTAAATCAAAGATCTCATTTGAACAAGATCTATCAGAAAAGAAATCATTAAACAACACAGAAGCTCTGCTCAGTAGAACATGTACAATCTTAGCTTGTACCAAAGAGGTGAGGCTGACAGTTTAATCCAACACAAATGCACGCTGCATTAAACGTGCACATATGCACGTCGTCCAGTTATAAAGACAAGGAGAATTAGAGTGCCTTTTGATTCAACACAGAATTACCATATTGCCTAATGCTTGTAATTAGAGGGCAGAATGGATTGGGAAGCTTACAAGCATCTCATTCAATGAGAACCAGGGGATTTGCATGTGCTGCTTGCATAAGTGCTGCAGGAACTATGAGCAAAAACGTCTGAGGAGTCAATGGGAAAGTAGATGCTGCATTGAAATACAATCATGCAATTATCAAAATAATTGAAGCAGCACAATAAGTGCTCAGTAAAGATGAGCTCCTGTGCTCATCCAGTGAAATACTCTGGAATAAATATGGATTTTCCAAGAAGAACTTCCTTTCAGGAGAAAATTATCATCAAAAATCACCCTGACTGCCTGCAAAAATGCACTTCTTTGGAATAGCTCCTCTGCAAGTGCTGGAATGGAGAAAGCCACACGATGGAAGAGCTGAGATTAGCATCTAGACCCTAGGACTTGGAAAACCCAGATTTCTGTTTTAGTGATGAGACTAACTCTCTCTCTTTCTGCTGACCTTTACTGTCCATCTCCTGGATATCCATGCCTGCTCAGCTGTCTTCTTTACTGGCAGATGTTAAAAAGCTAGCCTCCAGTTTCCCGGTGACCACAGTTGTTGGGATAAAATACTTTAGAAGTGAAAAAAAAAAAAGAAAACCAACCCAGAGTTAGTGGTAACTTTCAACTAACGCAGGCATAGAAGGACCAAACCTTATCCCAGGCAAATTGGGATAAAACTCAGTTTTACTTTGCAAACATAATTCATTGTCACTTTCTCAAACTAGCCACCAGTTTCCTGAGCACTCTCATTTGATAAATGAGGAAGTGAGCTGTGCTAATAGCCTAGCTAATTGTACAGAATGCTTCACTTTTTTGAGTGGAGGAAGAAAAAAATACAGTACACATAAAAGCAGCAATATGAGAAGGAAGATTTTCTATAAACCCATGTTTTTAGAAACCATTCAGATAGAAGCTGTGTTCTAACTTGTACACAGCTTTGTCAACAAGCACGCACAACTCAGTGCCTTAACATCAACAAGGTTCATTTCACGTGACCAAAAGCTAAAACCTTGCCAGAACACTGGCAACACTGAAGTTTGACTAGTTTGAAAAGCACTGCATTATTAACATTTACTTCTTGTGTTAAATAAGAAGGTATCAAATACAAAGCCATTTCCACTTGGTATTCATAACAATATCCCAAAGATGTTGCTTTTCAAGCATAGCAATAGCCAACAGATGCAAAACACCATCATCTATGTAAAAAAGCATATTAAACCTGGATTTAAAAAAAAAAAGTAACTGTCACTTCTATCTTATCCACATCTTAAACTAAGAAAACATGAGAAAAGCAGAATATTTCTTCATTTGCCTTAAGTATTAACACTTCCTGAAAATTTGAAATCCAGAGACACACACATCTGCATGAATAGCGCGTGCAACGTACCACCATCAAGCCTGAAATAATCACTGTAAGAATATCAACACTAGCTGTAGGACAAATGTAAATTTAGCTTTTAATCCTTCAATTTCTGCCATTTCCCAGCATCGTGTACCTCAAACAAGCAGCCTGAAGGATTATCCAGCTGAATAGTTTTAAATTTTAACAATGAACAAAACTTTGTTTAACTATAATCCAGAACCACACAAGAAATGAGATTGAAGTTATTTCCTCCTATTTAATAATCTTTTAGTTAGCATGCAAAAACAAGAAAGCTAATTTAAAATAAGAAAAGCAGAGCCATAGACCAGCAGAAGTATAAGCAACTTGTTAAATGTTATTCTCCTACTTTTCAAAGAATTCATGAGGTCATCCTATGAGGTATCCAGGTACAAACTGGTTTTCATATACACCAGCATGCAGTATCTCTCCAGAGGGCTGCACTGAAAAATAACTTGCAAGGCTCAAGTCCCTGCAGTACAATTGAATAATATGGAAAGCACACTTCGTTCAATTTAATGGCAAAGATACACTTACTTCAGTTTCACCAAAAGGTTCTTTGAGATGGCAGTAACAGATACCCATGCTACACTACCTAAGAGATCCTGAAGCTTGAAGATTTCATCACCCCCACAACACAACCAGCTACACTATAGTCACCCTCAGTATACTGTGAAATAAGGAAAGTGCTCTGTCCTAGGTGTGGGGACACTCCTAAGGAGGATATTGAAGAAAACTGAATATATTCTTGGGATCCTGTTTTAATCCAACTCTATAGAAATGCAATACCTCAGTATGAATAGGCTTTTTGCAGTGACCAAGAAAGAGGCCAACCACGTCCCCAGCAGTGTTAAAATGTGACTAATCCTTAAGGTTGCTGTAACTAAAACAGGTATCTGCCGACTGAAAAGTCCACATCCTTCAGTCACTACTGACCTACATAAGAAAGACTACAACACTAGCTTTTACTGCCATGGATTCTCAGTCAGCATTTCCTTCTGAATACACCAGACACGCTCCATGTTGTTCTACTTACTGTGAAGGTAGTCTGCCAGGTCACCACCATTGCAGTACTGGAAGAACAGAAAGCTCAGTTAACATGAAGAAAATCAAAAGGTTTCAAGTTCAGTAGACTTCACTAGGATCACAGGTGATAAATAATCACATATACATCAAAATAAGTATTCATTAAGTGGTAGAAAAAAGCTTTTCCAATAGGTTCCCTTTGTGTCACATTTCCCCTACACACCACATTGCATAATGATAAACCAGCATTAATTAGCTTTGGTGTGCATGTGTATACTTCTGTGTACATGCACAGAAAGACAAAACCAAAATAGAGCAGACAGGTCATCACTTGAAAGAGCACCAGCAAGCTGGCTAAGGAAAATTCAGGAGCAGCCATAGCTGAAAACTGAAATTCTCTACAACGTGCTCCATATTATTAGGGAAAGTCAGCAAGAGCTCAGAGTGAAGATTGAAGAGGGAAGCAAACTAGCAAAAGCTTTGCAGCTGTTTTGTGTGGATACAGTTTTCTTTCCACGCACCTTTGAAGTGCTTACTACTCAGTAACACCTACTTAGCCCTTGAAATAAGTCATTCAACTGATTAAACCTGTACCAGTATGACCTTCTGACAACAGCAATATAAAATATCCCACTGACTGCTATCTTCCCCCGCGCTGCTCCAGTTCTAAGAGGAATGCAGCTGCAGATTAGATTAGCAAAAGCATCACATGTGATGCTAAGCAGAAAGCTCTGTATGTGTAATAAACTCATCTGCTTAATTCATGTTAAATAAAAAGAAAAGAAAAAAAAAAAAGACACTCACCTCCATAACCAAGTAGACAGAATTTGCCACCTCCTGGGGAAAGAGAAAATGGAAAGAAAGGATTTATGCATCAAAATACTTCACATGCCTTACAGCAGCTCACTTTTATTTCAAACAGGTGAAATGCTCTCTAAGTAACAGATACTGGAGGAATTCTGTTACATATTGATTATTGAAGGATCACTTCCTTTCTAAGCATCAAGTACTTCTCCCCAGTTTAAGCACATTATTCCTTCCTGAGCATGCACCTGTTAACAAAGCAGATCTCCTGTATTGTGGTTTGGGTCTTAATGTTCCTTTCTGGCTGTTGGGATTAACACCCAAACACAATGCAGATGCTGGCACGCTATTATCTCAGAGCCTTAATCATTTCCACATTTAACACAGACCTCTAGAGCAGCTATGCCCACATGAGCAGCCCTCGTCTGGAACAAAAAGATAAGAGCAATGCATGCTGGGGACCTGCGTTTCAATCCCCACGTAGGAAAGGTGCTTAATGGGAAGAGCAGATGGTGAAGGTTTCTGAGGGACACCGTGTCTTTCAGCTCCCTGTGAGGCCAGCCCCAAGCATGCAGTGTGATTGTGATACAGGGCTGAGAGCAGGAGCACAGCACAGCCTGCAGCTCAGCACCACCAGCTCAGCACAAGGCAGTGTCCAGGCTCACAGCAAGTCTCCAAGTCAGTGTTTGCAGCCTGCACGCAGTCCCTCATACCACAACAGTACTTTTCATAGAGGCTCCTTACTGAGCAGGCTGTAGACACTACAGCTCAGCAGCACCTCTAACCCATTAATACGTACAGTGCCAGCAGGGCTCAGGAAAGCCTATTATTACCTTTTTAGAAAATGAATAGGCAATAGAGCTTACATATGCTAAATCCAGAAGTTATTACTAGTATCTTCTAAGTTATTAGCTAACAACTAGCATACACTGCATAGCTTGGTTATTTTTCCTCTGTGCTTTATTTAAAGACTGTGCAAACATATCATAAAGCAAGTCACTGATTTTTAGTCACCAGCGTGTACAGTGACGGGGTTAAATAAGGACGCAGGCAGAAAAGGGAGATGCTTTGGTCAACTTCCCCAGCAACAGTGACAGCAGTGGGTTCATCTCACAGCACAGAGCGAGGAGATAAGAAGGCGCTGCCCAACAAGAATCAAAAGAGAAGAGGTAACTTCCCAACCATCTGCTGGCAACAGCACCCTCTGCCCATCCCAGTCTTATTGGGGAACATTCTTTGCTGATTATGTATAACATGAGCCTCACCAAATTTGTCTTCAATACCCATTGTTTCTGGTGGGAACTGAAATCGCCTTCCTTTGATTTGGAAAAATGCCCACAAGTGAGAACTGGAAGCATGGTTTTCTCTGTGGCCACGTGTACATTAACAAACTGCAGAACATATCACAGCAGCAGTGCAGAATGGAACAACCAACGCCAAGGACTCAACTTCAACACCAAACACACTGCAGGGGGCTTATTTTGTAGAGGTATTTTGCAGGGAGTGTCAGCTTCCACAGTTTGCTAGCTGTTGGTACCTGTGAGCACAGTGCTGGAGCCCACCGCCTTCCAGCTTTCCTTCCTTCGTGAAAAACCCCATTTGTGGGCACAGAGACCACATGAGCTGAGCCAGGGCTTTAGCAGCATGCAGCTATGGGAGCCAGCACCCCACTGTGTGCACACTCACTGCAGCTTCAGCACTCTCAGCTCACAGATGCCTACAGCAGGGATGCGACAACTTCCATATTTGCAACTTCAGCATTTTAAGACTTACCAGACAGATCTGTAGGAATTTTACCACAAAAGCTAAACATTT
Source organism: Phasianus colchicus (assembly GCF_987193195.1). Taxonomy (NCBI): domain Eukaryota; kingdom Metazoa; phylum Chordata; class Aves; order Galliformes; family Phasianidae; genus Phasianus; species Phasianus colchicus. The sequence goes on along the minus strand of NC_143453.1, from coordinate 10,746,887 downwards.
ATTCAGGAAGAGCCCTAGAAAAAAGTCATGCTTGGCACAAGCCTTCAGCCAGTAGCTTACAGTGGCTAATAAAGGAAACAAGGAAGGAAAGAGATCCCTGTTTTCTCAAATGGGCCGATAGACTTCTCTTAGGCTGATTCAGCAGCAAAAATTATTTCTTCCCTTTTTTTTATCCTTCATGGTACTTATGATTCATTCATTCGTTCAACAAACAGGAAAAAAACACCACAAGGCAAACTTTGCAGGCTACTAGTCTCTCTGAAAAGCATCAAAATGCCCGACTCATTTCCACACCAGTAACAAGAACAACATCACAGTTGGTTCTGTTTCTGCAGAGGCTTATGTGCAAGAAGTGCTGCAGACAATTTATTGCCATGTGCCAGCCCTGCAGTCAAGGCCAGCCCTACCACTTGCCTATGGATCTGCACAGAAATGACACCCTACTTCCCTCGTCACAGTGCTCCAGCAGTACCCTGCCACAACAACAATAAAGGCCTCTGCCAAAGACATCAAGCTGATAATTAATCAGTCTGGATCAGTGCCTGACTTGCAGTTCTTTCAGCAGAGGCCCAAGAAGTGAAGTTACAATTTAATTGAGTGTAAAAACAGGCAATAGGCTCTACTGTCCACAAACAACACACATCTGCCAACAGAGGACAAAGAAATAAAGAAACTTCATTTAGCAACACAGCAGAAATCACCTCGGGACAGCATTTGTTCAGATCCCCCACTGAGGCACTGAGCGATGAGGTTAGTGATGCTGAGGCCCAGTAGTCCTGTCTCCCTTTACATTCTCTCTCCACCCACACAGGAAGGTGACATGATCCTCTTCTTGGAAAGTGTCTTCTTTAGGTGTGTCCAAAGGGAAACATCTGGGTGTACCCACACTTAGTCATCCTCCTGCCACAGCTTAAAAAGGCTGCAAGAGGAAACGCAGAGAGGTCCTCCCCTGCGCTCTACCCCAGCTCCTAGCCTGCTACCAAATTTAGAAAGACGTTCAGGGAGGGGAATAAAAAGTTTAATTACACAATACTCCAAAGCCCTCACAGCAGTGCTGTATTTTCACCCATCTGCATGGAATCAGTGTTGTAACAGATGCTGAGGTAACAACTCTGCAAAGAATGGCTTCCATCTCACGTAACTCATCTCTTCCAGGAGGGATGGGGTGCAGAAAGAGGATTTGGAAAATGAGCACTGCTGTGTGTTACACCCATGTGCTGCACACCTCCTGGCTGGCAAGGCTCCTTCTGCATACAGGAGGGAATATGCATGTACTCCAGTCCTCAGAACCATTCTTGTTGCCGTCCTGGAGAAAAGCACATCAGTGCCAGATTGGTCAGCCTCCCTCCGACAAGGAGCTCCTGTTTTGTATCTCCAAGAAGATCCACCACCATGTGCTGCCTAATGCTGTCTCTCAGCACCTGCAGCAGCTGCCAAGCAAAGATAATCACCTCAGAGACCTTTGTGAACAAGGCTAGACCTCACCAGTTGTACCAGCCAAACAGAAACACAAAACACCGGGTTAACCTGACAGTGGAAGATAAAGTTGACACCAACTGAAAGCTAAGCTTAACACTGAGGGTTTTTGTTTGTTTTAAATGCCACTTCCCCCGCTTGCTGCAGCAGAATCTCAGCACAGAGGTACGCTGCATCCTCCGGGTTCTCATGAAGCCTGTGTCCTTCTGGCATAGGAGCTCTACTCATCCCTCTTCTGAATGCAGCACTGAGTCATGAACATCAGCTGTAACAAACAGAATTTGGCTTTACAGACACACCTCCTAGGCCAGAGACACCTGGAAAAAAGTCTTTTGTTGTGGCAGTGGCTCCCGTGCCAGCTGGGCTCAGCAGGCAGAACCTGCAGTTCTCAGGAGAGGAAAAAGTCTCCCAACAGCAACCTTTGAGGAGGAACAGAAAGCCTTCATGCCATGCAAGGATTATCTCGACACAATTATTTGAATGGAAGCAAGATAAGAGACAATAGCAACATTAATCTGAGTTATGGGAGCACCTACCAGTGCTCACCCTCAGCAAAAGGGATCTAAAACAAAAACGTAGGAGACATTCATGTGCCTCTTGAGCCCTTATAGAAAGATGAAAAATAACTCAGAGCCTACTGCCTTCCTGTCCTGCTCCCTCTATCCACTCTTTCTGAACTTTATCAGTAAAGAACTCAAGAACACTTCAAGCAGTTTCATATTCAGGAGATAACAATTAATTCACGTGAGAGACAAAAGAAGAAAGTATTCATTCACCCCAATATACTCTCCTTTCTGCACAGAGGCACACTATACTACAGAAAATTTCTTACACCCACATGAAGCTTTAAGGCCAGACAAAAGCATGTTTTAGGACAGTGCTTTAGAATTCAAGCTGTGCAGTCAGCAATGTCCTGCTCCATAACAAGGAACCACGGTCACTTCCCTCTTGTGCCAAGGCCACACTGGAATGAAGAGAGCAGCTTTGGGCTGTGGCAGCAGTCACACAAGCACAGTTGAGGAGATGGTAAGCAACCAACAAATGCCACCATGCAACAGCCTACTCAGTATTTTTGCTTGTTTTGGAGATCTGAGTCCAGCAATAAAGCCTGCTGTTACTCTCTGGGAAGTGTTCTAACCAGCTCAGTACCATCTGCAAATCTTCAACATACCAAGAGAACAAGGGCTCCCAGTGCCTTCGTGCAGCTCCTACAGTGACAAAAGTAAGACCCAAAGAGGCCCAAAGACTTCTACAACCGCCCTCAACTACATTCTGCTCCTACAGACTTGACATCTTGTTCCAGGATTTGCAGCATCAGTCAAGATACAGGGCAAGCAGAAGGGAGGCTCTGCAGCATAGAGGTTTGTGGACACCATGCTAAAGGTACAATTTCTATAGCATCATGAGAAGTTGCAAAGGCCAGTGCTACTCCATTTCAGGCACTATGCTGTTTTCTGCATATGAAACAGAAGAGATGTTTCAGTGCAGCTCACACTTAGTGCAGGTTATTAACAGCAGGAGACCTATCCTCTGGTTCTGCACGGGCTTCAGGAAGGGAGGAAAAAATACTTCCCATACAATCAAATCCCCTAGCAACAGTCCTGAAGTCTGACTATGTGACACCTAAAAATGAACAGGGTACTGTCTCTTCTGTGGAGTTACAGTTTGCCAGGCAACTAATAAGAACAGCAGAACAGCTATAAGACAGCTCAGCCTTTGAGATTCAAAGGAACTCCACCACTCCCTTTCATGAAGGTGGGCTCCAGCTCTTCCATCTCCACTGGTAGCTATGGCCCCAGTGAGCAGCAGCCAGCCACATAGGATCACTTCAGGCCCCAAACCAAGCCTCACCAAGCAGTGCACTCACTGAATGACATAACAGCAGCACTTGCAGAGCCCAAACAGAAGAGCACAGCTCCTTCAGAGGCATGCGAGGCCTCTGCAGAACAAGCAGCACAGCAAGCCAAAGCTGCAAGCTGTATCTGATGTTAACCACAGAAACCAAACCAAGGATTAATGTCACAAGAGCAGAGAGAAGTGGCAGATTCAACAAGACGCAGAGCTTCAAGGTGAGACCAGAGGCACACACCACAGCAAATTAAAGACTTTTGCTGCTGGGACACCAGAGAAACAGTCACTTCTTACAGCACCGTCTGGGGGTAGGGCTGTGTCACCTGCAGCAGCTGATGTCTCTGGCTGGCTCTTAGGGCACTACGAATGCCTCACAACATGTCACAGACCACAGAGGAAAAGAGTAGCAGAGTTCTGAGAAGCTGGGACATACTGACATGGAATGGCAAATGCAGTTATACCCCTGCTAACAAGGATGAGTCCAAGAAGCTTTTGGTTCAAAGAAGCAACTGTCTCATTGCACATGGCAATGTACTGTGCTAATGCTGGCAAGAGAAGAGACTTCAACATTTTGAACATAAGATACTGAAGATCCAATTTGCTTTTCTATATTTTTTCTTCATCTCCTTTTTATTACACAGTCACTTTATAAAATGAGCATTTAAGGTTTGCTCCCTTGCACACCAAGGGTCTGGCACACTGCTGAAGGCTTCAGCTAGAGTCAAACTCACCAAGACAAACTTATTGAGGGAGGTTCAAGTCCAAGCAAAGCTACTCAATCTGGAAGTTTGATTTTAGAATCAGTGAGTTCAGTTCTACTAATAGAGTTGGGAACAGCTTGGATTTTTTTAATAGCAAATCCCATAAATGCTTAACCTGATATCCTGCAGGAGATTTTTTTTTTTTCTTTTAATGCAACTGTAGAAACCTCAGGCCCAACCCCCACTGGATTTTTGATTTTTATATGGCTGCTGCATGACTAGCTGGCTCTTGCTAGCTTCCTTTTCATACACATTTAGGAAAGCAGACACACTCACAGCACAAAGGCATTGTAACAAGGAACGTAAAGAAAAAGTCTGGATTTTCTTTCAGAAAACAGTCTTAACTTAAGAGGAAATATATCCAGTTACCAGAAGCCAGAGAAACAGGGCTTTAACCTGCAGCATTTCAAAAGCAACGAAAATAGAGTACACTTTAACACACTGGCTACAATTGTCAGTTAAACTGAAAATAACTACCAGTCACACAAAGGAAAAAGCCCCCACAAGAAAGTTACCTAACTGTTAGCTCTGCCTGCAGCGACATTACAAGGCATTCACAAAGGAAACAAAAGATATGCCTTAAACCTCCCGGATGGCACACTGCAGCTCTGCCTTACACCGCCTCACCCTGCAGCACTGCGGGCCACCAAGGCACAGCCAGAGGGCTGGCAGGCCTCTCCTTGCCTGGCCATGTAACACACTTTTCTAAGTGAGATCTCTAAAAACTTGAAATTCAGCATCTTTCATTCCCTGCAATTGAAACATACTGTCTGGTTGACGTTACTACGCCAGCCAGCTCCGCTGACCTAATTCCACCCATTATTCTGATGCTAGGAGACAAGCCAGGTGTTCCTGCAGCCAGACAGAATATTTTTGCCCTAAGCCACCAGTGATGCAGAATTTGGTTTATTTCACTCAGCCCTCCCCCCAAAACAGCCTTAGTATTAAAGCAAAGGCAGCGTTGAGATCCTCACTCCCCATTTTGAGAGCATCTCTTCACATTTATGGTGGCATTTAAAGCCTGCACACCATAAAGCAGGAGACGTTCACACCATTAAAGCACCACTCTGCAATATGTTCACCACAAAAGCAGCTCTGAAGTTATCTGTTGGCAGGTAGACTGAGTTCAGTCCTGCTCAGCCATCATTCAGGGGCATTCTTCCTGTCCACATACTTAGGAGGCACCTCTTCCCATCCACCTTACTTCACCCATTCCAACCCAACGTGTTCAGCCATCACAAGGACTTGCTCAGAGGAAATTTTCCTAAAGGAAACACTGACGAAGCTTAAGGAAGAGCTGCATGAATAGCACCTCAGCTGCTACCAGAGCCTTGCTGTCAAACTGCGAACACAGCAGCCTACCAGTTTCCAATTACTCTTGGGAAACATTCCTTAATCCATCACCATAGTCTGAGTAATGCTGCCTTCCAAGGGAGCTCTAAAGGCTATTAACCTTTCAGGTTGCTGGCTCTCCCATGACATCCTGATCATGTGAGAAGAACCCAGGTATGTGCTTTACATACAGGATGAGTAAAACGGGGATCATCACTTCAGAAATGCAGCAAAGCCACTCCCTCTAAAAAAAGCCCAATGACTCCTCTAAGGTCTATATTTAGTGGTCAACATTTGCTAGATGTTTCTGTCACCGGCACAGTAGAGTACTCAGCTAGTGAAGTCAACATAAAACAAAGATCAAGACTGTAAAACACTCTACTTGCCATAAACATAGACATTTTGATTCACTAAACTCTCAACCATCTTACAGAGCTACTGGCAGAGGGCAGATGGATTTTCCATCCTTTCCCCCCTTCTAGCTCTAAATAAGGCAGACTCAATCTTCAGTAAGAGTGACACCCCCCAGCAGATGCGAGGATGCTGACAGAGCAGGACAGCAGACACACCACCCTCAGCCACAGCACAAACAGAAGGAGGATTGCTTGGCAGCATGCGGGAGAGCCTGTGCTGCACACCCACTCACAAGGCAACATGCCAGCCTCACTCAAGGATAGAATTAAAGCAGGATTTAACCAGGCAGCCTGCCTGACCTCAGGAGTGTGATCTGCCTGACAAAGAGTGCCTTCTTAGTCATCCCCAGTGTCACAGCAGAGCCTTGTCTCCTGAGACATGGCACCCAAAGAGTAATGCCCAAGGAACAGCAGATCCCACATGAGGTGGCACAAAGTGGTGGTGGGGAAGGTGTCACTGCAGCACCACTGATTCATCTGGCAGCATGCAGACCAGCAAAGCACTGCAGCAGGAGCAAGCAGTGCTGGAGGGCACACCAAAGGACACTGCTGCTCAATAAGCAGTGCCAGGGGACACAGAAGGTGAATTGGCAGCTAGAGGCAACATCAGGAAAGGATGATGAAGCAGAGAGCATAACATCACTGTCCCAAAAGCCAGGATCCTATTGATTATAGGGATTTTATAGAAAGCAACAATGAAATAAGCCTTGTAGAACTTGGCCCCAAAGAGCAGCCCAGGTTAACTAGTCATTCAGCCAAAGAATGTTTGTTCTGCCACCCCATGCCTGAATCCACGTGCACAAGAAAAACTGCACTGCAAGAACTCCCCGGTCCTTGACTCCTCAGCAGGTGCTCCAGGTGATACAGTCACCCCAGCAGAAATATTTTTGGTGAGTCTTTACTGCACGAGTGATTTCAGCATTTCTCTGAGCTCATCCCTAGCTGATGAGTGTACCAACTCAACATAAAATTATGGAAAGCAGACCCTCAGGTAACTGAGGCTGAATTAGAAACTGTGTGATATTAACAGCTACTTTTCTACAACCAGACTCACACACACACACAAAAATTATATATATACACACACACATATATACATACCCCCACAAAATCAGCCATAGCTTAGCTGCCTTAGGAAGCTCAGATCACAGCACACACCTAGGAAAAGTGGTCCTTCTTCCCATTTCATATAGGAAAATGCTTTTTAACATCCAAAGGATGATTTATGTCCAGGAATAGCTAATTTCCTGCATGCCCGGGGCAGCTGGGCTAGGGCTGCTTTGCAACAGTCACATTATGTCTTCAGCTGGCACCTATTCAACCAAGCCTCTTTGTATAAGAAGAGCACAGGGAAGAAAACAGTGCTGGAGGAAGCAGTCCAGATCACAGACCTTTCAGGATCCAACAAGTTCAAAAGTTACCTTAGCATCATTCAACCCTATTAACTACTCAAGTAATCTATGACCAGACTCAGATTCAACATCTAGTGTTAAAAAAAAAAAAAAACACACAAAAGTGAGACTCATAAACCAGACTACATGCTGCCAAGCTTTTACTGTCAGTATGCACAAAAGGTTCAGCTGATCCTCACTGCTTTTAAAGTTCATGCTGTAAGAAACATGTTCCAAACCAAGCTCCTGTACAGTGGAAATAGCTGTATCCTTGTTGTCATTAATTTCCACCTTAATGAACAAGGATTCATTGGCTCTCTTCAAAGAGTAGTAAGACTACTGCTTTCCAGATGTCTGCATTACTGCACTCCTCTCAACTGCAGCAGTCTGGAAAATCCCAGCCTCTGCAAGCCAGTTGAGGAGTGAGCAGCTATTCAGTAGCTACTAACACACCCTGAACAGAGAAGAATCTGGTTTTCACTTTATGCCAAACATCTCCTGTGCCTAGGAAAGATCTGCACAGACACTAAACACAGAGTGCTTTCAGAAGTGCAACAAAATATGGTTTATCCATTTCTTGAGCAGGGGTTCTCTCTTTAGGCTCCTCAACTACTCACAGCATCTCTCATTAATATATGAGCACATAATAATGGAAATATGCATATTTCATTTTGCGAGCCGCTCTCACATAATGGTGCTGCTCTTAGGACTCCAGCAAGGGGATCTATAAAAGTCCAGACACTGCACTGCTGTGCATGAAACATTCAGCAGTACTAATTTATCCCCTGTAAGTGCCTTATTTTGTGATATTGTGTCATAGGTCTTTGTCAGTATTTATGAGCCAAGGAGGAACGTGACAATTTTTCCATAAATTGAAGAATAAGTGTGCCAGTGGTGTGAGCTGCTGTCAGTATTAAATATCAACTCTGTAAGTGCTTGTCTGAGGCAAATCTGGCATTATATCAAAAATCTTCACTTGTATGAGGCCTACTTAGCATTAACTTGTAACTAGGAAAACGTAAATGAAAGCATTACTGGGTGCAATCAGTGACTTACAGCCACTGTGGGTTTGGCAACCATTTCCTTGTGTGCAAGGAAGATGTGAGAAAACGTTCAAGTCACTGCTGAGAGGATGTGCAGAGAAAAGGAAGACAAAACACAGTGACAAAGCTATAGGGCAACAGTAAGATTTGCAGAAGCTATTTTTTCCTTTTTACTCTTTGATGTTGTAATAGAAAAAAAAAAAACCTCCACAGCTTTAGAAAATCTACAGGGAAGGGCTGGCAACTGCCACAGTGACATACGCAAGGGTAAACTTGCACATATCTATGAATGAAGCAGCTATAAATGAAGATGAATAAGCAATGGTCTTTCCCACAGAGGAAGGCAAGGTGGGCAGAAGCCAGCCCTCTGCAGCACTGCACTATTACCTCTGCAGGTAATTTGCTCTGACATGACTCCTGTAACAGCTGGGCATTCATCACACACCAGCTGTGCTGTGCAGGCCGCTGCAGGCTGGGTCTGGCCACAGGCCAACGGGCAGCAGAGGGGATCTCACACCCTGGAGTGCCACATCCCCATAGCACAACCTCCATCACCTCATTCTGCCCGGCAAACCAAACCAGCCAGGCCGCAAAGCAGCGTGCCCGGTGCTGGCAGCTAACAAACACAACACAGCCCAGCCCATAGAGGAGCTCTGCTCAGGGCAGCCCCAGCTCCTCGCCTCAGCCCGGGGGCGGGCAGCGAACAGGTGGCCTCTCATCACCCAGAGGGCATTTCCAAGAATCGATCCTGTTCCCAGCGTCCTGTCCTCCCTGTCGGATCACCCCAATCCCCCCCCGCCCGTCCACCCGCTCTCAGCACCGTCACACGCTTCGTTTTCCAGGAACCCGAGGCGCGAGGCGATGTGGCCCTCAGGCCTCAGAGCCTGGAGGGGGGGGGAACTACAGCACCCAGCAGGCATTGCGGCCGGGCCAACCAATCAGCCATCGCGCCGCGCGTGACGCAAGTCACCGCAGCCAATCGGCGGAGGAGGAGGAATGTCAACAAACACCGGCCTCGTGACACCGGGCGCTGTGCTGGGGCCGCGTCCCCCAGGCCGCCCTCCGCTCCCTCTGCCAGCAAACTGAGGGTTTCCGTTTCACGCTCTGATCCTGCAGGGTTTTTCTTAAAGAAAGCATCGCTAATGCCACAGAAATAGAACCCTGCTAGGCCACGAAGCAGGTTAACAAAATGCTCCAGGGAAAGAAAAGTCACTGGAGCAGTCGTGTTTCAGAGCCCTTTAGATAGAGCTGGTTTTGAGGGAAAAAGCAGCTGAGGGAAACCACAGCCATCTAAAAATGCCTGCTGCAATTTTTAAACGCTTACTGATTGCCACAAGGACAGCAGAAAAACGCTGATGGAAATCCTCAGGAACGGAGGGCAATCATATGCTACAAAGTCATACTCACACTATTTCTACACTGTCTGGGAAAAATGAAACTTTCAGACCAGAGAAAGAAAAGTAAGAGGCAGGAGTGCCCAGAGCAACTCCTGCAAGTTTTGTTTCTAACATTTTAAGAACTTAGGATCTTCCAGCACATTCATCACACATTGCATTTTGCTGCATAAGCATCCTGAGAACCAGAGTCCCACCCCAACTCCCAGCTGCAGAAGTCTTAGCCTCCAGAGCACAGTCCATACACAATATGTGTGTCACGCTGTCCAAGGAGAACAGAGAGAACAGAGCTTCCCCTATCTTGAGAGAAGGCCTTTTCCCCAGAACACCTATATTTGATTACAAACATCTGTCAAAAAAAACAAAATGCAAAAACTCTACTTAACCTCTCCCATATCTAGAATGCTTCGCCATAATTGAATGTACTTACCTGGAAGTCATACAAGGCAACGATGTTTTCATGTTTCAGTTCCTAGAAAAAAATTAAACAAAACAATAAGCTCAGAGCAACAAAGGGCATAGGTAACAAAGACTGTAAGAAAAGAGCTCTGTTGGCCTTTACCTTAAGTATTTTAATTTCCTTGCCCAGCAGAGTCTGTGATTTTGCAAGGTTCTTCTTGTTAATGCATTTCACAGCTACTTCCAGCTCAGGTTTCTGAAAGGGGAAAAGCGCACGTGTAATTCAGAGCATATTTCCCCGTTAGCACAGGCCGGGTGAGCAGCCTCCATCAGGGTGCTGGCACTGCTGGAAGGCGTCCTGCAGCACCAGGAAAGGCCTCTGCTCCGTGCCCCAACGCATGTTCAGACTTGCCTCGTCCCGAGCTGTGCCAGCACAAGCAGAAAAGCCCGAAGTTTGGGGTTTTGTTGACGATTATCCCCTTATTTAACCGCTAGAAAGAAAGGCTGTGGGAACCACGGCTTATCCCAAGCCCTAACACCGCCAGGCCCGCAGCGAGCTGGCTTTCCCTGCGCTGTGCAACGAGCCGCTTCCCCTGCCGGTGGGAGCACGGCGGGAGGCAGAACGGCGCAGGGAAAGAAGCGAGGACAAAGCGGGCCCGGCCTCAGCGCCACCCGGAGCGCTGCCCCCAGCCTGGCACGAACCAGGCGAGGAAGAAAAAAAAAAAAAAAAACCACGGTAAAAATCGTCTGAAGGGCCGGCTCACCTCTTTGTGCCTGCCTTTGAAGACGACGGCGAAGGCTCCGTGTCCGATCAGGTCCTTCCTGCTGAACTCAAACTTCCCCACCGTCTCCATGGCGCTGCGGGCGGGGGAACCGCGGCCGGGACAACTTCGGGGCCGGGAAGCGGCGCTGAGGGCGGTGATGGAGGAGCTCCCTCGAAAGAAAATTAAATCTCTCCCAATCAAAAGACGGCGGAACGGCCTCCCCCCCCCCCTCCTCCCGGTGAGCAGTCAGGAGCTGGAGACTCGCTGGAGGGGGAAAGCCGCTCTCCTGTCAGCCCCTCGGCAGCTCGGCATCTGGCTCCGCTCCCCCGCCTCGCCTCCGTCCATGGGCCGCCTCTGCCTGCGGGGCTGCGCGCTGCTCATTGTTGGCGGCCGGGAGAAGTTGGCTCTCAGCAGCGGGCCTCCCCCATCTCCTCCTCGGGACGGCCGGCGCTGCTCCTCCGGCGGCCGCTTCAGGAGCCTCTCCCCATGCCGAAGCCCGGCCCTGCCCGCCCCGCAGGCGCGGCTTGGCGGCGAGTCCACCTTAAACGCGATCCACCTTAACGGCCAGTCCACCTTAAGCGCCGATCCACCTTAAGGGCCGCCTGCGCCCACCGCCCTCTCGTATCCAGCGGCTCGGGGTCACCCCGAGGTTCCCCGCCGCCCCTCCGGGCCTCCAAGTCGCCCGCGATCGGACAAAGCTGTGCGGAGCGCGGCGCCGACGGGAGCACGGCCGACCCTGGCGATGGCCGCGCAGGCGCGGTGCGCGACAGTGGGGGGGCACGGCACGGCACGGCACGGCACGGCACGGCACGGCACGGCACGGCACGGCACGGCACGGCACGGCACGGCACGGCACGGCACGGCACGGCACGGCACGGCGGCCAGCCGAGGCGCTGGGGGCCACAGCTCGCCCATTTAAAGGTGCCGTGGCACTGAGTCACGGGCACGTCCGCTCGGCGCGCTGCTCCTGGCGCTGCGGGGGGCTTCTAGTGCCGCCTGCCCCTTGTCCACAACCCTGAGTCCTCCAAAGTCTTTCAGAAATGACCAAAACAAATGGTGAATTTCTCAACGTTTAGTCCCAAAAGCACTTGCTGGGCCCCAGGTCTGCCAGCACCCCTGGGTGCTCCTCCTCCTCCCCCGGCTCCTGGCCTCACACAGCTCACTCACCTCTGCTGCTCTCTGTCGTCCTCTGGGAGCGGCAGGACGGCCCTCAGCCCCCGCACCCAGCGCTTCTTTCTATACCCCTAACGCACCCCGTGTCCCTGTCTGCATCCTTATCAAAGCTCCCACATGAGAACAAAATATTCCAGCACACATCTCAGGCCCTGCTGTGCATTTTGCTTTTTGCTCGCTGGTGTGGCACTGGTTGGTGCTGGCAGGGATGCACCCAGATGCCGTCAGCTCGTCCTGTTGTCATAAGGTGGCTGTGCAAACAAGGCTCTCACAAGGCCGACACGCAATGCTCCCCGTCGTGACACCCAACAGCTGTGGTTATCGCTGCTTGGGGCAGAAGTTGGGAACAGGCAGCACCTCCACAACTTGCTCTGAAGCAGTGGTTGGAACAGCTTGTGGGCTGTGGGCTGCAGCCCCTCGTGCTGCAAAGCTCACAGTTGGGTGCTGTTCGGAGCTTAAAACGCTGCTGGAAGAACAGCAGTGTGCCCCAGACCCAGATACAGGCATTGCAGTGGTTGATGTGAGGTTATTTGCACCTCCAGCTCCAGCAGTTACGAGCACGAGTTCAGTGGGATTTGTCCACGTGAAGCAGGCAGTTTGTGCGTTCGGCAGTGTCTGCTGGGACCTTTGAACCAACGCAAGGCTGGGGTTTCTGTGTGATTTCAGTGCTGCCAATTAAAAAAAGGTTACCTTTTAAAAATACTGTGTGCTTCAGCTACTTGTGTGCTTTCTCACTCCTAGGCCTGCGCTCCCCACAACTTCAGGCTTTTGTCAATGATCGCAAGGAGTTATTTTAAAAGTAAACACAGTAAAATGGCAAGCGTTACAAAACTTTCAAAATCAAAATCAAGCTACTCAACAAATAACCCGCACAGGAATTTGCCAGCTGTGTAAGAGCCACTGTTGTTAACACAGAACATAACACTTGCAAAAGTTTAAGGCAGGAAGTGAAGAAAGCATGTTGAAACGTTCCAAGTTGGCAAAATCTCATGTCCTCCTTCTCTGGGCAGCAGCCATGGTCCCAGGGTCAGAAGCTCAGTGCTGCACAGCTGTGCTGGGACCAGGGGTGCCCACAGCTGCTGCCTCTATGGTGCCATCACAGCAGACGTGCAGCTCCTGCATGGCACAGGAGGAGGCTGATACAAATGCTGTTCAACCAGAGGCTGAAATCTTTGTCGTGTACTGCATGTGCTTGTTTGTTCCTGTGTGTGCTGAGGGCTGCAAAAAGAAATGTGTAATCTAAATAGGTTTTATGAAACCTGCGTTCTAACGTTGCCTTTGGCACATATAGCCAGGCAGTAAACTCCTCTCCACTGACATTTATTATCATTCTAAGCGAAGTACTTTTGTTTATAAGCATGCTTGAAGGCTCACTGGGCAGCATTCTGATGGAGAAGGAGGGCTTCAAAGCAGCACAAAAATACTGAAGGTGTTCAGAGGTCTCTACAAGGGTGCCCAGCATGACCTTGGTATCGACCACTTAACATTTGTTAAGCACTTAAAGGGCACTCCAGCTTGTCTTCCAAAAATAGACTAATGAAAAGATTTCAACAAACTTTGCAGAGATTTTAGATTTCCAGTTGACAACTAATACAGTACAATGCTACTTGACAGCAAATTCAGTGCATCCTGAAGACACGTTATTAGCAAAATGCTTGTTGATGTTGGAACAAAGAGGGCTGAAAGACTTCTTAAATCATAGAAGAATTCCTCACAATATTTTTTTTTCTGTGGTTTGCTGATTAAATACTTATGCTCTATCAATTCCTTCCTGATGTCCAGAATTGAGTGAGTGTATTTAGGCCAGCATCCAAAGCATGTAAATTCTGCTCTCCTCTTCTAGTCTCCCATTTGCTAATGGTATGAATGCTATCACTAACAGGTATCCAGCTACTTCCTCAGATGGAGGCAAAACACACATTTCAACTTACTAATGGATGGCTGAGGTAAGGCCTACTGCTGTGATTTATGGTGGGTGGAGAAAAACACAAGCATACACCCAGCTGTGGGAACCCTCACAATATTTTCTCAAAATTCTTTTGCAAGTTCATACAACTTTATCCTTTTCTGTAATTCGCATGTGAAGACAAGCAGTGAGACAGCTGATATCCTGGTGATTCAAATGATACTCTTTTCCAATAGCGTGTTGTAATCAGCAGTCATAAATATATCTGTTTCTGTCTACAGGAATCCAGGAGTGCCATCCATCCTTACCTCAGGGCTGCAGAGGTACACTGTAATTATCTCTGCCCCTGGCTTGCTGCTGTGGAATTGGTTAAAGCTACAGGATTACGTGGGCATTGTGTGCGAACAAGAAAACCCAGCAAAAAGATTTTGAAGGAAAACAGAAGAGAGACTTTCCTCTAGGCCTAAATTGTTCTCGTCACTGTCCAACATATGGGTAAATTAACTGTATGCTCAACAGTGAAAGGCGTGGGGGAATCCTTGGCTGGATACCATCATAAGAGCAGGTTATTTCCATCAGCATATATCTCTTTTGACATCGAAGTTCAGCAATACACAGAGGGAATCTCCACTGCACTCCTCTGTGATCTTTCTGTACACGGTTATTGCCTCACAGAGGCAATAAGGTCTCAGCCAAACATACCAGTGCTTCTGGAAGAAGGGAAATGCCAAACTGTGAGGCTTGAGCACATGAGCAAGATGTGGCTGCACATGGGCTGAGACTGTTAATTGGCTACACATCTCCTCTTCATGTGAAATGGAAGCTTCAACCTCAAGATGAGCTTTAAGATGAGCTGTGGTGCAGCCATAGGTGGACACAGAGGCAGTGCTGCTGCTGGGTAATAAATTTGCCTTGCAAAAATGGCAGCATTACATCTTGAAAATTATTTTATTTCTTGGCCAAAAAAGATGGGCAGCCTAGCACGAGAGGAGTGATAAAGTATGGCTTAGCTTCAGAGCACATCTGGATGAAAAGCAGATGCTATTTTTGAAGATTAAAAATTGAATTAAAATTTTGACGTATTTAAGCAGTAACACACACAAACTTCCTAATAGCCAAACATAACCAGAAGTATCTGGGCAGAGCCAAAACCAGCCTGAATGCTGGCATTTTTGCCAGATCCAGCAGGAAGGAGCAAAAGAACTGAATATGCAGTGCTTGGCTGAGAATCGCTTGGTGGAAGGGAAACACACAGGTCCACAAATATCTCCACAGAAAAAGCAAATATTAGCTTAGCATTAATGGAATAGAAGACAAGCTGCAGGCTGTATTTAATGGAAAATTAAAATTACATCTTTTAATCTTACTCATTGTGGATACCTGTGTGTAAGTTTGATTCCGGCCCAACTATCAGTAAGGGCAAAACTCAGATCTCAATGGCACAGCACCAGGCTAAGTGCGTGCTGAATGCAGCCGTGTCACAGAGCCTTCCTGGAGAGGCTGAATGGGTAAATTTATTTGGAGTCCTGACACCATCTGTAAGTTTACAGCAGTTCTGTTAAGTTATGTTAGGAGTATTTGTTCATGTCTCACACAGGATCTGTGGAAACAGCATTCCAACTCCAGGAAAGCTCTTTTAACTGAGAAAGGGAGTGATGCCCCACTCACAGCAGCAGCAGCTTTTGGTGTTGGAGGCACTGAACTAAGCGATGGAGTTCAGAACCTACAACTAACTGCTCACAGCTTTGCAGTTGTGCACACAGCCGGATCAGACCTTTAGATGACACCTAAACATGGACAGCATGGCTGGAAGAACTGAAAGTTTGAACTCAGAGCACAGACTGCATTCCAATGGCAGCTGCCCCTCACGTCACATGCAGGAGAGGAAGAACTGCTTTCCCTGCACTTCCCTAGCCCTGTCAAATTCATTCTGGATTTATTTACACTGGGGCCTTTTTATTGATTAATACCACTGAGAGATTTAACCAGCCACTCAATTATCCTGGCAGGCCAGCTCTCTGATATTTTATTACCCCCTCCCCACACGTACACACCAGCTCCCTGAACAGATTTCATGAATTATTGAAGGTGATGTTTTAATGCACTCAGCAAGGTGCTCTGGCAAGGGACTCCACAGGTTCCCCTGCATTTTAGTATCAGATGCATTTCAGCTGCTGGCAGAGGGCAGTGGGGCTGTACTTAGTATTCAGATCTGTTAGTGCCCATATGAAGGACCATTACCTAACCTGTCTGTCAAACAGCTGATTGCATTAAATTGAGGTTTGCCAATGAATGAGAGTCTGCAAATCTTCCACTCAGAGGAGTTTGTTTTCAGGCTAATTGGAAGCTATTGCTTGCCAAAGTGCACACTGCTTGCCTGTAAGTCAGTAGGTTATCATCACACAGTTCCTTACACGAGGTGGGGTCCAGACAGGGCACGAGCAAGTCTGTCACCAGCACCCTCAGCCCCCCGCCTGCATCCTTGCCATGCACAGAGACCCCGAGGTCCATCCTGGAGAAGCTGAGGTTTGTCAGGAGGACTGGGTCCTTGATTCAGCCTGCAGTCTGCTCCTCTGGGGACTGCATCCTCAGCAACAGCTTCAGCACATTCCAGCAGGAATTCCCAGAAGGGGCACACTAGTAAAACTTCCCTCCTTTTAGGACTAATTAGTTTGGAGGTGTCTGTTTTTAAGAAGCCCAGTAGAATATTCAGTTTCAGGTAGGCACTGCTCCTTACTCATCCCATGTAGAGACAGTGGAGAAGTTTGCAGACACGTAAATAACAGCCGTTTAGATTGTAGCAGTGAGCAATGCAGACAGGGATAGGACAAGATGTAATGAGGTCAGGCAGCAATGAAGGAGCTCTTTCCCTAACATCTCATTGTGTGGTTGGGTCTGGATGCAAGCAGGCTGCCTGGGCAGCAGAGCACTGCAGTGTGGGAGCGTTTTTGGAGCAGGTTGGGCGAGCATCTGGCAGAAATGACACAAGCAAGGTCAAAGCACAGCCTTGGACAAGCTGGATGTGCAATGCTCAGCTCCCTCCAGCTTCACAGTGGTTCTGGACAGAGACTGAGAACATCTCTCTAAAACCAAAAGAAGAACAGTAAAGACTAAATCAGGCCTTGGATGTTATCATACCAGCTCCTACACATACAAGTAAGAGCGGTTGGGAAAAATCAAGCTCTGCCCCTGGACGTGTTATCAATCAGCCTTTTCAACTGATAAGGACAGGCAGCCTCAAAGAAATGTACAACTGAACACAGGTGCACAGTGTAGTGAGTCTTGACACTGCTGTTTATAGCAGTAAGCAGCTGAGATCAGCATGCTCACTGCTACATCCCAAAGAAACGATCCTTCATCTCTCCTTCCTAGAAATATGCAAAGAGGGACAATACTGCAGCACAGAAGCCCAGAGCAATGAGGGGAGGAAAGCTTTCCAGTGGAACATCAGGAAAAGTTCTAGTTTTCAGTGCTTCCAGACTTGGTTTATAGTATAAAAAACAAAACAAAAAGAAACCCCACAATGACAACCACCAAACTAAACACCCAGGGCTGCTAAGATGTCTGATTTTTAATTTTTCTTGCGCATATCTGAGCTTTTTGCTTCATAAATCAAACACCTGAACATGCAGCTGAAGCACCTGGCTGGGGTTGAAGATATCCAGCTGCTGACTTCCTGCTGACAAATGAGGGATGAGTTTCTGAAAGGCATTTAGGTGCTTAAGTCCCCTGGTTCCTGCCTCTTCCTCTCATCTGTGTAAATGACAAGGTCCGTACTACTTTGATTTTGGTAGCAACTGTAATACAGTAATTGTTACATCCAACTAAAGATGAGAAGTATATGCATCTCACCAAGCAGCCCTGGATTTGTTTGCCCTTTTTCAGAGGCAATGAGGTACAGTCACCAACAAAAACAAATACCTGAACAGAAGTAAGAGCAAAAAGGCTAATCACGATTTAGGAATTCTCTGCCCTTAGACAGTGCTCCCCTTGGGGAGGTACAAGCTGGGAGAGCTGCTCAGCTAATAAGGCAGGATAACCCCAGTATTTCCCAGCAGAGGATTCTGTTTTTGTTGACACAATAAAGCATTACTGGATGCAATCACAATGTATATTCAGGCACCCGACCTGGCAGTGCTGGAAAAGATCGTTCAGAACTATGAGGACTACAGAGGTTTTCCATGACTCATGAAATTTCAGTCAAATGTTCCATGACTCATGCATTAACCTCACAAAACCCAGAGGGAGGAGAAGCTACTGGGCTGCTGGTTAACAAGAGGCTGTTTAAAACTAACACAGCATAATAAGCAGGACACCAATGTACTCTTTTTGTCTCTTGAGACACTTGTAAAGAGTTGCATCCACCCACATATTAACGGGGGACCTGAGCTACGGTTGTGCAATTAGGATGGGATGTTTTTTGCAGCTTCGAGGCTCGAACAGCAATATTAATATAACCCAATTACAGAAAACATAGTCAAATGCAATAAACTATTAATACTAGCTTATATTTAAATGTACTTCTTTTATTCCACTGCAAATAAACAAAATGAAGAGATAGAAACCAGAAAGTAGCGTTAAGTGAACCACATGAGAAATACCATAACCAAGGTTAGCTTGCCTTCCTTCTGCCACAGTGTTGTACACTTGCTGAACTCTGTAACAGGAACAGCCTGATGCAGGGCTGTGCACAGAGCACAGAAATGCAGTCTGACTGCACCCATGAATTTGGAAATGTTTCCAAACTGCATATCAGAGGCCATAGAAGCACCTGGGATGCTGGTTGCTGAACAGACATCAATCCAGAACACCAGAGGATCAGCAAGGGAAAGTGTGTCCACTGGGGGGACTCCCTGGGGGCAGAAAGTGCTCTGTTATTTTTAATTTGGTATTCAGTCTCAACCTAACTCTTCACATATCTGGGATCCTGATGGCTTATTTGAAATTCTGTTCTACAACCATAATAATGTAGACCGAAGTCCAGAGAGCAATGCAAACATTTTGCATTTAAAACATCATAGCCCGTTTGGTTCAACTAATTACACTTTGCACCATTCCAGCAATGCTAGATATTAATAGAAATATAGCTTCTGGAGAAGTAAATTAAGGAAAAAGACGAAAAGGAGGAAAAGTGTCCTGTATAAGTGGCATCAAGGAGAAAGAGGGGAACACTGGAACTATTTGGTGCAAGAGAACTTGTTTATTTTTCGATGATGACATTATCCTGTAGTTTATAAGATTAGGATTTGTCATAACTTCCTTTAATTGCAGAGATTATATTGAAAAATCAGATTTTTCTGTAAATAGACCATCTTTTAAACGAACATAACATCTTTCATGAAATAACCTCCAAGCACTTCGTAGACCCCAGATCACACGCTTTCAGATGAGACTGTTCTCACTGTGCAGGATGTCCTGCTGAGAGCAGGAACCAGAGAATGTAACATCTCACTTGTGTACAAACCTCAAGCTTCATCCAGAAGCAACAAAGCCAACTGCATTGACTTGTGCCAGCAGAGGACCCAGTTATCGCCAGTCTGTGTGTTTAGGAACAAAATCAACTTGAAAGCTGTGCAGCCACTGTGACATCAGTTTAATGTGCCTTGGAACATCAAATTAGACCGTGCTAAGAAATGTGCTGCTACGTGTATGGGAACAGCTGTTGCATAAGGCACAGAAGCAGTATCCCTGTGATGATGACACAGAACAAGCCATTAGGCACGAGCAGGGAGAGCAGCCACAGCAAGGTGCACATTCATGTTCTCTCCTGTGTGCGTGTCTCATGCTGAACATTGCACGTGGATTGGAGCTGGAAGGATTACGTCTTTCTAGATGTGCAATGGAATTCTTCTTACAGTGAACTTCAGCATCTCTCTATATGCAATTAGGATGCTCCAACAGCATTCAGAGTAAAACAGAAAAACAAATAAAAACAAACAGGAACAATCAAAATAGAGCCAGCAACAGCCCCTGAAAGTCAGCATGGCGCTGAGGATGAGCTGCAGCCCACAGAGCCACCCGTGTCAAACCAACCTTGTTTGATTAGAGAAATTTTGTGGTTGAATTCAGTTAGACAAACACACCCTGCAGCAAGTGATGCCATTTTAACAACGTAAGTATACTCTTGTTTGCATCACAGATGATCTGTTGTTGCATGACAAATCAGATGCCCTCCCTATGATAATTTAGCCAGATCTCTCTTGGCCCAGAAGAGGCACATGTCTGCCTGCATCACACAGGAAACATTTCAGCTCTCTCTGTCAACACAGCTTTGCCCACATAAAGGCATCACTATGCATGGCAGTGAATTCCTTAGCATCCCTGCCAGTAGCAGAGGTAAGCAGTATCTGACCTGAGCAGCACATGCATGCTAGGCTTGGGCTGGCCCTTCACTGCGTTCCTCTAGCAAAGTTCTTGCCAGCTCTTCAGCTTTGAACTTGCCAACATTAGACTATTTTGATAGTGGGAATGAAAAACCACCGGGCTGCTGAGATACTTTCCTGATCAGCTCTGGCAGGGGACAAGATGCAAAGTTTCAGAGGAAGATAAATAATGAGGATGTTCCAGGTTCACGGTGTGCCGCAGCGAAAGGCAACGTTAGTCCAGTTCTGTGTCCAGTTCACAGAAACTGGCTATGCACTGCTGACTTACATAACATCTGTCCTTTTCTGTTGTTGTTCAAGAAACCAAGGCCTCTCTCATATTTACACGTTAACTCCATTGAAGCGCAACACCCCTTATCAGCTGGCTCACTGTAACAGCTTTGCTGTGTACAGGTGTTTTCCAGGAAGTTCCAATGGTACTCCCAGTGCTGGCTGCAGGAGCTGTTATCAATCAACTGCTTCTAACCAGACAATGATATATGCATAACCCTGAAAAGAGTTTGTGTCACGTTGAAAAAGGGAAAGCTGTTTGCCAGAGTTCTCTCCCTGCTCTCGTTCCTTTGACCTCAACCCTCTGCCAGCGCAGGAGCCCCAGGAACACGAGGGATTTAACTTCTACTGCCTCCTCAAGTGTCAGCAAACAGCAGGGTCAGGCCACGCTGACACTGTGAGCTCTAGTATTTCTAAGGTGGACTCTATAGAATTGATCCACCTTTACACTCTGCTTGGAATTTCTGTACATACATTTCTTGCAGCCCTGCCAGGCATGCTGCTCCACCAGGACAGCACTTTGTGAAGATACCTCAGTCCTCACACCATCTCAACAGTGACCTCAGGAAGAAGCAGGGAGCTCAAGGAGCTGCCAAAACCCATCCTTTTTGGAAGTGCAGACAGCTGCTGAAGCAGACAAACAGTGCTTCTCATCTTGTGTTGTGTGCAATGCGTGCAAGTAAAAAGCAAGCCAGAAAAAGCCTCATCTCTGAGAGTAGGTTTTTCCTGAAGCTCTTGAAGTTTTTAGTAATTTTTCAGTCAGCTGAAGTAAAGATGATTTAATTTTATGTCATGATATAGAAATAAGGGGGAGTGCTGCATGCTGTGTAAAATGGAACTGAGGAGACATCTTCTGAAGTACAGCTCGAAGAGAAGGTAATTATAAAAGGTGGTTAAGACTGTAGAGTCAGTCCTTTACATTTCAGGGCTAATGAATTCCTGATAAGAAATTTCTGAGTTAAAAAAAAAAAAAGAATTGTGGGGCTAATGGAAAAAAATCCCACATTAACTGGAGAAAGCAATCAGACTTTGTCAAGGAAAGGAAGTCACTCAGCACAGACTGCAATGAGGGAGGGCTGGCAGCAATGTGGTGCTCCAGGCATAGCAGAGCATCCAATGCCCTATGAGAAATAGGAACAACAAAAAAAAAAAGAATTCACACACAAGAGCACGTGGAGATGTCCAGGCCTCAGTGACCAGCCCATGCCAACCAGACAGAGCCTAAGCCTTACCCCAGACTGCATTCCTTGCACAAGAACTTGCAAAAACTGGTTGCATACAAAAAAAATCCCACCCAAAACAACCAAGAAGAAAAGTGGAAAGACTCACAGCTTATTCTACAGCCCAAGTACCATCAGCACATTACTCAGAAAGGGTCCAAGCAAAGTATCAGGGCAGAAGCACCCACCATCTGTGTTACAGCACCCTGCCCTGGGACCAACCCACCGAGGCAACGTGGGCTTTCCTGGGACCCTCCAAACTCCAATCTGGCAGGATAGCATGTGAACTCCTGGTGCTAGGTATGCCTGTCCCTTCTTTATCCCCTCAGCTTTGAAGGGGCCCACTGATGACAAAGCAGTGCAGCTTTGTTGCTGAGCTCACACTTGGTCCTTTCACTGTCCTGTTCCGGCTCTACCAAGTGCTGAAGCACAGCAGCTTCCCTGGGACCAAGCAGCAAAGATCAAAGCTCATTATGTAATTACTTTGCAAACATCTCATCCATATGATAGCTCCACTCCTGGAGAATCTCAGCTGTCCACTTGGCTTTGAGCTTGGGGCTTTCCAACAAAAAACAGTTTGTATTGGTGTTTTTTTCCCCCCTCTTCCTCCAGGTGTCCTGAGGTATTTGAGTGCAGACGGACATCTAGCAGCCCAGGCAGTAACAGAGCTCCAGCATTTATGTGATACTATGCTGCAGGAGACTGTGCACAAAGAACACACATCCTCCATTTGACACAGGGAAAGTCTGAGGGCTTTTTTGTTTTTTTTTTTGAAGGCCAGATTTCAATCACCCTCAGTCATTTTCCCCAGCTTAGAACCCAGCTGTTAATTGTAGGTGTTTCATCTTGGCAGGGCTGTGAAGCCAGAGCCAGCCCAGTGGAAATCCCACACCACCAGGCTCTGCAGCAGTTGGCACTTATTGCCTGAATGGAAAGAGCAACAATCGAGCACAAATACTCAAACTCCTCTTTGTTCCTGGTAGGGCTCTTGCAGCATACACAAGAGCAGATTGCATTTGTTTTGGCTGGGATGGGAGAAGCAATGCACAGTGCCCAGGTATGAGCTGAATGCAGCACGCAACAGAGGCAGATGTTGTCCTGGCTGTACCCACGTGCACAGGGCTGGAGCACCAGCATAGATGGTTTTATCAGCCAGGGTGAGCTGCTTCCTGGGGCCTTATCGGGCTGCAGGTCAAGGATGGGTGTTTATCAGGACAAGCAACTTTGGCAGTAAATCCTCTGCCTGTGGGTGTGCACAACTAAACCTGCTACCAGAAGCCACCAGTCACATGTAAACATTTAAGCAGTCCAAACACAGACCTATCTCAAATCTGCTCCAGCCTGACCACCAGAACAAAGCACCAGGCAAACAGCAGCACCTTCAGTGCAAGGGCATTTTCCTGCCCTTAGTTCAGAGCACAGCACTAGATGGTTCAGTGACTCCAGCTACATGACCCATTTCTCCCCACTTTTACACCCATCTGCAAGTCCAAATATTCCACATTGTTGCTTATAGGGCCCATTTGCCTTGACAATCAGTTTCAGCAGGGTCACCTCGTATTCAGTGCTGTGAAACCCCATGCAAGACACTCACCCTCCCCAAGAAGCCCAGGAGCAGAAGCCCTACCACCTGCAGCCCCAGAGGTTTGGTTTCGCTGATAGCACTGCTGCAATCCCAACAGCCTATGGAAAAACAAATGCAGCTGCTGGTCAATAAGTTTGACTGCCTGGCAGGCAGCCCAGGGAGAACAGAAAGAAGGGGACAGAAAAATGCCCTCCATCAGACACTGCTGCAGAGGCCCACCTCCTAGCTGGCTGCCCCCAACCCAAGATTTCTGCATCAGGAAGGGGCTGCTCATCTATCACCATTATGTACAGGTCCTGAATACATCATCTGATCTGCAGCTGAGTTCATTTTCTTTTTTTTTTTTTTTCCCCCCTCTCCTTACTGCTCACCCCGACCAAATTTAGTGTGGTTCACCAATTAGTGTGCTTCAGTTTTCATTCTGCCGTGTAAGAAAATCCTCTCTACATTCCTGATTGTAAGAGGAAAGAAGCAAAGGAGAAAGCTCAACAGCATCTCTACCACTGCACCCATAGATGGGCTCACCCAGATGCTGCAGTTGCACAAAGCGGTCCTGTGCTGCAGCACTGGGAACAGCAACCCAAACCTCCAGAAAGTCAGTAGGAAGATGGATAATCATCAATACTGAATTATTCTGCAGCATTTGTCCAAGGACTCCATGCTTCTCTATGCTGAGTTCAAGTGAGGCCAGGGCCTTGCCACAGCCAGGAACAGAAAGGTGCTTTCCCTTTGCTATCAGCAGCACAGTTACACCCCAACAGCTCAGCGCACACCTGCAGAGCCCAGTCCAGCCCAAACAAGGCCAGAGATAGCGTGCACATGAGCACACACACAGCAAGGACAGGCTGGCAGCCACGTGGCCCTCAGAGTCTGCTGGCAGGTGTTTGTTTGCTCACCCTGGTAACACAGAAAGGCAAGCAGGAAGCAGGTTTGAATTACAATTAAAAGCTGTAATTGCATAGAGGGGCATGGCAGGAGCATGGACCCTACACCTACAGCAGCACCCGAGGTGAGGAGGCCTGACCCGGGTGCCAGCAGGATGTGCACAGCCACCAGATCTCTGCATGCAGAAAAGCATTACATCCCATCAATGAGATGCTGCTCAGTGGCAAAGCAGCACCGGGGCCGTCACCCTTCCCCACAGGCAGCCCAGCATGGATCAGGGTGCAGCTGATGGATGAGCCACCGCAGTGACAGCGCTCACAGACCACGGTTTTCCATTGCGTCACCGCTACCTTGCTTGACCCAAAGGTTAGGAATAACAGTCTGCTGGGCTGCCAGAACAAAGCTATTTTGGGGCAGGCTCCGGGCTGACTCCCTGCACAGGGCAGCTCCAAGGTGGGCCCAGCAGCAGTCCCAGAGCAGGAGAGCGCTGGGACATGGCTTCAGTGCTGCAGCACAAGGCATATCAAGCACCCAGCATGTGCACCACTGGGCAGAATTAGCACAGCCTTGCAAAACGCTGCCCACCTGAGCATGCATTTTGCTCAAAGAGGGCAGGGCAAACAGGAATTCTCCCATATACTTGGGACCTCAGGAGAAGGAGATTCACTGCTCAGCTGCTCTATCCTGCTTCAGCTTCTGCACGCTCATTTCTAACACAGCCTGAGAAAGCAGCTGCTGCCCACAGCTGGACAGAGGTTTTAAAGCTGCACCACAAACATCTGTCAGACCTCATGTCATGGGCATCTTCCTGCAAATGGCTCCATGGAAGCAGATAGGGAAAAAGAGCAGATGGACACAGCAGTGGAAAAAGGGACAGTTAAAGCAGAGAATTGCTGTAAAACATCTTTACTTTTGTGTGCTCAGAAAAACAGAGCAGTTACAAGCTTGGGTTGAGCATAATGATAACATTTCAGAGAAGTTGAAGCACAACAATGCAAGTAAGTTGGCAAAGACTTCCACTGCTGCTGTGGAAATCTCTCCCCAGAGCTCTGTCAGAAGGCAGGCTTTTGTGGAGCCTCCACAGTTCTTCGCAACTAGCCCATTATTTGGCAGCTTCACAAACAAGCAAAACCATTCTACAGTTCTACCCCGAGTGATGTGAATGTGGGCAGTACAGAGCCCATCAACTCGGAGCAGGAGGGTGAGTACCCCAGCACAGAGCTGCAGGATGCAAAACAGTCACACAATTAGTAAAGAACAATGCCCACATATCACCCAACACCATGATTTCCTGTTGCCCTGCCCAAAGCAGCCTCAGATTCAAAGAAGCCATCATTTCCTCCAAACTGTTCAGAGGAGGGGGGAAATATTGTTACTGACGGCCCCCTAATAAGTTCCCTGGTCTGTTCCACAGGCAAAGCATGCCAGGGCCTTCCTGGCTTGGCTCTCTCTGCATTACAGCTGAGCCGGTGATCTGAATAGGACATTTCCACTTCTGAAACTCAGCATACAAACAGGCTTCTGCAATCACAGCTGGTGCTCCCACCTCCTAACTTCTTTTTAACACATCAAGAAACTGATCTCAACCGAGACCCCAAGCTTTCCAGCTGTACCACCTGTGAGCTGGGGTTGCTCATCAGACACAGGGTAAGGAGGCCTCTCCCTAGAATGCACGTTTCCTCACATGGAGCCCAAAGAGAAGTCACCACAAACCAAGCAGCACAACCCATAGATCTTGCTGCAGTCTCTTGCAGAGCTCGTGAAGTTCCATCCCCACCGTAACAGAGCAGCCCCGGTGCATATGAAGTGCTAAGCACTGTGAGCTGCTCAGAGCAGGCTGATTGCTGCTCCAGCAACTGCCAGGTCTGGGGGCCATTTTTTTGACCGTTGGGGGCGTGCATCCAAGCTCAAAGCTGTTTTAATAAAAAAACAACAACAGAAAACCAAACCCAGATCCCTCCTGTATCACTGAGGGGTAAACCCACCAGAGCTGGCAGCGTAACACTGAGTTGAGGTTTTCACTGCTGACAGGACTGTAAGTCTCACCAGAGGTTTAGGAGTTTTACTTTATTTCCATCTGAAGACCCGAAAATTGCATGGAGGATGGGGAGCTATGCTGGCAGCTCTTGCAGTAGCTTTGTAGCTCCTGGCCTTGCAATACCAACCTGTATTGCAGAAGACTCTGCTTCCCAGCTAACAGCCTCAACAAATGCCTACAGAAATCCCCCACATACCATCCAGCTTTAATAGCCTCTCCTATTCTTAGCACAAGATTGTATTCTCCTAGCATGCTGCTCTGCCATGTACTCCCTGCTTTTGGCTATCCTATACTCCTCCCTAGCCTGCACCAGCCCATGAGGGCCAGCCAACTGCCCCACCCACAAATGGCAGCAAAAAGCAAGTAAGCGATCCACAACACTGAGCTTACCAGGAACTGCTGGAACACAGAGAGCCAGACAAGCTCCTTGCACAAGGCATCCCCCAGGCTTGATGCTGGGTTCAGCCTGGTCCTACACCACGTGCACCCGGCAGAGGAGATGGAAAAAGCAAAGCGGTGGGGCTGGAGGCAGGGCTGGGATTTGTCCTCTCCCACATAGTCACCTGAGCAACAAAAACCATCACTAAAAGCTACAGCAAAGCAGAAAAATGCTAGAAACACCTACCCATCTGCTCATATAGGGCATTAAGCTGAGCTGCTCACCTGAGTTATGGAGCTGAGCCCCAGCACCTGCTCTCCTGCCCACAGCTGTGCAAGGGCAATTGCTGGTTAAACCTGGGGGAGAGAACTTTCATCTTTAACCAATCAAAATGACTCGTCTTAGCAAAACCTCCTGGGATAAGGGCTGAGTGTTCCCTTCCCCGGGGCTGTGGGAGGCAGCAGCCCGTGTTACAAACACACCTGATGTGTGATTTGAATTAGAGGACAGAGGAAACCTTCTTGCAGCCTTACTGTTTTTCTCAAGCTGCTGAACACATCATGTCTGAGATGAACTGTTCTTAATGTTATTATTTTTACTTTCAATTCAGACATTGCTATAGCTTTGGCTTTTGAAAACCGCTGCTGCCCACCTTACTTTTTCATCTTTTTTTTTTCTTTTTCCTTTTGTTTTCGTTTTTCTTTTTTCTATTTTTTTCTCTTTTCTCTGTCTTCTTCCCCCTTCTCCCCCCCCGCTCCGCTCCGCGCTGTGCCGGTTGGGGCGGGCAGTGCCGGGGCTCTGCTGCCCTCCGGCGGCCGCACGGGTCCGTCCCGTGGGGATGGACACACGGACAGAGGCCGGCAGCCCCTCTGCTTGCTGCTCAGCCCCGCCGCCCTGCTCGCTTTTGGATCAAAACCACCGTAGCTTTGACCCCCCTGCAGCATCCCCACGAGGGGAAATGTCACGGTGGCTCTGCCCAGCACAACGGCACGATGACCCAGTCAGGTCCTCAGCAGGTTTGGCCTTGGTACCTCTGCATCCCACTGGATCTGGAGGAGCCTTTCTGCCACCTTGCCCTCCACCGGCACCAGAGGGATGCCCAGGCACAGCCGAAACCTTGGGTTCCTTCCCAGCCCACTGCTGAGAGCTCTTGGCACAACGGTGTCTTTGTGCTGTGGACATCTGCTCCCAATGCCCCGGCCCTCCAGCTGTGACCCTTGGGCAGCACCGACCCCGCTGCCCGACCTCATGCTGAACCAATGAGCTCCCAGGGAGACTCTCTGGCTGTTATTTTCATCCCGGGGAATGTGATCATCTCACATCAGCACCCAGGGCTCACAGAGCAGTATGGCAGCACAGCGGGGCGTCCCGGTTGGCTTTTGTCCCATTGCGTTGGGTACCAGCAGCATCACAAGCGTGCTGCAAGATAGCAGTTTGCAGTGGAGGCTCAGCAGGATATTTTCAATGTCAGCAGGGACCAACAGGGGACAAAGGTGGGCCTGGTGTGATCACCATGCCGCATGGTTACATGCTCTGTGGTTGACTGTGCATCACTTGGGGTGGATTTCAATGGCTTTATACTCTGAATCCAAGGATACATTCAATAAGACATTTGCTTGGCATAGAACAGGGCTGTCCCTCCCTGCCTGCCCTCAGCTTGAGCAGCACATAGACACACTGGGACAGCTCATCCTTCAGCACAGAGCTACCGAGTGCCCTGTCCATTCAGCCATGAGTCACAATAACAATATTTCGTACTCATCTTCTCGAGGGGAACATTAAAAGCCACTGAAATGTTATTTATTATCTGCAGCCAGAGTCAGGAGGCAACTGTGTGCTCCTCCTGTGCTGATGAATGTGTCCAAAGGGACCTCAGAAAGAGCCTGATCCAGAACTGCATTGAGAGGATGCTGCCATCTGAGCAGGCAGGGATGCACCAGTGCAGCAAGGGATGCCCCAGGCGGTCACTGTGGCCTCACTGTACGAGTGAGACCAAGTCAAGGACCTTCCTAATGCAGCTCTTGATCTCACATCTGTCGCTCCAAACCTGTGGCTGAGGCACCAGGAGGAGCTTAAGGCTGACTGCATGCATTCCTCCTCCCCACAGCCCATCCTCTGTGGTGCATCCAGCTATGACAGCAACACAAATCCATCCATTTCAATCCCTCCCAAAATGTAAAACAGCATGAGGCAGAAGCTCCAAGAGCAGAGGAATTCCGGTGCAGGGATGAGGCTGTTGGGGTGACGTCATGGTGTCCTGTTGGTAAGGCTGTGCCCAAGCCTGAGCAGCCAGCACCTTACTGAAGGTGGCAGGCTTGATCCAGCAGAGGACTGGGAGCTCTGTGTGTAGGCAGCCAAGGTTTATTAGAGAAACTGTTAAACTCAAAAGACTTGGATACAAAGATAAGCTGCATTGCCTTCTGAAAGGCAAAGCTGTTTCTGACCTGTAGAATGGACACAGGTTACCCAGACATCAGTTACCATGGCGGATCGGACAATAAAACAATCACCTTGCAGTTAGTCTTCGTGGTGTCAGAGTTTCTTTCTACCCAGTACATCCAATGGGATGTGTATGTCATGGCAGCACAGCCCGTCCTACTGACCAGCACTGTCCCCACTTGACCACAGCAGCACTTCCCTCCCTCCTCTGCAGCGTTCGGCATCCAAAGCTACACATCTCTATGGAACAGTTCTAAATGCAACACTGGGCTGCTCTCATCTTCAGCTGGATGGGGGAATAAGAAGGTGCAGAACTCGAAATCTGTTGTTAGACCTTTAACTAAAATTAAAAACAAACAAACTAAAAACAGCCACTGTTCACTTCTCATGGAGAATTCAAAACCTTCACCAGCATGTTCCTAGGAATGTTTTTCTGCTTGCAACACTCAGCTGCACGGGATCGCATCCACCCGCCGTCCTGGAGCACCGCTGTCCTGTCCGCGGGGTGAGGTGTCATAGGGCCACACGCAGCAGTGCTGCAGCCCAGAGCAGCGTGAGGCCGGCCGGCAGTCTGAGCACAAAGCAGGCCCGCAGCGGCTCGGAGGCCGAGGTGCAGGAGCAGACCTCATAGCTGTTCTCTGAGCGGCTCTGGTCGTGCTGCCCGGGCTTGGAGCGTGCTCCAATCCTGCTGCTGCCCGCTGCCTCCGGGGCGTCCGCCTGCATGTCGCTGCACACCAGCCAGTCCCTGGCGATGGACTGGGGGTAGCCAGGCTCTGCCTCCAGCTCGCTGTCCAGCACTCGCCAGTACTCCTTGCCCCTGAAGAAGTAGCTTGCACCTGGGAAAAGAGATGTTTCCCTTTACCAACACTTTTGTTTGCTCAGGTTTTCATGCATCTGGCTCAGAATCCAACAACACTCTCAGTGAAGCGCAAACCAGCAGATATCAGGAGACCACAGAACAACATCAGCTGTGTTCTGCTAATGAAACCAAATTATGTGGCACCCAGGCACTTTTGCTCCCTGCAATGACAGTGCTGCTCAGTGAGCAGAGGAAGCTGTGGCTCAGAGCCTGCCTCTCTTTCTGCAGCTTTTGGATGGAGGAAGTGCCAGCCTGTCTGGGACATGGGGCTGTATCCCAGAGCATTGCTTTTTTCCTCACTTTTTGGACCCGTCTCACGGACTCACCATCTGACCATCTCATAGCATCATCTAAAGGGCTCGGTATTCCCTTCCATGGAATGGTCTCTGAGGGGTACCCGGTGTCCATCCTCCTCTCGTGGTCATCGTAGCGCCAGCAGAGGTTGTCCTTAAAGAAATAAGTCTTGTCATTGTGGGCCCAGGAGAAGGCGGCATCGATCCCTCCCGGCGGCAGCCCGAAGTCCGAGATGGGCCTTGGGTATCCTTCCTCCACGTTGTTGTCCTTGAACACCCAGTATCTGTCCCCTGAGGAAAGGAGAGAAGCGTGGAGAATGATCACATCAGTTTCACAGTCGGGGCTGGCCTTCCCTGCAACTTCGTTACGTATTGCCATGACAACCCTCTGCTGGGCTCTTGGCACCAGATGAGGTCGGAGGGGAGCAACCCGCTGGGACAGCTGCTGGGCTGGTGCTGGGCTGCCCAGCTGGGGATCCTCATGGTCACAGAACAGGTCCGCAACCCTCCTCTCCCACTTCATATCCTGCCATGGGGACAGGCACTCAGTCAGCATGAGGTCTCTGGGGACCTGATGCATCTGCAGCACCCTGGGAGACACCCTGCCTGCTTTAAAGGGCAGGCTTTTGCCTTCATTTTCTAGAAAACGTGAAGAAGCACTTAAACAGCAGCAGAGACTCGAAAGCCAGAGTAATTTGTGTGCTTTGGTTTGTATCCAGGGATCGATGAAATGATGCTGGAGAGTGAGAATGAGGCAGTGTTTTATGGCTGGAGAGTAAACCTCTCGTTCCGTCATCACAGGCAGGATGAAGAGCAGCACTGAGGGCTGCGTGGGAGGGCAGGGGGAAAGGAACGGGGATAGCATGGATCCAGCAGGCAATGAGGGCTGGGGAAAGCATGGCCCTGCTGAGAGGTCTGATGGGGTCCCATGGTCCCCTCGGGAAACACTTCCCTGAACACCGAGGTGGTGTGAGATCCTCTACTGAGCTCTGTACAGCCTGGCTCTGGTGATTCAGCACTTCTGAAATCAGTAATTCACCCCAGCTTGCAGCCCAGCAGCAGACAAAATGCAATTTCCAGCACTGCCGACTCCACGGCCGCTGCCTGCCTGCAGGGCCCTGCTGGCACAGGAGGGACGTGCTGGGGCAGTGGCATCATGCAGCTTCAGCCATGGCTGTGGCACACCTGGGATGCTCAGAGGATGTTGGTTTAGGACCCGAGAGCTAATCTCTCTCCTCCAGCTCTTGCAGGAGAAACTGGAGAGCTCTTTTTTTTAAAAAAAGAGAGGATTATATCATTTATGGTAAGAAAAAATAAAGTAGCAGAAATATAACTAGCAAAATCAAGCTCTTCAGGTTCTCATTCTTGTCCCCTCTGTGATTTCTTTTCAAAAAGACAAAAGGCAGGCTCTGGAAAGTGTAAGCAGGGAGTGTTTTATCCTTCTGTTTTGCTCCCCAAAAGCATAGATTTCCATTAGGTTTGGCTGGAGTGTAATTTCCCCCATGTCCTGCACGACACTCTGCCTGCTTTCCCCTGGTGCCTCCTGCCCCAGTGTGGGCAACACCTGGACCTGTGCTGGGAGAAGGTGGGCCCTGGGGTCTCTGCAGGAACAGAGCCATGCTGTATGGCTGTGTACTGGGGGCACACACGGTTGCTTGCTCTCACCTTTGAAGAACACAATCTTGTGGTCGCTGGTCCTCTCATAGACGGCGTCCACGCTGTCCAGGTTGAGGGGCAAGCCCCGCCAGAACCGGTGGATCTGGGCCGGCTGGAGGGAGACCAAGTGCTTATTGCGGGTCAGTCTCCAGAAGTACTTGCCTGGAGGGACAGAGGGCATTACTGACCCACCCCAGTGCCCACCGCCGTGCAGGACAGGCCGGCACCACGCCATGCATCGGCAGAGGGAAGCGAAGCGTGCGAGACAGGAGCCGCAGGCTCTCCAGCAGCAGATGTTGGTACTTTGTGTTCCTGGCAGCTCTTAGAAGAAATCCCCCTTCTGAGGGATCAAAACAACCCCCAGCACTCTGCTGCCTGGGACTCAGCCTGGCTTTCTGCAGGGTGCTGATGGTGCTTTCACCCCAAAGGGCTCCGCACACTGAGATCCCGATTGGAGCAAGAAGTCTGAGAGCGAAGCCTCAGCTCTGCCCCGTGTTTATTACTGCCCATTAGAAATGAGTGCGTGTTATTTACATTTGCTCTTGCATAGGTTCCCAAGGGAAATGAGCAACAGAAAGCAGAGATGTGCCTTCAGATTGGTATTCAGTGCATTCAGCGCTTTCTCCGGAGCTGGCAGATTGTGACACTGTCTTTCAAAATGTTATGGAAATTGGATCCCAGCCTAATAATGCAGGAGGCAAAATTCTAACGCTTAAACATCTGCAGAGAGGGGTTTTTATTATAATTATAAGGATTTATAACATATTCTTGTTCTTCTGCTCCAGTTTGCGTATTTGCTCTATTTGACTGAGACCTACAAATGAATAATACATTCAGATGTGGTAGGAATTGCCATAATTATAGATTCTTTTTAAGAACGTTAAAAAGAAGAGTATTCAGATTTGGTGGCCATTGTACATCTATGGAAATGCTTGTAATTAAATAAAGATGATCTCTGCATCTCTAATTGGAGAGACGCTAGACAAAGATGGATTCTCACTTTAAAAAAAAAAAAAAGAAATCCATCTCAATGTAATTCCTTCTTTAGTAGGTACACTCTGAGCTTCTGAGAGCTGCGTGCTCATTGGCACAACAAGGGAAAGCCCAAGTGCTTTTGACTTGATCGCCCTGTCCCAGCAGTGGGCTCAGCAGGGTGCAGCTGCAGCCAGTGAGATGCACAGCGATGCTCAGGGGCAGCCGTGCTCGGGGCTCTTGGCTGTTTTTGTTGAAAACTATCAGGAAAATAAGATGAGAAGGGTAGCTATATGAATTCTTAATGCAGCAATGTATTCTTAATATGATGGCCCCGCTCTGCCCATGCTCGTGCCTTGTCACAGCCAAGCCTGCTAACCCGAGTGCTGCAGTTGGTTGGACAGTATCAGCCAAAGCCAGGCACGGGGGAGCGGCTGCCATCCGCATGCAGAAATACAATAAAGGAGAAACTCCCAAACCCCATGTTTGTTTAAAGAGCTTGATTTAAAACCACCCTCCAAGCTGGCAAACTGAGTAGGATTAAAGCCAAGTGTGAACTCCTGCCATCCCGAGTGTCTCGTTTTACATGGATGACGGGCTGAGGCAATTGCTTTCTTTAATACGAGGTGATTTTGATTCCAGCTGCGTACCACGCTCTCAGTACTTCAGATGCCTCTGGCAAGATAGCTGCCTGCAAACACGCACACAGGCCAAAGTTGTTCCAAAACTTCAGGAATTTGCAGTCAGGCACTAAAATCAAAGCAAACAGCATTGCAACAGTGTGGGGAACCCACCACTGCCTTCAGTAGGGTAAGTCCAGGGAATTCGGGTTGCTGTGTTGGATGGCACTCAGCGATGCTTCTCTCCAGCCAGGGAACCAGCCGTGCCAGCTCAGAACACAATGTCCATCGGTGGATGGAGCTCATCCCTGGGGCTCACTGCAGTCCTGCCCAGGAGGAGGTGTCCCAGCTCCCTGCTGCACGGCCGGGTGCTGACGGCAGGGCTGCTGCTCTCCAGGGCAGTGTGCAGCTGGCACATGCTGACACTCTGCTCTTCCAATTTGCATTTTGGCCCGCAATAAATATATCCAAAAATAGCTGCCAAGATGGAATTCTCTTTAGTTTTCCTTTTCTTTTCTTTTCTTTTTTTTTTTTTTTTAATTCCCTCTGCAAGACAGATATCTATTTATCCTGCGTACAAGTTCTTGTCTCTCATTTTCTTGTCTTCTCTATGGCTTCTGTACAAATACTTCAGTGGAACAACCTCCATTTTGTGTCCCTCAGACAATACCAAGTTCTTTGGAGCTCTTAAGGGTTACAGTCAGATGGATGCTGCTCTTGATCCCCGGGGAGATGCTTCTGCGTCCTCGCTGGGTGACTTTGGGGTCACCAAGCAGTGGCTGGGAATGGAAAGCACTGCCCACTGGGTGCTTTTTCATCAAGATGAGAAAAAAGCCCATGGAGGCCAGGACAGATAGGCTCTGTGCAGCTGGGGAGGCACCAATGGTATCCTTGTCAACAGCTTGCAACCCCGGGGACACACTGCTAGCAAGTGTTTGCTAACACGGAACCAGATGGTTCTATAATTGTACGTGTGTTGTCTTTGAGTGATGCACAGCAAGTGGCATCAAGGAAGATGAAGTGTGGGAGGAAAGGAAAATTGAAGGCATTCAAGTGAAAAGCAAGAGAGTTCTGCTCGCTCTGCCACCCTTGGTTCTACCCATACTTTGGATCTGATGGTGCATATTGTGTGAACATGGTGCAGAGTGGGCCAAGAGGGTAGATGTGCACAGACATTGAAACGATAGATGCTCATCCGCCATCCTTGGCCACTGTGGGCTGATGAAGTATCTCAGAGCTTTTATTTGAGCTGAAGTAATTCAGCAGCGTGTGAAGCACCTTCCTGGATCTGAAGGTCCTGCAGGACCCATAGCGCTCTACAGCCTGCAAACTCAGAGCCAGCTTATCCTGATTGCATGCCCTGGACTTTCCAATACCACCTCCGCAATGTCGCATGAATGTCATCACAGGGCCATAGGCATGCTGGGTTACTTACCTTTGAAGAAGAAAGCCTCTCCCCTGATCTGGGCCACCGCATCAAAGTGTGTGTTGCATCTGTTGGGCACATCCCTCCGCAGCCTGCACAGAAATGGCCAGGTTGGTGAGCAGGGGTTGTGCCATCCTGGAGACCCCCTCCCCACCAGCCATGTGCATGAGGATTTCCAAGGTTAACCTGGGCACTCATCAGCCTGCAGATGCCTTTGTGGAACGTGCATTCCCTGGACCACTGATGAGCTGGTGCAGGGATGTGCTCTTCATGTGCCAGCTCTACAAAGCTGCTGGGGATAGAGGTGGTCCCACTCCTTGGTGGCACAGCATCAGCTGTCCCCAGGCAGGACACGTGAAGGATGGGAGCCACTCAGCACATCACCGCAGCAGCTGGGGCTCAGAAATTCAGAGCCATATAGCAGAAAGCAGCAGAGACAAAACAGAAGGATGCAGAGGTGAGAAGATGCCACATGATATATGGCAAAAGCCACCTGGCAAGTGGCAGGCTTAGATGCTGAGCTGCCTTTAACAAGGTGGGTGGAAAAGGCACAGAGCATGGAGGACCTAAGAGCTGTGGAGCCCATGTGAGGGATGATGATTGATAGAGAACAAGGAAAGGATGCTGGGAACACGCAGAGAAGAGCTGATGTGGGTGACAGGGAAGCATAAATCTAATTTGCTGGCAGAAGATCTGTGCAGCTAGCACCAGCTTAGGCACAAAGTGACAGATGTGGCAGTGAACTGCATTCACCCTCACAGTCACACATGGGGCAGAAGGAGGAGGTCACTGTGAACATGTTCCCTGTTTCTTCAGCTGCTGCTATGAGACCACAGCTCCTACAGCAGTGGGGACCACGGTGCCATGGGCACCACACCAATCAGGACCAGGAGGGGTGCAGAAGATGCTGAGATGGGAGGAAGTAATTGTGCAGAGGTGTTTCCTCAATATTAGATTCTTCTACATCCCTGTTACTGTGGAAATATTCCACTGTTGATGCTCTCACTGCCATTATCACATCTGTGCCGGAGGGGAATTGGGGCACAGGGACATGAAGTGACCTCCTCAGGGATGCACCCTGGATGGGCAGATCAGGGGGTGAAGGTGACTGGCTCCATCTCTGCTGCTCTCTCTTGGGCACTCCCCGTACCCAGCCAGAATGCACGTGACCATGAACTCCTGCTTTTTGTTCAGTGTCCCTTCCCCTCTTAACTGTCCTGCTGCTCTGCTAGTAATAGCTTGGTAACTCAATGCTTATTAATGAGCCAGATCTGGAGCTTCCCTTAATGAGGGCATGCTGGCTGCTTACTGACACTCTTAGCAGTCCCTTGCCAGCTCAAACTTTAACTCGAGTCAGGCTATCAGACCACTTGCTCCAATATTCACCCCCACAGGTACATTAGGGAGTTGTTCACCGTGGAAAGATTTAGGTAAGTGATGCAGACACTAATCAGGATACTGCTGAAGAAGTCTGATTAACATTTCAGCAAGGGTGGGTTCACCTAAGGGTGATGGGGACAAATTTCCATTAACATAAGTAAAATTTCAAGTCTTAAGGAAATGTAGAGTGTTTCAAGATAATGCAAAATTTCTAGACGTGCCTTGAATTACAAGAATTACCTAAAGGATTAACAGCAACCATCATCTTAACCACTTCAGCTGTGGGCTGGCTTGGTCAGCCTCCCAGTGACTGGAAGTGACTGGAAGATGTAAGGAGAAAGGGACACTCTGTGCGAGTGTGCTTATCAGATGACAAGAGGTCCAGAGGGGAATAGCATAGACAAGATCCTGATGACTAGTGCTATTTCATGTCATTCACAGGAACATCACAAGCTGGAAAGAAATGAACTTGACTTACGGGATGGTGGAGCGGTTCTCAGGCAGCTCTGGAAGGAGAGGATGGTCCTCAGTTTTGGTCCCTTCAGGCTTGGCTGTTGGGGACACAGATTCTCTGACTCCTGTGTGTAAAGGCAAAGAAGCAGTAGAGAGAAACACACCCTCCCCACAGCCCCACTCACCCCAAAATACAGCTCAGAAACAGGCCATGGCTGGGCAAGGGACAAGGGCTTACCATAGAGCTGCCAGATTCTGACTTTATCCTCATAAGGAAGGTCGTACTTCAGAGGGTCCCCCACTGGACCTTGGTAATAGGGCCTCATGATTGACTCTATGGCTGAGATGTGCGTCAAGCCAATGGCATGGCCAAACTCGTGGACGGCAACAGCAAATAGGTCCATCCCGTGAGCATCTGGAAATACATAATTGAAATCAAACTCATTATGTGTTGGATAAACTGGAAAACAGATTTTGGAATAGGTGAAGCGTGAAGAAGAAATGTTTCTCCTGTTGGAAAAAGGAAGCTGAAGTGTGACATAGGAAATGGAAAGCCAGACATCAGTTCACAGTGTGAGTGCTCAGTCCTGGACATCAGGGAGAGTTTATTTAACAATGACACCTCCCTGATGACTTCTTTTTCAGTCTGAGCTCTCTCTCTCTCTCTTTCCCAGATGCCCTCATTTGCCATCCAACTCATAGTGCCTCATATTGCACCCACACACAGATCCACCCTTCTAACAGAAGACTCATTCTAGAGCCTCAGATGCTCAGGTCAGATCTTGACAGGGCTTAATGTCCACTTCCAAACCTACATCATCACTGCCAAAACAAAGAACCATTCCCAGAAGCCCTGTGGGGCCAACCCCAGTTGGTGCATCCCTACTACCTGACTCCAGATGGGCTGGGTCAAGCACACATGCAATTGCTGGTCCTCCCTGCTCAGCAGTGCCCTGTGGAGCTACTTTGATGACTTTAAGTACGATTCTGAGAAAGTTCACAACTGCAAATGTTGTAATGGAATGGCTGGGAAACCAATGTCTCTGCAAATCTCAGGGGAGCCCCATGTTCCAAATCAATGATCCTGAATTCTGTGCTGTTCTTTGCTGTCTCCACAGGGCCCGAGTTGCTGGGGGATATTTTTGCTGAATTCTGCTTTTTCCTTGATGACTATTATTTACAGTGCCTGTAAACAGCCAGGGTGTTTATAACCTGTGCTGTTTTCCTCAGCACTGGGCGAGAACAAGACATATGCTTTCTGACATTTTAATGCCAAACTGACAACCTTGGGGGATATTTTTATATCATCTACCGACCTGTTATTTTTGAATCACCGGGGAGAACAAAATGAATGAAAGACAAAGGTTGGGCAGCTCCAAGACCTTCAAAACAGAGGGCAGCCTTCTCACCATCAGATTCACCACCTTGTTCCTTGGGAGCGCTGAACCTACTGCTCCACCTGAGCGCTTAACAGATGATTGCAACCAGCAGGCACAAAAATGGGCACCAATCAATTGCTGATAACACACACGCTAATGGAAGCTACAGGGCCTCAGTGCCTGCCTCTGCCCTGTCTGCCTACAGTGCAGAGTCAGCTCTTGACTGCAGAGCTCTCAGCCCAACCAACCTGATGACCGAAAGGTCCAGTATTCATCATCATCAAAATGAGTGTCCCCTGCTGTGTGATGGTCTCCAGGGAAGAAAGCGTGTGCCACTGTGCCTCCAGGCCCGTCGAAGGGATAGCCGTCGTTGTGATCAGCCTTGGAGAAGTCAATCTGGATGTCGGCGTTGTTGCCTGCCACCTCGTGGAAGTTGAGCGGGGTGATGTCGCTCCAGACTTTCAAGGCATAGTACATCAGGGCACGAACTGTGTCGTGGCCCAGGTGGGACTCCTTGGGGAAGGTGCGAACTCTGAAAGAAAGAGGGCAGCAAGGAGGGTAGGAGAGGGGCTACAAACAAGCTACTCCAAGGACCAGCAGGAAGAGATGAGATGCACAAGGAAACCCAGTAGAGATTTGCAGTCCCCATTTATTTCCCAGTACCTGTGCTGGGGCAGCACATTCTGAAACCAGTATGTTGCCAGCAGACTCTGAGACTGCAATCCATAACAAGGAGGAAGAAAGAATGCCGTTGATGTAAATCTCATTCAAAACTCCTCTAAATTCTTG
Source organism: Phasianus colchicus (assembly GCF_987193195.1). NCBI lineage: Eukaryota > Metazoa > Chordata > Aves > Galliformes > Phasianidae > Phasianus > Phasianus colchicus. Next base: position 10,707,958 of record NC_143453.1, on the reverse strand, counting down.
CCTGCAGGACACAGACTGATGGAGCACTGCGCTTGAGAAGCTTTTGCCTTGCTTCTTGGTGGAAAAGGCACTAATTAGTTGAGGCTTACTGCACTACTGCACTCACCAGCACATCCTCACTTCCAGCTTTGCCTTGCCCTGAAAGAGAACCAGGTGGGAGCAGCAGTGTGCTGGCATTTGTCCTGCAGCAGAGCAATTCAAAACCTCCTTTTGTTCTGAGTTGGAATGGAAAAAGCCAGCATTTCCTGCATAACCAAACCTGGAAAAAGAATTCCTAATATTGCTGATTTAATAGGGTGAAAAGTCAAAGATGCAGTGAGGCGCACTGGCTTCAGAAAGAGTATGTTTGGATCATCTCTCATTGACAATTTAGACAAAAATTAGCACATTTCAGGAAGACTTACTGTTGACCGAGTAATTACTGATGAAAACCAATTCTGCTTGAACATTTCTGGCCAGCTCTACCCCAGTAATAATGGGCACTTTATTTCTTGTGTACCAGCACACCAACCAAAGTGTTCATGAAATATTCATGGCCTGACAGATTTTAAAAGCTGAAGCAACAATTATGATCACCTCACTGCCCTCCTGCATAATATAGCTGGGAGAACATCGCTCAGTACGAGACCACTCCCTGGCCCCAGAGTGCAGCAATGACCTGAACTAAACCTCTAGAGGTAATTACAGGTGTCAGAAAGGGATGTCATGGCACTCAGCTCTTCCTATGAATAGTGATTTGGGTATTGGGAGGCACTGAAGTGAATAGGAACGACTCGTTGGCTGAGTTTGGATGCTCTTGCTTACACACATTTCCTTCAAATCCCATGCCCATGGAGCTGCAGCCCAACGTGGGTATCACCTCCCAGCCTGGTCAAAGTTGCAAAAAAAGAGCAAAAATTGGTCAGAACCATGCCTCTGCTGTATCTATGCAAAGAGAGAACTTCAGTAGAAAAATAAATATGTTTGCATACATGCACATCAGATAATCGCAAGACCTCAAACAAAATACATATAGAATGGAGACAGAATGGTGCCAGATTAGAAAAAACACTTTTTAGGCAACTTTTTATGTATGGAAGGGACTATTTATGATCAAGTGGAGAGCAGGTTCCCCCTAATACCACAGAACACAATTGGTATTGCTGTGATTAAAAGCGTCATTCTGAACCTCCACAATACAAAAAAGGTTACCCCATTTCCAGATATTCCTTAACTACGTATTTTCATCTCCTGAAAGAGTTCTCTGGACTTAAGCAAAGCCTTTGTTGCTTTTATGTCCACTGAGCAAGTAATTACATGCACAAAGCACACCCTGCTTATCACAGGAATTAAGCCATCCCCTCCAAAATCAGGGTGCCCAGGACTCAGGTTTTCTGTCATTATCCATTCTTTCCTCCTCAAGCACTGCTCAACCTTCTGCAGCTGTAGAATAAGGACAAAAAACCTGATCTCCCTGCTAATAGGACGGCGGATGGAAAGCCCTCTCTGAGTAGACAAACATTATTAATATTCATTCCAATCTCTGACTCCAGAAACATTAGATTAAAGCAGAAACGGGATCAACACTTGCTCTGCTTCTTATAAAAGGTCCCTCACCCCTGAGCTGACCCATTTTTATTAGCATGCCACAGGTGTAAATGAACACCCCCCATCCTTTATTCATTACCACTGTTATTTTTCAAGAGAATCCCATCAGGATTTTCAATTCAACATCTGATTTGATTGCAGAAGCTCTGCTAATTGCTTGCAATGAGATTAGGAGAAAACTATTATACCAACAGGATGTTTGTTGGCATTATGTTACCCAGTTCCACTGAACAGGAGGCACATTTCCAGCACAATGCAGATGCACACAGAGATAAATAAGCTCCCTCCCACCTTTATTATTATTATTATTTGTAGTAAATGGAGCTCAGGTACCCACTGGAGAGCAGCTCTCCTTCCTGGATGTTAACCCTGGTGAGACTACCCTTAAAGAGTCACGGGTAAAAGCCTAATTTGAGTAATTGGAGAGAAACCTCTTTCCTCCAGATAGACCCAAAGCCACCAGGAAGACCCCAGCGTTATGGGGTGGGTGAGCTGGAGCAGCAGCCCCTTTGGAGAAGCAGCCCCTTCTCTGATGGAGCTGCAGGCTCCTGCTGGGGGTGGCCTCAGCTGCTGCCAGTCATGTGTTCCCTGGGTACCCTTCTTCCTCAGTTCCATCTCAAGGTGATTTGGGTCCAAGCGGTGCATAAGCAGAGGTCAGAGAGGGCTGCTCCAGCAGGGAGCCAACCATAACGGCTATTCTGATTTCTGGGTTCCTCTTTGGGTTTTATCCTCAGAAAGGCAAAAGCGAAAGAGTATTAGCGATGTACGAGAAATCAATTGCTGGTTAATGAAAGCACTCCTTCATGTTGTGCAGCCCTGATACTACAGAGAACTAAAATAAATGCTGATCACTACTGAGCACTGCAGGCCATGGATTGCCTGATAAACCCACATTGATTTTTCTGAGGGGGGAGGAGGGAACAATTGATGGGGCCACAGCCGTGGTGCAGAGCTGGTGTTACCCATGGCACCCCAGTGTGACGTGAGGCACATCACAGGCATCACCTGCCTGTGCTCAGGGGTGAAAAGAAGAATCCTGAGCAATCTGCATGGCTGTAAGATGCTGTGTGCAGGGCAGTGCCTTCTTCACTGCTACGTGTGCCTGTCCTGAGAGCATCCTTCAGTACGGCTTTGTTGGAAGCTTTATCCCCACCTCTCAGGTCTTCATGTTTTCTTCTCCACCTTTTAAATGCAAGGCGTGATAGAGTTTGGGCTTGTTTGATTTTTTTCTTTTTTTAAACTTCAGTCAATATGTAAAAGGTAAGCACGTAAAACTTTATGTCTCTATTGGCAGATTTTCATGGCAGTTTCAAAACAGCTATTTTAATCTCAAGTGTTGGGTGTAAATACCACGCTGGAGTTTCTACACTGCTATAGCCTTCCCTTGGCTTGTACAGCCCTCAGTCATAAAATATAGCTCTTTCTTGAATGAGAGCCAAGACTCTGGGAAGGATGAAAGGAAAAAAATGCAGAAATAAGTTTGTCAGGAGATGGACTTTTTATACCAGGCATATAACATCATCTCAAACCTAAGGGCTTTTTATTATGGCAATTCATGCAGCAGTCACACAGCACGGCTGGGGGTTTCCTGGGGCTGTGCCCACCAGAAGAGCCCAACCCCTGGGATGGCCACATTTGTCAGCAGTGACCGCCAAGCTGGGATTTGTCACTGTGCTGGGAGGTGGACTCGCTCCAGGCACTACTTCAAGATCAAAGGGAAGTTTATTATTAGTAAGGAAGCCTCACCATGCCATGCACGTGGGTTTGCAGGACCTCAGGGCATCCAGCTCTCTCCAGTGGTTCTTGGGAGAGCACTCACAGCCACACGTGGGCTTTCAGGGTGGAAACACAAGTCCCAAAGAGTCCCAAAGGTCTCGGTGGGACAGGGAGAAGGAGTTATTCATTTCCAGACCCTCACCTGCAGCCTAGCTCCAGGATCAGACCTCAACCTTCGTGTTTTGTGGGCCAGCAAACACACACATTGCTCCATGGCTTTAGGGAAAATATATTCTCCTGTGGCAAGGACTAGAAGAAAGGGACCAGATGCCTCCATTACCCAAAAAATGCTCCCGGTGCTTGGACTCAGGTGATAAGATCAAGAGAAAAAGGCATATTTGTGCCAAGCCAAATCTTTGACAGCTGCTTGAGAGGGTGCAAAGCCCCAGGAAGCTCATGAGAAATTACACACTGCAATGCAGCAAAAAAACAGCAAAAAGCCTCTGCTGGCCTGTGGCCACGCAGGTCTGTGGTCCTGCGGCCAACGGTTGGAGCTCTTACCTCCAGGACAGATTCCTCTTGTTCCACTTGGTCACAGCCTGCGTGTGCCGCTTCCTCCTGGCTGCTGGGCCAGCCATGTCGGGCAGGGAGCAGCGAGGGGTCTTCATCAGCTCCAGCGTGGCCTCATCTGGTGGTGAAGGAAGGGAAAAGATAGGTGTAATGGGAAAGCTGCAGCTACGGGATGAGAAATACCACAGCAGCCACCTCCACCAGCTGGTGGCAGTGATTGGGGCCATAACCCGAGCCCACCCACCAGTCCTATTTCCAGCACCCCTTCCCATGCAGCAAACACAGTTGCAACAGCAAGCACAGCCCTTTTCCTGGGCCTCCTGCAGCCTGCGAGGGGGCGGAGGAGAAATAATTGCAAGTGCTTAATTAGGAGCAGAGGGGAAAGTCTCAGTGCTGCTGAGATGGGGACGTGGGCAGCAGCTGCTCGAGTGGCACCGGCTGCTCCAAGGGCTGTGCATCTGCTCGCTAATTGTCTCCTTGAATGGCGGCAGCGCAGTTGGCAGCAGGAGGTCATGGCCACGTCCGGGTGGCAACGTGCAGGGACAACGGCAGCCCGAGGGCAAACAGGGAACCATTCACCACTGGGATAAAGCTGGCTTTCTGCTGTCCTCAATAAGGGCATTGAGCGGGTGGCCCCACCACGCTGGGCAGCTCCCGCCAGGCTTTGGGCAGCTCCATCCCGGGTGGATGCGGTCACCCCCACTGGTGGCTGAGCCATCGTCCTCCCCTGCGCTGTGCTCTGCTGGTGGGGAAACCAAATCGCTCCCTACTCAAATTCAGAAGTTCAATCGGAATTTTTGTTCCATTCAAATTGAGGCTGCAATTAAAGCTTTGAACAGAACAACCTATCAGCCTTAGTTTCTCTGTCTCTTTTCTTTCTGAGCACATCAAGAGCTATTTTAAGCTATTTTAAGCACGACAGTAACCCCAAGGGTGTGTGGGTCTGGTGAAATAATTGCTTGCCTCAGGTTGCTGAAAGCACAAGGCAACAAAGCACCTGAGCCATGTAATTACTCTTCCAGCTGCAAACAGTGCCGTCTGTCAGCCACGTGTTGGTTCCTGGGGACGATGCTGCTCTGCATCATGGCAGCTTCCAGCCTCTCCCCTCCATCCCCTGTTCACCCACTCCTGTGCCACCCACTGACCGAGGACCCCCGTTGCCTCCAGCCCCCCGAAGCGCTGCATGGCCGTGATGGCTTTGGTCAGCTCCTCCTGTGTCTGCAGCTGTCCGGTGACGGGATCCGGAGGAGGCAGATACCCAAATTTCGTCAGCCAGTCCTGTGACACAAGGGAAGGAGGATGAGAAAGGGGAAGGGGTGAAACACATACGTAGAGAGGGAAGTGTTCAAAGTCCTGCCCGTTCTGCTTGGAAATGCCATTCCCATTTACACGTTTACAGCTGGCTTCCCTATTGAACAGCGTGGCTCCTGTTGACAAATGAAGATGTCACGACGGATCTTTATACGCTGCTTAAGTAGTGGGACCTGGTGATCTTCCTGCATTCCGGTGCTGACATCTCATTTTCCCATCTGTTTGCAGTGCAGGCCCAGTAGTGGCGGCAGCAGGACCCTGCCCCATGGGGTAATCCTGTTGCCTTTTATTTACTGGCAGTGCTCAGGGGAAACCTGCTGCTGGGATGAGCAAGGAGAGGGGATGAGAGCATCCCTGTGGGAACAGGACAGGGCCTCCACTGCTCATGAGCCAGCACCAGCTCTGCAGTCCCCTCAGAGCAGCTTAGGAACTGTGGTTAAAGAGCTTTCCTTGAACTTCAGAAGTGTTTTGGTTGGAAACAAGCTAAACGACGAAGCCCTAAAATGGAAAATAGCCCTAAAATCAGAGACAGTCAATTGGAAACTGAGATTCATGGAGATCAAAGTGAACCAATGCTCACGGGAGAAAATTAACATCTACCCCATCCCAAAGCTGGAGCCCGATCCCTACTGAAGCCACAGGGATGTTCCCAGAGCCTGTCATTCACAACCTGAACCACAGTAGCACCCCCACAACTCAGTGGGTGAAGCAAAGAGTGCTGAAGCCCATGCGATGCCCACATATTCAGCCAGCACTGCCTCTCGCCATCACACTGCCACAAGTGCCTCGTTAAAATGCCACTATTCGATAGGAATTTGTCTTTGAAGACACAGCACACTATTATGAAGAACTTTCTCTTCCTCTTTTCAGCCTCGAACTGATGAAAATACTACCGTAAATCTCATTCTTGCAACTGCTTTTTAAATGTCTGGTCAATTATCCCCCTAAATCCATCCTTGCCTTCCTACTCGCCGATATCTCCACCTCAGCACAGAATAACACAAATGCCAAAAACGCCATAAATCCTGCCCTCTATTTTCTTTATCTGTATCAAAGAAACATTGATCCATTGAACCTCTTGAAGACTGATATTGATCTTGACTTCCACCACGGTCGATACACCACAAATTTATGGTAGTTAGATCAGTGCCAGGGGTCTGTATTTGCTTATCACTGAAATTGGAGACTCTCATCTTGGTTTTTCCTACAAGAGCCATCCTAAATGCCACAGAGCCCCCAGCCCTGCTCTGGCACCTCCTGGTAAGGCACCCATAACATTGAGCCTCCGCATCCCATATTTGCTGGGGCAGAACATTTCTTCAGGAAAAAAGCAGTTGGACTTGGAGATGAGAAAGACCAGCAGGAAATGTCCAGTTAATCAAGTGTGCCCTGTGAGAGCTTCTCACATCTTTTCTTGTCCTTAATGAGGACAAAAGCTAAACTCATGAACTTTCATAAATGGGAAATATGAAAACATCTTCCACTGAGATAACTTCAACGTATTCACTACTTATTTCAGCCTTTTTTTTTTTTTTTTACATTAAAAAGATCTTTTTTTTCCAACTCTCATTACCTTAAAATGTTTAATGAAGCAGTGGTTTGAGCAGAATGCTAAAATTCTTTAAACATATTCCTTGCCTGAGTTGACACGATAAAAACTTCTCCTTAAAAATGTGCTGAGTTGAACGAATTGACCTAATTCCATGAGAGACAGCAACTCCGTGTTTTCAAGAGGGATAAAATTGCTTCTCCAGAAGGTTCAGACCGAGGGGATAACTTCAGCTCCAAAGCAAGCTGGGATCAAGCAAGCAGCAGACACAGCCATGGTGTCATCCCAGGTGGGGATGTGCGCCTTATGGAGCAGGTGATGCCCTGTGTGGGTGTCCTACCTGCTGCAAAGTGACACTGCTCCTTTGAAAAGCTGCCTCAGTGACAGTGCAACAGCACGTCTGTTTCCTCATGTCCTTGACTAAAAATAAAAGGAACCACTTTCTCATCTGGGTCCCCCACGTCCCTGTGGCATAATGGCAAAAAGAATGCTTTGTGCCCCATGGTTAGCAGAAGCTGAAACTGTGGAATTTATATGTATATACATATATTATTTTGTTTGTTTGTTTCCATTTTCAGAAAGAACAGATTTGGGAAAAACACTCATGAAGTCCTCTTATGCTCTGCAGACAAAACCTGCTGCAATTTTGGACTTCTTTGCGGCTCAGGCACTTTGAACTGAACGCCAGGCAGCGAGGCTGCTGTGGAAGCATCCAGGGATAAGGGCTCTCCAGGGCTGGAGGAAAATGCTGGCTCCAGCAGCAATGAAATCTTGGTATCACTTATACAGAGCCAATTTTCAGATTAAAATGGCAATTTCATTTCTTTCATATCTCCACTTCCTTTTTATCAGTACCCCTTTGTCCTAGAACCTACTTACCTGCTTCATTTTGAAATAGATGGAGATTTTGTCCTTCTTTTATGGAAGATTTATGAGCTCTGTAAGTTTGCTTTTACAAATATTAATATTATATAAGCTGATGGGCTCACTCAACTGCTACAGGCAAAAAAAGGAAAAAGACTCAATCAGCAAATTTTCTTCTAGAAGAGTTCTTAAGGGTCATAGGTTGGTGTTGACAAGAAGACAAAAGAGTTCAGGATAATGAGGGGAGCATAAACAGGATAAACAGCAAAATCAGGACAAAGAAAAAAACTCTGCCCAAGCCCGTTCCACACTTCTGCTCTTGTGTTATGCTTCTAAAGCCCAGCCAGAAATGAATCAGAGCCTTGGAAGAGTGGGATGCAGCAAAGCTGCCCATGGGATGCTGCCAGCGTCACTTTGTGCAGGGGACGAAGAGCCAAACCAAAGTTAATGGCCCAGATCACCAAAATAAAGCTACAACTCAAACACCCGGAACTAATTTCCAAATTACATTTTGCTTTATCTCTGTTGCTACCATTAAATAGGTTGGAAGCATTTAAAAAAACAGAAAAAAAAAAAAATCACCGCCACCGAAAGCTGGATTAAAGGCAAGCGACTTTTGTCCGCTTTGGTTTTCCTTCTGAGTTTTCAATGGTTTACAGTATTCAAATTTTACAGTAATTTTCAGGAGATCAACAACCAAAGGAACAGCACCCATTAATTAGAACATCGCATATGGTGCTGCAATACTCCAAGGAGCGTGCTCCTGTGATGCAACAGCCTCCGGGCCACGCAAAGTCAATGATTTTCTTCCAAAGGTTGACATGTACCTCTCTAATGAGCTATTGTATGCACGTAATCAGCTGATTAATTCGTTAGGAGAAAAACTGCCGTTTGGATTAGGACCAGCATTCCGGTCGCCGTCACCTTTGAACTGCAGGAAGAGTTTCATTAGCTCATGCTGTAGGAGCTGGTTGCATCCAAACAGCTTTTTAATTGGCTGTGCACAGTGTCCAGGGTGGAAGTCAATGCAGCTGCTGCCCATGCCCTCCCCCTCCCCTTGCTTTAAAGGCTCGCTCAGGTTAACAACGGTGGCACTGCAAAAGGCCACAGCCTCCAGCTCCTGCAGACAGCAGGCTGCTTGCCCAGGTCTGCAGCAGACAAATTACATCGTGTGGTGACATCAGACATGGGACATCCAGGTCACTAAGGAGTATGGAGGAGAGCAGCTCTGCTCCTGCACTGCTCAGTTCTCTGCCATCCCCAAGAATCAGCCTGGCTGCAAACTAGACTGGCCACTCACAGGGCTGTGTTGCCATTCTCTTGCACGTTCGTGAGACCAGACCACCTGGGTTTGGAAGCCAACATCCCCTGGATGTGATGCTACACACAGTTCTGGCCTCCCTTTGGCTGGACACATCCTGAGCACCATCCCAGAAACCCAGAGGTAATCAAGGGATGCTGCAGAAGAAGATATAAATCCTCTGTGGACCAAACAAACCGTGTTTTCAGCTTCTTTGAACTGAAGATCAAAGAATCGATTCCCATCCATACAAGGCAGGCAGAATAGGGGAGCAGTGCTTACTAGAGTTGGTTTATGTTTCTTTCCAGAGAACGAAAAACTGACAAAACTTAAAAAAAAATACAGCTACTTCTGTATTTTCAATATGAAAGTGTGTTTCCCTTTGCGAAGCTTTAAGACACTGGGCTTTTTGGACCAATTTCAATCACCAGAAGTTTTTCATCACATCCCAAAAATTTCCATGCAAAGGCAACAAATGATGAAACATTTTGTGTAATTAAAACTCCACAGGACATCAAAAAAAGGAGTTTCAATGGGAATAGGAATAGAGGATTTTTTTTTTTTTTTTTAATCAAATAGTTTTACATAATGCTGCCTGTCACGGTGAAACATCTTTGTTGCCAATTAGTTATTTGGAAAGGAAAAGAGGAAAATACAATAGCCCATGGAGCTGCGGTGGGATGCTAGGTAAACGACCAAATTAACATTCTTTTCTCTCTCTACAAAAACAGCTCCAAACCATGCAAGCTGTCAGGTAAGGTCATCTGTGAAGGCAGCCCTGCTCCTGTGCAGCTGGTGTGTGGTCAGTGCAGCCAGTGGGATGTATCAGTTTGTCCCTGCACCAGGCTGCCCTGAGCTGCCCCGTGGGTGAGGCATCAAACCCAACCTCTGATGCAGCACAGAGTTAAAGGAAACGTTGCCATCTGCAGTTCTTCCAGCATTTGGGAACCCAGAAGGAGTCCCTTCCCTATGTGCCTGGCCGCCATCCACACGTAACCAGGGGAGAGCTCTCCCTGCTCTGCACAGGGAAATAAATCAAGGCACGAGGCTGCCTTGCCCCCGAAATCTCTGTATGAAGGAAAATCCAGGCCAAGACTTTTCAAATCCAGGGATTTCTGGGCACAGGACACAGAAACGTCCATACTTTCCTGGATGGATTTGCACAAGACTCAGCAGAGTGAGGAGCAGCCGGCGGGGAGCAGAGCCAGCTGGAAGGTGGTCCTCAGGAAACATCTGCTGGGGATGCACCACGGGAGCAGGAGCTCATCTCCTCCCTGTGCTCCTCCTCCCTTCTGCCCCACACACCAAGAGATGGTAGGGACCAGCTGCTGCCCCCTGCCCACGGGGACCCACCCCCCTGGGAGCCTCCACCACATGAGCCAGGACTGCAGCTCTGCCATGGTGGCCCTCCTTGGATCATCTCCACACACAGCTGTTGGGACGTGCCATGAACAGCTCCAAACCTCCTGAGGAATCGGTGCTGGGCTGCTGACATCACCACAGCAGATTGCACAGAGAACTCCCAAGCGCTCCCCACCCTCCAGCTGGACCAAGACCAAGATGAGCAAGAGAGTGATGAATTATTTCAAAAGAACAAATTGCTCTTCAGCAAAGTGAGGATATACAGCAAGGCTGTCCTATGGGTGACTTCAGAGGTCCTGTTATTTCTTAACAAACCCATCTGTCTCATTGGACCTGAACTGCACGTTTGCTGGCAGTGCCGGCAGGGAAAGTCAATGGCACAATGAGAGCGCAGTGCCATTCATCTGTATTCGCTGCTGGTGTCAACGAGATGAGCTCCTACTCTTTTGGTTTCAGTCATTAAACGAGCCACGTCTGGTAGCTAACTGAACAGACTGTTATACATCAAAACAAATCTCTCCCTCCTTCCATCTACTACATCTTTGACCAGGACGGTGTCTCCTCCAGGAGGGACTCCTGAGCTGACTTTCTGCAGCATGACCACCGAGACCTGTTTGCTTTGGCCATCCACATTCTCACTCTCAGCCCCTATCCCAGGCCTCAGAGTTGCACTTCCAGCACAGTTTTACTATATCTCCATTTACAGGAGCCACCAACATTTTCCCTCTGTAAATCTGCCCAGTTGCACAGCCCTGCTCCATTCACCAGCTATAAGATCGGTGCTTTCTTGCTGCCCACTTCCCTCCTGCTCGGTTGCTTTGGTTTTCAAGATAACCTCAGGACACAGACTGTCTGTTTAAATATGCTCAGGGTGTGGCTTGGTTTCCTTTTTGAGAGATTGCAGAAATTCTGTCGTTCTCCACAGAATGGGAATTCAAAAGCTCTCATCGCCGTGCTATGTGCTAGGTCTGATGCACAGGCTGTCGCTGTGTTTGCTTCAGCAGCCCTCACATCGGGGCTTAGTTGTGCCTTCCCGTGTAGTATTTAGCAACAAAAGTATCGCAACATTAAGAAATCAATAAATCAGAAGCTTTGCTGGGGTGTGAAATAGAGCTCACTCATGTCTCTTGTCCCTGGATCTGTGTTTCTATAGGAGAAACCACATTTGCTACTTGGATGGCTTTCTTGCTTCCGCAAGCTTTTTAAAACAGCAGTATTACAATGAGCTTCCCTTGTTGACAGGATCTTTCTATTAGCTGTACAAGTGTCTTGAGCAATTATTGATGCTGTGGGCAACTGCTGAACAGAAAAAAATAGAGTCTCCTGTTCAGGGGCAAGGCTATTAAATCAAAGGGAAGCAGCAGCGTGGCAGTCTGTGGGTGACCAGCCCTATGGTGAAAACAGCAGGAACTCTTCAGTAATACTCCAGGAGCAATCATGGGCTGGAGGGGCTGTAAGAAACTGCCCTCCAAATGCAGGGAGATGAAAACAACTCCCGGATCACTGGGGGATGTTGGGCAATTGGCAAACCATGACAAAGATATAGGAATGTATTAAAACAAACTACCAGAAGTGAATAAGGTAGGCTGCTCTCACCAGCCCAGCGCCCTTCCCTGTGGCCACGGAGCCTCTGCTTTTGGTGAGAATTCAAGTTAATTGTGACCTTGGACCAAAGCAGTTCTACAGAAAGCAGCCAGAGCAAAGCAGGATCAGACAAACACACACCTCCTACACCTCCTCCGAGAGATTAAAATCACAGAGTTCCCAACTTTGGCAAACAAGCCAAACCCTGCAACACAGAGCTCGCTTTTAGCAGCACCAGAACCAGGATTCAGTTAAGCAGAGGCTGTCAGGGGCTCCCAGGACCACCTCCATGCTCCTGTGCAGGGCTGAGGTCAGCGCCTTACGTTACATCCCTCGTGCAAATCAGGACACCAGGCAAAAGTGATCCTTGTGCTCCTAAAACCAAAGAGGGCACTGTGGGGCCAGTCTTGGCCAGGCACTGAGCACAAACGAGCATCACACGTGAGCAGCAATGTCCATAATGAAGTGCCCCTGCTCCTGGCTCCAGCAGGAGCAGCAAGAAGGCCCCGGGGTGCTGCAGTGAGCGAAGGCAGCGGCCGAGCAGCATGTCAGTCATCCTGCAGAGCAGTGCTTTATGCACAGCCAGCCTCTGGCTGCAGATAATAAATAATATTTCAGTGGCTTTTAACGTTCCCTTGAAGAACATAGGTACAAAATATTGTTGTTGTGACTCATGCCTTTTTGAATGGACGGGGCACTCGGGAGCTGTGTGCTGAAGGACAAACCACGCTGCCGTGCCCTGTGCAGGTTGGGATGCTGTTCCCCAGGAATGCCCCGACTGCTCCTGCAAAGCCTCTGCAGGACAAGAGGCAATCCGAAGCCCTGACACACAGTCGAGCATGACAGCAATCTGTGCCATCCCAGCCCTGTGCAACACCATGGATCACCTCTGACTGCAATGACAGCGATATCCTCATTTGCTGCCGCCCTACTCGTGCCAACGTGCAAATTAAAGCTGGTGCCTGTGATTTTATGCTCCAGGCTTGTGACAAATGAGCCTGCTTCCCCCAGTCCTCCTGCCTGCGTCTCCGCACACCCCCACCCCAGCATGGCTGGAAATCGTCGCATTTATGCACAGAGATCATCTCTCTCCCGCTGTGCAGTAAATGATGAAATGAAAAGATTATAAAACTTACATATTTGAAAAGACTCTAATGGGAAAATATCCCCAATTCTCTGTGGCCTCTCCACGGTGCTGATACAGCCTGACACAGTCAGAGGCATCCTTCACCTGTCTGCACACAATGCACACAGACAGCCAGATTTCACACACCTATTAGATCTATTGCAGTAGCAGATACTGAGGTGAAGGGGTCTGGTTTTCCCAGCAGTGCCCCACACTGTGATGGGGCTAAGAAGACCCTGGTGAAGGTGGACGGCCCCAGTGCACTGCTGAGTTTTATGGGGAAATTCACCTCCCAGCACTCCCCCCCCCAGCCTCATTCTGGCAAGAACCACCCAGGTAACGCCTGACACCAGCCAAAGTCATCACACAGAGTTCTGCATTCATCTGTGAATGTGAAAGGCAGAGACACTCCTTGAACAACCCTCCGTCAGGCCAAAGCAGAAATCCCATCTGCTAAATTGCATACATTTAATCACACCAGCTTTGTTTTGCCCTTTTTTTCCTTCCCCTTTCTTCTTTTTTTTAAGGACCATATATTTTCACTGCCTGGGCTCCTTGACACAAGTGCTGTCATCACATTTGATTGAAGGTGTCACGGTGACCATCTGCACCCCATCAAGCACAGTGTGACCCCACATGCTGAGCGGCTGCTGGATGGATCACATCCCATTTGTGAGCTGTATGGAAGGCAGCTGCCAGGCCCATTGCCTTCTGCCCTGTGCCCCACAAGGATGGAATCACATCCTGCTGAACCATGAGTAAGCAGTGCCCAGCATTGGTCTGCAGCTGCAAGGCGAGTCCATTGGTCCTGCACCCTATTGCCTGGGGCACAGCGATGGGGAGAGGTCAGAAAAACCCAATAGAAAGGTTGAAGAAGATGGAATGAGGATGTTCTTGGAGGAAATAAAGCAAAGCTTTGGGTTCAGCCCTGAGCATGCAAGAGGATTGTTGCACATGACAGGCGATGGCCTTCTCTTTAACAAAGAGCACAGCGAGTCCTTGCTCCTCCTCATTTCCATTCTTCCTGCTTTGCTTGGGAGAGGTAATGTGCTGCTGTGCTCGAGCTGCAGTGAGCACAGGAGAGCTATAAAAACACCACTAAATAAGTGTTATTTCCTCTTTAACACAGGGAGCATGGCAATCTGACCTTTCCAGCTACCTGCAACCTTCCACAAATCCATATCTGCTTTGTAGAAGTTCACAGAAGGAGCAGAGAGAGCATTCAGACAGCTCTAAGCTGGTTAGATCCCGAGACCTGTCTGACCATGATAACAAACCAGCTGTTTTGTTCATTATTTCCTGCAGGAAGCCACAGCCACCAGAGCAGACATTATCCCTTGCTTTTCTCCATGGCAAGGATGCAGACTCAGCGCGAGCAGATCTGCCGCTGGGAGCAATTAACCCAGTTGAGCAGGAAGCTGTCCCTGAGCAAACCCAGCAGTAGGACACAGCCCCTTCCCAAAGAGATGCAACTTCCAAAGGAAGGCCAATTTATTGATCCAGCTATTAATCTGACTTAATTTTAATTGGAAAAATAACCAAAGAAAAATAAATTTAAAAAAAAAAAAGTTGAATGCAATGCAAGTTTAAGCATTTACATTATTGTCCACCCCACAGGGAAAGATGAACCCTCTCCTCCCACCATTCACAGCCTGATGTACCCCAGCCATCCAGCTTCCCCCAGCTCCATCTCTCCCACAGCAGAAGGAATGGGGACATCTCCCCACAAGCCCCGTTTACCCCATTGCAGCAAGTGCCATGGCTCCTGTAGCTTTGTAGGAAGGAAGCAAACCTCACTCTGCTCTGGACAACCTTTCCATCAAGCTGAGTTTCCAAGCAATAAAAGAAGATGTCCAAATTCTGTCTTGCAGACAAGGGAAGAAATCTTGCAGGCAGGGCATGCCGCAAGTCAGGCTGGCATTGTTATGTATAGATTATGTGAATTAATGCCTTTTAGCTAAGCTAGCAAGACTTGAATCTTTTCCAGCCCATAGGCTCAGTTTTACTAAGTAGCAAGTATTGACTTTTAGAAAGGCCAAGATAATTTTATGACCATCAGAATATTTTAAGCCATACAAATCCAGATAATGGCATGAGGGAAAATAGAAAGAAATCAAATCAGTTCACATATATCAGGTCCTAATTACTGACTGACAAGTGCCAGGAAGGAATTTTTCCATCCAGAAGCAGCATCTCCTATGCTGATGGCTGCATGGTGGAGGGAGCCGGGTGCATTTGCTCTTTGCAGGACAGACATGGGGACGGAGCAGATCTGCTCCCATGGGATGTGCTGGGGCACTGGGAGCAGATCTGCTTGCAGGCACAAAAGTACTTCCACCACTGCAAAATTCCAACCTAGTTCTGCTCTTTCCAAGCTGATCCAGCTGCACCACCAAAAATCACACCTCTGCTTCTGCGCGCTACCCCAGCAGCCACCTGCAGCACTGTTCTACTGGATCCTGACTCTGTTTTTTGATGCACTGAGATGCGCTGATCCCAGCACGCTCAGGGCTCTGCTTGGAAAGCCACCTCCCTTCCCTACTTGCCACTTTCTGGATTGGTGAATTTAGGAAGGAGCACATCAGGAGAAGGGCACGTGAAGTCCCAGCTCCTCCGAAACCATGGCAAAACCATAGGACTCAGGGGATGCACAGGGCTGGGATTTCTCCCCTGCATCCATGCAAGGAGATGCTCAACAGCTGCCTCAGCTCCCAGCCATCAGTGTGCTGCATGCCCAAGGGAGGGCTGCTGCTCAGAGCTGTTCCTGCAGCACGCACTGCAGAGCCGTGCCCGCACTCCGCACCATGCCAAGAGGTGGATTAGTTAATAGACAAAGAGGAGATATTTACTGTTGCTCGTAATGGGATGTATAAAATCCCCCTGGCACGCCCTCCAAAGGCTGCAAGCACCTTGAATCAGGCATATGCTAACGAAGGTACGTGACAAAAAAGTTTTAAGACTTTGTCTTTCCACCTTTCCGTATGAAGCCCACTCTCCAAGCCAGAAATGAGAGCAGAAGGCACTGGCAGGACTGTGTCCCCAAGGGACCGGCGGGGCTCTGCCCCAGCAGCACACAGCTCCTCCCGCCAGCAGATTACTCAGCCTAATGAGCCGGATGAGATGCTGAAGCAGCGACGTAAAGAACACATCGTTATGCATCATTTTAATTATGCATATAATGGCTTTGTCTTTTTTGTTACCTTATTTCATTATTGAAAACCTTTATTTTACACATACATTTTAACTCCAGCCACTGACAAAACTACTGGTAAATAATTCAGCGTTCCACGAGGCATCGGCTCCTCCAAAGCAGCAGGCCTGGAAGCCCTCTTGGTGGCTGACACCTGAACGTGGTACCAGAGCACCCCGAAGGCAACATCACCACTTGCCTCTGTGCTGCACTGCTTGGCTGGGAGTCGTAATGAAGAGCCTCGGGGAGATGCAGCACAGCATCAGCCCCAGCTGTGCCAGGGATGCCTCTAGTTCTCCCCACACACATTTAATAAACAGGTTCTTCTAACAGCATTTGCCAGCTTTTATAATTATGCAATATATGCAGCACAACACCTTAATTTTTCATGTGGCTGCCTCCTTTTTTCCTTCCAATAAAATAAAATTAGAGGGAAATTCACTGGCGCAATCTCCATCCCAGCAGAACTATCAGGACTCAGCACAGCCATGCATACAGTCATGCTTCTACCTTCCCCTCCTTCCTTGCAATATTCCCACGGTGAAGCTGTATTAAAAATGCATGGGTCAAGCAAGAGGTGCCTCGAGGTGGAAACTTTCCCTCTTGCTGTCAGTCTTTTGGTCTCGCTACAGCGAGCAATTCTGTCCAACACCCAATGAGGTCAATGAGAACTAAGCAGGTGCTTAAGCTTTAGACATGTGAATAAATTACTCATTATTGAATGGAATCCACATGTGCTGAGTCAGCGATTTTAAGCTATCAATATGGATCAGACTGACTGCCACCTGAAAGAGCTGTCCTTTGTTCAAAACTAGGAAAAATGTCCAAAAAGAAAGGAGGAAAAAAAAACGAACAAGCTCCTACTGCACTTCCTGACCTGATATGCAGAAGCCAATTACCCAAATCAGAGATGAATCAATGAAAAAAGCTGCTGGGTGCTGGGAAAGCAGCAGCTGGCCTTTCCCAGGGCCATGCAGAGCCCAGATCGATGCTGCTTCACAGCCATTGTCCATATATTCCACCTCCAGTTCCCAATTTGTACTGGTGATGCATTGCAGAGGTATCAAAGTCAGATCACTGGAATTTGTCTGGGAGCAAAAGGTACTTGAGGTTCAGTATGTCACCTTGACCCAGGCAGGTCGTCCTGCAGCAATCATCACCAGTTCTGGGATGGAAGACTGCAAATGTTCAGAGAAGGAAAAAAAAAAAAAAAGCTTGCCCTTCCTTCACCTTGCATACAAACGAAAAACAAATGTGATCTTCTTGCTCTTGACATATCCATGCTTTAAGGAGCTTCACAAGCATCTATTTCCTCATTTGAGCTCACACAGAAGACATATTATCTTTTTTAAATACATCTTCTCCTTGGCAATGTGAAGCCTACCTCCCATCTTTAACATTTTAAGGAGCCGCCAAGCGGTTATTTGCAAAACCAATCGTAGATGATGGATATAATCTATTTTAAACCTCAGCAAAATTGGCCAATTTCAGGAGAGTTTAACGTATAGATGAATTAATCAAGCTCAGCAGCTGATGAGATGGGAAAGGCAGACCCGTCCCTCCATCCACATGTGAGCCACTTGGAAGAGACCCAGCAGCTCCCAGCAACGCCAGGACATGACCAAAGTAGTTCTGCTGCTCTGGCAGTAAGGCCCAGGGGTGGCACAAGTGATGCACTGGGGCTCTGCACCCATCCTGCACCCCCTGCACGGTCACTCCCCCTGGGACAACAAACCCAGGCCCCAACACTGACCCCATTACAGGACTCTTCCATCTCACTCGATCTTATTCTCAAGGTCTTGCTGTTCGGTTGCTTGGAGATTTCTGTTTATTTGCTTGTTTTGCACTTTAACCACGCAGAGTGAGGCCAAAAGTACTGATTCCCATGCAAAACTGCCTGGAGCTCACAGTGCTTCCAGCCTTTCACTAAGGACAGGTCCCAATGGAAGCACAGGGCCCTGCACACACACACACCCAGCCCAGCCCAGAGCCCAGTGCTGAGCAGCAAGGTGCTGCTGTTGGACCTGGCTGCTGTCTCTCTTGCGCATTCCCCAGCTGTCACCTCCCATCAGCCTCCCCACGTCGGCAAATCGGCAGCGACGCGCTCGCCAGCAGCGCTGAGAGCTAATGCTCCATCTACGCCAGTGTGATTTTAAACACGGGGCGTGCACAGGGCTGGACTCACCGATCCTCAGCCCCCAACCCTGGGGCAGGCAGAGCAGCCCTTGGGACCATCCACACGCTGCCCCGTGCGTAATCAGCACCGAACACAAAACACACCAGGCAAGAGAAGACAAATGGCTCCGGGGGAAATCCGATGACCTCCCCGGCTGTGTCAGGAACCATTTGTCAAGTGGCAGAAACCATTAAGCTGTTTCACTGCTCACCTATGGGGAACGTTGCAGCTCTGGTGGTGCTGCCTTAATGCAGAGCTGGGGGAGCTGCTTCTGGCATTGCTGAGGTCAGTCGTGGCTTCGCGTGCTGCCCAGTGCTTGGTGCAGATGAACTGGTCCCAGCAAGGCCAGCTGTACCAGGAGGAGCTGCCCTGCTCTTGGCACTCCTTTTGAAGGCATCAGGCAGCAGGTCATAAAGCACCTGGGATCTGAAGGTCAAAACATCTCCTCATCCCTACAGGCAGCCAGAGCTGCACAGGGAGAACACAGGAGAGCACACCTGCATCTAGAGGCCTGGCTCATTAGCAGGTCGGTAGTAACGAGCCTGGCAATTACTTTCCAGCACTGCTATGACATGGGCAGCCCCCCCAGGTGCCTGACAAGCAGCTCCCCAAGCAGGGAGATGCTCCAGCAGCATGACACTATGCTGGGACTGAGCAATTAAGTAAGAGCTTTTGCTTTGCTATTGCTTTGTAATAAGAAAATAATTAATTTAAGCACACCCATTATTGGATGTTCAACATTAAGGCATTACTGTCAAGAATCCTTTTGGGGGTGTCTGCTTGGGACTCTTAAGAAAAATGGCATGGATAAGCTGGTCATTTCCATGGATAGGCTGGCTGTTCCCATAGATAGATCTGCTCTGGATTGGCCAAAAAGGGCAGAGAAAGACCACAGGGGTTCATCAAAACACAGAGGAAATGTAACCAAGGACACCAAGGCAGAGACTGAAAGAGCACATGCATGTATTGGGTCACTCCAGTGAGGGGGAGCACTGAATCAAACATGACTGCATCAAAAGGAGCTTTCGGGGAGGGCTGAGAAAATGCCAGCTCATTTAGGGGAGCCAGAAGTTTGCAGAAGTGGAAGCCATGCTTTCATTTGCCAGTGCCAAAGGACTTCACCAGACAAAGGCAGCAACGATTTCCCATCCACAAAACACACAGGGACCTGGCCATGCCCACAGTCCAGCACACAGTGATGCCCCAGCACTGGCACAGAGCGAGCGAGAGGCACGAGCCATCACAACCCAATGGGACAGAGCAAGGCAGACCGACCCCATGAAACACCCATGAGCTCTCTGCCATAAAAAGGAGCTTCTCCTCACGGTTCTGTGCCCAACAGCCAGACAAATTCCCTGCTTTGAAAACTAAAATCCATATTGTTCCTACCACAGCTACCCACAGCTACACAAAGCATAAGGAAAATGAGCGGTCACAGAGCTCTGGCACTCACTGTTTCTCCCATCTCTCCCTGCTCTCCCTGGCACCAGCTGCATGCTTGCAGGTCCCTGGTACCATCTCCTACCACGGTCTCCCCTGAAGTGTTGTGGCTGTTGCTCCCACACCAGCTGCCCGTACCCCAAAGGCAGAGGTGCCTCCAGGGAAGTTTGCAGCCAAAAAAACCTTTTACACACTGGGCACCAATTTCTGCACGGTTTGGGATGAAATTTACATCACTGAGTGCCCTAGGAGGTTTCATGTGTCCTCATCTTAACTCTCAGTGCGTTCCCCTGCAGAAAATATGACTACTCGCGTAAACAGAGGCGATGTTCCCAGGTCACAGCTGCAAAATTTAGCACAAAAAACCAGCTTCCTCCCCTCGCCTTCGCCCTGCGCTTCCAACGCCTCCCTTTTTGCTTTCCTCATAGGAAAGCCGTCACTGCAACAACCCACGTCTGAATACTTCCCCCACTCTCGGCTCAGTGCGTCCCCTGATCCCTTTGTGTTCATCCCAGGCAGCACTCCCACCCCTGGCTCCTGGGGCTGGCGAGCAGATCGCTTTTGAGGCACTTCCAGGTTATTGAACTCTGTTGTTAATGCAGCTTGTTTCCCATCAGCTGAGGGCAGCGTGCCGGGGACATCATTTATTTTCCATGTTTATTTATGTTGGGAGAGTTCTTAAAGGATTTGTTTGCAGCTGCTCTTGTGGCTGCTCAGCCCGAGGTCAGCTCCCTCCAGCCTGACCCAGGGAGTGCAATGCCTTCTGTCCTTGGGTCAATTTTTCTCTTTTTCCTTTTTGCTGTAAACCAATTAAGATCAATTTGCAAATGGATGTGACCTCTGCTCAGCACTCACGGCTGATGGCCACCCCACACCCTGCCCAGGTGGCCCTCCCTCCCAGCTGCCTCCCAACTGCTCCCAGCACCATGCAGCATCCTGAGCTGATGTGCCGGGAGCTGGCTGCCAATTTGTTTTCTCTTTGGGGTTCAAGGCTTCCCTGGAGGAGCAGAATGTGCCACATCGATCGCCTCTGCTGTCCTCACACCCGTCTGGGCAAAGAAACATTTGTTATCTTGTGACAGTTCCCTGCAGAGGCTGCTCAGGCGTCCTATCCGCCTGCATGGTGGGGCTGGTAAGCTTGCCAGAAACTCCACTTTAAAGGGTTTTACAACATCAATTAAATTTCTACAGTTGTGTTTATTGGCTCTGAAAGTGATCCATGCTCTGAGCGCATGAAGATGGGCTCAGCTCTCGCCCCCTGGCTCCCAGCATGTCTGGCTCCCAGCGTTGAATTCCTCACACGCAGTGTTGGGAATACAGTGCTGTTCCTCACTGAGAGGCAATGAGCCAAGGACTGCTGAGGTTTGGGTACCAACTGGGTCTAGATAACCTAGAGGCTGAGAAATGACCCCAGAACTACCAGAAAGCAGATGTCCTTGCCCTGAGAACAAAGCCCTCCCAACAAACAAGCAGAAATAATACTCTGTGATTGCCCAGACAAGCATGACACAGCAGGGCAGCAGGCAGGTCACCCCGAGGGCTCTGAGGAATTCCCCCCCAAGCTCCCACAGCTCCGGCTCCTGTCCCACTCCTACGATGCCCAGCCTGTGCCGCGGGCTGGCAGCAATGACCTCTACCAGTGTCACTGGGACTGTGAAAGTTCCCTCCAGGAGAGCCCGAGTGGAAGGGCAGCTGCTGAGTGCTGAGGGATGCAGGAGGAGCCAGGCTAGAATTTAAAGCAGAAGCTGGTTTTTTTTTTTTTCTTTCTTTCAGCCAGAGGATATTAACGCATGAGATAGGAGAGAAATGTGAAGGAGAAAGTCAAAGGTTACGCAGATACTGATGGAGAGATTTGCTGAGAGGTAGAGGAGAATTACCGCAGAGTAAGAGCAAGGAGCTCCATGAGGCACTCTGCAAACTTTCCCTGCTTAAAGCACGGGTTCTGCTGCCCTGCAGCCATTCAGCGGCCGGCACCGAGTGGCTCGGAGGGTTGGAGCCCCTGCCAAAGCCCAGCCGGGCTCCCCATTCCCCACGCAGCCCGGCACGGGCGCGTTTCCTCGGATGTTTCCCCGGTTTCCACCAGAGGGCAGCGGCACGACACCGCCGGGACAGCGCGGCGTCCCCCGAGCGGCGCCCGCGGAGCTCCCGCAGCGGCCCCCCCCGGGCTCTCCCGGCCGCTCGCTCGGAAGGCGATGTGGAGCAGAAGGTCTCCGGAGAAGGGTCTGAATGGGAGCAACGACCCATCGTCACCCATCTCCAGGCTGCTTGGCTCCAGATGTCCCCGTCGTGCTGCCAGCGAGCAAGGGACAAACAGCCTTCAGCTCCAGCTGCCAACAGCAGCACAAGCGCTGGCGGCTCGGCTCAGACCAACCGCACAACACCAGTGCCTGCGCGGCATTCGTGTTCCTGCTGCAACCCCGAGACGAGGCAGCAAACGCTCCTTCCTCCACTACACGACCCCGTGCACTGCCGTGGTTTGATGGGGAGCACAGCAGCTCTCAGGAGCCAAACTATGCAGTTATAGAATCGTGGAATCCTTTGAGTTGGAAGGGACCCTGGAGCACGGCAGCTGATTTACTCTAGATTATCTTGATCTTGTTGGACACTGAATGAGGGCAAACCGAAGCACGAGGAACATCAGAAATGCCAAAAATGCGACATATTGTCTGATAGGGCTGTCATTGTGTCATGAAATAAGATGTGCATACAGCCCACAAGGAAGAGTGGGATTGCTGTGCACTTCAGTGCCGGCTGAGGCCATGCAAGATGATTCCTTGTTTTGGACTCTCATTGATCAGGCCTGAAGGATACATTTCTGCAGCATAAACAAAATGTAGTAGAAGTCCCAACCCACCTAACTGTTTTCTGCTGTGCTTTTCTACAAAACACATTGCCATTTCATCAGTGTGTCTGCCAGGGATTTCCCTTTTGTGAACCCAATTTCCTCTCGCTTTTGAACAAAAAAAGCATCTCTGACATGGAGGATGCAAAGGGAGAGACAGCACAGCTTGGTACAGAGCAACAGGGAATTTGCCAGGCAACAACAAAGTGGAGAACAAGCAAGAGAAATAAGAGACAATTTAGTGCAGAGAAATGATCAAAGAAGCAAAGATGTGTCTCAAGCAGCGTCGCCGACCACCCTTCTGTGGTGAGCGTGCCAGGGGGACTGCGACCATACAGCAAACACAGGGAGCGGGCTGGGAAGGAGCCAAGGAGCCTATGCAAGGTGGGAGCTCCCCACCGCCCCACTCAGCTGCCAGTGTGGGCTACAAGGCCTCATAGAGGACTACAGAGAACCAGCAGAGGCTGCTTTATTTCTCTCTCGATAATAACCGACACCTGGCAGCCTTTCCTACGTCTGACTGACTCCAGATCTCACAGGTAATAGACCACGAGCCATGGTGGGACCACCTCCAGCAATCACGGTGTCTTTTTTGCTCTCCATCTTCCCCTTGGCATCAAAGTCTATAACCAAACTTCCCAGGAGCTACAGTAGGGCAAAAAGAGCATTTGCTTGTGTTACACCTTTCATGTAAGCACAGCTCCGAGTTTTTTGGTATCCAGGTGATAAGCCTTCAGTGTGCAGGGGCCCAGCAGAGCTGCCCACATGCCACAGCTTTGACTCTGTGGGAAACAAGAAGCAGCCTCCCGAGGTGCCCTCCAGCTGGCACCCCAGCAGCAGTACTTGTGCCTGTGACAGCATCTCACTGAGAAACACACTTCTTTATGAAGGATCAAGTGATATGCAGGTACTCCAAGTCTGCCAACAGGCAGTGAAGCCTAAAACTTGCAGTGCTTTGCATAGCCTGTAGTTGCCAATCAAATGCATGCTTCTTCCAATGAGATTTTCCAGGCTTTCTTCCCAGCAGAGACCCCATGTGCGCTGCTCCTTTCCATTTTTTATCCCATTCAGGATCCTCCAAGGTTGCTCAGTGCCAGCACATCTCCCAGATCTGTTGTCTAACTTCCAAGCACCAATGACAGTGAGGTCCCCAAAGGCAGGCAACAAGTCACCGAGTTTCCTTTTGATCTACCAGCAATCTTCCATCTCCAGCAAGGGGCATTTGGTGGTGAGAAAAGTGGGAAAAATCCAGTGCTGAGTGGTTTGGGATGGGAAGAAACTGTGTAAGGGTTGGATGCCTCTACCGTAGTGCAGGACAGGCAACCTCCACAAATCAAGGCAGCAGCTACAAACAGTATTTCAGAACTCCACCAAAGCAATCCAGACCTCTCATCTCCCTCCTGTGCTTTGGGTAATGGAAGCACCTTGCAGTATAACACCTTAAAGGCTGCAAAAGATGCCCTCAAATTGCAGAGTTATCCGAGGGTGCGATGGCAGAGCCTGGGCTGTGGGTGATCATCAGCAGCTGGGAGGTGAACAGCAGGAGATGCCATTTGAGGGTTGTTAAATAACGAGACAATATAATCCAAACGTGTTCATCACCTTCCAGCACAGACCCTGTGACACAAGAAAAATTGCTTTTGTTCACCCAAAAGATCAATACTGTGAGGATGAAATAATATGTCGGATGGTGTGAAGAGCTCTGCCTGAGCGCTGGCAGTCAACAGGCAGAAACTCCCTCTTGAAAAACAGTTTAAAAAAACTCCACAAAACTAAAATGCACCAACATACTGCCACGTTCCAAATCACCTCACTGGCACCATTCTTGCCAGGTGCCATAGATCATCTCCAGGCTTCTTGGAAGAACGATTTGCTGTGCCCGTGGTCCGTTCTGATGCAGGAAATTCCTCAGATTTAATCAGGCTCTCTTCTGCTAAATCACCACGGCTAATCGAACTGTCAGTCCCATCTGAGACCACACTCCTGGGTGAGCCTTTGCTCCATGTTGGTCTCTGCAGGACTGCTGCACAAACCTGCTGTTGGAGGCGGCTTCTCGCGATGCTCACCTAAATCTCCCAGTTCTGCTCCACTTTGGCAGCTTCCTCCCTCGCCCCCGCACGCCTGCTTTGTTTTGCACTGGATTTAACTTCGCGTATGTGGTTTGGTGTGGTTTTTTAATGTAACATCAAATCTCTTAATTCTCTGACCCAGAAATCAGAGACAATCCTCATAAAAATCTGGGACAAAGAAGACACGCGGATGCACGCGCGCTTTGGAAAGGGCTTCTGGAACTCCCAAATCTACCCATTTACAGTGATTTTGATTAAAGAAAGCATTTGGAGAACTGTTGCTATCAGATCTGGGGTTACTTTGAAAGCAAATCAGCGCTGCTCTCCCCTACCCAAGGCCCTTGGGGTGACGAGGAAGCTGCCCAAGTTGGCCATCACCGCTGAGCCGCACATGGGATGCGCTGGGTTGAAGGGCAGGGCTTTTCCCTCCCATGCTGTCACCCCACGAGGCCAGATGTCCCCGGGTCCCAGCTGGGCATCTGCCCACTCCCACAGCACTCCAGAAATAAAGGTTTCTTTGGTTACAGTGTGACCTTTCCAAGCCGCACAGTCCATTCCCGCAGCAGTTTTGCCAGTGAGTAAATAATGAGAAATTAGCGTGCGGCCCCACGATGACTCACAGTGAGCTGCCGCCAGCACTAATGAACTTGTGGGGACAAAGCAGGGTGCTGGGGACATCCGAGAGCATGGCTTCGTGGCCATGTCACACATGTGACACCCGCAGCTGTGGAGGGCAGCTCTGTGGCTCTTTGCTCCAGACCCAAAGAGCCCAGACTGGCCATAAAAATGGGAACGTGCCATTTTGCATTGCGTCTTTGCATGCTCAATTTAATGAGGGAAAATAAGAAAATCCTGCAGGAGCAAGGCTGAGTCAGGTAGGCACACGCACACAGCAGCCCCATCGTGTGAACCCCATTATGTTCTTAGGGGAAATAGGCACAGAATTAAAGTTCCATGGCACTCTACATCAGGGCTTGGGGGGGGGGTTCTGATCCCATGAAGCCTGGCTGCATTCAGCCCACCCTGAGGACATCAGGCACAGTTTGTACAGCAGCACCCAGCAAGGCGAGAGCTCCCCCAGCCATGGGAAAGCCCCCAGTGATGTGAAAGTGGAAAATTGAGCTTAACTGCCCATGAGTAATTCACACGGCTGGGCGATAGCAGCCAAGTGTAGGACAGAAGAGCTTTGCTCCACCTTGAATTCTGGGGAAATCAAATCTGAAAGGGAAGTAACAGTTCAGATCAGCCAGGCTTTAACACCAGATTAAATGTTTTCACAGGAGCTTTCTGTTTGGGAGCTCCCAGCCAGCCTTTTGTCAAGCCAATTTACTTTGCATTGTACTTTGGCTTCAAGAGGTACCTTAAAATGTAACCAGCAGAGTTTTTCTTTCCATGCTGGCTTAGGTTTTCTTGGGGGGAATTCATGAACGTGGGACAGGCACTGCTCTGAGCTGGAGGGAACACACTCTGGTGGCAAAGTCCTCCCCCCATACGGTTGGCCTGAAAGCAACACTGCGTGGGAACCCACTGAGAATCCCATCCTGAAACTCTTGCCATTTCAGAAGGCTGAAGGAAGCTCCAATGGGGATTATCAATTTTTAATTTCCCCATTAGCAGCAACAGACGGCTACAAGTCTGGTGGTTTCTCTGGATAGAAGGAGCTGCCTATCTCCACACCAGGGCTTTGCTGAGGAGGGCCCTGAGCCAGACGGCTGCCGTGCCTCGGGGAAGACGTGTGGGGGGCAGGAGGGATGGGCACAGCCACACAGCATGGCAGCAATAGCATGCCCTGCCTTCCTGCTTCATCAGCTGCAACTTGGGCAGTGCGGGCGCTGCAGAACAGCAAAACGGAGCCCACTTCCTGAGATGTGCCTGGGTGGTGAGGGTCCCCGAGGTGGGGACAGAGGCAGCTCTGTGTCCTCAGCCCCCCAGCTCTCCCCACGGCACATCCTTGTGATTCAAATAAGAAGCTGCCACAAAGGCGCGGGCCCTGCCCCGAACAAAGAGCCGCTTGGGGCAGCGAGGGGGACGCGGCCTCCACGGATGAATGCAAATGCCTCCATCCCTTGGGAGCAACTTCTCTGGGACAACACAGAGCAGCATTGTGAGCGTGTGGCTGCGCTCATACGCAAGCCCCCAGGAATGTCCAGCGCACCCCAGCTGGAGGAACTGGGGGTTGGGGCAGAACTCCCATCACCCCAACCACACGGGTGGGATAAAGAGGCTCCTACTCATCTTTCTGCACCCACACTCTTGTAGCCAGACTGAAACTCCCCCAGCACTCCCTCATCCTTTGATGGCTGGTGCTGGTGATGCCGCCGCTACCACCACCACCACCACCACCACACGCAGTGCAGCCCCAGGACAGTGCATTTCTGTTGGGACATGGCATGCTCAGCTCTGGGCACAGACCCACACGCAGCTCCCCAGTGTACAGGTGCTGAACCTGTAGCACAGCTAGCATAACCCAGGTTTACCATTAAGCTCATTTTTCAGCCCTTGGGTCTCCAGGTCAGCACCTTCTGTGTACGGATTCCACCCCGTCAGCTCTTATGAAAAATAGAAGCTGAAGGCAGCCCTCCCTCTGGACCTGGTTCAAAGCCCAGGGAAGGCAGAGCTCTCATTGCTTGTTACTGCCAACGTCTGTAAAGCTCTCGCTGCCTGGACCCCGGAGACCCAAGTCAAAGGGCTGGGAATGGATGCGATTTGTGAGAACACGGTGCAGTGTGAGGAGGGTTTGGGGGTTTGTTTTGGGAAAGGCAGCGGTGCAAGAGGCAAAATGGTACAACTCCAATTATGAGCTAAAATTCAAGGAAAACATTCAAGTCAGGCTCCATTCCATCTGCTATTTTACGCTCTCTTTGTTAGAGCAGCTAATGGACAACAATAAAAACATTAATAATCAAGCTAGATTTATAAACTGGGCAGCCCATTCCGTTGGTAATGAAATCCAGAGAATCACTCAATATGATATTGCTTTGGGCAGCACTCTACCAAAAGCTGCCTTTGAATTATAGCCCTCTTTCCTTCTGCTGAACTTTAATTTGGCCCGGCACCACCGCAGCATGCAGCAGGAGCTGTGAGCACACAGCACGGCCCCGCGTGGCGGTGGAGGGATGCGGGACGTGGGAGCTCTGCTGACATTGTGCTCCATTTACTGCGGAGAACTGCTGGATATGATTTTCAAAGGTTAGCGGAGCATTCTATTGCCATGGTTTCATGCTTCCTAGTTTTCAAATATTTGGTTGGAATGCATCACAGATCTTTAATTTCTTAGTTGCTTCATAAGGCGGATGTCAAATAATCATTTTCAGAGCACTCACTTACCCCACACTGCTATTTTCCTGACAAACACCTCCGACAATACCTGGCATTTTCTGCTCCCTGCTGCTCACTGCAGGGCACGAGCATGAACCAGCCAGTCCCTTCCTATTCCCAGCCGTGCTGCCACAAGCCTGCGAGATGGATTTGCCCCTGAAGCACGCCCAGAGGAGAGGGAACTGTGCACATCACTCTCCCCGCAGCGGGCTCAGTGCTAATGGCACAGCTCTCCGTGATCCCACGGCTGCCACACTCCTTGCACCTCTTGTTTGCAAGCTCCCACAGCTCTCCAGCACAGCTTGGAGCTGCTGTGCCTCGACCCAGCCCGGGACAGAAAGCACCTCAGTGCCAGAGGGCTGCCTGCTGTTGCTAATAAGACCCCTCAGATGTTAGCACTTAACCTGTAAAAGCTGTGTGCAGCTCGCACGGTACCAAGGGTAAAAGCAGGTCAAAGCCCAAGTTTGAGTCAAATGGATTGGGGCAGAATACACCAATTCATGCTCTGTTTACATAAAATATTAAGCCCAGCTTTAACATTTGGTTAGAGAGGAATGAAAATGCATCGTACTAATGCAGATGTGCCTCATTTTTCCCACATTTCCTATTCTGCCAGAAAATCGTGGGAGCTCAGGCAGGGCTGGGAGGCAGCTCCTGGAGCACACGCTCAGTGCTGGCAGCATCCTGGTGCACTGCTCTGCGTGAGCCCACCGTTAGGTAACCCCACCGTGCCGCAAGCTGCCTTCTCCTTCCCAGCACTGTGAAATCTGCTGAATTTCAAAGAATTTCCCCAGAGTGGCAGCTCCAGCCCTGGAACTGCTCAGACGGCCATGCACAGCAGTACCACATCCTGACGGGCGGGTTTGGTGCGGCCGTGGGGTTCTCTCTGGGCTGAGGTCTCCTCTTTGCCATCAGCTGCCAGAAAGTTTTCCTCCTCCCAGAGGGAAGCCTCCATCTCAACCCGTAGAGCTGACACCAGACCCGACAGTGGCACGAGCTGACCCTCGCCGCCCGTTGACAGCCCTCCTCTCCCTCCCTGCAAATAGGGCAAGGAACCGGGACCACCAACCACCCGGACTATGCAAAGCACGGCAAAGTAGCCCCCACCTCATCCCTGCGCCTGCCCCTATCCCTACGGATGGCTCTTACCCCAAACGTGCCATTTCATCCGCGTGCCCCCACCGCAGGCTGACAGGCTCTGCGAGACGCCAGCCCTTACCCAGCGCCCAGGAAACAGCCATCCGTGTGCGGACGCCGCTGGGGCCATCGCCCCGCGGCCGGTGGGTGGGGGAAGTTGGGCCACCGGGTGTCGGGGAACGACGGCTGCAGGGAGGACACAGTACGCACTGGGGCTCCGCAGAGCCGGGGCGAGGGGAGGGACACCGTGCAGGGGCTGCGGGGAGCCGGGGGGCTGCGCCCTGCGGAGGGCGCGGGGTGGGGGGTTGCAAAGGGACGCGCCGCACGGAGGGGGTGCCGTGCAGCGGTGCGGGCCGGAGGGGGCACGGAGCGGCGGAGCGCGCCCAGAACCGCGGGAGCGGGAGACGGGCGGGGGGGAGCGGGGCGAAGCGGGGGCCGGGCGGGGTGGGAGCGAAGCGGAGAGGAACGGGGGCCGCGGGTCACTCACAACTCCCCGGCTGATGTCGTCCGCCGCGGGGGTGGGCGCCGCGGGCGCTTCCTGCCACGCCAGGCACAGGGCGAGCACGAGGAGCATCTCCCGGCGGCGGGCGCGGGGCCGACCGGCGGGGCTCAGCATCCCCCCGCGCCCCGCGCCGCCCCGCGCCGCCCGCCCCGGCAGGGCCCGGTCCCGGCCCCGCGCTGGGCTCCGCCGGACCGCCGGGCTCCGCGCCGCATCCGCGCTCCCGCCCCGGGGCTGCGGCCGCCGCCGGGGGTCGGAGGGGCTCCGCTCCGCCAGGGACGCTCCGCGCCGCCGGGAAGCTCCTCGCTCACATCGCCCCGCTGCGCCCCGCGGAGCGGGCAACTCGCTGCGAGAGCGGAGCGGAGCGCTGCCCGGCGGCTGCCGCTGCCACCCGGGGCCGCCGCGGCTCCGCGGCTCCGGCCATGCACCTCTGCGGGCGGCGGCGGAGCGCCCCGGCGGCGAGAGGAGGAGGACGGAGGAGGAGGAGGAGGAGGAAGGAGGATGCTAATGAGGCGGGCGGGGCCTGCGCTCCGCTTTGGGGGGTGGGGGGCAGCGCCGTCTGGTCGCGGTGCCGTGCAGCACCGGCGGCGCGGAGCGATCGCTCCCCGTCGGCAGCGTGTGCCACCCCCGCCGTGTCTGCGCCGCAGCTCCGTGCCGCGCTTCTGTCTGCCCGCCGCAACTCTTGGTTCTGCGAAGGAGCGGCCCCACCTGCCAGCGACTCAAGGTGCAGCCCCGTCGCCGCGGTCGGTGTGCGGATCGTCCGCATCGGGAGACCGCGCGGTCCCCGCGGAGACCCGCGCTGGGACGGGGCAGATGGCTGCGGCCATCCCGACGGCCCCGCTGCTGCCATCTCGGGGGCAAACGCGGCCAACACGTCGCAGCTGCGTCCCCTCCTCCCCATTAACACGTTATTATACTCCACAGCTTTGGAAATCGCCTCGAAAGTTGCTTTAGAAAGGAGCCTGCAAATGTGCTTTCGTTCTTTCCTTCTTTCTTTTTATATATGGAAGCGGAAATGATAAACAACGGCATCTCTTATGACAGCTGAGCACGAACCGATTCCATCCTTCTGTGCTGCAGTTCACCATGCCAGCCTGCTCCCCGTGCTGGCTGAGCAGAACCACTGCTACGCAGCACCGTTCAGCCTGGTCCTACAGCAACCCCAGTAATGCAGCAGGGTCTTACAGCAGCCAAGTGACCTCTGCTCCCATTCCCGGTGCTTCTGGAAGATGACACATGTTCCACTCCAGCCTTCAATCCCATTTTGCAGCCAAAGGAAACAAAGGATAAAAGATCATTATGGGCAGCCCTGGAGCTGCTGGACCAGAGATAAACACTGAGCCCATTCCATCTGGAAGAGTTTTGCTCTTAACTCCACGGGGTCAGCCCTTCAGGGCGCATGTTGCCATTTTATCTTCACCTTCAGGGTCATCCCTTCCCACAGCCCCACACCACAGACAAGGCTTCTCACCTCCCATTGGTGAGGGTGCGTTAAGCAGATCGGCAGCAGCACGAAGGGAGGATGCTGCTCAATGGTGAATGGCATTTAATCCTCTTAGCTTCTTTCCTGTGGCACTGACTGCAACAGAGCACCAATTTCTACCAAATCTCGAAGATGTTACAGGTCAGCTGTTCTCTTGCAGCTCTTTTCCCACGGCCATTTCTCACATCCGTGCATTACACACAGCAGGGCTGCAACCACAGGGTTCCCAGGGCTTGCAGAAGCCTTTGCTGCAGCAGACTCAAGCTGGGCTCCAGCAGCTCAATCCTTGTGCCAAGATGCACAGTGCAAAGCTTCACAGAGGGCAAAGTTTCACACTTTGCCACCAGAACGCCTGCGGGGAGCCACAGCCTGCCTGGGTGGGTTGGCTTTGGATGGGGCAAGTGGCTCCAAGAAATGTTTCCAAAAAAATATTAAAATAAGAAGTGTGTCCAGCTACTCCTTGTATTGATGCCCTTTGGGGAAGACTCACAGCTCAGGATCCCCTTTCTCATCCCAACTACTTTGGCATGGGCATGAGCCCAGTGCTGGGATTTCCACGCAGTTTCTTCTACCTGCAATGGGGCAAAGACAGGTGGGAAAGGAGCTGAACTCCTTGCAGATCTGGCTGAGATTTTCCAGAGGGGAAAAAAAAGCAGCAAAACCTCACAGGTTTTCAGGTGGCCAAATCCTACTGATTTCCCAGGCACCAATCCCTGCACTGTGTCTCTGCCTGCCCAGGTAGCAGCTGTTAGCAGCTGTGCTGTGGGAGCATCTCAGAGCCCTTCTTGCACCATAAAATCCTGCACTGGGAATAATTAAACTCGCTGTACAAGTAGATGCTTTGTCCATTCCCTACAGCTATTCAAGTCAATTCCCTGCATACTTACAAACATACTTAGCAAGCACTTACAAACGATGGGATGGCAGACTCCAACACGTTAATCAAAAACTGTGCCACAATTCACAGTACCAAAAATCCTGCCATCGTGTCAAGTACAAACAGCTGGGAGTGATTCCTCCATAGTTCCACCGTGTGGTCGCATGAAGTTTCCTCTGCTCATTGGCTGAGTGCTGTGACCCAAAGACAACAGGGACCCAAGCCCCAGCTGTCAGGCTGCTGTAGGACCAATGCCTGGCTTCAAGCACATCCCTGCTGACATCACACTAACCAAGTTATGGTGCTGAAAGCACGTCTCTTTCTGGGAAGGTGAGAGATATGCACTACCTAATGAGGCAAATGTCATGGGCACCAATGACTCCTTAAGTGTAGAGAGTTAGGAAAAAAGGGGGTCCCAGCAGGAACCCAGCACTGTGAATATTCTCACCTTAGTTTTCAGAGGATAGAAAGTGACCCCAATGGCAGAGGCTCAGCACTGTGCATGTACTGCAAGAACAGCACAGGGTAGAGAGAGCACTTGTGCCGCTCATCGCACAGGTGAGTTCTGAATGGGATTTATTTAAGGAAAGAACAGCGTGATGATTTCAATTCTGTTAAGTGTAGCTTCCAGAATGCATTCTTTATGCTTCATTTGTTGCAAATGAATGACTCAGTTAAAGCGGCATTTCAACATATTATAGCCAAAATATTTGCTTTGCACAACAACAAAATAAGAGATAACTGCAGTCATCTGTAAGCAGGAACAAGGAAATGGACAGGCACAGCAGGCAGACAATTCCATAGGTATCACAGCTTCTTAGTGCAAAATTTTGATGCAGAAAAGAAATTCTGGGAAAATGGGTCTGCAAGTTTGCATTCATCTAATTTGCCCACATTTGGATGGCATTGTTGGTGTTTGGAAAAACTGCAAAAGATGACACCACGTTTGTTTCCTTCCCTCACGCATCCCAACCAAAGCACACACCTGAAATATTCCAACCTTTGTGCACCAAGATGTTGAGTGCAAATTTCAGACGTTATCATCTTCCAACTTCACACATGACGTGCAAGATGAAGATTTTCCTCTTGGTGTATTTGGGATAATTAGCATGTATGGCAACATTCAGGCGATTTAATTTCCCAATTACACAGCTATGCTGAAAATATCCTTTGCATTAAGCATGCAGCACCTCTTATCAGTAGATATCCTACAACTTCTGTGCTGTCACATCACTGCAGGTGCTCATGTTTTGGCATGTTGAGAAATAATCATTTTCTGCCCTACCATAGAGCTCCCCATGGCAGTGGGACCTCGCTGTGCTTCATGGAATGAGGACACGCAGGATGTGATCCTGCTTTTCTCCTGGAAGCTTTGGTAGCCACGGGAAAATCTGTTGCTGGAATCTCGTTTACTTGCATGTAATTAGTTTCACCCTAAAGCTGCTTATTTGCTTGCCTACTTTTAGGAGTGATGGGTGAACAACAACAAAGTCAATCGTATTTTTGAGGCCAATAGTTGGCACACAGTTGTACATTTGTTAACTGTCATTCACGGAACTCTGGAAATCCTTCTTTGAGTAAAAATGGAGCAGAATGGGGCATTTACAGATGGCTGGAGTGCCACTTGTTTTCTAGACAGAAAAAGCCCCCAAACTACCAGCATTTCCTCAGAAGCTTCCACAAAAGGGGGGCAGCCAAGGCAGGAGGAGTGGGGAGGCCATTCTTCCTCCAGCCCAACCCTGACGTGTGCTGAGCTTTTGGTTCTCCACACAACCACAGCACAGTACAAAGTGTTACCAGCATCTCAGACATGCAATGGCCTCCCACCGAGCATCTCTCTGCTGAGTTCTGTTTATCAAATCAAACAAACTGCCTATCTTTATTTCAAAGGCTTTCCCAGGCGGTTCTGCCTTGTCTTTGATCACCATTTAGCAGTGGGAAATGGGCTCCTGCTGCTGTGGCACCCACCTCTCCTCCCTCACAAGACTCCCACACAGCCACACTGTCCCACTGCACCCATCTGCACAGGGACTTCTGCAGTTTCTCAGCTCACAGCCACATTGCCACCAAGCAGACATGAGCACATCACACAGCAGTTGTGTGCTCTCACAGCACGGCGTTGAAGGCAGTGACACCCATGAATTACAGCAGACACACGTTCTCCAGGCTCTGCTGCATCCCAGTGCAGCACGACTCAGTCCTTGTGCTGGTGGGGCAGAAGGACCAGGTTGCCCTATGAGATCATCTTTGCACCACCACATTCCCAGCCCTGCTGTCCTTGCCTTATAATAACAGCAGCATCGCTTCACGCAGCCTTCTTTAAGCAATGAGAAGTCCTGGGGCTAATTAACCAGATGTAGAACAGTCACTTTACTCAAAACCAACAAATCTGAAAAGCCACAGACTAGCATTTAATAGAGTGCTGCAGTGGAAATGTACCAATTTTAACACTACTTAAGCACAGCAGATTGTCCTTCAGCTCAGAAAAATCAAAAAACTCTTTGACCTGCTTTTATAATGCCTGAATAAGCGTCGGTGCTTTCTGTCAGTCACGAAGATGGCAGATTATGTGGCACACATCAACACCACAGAGCAGTGATGCACACGTGTACACCACAGCCCTGCAGCATGGGATGGACAGCTCGGTATGGGCAGGATGTGGCTCATCAATGAAGCACAGCTGTAAATCCTCCAACATACAACACAGGAGCTGGCTACCTTCCCTCAGCCAGCTGGGCATGCTGGTGTGGTCAGCAACGCTCCCAACGCGATGCTCACCATCGCTGCATTGCAAGGGGCTGCAAGGAGCTTGAATATGCAAACATTTTCTTCATTAAGTTAAAAAAACAACAAACTTTTAAGATGTGCTGCAGCCATTCGTTTGGATTTAGAGCTGAACACTTACCCCAGCGCACGCGTGGGGATTCTCCCTGGCCTGCTTACAAAGCCCAGCTGTCAACTGGGGAGCAATACTGAGATGCCAGAAAGACCCAAGGATATTTTGGAGCCGGTGGTGCAGATGCAGGGCTTTTTCTTGCCATAAACAATTCATCTTTTGGAAATACATCTCCCTCAAAGCTTGCACGGCCCTTAGTAGAGCAGAGCACTGCCCAAGGATAGCAGGCAGGGCTGCTCAGCTTCCCTATTAGTGCCCTAACATGAAAACCCTGCATCTCTCAGGCAAAGCAACTCCAGCACATCCAACCCAGACAGATCAACCCTCACAGGACTTCCCTCTGCACAGCCTCTGCAGCTTCCTAGCAAGGCTGTTACCAAAGGAAAGTACAGCTCACTCAGTCTGTCCTCTCTGCTGGTAACTTGCCAGGAGAGCACCAATTAACAAGGCAAATCCTCCCTATGAACTCCGCTCCTGATGACAAAACTCATTTTATTTTTAAGAGCCACGTGGGTATTTTGCCTTTGTGGTTTAAAGTTAGTATCGAGGTCAAAAGTAAGCAGCTTTTGTTGGAAGGCTTCCTTGCTGAAGAGACAAGGTGCAGACCCACAGGGCGTCCACCTGCTCTGCCTTCCCTGGGTTCACAAAGGATGCAGAACAGAAGCCCCATTCAGATGCAGAGGACTGGGGCTCTGGATGTCAGAAGCAGGTGAAACAACCAGAAGTGTAATTTTGCAGAGCAACTTTGGGAAGTTAATTATTTCTCAGGATTCAACTTTAATGACTCCTGCATACTCCCTGGATCCTCAGCAGCCAGCTATGTCACGATGCATTAAAAGCTGCAGCAGACAGCCAGCATCAGATGTGGAGGGAGAAAGAAAATAAGAAAAAAAAAAAGAGTCCCAAATGGTTTCTCTTTACCAAGATCAAACATATGCAATAGCACAGCACTTTGGAAATAAATTGCTCATGAACCTTCTGGCTTGAAGCTACCAGTAAATCTTCTTGTTTGCAATGATGCCCAGGTATATATGGCAGAAATCTCAGGCTCTATTAAAGGCCTTAGAGAAAAGTCTCCCTACTTCACAGAAAAGCTCTTATTTACCCCTTGTGTCCTCGGAATAACAGATTACCACAGCTCCTGGCAATCACACACAGCTCAGCTTTGTGTCCACACTGCAGAATAAAGTCCATTACATAGATTGCAAAGCTGTTACATAAACCAAACTTTTATTATGGTGGTTATAGCGGCAAAACGTCCAAAGGGACACTTTATGTACAACCTCTCTCCGTGCTTAATCAAAATACAACTGAATGCCTTTTTAAAAAAGAAAAAAAACAAACCTTCACTAGAGAAATGCTTTATTATTTTTAAATCATCCAATACTTCACCACTAATTCCCTGCACTATTAAAGCTTGAACAAGGAGACCGGGGTCTGTATCCTGCAAATCCTCCATCTATTGAGTTTGGGGTTTCTAAAGCCTCCACACCAGGCAATTCAGACAATTCAGACCCAAATCCTTTGCATTAAAGCCATCACAGGAGAGGTGCCAGCAGGCAGGAGGCTCAGAACACCCCGCTCTGCTCATTACTGTCCTATTGTATGCCCTGGAGCGGGCAGCAGGACAGAAGGTGGGCACTGCTGCAGCCTGAGCACTCCATGTGAGTCCAGGCCCCCAGCAGCTGCACACCTGCAGGAAGGGCTGGGGCCAGCACCTCGTTTGCCAGGGGCTTCTTAAGAAGTTTATGGGGCAGAGCATAAGGTGGGGTGTTAGCTACAGCCAGCTTCTGGGGTGGGAAGCCTGCTGCATCCCTCTGTCAAGCTGTTCCTACTGAGAACATTTATGTAGTATTTCCTCAGCCTTCAGGGAAAAAATAAATACTATCTGGAAAATAAGAGACCTGTGGAGGCTGTGATTTGAAATTCATCACACCATCATACCTCCTGCTCCAGAGACACGCCTAAGGACAGATACTTCAGAATGTATAAAAGTATTTTCCAACTTAGCCTCATCCTGCATGTCTGGTTTGCTCTGATACTTGCTTCAAGAGAAGAGCATCGCAGGGGTTGCTGCGGATGTTTGAAAGGGAGAAAAGAGCCCTTTGGTGCCCAGCAAGCAAGCAGTCCCTCAGAGGAAGAGTGACACAGCACTGTGTTAATGTGGAGTCTGATGGATAAAGGGTTTTAACTGTAGAAGCAAGCAAAAATGATAATAACAATAATAGAAATCATCACTCCCTATAAGCAGAGAAATTAAGACAGTTTCTTGTTTCCCCCACAGCTCCCTTTAAATAATCCTGCCAAAACATTTTTCCTTCATTCTAAGGCTTAGAGGACAGCCAAGAAGATTTAACTGTTAAATGGAGCCATTTATTCCAAAGGTTGTAGTAAAATACATATAATTTCAGCAGCAATTGCCTTTGGGCAGCAAAGGGACGGCTGCTGAGTGTGCCATTAGCAGAGATTGCAGAGAGGGCGAGAGGGGAAAGGGCTCCGCTCCCCCTGCGGGTCACAGCCCTGCAGAGCAGACTGGGGGTGAGCTCCTCCACCACGGCTGTGTGACACGACAAGGGGATGTGGCTTCAAACTACAACTGGAGATTAGATGGGATGTAAGGAAAAAGGTTTTTGCACTAAGGGTCGCGAGGCGCTGGTGCCACATCTCTGCAGACACCCACGGTCAGGCTGCTCTATGGCACGCAGCCCCCTGTGCTCACAGATGAAGGGAGCACCTCATCAGCCCAGGAAGACCCAGCACACAGCCAGTAGGCACAAGGCATAACGTGGACTTCTCAGAAAAAGAACAACCAACAATAAAACCAACTTTCGGAGCATTCAGAAACCATTTGTCAGAAGTTTTTGTTTACTTGAAAGAGTTAGATGCTTGAGAAGCTTCTTTTGCTTCATATATTCGTACACACATACAAAACCATCAGCTTTCTGCAGAGCAGGACTCCACGCTTCAGAAAACAGAACTCTTTCTACTCTGAAAGTGCTGAACCGCTTCTGCCTGCTCCCTTTCCACCTCCATTTCCCCATCACTTCTCCAGAAATCACACACCACACTTACCTGTACCTCTGACACTTCCCCAGGCACACTCTGCCCCTCTCCAGGCCACATCTCTGTGTCCCTTCCCCTTCCAACCACGAGGCAATGCAGTTACAGCACCAGCCCTTCACCCAGCACACACCACTCCTTGCTGCCCCCCAGGATTTCCCTTTCCCCTGCACAATTCCCAGCTGAACCTTCAGCCCCACCAAACCTTACAGCCAAGCAATGCACACAGCCAGGCTGCAGCACGTGAACACCCAGCTGCAGAGGGTCAGGAGGCTGATGCTTTGTTAGAACACCTGCTGAAGGCTTTGTAGAGATGTAAAAGGGCACTTCTTTCTTCCCTACCAAAAGTATAACTGTTGTTTAATAATGTGAGCGAGGCTCTTGGCTGTGTGCTCAGCAGCTCACCTTGCAAACATGGTGCTAAAATCGGATCCCTCCTGGGAGGTGTCCTCCCTGCACAGAGGAAGGGGGGGTATGTTCTGCAAGTGGGGAATTCAGCTGCATCCCACACCTCCTATGTCTATATATATATATAGGCATATATATATATTTCCTGATGAAATCAACACAGCTGGGCTGAGCCCAGCTTTTAGCTCCCCTTTAACTGTTTGGCTTTTCAAATGCTTCCATACAGAGGGAGACCTGAAACATTTCCCAGGCAGGGGAGGTTGCTGTGTGCAGCCCTGCCCATTGGGTGCAGTGGCAGAAGGGATTGCAGGACGTCCAAAGGCAAAACTTTCCCAGCACCTCTGAGAATGGGGATTGCTTCAGGGATTGCTTGGCCAGGGCTGCAGCCTCCTGTGCTCCATCCCGGAGAAATGGCCCTGAGCA
Source organism: Phasianus colchicus (assembly GCF_987193195.1). Classification (NCBI taxonomy): domain Eukaryota; kingdom Metazoa; phylum Chordata; class Aves; order Galliformes; family Phasianidae; genus Phasianus; species Phasianus colchicus. The sequence continues at coordinate 10,669,171 of NC_143453.1, read as the reverse complement.
CAGTCGTGGGCACAGCTCCTGGTTCAGCTCCTGGCGCTGAAGGGTTGGGTTACATTACATGTTTTGAGCTGAAATGCGTAAAACGTGCTGGAGAAAATGAATCACGGGGAGATGATAGGGTGAGAAATCAGCTCAATAAAACCAACTGCCCTGGGGGCTTCCTGCACATAAAAGGAGTTGACGTATTGCTGCATGGATGGGAAACGATGGACTTGCAGGAGAAATGCCAGACAAACTTGGTTTAAGCTTGGGAAACTACCAACAGCAATGGGAAAACTGGCGCAGAATGCTTCAGCACCCCGGCCCTGCTGCCACCTCTGTATCCACACCTCTTTTCGGGGGTTCTGCTGCTGCCATGGGGCCCATGTGTGACACATGTGGTGTGTGTGTGCTCACTCTTACAGCGCTGAACACAACTGAAATCCCAGCGCATGCTGTTGCAAAGCAGCAGGGCCAACTGAAGTGTAATCTGCTGCTGAGCCATCCTCAGAGTGGGCACACCAGACTGATCCCCAAAAGGTGAAAGGCTAAATTAAGAGACTTGAAAGTAAATTGCAAATCCTGTGTGAGCAGGTTCTGTTTGATGAGACTTTCAAGTTCTCCAGGGACAAAGCTCATTTAATTGTGTGGCCACTCCAGGGCTCTTTGCTGCCCAATGTGTTTTATCAGCTCAGCACACGCCGGGAAGGGCTCAGGGGGTGTTTGGTTTTTAGGAGCTGCATTTTGCAGTGTCTCAGCCCTGCTTCCACGCACAGCTGGGATGTCACCTAGGAATGGCACTGCTGACAGGACAGCACGGTGGCCCAGGTGGTGACAACAACCAGATGCTGATCTCGGAGGTTTGGCCCTGCTTTAACAGCTCTTCAGCGCCCTGGGGATGTCTGCACTCAGCAGCTTGCATTTTATGACTGTTCCTGCAAGGCAAAGAGAGCTGAATCTTGTGCGCACAGCCTCACAAGCCACTGAGGGCTCTTGTGAGCTTCTGTGTCCAGCAGCATCGCTCTTCATTTTGGCCATCTGCATCCCCCTGATGGCTGCTGGGCTCAGACTGCAAAGCAGACTGCAAAGTATTTGGGAGGGGAGCTGACCCTCCCTAAGAACTCATCCTTTCAGTTTGTGTGCTAACGGCACGCACTGTCACAGCTTTATTTTTAAATGGCCTTTCCCTTTATCACTGGAAAAATTTCTTCCCATTGACCTGAACAGCACTAGCAAAGTCAAGTGGAATATATATATTTTTTCCTACTCACTGAACATAGTCATTGTTAATCTGAGCATGTTAAAACCAAAAGGGACAGGACCTGGGAGGTGGTTAATGCCAACACAATGGGAGCAAAGGAGAAGGGGTGAGGACCAAGCTTGTCAAAGGCAGAATTAGGAGTTTAAAATGGAAGCAAAGTGACTGTCAGGGACGTGTGGCATCCACCTGTATCTCAGAGGATGTGGCCATGGCATAAAGACTCAGGACTGAGAAGAGAAGGGAAGCAGTGGCCTTGTGGCACTGACAGCTGCACACACAGCAAGGAGACACATGGGAAACCATGGGAGATCCAGAGCCAGAGTCAGCAAGAGCAGCTCGCACAGCACTGCTGAACACACGGCTGTCAGCTCACTGGGAGAATGTTTCATAGCCATGCTGAGAACAGCAAGTCAAGGCAACAGATACTCAGAGACTCTTTTTGAATGTAACATCCTTTTCTTTTAAGCCAGACTTTGTGTAAGTTCAAGGTCTGGGGGACACCATTTCTTTTCAGTAAGCCATGACTTATTTTGGTCAGGATGGCAATAATAAATAGCAATTAGCTATGCAAATGCTAATTTGCATAAGCAGCATTTGAAGGTCAGGCGGTAGCACCACGGTCTCATATGCAGATGAAAGGAGGAGCAGCCCTGCATTCAGATCTCAGCCTGCTGTGGGTGCCCACAGCTCCCTGCCAGGGTGCTGCTGCCTGCAGAGGGCTGGAAATGATCTTACAGTTCCCCTGGAAAAGCTCCTTGAAGCTCTCCCTTTCCAAGAGGAGTTTCCTCTTATCACAGAGAGGTAGAAAATCTCTGATCAAACCCAGTGCCAGAACAATGGCCTGCAATAAACCTGCCTGGGCTGTCTCAGCATTAGACATGCTTTGAAACCACACATCTCCTCGAGCGTATTACCTCTGCCTAAAAGCACTGCTCAAGTGCTCCAGTACAGAAAGATGCCACATCCCTGGGGGTGACACATGGGGGAATCTCCTCCAGCTCCATGTGGAATGGGGACATCTTTGCCACTCGTCTGCTGCATGCTGCTTTAAAAGTGCTCCTGGTAAAGAGCAACCCATAATGATTCTTTTGCATTCCTCTGGCTTTAAAAGCATTTGTTGGTTTAACTGGAAATGCCCCTCGACATGAAATATGCTCAGAGCAACCCAAAAGCTTTTCTTCCAATCAATCAAAACAACAGGAGGAGAAGAGTCCTTGAAGGGGTGAAGGGGGAAATTGATGTGTGCGATATCCTCGTTACTCCTCCAGGTGTAATGCACACACCTGGAATGTGTGTACGGGGGTCTTTGGGGCAACATCCACTTTTGCCCTGAAGCAGCACCAGAAAGTGAAGAGGAGGAGCTGCAGCATGCAGCAAGCAGTCGTGGCACCTGTTTGACTATAGGAGAGAGGGCAAATGGAACTTTCTTTCCACACTGAGCTAGGTTTGTGTGTTGGGATGATTTTGAACACAGAAAATTCCAATTCTAACTGTGAATTTCATCTGCAGCAGAAAAAAAAAAGAAAAAAAGAAAGAAAGTACCAAATCACACCAATCCATCAGGTTCTGTCAGAACTGAAAACATGTGCTCCTCATTCACACAGTGCCAGATGTGCAGGGCAGAGCACAGCCTCCTGCTGAACTGTTTGGATGATATTTAAGTGCAGCACAATTCATCCTGCGGGGATCCTGCAGAAAGCCTGGGAGGTGGGGAGGGAGAGAAGAAAAACGTGTGCTTCTGTGTGGTTCCATGCAGTCCAAACTCAGCAAAGACAGTTGTTTATTAGCCATACATTTTAACCTAAAAGCTAATTAGAATTGTACTGCAAATCTTAGGGTCTGAGGATGGTAAAGGTGAAGATTAATGAAGGTTTAATTACTGGAACAATCACAGAACGTTTTGGTTTGGGTGCCCTTGGCAGCAACAGGAACTGCAGAGGCACCTCTGCTCCAGAGACAACAGTGACATTTGGCAGAAATAATGGAACACTGCAAGGAACAGCAACATTCAGGAGTCCCCAGCAGATGACGTTTTTGCACAGAATCATCATCAGTGCAGAATAGAGCGAGACTGCTCCACACACGGAGTGATCATTACTCTGCTGCCAATGTTTTTTCAGCTCAGAAAGCCAAAGTGCCCTCATTTCTGGGAGTGATGAGCCGAGCTTCATTTTGGCTATAATGGCTGTTCAGAGCATTAGTACCAACACCTCCTCTCTAAAAACGTGTGTTACTGGTCTATGGAAAAATTCCCATTAAGATAAAAATCATTATAAAAATATTTTAACAAATTGGGACATAGCTATTTTAATGAAAATGGATGCATTTTCATTAATGAGAGAAAGATTTGCTTTTTCCTAGGTGCATCACAGCAGCAGCAGCTGCAGTGCCTTTGTGACCCCTGCACAGAGCAACACTTTCTAACTGGAAACAGCATCAGCAATGTCCAGCACATCTGAAAACTTGATTTCTCTTTAAGGCATTGCTAATCACAGCAACGAAGTCCATAGTCACAGCAGATAAGACCCATTCCATCAAGCTGCAGCATTAATTAATTGAATTATAATTAACTTGGGGTTCGAGTGAACATGAAAATGACAGGTCTGACACTGTATTTCTATCATTAATAAGAAGATCAAAACAATAGTATCAGCTGTCTACATGAAAGTGAAAACAGGAGAGCCCATTGCTTGTCCTGTGTGCTGGTTGCTCCTGCTGCCCCAACCCACTGCCATGGTGCTGGGCGTGGGGTGCTGGGGCACAGGACAGTCCCACAGCCCTGGGATCTCCTCGTGCTGGTGAGGCTCTCTGTCCTGATCCAAGTTCCCACATGCAGTGCTGCCCTGGTTCTTTCACTCCTGCTTCTCCAGGCAGGGCTGCATGCAGGAGCTCGGCCTGTCACTGCCTCTAACCAGGTGTCCCAGAAGGTTTCTATCACGTATTTATGTGACAGCAAGCAAAGCAAATAACCCAAACTTGTTTTTGTCACCATCTCGAGGTTCCTGCTCACAGCAAATGCCTTATCAGCCATTTACCTCTCAGCTTCATGGCAAGGCAGAGCAATGAGAGGAAATACAAAATCAACAAGGCAGCTGCAAACTATCTCCATGTTCTCACCCTGATTTAATAGAGATTCATGAGGTTTTGCACTAATGCGCAGAACAAAAAGGATTACAGGGCTCTTGCACCTCACTCAGATTTAAGGGAGGTGAATCAGCCATCAGCATGCAGATGATGGGGAACATGCAGAATTTGTCCCCCAGGACGATCTTGGCAAGGCAAACCAAAGCATCACCACTTCAGCTGGCATGGTGCAGCCTGGCCAGGCCCTGCAGCTCTGAAGCTCAGCCTGGAGGTGGAGGAACAGAGGACATGGGCACGCTGTGAGGGAGTGGGGGAAGCCAGGCAGCTTCCCTCCAGACCTTGCCCTTCCCCAGTGTCTTCTCTTGCTACAAATGCATTTTTCCACCACGATGCCACGTGGACTTCAGGCAGAACTGGGCCATTAGCAGGGTCTGGCTGCTGAACTCCAGCTGTCAGCGTGGTCAGTGGTTTGCAGTAGATGAGAAAGTCCCTCGTGCCAGAAAACACCTCTATGCTCATTTTTTATCCTTTTTTTTTTTTTTTTTTTTTTTTTTTTTTTTTAATTTCAAGATGCAATTCATTCACATGAAATGGAGCATGCCCCAAGAAGGCCTTTCCACCTCGCATCCTCTGTCGCAAGCTCAGGAAGTCATAAAACTGGCTGCTATATATTTTCCTTTACCGGCCAGGAAACCTTGGCTGTCATTCAGGAATGTGCCTGGGATGTAACAGTGCCACCGAGCCTAAAGCAAACCTGCGTGTGATAGGATTTATTGGCACCAAAACAGCCCCAAAAGAGCTTTACCGGGACCAGGCTGTGCAATAATGGGGACAGGATACAGCTACAGAAAGGATCCTGAGCCTGAAACCCCTCATCAGGCAGCAGGAAGGAGACAGCACACGTAATTACCCTGTTTTATTGGTGTGGAAGCTCTTTGCCATAAATTGCACAAGCCTTGTGCTGAGCCAGGAGAGGAGTCCCAGGAACAAAGCTCATTTACTGCCCTAGCCGAGCCATAGGGCCACCTATGCTGCAGGTGGGGACACTGGTTGTGCTGGGGATGCTGGCACTGGGGACACGTGCTGCACGAACCACACTCAGGCTGCAGTAAATAAAGTGGGGCAATGCACAGCAGTTAAACCAGTGCTTTTTTGCTGTCCATACTGAAGACACTGACCTCTTTATGCTCTGCGCATCTCTTATTGAAAATAATGGAGCAGATTTCACCTTTGTAGCTTATTTCCAACGAGCCAGCCTCCGTGCCCCTAAATGAATGATAACAGCTGCCGTGCTGCTGTAACTCCCGTGCAGCAAAGCGTGTTGAAGCCTGTTAGCTCCTGTTTGTTCTCAGCACGGATCATTGCTTCTTCCACTGCTGCGGGAGCCAAAACCAAAAGGTGGGCTCTATGCAGAGGGCTTAATGGCTGCACTGACAGCAGTGGGAAGGAAGCTGCAGCCGCAGTGGGCACGAGATGCACTGCAGGGCACTGGGGATTCCAGCACTGTCTCAGGATGGATCTCAGGTACAGAGCCCCAAATGTCAGTGGTTTCCAGCCACAGCTGCATGAAGGCACAGTGAAAGCTCACTATGCTTAGTGCTCAGGTTGGCTCTGTGAAAGAGGAGGGTTGCTTCGTCTGTTTTGTACCTCTGAGCTACTGCCAGCCTTAAGCCAAGGACATAGAAGGCAAGAATTATTTTGAGCAATTTGAGGATGTTTTCTATTGCTTTTTTAAAGAAAAAGAACTTTCCAGAAGCAATCATTTTTTATTCTGCACATGGTCACATTCAACATCATAGGCACAGAGTGCACTTAGGCAAAGCAAAGGCAAGAATTCATGTAAAGGAAAAAAAAAATCATGCTTTTTGTCCAGTCCTCCAATTAACTTTGCAGGCAATTTGTAACCGGGACTTCGTAAAAAATCCTGAGGCGCTTTTTAGAAGTAAGATGGAAAGTGTTTTGTTATTTTTTTTTCATCTCACAGGACTTTTCCTTTTCTTTCTCTGCAGCAAAAGCAAACATGTCAATAAATAAGGAATGAATCTCTAAAAACTTTCTTTGACTCAAAGGCAACCTGAAATTATACAGCCTAATTCCTTCTGAGCACTCCAGCCTGGCCGGTGTGTGCGTCATTCCCGGAGGCAAGCGCTGCATCTCCAAAGGACAGTCCATTAACCAGCACAAAAGCCCCTCTTTCTCTTTGACATATCGGATTAGATTGCACGTTGACTCAGTGTCCTCATCCCCTCTCAGCGTCAAGTCCCTTAATTCGGCTCTGATTGCTGGCACAAGCAGCAAAGTCCTCTACAAACATCACTTTTCCTGTACATCTGAAGGTTGGTGATGCAAAAAACAAATCCTGGATGGTCTGACTGTGAAATATTTTTGCAGAAAAGAAGCTGCTGTCCTCACCGTTGTCTTTGGGGCTCACTGTTCACACTGGGATGGGTGTCGGTGGGGAGCAGCAACTCCCTTCCCCGCAGCCTCACCTGGCTCCTATTGCTTTGGTGCATGGCGAGAGGACACTGGCAATTTCAGCAAGTCCTTCGAGTTGTCATGAGGGTTTTGTTACTGAGAGAAGAGTCAGATGTCATCTCCTTTGCAAGAAAAGCAAGTGTCATAAAAAGACACTTGAGCTGTTCTGGTTGTTGGCAGCAGCCATGAATGTGTTGAGTAAGTCAGGTCTCAACAAGCATCAGGAGGGGAACTCATTTTGTCTTTCAGACTGTTCAACCTCCCAGTACCTGGGAGTCATTTGGAGAAGACTTTAAACACAACCTGGCACCAAAACAGCAGTGTCATTTCTTGGGAGGGGGGGGGAAGGGGTGTGAATTAAAAAAAAAAAAAGGATTATCTGGATTAGCTGTCTACTCATGGAATTAGACAGGGCTTGAGAACTGAGTACATTTGATGACATGCAGCAGGGCAGGCCAGCACAGCACTCAGTCCGTGGGACAGACACGGCTGGTGCCAGGCGGTGCGGGACTGCCTCAACGACAGCATGGCACAGAGAAGTTGTGGGTTTGCTCTAGAACACAGAAACACACCTGGAAAAAATATTCCCCAGACCAGAGTTTTTCAGCCACTCAGTTCCCAAGAGAAGGAAAACGCTAATTCTGCTGCACAAGATCTGGAGGCCTCAGACCCCTCCTCCAAACATATCCACCCAAGCACATTTTCCCACTTCTTCCATCAACAGTTACTTCACAGGCCTTGCTCTTCCCTCTTTTTCTTTTCTTTTTTTTAAATCTCCCATCTGTTAACACCTCTTTTATTATCCTGTGCACTTCTCAAGTCAGTGACTGCCATCCACATTCCCTTCCACCACACGTCTGCTGTCATTTGCAGTTTGGACATATTTTCAGATGCCCATTTGAAGGCTACCTTAAAACCTTAATCACATCTGTTTCTCCCAGTCTGAGATAATTGGGTGTTAGAGACTGCTTCTTTTGCTTATTTTTAGAAGAAGGTAAGGCTCTTTTTACAGGTGTTTCAGCATGCTGGGGGAGGGAAGAGGAAAAAAGTCAATTATATGATCTGAAACTCTCCAGTGCTTCCCCAGCTCCCTGTCCTCCTGTGCAGAAATTGTTGGTGTGCTGAGGTGAGAGGCAGTGCCCCAGCAGCAGAAAGGTCATGTTTCACCTGTCCCCGGGGTCCTTGTCCTCAGCTACAGCCAGGTCTCCACCACTTCTGTTCTGCAAAGACAGAACAGAAAATGCTCCAATCTAAATAATTTTAAAAGAATGTAACGATTATTCAGCAATCTTATGCAAATTAGGGCTTCCTCCGGTACTCTTAGCTAATTATGTGGGATTTAAAACTGGAAACATGACATATTGTTCAACAGCCAGCATCCTGCCCAGTTGGTAATTCCTCTTGAAAAGAAGGATTTAAATAATGAAGAACCATTTGATGTGTCTTTGTGGGTGCTGAAGGAAAGGAAAAACCCACTTCAGATCATGGAAACTTGCTTTGTAGAGAAGCTTCAAACATTAGTTCAGTGATGGCTTTGGCAATGTCTCGCTGCTGGCCAGGGCCAACCCACCATTGTCCCTTGGAGCTGTGACCATGGGACAGGCCCTATTAACTACGTGCCTATTTACAAAAGAACTGAGCCAAAAGGCTGCTTTGCTGCAAGTTACTCAGGGAATTTATTGGGGTCAAATCTCAGAACTAAATGCAGACTTCCTGAATCCCCCCAGATTCTGTAGCAACAAGACCACGGCTAGGAGCACTTGGGTCTATAACTGGCAGCTGATGAATACAGAGATGCCAGGAAGGCTGCAGAATGGCACCCAGCAGCTGTAAATTCAGCTCAGAAGCACTGGTTTCTGAAATAACACATATGCAGTCATTTTTTAGAAACTATATTGACAGTAAGAGTTGCACGAATGCCAGTAAATCTGTCATTAGCAGTGTAAATTAACATGATTTTTTTTAATAACCATCAGAAAAAAAAAAAAAAACTAATCTATATTTAGCAGAGGAAGAATATAATTGCTTAAAGGAACCTCTTTGTTCTTCTGTGCTGTGTACAAAACAATGCTAGAATGTGAAAAGGGCATGGGTAAAACAGCTGTAATGAACATTTCTTTGAACATAACACTCCTCCTGTAGTGGCGGAGGGCACAGGCTGTAAGAGAGATGAGAGCTGGGTGGGGAATAAAGCATACTACCAGTTTTCCACAAAAAGCACTGATTCCCAGGATCAATCTCAAGGGCTTGGGCTGGGCTCCCACCCTAGAAAGCTGCTCTCGGTGTGCTAGTGTACACAAATTCACCAGCAGCTCTAGAAATATTTGTACAGGGTAGTGGAAAGGAGTGGGTGGATTTCTCCATTAAGCCACTCGCCTGTAATTTCTTGTGGAAAATTGTGTATTGCTTCGATTCTACCGAGACACATTGAAAGAAAACGTGAAGGTCACCAAAGCAGTCATTAATATTGCACACATGTGCAGATGACGACGACAGCAGGTTGTCACTCACTGAGAGCTGCCAGGATCCTGAGCACGCACACGCATGCGCACACACACACACAGGCTGCTGTAGAGCTGGCACTGGGCTTGAGGGTTTTGTCTGGGGGGAGAGAAGAAAACAAAGCTTTGCTTTGGATCTGATAAATGGGTCTCTCCAGAGTGCTCCGAAGATCTGCAAGGGAAAAAAATGACAGTCCTGCATGTACATGAATTATGTATCATGAGCATTTGTTGGGCTGGGGCTTTGTTGGGAGGCAATAATTTTCAGAAGAATAGGAAGAGAGAGGTAGTATGGTTGTGAAGACTGTAATAATGGTATAATTTATTATGGAGATGGTCATAAATGCCCATTTCTTTGTTTGTATCTGTTCACACTTTGATCAGCTTTCCCTGCTCCTGCCCAGTCCCACTGCTCCTGTAGCTCCTCCCTATCACTACATCCCCATCCACATTCTCCAGCTGTTCTGCTGAAAATTCTTCCTTCCTCTCAGTCTCTTTCTGACTTCACTTTGATGCTCCAAGGCATTTTGTTAAGCGCAGGATTTTCCCTTCAGTGAGGGACAGCACTAGCCCATTGTCAGCGCTATTTGGTCAACAGAGGCCAAACAAGGGAGCCAGGAGCAGAGCTGTGTCACTCATATTCCTTGCTCAACAGCTGTCTCAAACAGCTGTTTCCTGGTCTTACCCTCCAGATCTTAGGACTGGTACTTCCCAAGACTGGCTTTCTGGTAGCTAACAGGCTCCTCACAACTTTCATGTCTGCAAAAGCAGACTGTCACTACTCTCATCGGTGCACTGCAGCTGGGGACTCTGTGCTGACAGCAGTAATAACAGAACAAAGTGCCAGGTCTCAGCTCCACTCACCAGGTTCCTACCGAGAAGGCAGAGACCCCATCACACAATCCATCTGCTATTGCTTCCACTCTGCCTTGCAGGAGAAAGCACTGGAAAAGCTACTGTGATGTGTGGTAATAGTCAATGAGTAGTTCAGAGTAGAAAGAAAACTGCACGCTAAAAACCCAGCACACTGATCATCAAATTCATTGCTGGTTTAAGAGAGCACAGATTGAACAGAATAAACAAATTGTGCCAGCTGCAAAACTTCTGGCAGATGGAGCAGGAAAAAAGCAGCCTAGGATGCTGGGAATGATCTTCACCTCTTCTGAGGGAGGTATTTCTACAGTGAATATATTTAAGAGATGAAAAAAAATCTTGTGCAAAGATGATCTTGCTTCTTTCTCAATGTTTCTTTGAAATAATTATTTCAAACACAGCAGCTCTTGAGAAGATCAATGGCTAGCATTATAAAAATATCTCAGCACAGACAGATCACTGCTGAAGAAAGAATTATTACTAAGGTTCAACTTTACGTTTTGGTATTAAATAGAGAATATTTACAGCCCAGAAAACTACATGTTTCAAGATCTGAGATGTCATTTTTAGCTATGCATTAATCTTTTAGGTTCACATCAACCACCATCATCCATTAAGTCAATAGTTATTTTTCCTACCTACCTCCGAGATGCCCTGAATGAATCCATCAGTCACATAAGTCTTCAGTTCTACTGCTGCTGGAAAGAAGAAAAAAACACGACAGAAGCCAGGTAAGAAAAGTTTCTTCATAACCCATCACCGAGCCTGTTGTTTAAAAATGGGTACAAAATACCTCTTATCTACATGAAGATATTTAATATGTAAATCAAAGAAAATTGCTATGCCAGATTATGGGCATTTGCTATAAGATTCTAAGACACAAGTATTTAATCTATTTAAAATTAATTCCAAAGTCAATTTTAATGCTGTCATGCAACTGAAACTGCAGGTTCTAGCAAAGGTGGAAGAGGATGCAGTTAAAAAAAAGTTAGAGGTCCTGTAGAACATCTCTGGTACTCATAAACCTCAATCCATCTCCACGGAATTGGAAATGAATTTCACATCAAGTATGGGTGCACGCATGGTGTCAGAGCATCACACCTGTAGAACAGGAGTGCAGACATCTCCCTGTAGTTACTGCTGGCAGTACAGTGTGATCTCCAGAAGATTTTAGCCTTGTTACATGTATGTACAACAAATGTACGAGGCCCATAGTTTTGAGCAGCAGTCTCCAATCACGCACTACAACAGCAATGTCTTCTCTGCACTCCCTGCTGGGCTCAGCCTGAGCTTTTCCTTCTTGTCACCTCGGGGCTACAATGAAAGGTCTCCCAGTCAGCACAGTACCCTTCAACCCAAGTTATGTGTCACTTAAGCAAAGCAAACAGTGCAATGATCTTAATTTTTCTGATATTGAATTGAGCCCTGAAAGTCTAATACGATCAGAATGAGATCACACCAGTAGGCAGCGGGAGAACTGGGATCAGAGCACACTCCCACCAACCCAATGCTCTGCCCACACCCAATCCTGCCCTACTTTTAGACAGTTCCAATTTCCAGATTCATTTTCTCTCTCAGATCTCCTGCTTGGTACGTTATTAGTATGTTGTAGGGAACAATGCTCCAATCTCCTGTTTCGGGAACACATAAGCTAATAGGATAGTGACAGGTGAGAGGTACAATTCACAAATAGCTATTAATTATCAAAGCCTTCTGAAAATATTTATCTTAATAAATTAACAAGTAGAAAGCTCAGTGCAATTAGCAGGAGAGCCTACAGCCTGATGCTGTGCAGTTGGCCCAACTTTAATTAGTTAAATGGCAACACATTTATAGGAATCTTGACAACTAAAGGCAGCAGGTAATAATCATCACAGTGCTAAGCTAAATTGTGTACACATAGAAATTGTAATAAACTAAAACTGAAGCTATAATGCAACCTCTCAAGAACATTTCCTACAGATATCCTTAACCCTTTTATGTCCAAGGCCTCACACAAATTGCTCTGGTTCCCACATGACAGCAGAGAGGTTTTCCCCTCCCTTTGGCGAGGGTGAACATTTTATCAGTGCTACTCAAAGGGAAAAGCTGATTGCTTTCTGTGCTGGCAGCAACTACTTCCCCACTTCCCACTCAATGCAGCATTCCATCAGTTTCAGACCCACCAGTAACAAAGAACGTTCTGCAGTGAGGAATCAGTCTGTTACGATTTATATTGACAGGGAGAAAGGGGCAGACAGATCAGCACTGTGCTAGAAATTAGCTGCTTTAATGTATTTTTCTGTCCCTTTTGAGTTTTCATGGGTTCCTGTAAGCACTGTGGTCTCACCATCCTGACAGTCCAATTAAAAGAAAAGTTAGATTTGGAGATTCAGTGCTTTAATACAAGCACTGTTTACAGCATTTTTCCTCATTATTTCATTACATCAACAGTTGGCAGAATAAAATCCATTTTATCTGATTTGTTGTTCATTGGCCTGACTTCCATTTGCAGACTGCTGAATTTTTGGAAAGGAACATTTTTACATCGCAGCAACAGCATTTCATTTTCCTCATAAAGGCAGGTTTTCTGATAGCTGCAGTTACAGCCACACAGTTGAACCAAGCTCTTAGGTATTTCAAGATTTAGCTCTTATCCCTTCCTCCCCTCTAAAATGTATTAAAATCTCCTGAACCTTTTGGTTATCAGCAATGGTTTCTCAAATGGCCCTGAGTTCTACCAGCCATGTAGGAGCTTAGCACTGTGGGAACCAGCAGAAGGTGAGACCCCACACAGTGCAGCACAGCCATGCATGCATCCCTTCCTCTCAGCCCCATGGCACCACCAGCCCTTTTAAAGTTATTTTTATACCACTTGGGCTGTAAAATAGGGAATAATTCCCTCTTTTCACACTGTTATCTGAAGCCATGCCTAATAAACCCACACACGTGACTCAAATTACAGCTGCCCACCAGCAAACAGCAACCTCTTTCCATAACATGGCATAAGTCGACGTGCTGCTCATCCGGAATGCTTTTCAGAGTGCTCAGCTATGCAGTCAGAGCTAAAATACCCCTCTGAGAAGGTGGGGAAAAGCAAGAGATCGGCATGCCATTTTTATTTACTGGCAGATCATTCACAGCCCAGGCCTGTGCAGTATGAACAATGGGAGGATTTGGAAGGCTTTTTACAAGCGGCCCATTCTACACAGATCACACATTTTCAGGGAAGTTCCACAAAATCTCCTCACTGCAAATTTCTGTCTAGGCAATGGAAATGGTATTGAAAGCTTTTTCTAACAGAGCGAGCAAGATTTCAGTTGAACTGCAACTATTTGATATGGATAGAAAAAGTAACTGTATAAGAACAGGTAATAGAAAGCTGTTTCTTAAGGTAATACTTAATTTACAGCAGATGGCTGAGAAGCTGCTTTTGTGTTGCTGACAATGCCACAATGAAATCAGTGACTCTACAGTGACTTAAAAGAAACTGTAGCTAGATTGTACTTTGTTGTATCTTTTATTATGGTGTAAAACTCATTACTAGTGAAGGGATAAAAGGAGTAGAAGATTGGTCTTGAAAATTCCAATATTAAGATGATGAGGCCTCAGAAAAATGGGGCTTGAATGAGCTGTGAAGTTCAGAGTTGGAATAGGTTTAAGGTGTTTGTCAGAAAGGGAGAGATGTGGCATGCCACTGCTCCATTAGGGTCATCAACACATTTGGCCTAATGACCAAAAAAAATGTCATTCCTTCCAGCGTGAGACAGGTACTTTCAGGAAGCCCAGGATGAAGCTGATCCAAATGAGTCACTAGGCAAATGGAAAACAGGTGAAAGGAGGAAAAAAACCCATGTTTATAAGCATGTGAGGACTGGGCACTGTCAACCAGGATTGTAAAATGCAGAGTCCTACTCCCAAACATATTCTTAACTTTCTTGAATCATAACTTCTACTCTGGCCTTGGAGGATTGTCAAAAAGCAGCAGCAAGTTCAGTGATTCTGAAGGTCAGTAGCTCAACCATTCTGTACAGCAAGCAGCTGACCGCATGCATACCGCCTGCTACCTTACCCTTCAGGGTCTTTGGCACAGGACTTAGTGTCCAGGAAATTGTCACTGTCACAACAAGAGGGTCTCAAAAAACCATTATAAGGCCATTAGAATCATTAGGTTGTCAGAACTGAGCTAATGTCTCTTTGCCAGCTAAACATCACCAGACAAATGCCATCAGATTTGCCAGCACTGCTCACTCTTTTTACAGTACTGTCTTAAATTCAACTAGGAATATCAATACTTGTCCATTTTGCATCCTTATCTGTGATGCCTGAAAATAGAAATAGCTTTAGGATAGGATAAAATACGTGTTTAATTTTTGCCAAGTGATACCACTGAAGTCATTAGCCAATATTGGTTCCAACAGGAGATTATGAGCAGCAGGACTTGAACATGCTCCTTTCACAGGATTAATAGATACATGTCTCATGATGCCTTTGTGTGCAGTGACAGCTTGAGGCTGTCAATTTCTACCATTTCCTGATTAAAAGCCATCAGATAAGCTTACAGCTATTCAAGAAACATGAACAGAGGATGCAGCTGAGGACAAATAGCTATGTGATGTATGAAGGCTTAAAGCATAGGAAGTTTTTGGCAATGAGATGTGCGGGTTCACAGAACAATTTAATTGGATCGCATTCTAAGAATCTGCCAATGTCCTGCTATTAGAACTCTCAGATTACATTGCATATTATCATTTTTAAAAAGTATCTTTTTTTGAAGGGAAGGGAGTTCAGTGAAGGCTGCTTTAGTATACTGGCTTTTTTTCAGCCACTGAGACAATTTCTATTGCCTACTGTAGTAAGACAGGGATCATTCACCTTTAGAGTTAATATACCTCTGTAAAGCTATTACAGAGACACACAGGACAGCTTCCCTTGAAACAGATAGACCGGAGGGCAAGACAGTCATTTCAATCCTGATTAAGATAGCCAGTCTTTGACTGTTAGAAGAGAATCACAGAACAGCTGAGGTTGGATGAGATATCTGGAAATCATTTCAACCCAGCCCTCAGCTCAAAGCAGGGTGAGCTGGAGCAGAGTGCTCACAACCGTGTGCAGTTGGGTACTAACCATCTGCATGGATGAAGACAACAATAACAGCCAGAGAATTAGACTAGAACAGAGAGCCAGAGCAACAAGACCCATTGCCTTGCACAGGCATGACTGGGAAAATGGATGTATCCACAGCCTGCGTAGCAGGAACTGAAGGGCCAGGGCTGAGCAGAAATAGAGCCTCTGGTCAGAGGATGTGGGTGAATGGCCAAGCTGAGCCATTAAGGTCTATTACTACATTCAGGGCCATGACAGGGGGAACACAAATGAAATAGAAATATATTCCCACTGATAGATTGCAGCACTGCTCACAGGGACAGTATGAATGCAAACAGATAAGGGACCTGCACAAAAGAATAATGATCATCTATTCTCTCTTTGCTGAGAAAACCATTAACTTACAAACTTAAAGGCCTTCACTATTCATGATTCAACAGAGTAAACTGGTGGCTTCTTATTATGCAAATACATGAAATGCTTTGTTCTGGGAATATAAAACAAAACAATAGATTGGAGCATCTATAAAGAACCTTTATTCCTCTGTATGTCATTATTATATCAGACTTACATGTCACATATCTTCCCCACCATAGCAATCCAAGGGAATAAAGAGGCTTCCCACTAGTGATTCTGCACCTCTTAGCAGCTGCCTGTTCACTGAGTTGATAACCCACTGGGAGAAAGTTTCCAGGTGAAGATAAGTTGCTACAGGTTTCTAACCCCTCTTGCAACATAGGCAGCTTGCAGAAAACGGACTGTAATGCTGCTTTAACACAGGCTTCTCCCACTTCCCAACCTTTCTTTAAATGCAACATATGATTTTGATAGAAGTCTGATAATCATTGTACTTGGTGATCTATAATCATTATACACAAGGTAGGGCACTCAGAGACCCGTGGTCAATGCAATTCTGATTGTTTCAATAGCTTAATGCTAAAATATCTTTTAAGCTTACTCAGGCTAGAAAAATACTTATCTTTTCAGCAGTCATCCTTGGAAAATAAATTAAAACATTAAAGCTTCAGAAAGGAGGAATAGCCATTACTTTTTCCTTCCTGGTAAAGCCAAACCCCCTGACCTGTTTCTTAATCGCAGTTAAAGGTTAGTTTTCTTCAAGCTTTGACATATCTGTAAGAAAAAAAAAAAGCTGTTATACAAATGAGGGCTTAAGAGACATTCCTACAGTCACCAAGGCTACCACGTCCTAATAAATAAAGCTGCATAGACATCCTTGGATTGCATTTTAACAAGAAAACCTGAAGCCTGCTTTTTAAGGATGAAATATAAGCATACACAAGACTTCTCTCTGGAAGAACACATTCTTAGAATATATTTTACAAAACGCTGGACAAGGAAAAGCTTGTATCCTTAAACTGTGCCAGTTTCAGTGAAGAAATGTATCTCACCTGCCACTCATTGTGTTGCCTGGGGAACTCAGCATCTGTCCCTCTCCAGTCTTGCATACTGGGACGTTCCTCACTTTATTACTAAGAGTATTTATAACACTGTCAAGTACCATCAAGAAATCATCACATTTTCTGTTCAGAGACTAACAGTTTAGTATTCAGTCTTAAAAATAAGTCTGTCAGCATCCATCTACATGTGTGGCCGTTTTGTCTCTACCAGAAAAAAAAAGACACAGTACATCTCCAGAGGAGAGTATGGCAGCGATCCAAAAATGGCAGATTAGCACAGCTTTTAAATTGGTCTGGCAGAGCTTTTTGTAATGTTTGTCATGCTAAATGATCAGGATTAATGGTTGCCATGAGATTATCATCTTCATTCAAATTAAAAGTGTTAATACTACAGAAGTTTCAAATTCACGGGAAAGTTGAAGTGGATTGTTATAAACAGTCAGGAATCTGCTTTAAGATGACACAAAATCCAGTTGGGTATTTCTCCATCTACACTCACCTCCTGTGTAGTCCAGAGGAGGGTATATTAAGGCGAAATCAAAGACACTTTACATCAAGAATTATCAGGAATCCTCTGATAGAACAAACAGAATAACAAACAAAATACCACACCAGCTGACCATCAGAAAGACAGAAACCTATTTAGCAGGTAGGCAGGTATTAGCTTCCAAACTGCTCCAATAGCATCTTTCCCCTTACAACTAATACACTTTCAGTGCTGAGAGAGCACATCTAAAACCAAAATGAAATATTCAGATCATGCTCACAGTGAGATCATAACAGGAGAAACAAACACTGAAGTTCCAACTTTTAAGAGCTGCACCTTCAGAGAATTTCCAATGACTCTTCATATAGTCAAATAAACTTATGGAACAAAAATAGGGATGTTAGAACAGTGTAATGCTGCACTGAATGCTTTCAGAATATGAGGCAAAATTAAAATTAGTGAAGAAGATGGTCCTTCACTAACCTCAATCCACAGGTCTACTTCTTTGCTTCATGTAGTTAGTCACTTGCTAAGGATGGGAGAAGTTAAGCATACAGTAAACTTGATGTAAGTAAAAATTTAATTAAAGGGGACTTTGCAATGCATTTTCTTCACATAAGATGATATTGCCTTAAATCCAGGAAAACATTAATTCTAATGTTATAATTTGTTGTCCCATTAAAAAAAATTGGAAGTATGGTCTCACTTGTCTTAATGCAGGACCATTAACAAGTGAGAAAGTGTACATCCCAAAATTGTTGGTGGTGTCAAAATGTTACAAATATGAAGAGTTACAAGTGACAACTGATGTGAAATCAAAGCCAAAACACTGCAGGTATATTTCAACAGCTGTCAGCTTCTTCATAGAGCCAAGTAGTTCAGTGCCAAACCATCAACTCAATTTGATAGTAGCTGCACTTTGTGTAAGCAAGGTCTCTCTACTTGAAGGAAAATTAATTTTAAACATTCTACACTAAGATCCCCAAATAATCCACTTTTTTGTTTTATAATTAACAGGTTACCCAACAGCTGACTGAAGAGCCAATTAGAAAGCTGTCTAACTCATTAAAAATAGAGTATCTTTAGTAACAGATATTATGCATATACCCTTAAAATATAAGAAACTAGTGAAAATTAGAACGGAAGTCATAGTAACTACAATTTGATTACAGATCAGACCACAGACCACTCTAAGTAACAGATAGTAATTATGTCCCCCTGTTCAGAAATCTCCACTACTAACATCCAAATAAACAAGCATTCTTAGATAATCCTGTACCTGAAGTGAGATGAAAATTATTTTTCATCCTAAGGAAGCTAGACAGTTGTTATTTCAAAAAGCAGAAAGAATTAAAGAAAAGAAATGCGTAACAGAAGTCAATCTCAAAGAGCTAAGGACTCTACAAAAACTCTGGAGCTAATGAAAGATGTTTCGTTCTTTATTATTGTGTAATACTTTTATCACAGAAACGTAGTATTTACAAATATACACATATAGACTGCTGATCATAAAATGTTACTGAAGAATTAGTCAAAAAATCAATTTACAAAAACCAAAAACTTCCCAAAGATATTGTGCCTGAAAAAATTTAATGAAATTTCAAGGAGACAGTTCTGTACAGAAAGATAGGTTTCAGCTCCTCAAGTTCTGGTAATATTAGAGAAGAGAGTTGTGAACCAAGTGAGCTATGCTCAGCTGTACATTTGAGATGAGGCAGTTTTAACGTTGTTCTTTTACATAATTTCTTGATGATCAGATCAACAGGTCTCAGGAGGCACTAGTTTGAATGTTTTTGGAAGCTGCAAGCATTGCTCTCACTTTGGCCATAAGATCCTGTAGAATACAAGAGAAAAAATGATCAGGCTTGCTTGTGCTTTAAACAAAGATAAAGCATGTGACAAAAAAAAAAAAATGCATGAAGAACTCTGATTACGTAAAATACTGAAATTCATGATCACCAGATATTAACAGTCTCCAGGCTAAGGAACTGAAATAATTTGGAGAACGTTCATATCACAGCAACTATTTTCGTAAGTCTGTTTTCACTGCAGTGCTACAAAGTGCTCTGCTTAAGTAATTAGAGTAGTTTCTAAACAACAAAACACAGAAATAATCTGAACTGAAACAGAAAGAAATTATACCTTCCTCAAAACTGTAATAAATACATAAAACTACTAACCAATCAAGGTAAAGAAAGAGCACAAGAGCTCATTAAGATGAAAGCACTAACAATTCTTTAACAGAGAGCTTTTTGTAAAGCTGAGCCAAAAATTTACATAGCAGCACTATTTTTACATACAACAGTGAAAGAAACTTTAAGACTACTGTGAACCCAAGAGCAATTTTCAATCTTGTCTGAGTATCCAGTGGAAACAGCATTACGAAAGGAAATTTTCCATGTAAACACATCTGATAATTGGGTTGCAAAAAACGATCAGAAAATAAGGAGTGTTTATCAGAAATAAATTAAGATTAATTAACACATTTCTTCACACATGTAATGTAAATAATCCTTAGTACTTTTAAAGCATTTTTCATCTGAAGCTCTCAAAACACTTGATTGTAGAATTCAGCATCACTAATTCACTTTGCAGATGTAAGGAAGCGAATGAGAAAAGATACTGAAACCAGGGTAAACTAGCAGACTGGCAGCAAAAAAGTCTTTCTAATAATGAGGCAAATTAAAATTTCTTTGGGCCTTTACAGATAAAAACATGCCAAACTAAATTATGCTAGGTAATATCTTGGAGATATACAGAAGTCTAGTTCTTCCTTACTTTTTGAAAACTGTAAGAATTGCATTTTAATACCATTTCAAAGCTACTGAACAGACGCATTTTAAACTGTACTGCAAGTCGATTTCAGCGCTAGCGATTTATGCTCCTCTTACAGCTGCCCTTTCACAGTATCACAGAATCATCAAGGTTGGAAAAGACCTCTAAGGTCATCCAGTCCAACCATCCACCTACCACCAATATTTCCCACTAAGCCATGTAGCTCAGTGCAACATCTACACGTTTCTTGAACACCTCCAGGGACAGTGACTCCACCACCTCCCTGGGCAGCCCGTTCCAGCTGATGCAATCAGATGAATACTAGCTAGCAAATCCTGTGGCATAAGCAATATTTAACCCCAGAAACTCAAGAACTTTACTTTTGTCTAAAAGAAGTATGTTTTTAAAAAGGTAAGGCATTTACTATACTTTTAAGACTTTTAATGTCTCTACTCTTACCAGCAATTTCCATGCATTTCTCTGGTAGCTTATGAAGTGCTATGGTGTCAGTATTCCATTTTCTTTTGCCAGTGCCTGTACTTCCTATTAGATTGCATATTCTTGTTTATGGTTTCTTTTCAAAATGAATGACATATTTCATGCAAGATATTAGTCTACTTGTATTAATTTCCAATTACTTCTCCTTCTCTAGAGGAACTAAATCTTAGAATGATATTGAAAGGATAATCTACTCATTGAAAAAACAAAAAAAAAGAAAAAAGGGAATATAAAAAGCAATTCTGATTTTATATTGTAAATTTCCCAGAGCATAATAAAGAGTTTTCCTGCTCTACACTTGGCATATTGAATCGAAAGAAGTTCAAAACGCATGAAGTTCCTAAGAAGATGAATAAAATTAAAAATTTTAGAACAGTTTTTACCAGGCAGTAGCTTTTAAAAAAGAAACTGTATTATTTTGACAGAGAATAGATATCTTAAAACTGCGATAAGGATAATGAATGCATTTAGATTATGGCATGCCATATAGATGCACATACCTGATATGGTTGTAGAAAGCTATGCTATAAGCCACAGCAGGCTTGAATACAGCAACAAGAAGTTCACAGGCATAAACAGCAACAAGGGTAAGACAGGTGAGCTGTAGATATTGCTCAGTGCAAAGCATGCAAACTAAAGTAGGTGTAAGAGGATGCATCTTTCCTCTACTGACAACACTACAAACTTTGTTTGCCAAGATGTTCCTTCATCCTTTCATAAAACTTGTTAAGATCACTACATGATAAGATGGACTCTCAGTAATATCTGCTGATTGCAGTTGGTGTATTGTTCTAGCATAACGTGGACTTTCATATCTTAACAGTGGTTATACTGCATCATGATGAACATCGCTTGATCTTGAAAGGCTTAATTAAACTTGAAAAGAGAGCTGCTACATAAGCAACAAAATTGCTTTTCTCATAAGCAAACAGATCGACAATAAACGTGTCTCTATATTGTATGCAAAGCTAGAACTGCACAAAGTATTAAGAATTTCCTATGATGAACACACATAATTAAGCAACATGCTTAATTTGTCTATTTGTACCTGAGTGATTTTACTCTGCACTGAAGACACAATCGCTGAAGAGATTTGGCCATCTTTTTCCTGAGAAACTCCCCTAAAAAGTACAATCAGAATTAGAATTCTACAGCATATGTTTTTAAAATGCATTTCACACAATTTGGAGCACCATTGTACAACTATCTCATGCATTAGTTGAAAGTTCTGTCATTCAACCAGAAGGCAGGATAAGTCAAGGTCAGAAGACTAACTCCTACACAACTGATTAAAAGAAATCTGAACAGGCTAGGGATTATCAACAGGACTGTAGAACACTCTGTGGAAACAACCTAACTGTGAATTTCTCAGAGACACTGAAATTCAAACCATTCTGTTAAAATTTTTACTTCAAAGAGTTATCCTGCTTAGTGAGAATTATTAACTTAGAATTACATTGTGGAATATTCCACACAACTGTTATTGTAGGAGTATGTCAAGATGTATACTATAACAAGAAGCAGAACCTTCTGTTTACCACATTTAGGTGATCCTATTTCATCTCAAATGTAACATGAAAAATCCTTTGACAGATTAAATTTGTACAGGGATTTTCTATTTAAAATAGCAAGTGTAGCATAGAAAGTGTTGTGTGTTTTCCAAGTTTTTAAATCTGATCCTGAAAACTCCAGCAGACAACAGTGCCATTGTTAGACTGATGTACGCAGCACTGCTCTCCCAGCGTCTTCTACTTTCAATAAGCACACACACGTATTTGCACACAGAGCTTCTTACCACCCAAGTTACGTCAAAAGACACATTCATAGGCAAAAGTCATCAGCATAACAGTATTACTGTAAGAAAGCACATTACCTGGAGCGTTCCTGGCTGGATTCCCTGCTCTCCACAGGAGAGACACTATTTGAATGCACAGAATTTTTGTGTGTAGATGGTTTGCCTGGTGACACAGCTGGTGAAGGAGACCTAGCTCTGGACTTAGTACGTGATCTAGACCTCCTCTTCTTCTTCTTTTCATGGGGACTTCTGTAAGGAGAAAATATTTCATTGAAGGGTATCTATAGAAGCATGAAACTTGTTCAGCAGAAGGCACTTTTCACACTTCTAAAAGATTATGCAGTCCTCTTCCATAGAGTACATGCCCCAAGCATGCGTTACAGTTGTACCTCGATATCATACTTTAAAGTCCAATATTGCACTTCTCTGGCTGTATCAGAAGCTCTTTTTAACATATTGCAATAAGCAACTGCTAGTATTTTAAAGAGTCCACATGGAAAACTACTTCCCAGGTACAGAGAAATTACAGACAGTATTTGATAGTCTAAAGGATAACAATGAAAAGTCTTTAATTGAAAATTTGCAGAATAACTTTGCTAGAGGTAAGTTCCTTTCCAAACAACATCAGTCACCTGGAATATAATGAGGAACAGAAGCATTTATATTTCCCTGTATTTTTTTTAGCCCATAAATGAACAAACCATGGAACTATAGATAAGAAAAAGATCTAAAATGCAAATCCACAGTTGGTTTGCTTGCTTTTTAAAATTATCTCAAGTTGATGAATATGAAAAACAATCAGTTGAACTATACCGATGATGTTCTCATTCATGCGTATTACAAATCAATTCACTGGGGGCTGTCAAAAGATGGAAAACTATCTTATGAAACAATACAAATATTTTAAAAATCACAGGTGAAAGCGATCGCTGCTTCCTACCCCACAAGAGAGACAGAAAAACAGCTTAAAGCCTAATCTTAATGGATGACAAAAAAAATTCTGTACACTCAGTTTAGAAACCTTAAGGTACTGTGTTTTGCATACACATTAGCTGTACATATAATGAATTTAAAAAATTCACTTGCACATTGACTTTAGAGACAAAACATTTCAAAGCCTTTTGTGCACACACTTTCCAGATGCTTTTATTTTGCAACCGTTGATCAGAAATAATGGTGGTTATGCTATCCCGATGATAGCAGGTTCAGACAGACTGCATGCAAGGTGCTCTTAAAACAGACATTACTTGTTTCATATTTCACATTCTACCCAGCCAGTAAAATAACTGTTGAATGTAAAGCATACCAGCTGCTAAGCTGGATTCTCCCCTTATTTGTGCAGATACAATGGGTACCCAAGCAACTTTCAAATACCAGTAAGAATAACATAGTATATGACCTCTGTAGGGAGCCAAAGAAGATTTGAAACTCCAAATAAATCTCAACTTTCACAGCTTGTAGACAGTAGTGTATTAATGCTTGCTAACTCAGTACATTCAGTTCAAACATGATCAAGATCAGGTTAAGAGAAACAGTGCTTGGTTTTTCTTTTTCCTCCACAGACGTATTTGTTTCTTAAAACATAGCCCCATAGCAAAAACACTTGAGTTTTACCTAGGGACTATGCAATACTTCAGGCAACATTTAAAGTATCTTGTGATACCAGAACATCACCTTCACTTGGATGAGGTGTACTTACTTGGATCGTGCACGTTTCCTACTATTTCCAGGACTATTACTAATGCGATAAGCTGTTGGAACACTCCTTTCCTCTCTCCGCCTTTCTGGTGTGTGAGCTCTCCTCCTAGGTGACCGTGATCGTGACCTAAGCAGGAAAAAACAGCCAAAAGTTTGCTTTTTGTTACTTATGTTATTTGTACTGCTATTTTTATCTCAGTGGAATTGTGCTGTCACCAAAAGCAAACGTATCACCATTCATATTTTTATTTTATACCAACACGGGGTACCTATTCTCCAAGACTTGTCAGTTGCACCAGAATTTCTTACCCACCCCACACATTTAGGATGTACTTATGCTTTTCAGTCCCAACAGTGGGGAAAAAGAACTCCCCTCCCACCTCCCCCCCAGTATTGTGTGCTAACATCAATATTTGTATTAGTAAGTGGGAATGTCTCTCTTCAGTGCAGTCACCTATTGTGGCAACAGAGTTTACTAATGCTGGTACACAGAAGTCCAATTTGGCTTGAAGCCTGGAACTGTCAGGCCTGACCTTGTCTTCTCAGATTAATGGTATGTTTTCAGAACTGCTGCATCATAGAGATAAATGTAAGTTTTTGTTTTCAGTGCATCTCCAGTACTGACAAGTCCAGGAAATTTTATCCCCGCTGCTGCAGAATAAACCTAACATAGCCAATACTTTCACCTGTGCAAGTGACCAACTACTCACAACTGGCATTGTTTAGCACTAGCACTTCAACTTAAAGTATTTTTTCCTAGAAAAAGACCAAGATGAAAATAAAGAATGCATGCCCAGTTAAGATCAGAGATCAACGTAACAGCATAACTCTTTTTTTCTATGATCTGCAATTAAGCGGATATGAAAAAAAAGTGACTATTTTTTAATAACCAAATAATTGAATGAGAAAAGTCCTGAAGGATGGAGGGGAAAGGGAGGTAAGGTTGAGAAGGGGACAAGATAAGGTTCCAGCTTGAAAAAAAAGAAAGAAAAAACACCAGACCCAAGATGTACCCCAAATTCTTTGTAGCTGCAGGTAATTTTGTTCCCACTAACCTATGTAGTTCTAATAATTTGTTTGCTTTCAAGTTTATCTATATACTACAGGTACACCATTCCATGTATACCAAGCACTCATTCTCTTTCATTCTCTTGCAGTGACCAAAAGAGAAGCAATTTGTGAAATCACTGATCTTCTGGAGACTTAAAACTGTATATTTAGCATATACACACGTTCCTGAGCCATTTCTCTTATACCTACAACAGAACTGATCGATTGAAAACGAATGAGTAATCACAATGGCAGTTAAGTGTTGCAAATTAACTGCTCAGTCCCTTAGAAATCTGATCTTTACCAGGCCTTTCAGAAGGAATAAAAAAGGAAAAAAAAACAACAGATCATAAAGTTTGGGTCAGTCAGACACCTTGACATTTTACCAGGATTTCCCTCAAAAGAGCGCCAGCAGTCAAATCTTTTCGTTGTCGAAGCTGCCTGATAACTTTCCCGCTCTGTTGCTGCTGCCACTGATGAGCTGCTCAGACTCGGTTCCATGCTCAGTGTCCCTGTGGATGCTGTGAGTCTGTGATACGGAGGCACACACTTCACATTCAGAATAAAATGTGCTAGTTTTGGTATTAACTAGAATCCTGAAAAGGCTCCCTTAACCAAAAGCTGAACCTTAGTGAAACATGCCTATATGGACCAGCCTAAAAAAAGTCCAAACAATCAGAAAGAAAAATGCATTAGCTTCATTTTTATGAACTGGATATGATGGTTTTGGTTTTACAACATTCTTCCAATCGCTAAACGTTAAGAACTTTGGCCATTAGTTTCAAACAATTAAAAACAGCTTAACAGTGTTACTGTGATATTACAATTATTACCTTCATTATACTATTATTTCAAGATACTCCATTCCTTTAAAGTCAATAGAACTTGTATTAAGAAGCGTCCCAGAAGTTCAAAGGATTACAAAGCTTGGCATGTCTCATTACAACATAAGAATTAAAACTAAGTGAATTGATACTGCCTCAACAGTAAGACAATTGGTTTGGAACAGAGAGCAGTTACTTCCAAGTTTCATTTTTCTGCAGATGAGGCAAAAAGTCAGTTTCTCTCTCACACACACGGTATAAAGACAGTATAAAGAAATAGGATCAATATTCAACAGTTTGAGATTTTCATCTCTGCTCTTGTTCAAAATAACCTTTCAGATTTCGACTAACCAAATTACTACATCATTCAACATGCAAAGAGCATTTTTCCATCTCCTCCTCTCACATAAACCACACTCTCACAAATACATCATTAGCTTAGATGTGCTACAGAGAGATCTACTGATAGAAAATAGATGCAGATAAACATAGTCATTCCTTACTCTTACTGTCCGCTTGCGAAATCAAAGTTTCCACTGAAGCAGCATACTTAAAACTTCAGCAACTGACAATGCACACAATTCATGTGAACTTTTTATTTCACTTCGATTAGAAGAAAGATACCACAAAGCATTTACTGGAGATGACTAGAAGGCACCAAAGACTGTTTGCCAAAAAAGATTTAACAGATGTGCCTCATTTTTGACATGAATTACTTATTTATAATAGTTATCTCTTTGGTACTACCATCTCCAAAATAAGCCACACTAGAATACCCTACATTGCTTTTGTACATGGCTTACTCCTTCTATGGCTTTTGTTTAACTTGTCATGTTGGTCCAGAATTCAAGCTGGACCATCCGAGGAGCTTTATGGGGCTGTTTGCACCTGAGCTCCCTGAATTAGCCACACTTTCTCACCTGGTGCTCAACCATTGTTTCAGGCCATCACTTGGCAATTACCATGCATAAGGCAACAAATGGAAATAATTTTCTACACTTAATATCGGAATATGAAAAGAAAGAAAAAAAAAAATCACCTCTAGCTAGGCACCAACATTTGCCTCTTCTGGGGAGATTACTAAGACAAGGTATTATTTTTACCAAAACATTTGACAGACAAAACACTTAAGTGTCTCAATGGGTTATGAATCAGCCTCCCACTCTTGATTACTTGATTATTTTAACACCTTTCAAGTTTCTTGAGCAAGAGCTTTAATTTTGGAAATATACTGTTTATGTTAAGGTAAAGCAAATACTTTCAGCAAAGCTTGGCTAACTATCACAATCATTCCGTGTACAATGTCAGACTGTGTGGATAATTTTTCAAGGACCTAATTAGAAATACGGGGCTAGAAAAAAATCTCAAGAAATCAGACTCTTTAATACTCTCCAAACCATCATTCTTAATGCAGAAATTTCCCATGATGAAGCTTTTACAAGCTGTATTAACCACTGAAAAACTATAAAAAGCTTTCTAGTCTCTCTTCTATCAATTTACATCCATTACTTACTGTCCAAACCCTAGAGACTGAAGAAGAATGTTCTACACCTCTCTTTTTGGCATTCACAATGACTCAATTAATCTTTCTCCACTTTTTCCAGTCATCATTCTTACTCTCACCCCCTCACCCTATCTTAAGCCAAACAAATCAACAACAAAAATATTTCCCATTTTAAACATATCTCTATAAATCTTATTTGCAGTTCTGGAACTTGTCTTCTAGCTGAGGATTCACTCGATCAATACTATGTAAGACCTGCTTGTGTTGCCTGACTTCTCCCAATGTCAAATTTATACTATATTCCCATCAGCCTACTCCTTACTGGTAAATAACAAAAAATTTATGCGATAAAATGACACATTTCCATTAAAGTAAACCAATACAGTCACCATACCAAGATCCAAGAAGAAGATATTCTGCGTTAATTAGAGGACCTCAAGCAGAAGTTTAGTTACAGTCTTGTCATATGCTGTAGTTAGTAAGGTAAATTTTGATTTTTAACAGGTCTCTTGACCAGAAGTCTCACACGTGTCCTGCAGAAATCTCAAAGTGAACAGGTGATCACTCAGCACTGATGATACTGCCTTAAGTTCCTGTATGCTATTGGTTTCTGAATGGGAGACCCTCCAGAGGTCTTTGTTTGAACTGGTACACTCAGATCAGAAAATATGATAAATGAGAGTCCTTTCCTGTTCAGTTCTAACCTGTCTAAAGTTTTATGATGTGCAAAATGTTCTCAGTGCAAGAATTGGCGCAGTTCTGAAAATTCAGCCAGCCAGCAAAAACACTGGACTTCTCAGGTGTATCATTCAACAGAGAAAAATCCATCCAAACTTAATTAGGTGTTGTGTTGATTCATTATGTTAGGACTACTATTATCTATTAATTAATTTGTGCCAGAAGGCATATTCAACATCGCACACAAAGATCAGCTTCACCGAGCAGCATACACAGGTGCTGATAAGAATCTTCTCAGATAATTCTTTTTCAAGGTGCTAGAAAAGAATATATATATTTTTAAATCATCACAATCACGTTACTAATTCTATCCTTGTTTTTACCACTGATAAATAAAAAAACGGATAAAAATATGAATCATAGCTTGACTTAAGAGATGCTGGAGCTCTGAGTGAAGATACGGCTTGATAGGGAGTCAAAAAAAAAAGCGATTCACTGATTCATTTGATGAGACTTCTCCTCAAGATATCTTTAACTCTGAAAAGACTTATATTCAATTCATAAGCAAGGAAAGCTTAATTCAGCACCATTCCATTTACACATTAGTTACATAGAAAAAAGGAATGGTACCAGATTCTGAATGCAGCTAATAACATACATAGTACTGTGACTTCCAGTTAGTCGAATAAGCAGTGTGTCAGACGGATTGTTTAAGCCCAAGTTATGTTCATTTAATTTCTTTCATCTCTGAACAAGAGATGTCTTCAGTGAAGTATCATACTAAAACTAAAAAAACCTAGTAGAAAATAACATGTTGTAAAGCATTAACACTTACTCATATTACCATACTTAGACACTTTGTTAAATAAACAACAGCAACAAAAAGTAAAGGGAAGATATATGATGAGAAGATCTGTCACATCACCATCAAGAGCTAGAAAAAAATTGAGAAGTAACTGGGCCATCTGTTTCTCGGGAAGAAGCATTTAAGCCGCAGGCATGTCCACAATGATAATAAATAATTCTGCATCAGACACACACACAGCTAAGGTAGTATTTATAGGCACAATTCATTTGAACTACAAGTTATAGAAATACTCTTTAAGTATTCTGTTGTATGATCCAGAGACTATAACCCCAATAATATGCCTTTCTGACCAACCACAGTGACTGCTATGTGGCCTGGCATTAAGACGAGACAAAGTTTACACACAGCAAACTCTAAAGGTTCTGAGACCCAAATGTCTTAGATGTAATTAACAACATTAATAGAACATAATATGTATTAGCTTACAGCTAGATAATTAACGTAATATATTTACTTTCATTAATAACCAAATATACAGTTAGCTGTGCTGGGCTACACTCTCTTATGGCTTCCTTCACCAACTCTGTTTTCACCCTTCTTGGATGCCTGTCACATCTCTCCAGTCATTCATCAATCATATCTTTTCATATGCTACCCAATTGCTTGCCTTCCTTCTGAACTTTGCTGTTCAACTACCTGGTTCTCTTTTCTTATTTCTTACTTTAATATTGTGTCCTGGTTTCAGCTGGTACATATTGTTACTGTACTGCAGCAACAGGCACAAATTCCTCCTCTTGTTATAATCAGACTCCTACACAATATTGCCAAGTACTTCACAGACCAGAGTGAAATTTACTGATGAACATTTTGCACTGTGTAATTAGAAATTAATGATTATTTCATTAAAAAATTATTTTCAGAGAAAGTTCATTAAAAATATTTTCAGAGCTTTTCCACAGCTCATATTTACTCACTGTCTTCAGGGTGACTATACCTCATCTAATGGGTATGAAAATGCAATATAATTAAAGAAGTGCAAAAACATTTTCAGTATTAGCCACACAGCACTAAAGAACATGGTTGGTTTCCGAACCCACCTTGAATGCCTGACAGTCCTATAGGCAGTGGGAAGTGAGTGCTTTGCTTTTGAATGTGATCTAGATCTGGTCTTAGATGATGAATGATACTTGAAAGGTGATCGAGATCTTGACCGAGATCTTTTCTTGTGTTTTTTTCTCTTTTTTTCTTTTTCTTCATCCCGAGGAGGATCTCTGCTTTTGCTAGAAGGCCTTTCTGCTGCAGAAGTTCTGCTAACTTCTAAGGCAGGTAACGTTCTGACTGCAGTCACAGGACATGATATACTACTGACACTCTGAAATTAAATGTAAAAAAGAACAACAGTGTTCAGATCTCAAAGTTGCATACAGATCTTTAACAAGTTATACACGTATAGACAATGCATAAGGTCTACAATCCTTTATACTAACAGAGGGCTACGTCTACTCCTGTGCATGACACATAAATATACACTTCCAACAAAGAAACTTAAGATATCCCACTTGGTAGCCTTATCAATATACACTTATATTGAAGAAAAGCAGGATAACAAGTACAACAGCAAGGAAGACAGTAACTCATGATATTCTTTTTTTTTTCACTCATAGAAATGTGAAAAATACAACCATCTTAAGAAAATAGTTGTTTAATCAGTAACAGTTTAACCTTCCACAACTGTTTTAAATCCTCGGTGCATTAGTATTACGTAAAGCATGTGTAAGTAAGGCTCACATCTTCACAAACACAGATCTAACAGTATTTCATGGAAGTCCATACAGTCCCTCACAGTTATATATGCAAGTTGTAACATATATGCTAAGGCTGTCACCTCAAATAGGACATAGTCCTGAAGTTTTCATCTTTAATTTTTAGAAGAAATGTATTCTAAAAAATAGGTACTGTCAGATAGCTTTTTATCCATTTGTCCCTTTATTTATAAAGGCATAAACCTGAGAATACAATCAGGATCTGCTGATACTCAACATCAAGTTTTAAAGTCAGTTTTCTCCCTGAGCTCTGCTATTTTGATAAGAACCTCAAGGAAAACAGCAAAATGAAATACAGCTGATAAAAGTTATTTCTGTACTTTATGAAATAAGTTTTCTTGTACGTAAAGGGTTGGAACAAAGACAAAATTATTAATCCTAACGATGCAGCAGGTCCTTGCTCAAATCATGTTTAGTCAGTCAGTAATTCTGACTACAATTAAGTCAATTAAGCAAAACCTACCACACTCCAAGAAGTTTTCAAATTATCTGCTCATACCCAAGAGTATTCTGCTCAGCACCTTGTGTAGAACAATTCAAGTCAGGCACTGTCGATATGCTCCTCATTTCAAAAACTGTCATTCCCTCAGCTGCCATTTCAAGGCAACTGGAAAAAACAGTTTCCCTATCATAATTTCTGCTCCACCTGATCTGACACTTTCACTGTTTGATACAAGAATGCTCACCGTGACCAGAATGGAAACTAATACATTAAAAGCCAAAATAACCAAATTAGAAGCAGGTGATCTTTTCCTCTCTCTTTACCCCTCTCCTACTGTGAATATGTCAAGGCAATAATTGAGTACATTTGAATAATGAGAAATTTGGTTTTGCTTTACGTTAGAGCAATGACTCTTTCCTGAGATTTAACTGATAACTGCTATCACAATATTTACAAAAACAGCAATAAAGCAGCACTAGCATGGTTTGCTTCAAGGACTGTAAATATTTTCAGTCACGATCATTTGAGTGACTGGTTTACTGGTGGCCTATTTCCAGTTTCACTAACTTCACAATCCACGTGCAGTTCCAGACACCTCATTTCCAAACTCAAGGGTTTCCTAAGAGACTTCTGCAGCCTACTTTTGTTCCTTCACAATGTTATTCATGTCTTTATACAGTACCCCACTCTTCTCTTTGAACACTGCTGAATATGTAATAGACCATTTTGCCTTGAAGTAGATAACTCTAATAGCCTGAAACAAAATAGCTGTAGGCAAAGTAGAGTTAAGAGGAAACAAGACGAGAAAGAAAAAACAACGTTTTTCAGTGCCCAAGTATATTTGGCTGCATGAAACATCAGCTATTATACCACTACCAAAAAGGAAGTTAATAACTGAACAACATGGGTACTTTTAGCCTACACTCAGAACCATTTCAGCAATCAAAATGAAGAACCCCTCCAGTGCTAAGCGTCCCTACACAGATACCAAAAGCACTGGATGCTGAAATGGAGGTCTCCCCTTGTCTTACAGGACACTCACCACTCCTAGAGTGTCCATCTCTCAGCTGCTCCAAGTTTCTAATGAACCATGTTTGGAAAGCTCCAGCAGAAACTGTACTGTGATAATGGAAAGATCCTCCAAATGAACATGTAGGTCCCAAGTGAAAGACTACAGCTAACATGAAGAGAGAAGCCACCTATCTGCCAAACTGAGGCAGCACCGCTGGGACCAGGTGCTCAGAAGTCCTCAGGTCCCAACAGAAAGATCAGCTGCCAGCAAACATGCTGAATCCCTCAGCTGCAGCTCTGTTTGCCTTCAAGACAAAAATCATCAACAAAATGGCTGGAAACAGACCTGGAGGCAGAGCTCTGTGAAATAACTAAATGCCAGCAAGTTGCCAGGACACACACAAAAATTTCAGTGTGTATAAATACTGCTTCAGAATAAATCTTCGAAAGAAAACAAAACTGCCTTGTGTCTCGCAAATGGAAGATGCTGTCAGTGACTTGTGCTTTTACAAGGGAAAACTGATCCGTGCAAACTAAGGTAACAGATGCAAGAGATTGGAACCGAGAGTGGAGCAAATAAACAAATAAAGACTCAAAGCCAGTGCAGATACTGGGAGATTACTAAGCATTTCCAAAATGCTGTGTTACTGATCAGACTGTGCAAACCAGCAGGTCAGCAGAATGCAATTTCAGGAAGTGTGGCAGCAAGCTGGTTACCCGACAAGTTTTACGACGCATCTCGAGGGAAGAGAGAAATTAACATTTTTTGAGAGCTCTGCTAGGAAATGACATTACAAATTTTCCAGGAAGCATTCAATGAAACACACTTCTTTGCCCATCTAGGATAACAGCCCCTTTTTTCAGCCCTCCTTAAATACTACAGTGTTAGACTATCGGAGTTCCTCTTTAGTGTTGTGTTTGGATCACTGAGGAAAATTCTTCTAAAAGAAAGCTTTCTAAAATAAACACTCCTTGTGAGAAACAATTCAAACATACTTCTTTAGAAAACAAAGATGACTGAACAACTCTTCTTTAGCAGCAATGGGTTAGGAAAGAGCTGTCTCTCAGAAAGGCTTTGCAGCTAAGTGAGAACAAAACCAGAAGACCAGTTCATAACAAGACACTTATTTATTTGCACTATCAGGACACGCACAGTTTTTCAGGGGTTACATTACCTAATCAATACTGAAATGCAACATCTGAAGTGAACCAAAAAGGTGCCTATCACAGCAGAACAAAACACTGGCACTGTTCCTGGTGCAAATTAAATTAACTGGTAAAGAGCATTACAACTTAACTAACACTCCTGCAGCTGGACAATATTTTTTTCTACTCTGAACAGCTGAATTTTGCATTAATTCGAATCTTTATTAGATCAAAGTTGGAAAGAGAGAAGTATGTTACAACTGCAAAGAGTTAATCAACAACTCTTTTATTTTATTGAAATGTGAAATCGCTTCACACTCTCTTCTCTACCACAGAACCTTTTCACTGCAGATTCCCCAAAGACTATGCTGAAATATTCCCTGACAGAGAAGTAATAAGTAACTGTCTACCAGCAATGAAAACATAGTATTGCTTTGTGCACCAAAGAGAGCAGAGTTATTACCTTAGGAAGATTTCATTAGTCCTACCCTAAATAAAACAAATTACCCCAAAGCAATTAAAAGAGTGATAAAAACACTTGTTCCTATAGAACAAATTAAATACTAAATACTCAAAGACCCAACTGTTTCATCTCTGTTCAGCTGCTGCACGGATGTACAGCAATTAACATTGCTTTGACCATGAGAATTTCTTTGAAAATAGAACTTCTCATTTTCAATTCTGAAAGGCCACTGCAAAAAAAAAAAAAAAAAAAAAAAAAAAAAACCCAACAAAAAACAAACAACTGGGGCTGTGAATCCGTGTTAGTTCCATGGAGCAGCATGCCTTTTTACCCTCAGTAACATGAGGATAAAATTCAAGGCATAGAACATTCTTAACTCTCCCACATATCTAAATTCTTTAGGTGGCAGCTCCTGATATTTAACTTTTTCTTCATTAAATATTAGTTAAAGTAATTACAGTGTGAAGAATTACAACTCTCACGTAGTTTTTTGTTTTGTTTTTTAATGGTAGGGTTCTTGCAGTAAAAAAAAAAAAAAAAAGCAAGTCCTAAATGCCAGTAAGATCTCCACCACTTCTGCCCCAAATGCCACCCCAGTATGCAGTCTTCTGAAAAAGTAAAATAAAGGAAATTTCCAAACAAATTAGCTAACAACCCCACCAATCATTCCACGCTAAACAGAAGATAATGATACATATATTCTGAACAAAATGTAAAGTGAGAAGTGGATGACCCTAAAACATTTGAAAGCTTTTTGTTCCTCTGAATACTAAGCACATGGTATTCATTACGCAGTTTTGGTCACAAACTGATTTTTTATTAAATTTACATGCAAACAGAATATTATGTTATAAATGATATTATTATTCTAGGGAAGCATACAGTAATACCTACTGCCTATTGCTCAGAAAGCAGAATCATCTACAGCAGAAAATGTGAAAGATGCACATGATGCAGTTCTTGATAACCCTGTTAAGCTTGGAAAAACTTGAATAACATCTTGTTTTTAAACCTGTACTACAAACTTCTATGTCACTTGTAAACAGACCAGTCTGCACACACACAGCAAAGAACACTGTTATTCACAGAACAAAAGTAAGGACAAGCCATCTGAGAAAAAAGCAAAAACCAGGTCTTCAAAAGAGAAAGGATGAAAGAGCCAAAACAAGTTAAGTACTGCTTTGTTCTACAGAATCTTTATATTCAGAGGCACAATAGCAGATGACATTAGGGACAGCCAATCAAATTATGTGCTTGCTTGTTTTTGCAGCACTATGATAGTGGATTTTTTTCCCTTGTTTAAATTGGATTTTAGAGTTTATATAGGTAACAGTTTGGATACAGCCAACTGTCTTTTACATACAGATCAAAGTATCCTTAAAGCATTTCTGACAAGATAAAACACGAGAGATGAGCAGAATACTCACTAGTTGATAACCATCATCAGTGATAACCATTACCAGACATGCTATTAGGTAAATCATGCCTCATATACAAAAATTACACTGTCCTACACATGCAGAACACCTGTCAGTGCACTGCATAGCTGCTTTGAAGAAGTCAAATTGACCAAGCTGCAGGGAGCACATAAAGCCCTGCCTAGCCAGCCACCAGCACTGCCCCCTCCTATTTTTGTCACCACTGTCCCATGTTGTCTATTGCACCAGTAAATTCTGGGAGATGCCTTCCCTCTTAACTGACTCCAATGGTTGCTTAAGACTTCTTTCTCTGACAAAGAATATACCTCTGCATTTGTGTCTGGCTGACTGCAATTTCTCTTTATTGACAAACCCCGCAGATTTCTCAGCATGATTTTCTTGCTACAAAAGAAGCATGCACTGATCACATACATAAACACAGAAAGGGAAAGGCTAGCCTGTTACTATTACTCATGTCTCCAAAAAGGGCAGACTTCACTTCCTGCAACGTTACTGGAAGCTGATCAGCTTGGGAAACCAAGCTAGTGCCATGTTTCACAAGCGCTGCTCCGAGGCAGGACTAGGCTGTACCCTGACTGTTCTCCTGTAACACTCCAAAGAAGGGTGAGGATTTGTTTCTGAAAAGCTGTGCTGCTTCGCTGCTCAAGCTCAATTATTAGCTTTCTGCTCCTCTTGCTTCATTTCACTTTAAAGGAAAGCAGGAAACAATATAAAATAAAGAATTGAGCTAGGGGAAAAAGTGGATCTAACTGTTTTTGTGATCCATCTGAAGCCAAAAAGCTTCCACGCATTATATTCTATGGTATCGACTGCCCTTCACATGCAGTTAGTGCAATCAATTGTTTTCAAAGATGTAACATATACTCAATATCAGCCATTTTTTTTTAAAGAAAAGCAAGGTATCAGAAAAATCTGACAGAGGTCAAAAAAGCTTTGCTCATTTAATGCATTTCTACACAGTGTGATAAACAGGTTTTCAGCATCACTCTACTCTGAGTATACGCATAAATAGCATGACTAGTTTTTATGCAGTATTTTGGCAGGGACAATCTCAAGGGAATTACACATCTCCCATGGAAATTCTCAACCCACTTTCATGCCTTATTGTATTTTTCAACCACTTACGCAATTTTTGAGATTTTAAGCTACAAAAAAATCACTGTATTACATTAACTCTATGAACACTGCATATCAGCTTTTGCTCCCTGCATCCACACTGGTTGCTCCTACTCACAAAGGGGAAATGAAATATGTTAAGGGGTATTTTTGGTAGACAAAAATGCTTATGTTTTCATTTTACTAAATTTCTTTTAGTTCCATTGACCAAACTGCAAAACTAGTTCTACATCTCTCTTTCTACTGATTGTATGTATTTCCTTGATTACAGCTATTGTAGTTACTTTTTGTTAATGGAGAATACTTTTACCATCTGTTCTTAAATGAATCTTTCTGACACATGACTGAAAAAACATTAAAAAAACAAAACAAAAACTGTGCTATGTATTCCTTTATAAATAGACGTGGATATCACGATGCAGCTTACTGGATTCTGAGCACTGAGTACAGCAAATGCCTGCTCTGTAAGACAGTACTGGCACTCCCAATACAGCAGCCAGTTTTATTTCAAAAATGAAGGTCACATCAGCAACACTTAAATATACATTTGAAATTCTAAATAAGACCATTTACAAACAAATAATTTCCCAACCTTTCCTACTGGTAAGCAGCAGTGAAACTGGTTGCTTTAAAATTCTGAGATATACCAGACTTCATCTGTGAGAAAAAGAAATGCCTTCTCTGAAACTGCACATACATGGTAGAAGAAAAACAGACGTTTTTAGCAAATAAGCTTGCTTAGAAGTGGAATAAGAGTGAGATTTTTGTTGCCAAGTTGACCTGTTTTCTAATAAGTTCAACTTAGAACTTCAGAAATTTCAGATGCAAGTGGGGACACTCATCTGCTCTTCTGAAAAAGACACAACTGTTACTGAAAAATTATTGATTTTTTCAAGCATTCCCTTAAAGAAAAATGACAAAAGAATCTTAGTTTAGAAATATCTATGTCCTTGAAAAAATCCCTTAAGAAGAACAGACTGAAAGCCTCAAGAATTCTGCACTGGCACGGTCTCTTTGCATTCACACTTCAACAAATAACTGGAAAAATATACTGAATGTGTGCCAATCACAGGGAAAATTCATTAGCGTTAGCAATGAGAATCCTGAACAGGATTTCTTATAGCATGTGATCACATTTAATTCACAAATCTGCCACTTTGTGCTGATATGGTTCAACTAAAATACATGTAATTCTCTTTCGTATGACTCTTCTCCTAAAAGTCTTTTGAAGGATAATTCTTGATTTATTTGGAAAAATCAAGAACTGGACAATGAAATATTTGCACTGGAATTCTTTCTGTGGGAAAGGACATGATTGAAAGCCACATCATTCACTCATGTTCCAGGGTGTCACAATTATTACCTGAAATTTTCAATCACTATCCAAAGACAAAGTTTTGCTTGATCAATGCAATGAAGAATTTCTCACTGGCCTTTCTAGGAGTGACACAGTTCCAAAACCAGAAATGTGAGGTTTCATTTCCCAACAATATTTGTGTTTGCAACGTGCACAGTAGGTCTAACTGCAGCACATATAGATAAACACAAAAATATCTTTCTGGCTGATGTAAGACCCACAGTGATACTTTGAAACTACATAAACTTCAGACACAATTTATGTTGAGTTACAGGTAACTACACAGTCTACACCAAATCTCATTCCTACCTTTTTCCCCACAGGCACTGACAGCTACTGCAGAAAAGCCCTAAGTCTAAGCCTACTTCACTGAAAATTGGTTTTGATGTGATTTTTTTTTTTTTTTTTCCCATTATGAAAAGAGGTTGTCTGGACTTGCTGGAAGTGACCATGCAGATGCTGAAAACACACAGCCACATCTTTTGGCAGGCATGCATGACATCACACTGGATTGGAATGTGTTATGATAAAACAACGCTCAGGCTGAAAGAAAAATAAAGGGTGACACTCCTGGAAGTAAAGTTTGCACTTTGTAAACTATGACAAGCACTGGCAGAAAGAGAGTGGCTCACCGTAACAGCCAGAATGAGTGAGAAAAAAAAAAAAAAGAACAAAAACCAAGAAGGAAACTAGCTCCTTCTCCTCTAGGGAAAGGATGAAGTTAAGCAAAGAAGAACTTAAATGGAAAATACATAATGCACGTGGGAATGTGATATTTGGATTGAAATTACAGCTTTGCTGCCAAAACTTACAGATGGAGAGAAAAGTTTCAGGACAGAGCTACGATGTACCAAGAAATCAATACTAGAAGGATTTTCCTATATAATAAATGTTAATCCCTTACTTAGGCTTTTAAAATTGTGATTATTTTACTGAAATCAGAAAGGGTTTATGTGAAATACGTTAATTCTTAGTTATTATGAATGGCAATTTCCATTCATTAACAGGAAAAAAACAGATCTGTGGCTTTGATTAATCCAAGTTTTTAGAGTTTGTTTTATATTTCAAGAATAAAATTTGCAGAGAAGTATTTCTAGAACCAGTATCTACAACTAAAGAAGGGAGATGAAAAATACAGTATTTGTATGCTTCTTATCTATTCCAGATTTCAACAAGCTGGAAATGATAAATTCTAGAAACACCATCTCTCAATTTCTATATAGCCATCTTGAAGATGCAAATCAAAATTATGAATATACTGTTAAAGTAAACAGTCTACTGGAGTAAGTCAACAAAATACATTTCACTGTTAGTAGAGAGCTGAACATGACTGAAGTACAAAAGTTACCACAGAAAAAGCTGAGACTTTAATTCCAGTTTTGTCTTCATTATTATAAAACACGAATTTGTAATCTGAATTTCCCAGTAGCTTGTACTTCAAGTTCCTTTTTCTTGCAGACTATCTCTTTCTTTTTAAAACGATATAGAAATAAGCATTTTGAATCAATGTTGATCTAACTTTGTGAGCTTAATCACTTCAATTTGAACTTTTGTTTCAATTCTTTATTGACAATCTGCCCAGAGAGGAGCATGTACAAACATGTTTGAATTTTGCACCACTTCATAAATTGTTTTGTTTTTAAAATCTAATAACAATAGTAGTAATAAATCTCTTAAGTCTTATACTGAAATTTAGCCTAAGAGGAAAATCTCTTAGCATTCTAATCTTTTAAAGCATCTGCATGAAACACTCAACTAACATAATGATGAGTGACAATCATTATAGAGTCTAGATTTTTCCCATCTACACCTTTATTTTCTCAAGCTAGAAGCCTTAAATTGTATGGATCAATTCCCTACCTTTTTATCGCAGTTTTCACATCAGCTAAATTAATAAAATAAAATAAAATAAAATAAAATAAAAAATATCAACAAATGCACCAGAATAACTGAAAAGTAAGCTCAGTTGCTGAGAACTATTTTAAAATCTTGAAGACGTCTACTCACAACAAAACACATTAAAA
Source organism: Phasianus colchicus (assembly GCF_987193195.1). Taxonomy (NCBI): domain Eukaryota; kingdom Metazoa; phylum Chordata; class Aves; order Galliformes; family Phasianidae; genus Phasianus; species Phasianus colchicus. The sequence continues at coordinate 10,629,557 of NC_143453.1, read as the reverse complement.
AAGCAAACAGTAAAATAAATACCTACATAAATTTGAAAGGGAAACATTCAAATTCATGGGCCACTACTGCAGAGTTAATTTTGCAAGCTTATTTTGCTTTCTCTAACTGGCAAACTGAACTCTGAATTTCACATCATATTTCTCTATCAGTACTTAACTGACATGTAAGAAACATCTCAGATAACTGAAAAAGATCAACAGTGTTTAAAACATAACTTTCTCTCCATTTGGAAAGATCTTCCATCTCTTCAGTCAATCTGATTAAATACTGTCAGATTAACATCCTGCAAGTCTTCTGCTAGCTTTATGGCAAAGAGAAATTTATCTCCTCCTTACCTCAACACTGAAGGCATTCTCCTCAACCTTCTCAGTTTCTGCCTCTGACAGAGGATTTTTCAGGGTCTGCAAGAACAGTGCAGCTTTCCTTTTGCGTTCTGCTTGTAGCTGCTTTTCCTTTGATTCCTTGGAGGCCTGTGCAAGCTTCTCTCTTGCTGCAGCTGCTAGTCTATCCTCAAGTTTCTGTTTTGCTAAGAGAGACAAACATTAAGTTTAGTGTGAATCACACATCTGCAACTAAAGTTTCCTTCAAAGAAACAAAACCCAACAGACTAACCAAACATCCCCCCCAGCTATATACACAAACCTTTTCTAGTACTTCCTTTCAAAGCACTAGTAAGGACATATTAGCTTGAAATTATGAAATTCTAACCATTATAGTTTATAGATAATGTCAATTCCCTAACAAAAAGCATTAACAGATATGTAAAAATCCTTAAGCTTGAAGAAAGTGACATAAAAATCTGATCCTGAAAATGCAGGACACTTGTGCTTTACTCAGTATTTATGATAGCTGTCTAAAACTGTAGCAGCGTAAATTTGGAGGCTTTTCCCCTTTATACTTCTTAAAGTAATGCAGAGTCTCCATTTTGCTTTTCTCACAGGCCAGATCTTTTCCTCACATCTTCCATCCTATTTGCATACATCTTAAAAAACCTCTAAATAGCTTCAGAAACTGTTCTGCCATTGTTACAAGCAACAATTACTGTTATGTGATTAAAGAAAGAAAACAACACACTTCATTTAGTGATGCATCTAATAGAAATTTTGCCTAACCTGTTCCATCTTACACTTCCAGTTTTGTGTTCTGTGTGCATACAGCATAGCTTATTTGGTTAGCTGCAGTTTACCCACATACAGCTTTTTCCAATCATCTCTCACGCTTCATGTACTATCATGGAAAATACTTCCTATTTGCTTTAGATCTGTACCACTACAGCATACTCTGCGTAGAAAGAAATTACTACTTAGGAGTGAAAAAAGTATATTTTCAAAATGAAAAAAATTAAATTCCTGTGGCATACTTACAGTTCTAAGAAAATATTAAGTTTTTAAGCTGGTACACATGACAGCATCTCTACTTTATTAAATAATCTCTACTGTGCAACTGCCTGGGGGATGATTCCATTAAAAGACTACTTCATTCAAATTCACACATCCTACCTTTGTGCCCTTACATACACAAACACAGTAACAGAAAAACCCATACAAAGATTTAATGGCACTTCATTGTAACAGTAACAAAACATCAGCAAGGTGATATTAGTGTATATGGGCATGCTACATTATTGAAAAATAGCTGGAAGCATTTCATTGTTCTGCGAAGAAAATGAGAAATGGACATGTCTTTTTCTGGGCTGTGTTAATGCAAACTGGAAATCAGAAGTTTAGTGCTTTATTCCAAGGCTGTGAATAAAATAAGTAACAGTAAGATCACGCATTAGGTCAAAGCATTCAGTGACAACATATTATAGTATCAGTTTTAGCTGAGCAACCAATGAAAATTCATATTAAAAATAAACAAAGAACTGTGGGAATAGGAAAAAAGAACCCAATTCCTACTAACATCACAGAGTGATGACTGAAAATACTCAAAATGCTATGCTTTACGAAGGACTCAATCTGTCATTTTGTTTTCAATGTAACATGAGATACCTTGTTTAGCTTCCAACTCCTCCTGTGTAAGTTGAGGTTTTTTCTCTTCAACAGCAACACAAGGAGTGGTAACAGCTGGAGTATTGTTTGAAGCACTATTAGCATTCTCCTGGCCTTCCTTGCCCTCTTCTTCCTCCTCATCACTGTCATCATCTAATTTGACACGGTTTTTCTCCAAAGGAAGAAGGTCATTTTCTTTGGCCTTGATTGCAAAGCTTATTGGAGCAAATGATGCTGTGAATGAATGGGTTAGATTTTACACATCATTGGACTACAGTGGAATGCAGGTTGAATTTGACTTAACCATCCATAACATCTGCCTATACCATGAAAGAAACCAAACCAAAAAAAAAACCAAACAAACAACAAACAAGCTTGTAAGCTTGTATAATCCTCACACTGTGATTTTATTCTGGGGATAGGACAACATAACCATTCTTTTTTTTTTTCATTGAAGAAATTTTGGAACCTTCATTTGCCCTGTAATGTTCAGTCTCAAATTAAAAATCTCCATATTTCAGATACAAACCATTTTCTAGACACTCTACACAAACCATATTATATGGTTGTAAAATGTTTCTCTATTCAAAATTAGCTGAGGGTCTCCCACACTCAAAATTATGCGTCTCACACAATAACAAGAGTGTGTTAGCTGACTGTCTTTCAAGAAGTCCTTCCACATTATCCCTCTGCTGCTACAAATGCAAGAGGAACAACAGTCCACTTGGACACAAAAAGGATTTTTTTTTTTTCAATATGACCATCATCCAACATGCTGATTAACCAAGTAATAAGCCTAGTGCACTTCCTCCACACATATGGTTTCTAAGAGTGTTCCTTTATTCAGAAGGAATAACCTCTTTGTCACAAGGAGCTTATAACTGTCAAGTTTTAAATGACAAAAATAAGATTCTATTGTGAACGCTGATGAAAGCTTTCAACTTCACACAAAATTGAAACAAAACAATTTATTCTGTCAGACAGTAAATACCTCACTGTCTGATAAAAAAATATGAAAACAAGCAAATTGATTATTTGTTTCTTTCTGAGCATTTAGTGAAAATGCTTTCTGCATGCTCAAATTCTTTCCCACACCCTCCACCACTCCTTTTTTTTTTTCTTCAATATGTGCTGACAAATATTTTTATGGCCAACAAACTGTGCCAACATACCTTTTACCAATTTGCCATCACTAACAGTTTTAGGAGGAACATCCTTTTTAGTTTCTAGAGCTCCCTTAGCACTTGGCTCAGATCCATCTTCAGGTGTGTGCCCATCTGCAAGCTGAGTTTCACTTGGTGCATCAGTGGTAGTATCTGCTGGAACATCTTCGGATGAAGATACTCCCTTTTCAAAAGAAATACGCAAACTTACCAACTGAATAGCTTATGACAGAGTTAACACAGTGCCTGGGGAGCTGCAATTCTGCCAGCCATTTCAAAAATCACTATCAACAGCTAATTGTACCTCTATAAGCAGTCAAGACTGAAAGCCTGCTTCTTATAAATATAACACACTGCTTCACATAAACCCACAGGCTGCACAGACTAAAGATCTGCAGTAAGATGTTATTTTACAGGTAAGGAAACGTTCTTCAGCCAGTACACTTCTGCCAAACAACTGTTTTAAAAATGGTGCTTTTTAAAACTAGACCCTAAAAGCATACACTTTCTTTCCAAAGTATATCCTTTTAGGTCTTGACCTCCAGGGCCCAGGACAAAATCCATTAAAGTTGACTGACAGTGACAGAATGAAAGCTCCTGACATTTTTTGCTAATATACAATTGCATGATACTTTCTTTACAAAGTCAAGTTATTATAGAGATGAACACAAGTTAATGTTTGACGACTTCTAACCTTTTGCTGAAGAACATCAGACCTATCAATGGCTTTTGTGGCACTAAATTGACGTAGTACAGATCTTCTATGATTTTCAGAAGAGTAAACAGTCACTGTTATGTGACTGAATCATTCAAGAAAACTTCTAAACTCATACTATAGAAGTACCAAGACAGATATTGTAGAATATTAAATATATTTACACAGCAAGTTGGGTGATCACATTAAATAATTTAACATTTAAATAAGTCTCTCTCAACGCGGTGTTAAATATATTTAATATTGAAACATAATGTTTTGAAGGGATCCCTTCATTGCTCCCTGAAGCCCTTCCCCTACCAACAGAACTAATTACTGAAAATCCCTGGGGAAGAAATGGACTTCATGTATTTACTGAAGCCAATAGTACAATTCTCTATTAACTTTAATGGCCAAATAGAGAATAAACAATTGCATTAGTTGCCTATACTTATGTTATTAAAGCATAAAAATAATACTGAAATCTTTATTCTACAAAAATTAAAGAGCATGTCATTATCTACAAAATCTTGCAGTAGGATGATATACGCTGCCATATACAACCTCAGGGAACTTGAACCAGTTTTTCTGCTTACTTCTTAGCAAGCACCTAGGAGGAAAAGGTTCCTAACAGGAACACCTAAAAGGAAACATTTTTGGTTGGGGTGCAGTTTCCCCAGAAAGTAAATATTAAGTCCCAATTAATTAATTATGTAACTCATATGAATTCAACAAACTAGTTTGCAAATAAGAAATTCTAGAATAAAAGCTATCATTGTGGAACAGGATGATTTTGCATGTAACTTATCAACTGAATAAGATTATATTTACTACAGCTTATCTTTAAAAATAGTGTTTTCAAAGCATTTTTCACAGTTAAAATATGAGACAAGTGTTTCAAACATTGAATATTATTGAATTTCTTCATTTTCCAGAAAGTTATTTTGAGGAGTATACCCACAGGCCTACCTTCTTTCAGTTTAAGTAATTAATTGTTGAGCACTCCAATATAAGCCTTGAGATGACAAATGACATAGGGCCTAAAAAGAAAATAGCTCTTTCCCATGAAAAGTTAACATCAGATAAAATATTTCTGATAATATTTGCAATTTTCTTTTCAGTAAGAGAACAAACAATCTAATGCTATTAGCTAACATGAGAATGGCTAGAAATAAGGATGCCAAGTCTGGATACTATCTTCTAATTACACGAGTAAAGTAAGCAAAGGAAGTAATAAGCTGTCATGAGATTTTGAAGGTCCAGTATTATTTCAGTCAGTCGTGCCAGTATTCTTCTCTTATAAAATCTCCCTTAGAAAAAAATCATGCCAAAAACGTAGTTTAGCTACTACTTTACAAAGAATCATGAAGCTGTTAAAAATTTATATCTCACCTTTCTGACAAAAGAACACTAATCCTAATTCTACAAGTCTCTAGACCTCCACAAGGCATATATTCAAAAGATTCATGGCTTGCCATTTTAGAATACAACCACAGTGAGTGGCTGATCACACTAAAAAGCAAGAACTAAGTATCACATCACCTCACACATCCCAAATTAAATGCTATACAAAATTAAAAAGCAACAAAAAAAGCATTCACACCCTTTGCTGAACAAGTTCTCCATTATTCAGAGGTCAATTTTTAACAAGTCTCACAGTAATACACTCGATAAGCAAGTCTTGCTCACTTACACTGCAGTTTTAACACACATACCTGACAGTTGTCACTGCTCTCTTTTTGAAGGAAGAACTGTTTTTTAAATTCATAATAAGGGTTATACTGGTGCCATGGTTGTAGGAACTCAAATCTGTTAAAAGAAAACTGAATTTGTGAAAACGCACATGAACACGGTAAATACCAACAATCCACTGCTGTCTAAATCTTTCTTGCAGATGGAACCCTATTTGGTATTTGGAAGGACTGCAATGTATGTGTAAACTTCCAGGTCTTATATGCTGAGAGCATGGTTTCTACAGAAACTCTCTGGTGCTTTGATGATTGGAACAATAACACTCTGGCATTACCTTTCAGTAGGTCCCCGAATTTCATTAAAAAAAAAAAAAAGTAATCCCCTTCTTGAGATCAGCATGCCATTTTAATATACTTGTAAATGAAATCCTCAACTTTTAAAATAAAGAGTGAAATAATGTTTTATCTTACCTGAGATCATTCTTGGCACGAACACTTGTTTCAAATTTTATCCCATTCCTAGCAACATACTCAGCTAGCTTGTCAATAACAGGTTGGATATCTGGGGGTGGAGGTATAATGGCAACCACTGGAGCAATTGTGCTGAAAACATAAAAAATACACTGTTTTTATAAATAGAATATAAATACCTTTCAGTCTCCTGTTTTAACAAAACACATGAAATAGAGGCTTGTTCCTTGGTCTCATTATGCAGTTAAAGTAACTGCTGATTTTCCAACTAGCAAAAAGTTCATAGAAGACAAATAAAATAACCACACATAATATCAAAGACCAAAGTGAAACCAAGTAACCAAAGCTGTACTGATAATGGCAACGTGACTAAGGCATCACCAATCACAAAGCTGTCACTAAATATTTTGTACTGCAGTGTAGAAAAGAGATTCCTCCACCAAACAAGCATATCTATAAAATTATGTGGTACCTTGTAGAAGTTGTGGTAGAGGTTAACCCACTGCTGCTATCAGTTGTGTCAGGGGGAGGTGGAGGTGTCGTACCAGGGGGTGGAGGTACAGTTCCTACACCTGTAGTGCTTGATACAGTCACCCCTGCAGGCAAGGCATTGTAGTAGGTGGCAACATCTATTCCTGGAGGTGGAGGTGCAAGGCAGTAGGTTCCATCAGGTAGCATATAGTAACTATAATACATGGCTGCCACAGTTGCTATAAAGAAAACATTAAAAACATTTATTTAAGAATAATTTTCTTTTAAAAGAAAGACATCTAATAAAAAAATAAAGTAACAACTACATCAGTACAAAACCACAAGAATTTAGATTCATGAAACACACTAAAAAATGGTATCTAATTCATCATGTTAAAAAATGAAGAAATGCATGGATTCAAAGACAGGATCAGAATATACTGAGAGACAGTTGGAAGCCAAATAGGTAGAAATAATAATAAAAAAGTGAACTAGAGGAAGCCTACAAAAAACAACCTAATATGAAATAATTCCTCCTAAACTAACTCACCTCAGGCAGTTTAGCTTACTTAAAATTGTGTATGCATTAAGAAAGGTGAGCATATATTCAAAAGTAACACTGAGGAATTAGATGGCTATTATCACTGGCCAATTAATTAAATTACAGCATTACTATAAGAGCAAAATGTATTTTCAATACAGAAAACAACAGAATTTTAAAGTTAGTTTAAAAAGTTCCACTTTATTAACAACCCTTCTAAATACTATTGCTCAAAATAAAAGTATTACAACCATACAAAGCTGGTAAAAAACTGTTTTGAACATCTAAACAGTTTTTCTTATCTGGCAAATACATCTGCATTACCAGGTTTGGTATCAATATTATTACAACTGTATATCCACTTACATAAATGAAAAAGTTGTATTTCTATATCTAAGAAATCAAAGGTTTTCAACTTTAGGGACTTTGAAAAGCATTAGAGGCACATAAATGCAATTAAATTTGACTTCACCTTTTTGGTTATGAGAATACACAAAAGCTGCATGAGCTTTAAATATCTGCCCCCACTCTGTTTAAGCTTTTTCTAAGGTGGTAGCAATTTGATAGCTACTCAGTGGAAGAATGCACCTTCAAAGACTGAGGAGATTGGAAAAGAATAAATATCAGTTATGAATGATCAGATATGAATTTAACGTATTTTCTTCCCACTAGCCTCCGCACACCACCAGCTGTCTAATCAGAATGCACTTACAATCAGAGGAATATTCCACTTGTGATGTTTGTACAGCTGCCCCATCTGTTGATTGTGGTGTTGATGAATTATTATCTGATTGTGCTTTGCGGACCAGTGCTGCAAGTGGATGATCAGGATCTACTACCTTCAAAGGCTGAAAAAATTTTGAGATTAAGAATAGGTTAAAACTTGAAGTACGTATTTAAAAAAACATGGTATGATCAACCTAATTTGGATTACGTTAATTAATTATCAATAATATTGTCCAAATACTGAAATTACTGTTTCTGTAGCTCCTATATCAGAATCGGTTTATTTTTCAAAAACTTGTGGAAAAAAATCAAACCAAACCAAAAAAACCCCAAACTTTAATTTGATAGAAACACAGATCCATATCATGAATAAATAAGTGGTTATTATTTTATTACTTACATACAATGCTGGAATAAGACACAGAATCTGACCTGACTTGTCTAAATATCAGACAGCATTGCTGCCATTTCTCTGGGAACCTCAGATGTGTACAACCATCTGTCATTCCCTTTGTTCCATCACCAATCAAACTCAGAAAATAAAAACATCTTTAACACTTCCAGCAAAATTTACACTTTAAGAGCAGCAATAATTTTGCTGAAAAGTTATTCACTAAAATTGTTACATTACGTCAATATTTTATTTACTAAAATCTGAAAACATTTCATCTCAGCTTTTATCAAAATACATTTGTTTCAAGGACAGCTAAACTTGTTAGCAGGAGATTAACGCTTGCATATCATAACCTTTATGCCCTGTAAGCAGATATTTTAGAAATAGAAAGTTACTTTAATACAATGAAGTACCTTCACGAGCTCTTCAAGTCTACTGGATTTTTTAGATGCAAAGAGACTCGGATGCAGATAGTTTCCATCATCGTCATCATCGTCATCATCCTCTTCCTCAGATTTGACTTTCGAATCTGAATAAAAGCAATGTCTGGATTTAACTTGGGTTTGCTACAGATTTTTATTTGCAAGGAAGAGGGGACAGGACAAGCATATGTTCTTCTTTTAAGTAACAACATTTTTCATAAATCTGCTTATTCACAAAAACACAGATAAATGACGACACTGCTAGTCATCAATAAACCTTCTGTTGGACTAGTGCTATAGAAGTATTCATAAAAGCTCCAAGACTGTAACAGTTTTGTATGAGCAAGTTTTCTTAAACAATTTTTTCTTCTAGAAAAGCTTATCTAATTTAAGGAAAATCCTGAATCATCACATCAATCTCAGCTACAGCGTAACAGTACTGCTACTACAATACCCCCAAAATATATGGCTATGTTACCTAAAAAGATCAGTGGATGTCCCATTGATTCACACCCCAAAGCCATTTATTTAACAAGCAACTACTTACGTTTTTTCTCATCTGCTTTATTTTCAGAGGGAGCAGCGTATCGTCCCTCCTTCATAGCTTTCTGAATGAATTTGTAGTAAGGATTGAGGTAGTGATCAAATCGCAAGAAGTCAAACTGGGAGTTGCGTGCTTGCTTGGCTTTCAGCATAATCTCAAACTGAGCTCCCTGCTTGCAGACAAAATTTGCAGTTCGTTCTATAATCGCATGCATTTTTGCTGTTGGCGGCTGTGGGAGTAAAATAACATGTATTTATATTTTCATAAGCAGCTTGTAGAGTCTGCCAAACTCCAGAAGGAAGTAGAAAGAGCAGCAGATCCCTGACCGGCTTCTCAGCTTCCTCTACCAACAGTATCATCATCACTTTCAACTGGTGGAAGCATATCAACAATGAGAAAGAAAAAACAGTCCCCACCTCCCCCAGCAGCTCATTCATTTTCTTTTGCAAGATGTTCTGTATCTTTCACACCAAATTGAACTGGGGAACAAATTCTGCTTGATGCAGCAAAAACATTCTTTAAAACCAGGCACACTCCAGAGCCATACCACAGGGTGCACAAGAGAGGAGACAGACATTTTTGTTGACATAGCAGTGCCAATGTAGAACGGATCTACCTTTAGATCTCAAACTGCTCTGGAGATCCACCATGCATGGTCTTATCTCTGAAAGTGCAAGTATTGTTCCCTAGCTATAAAAACCTTTTACTACATTGCCCTTGTGAGGCCCCATCTGGAGCACCGAGCTCAGACCTAGATGACCTTTAATGTACTTTCCAGCCCAAGCTATTCTATTACTCTGTCTTTTTTTGGAAGGGACATGTTGCATTGTAAGACAAACATACTGCAATTCTAAGTGCTGTCACGTCCCATAGAGTCATTAGCTACTTTAACAGTAAAAGAAAACGAAGAAATGTAAGTAGCATCTATGCATTTCCACTCCTGCAATCCCATGCTATGTCAAGGAGTGAGAAGAACAAGAACGAATAAATTCACCATTAACTGTTCTTAATTTCATACTTAGATAGGTCTCTTTTTTTCTTGTGCTCAACAAACTGTGCGTTCCTATAATAAATGAAATGTCATACAATTCACTTCAGCTTTGAATTTTTATTGGTCCGAAGGCAGACGTATGCCACAGACCTCAGAAAATCTTTTTCAGAAGATCAGAAGCACAAGGGACAGTGGTGCTCTATTCAGGGAGAAAGTCTGAATGACAGTAAACAGCACATACTTAGAAATTATTTTCAGCCAGTTGGAATCTATATTAGAACAACATGTTCAATCAGGAAAAATAATTAGTTGTTTCAAATTTCACTTGTCCCTCTAGAACACTACTGAAGATTATTTTAATTAGAGATAATGAGGTTCTCAACAAATAGACTGTTTTGTTCATAGTCTGTTTCACAATTTAGTCGTATATGAAATTTATCCTCTTCTGCAGTTCTTACACTGAAATATAACACGTATTTCAAGGCCTAGAGATTTACGAACAAAGCAACAAATCAGCAAGGAAGCTCAAGAAAGATCGTACTAGAAATTACTATCTGGCTTTGAATTGGAAACTGACATTGTTTATAAGCTCTGAAACACCAGTGATCTGCAAAACTTCAGAAATTTTACAAAGCAAAATGCATTAAATCACCATCCAGTAAATGCAGATGTCACAGATATACTTTACTTTCCTACAACATTTAATAAAAAAGACTGAATTAAACAGATTAGAACTATTTGTTATAACTTCTAAAAGCAAGACTGCCTGCCAGAACACAGAAAAATAGTCAAATTATGGAAGTGCTATCATCTAGTCTCATATTCTGTTCCAATCTTTAATTACTATGGTAATTAAAAATTTTTCCCGAGTGAGTATTCCTTACTGCTAGTTAAACAACAACCCTTCACTCTTGACTGAGCCTGGAAATCTTATCTTGCCTCTCAAATATGCTCTTTTTTGAGAAAACACAGCGATTTTCAAACTTTCTTCATAAAACTGATAATATCCTCATACTGCACACTTTCATGGCATCCACAGACTTCTTAAAATGCAGTGGTGAAAACCTTGCCCATGAACCCAGACCACAATCTAAGCAGTAGAAGACATGTATGCATGACATAACTCTTGTTTTTTATGTTCCAGAATGACATCACTGCTGCAGCTGGAATTGCCATACACTCAACATTCAACAACTCAGCCTCTGGATCTTTATTTAAACAGCAGTGTTAACAAAATGCAATGCATCTGTACATATTTGCCAATAAATTGTGAATCAATGTAATGGCAAATTATTATTTCTAGACAGCAGGGTAGTGAGCAATATACTTCACAGCAATTGAATTAACACACGCAAAAAAAAACCCACAACAGAATATAAACTTTCAGTGTTAAAACTGAATTATTCGCTTGGAACAACAACATCATCATCACCACGGCTCACAAAAATATTCCCAAGATTTCCAGTCCAGAGTCAAGCACACATTGTTTTCAGAGCTGCTGTCTAGACTTTTAGGATTTGCTGGTCTGTTTTAAAACCAAACTAAACATTCCCATTCAGTTTCTGTTCATTTGAATACACTGAATGTCAATAGCTGACTTACATGAGAAATTACTCAATTAAACCCCACACTCCACAACTATGTAATTTATAAGAAGTTTCAGAACAAAAGTCAGCAAAGATTTCTAAACAAGCATACTTTCTTTCACCTGCAGACACTTTTTGGAAACTGCATACAAATGCCAAATAAGCAGTTTCTAACCAAGAACTCAACACTCCTAAGACTAAAGGGTAACTGCTAATATAAAGGCAATAATGTACAAAAATCTGAACTCAGCAGCTGGCTTGCAAGAACTTAACTGTTGAAATATACTGTAAGATTGCACAGAAAAAAATAGAAAACACTGTATAATAGAGATGTTAAACAGCTCTTAGTCATATATTAGAAACAAAACAAAACAGGAATTTTCAATTAATGGGTAATGAAACAGATGACAGTCTTAAACAAATACACTGTGTTCATGATCAGTTATTCTAAAAAATTACTTTAAGTCTTGACTATTCAAGATTATCAAGCTGAGAAGGCAAGCCAAAGGCAAGCATAGTATAGAAGAATATTATGAGACTTTCCAGTTTCTCTTCTGAAACTTGAAATTAAAGTCTTCATGTTTATAACTGTACTGAAACACTAATATTACATCAGTGAAGGATCTTGGAAGGAAAAGAACTGTTCAGTTTCCCTCAAGGAAAACATGCAAGCTGCCATTAAGCCTATAGTTTAGAATGTAGCAAATCCTGGTACAATCACATGTAGGGAAAAGCTTCCATAACTTTGAAGTTATTTCAGAATCTTCTAGAAATATATTATTTGTCTAAGTTAGTCTCAATGCAGCCTTTATGTCCAGTCACTTCCTATACCCTTCAGACTGGGACTGCACATCCATCTTCCCACATGATCTGTAACACCTGAAGTGATACTAAATACACTTAGTGTAAGCACAGTCATAATTTCAGCACAAATAAGAAGATTCAAGAGACTTAAAGAGAACTTAAAGAAGTACATTTGAAATGAAGGTCAATTTGAGAGTAATTTCAAGTCCACCAAAATGAAATTAATAGAGAAAAAGCACCATAAACTCCTTGAAAATCCAGAGAAATGCAGTATGTATTAAAAGTACACACATACCAGTTCCACATCAGAAGGTACATTCAGTCCTGGAGGGGCAACAAAAGGTTCTTCATTTTCTTCCACGTTTTCTGTCTGAGCTGTTTCTACAACAAACAACAGAGCAAAATATTACAGCACATAACATGACAGTGTATCCAAATATTAACAAAAATTACAACAAAGGTTATCTAAAAGCATGCCCACTGCAGAAATTTCTCAGATGAAACTATAAACAGTAACACTAAAGACATTTAGACATGATTCCTCTGCCTGATGTTACATGTAGTTTTGTTTATACAAATATGAGTAAGGTTGCATAGATTAGGTATTATCAGAGGTATTAGGAAAAAGAGAAACCTATACACATCAGACCTGGCTTCTACAGAGCTGGAGACAGATAAGTCTCAAATCAAACTGAAAACACGCATTTTCATTATTGTTATTCCTTGTTTTTACTAGAAAATCTATACAGAATTAATGCATTGGGTGAATCTTCTCATAACAAAATATAGACACTCAGTATCTGTAAAGCTATTAAGACCTACAGCATCTGGTCTGACTTCAGTTCCTTGTTATCTACCACTTCTGCATATACAAACAAGTACTTTTACCACATTCCTTGCTCAAATGAAAACTGTAGAAGAATGCAATAGAGAGAATAAAACCCACTTTCGTAACCTATAGAGATACACCAGTAGTTGCCTTAGTAATTGATTAAATAAATGTTTCTATTTCTTTTTAGAGTTCAGCCTCAAGTTGGTATGGTTGCTTTCATATCAACTTCAGCAAGCCAAATATTTAACAGATTTATTACATAAATTGACCTTACAAAGGTCAATTACATCCTATTAATATCAGAAATATTACTAAAAAAAAAATCTTGCTTTATAAAATATACTAATTCAAGCAGTTTACATTTAAATTCAACTTTCAGCATTGTCTATTCTTCTAACTACGGTTTAAAATTTTAAGGAAAAACGAACTTCAGTTATATTCTAGCAATTTAAAAAGTACAAATAAAAAGAAACCTTAATGGAGGTGAAATGTAACCTGGACACTGAGGTCTATGCCTGTATCTTAAGGTAATGTGGTATCATTCTGATGTTACATTTTTATTCCTGGTCAGCTTCAAGAAGTTAAATGCAAACCTTGCAGGGACCAGAAGTGTAAATAAAGCAATGACATTTGTACAATAATGCATGCATGAAAGTTCAAGTCAATATTTTGTGTCCTTTAGAAAATGCAGGTGCAGTTTAGATGCTTTTACACACTATAAACTACTAGTTTTCCTGACCCATGTGAGGTTACTATGGACACAGGCAACAGAACAGCATAGTTGTGCATCAGGAGTCGTAGTCACTGCTCGCATGCAAACTGTTACCATGCAAGAAAGACAGCAACCTTTTCTATTGCTATATGCAATTTTTTTTTTATATATTCAACCATTTTAAGTCCACATTTTAAGTCCACAGAAATTTCTACATTAGGGGAAGGAAGAAGTGGCAAAGAACAACTCTGTTTCATTTGGCAGCAGCTCCAGCTAATATTTGAAGTGTTCACAGAACTACAGTCTGTAATTCCCGTTACAGTTACATCCATCTTCCAATACTGAATTTTACTCTATTACAATTTATCAATTTAAGGATTTATAGTCCTATATTATTGGAAATGGCTACCATACAACAACCTATTAAAAAGCTGTATTTTCAACTATAGCAAAACATAATACTGATGTTCCTCTCTTCTTCTCCAGCTACTATCAAATTCTACTAGAACATGCCCCTTTGTCATCCATCATTACTATAAGTTTTCAATTAGTAGTCTGATAAGAAAATTAACAACTAAGATAATGTTCCCATGAGCTACTATGAGGATTTCTGCTTCTTGTCAGCAGCATTAGAACTCTCACATTACAATGAAAGATTTTGTAATAGTTTAGTATGGCACTCCCATGCAGTATCAAACATTGATTAAATAAATATTAACTCGAAGATTGGAATAATTCTCTCTTTTTCAATGACTCAGTAATGTTCAAGCTGTATCTTACTCCTGGAAGAATGATTCCATTAAAACTGAAATACATTATTCTAGGTATCTCACCATTCCAGGAAAGAAAAACATGTACAGCAACCCACATAAAACTAGAACTCACAACTCTTTTACTATAACACTACGACATGTTATCACAGCTTTGCAAATGCTTCTTCCGATGAAGACATGCTATAAGGTTCAACAGATTCCATTTTTAGCAACCAAAGGGAGGGGAACATTCACTTTTCCAATGTGGCAGCCAAACTAAAAACATGTTCTTAACAATCCCCAATTTTTCGGAAGGTGCAAGCTGTAAACAAATCTTCACAACATGCAAAACAAATATTTGACAAGAAACACTGAAAAACTATGCAAAGAAGACATAGAAAGTATTCAGTTATGTAATCTACCAGACATAAGGGAATAAAACAAATGATTATACTGAACAAGACAACACAAATTCAGCATCAGTATTGAAGAACCCAGGAAAGCTCCCTTGGTGGAATGCAAGCACCAATGACACTGCTCTGACACAGCCAGCCTTCCCCACATAACAGCAAGAACAACCAAACAATCTTTAATAGCTAAAACAATCCTGCATTATATCCCACTGGTAAAACAAGCACATCTCCTATCTCAGTAACCCAGTAACATATAGTTAAAGACAACCAATCACTAATTAAACAATCCTAACTTCACTAAGACAGAGTTCGCTAACACTTGAAAGGTTCCTTAAGATTTCACAATGCAATTGTGCTTCAACTAAAGATTATCATAGGAGACAGAAGAGCTATGCTCTTCCCCTTAACTAAGGCTCACTATTTTTATGCCTTACCTCTTTGTTTTGCAGGCTGATGCTCCTCCTCCTCAGTGGGTTCTGAAGGGTCATAATAATCACTGCCATAACGAAATCCCACTGCATTATAGGTACCATCTTCAGCCAAAGCTTCGCTCAGTCTTTTATATTCCTCCTCTTGAACAAAAACACAATTATCAATTAATACAACATATTTAAAAGCTTATGTCATAAAAAAATAAAATAAAATAAAAGGTAATGATTCTTACTTAAGTTTTCAGATGAGACGTTTTCACCTAATCAATTTAACTTTCATTAAAAATTAAATAGAAAAAGGCAGCATGTACATATGCTGACTACTAATATCTCCCTGAAGAGATAAAGGCTGATGGTTAAGACACTCTAACGCATTTATGCAGACAAGAACAATGACTTTCAGTTATATGACACTGGAAAAGAAGCAGGATGTGTTTATTTTATTCTTTTTGGGGGGAGGGGTTGAAATCCCAGTGCCCTCAGAATCAGGGCAATTTCTGTGTGGATCTATATTTAAACTATCCTGTGGTCCTCTCACATACGCAAAGACTCCCGTTTTTCGAATCCACTGGATACTGTCAAGATAACATCAGAAAAAAGAGAGTATAAAATAAGTAGGAGTTAATTTAATTTCATAATTATTTATTTAAACATGTGCTAACTAAGGAAGTTTCCTTGAGCAATACCTTGCCTCGCCTCCTCCTCAAGCAAGTCCGTATGCAAGGCTAAATACCTCTCTTCATCACAGAGGGCCTCTATTCTAGCTTCCTCTTCAGATAACTGATAATCTCTGTTCCACGTAGAATATTCAGCATCATATTCAGAAAGGTCATGCAGGTGACCACGCCCATCATACCTGCAGGACGAAAAAGCTGGTCAATGCAAAAAACTTAGGGCTTGAGTTCATGTGACTACTTAAATACTTACCCATTAAAAAGGGGAAAAAAAAAAACCAACAAAAAAAGCACTTTTATGTTAAAGCATATTTCCTTTTAGAATTTACATTTAATTTTGCTTATCATTTGTCACCAACTATTGAAAATTTGTTTAATAGTCTAAATTCCTCTCAAAGAAACTAAAAAATTATTACAATTAAAGGCAAAGCTATCCTTTAATAGTTTAAGCGGGATCCATTTCCTTAACAGCTCTTACCGTACGTGGTTCAACCAACCAATCAACGTCACTTGCAAAATATCGTTTTCTGGAAAGTCAAATAGCTTACATTCACACAAACCCGAATACATAAATACCTATCCGTAAGAACCAAACGGTCGAAATTTCCTCGCTTCTTTCTGCTAGTCCCGAACTCTCAGGAGATATCTTCACCATAGAAACTTGCGTCCATTGGAGGTAAAATCATGGCTAGGCTCGGCCCCTAGCCATTTGGCTGAGGAAATAAGTTCTGGGTTATGTGATAGAGAGACACACATACATAGGAACAGTAACATATACATGCAATTTAAGGAGGTTCACCGTAAAAACGGCAAAGATCAATGATGTACACTTCCTTTCTACTACGCAGAAATAATTTTATTTGCAAGAAAAGCATTGCATTGGGAAAATGTGTGTGCATCATAAAAGAAACTGATTGAAAAGTGTCAGTAAAGTCCACTCCGCTGAGGTGTCTTCCCACACACAACTCTTGACTTGTGCCAACTTGCTAGACCAAAAACAAAGAAAGTAAATATTCTAATAGCAAAAAGTTAATGAAACATGTAGGTCTGGTTAATCAAGCTCTGTTAGAGAACCTTCAACCCATGTCTTCTCACAGCAACGTGCTTTTCTCAAAATGGTGAAAATGAAGACTTCCTGCTGCTGGAGATAAAAAGAATCTAAGCTTCTAAAGGAGTCTATAGGATTAGTAAATGCAAGCTTCCTTAACTTTTGCATGTATGTTATTTGATTTTTTGGGGTATTATATGTATGTACGTACATGCACATACTTATTTTGCTCCCAACAATTTCTGTGACTACCACAAACTGGGTTACTGCTGTATATAACCACAAAATGGCCTTTACCTACTAATAAGATCAATCACAGAACTGAGCTGCCATCAGAAGTGTGTATTATAACACTTCTCATGTAAACAAAAAGTGCAACATAATATCAATATACAGTTGTTTTTTCACATACTCATATTTACTCAAATTTAACAAATAAACTTCAACCATAAGAATCCAACATTGCACAAGGTTATTTCTTTTTTCTCCACTCTTGTGGATTCTTTTTCAAGACAATTACAGTTGTGTTAAATTGAAACAAGAAAAATCATGCTTAGCATTAAATCAACGATGAAATTGAGGGAACAAATATGAATAGTATGCCATGTGATCCTTTTCAAGCCAAAATCCTGCCATCTTTCCCAGTGAGGTGGTCAGGGTCAGCCATAACTCTTCTTAAATTGTACTAAACTGTACTTTTAGAGCTCCACTCATGTATACCCAACTTGACTTCTAATTTTCTTTCTCCAGGTAAATACTTAGAAAATTCATCTGAATAAACTGTTTCTAAATCCTACTCTACACCGCTGATATTGCTAAGAGACCAGAATAAAACTCAAACCACCAGATTCTGATACACTCTCTAGCCATGGTACTCTCTGGTACCTACTCCTCAACAACCTAAAAAGCCACCTATAACATAAAATTTGAAAAGCAAGCGCCCAAAACCAGGGCCATTCTGGTTGATACATAATTCATACATGGCACAAGGAAAATGCAATCAGACGAGGAATTGCTCCGTGGGTACTCCATCAACAGCTTGTAGTCAAGATTATACAGAAATAAATCTCATTTTCTGCAAAGTGGGTAGACATCTTTTCACTTCCCACACTGCACCCTGCTTGCTAGGAGAATGCGTAACGCTCCTAATAAAAGCTTCCATGCTCTCTTGGTTTTCGAGTGAGAAAAGATGTCTGTGCTTTGCACGGAAAACAGATCATTCCCCCATTCCACTCTGCAAACTCAGACCAAGCAAGTGGAGGAGGAAGACCCCGCACAATAGTGTCAAAAAGATGGGAACTTCCCAACACTGCCAGAGAGGGGAACCCCAAGTTCCCATTGCCGGGGACAGCAGCATTCCACACACAGCACTGGAAGCAGCCTAGCAAGAGGCGCGGCCCTCCAACGCTGCCAATGAAGATCCCCACACATCTGGCAGCGAGCCCTCCGCTCATCCCCCGCCCTCACTTGCCCACAGCACAAGGGGAGGCACAGAAAGAGGCTATAACAGGAGATCTCGCAGCACAGTCTAGGGGTTGTGTTACACCGACCTATCGATCATGATCTTGGGGTCTCCCATCCAAGGAATAAGGTGTCGCCCCTGCTCCTGGTACTGAGCCTTCTCATCATCTCGAAACAGCTTGCAGGCATAGCCGAACACCAGCAGCTCCACACGGCTATTCCCACCTCCACCTCCTCCTCCTCCACCTCCTCCGGGGGGCCCGGGAGCCGCTCCCCCGCCTGACAACAACATGAGGGGCGGCGGGCCTGCCTCTTCTGCGATCCGTCGAGAGCCCCCGACCCCTCCGTATATCGGCGGAGGGCGCGACGAGGAGGAGGAAACTCGCAGTACCAATGACTGTCCGAGCTGCGAGTCCCCCAGGAGGCCGGGCCCGCGCTAAACTCCACAGCTCCAGGGCAGCACAGTCGCCATCACCCGAAACAAAATGGCGAGCCTTCCGCTTCCGCTGAGTCGGACAGAGAGCTGCCTGGTTTCCGGCACTCGATAGATTCGCCTCAAACTTCTGGGACTCGAGCGAGAAATTAAGCGAGCGTGCAATGCGGACAGACTCCGTGCTGCCAACGGCCGCGGTGCGGGTAGTTCGAGGCGGTGTGAGGCAGAACGGTCGGTTGTCTGGAGAGGATTCTGACGTCAAGGGCGTGGCGAAAGTGCAGAGTGGGGGGGCTCGGGCCTGCTGAGGCGCCTTTCGCGTGTGCGTCAGGCAAAGCGCTGAGGCGGCCTTGCGGGGCGGCGCGCTGTGCTGAGGGAGCAGGCGCGGACCCGCGGGCGGGAGCTGAGCGGGATGAACGGCGCGGCGGGGCCCGCGGCCACAGGGCGTGCGGCTGTGGGGGGTTGTAGCCGTTGCGTTTGCTCGCAGTCGGGGCACAGCAACCCCGGAACCGGAGTGGAGGTGGATGGCTGCGCTGAAGATTTTTTCCAACGATTGATAAACTACAATTCTGATAAAAACACGTAGTCCGGGACAGAATTTTCAGCAGTGTTTACCTCAGCGTGATGACTTTCTTCACCTCAGTAAAACAGAGCTCTTCAAGAATTCACTGCGAAGAAACGATTTGTCTGTGTTGTAATAAACGTTGTAATTAAGCGCATCGTGTTTCCCAGCCTGAAATGGGGTTAGTCCACAATCCATAGTCTTTCTTAACAACAATTCTGGATACACGTTTCTTTCTTTCTTCCTTTTTCTTTTTTTCTTTCTTTTTTTCTTCTTAATCCTGTACAAAGACTAGTGACATCACTGCGGGAGGACATAAAGCAGGCCAAGAAAAGCCGTGTGTGGACACTGAGAAGCAAATGTGCAGCTTGTGTCAGAATCTAGAAATACCTGATACCATGTATGTGTATTGAAGAAATTAAAACTTTATTTGGACAGTTACTTGTTTCAATCATGGCCATGCAATTGAAAACAGAATCCGTTGGGATTCCACCATATCTGTCACACTGAACTGCAACGCTGAAGTAAACTTCATAATACGTCTTCTAGGTAATTGTGATGTAATGCACCTGCAATTCCACGTCCAATAAAAGATGGTTAAAAAGTGAAATTCCTGAAGTTTACGAATTTGTACCCCAGGAACAAACTTCATGATGAATAATGGAAGTTTTGGTAACTATCTGATGGCTTTACAGCCCTCAGTGAGGAAATCTATTAAAGGCTGGTGCTTCAGATGTATCTTGCTGTCTCTTAAAAATAATGACTGAGTTGTTTTTAAGAAGAAAGTAGTTGTTATTGTGTTCCTCTTTGAAAATATAAATACCAAGGAGATGCATGGGAACAGGCTTGAATGTCACCTCACAATGTGCCCTTCGGAAAACTTGCAGTAAAAAAAAGAGTGAGAAAAAACATCAGAAATTAAAGGACAAACAATAGACTGTTTATGAGAGGGTGTATGAAAATAATACTGATATGTGGTGATATTTTCATTACTCCCGTACGTCTGGTAATGCAAATGTCTCAGCATAAAGATAATACAGCATGGCTCTGAGCAGTTGAAGTGATCTTGTAATAAGTGAACTTCAGAATATTTTACCAGGATATCAGCATTTGAGATAAGCGTGTGATCTGTGCATGAGTCAGATAAAGGACAAACATGGAAATCTTAGTTACAAAGAATGCAATTACAGAAAGATGGAGGGAATATTCTAATGAGCTCTTTAATGTTGAAATGGATAAAGGCGAACAAACAGCAAATTTCCAGTCAGCTGAGCTTTTTGTGGAAGAATCAAGAGGCAATCAGAACACCCAGGAACAATATGGCACCAGGTGCTGATAATGTTTCCACTGAATTATTAAGAACAGGAGGGGATATGCTAACTCCAAGACTATAAACGCTAGTGTGTGTTAATTTGGTGATGTGAAAATAATGTAGAGAAATGGGTAAGAGCAAATGTGTGTCTGTTTTTGAAAGAGGGTAAAGTGAAACCTAAGGGCTCTAGCACCATCTCACTGTTTATTACAGCATATGATGTTCTAGGTTATTTGTTCACATGTAGTTAGCCTTCTCAAAGAACAGGAGTACAGCACAATGATTACTTTGAAATTGTAAAGTACTCAAGGAAAAATGTAGGAACATTAGCAGACTACATATAGAGATCTTAATTTAAGAAAGCACATGATGGTACATTTGCACTGTAATAAAAATATCTGTAATAGATTTTTTTTTAAAGTGTGTGTAAGTAAACTACCCCATTTTTATTTTTTATTCTAATATACATCGTCATCATAGTCAGAAAGGAAACTTGGTGCTAGTCGTAGGGTATGTTGTGTTTTTTTATTCAGTGCATTTAAAGACATTGAACTTTAATACCAGCTAATAAGAAAATACAACCTGAAATGATTGTAGGCTTCTGTTTTGAGTTCTTTGTATAGTAGAATGCGTGTGTTGTTTTATGTATACACTCAGTTCTAGCTGAACTGGCTGGGGGAAAGAGTGGCTAGTTGTAACAAATATAAATATGAATCTCTCTCCCTCTTGATTTTTCTATTATTACTCTGTTGGAGGTAGCTTTTTGGGGCTCATACTATCTTTTTTTCCTCCATCATAGAACTGTAGTCATCTAGTATCACGCAGTTTACCTTTAGCTAAAAGTGTAGAAAACCATAGTATATCTCAGTTCTGAAGTAGGTGTGAAAGAAAAGTGTGTTGGGCTGATTCTAAAGAAAAATACTGTTTGCCTCACTTTTTGTCCTTCAGCAATATAAAAGAAATTTCAAGCATACCAAAAGAACGTGCCCAATGTTATTCCAGTCAAACAGGAAAGAAAGAAATATCAAGTGCTGGAGTTAAGAGACCTTACTGAAAACTAAGCAAAGACAAGGTAAGCAGTTTCGAATAGAAATGTGCTATTTTTTTTTTGTAATGAAGAAGCTGTAATTTGGGGGTGAGAATTTATAGAAATTCAGAGAAAGGGATTAAATTCCTTTATTTTGGTTATAGAGAGACAAGACTGCATATGAGAGTGCTACCATAAAAGGTTATTGTTGATCAACACATGCAGTGTCCTTTGTAGTAAAAATGGAAAGCTTACATATCACTGTATGAGTTGCAAGACTGGGACTCAAAGTAGGTTTGTTATTTTTGTAGAAAATGCTCTACTTAAGCTGCAGCCAAGATCTAAGGTTTCTTGTTTGTTACAGAACATGGTGTGAACTCACACTTCTGTCAGATGTCTTTATTCTCTCTCAGTGGTATCTTGTAATGAAAGAGCTGCTGTGTTCTTTAGGGAAGTATGCATAGAATCAGTGAGCTTTACTTGAACATTAAAATTGTATATAATTAATCTCTTAAAGAAGATTTGCTCTAAATTATCATGACTTTTTAAGCAGATGTTACTGTTACTTCTGCCATTACTGTAGAATCCCCATATAAAACATACAGTAATTCCAGTCCAATTTTATCACATTTTAAATACAGAATTGCTATAAGACACTGTCTAGGTAAACAATTTATAGGTATGGTAATGGCTGCAGTATGTAACTGGCCATGGTAATGACTGGGAGCAGAGTAACAAAGTAATGGTTGAGGATTTCTGGTTCTTTCTATTATAAGCTTTTTGTAATTCATAGTTTAGTTACTTTATTTCCAGAGAGTTACTTACTACTTACGTGAAGCTTATACTTGCTTGTCTGTATAAAAATATAAGCTTAAATGCTCTCTTCTTTTTGATGCAGCCATTATATCTATTAAAGACCTTTTTAACATATCCTCTGTTGGGTTCTTTCTTCTGTGTACATATATTTCACAGCTGCCAATTTCTATGACTAATTTATCTGGTTACTATCTTCTAGCCATAGGTCTGCTTTCTTGAGGGTGATTTTAAGAAGCAAAGATGCACATAAATATAAACAGAAAATGTTATACTAAAGCTGGAATAAAGGGGAGAGGGAAGGGAGTGGGGAGTATCTGGGAAAATATCTAACTTTTTTCCCTGAGGTGTTTGCCTTGAAAAATGCCCAGCAGGTTCTATCAGACACTCCTTGTTATGACTGAACAACATAGCTCAGCTACTAGGTGCTGTCATTTGGTTGAAGACATTTCAGTTACTTTCATTTTGATGGAGTAGAATTTAATGTGCAGCTGATGACAAAACACAACAAAATTAAATAAACTTGTCCTTTTTTTCCCCTTCCATTTCTTTATTCAAAAATATCTTTGCTGTTGTATCATCAAAGGGATTTTACTACTATGTGCTTGGAAAGAGTAAATTAAGGTTTATGAGTAGCACTAACAATCAATGTTGAATTTGCTTCTGAATTCTCTTATAGCAGTAGCTCTGTTTTCATGCTGTTTTTTTTTCCCCAAATGGTGATTTGTGTATGAGACACTGCAGTTAAAATGTGTAACAAACCTTTTCTGTTACCATACAAAAGATTTGAAGAGCAAGTTAAATAGTTTTAAAATATATTCAGTTTATAATTAATCAAATTCCTTAGTTTCAGCTTTCATCATAGATTTGCTTTTGTTGTTACTGTGCAAGCCCATGACATAACTTGTTTGCAAAACGTTATATCACTGGAAATTAGCTTGCATTCTGTTTTATGTCTTGTGTTTGTGTTGTTTTTTAAAGTAATGTTCTATCTTGCAGATAAGGTAATCAAAATGGACTGCTACTTTCTCGATACCATAGTTATGTTTAAGAGCAACCTTCAAAGTTGATAGCAGATCTGTCTTATTGCAAGGAGTTTTTATGCTAAATTCTTTATGCAACAAAGCTGCCAACCCTGTGTTACAGTCTGTCCAATTGTATTTAATCTCCTCTTAGCCATTAATAGGAATCCTCTCTTCTTTTCAGAAGGTCATAGCTGAATAAGTTTATTGCATGTGGAAAATAGGCTTATTTTTCCTGTGAGGAGTGCCATTTGTTGTGGTTCAATAGCATTCCTAACCAAACCTTGGCAACTGTTCATCTGCTGCGTGAAGAGAACCACGCTTCATACATGAGGAAATAAAAGCTGTCTGATTTTTATTTTTATTTTTTACTTTACACTGTTGGTGTATACAGATGTCAGTAGATCCAAGCCTGCCTTATGTAAACTTGTGTTAAAACCACTACTATTTATTTATAATAGCATACTTAAAGAACTGAAGACATTCATTAGCTTTAATGGATTGTGAGGCCATATTTATTACTAGTAACAACAAGGGAATACAGATTATAAATAGCTGTCATTTCATATTATAAAATTAATGTAGAAGCTAGTTACTTGCAAAGTTTGTGGTTCTGCAAATTCTTCTTTCTGCAAATGAAATGAATGTTATTCTTAAGCTGCCACTGGTTTTTGAGCCTTCTCTCGTAAGTGATGCTGTGTGCTTTAGAAAAAATCAATGCTGCCCTCCTATGTGGACATAATTACTAAAGATTTGGGCCTGGACGACTACTATTCATTCCTAGAGAAGAAAGATAAGGAAGCAGCAGTTTGTATTGCTCATTAACTTTAATGGTCTTTGATCTTCTGTTCTGTGGATTATTTTTCATTTTATTTGCACCTAATTTTAAATTATTTTCCCAAAGACCTATCATTGACTGTAACGTGATAAAAAGTTTCAAAGGTGGGAGTGTGAAAGCAGTCACTGATGATGCATTAATCAGTGCCAGATGGCACGGTTGGATAACATGCTGCAACTGTTCTCTGCATTCTGAAGTTGCCTATTGAGCAAAGAAGACCTCTAGCAGCACTGTCTTCTTTCTGTAAGGCTGTATGATTCAGAGAGATATCAAATGAGAAGGCTGAAGGGCCTTCATATTGCTAGTTCAAGTAACCAGACCTATTTTTCTCTCCAATGCTTCAAGTTTTCTTGGATGAAAACTCCTTAGAGTTTTCTTTCAGTGTTAAATATTTAGCTTCCAAGTGTCTCAGCAGTGTCAAAAGTTTCATGCTCAACAGGTGGTGGTTTCAGAGTATTGTATACACTGTGCCTTCTGATCAGTCTGTGTGAAACCATATGTAATTTGCCACTTTATTCATGTGCTTTTTTTCTCTAGTGCAATTTGTCATCATCCATAACACACAACTATTGCCTTTCTCATTCACACTTTGTCTGGGATCAAGTGGTGAACATGGGAGGCCATTGGAGCTGTCAGACCTTGATGCTGGATCTGCTGTGTATAAATTGTCAGCGTTTCCATGGTGCGGTAACAAAAAAGCTCAGTGCAGCTGTTCATTGGAGTGTGCTTGAATGCTTTATCCTCAATCCTTTGATTGAGGTGACATCTATTTCTGAAAATGGATGAAGATGGAGAAGATACCTGTACTTTCAGGCATACACTTGTACCCAGTGATTTGTAGGGGGTGTGGAACTAGGTGATCTTAAAAGTCCTTTTCAACCTAAGCTGTTCTATGATTTATTTCAAATACTTCAATCTGCAAAAAATGTTAATAAATCTTAGAGTAATAAATTCTGATATAGAATGCCTCACCTAATCGTTGTTTTCTACTCAGAAATATCTCAGCACTGACTGGTTCAAAGTTGCACCTGTCCTGCTGTCTTCCTTTACTGGTGTTGCTTTCCACAGCTTCTTTCTCCTGTTTTTAATTACTGCTTTTCATAATGTATAATTCTGTGTGTAAGGCTCAAAGCATTATTGCTCTGAGCAGAAAAAAAACTGAGCTACCACATCTGGAAGAAAAACAGTCCAGGTTCTCTTGATGCTTCTTAAAGATGCCCCTCTGCCCAATGCAATGGTTATGGTTTTCTTAATTTGAAAGTCTGAACTGCTGAAGGCATTGCAGTCAATATGCCTTACCTGTACTGGAGAAGCAAAAACAAATGCTTCATCATGCTGAGTAAGTTAATAGAATCTGCTATGGTTACTACAGGCACACAGACAGGCTGCATTTACCATCTCCATACTGTGTGTAATTTTAGCATCTAGGGAACGTATGCATAATAAGAAGTCAGTATTGATCAGCATGATAAGTTGAAGTCTCAGCGTACAAGCAGTCCAAGTCTTAAGTAATATTTCTTATTTTGGTAGGCATCATAATACAGGAAAACTTCAGAGGAAGATTGCAATCTAGCATCTGCATCTATGCAGCCCAAACAATCTGTGTATCAGCACTGCTGCCCAGGCATGTTGTGCCTGTGCTAGTCCAGCTATAAGATGAGACTTTCAGTAAAGTTTTTTTCATGGCTTTTTTGTGTTTGCAATCCTAAATCTTTATTTATTCACATTTTGAATGTGAATGTGTATGTACTGAAGGCATTCAATCTCATCTCAGAATTATTCAGTTACACTGTGATTCCAGTTCCTTAATAACCTGATGTGTCAAAGAAAAACTTTAAAAGAAATAGGTGTGTTGAAGGTCAATCAGTGTTAACTTCTTCAGTAAACCCAAGGGTTTCTACTGCTATAGACCTAAGGCAGAAGGACTCGATAATTAGTTCTGTATCACTTCTGTTCTGATCTGCATAAACTTGTTCATATCTTACCTTGTTAAATAGGTGTCATAGTGGAGGAGAGCACACCTAAATGTTGTTAACACAGAAAGGAAATAAATGCTGCTCAGCAGTTGCTCATTCCAGAAGTTCCTTTCAGTAAAAGTCATTTATATTCAGTACCTTAGTGGCTTCTAGTTAAGAACTTAAGGGTTTGAAATATTGGATCAGACAGCTGGTTCGTGTTTCAAAGGGAAATAAAGCAATAACATAATGTAGGTGTTTGATGTGTCTTGGGAAATAAAATTAATGTCTTAGAGATCTAATTTATGGCATATGCAGCAGTATTTTGGTAATGGGCACTCAAGTTAGGATGGACAACAATAACATGCAAACTGAAATGAGAATGTTAATTATGCATGTTACACTATATTGTAAAACTGCTTTAACTCTTTGTCCTAATGATAAAACCAAGTAAATAAATAGAATCAGCCACACAGATCCCTAAAGTCTGGAATAAGGAAAGTCGTCTTCATGTCCTGGGTTGCTATTTCACAGAAAACTTCTAATTTTCCAGGATGCTTTAATGTTGATTTCTGGAAGCTTTATACAGTTTCTATATAATCAGTTTCTGTAAGGAGAAGAATCTTCAGAAAATTGTAACAAATAAGAAGTTCAAAAGACATAGAATATCCAGCCCAAGGATTTGGCTTAAGCCTCGAGTAACTTTGTCAGGCCTCGTAGTCACTGTTTCAGGCAGGAGGTTGAACTGATGACCTCCTGAGGTCTCTTCTAATCTGAATTATCCTGTGAATCCACACGTCTCTTCCACTGACACATACTTGGTGTGAGGAATACAGAATCCCATTGATTTCAAGTAGGTCTCCAGGGCATGCAGGTAGCAAGGAGTGGAGAGTGGGGACTATGCTGCTATAAAACCAAAATGAGCCTTAGGGATTTTATTTGTTTTTTAAGTTTTCCTGTGTAGCTGGAGTGTTTCACTTGTTCATCAGCATTTTGACTGAGGTTATATTTTTCTTTATTATCAAGGCTGAAATAAAAAACATGCAATGCAGGAAGCTAGCATTGCTAAAGGATCCTCATTTTTTTCCCCTTCTTTTCAGAGCAGTTATTCTTTCCCTCTTGCATTTCCTGGGAACTCACTGTTGCCAGCAGATGAGATGACAAGCTTCAAGATTAGCATTTCATTGAGCAACATGGACAGTAGTACAGCTACATGAATCACTTTTCTGCACTTCTGCCAAGATGCCGATCACTGAAAAGCTCTTAATGTTAAATAGCATATATGGGTGTGTAACCCCCATATGAATGAGAGAGTGTCTTGCTAGCAGCAGGGGAATGAAGAGCACTTACTTTCTTAAATTTCTGCTCTTGTTTCGTGACCCAAGTGTGGATTTAAAGGGCCTTGAAAAGAGTACTAGAGGAAGGCTATCAAGGATTACACTGTATTAATAACTGGTTGTGTTTTACTTATGAATATTGACCATTGGACTTCTGTGTGCAGAAACCAGTAAAAGGACTGAGTTTGAGCTGCGAAGCTGAGTGAACATCGGCCAGCTTTGATCACTGAGCTGAGTGGTTGAGGTGCAAATCAGGCATTGAACTATACCAGTGGAAACTTTATGCAGAATGCAGACATTAAGCTGAAGATGTAGAACGTATTTTCTTTTAAAACACAGAGGCTAAAATTGAAAGCCTTTGTGAGAGATCTTTGACAGCAGAACAAATGTCTCAAACGTAGGTAAGTATCAATTTGTGTAAACAGGACATCAGGATTAGAAAAATCCTGAAACAGGACAGCAGACTAAACTGGAAGACTTTCCTCCACAACAGAGGAAAACCTTAAGAAAAAGCTGCTGTCAGACCTAGTGACTTCTGAGCAAATATGAAGGAACCTAAATTTACTGCGCTCAAAAAATTACATGATCTACTACAGACAGAATGGGATCATCTTTATACTGTGACAGAGCAAAGACACTCTGCTCTTTTGGTTGTTTAGTATCTGGGTGATTCCTGACAACCTGCTGTCTTGATAATATTTGTTTCTGGGTCATTCTACATTAATTAATTATTGAATTAGTTGTATTCACAAAAGGTTGGTATGGTTTGGGAATATGTTCTAGCAATGGAGTAGTTCGTGGTGTTAGTCTTCACAGCTTCACTCTCAAAGCAGACTTTGACTGTATTCTTCTATCAGCAGCATTGAGCATAAGCAACCAAGCACATAGAAGGCGATAGAAATGGGAAGTGAACAATTTTGAAGTAGAAAAATCTCTTGATATGACGTTCAGTGGAGACACTGGAAACCAAGGCTTAGCTTTGCCTGGCTCTGAACAGGAGGTGAAATGCCCTTCAGAAAGCACTTTACCCCTTGGGCATTTGCTAGCCTGGTGCGATGTGCCTGCTTTTCACTCTCTCTTTTTTTTTTTTTTCACTGGAAAGAGGGAAACTATTACAGTAAAACTTACATGTAAAGTAATATTTCAAAACCTACATTTCACAGAACTAATACTTTTCAACCAAGGAATCTGAAGTTTTAGGTTGTGTGCAATTAGCACTATGTAGAGATCTTCACATTACGCAGTTGTCCATGCCACACTTTCTGACCTTCAAAAGAAAGGGCTGGCTTGCAATCTGTCCTGCAAACATTTGCAAAAAACTTAATGCTTAGAGAAAATTCTTCACTTCTCCATTTCTCCCTGGTTTGGGAACTTGGAGCAACTTACAAAGGAGGTTTTTAGCTGATCATTCACCTTTGGGGAGAAGAAATCCATAAGTGAATCATTTGTTCCTGCCTAATTAGTGCTGGGTGTTTGGGGAAAAAAAAAAATCAAACAAACTGTGCTTATAAAAAACTCATACTTCCAACCACATCAAATATACCTGCTTGGAGCACGTCCATGTTTTTTCCCTGTACATGAGCATAGTTACTGCAATACATTTGAAGAGGGCAAACTATTATATAAATGCAAGAAGCAAATACCATTTTGTTCTCAAATACACGGTTGTCTGCTGAGATACTTTATCTGAGAAACCACTGCATGCAGTTCTGCCAATAGAGACGACACAATCTGACCACACGAACCTTTCCCATACATGTACTCTGTTGGATTATTTAAAGCTTTCTCCTGGGGAGCTTTTGTATTGGCAGGCTCATGAAGAAACACTTTCCTGTCTCTCCACGACAACTTGTTCTCAATGCAGCTTTACCAAAGTTCACTTCTTTCTTCTTCTTACTGCTAATATTATTGTTTTTCAAAGGCTTATGCTGAGCAATAAAAATACATTTAGTTATTCCAAATAAAGACTTCTTTTTTTAACAAAATAAGTCTTAAAATTCAGGCTGCCAGAACTGTAATGCCAGAAATGACTCTATTCTACTCTGTGGTAATCTGCTCTAACCACTCCTGAAGACTGGTAAGGTTCATCTGAGACTTGGTGTTCTCACAAGACAAGGAAATGATAATCTTTTCATCCCCTCCAACGTCAATTCCACATTGCATCTGATCTTAGGTTTTCTTTAAAACAAACACAAGTCGTACAAGATCCGCAGTACATCTTTCCTTTACTGGTCTTTGTATTTGTACCATAAATCCACTACAACCCACTTATTCCCCTGAGAGCATATCTTCCTCAAACATAATGAAGCTCACAATAAATAAAAATACAATTCCCAAATGATGCTGTGTATTCAGCTAGTGAAGTGTGACTTCTTAGTGTGAAGCTGCAGCATGGTGTTTAATTATTTTCTGTGCAATTATTCCGGCATTTTTACCTGGTTCCTTCCTTAGGCAACCATCTCCAATGTTATTGAGGTATTGCTGAGAGAAAGCTGAGTGCAATATGAGTATAAATAACTTCAGACCTGGCCAACCGAAACGTAAAAAACCAAAAGTGTTAAATTAGCCTTGCAGCTCTTCTAAGACTGCCTGAAAATGTATCCCGAAAAATAATTTTCAGCTTCCAAACTGCCACAGTAGTGCACTTCAATATTGAGTGTGGTTCTTTCCATTCCTGCATAATTTTTCATCCTGAATCTTCTTTTTCTATTTTTTTTTCTATTTTTTTCTCCCCAAAAACTGTTTTAGAAGTTAAAACTTCTAAATGGGGGACATGTGACATGTTTTGGCAACATTATATGTATAAAGATGTGTTCTTTTGCTTTTAACTTAAGAGCACCAAGCCAAAAAAGGTCAAATTGGTTTACTAAATAGTACAATTAAAGACATATTCAACCTATTGTCTCCTTTGATAATTCCCACACATTGCACATGACTGCACAAGCCCCTCAGTTGTCTTTGCCTAATGCCAGGGTCAGGAAGGTATTCTGTCCATTTCAGTACTGGAAGACTCCAGCTTTCAGTTTTCTCGAATAATGCCAACCACAATTTTACACTTCACTTAAAGGATTGTATATTTTTCCTGCCCAGATCTGTTAGATGGTTTGGTAGGTCTTGAACAAACTTGTGGTCCTGTGTAAGTTACTTCATTCTTTGGTATATTTTCCATTAACTGTAAATTTAAGGACAAAATTAACTGCAATTTCAAATAAATTAAAATTTGCATAGGAAATATTTTCATGATTATGATTTAATGTATGCATATTGTACAGTCAATTTTCTGCTTAAAAAGTCTTCAAACACCAAGTAAAAGTTTACTCTTGATCTAATTACTTACACTATGCGACGAGGAATAAGAAGTAGCTTATTAGCCAGTTGTGACCTCTTCTGATTTCAGATGAATAAAACTGAATTTCATCTAAGTTTCTCCTTAACGTGCTATTTTAGAACTGCTCTGTAAATAAATGCTTGTGTTTGAGAGATGTGAAAGCCTTAATTAAAAAGACAGAACCCCTCTTTGACAATGTGTTGTAAAAAGATTTTCTTGAAGAATGCTCCCTTTTATATGCAATATGTGAAAATTAATCTTCCTCATGCTTTTTAAAGCTTCCTTTTAAGCATCACCTAGCTATGGTTGCATTGGCATTGCTCTATCTTAGCCAGAGATTCAGCCAAGCTCTGGGAAAGAAATGGGCACTCCTGCCCCACAAACCTGCTGCTGTCCTCAGCCTGAGACCTTCCAGTGCTGATTGTTGTGCTCTGCCCACTTCTCCAGGTGGGAATTAGTGAGACAAAATACATTTATTCTACTCTTACTCACCCCTGTTGTTTGTTAATGAGAAAGAGTGGACTTTAAACGTACGAGAGCTGCTCTGAAAATAATGTCTCCTGTTTTATCATGTTGGTCCATGATGTCAGAGGCGGATGTTGGTGATATGGAAACAGAGGCTGAACCTTCCCAACAAAGTTCCCTCACATTTTATTGCCACGTGACAGATGGCAGCATATGGGCAGTCTGACAGAATGGTGTCTGAAGTGCATAGGAAGCAAAGGTGTGCCATTGAATTCCTCCATGTGGAGAAAATAGCATCCACTGACATTCATCAGTGCTTGCTGAATGCTTATGGAGACCGAAGAGTGGATGTAAGCACAGTGAGGAGGTGGGTGGTGCCTTCTGGCAACAGTGACAGTGGGTCACCTCTGCTGCTTCAGATTTTTGTGAGTGCTCTTGTTCATTGCCAGAAAAATTGCATAGCTAATGGTAATGACTGTGTTGAAAAATATTTTGTAGCTGAGAATTTGCTCTATCAAACTGTGCTCTTTTTGCCTGTTGTAGTTTCCATGAAAATAAATAAGAGGCGTTGCTTTTGGAGAAATCAACACACAAAAAGGCGGCTTTAAGCAGACAAAAGAATTGAAGGTTTTCTTGAAATTTCTGCCAGCATCTGCCTGAGCAGTAATTGCTGCGAAGTGGTACCATCCCTATCTTATTTTCCTGCAAGCATGGTTAATTAAAATTTTAGAATCATAATCTGTGAAGATAACTATCGTCTCTAAGCAGGATCTCGTCAATCAAACTCTCCCCAGTGAGTGCCTTTTATCTCCAGTCAGAAGAGGATCTGTTAGGAGGCAGCAGTGAATGCTTCTCAGCACCAGTTGAAACCTTGTTGTTTGGGGAAATTAAAACAAAATTAATTTGTATAATCCCGGTTTGGGAAGGGAGGATTGTTTGGAAATGCATATAGCCAAGATTGCAAGTTTAACTGGAAGTGAGCTGAGCTTTTCACTTTTTTATTGAATGTATTTTCTTAAGAGATTGAAATGTTTCAATTACAATGAAGAAGCATTTTCATGGGAAAAATCTGTTAAGTCCTAAACAGTGTTTTCATAGAAATTGGAAAATGGAAACTGAATGCAAACATATGCCAATTAAAAAGATCAGAGATATGTTACCACTGCTGAGATTGATCCATAGTTCTCTGCCCCAGAATGTCTTTGAGCTAAGGTTAAATATCTTTCTGGAAGATTAACTTTAGCAAAATATGAGTTAAGCTTTAGTCAGATGTAAGTAATTGCTCTTGGTCTAAGTGTGATACTTTTGCAGACAGCCATGTGGTTCAACCTCCTGGGCAGCTGGCTCAGGACGGAGCACAGCTGCCTTCAGCAGAGCTCGGAGCAGAGCTGCGGAGCTGCAGAGTTCATGGTTGGTATTAGATCTTGGGAAAATGTGAATGGAAATTGTGGGGGGCCTCAGGAGGATGTTTTGTTTGTGGAAACAGCCAACCAAAGGGCATTCTTGGGAGACTGAGCAACCTACATGACACACCATGCAGTAACAGCATTAGTACAGCTACCAGGCTAATAGCCTACTGTGAAAACATCTTGAACATCATGGGAGATGGGAACATTGCAGCTTCACACTTGTGTAAGCTAATGCACTCTGCTAAACGGGATGCTTCCTCATCAGCTGTTAATGATGACGAGGGAACATACTGTTCTGGAGACTCCTTTTCCATTTATGAGCAATGGTAATTGAATAACAGGCATTCGGAAAACACATAAAGAATTTCTACAAATTAATCTGTGAACCAGAGCATTTGCTCAGCTCTTAATGTCTGCTGTTGTGTTCAGGCTGTACGCATGACTCACCTCTGCAGCAGGGTGTAACCTCTGCTATGCTTCACAGCCTTTGATTTGACTTTCTATCCATAGATCCAACTGTGTCAAATATATTGCTGAGCACTGTTCACTGACGATTTACGGATCTTCATTCTCTAAGCAGTGCTCAGGAAATCAGCAGCATAAGTGTAATAAAGGATCTTAGGGCGTCCACTGGGGCAAATCAAATGTTTCTGTACTCACATAGAGGAGATAAGCTGCTGTGCCAACACCCTTTGTTTTGCTTTTATAAAAATGTATTCTCGTGCTCTAAACTACTTGTTATTGTCTTCAGTTCTGATAGCACAGAGAAAGTGGCACACTTACCATAAATCAGCGCATGGTACTGCCTTTGTGTTGAGAGAAATATTGTTTATTAGAACAGCAGTTGGCAGCACTTGCTGGCAACTTTTCTCATCTATTTCAGTGATAGATAGTAGCCGTTGTGCTGCATGCCTAGATGCATCTTTGGTCGCGTGCTGTTTTGTTCTTCGTGCAGGATTAATGTATGGTTTGAGACACTTTATGAATGTGTTGTAGTTTGTTATACAAACCTAATTTCACAGAAGCATATCGTCTCTTTTAGGGTTTGTTTCCTTGATTCTGCAGTACTTGTGGGGATTAAACCCTACAGATGTTTGTACAGAGAAATCTAATCACACCCTGAAAATATAAAAATGCAAATAGATTACCTTGAATAATTTCCAGCTGCTTACTGTTGGTGATCTACTAACTGCAAGGAGTCAGTGCCATGCAGGAACAAGGCAGGTCTAACCTGAGGAAAGGAGATCTTTGTTGTCATCCTTGTTCAGAAGATGTTCCGCAGTGCACAAAGAGTACAGCAGTACTGATGACTAGCTCCAGATTTTCAGTTCTATTCCAGTAATTTGAATGGAGTCCCAATTTTTTTTTCAAAACTTGCTGTCCCTCAGAGTGAAGTCAACATAACATAAAAGTTTTGTCGTAGGATTTTTTTTTTATCTTTTCCTAAACTTTAACATATATTATGTGCGTTACACTGAATTGTGTTCTGGAGCTCATGAAACATTACTGATGTCTTTCACATTGAGGAGGGAAAAAAATGGAATTACATGGTTGACACTGTGTGTAAGAATCATGGATTTCTGCAGAAAGCCTTCAGAAATTGTTATCCAGCTGTGAGCTGAAGCTGAGCAATGAAACTTGGATCCTGCTCAAAACTAATTTATCACAAAAGTGTTTTGCAATCAAGGTTGGTCTGATCCTTGAGTGCAGTGGAAGACTTGTCACAAGCTTGACCACAGGGCTGAACCTCTTGACTTCTTTCATGTAAGCCTTGGGCTTAGTTATCTTTCGTGTTTCAAATCAGTGTGGTGTCTCAGTGTGTGCCAGTCACTTTTCTCACTCTCTCTGAGTCCAGGGCACCAAGAGGCAGGTAACATAGAGCTGCTTTACTGAGTGTCACTTAGTTACAAACAGCAGACTGCCACATTCCCCTGAGTCTTGCCCCAGTAGTTATTAGTTGTTCCAGTCATTATAATCCTTAGTCAGTAAGTCAGGGGTAGGTCTGATGGCTGCTCTATAGGCAGTGCATACTGCAGTGCTGTGAAAAAGCAGCGCTACAGGGCTTCAGGTCAAAAGCAATAGATGCTGTACAGCTTTCAGCCTAATGGCAGTGAGGTGCCATAAAGCCTATCCTTAGGCATGACAGCAGTAACTATTAAGTGCAGGACAGACATATCCAATTATTTCCTATTTATCATATTGTCTTAGAGTACTTATTAAATTATAAAACCAAACCGACTATTGATAGCAGTAAGTATTAAAATCTTAAAGGGAAAAAAAAAACGCAAAAAATATACACGAAATAAGTCAAGGATATTAGTTATATTAGTTTAAAAAAAAAAATAAAAAATAAGAGCTTGTTATTCTTCACCAGGCAGCTGCTGTGCCTGGTAATTAGGGGAAGAAATGAAAAGCCTTCAGTTCATCTGTGCACTTCATTTTTAATGCAGCAGCAGAGGAGCAGACACACCAGAGCCCATGAGAGATTTTTGCTTAATCTTTGAAGGGCAGGGGAGTACTGAGCAAGGTGAAGCTACTGCTAATAACAGGCATGAACTTTGCACATCTAAGGAAAGCTTGCTTGCTTTCTCTTGAAATTACCCAGTTTTAGGGTGCTCCCACAGCAAATAAATCTAAAAGTTAGTCTGCTCACCTTGATCTCTTTCTTCATTCTGCAATGTATACATGTGTGCATTAGGCATGCTTGATGCTATTGTGAGTTTACTTCAAATGAGGCTTACATTTAATTTGAGAATTTGTAGGACTTAGTTTATTAGACTCTTTCAAGGGGCAGAACAGCACATAATCTTTCTAACTATACATACAGGCACGTGTACCCCCCTCCTTTGTTCTGTACTAGGAACTTTGTTCTGTTAAGGAACTGTGTAGTCACTTGCATGTCTCAGTAAAAAGGAAAGGATAATCAGTAGTGGAAGTCAGCAGTCTGATGACTTCACCCAGTTGGGCCATTGCTTTGCTACTTGTCACGTCTTGTTTTACACCTACTGCTCAGTGCAGCATGGTGACTCCTGAACACTTGTATAAAGAAATTTTCACAGCATCACTGTTATGTTTTCAGAGAACTGAATCCAGTCCCATTTACAAACACAATACACATGCATGGAAATTACTGCACGTGGTCTGCAGTATGCTTTTCTGATCAGGTCAATAGCATCTATTGTATTTGCTTGCATAATGGTCGTTAGAGACCTGTGATAAATGCCTGTTTGGTCAGCGTTCCATGTCTGTAAAAGATAAGTTGATGGAAAAGTGTTAGCAAATAATCACCATTGAAATGCTTGAGTAACTTGAAACAATTAACTGAGAAAGTTTGAGTCTGCATCAACCAGAAGCCAACCTCCTTAGAAACAGGAGTGTGAGATCCCCTCCGGCTGGTGGGACTCCTCTGGGAGGAAGCAGCTGTTAATGAATACTGTATTACTTACTAGCCATGGATTTCGTTTGGCACAGTCCTTTGTTTGTGCCTCTTTTCTAGTCACTCAGTCAACCAAATTATGATCATGTTGCACTCTCAGTTATAAGCCTTACAGAAATAGAGGACTAATGGAAATTAGCATAATTGTTTTATGCAGTGGATCAGGAAAATATCTTGTTATTTCAAAAATCAGTTGAATTTCAGTTGAATTTCAGAATTCATTAAAGAAGTCTTCAAGATAGGTATAATTTGTTTCTTTGTATACATTATACATTCATGTATCTGTGACATTTATATGTAGAACATTGTATATAGCCTAAAAAGATGCTGATTGTAGCAGCATGTTTATCTGCAACCAAATATTATTCTGTGCCTGCAGATTACATAATAAATGACTTAAATTAGAAGAGATATTTTAATCAGAAAACTTATGCATATTAACACCCTAACATGGATGACACTGTGCTTACATGGTGCAGTATTACTGTAACCCTCTTTCACAATTGCAGTCTCTCTCTCTGTGTGTTGCTACTATAACACATCCAGCCTGATTACTGTATTAGAAATTCTCCAACAGAGGCAGAAGTTGGTGATAATTCATGCCAGAACTTCATAGTTTGAAGCTATCTGAGTTATATATAGTAAGAATCAAATCCTGATTTCATTAAAGCTTGATGGCAATATTCCCATTGACTTAAGTGGGACTTGAATTTGGATTCCAAAGAGGAAATTGTCCTAAGTGCATGTACTATAAATATGCAAAGTGCATAAGGAGGACTCAAATGGCATAGGATTACAAATAAAATACCTCTTTAGTATGTCACAAAAATTACTTGAGTAATATTCTTTCTCAACATCAGCTGACGGTCTATCTTTCAGAAATGCTTTTTTTCTTTCTACCATATGTCAGGTTAAATAACCTTGGTGAGATGACAACCCAATCACAATTCTTTCCAAATGCGTGGTTTGAAAATACAAAGTATATTTAATCTCATTAGAGGTGACCACATGAAAATAAAATCAGTGTCCATGTAACGAAGCTGTCAGTGATGTCATATGGAGGATGAACACCATGAATCAATACAAGTTGTTCTGCTTGTCAGCATTCGGTGAACAAGATGAAAGAAAAAGAAAGCCGAAGGCAGGAAGTTAGCTGAAGGACTCCCTTAAGGACTCACTTCTGCAGTGCTGCTCCAAAAAGGATGAGCCTTGGAAATCGGCATGAACAGGCTTAGATTCAAGTTCTCATATTCAGCAGTGCTTCTAAAGAGATGGGACAGTTTTCAAGTAGCAAACTAACTTTAGGCTTTAGGATGTAGTTGGCAGATAGGTTTGGGCATGAAGGCCACCGTAACTTGCTGCTAGAATCACAGCTAAGGCCATACTTACATGCTGCAATGCAGCACAGGTAGAATCGCTGGAGTAACTCTAGAAAGCCTGGTGCAGCACTGCATATCTCAAGTTCCAGAAGCAGTAGAAGCATATATACTGTGTGTGGCCCAATAAAAGTAACTCTCCAAAAGTTGATTCAGAAGCTGCAGGAGATGTACCCATAGCAGCTCCAAAGCTTCTTTATCCAGCAGGGCTGAGAGATTGCATTGTGCTGGGACTCTGTGTGCTGACACCTACAAATGCCTTCAAACAGAGAAAAGAACAGGCTCATAAATACACCCTCCTGTGCTACTTGCTGAGAGAGTTAATCATTCACAGATTTTGCTCTCAATGTGGTCTATGTTAGTCTACTTTCTTAGGGATTCTCAGCTTTCTGCACTTTAAGAATATAGAGGTGATGACTTTGCTACCAAACCGCTATCACTTTTCAAGCAAAGCTTGACAGCTACTCAGCTGCTATAAGCAAGGCTATAAAAGTGCTGTACAGCAGCTAACACAGCTGCTTATGCACAGCAGAAAAGTGGATAGGTAAGTAGCAGGTAAATCTCCTTAATTAAAAATATAAGATCTTGCTAAAAGGAGGTTGTGCATTATGATGAACTTAAATGTCACTCTATGAGCTGTTTCGTACATCTGTATAAATCTCTCTGTGGAGTACTTGGCTTGATGGATCTGCTATTGGTGAAAGTAATTTGAAATCCTTAATGAGCATCACAAGTATCCCGTTCAATGGGGAATAGCATCATTAGCACAACATACAGAATAACCAGACTTGCATGCCTAGTAATTGTGCTGGCTATCATGAATTATCAGTTCCAGAAAGTGCTTTAAGAGGATTGTAGGAATCTTCTATCTATCCAGTGATTGTTTACATCTGCTTAATGGGGAGGCCTGAATGATTTGTTGTCCTCAGTACTAAGCTGAATGGTTTAGACAAATGGCCTCTGATTTTTTAGAGGGGAGTAATTTTTTTGTTCTCTCTGGCTGTCAGTTTATATGCCTTTTTTTAATGGGCACACGTAGTCAGGAAATTATAATTTTGTTATTGGGTTAAATTGAAAGGATTGCTGTATAAAAATGACAGGTCTATGCATGTTTCAGTATTGCTGAACATGAACAGTATGCTCTTCATCTCATAACCATATCCATCTGCAATTTCCCCTTCCTTCACTCCTTGTCACTAGAGCAACAGCAGCAGAGCAGCTGCCTGATCACATGTGGAGAGCATATTGTAGTAAGGCTTCTAGCTTGTATTCAAGTCATGAGATGACTTAACTCTTATAAAGCAAAGGATTCCTTGGACTGAATGCATGCTGCAGTCTCTTGTGTAGCTGAGAGACGACACAGCTTTAATAGCTAAAGGACTTTCACCAAGCTGGATAACTTAAGGAACAACCTAGAAATAGTCACTATTTTCATTTGAATTACCACAGCACTGACCTCAAAGAGTACTGCAGCAACACACGCAGCATGCCTGGACTAAGAATGGCTTGACTAGCTTGGGCACTGTAAAACAAAGAGCACTGCTGGAGAAACAAAATACAGAGTTAACCTGAATTGACTAGAAACCTTGTACAGCACCAGACTGGTGTGGGTCTCAGAGGAAATGAGCTTTCTTCCAAACCTGAGTGATAAATAAATATAAATAAAGATAAATTTAGTGGAACAACTGTCACTTCATTTTTAGGAGTAACGTGAGCTTTATGGACAGCGAGGTGTTAGCCTTCCTTTTATGGCTTTGGCTTTCATCATATTCTGTTGGGAACTAACATCTACAGGAAGGCAGAATTTCCTACAGTCAGTGACAGTTGTAAATCAGTTCCCAAAGGTGCAGGGTATGTGCAAATTAGTTCCCTGCTGTGTGTGTGTGTCTTTTTCCTAATTCTTCTGAGTCAGAGAAATGCAGGAACTCTGAGGAACTGTTTATATTTTAATGGTCATCAAGAAAGTTAGAAAAATTATTTCCCTTCCTGCAATGAATAATCTCCTCAAATGCAGTATGGAACAAAGATTGGAAACGAGCTGTTTTGAAGATGTGAAAAAAATGGGCTTTTTGAGAAAGCCCATATTAAATGAGAGCCAGAAATCTGAACTGCAGTCTTGTCTGCATGGAGAGTGCACAGCTTGCCATGTAATGTTCTATCTACTCATACCTTCCATGGATAGATAAAATATAATGCACAAAGAGAAAAAAAAAAAAAAGGATGTTGGAGCTATCATGTTGTTTAGACTTCTTGTTTATTAATTGGTAGTATGGAAAAATGCCTTTAAAATGAATATAACAGCTCAGTATGGAGTAGCCTGTGTCAAGAAGCCACATCTCTTCATCCCAAATCAGTTATAATTTGTGGGGGTTTTTTAATTTGTTGAGGCATACAAACTAATTCTTCTTCCAAAATTCCTTTGAGGAGGAGGTAGATTTAATTTGATTATCTGTTCTGTGACGTGTGATGTTGTCTGAGTAAGTATTTAGTTATAAGAATATCCACAACAGCATTTTATGACCCCATTAAGCTCCTCCTGCATTATCTTTTCTTTGACCTTGCTAATTAGTAGAGTTGCTTATCACATGTGGGAGAAGACTATTTAAAAGAGAGGTTGAGATGGGCAGGGGGAAACCTTGTGTATTATAGAAAAAACTTCTTGCACGTTTGTTTCCTTCAGATGAATTCTTCAAACAAGCTCCTCTGACATTTGGAAAAATGTGTAATCCGTTATGCTAAATTTCCCAAAGCTGTTGGGATTCTTGCTCTTTTATGTTTGTGAGTACTCTCAATGTGCAAAAGCCGTGTATGTGAAGAGCCACAGACCCTTTATCCTCACAACTCCTTTTGGTAGACAGCAGGTATCTTTGTTTTATCTACTTTGGAGAGGAAGTATCAATACAATGTATGATCTAGTTGTAAGACCACCAAGACTCAGTCCTTGTCTAGGGTGGTTACAGTCTTTACTCCTTTCTAGTCTTTCCCATGCAAGAACATCAAGAGAAATCATCCCCCTACCCACCGTCTCTGTCATGTTATGTCCCAGGCAGTTGTTAGAGCTGGGAATGGACCCAGATTTCTTAAAGCCAAGCACAGTGCTCTCCTCACTATGCTACATTTATCTTACTATATGATGTGAACTGGCCTTTGGTTTTCTTTGCACAGTTGTTAACTTTGCAATCAACTTACTGGATGGCACATGCTTGCTAAATTTGTGTATTTGCTTATTTCAGTCTTCTGAAATAGTAGATACCTCTGTGTAATGAAAACTCAATAAAAATTTAATGGCTTAAAATCAAAACAAACAACACAACCACCAAACAAACCCGGAACAGAAGCCAGCCCTTTCATCAACGGATCATTATCTCATTGCTGGCAAGTCATGCCAGAGTGCTGTGGGCCCAGAGTCTAAACACTGACTAACCAGGAGAAGTCATTCTTCAAACACAAGTCCCAGAATGAGCAGTTGAGCAGTTGTATTATATAAGATCAATGAATTATTCATCTGCTCTGATTTAACATTCATCCTGCCACTGAGGCTGAAGCCAGCCATATATTTGCTGGTAAAAGTACCAATTTACATTACAGTGGATAATAATGCAAATTGTTATTTTATCCTTAACTGACAATATCATTACTGTGATGACTCTACATACAGATAGAAATCCCATCACTTCATACTTTGTAGTCTTCTGAGACCCACAGTAATTCTTCTAAGCTTGTTATATACCTATGTGTGTGTGTTTTTATATGCATCTACACAGTCATATACAGATGAAGTTCAGGCTTTGGATTTTGTATAATACCAGAGAGGCAAAATAAAAGGACTGTGCAAATAACAATGTACTCAAAGAGCTAGTGTTGCATTATACTTTTGGTCATAAGCAATCTTTCATGTCTGGTTCTCTTTCCTTCTCCATTCATTTTTCACCATGACTTTTCCTTATGCAATGCACACCATGCATTCAGTATCTCCTTTTTTCAGCCGCAAATGTTACAAATTGTGTTCTCTGACTTTTTCCCTTTGTTTTTACATAGCAGCAGAATACATTGACTCCTGAGGGTAACAACCTACAGTGACCAGCTCTGCCTGGAATACTGAATGTATAAATCAATATCATCGATTGGTAGTATTAATTATTTCAACCAAGTTTCTTAGCCCTGTGTTGCAGCTTTCATTTAATTATGTACTTAATTCCTGGTAGTTCTATAGGACAGCAGCAATGTGGATTATGTAACCTAAAGGATAGGGTTTTTTTATTTTCAAAGAAATTAGTACATTCTTCCTGCAGTATGAAGGGTCCCAGCCCACAGGCCCATTGGGCTGGCTACAAAAGAAGGTCCACAGCATGTCAGTTGCACTGCAGTAGTCTGAATGCTTGTACACTGACTTGAATGGAGCTTTTCCAGTTTGGGCTCGTTTCATCACCCAGACAAAACAGTGGACAGTGCCATCAGCTCTTTACAGTCTTCCCATCTGGCCTGTATAGCCCACCCTCCTGTCCTCACCACCTCCAGAAAATTCATTAAAGACCTTGAAGTGGATCTCCAAAATAAGG
Organism: Phasianus colchicus; assembly: GCF_987193195.1. Lineage (NCBI taxonomy): Eukaryota > Metazoa > Chordata > Aves > Galliformes > Phasianidae > Phasianus > Phasianus colchicus. The sequence continues at coordinate 10,586,875 of NC_143453.1, read as the reverse complement.
CCAAAGGGTACACTCCCTATATGTAGTTAGAGATGAGGGAAATAAATGTGATGTTGACGAAGGGGCAACATATTTCATTTTAAAGTCACGTGTCGTTTATCTAAGATTCCTAAACACATATAGTATGTCTTTAAAAAGTGAACAATAGGCAAATACGTTTGACCAAGGTCTCCTTTTTATATTGAGCCAGTGATAAATGATTGGGCACGTTAGTTTCTCTTGCTATCGTTACATTTTCCCTTGCATTCCAAGCAAAATTCCACTTTGGGTATGTTCTCTTAGATTTTGTTTTCTTTGACTTTGTGCGGAATAATTTGTATGCAGAGAGTGCTGCAAAACAAAAACAGCACTCTAGTGCAAGCCTGGTGCAAACTATTGTCTGCCTAGTCCCAGTCCCACTGGGAGCTGGACGCGCATACCAAAACAGCCTGCACAGACGTCGTTTTTCCTGGCAGCGTTAATACGCTGCGTAGAATCTGCTTCGCTCTTATTAGTCTTCAGTCATCAGAGATACAAACATTGCTCTTTATGCACTGGCAGAAGCAGATGTTTCTGCTTGTGCATAATGGAGAGACTTTCCTGTGGAGAAATAGAAATAGAAATGTTTCTAAGGAGAGCTGCTTGTCATGGGGGGTGCGAGAGGAATTGCATTTTTTGGTCCTTGCAGTTAATCTTGATCTATTTTGTATGTTTAGAGTAGAGGAAAATCATTTTTAATCACTGTGGGAAATAAATAAATGTATGTTCCCTTTATCATGGGTGCATGCTGCTCTAATCAGCAGCGCTCTTGTAAAACCTTGCTGTGTCAAACCCAGTGTGTTCTGCCTTTGTTATTTGTATGCGCCAGCTTGCTTACATGCACAGGGCATTTCTGTGGAATATTATTGCAGATTTAGACATGAGACTGGAGAGTAGCTTGTCTATTTGTAGCAGAGGCATTGAGTACTGGATGCAGTGTCTCTTAGGTCTGTGGTAGAACAAACCAACTCCTTGGCGTTTTCCCCTTCTGCCCATCTTAATTCAACCCATCCTGCTAGCCTTTACCTACCTCACCTCATATGTACTGCACTGGACTACTGAGCAGATGTGAATTAGTGGCATCCCTATAGAACAGGCTAAAAGTCTGAGGACAGAAGAGGAACGGGCATGTAGAGGAAGCACATCAGGGATTTAAGAGTCGTAAGAACCCAAAGGAATAAGTCTGTAAGGATCCCTTTTGCCCCAGCCAGGTTTGGCTCCAGCACAAGCAGTGCACTGGAAAATCAGCCCTGAGGGACTCTGGGATCAGACACCCCCAGTGCTTACATGGATCATTTGAATCCATGCTTAAGATTTCAGAAAAGGGCAAGAAAATGGTGAAGGTCAGTCTGTATCATGCATACATGAGAGCTAAAATATAGTATCAATGGGCTTTGATGTATAAAGCAATAGGTAAACCCTTACACAAAAACTCTGCTTCTCTGCTGTAGTTCATTTTGAAGTACTTGTCACTGGTGCTTTCATACTGCACATGTACATCACAGCACTGTTTAATAACCACCTACTAGATTATTTTCATTCTCTTCACTATTTCTTGCACTTTTTTTCTTGTGTAACTCTGTAAGGATCCTTTACTGTTGTGCTAAGCCTAATGTTAGCATAGGAAAACTTGAGAAGCCAGATGTATTATTATGAGTTTGGCTCTATGCTTTCTACTTCAGAACAGAACTGTCATGAAAGGCATCGCAGAGGCAGTTCCTGTCCCAGGGAACTTACTGCCATGACAGGAGCTATGATGGGACATTTTGTTTGATGCTGTGCTATTATCTGTTGCCATGTTCTGGGGCCAAGTCTGCAGCTGTTGAAACTAAATATCATCAGTGTTTCAACAAAGTGGAGAAAAAAACTGCATATTTCCCACATTGTGATTCTACACCATGGTAGAAATAAAGCTCTTGCTAGTTTGAATGGATTCTGGCAATTAAATTAAACAATGCCTTAAAATACCCAGCTTTGTGTAATTTTCAATAGTGGCTAATTGTTGCAGGGGGCACTTTCTCATGTATGTGTATTTTTTCTAAGAGGATTTTGACACGGTTTCCATTATTTCAGAACTTTAAATCCTTCTAGGGCTTGACCAGAACCTCTTTCTCCTAAGGAGACTGGGATGAGCAGAAGGGAAGGGAAAAACATTGTTAACAAGGCAAAAAACCAACTTGGATAAGCAGCTAATTTCAGTTTTTTATTAAGGCTCCTTTGATCTATGAATCATGGATATATAGAACATCTTTCTTGATCTCAGGAATTTATTATTCATAAAATAGTTGAAGTCATTCTCTGTTATATTTATCTCAGTGAGCATGGTGAGGTATAAAGCAACAGAACATTTGGTGATGTGTACCAATATGCTTAGAAGAGTCCCAGTTCTTTTTGTTATTTCAGATTAGAGTCAGATGCGTACCTGCTACCGGAACATACTGTAGTTTTCTACTTAAAATCTGTGCAAGTGCTCACTGCAAGAGAGAGCACATATTCCAGCAGATCTTGGTGTCCACCTCTCAGTTGTTTCAGGAGCTGATATCATAATCTGCTTTTCCAGAACTGAGTAAAGTGAGATTTCTCTTATCTCTTCAACACAAGAAAGCAAGCATGGAGTTAGCATATAAAATATGGTTTCACTTCAGAGACTATCTGTCAAATAAACCATCTACAACTACATTTTTCTTCTGCCTGCTTGCCTTCCAACAGTCGCCTGATGGCTGGAATGTAACTGTGGGCTACCTTTTCCACGTCTTACAGTAGCAAGCTGTGAATTCTGCTCAGTAAACTTCCTGAATTTCTTACTAACTATTGATGATGTAAATGTAGCACGATGAGATGCCATCCTGGATCTTGTTCAGTCTGCAGGTTCTAGGTGGGTGATGTTGAATGGGTTGTAGTGTGGGAGGTTTCTCTCAGCAGCAAAAAGCTTGTGAGCGTTCCTGGGGCTGGCACCTCCTTCGTTGCTCTGTAGGCTTCACTGTCTGTACAGTAGCCAGGGAGATGTGAGGCTGTCTGCAGGTGAAAAAGTGTGAATTTACTGCCATGGCATTACCATTTGTTTTTTGGATGTGTTTTTCCTCAATTTTCTGTGCCAAAAACAATTGCATCTAGGAATAATGTAATGGTAAAAGCAGCCAATTCTTCCTCTGCTCACAGTTTTATTTTCTTTAAAAGTGCTTTTGTTATGCCTTAAACACCTTTAAGCTGAGGAAAATGGTACTGCCTGGTTTATAAATGCTACAGCAGCCCTGGTATGGGTTCTCTGTGCTAGCTGTGCAGGAAAAGCACAATTTGTGTCACCCTGTTATTTCCCTACAGTCTCAGTAGTGTAATGCTGGTGAGAGGGGGAGCACACACACTAGGCCTGCAGTTCCCTATAGGCAGGGTCTCCAAGACTGGGATGGAAGGTGCAGAGGAATTGCTGGCTGTCACAAAGCGGGCAGGAGTGCGATGTGGTGATGGCTGTTTCGAGGTCAACTTTTGCTTCCTTTCTTTCAGTGGAAACTGTAATTTTGGTCTTGTTCCCTGCTTAGCTGCCAGTTTTTATTAGGCTTAGAAGCATTCATTTAGAGACCTTTTTCTCTGCCAATTTTGTTTGAAACCAGCCAACAGGTTCAGAATTGAGGTGGAAGGAGTATTAACAGCACATGGATAGGCAGATGGCACAACTGCATAAGTTTCATTTCCTGAGGGAAACCAGACACAGCTTTCCATCAAAAACTTGCAGTTTTGAAACATTTAATGGGAAGTCATTCGAAGCAAACTCTATAAATTGCAGAAACTTCAACGTAATGCGTTGGTATCTGTGCATAGTTAAGTGGTGTATGAATAATACATACACTGGAGATAACTGTATCTTAAGTGACTCGCATTTTGCTGAATTTAGGGTTGCCTCTCTGCTGGCATTCCCCTTCTGTGAAATGGGAATAGCACTAACTCTTAAATCTACAGTACTGACAGAAGGCAATTTCACAAAAATGCTGTAAGAAGTGCTCCAAAAAGCCGGCAAGGAAGAAGAATTTTGTTTACAAACTAGGATTTACCTATGGTGCAGGGAAAAGGGTCAAATGAGAGGCAATAAAACAAAGATTATTCATCTGTCAACTAGAATGCTTCCATTCTGTGCATTGGATGAAGCTGGAGCCCTGTGGAAATACCAGTATGTGGTCACATAACTAAAGACACAGACATAATACATTCTTACAAGGTAGTTTAGCTAGGCTTGTATAAATAACACCAATTCTGGCATTTCCTGATGCCTGAATGCTTGGCTTTTTACTGTAATAACACTCTTCCAAGTTTCTTTGCATGTATCTCAGTATACCAGCTAGTTTCATCTCCCCTACAGAATTGCCTATCTGCATAGCGAATACAGGGACTAGCTCTGGGTAATGCAGAAGGTGAGCAGAAATTATTTGATTCTGGTTAGCATTTCCATCTCTATATTTTGTTTACATCTGTTTGAATCCACTTTGTGCCACAGTTAACATATAATCCAATTTTTTTCACTCTTCCAGGAAGTGGCCCTTTCCACTGACAACCTAGCAGGATCGTTATCCCGTGTCAGCATCACACTGAGTGCTCTGTCTTTGAATTCAGCCCATTGCATGTTCCACCTCAGGCAAAGCCTTGTCAATCAGGTGATGAATAGAGGAGAGAAAAATGGAATTCATTTTGCCCATCTGTGAAATATCCACCTGTCCACAAAGCAGTTCAAAAACCATAACTGTTCCAGTGAAATTTACAAAAATCTCTGCAAAAGTACCAGGGTCACCACCAATTTTCTGCTTTCTTATACCCAAAACACTTGAAGCAGAAGCTGTCTGCAATTCTTTTGCATTTCTTAACTGGAAGTGCATTGAAGAACATTGCACTGATATGATGAGAAATATCTGGGAAACTGCATGTCACAGGCATACAGCTGCTCTGAATACTTTTTTTTTTTTTATACTACAAAGATCATGGATTTCAGGAATGAATAACTCAGTATGCCACCTGGATTCTTATGTCAACAGTTTGCTCAAATCACGAGACATTATATGCAAAATGCAGTGAAAGAATCAATCCTTGGTAACATTCCCCTAACTGACTTTGACAAATGACACATCATCCTGAAAACATTCTCTACAATTCCTCAGTGTATCTGGAGTGCTACCGAATGTGTCTAGTCTTCCATGAGAGCTCAGATCTCCCTGGGGCTAGCAAGCCTCATCAACTTTTTAAACCTGAGTTTTGGAGATCAGCTTGCCATGAGAGGAAAGATAAATAATTTCCAGGTCTGACACAGGAAGGAGTTCTCATGTTCTTGTTCTCATCTAGGATGCAGTTACATGCCATGAGTATATGTCACAAACATAGGATTTCAGTCTTGCAAATCAATTAACTCACCTGTGGCTGAAGCCTGGATAGATTATGGAGGGGAAAATCCATATCAGTACGTCTGTAAAATCTGTAAAAGTTTTGAGAGTAGAACACATCAGATACAGCCTTTCCTACTGATGCATTAGTCGTCTCTTCTGCAGTACTAAATGTTAATTTCTGCAGTATCAAACGACGACGTAGGACTGTTCTTTGTTTATAATCCTTGTATTTTGTATCCTATGATATTGAAATAAACAAAAAGCAAAAACAAAAAACAATCCCACCAAACCACCCCACACATCAGAGAAAACAAAAGAGAACAAATCCACATAGCTACCCACTGTGGGATTGCTGACACCTGAGAACAAGAACTCTCAACATTATCTAGGCATTCTTGGAATCTCCACTTCGGTTCATCTCCATTTTCACTGTATGCACCTTCTTGTGAGCGATACTTTCTGAAACACTGAAGAACAAGAGCTGCCTTCTAAAGAACATAATTGTTCTGTTAAGAACTGTAATCACGTGCTTGAAAAGTAACCTTGCAGTCATTACCCTATCCTGCAGAGATGTAGAACAAAGTGTTGAGATTTTATTCTCCTATTGCTCTCTCTTACTTGGTTTCATCTTCTGAAAGAGATAAAGAGGAAGAAAAATGTTAAAACCTGCAATACTTTCCTGTGTTACCATATTTAAGTGAGCAAGAAGCCTCATCTTTGAACCATGATCTCAGTTACATGTGTAGATGAGAGGAATAGGTGGCAAGAATCTAGCATGAAAAGAAGTTATTCTAAGTAAAGATTCATTACAGCTGTTCTCTTCCATTGCAAAGATTATTGCAGCTGTTCTTGATTAGGGCTGTGTTGATACAGTCCTTGTCTGCTGCGTTAGTTCCTCCTTTCTTAATTCTATGTACAAGTTTCTGTACTCTGTTTTGAATGCTCACCTGAGATGCTGGTGTACTTCAAGCCGTGGATATTTCAACAGCACGTCATGCACAGTGCAATCCATGGAGAATTAAATGAAGACATTAAGAGACAAACCAGTAGGAAATGAGGTACTTTAGAGAAGAACTTCAAGTGTGACTGCTGATGTGGAAGTGCCCTAATGCAGATACTTTAAAAACATAGGCCACCTTTCAGTCCCGGGGTGTGGGACGGTGGGTCCTTTTGTCTTCTGTCACAGAACTGTGACACCACCTAATCTCTAAAAATTGTCATTATGATGTCTCTAAGCTGGTATCTAGAACAGGCTCTGGAAGTCGCTGTGCTCTACTGTTTTCTCGCACGGGCTTCTGTTTTAAAAAGAGAACAGAAAGGATATGAACTAAGAAGGAGAATATTGCAGGGGCTGAGAAAAGTTTCTTCATGGGAACTTTACAAAATTCATCATTGTCTACACATGTGAAAATGACTGCTGTTTTGCCCTTGAAACAACAGATAGGCTAAGTTATTAACTAAAGCTTTTATTAATGGGGGAAAGAGGGAATGTAGACACCTTAAGAGCCTTCTGTTCTCATTACAGAAAGAGTATCTCCTTTGTTTTTGTAATCTGTATAAGAGTAAAAGGTGCAGCTCCCAGATAAGAAGCAATATCTAGTTAAAGATGCACCATCACTTCTGCCTTTCCAGGGCATTATTTCAAATGAATAGACAGTGTCTATAAGCTCTCAGTGAGGAAAGGTCAGCCTATCAGCCACCTTGCTTGTCTTATACCAGGCATGAATCACGACCGGATTGCTGCAGCAAGTTCTGAGCATTTCACCACTTCTGTTGCCAATTAGGAGCCCATGTAGGTCCTTCAAACTGGCAATTCCACTTCATGCTGGGCTGTACATACAGTAGCAATTTCTTCCTCTCTTGTGATTCTCCATCCATGCATCTGATGTGCTTGTTTTCTTAAGTGCACAGAAGAAATACCCTGGGGAAGGAGATTGTCCCGCAGAATCCTAGGATGTGCTGATGACCAGCATTTTGATTGAACTGTCTTTCTGCTTCCTCAGAAGTCAGGCTACTAGAAGTATGGTGAATCAACTAAGACTGCAGTTTGCACACTCCTATGTAAACCATGAAGGCTGTGGGCTCTTGGGCAATGTGTGTGATGTGCCAGCTTGGCTTCCAGCAGTAGATGCATCATGTAAATTTGTTCTGTTTTTGTGGTGAGCTGCTCAGATGCTCACTGCTAAGGTTTCATAAGTAAGAGTGTGGATTAATCAGCTGTCATTTGAGACAGAGGCTGTGACATAAAATAATGGCTGCTTATTTTAAAAATGAAGCATGCTCTCTGGAATGGTGTGTTTAAGTTCACAGTGAATTAAGAAAGGCATAACACCAAAGGCGAAGGTGACATCTTGAGGCAAGGAATCAAAGCTGACAACCTCCCAGAATGAATTAAAAGAGAGGAGTAGGCGGCTCGTTGCAATACCACGGAGCAATGATAGGTGATCATGTTTGTTGATGGAAGTTGAGTAATGAGGAGCAGTCAACTGAGGAAGAGATAGAAGGCAGTGACTGCAGTGAATAGCAAAGTCTTCACAATTCACATGGAGTTTTTTCTTATTAACAAGAAAAAGGCAAAAGAAACCCCAGTCATTCCTAAACAGCAATAGGTGTGAGACTATTTCTAAAGAAATGCAGCAGTATATTGGAAGCTTTCACTATGTTTTGAAAAGGTAACTTGCACAGTGTTCCTATAAATTGGAATGAGTTTTATTTCCATGTTACACTTTGGAACTAAGACACAGAGGGGTGAGAGCATGAGATGATTTGTTTAAGGTCACACAGAGTATGACTGTTCCTAGTGTGGGCATGGTCCTTACCTAATAAGTTGAAATGACTTGTATGTCATACAGGGCTGTATGGCACTGCAGGATGCAAAGTTGATTGTCAGTCTCATAAACACACACCTAAGCTGCTTTCTTTTACTACAGATGTTCATAGTGTTTTGTTTGTTGCATTGTAGTAAAGACTATGGAGTTAAATATCACCTGAAATCACACTGCTGAAAGTTTTTTATGAACACAGTAGAAGTTGTCTGCTTGTCCTAAAGTTCTCGTATGTCTGATCTGACATTCGATCAGACATACAACAAGGTATTGACACAGAAGCAATGTCTTCATTTTACTGACGGGCTGTACCTTATATTGCTACTAACCAGCATCTTTTCATGGATGTGAATTTTCACAATAGCTTCAGAGCAGTTAGGATTTGTCCATTCAGTTAGCAGCGTAACCTATGTGATATGCAGAGCTCTCTTGAAATATAGTGAAGTGAGTTATATATGCCCTGTTGGAGGAACTGCTACATGGGACATAGCACTTGGAACTAGCTGCATCTTCTGAAGAGTTTTCCTAGGGAGACCAACAACTAGAGGAATACCAATCAATGCACTGGGTGACAGAGGCATTAATCAGAGCAGTTGCTGCTTCTATTTGTACAAGGTCTTGTCTGAGATAAATTATGCACAGAAAGAGGACTGTTAGTATTCTTCATGATGTGTAAAGGAGAAAAAAAATCCAGTCAATTCCTAAAGTTTGAAAATTATTTTGTGTTTAATAAGTTCCCTTATTAAAAATTAGTACATCCTAAATAATGCAGAGCCTTAGGACTGCTCTGTTTGAAGCGGTTCCTCTTTTGCTTGCATTTATGTGCTCAATCATAGCACTTGGTGCTAGCCATCTTTCCTACATACATGAGAGATGTTTATGTATGTGGGAGAATGTTTTCATGTGACTTTAGTAGTAATGATGTGCCTAGTTTGCATGTTCAATATAGTCTCGTACCAATACAGTGGTGTGTACAATGTTTAACAAAATATTTGTTTTTATACTTTTGTGTTAGAAGTGAAGGTGAGAGTCATCACTTGTCAAAGAGAAGGTAGCATATCTGGGGAAAGCCAGAAAGCAGGGAAGAACCATGGAAATATGAAAAACCTTGAAACGCTTAACATTGCTTTGGAGGTCATGAGGCAGCAATGCATGATTCCTTCCTTCATCCACCAGTCTGTGCTCCAGTAGAATGGAGATGGTTGTTGAACATCATCATAAAGCATAGGACAGAGCATCCAAAGAGAGAGAATTATGCCTGGGAGAGCAGCAAATCTTCTTTCAGATGAAAATGCAAGAGATGGGGAAAAGCTGTTAAACTAAGGAATATTGTGTGTAAATGCTTAATGGATTCTGCCTTGTCTTTGTCAAGAAGGTCAAAGGAGAAACATACATCTCCTCACTTCACCTTTTTCTCCCTTTCTTTCTCTGTCATCTTATCTTTTTCTCCCTTTATTTCTCTGTGCTCTCTTAAAGTGTCTAATTCATACAAGAGGGAAAAAAAGATACTGACACATAACTGACCTGAAGATAAGTTTTAAAAGGGGAGATTAAAAGATAACTGGCATAATGTGCTTCATGCTAAAGGCAACTAGGAAAAAAAATCCAGTTTTTGATGTTGTTTCTTCCTCTTTCAGTCCCACACTCAGCAGCTGCCCAGTAAAATCTTGTTGAGTAAATTCCTGAGTTCTGGGTTTTCTTCATGTTCATATACTACTGGTGTGCAGAGATCCTGGTAACTATGAACACACAATACTTCCAGTTTTCCTCAATTACTGTATTTAAATCATATTGATTATGTCGCTGTATGAATATTTGTACTCATCACTCACAAATTAGGATCAAATTCTAGTCCCCCTGTGACTTCTTGCAGTTGGGAACCTGAGGTGCATAATTCATGCATAAAAAGGTTAATATTGATTTTGATATAGGAATAATGATCTTTTTAACAGAGAGAAGTAGTGATTATAAAAGAGGGAAAGGAAGCTTTTCAATCTTCAGTAATTCATGTGATGAGTTCTGAAAAATTAAAGGAAAAATTGTCCTGAGGTGTATGTTATTTGGTAGGCCTATGAAAAGAAGGGCTCCAGCCCTAATCTTCCTACACTATGCAGATATCTAGCCCTTCAGCCTGTCATCTTATAGCATGGCTGTGTTTGTGTGGAGGAGGGCTTCCTGGTAAGCATTGGTATAGGTGATGATGACAGGCTGCAATGGCTCACAACACAAACAAGTTCAGTTTGTGTTTGTAACTGCTCCTGCCTGTAGTGTAGCTAACACACGTGGGAGATGCTCAGACAAGAAGAGAGGTGAACCATCCAAGGTCTCAGCTTTGTCTGCTGTTTCACAGCATAATTATTTCTCGCAGATGAAGGCATTTTTTTTTCATGAGGGGATAAGATGGGACTCTTTCAGACGGGCTCATTTTCTCCAGTGGAGGAGGATGTGTGTTTTTAACAAATGTAAGCAAGAGGTCACAGAAGAGGGTCACCAATAACAAGGAGTTTCAGCTATTAGTTTTTATGGTTCAGAGTAATGTCAGAACTACAGACCACCATTAACTTTCACTCCGTAATGGAGCATAATACCAGCCAGAGATGGGATGCTTGGTTAGCATATGTCAGAGTAATTACAGAATTCATATGAAAAGTACAGCTCTTAATTAGCTCTACAGTCCAGAGGAAATGAATGACAAACTATCTGTATAATTCATGACCTGCCTCTGTTAATTTGATGCTGTGATGCATGAAGTTCAACTCCCCTGTTTCCTACCAGTCATGGAAAGATTGTTTATACTGATATGCCTATGAAAGGACATAGATGTGAAGGAAGAGGATGTTGTAAACTTTGATGAGCAAAACGTTCTTAAACTATCATCCAGTGTCCCCTCTTTTAAATCGTGAGCAAAAGAGATGCTGCTTGCATAAGCAATTGTCTCCAAGATGTTCTCAGAGACTTGAGTAGAATTGAGTCAGTCCTTAAGTCAGTCTTTCTATGAAAGTGCAATCTGGTGTAACAAGTATTCACATTAAACATCCCACGCTGCTGAAGGAGACAGATGTTTTTGCAAAAGACTGAGAGCGTTGCCTTTCTGAACTCAGGTGCATCACTTTTTAACCTACTTGGCTTTATAAAGAGTGCAGAATTTTGCTGGAATCTTCTCAGTGATACAAATGAATGTTGCATCCTGCCCTGAGATAATGAACAATCTATGTTCATGTTTTCCTTTCAAGTGAGACAGAAAAGTAATAATTTGGGGTTGAAGTTACTTCACTGCTGATGAGATGCTTTTTACATAACTTTGAAAAGTGTAAGAATGTCACTGTTCATGACTGCAAATGAGAAGAATGTGAGGAAGTATAATACTCAAATGCGAGGAACTATTGATGGGAGAGAGCCTTCTGAGGAATGCATTTTTTCCTGTTTTATTTCAAGACTCCGTGGATTTTTAGTTCAGTGCCTTGTTAAACTCCTCTCCACCATCTCCTGGCATCACACCACTTCCATGGCATTCCAGCCTTACCCCAGCATCAGCTCCCATAGACCGAGAAACAATTTAAGTTTGTGTGTGCTAATTGTTCCATTTTTATTTTTGTGGGAAAAAATATAAATAAAAATCCTACATCATTTTGCTGCGAGATAATGAGGTAAAACTTATTACCCATCTGTTATACACATTTCAGGTAGCAGATTTTTATTGTGGTAACACTGCAGAGGCTCTTGAAAGCAGAGAATTGGGTTGGTTTGATGTAGCTCTCCGTGATCCACGTTGGATCTTGTCTTCTTCCAAAGGCAGTGGGAATAATTGCGTCCATCTTTTGGCACATAGTGAAGCCCCACTAATCACACTCCCTGGTGTGTTTCCCCAAGGTGTGCAGCACAGGTGCATGTGTGGACACAGGAGTGGAAGGGGATGGAAGGAAGCAGTTGGGGGATGCTGCTGAGGAGTGGCTGTCCCTTCGTGCTGCTGCTCCTTTTCCTCACCCTCTGCAGCTCCAACTCTGCCTCGGAAGGACGTTAGAAATGCAGATACATTTGTGTCACCCCTTGGATCTAATTTCATCTAAATGAATCCTCATCATGTTATAAATCACTCAGACTGTATAAACCAGTAATTAGACATTATGACTGGAGTTAGGTGTAATTAGCTGTTTAAAGGAGAGCTAATAATGCTGTTAGTGGAAATTCTCATTGTGGGGAGGGAAGGGCTATAGCTTTGAAATATATTTATAAGAAAATCCAGTTAATGCATAGAAATAGCACTCAACTGATTTTCTGTGTTTTGTTCTGTAATTCTTCAGATAAAAGATGCTCCATTTTACTGAGAGATTAGCTCTAACTTTAGCTGATGGGAAGCTGTTCCTTGTTAAGTTAATGATAACATAATTTTTCTGAGCTGTGCAGCTCACACTGCAACTACTGCTTGCTTCCAGAGTGAATTTTTTTGTCTGATCATTTTATGTTGGTTAGGAAAATGTCTGATCATGTAGTCTTGGTCCCACAGGATGAGACATTTGTATATTATATATGAAGCCTGTCTTAAAGTATGCTTTTACGTCACATATCTTGAGCCAGCCCAGAACACACTGAACAGAGGGTAACCAATCTCTCTGAAAAACCATTCTGTTTAATATGACTTTCACTGGCTGTCCTCCTCCTTCTCCTTGAAGCAAATAAATTGAAAGTGTTGCCTAGTGATGGGTAGTGCTTTTTCCAGCTGCATGTGGAAGAAATTTGGACTGTTACTGCTTTTGATTTTCTTTTTCACTTCCCCTTGTGCTAAATTTCATTTAGCAGTAAGTGATCCTCACTATTTAAAAAATATTTAAAAAACTCTCTATATAATTTCGTCCATCTGTGTATCAAATGGCTGAGAGTTGTTATATTTAACTCCCAAAGTGCCATAATTTAATTAGCCCTCGAGAGTCATATTTTCCATGGAATACTGTTAAAAAAACAAAACAAAACCCCCAAACCTCCCCTTCCAAATCTTTATAAATGAAGTTATTTCTGTTTGTTTTGAAATGTTCTTTCAGTAACTACTTGGAAAGGTCTTGGAACTCTTTGGTCAAAATGCTGAGAACATTCAGGATCAGATGCGTATGGTGGCAAGAAAGCTAAACTAAAGCTTAAAAAGATATGTGGAGAAGAAGTTGTAGGTTAGTTAAGGTTAGGAGGGACCTCAAGGGATCTCTAGTTCAACCTCTTGCTCTGACAGGGTCAGCTATGAGGTCAGACCAGGTAACGCAGGTTTGGTGCCATCTGGTCTTAAAAACCTCAAGGGCTCCTCTCTGAAGGGCTGGATCCACTGCTTGACTGTCCTGGTCATGAAAAAACTGTCTTGATTCAACTTACTGCCATCATTTCTTGTCCTACTATGGAATGGCACAGAGAGCCTGGCTCTGTTGGCTTGATGGACTCCTTGTAGGTATTGGAAGGTATTGGTTGACATTAGATCTCTTTAGCATGAAGTTCTAGAGACAAGGACTGTGTTTACTGCTCATGCTGGCTCCTCCAAACAAGAAAAATACCAAAAATGAAAAAGAGAAAAACCTTTTCCAAAGGAAGGTTAGGTGAGGAATGTACCCACAGAAGCTCACAACTGTTTTTGAATAGCATCCAAAGATTTATCAAACTTTCTAAGTTTTGTGCAAAGTAATAGCTTAAAAATAGCAGCACTAGAGAAAAGGAAAACACTTGTAGCAAGCTTGGAAAGATCAATGATAGTGTTTCCTATGATAAAGAGCTAACAAGTCTCCTAAGGGCTTGGAGACAGAAATAAATATTTCAGCTGTAGGATCTTAGGAGCTGGGACCATATTTTATTCAGTTTAATGGGAGTGAGGGCTTGAACTACTGTGATACAAATTATAGTATTAGTAGAATCTGTACTTCCTAAAGTAAATTGTACCATGAGTTTGACAAGGACAGCGTGATTAATTCATTAAAATTAAAGCAAGGATTAGTTCAAACTCTCAATCTTCACTGACATGGTTTTTGGGTGTTTTTTGACATACAAACTCTGCCATTAGAGTTCTCAAGTTCTTTCAAATACAGTTGTGAGATTAAGTTGTGGGCCTTTTTGCAGCTCCATCATCTGGCTTCTTGAAGGTAGGGATGCAAGCAAAGGGGAAGAAAAACAAAGTTTCCTTCTGCCAAAATGGAAGGGGCAAGTCTATGCAATTCCTTTAGGCAGCTTGTGCTTTCTTCTCTCTTAGCAAACTCTGTCCGTAGTAGAATGATAGGAGGGACATTGAGCGGCTCGAGTGTCATCAGGAAATCTACATGAAGTGGAAGAACTTTATTTAAAATCAAGCAGGAATGTGGTGTTGGTTTTTTCATTTGTTCCCCTCCTCCCTCCCGGGAAATAGCATTGGGCTTTAATTTGGGTTAATTGAGAAATAGTTTTTTTCTTTTTTTCCTTGCATTACATTAATGATTTATTTCACACAGAATCCCATTTAGTTTCACAGTGAAAAAACCTCTGATGTGGATCTTAGTCTAGTTTCAGAAGAAAGAACTGAAGGGTGGTTTGTTTCCGTCTCTTGCTGAAGATGTGTTGTTTAGCCCATGAAGTCTGACTGGTAATCCAGCCACTTCAGGCTCCATCAGTGAGCTGTTTTCTCCTGAAGCCCATCGGGAAGGAAATTTCTCTCTTATCCTCTGTGTTCCGAAGCTGTTCTGTCCAGTCTTTACGGTTTGCCTTTTTGTCTTTGCTATTTCTTTCTTGATGGAGAGTACACCAAGCAAAAGGCAGGAGAGACAAATTTGTCCTGAAGCTTCTTCAGCAGAATTCCTGCTCCTTATCTGCAGTTTTTGAATAACAGCTGCAGCTAGCCAGAAGTCCTTGGCATAAACAAGAATTAACTGAAGTCACATACTTTGTTTGGGACTCTGAAGGGAGAGTTGACATGCCTTGGCTGCCAGGAACTACCACAGCATCAGATTCAGCAACTCACTGAAGCTAGTTTTTTGGGCAGGGATTCCAGAGACATTACAGAAGGATACAGGCCCTTTTTTTTTTAAGATTAAAGATATGACATGTTGAACAAATGCTTCCTGGCCTTAAAAGTAAATTCATTTTTTAATGAAAATGTGAGGACAATAGATAGTAGGGCAGGAGGTTGAGCTGACTTTTGTAAAAAGTGTGGAGCTGGGAGAATTTCAGGACAAAGTAGAAATATGTTGGTACTGTGGAAGAGTTCTTTTATATTTTAATCATACATAGAAATGGGATTCATTTTCAAGCAAAAGCTATATCAAACCTAAAATCATAATCTCTTTAAAACATAAACACTGAACAGCAACCAGAAAAAATGACTGAGCCTCTTCTATTTATGTTTTTTTAAAAATCAATTTAAATACCATCTGTCTGTTTTTGCAAAGCAGTGAAGAGGAACCAGTACGGAAACACCAGCAGTGTTTGGTACACTTTCTGAACAGCCTATAGCTGCAGACTAAAGATAGTGCCATGTTCCCTCTATATCAGGCAGTCAATTTTTCCAGGTGTACCAGCAAGGGGACGGCGAGGATCGGTGTGTGACCACCTGGCTGGAAGGACGAGTGGCCTGGTGCTCCCAGGGACACGTGGCAGCCCCATGGCTTGCCCTGCCTAGGGCTGCTGGCTGGGGCGGTCTGAGCGCTCAGTGCAGCCAGCACTGCTGCCTTCTGCAGTCGGCATTGCGAGCAGCTGAGGCAGGAGAGTAACTCATGCCCTCCTCTTGGGCCTTTTGTGATTTCCCTTCTATTTCCTCGGCTGGCTGTTTCACTAATGGAATGAATCTCTCATTCTACCATTTCTGCTCTCTAGAGGAGAGAAGCAGCTGAGTAGTAAGCAGCGAATGCTTGGAGGTAGGCCCAGCCAGCAAGCTGAGCCACTTCTCATTTAGCCAGTATGGGATTTACTGCACCTCTGAGCTCCCACCCGGAGGGTGGGGATGCAGAGCACTGAGCGCTCGAGATTGCAGCTGCAGGAGGAAGCTGAAGGGAACCCAAGAACTACTTGCAGGTCTTTTGGCACTAAGGCTTGTCTAACTGCGCAGAAATTATTCATCCCCAAAGTTTTGGTCAAATAAGGAGCCTGGTCAAATTTACTGTGACTGATGTGCCAGCGGTCAGTTCTGTGCTTAGCATGAGAAAACCACTGACGAAGCTTTCCAGTAAATGAAAACAAACCTTGTTCTGGAAAGAAGTAAAGCCAGTGCTTCTCATCATTAGAAAAATCAATTGTTATTTTATAGTCTGAAGACATTAAATTGTGAGCGGGGTATTAAACAAACTTTATCAAAAGTGAAAAGGAGGAGAGCTAGAAATTGTTCTTCAAAACAGCCTTGCTCAGCTCTCCTCTAATTTGCAAGGAAATAGGAATACCAAAGTACTGAAATGCTGTTGTTGGTGTAATTTCAAACACATATTTAATGTAAATATTTAATTTAAAGAGGTTCAACAGAAGCAGAAATCAATCAATCAAACATAAAACAAAAAGCAACAGGTGTCAACATTTTATAGGCACTGTTAGGCAAGCAGCTTTGCCACAGATTAAGAAAGGTGGGCATTTAAAATTAAATGGGATATTTCTTAAACCAATATTTTAATTTAAGTCTCACAAGTACCCCGAACAAACAAGAAAAGAACAAACCCAAACTTCTTTGGTAGCATATTGGAGAGAGGAAATTAGAGAAGAGGGGAATGTAGGAAGAAAACCTGTGCTCAATACCAGTCCCCAAGCCTGCTTTTCAGGTATCCCAAATAATAGTTTCTACAAATTCTTGAGGGGAATAGACATGGTATAAGCAGTAGAGGCTCACTGTACACTTCCAGGACATTAATTTGTTCATATTGCTTTGTGCTTCAGAATAAATAATTATGTTTACTTTCAATTATATAAAGCCTTTTCCTATCAACACTACCTGACTGCACATGAATCAATTCCTTCAGGTCCCTGTTTTTTTTTTTTTTCCTCGTTTCTGAATTGCATACAGTCTTTCAGCTCCTCTGTGATAATGAATAATGATAATGATGATAATGAAATGGAGTGCTTACAACAGGCTAGAGAAGGAGGAAAGTGATGTGATTGGAAGGGCGCTATATAAAACTCATTTCTTTTTAGGTTTTTATTGTGCAGATGAATTTTTGCATCTAATTTGCCATCTTTCTCTGCTCCTGCATTTCTTTCACTGGTGCAGTTTCCTCCACATCTCTCCCATTAAGCTTCATAATTGGCTTTATAATTGTTGTGGTTTCCTGTATGATGAACAATGTTTTTTTCAACTTAATCTCCTTGTGTTTCCACCTGTATCAGTGATATTTCTTCAGTGTACTCTTGTCATTGACTTTTATTCCAGTTTTCCACGTCAAGATAATCTGCTAGCTAGTAAAACTTCTATGGATGATGCTTGTTTCTACTGCAGAAATGTTTTTCATGCAGCACGATGAGGCATTTTGCTCCCCACGGCATGGTGCTGCCACCAGCCTTGCTGAGGTTCCCTGCTGAATCCATCCCATCCAACATGAAACCACAAAGGCAACCTCCTTCTCCCTGCAAGTTACTCAAACCATCTGTCTGCCACTTTCTCATAGCAAGAACAACAGCAATGTCAACAGGCTAAATAAGTCTGTAAATCTTTAAGACTAATTTCATCTCTGGGTTTTCAGATTTTTGGCTGGTATTTTCATCTCGTTGCCATTATTCAACCCTCCCCTTCAGCCTCAGCTGCTTTTGCTGCCATTCCATCAGACATCAGGCTGGGAAAGAAGGAGGCAATTATTAGAACAGAAATGATGTAGTTAAACATGTTACAAGACATCACACTGTGACTACATCAGCCATTGAAGCTTCTCTTTCTAATTAGCTTGAATAATTAATAGCTACCTCGGAGCAAGTTTGAGATTAATTCATTCCCACCAAAGTTGCTGTCCAAAATACTCTTTTGACCAAATATTCAAGGTACTTCATTGGACCTTGAAAGTAGTCTAGGAAAGTATTATTAGCTGCAGTGCAAATAGTGGTAAAGTTTGTAATTTTGTCGCTCTTTTTTCCTCTGCTTTCATGTGCTTTTTGGTGTTGTCTGGGAAAAAGGAGAAAAAACAAAACTCTCACTATAAGGCTGTATTAATTTCTATTTCCTACATTACCCTGCTGAATAATTCAAAATGGCATAGCCATATCTTCATTAATATCTTAATGAAGGGAGGAAAAAATAACTGAGTTCTTACTTTGGCCCTTCAAGTGGACAAACCATAGGTTTTTAGTCACCTATTAACTTATTTATCCAAACGTGCAAAGTGAAGAAATGAAAACAGACCTCAGGCGACCTCAATGGGACACCACTGATTTTATCAGAAGTGTGATTTATTCTGTAGTCCTGTGTTATGTAGAGTACTGGTCAATTGCATCAACAGTGATAGCTAGAAATTCCTGCTTATAGCATTCCAAAAATTGAGTGATAAGGTACTAGATCTGCTGTTCCCAAATAGAGCTGTCCTACAGGTTCATTCTCTCCTTAGAACATGAGCCTAGACTCTTTTTCTACTGCAGTACAGGGGTTTCCTGTGTATTTTTTTCCAGGGACAACAGTTTTTCTTTGACTCTTGAAACATAAATTAATTGCAGATCCACATGGCAGCTTTCTCACTCGTAATGCCTTTAAAGCTGCACTGGTAATATATGCATGAGACCTTTTTACCAATGTTTTTGTTTTAGGAGTTTTACTTCCACCCAGTCTATCAAACAAGAAAGATGAGCAGAGTTCCAAATCCTCTGAGGATTACATCACTGAAAATGATGAGGCTTTGGGGAGACTGCCTGCCCTTATCCCCTAAAATCTGTCTTGGGAGGATTTTCGTAATCTCTCTGAAATCCTGGATTTCCAGAACTCTTCACAGAACTCGGTAAAACCTCTCCTTTTCAAGAGCTGCACAGACTGGCAGTCACGTTGCTCTGCTGCGATCTGGCTTTATGCTGTTAATAGTTTCCCTACACCATCATGCATTTTTAAAAGTCTTTCTAAAGGCAGAACGATCACATGAAACAAATACGTATAAAATCTACTTTGAAGTGTCTGGTGTCTAGTTTTCAATTCGGCTCTTTATTTGGAGGTGGCAGTAGACATTTTGTTTAAGAATACAGGAAGAAAAAGGGTTGTAGGCAGAAGTAAAATCTTTTAATAGATCAAATGGCAAAGTGGGAAAAAATGAGTCTAATGTACCCAGGAACTTGTCTGAAGAAGGGATGTTAACAATAAGTTGTATAACTGTAAGCTTTTCTAATTTGTCCAAATAAATCAGCTGATCTGATACAGCTACTTGCAAACTCTGCCCTTAGTGTAAAGGAGAAATGAAAATCTTACAGCCTGTTGAATATCTGCAGTTCCTTTGGGAGGATCGAGGCTTTTTATGTAAAAAATCTAATTATTATGTTAATCACTATTCAAATGGCATGTAGTAAACTACAGAGCTCCAATTGCAAAGTAACAACAGGAAGATATCAATCATCAGGTTTGGTTCTGGAATAAATGAATGTTCATGGTTTATTGAAAGCAAACAGTCTCTCCAAGGGAAAAATGCCTTGAAAATCGATGAGGTCATTGCAATTATAATTCAGTGTTTTGATAAAACTGAAAATTATCCAGATAAAATTCTTGTCGGTAACGACAGAGAAACATGAATGGTTGCACAGAGATTTCTGTGTGATTGTTCATATACGTGCGTTTCTCTGTAAGTATGTATATGTTTAATCTCTTTGTTTTGCTCACAGAGAAATAAGAAATGTTTTTAGCAATGGAAAAGACAGCTTAGAGTCAAAGGATGATTAAAAAAGATTCTTTTCTTGATAGTGCTATTGTGTTAGGGTGGGAAGAGATAGAGAGCCTTCAGAGCCTGCATCATCATGACGCTGCAGCACACAGGCAGTAACAAGTCTAAAAATAACAGCGTATGGGCGAAGTCAAAGAACACAAGGCTGCATCTCTGCAAGATGCTGAGCAGCTCCTGAGCGTTTGGTACCTGGTGGTGCTGAGCTCCTGAACAGTGACACCGGGGTCCTGGTTGTCCACCTCACTTTGATTTCACCTTCATCTTGCACAAATGTTGGAGGTGAAACAGTGAGACAGGCTGGGCTGAGCAAGAAAGTTAGACCTGTACAAAGTAATACAGCAAATTGAAAGCAGAGGGGTTATTGTGGTCTCGAATTGTTGTAAGGAGTTATCTGCAAACATCAAGCATCGAGAGAATAGCCCAGCACTTGGAGCATAGGGATATAATTTGGGAGAAGAAAATCTGAAGACTCCCAATAGATTTCTCATAACTTTAGAGCAGCAACTGCATTGCATGAGGATCATATTTTTAATTCTGAGGTGGAAAAATCTCTTTTTATATACTCCTATGGAGGAATAAGCACTTTCCAAACCTGCTAAGACAAAGGTATGACATGTTGCAGGGACAGTGTAAGCACACTGGAAGTTCATCAGATTTGATATCTACATCACAGCTGTGACTTTGGGTTTCCATAGCATGTAACTGGTGAAAATTTGTCTGTGCCCTTCATCTATACCAACAATAATAAAGTGCTTTTTGCTTATCTAGAACTGCTTACCATGGTACAGCTGCTGCATTTCAGGTGCAGGATGAGCTGCTGGGGATGTGATGGGGTTCCTGGTGTCACATTTCCATTGTGGTGAAGGACACGGCCAGGGACTTTATTTGTAGCAGGGTAGGATTGACCTCTGTTCTCAACGTACATTTAGAAGTAACAGTGAACAGATGGTGAATGTGGAAGACACAGCTGACATCAGTTGCTAAGTGGGCTGTCTCGAGGAGGAGCCTTGTTACATCTGCTCTGCATATAAACTGTGTGGCACAGGAAGGTAATTGTGGATCACATTTCCCTGAAAACTTTTCTTGGTCCCTATTTGGGAGAAAAGTCAGATTCAGCGTGCCAAACAGGACTGATCTTCATTATCTTCTACAAGTAATTAAGAAAACCTTTCCTCGTCAAGGTCAGGACTCAGCCAGCAGCTCAGAGATGTGTTACAGGACATTTGTTTCTGAGACTGCTGTTTTTCTGCTGAGATGGACACAACTTTGTTGTATGTCAGCAGATACACTGACAATCCCACACCGTTTACCCACAGAGGGAGCTATTTCCTGTGTTCTGGCTTTATTCCATTTCACACAGTTATTTAATTTCATGTCATTTCAATTAATGCTTGCAGGCATATGGTGACATAGATTGAAGGATGATTGAAAAGACTAGAAGCACACTAGGGAACAGAGAATTAATTGGAGACATTGGTAGGTTCCGTGTTTGCTAAAGGATACACCTTTGTCCAAATACAGTCAGGAGACCTTGAGCCAAATTGAAGATGACAAATTCAAAAGCCAATGAGGAAAATGCACTTAATACAGCATATAAATAACTCGTGCTTCTTGGAAGAAGCACTGAATTAAACGACATAAGGACCTAGAATTACATAAAAGAGGAAGCAAAAATATGCCTCTCTAAAAGCTCCTTCTTCAATTCGACTCAGGGAGTATTAAAGCACAGACTTCTAGCTCATGAAAGCCTTGATTTAGTCAACTGCTTGAGCATGCACCAGTATTTTAAGCTCTAAAGTAATTCCACTGACTCCATTAGCATCCCATGCTTACTTGAAGTAAGGCACACGTGGAGGAGTTTCATTAGATGTTAGCCTAAGAAAGCTGTTAATTATATGGGTTTCTCTGAGAGCTCTTTTGGAATTTGTTCTGGTGTGTTGCTTTTTTCTTGTAGTGCTCCATAGGACTGCAAGGAGACCTGAATGCATTTGTGGAGTTTGTTAGCCTTACTAAACTATATCTAACATAGAAGTCAAAGAACTGAAAAGTACCATCAGTACCTTTGGTTGTATTAATGGTAGACTTGAAGAACAAAGATTTAGAATCGGTGCAGGTAATGATGCTTAAAATAGAAACAACTTATATCAAATGATTTAGTGTCAGGCTAAAAATATTTAGGTTCACATTCAGGAAATTTATGAAAATTAGGTGGAGAAGTGAGAATGGACCTTTGGTATCTTCACAGACTTTGTTTAAAATGCTATTAAATCAGCAACAAAGTTTATGTTCATTGGCTTTAAATCTTTGCATGCTGCTGCTAGGCTTCCTTTTTGCTGAATTTCAGAAAGAAACCAATGGTCATCAGCATCACTTTGTGCTGAGGGGTTCTTCTTCTCTATGGCCCTCTGCTCCCATTACACATCTTGTAAAGAAAACTTCCACTGCCATCAAAGATGCTGATCTCTCTCTGGAGTAGCTAAAGGGAACCTGGGTCTATAAAGAACTTTAGCACCTGCTGATCTTCTAATTCTACATTGATAACTTTTCTGTGCATATTTATGATACAGCTTTGTGTAGAGAAGGTATATTGTGCCATCTCATATATTGGTAATTTCTGTGGATTAATTTAATTAGACTTGTGTAGCATCCTGTGTGCTTGGAGCCAACTGCATCCTCTTTCTACCTTCAGCATCATCAAAATGGGGTACTGATCAGTGCCAGGGCAGGAAAATGACCTTTGCCATGTATTTGTTCATCTTTGCAAAGCCTTTCAGTAAAGTACAATAACATTCAGTGTCTGTAACATGAAAAAGATCACTGAGGAGGAACATAGTATCCTATTACCTTTTTCTTATGGCAGTCATTACAAAATCAGTCACATGCCACAAAAGGGGCGCATCACAATTCATCAATTTCATTGTGTATCAGTAATAAATTTAATGTTCTTTTTACAAGAAATTCCATTAGATTTTTATGTGATGCAGAAATATATGGATTCTATTAAACCCAAAAGAAACCTTAGCACTCCTTTAAAAAGGACTTACCTTAGAAAGAAACACCGTGTGATCTGAATATATTCCTCCAACTTAATTTTCCTTTTCAGCATTCATTTTTATAATGCAAGCTTTACTCTATTAAGCTACTAGATAAAAAAGGAGCAAACGGCCTGGCCACATTTTCCTCTAACAAAGGATACATTTAGCTAGCTCAATTACTAGTGGAAGCCTTAGATAGAACTACAAAAAGGAGGATGACAGAACGATTTATTTTTACAATAAAACTATTAATTCTTGCGCCCTCCCCTCCTTATAATATTCCGATGCTTAACACTACATTAATGAGACACTTTTAAAATAATTATGGTTGCTTTTGTTCCAGCTTTTCCTGATTTTTCGATGTGGCCTTAGAATTAACTGTCCTTGGCCAGAGTTAAATGTTCCCCTTAATTGGGCTGAAACTGTCGGCTTTTTACAATTTCCTGCAACATCTTGTGCTATATTTGTTACCATTTGGATTTAGGGTGAAGAAAGAAGAAAACACCATTTCACAATGCTCCTCTCTTCAGATAATTTAACCAATCTAAAATCTGTAGCATCATCACTGGAGACTGCAGTCTGAAGCTCAGCATATGGCCACCCGACTGCTTTTCATCACAATTTTTGCACACAATATAATTTACCTTTTTATAGCAGGCAAAAGTACACAAGATACAACTCTTAATTCAAGTAATTCATTAGCAACAGGCTGTGTTGATCCTGGAACTAAGCACAGCAGTTACCCAAGAGGTTTTTATATTTCCTCTTGAACAGCTCTGTGAAGGAGCAGGTTATTCATGCAGCTGGTGGCCAGCTGGGAGCATTTCATCTTTGGGTTCTGGTCAGCTCTTGAGTGAGGGCTGTGCCTGGTCTCCCTTGTTTGTGCTCTGTGACAGAGTGGGCTGATGCTGAACCCAGCCAGTTTGCGGGCTCAAAAAGATAAAGGAATAAATGGACCAAAGCAGCTGAATTCTCTTTTAATTTTTAGCCTGCCTCCTTCCACTCAGTGCAGGGAACAGAGCGCTTTGTAATTCAGCTCACCGACTTCACTTGTGGCGTTTCCTTCATCACTATGCATGTTGTGAGCTGTGACTGGTCTTTGATATGGTTATGAAATGGCCTTTTGAATTACGTCTCTCTCTTTCTGTCTGAAATTTATACCATTACCCCCTTATGCATATTAAGAGAAAACCGGTCTTTTGTTTCAGCACAAAAAGTGATCTTCTGAACATAGGTGAGAAATTCCTCTGGTTCTTCATGGTTCGGTTCCCCTGTGAACTTTATGAGCTGCATACCAGCACGATAATTCCAGCCCCAGCTCTTTCAGATATGTTGCATGGGCATCAGACCTTTCTCTTCGGTGTGCAAGAGAAATTCTGTTGCCTTTGTTGTACATTGCACATCCAAAGCCGGGCAGTAGCTCTGTTCCCCACCAACCTTACTGTGCACCTGAAGCTCTGTGCTGCTGCACGTGGCTCTTCAAGAAGCAGGTGTTGTTTTCTTCTGCTTCGAGGTCTGGCTCAATGAAGAGAGTTGCTTAAGGATATAAACCTCCCACTGGAAATACGGTCTACTGCTCTCTTTCATAAGGAACAATTCCTTCAGCAGTCCCAGAAAAATCTGATGTATTTGCATTCATACAAATGAATGTATTTTGCATTCATACATTTAAGAAGTGTTGGAGCTCAAGGATCTTTAAGATCCCATCCAACCTAAGCCCATGTATTGACTCTATGATTGTTTCACATAACGACTGATGTCGTGCAGCCCAGGGACAGGACGGAGGTAATTCCACAACCTGTGGAGCAGTGCATGGTGGCAAAGCCCTGAAAGAAAGCCAGGGTTTGTGCTCTGGAGGAAATAAAAATGACAAAAGAATAATAATTAAAAAAAAAATATTTGGCTTGTTTTAGGAGAATAAATAGCTTATTCGGATAATCCATTTGGGATTTGAAAGGATTTTTTTGGTTGAAAAAAGTGATTAGGAATGTTATTCGAATTCCCTAAGTGGGAATACATTAGATGGATGAGGCTGTGTGCGTGGAAAGACAAAGGCCTGCTCTGATGCTTCGACTGAATGCAAAAGGGAAGATTTCAAATTAAACGGAGACAGTAGGAAGCAATTGCTCTGAAGGCATGGAGGGGTTCCCTGGGGTTGCCCTGGCAGAAGGGAACAAAGGTTTATAGGTTTCATAATGCAGTGTTTATGTGCAGTTCTCACTTTGCTGCATCACTCATCTGAGAGCTGTGCAGCTGTGCGCTGTGACAAAGGCACCGCAGCTGTAATTTTGTGCTGGACAAAATGTGGTTTTCATTACCAAGGCTGGTAAGAAAGGATAATAGAGACTTTCCTGACTTTTCTATCAATCTGTGGAGACTGCTCAGGTCTTGAAAAAAATCACAAGAGTCACTTGCTTCACTGCCTAAGGCCACGTGCTCCAGTTGCTGCAGGGTAGAGATTAATATTTAAAGACAAATCACTCAGAAACTGAAGAAAAAATTAATGGTCATCTTTGGCCTGCCATGTTCAGGGTTTGGTAGAGTGTAATTCTTAATAAGAAGAAAGCTTAGCCAGATACTTAAATCCCGTGTTGTCCAATGAATCATTCAATGATGAAATATTCTGAAATCATTATAATTTTTAAGAATTAATCAAACATTAAACTTTTTGTACTACTTAATGTAACAGTGGAGGATACTTTTAAAAACTGTAGACTTCATTCACTGAAACTAAACTACTGTTTGAAATCAAGTGCATGAATCTCCTCCTGAGGGACATCTGACCTGTATTCATTTTCTGCTACTGGAATAACTTTAAAGTGCATTGTTCTGCCATTGTTAATTTTGGCTTTGATGTTGGGAAACCTTGTAATGTTCGGTTCTGAGGTACAGGAGGGGTCGGAAACTGTTTTAGCACTGAGAATTTTGCTGACTCTTCCTGTTTTATTTGTGTCCTCTTGGACAGCTCTTATAAATATTTATTTTACTGACATCCCCCAGGAAACTCAGTTCTGCACAGTACCTAAGAGATGGTCTGGATCAGAAGAGAGGAGTAAATATCCATACTCACCTGATTGACTCCTGCACAATACATAATCATTTTTGTTGATGTGGTGACAATCTGGTTGATACAATGGGCCTGTGAAATCTACATGTTCTTTGTGTACGATGGCCTTATCCAACAAGAATTAATTTCATCTGGTGTGCTCTCTTTCTGCTTTTGTACATTGTCTGTCTGCATGCAGCTTCTCAGTAACGTATGTTGATAAAAGTATGCACTGCTGTGTACAGTTGAAAATGTGACATGAAAAATGCTAGTTTTTATTAGAAAAATGCAATGATTATGTTATATTTCAATACTATTTTCTGTCTCATGTGAGGTTATATGGGTGCAATCAGGAATGGTTGTCTCTTCAGGTATGTTCACAGAAGATCAATAACTCATTGATCAAAGTGATAAGAGAATTACTATTAGATTTCATGAAGTCATTAATTAGCAAACCACCAGTAGTGCTTACTGAATCACTGGGGTATTATTCCTTAATTATATGCCTAACTAAGCATACCCACTGCTCTAATTAGTGGAAAATGAGTTAAAAATATACAGGATATGGCCTACTTCTGTTCCTAGCTACAGCTTAATTCATTTTCTTTAATTTCCAGATATTATATCAACATTATAAAATATTCAATGTGTGTATTTCGTAGCTCTGGTACCATTAGTGTCAATTTTTTTGATGAAGCTTAACTGATCTAGAAGCAAGTTTAGAAATTAACATATTGCTTACAAAGTCTGCCATTTGAAAAAATTCTTTCATCATAAACAAGGCAGATTAATTTCGTGTGTTTATGTTAAAATACGGTTAAATGCCAACGGGAAAGATATTCAAGAAGACCAGGGGTACAGTGGAGAACCCCTTTTTAGTAAAAGACTCTTCATTCCTTCTACAGCAGGCAACATCCATGGAGGACGCAGCAGCAGAGATTGTGTTAGGTTTTAAATTACACTTGTTAGCTGAAAAATGTGTGGGATAAATTCTTTTTCATCAACGGATTTAGCTGTGATCAGTCAGTAGCTTTAAGCAGAATCTTACACTGTCTGCATCGATGCGCTCCAGGTGTGAAGGAGACTAAAGTCTGAATTCTGCTTAGCTCACTTATGTTTGTTATAAAGTTTTTGGTTTGGCTTGCATCTATTTGCAACCAGTAGGAGTTTCAGGTGGTCATAGTGCAGAAGTTCAAGGCGTCATCTAGGTTGTGCCTCCACTTGCTGTCCTGTCCAATAAGAGCGCCCGTGGTTTGGGCAATGTTCTCAGTGACTTTGGCCAGAAGTTATCTTGGAAATGTGAAGTGTTACGAGGGAAAAAAAAAAAAAAAAAAAAGGAAGCAAAATCCATTTCAGGCTGCTAAAACCAATGAAACACCTCTGACTGCAGAAGCTGTGGATCCCTGGATGCTAGGAGCAGTGTCACGCTGCGTGTGCCTCGCTCTTGTTCTCTCCAGCACTCACTGCTGGAGACAGGCTGCTGTGCTGCAAGGCCCTTTGATCTGACCTGGTCCGGACACCTCCATGTAATTAGTGCTTGTCACAGCCTGCAGCCGTCTGTGTGATCCACCGCGTTCCTCTTGCTGCCTCTTGGCTAACAGGTGGTCTCTTGCTCTCGTCTCAAATAGCATACATTAGTGTCTGTGCTGAAATCATACTTCAGGCACTGAAGTTAAAGACTTCCTTCACCTACATCAGCCTGCGATTTGGATCAGAAGCATCAGTGGCATAAGGGCACTTTTTTCATAAAAGAGTTTTTGAATGGCTATATGAAAGCTGTCAGCTATAAAATTAGAATGGATAATATAGATAAAAACCTACTTTGCATATTTTTTCAAGCTTTCTTTACCAAAATTTGCATTTTATGCTTTCCTCTGCCACACATATTTTTGTTTTACGTATTTAGATTATCATTGCTGAGTTTTGTCTTGTGTGGGTATGTAGTAACTCGTCTTCAGTTTGAAGTCTTCTGCTCTCTTAAAAGATGTGTTGTATGGCAGGTTTGATACAACATCTAACTTCTACACAGACAAAAACCACTTTTAGAACTGCACATCCTCAACAGAAGGGTACAATGTAGCTATTTATACAGAAATCTACGGCAATTAAGACAAAACAATCTTGACAGCATGGAATTAAACATGACAATAAGAAATGAAATAAAATCTTTAAGTATCAGTACAGAGGGAGAGTGAGAGACGTGCTGGAAATTTGTTCAGCAGGAATTGGTGTAGTCAGCTTGAATGAGGAATATAAAACCAATGATGTGTGGATACCCCTGCCTGAACAGCACATAATTCCTGCAGAAGGAAAAAAGGTTTTACAGAGTCCTGGTTAGCCCTCCGATGATCACAGCAATAAAATCAGTTCTAGGTTGATTCCACTGGGCATCTTCTAGTGCATATCGCCAGGACAGGCCATGGAAATGACTTGCTTGTGAATGCTTTATTATCCTCTCTTCTCCTCCACCTCTGTGTGTTTTCAGGGCTTTCTTCCCACAACAGGAGACTTCAGCAGATGCATCAAAATCCAGTGCTGGACTAGCACTGGGAGTTGTGCAGCAGTCTCATTGTAAAGGTTCTGTATGGAGGAACAGAACAACAAGTTAAGCCTGAGATCAGAGAGCAAGTGGTCCCTTCAGAGCGTGAACAAGACCCTGTGCTTTGTTCAGCCCTGCCCTGAGCAGGGGTTTGGCACTGTATCATCTCCAGAGGTCCCTTCTGACCTCTGCTGTTCTGTTATTCTGTAAAATTAGATCTGTTGGCGTGCATCTCAAAGTGAGTTTTCTCGGTATGGCAGAACATCTCTCAGTAGGAGTTCAGAAAGTATTCAGGCTCCTCTAGAGAAGTCAGTCACTCATAGCAAATGTCTTTATATACATGGGAAATGCCTGTGGGGAGATAGACAACTCTGTTATTATCTGCTGGCAATAACACATTGCTGCAAATAGTTTCATTGCCATCAGTCACATTTCCCTTGAGTGTACCCAAAGTCTGGGATATCCAGGAGATGACAAATGTACTGGTGTGGAAGCAAACTTCCTCAATAACGTTAACTTCTGACACTTAAGAGTAGTGCATTGAATGTACATCTGTGCTTCCACCCTTACAAAAGCCATTCCAGAGAACATAACAAACTTTCTGCACAAGTCCTTTTGTCCCATTAACTAGATCTTGGCTTTCCCGATAGTCTTGAGTCATACAGATCTGATATATAGCAGGAAGCTTACATAGCACAGGAACTTCCTAAATTAGTAGTGCGTGACATATTTCACTCACATTTCACATTGGCTTAAAAGCCTCTCTAGAATATCTGATACATTATGTATGACATGACAAAGCCCCAAGTCCTTTCCATTGTATGGCTGTCATAAAAGTTCCCAATTTGCAAATTCCCAGTGGTACAGACCCTGCTCCCTCTGCACAGGCCTGGCCTAAAAACCCCAACAGGTTAAGCTCATAAACTTAGATCCAAATTCCATTTGTCACCTTCTGACCAATTGGCCTTGTAGCTTTACTTGAAATTCTGGTCACTTAACTGTTATAAACAAGTATAACCCAGAATGCCTTGAAATCTGGAGATCTGTAAAGCATTGCCCCAAGCTGCCTACCCTCAAGCATCAAAAGAGCCACTTTAAAGTCTGAACCCCAAGCATTCTTATGTACGTACCCATGAATTTCAGGTTTATTGAAGAAGGTTGTTGCCAAGAAATCCTGAAGGGAGTCTCTGGAACCGAGCAGAATCCCTGGGTAACTCCAGCTTCAAGAACCTCTTAAATGAACATTTTATAGAGGAATATATATCTCCTTAATGTTGCAAGTTCCTCCCAGAATGCATTTGCTTTTGCGAGCTGACTCCTAAAAGCATTTGCAACAAAACCTACAATATACATAACAGCAACAAAGCCACCCAAATGACTGACTAAAGAAACGAGAACAGTAAACAAATGCATTACTTATGTGCTGAGGTTTTGCAGCTTGCCACACAGAACAAGCTTACAGAGCCTTACGTGGCTCATCTAATGCAAGTAGATAAAAGTGAGAAGTTTTTACAGAGAAGCTCATAGCTCTTAGAGCTTTTTAATAGGCTGAAGTTCTTGGGTTGAAGCTATTTAAAGCAGTCTTTAAATCTGCTTGAATAACACGCTTTATAAAATTTCACCGTAAATTAAAATGTCACTTCTGATATTAAAAAGAGTTGAAAGGATATTTAAAAACATGTGGCCAGCACCTTTATAACTCATATGAAAGCAGATGTCTGAAAACTTCAGGAGATGACTGAGCAGTTTGACCCCTTACTTTGCTCACCTTTGAATGGTAGTTTGCTTACTTTTGAACGCCAGAAAAGAGCACATGATGCAGGTATGAAGATACTGACGTTGCTATCTGTGCTGAAACATTTCCAGTGCAGACATCCCGTACTTGCTGCTATTCATCTCAGAAGACCTTGGGATACCTTTTCTTTCACATGGTTTTATTAACAGATTTCTTCTGAGTATTCATCTGGTGAAGTGCCTTGAAAAATCCTCAATGTTTTTTTTTGGACTCAAGCACTCTGTAATGGCTTTTAATTGTGTGACGCATTTGGAAGAGCTGATGAGCAACTTTCATTCAGAAAATTGCCCTTTGTATTTCATGGAATAAAGCAAAGAGCCTGGTCCTCACTGTATCACTTTAGTGCCTGCTATACGGGGTAGGTCTAAGGAGGAAGATCAATAGGCAACACCATTTCCTTTCACATTTTATGCTTTTCACTACTCACACAGTTTCAGAGATTGCTAAGGCAGCTCTATGTGTTGCCTCCACATATAGGCACAGAACAGTGTTAGACTTTCATCACTTACTAAGAATTTTTTTCCCCATTTAACTCTGAGCTTCCTCTCTTTCAACTATGCTATCATTATCAGAAAGATGAATCTCACAGTGCCACAGTGGTTTGGTTTCTCCCTTCTGAGTTTTATCCACATACATCCACTTAGGAGGGGGAAGAAATTATTTAATCTTTGAAAATGATGCAGCAGCAGAATATTCTTAATGAGGAGGGTAGACATGTTACAGCGAAGGAGATATTGGCCAGCAGAAAGAGGCAAAGAAGATAATCTCTACTCAGAGAAGTGTATTTTGATGTGCAGTCAACTGGGAATGGAACATTTTCTCTAACAGCTATCAGCAAGTTTTGTTCTGACCTCAAAATAAAAGAATGTTCTATAGCCACACAGTCTACTGAGCCTGGTAGGTTAGACTGATATATAGTTCTATTGGAACGAGAAATTCTCTCAAAATAGAGGCTAAAACAAGCCTCCAATATCAAAGTTGTTAGTGGACAGCTCTGCTTACACAGCCACAGTATCCTAGGGCTTGGAAGGGACCTCTGGAGCTCATCTTGTCCAACCTCTCTGCTACAGCAGGTTCCCTGCAGCGGGCTGCACCGAAAATCATGCAGGTGGGTTCTGAGTATTTCTAGGGGAGAGTCCACCACCTCTGTGTGCTGCCTGTTCACTTTTTTTGGTAAGGGACACATCTCTGTTCTTGCCCTGGCACGCAGTCGTACGCTGTTTGCTGAAATTCACCAAGTAGCAGAATATTGGACAAGGCAGTGGCTGAATGCCAAGAACTAAAAATATGTTCATTTCTACTGTGAAGATTTATAAATAAATAAATAAATAAATAAATAAATAAATAAATAAATAAGATTTTGTTTTAAAATGTATTTTATTTGCATAGTTTAATCATATAATTTGTATCTGTTTGCTTACCATTCCTCTCTTGATAGTTTGGAATAAAAAAAAATCTTATTTATCACAACAGGTAGGTCTTCAATATCCACTCAAGTCTTTTAGAAGACAAATAAATTCCTTCTTTTCCAATTCACAGGAAAGCAAAGATAAATATAATCTTCCCTACCTGTAATTGCACTGATAAACTGTATATATATGTGACTACTGATAAAAGTATCACATCTGTTTTAGGGAGTACAGCACCATAAAGATTGCCCTATTCTTTTCTAACCATATGAATCTGACAGGATCCCCTTAGATTTCTATTCTACAGTGTGTCAGTAACCTTTGAAAAATGCATTTCCCTGCCCTGCAAGACAGGGTTGATAAGGTAAACTATTAGAATGGGGTTTAAGTAGTTGAGGGAACTTCAAGGACATCTGCTGGGAGGAAGAAACTGCTTGTTTTTCTCTGTTTCTCCTTCACTGCTAGGTGTATTTATGCCATAGATTAGCAGTACTTAGAACTATCTGCATTATCTTCTTTTAAAGAGCTATTATGAATATGCATATATACCTAGATACACGCAACAAGCTGTATAAATTAAAGATGTGCTCTGTCCTTTTCCAGCCTGGGGCTTGCAGGTGACCTCCCTCTGAGTCTGGAAGCTGCTGTCAGGAGGGCTGCCTGCCCACAGCACTCCACTTGCTGTCTTGCTGCCTGGGAAGAGGTGAGCACCTTTTCTTCTTCAGGCTTCAACAGAAGCAGCAGCACTTTTCCCACTACCACCTTGATTGCTCCTGGAAACTTTGCAGTTAACTGGACAGACATGCTAGACTTAGCCTTTCTTACAAGTACCTACCCAGCCAGGGACACGGCCCTTTCACGGTCTGTCAGACAGCAGAGCAGAGAGGGAAGAAGGCACTGAGTCAAATCAGTTATTCCTTTTTTCATGAAGCATTACTCAGTGATTTTTTTCCTGTTGCTTTGTCCTCCTAATCAAGCCTTGATGGAGGCTTCCCACTGTTTTCTCCTGGAGTCTGCATCACAGTCCTTAGAAAATTTTCTTGGAATTCATCCTAAAGATTTCCTCCCTTTTCCTGGTGTCATTGCATTACTCTTGGTCACATGCTCTTTGATTCCCTTCAGTGATTTCCAAATGCTCATTAATGTGCCCCATAGATGTGTTTGCTTATCATGAAGTGATGCATTGTGTGGGGGAAGGAGAAGTGAAGCCAGGCTTGGTTTTGTCCTCCACGTACACTGCAGGGGCCAATGCATCATTTAGCACATTTTTTCATTTATAGGAGATTGTGGAAGCTGTGTACACTTCATGACAGCGGTCTCCACGCAAACAAATCTCATCATCAGCAAATTCTTTGAGGCTGGAATTCAGCCCAAGAGCCTTGTATTCAATCATACATTGCTCTACCTCCTGGTGGCATTGCACAATATTTCCTTCCTTTTAATCTTGTGCTGGCAGTGATCAGGGGACTCTTAGTCACTGCTAAACTGAACAAAGATAGCCTTTTTTCCCAGGGATAGGAAAAATACCACGTCAAAAACCTAGTTCTATTTCATAGACTTCGTTTCCATCACTGCACTGCATATCACCCCAAATCTGATTGACATAAATTAGTTCATAGTTTATAGTTAGACAGTAAAAGATAGATTTGCTGGAATGTATGCAGACATTCTCCAAATATGAAGCTGAAGTTAGAAGTGTTGAATGTTTAAGAGTCCGTGAAGTGATGTTGGAGAAGATACTTGCTTGTTATCGTCTCCATTTTACTTTGTGAGTAACTCTTCTGTAAACCAGAAGTAACAATAAATTATAAAGCCAATTGGTTTAGATTGAACTATAATGAGAGCATTTCAAGCTATGTTCTGCATGGATGACGGTGCAGGAAAGCTGTAACTAATTTCAAATGTGCTTGCAAGAGATTGGGTTCTAGCCCAGCTTTTAGCTTGTGCATGTAAACTAACAGGTAGCTCAGGACTGAGGTGGGCCCTGACTCCAGCTGAGCACATTCTCATTGCTTGTGGCTCACTGCTGATTATCAAACTATTATCAAACTATCTTTGACCCAGAAGATGCACTAGACAGAAGAACAGGGTACCCTTTCTAGAGCCAGCCCCATGCAAGGCAGCTTTATCTACAAACATGGCACAGCCTGCCTGCAGACTGATGTTTGGAGGGACTACAAGAACTGAGCTTACAATCTAAAGGAAGAGTAGCCACCTGATCTTTCAGTGGAGGAGGGAATTATCTGGCTGCTGGAGGGAAGGAACAAGTAGTGCCATGCTGGAATAGTTGGGATTATACTTAATAACAATGACAAATATGCAGTGGCAGCACCATTCAATTCTTCATGCCCATGAGCAAAAATTAGTCTGTAAATTTTTCTTTTTCCAATTTTCCATAAAAACAGGGCATTATTACCTAAGTATCTGACACTTGAACTGCTGAGGTTTTGGCAGCATATGAATGAAGTACCTAGGTACTACAATGCAGTCAGGTGGCAAAGGAAGTGAAATCTATATTCTCTCTGGTGCATATGTATGTATATAAATATATATAAATATATAGAATTTTATGTGATAAACATGCATTATATTTCATGTAAATGATAAGCAATGAAACCAGAGTACACAACCAGGTCAGCTAGGGGGAAAAAAAAGGGAAATAAAACTGGCAGCAATGCATTGTTCTTTAGATGGACTCAGAGATAGCCTTGTTCTGGTCCTACTCTGGTCCACCAGCCTAAAATAAATGAATGGACAATAAAATATGAAGTATAATAAAAGATCGGACTAAACTGAAAGTGATTTTAATCCCCTACCATCAGTGTCAAAGAAAAATGGGTATAAAGCACTTTTGTAGTGACACAGTTTCACAATGAAGCCTTAAGGAAGTTCTTCAGTCATTGAACAATTTGAATGAATTTAACACTAGATAATCCCATTGACATCATAATCATTACTGTGGTGTTACTGGGAGGGGAACAGATCCTATGATTCAGATATTTAGAACAGAAAAGCAGATAACAGGTGCAGAAGAAATTAAAAGCCTGTTACCTCGTCATAGTAGGCTGAAAACAAGGGAAATAAGATATAACCTAATCTTACGGTTCTCATGCCTGAAATTAACATTTACACCTAATTATCCGAATGAAAGTTCTGACAAAGAGTTTGATTTCTGAATATTATTTTCCTACCTACATCTCAATTCAGTTGCTGGTTATGGTTGAGAGATTCCTGTTGGCTTTATTATGAATGATGATTCAGAACTCATCTCAATTCATGCTTATTTTTGAATTGGTGATCTAATAAAATAAGCAGATGAATGATGACTACTTTTTTTCTAAAGGAAACAAGTGTTCTAATCCCTCACATGCTAAAGTTTGTTCTTCTGTCTTCACCCACATAAGTTGCATTTTAATTCAGTTGTGAAGCTTGCAAAGGAAGCACTAATAATTTTAGTGCCATTCTAGTGCAGCATTTGGGTATTAAGTGAATAATCAGATTGAAGAGGGTTCTGTTACAAACGTGACACTGCATGGTGGGCTTCTCAAAGAGATCTGGGCCATCTTCATCTGCTGTGCTGCTGAGAGGGGCAGAGGGAGCCCACTATAATCCATTCTTCTCCCTTCTCCCAGCACTAAGCTTTGTGCAGCCAAGAAATCACTCAGTTCAGGAAACTGATCTGGCCCCAAAGCAGCAAAATATTAACATTCAGCGTAATCAGCCTCCTGATTAATCTGGCTGCAGGGCCCAATATATCATGCTGGTGCCGGCACAAGAAAGTGAGCATGCAAGCTTGCAGTTGAGAAAGAAAAAGGCAAGATCAGCATTAAATCAATTTGACTGTGAAACAGCATTTCAGGTCTAATAAACTACATAATGAATTGCTGTTTAAAACTCTGGTGTAAAAACCTTTAATGTGTGTCTGTGATTCAACACTAATTGGCAGAGAACAGCAAGCAGGGCATGCCACGTGGCCGTTAAGATGTTTCCCAGTCGGTCTGTTGGAGATGCACTCACTGTCTATGCAGACCAGTGAGGGATGGGATGCTGAATGAGTGACAAGCTCCTTGCTAGACACAAAGAGGAGTGGGAGCCCCTTTCTTTGGGGAGGGCACCTGCAGCCACTTTCTCTTCAAATTTTTCTGCTCTGTCAGCTGAGCATTCTCTAGGGGCCCTTCCACACTTTGCTACCAAGGCTTTCCCATATGGCAATTCTGCAACCCAGATGTTGTTTATTTATTCATTTGTCACTTTAAAGGGAACAAGACCAAGAAAAGAATAGAATGAGCCAAGTTTGTTCTCCTTCAAGGAAGAAAGAAGGAAACTTGTCAGAGTTTCTGAAATTTGCTTTTTTCAGCTCGAGGAAGTTGTCACAGGCACTTGCTCTTCTCTTAGAAGATTCTTTTCCATTCTTTTTCTGCAAGAAAGCTTCTCCTCTTTGGGAAGCTGGGCTTTAGAAACACCATTTTTAAAAGATCTGAGAGGCATTCCAGGGAAGCTACTGACATGTTATGCCTGGGATACTTCTCTTCCTCTGATTGGGTTAATAGCTCTGTGATGGCCTGTGGTGGAGCTCTCTGAACATCTCTGGAACACCTCTGTGAGGCATGACTGTTCCTGGTTCTTCCATGGGGTTAAAATACACATATTTTGGAGGCATGCTTAGATGGTTGCCTGTCACATTAAATGTGTGTAGGCAGCTGACAAGTGTTGCCATTTCATTTTCAGGGACCTATTTCAAAGGCACAGTTAGCAATCCCCTGCAGACGGCCCTGCCAGATCATAGCATCTCTTATTAATATTGCAGAGAATCCAATATTTATGAGATCAGCCTTTTGCAAGCATTTGAATGATAGCAAGTGAGGAAACCTTGGGTGCAAAAGTTCAAGCATCAATAGCCTTCCCTCTGGGGTATTCAGGACCACTCACTTCTGGAGGTAATTCAAGACCTTTTCTACTGCACTGCTATGCTGAATAACGGGACTTTCAGAATTGCATCATTCTTTCAAAGTGTTTCTAAAGAGATTTGAGAAGGACTTGGGCTGCAATCCCTTTAATGATATCACTATAAAGACTGAATCTCTCGTCCATTTGTTAGAAAGCATTTCTATAGCAGATATAGTTATAGAATGCTTGTCATCCAAGACTAAATATAATAGCAAACTTCACACAGTGCTGCACGTGCAATGCAGTTCTTTTTCTCTGCATGGGACAAAGATGTTCAAGCTGTGGTCTTTGACATCCTCACCTGTTGCACACAGTAGAAATAGATGTGCTACATCTGAACGAACATGTGTCAAAGACAGTCAGTGTACTGTTTGTTTGGTTCTTGCAAGACCTAGAAGAGTCACACTTCTGTTTACAGATATGGAGTGCAGGGTTGATGTATTCATATCTTCCCTGCCACTGATCACAGCAGTAGCTGGAATAAAACTCAATCTCATGATTAGCAATGCTCAGAGCCTGAAGAGAAGTTTGAATGGAGCTTGCGGAAAGTTTTTTTTTATTATTTTAAATATATATACATTTTTCTAGAAATTGTTCACAGTCATTCATTAAAGCATCTTTTAGGAAAGCTCGTGGGCAATTTCAGGCTTTGACAGGACAGAGCTCATTAATTTCTACCCCAGCTACATGTCAATGTACATACTAATGACAATTTTCTTACCTCAATGTCCCCAGCCACAATTTTTAGAAAACCAGATGCTTAAAGTAATTTTTAATCCATGAAATCACAACAGTTAAGAAATCAGCCGCAGGTATATTTCTCCAACAGGAGCTGTTATATAGGGAATTTCAAACTGTGGGCCTGTTATCCAGCTCTCTTAAAGAAGAAAGTGGCGTTTAAAGGAATTCTAGTAAGAGTAAAGTTTTATGGATGTAGTAAAAAAAAGATTAAATATGTGAAAATTCTGCAGAACACTGAATGTTGTGGGTTTTTTTCCCAACTTTAGATCATCAGAACAAATTAATCTGTAACTGGTGATTAAAAAGATTAATAGAAATGTTGTAGAAGGCAGTGAATAACAATGAAAGAGAAGAGACCATGTTTCTCTTTTTCAGTACATGCACGCAGGAGGTAAATCCATAAGACAAAAATAGGAGAGCTTTTTGCATCCCTAGAATAAACATGCCAAGCTTGCTCCCAAGAGATACAGTTAACAGAAGTTTGTTCACATTAATTTAAGCATCCACTCCTTCAGGCAGAGATTTTTTTGTTGTAAAAGAAAATTTAATCATCAGAGATTCGTGCCATGAGCTAAGTAACAGCCAGGGGGGAAATATAAGAAAGGATTTTAAAACCATTTTCCATAACTCTGTTTTGTCAAGGTTTTTGCTTCTTTCTTTGAAGCGGTTTGTGATACTTATTAAGGCAGGACTTCTAGGAAGACTCTTCTATTTATTCTTCATTTTAGAAGTAAATTTCCTTGAGCCATATCTGTGGTTTATATTCCTTTTGAAAAGCATCACTTTACTGTATTTCATTGGCTCTTGGAAAATGTGAAGCAACACGTTGCCAGGATCGGGAGCAATACAAGTACCAGTGCACTGCACTTGAGACAGAAGAGACAAACAAGGTACAAGTTCTTTGGCCACCAACTGCAGCCCGGTAAGAATTGCAAAGCAAATATTTCATCAAAACTTTTAGCAATGGATTTTTAGTTTACACAGTGTGGCGAGGAGCCTTGTTTTGACCAAATCTGTACCAAGCAGTCACAACTTCTCCTTTTAATGAACATTTCAGAACAGAAAATATTTACATATAACACTGGAATTGCTACGAATGAATGTATTTCTGTCCCATTCAAATTAAAAGGAATTTATCATTATTTTGAAGTGCAAGTAAGGCAAATTTTTGATCTCTGAGACCTTCCTCCCAAATACACAGAGTGGGATTTGCTGCTGATTATTGCTGTCCTTTAGCAGGATCCAAAAATTGCCAGCCCTTGCAGATTAGTGGGTGCTCCCAAAGCAGTAATTTAGTAAGCCCAGCCAAGTCATATTTGCACCACTGCCACTTTTGGGCACTGGCTGATACTTCGTTGTACAAATGCCAAGAAGCAGCAGGAAGCTTTCTTGACCATAGAACAGGTCCTTATAGGTAAGCTGAGAGCAGAGGTAAAGTAGCATGACTAAACTTTTCCATTTCTGCTGTTAATAGCTTCTGGTCTTGGTCCAGTACCTCGTGATCCAATTTCTAGGCTGTGGAGTGTGTATGATATATATTTTTGTCACCTTGGAAACGTGAAAATACTTACTAACTGGCTGAAGAACTTCATGGCCAGTGGAAAGTAATTTTTTTTGGTGGCTATAAGCACCTTGAAGTTTATAGACCTAAGCATAGAGGAAGCTACAGTCTAAATACCTGCATATTCAGATTAGCACATTTACATAACATACTGAACAAGTGCCAGCCAGCTTGTCCATTCTGTGCAGAAAGAAAGAGCCTTGGATGTAAGTTATCTGTAGGTGGCAGGGCAAGTTGTGCCCTTTGTCTGAGACTGTCTGCATTTGGACTCATTTTTGGAACATCATCTATACAAACGTTTGGTAAACTCATGGGGTTGGATTTGCTATATGCAGATTTGAAAACCTTGGCTTTGCAATGCATCTAGCAAAACTGTTGCTAATACCACTAAGAAATGTAGGCAATGGGCTGGGATGCATCCCAGTTGTTTTATGTCACGGGTGAGAGCTGTCATGTCCCCAGAAGGCAGTTCCAGGCTGATCTCCAGAACAGAGAGGGCTTGGCCCAACTCCAAATCGATTTCTTTTAAAAAAGTGCTTATTGCATGTAACATCAGTAAGAAGTTTTAGAAATCTCACTTCCTATTTTGAGTTGTTCCATGATGGAGATGCTAACTAAAGAGATGGGAGAAGCCTACAGTCCCTTACAAATTTGAGACCATTATAGTTAGATTATTAATATTGTAGATGGGGGTGAAATTTTGTTCTGTTGAGCTCTGAATTTTTACAGCAAAGTGCAGGGAAATCATTCAAATCAGGTGTTTCAGTAATTGCAGTGCATTAGGGGCAATTCTGAGAGCTGAATAGATCCCAAATTTACCCTTCCAGCTGAATGATGCAGCAGTTTAGCATTAGTATGCAAGGTAATAAATTGCAGGCAGGCTGGCTTTAAACTGCAGTTTTAATTGCATTTTGTGTGTTTAACTTTTACTTGCTTTTGTTTAGGTCTTTGCACAATTATAATGATATGGAAGGTAAGCCTCTTCATTAAAATGGAAAGAAAACTGCTTATAATAGCTACAAGTCGGCATATCTACAGTATGCCCTCCACTCTGGTCATTGGCCTCATGTGTGGGACTCAGGAAACGACAAGGTGATACCCAGAAGGGGGGCTGAGAATTGAGAGTACTGGGAGAAAGGAAGGGAAGATGACAGGGAAAATTAACAAATCAATTCTGAACTTCATAAATCTCGCAACATTGGGTAGCACTTCACTTTAAACACATTTTGACGTATTGTCCCAAAGTACTGTTTAATGCAAGTCTGATGTTCTCTATAAAGTGCAGATTTTCTACTATACAATTGCATATGTGTTATCTGGCTTGTATGTGCATCTTTTTTTCTAAGGCCTGTGTATGACTTCCAGTGTTGTTATGCGAATGTTGTCTTG
Source organism: Phasianus colchicus (assembly GCF_987193195.1). NCBI lineage: Eukaryota > Metazoa > Chordata > Aves > Galliformes > Phasianidae > Phasianus > Phasianus colchicus. Next base: position 10,546,394 of record NC_143453.1, on the reverse strand, counting down.
GTATTTTAATTAGATATTTATGAGTACTTCCAGTGAAAATATTATCTCTTGGTGGAGTTCTTCATTTGACAGCCACATCTGGGTCCTTCTGACAGAATATTAAATCTGACTTTTGCTACCTGTTTTATACAGTCAGCTTCTGCGTATCATTTCCAAATAATACTCGAAAGGGCAGAAAAACAGGAAAGCAGCAAGCTCTGTAAATGAGTCTCTGGACAGCAAGAAAAGATCATGAAGCTTTTCAAAGTTCAGCCAACTGAATCCCAGATCTTTCCAGTTAGCTTCAAAGATAGGTCACTAAAATTAAAAATAAAATTAAATAAATGAAGTTATCTCAGCTGCTGCTGCTAATGTAATTTTGGCTCATTTTTGAAGTCCTTCTTGAATATCCTTTAATTAGTTAAGTGATACAATTTATTTTGAAATTGGATTACCATGGGTTATATTTGGCCTATTTCTGAAAGATTTAATGCATTTGCTGTGATAAGATCTATAGTTTTTATATATCATATAGTGTTTATATATCATCACTTATTTTAACGTACCCTAAGCCAGTTTTTTGAGTATTAATATGCAATTATGAGAAATGTGGAAAATAGATTTTGCATAAGGAGATTTGTCTTTGAAGCAGTATTGGATAATCCTGTGCTGAAGCCAGGATGAGCTTTAACAGAGATGGGTTTCCAGCAAAATTGCTAGATTTAAACCAGAACATCATTCTTAAAGAGACAAGATTTTGACATCCTGTATTTAAGGATTGAGCATCTCTGTCATACTAACTCTGATAAACTTTCCTTGTTTACGAGAAAATTCAATTGTTTGTGAGAATCATTATATCCCTTTCATGTATCATCTGCATTCTATTGTTCATGAAGAGGGCAGAAGTTTTCATGTTTTTAAATCGAGTTCTTTCACATGAACTCTCAAAGCTCCCTCATTTTCCTTTTTTTTTTTTTTTTCAGTAAAATGAAAACTTGTAAGTAATGGAGGTGTCAGGAATTTCCTGGGTACAATATATTCAGACGGTCCTGGAAATGAATCCTCCAAAGGTGTTTCTGCAAAGAGGAGGGGTGTCACTTTCAGAGCCTCATTTCATCGACCTCTCAAGCTGCTGAGAGTTTTGAAAGCCTGTACAGTGAATGCAGTGTAGGTGTCCAAGTGAGACACTTGCAAGTGGTTGGTACAAACACTCCCATCTTCCCCAGTGAGAATTTTGGGTTTTCGTATGTCAGCATTTGCTGTTCCTTCATTAAACATCTCTGCTTTGCTTGCTGGTAGGAAACTAACATGCTGTTCAATGCTGTACTTCTCTAAAGAGATAGGTGTTCTCCTCCAGAATCCTCACAAAAGACACTGAGATGATGACAGTCTTGCACTTGGGCATCACCCTTGTGCTGCAGAGCCTAGGGCCTGGCTTTGCCTCACAGCTCCTGTTCCTGCCAGGTCTGGGTCTCTGATAACCTTCTGTAGGTCCCCAAACACAGGAGGAGTTGTTATTTCAGTGAAGGTCATTGTTCAGATCCTAGGAAAAGTGTTCAGATTCTCGGGCAGTGGGACTTACTAGAAAACTATATTAACCTTTAATGTGGAGGTGAAACCTATGTTTAAGAACCAACCACAGCAAATGCAGAAAGTGCAAATGAGTGCATAAGCCTCAGAGAAGCCATGGTGATCCATGTGAGCAGGAATGCATGCTCCAGGATGCTGTACATGGGCCAACCTTTATAACCTCTAGCTGTCAAATACCCAGCATCAGTAAAGGAAGGCAAATATAACGAGGCTGAAGCATTCCACAAACAAAATTTATATCACATAGCTTAGGAGCTGCAGGCCTGGTGCAGTGCACATCTTACATTGCCTTTTTCTCATCTGGTTCTCAGGAAAAGCAGAGTGGAATAGTAAACAAAGTGTATGGAGGGAATATAAAAAGGAGCACAGATAAGAAGCAAAGGGATGTGATTATTCAAAAAAAAAAAAAAAAAAAAAAGGAATAAAATAAAAACATGAATAAAGCCTGCAAGATATAAAAACACTTGGCTGACAGCTGTATCTCAAAGGAAATGTAACAGTGAAAGCAAATAATGCTTTCTGCCCTGACAGCATTTCTCTCTTCTACTGTAAATCTAGTTAATTTTTTTTTTTTTCTTTGTCTCACTGATCTTTTTATGATAGAAGTGTATCTCTCTGAGCTGGTTCCAGAATACTGATTGTAGTGGTGCTTCCAGTGCTACTGGAATATAAAATGTGCTTAATTTGAAATCAGCTAAACGTAATGGGGTTACTCACATGCTTAATATTAAGCATGCATTTAAGTGCTTTACTAAATTGGTTCCAATATTTACATCTTCAGTGCTTCCGTGCCCTAATAAGAACTTAATCTTCTAACCACATAACATGTTGAGTTTGCATATTGTATGAACTACTACTACAGGGATTTGACAGGCTAGATTTCATTGTAGGTAAGGAGGATTAATTCAAACCCCGTTGGTGTCATTGAGAAGATTCCTACTGATTCCTATAGTTTTTGAAAATAGAAGAGAGAAATTAGAGAAGCTTTCCCAGGAGAAGAAGTGGGAGGTTCTTGTAAGTTACAAAACCAAAGACGTCTTAGTTCTATGTCAATTATTTCATTTGTGATTACTCTGCATTATGACCCTGCCCATGGTAATTTAAATTATAGCATCTGTGGAGGCCTGGAAAAGGCATCATCTTTATGTGGTAATGATACACTTGAACTGAGTTTGTCTTTTGGGAAGCAGTGGATAAGATGTGAACGTAATATGAACCACAACAAGAAGTGAAACTCTCGTAAAATGCAGAAATTACACTGAGATGCTTACAGTTTGCTCTTGCTGCTTTCACTTTTATGCACAGTTCTCTTTGTACAGAGCTGCTTTGGCTGAGGATTACTGTATTTCTGTATTAGCTTCTAACAAAACTCGTAAGGAAGGTTGCTGTGTTTTTATGTTTTTGTAATCATTGTCATTATTTGTTTGTTAGCTTGTTTTAAATAGAATCATAATGATGAGGAGGGCAAATACAAGCAGTTAATAGCACATACTTGGTGTAACTAGTCAGCATTCGTAGTTGTTAAAGGATGTTATTAAAAGGATGCACTTAGTCCAGCATTTGTAATACAAATTAGAATCCAAGATGTATTTTTGCGGAGGTTTGTACAGCTGTTCTGTAAAGCTGCATAACAAACTGTCAAAACATGAATGTTTCTGCCTTTTGTTCCCCAGCTCTCTGTTAGTTTTTGTTCTACAGGGAGCAGTGCACAGAGGAATAACTGGAGATGTTTTTCCACAAGAGGTCCCTTCACTTTTTCTCTCTCACCCATCCCATGGATTGTTATTATGCTCACATTGTTATTAGTTCAGAGAAGATCAAGGTCATTTACATGCAGATCTTTATCCTCTACACATTTAAATAAAATTCCTGTCATCTATGTGTGAAATCTGCAGCAAAAAATTTAGTAGCTGCTAATGAATGACAGAGTGGCTACTGAATTAACCTTGATCATGAGCCAAAAAGAGATAGAACACTGGGCCCTGGTTTCTTTGTGAGATCAAGCTGTTTTTCTATATGGAATGCCTATGAAAAGCCTCTTACTTGTCATTATTCTTCTGCTGAGTTCTGTGCTCTTATGCATCTTGTGCCTTTCCTACAGAGTCCACTTGTGTTACTCCTTGTGGCACTGATGATAATTCCAAAGCTAAGTCTTTCCCTCAGAAGTTAAGGTGGTGTTGGGAACAACTTGAAATGGGAAAACACCACAGGAAAGAAAAACATCTCTTCTGTCTGTGGAAAAACCAAATAAACAAAAACTTTTGTAATTCATTAGTGAATCAGTATGTTTTCTGACTTGGGCCATCTTATCTGTGAAGAAGGGCTCACAGCATTACTCCTTCCTGTGTCTTATCCTTTCTCCTTCCCTGGTTCTTTTCTATTTTCTGTCCATTCATATTTCTTGAGACTAAGACTTGAATTTTTTGTCTGCATAACACCTAGGATATGATTAATTCACAAAATGAAACCCACTGACTGTAGGTAACTCAGCTGGGAAGGCTGTAAAAACTGCAGGAAGGAGATGAAAGCTTTGGCAATTAGTTATTTATTTGGGGCATTTGGAATTCTTAATGGCCCCATTAAGCTTACGAATACCGTTGATCTGTTTGCTGCACGGTGTCATTGAGATGTACCATTACAAAGCATTTAAATGAGGAATGAGGTAGTAACTGTGACTTATTGGCTTGACTTTTATAAACCTCCACAATATCAGTTAGAGAGGTTGGGGCAGTTATGCCAGTTTAATTACAGCCAGGACTGGGTCTATAGTATATGCGAAGCCTTTCTGTCTGTGTTCATGCAGACAGTCTGCTGGAGCTGGGAACAGCACTTCTTCCTGGACTTGGTCCAGAAGCTGATGGCTGTCAGCTCTCCAACAGCACTGGGTACTGCAGGGGAGAGGCAGCACTGCTCCCCATGTCAACGTGTGTTTTCTTTTGGCATTATGTTCTCTGCTTGCTGAGACGCACTCTTCATTTCTGGTGATTATACCATTAATATGCACACTATGCAAGTTGTGATAAGTGGTTCCAGAGCAATTTACTAGCAGGAAAATGTAATGTCAGATGAGGCTTCTAACTGTGAGTATTCTTTTCAGTATACTACCCATAGTTCTGCTGCAACCTTCTTGGTTTATGTAAGTAAAACTGACAGAGTCGTATCATTTGTTAGCTGTAACTGCCATATGATGTGTATTCTTACTCCCTTGAAAATCACAATTGCTGTATATTCCAAAGAGATTCACTCTGGAAGCAACAATACCACGTAAATTGTACATTCGTTTAAAAAGTGCTATATAGTGAACTATATATTTCTTCAATTTTAATTGGGAAAGTTTTGCAGAAGGAAGCTGTAAAGCAGCAAGGCACACATACTTCTCTCTGCCTGCAAACGTGCTCCAGCTTGCCAAGAGGAGACACAAAATCTTCTGGAGAGTGAAAGTGATTTGAATGGTGGGACAGCCTCAGTGCAATGCCATATTGCAGTGGGACTGCCTCACTGTGCAAGAAGTGATTGCTCACATAAACTTTCACTGCTTCCCTTGCCTGACAGGTTTCAAGAACCACACAAATTGAACAGTTCATTCTTTCAGGTTCTGGATCTCCGTCAGACCTAGAATGGCAGCAAGTGTCAGCAGAGGCAAATGGCGCTGATATCAATGTGGGTAGGAGTTGCAGACTGAGACTGAGATCAAAATAAATGCCAGCATTTAGAACAGCAGAATGTTTATAGTCAATGAGCAAAGATCAGTTCTATAAACCCAGAGGCTGCAGGGTGAGTATCACCTTGCCTTGCTTGTACTCACGTCAGGGACATCCTTAAAAGCTTACCTTCACTTTAGCTTTGTGGGCATTGAGGAACAGGCTAATAAGCCAGACTTGTCAGTCTTTGCTGTCCCAAACTGACCTTAGTCATTACTCAAGCCTAAATCTTATGCTCGTCATTGTAGAGAGGTATCTATTCAAACTATAAAATTAAATTTATAAATTGGTAACTCAGCCTGTACCAGAGCTGACAACAGTGAGTAACCCTGCTTTGCTGAGAGCTGATCCTCTAGATAAATATTAGATATTGTCTGCAGAAAACCCCTGTCCTCCTCCTCTGACCCTCAGACCTCACAAATATTACTCATAAACATTTCAGTGCAGGTTTTACAGTGCACAATATTAAATCAGAATATTTGTGCTTTGCTTACTTGTTCAAAACACCATGGAAAATGCAACTACTAAACTAAAATATTAGATTTTCTTACACTGTTCCATAAAACATATATTTTAAATTTAGAGAGGTGGTTGGATGTGTGTAAGACTTAAAAGTAAATTAACTAAAATGTAAACTTCTGAGGAAGATTTCTGTACCTTTAATCTGAAAGGAAACAAAAATGCTCCTTCCCAAGGAAGGAGCAGCCTGATCTCTTTATTCTGAGCCTTGAACTCTGGCTTTTAATAGTCATAGGAACTTAATCCAACAGGCATGTGTATAATTGATTTGTATGCACTTTGGAAGCCAAACAAATCTGTGAACCCTAAACAGAGCTTAGGCACAAGGAAGATATAAGGATAACTTACCTGCAGAGTGGGATTGAAGATTTTCTGATGTTTGTTACTGTACTAACTTGGTTTTCACCAGGGTAAATATGGACTTGTCTCCTTGCAATAGAGCATTTTGGAAAAAAACCACTTATTTTCACCCTGATCAGTTCTGTCCTTGCCTAAAGAGAGTGCTGTTAAATATTATGCTCATGTGAAGACTCAAATTTTTTAAAGCTTAATGTGGTATCTTTTGAAAGCGAGTGTACCAGTACCACATGGATAGCTTTCCCATCTTTAAAAGAACTTCTAATTAATAGAGAAAGTTCAGTTCTGCTGATTTCTGGGGGCTTTCTGTTCTATGCACTTACTCAAGTGCTTGTACTGTTTTTCTCATTAACATTTACTGGAAGCTTTGCTTGACTAAAGAGGACGTGAAGTGTCCATTGTGTTCTCCACATTTTTTAATGGAATAGAAGAATTAAGGGAAAAAAAAAAAAAAAGGAATAGAACTCGGTGGGAAACAAGGATATAAAGGATATATAAGACTTCTCTCATGATGTAAAGAAAACTCAGAAGAAACGAGGTTAACTAGATTAGAAATCAATTTCTCTAATGTAAGAAATGTAATCTAACCTTAATTTTAACCAAAGATTTGTTAAGTACTTGGCAAGCAAATATGGATTTTTTTTACAAGCATTCTGTTTCAATTTTAAGTGTAAATGACATTTGGCAGTAGTAATTGAACTGCAAAATGACTTCCTCAGATATTTCTAATTTTCCTTGCCTGTCTCCTAGCTTTTGGAACTCTCTCTAGCTTTACTTGCAAACTTAGAGAAATTAGCCCTGCAGTTGTATGCAGTTGCTGCTTCTTATTTTTCTGACTTGCAGGAATAGATATGAATGTTTATTAATAAAACAATTTAAAGAAATTAATTAATAAAACAAATTTATTTTAAGATCAGATTCCCAGTTGATTGATTCCTCATACAGCTGATCTGTGGGAAGCCAATACCAAGCAATTCCACAGGCATCAAGTGATGCTTTGCTTTTTTCCAGGAGTGATGTCTAAGATAACATACAATGCAAACATTAGATGAACTGATGTGATTTACATACAGAGAAGAGTGCTGCAGAACAGTACTTCACAAGCGGGAGCAGTAAGGAAAAGATGAAACCCTCCTAGACTCTCACTAAGTTCACACCACGATCCAGAATAGCCAAAAGCATGGCAGTTGAAATCACAGTATGACTTAAACACGTTTAAGTTCTTGCTGATAATTAGCCCAGTATTTCATCTGTTTCCTAGATTGGTTAAAATGACCCAAATTATCTTCCTTACAAACACATAGATAAAAGAGAGAAAAACGGATGTTTTGTTTTCTTTTTCTCCTGCTCTAGCTGTTTTAGAAAGATGAGTGCTTAAACACATAGCATAGGCACAGTGAAACTTAGATATGTCACAGCTGACATTCCACGTGGATCACAGAATGCACGATCCAAAACAAACAAAAATAACCACCCCAAACTTAACTTTTTTTAACATTCTGGAAAAAAACTTGATTTTCTTCTGGAAGGGAGGTAGTTGAATGCTTCAGACTTCTTTCTTTATGATTGGCTGAAATTTAAGAAGATAAATGACTTTATTTTGCATCTGAATAAAATTAGGCATTCGTAAGCTAAGCTGATAGAAGCTTTATGGTGAGATAATAACCAAACTACATGTCGAATACATTCAAGTATGACTGTGAACATATTTTCCTATCTACAGACATTCCCACAAGAAAGCATGTTCTTGAATGAGGACTACATTTTTCTCTGATAGCACAGTGTCAGTTGGAACAAAGCCCTCAGTGTCTCTTCTTAAATCTTCAGCATCATCTCAGCAAAAATAAGTACAACAAAATACAATCTCTAAATTCATCTTCTATTAAAAATGTTTAATTCTGCATTCTCAGCCTAATTTGAGTAAAAAGACTTTCATATTTATATTTTCATGTGTCAGAGCCAATTAAGAACTGATTGAGTATCATAAAAGGTAAATGTTTCCTGTGTGAGGATGAGTAGCCAACCCGTCTCCATCTCAGAGGGCACTTTTTTTTTCTTTTTTTTTCTGCCATCAGTGACTTAGAAAAACAAGAGGAAATTGAATTCAGAATTTTGGTGCGGCGCACAGTCTAGACAGGTCTCATGTATCAATAGAAAGAGAAATATTAAGGAAATATTATTCAGCCTAAAACAAGATCTAGCTACAGCTGCTGAAGGTGGTGATTTTATTCAGGGACTTGTGTGGAAGAGTTGTGCAGCAAACAGCACGCAGCAGAAGATATATGATCCATCTCACAACGAACCCCAAGTGCTATGTGTTTTATTACCTTACACAGAGAGTTACTTGCAGAGATAGTAAATTTTTTGTTTAAACTTCCTTTGTTGGCTATAATCCCTTTGATTTCTTCCTTTAATTAAGTCATACAAATTTTCTGGCTGTTTTTCCATTGTTCTTTTTAACTACTCACAATCTTTTTAACAGCGATGGGCAGAGGAAGAATAAATGCCTGACAAATATACCTTGACAGCAAAGCCAACTACAGTAAATCCTATGACTGAAATACCAAATTGTATTCTGAAAGATATTTATTGCATTTAGTCATCCTAGAAGACAGCTATGAAAACTCTCATCTCCCCTAGAATCCCAGATTAGATGCAGTAATACGATAGGAGATGGATACAGTTTTTAGGAATGGATTTTCTTCTACATCTTGTAATTGTGGTCTCAGGGTGTGAGTTCTATCTCTCGTGCTATTTAGTGTAGTTATCTATTGATAAAATGTTTTTATTATTACGTCTCTTTCAGTAATGCAATGTGTGCTGAATGCTGCTTCTGTTCTTGCTAAGTACAAGTTTTTTTTTGATTTAGCAGCAAAAGGAAAAAAGTGGTCAATGACTGAACTCAAAACAAAACAAAAGACCCCAAACACAATACTGATAACTAGTTAGAACATAGCTTATTTTTAAAATTACTTATGGAAATGATATTGAAAGCAGGAGATGACTGTCTTAGGAAGGGCTTGTCTGAACATCTATCTCTAGTCACTGATGTATATCCTGTAAATGTTACAACTCCTCTGCCAAGTGAGTTCATGAGGTTTCTCAAGATAAGTAACAATGCTCTACAAGACCTTCCTAGTGCAACAATGACTAAGAAGGACTAATAGTAACTAAAAATGACTAATGCTGGTTAGAAGAATCACAGTTACCCATTCTGTGCCCTGATTCTGTTTTCTCTTTCTTTTTCTTTTTTTCTTTTTCTTTTTTTTCCTGTGGCAATTGGCACAGGAGACAATCAGGCTTTTGCCATAAACGATAGGTTGGACAGAGTTTTGCTATTAAAGCTGGCCTGAAAGGTACATTAAAATACAAAAACAAGGACCAACCAAAAATTGATTCACAAAATCTGTGAACTGAAATACAAATTCTACATTTGATTTCTGAAAATAGTGCAGTGTGAATAGAGAATCATAACTACACTGCTAAAGTAAACACTCCTTCAATGTTTGCTTGTTTTGATGTACATGCTTGACCAAAAATTCACTGGGTGTTGATACACAGTTTGAGTACAACTGAATCACAGATGCCTTAACTCTCACAGTTTCAGAGTATCTCTGGAGTTTTCTGCAGATATATCTGAAGTCTCCCAAGCTCTTTCAGGACTGAGATAAAGTATTTAATTTGGCTTCATGCAATAAAGAATTCTTCAGTAGCATGAGCATAAATGGCTGCGAGTTCTTCTGAAGGCTGCCTGGCCTCAGGCTATCTTAGAGGTTCCCAGGGAATAATTTCAGAACACCATGTGCCTCCTTCCTGGAAGAAGTGAGATGGCGAAACACATCAGTGCCTTCTTCAGTTCTTTGCTCATAACATGTGACATACGTTAAAGCGTTTCTTAAATTATCCATGAATTCTAAATGGGTTTATATAATTTATATTTATTACAAAAAAACAGTAATTTCTACAATTTGGTAATTTAACTCATAATTATGACTAAAACTGCCTCTTCATTTAGTAGAAGGTAGTAGTGGCATTTTCTGCCTAACAATAACGTTGTTTTACCTCCCTAATAATAATGTTGTTGAACAATGTGTATAGCTGCATGGAGACCATTAATTCCAAATGCAGAATGCCTCTGTCAGTTCTTGAATGTGTGAATAAAAGCTTCTGTAGTAACTTGCAGATGAATATGCAAAATTGCTCTTTGCAAGGGTTTAGGCTAGTAAGGAGCAATCTCAGTCTGCAGACAGAGCAAGGGGAAAGTCTCCCACACTATTTGGAGTCCAGTAGGTGGTAAATTCTGTCCTCTTCAAATCCTGTAGAAGTGCATAAACCAAATATATATTTTTAAAATGAGATATCAGTAGCAAATTCCCTGGTAAAAGGTAGAACTGGAGAGACTTCAGTTGAGAACTTAAAACATTTATAGTATTTGTAGCTTCTGTTTTCATTCCATATTATGTCTGACCTTCTGGGCCACTTATTCTGCACTATTATAATGCAAAAGAGGTTAATTTCAATGTGATTCCAGTATTTCATTGAAAATATCTTAAAAAAAAAAAAAAAAGAGAGAGAGATATTTTTTTCCTGATAAAAATATCAAAGCAAAGCTTCACAGGTTCTGAGGTTTTTACTCCATGCTGTAGTTGCCTCATCTATAACACATGGGTCAAAATAATATTTGGTGAGATACTTGTTCACCTTAAATTCTCAAAGCATTTAAGTGTTAATTGCTGTTGCTGTTTGAGAAATGTTCTTTTCATAATCTGCTGTTCCTTTTCATTATTTGCTTAAATATTCTTATCACACAATGATCCTAATTAATCTCAAATCAATTCTGTCCTCCGGTTAGGAGCAGCAGCAAAAGCTCACGGATTATACGTTTTAGATTTCTATCTTCATTTGCATCTGAAATTGTAATAATGTAAAGGATCCTGAGATGCTTTCCTATCATGTTTGATAAAAATACAAGAGAAATTATTTCCCCCCTTCACGCCTTCTGCTTTTATTGTGTTTCTTAAGATGAATGCTCTTAAAAGAGTTCTGAAGAATAATCTCTGAGATTAAGTAATTCCCACTGACATCCCTCCACTAATGAGGAAAAAGCGTAGTACTGAGGAGGCCACACAGTGGAGACTGGATAGCCTCTATAACTTGTAATGCAAATTAATTTGCTTTGTATTGCAGTAAATGATCAATGAAAACATCCAGCTACTGCATTTCAGATAAGGACAAGTAACATTTCAGAAATGCTTTACGACAAGTGCAAACATCTGCATGTTCACAGCCTTCTATTTCTCTGCATTGATTTAAAAAAAAAAGTAAATTAAGTGGGGATAAAATGGATAGCAGTTTCCATGCTTTAGATTGTGTGAAATCTGTAGAGCTCACCTCTAAAAATGAACAGGTGGAATACGAACAAAATAAAAGTTTATAATGTGAAAGCCTTTCTGGCAATAAGCACCATGAAGCCATACTTGGTGTATGAAAATCTTCTTGTGAAAGGATTCTCCACTGTCCAGCAGGTAGTGTAAGATCTTAAAAGAGCAATGTATTTAACAGAACATAAGAAGACACATTTGTTAAAACTACACTTTATGATGACAGAACCAGTGCAACAATCAAAGAAAGAAAATGTACTGCAAATTGAGACTGTTTATTTATTATTCCATTTAATGAAGGAATCACTGTTCTATTCGGTTTCTAGCAATAGAACATCATACTGTCAAGCAATCACTGGCTGATTTTAGGGCAAATTATTGGAATCAAATTTTATTCTAAATTAGTGAGTACCTTGAAATATCTTTATTGATTAAGACAAAGAATACAGTAAGCCTGTATCTTGTGGTACTTCACATACAGTCTTCTGTATTGTTCTCATTTCTGTGCCTGGATCTGACAGCTCACGTGCATACCATGATGAAGTACTGTTCAAACCACTCAAGGCTGGTCTCTAGGCTGGTATAGCTACACAGCATACTGCAAAGCCTTGCAGTTACAGCAGCGAGGCTGAATGCGGGCTGCATGAAGGCACTGGAGCTGCATAAAGACTTGCCTGATTGCACACTGGCATCCAGCATTCTGATACTGACTGCATATGGAAGTGGGTGACATACATTGTGGCACTGCTTGACACTCCCTGATGGTGCTGTGCCCTGAAAATTGGAATCTCATGGGGTACAGGAATGGCACATCAGCCCGATGGTCTGCCCATTGTTTTTTTCCTTCCTTGTTTGTCAGCCATTTCAGAAGAAACACAATACAGTGGAAAAACATCGCTTTGCCTCCATTTACATGAAAAGAGAACAAACACACAGTGACAATTAAAAAAAAAAAAAGTTTTGGAATTTTATATCTTTTTATGTATAAATGTCAGAGAAAACTGCATCTACCAGTAAATCTTAGACTGCATTTTCATTTGGAACAATAAATCTCTCTGTTGCTCTTCCCCTCTGGTTCATGCAGAAAATCATAACACTTCACTTCTCTTCATGTACTGGCCATGCTTTTGGCAAGATAGCCCATTGTGTGGTTCTCTCCTCGTGCTTCTTTCTGGACTGGAAAGTAATTTGGAAAATTTCTGATATGAATGAATGTATATGCAGGAAACGTGAGACATTTCCATTATTTCCATCATTTTTCCACATCCCCAGTATTTCCATCATTTTTCAATGGAGATTTGTCTTAAATGTAAAGATTTTTAAATCTAAGAAAGCATGTGTAGAATAAGTCATGTCTAGTGAACACATCCTCAGCTCTCATATCCAACCTTGTTACTAAGGGTAGCTGTTTAGTAGTCTTTCCGCACTAAGGTTTGTTGCAAAAATACCATTGCTTTATTGCAATTACTTCAGTCATTTCCATCAGTTACATGCATAATCTCTGAGTTAAAATTAATTTCAACTTCTAAAAGAGGCTGTACTTTTCAGGTAACATCAGCCGTTTCTTTTTATCTCCTGTTCTCGCTTGTAGTACTTTGTGCTGTGCACACGCTCTGTAATCTCAGCGGCAATTCTGACTTTTCTCCCTGCTGCTTCTTACCCTACTGAAATTTCTCTGTGTAAATCCTGGGCCAAGCAGTGAGAGAAAGGTGTACTGCTTAGCTCACAGCAGAGCAGAAGCCCTCAAGACAAGAAGAGTAAAGGACATTCTGGAGTTTTGCAAAAAGAGATTGCCTATAAAGTTCTGCTTTCATGTCCACTTCTGAATGTTCTGGGAAGGTAAGAAGTGCATGTGAAGGATGGCTCCTGCTGGTGCCCAACCTGAAGGTTTTCAGTCAAAGACATAAAAACTACTTGCTGTCTGAAGGCATATTTTATTTTACTTTATTTCAAATCTCTACAGAGATTGCAATGTATAGAAGAGAGTCATTTTGTTACCATTAAAGCATAGATTTGTGTGTCTGTGTGGAGACCTTTCACTCTCAGAGAGTAGGAGAGAAAATGAGAATAATACTGAAAACATTTTCCCCTTAAATCCTGCTACTCTAGTTAGGACTGGGGAAAGAAAATAGGTAAGTCAGAGAGAAAACAATAAGTGAAATAAGTAAAAGGCTTCGAGAAATTTGAGATATTTCCTAAATAAATATTTTCCTAAGGCAGAGAGAAGTTTTATAGATGAAGGTGATATAAAGGAATGCAAATAGTGGGTGGGAGCTTTTAATGGCTTCTAATCACGAGGAGGAATGCACGATGTGCTTTAAATCCAGTGAAAAAGTGGGAATGCAAATGAAGCTCTGATTAAACAAAGCAGCGCTCGATCCAGAACTCGATTCAGGAAAGCACTTAAATAGAAGCTCCAGTCTTGCTAATTTGGAGTGTTATGTCCTGCCCTTAAATGCACTTTTAAAAGTATTTTTCTGCTCACGTGCAGTTTACTAAGTGAGAAAGAAAAGGAGGGCCCGCTTCCCGCCCTTTTTGCTCAGCCGTTGCTCCCTCGCCTCGCGCCGCCCCCGTCTCGTGTCGCCTGAGGGGACGCCGCTCTGCTGCCCGCCGCTGGGCACGGGTCCTGGGACAGATGCGGAAAAAAAGACCAAAGAAAGCACGACATCACCTTGAAAATGTTTTCAGAAGGTGCTGCAGCAAATCCTGAAAAGACTTGCAAGTAATTGCATGGCTCTTTTCGAGATGAGAAGGGAGAGGAAAGGAACGATGAACTCCGTATTCATGTGAGGTACGGGTTGCCTGGGGCTGCCCTGCTGGCTGCGAGCACTCGGGTCAGTTGTGGATCACAGTGCTAGGACTCTGGCCGCAGACTGAAGCTGTTCGGTCCTCTGCCCCAGGCTGACACAGCTGCAGCCGGGCCAGTCCTTGAGGTGATGCCATCTTCAGTAACGCGAATACATTGCTGGATCCCATCTTAGCTCCTGCATCATACCTGAGGTTATAAGGATAAAAATACTACTTAGGTGTTGATAAAAGTTGCTTTATTTGAGATGAATGCGTTCCAGAAAGCAAAGCCTGCAGAAGGATTAATTAAGATAAGCTATGTTTACGTCAAGTGGATCTGAAAACTGAGTCTCTTTGCATGCAGCTTGGTTAATGGAAATATAAGTTGTTTTATTAGTCAAATGGCACAATTAATTATAGGGAAGAAATTTTTTTTTTCCTCTGGGGCTTTTTTATGACTCTGCTTACACTGCTTACAATTAATCCTAATGGAAAGATCAGAGTAACAATCCACAGTCTCTTGTAAACTTTCAGAAGCTGATTATTGCTTCCAAGCGCCCAACGCAATGATGCCTTTTTCAGAAAATAAGCTTTCTGTGTTTCATACAGTGAATAGCCCCAAATCACTGTTTTCCCACAGATTCTGATCCAGGCAGGGTGTTCTGGGTTCTGGAATTGCTGCTTCCTGCTGGCTGCTCACATGTCCCTTGGTGCCCAGTGCACCAGGGAGCATCACTCCTTGCAGTGCTGAGCACTGAAGCTTCAGCTGCAGGACTATGTGGTCTTGTTGGTGTCTACTGAAGTGCTCAGCTGTGTGTGGCTGCTGCTCAGTCCACCACAAGTATTGCCACCCATATGTTTGATTTATGCATGTAACGTGTTAGAGTTTTGTCATTAAAGCTGAGTTTGGAGCGATGCTGTTACAGACATGTTGCTTGCCTTTGCATTCACTGAGCTTCTTGGAAGGCAAACAGCTAATGGCAGGGAAGGGATGGGGAACACATAGTAGGCTAAAAACTCGTTTCATCCAGTTTCTTTATAGACCTTGATGTGTCCTTCCAATTTATTGAAATTGTGGTTACTTCTGCTGTTATGAAGGCTGACGTTTTTGGAATATCATAATTCAGCTGTAACACTGATGTGTTGGTAGCACGAACTCTCGTCAGTGTATTGCAAAGTGCCTTCCTCCTCTTCCTCTGAATGAGACTGAGGACTTTCATGAATCTCTCAGTATTTTAATATCATTTTAGTAGAAAATGCATTATTTATTCTTTTAATGGGAAATGTATCAAATTGGGATGGCTCTTTTACTAGAACATCTGCTAGGGAGCAGCCCTGGCTTAATGTGAGTGAGCAGTAATGACCATTGCTCACTGGGGACAATGTCAGCAAATGCTCTGCTTAGTGGAGATGTCCTTAAGCAGTGCCAAGAGATACAGCGGTGATCAGTCAGACTTAAGGAGTCAAATTCATGGTAAGCTCAGAGCTACTATAATGCCAAATAAACATTAAATGCAACAAATTTTCTTATACATTATTCACTAAGATACTTCACTGTCTTGTGGAGGCTTCTCTGAGTTGTTTTTTTCATAATGTTCTTTCTAACTGCTTGGTCCAAAAGGCTTCAATTAAATGAGCATTTCAATGATTGGAAGGATCAAGGCCAGGGCACACTGCCTGTTGTAGTTGTTTTCATAATTTTAGCAGTCTCCAGGTATTTACTATGTGATTCTCAGTTTTGCTGCAAGGTGTGATGAGATTCAGCTCGATAAATAAATGGATTGTCATGGACTAAAAAAAAAAACACAAGCTTTTTTTTTTTTCCTGAGCTCATAATCATAACATAGGAAGCATTTTCAGGCTGGTGCAGTAGTCCTGCAGGTCAGGGCTGCCTACTGGAGTGCACTTAGTCTAACTCAGCCTGTGCCAGCACCATGCCCTGCCACAGGGTGAGGTATGGTCTCTGTGTCTGGGCAGTGGCAGGAAGAGAGAGGGGGTCTTCGGGATCTCTGAGCTAATCAGTGCTGGAAAATATTTTCTGATCCCATGCTGAAGCTAAATATTAGTATCTAATGTGCTACACAGACCGTATAAAAAGTTTTAAATAAACAGAGCTACAGCTTGAGAACATAGAGGTGAATCTTAAAATGCTTAAAAAACTTCAAAATTTTTAAAGCGTGGATCAAAGATACAAAGAAAAAAACTCTAGGATTTATAGTTGATCTTGACTGATTCTGAAAATGTAATATGTACAGAGGGCATGGGATTTTGTTCAAGTTAAATTTCATTTTTTCTTAGTGAAGGTGTTTTATGTTGCTGTTAGGAATTTCCTGTCATATGACGCTTGATGGCTGTCTGTGGCATGCGTAAGGCTAACTTCTGTCACGTTTTCTTTTCACAACCCTATGCTTCCTAACCCTTCCAATATATTCCTATAAAAAGCCGACCCACATCCATGCCTTCTGCTCCCCTAAACTCCAGCCTGTTCTCCATTAGAAAGGCTTTGTGAAACTACTGATGATAACTGCTGAAAATGAAAAGTCAAGGAAGCATTGTAATGAAGTACTCATCAGAGAGAGATTCTTTAGCTCCCTTATTGTATTTATGAAGCTGAAACCCCTTGCCTGCTATTAACCAAGTTACTTGAAATAAGGATGAAATTGGAACGATGGGAAATAATTTGATCTTAAAACTAAAAAGATCAATCTGCATATTTCATAGAGCTTCAAATAATTGTGACTACCGCCACTTTACTACTAAGCAGTACTAATGAAGAGTTATTTATGAAGTCCATACTAAATGCAACTCTGAGCAGCTCCATTCGTAGAGCAGTTATTCAGAAGAAAAAGTGGAAAACCATAGCTGTAGTTACTGTATCTGTTTTCTTTTCCTTTTGAATATAAAGCCCGGATTAGAGTCACAGACTGATCTGTGTTTCAGCCAGACTCTCTTAACTACTCATTGTGTTGCCTCTTGTTTCCCTCTATTGTGGCTGTGGATTAGTGCTGACAAATGGGAGCAGTGGAGGAAAAATCATCAAGCTTATGTTTGAAGATTGAGCTAAAATGTCCAAATGCCTTCTTTATCCAAGCCTTCCCCTCTAAATCTCAGATGCGTGCATGTTACACAGATATTAAAATTTCCTTCAGCACTGATATGAATGTTGGTTTCCTTGAAAATTAATTTAGGGTATTTTGCTACAATGATTTGAAGAATGCAGGTCTGCTACCTCTCATAAAGCAATAAAAACAGCACAATTGTAAACCTGTTTTTATTGTTCTTAGTCTCTCTTTGTGACAATGTTTTGTTGTAGTTTCTATCATCTAACTTACTGTATGCAACTTTTTATGGACAGTGGGTATCCTTCTGCAGCGTTGTATGATCTCCAGGCAGCTACATAGCTGGCATACCTGCTTTGGGTGTTTTGTTCGCTGTGTGTTGCATGTAGCCACACCCATTCTGTCTGAATAAGGGCAAGAACTGCTATGGCCTGAATAGCCCTCCGGGGGGGGGGGGCAGCTATTGAGGCAGCTTAGAAATTTTACAGGGCATTAACAGTGGCCAAATTTGAGAGCAGAGGATGAGCCCTCCTTGGACAGGCAGTGACGTTCTTCTTATTCTGCTTGCTAGAAGCTTGAGCACTCCAGCCTTGGCCCAAAATGCTGGCGTGATTTACAGTCTTCAGTTCTGGTGTTTATTACTGTGGGGCTATAAGACAAAGCAGTCATCCTTTACGTTTTGTTACCTGATGTTCCTTCCATTTTGGCAGGGAACAAGCTTAGCAATACTGAACTGTCTTAAGGTATGAAATGAGATGTTGTTGTTGTTATTAAACTAGTGAAGCAGGAGACAAGGAGGGAAAGAAACCTCTGTTGAAATAACAGATGAATCCATGCCTGTTATTCATGCTCAGTTATTACTGTTCTTACAATTCAAAATAGAATGATGATATACAAACAAAGAATATATAAAAGGAGAATCATTAGTGCTCATTTGTGATTATAGAGAATTAGCTAGGTCCTGCATCCTGTGAGAACTATCGTTTGTGAGAAGAGTGTACTTATTAAGGAAAGAATGAAAGCTGTAATTGAGGGTATTTTTTCTAAGAATGACTGTAACTGCATTATAGATTAGTATTTCTACAATAGCTTTCCAACCATTTGGCAGTGGATATGTGTAAATCCTCTGCATAACCTGCAGCAATAACAGCTGGTCGTGTGATTCTGAGAGATACCACACACACACACACGCACACAAAAAAAAAAAGGCCTGAAGAATAATGAGGAAACTTTTATAAAGGATGGCAATGGTACAGTAGCATCATCCCTCCTGGGTAATGTTCACCAGTAATGTGTATGGTCCTTTGCTGGAAATGTGGCAGTTGGGGTGTTATCTGATGCTGAATCCTGTACACCTGTGTGTGACTTCAGTGGCCCAGATACTTTTTCTTATTTCAAAAGTCAGTTGCTCTCTGAGATTCTGTCTAGACTCCAGCTTTAGCAAATTACAACCTCAGTGCCTATCTTTTCCTCCTTACTCTGTGCTTTCTGCAAAATGGTATTGCAGGATTATTTTGCATTTGTAATTTGCCTCTTGTGTCAGGCAAAAAATATCGTCTTTTTAGCGATTTTTTAAAAGTCAGTTTTCCATGCGTTTCTTTGGCAAGGGGCAATCAAGTAAAATTGATTCTGTTCTGTGTACATGAAGGTGCCCTGTAGTCTTACAGTAAATTAAATCACTACACGATTAATGTTCACAGTCAAAAAAATCCAGTTCATCTAGCTGTGAATATGTAGTACAGAGTTAGAGGGCACCTTGTCCATGCAGCTCTTGTTGCTTATTGTAGAGAAAAACAAAACATGGTTCTCTGAAGTTATCAATAGAGCATAGATCTACATATAGAAATAGAGACTATTTGGATGTGCTTTCATTCTTATGAGGTTAACTATTTGTAAGAATTATTTATAATTCATAAACTTCAATCAATGCTTTAAATAAATAGTAGAAAAATTCCCTAGAGACCTTTCAGGGCCAGAATAAATGAGAAAGATTTATAGCATCTAAGAACATACTGAACAGGAAACACTTTGGTAGGAGTGCCTGTGAAGGACGGTGTGCAGTGAGCCACACAGGTTAGTGGGTATCACCTTCAACTTTCCAAATGAACTACACAGGAAACACAAAGTGATGCCCAACTGGTGATGTGGCAGGCTGGAGTAGATTCTGCTGACTTTCTTCAGAGCATCTGTGGGTGAGCTGGCATGACAACTAAACTCTAGGAGAGAGGAGAGGTCTTAGTAATTCATCACAAAAACAAGCAGTGATGTGCTTAAAAGCAGTGGAAATGCTATGTAAATGTAACTGAAGGGGTGTTTTGAGCTTTTGAGAGATGCATTAAAGCCTTCCATCCGTGATGAACTTGTTGCTTCTCATTGATGAAGCTCCTGCTGAGGAGTTGGCCACCTTGCTTTACCACTAGTACTAGGTAAAAACTATTGAGTGATGTAAATGTGATTATTTCTGCAAATTCTACTCGATTTTCTGGTTTTCCTGAAATAAGCAGGAGGCACTGTGCTGAAGAGTCCATAGAGCTTTGTTAGACTGATTTTCAAAAAAAGAGAAAGGGTTCTTGCAGCTCTGTACTGCTAGCTGTGCTAGCATTTATTTTCCACCTTGGAAACTCTTCTGGTAGATGAGATGAGGCTCCAAGAATCTTCTAGAACAGAACAGACTATTTGGTTAATGTCTAGTTTGTACTAACTTTAAAAAAGATATATTTCAACAATTTGGGAGAACGAGATTTATATTTAGTGACTTTTTACATTCAATGCTTTACATAAACTCCTGCATCCAACAAATTCAGCAATTTGTGGAATTATTTTGGCAACCAGAATTACTATGAAAGGAGTGTATAGCTGCTCTGTCAGATCACTGCTAATTTCCTAAATGGGGGAGACCTAACAGCAAGAAATGGCTGAGTAGACCTTGCCAGTCTTTTAGCCATTTTTTCCTAGGAGACTATGTATGTCCAAACAGAAAATTCTCCTAGATATGAGATTTGAGCAATTGTGTGTTAACTATAAAATGGAAGAGGGGCTGGTTTAATAGTGTTTGGAGAATATAAATGTTTTATTGGTGTACAAGTTGGATATAAGGAGCCTGCCTGGGAAAAATGTGTAGTGATTGATTGATTGAGAATGTGCTATTTAAACCTTTTTGGATTAGAGTAGTCAAATGCAGTATTTTATAGTGAGCATACTGTCCTCTAGAGAATTTTGCTTTCCATTCCCTAATCAGGTTGATGAGCACATTAATATGCAAGTAAAGGAAATCTCACAGAAGAGTTGATTATCTTATCACGCGTGAACCATCTGATATAGGAACATAATTGAAGCAGTTCTAAAAAAGCTTTTTTGGGTCAATAGTTAGCAGTACCATGCTTGAAAATGCAGAAGAAAAGACTGTATTTTAACACAAAGACAGTAGTATTTTGAGAAAATAGGTTGGTTGGCCTAGTCTCAGCACTTGGTTGCAGAACAAAGTTGGTAGCTACTTTAGAGACCTCTTCGAGCATGGTGTTTGCACCAGTTAACAATAAAAAAAATGAAAGCAAAAAGCTGTATTTAGAAACTGAAACACACCTTTGTTAGGAGAAGTTCTGATTCCTTGCTAAAGAAGACTGCAGAACACGAAAGACCACACAGTCTGTCTTGGTTTTTATATTTCAGCTTACTTAATTAAATTCCTTTCATGTTTTCCATGTGCAAATACAAGGTAGACATGAAGGATTGAGATTTCTTTACTGTTTTGTGTAGGGGAAGGAAGAAAAGGAGGTAGTGCTTCCACTTCAGATTTTATAAATATGAGCTAATCTGAATGTTTGTCTATGTTTTAATAAGAATATTTTAAAAAAAATGTTATTCATATACATTAATATTATTCAATATTGCATTGATAACTGCTCCTTCTCACAGCAATTAGATCATCTATTGAATCTGGAGGTCTCAGGCTTTTTCATTTCTCACAGTGGTTCCTGTGCTGACTCCAGGAGCTTGTGTTTGACAAGTGCCTGTGTGGTGTTGACTTCAGATATGGCAGGATGGCGTTCTCCGTAGCATTAAGCTTTTCCATTCTTTTGCTCACTTTTTGCCTTTACAAGTCTGCAGAGTACAATCAGGAAGAAGTGATGGAAGAAGTGAGGAAAGCATGAGCTGAAGTCTGATATTTGTTTGTACATTAGATTTGTGTTCAGTCTTTTCCAGCCAGGTGTGAGCTCTCCTTCCTGCCCCCATGCACAGGAATGCATTGTGGGGGCACAGGCAGTGCCAAGCTGAGTGTGAGCAAATGAGGCCTATAGAGGAACTGTGCACTGTGAGGTTGAGTGTTGTGCTTCACCTGCTCATTGCTGTAACTTCCAGTCAGTTCAGTCTGTGGCAGAGCCAGCTCACCCCTACTAGCAAAAGGCTGTGTGCAGCATAGGCATGTGCATCCATGAAGCCTTTCTCGTCTCCCTTGTGCTCTTAGCTAATGATTCTAATTAAATATCTGATAAATTTTTAAAATGATGATATTAAAACTTACCATCATGCTGATTGGCTCATTTATGTAATCTGTCTGGAAGTAAATACAACTTATGATTCACTGTGTGGATACCAGTAACCAGCTGCTTTTAATAACTCATGCATTTAAAAGGGCACTGTACAAAAATTACTGAATACTTTCCAATATTTGTGAAACTGGTAATAAATAGCAAATGTATAAAAAGGTATAGAGACTCAGTGAATAAATTACTGTTATTAAAACTGGAACAAATAATGACCAAGGGGTAAGATTGGTCAGCATTTTATGAAATATCCTAACTAATGTAAGTTACAAAGAAACTTTTCTCAAAAGCAAGCAAGCTGGAATAGAATACATTATGGGTAATGAGCTCAGACAATGATGTAAGAGAGCAGAGATTTATTGTGGATTGGTTAAACAGAATGTATTCATCCTGATCTTGAATCATAAATGTCTTGTGACTTCTTGTATTTCACTTGTTATTTTACTTGTTGAATGGCATGGAGCTGCATAATGGGAGGTCAGATTGGATATTAGGAAAAGGTTCTTCACTGTAGGGTGTTTGGGCACTGGGACACGCTTCCCAGGGCAGTAGTCATGTCACTAAGCTGCCAGAGTCTGAGAAGTGTTTGGATAATGCTCTCAGATACAGAGTTTGGAATTTGAATGGTCCTGGATAGAGCCTGGAGTTGGACTCAGTGGACTTTGTGGCTCTCTTCCAACTCAGGTGGTCTGGTGATTGTTACTTTTCATCAGCTGCTTGTACACTACCCATAGGAAAAGATGAGAAAATGTTGTAGAACTTATAAGGGTCATCAACTTAAAGAGTCAGACAAGTTGGAAGGGACTGCTAGAGAATTTCAAGATCTTTCCACCTTTCTAATATAATGTTTTCTGTTTACTGTTACCTCTCAAATTCTGTTCAAAAGATTTCATGTCAGGATGTGCTCCTCCCTCTAGGAGGACAGATTATGTCAGCAATTGCTGAGGTAGATAAGGTAGACTGCTTAGTTTTGTTTTAAATTTTTGCCGTGTTTCAGTAGTTACAGCTGTTTTCACTGTTAGACCTAGCTTTCAACTGAATTGTCTTGCAAAAGATCCTTAGGAAGATACAATTCTCCTGAATTTTTCTTTCCTACTCCAAACATGTTTCAGCTGCTACAGTGGTTTTTGAATGCTCCTTTGCATTGTCATAAATGTCTGCTAGACTGATTTCTGCTGCGTAACTGTATGAATGTAAATTAAAAAAAATAAAATTCCAGTGATGAACTGATTATCAAAAGCATATGACTGGATACACAGTCACTGACATTTATACTCAGTTTAAAACCTTACTGTGAGGAGGTAAGAATGTATGTAATTGCTCTTCTCGATAAAGGATGATTTTTATTTTATTAGTGAATTTTATTTCATTTTTTTGCAATCAAGGAAGATTCACACAAATTCTTTCAATGTAGTTTCTCCACAGATGATTGGCTGAAATTATGTACGTTGGGGAGTTTATTCATTCTGGAAGCAGAGCCTGTTCTTGCAGATGACTTGAAGCTAGAAATTGGATCCCATCCTAGACATCTCACTAAGGACAGTGCTAATCAGCTAATACTTTGCAAAAAACATGAGAGCAGCAAACAGTCTGCTCCTCAAATAACTTAGAGATAATTATCACAGCTTATATATGAGTAAAATTAAACTATCTTTCAACCAGATAAGTAGAACTGCCAAGAATGCAGTAGTGTAAACTACAATGTCCAGGAAAATATTGGCCCATGACATCCAAGTTTCATGATACCAGGAGCAGAAGTATTGAGAAATGATAGAACTATGGAAGCTCATACCACACAATACTAGAGAGAAAGGAGAAATACTTTTATCTCTTCTTTAGAGAATAGCAGTGGATACACTTCTTGCTAAAGATCACTCATATAGCCTGCAGCAGACATCCAAACGTATCTTGCTGCATTTGCTGTGTGACTACAGATTAAAAGTGCAGCTTAAGTGTGCACTGTGGCCTGTAATAAGACCTAAAACATTCAGAGCCTTTGAGTGCAGTCTTTTCTCCTAGCTCTTGCCGTAGCAAAGCCTCAACCATGACTAGGTTAGAGATTTTGTTGCTTTCTATTTGTTATCAGAGTGAAACAGTTATTGCTATCTCATTGCTAAATGAGTCAGGTGGAAATGGAGGTTGGTTACTGAACAAATTAGCAAAACTGTTGTTGACAAGCTAGAAAGAAAGGACAGTGAGAAAGAGTGTACTTTGTTACCATGCAGTCCGAGAAGAGAAGACACAGAACACGTAGACCAAAATACAATTTTGACCTTGATCAAGAGCATCACTGTCATTTAGCTACATTCATGGATAGTCAGAGAGCAAAGAATTCATCCTTATTTCTTCTAGCTGAAATTGTTTTCTCCCAGTATGTGACTGGAAAGTTATTTAAGTATATTGCTTTATTGACATATAATTCATATGCTAACATTGTTTCTATTCCAAAAAAGTTAGTAAGCAAAAATCATTCTGTAAATGACTTCTTCCTAGTAACTTTTTTGGCATGGTTTATTGAGATAACTTGGATTAATGGTTCAAGAAATTGGAAGCCAAATATTCATAACTATTGATAAATGAGAGCTTTGTAACAAAATTTTTGGTGGGATTCCTAGGATTATTTTTACCAATTCACACTGCTAATATAACATTCAGTGTTTATGTTATGTTAACAGACAGAGATCCATTTCTCAACTGAGGAAATTATCTGAAGCTGAGACTGTCCTGTGCTTGAAGCACGACAGGTGATGCAGGCAGGCCAGAAGTAATTAATACCTAAATAATCTCTTTGGGTCTTTGGAGTGCAAAGGAGATCTTTCCCTGAGGGAGCCTATGATCAGCTAAAAGTGCTTGTAGATAAGTTTTTGCATTTTTTTGAAAAGATTGTATGTTTAATAGGAAAAATTCTACAGATAATTGACATGAATTATTTACCAAGTCATTGCAAAATACTGCCAGGTATTTGGCAGGAGCTTGTAGAAGCTCCAGTGGAAATAATGGCAAGTCATGTGTTAAATTGTGATCCTCCTTTAACTTAAGGTAATTATGTAAATAAGTTGTGTCATTGTTCCTTGATGCTAAGGAAAAACAACAATGCAATAGAGAAGATATTCCTATCACTTCATCTAGTTATACTGAAATGAGGATTAATGAAAATTTTAAGTGGTAATTATTCTTTTTACTATATATAAGCCAGTCAAGACAAAAACTGCCATGTTCTTAGCTCAATACAAAGAAGTCTGAAGTAGCAAACTTCTAAAATCTTGGAACCTACTGGAACTTTAGTGCTCTAGTATTTTGTCATCATCCATTCACACAAAAACATGCTGGACAAGCATTTTAACTTAATCATTTATTCTTGTTTAAAAAGCCATGACTTTGTACAAGGCTTTCATATCTTGTTAGAATTAGCTCTGTATTTTCTCAACTTGGTTTTATGTGACTTCATGCTAGTTGGCTTTATGCTATACACTCTAAGTAATTGCTTACTCTGCTAATATGGTTGTAAGCCAGAAAATTTTCATGTTGCTCTTACAGAAGAGGTCCTGTCTGAAATGAGGACTCAGTTGGGCTCAATATTCTGTGTGCACAGTTATATGCAATCATTGTCTGAAAAAGCCATCTAATTACAGTTAGTGCATTTGCCAAACATTGTTCTAAACTATTAAAACTACTATAAAACCACAGTATAATCCAAGTTAAGCACACCACATACTGATAGAAAACCATTGTGTAGGATTCTAGAGTGAAACCCTAGATGGATTAGTTTTTCTGAATAACTGAAACAGTTGAACTGCTGAAGCATGGATCCTACATGGAACAACCCTCCCTATGATATAGAATTTTTCAAAGGATGCCCTATGCAAAATCTTTTACTTATTATTTTACAGAAAGAAAAATGCTGAAGTGCTAAAGTAATTTATTGAGAGCTTTAGCAAGAAGAGACTGAGTCAGATAAGGCTCTAACCTTCACTGAATCCTTACGTTTTCTGTGGGAAGAGTATGGAGCCTGCCACAAGGCAATATAAATACTTCTGTGGAAAACTGGAAGCTGTCCTCTATAGACCTTTTCAAAAGTCTGTTACTGAATGAAGGTTGAGGTAAAGGACCATACTCTGTACTGTTCTGGGGAAATTGAACTTGAAAAATGCAATTCCTCTCATGACATTATTGCTGCTCCCAACATCCTTGAATACTTGTCTGACTATAGTTTTCGATTTTTATTTTTCTTTTGTTAGTCTGAAAGTTCAGAGTTTTTCATTCTTTGTTTTTGCTTTGTATACTATCTGAGGTCTTTGGAAGGAGAAATTCCTGAAGAACATTCCAGTATTGCTTCCTGGCTATTTTAGCATGCTGTGTTAGAAAAAAAAATACCATGTCCTTTTGTTGAATTCCACGGGAGTTCCCCTTAACTTCACACTGATTTGTATGCTTTGCAGTTCTTTGCTTTTCACTTTGCATGCTTAGTACTTTTCTGTTAATTTCCTTTCTAATAGGATTTTAATACATAGAAAGAAAACAATCTCTTTTGAATGTTTAAAGTCTTAATCTAGCTGTGTAAGTCTCTCATTATCTAAGCATTTCTTATTCTTGATAGCTATTTTAAAGCATTTTCTTGTGGCTTTCACAGGAGTTTTGATTTGCATTTGGTATCTAGGCATGTAGTCATTTAAGTCTTTTACAATATGCTATTTAAGTGTGTGCTTATTAGCTTGAGCAGCATTTTGGTCTGGAAGATAAGACAGTTGAAGTTAATAAAATGTGAAGAAGTATGAAGATGACCAGAGTTTTTACTGAGAAATTTACTGTACTTAACATATTTTAGCATTATATTGAAGTATTGGTAAGAATATTTCTTGTAATTTCAGTGAAAAAAAGGAGAGCAAATAGAATAACAAAGTCTGAATATGCAAAACCTAGCAGAACTTATAAAAAATATGTCAATGATCCTGAACCTGTTTTCTGGCATTTCTGTTGTTAGATTGATGGGGATTGAGGTAGATAGAAGCATTGCTAGTGAGAGAGAAGACTGCAGCGCTGATGAAAGTACTTTGCATATCACCTGAAAACTGTAGGTCTTCAGAGCTGAAGGAAACTGGGGAGCAGAGAGAAGAGGGATGGACTCCACACTGAGCAGGTTGTGACAGTGACAGGTTGGGTGATGGCTGGGGAGCTGCAATTGCCAAGAGTGCCAAGCTAAGGTACTCATCGTGTGACTTAAGGAGATGGTTTGTGTAAAAACATTGAAAAAGATCTTGTCTGTCACTCTGGAAGAATATTATGTGGATATTAATGATGTCCTCAACAGTCTCCTCATTTTTATTCTTACAGTATATCTTTTTCTATGCCACTGGATGCTTTGTACACAGAAGACAATCAGCTTTTTATTCTCTCTTGTCTTCCATTTCCTCATGCAGCTGATACTCCATATTACTCCCTATAGACAGCTTTTGGAAACAAGGAAATAAGATCTTTCTTTGCATATTGCTTGTGGTTGTCATATTACTTGTCTGCTTAGAAAAAAGTATGCATAGCATTAATAGCTGATGTGTATCACATCTAAAAGGCAGTGTTGTACCTTTTATTTGCAGTGTGTTGCCCTCTGTTGGAACATGTCACTGTCTGTTCTGTTGATGGTGATAACAAGGTGATGCAGCAGTTGTACTCCTGTGGTAGGTAATGCAGCACTGGGCAGAGAAGAGATGCTGTCAGGTTATAATATGGAGTTAAATATTGCAATTGGAGAGAAGTTGCAGTCGGCTTAAAAATGTTATAGTACAAATATGCTGGCAGTTTGGGAAGGTGTAAAGCATTTCTTTCTTGATAATGAGCAGTCCATGAGACAACTGAAGTACTCTTTAATTTACCCTTTCCATTCTGAACAGTAAACAGTCAAATAATTTTAAAGAAGCTGCACATAAACAACAACAAAAAAAAAATTATGCAATGATGGATGCAAAGAATTCATTGCTGAATATATTACTGAATCTTGCTACTTAAGCACTAGAAACTACTTTTTCTAATAGTAGAGAAGATTTTGTCTAATACTATAAAAATAAAGTATTGATGTTATAGCCATGAAAATGGTCTCTGTAAAGGATGGTGGCATTGTGTTAAGCAGACAAGAAAGCTGCTTTGGGACCACCATATTAACCCACCACAGTCAACTTTGGAACAGTGCAACTTATCTAACACATACATTAAGAACAAAGTGAAGTATTTAAGCCCAATTAAATCTATTTTAATAGGATATTACAGCATCTATCTACCTGTCTAGATTTGAATTTGTCTTGAGTCTGCACCAATGGCTACATAAGTCACTGAACAGATTACTGTCAGCTTTGGTGGTCTTTGGATCAGGCAGGCAGATGTATGCCATGACAGTGGCATAACAAATGGCAGAATATGTATTTCCGAAGCCACACTGTTATCTGGCAGCTGTTCCATTAACATCTATCTGAACCTACAAGATCATCTACCCAGTGGATCATAATGCATATATATAATTGTTGACTGTTTCCTGCTAAGCAAACTAATATCTTTCTACATGAGCACAGGTAGATATTCCTTCATGTATTAATTAGAATTCAACATAAATTCTAACTGTGAACTTCATTTGTTTTCTTGTGGACCTGAGCATTCTGTTTTATGAAAGGTCAGATCTTAGTGAAAAGTGCTTTTAAAATATGAATTTAAAACAACAGGACCTACCTAATTTAGCACCCGATCCAAAAAGAAATGTTACTTTATATCTTTAGAAATAAGCATTGCATCGCAGGAAGAAAACTAAACACACTTGCCAGTCATGGGATTATTATATGTAAAGTACTACATTAGAACATTTTAAAATCTGAAATGTGATGCTGTACATACAATGTTATGTTAGTTTTGTTTCTATGTATAATTGGATGAATGACTTAAATAGCATCTCTCAGTGAGAGGATAACTAAATAGGCCAACATGTGCATATAATTTTCATCTTTTACTGTGGATCTGTCACTGAACTGATGTGATTTGCTGTAATGTAAAGAGAAACATCAATATATTTTAGAATATTTTAGAATATGATGTAGTGGTTGTATGAATTTTTGGTAAATATTTGAATTGGGTTACTGGCCCACCTCCTGTGAAGAACAAGATAATGTTTGAATGTTAGTTAGGTTCAGTTAGAATGGGAAAATGGCATTTTTTGCTCTTAGTTTACATCAAAGACCTTCCTGCCTGCCTGTGGCTTTTGGCTCCTGGCTCTGCAGGCACGCTCTGCATCCACACCATTTAGCTGAGCAGTTTTGTCATGGACTTCATCTTTGTTAACCTCACATATTCTAAAATGCTGAAAAGAAGAAAAAGATGGTTGCATTGTGTCAATGGTTTATGGGCTGGTTTGGCCCGGTTCCTTGCCCAGCGGGGCAGAGGGATTTCGCAAAATCCGCGCCTCTGGGAAAAGGGAACAGGGGACCCCAAGATAATTAAAAACAGCAGCAACGATCTGAGGAGAAACAAACTAATTTACTAAATATATTATTGGAATGCAAGTTAACACTCTATAATACAATATAATTAAAATTGAAGCTAATAAATCAAATATAATGAGAGAGAGAATGTCCAAAAGGTGGATAGGCCTCATCACAGTGCTGAGGTGCAATTCGCAGTCCAGTTGAGCAGCAGGGAGATGAAGAAGCGCCAACGAAGAAGAGCAGACGAAGAAGAGCAGATCAGGTGACCTTGCCAGGAGTTATATCTCCTCTCTGTGACCGCAAAGTCCCCTGGGGAATGTAGTTCTTCTTCTCTTCTGGGCAGGTACCCAGAACTTGACCATTAACAGTTGAGCTCCCAGTGCCCTACATGATGTTATGATATGGAATACCGAAAACCGAAAATCACAAAACCACGACACATTGTCAACAGAAAAATGTTTGAGAGCAAAAAATTTCAGCACCGATGTTTCAGTTTGCAAGGATATGTGTAAAGCATAAACCTGTTATTAAAAATAATATCTGGGCTTTGTGAGTTAAAAGGATTTGTAAATGAATGTTTTAACTGATACCAGACTTTTTTCATCTGACTGACTGAAGATTTTCGAAGTGGTAGCACTTCTTTTTAAACTAAGGTTATATGTCTCTCATGTGTTTGGAGGTGTCCTAGGAAAGCTTGAAAGGGATGCTGCATAGTTGGAGTGTCACTTTTGAGAAAGATGCATGTTGAGATCATTACAAAACACCCATGGCTTTTCACAAGAACAGGAGACATTTGGAGTTCTAGCTCCACCTTGTATATTGCTTTTAGCCAATGGATATTTTTCACAGTCTGTCAGTAGTGTATGGAAGTGAAGTGCAGAAGCAAATTATTGCTGTGTCCCCCTTTATCTTATTCTTTCAAGGATATAATGTGTCCACTTTCTATTTTTCTTTCAAGCCTTTTGCTTTCTAACAATTCTAACAATTTTTAAGGGATGCCTATACTTGAATCGTTCCTTGAGATTTCAGTAGACCAGGAGACTTCTCCTAGACCATAGCTGTTCTGTCCCCAAATACACCTGGAGGGTCCAGGCATGCAGCGTGCTGAAATCAACCCATATTACTTCTGCGTGACCAGTAAAGCTTCCTCAGTCCCACAGCAAGTGAGGGGGACATGTAATGTTAAAAATAAAATGCAAATGCCTGACTTATTTGAATATAATCACTTTATTAATTTAACTGTCTAACAGATACTGATGACGGTCTAATAATAAGGTCCAAAATGTTCTTTCTCATTAAAGAAATTAATGAACTCACACATCTTAAGAATTTCATTTTAATTAATTAGGAATAATTTCTGTGAGACAGAGTGGAGAAAAAAAAGTGCCAATTAAAAAAAAATCCCTTTTGAGGAGTGGAAAATTAGTAAATCTGTTAATGAAGGATGCTGAATGTCAAGGTTTCATGAAATGGGTACCTACAGTTTCCTGACTCATGTAGAAAGTCACCAGGTGGTGGAGTCTTCCAGAATTTCAGCACTCCTGGCATTTCCACTCATTGCTTTATATATGCTAGCTAGTACATAATCCCTCCAGCAGACACAACAGTCATTTGATTCATGACAAAAAAAACCAGTCACTACGCATAGGTAAAGTATAAAAATGTGACACTGCAGCTGTCAGTTTATTTTTGTAAACTATGAGTTAGTAAGTATTTGTTAGTAATATAATTTTTAATAAAAACATAGTTACAGAAAGTAGAAAAACTAAACAGAAATATTTTCCTTGAATTGTAAAGTATGTGTTCCTCTTTTGCACTGTAGGTCTTTCAAAAATTAAATTTCTAAAGCTGCACTTCAGAAACACTCATTTTATAACTAATAATGTTCTGTGTTTCTGCAAAACAGAAATATTGACTGCCACTACACTGTATTATGATACTTTTCATCTTTCAGAGCTTAAAAAACAGTACAGTGGAAGCATTTAACATGTTGCTCTTGGGAAGCAATTTCAGATATGAGCATTTCCTGATTTTATTATTATTATTTTTTAACATCTAGAATGAACTTTCATGTCTGACTGAAAATGAACAAACTGTATCATTTTGGTTTATGCTTCATTGGTTTAATTTCCCTTAACTGTCATACCCAGATTTCAGTACATGTTGGCTTCAGAATCTTGTTAATGTTAAAAATAACTAACTTGGAACTGTTGGAACTGTGATTGATAACAGGTAAACTTTAAATCTGCAGGAAATTCTGAGAGAAGTAATTTAGGAGTAAGTATTATGTAAACAGATGCTTTCTCGAATTAGTATCAGTATACAAAGTTGCTAGAGTTAGCATAGTACCAAAGGAGTACTTACTGTTAAAACAACTTTTTTTTTTTTTTTTTTTTTTTTAATATATGTTGCATGCTGTAGGTGCACTTTAGGAAAGACAGCTCCAGCTGAAATTCAATGAACAGAAGAGTAGGGGACTAATGCAAGAGAAAGAGGCAGTGACTTTCATAAAATCGACCAGCAACTCAGTGACACAGGTAGGTACAGAGTTTAAACCATTTGCTTTGCATTATCATACTAGGACAGATAAGATGCATACATTTCATTTTGAGTAGCAGTCTCTCAACATTGTTTTTAGCTTCTGCTTGGTTTTTTTTTTAGATTGTACAGTAACTATTGTGCAGATTTCTGATATGTGAAACTCAAAGTGTGTGTGTAGTGCATTTGGTAGGAATGCTCTGTCCTTCTTGGGGATGTTGCCTTTATACTTAGGGACTGAATACTATTTTGACTTTAAATTCTTTGGCAAAACACATGGAGTGAAATCAAAAGGAGAACTTAGTGATAAATGTCAAATAACATGAATTATCTGCTGGGGTAAACTCCATTTGGAATTATTTTTGCACTGTGTAAAGAATGTATGGCTATACATATATATTTATACTTTTACAGACTAAAACTTTCTTACTGATTAAATATTTACAGATCACTATAGTTTCAAAAGGCTTTTAACTTTCTACTAAAATAATACACAAGCCTGCAAAGAAGGAAAAAATCAATTTAGACACATCTCAAAAGGATTGATAGAATGTGGTTACAAAAGAAGTTGTAATGCCAAATTTGTATGTGTTCTAGAGAACAGGGTAATAGGTTGGAAAATGGGAGATCCACTTTTCCTTCTAATGTGATTGCTTTATAGTTGAGCAAACTCTTTTGTGGTTTAAAAGCTCTTCTGAGCAAAACCTACTTCTTACTCCAGATTTGTCTGCATAAATACATATTGCGTGCCCATCACCTTTTATGTATGGACATTAGAATAACAACAAAAGACTGGAAGGGCTGTATAAGCTTTTAGGCAGAGTCTGAATGGCATGGATAGAAGCAAGTAACTAAAATTGTAGATTTACAAATTTAACATTCTATGCTGTATTGTAAAAGTATCACCCAGTGCAGTATTAGAAGAAAAGAGTGCTGATGAATCTTTCTGCAGGGCTTGGGTATTTGTGCTTCCTTTGTTGTGATAGTGAGCTTGTTGAGATAGTGGATAGTGTCCATTCAAAATGCCAAATGGAGGAAAACTGTATTTTTAGGCAGGCAAACATAATTTAAAAAATGTAGCTGAGTTCAACAGCACTGGCTATTTAACAAAATATCCAACAGGATAGAAACTTGGAGATGGGTGGCAAGGCATAATGATGGGTGCTAAGAATCTTTTCATTAACATGCAAGCAGTGTTTGGGAAGATAATATAAATTGGTGAACCTGGGCAGATTTCAGCAAGATGGGGGTGAGCAAAAGACAGAGCACAGTGCCACCTAGTGCCTTCGGCAAAATCAAACTGAACAGTCTCAATCAACTTTCAGGCAGATACAACTTAAAAATAAATAAAATACGTGAAAGGTGCATTAATGTGTTAAAGTAAAATTCTGAGGGCTGGAATCTCCATCAGGAAGCAGGTCTGTTCTGAGCTCCTGGGAGAACTTCCTAGGTATGAGAAACACTCTCAAGTTGAGGGGAGTGGATCCCACGTAAGTCCCTTTTTGTGGTTAAAATATGGGCTGTACCTTAGGCAAAGAAAATGCTGTTATGCATTAAATCTCAGCAAAAATTTTATGTCCTAAAGAATGTTGTAGACCACGTGTACAGTTGGGCAATAGGGGTAATGTCATGCTCGGAGGCCAGATGCACAAATTCACTTGAAATTTCCATGAATAAGCAGAAAGTCTAGTATGTATTATATCAGTCTTTTATATCGTGTGTTTGATGAAGTGTGTGTCAGAAATTTTGATGTAAAGAGAGAGTAAATATGATTTAAAAGTACACTGTTTACAGCACTGAAGTGTGACATTTGTCCTTCTAAACACAAACCAAGTCTTCTCTTTGAGTTTAATTGCTCTCAGAACCTCCCTCCCTCTATTCATTGTATAGGGAGCTGGAGGTGGCTGTCTCCTTTTGTTTCCTTAGGTGAGTGAAATGAATCCAAGCCAGGGTGTGGGATGTTTGGGTTTGTGTACATGTATATCTGTATATTGGACTGCTTTAAATTTTCAAATTTCATGTGTATTTTCACATGCCAAATACAGGGGAAGCAGTAGCTACATGATTGCTTATAGAGAAAACACAATAGCTTAGCCCTGTGTATCACTGTAGGATGATAATATTCCTGCAGTAACATGAATGAAGTACAGGCAAAATTACAATCACAGTGCTTTTCAGATTCAAAGGAAATGGGACAAACTTGAAGCATCTGATAAAATGGAATTCTGTTTTACTAGCAACAAAGGAATATCTGTCATCTTGATAATGCTTAAGTATTAGCAGTCACTTCTCTTATATTAATGAATCTAATTTCCCCAGAAATGAGCTAGTCGTAAGTGACGTAGAGGAGAATCTCTGGATGTAGTAGCAGGGAGTGGATTTGCTTAGAGATGGCTTTAAAAGGAGATACCAATCAAAGACTTCTTAATTTCTTTACTGTTAGGATCTTTATAGTCAACACCCCTTGGATTGTCTGCATTTTGATGCTCAGAAACTTGGGATCGAACAAAAATTTGTAATTTTTTTTTTTGCAATTAGATCTAGTTCAAGTAAGGGAGATTATTTTAATGTTGTGCAATTGTAAGCTGTGTGTAAGACATAGTGCAAAAATTAGTGAAATTTGTGTTTCTGAGGAGTCTAAAGTAGTTGTTGGTTAGTTGCTATGCCAAAGGTTTAATTTTATTTCTACTGCTTGTCTGAGCAACAGAAAGAAAAAAAAAAGGTAGCAGCACATAACTTGTGAAAAGTAAACTGCGAAGTTTTTTCTGCTGTGATTCATAAGTCCCATTATTTGATGTCTTGCTATTCGTGTTATTCATCCAAGTTATTTAAATCACTCAGGCTTCTATTATCTTCAAAAAAAGATTCTATTACCAACCAAAATCTCTTAGCGAATTGTTATCCTCCGCCTCCAAATATCTCAGTCATCCGGTACAAGGGCAGAAATAGTGCTGTGTGACGCTGAGTGATCTATTAGACAATATGGATAATGTACAGCACATAGTCTAAGTATCGGTCTCTTGAGCTATCAGTGTCATTTAAAATAAGCAGCTTTGAAAAACAAAAATAAAAGAGGAAAACCGGTTAAGAGATTTCCTAAGTTGCTTTTTGCTTACCGGTTGAACCAATAGTGTCATCAAAACTTAAAAGATGTTAATTAATATCTTTTCCTTTTTGCCTGGTTTATTGAAATTCATTTTTCATTTTTGTTGCCTTTGTCATTCACTTTTTCACCTCCATTTGCATTTACCAGAGTTCTTCAGTCAAAGTACAAAGTGAAAACTGCAGCACTAATCAAAAGTGATCAGTTAAAACAGATGCATATTAATTAGACTAAATGAAAGATTCATCCATCCTGTCTTGAGTTCCAAAGCCCTGAAGCACTCTGAAAGTCCTCTTCCTTTTCTCCTCGGTCAATCCACCGTGTACTCTGACAGCCTTTGTTCATGGCACATAGCTCATGGTCTTAATTAAATCACAGATGGTAAGCAATTGTCCCCTTAAAGAATCATTTGGACTTCTTTTCATCTATTAGATGGTTTATATTTCTCAGAGCTTTGATACATCCTGGAGATTCATATCTACCTATTACAAAATTCTACCAGAATTGCTTTAATAATAGATGGGTGGTATTGATGAAAACAATTTTGACTTCATGTAATTGAAAGTTTTAATTTGTCATTGGAGGTTGTTTGAGGTTTAGCATTTAGCATGAGGTTTCATTTGTACCTCCTGGCTTAGCAGAAAAAATAATTGTAAGTATGCTGCTGAAGCCAAGCATTATCTTTTTTTTTTTTTTTTTTTTTTTTTTAATTGCAATCGTTTTTAAGAGTAAGGTCAAGAATTCTAGAGTCTAAAACTGTGGATGCTGTTGGTAAACCACTTAAAATAATGTTGGCTCTGGACTACTGCTCAAGGCATTGTTTTATAACAGTTAAATGCTAATGACAGTGGGTTATTTTGCAGTAGAGCTTCAACTTCTTTTCTACTTTCTGCTTCACTGTTGCCTGACTCTGAACCCTTGTGTTTGTGTTTTATATGGATTAAAGCTATTGCATCTATTCTTTAGGAAATACCTGGAGCATGAAAACTGTTACATTAAATTGGTTCATTACAGTATTACATGCATAACTGCATAAACATCTATTTGGTCTTTCTTTGATCAACATTGATCTTGGCTCTTACTGCTACTGACACCTACGAGCTTTTTTTTCCCCCTAGAATGTTTTTTAATTCTAATTTGGAGTTGTCAAGTGTAGGTTCTTTTATTTTCTGTGATAATGACTTTCCAAATTTTTTAAAATACCATGGAATTTAAATCAGTTCTACTGGAGGCAATTCTACATCAATGTTAAAGAGGCATTGATGTGCCAGCAGTGTTTTGCTGCTGCAGTGTGTTTCACCTGGAAAAGCACCTTGGTCTGTCACTGAAGGGCACTGCATAAATGCAGTATAGTATTATTTATTTATTATCATAGTACCACACTCCAAGCTACCTCCCAAATACATCAGTAACCAACCTACCTTGACAGTTTTGTCATTTCAATTTTCTTTGCTTTTTCTCCCTCTGTGTTTTTTTTACTTATGGCTTCTAGTGAAATTGCTGTGGTCTTCCTGTATAATTAAGCACGAGCCTGTTGTACTGAGTCTACCTGGTTTAGCCCTTTGAGTCATTCATTTATTATTATGCTTTTTTTTCAATGCATAGTTTTTAAGTGGCTCATTTTTCCCCTTAGTGTCATTGGTATTTTGACATTCACTATGTAGGCTTTTTTTTGTTTGTTTGTTTATAACAAGCAGCAACATTTTAGTCCTACATTCTCTAATGTCAAGGCTGTGTTTCTAATTAAATATTTATTGTACTTGCTATTGAATTCCAATGTTGAAGACAATTTAACGCTGCTCCAACATCAGTCCTAGCAAAAGATGGGCAGACAAGTCAGGTGGTGGGTATGTCAGAGGGAGAAGGGTTACTACTTTGAGGGCAGGTTCCTTGGCAGAAGGAAAATAGTTCAGTGAGTACAGCTCATTGCTCTTTAAACAATGAACTGAACTCATTGGTTTTATTTAGATACTTGTTTCCCTGTTGAAATGATACATCTTAACAACAAGATGTGCAAGTTTAAGTTTAAAACATTTATTAAATGAACAAGGAAACCTACTGGTACAAATCCTGAATGTAAATATTGGAGATTTCTTGTGGCACTTCACCTTAAGAGAGCAGATGTGCAGTATTAAGCTGTGGTATTACATCCTAACAATATAATAAAGTACTTCATGCAATGTAGAAATTTTACTAAGCATCTTAATCTTATTTTATCTATATTCATTATTAACCAGGTCAAGTTTAAACAAAAAACATCGTTTTTTGCTCTGAGGATTTTTTTCATAATGGTACATACTCTGAAGGAGGTTTCACATTGCATTTTCCCTTAAGTGGTAGGGAAAGCTGCCATTGCAGTGGATGACAGTTAATGCACTATGGACTGAACCATCTCATGCAGTATAATGTGATGTGTAGTTTTAGATGATTTCCTCTGGCTTTTGTAACTACTCTGCTATAGTGCTGAAAGTAGGAGTACAAATTTCCACTTGATATTGTCTGGCAAAGCTGAAACTACTGTGTGGGAAAAGAAACCTCAAGCCATCAGGAAACAAGCTTCTGATTTGAACAGCTTTAATAATTTTGTGAACCATTCTAAACCTACTCATATTCAAAGTGCATACAATTATCCATAAAATAAATTGTCTTGATCTCATAATTGTCTTGGCTAATTACCTTTTTAGCAAACTGAAAGGTGAGAGGGCTGAATGCTTATGTCTGTATTTCTTTAGTAGTGGGCACTTATATTGTTCCTTTGTTCATTGATGTGGATCTCTAGTTTAAAAATGTTAGATTTCCAGTTTTCCTCAGTAGCCCAAGAAAAGCCTGGCTGCACAACCTGCACTACCTGTAAATAAGAATGTTTTTTAAATACAGGCCTCTCTTTCTGCAGAACTTCTTCCAAATGGGAGAAAACACCCTGAATAAAAGCTACTTGCAATTAAAAATCATCTCACACGTTTACAATGCTTGCAGTGGCCTGAGGGATGGTTTTCTTGTTTTCTAACACAGCTGAAGACTGACTGGATTGAAAAAGAGAATGTACTATGAAACTGAAAAGAAGCAGAGTAAGCTCGTTTTATCACTAAATAAATGTAAGAGAATACCTATAGAATTGGCAATCCTGCCTTGACATTTTAAACCTTTTATGCTTCTGAATTTGCACAAATCCTGATCTGTGAATAGGAAGAAATGTAACAGCTAGACAGAGATCTAAGCTGCTTAGAGTTGGTTCATCTTGTTTGGACAAGATTTATCATAACAGTCTCCCAGCCAGAAGGCAGAACCATAACAGCACTACCATTATTCTTGCTATTTTCCATTTCTCTGGCAAAACTTTCAGACAAAGGAGTTAGAAAGTGTCTTGAATTTAAAAATGTGGCTCTCTACTGTCTGCCCATGAAATGATACAATGTGTATGTGTACTTAAAAACTGACAAATGTAATTGCATATATCCAAGTGTTGCAACTGGTTTGTATTCATCTTGGGAACAAGGATGCATATAAGTAGTTTTTTGCCCGCATCTTGCTCAACTAATTAGCAATACTTCTGAAGTTCATTTCAATATAAAACCCCTGAATTTTCATGTCATTAAGAAGGGTTTGCAACCTATGTGAATTAGGGAGCTTTTTCTATGTAGTCTGTTCCTTTTAGAACTTGAATAGAAGAAATATGAATATGATGTTTTCGGCACTGCTCCAGTTCACTCTCCTGTTGCTCTGGCAATCCACATGGGAAGCAGGGCTCTCCACTACTCACTGCCTGAAATGATCTTCGTTGAAAAAAAAACCAGCATCCTGGTTAACTTACCTCTGCTGTGATTATTTCTGCTTCAAAGCTATATTGGAGTTATTGTGTGATCATTTGCTCTGTACACTCTGCACAAATATATCCTCTGACTTCTGGAAGCAAATGCAATAAGGCAGAAAGAATCAGCTTTGATACTTTCTCACTGGATTACAGGATAATTTGTTTGGCTTCTGAACATGTGATGAATTATAGGAAGGCACATGATAAGTACTCGCACTGAGAAAATGCTTCTAAGCTACTGCCTGGAATGAAAGAAGCATTCTGGTTTTCATTTACATCTCCAGACCACCCAGATTAACCCAACAGTAAATGCCCTCTGTGATCAGTTAGGAGATTTTTTTGTGCCTGAATGAGAGAGGAGTAAGAGGTTACATGTCTGAGAGCTTAGGTAAGTGCTCCAGTGAAGGCTGTTGTTGCAATATAGATTGTGTAGTATGCCATAAAGAATGAGTATGTTGTTCTGCAGATGACAGTTATACAGTCCTTTCTCTGTTCATGTAATTTCAAAATGCGTTCTGCACAGAGAGCTTTGTATCAGATCAGCATTGTTGCTTTGAGGTTTTTTCCTGTCATGTTTGCTGAGACTGGAAATTTGGTCAGACCAAGGCAAGTTTGAGACAAAGCATAGGACTACCCATATGAAACATAATCTACTTCTGAATCCTGATAATAAAAGCAAATACCTAACAATATTGAGAATACTCAGTGCCCTCAAACTCCCCTTCAGCTAGAATTGTTAAAGATTTTTGAGCTCGGAGGAAAAGTTCTGCTTCCTCTGTGAGTCCCTATTCCTACCTTTTATTTAAACGGCTTTGAGCCAGTTAGCCCAGAGAGGAGAAATTAATTAAAATCAGTAGAGGTTTTAAAAAATAAAGGTGATATAAAACAGTAATGTTACAGGCTTGACTCTCAGATGGTCTGAACTAATTTATGTCAGTGGCTTCAATTAAGTGCAAGTGGAAATCCTTTTTATGCATTTGTTTTGTTGGTTTTTTGTTTGGTTTTTTTTTTTTTTTTAATTTTTAATTTTTTAATGTTTTCACCAAATTCTGAATGGAGAAACTTGTTAGAGGGTTTTTTGTTTTGTTTTGTTTTGTTTTTCATATATGGTTTTTCATATCTGGTGTTTGAACCCCTGCTTCCTTTATTCTGGCTTGCTAATTTTTACCTGATGAGGGCTTGTAGGAAAACTTAGAGAGATCTCCCCTATGCAGAAGTTCCCTGCCTTGGACTTACTTTGGCTGCTACTTACCACTTCTGTCAGACTCTGCCTCATAGGTGCAGAAGCAGTAGCTCTGTGTCTAAGAGACTGTCCTCTTTCTGGTTCTTTGTGTAGGTCAATACCGTTGTACGACTGCATGCTTTGAGGGAAGATACAGCTGCAGTTCTTGGGCAGCAGCTGCAGACTAGGTAATGTGTTAGATTAGTACTTACAGGACAATAAAGTACATAAGATATTCTTTTGGTGCTTTCGGCATGTGATATTTGTATTCTAGGAGTCATTTCTAACAAGTGCATTTCTTTGATTCTTTACTCAGCCATACAGTTCAATAGACAGAGAAAAAACTGATAGAAGTAAAAGACTGAAGGGAACAGTACAGAAAAGTTTCCTTGGTCTGTTAGACTTCTTTGCTTTCATATATTGCCCTCCTTCTTAGCTGAGTGCTGTAAGAAAGCAGTGATAAACTATAACTGAAGAAGACAGTGGTCCTGGGTAACATTTTAGCCGGTAAGAACATATGCTTCTTCTAGCTTGGTGTCATTTTTGTGAAAATGTCTGCAATCAAGAAATAATAGCACATCTCTTTTGTCAGTTAGCTGTCTGCTTCAAGATGTGAGTCCAGATGTCTTCCAGAAAACAGATGTACAAACTACAAAAAAAAAAAAACACCCAACCCAACAACCCAGATATGACAGCTACATTATTCAGTGAGCAATAATGTAAATCCCACTACATCCAACATCCTCCATGCATTAAAAAGATTCTGTTTTTTCACTCCAGAAAACAGTTCTGATCAGAACAATGACATGCTATTTTCTGTTTTTGAATTCTCTCTAATTTCCTTGCCTAATAAAAGTCCTAATACTTTTCAGTCCATAGTATATTCCTGTTCAGAAGCCGTCTACTTGTTTATATATGGAAATATATTATGCTATCACTCTTTGTCAGCTTTGTTATTTCAATTTTTTTCTTTTACTTTTTACAGCAGTGAGAGGCATATCACCTTTAGTATGATTAACTTTTGTCTTGCTGACCTAATGTTGATATTACAGGAAAATTTTGAACCTTTGAGTGTCACAAATGTGACACCTGTGTTTTGAAAGTCCAAAGAAAGAAAGATATCTCAGAATGTGACAAATATCTACTGTCTCACAGATGCCACCAAGCTGAACAACAGATCTATTTATATAGTACAGATGAATAGAAAAGCCAGTAACAGAAATATTACAGATAGCAAAGAATGAAGAGGGACATAAAGTTGGTGGTCAAGCCCTGAACTTCATCCTAGTAAGCCTTGGAAGGCCGAGAGGCCTCTATACTTCCACTGGCTGATCTATGAGGTGGGAATAGAGGGAAGTGTTATAAGAATGTTGCCACCAGCCTTGGTTTACCAGAATGTACTAAATCTACAGATCCAAGTGAGAGAAGGAGAAAGCTGATACTAACACAAAGCTGTATTGTGCAATTTCACTTATGAATGGGTTTCCTTTTTTAAGCTAAAGCTGAAGTTAGGGTAATAGCATTAAACATTTCAAATAGCTTAAACACTGCAATCAATAGTAAGAAGCTACGGAGCATGAGGTACTAAGAAAAACTGGAGTTATTAGGGACATTAGGAGCCTTTAGTTGTCTTTTATTACACAGCTGAGTCCCCTCTTTCATGTTGATGTTAAGGTGAGGATCACAGTTAAGCTTAACTTAACAACCAAAGCATAATATTTTCATGTGTGCACTGCATGATCCATTTTTCCAGGAAAAAAAAAAAAAGTGATTTATTCAGAGGTTTGGTATTAATGAGTCATTTTGTGAGGATGAGCCTTTTCTTTGTAACAAGGGGCCAGGTCAAGTAATGGTTAGGCAATGTAGGAACTTGTATGTTTGGACTGGGGAAAGATGTGGCTTGCTGTTGTGGATGTGACAGATATATTTGTTATCTTGTTTCTTAGCATTTTGTCTGTGTCGGAGATATTTCATCTGTCTGTGTCATTATCATTGCTATCTAAATAGCCTGCCTTTCTTGCTGCATAGCTTTTAGATCATTAATGTTACCAGAGTTCTACAGTATAATTACTTCTCCATCTAAGTTCCTTAACTCCCTCATTATCTTTACAATAAATAAGACTGATAACTTTATCTCAGATCACAGTCAACATTTGCAAGCCCTTATTTTACAGTCCTTTACCCTCTCTGTCAGTACTTGATCAATTAGCAATAGATCCATTCAGGAGCATGAGCACAGAATGTAAAAGTACCTTTTCGACTGGTAGCGAAACTTGTCTTTCTGTGCTTGAAGTAATTAATCTCTTATTCATTTACTTTTGGCTACTCAGGACTTCTTCTTGTACTCACAATTAATTAAGTTGAGAAAAGTATGTTTCCTGCCTTTGACTATCAGTATTAAGATCTTTTGTTTCTAAGAAGTAACTCAGGAAGATGTTGAATGAAACTGTCAGATAATGAAGGTAGAAAAAATATGTGCTCCTCCCATCCTTAAATTCAAATAGAATGTAGTTTTCCAGAATGAAGTGACAATGATCCAGCTACCTGCCATTAGTATATTCTTAGCTTATGTGGATACACTCACTGTTGTTTTCAAAATTGCCTGTGCTCTATTACTGCCTGATGGCATTGTAGCCGTGTTATGCTCTTTCAGGAACTTTGTGGTTGTTAATTTTACTTGCACACTCACCCTTAGGCTTGCAGTCCTTTATCCCAGCAGTGGTCAGGAGTGTAATTCAAATATGAAGTTTTTTTGGAAGGTCCACCAGGATAGAATGTGCATCCAAGATATTTTGTTGTGCCACTTCTAACTATATGATATATCACACTGATTGATTTTACAAACCTTTAACATTTTTTTGTTGAATTATCATTGTGAAAGTTTCATGAGGTCAGAGAATGAAATAGGGAGCAGAATATTGGAAACTACAGTAGGAGATGCTTTCACCTTTAGTGATATTCCTGGTCCATGATTGCAGGTCCTAGATTGCTTCTCTAGAAAGACAAGGATGTTCCAATGTTAGTTACTTTAAAAAGTCTGAATGTGAACTCTCAAAAATAAACATGGTGATTAAAGTGAAATTTCAAATGAGAAATAAAGATCATTTTTATACAGCTTTGTAATATTTTGTCATTCCATAAAGGTTCCCATACTGATCATCAAATAGAAAATAGATGTCTTTTTACCACAGAGAGAACTGAAATACAATTTGTTGTCTGGATTATAATTTTTTTTGTGTGTGTTTCGTATTCTTTTTATAGAACTGAAAACTTTCAATCATGCTAATGCTTGAGTGTTGATTGATGTCTTGGATTATCAGTCTGTGCTAGTGTTTTCTGCTCATTCTCATTTTCATGGAGTGCTGTTCTGCCTGAGCTTTCTCTTAGAAGGGATTTAACATTTTTACATTTTTCGAATAGAAAGTCAGTGATGAGGTCTACAGTTATAAGATGTGCAGTTGAAGAGCTCTTTACTCCTGGAGCCATCAGCACATGTGGTTCTATTACAGACAGAAAACAAGCAGCTGCTGAAGGCAAGGAGCAGAATGGTAGCAACAGGGGGCTTAATTATGTCCAAGCTGCACAGCATTTAGGTGCACCTGGCACCCCTCAGTAGGGTATGTAGGTTTTTATTACAAAGACATTTGTTGATGAAAAAAGCTATTTAGGATTTAGCAAACATTCTGTAAAGGTATTCTATTGCTATAAATGCTAATTCAGTGAAGTTGATGAGATGCTATTTTTGATGTCTACCTTATAGGGGTCAGGTAACACTTGTAAAAATAAAGTTTCATTGTTGTGGTTCAGGTCTGTTAGGTAAAAAGCCTAATTACCTGCAGGAGTTATATGCAGCTGTGAAGCATGGTGCAATAATCATC
Source organism: Phasianus colchicus (assembly GCF_987193195.1). Lineage (NCBI taxonomy): Eukaryota > Metazoa > Chordata > Aves > Galliformes > Phasianidae > Phasianus > Phasianus colchicus. The sequence continues at coordinate 10,502,468 of NC_143453.1, read as the reverse complement.
TGCAACCTATCTGAGTTAGAATGTGTGGGGTAAGTGTACAGCAGCAGAGTGTAAGAGTGAGAAATCAAAAACCATCAGATTTGTGCTCACAGCATTCCCAGAGGGTCTGAGTGGTCTTACCCCTCTTCTGATTGGTTTGGAATGTCTGTTGGATGCACCTGACTTCTACATCTGGCATGCCTGTCCTCTTCATGGGTTTACAAAACTATAGAGATATTTGGGGCTTTTGTTTGTTGTTGTTGTGGTTTGGTGGTTTTTTTTTTTTTTTAACTTCTGTTCCCTGTTATTTCAAGTAGTCATCCCATTGTTTGCTTTCTGTGTCCTGAACAAGCTCAGTGTTCAGACTGAACAGATTTTTTGTACTGTAATTTCCTGATCTAAAACTTCAGAGCCAGTGGAAGGACTGAATTAATTGTCTTTGGTAGTTCTGTCAGGAGGCTGGACAGCTGAAGAAGAATTGATACAGGATTGTTTTCAGTCTTCTATCAGTTTTAAATTAAACAGGAATGATCCTGCAATATTTCAAAGTACCTGTATACAGACTTGTATCTGTCTTCATGGTTTATTTTCTGTCCCATTGAAAAATAAAATAAAATGAAGTTAAAAAACAAACCCTAACTCTTCCGCCAAGCCTCATGTCTTCTGCTTATTCAGCACATTATTATGTCTGACTTTGAGTCCATGCTGTGTTTAAACACTGCTTTATGTTTTCCAGTGCATATGATGTAAATTTTTTAAGAAGTTATAAAAGTTTGAGTAAACTTGGTAATGCATTCTTAACTTCCAAACTCTTAATGAGTGAATTGTGTGCATGGAAAAAATGAGTGTAAGTTTTCCTAACTTTTATTTTGAGAAAACAAATAACATTCTGAGAATTATTCATAGTAATAGCAGACAGTCCTGCATAACATTAATGAAAAATAAAATAAAATATGACCTACCAATAATTTTTGAGGAAATATGCATCTATACGTTAAGCACCTTTTCCACAGAAATAAAAATAAAGGAATCCTACATTAAACAAAGTCTTCTTGTTTGAAGAAAATCCATCTCTTTTGAGTTGCGAGGGGTTGATTCAGTGCTCTATGCTATCCCAGCTTTTCTCTGGAAACTTTCGTTACTCAAAGAGAAGATGACTGTAGAATTCTAATGCAACTAAATGCATTAAGCTCAAACAGCAAGAGCTTTGCATTTTAAAAAATAATAACAAAAAGGAATTTTGAAGTGAGCAATGAAAAATGTCAAGGTGGTGGTGTTAATACATTTCTCCACAGGTCATTATTTTACATAGGAAGTTCTCTTCATCTGAATGGCTTTATTTGTCATACTAGTAGAAAGAGATCTTGTTCTACTTCAGACATGTAAATTCTGAATTTGTTGTTGAAATAATATCTGAGACTTGTGTTAATATTCGGAGATTTTTTAAATAGTCTGGCAAACTTTCCATAGCATTAAAACCAAAATATTTTAATAGTGTGCTGTTTAATGACATTATTTGCAACAAATTCTTTTATTTTCATTTCAAACTGAAATGTTTAAATTTTACTCTGGTAGTTCTCGTAGTCATGCTCTAAAATGCATAATTTTGACACTATACAATTGTATTACACTTTAAGTGGAGCTTGAAATGTATCTAATTTAGGAAATATTTACATATAATCAGGGAAACATGACAAGGAAATCTATTTAGTAGCAATGCAATCAACACTATAATTGATACTGGAAATCTTTCTAGGAGGACGCAGTCAGTGTGGCAAAACAGTTATGGCTTCATATCTTGTGCATAAAGGATACCAGCAAATTGCACTACTTAATTATTTACCACCTTCATCATTTTAAGTAAAATTCCTGTGTGGATCCTATTTCTAGCTATTTAGCAATTTCACTTTGTCATGATTCAGTAGATCAAACTGCATTTCTGCATTTTATGTTTGATATTCTTTCCATGGTTCAGTGGTGTGTGTGTGTGTGTTTGGGGGAACCAAAAAAAAGAAAAAAACACCCAAGCCAACCAACAACAACAGAAACCAAACTAACCAGAAAGGTAACTGGCTTCCTTTGCTGTTGAGTGTGTACAGGGAGAAATCACAGAGGACAAGTAGCACTTTCAATCAAACAAGAAAGAGTGAAGATAACAAGTACATTGTGTTATAATATCCTGGATGTTGCCAGGGATTGAAATTCTATTAATTTTTAGAATATGGTAACTAAAGTATTTCCCTACTAAGTTTCAAGAAGTCACTTTGTGATCCACAATATCTTACAGTACTTCCAAATAATTGTAGAGATTTTGTGGACAGAAATGATCTTGTTTACACCCTGTGTTTTGCTAGTGATTTGGAGAGCCAGCTGTGAGTGAGCAAGTTGATAAGGATGGCAGTGAAGAAAGCTGGTTGCTTCTGGGGTTTTTCTTCTGAAGGAATTTCTTCCTTCTCTTTCCACCTTCCTCAAGACATCCACCAGTATTATGTAAATATAACTTTGCCTACTGTTTTCTCTTAATTCTTCAGTATTAAACTTGCAGCAAGTACAATTTTCACTTCCTGTAATTTCACTGCTATACAAACATTGATGAAGCTAATATATTTGTAAGCAATGTTTTATTAAATACATTTATATTGTTCATGTATCTAGCATTGTGCTGGTTCTTGGATAACAGCCATATCTTTAAAAGCTAGCACTAGATTAATGCGCTACACGATCTGTGAATCAGTGCCCAGGAGACGTGGGCTGCCACTTATTGAAACTAGCTGTGAAAATAATAGGTACAGTTCTAAGCTTGTGATGGATGCCGTTTATTTCCATTTATTTTTGAGATTTCTCAGTTCTTTTCTTGAGTACACAAGTATCCATTGTCTGCCAAAGGAAATAGCATATAAATCAAAATGTGGCTCCTGTGTTCAGCAAGAACTTGTAAGCTCATAAGTCTTTTCATTTATTTTTTTTCCCTTCATTTTGAATATTGACACATGCAACATTTCTTGAGCCAGATGCAGCAAGTTTTTCGTGTAATTTAGTGACAGCCTAAGTAGCTGTATCAGCACAGAAGAATACAATCTTTCTTCAAATTGTAGTTGCTATGTGTGTGCTTAATATAAAGTTACTAATCTGTTGGAGATGAAGGCAATGAATTTTACGACTGGTCCAAACAGAAACTATAAAGTGTAATACTGTGATCAAAACACAAAATGTAAATGTAAAGGAATAAAGAGGGGCCTCAAATCTTTTAGAAAACAGTGGGATTCTGTTTGTCTGGGAGCACCTCACAAGCTGGTGAATCAAGTTAGAAAAAGATGCTTGTTCGCCATTAGTCAGTGAGCTCTCTACCTGTGACAAAGGTTGGGGTATTTAAAACCTGGATAACTGGATAACTTGAGAGAAGTTATTAAAAAGGAGTAATGAATTTCTCAAGAATTTGCTATGAAGACTGAAAAATATGCAACATTTAATATTGTAGGAAAAAAAAGAACAAAGCTAATAATTGCAATAGAATGGTTTAAAACCAAATATTAGTGTAATTTTCTACTCAGTTTTTGATTTCTTTCACATAAAGATTAAAAAAAAATTAAATGAAAATGAAAATTTTCTTTCCACAGATATTACACAGCAAGTGAATTACAGAGAGAGAAAAAACCCAACAGAGCATTGGCTCAGGCAACTTTTTTGTGTGAAAAATAATTTTTAGTCGAGTCTAGTACAATACAATAATTTGCAAGAAGAACATATTATGTTGCCCCTCCTTTTGTCAGGGCTATTTTCATGTCATAATTCTGATCTCTGACTAGTTATTTCACAACAGGCTGAGGTTAGTAATTAAACTGTTAGTAATGCTATTACATGGAAAAATTTCCGGAATAGAACGTGTCCTTAACTTTATTTTTTGATTCTTAGCTTTATTTGTACTTTTGGACCAAAAGAGTCTGGATACTGCAAAATATAATAGTATTTTCACTTTCTGGATATATGGAAGACTACTGTTGGAGTAGTATCTTTCCATGGATTTTTATTTTTCCATAGTTATTTTTCCATCCACTGTATAGAAGCTTTCTTTGTGGTTAGAGGTAATTCCCTGCAGAATGTGTATTGAGTTTTATGTAGAGAATGAGGCTTTAATTCAAGCTGCAAATTTGTGCTCACTATCTCTCATCCCATATCTGTTGAGATTATCTCAGTATCTCACTTAAAACAATCATGCTCTCAGCCAGGATGTCAAAGCTAAGAAGGAAGAAATTTGCCTTTATACTGTGTAGATCTCATTTAGATGAATTACGGAGGGGTCACAGCTTTTCATTACAGACAATTGCTTTTATTGGATTGCAGGCACCATTGTTTCTTTCTTCCTATGTATTGAGAACCAGACTGGAAGTAATCCAAGCAGCTCCTATTTAGCCTGAAGTAGTGAAAGAGGTAAGATATTGCCCCTTTTAAACTGTACTTCAAGCCACTGTTATTTAAGGTTCCTAAGAAAAGTACAAAGGATAAAGTTGGCTAGTAAATTGCTGTAAGATTCTAAGAGCTACAACTACAAAGAAATCTTCAAAAACACTTTCTTACATCCTGTTTCAACATCACAAAACAATTTAAGCATTCTGGCTATATTATCTTCTCCTGCCCCAGAATAGCAAGCTGATGTTCAGTTCCCTCCAGAAGACAGTGCTGCATCAGTTCTGCCAACTGTTCCTTTGCTGTATCACTCAATGGAAAATAATTACACGGAACAGCAAGAAACCCTGGGGAAACTCTAGAAAGGGGCAGATTAGGATTCCTTCCACCCTTTCATTTCCTTCCCATCTCACTTCACATCTACTGTTGGTCCAATGCTTTTCATCCTTTCTATGGAAACACTTTTTGTTGTTACTGAGTTAACTGGAGAAATGTATTTTCATTGATCTCCCTGAATGCGAAATCATAGAATTATGGTGTTTTATTGAAGGGTTTTCTTTGATATGAGTATACACAGTAGAAATAAGGGATTGAAAACTTCCTTAAAATGATTCAGAAAAAAGTCATGCGGAAGAGAGAACAGCATAATGAGAGTTGCACGACTTGTAGGTTTGAATAAAAAGCTCTTCTTTTAGGTTGTAATGGATTGTGAAGTACAAACAAGCAAACACAAAGATTATAGTATCAGAGAGTCAGTATGAGAATTTTATGAATCCAGCTGGATAAGAAACAAGAGTTGATTTAATTCTGTAAACTCCTTTTCTGACCATGTTACATGCTGTAACTCAAACTTTTGCTTATTCTGTTTGAACTCAATGTGGAAAAAAATCCATAAAATGAAATGCAACAGTAAATAACAACATTAGAGTGTGGGAGAAACATCAAAACTGTCAGTACCTGTAGAAGAGTTACTTTGGAAAAACACTATTTTTCTTTGTCTCTATTATCTTTGTGCCTCTTACTGTCTATTCTGAGCCTATGGAAGCTAGGGAAACTTCATATTTACTTTATCCCTTCAACGTAATGCACCTTATTTTCTGTTCATATACTGTCAGTGTTTCAGTAATAGCTCATCACCTGCACAGGACGTTGTTTCTCTAGTATATTACTGAAAAATTATGTAGCCATAGGGACTAACAGGCAGAGCTGCAGCAGCAAGCATTCTTTAAAATATTTTCACTACTTGATGTCATTAAAAAAAGATGGCAGTGGTGTACATAAAAGAATTGTACTTTATGTTTTTGAAAGTGAGGAACAAACTGTTGTTTATTCACTGAGCTTCTGCACTTCCTTTAAAAATACACTTTAAAAATACAGCCTTATGTTTAAAAACGTAAAGAAAACGTAGGCATAAATGCTTGTATTGTCCAGGAGCGTAAGCTGGCTTTGCTCCCTACATTTCAACTGTATTGTGCCAGGTTTATAGGCTAAAAATTAATGCTAGAGTTGAAATAGAAAGATGGCTTAACAACTCAGAGGCTTGATTTAAATGTCTAATTCATTTTGCATAGCATGAATTGCCTTTAACAAAACACATCCAGGTTTTTAAAAGCATTTAACTTAAACATGCCAATAAATACGTAAAGCAAATAAAAGACTGGCAGAAGTCCCAGAGAAACTAGAAATATACAGAAGTCATTGCACAAGCTGCAGTTTACTTTGCCATAATCCCATACTCAACAGCAAAATATCATTTTAAAATGTTCTAATTACATGTCGTAATCCCATGGATGGCAAGTGTGTTTAGTTTTCTTCCTGTGATGCAATGGTTGTTTCTAAAGATATAAAGTAACATTTCTTTTTGGATTGGGTGCCAAATTAGGTAGGCCTTGTAATTCATATGTAAAAAGCACTTTTATGAAAGGTCAGATCTTAGAGAAAACAAATGAATTTCATAGTTAAAATTTGTTGAATTCTAATTAATACACGGAGGAATATTTTGGGATCTAATCTGCCTGTGCTCAAGTAGAAAGTCATTTCTTCTAGTTTTGGATTGTTTTGTTGAATGGCTTGGTTAGATGGTCAGGTTTGTTCTGCCCTGAATAATTCTGCTGTTTTAGATGTAAATGTTAAATTCTTAGGGTATGAACAATTTTTTCATGGTTTTCTTCAAAATCCTATGTGAGTATGTTTAGTAATTCAGTTGTCTTCATACATGTTATACAACAGTACGTTCATATGGCCATCATGACACCAGAACCAGGAGCACGTGAATGTCTCATTATTGTAGTGCCCTGTCCCATTAACATACTTGAGCAAAGCTGGCAATGACCTTGCAACTCTCTTAAAGACAAAGAAATCTTATGTACACTAAGAAGGTTACCGCTTCTCTGTGGGAGGAAAATGATTTCCTGATGTTTATCTACAAATGAGGGTGTCTGAATTTTATAATTTGTATTTAATGAATTTTAGCTTCTTCACCTTGATGCCAGTTGCAACTATTATTGCTTTTTTTCTTTCCAGAAAATATACTAAATATTACACATATAACTTCTTTTTAAAAAGATGTTGAGAACCAGATGTGCAATGGGCTGCTCATTAAATAGAAGAACATGTATACTAACATGAAGACCTCACATCCACATTTCTCCCGCTGTTCCTAACAGATAGCTATAGGCAATAGCTAGTTACTGCTGTGCTCTCTGTTAATCACGTGCATTCTTCTTCCTTTGTCTCCTAATGGATAAAAAGTAATTTACATATTCCTTTATATGAAATCTTTCTCTCAGTGGAGATGTTTGTTAGTGTAATTGAGGTGTTGTTTATCTAAGGTAGTGTCACTGCTGTTCAAGTGACTATTATGTGCATATATTTCTTTTTGTAGGATTTTATAGCAAACCAAAGAACACTGGAAATCTTACAGAACAAAAAAGAAGCCTTCTCTATGACAGGAATTTATCAGGATTTTATTATTATTAATGAGGATAGGGATGATCTGTAGTAGAGTAAACCTTTCCCAGTGAAATAGATCTGGTTGGCAGCACAACCAGTTTTATATCAGGAACAAGCTTCCATGTAGCAATAATGTATTTTTTGCTTTTATGAATTCCTCATGCAAAGGTAATTGTTAAATAGGCACTGGAGATAATATTTTTCCTTTTCAAAATATGAATTTAATGCAGAAGTTTCTTTTTTTCGGTACATCAGTGACATGAGTAGCAGGTTTGTTCATGTCTTTGTGTTTATATCTTATAGCCAGTCCACAAATGAATGAAATTACAAAGCCAATTATTAAAATTTCTGTGCCATTTCAATAGTGTGCTGTAATTTTAAAGAAGAGAGAAGAAATTTCTGTGCTTCCTTTTTCCTTTGCATTTCTCATTAAATCACCATTCTTGGCTAGCAAATCCAGAGAAAATAGCTGTGTAATATATTATACATAGATCTTACAGCCATACAATAATTTATTTCATTGCCTGTGTTATTTGCTTAGTAACTCCAGTTCTTGGTATTAACCTCTACTTTAAAAATCCCTGAGCACCTCCAAATGAGTGATGCTTGAAAACCAATGCAGCAGCAGGAAAGCTACTGGAGATTATCATCATTAAACTTCTTTCTAACCTACTGATACTCTTAAATATATATTGCATGCTTTCTTAATACAAGACGTTTATGAGAGTTTTCATCCCTGAAGCTCATGGGGGCAGAACAACTTCTATCTTGCTGCTGATTTTCATATATAGAAAGTATCCTATGTTTGGGATGTCTGCTCTTATGTCAGGTACAGCTAAACTCAGCTAATAATTAATAAAAATGTGAATGACGAACAGGTAGAAAACACTGTAATCTAAGCCTAATTTTCTTAGTAGGCTTAATGATGGCTTAATCCTCTGTTACTTTAATTATTCAGATAAAATATCACAGGATGTAATACAAATAGGTAAGAAGCAAATAAAACTTTCCCGGTATATTCTGTGCAATTGATAGTGATGGGCATTGCAGAGTTCTTTTTTGGTGGGGCTCAATGTTTTTATCCAAAAAAAGAATTATTATTATTATTTTATGAATTTCTCCACTTGAGCTGCTGTTCTCCTGTTTACTGCACAGTATGAATCACTTTGGAGTATATTAAAATGTATGAGGAAGTCCAGACACACGGAAGCTGAAATGCAAGCAAGAGCATATTAAAGCACTGCAAATACCGAACACTTGACCCAGAACACTCAGGCTGGGAGTCCTTTCTGCACGTATTATTCCTTTCAAAGTCTAGTTGGAAATAAATCTTCTCCCTAGTGAGGCAATAAATAGAACTTTATGTATTATGAACACATACTAATTCGTAGCTGATCAGCAGGTAACGTTATTCCACTCTGGGGCATCCATAGCAGATATGTGGCCTTTGTTCTTGAACAAATAGATCTGCTATGTGTAAATTTTGTTTTAGGTAGCAGATTACTCTCCTATTGGCAGTTAATCTTCTACTGCTGATACTTCATAAATTCAGCATGGGTCAGTTGCACGTAGTGGCCAAAGTTATTGTCTTCTTGTGGTCTTGGTCTAGTATATACAAATAATTGTTTTTAAAACATTCTTGGATATCAACAATAAAAGTTGGCAAGAAATGAATGCCAGCTTTTGGTCTGTGAGTTACTGCATGTTTTTGTTTGTTTGTTTGTTTTTATAGCCAGTTGAACCTCTGAAACATGGGATCCCTGCCATAAGAACTGCTGTAAATATTAGTCATACTGAATGGTTCCAGCAAAACCTAAATCTAAACTTTCTGTTTTTTCATTGAGTTCTCTAGTCAGTCTAAGTACTTTCATTTATCACTAGACATCATAGCTCTACAACTTGGCTTCTATACTGAAGGCCATGTTAGAAAATAGATACTAGTTTTAAATTAAGCTCCAAAATACACCTTTATAATCCAAACAACTTTTATTCAAATTTAAATAAAACTTTCATGAATCTAAACTGCTGGACTTGACAGTTCCAGGCAAACATGTAGAGCTGAGAGCTGGAGACTCAAAGGTCTCTAGTGCATAGTCAAGCAATTAGTCCTTGGACACCTGAGGGCTATGAGTAGGTCTTACATTCTTTGAATTCATAAAGATCAAGATAACCAATCTCTGTATAAAATACAGAAGAAGAAGCAGTAACAGGGCAAGAGAGCTTTTGATCATCCCAGTGTGCCTATTCTTTCTCACGAAAATTTAAAACTTCTGTTTTAAGATGGAGGGTATAGGATCAAAAGAGGGTAGTTGTAAGAAAAATGTAAGATATTCTGTTCTCAGTTTTGCAGGAGGGTAATCTAATTTGTAGTTTCTTTTCTTTTTCCCTTTCCTCTTCATTTTTCTGTGTGTACAGTCCTTCCTGAGTTTCTGCATTTGATTTTGATGGAAAAGAAAAAAAAAAGGATGCTTTAGAAGTCTAAAACTAAACTCTTATAGCAATTGAGTTGCCTGGCAGCCTGTGTAACTGTTGGTTAGGCTGCTGGAGATTTTCCAGAATTATCAAGCTGTTTTGTATCCATGAAGTTCCACTGCTGTGAGTGTAGCTGTATAGTAGTTGACACAATCTGCAAAGTCTGACATTAGGTTTCTTCTGTCGCTGTTGGAGAAATCCAGGAAATTTGCTTCTACACAAAACTGGAAAGAGATCCAACTTCATGTAAACACAGCAACTAAAATGCAGCGGCAGAAAGCCATTAATTATAGCATCCTTGTGTAATCTGCAGTTGATTGCAGCAGGTTTTTTAATGTAGATAGTGATTGGAACCAATACAGATTTTATTACTCTTGTTGTAAAGCAGAAGATTAAACTGTTCTAAATTGCTTTATTTAAATGTCAGGTTGACCACAAACTAACTTGATGTGTATAATATGGAGTAATTTTAATTTGTGCATTAATTATGTAGTCCCTGCTGAGTTCCTGTGTTGCACAAGAGGATGATCTTTTTAAGACTGTTTGGTTTTGATGCATCTTCATGTGTTAATAAGGAAAAAGATTAGAAGATAATTGTAACTATTCTTTACAAATCTCAAATTCTTCCTAATGTTACCTATTCTAGGACCATAACTACTTCCTTTACATTTTAATCTAATTGCATGCTAGTAAGAGAATATTTTGAATTTGAGATTGTGCATGTTGCAAACATCACAGAAAATACAACTAGTGTATAAGAAAAAGGCCATTCATGCTTTTAGCTTTTCCAAAACTGTATAGGTGTAGACATATCTGGTATATTTGCTGACACATTTCCTCATCTTCAATTCTGTGTATTCACAAAATATTGACGAGGAGGGTAGTTCTGCACTGCAAGAGGTTGCAGTTTGGAGGTTTTCTGGGGTCAGCTAAGCACAGCCCTGGCTCCCCCATCTGATGCTGGCAATAAATTTGCTTCAAGTAGAAGACTGTGCTGGAAATCTCCAGGCTGTCCTCAGTGCCAACTGTGCTATGATACTGTGATTCACTTTGTAGGAATTATGCTTTTCCACACTTTTTTCATTAAATTAAATATTTTCCTGTATTGATGCCAATCTTCTGAAAGAAATTTTCATTAAACCTTTGTATGTTCATCAGATATTCTTTCTGTTAAAGATTTGGTGATTTTAAAATTCTTAAATTCTTAAAATCACCCAAGTTCAAAGTCTATGACACATACAATGTATGAACAGATTAAGATTTCTTTGGTAGACCTTAGAGAAGCTTTAAAAGCATATTTTGTCTAAAATATAAATGTGGAAAGATCCAGGAAAGGAATTTGTGTAGATTAATTCAGACCTCATGAGATTTTTGGATTTTTTATTAGCCTTCCACTGTGTAGAACTAAATAATATCTTCGTTTCTTCTTCTGTCTGTGTTAAAATCCACATTTGATCTCTTTTGAGTTATTGTAAGGCACATAGAAATTTATTGAAGAAAAGGTAGTGAAATGTAAAACTTATTTCTTTGCCAAGTAGAAACAGCAAGAAAAAGAGAAATCTTGTGATCAGACCTACTTACTTTTCATAACTTAAAAGTTAGTAGAATGGTCCTAGATACAAGCCTATTCCTTACCTGGCAACCAACAAATCATCTGTTGATCATGTAAATACATGTAAATACAGCTCACTCCAAAGCAAAGCAGTTTCCAGACCAGAGAAATGACACTCTATGGAAAAAAAAACACTTTGTTCTTTTTCTAACTTTCATTAACCTAATAGCAGTCTTATTTCATGTCTTAGTGTTCATTTCTAAAGTGTACATCCTGAAATTTACTGAAAGGAAAAACTAAATTATTTTTAGTATTATAAAGGCTAAAGTCCAAAACTGCCATGCCAACTACTCTTTATTATCAGACAGAAAAATCAGCCATTAATCTTCATTATAGTAAAATCACACTTTAAATATAGTGTACACATTAATCTAAGCACCAAATTATGAAGCTCTGTGTTGCCAAGTGAAAACCAAGGACTTAATCTTCAGTTCTTTATATTGCAAATAGATCTGCTACATTAGAGAACTTCTTGTGTATGAGTCAGCTGATGAGAAAAAAAACCTACAAAACCCCCACATGCTTAATGGGGCAGGCTGTAAATTAAGAAGTTAATGATTCCAGGATACTTAAATGAGCATGGTAGAGCTGGGCTCCAATTTCCTCAATGGAATTGACTATGCTCATTGTACAGAGCATATGTTGTGCTTTGAATTTCAGTATTCCTTTGTCTGTAGGTAGAAAAATGGCACCCATTACGTTATTTATTCTCCATTAGTTTTCTGCTGGTTTAACCTCCCTGACTAATTCCTTTTATAATTTTTTAATTCCAATAGTCAATACGTTCAGCTTTTCACAGATGATTTATCTCAAAGGCAGGAGAACCTGGTGTCCAAAGTACCTGATACACAAATAATCTTGTATGATATTCTTCTACTGATGCTGTAATCTGAACTATAAAAACCCAAAACGCTCTATAATGTTCTGTGTTTGCTACAGCCCACACCTTCAACTTCATTTGTTTTGTGGATTGGGTATTGACAGTCTTTTCCCAACCAGTTTTTGTGGGATAATTATAGGCCTAAAAATTGTATTTATTTCATTCCTGTTTAATCTTTTACACTGACAGCTAGACTGAAACCAGTTTTAAGTGATAGCATTGGTTTGTTGGAACAAGACACACAGCTTAATAGATTTACTGATATAAGACATATTAAGAATTTGCACAGATTATATTCATGAGTGTGTAATGAGCTAAACTGAAACTTCAGAATTTCAAACAGATGGGAATTTCAGTGCCTTTCAAAACATTAACTCTGTGTCTAACTCTGAAGATTTGAATGGGAATTAGGGCTCAATCAAAGGGATCTAAAATATCTTTCATTTTAGGAGAAATTAGTCTCATTTAGAAAGTTATGTCTCCATGAGAGCTCCTAGAAGATCATTCTCTGTTACACCGGGAGTACTTTGGTATACCTTCCCAGTAAAAGAAGAAAATCTTACCTGCTGAATTCCATGAGCTTTTCTTTGAGAACTGCTATGTGAAAACTCCTGACATCTACTTGGAATGTGTAGTGTAAGTTCCAGAAAGCTGAGTTTTATTATAGGGAGAAACACAACTAACCTCCAACCTCAGCAGAGCAGCTTCAAACCTTTAATGTTCACATCTGTATTTAATTACAGCAGTCAAGGCTCATCTGTAGTTTGCAATTCAAACTGTGACATTTGCTTTTGTTACTGCTTTTTGTTTCTATTGCTGTGCAGTTTATGACTTTCTCTTCTGTGCTATGGGAAATAGATAGAAGCTTTTAAGCAGCATCACAGAAGCGTAGGTGGGTAGTCCTCTCTGCACAGAAACTATCGTGTGTGGTAATTACCATATGAGACTTTTGTTTTTGAGCTTTAACTTGATAAATTCTGGAAAAAGTAGCAGCTTACAGTTTTACAATTTCATGTGTTTGGTCTCTACACGTGTAGACCATAACTTTTGATCACAAGATTATATCCAAACTAATGTATGGGGTTTTTTTGTTTGTTTTTTTCGTTGATTTTTTACATTTTTTCCACTAATTGTCACTGTGCATTTTGGTCTCTCAGAAGAACTCTTAAAACTGCCGACTTTCCCTTGATGTACATGGAAAACGTTTATATTGTCATTACCTCCACCTCTTACTTAAATTTCTTACATTCGTGATCTATTACATCTGAACTATTCCCCTGTGGTTGGAATCTGATGAGCAGTAGTTTCACAAGTCAGCCTGCAGCTAAGAGTTGATGCTCCCAGGCAGCCTTCACCTGCTGGCAAGAATTATTCTCTACCACAACAGCTGGTCAGAGAAAGAAATGTACATAATGGTCTGCTTTCAAACCTGAAATTGTAGTTATTATAGTGCTCATATAGTCACTATGCTAGTTAGAGCTAAGCCTACTCTGAGCTAGCAGTGCAACTGATGTTATATGATGGTGCTAAGGATTTCCTTGTGTTGAAGAGCTTGGTATTTTGCTGCAGTTTCCCTGTTTCATTTAGTGACACTATTTTCAAAGCACATGTGAAAAAACATCTTGGATGTGAATTGTAGTTATTATCGTAGCTCACTAGCATTTAATATCTCTGAAGCTCTTAGATGAAAATTTATAGGTGTCAATATTGGCCAGTATTGCATAGAGTGTTGTGCAATATTCCAGGCTGAACTGACTGAGGAGTGAGAGGTTTCTGGTGATTTCCAGTTCTGCCAGTGGTTCTGACAACAGTGCAGGCAAGTGAATTTGAAAATTATCACTTGTGTAAAACTAAGTAAAAATAGAAAGGAAGGGGGAAATATTCATTGGTTCTGAATGATTAAGTTTTAGCCAGATTTGCCTATATAATAAACCTGCCAGAACCAACCTTAAACATTGTTTGACAGTCTGGATAAACTCTGTGGGAACTCATAACAAAATGAAAGATAAAATCAGAACTATAGCATCCTACAATAATCGTGGTCTGTAAGATATATTTCTTGTCAGATGTTATAAACGTGCAGTTAATAGTTTGAAACTTCATGAATACTAATCCTGAGACATCAAAGTAAGATTACTGAGTATAACAGCAAGCTAATCTCTGAATTTAATATACACAGTGTAGTTTTAATTTAGATAATGAAAGGCTTAGAGTATTAACCAGTATAAATTCCGCGTAGTGATAAAAGAATTGATAGTTTTACTTTGCTGATTTACTCTGATGGAAATTCTGCAGCACCCTTTTCTTTCTCTTTAACCCTAAAGCTTTTAATCTTTTTATAATGTCTCTTTTACAAATGGATCAGTGGTGCTTTTAAGGTGATGTTTTAGGGTACCACTGCCAGACACATCACTTCTGGAAATTTTACTTATTTCAGTGCATATTTTACTTAAGGAGGCCAACTAGAAACTGACATCCTCAATCAAATTAGAAAACAAGGCTTGGATGTTTTAAAGCTTTGTATTAGGAATTGAGTTTCTAGTCTCAGACCTCTAAGCAAGGACTATTTTACAAGAAGTAAATGCTTTTTAAAGTATTTCAAACTTTGTTTTTTTTTTTTTTAAATTTTTTTTTCACTGAATCCAAATGGAAGCCAGTGCCACTTTTGGCAAGTTTCCTTTGTCCCCTTTATTCAAAACTGTGCTGATTTTGATACTGCTGTTAGTCCAGGCTTGGCACGCTCCCAGGGTTCTTTGTTTCTTAGAGCACATGAAAAACATCTCTATTCTTACTAGTGCCAGAGGGTCCCTGGTTTTGATTGCTGAATGACTTACGTAATTGAGAAGTCTTGCACAAAGAAAAATGAAATCATTACAGGAACTGAGTTTGTTTGAGAGCAAAAAGATTCTTTTTGTGTCCACACACAGCTTGTAATTAAACAGGAAGACACTAAATAAGCAGTAAGTATGATGATTTGTAGCATTCAAATTGTATTTTAAAACACAGGTTCTAGATTGCTCTTGACAGATCAGTTGTAACAAAAGCATGTTTCCAAAGCTGGCTGTGCTTCACATCAAAATTCACAAAATATGGAAAGTAATATACATAGGCATTTCTTTCTCACAAATAATGTATGATATGTGTGTGGGTTGTTTTTTTTTTTTTTCTTTTCTATATGTTCAATTGCAGTGCACTATTTAAAAGAAGTAAATAAGAAAAAAAAGTTAAGGAGGGAGAGCAATCTTCTGGAAATATTAAAATAAACAAACCACAAACTTATCTGCTCTTTTTCTTTGAAAGAACTTGCCTTTATGCAGAAGGATATTTTAATGCTGAATAAAATCGGTCTGAATACACATGACTGTAACTGAAGATTTGAATAATGATCTCCATAGAAAAAAAATTACATCGTAACCATTGAACAGCTCAGTCTTAGAGAATGAAAATAAAAGCGAGTTCTACCTGGTCAGTGCTCTGATGCTAATGTAAAGGACTGGTAAATAATTTGCAGAATCAAAGAATGTCAGGGATTGGAAGGGACCTCAAAAGATCATCTCATCCAATCCCCTGCTGGAGCAGGAACACCCAGATTAGGTCACCCAGCAACACGCCCAGGCGGGTTTTGAATGTTTCCAGAAGAGATCTCACCCCCTCTGTGGGCAGCCTGTTCCAGTGGTCTGCTACTCTTACTAAATTAAATAGGAGAAGGATATATGCAGGGTATTATTGGGAAATTGATGAAAAATCAGCAGTTGTTTTCCAACAACTTGAACAAAAAAGTTTGACTAATTATCTTCTGAAACAACTTGACATAATTTCATTAGTTTCTGCATGGCAATAATATAGTTGTTATTAAACTAACCATAAGAAATAATCTGACTTTTGTAATTCTGAAGTGCATGTACCACATATCACCCAAAAAGTCTGAAAAATAAAAGTAACATGCTAGATGTTTTATATAAAAGATATAATAAATTAGGTCACAATACTGCAAATGTATGTGCAAAGGTACCACATGTGGCAGGAAAGTTTTGCAAACATTACTGACTGAATTTGACATTCCTTTTGCACTGTCATCATGTAAAGTAAATAGTCACTAGCAAGCAACATTCAGACTGGGTGAGAGACTCTTACAGCTGTTTTTATGGTAAAAATTACAACTGAGGAGGAATTGATTTTGTTTGTCAGTGTAAATACTCTAGCATTTCCTGCAGCTTGAGAGCAAACGTGTATTTCCTGGGTGCGGAGTTACAGTGTGCCACTGTGCTCTTGTCATCTGTCACTTAGAAAATTCACTCAAATTTTAAAGCGTGGAAAGGACCAACTTGCAAAGAATTATGTGATTTAGTTATGTGAAAATTGCAAGGTGTTGCTGAACCCACTCTGCTTGTGCTGTCCTTAGTGGGATGCTAACTTGTGCTGTCTCAAGATCAAATTTAATATCTACTTTTTTCATCTTACACTGTGACAGGATTATAAAATACGAGGGCAGAGTTTATTATTACCAAGTTGTCTCTTACTTAGCAGATGTTCCACACTGATACAAAGTCTGCATATTATAAATTAACCAGCTACTAACATGTTTGTAAACCTTTAACATGTTGCAATGTAGCTAATTGTTTTCTCTATTCAACATCTTTAGCCTAAAGGCCATATTTGCAAGAAAAAAAGAAGTCAGGGCAGCGTTTGGTAAATTGTAGTCATGTAGGCACTGAGCTTTACCAGAGAACGTGGCAGTAGTTGTTCCACAATATCAACCAACTGAAATAATTGTATGTCATCTTGAACAAGAGAATGGCAAATTTTTAAAGCCAGTATTATCTCTTTTCATTTCTTTAGTATTTTTTCCTATTGTGAAATCTGTCTCAGGTACCAGGAAATGTGTTTTTCTATGAGCTTGAAACAAATTGAGGAGAAAGCCCGCAGAAGACAATTTTGGAGTTCATAACCCAAGCTGTAGCATGAAAAGTAATTTATAGATAACAAACCATTAACCTTGAAGAGGAGAAGGTCAGCAAACTGGCAGCACTTTTATTAAAAAGCTGTGTGGGAAGAGAAGAGCACTATCTCAAACCTATCACAAACACGTGAAATGCTATGATCATTTTACACCTCAGTAAGCAGTGCTCCTTAAAGAATTCACCTATGTTAGGTAGAATTATATAAGAACATACCAAAGGCCCACAATAGTAGCAGTACTTTACTATTGTAATACAATAGTAGACTTCTGATAACAGTACTCTGAAGGTTCTGATATTTGTAACTGTGTGTGGAAGCCCATTAAAAATAGAATATGTGGGTACTGCTACTTCACTGCTAATACAAATACTCTTGCAGATTTTCTTTCATTTACAGTCATCTCTGCACTGGTTCCTACAGGAATTTAACTAGATATGATCATCTGCTTACAATCATTCCATGGAAAACACTCCTGAGTCCTGTTTCTTCCCTGTTGCTTTTAAGTGCTTAAATTGCATGTGTTTCACTAAGTGATATCATTGCTTTCTCAGCATTTTGGCATCATATGTCCGTAAATACTCCTAGTAATAGAATGACTGTAAAATTCTAGCGTAAATATTCTGAGTAATTTAAATTTCTAGCAAATTCAGAATGAATCAAAATTGCATGCAGCTTCCAAGGAAACTTTCAGGAAGAAAGGCTCACTCTAATATTGTTCTTAGAGCTTCTTTATGTTCTTCTGTTGGATTAGAATACAAAATAGGCTGAGAATCCTATTCTTTCAACTTGTCAGCTCAACATCAGCACTGCAGTTAATAAACAATAAATTTAGAGAATCCAAAAGCAAACTGATACCTTAGTTAGCAAACTGGTGGATTGTCTTTCCTCTTGTGTCTTTTTCTGTTGTCTGCCTGTTTGGAAACACATAAAAGAGACAGAGTCCATAAGTTTGTTAAAGATAGCTCTGCTTGGGAATAAAAATATTCTAAATGGACATGTCAGTAATGTATCTTCCACTATCATTCTCATCAGATGACTGCTGCCATCTGGGCAACAATCAGCTTTTCTTAGCCATGTAGCTGCAGTGAGTTCCCAGAAAAAGCTTAGCAAAACTGCCATAGAAATAATTAAACCTTCCAGATGAAGAGTATATACTGGTCTCTTAAATATAAAATATTACAGAAT
Organism: Phasianus colchicus; assembly: GCF_987193195.1. Classification (NCBI taxonomy): domain Eukaryota; kingdom Metazoa; phylum Chordata; class Aves; order Galliformes; family Phasianidae; genus Phasianus; species Phasianus colchicus. The sequence continues at coordinate 10,484,025 of NC_143453.1, read as the reverse complement.
ATTTATATTAATAATTTTCAATTTTTAAAATTATATAGCATAACTACAATCCAAGTTCAGAGTGTTTACTATTAAATATTTTTGTGTAAATGTACTTATTTAAATAGTGTAACAGTAGATAAATAATGACATTAATTCAAAGAAGGTAGCACACAGGAAATGCATGCTTCCACCACTGGTGTAAAATGGGCAATGTCTTTAGCCAAGTCATGTAACTAATATTATCAGCATGATTTCCCAATGAAGCAAGACTTGTATACTTGTCTATCTGTCTCTCCTATCTTTACTTCTTACTTGTTCCAAAACTTTTTGAATACTTGAAACAGTATTGATTAGAGAAAGAGAGGGAAGCTTCAAAGGCTTAAAGTACTTCCAGCTGAATTACTCAAAGTGCAACTGAAGAGATTTCCATAGTCTTCAATGCTGCTGGCATAGAGGTGAACTGGTCAGGACACTCATAATATTGGCCCCAGAAAAAGCCCTCTGTGACTCAGTCAGCAGGTGGAGAACGGGGGGGATGCAAAGCATGGAGGCAGCACGAGCATTGCTGCTTGGACTGAAGTGTGTGGAGAATCAGGAAACAAGAAAAGAGCTGCATTAGCAGTGCCATTCAGGGAAATTCCCTCTTCCATTACATCACCACCATGGGGTATGAACTCCGTAATATTTATAATCCTCTGTTGGAGAGGCAAATTGATTCACGCAATTAATATATTTTCTATTTAGGTAGATCATAATTTGGAACTAATTCTACCTCCTGGTTAGATAGAGGATTACAGTACAAATGCCTTATCAAATATCCAGCAATAACAGCTACAGACTTTTTAGGTTGACCTTGGTGCTGTGCAGAGCAATTATAATGAATTTTAAATAAAAGAGAATATCAAGAGATAAATGCAGATTGTGGCTGACAGAAAGTTGAGGGAGTTTGCCAGTCATGCAGACAGCTAGATTACCGTCTGGTAAGAGAAAATTTCCTTGTTGTACGTAGTAACAGAACAGGATATAAATTTAATAATATAAAGTGCAAAGTTATGCCTTAGGGACTGAAAATGAGGATGTCTTGCTACAAGAAAAGATCCTGAATTGCTTTGATGGATGATAAGATACCTGCCAGTGAGAGCTGAGCATGAAAAAGGAACTTCTTATGCACTGAGTCAATTGGTGTACTCTGGAACATGAGTCCTTCTCTAAAGCACAGGATAGAGTTAGCATCTCGGAAAAGAAGGGAGCATTCGGACTAATGCTAACAAAAAAATTAGCACCTAACATTTTCTGATACAAAAGGATTCCAGAACATTTGTAATGCCTCTAGTTTTCTCTTTTTCCAAGGCATATTTTGGTCTTTTGTGTATAATGGTTTTACAGTAATGAGGTTTTCTGTGATTTATGATACATGTATTCAATTCCATTTATGTTAATGGCTGATTTTGCAATGGTTTCACACAGTGACTCAGAGAACTCTCCCACTCTTATCTTTCAAGTTGGTAGTGCTACAGTGGTATTAGTCAGCATATGATTTGGTCCAATACAGCTGATGCTGATGTCATCTTTTTACACTATAAAGTTTTTAAGCTGAGTGACACGGAACCATAGAAAGTGTGGAAAAAGATAGACTAGACTAATAGTTGTCATCAATGTCCATTTATCCTGGATTACAAGTGCCTTAGAAAGCATGGGCAATGACAGTAATTCAGTGAAGATTATAGACTGACTACTGTCCATAAAGTCATCTTTTTAACTACCTCAACAGATAACATACTACACATGTATGTATACTACTTATGTATAAATATACTACATTTATGTACTATGTATGATACTACATAAATACATTCAATGTTTCCCCCCCAACCTGTGAAATAGGTGGAAGTCTGGATATTACACAGTGCATACTTTAGGCAGCAATCATTGGGACTGTTATGCTCCAGCTACTAAATATATAGCCCTTGAAAATAGAATATTTTATGCAGTCCCATCTTCCCTGAATAGTTATATATATAAAAGACCATAATCAATCCTATAATACACTACAGACATGTATTGCATAGGGGTTAACATTGTAACAATGTTCTTCAAACGCTGTATGGACTGCTCTTCAGTAGAGAAAGCATCAACATACCATACTCCTTGTTTATGGTCTGCTTGGAAATGTATTATTTTGTTATAAGATAATGATTAATGAGCATGCAAATGTAGTTATGCTACGTGGTTGGTTACTTGGTTTGAAAATGGAGATATATTAAACATACATTGCTGCAGTAGAAGCACATGGAAATATATTCAAACAGGTCTAAGTTATGATAACTGAGCATTTGCCATCTGAGCATTTGAGAAGGTGAAAACAGGTAACTATTCATATTTAACTGAATAGATTGAAAGTGTTATTGCAGTTGGGTATTCTGAGAGAGTTTGGAAGGAATCATAGGCACAGATTAAAAAAAAAACAAACCGCTGCAATCAGGTCTGTCCAGCCTTTCTAACTGTGTGCACAGAATGAATGTAAATGTTTAAAAGAGAACCTGTTAGTTTTGGTTTTCATTTCTTGATTTCTTGCAATTTTTTTATTTTTTTTTTTTTCTCCAGCATGTGGCACAATGCATTTCTAAAACACTATATTCAAACTAGGTTTTTGTAGGGTCAGAACTACTGTTTTCCTTTACTATATCATACCACTCATGAGATCTAGTGAACAGGTAATTAATGCTATCTGTCAGGTATTAGGAAGGGATCCAATTAATTTAATCAAAGACACTGGAGACTGTAGAGGAGGCAGACATTTAAAAAAAAAAAAAAAAAAAGAAGAAGAGATAGTAACAAATAAAAGAATTAAAAAGAGAAAAGAAAGTACATATTATGAAATACTGAAAGTTTTCTCTTACATGGCTCTTCCTGTTTTTGTAGAAGATTCCATGGGCTGCTCACAGGTGCAGAAATATGTAGGTTTGCTTTTTTTAATTTTAAATTAAATGTTCAGCAAAGTACCATATGAAGTCTGTCTTGGTCACGTCTGCTTTCTGTGAATATGTTTCTGCACTTATTCTTGCTTGAGCAAAGCTATAAGAAGACTGCATTCCTTTGGACTTCTTTTCTTCAGCTCTTTCTCTAATCCTTCACCCTCAAGAGTACAGGACAGATTTGATTAATAAATCAAATAAGGTACAGAAGGAGTACAGAGGAGAAAGCTCTTCAATGAATGCACTGCATTGCTGTCTGCACATAAATAAGGCAACAGAATACTTTCTGATCTTTTTCAGTTTAATTATCATTCTACTTATCAATATGTTTTTTTCTTAGTTGCTTCAAATAAAAAATTTATGCGGGGAATTCACTGGGGAGAAGTGAACTAAAGAGTAAATCCTGTTTTTTTCTGTTTCCAATGGTGAACAATGCTAGTTTCATAATGATGGGATGTCTGCCTCTGGAGTGTGTCCCAGTAACCAAAAAGTAAATAAATATTAAGTCACAAAGAAGGATCGGTGACATGACTGCTGCTGTCAAAAATTTCTGATTTATTCACAGAGAAAATAATGATAGTTTCATCTGTCACTACATTAGAGCTGGTTTTCACACCTATGTATTGATTTTATAGAGTTAAACTCCCCAGGCATAGAATTAGTACATGCATTTGTTTATTTGCTGGCTTGCTTGCTCTCTGTGCCCTGACACACCACCACCTTCAGGAAGGTTTGTCATGGAGTGAATCTTTTTTAAAAAATTTTGAGATTGTAATTAAAATAAAGACAGCATGGCCAGCAATATTATGCCTCATTAAACATTACCTTGAACATTTTAATTTAGCCAGTTTAAAATTTTATTAAAATGTCATTTATCTCTGACTGTGAAGGTGGTAGAAAATGCAATGAGAAGAAATAGTCAAGATTAAAAGGAGAATTTATTCTGATTACAAATATGATAGATTAAATATTGCCCAGAATGCTGTATGTGAGTGTTTTTACTCTCGGTATTGACTTTGTCTAGAGGATAAAATAAGAGTGCAGCTTTCAGAATAATGAGCTTGTTACGGCTCAGGCAACTAACAAAAAACCCCCAAACTCTGCCACTCCCATTTAACTGTAGCTAATATGGACTGTCACTTCTGTAGCTGACAGGCCCTGAATTATCACAGAGTCTCCCAGTTTGTATCAGTGCTGGCACCATCTCCCAAATGGAAGTGAAGATGAATTCACAGTGTTGATGCAGATGAAGCATTCCTTAGCATTATACTTTTCGGTGTCACTTATGTATTTTTGTCAAACTACCCAAGGCTTCTGATTCCTTGCCACGATTGCTATCAGAGATAATACTTATGGTACTGTTCATCTCAGATGTTATGAGATAGCACAGTACCTCTCCCCGCAGTGCTGGCATCCAGCCACGTCCTGTGGCCATGAGCTACTTCAGGAATGCCCTTACCAGAGTGCTTCAGGCATGCGCATGATGTCCATCAAAACTGGGCTACAAGGCAGCTGCTCTGAAACACTGCTCAAAAAGCCGCTAGAATTAAAATATGTAATTCATTCTTGTGCTTGGAATTGGGCACAATTGTGGAATTGTGAATTTACTTGAAACTGTCATAGTATCAATGTTTTACAACCAGAGAATAAGAAGAGCAGAGAAGTAGAGTAGCTTGGGAGAAAAAAAATAGGAAAACAAGTGCAGTTCTCTAAAAATAGGATTTCTTTTTAAATCAGATGGATTTACATTTAGTATCTTAAAATTTGAAATGATAACTCAGTGAAAATATCACTTGTTCTTCCTGTAAGAATGTTTTTGTTTTTTTTTTCCTTTGTTAAGAATAGCTTTGTCACTTTGAATTTGGTGTTATATTTTCAATTTGATTCTGTTTTCCTGCCATACACAAAATAATCAGTGAACTTGCTTGAATGCCTTTAACCTCTAAAAATTATTCAGGAAGTCTGCTTTACACTTTTAGCTCTTAAAACGCTTTGTATGTTCAGGTCAACAATGGCAATTTCCACCCAAGAACCAGCACAACTGTGTCAGAGAATGCAATCTTTTCACTTCTGCATTTGTTTCTTGCTATAACACAGCTTTTCTCACAACGCTGAAATTTCAGAGGTGGTTGCATTCATGTCATGGGGTTGGGATGATGCATTTGATAGCTTGTTCTCCAAAATGAATGTGTGGTTACTGTTTGACTTTTGGGGCTCACCTGCACTGAAGTACACCTTGTCAAGGGTTTGCCAACTGTAGGACATTTTGGAAACCATGTGGTGAAGCATGACTCCAAGTACTTTTCACTCTTGGAATACTCTTCGAAGCTGAAATACTTTTTGTTTACCCAATGTGAAAGAGGACATTGAACCTTAAGTAGAAACTCTCTGGTGTACAGACTTTTATGTCATTTTAACAAATGATAATATTTTTCAAGAGGAAGTGTGCACCAGATATGACGCTGGCAGTTCAAAATATTTTAAAATGATTTATTTTAGTGCTGATAAAGTTCTATAATAAAAGGTGCAATTGACACTTGATCTGCCTAACATTTGCTCTCTGATTTATTATGCTGATAGCTGAATCTATTGGCTGACTGAGAATTATTGGATTTATAAACAACTATAGCCTATAGAAACTATAGTAAATATGTATTTTTCTATTCCACCAACTGTATCTTGATATTCTCACAATCCTTAGTTCTTTGCTACTTTTGTATCAGATAGGATATGCTTATCTAGCTCAAGCAAAGCCATGGTATAGACAAACAGGTGAATACAAAAGTCTATCCAGCAGTGTGCTGCACCATGCACAGCTACTACCTTCAGTCCTGGAAACACTATCTGCCTGGAGTCAAGCCAAAGTAATTAGTTCTGCTTTTCTGGAAGGGTAATTAGTCAAAGCACCACACTTGGGCAGCCATGGTGCTTCTGCCTCCAGAGATAACTCCCCAGGGCAGCTCAGGTGCTTCTACAAGGTGCTACTCCACAGAGCCCAGCACAGGCATGTCTGTGGCTGCTGCAGAGGAATAGCTTTGCCTGCTCTGAATTGCTATGTCTTCTAATCATTTCTCTTTGTAATCTAAAATAAGGAAAGCAGCTTTGATTTTATTTTCCATATGAAACTTTACCTTTGTTTTAGTTAAAGGAAGACCAAATCTTCATTCTCTTCCTTAATAAGTTCTAACAGCCACATCTGTTATGAAATCATAGTACCTGACCAGAGGACAATTGTTAAAAATACACAGCATGTTATGGGATGTCCTTCATACTTAACATGTGCTGTAGAGCAATCATTTAAATAGTTTATTTTATCATATTTGCCTCATTTAGGTACTTCAGTCATTCCTTGGAAGAGTTTGTCACTTCTTAGATGTGTTCTCTTGAAATTGTGTTGCTGAAATGAGGTCTGCCTGTTCTTCATCCCTGCACTCCATATAGTGATGCATTGTAAATAATATACTGTTTGGCATATGTTTCATTTGTTCTTTAATTTGTGTTTTCAACATTTTCTTTTTATGTTGCCTTGTAAGATTTTTATTTTTAAAGCAAAGTGCAACACGTGTTAGAACCACTTCTGGTTTATAATGTATTGTTCACGTGCTCAGATACGAGATTTATCTCTGAAAGCAAAAAAAAAGTAGCTAAAACTTCCAAGTGCTGAAATGGTCTCCCAGTGCTGATTCTTATTTAAATAAATTACATTTGTACCTGCCAGGCAGTGTTTGCAAATACCAAAACTGCAAAAGACTTTGCTGAAATGTGACTGGTCTCATACACAATGAGCTGCCAGAATGTCCTGCACATAGAGCTGAGCATCTTGCCAGTGAAATAGAAAAAACAAACAAAAACCCACCATACCTAGAAAAGCATAAGTGGAAGGGCATGAACTAAATGAGAATGAACAAAAAATTATTTATAGGAAGTTTTTGGCATGGTCATCACTCACTTTCCATATTTGTCAGTCTTTTTAGCACATTTTGAAGTGTGAGTGAACATCTTCCTGCATCTTGATGTGTCAGTGTTCAATTGCCTTGTAATGACTGTAAAATTAAAAAATAAAACAATAAGCTTTTCTCTCTCTTGCCAAACTAGTTCTTCTTAGAATGGATATTTAGAATGGCCTGAGTTGAAAAGGACCACAATGATCATCTAGTGGAGTGCATTTTAGTCTCTCTTCCATGTGTACTATATCTCTAGGCCACTCAATTCATTCTTCAGTAATTATGAAGTCATATTGATCAATGATATGATAAATATGAATATCTAGCTTGTGCATCATGCTGTGAGTCATAAGAAGGAAAATTTCAGTTATCTTTGGCTTTGGTTTCTCTTGCTTGTGAATATGCCTTCTGCATATCGACTGCATCTTATAATTTCTAAGTTAATAGAATTAATTCCCTGCAGACTACACTCATTTATTGAGTTTGCCAGTGCCCCAAAAGGCATGGTCATGTGCTTTATGATCAATGCTTCTTAATGCCTTTAGTATTCTTGGATCATGTTATTCTTTCATTTTGGTAATAGCAGCTGATGTGGTATGGGCAGGAGAACTTGAAAAATTGTTGTATAAATGTAATGATGATTTTGTGTTCATAATTTGATCCACTGGCTGAGCAAGTATCACCAGCTACTAATGCACCATATGCATGAGCTGGATAAAATACAGCACGCAAGAACTTCCTAAAATCACCTACCTACCTTGACGCTGATTCTCCCAGATTAAAGTATAGGACAAAGATTTAGTTACTGGCTTCTTTTCCATTACACACTTCAAAATAATTACTAATCAATATCAAAAAGCAACAGAAAATGGATTTCCTGTAACTCTGTAGATGAACAGAGTGAAATTAATAGGAACAAAAGAATTAGTATATTGGATAAGATTAGGCCTATTTATCTTGATGCTGACAAAGATATATATATTAGATCTTTTAGAGGAAAACTTTTGGAAAGCAAACTTTATTCAAGAATATTATAAGATAACTGTTTCCTAAATCTGCTTTCCCATTGTAGTGCATCTGAGGAAACATGGTCATAAGGCAACAATTTTTCAGTGTTACTGAAATCAGATAGAAACTGTAAACAATACTGAAAGCCTGCTGGTTTTCTTTTCTTGCTCACATTTGCTGTTCTTTCTCTTTGCTTTGGTTTTTTATATTCTTTTATCTTTTGTTGTGAGAATTCCATAAAAATGGTGTATGGTGTTCATCTAGAACTGTGCTGTACAATTTACAAACGAAAGCACTGCTTCATATTTCCTTTGTCTTGGAGCTGCAGTTACAGTAAAGTGTGTGCATTTTACTTTTGCAGCACAAAGAGAAAATGAAGCTCACAATAATTACAAGATCATCCAAAGGCTGATCAAATCATAATGAATTGTTTTTCTATCTCCTGGGTAACAGGTTTTGCTAACAATTATTTATCATTTCTGTCAGTAGTATCTTCCAAAATTCCTTTTCAGGGGAGAAAAAAAAAAAAAAGGAATGCTGAATTACAAATATATATTAAACATATTTGCATGGTTGATACAACACTATTTTATTTGGGAGAAAGTTCAAGTTGACTGATCATCCAAAGAAGATGATATATTTCAACCAATCTGTTTACAGACGGAGTGACTTCAGTCTTGCATACGAGTAAAATGGTGGAAGATGTGCAAGCAGCTGTGGGAAGTGTTACTGACTGTGACCTTTTACAAGGTGGGAGACAATTTAGCAGAGCATTAGCATTCCTGATCCCTTGATTCAGTCAGTGATGTAGGATAACTTCAGGAGTGTCTGAATTGACTTCTGTAAAAGTCTGCAGTGTTATAAAAAGGTAAAAAGTATGCAACCTAGCAAGCCTGTCAAGACAGCACCGACTGACTAGCCATGTAAGCAACTCTTATCTGTTGCAGGCTTGAAATTCATCACAAATATTAATATGCCAAAATTATCTCACATAAAATTACTGTTCCAGAAATTGTTTACAGAATGTTTCAGACCTTTGTATGGGTCAAAATCAAGCTTCAGGATCATACACATAACAAGTGGATGTGAGGAAGAATTGAGGATCTTCATGTAATGTGAAGATTAATCTGATATATAAGGCCAAAACTTTGTTTAAAATCTAGTCCTCTGAACTCCAGATGGAACTTGTCTATTTTAACAAGATAGAAAAAAACAACAAAATTTCATTTCAGTTACTTTTTTATGACTGAAGCAAAAGTCTAGCAGTCCTAAGAAGTATGAATCAAACAATACAACAAGTCTTTTAAAAGTAGGGTCTTTTTTTCTTTTCTTTTCCTTTCTTTTTCTTTTCTCTCTCTTTTTTTTTTTTTTCCCAGAGAGAACATGCAAAAAATACTTACTATCAATTAACAAACAAACAAACAAACAAACTTAATGTCTTCTAAAGTGGGTGAAACTCTCTAAAAATATTTTTTTAATTAGAAAAAATTGGAAGTGCAGGCATTGCAGGGCTGCTCATGTGATACTTGGAGTAAAAGAACACATTAAAAAATACTATAGTAGGTTATATTAAGTGAGATGAGGTGCATCATGCTGATTCCTTCCTCCTGTTTTTAGAATGAAAATATATTTGTATTGTAACTTCTGTTTCTGTATCCATCAGGCAAAACAATTCATATACTGACAGGCTTATGATGGATTTCAAAGTCTATTCACAAAATAAGTTGAGCAAGATGTGCCCAGTGCCTGTATGACTGGAATGACACAAGGAAAAGGCAAGATAATGCTCTGAGGAAAGTCCATTATCAATCACTCATTATATACAGTGGAAAAATGTGCCATTCTATGAAAGACTGTAATGTAGTGGGTGGTATTTTGGCAAAATATTTGTGCACAGTTATGCAAATGACTGCTATTGCACTGTGTAGGTCTATGGCTTTACTACTTGTATTCTTGCTAGGAATTTGCATGCAGGACGGAAAACATTTGGCACTGAACAAAAGATAATGATTCTAAAAGCAGATGCTTGAGGGCTAGGCTTTGATCTTGTCCTTTATCTGCAATGACTCCCTCAGTATAAAGCCAGTATAAGAGAGAATTCTGTTATTTAACATTTTTAGAGGATTCCCTTGAAAAAAAGAGCTCTTTCAGCTCTTGTTTTATTATTTTTTTGAAGATTTGCTAAACATTTATATTTTAAGGTAAAACTTAAGCACGTCTCCCTTCTCCCTTCAGACTACATATTACCTCATACATTTATTTTAAGGATGTACTCTTTCTGTATTAGGTGGACGGTGGCTCAACTGTACTACTGGTGACCAGTGGACATTTCCAAAACCTTGAAATGATTTGAGGTGATGGAGAGGCACACAGCTGCACACGCTGCTGTTTCTAAAAATCCAACATCACACACTGATTCAGGCATACAGTCATTTGAATTGCACCATATCTGGAGTTGAAGCTGTGTGGCAGTGTTTGGTTGAATCTGAACTGCCAAGAAATTGCAATATTGACACAAGACTTTATCATCCTGGTCATACACCATTTACATCAAATGCTTCATATTTCAATTTAATCAAAGTTGGCAGGTGTACCTGGCAAGACATAGATTAAGAAAATGAATTAATAGTAGGGTAGGAGTGAATGCAGATGTGGTGTAAAAGGTGTGGGAAGAAGACTGTTCAACCGTACATACTGCAACATATGATGCAGTTCAACCACCCAGATCTGTGTAAATTCAGATCTGCCTTCATAATGTTGGTCCAGGGCCAAATAGAGTCAAGGAAAATATTTTTATTGATGTCAGACTGTTATACCAGTGCCATGAATACAAAGGGAACTAGCACAAATTAGATCTGATAAAGGTTTAAAAATATTCATACAAATTCAGAAACTTCTGGCATGGAGTTAAACTAGAAGCTGATCATCAGCTCTTAATTGTGAAAAAGAAGAAAACTTAATCACTTCAGTTGTGTTTTGACAGCTTGTTGCAGGGAAGGACAATTTTCCCAGAACTGTGGAATTCTTAGCACAGTAGTTACGGCAAACTCACAGTTGAGCCTCATATACTTTAATTCTTATTTCAACTGTTCAAGTAGCTCTAATCTAAAGATTCAGATCTAGTTGAATCTGAATTTGAAAACCTTTGAAATCATCCATCTCAAGAAAATAAAAATTGTACAACTATGAGAGAAGTTGGTTTGCAATTTGAAGGCTTTTAAAGATTTGAGATCCAGAAAATTAAACATCTAAAAAACTGTGCAAGACCTCCTGTATTAATTAACAACAATTGTTATTTCTTATGTTGAAACAAAATGATAGCATCACTGTCTTTGTCTACTAATGAGAAATGAGACCTAAAAGTGGTATGAAATCAATTACTTCTATGATTGTTGTCTTAAGTGTTATGCAATCAGGGGCTGCTCTGTATTCGTAGCACATCCAGTCCCTCCTATCTGAATCAGCTCATTTATTCTAGCTGTTTCTCTAAAGCTTTGTTTCTTTTGAAACTAAAATCTTTGATTGCAATAATAGTGCAATTTACTGCAAAACACTTTTTCATCCTATGCTCTAAATTGGCAGCAGCAATATGTAATAATATTTTGAAGGTCATACATTTCAATTACACTCAAACTTACGCATAGGTTACAAATTGCTTTAATCAAGGATGTGTGAGGCAAATACATAGACTCTAGAAAACAGTTTCAGCTATTGAGTTATTCTTTATTTCTTAATAAATGTTTCTAAAAGCAATGAAATTGTTTTGCCTGAGATGGCAGGACAGAAAACAAGGATACTTGCTCTGGTGAAAAATATTGATTCACTCTTATAATATTTGGAATGATAGGATCAAGTAGTGGTGTCAGACTGCAATGTAAACGTTTCCTTCATTAATCAGAATTGTGTTGAGGGAGAACTGTGCTTGGGAATTTTCTGATTTATGTCATGCAGTGGATCTGGGAAAGGGTTGGAATACATGCAGTGCTAAATTCCATCATATTTTAAGCTCACAAGTATGGCAGTAGATAGACAACTTTTTCGTTACTTAAAAAAAATCCAAAATCTTTACATTGTAATATATAATATTTTCAGAGTTAACTTACTTGATTTATGATTCTTAAAACACTGAAACTCACTCAGTTTGTTCCAGCATTGTTAATATAACATCTTGTTAATAAGTTGTACTTGCTGGATGCATATAAATTGTCTTTTTTGTTTTAAATGGGAAGGGGATCCTGCAGTCCTGAGCCCTTTAAGTTCACTGGAATTGTTAATTTTCTTGAGGACTGGGAGAAACGTATGGCTGTGTTTGGTGGAGTCAAAGTCTTAAGAACAGAACTAAGATAACAAAAAGTAACAGATGCTTTTTAATGATGAATATGCTCTTTTGCTGAACCTGAGAAAATTTTAAAGAAATGTATTGAGCTGCATAAAAATTTTAGTAGGTTGAGTATGTGAGATCCAAGGAAACTGAGATGTTGACAAGGATTATGCCTTAAGACTCATTCCTGTTTTTCTAACTTTTAACTTTCAAAATCTCTTTTTTGCTTCTTCAAACATGTTTCCCTTTTGGCTAGCAATTCTTCACATTTCTTCATGGATATGAAACTGGGCTACTCCAGAAGACAGCATTTTGAGCAGCTGTTTGAAAAATTAGAGGTGGTGACTAGACAGAAGTAGAATTTGCAAGTATGTGAACACGGGTGCTGCAGCAACAACAAAGGAAAAAAATGCCTGGCTAAATTTCTGGCCACACATCCTAACCACTAACTCTTCTGTGACTTCTGTTGCACAGTAATTCCAGAGTACAGAGTGGCTCAATTTGAGTCCTGGCAGTGATTTGGGTTTAGAAAGAATAGGAATCTGTAGATGTTATGAAATTCTGCAATGAATTTTTGATCAACTCTTACGTAGTCTTAAAGTAGGAGGCAATATTACTGGGAAAATCATTTTGTAAAATCAATCACTGCCAAAAGAGTGATGAATGTTGCACAGGTTTAACTCCACTTTTCTTGAGCGGCCAGTGTGCAGTCAGAGGAAATACTTGGCTTTTACTGTGTCTGTTTCCAGAGATACTATAACGATGGCAGAGTAGGCTGTTTCACTTTTGGGAATGATTGTTTATTTCAAAGTCTTTATACCTCCTAATGTGTACAGAAGAAAGAAAATGCCATTATTTTTCAGAACTGCAGATGATGTCTGCAACTGAAAATGTGCTTCTCAGAAACACAGATTGCTTCGGTGGATAGCAATACACTGTAATACAGTTGCATAGACAATATATTGTGTAGATGCAAAGTATTTTATGGTTTGAGGAGGAAAATATGTATTCCCAATAAGTAATTATTTATTATATGTGAAATATGATCCTCTTACAGAGAAATTGCTCAAAATTTTCCATATTTAATCTTTTTTTGAAATCAGATTCAAAATCTGATTTCCCTCTAGCCTGCTCTCACATTTCTGATTTACTAGTCTCAGAGAGAATCTCCTGTATTAGGATGTGAGTTTAAATACCTCTTCTGTTCTGAAATGCCCTATTGCAACATGGATTTATTTTTCATCAGGTGCCCAAATAGAATCCTATGTATTTATTTCAGAAATTATTTGTCTTAAAAATGATTTAACCCATTATTTTATAACCTTTTGGTTCCTTTTTTGTGCTTCTTAACAACTGGCAAACATTACTCTGAGCACCCTTACCAAATAAAGTAGACTTTTTTTCAGAATGAAAAGTAGAATACTCAATACTGTTAAATACTGATTTGACACCAGAAACTGTTGTCTGCCAAATGGGTTTGCTGGTAGCTGCAGGGAGCTCACTGGAACAATTCCTGCTGATTGTGCATGAAATCCAGCTGAGGCTGACAAATGCTGGATGGTCCAGCTGGTTAATGATTTCAGGGGCATGGAGGATGGAAACGTCACTGACAGCTGTTTAAGATCAATCAATGCAGGAAGAATATCTTTCATTATTTCAAGTGGATTCTCTTTCGCACAGATCAAACACTGCTTATAGATATTCCATAATTTAGTAAGGTGGAAAAGTTCAATAAATCATTTTCCAGTTCACTCAGTGGAAGTTCAGATGAAAAGATATGTTCTTTTCCATCTATTTTGTCTTTTAATGTTAAAATTCTTGCTTAGTTAGGAATCTTTAGACATTTATTAGTGTTTTTGCCAAATTTGAATTTTAGTTCTCAGCATTTTTAGTGTTGATCTTTAATTTAAAAATAGCTTTATATTCACTTAAAGCTTCTGAAGTTTTCTGTTTAGGAGTTTGGTCTAGCAGCTGAATCGATCAGTTTATTCTGTTTTTCTGAAAGGTCTTTAAAAAAAAAATTACCTACAAAATCTTGGGGTTGGAGCATTTGCATTCATAAGCGCTACTTATTATGCTGAAATCTGATATGTGTAATAGCAAATTGTATGCCAAAATTAACAACTGTCATGTCAAGTCTTTCGATTTGAACTCTTTATAGTCAGAACAAAACAGAATTGGTAGCGATATAATGATGCATTATGCTTTCTTCTGAAATCTTAAGTATATTGAGCATGACAGGCATTTTCTCTAAGATTCCGAGAGCTCAAATGCTCTTTGGAATATTGAAGACTGTAAGGCCTTTAAGCACTGCTCTCTTTTAAGAACAGTTATCTAGTGAATTGTAAAGTATGTGATCTCTTAATGAACTGGCAATATTTTGGCATGATTTTTCCTTGTATACATTCATTTTCCTTGGGAAAGATTCATAGTTTTATTTCATACAACCCAAAAATGTGATTTCCCAAGCCTAAATTCTTTTTCCTTCAGCAAAAGCCATGGTTTATGTTGGTTTCTATTAGATTGTAAAAATATGCATTACAGGAAGGAGTAGCTGTGATTTGTTTCAATCCCACTGACCATTTTCAACTGAAATGTAATGCATTGTGTAAAATAGTAATGAAAATTTTCTCCCTTTTCTTTCCTGTGCTTCAAGCCAGACACCTAGGGCACACTGAAAGATGAATAACCTTTTTCTTGCCCAAAGGCATAGCATCAATAACATCAGCTGTCCTCATGGCTGATGTCTGTTTCCTTGGTTGGCAATTTTCCCTTTCTCAGAGCTTTGTGAGGTAAACAAAAGCAGCATTCATAGGATTGTATGCAATATTTGTAAATAATGTTTTTCTTTATTGAATTATGTTTTTGGGCTGTATGCTGGTATATGTGCTGGATGTAGGGCACATACTTAGGCAATTGATTGCAGTTAAAAATTCAAAGAAAACTTGATGCTGAAATGGCATTGTGGCACATAGCTTTAGCCCGTATGTTGTGTGTGTCTGTATAGAACAAACAGCTTGTATGCAGACCTACTCCAGTAGCAAAATGCTTGACTTAAATGGAGGTATTCACCCAAAGCTACCCAATCCCTTTTTTTTAAATAGGAGTCAATTGAATCTTACAGTACTGTTGGGTTGGTATTATTAAACCTGACATATTATTACTGATGAAAAACCTCAGGCAGAGAACATGTTATTTTTTCCAGTTCCATTATTTTGAGAAGCAGATCCATAAATAATACATAAACTCATGGCTACTTGTCCTCTCCTCAAGCTATTTCTTCTATCTTTGCAGATGTATGATTTCTTTAAAGGTTAGTAGGACAACATCACAAAAGAAACACTTTGACCCTAGGAAATATAACTGAAATCATTTCTAAATTGTCGTGACCTTCTAACTTCAGCTTCTACTGATAGAAGTCTATTTTTTCTGAAGATCATGAGTGAAATATCATTCTCATACCACAAAAGAAATCTCAGTTCTTTGTACCAATATGTGGCAAAGCAAGGCACTAGACTATTTTCTGAAAACTTGCCAGCACCACTCAGAGAAATTCTGGATGGAGTTTGGCAGTGTGACATTGGTATTGCTTAGTAATTGTCATGTAATTGGGCACCTGGCACTCCCTGACAGGCTTCAAATATCTAAAGTAATATTTTCTTTGTGTCAGGTAGGTTGATATGTAAGTTAAATATTGGGATTCATAATCTAAGTTGTCTTACAGCTCTCTACATTTTTAATAGTTGAACTTCATCTGTTACATCCCAACCAAAACCACTATTCATTGCTGAACACTAAGGTAGCTGTTTTGCTAATCCCATAAAGCTTGGTTCATACCAGGAAGGCAGTACTTCTTCATTGGGTGTGAAAGATTTTGAAAAGCCAATGTCCCTCTGTCCTATGAAGAGGCTTTCCTGCGCAATGCAAATTTTGCTCAAAGCCCAGTATTTAATTTCATTTCTCTCACTCTGAGCCTTACTGCAGCCCCCTACTGATTTTCTAGTTGGATAAAGCAGAATTCTATTTCAAATTAGACTAAATTTTCACTGAGCTTTCACCATTGAGTCAACACCATTTTCCATTTAAATACTAGTCTGAACCTGGACGCTATCTTAGAATTATTTCTGAAAGAAATTATGTGGCATATTTTATAGTGTGACCCATTCATAAAAGATTTTCACTTTGTTTATTTCTGAAAATTTAATTTATGAAATGATTTTCTAACGGATATACTACAGATTTTTTGCTGGTAAGATTGATTTCTCTTTTAGTATTTAGGATAATGAATATGTGGATGCTATCAGAATGGCAATGGAATGCTAGATCTTTATGGCTCCAAAGTTAATACCTTGACTGATGAAATAAGAAACCACAGAAGCCATATTTTAAAATGATGGATACAGAGTCAATACTTCTGGCTATATGAAAATCGCTCTGGCAGAATGAAGGAGATTCTTTACTGGCTAATGGTTAATATATGCTCGAACTTGGCATAGGAACATCTGTTATGAGTTTCTTCTGTGTCCATCATATGTGTAAGAGTGGAGAATGTTTTTCCTGTATTACTGTACAGATCACTCTCTCCCACTGCACTTCTCTCATTTGCTATAATTTATTTTCTTAAGCTATGGGTTAGAAACAACAGAAACAGACAGAAACCAAACCCACTTTATTTTTTGTCTAATGATATCTATCTGTCTTCACCAGGAACTTTGTCTAAGACTTGCAGGAATTATTTCCTTGCATGAATTACAAGTATGTTTATAGCTAATGCTGATCGGGGTATGTTCAGAAAAACAATGAACAAAACATTTTCAGACTGTTAGGCATTAATTAATTCATTCCAAACAATACATTTAGGAAAGGAAAGATCATAAAATTTTTCACATGGAAATCAAAAGTGATACATAACATATGCAATTTGCTCTTCACAAGCATTTGGTGGAGAAGGTAAATATTGCATGAAAATCACAGAATCACAGAATCGTAGGGGTTGGAAGGGACCTCCAGAGATCATCGAGTCCAACCCCCCTGCCAAAGCAGGATCCCTACACCAGGTCGCACAGGTAGGCGTCCAGGCAGGTCTTGAATATCTCCAGAGAAGGAGACTCCACAACCTCCCTGGGCAGCCTGTTCCAGTGCTCCGTCACCTCACCGTAAAGAAGTTCTTGCACACATTGGTGCGGAACTTCCTATGCTCCAGCTTCTGTAACAACAATAATTCCTTAAGTTCATTTTCAGAACCAATCTGTTTTCAGTGTTTGCTGAAAACATATTGCTGTGATTATTTATTTACATCTGTCTATTTATGTAATTTATTATTTGAATTCAGAAATGATAATTCAAATGAATGCTCACTGTCCATCACAGTCATTTTAGAGGAATTTATCCATATCCTCAGCTGTTAAGAAAGCATATTAATGCTTTTGAATGAGTCACATTCCAGACAAACAACTTGAAACTTAATTGAAGTGAATTGTCAGAGAAGAATTGCTAAGAGCTTTTAGAAAATCAGACTTTTAAGTCTTTCATTAGAAGGCTTTGAAAACCATGTCCCGTTTTTTCCTTCAGTAGCTTGACTGAAGTCAAACACAGGAGAGTCATTATGGTAGCTACCTCTCAGGTAAGTAGTGATGATTTGTGAGGAAATTAGTACAAGCAAGTAGGTAAATAGGGATTTGAAGGAGAAAATACATTCTTGATCTATAGAAAGTGGTAAGTCGCAGTAGAGGTAAAGGCTGGCAGTGAATTCCCACAAGGAAGTAACGGAATTAGTGCTCAGGGTGCAAATAAGTGTAGGAGAGCATGTTGAATCAGATTTAAATGCCAAGAACAGTTTGCAGGAGATGGTTATGTATCACAACAAGGCCATATGAACAAGATGCCAATCCAGAAAAAAAGGTTAAATCAATCTGTACAGAAAAAATACAGAAAAAAAATGGTACTGGCTTTTTTATAGCATGAGTGCTATGGTAGAGACTAAATATGGTAGAAATTCAACAGCAGATGGCATGCTGACAGGAAGGATTCAGGAATTTGTTTCCTCTTTTTCAGAAGCTTTTCTCTGTATTTTTGCTGCTGCCTTTGTTACATCTCTTTCCTTTTCTGTCCTATGTGTCTGAGAACAGCAGAAGGAACAGCTTTGATAATTGTCTGCTTGGATTCTTTGTCTTATTACAGTAATATGACATAAAGATATTAATAATTTTGGAATGTTTATTAGTGTACTAATTTTACTGCAGATGAAAAATCTGTAGTCCTTTGCATAAAGTGAAGTGTGCGAAGTACCAAAATGCTCTGTGGCTCTTTTTATAATTTTTTAATTGGATATCTCAGGAGATTTTTCTTTTTGAAAAGTATTCCTGTCCTCTGCAGCTTCTAGAAAACAAGTTATTCTCATATTGAGTCTAAAGGCAACGTCACCCTTTTTATTGTAAAGGGTTGTGTTTGAATTATGTTTTAGTTTCAAGTATCTTCATTCAATCAAACACCTAGGCAGAAGAGGAACGTTGGCACTTAGCTAGTATATACTATAGCTAGTATGCTCTATGGCCTTAAGTCTTGTTTAAAGCCACTTGGAATCAATGATTCATTGCTATAGATTTCCAGGAAAAAACATGTTGGATTGCAACTTGATTGGTAGACGAGAAGCTGGTCTGTCTGAGACTGTGTGGCTATGACTACACTGGTTCCCTGAAATCATTGCTGGAAAGGAGTGTCTGCAGCCTTAGGAAAACAGTGAATAAGTCAGCTGTCCACAGCAGTGGAGTAACCTGTTGTGTCCAAGTGTGGTTTCTCTAGGACTTGAAACTGTCAGACTGAAACTGTGTTTAATAGTAACAGAAAACTCAGACTAAAATCAAAACCTTCTCTCTGCAGAGATCCCCGTGAAGCTACCTTAATTGTGGAAGATTCTTTGCCTTTAAAAGTAGAAAAATAGGAAGCTACCAACTTACTATGTATAGATGTCTATATATATTTCTTTGGTTTGGAAAATGAAATTGAACCAGTGGTATAATTTAATACTTTTTTTTTAATTTACATTACTAATACATTAGGTTGTAGAAGATAATTAAATGACATACTTTGAAAGCTAGGTATTAATTAAATGCTCACTAAATGCAATAAGGAGTCAGGGTTAAATTCAAAATTATGATGTTTACTGAACATTTATTGATGGTACAAGGTGACCAAAGAACTGTAATCCATCTATTACTGTATTTGGTTGAACTGTTGATTAATGAAACAACTGATGAAGTGGAAAGGAAGATTACTTCATAGAGCCTGATCAGGAAACAGATGAGATTGAAAATGTGTTTCGGGTGTTTTAACATCTGTATTGTGACTCCTCAAGCAGAGAACAAAATGGTTGGGCTCCATGGAGACCTCGGCAGAGACTGGCACAGTGTTATTTCATTAGGAAATTGGGAATAACTGTAAGACAATCCAGTTCAAAGTCTGAGACAAACCAAGATCTATTCTGTGGAAAATGAAGCCACCACTGATTTATACCTCATGATTAAACATTACATTTTTTAGTGTATGAGCTTGCATTTAAGAGTTTTCTTTCAGGTACCGAGACACTGCAGGTCGTTGTTTAAAATATCACCCACCTGAAGTACCAGTATATTTTCTTAGTTCATACTCAATTGGCTGCAAGTGTTACAAAACAAATGTAAGATTTCTGATTTAATAAACGTTTAACTCTTGTTCATATCTGTGTGAATAGACACTTTGCACTTCTAGAGTGTATTTTTGCATCAGTTTCTAATATCCCTGCTTGCTTTGTAAGATTATCAAAATCAACAGCATGAACTCATCTTGAGAATAGGATTTATCTGTCGGTTACTTTGATCTCTATCCTTCTTCCCTCTGTCTAGTATTCCTTTTTATCCCTTTTTTTCCTTTTCTTTTTTTCTTTTTTTTTTTTTTTTTTGTGACTGATTCTCTCTGCTTTACCTCAGCCACTACCAAGAGGAAGCTAACCACTGTTCTTCTCATTGCTACTACTTGGCATCAAAAGATGGTATTTTCCATTCCTATTGCTCTTGTCTTGTGTATATCAAGAAAGAGCAGTGTGTTCAGTGGTGTTGCCATGGCTTATATGCATCTTTAGGCAGCACTGTAAGGATCTAATTTCCTGCATTATAAAAGGATTTTGTGGGCATGAAAATTCTTGCACTAAAAACTGACTTTATTATCTTATTGATTGCTCTCACTGGGTGCACTCATATTATTTGTTTGTTTTGAATTTCTGAAGACGAGATTGCTGTGTTTTCCAGTTCCTTTCAGAGGATGGTAAACCCAAGAAAGCTACAGCTTGAAAAAATGACTTTCAAAAAAGATGTACAGTTCTGTTAGTATTTTGGGGAAGCTGGAAGAAAAACATTTTTCAGTATTACATCTAATTTCTAAAAGCTAAGCATGTTGTCACTAATCTATAAATAACAGAGCTGTTTACATTTTTCCTAAAATTATAATTTTGTTTTGTTTGACTTTGTTCCAAAGATCTGAGTTACAATACACATTTTGTGGCAGTTCTCTCCAAGTCTTACGCCCTGATTTACACATATCCTATCTGCATGGCCAATTCTCTGAAAACTTTTTTTGTAGCGTATTAAATGATCACAGGATCTGCCAGGTTGTGACATCCAGCCCTAAATAGAAAAAGAAAAGAAAATACATAGAAAAAAATAAACTACAGAACATCTCATAATTGAAAGACAGATATTTATTTACTTATTTATTACTTTAGGGATTTCATAATATTGAGGTTCTCATTTTTTATGACTTCTTACAGGAGACAAGTTCTCTCAGATCTTATGTAGACATTAGTTGTATGAGTCTCCCTCCATCCATTTATCCATTTTACATTTTCCACAGTTATTTTTTTACTCTGAAATGAACAAGTGCCACAGGAAAAAATAAGTTTTAATGATGAAGTGTGGCAAGTGGAAAACAAAGTGGCAGAACTCCAGTAAGAGCCTTAAACGTTCCACGAATTAACTTTGTTAGCAAACATTGGGTAAGACGTGTTTGCTTTTGAGCAGTGCTGAAAGGGGTCTGGTGGTGCTATTGAAAACAAATAACTTCTTCCATAGGTCATGAGAAACTGAACAGCCGAAAGCTGCCTTTGAGCCCAAAAGTCAATTTTATATCTAACCGAAAAAACAGCACTTTGGTTTCCACCAGGATGTTGTTATTTAATGCAGGCACGATGGTCACAGCAGCCTTGGCTCATTTCTGCTGCCTGCCAGGTGTATCACTGAGGTATTGTGTCCTTTAAAGTGACAACAGAACAACCCTATTAAACACAGAGGATGACATAAATGTTTTCAGAATGCTTAAGAGCGAATTTTCTCCTTTCTGCAGACTTTTAACACAGTTTAGTACAAAAGGTTAATTGTGAGATAAGCTCCTATCTTCCTGTTTTGACTTTGCCGCTCTTGTAAAAATAGATGATAGGAAATAATTGTGATGATCTTTAGACCTCAATTTTAAAGATTTCATTAAACTTCAGACAATGCAATTGCTTCTAAGCTTGTTCTTAATATGCATTTGTCAAGCAGATATTAATCTGCATGTAGAGCAATGCATCTGATAGAAGGTGGCTACTAGGTGTTACTTCTCTGACACATTAAAGGAAGAATGTATCCCATTAATACTTTTCTTGAAAACCTGCTGAATAATGGATAGATACAAACTATTGAATATAAGTTAAAAGGTGTATAAAATAAGAGACCACTTTCCAATGATTTGAAATGTTCTTACAGAATGCTCTTCCTAAAGTATGGTACATAACTTGCAGTGATCCACAATTGAAATGATTTACAGGAAAAGATCTATACAGGTAGAATCTCACTGGTAGAATTGGATCAATCGCATTACCTTGTTGTTAATTTTGAGTACATGTGTTTAATAGTCAAGGAGAGCATTTCTGAACGCCTTGCTAGCTCTGTGTTTCAATGATGATGCCCCCACAATATTCAGACTTTCTAACAGAATACCATACATATTGATCTTTTTCTCTTCTTTGTTCTTTGAAAGAAGCCTGGTTAGTAATCTATGTTTCCAGTGGAGATACACATCTTCCGTTTCTTACTGTTTATTTATTTATCAAGGAGCAATTATTTCTCCATTTTCTGAATTTAGTAGAACATTACAAAATACATTAAAAATAAACAATGTTTTAAAGTGCAAAAAATAATAAGGTTGGGATTTTCTTTTCTATGTTGATTTTTTTTTCCATGAAAGGATAAATGTATTGTCAAATTATAACAGAAATTGATTAATTATGCCACCATTCAGGAAAACCATCATTTTTTAATAGAAATGTCTGAGCTTGGTACAGAAGGAAAAGAAGATAAAATAAATGTGTTTGTTATTTTATTTATTTCCTCTGGCAAAGAAAATTAAATGTCCTCAAAACTAATGTATTTTCTTTCTGTTTTAAGTTGATATTAAAAGTGCATGTCTCAGGAAAAATACACAAAGTACACCACTGTAATAATTGCATTGATCAGGCTGTTCTGCCATACAGTGGAATTGTCCTGTACTGATGCCCCTTAGTACTATAATTTTCTACCCATTCTAATAGAAAATGATGTTAGCTCAAAGTTTAAAATATACTTGAAATACTCAACTGTCAACGAATTGGAAATGCTAAGAGTCAACAACAGCTCCTGCAATAGTTAGATCTGCAGTGAAGTGGGAAAGTATAAGAATAAAAATTTGATTTTGGAGGACAGAAGAGACTCAATACCGTTTTGCTTCAGTATCATTGTGTCACCTTGTTTGGTGCTGCTGGTCATGTTTTTTAGAAAGGACAAACCACAGCACTGCTTGGTCAAACATTTCTTCATGCTCATGGGATACTTCAGACAAAAACACTCAATGCAGTTCTAACTGCCAAAGACTGGAAGTACAGTTAGCACTGTAACCATGGCAAAAAGCTCTCAGTGTGCACACAGTATAGGTACAGACAGATTTTTGGCACATAAAGCATTACAGTTTCTTCAGGTAGATAGACTAAATCATATGGCATTCTG
Organism: Phasianus colchicus; assembly: GCF_987193195.1. Taxonomy (NCBI): domain Eukaryota; kingdom Metazoa; phylum Chordata; class Aves; order Galliformes; family Phasianidae; genus Phasianus; species Phasianus colchicus. Next base: position 10,460,747 of record NC_143453.1, on the reverse strand, counting down.
TGAAACTCATCTGTTATGTTTAAAACAATACACATGCTGTGCCTTAAACAGCTTTATCTTTTTTGCTCTGTGTATGGCTTTGTTTTCAATATTTCTATTCAGTCTGGTTTTCCTTCCATTTATGTGATACTCTGCTATTCGGTTCTTCTGAATGCTTGTTTACAAACAAAGCCAGACAATAATTGATATGGAAATGCAAATACAGTAAAAGCAATCTGCCTCCATTGCATTAAGGTACATAGAAAATAAGTGTATTATACCATTCTGTTCCTTGCGTGTGCACCCAAAATAAATAGTCTACTGCTAAATACTTTTTTTCATCTCAAAATGGGCCATTAGTGAGCTGTCTGTGTATACTAAGTAACAGTCACAAACAAACAGCTAGAACCAGCTAACAGTAAATGCTCCGCATTTGGAATTAGACAGGAGGAAAAGTTTTGATTGTCTTCACGCTCACTCTGTATCCAAACCCACTGGCTTCTAGGGAGCCATCATGTGGTTCTTACCAACTGAGGGAGAAGAAAGTCAGACTAAAATACAGTTTCAAAGCATTAGAATAGAATATACGATATAAATAGAGTAGGACGTGCTGCAGATGCTGTCATAGCAGCTGTGCAATGCTTAGGCATTTAAAGCCTGTTTATATTTTTTTGAAGAAGTCAGTCTTTCATTGGAAAATGCTTGTTCAATGGACTTGGTTCTTATGCAAAATAAAAAGTAGCTTTGCTCTTTCCTTCTTCTCTTGATGGTACAGTTTTGAAAATGAAACATTTCTGCAAGATGGAAACTTTGGAAATGAGTGTCTGTCCTTTCACAAAACTACCATGAATTTTGACAGAGAGTAATCAGCAGGCTCCAAATGGAGCTGTAGATTGAACATGAGATTGGCGGAGTAATTCTAAGGGAGAGAAGTGCATTGAGGTTTAGCTTGAAACAGCCAATCAGCATTACAAATCAGAGAGATGGTGCATTGGCAGGGCTGTGCACTGGGAGCATGATCTGGGTGTTTATCCTTCTAAACAAGTAAAACCTCAGCAAACATTCCCTGAGTGATTCAGACTAGTAAATGTACTGTACTCAGAGCCTAAGATAGAAATTATTGACTGTATTTTCCATCTAATTTGTGATCTGTGATGGTGATTTGTATCTTGCATTGAAATTCTTATGGATTGCACAGGAATAAGAAGCAGAGCACAGTACAGAATTACACAGTATACATTAGTTTTTGAACATATGGTTAAAGCTATTAGCAGTTCGCTTTAAATCAGCAGCAAGGGGCTATTTATTCCTTTTGATTTTTGAGAAGAAATGCATATTTTGACTTTATACTTGTTTGGCATTTTCCAAGCATTATTATAATAGACATTTCCCTGGTTGAGCTAGTTCACAACTTGCCAAAAAATATTTTCTTACATAAACACAAATTTCCGCCACTCACTTATTGGTAGCATTTTTTGTCTTTATCCTTTTCTTGCTACATTCTCAATAGGCTGAGAATCAATTAGTCTGTCAGCATGGCTCTTCTTGCTGCACATGCATGGTGTGCTGCAGTAGGAAGACACTTGTAGGTCCAGGAGGAGACATTTCACACTGTCTTGATCAGTTTTAGGAATCTGGTGGAAGTTACAGACACATAATCTTAGTTCTGTGATCGACACAGAAACAATACTGCTAAGTGCTGTAACATAATGGTTTTCTGGTCAACAACAAAACCATGTAACAACAAAAATTCTGTGCATCTTGCTCTGGACACTTGTGTATCACTGAAGGAGAAAATTATTTAATTTTCACACTACTGATTTCCGTGATCTCATTTCTAATGAACAAGTTCAATAATTTTCCTTCCTAAAATGGCACTTTATTTCTGAGATGGAACATCACCATTCCAATCTGTATTCCTCCCCCACAAGTCACATATAGCAAAGAATGTTAAAAGATATTTTTGCTCTAGCTGGGACACAATATGCTTGCAGTACTCCTAGATAAATGAAAGACCAGACAATACCATATTAAAGAGCACCTTGCAATGATTTGGTTAAAAAAGAACCAATTCATTTTATTCTAATGTGCAACAAGGAGAATGATAATCCATTATGAATATGGGAGTTGGAAAATCTGGGTTTAACTTTCTGCCTCACCATCTCTTCTTCCACGACATCTGAGATTCAGCAATGAATTCTGCTGAGTCTCTGCTCCCTTTCTACAGAACAGTGGCAAAAACAGAAGCATGGAGATCAGAGATGGACTGACACGGCACGTGTTCATAATTCCCAGCACTTACACTTCTACAATTCCTCGTGCACAAATCCTCTTACTGCAGGTAGCTCCAGTTCATCCTGGTATTTATGCACTTTTGTATATAAGATCATTACAACAATGAAATGGGAGATGGTGGAAATTTTAAGCCAATCAATCCTGAATATATTGTTAACATTAAATTTCATTTGTTCATAACCTGATAAATTGTAAGCACACGATAAAGATTCTAAATACTTTAGATTTCATTAGATGTTGATGTATATTAATATGTACACAGCAGGTCAAATTTTAAATTTGTGTCACAGCTGCAATGACATTTCTGGAGCTATAATACATATTTAGCTCAGCTGACAGCTTGGGATTTCAGGTAATAGATTTCAAAGTAGCTGACAGAGATTTATTTTATTATCTCCTGCCTTTATCAATATTTAATGAAAGTAGCATTTACCTTAAAAATTCATCACTTTTTAGCAGAAGCTATTTATAATTTTATTTAAAAGTAAAATGTAGAGACCATTCTTTGAAGAGAATGAGTATATAAGTCTTTTAAATGGTATTCTTTTTTTTCTGCTTTGTAAAGAAAAAAGTGTTAAAAAATTCCATTCATTTCCTAATCTCTTAAAATAGCCATAGAGTCTCAGTCCTCAAAACAGTGACAGAAACAGGTTCTGATGAATCTCTACAAAAATGCTATTCTTTAGAGTCTGACACAGGTAGCAATTCATGCCATTTTCTAACCATTCTCTGTACACTCACTTGTGCTGACTATACCATCTCTGCATATTAAAAAAAAAACCAGAAGGCACTTAGGAATTGTAAGGATTTGGCAGCCTAACTGGGTAGTGGCATTTTAACATTCCTGCTGATATCTGATTTTGACATGAATAACCAATTGCTGCTGCCCAGAATGAAGGAAGGCAGGAAGATGCTGTGTGTCAGGGCAGTGCATCTTGCTGCTGCAGTTCACAGGGTGGCTCCCAGGCCTGCACATCTCCACTGCAATGCCGGAGGGGCTCCTCTTCCTCCATTCATTAACTGATGTCTCTGCACTGAAAGTGGGGCTCGGTACTGGGAGAAAGATGACCTCTGCCATGCTGACGATCACTTTAGAACTTAAGGGAATGAATGGGATGAGGTTTGCCGGAAAATATTTTGTCTTCTTGACAAGTAAACACTTTAGTGTTTCTTTCAAATGGTAATAAAAATGGAATGGCTTAAAGAAAAAAGAAAAATCAAAAAGACATGTTTTGTATTTCAGATGTTTGTTGGCAGATCCTGAGGTGGTGTAAATCAACTCTGCTCCATTAAGTCAGCAGACTTCTGCTGATTTATACCACAAAGGATTTGTACCTTTTATGTTTAGTCCCATGGAAGGAATGGTTTACTTGGAAATATATAATTTCTGAAAAGACAGAGAGAATTTTAACCAAAATTATGCCTTATGGAAAAAAAAAAAAAAGAGAAAGAAAAAAAAAGAATAAAAAAGGTGTCTTTGTTGTTATTAAGGATGTAAATGCATGTGTACAAGTGTATCCATTAAGGGGAGAAAGAGAATACTATGCAATAGGTTGTACTGGTTAGGGTTTATCTGCAATGCTTCCCACTCAGCTATAGCTATCTATTGGAAAATGGCTCTCTGAGATTACTGGGAGGTCACTTTCTTGACACAGCTCTTATGAGAGGCTTAAGACTGAGAGGAGTGAGTGAATTTACAAAATGAACTGGTTGGCAGATTTGAGTAAATGTGCTCAAAGGTAATGGTGCTGGACATGCTGGTTGCTGCGTCAAAGCAGTTTTGCATGGGCTGACCTGATATAAGACACAATTCTAGGTAACAAACAAAACATGAGCTACTCTAAATGGAGAATTGCATTTCCCTTGGTAATTCAGATTCACGTAGCAGCTTTGGAATATGGTGGGCTATCTAGAAAGGCAGAGGCATGATATTATGATTGCAAGTGATTAAAATTGCTGTCCTCCTATGGGAAGACAGTACCAACTGTATTGTGTTTTGGTTTTCATTTAAGTGCGGAGGAGGACTAGGTCAATGTCATTACTACATCTGGGGAAATGATAACCCAAGTAGTCAGTAATCTGTTATTTCTAATCATTTGGCCCTCTAGGACTAGTGCATTTAGCATGGGTTTTAAGGTTAATCATTAGCAGGGTCAGAAGTAATTATCAAAGCAAGGATATGGATAACAGGTTTGAAATATCTGGGCATACAGAACTGCTGTGCTCTCAGTGAAGTTTTTAATTTCTATATGTATGATACTTGTGTCCTCAAAAATCCTTAACAATTATCAAACTTTCATTAGACTTTAAAGTTTCATTTATTGTAAGCAAAACATAGAAAGAAAAGTAGTCAAAACATTGTCTCTCATATACTATTAGAAACAAAAATTAAGTATACCTGTAACAGCAGCTTCTTTACAGTGGAAAAATATTAAATCTTAGGTGATACTGTGAGAGAGGATAATTTCTGCCACATCAAATACCAAAATGCTGAATTCATTTCAACTCCAAGCTATTTGTAGACTTTAATGACTGTTTTTCATACCATAACTATTTTAACACATACAGAAAGACAGATCTGAGTTCTAAACCAAGTTCTCAACTAGTTTAGTTTGAACTTAAAAGTCAGCTAGGGAGGCTTTCATTTTCCTTTGAAATTTATGGCATTGACCATTCCATGGCAGTATTTATCATGCAGAATAGGTCATTGATGAATAAGTATATTTATTATATTTATTATATTTATTTATAATATCAGTACATTTATTATTGATATTATTTGTCCATATTACAATACTGCCCGCAGACCCACATCAGAATTGAGATAATCCTTGTGCATGGCCTCATTCAGTTACAGTCACAGACTAAGTCTTAAGCCCTGCTCTCAAGGTATGTACAGTTTGAATAGTCATGATGGATAAGAGGTGGAGAATGAAGCTAAGTTATTTAGGGCTTGCAAATGAACACTGAGAATGATTGCTCAAGGTCAGTGCCCTGCTACACGTGCCACTGCCTTCTTCTCATTCCATGTTGCTTCCATTGTAGCTCATGACTAGTCTACAAGAACAGCCTTCTTTATTATAGACCAGTCTTTCTCATTGTGCTCTTTCACTATGCAGTCTCCTAGGTGATTGGGAAGTAGTCTAATTAAGTTTTGTTAATATGAAAAGAAAAGGCCATTATATACCTTGGAGAGGAAATGCTATACAAGGGTCGATTATTATAATGATGGTTATTATTAAGTATTTCAGAATATCTGCTCTATTGACAACCTATTTGCAATTATTATTTTATATGAATATTCATAAAGACTGTAGAGATATAAAGTATGATACTTGGCAACATTTATGCAATTAAATGCACATTTAAATTCTGCTGGTAGTACTGGAAATTAAAATCTTCAGACTGATTAGAAGAAGGCTAGGGTCTATTAATCCCCACCATCTATACATCTATCCCTGTAACCTTCTGTCCTCTCAAGATGTTTCAAAGGTATTCCTCTGTGCCCTTGAAGTAAAAAATAATTTAGACTCTTTTATCATATTATAAGATGACACAACTTCTTTAAAAATGAATATGTATCAGTATTATTTACATAAATATCCACATTAATGACTTTATCTCTAAAATGTAAAAATGCTATTTTTCATGCAATCAAAGCAATCAATAGCTTTTCACTGGAAAGAAAATTACCCTGTTTGGACAAACTAAAAAGAGTAAAGAGAGATTAGGACTCCACTCTTTTGATGGATATAAATTTCAAGACATGAAAAGATCAATGATTATTTCTTAGTGACTGAAAGAGACAAAAATAAGGTTTCTCTAGAGTTACCTTTTAGCTAACTGGCACATTTCTTCTTTTCAGCCTTGGCTCAGGGCTGCAGGAGGTGCTGATTGTTCCTGGTCTCTTACCATGAGAAAAGTTATCAGAAACTAACTTCAGTTTCCTTGTATGCCATTATCATGAAATAAAAAATCAGGCTGTCTGCATACTACATTTCTGAACTTTTCTCATTTTGCGTATATTTTAAGGAAATTACAGACTTACAATAGAATTTTTGCCCAAATGAAATATTGCACTTGCTGAAATTTTGTTTGTATTTTACATCCATTGTCAGGAAAGAGAAAAGAAGAGTAGCAGTAAAAGCTGCCTTCAAATGTTCCTGTCTAATGTGTTTGAACAGACAATACTCCTGCATTCATATGAAGTATCCTCCAGAGTGGCTGTTCACCCTTTGCATTGCCCTGAGAGTCCATTTATTTCACACATCAATTACACACTTGACATTTTAACACTGTGTCTCTGATTTTAATGGGTTTTAGGAACAGCATTATGATTATAGAGAAATGTTTCATTCAGGAAAGGAGACACCAATCTCTTACATTAAGAACAGAAAAATAAATTGAAAATGTTAAAATTAATATAACTGGAATGCAAAAACAAGACAAAAACCTGTAGAATTTCTATTTCTGAATGTATTTATTCCATGTAAGTCTAAAAAGTACACTGCTGCTGTAATACTTAAAGATTTTTGATTCTTCACCATTAAGAATGGGATTTCCCTCAGTTACTGCCTGTCACAGCCTTTAGCATTGCTTCAGGGATGATTCAGTGGAATTTGAACAGGTCTGAAATCACAAATAATGTTGGTTTGAGTGAAAGAAATTCCCAAGTAGAGACTTAATGTTTTCAGCTTTTCCTAAGAAACATTGTTTAGTTTGAGCACCAACTACATATGGCTAGTGGTTGAAATTACCTTTTAATGCTTTCCCCAAAAGTGCTTTGCTGTTTGGTTATTTCTTTTAACAAAACACTTCCCACTAGTAGCAATTAATCCAAAGTGAAGGTAGGTTTTTTAAGTACAAGAGATTCTTGAGAGCTAGGTTTGATAGCCTCAGTTCAAAAAAAATGCACAAGTCATTTTAGAACAGATTTGCTCTTATTTTATCATAGCAGTGCATATAAAAAAAATATGTCTTATCCCAGATTGGAATTAACAATATTGCATTTGATTGAGTCTACATAATCATGCCAAAGTGGCACTTAGTCTGTGTTAGGGCTTTCTCTCTTGACCTAGTAGTCTTTGACGGATATTTGAGAGCCTCACTGCAAATCAAGTCATTTGGTAGAGGAAGGCTGTTACGACTGAGATCTGAAGTCTGTCTCACCTCCCTACTTGTTTAGAAAGAAGGCAGAGCACATCTCTAGTCTAAAACCTTATCATTAAGAAGTTGCTTAGAAAGCAGCTCCTCGTCACCAGTGAGCAGTTGCTTCTAGGAACACAGAGAGTTAGTGATCTCAGTATTTTCGAAGGCAGAATCTATAGCACTTGCTTTCTTACAATTTAAATTAATCTGCTTGTTGAGAAATAATGAGATGATAGCATGTTTAGTGATTATTTCAGATGTGTTTGTATCTTATCACACACAGTGCTAATTGATTGTGCTACCCTGGGAGTTAGGACAGGAGGTCCATATATTGCTGCCTTCTGCCTGTTGTTTCTCAAAAGCAACGGTTCAGAAGGGCAGATAGGCTGTCATTGTTGCAGCTTCCAAATAAAAGAGAGTCATTACAGAAGATGAGAACATGTTTCTGATGTGAAATATTTTTCTTCTTTTAATCTTCCGGAATCATTTCTGTTGTATAAATGAAAATGAGAAGTTTAATGTTGTTGTTTAAAGTACTAAAGTTCTGATGTGACAGACAATACTATTACTATATGAGATAAATTAAGACTTAATCAAACTGTTATGCAGAGCCTGCAGGCTGGCTATGTAGGACAGAGTGCATAAGTTGCTACCACTTGACCCAAGGCATGATAAATCATATTCTCTTCTAGGTACAATTTCCTCTTTATTTTCCCTAATCTCAGTGTGCCAATACAGAAGGTGAGAAGAAAGTTATTGGTTTATGCATGCGAATAACCTAGATATCACAAGTAAATTTACAAATAAATTTTGGTTTGATTTCAGTGGTTGTTTAAAATCTGAGTAGTTAAAGTACATTCATATCAGCTTTTCAAGAGTAGGAAACGTTGAAAATTAAATCTGCACTTCTCTAAAATTCACTTGCAGGAATGGGATCAAGGAAAATAGCACACTGATTCTCAAAGTCAAAAAGCAAACGTTGGCTACAGGTGCTACACTAGAAGCACCGTAGGACAGACACCAGCTGCATCACCCAGGCATCTACGCATCTCCTCCCACACCCCTCTCATGTGGCTGGAGAATTACAGATAGTGGTAGCAGCATGGTAATTACTGCTTGTTGTGCATCTGCAACAAGGCAATTGCATTAGACTTCTAAAGGATGTCTATATTATCTTCCAACTTGCAGTGTAAGCACGTAGATTAAATTATATTTATGCCCATATACATAAATATTGGCGAAATCTTGATGGCTATAAAAATGTCTTGATAAAAAAAAATCAAGACATTTTGAAAAGCATTTAACATTTGTCAGTGTGGATTTTAAATGATTCAACCATATCAGAATGACCAGAGAGTATTTGATCTCCGTGACTGTGGCAAGAGTGGCTGTAATTTCCATCTGCAAGCAGTTGCACACAATCAGGGTTGTGTGAGGTATTGAAGAAAATCTAATTTTAGACAGACAGACTTCAAAGACTAGTTTCCATATGTTCCTCATGGAGACAGGCTCCTGCTGAGTTAAGCTCCTGCCTCTGACTCATTGTCTACAGACAAAATCAGGAGTCCAGAGAGTTAAGCTTTCTAAAACTCAATTTGTGCTTAAAAAAGATGGTAGAAACATTTCTGTGTTTTAGACAACAGTTAGACCAGGCTTGCTAAATTGTAGTTCACTCATGCACTGAAATGACTCAAAACTTATCATTTTTCAGAGCTAGGTTCCTCAACAAACTACATGATACCAGCTTATAGTGGGCAGAAGAAACATGCCTTACAATTCAAGACACAAGCACTGTGCTGGGGTTCAAGCAAAATGCCATCTTATTTTAGACAAAAGATCAGATGATGTTGGGCCCCAAAAGGAAATGTTTAATCTAAATGTAAAATACCAATTACTTCAACTTCAATTTTACGATCATGTCTTTGGCTGATGTGCTAGTCCCTGAATGGTATGGATTGATTTTGAAGTATTTCTTCTTATATGAACATTTGAAAGCAACTATTGCCCTGTTGCATTGCTATTGATATCCCCTATGTTTTCTTTCACACACATTATCAAATAGGTACTTTGTTTTGGGATGGAGAGGAAGCTGAGCTTTATCTCTTTATGCTGTGCTTCTTTTTTTGGTCCTGTTTTGATGCTCCTAATTAGAAAGGATCACTTTCCACTACAAGTAGTTCCACTTGTCAGCTACACACCCAAACATGAAATGAATAGTATCTAACCAGACCTCTGTGTGTCAGCAATTAGATTCTGTATTTATGGTTCTTCAGTTTTTTTAGGAACTTACTTGCCCTTCAGAGATCATCCAGAATAGTTATTACTCTAGGATGAATTTCATCAGTTTCTGGATGTATCTGAGTATGTCTGCTCTTCCTTATTCTGGCATGCAAACCTGGTTTTCATTGAAATTGGAACATAAAATATCTGGTCTTTAAGGTGCCTTCTGGTCTGCCAGCTACCAAGCTGAAGCCAGGTGTATAGAACAACACATTGCTTTGAAGTCATGTGGTATCTTAATTTCAAAACTTTCTGTAGATGCACTGGAGCAGATCAGGGACCAGGTAACAGAAAAAGAAAGAAACTCTCTTGTCCCTTTCTTTTTTTCAGGAATAATTGTTTACCTGCCCATTTTCCTCCACACCTGCTTAGCTGGACCTGGGTGTGCAAGAATCTTTAGCCTTTTTTACTGCTCTTCCTCTTGTAGCGATGTGAAGTTCAGCTGAAGTCTAGGAAAATAAGATCTGTAATTTTATGTTAGTTTCACGCTGTAGTAGTTTAAATCAGGAAAACTGAAACTTTGCAGGCATGGTAATTATTCAGTTATTAAAGACAGTAATTATTCAAGGTTAAGTACAGTAAAACATGTAAGTTGAGCAATTAAATTAATGAATTATGTCAGTGTTGTTTTATTAATTTAATAGAAAATGAAGGGGGAGATATGACTTTGGAATGATTCATTTCTGATTCCTTGTGCTTGACTTTGTGTGTATAATTTTGCAGTTCAGCTGAGAATTATAAACTGTAATTTGTTCAAAACAAATCCTAAAATGATTCAGTGGCATCCTCACTGCATTGAAGAACTGTGCTAAGATATCTGCTTACAATTTTTTATGTCCTTTAAAAGATAGATGATGAAGGGCTCAAAGTTCTCTGTGGTATTTGAATGATGGATACATCAAGAGGGCAGTGGGGTCCAGAAGGCCTGATTATGCTTCTGCAATTTGATTGTTGCAACATGTGAAGAACACGGGGCCTTGACTGAAACATCACAGTTGAAGGTCTGGAAATTTTCCACTATGAGATTGTCTTTTCAGTCTCCTTTCATATCTCAGTTTAGAGCCACATTCCTATTTGCTTGCTTGTTCTCCCCAGTCCAGCTAAACCTCGTGTCCTCAGCTGCAGAGTGGGGCATGGCAGGTCTGCAGGACCTCCTGGCACTTTGTAGCCCAGTGACATCCAGTCTGTGCATCCAGTGAAGCAGATAATGAGAGCAGTGAGTCTCTAGCCTTCCTCTTATGGAGCAAGAGTTTCTCCTATGAAGCCACTCTGCAATCTGGGCACTGGCGCTAATTTCAGCCACCACAGGTGAACAGCACTGCAGCAGTTATATTTGGTTTAATGTGTGAAATGCCAACAGTGAGTCTTGGGCCTTGATTGAGCACTTTGATCTGGGAAAGGGGATAGAAACTATATTTCTAGTCTTTGGTGCTGCTCTGCAAGCGTTAGCATAGCATTTATGGAACTTTTAGTGGAACTTCTTGGAACTGAATTAATTTGGAGGGATCAGATTTATCTGGTCAGTACGTGGACATTTAATGTGTGCAATTCTCATTGCACTGCAGATTAGCTGCCATTCATTCCCAGATCATTGCAGATGTGCGTGCAACATTCTTTGCTGTGTCTGCAGGATGGGTATACTGCATTTTCCAACAGGGAATAATAATGCTTCCCTACTGAGCAAGGTTGTAGTGAAGTAAGGAACAGATTGTTAGGTATGTGAGTAACCTAGCTGGATGGATGTTAGCATAATATTGCATATCTACAGAAATTAATAATGCATTTAAATCTTAGTTTCTACTAATCTTATTTTGCTTCAAAGTGACACTAACAATTATCCCAAGGTCAGGTCATATGTGGGGAAGTGGAGGACAATGGGACAAATGAACTGTACAGCTGCACTTCATATCTTTTGGCTGCAGGACAAAAGTTGGGCCTACTTTGTGCATGTCTGTTTCCTGATCAGAAATGAAAAACACAAGAAAGATATATGGCAGAATTAAATTATCTTTTATATACATTAAGAAGATGTTCCGGACAGATGAAATCTCTTTTTTAGTGTTTTGATTTTACTCTCTCATTGCTCTTAGTGTATCTGCAAGGTTTTCTTGCATTTGTAGGGAATTTACATTTTAAATTGCATGTATGTACTTTCTTTCCACCACTCTGATTTCTAAATGTCCTTTTGATTATTTAGTATGCTTTGACACAAGTGCTTTCTAGCTCCTTTCTAGCCACATAGCTTCTGTTCTCCCCAGACCATTTACTGTCCAACATGCTTTCATATCCCTTCCTACAGGCAGGTACTTTTCATTTGTTCTCTTTACTTGCAGATTAGCTTTATTTTGTCTAATTTGTTCTCATTTTTAATCCTTATACTCCAAGGGTAATGGAAAACCACATGCTATCCTGAATTTTTAGCATTCTGAGGTTTATTTTAATTGACACAGCTCTTCACTGAAGAACAGCACATCTTTTTCCGCTTCTTGCTCTTCTCCAAAGTGAGCTAGAGGGCATGGAGACCATCCTCTGTCACCACTGGAGGCCAGGGGCTATTGCAGTCTGGCTCTGCTGCAGAGAGTCCTACGCAGCGCCCGCCTCTAACCCAGCTCTCTCATCTTCTTTGGCTTCTCCAATCTGTTTTTGTGTCATGTTTATTCCTGGCCACTATTGCTCACAGGCTCTTTGATCCTTATAAAACCTCTTGAGAAAAAAACAATTCATAAAACACCATCAGTTGCTAGCTCTGCTTCTTAATGACATTGAACAGCTTTTCTAAAATTAAACAAGTGTTTTGCACAATTTAGTTCTAGGCAAGAGTCCAAAAGATATGGTTCATGTCAGATACTGTTGGCTTGTAGCCACTTACCTTGTTGGTGTTGCCTTCTTGCCATTTTTTGTCTACTTGCTTAGAATTTAATTTATACGAATCTTACATCACCATGGCACAATATTTTATGGCAAGAATTTCTTGGAGAAGTTTGATTTTTCTCTTTGTCTGAATAAACACTAGTACAAAATTGCCATGTGTTATCGTTTTATAGTTTGATATATGTTATGTGTTGGGTGAGAGTCTTTGTGACTGCTAATTGTGTTCTGATTTAATACTTATGCCTGCACCCTTGGGATTAATTCCTACTTAAGGAACTTAAAAGCATAGATTGGATCAAGTGGAATTTTTGTTTAGTGCTTCAAAATGGCACTGTCAGTGATGATAGGTAGATGATCTCTTTTACACACAGTGGATTTCAGAAACTCATAGAAAAAAAATGTGCTTTCTGTTGAAGGAAAAGAGACAAGGAAGACATAATACCTGTCTAGACTTTATCCTGAAAAAAAATCAGATATATGTCATTTATGAAAATAACTTCTACAGTAGCTATTTCTTTTCTGTTGGGTTAATTATTCTCTCCAGTGTACCCACCAAAATTCTGTAGGCAGTAAGAGCAGCTGTTTCTATGTACTGGCTTGCATTTGTGATTGGACTGCCTTTAATAATTATTTGCTTTCTTTGTTGAATTTCAGTACACATCAGTCAGTAAGAATGATATTTATTATCCTCATTGCTTTACATCTCATAAGCTCATACAATTGAAAATACCTGCTTTCCTCACAAATAAGTGAGAAAGAAGTGGCTTATATCAGGGTCCCTCTTGTCCTAGATTTCATTTCACAGAATTCCAGAGTTGTAAGGATGTTTAGATTAACAACTCAGCTTTATATGAAATTTATATGACTAAATAATTTAGAGACTGTTTGACTTTTAAACATGGCTGTTGAATCCCTTGATATCTTCTCAAGCAAGGCAGCATTCAGTAAGAGACTGAGTTTCAGACTTTGGCTATTAAAGTCAAAATAAATTCACTTTATTTATGTGGATAAGAAAAAAAAAAAGCAAATTTTTCCTAAAGATGCCATTAAGAGATACTAGCTATTTATACAACACAGATTTGTCCCATATACTGGTAAACATCTCCATCATTTTGATTAACTGTTCCTACCTGATTTTCACTACCTTTGCGGATACCTATGTTTTACCTATAATCACTACACACTGCCAAATGAGGAAAGCAGAGCACACACAGTGGGACTCAGCTCTGTTCAGCAGGTTGAGCTGGCAGAACTGCAAGTTAAAGTCAGGCTGCCTGCCAGGACAAGGACATTGAATGGGGCAGACAGACAGCTCACCAGAGCTGCCACATTCATTGCATTACAGGGATTTGCCTGTAATAAAATGCCTGAGGTTCCTGTTCCAGGGTCAAGATAAATGCCTTCATACATTTCACTCAATGGTGTCTGTGTTTGTATGTGTTCACCATGCTTCTCATGAGAACCAGGTATCTAACACATGTCATATCTCCTATATTTGTGTATATTCATATGCCTATAACAGCCTAGGATACACAGATATTCTAAAGTTTGTTTTGGTTTTAGTTTCATTTATGAGGTGGCTGCCATCCTTACTTGCACTCATCACTAGAATCCCAGTTGTTACTGCAGAAGGTCCCCCTCTATGCAAGCCCAGAGCCTGCTAGCATTATTAACACTGCTGACAATATCCTTTCTGGAGCGGCTGCTTGGTGTGCTACTGGTGCTGTCCCAGATGCAGCTGCCTAGCAACCTCTCTTGCAAAGCTGCCGGCTGGAGCTCTTGGCTAGCACCTTTTCTCATCTGGGTTTTCTTTCTTCTATTACCAGACTATGTATCAAAAGCTATCTCATGCCTTTTGCATTCAGGAATGCTGGCAAGGACAGTTTGTCACCTGTCTGACTCTCATTATCAGTTCATCCTTTTTTTTTTACTTTTTATCTTTATCTTTCTTTTACTTTTTTATCTTTTTTACCTTTTTGTGTATGTGTGTGTGTGTTATGTGTCAGGGGACAGTAGGCTATACAGTGCTTGAGTGTATCACACTGCAGTAGTGCCAGTCATTGCTTTCTGGAACTCATGAGAAGTATAAGACAGGATGAGTTTCTATGGCCTACTTGTACCAACAGCAGAGATTTCACTAGAAAACACAAAGTGAGAAGAAACACAAAGCAGTTATCTGAGCCTATTAATATTCATAACAGGAGCTTCTTCCTGAGGCATATCTCTATTTTTATAGAGTAATTTGGAGTATTTTTCAAAGCACAGGCAATTAACATTGACTTATTTTTTTTAATGACACTACTTAAGGTACCCAAATGTGAGCCCAAGTTGTCCTTTCCTAACATCCTCTAAGTGAATACCCCAGCACATGTAATTCACTTTCTCAGGTGGAAAATGCTTTGTCTGGCATCTCCGTTCTCTCAGTTTCCATTCTCTGAACTTACCTGAGTGGTGATTGATATACTTTCTGAAACAGGAAAATATATTTCTAGAAAATATTTTTATTACCATTACTTTTATTTGATGGCAGTGTCCTATTGTGCTAGACATTGCACGGACACATGGCATTAAGTTTTCAAATTGCTCAGGATTGGAAGTAGCCTGTAAAATTAGGGTGGAGTGTTTCCAAGTTCTCAGAGGTCAGCAATGAATTGAGCCTGACGTTTGGATCTCAGAAAGCTCATTGTCTCTGATTGCTTTCCAAAACACAGTAACTGATCACTACAGCATGTACCCTCAATACTGGACCTGAATACTGATTTGTGTCTGTGCAAGGGGCACCACCACCATGGAGCTGGGCCATACCTCCTCTCTCCTTTGGGACTGGAAAGCACCAACTTCAAGGAGTTGGAAATACCTATGTTCACTATTTCAGATGTGATCCAAGCACATGAACTTGTCAAGTGGTTCTCCAGGGGTGACCCTAAGAAAGGAATAGCTTGCAGACAGAATAGTTTGGGTTCCACACTTGCCAGATTTGCAAAGCACATACATACAGCTGTGCCACTCCTACTTACCAGATGAGAAACTGAGGCACAGAGGGATTATGTGATCTGTTCCAAGCCAGAGAGTTTATTGTAAAGCTAGCCACAGTACTAATTTTTGTCCAGATTTCCTGTTTCTATCAGTAATTGGATTCCTAATTATTTTCCTTCTTTTTCATTTTCATAAAATTCTATGCATAAATCATATGCTGAATTTACTTTGGAGGTACACCCTTCATGTATTCATTTACTTCTGGGCCCTTGCTGTGGCTCGCATTTCAGGTGAGCTGACAGTAATTGCAGGAGTTTCCAGGACCGGCTTTTGTTTTAAGATCCTCTCCCCTACGGTCCTTTCTGCAGTTCCAGAATACTGTTTTTTTCCATCTTTCATTACTGTGACACCTCACTGAGGGCAGAAATTTGATGTTGCCACTAATGCTGCTGTGAGGATTAGCTGGCAGCTGAGAGACTGATGGCCCCACCACTCTTCCCAAGTGGAGAAAACTTCCAGCACTGCCAGAGAAAATGTATCTCATGCATTGCTGAGAGGAGGTGGGAGGTCTGCTCTCTGCTTTGTACCCAGAAAGTCCATCACCAGCTTCTGAGGGGAGAGCAGAGAGAAAAGAGTAGAGGTTTGAAATATACCACCCAGGTGCAAAATGAATGGAAGAAACAATACAAAATGAATTTTCTCATAACAGCTACGGAAAAGAAAAAATGCAGCAGCTGATAAATGCTCTTGTTTTGTAAGAGCAACACTCTTTGTCAGCTCCATGTTTTCAATTCTCAAAACCTCAGAGAATTGCTGTAAATGATGTGCTCAGGATTTTTAGGAGCTATGCTCTCTCTTACATTTGATTCTCTTCCTTATCTTATTTATGTGAGGTTACACACACACATTATTTCAGCCCCAAGAGAAATAGGCTGGCTCATTTCTCTAGTTTTCAGAACTAGATGAAAAGGAGACTCCATAGTCTATATACTATTTAAGGCTCAAAAAATAGTCTCAGCACATTAAAGATCCTCCTGAGATAATGAATCTGTCATTGTTTTCAGAGAGCAATGTAGAACATTATTTTTAAACCAGTAACTTTCAAAAGAAAATCAGGACTGTCTTCTTAAAATTAAAATGAAATGTTTGACTGCCATTACACAGAGGACCCTTTTTTCACTGTAAATCACAGTCTGTTAGAATGCATATGGTAGAGACCAGCGTGATTGCTCCCAAAACAGTATAAGTTTTCCTGGTTGCAGTCCTTTCCAGTACAACCATTGAGAGCTTCCCCCAAAGCAGTGTGGCTGCAGAAGGATCACTGGGGTGGTGTAAAGCCTGGAAAGTGGAGGAGTTCTTTGTTCCCATCACTTGGGAATAAGGAAGAGAAAAGCCCACACATGCCCAAAGACTGCAAAAGGAGAATGAAAAGTGCTCCCTCAACTAGGCTGAATTTGTGTGTTTTTCCTGTTTCTGAAGATATTTCAGTTTAAAAATGCAGAACAAAATGAACAGAACAAAGTTCAGGGTTTTTTTTGCTTGGGATCATTCTATCAAACGTGAACAAAATGTTGATGTTCTCCTAAACACAGACATCCAAATTCTGCCTCTGGTGAGGAGTCACCCTGGCCTCACTCTGCAGTCTGCACTGGTGAGATTAAAAAGCATTTGACGGTTTGCTTTTTTTTTCTTTTCCTTTTTGAAATGAAGAAAAAGTCTCTATATTGTGGATATGACTTTTGAGAAGCCTGAGTTCCTCAGCCCTGTCTCGATTACTTGAGCTAGCTACAGTAGCAGTAGCCCTGAATATTGGCAATGCACCACAGCGCAGAAAGCGTGGTTAGTAAAATTAATTGCTTAAAAACATTAAAAATAGTATTTCTTTTTTTATTTTGCAGGCTACTAAACTTATTCCGTTTGGAAAATTTCCGGAAGATTGAACTTGTAGTACAGGTAGGAAAAGTTGGCTTTGCCAATGAATTTTGCTTAGCCACAATGTTAGCATGTCCATGTTTTCTAAGCTGATTGGATTGTCTTCAGAGATGTATCTCTGTGTTTTTAGAAGTTAAGGATATATCAGGAGTAGTATACAGAGGTGCGCTTCTGTTTAGCCTCTAAACTGATAGTATGAAAAGTTGTACCTGTCTGGCTATATATGAAAAATCCAGAGAATATGTTCCACAGCTCTGTGAGCAGTGCTCCCTGGTTTGAGAAGCATGAGCATCCCAACATTGAGACCAAGAGCCTTCTTAATTAAACATTATGCTTTCTTTCATTGATATTTTTTGCGGCTCATAAAAATCATGAAAATCAGGATCAAGTGGCCATTTTATTGAGAGTTCAGATCCATAATGTTCAGACCCATGGAAGTCTCCTACCCAAACACACAAGTCATGCTGCACTACCAGGAAACACCTCTACGGATTTGTATATGCAATGCTCAATTATTTTTAATGGAGTGTGAATACAAATTGCTAGATGTCTCTGAGAATCTCATCACTGTTCTTTTGGGAAATCTGCCACTAAGGATGATGGTAAATGTCACTGGTTTTGTTTGGAGAGCGATGGATGGGAACTGATTTTTCCAAACACCTGGCAGAGTGGACTGACGTAGAGAAAGCATGTTCCGAACATTAAAATTTGTCTGTACAACACAAAGTTCTGAAAACTATGAACTTCCAAATCACGTAGTGTCAACTTGTAGTTTTTGATACTGTGGTATTAATTTCTACAACAGCTTGCTGAGTTTCTGTATAAATCGCTTTTGCAAGCAAAATTTTATTTTATATATGAGATGTAGCTCTCTTGATTTTGCCCTTCTGTCACTCTCCTCATCTCCTCCTCCAAACAGATGGTCCTATAAAGTGATATGTCATTTGTTCCTGAACTTTTCTTAATGATTGTGGTGGCATTTCTAATATTTCTTGGAGGTAAAAGCAGCAGCTGCCACTGTAATTGTTTCACTAAGTGAATGTAATATGTTTTACCATCAAAAAAAGTCCAGCTGTGATGTTGTAATTGTTGCTTACCTTGATTAGCTTCAGAGCTAGACATTCACCCTGGTAAGTTTGGATACTCCCCATTGCTGAATCCATGGTTTGTTCAAAGCTCAGTTCTTATGCTATTTGTTATGCATGATATCAAATATTCCACAGATATGAATGTTTTTTCTAGAACAACTGATTAGGAGACATTTTGACTTTATTTCTTTGCCCTGTTTTAAATTCTCCACCTCAAGTAGCCCTTATGCAGATTCACGATAGAGAATTTATGACATCATTTTGTATATCTTCAGCTATCATTTTCTTGTCCCACAAATAGTCTATTTTTCTGCTATTGATTCACCTTTTCCAGCTCTCAGTGATCCAGCGTCCTTGTTTGTATCTTCATCTGTCTAATCTCCTCTGGACATAAAGTTTCATTTTTGAAAACACAGATATGTTCTCCTGCAAATATCAGAATGGAATTTAGAAGGTGATGTTTACCTTCTTCATCTAACCAAAACCACTTAGAACAGGCTATCTCTGTGTTCGCTGAAGATCCTACAGAAAATATTCTATATGATCTCGATGTGGTGTGTGTAATGTATGTCCATATATTATTTGTTTAAATGGTGAATTTATAGGTGTGAAGAAATTCATTTAAACTCAGGTATTAAGCTTATCTAATGGGCAGCTAATCCATGGTAAGTACAAGGGCCAGGAAAGGTAACTACAAGATATTGTTCTTGGTGACAAATTAGTGATGCTGTCTTGTCTTTTCGGTTTCTTCAGTCATCATAATTTAGTTTTGACAATTGAATTCATCAAAGAAAATTCCCTTTTTTAAAAATTTGCTGTTCAGCCACTACTCACTGATAATATTAGAAAGAAATTAGGTATACTAACTGCAGCATTCACTTCTTTTCACCATTGAAAACATTAGTGTCTGTTTTTGGTTTTGATCCAAATTGTAGTGTGGTGAATGCCAGGCTTCTATTTCTCTTTTATTCCTTGCAACCTGACAAATTATCGCAATATGACAACTTTAAATCAAAGCAGAGTTCAGATTTGTTTCTTATACCTACACATGGTAAAATACATATATATATATATATATATATATATTTATAATATTTACTGTTTATTTTATTTCCACATTAAGCCCAGACAGAACAGTGGAAAGCTAACTATCCCTCTCCCAGTGTCTCATCTTTCAAATTACCCCTGAAAGCCAAGTACTGGTGATCTTTTTCTGGGGATTTTTATACTGACATACCTGATTCAATTGTTCCTACCAGAGTATTCAGAAAACCTTAGAAAAAAAGGAAGGACTGCTTTCATACTTTTTTTTGGAGTAGTCTTGGAGGAGTACTCAGAAAAAAATGCGTCAAATTTAAGAAGACCCCCAATGAGGAAGGTTGACCTGTTCAGTGGGAAAGAAATCAAAACCAATGGAACCCAAGGGACAAAAAAAAAACCAAACAAACAAAAGAAAGAGGCCAGACAAAAGAGAACATTTACCAATATCCCCTTCAAGTCAAAATCAGAAGGATGACTCTTATCCCAGTACCAACTATTAAAGCATCTTTCATCCAGGTTAAATATTAGATTGGCTTCTAACAATGCGATCAAGTCATAGAACAGAGTCACTACTTTTGATATGTTAAGAAATCCATGCATCTGAAGTACTTTGGTATACTAGGGATTTAAAAAGTTACAAAGAAAATTATTACTGTAAAATTAATTTCTACATATTACAGGAAAACAAAAGTGTTGCATGTCTCTTTAACTGGTCCAAAGGCAATACTGACTGACTAGCGCATGTGTATCTATGCATACAGAGCAGGTGAGGGGTCTCTGCTGTAGAGGCTAGCAAAAATGAAAAATAAACCTTGTAAAATCCACAGAGTACATACTCCCATATTTAAGTGATTCATTTTGAATCACTTGAAGAAGCAACTGTTTCATCCAGTTCTCCATGATCTGATCGCATATGATCGTAAATCAGCCCTCCCACCAGCCATTGTCTTTGCACTGATAACAACAGCTGGTTACAAAAAGATCCATCTTTTCCTGGAAATGCTTTCATTTAAATGATTCATAGAATCATGTTTATTATGTGAAAAAGTGGAAACATTAATTTGTACAATTTATTTATTTTGACTTTCATTCCTATTCAGAATGAAAATAAATGTTGGAATTTGATGTGGAGGAAACATTCCATTTTCTGGCCAGCCCTAGGTTGCCATCAATTATTCACAATAATACGTTATAACTTCTGAACATTTTTCTTAGAACAACACTTCAAATTTGATGGAGGTATCTATAATAAACAGAATGGCAAAGACATGTTTGGTTGGCTCAGGGACAACAGAAGAATGAGTTGCAAACAGATAGTTGATACATGCCATGACCTCAGCGGAGAGGTGACAGTTAATGTGAGATTTCTTTCTGAAAGAATAATTCTAGACCACTCAAATGGGGTAGGTGAGTCGTTCTGCCAAAAACCGTTAGAGCGTTTACAGGGGAAGAGATTCAATACATACTGGCACAGGCATGATGGCAGTAATAGATACAAGCAACTAAAGTGCCTATAGAACAAAACAGCAGGGAATGTTTGCCCAGAGCATGTAACAGTGGACCAGCAACATGCAGTGATCCAAACAATTTACCTCTAAGGAAATGAGACTGGTAAGGTTGGTTTTTTTCAGTTTTAGTATAGTTTGGTTGGCTGGTTGGTTGTCTTTACAGGTCTTTAACTGGTATGTTGGTAAATATTCATGGAGGATGCAAGCTTGTCATATCAGACATTATGGACTGTTTTGGGAAGCAGCTTGCTTCCATGTGCAAAATATTCTGCCTGTAATGACCTGTGTAAGGGATTAGCATTTTCTTAGCTTTGATACCACGGCAATATTTTCAAGCAACTGATCTGATATCCATGCAGTCGTTGCAGCCCTCAGCTGAATTTCGAAAAGATTTTGTGCAGCAGGACTTCCTGTGCTTATGCAGCAAACTCCCTTCTTGCTTATCTACACACATCCTTGGACTGTGCTTTTTCAAAATGAGGTCAAATATACAGAAAGGCACATGGCAATTAGAAAAAAATAAACATTTAAATTATTCCAGTAGCATCATAGTTCTTGAAATGAAACTGTCAGAATCGGAACCATAAGGGAGATATAAAGGCATTTAGTTGCTTTATTCCTATTGAGATAGCCACCTGAATATCCTAAAAAAAGCTGACCCTCTCACTTCAAAAAAGAGCTTCATTAAGCTCTAAGTGCAATATGCAAATTGCCTTTCTAACCTCTTCCTTTTTACTGTCTGCTTTTGCATAATGTAACAACAGGGCTTTGAGATTCATGCTGTGCTCTCTTTCTGCTGGGCAATCCATATAGCTACTGACTTTGCAGAACAATGATAAAGATTTTTTTTTCCCCTGTAAGACCAGATCATTTACATAGCAGATGTCTTTCTTTTTAAAGAAAAAGGCAGAGTACTTATAATTTTGAATAAAAATCTACTCGGATTTTTTCCGTCCGTTCACTATATGCCAATTCAAATATATCAAGTAAAAGACTCCCCTGGGAGAAAGGCTTAATAACCCTTTTTTAACAAAATCAAATTTGAGATGTAATGATGTTAGGAAAAAAGTTTATTTTAACATAAACATGTTAAAAGAAAACTGTAAGCAGATCATTGATCTTTTGGTTGAGATTTGCTTTAAGGAACCTTTCTGGTTTTGAAAGCTAATAAATTGCTGCCAATAAAAAATAACATGCAGAAATAAAAAGGCATTATAGATTCTCTCAGGCTTTCCAAAGTCCACTCAAGATGGAGGGAACTTATGCCTGACTTCAATGAGCAGTATCTTAGATTTGAAGCACGAACGGATTTCAGAAATAGTGTTTCCTGCTCCTTTAAAGGGGAAGAGTCGGACCCTTTCCCTGCTTCCTCTTCTATCCTTGGGAAGATCCAAGCAGTTTTGTTTGCTTCGAGGGAAGCTGTGCAGTTTTGAAACGTGGTTCTACTCAGATGAATTAATGCAGTGTATTTTCTAACAACAGGATTTCAGCTCAGCTAATGGTATGAGCTGGTACAAAAAGATAATTACTTGCTTGGTTACTGTTTTCATCAACTATACCATACTTTAGAGATATGGGTTGCAAACATTCACAGATAGTGTCACATGGTTCCCACTGTATATTCTTACAGTACAACCAGGCAAACAACAGGTATATTATGCAGAGCAGCCTCTACCAGAATAAAGCCATAATTGAAATGGACATTGATGTCACTGAACAATTTATCTTCCTTAAAAGGGTTTTGCTTTACAAAAGAAGCTAATTTAGTCTGGGAAATTAAATTGATAGCCATGTGGGAGCATTTGTCTAATTCACTTACAGAGTTGTATCATTAACTATGATTGTTTGATCAATATTTACAAAACAGTAGAATTTACTCAGTTGACACATGTCAGAGTTCCTCTCCTCATTACTGAAAGTAGATTCTTTGTGGATAACCTGCAACATCCACCTCTTCAGAGACTCAAAATGCTAATACAGTACTAATAATGGATTTTTAAATACACGGCACTGTCTTCTGCAATCTTTCAACAGGCAGTTGAAACCAGGAAAATCTCTTCCTAAATCCACAATATTAATGTGTACCAGATAAAGAAGTTTTACTGTGACTTTATAGCATAGGATTTAACATGGAAGATGCAGGACCTACTACATCAAACACCTAGAGGAATAATCATTCCTTCTATCCTTGGGTTACGTGTGAATAAAAGCAAGGAGGGTGCTTCAGAGGAAGAAATCCTTTGGTAATTATATATGTACTGCCAGGACTGCCAATTATCTTCATTTTTCTTGTCTCTACTTTACTTCCATTGTGTCCATTGTACTTCTTATATCCACAGAACCTGATGTGAAAGATCTGTGGAAGCCAAAACTATACCAAATGTATTCTAGATTATTACCAGAAACAATTCAGGCAAAAAAATATCATACAAGTTCACACTTAGTACAAAGAATATTTGAGTGTTCATTCTCTTCATTAAAGATGTAATTCATTCTTACAACTTATATCATCATGTATTCAACTGTACATTCTTTGAATCATGATCATAAGTCACTTCAAATGGCTTATCTGATCTTAGATCAGCATTGTTCCTTTTTGGGGAGAGCTTTTTATATTTGGCAGCTAAAATACAGGGAAACTCTTCCTCCCTTCTCAAGTAAACCTCACTTACTAAGTGCCCTTCCTTTTGCCACAGTTTTAACAAGTTCTTCATAAGATTTATCACTATCAGCACTTCAGAATCTGGATGATCCTGAGATGCAGAATCTCTATACTCACAGTAAATCCCAATTTCGTACTCTGTCAAATAATTTTTTATAAGGGAATTTGAAATTCTAACTAGTAAATGTGTCTGTATTGATAGTGAAGTCTAGGCTGAGAAAAACTGCTATGTAGATTTGGAAATTTGGAGGATGAAGCTTTCTTCATTGCATTACAGTGAGGAAGGCTTTGTGTCGGTGTTGTTCCACTACAGTCATTAGAGCAATGGTGATATTTGAGCAGAATGCAACTATGAATTACATCTATACAGGAAAGTTGGCTACAAATGTAATCCCAGCTTCTTTCTGTACACACAGGAACACAATGGGAAAATGATAAATGCAGAAAAGAATCAGATTTTTCATTTTGTTTGTGTTTGTTTCTTTGCTTTAACTCCGTATTTTCTAATTTTAATACATCTTTCAAAGTTAGAAGATATCATAACCTTTGAGATATTACATACTAACTTCTAATTATAGGTCTGAGAGAGCTCTGTTTAAACTATGTAATTATTCTTATGTGGATCTTGACTGTTTTCATAACTTTTGTTATTTTTAATTTCATCTCTGTGGCTCAGAATTTCACTGAAGTAGTGTGAGTATAAAACTGGAGTTCTTTTGAAGTAAATGGAAGTTATTCCTAATTTATCCTGGCTACACTGACATCAGATTTTAATTCTGTATTTATTCTTATTAATTTTGATAACTCTTTTTTTCTCTTTCTCTCCTCTTCCCTTTTCATAATATTTTCTTTTAGTTATTTTCTTTTAAGCATCTCTGCATGTTGGCCTGGTTTTAAAAACAGTGCAGTTACTTCTGAATGACAAGCAACACAGATGGAGTTTTTCCAGTTTCTTTCCTTTTTTACCACTTGATGTGCCTTCTGCAGTTATATATTTTCCTCTTACATAATTTTATGTTCTTCTTAAACCAGTATGCAAAATAATAAAGCACAAGCAACTTGACTGGCTCTCACTGACACTCAAGGCCAGAAGCGTGACTGCATTATGTAAAATATGCCTTTTCTTTTCACTGCATTTTCTATCTTATAACTTTTCTGGTCTTGTAAACACTTTTAAAATATATATACTAATCTATTAACCAAATATCATGGCACTTTGATATGCTCAGCCATCAATACATGCAGCAGATCACGACACCTGTTAGAAGCTACAAATCTGTCTGAGGGGGGACAGATCATCAGTGGTTTTACTGACACCCGATCCTTGCCTCATCATTTACTGAGTATTTATCACACAGATGGTAAATGTCAGTTCTATGGACGTATTCCACTGTGTACAGTGTATGGGGGAGAGGCACCTGGCCTCTCATCCAGCTCCCTCTCTCTCATCAGTAAATGTGAAGGTAAATTGAAGGGAGACTTCTGCCTAGTGCTCATACTTTCATGATCAGCTGTTTCAGACCAGGAGTTGAAAGTGTAACTCATCTGTGACCTGCTTGAATTCAAGCCAGGATAATAGGTACAGCACAAAAGTGACTTTTTAGTTTACTTAAGTAAGAAGTCAGCCCTATCTGTTACCCAGTCTCATAATTTGGGGGTTCAGTCATTGAGATTTCTTGAGTGGGTAGTTGAGTAATGCAAAAATAAAAATACTTACTGCACTCCTGTTTTCAAATTCAGTTTATTTAGATCAGTGTACTATGAAGAACTCTAGGTTTTCCAGGTAATGGGTCACCATATGCTTGGACTTGAGGCTTTAATTAAAATTGTCAAATTGGTACTTTTGTGAAGTTTATTTCTTTGATTTCCTCCTTCTCTTTTTGATCCTGGTTTGAAAGTAGGAAAATAGAGACAGATGGTGATAGATTTGACAGCTGATCCATTACTCTCCAAGAAAATGATACAGTGATGGACCTTCACTAATAAGAATTCAGAAGGTATTAATGTCACTTTCAATCTAACAAATGTTTGACCTTTATTATGGTATTATAGAAATGATAGCTGCTCATACTCACTCTTCAATTTTAAATGCATACTGAAAAATGTTTAAATGTAGAAAGCCCACAGACTGAAGGCAAGTTCAAGAAATTGCTTCTGACTTCAGGCATTTTCATAATTTATCAATTACAAAATAAGCCGGTTCATGTTGAAGTTGGCAATCTAAAGAACTGAAAATCCTGTTCATCAAAATACATAGCAGGTTTTTCCTTCTTTGGGAATCTATGTGATATGACTCTGAGGATTTTCATAGGTGTAGTGACATTCCCTGCTCTGGGAAGAAAGCCAGAAGTTTAATCCCATTTTATAAGTGATTGGGGCCAAATTCTATTCCCAGAAAATTAAAACAGAATTCTGTAATGGAGTTTGAAAGGATTGGGAATTGACCTCTATCTAATATGATTCAGAATAACTTATTAAAACTATTTCACCTTTTCCACTATTGTACTGCCCATGCAAATATGCATATTGGGTTTCAGACTCAGGTGGAGGGAAAACCAGCTAAATAAAGATTGAAATTCCAATTATGTTAGCTTTATGCTTAATTTATATTGCTCCTAAAAACAATAGAGTGCACAAGTTCATGACTTTATAGAAAAAATATTGCAGGAAGGACCATAAAGGATGTGCTGAATAAAAGAAATAGCTTGAAGCAGCTTGAAAAGCCCAATGCCTTATTCTCATTAAGTGAATATATGTATAACTTGATCCAAACAAACAGTGTAGGACCGGAGCTCCAGATGGAATTTATACTCACTCTTTTATTAAAATATGAAGTAGAAAAGGCCTCAAACCATGCAGCAAGTTTAATGTTAAACTGCAATTTTTGTAATACTTCATGTGAGTGGTTAATCCTCAACTGAGCAATTCCACCTTGCTTTCCTGGTTAAACTCTCTTTGAGCAACTTCTTAAGCCTATTACAACTCATTGCTTTAATGAACTTCTGTGATAAAATATTTCATGTCATCAGCCTTCTGTCTGGAATGCTCTCCATGGTGAAGTATAGTTGTACTACCCAAGCAGCTTTGCCTGAACCAAATTTCTTATTACATATCGAGTCATTCATACTTAGCAGGTAACTAGGTATTTAACAAATTCCTATCAAATATATGTATATGGATTAAGTTAATGCACAGTCAATATTGTCATAATGAATGAATCCTTTAATGAATAAGCAACATTCATTCTTTTAGATTAGGATTTTCAAAGTAGTTTTGAGGGATTAACATACTAAATTCCAGTAGTGCTTCGAGGTAATGGGGCACCCAGCTTACTTATGTACAAATCCTGACCGAGTTTTGTCTCTCAGATTTGGGTGCAAAGGTGAGAGAAGAGAGAATGAGGATGGGTTTCTCAGATGTGGGAATATGCACATATTCTTAAAGTTTTCATTCCAAGAGGTATTTCTGTTCAAGAATGGAAGTTTTGGTGAAAACCAGAGAGATCTGTTCCAAACTGACAGAACATCAGAGGCTGATGTGGACAGCCTCTATTTGAAGAAACTGGTCTGAATCAGATGCAGCATAACTTTAAATCCTGGGCATGGATTTTTCAGATGGGCTTTTCCTTCTGTCATTTACTTATCCACAAAAACCTTTAAAAGACCTTGGTTTTGTTGCAATGTAAAAAAAAAAAAAAAGTTTTTAAAAGCTTAATTTCATGAGAATGGAACCATTTGCCAATTAACTTTGTTCATACTGAATAATGAGGGCCTTACTAAAGGCTGAGATGGAGTCCTGCTCAGTGACACGGAGGTAGTATAATTGGGCCCACAGTAAGAAATGGAGTGTGCATTTGATGCTCAACTTCAAGCTTTTGCTTACATCCTCACTGAAGTTAGTACTTGTACTAATATGTCTCTCTCTTTAATAGCGTTTAATTACTTTGCTGAATCATGTCATATTTTCTAGACACATTGAATAATTGAAGATAATCACTTTGACCTATTGCAACCTTGGGAAAAGATTTTTGGTACTGGGATGGAAAATGCATTGAAAACCAAAGGGAAAAGCAGAATGAATTTTGAGAAACTTTCTCCTGTATATTGAATCATCTGCGTAAAACCAGGAAAAGCACTGACTTTCACTCTCAGGTACATTTGTGTGAATATGTGAACAGCAGCAGTTGTAACTGCAGCGTAAAACTGAAGTGTTGAGTTTTGTTAGTCTTCAATTTTTCTAGTTTTGTTTTGTTTTTTTTTATTATTTTTTCCTTGCATTTGAAACATGTAATTGACTGTTCTGTTCACATGAGATCTTACCAATTTAAATTGCTGATTTAGATTACTTAGGTAAGCAGCTGAAATTCCTATCAGGGATGACATGACCTTTGTCACTCCAGTGCAAGATAAATTAAAAGCCACGTGCATTTCCTGGTTAAGGCCGCAGTCAGATGATTTCCCCAGTCTTTTTGGGAAATCTGGCTTTTCAAGTTGTGGAGACATTCAGATACTATAGAGGTTGTGATAGTGGTTCCAGCTAAAACATAAGTGGCTGAAGGCTAGGGTAGAACTGCTTTTGTCGAGAATGGTGGTGGAGAGGAATACTGGACTTTTAAAATGGATTGTATACAGATCAGTTAGAGATAGGGAACTACATAAAAATAAAAAGATATAAAGGATAGCAACATAAAAAATCTTTGCTAAATTTAAGAAAATAAAATGCTTTTTGACTTCTGTTTGTGTGCCAGTCTTCCTGTTAGACACAAAGCAACACTCATCACTTTGTTTAGTACAGTAACACTCAGCAGGAAAAAAAATCAGAATGTTTGTATTTTTAGGGAGAGGAAATGAGCCTTAACAGTTACCATAACCATCATAACTTCAGCAGGACTGTGAAGATTGTAAAAAATAACGTAAAGAATTCCCCCTCTTGAAAATCTATAGGACTTTTAGGATTTTGGCACTATTCTACGTTTCCTTTCATCCAGGGCTTTTCATATTTCAAGTGGTCTTGATTCCTATAGTGAACTAAAAAGTACAGTAAGATATGCCATATTGACCCTTTTATCATAGCAAGCCATAGTGGCCACTTTTTTGGTAATTCTTGCTTTGCTTTCTGAGTGAAAAATATAAATAGTTGATTAATATGGTACTTCTTAATCAACTGATAAATTAATCTTAATGTCTAGGTGGATAAAATGCCAAATAATGTAGGCTCATTTCCTCTGTCTAATTTATCCTCCGTTCTTATTTCCAGTGTCAGAAATCAGACCCAAGCCTTGCAGCTGTGATAGTTTTCCTGACTGCAAACATAGTTTGTCAAACCACATCAAAAATTGTTTTGTGATAAAATAGAGGTGAGAGCATAATGACATAAGGACACAAACCATCCACCATTCTTTTTTAAAAGCCACCAGCAGCATGGAATTGGAATTATATATACATGTTTTCATTTTGCGTTCTATTTTGGTGCTGTCTAAATAAAATTAAGTAGAAAAGTAATAGTTAATTTATTCAAGTCTTAGTGCTTCAGAATATATTACTTCCCAAAGGTCCTGTAGCAATAATATTTTGACTACTTTTTGTATACTTCGCATTAGAATTATCTGTGTATGAGATAACATTCAAGCATGTCCAAGATTTTAATCTTTTCCTATTGATATACAAACAGAAAATTATGATCTGTACATCAAACGAACATGCTTAAGTGAAAGATTTTTTATTGTCTTTACTGGTGGAGATGATGCCTGATACGTAGGCTTGGGCTGTGGGTTAGCATTAAGAGATGAGAGATTTTGACAAGGTGCCATGCAGTTCCTGAAAAATATTTCAGGCGCTTCCACTCAGAATTCTTAACCTGTTTAATGTAATGTGTTCTTCCAGTTCTACCAGAATACATATGGTTGTTGTTGTGATTTTACATTCTCTAATTT
This sequence comes from Phasianus colchicus, assembly GCF_987193195.1. NCBI lineage: Eukaryota > Metazoa > Chordata > Aves > Galliformes > Phasianidae > Phasianus > Phasianus colchicus. Next base: position 10,431,035 of record NC_143453.1, on the reverse strand, counting down.
TATTTTTACTGCTCTCTTTGTTATTATGTGTTGCCATAGAATTCATGCTGTATTTGCTAATAATGTTACTTTTGACAGAGGTGTGAAGATGTGAGATCTGTAGCATCAGAACCACACAGTGTGCTAGTTACTTGCATAAATCCACTAGCATGCTGTATCAGAATCTTTTACTTTAGACTCATAAAAAGTAAACAGTACTTGGAAATTTAGCCCAGTGTGTTTGTTTGAGTTGCCAGATTTATTAGTTATTTAACTGCATTAGAGAAACTATTAGGTACCATTTCAATAACGGATAATCCCAGCTTCTAGTTTTCAACCTAAGCAAAGAGAAAGAGGTTTTTTTCTCCTAGTAGATAAAGAACCATCAGCATTGATTAGTTTTATTGGACACCCAAAGAACTGGGAAAGCATTTAACCATGATTTAATGCTTAAACTGTAGGACAACCACATCAAAGAATGGGAGTACACAGTACACGTCTCTAGTGGACTACTCTGATCTAATCTGATTGTTGACAAAACACTAGCCTTGCCTCCATGAAGTTAAATAGAGATAAATACTTATGCCTGTGTGCAGTTTAGATCTGTAGCCAGAACCATCTGTGAAATAAAACTGGATATATTAAAATGCACCAGAGTACAGTACAGTCAGATTGGTAAATGATATAAGTTCCGAGTTCTTGTTCATTTAACCAGTAAAATTGCATCCACACTAGAAAGATTTCACAGCTATAATTATGTTTTTGGATTAATTAAAGCAGTAAAACTTTCTAATGCAGATGAGCCCTTGTTCATCTCATTTCTCCACTTCCAGCACACAGTCTATTGAATTTGGAGTGGAATTCAGACGCCCTTATTGTGTCATTTTGCATACATCCTGGTTGAGTTCCTAATGGCTTCACCCACTCTTGTGTTAACATTTGCCTTGCCATTTTCATTTCATGATTGCACACTCATTATAAATCAGCTCACACTACAGCTTTTTTTGGAAGCACATTTTCTTAGGTTCTGTGGCTTTCAGGCATGGAGGGGTTTTATTAGCAAATTTCGTACAGTACAATCAGTATTACATCTGAAATGGTCTTATTTATCCTGTGATTATGACCCCTGGATGTCTGGTATGTGAACAAGTTCTCTAATACCTCTTCTACTGGAACAGAATTTGCATTCTCTCCACACCAGCAATTTTACTGAGGCAGTGAATATGATAGATTGTCCTGACATATAGGTCCAGTGGTATCAACATATTTATAATCACTTCTGTTTTTCAGTCTTTTTTTTTTTTTCACCTTTGGGCCCAAATATGGAGGTTTTGAAAAAGATAGCAAGGATTAGATGGATAAACAAAAGAGAAAGAGAATGCAAGATAGCAAATGATGGCTCTGGATATTACACTTTAGAGGAGGTACGAGAAGAGAGATATGAAGCAGTAACTTTACGTATTTTCTTAGCTTCACTGGGCAGCTGTGTTCCACACTTGTTATCCTACTTAAAGGCCCTTTCCAGTTAAGAGCATGTGAAATAACATTTCCGCTGCTCCCTGATGATTTAGTTGAGTTGCAAAAAATAATTTTTCAGGTCTTGGCTTGATACTGTAGCAGACTCTGCATCAAACTACTTCCACGCATGGCAAGTATTGCAATGGGAATAGCAACCCCAGGAGTTCTAAGTTTATGATTAAGGTCCACAAATCATGAAACTGGATTAAAATAAGAAAACTTAAAAATGAATAATTCGTTTTTACTTGGACCCTTGGAGCATATATTTTGATAATTTAAAAGATTTTCTCTAGCATCATAAAAGCTTTCATCATTCCTCTCACTTCTTTAAAAAATAAAGTTAATATTTTCACAAACTGCCCTATTTGCAGACTTAAATTACAACAAACTTCATGATTGTTACTACATGGTGCATAAATATCGAAGCATTAAAACTCTCTTAAACATTTTAACAATGGAACTTGTACTACAAAGTAATACCAATCCAAATAATTTCTACAGTTTAACGGCACAAACCAAACTAGTCTGAACCCTGAAGTTATGGGCTTAATTATAGTCTTGCTTTTGTGCTGTGGGACAATGGAAGAGTCAAACAGAACTCTGCCCTGTGGCACTGGATAGCTGATGAAAACCTGGACTTCCTGGTAATGAGTTATAAAGCTTCTGCATTTTCTGGTTTATAGTATAATTCCTAAGGCAATACTGGATCACTGAAGTGTTTAATGCATGCATATGTTAGTCTGATTTAATAACAATCTGCGGAGAAATAAATAAGCAGATGAGACCCTGGCTGGGCACAGACATTCACAACGAAGTGCAGTTGGATTAACAAGTTACTGGTCTTAATTTTAGTCACAGTTGCTGATTGTGTGATTGGCACTTACTGACGGTGCAAAGGAAAATGTCGTTTAAATAATCCATTGATTGTTAACAAATCAAAACAAAGAAACAAAAAACCCAACAAACTACTCCTCAGTAAATATATTTGGATTTAGGCACAGTGTGTTCATGTTTCTATGCCTGACCAGACCCAGGATAATCATAACTGATTTGCTGGATACAGCAGCTCAGGCCTCCTTGGGGAGCACATAGATTTGTCTGTAGGAAAGATGTAATCACACATAGCACTCAAAGTCAAAGTTAATCCCATGAGCAGATGAGTGAACCCTGGCCATATTCTGGTTGACATTACAAACAGTTTCTCTCACTTAGAAACATTTGTGGTTTGTGTTGCTGGCAGGAATTAAGGATACTACAATACTGCAATTTCAGCCAGCAGAAATGAAGAGCACCTCTAGCCAGCTCCCTTCCTTGAGTTCTGCAAAAATATAGACTAACTAGCTTTTATTTTTGAATAGTGATACTCCCAATATTGATGAAGTGAACGATTAAAATATGGGACCTCCTCTGATTACAAGAGGATAAACAGTCCTGTATGAACCCTAATGTATCTTACAGGCAGTGAGTACAATTTTTAGGCTCAACTTCATAAACAGAATGGGACAAAAGGTCAATCTGACATGTATGGCTCATTTAAGTACCACAAAGAACCTCATAATATCTGGGTTTCATTATAAGTGAAAAAACAATGGATGAGTGGGTATGGAGAACTAACTTCCTAATCTGAATGTTATTTAAAACAATTATAATTATTTGAATCACTTAACTATATTTACTTGTTTTCAGTTTTCCCTTTGGAATAGCTCCTGGTTTTCTATCACACATCACTGGCTGGTAGATACTAGGCTGCACTTAATAGCAATATTATTTTGAGTACCTGAATGTAGCAACAGCAAAACACATCCTGGGTCGTAGTTATGATCAAATCAATATATTCATGCAAAATGAGGGAAAAAATAATGTTGTGCAGTGACTGGCTCTTGTGGGAAAATTGCCTGTTGTCTGCAGAAAACAAGAACAAAACAAACTCATAATAGTTGTACATAAGAGAGCGCTGATATTGTATCAAAATCCCCTGTATCTTCTAAGGAGAAACATGACTTACTCCATGATATGTTCTTCTTAAGAACATAGAATAACACCTACAAATAGATAAACATCCAGTGGAGAATCAGCCAGTGTGGGTTGTAGTCAGCCTTTTTGTAATCATCATTGTGCATCCTGGGTCAGAACTAAGCCTGATGGGGAAATACAAGAAGTGAGGCAAGCTGCCCATTGCTGCAGGCACCAAGTGCTGTCTGCAGGCAGATTGCCAAAGGCTGGCAGAGCTCTGAGCCTCTGTGCAAAGCTCTGCTTAAGGCCAGTTCCCTTGTGATGTCTCAGCTCATCTCTCCAGGTGGAGAGGATGTAGCTACAAGACAGACAGACCAGTGAGGACGTTAGTGTGGCAGACTGAGAGGTGGTCTGGGTGAAGAACTGCTGCCAATGGAATGGGTGCCAACAAAGGGGCTCTTGTGCAAGGTGAACTCTTCTCTCACACGTGGAGGCTCTGTGAGAGAAGCCACATGGAAAGGCTATCTGGCATCATTACTTCCCTTAACAGATTAAATCCAAGAAGTTAAAATACTACCTGAAATACAAACAGATGATACCACTTGAATATCAAAGCCAGCAGGAACTGAGCCAGAATGAAAAGCTGTGCATCAGTGCTTACTGTGAGGGGTCAGTCTGCTAAATGTGTAGCTGATGTTTGGCAGTAATGTCCTTTGACATACATGTATATTTGTTTGATATTTTTATTTTAATTTGCATGCAAGTTTTATCATTGGGAACAGAATTACTCTTGCTGCAGAATGAAAGAAGGCTGTCTTGAGCTCAGTTTCAACAGGCTGACGTTTCTGACAGGGCAAGTTTCTGAGCACCTTTTTAATTGCTTTAGCAAGGATTTAGCAAGGCATACCTGCAGACATACTAGGAAACAGCGATTGTTTCATCCATACTGTGATGGGCAGCAATAAACAATGAACTTCTGTAAACTAAGAAAACTTGTTTCTCACACTGCAGTTGTTGGAGCATGCCATGGTAGGACTCTGCTGCCTTAATTTAGACATCTGCAGTACAGACAACTCTAGCTGAGCTAGGCATACAGCGTTCTTTATAGTCCATGGAGAGAAATAGGGAATGATTTGTCTTATTCTACAGTAAATGTCTAAAGTGCCATATAAGTCATGCTTTCGAAATGCCTATATCTCTCCAAGGGCTATTAAGGTTTTAGATAAGTAGTTCAAGACTTCTGAATTTACCCATCTATAGGCAGGTGAGATGAAATCCTTTCCTTGGTGCCCCAGCAAACAGTGAGACAACTGCTGGCAAGCACTGGCATCACAGCCACGTGTGCACAGCCCTGTGCTGCTTTAATTCAATGGTTTGCACCCCTTATCCATGGGAGAGAGGCCATGCATAAGGGATATGATCCAATTTTCAGGATTTTACTGTGCTTATTATACTTTTACCCACCTTGTCTTTAATAAATCCAGATAACTGCACAATATTTATCTCAAATCCAAACCTAGCAGAAAAGGACATCTTCCTTCTCATAGCCTACTCTTGGGCTGATTTGTTCTCATCTCAAGACCCAATTTTTTTCTCAAAGTTTATAGAAGAGACAAGTACTGAGCTTGTTTTCTATTTCCTTGTACTATACAGTCTTTTACATAAATAACAGCAGAATTCTAACAGTTCTGCAGTCAAAATGAGGACTCAAGACAGAAATTAAGGGCCAGACTAAGTTCTAATTTGCATATAATTCTGGATGATGTGCCCCTCCTTCTCTTTTCACTCATACTAGCTCTGTTTCAGTGTTGCTTTAGGGTTTCCTCTGTCCTCCTTTGTGTTGTGGATTTGTTCCTTGATTGCCATGTGATTTCAATAATATCTGTAATTGCTCAAGTTTCAGTAGCTAACTATGTTAATTGAAGAGCTGGACAGATGGCTTTAGCATCTGATATTAAGCTTACTGTGCTGAAATGATGTAGCCAGCAGGGTTTGGAGTGTTACCATGGGAATGCACTTCCAAAGGCTACTGAGTGCTAGAAGCATTACACAGTGACTCTCGTGCCAGGGCTGCAGTGACACAGCTTTTAGGGGATCGAAAAAGGCAAGAAAGGATTGATTTAAAAAATCCCTGGAAAAATACTGTGATACATTGGTATTCTCCGGTTAGATGCTGTATGGTCAAAAAAGGTTTTTTGTACATTCACTTCCAGAAAAGCAACAAGGCTGTGATAAGCCTTTCTTCCCAGAATGGGGTAGAATTGTCATTTTACAACTTTTATTTTAGACTTCAAAGTGAGATAAAATCTTTCTGGTCTTCTGAATCTTCTGTTCATCTCTTTGCAAAGACTTTTCAGTGACATTCAGAAAAGAGGGATGGCTTGGTAGCTAGCTAGCTAAGAAATTTAATGTAATTTTAGTGATACCCACAATTGCTCAGGTTTCAGTAGATAACTGTGCACTGAGATCTGGACAGCTTCTTCTTACATAAAGCTTATAGTATTGAAATGAGGTAGACGTTAGTTTCAGAGCAGCATATGGCTCCTCCTACTTTGCATACTTTTGAACAAGTCGTTTTTTTTCTTCAGAACAAAATAATTGCATTTTAAGGCAGTGCACTTTACCTCTGAGCAGGCAGAGGACACACTAGCTATCCATAGCCATCTTTCAGCTGACAGAAGGAATTCATTACATGGATGCATTCAATAACACAGACAAGGGAACAGAGGACAAATGTGGGCCCTAAACTCTTCCCACTTCCTAACCCATGCACCCATTGCACTGCACTGCTGTAGTATCTTCTGCAGGGAAAACAAAGGATTTACATGGGGATTGACATGTTCCAGGAGATGAGAGTAATGTTAGAGCCAGTATATAACTAAGGTCCAAACTGCCCCCTTGTCTTTCCCTGGGATAGTGCTATCATGTGCACACTTAATCATGTGCACATTTAATCTTTCATATTCTGCAGAGGGAAAAATAATACACATGGGCCTAATACTGCAGATCAACTGGAAAACCTGCCATTAACTACAGTCGGTTTTCTTTAGTGAAGAAATTATCTAATCTGATTCGTGCCCATCACCATGGTAACTGAGCACTGTGTAGAAAATTACCTATATCTGTAAAAGTGTTTGCACATTTGCCGGATTCTTGCCTCCCTTTTTTCCCTTTATTTATACAATCAAAGATATTTAGATTTGTTGTGTTGTTTTTTTTTCTTGCTCTATGAGAGTTACCTTAAATGGGGACTAGGACCTGTGTTTGCTTTGTTACCAAAAGTAGTTCCATACAGTAAATGTATTTACCTTTTGTTATCCATTCATACATAGTGCATATGTGTCGTTGAGCTGGCTAGCAGATAAAAAAAAATCCACCCCCTTCTTCTTTTTTAACCTTTTGCTGTAAAGATGCATAAATATAAATCCCATCTGCAGGTATAGCATCCTGAGTGCTGCATATTTCCAAACCTCTCCAGCAGCTGGGCTTTACATTGCAGGTCATCTACAGTTATTTTCTCATACTGAATTACTGTGATGTATTGCAAGTGTGATATGAAATATTTCTAACTGGAATTCCTAGCTAGCTCATGAGAAATGGAGATGATGCAACATCATTTCTGCAAATTGCTGTGTGTTGTTTGTTTTTTTCAGCAGAAACTTTAAAATTGCTTTTTTTTTTTTTTTTAAAACCTAATATACCCTGTTGAAAGGCTCAGCTGAATGGTTTAAAGAATACTCTTCATCCCTCCATTTCCACCAGTCTTTTTCAACTAAAGAAGGCCTGTCCATGAAGTCACAAATGGACCTGTATGCCATAGTTTGTCAATGAAAATACAAGTAACAGGAAGTGAAAAAAAAGAAAAATTGATTGGTTATTCTGTTTTCTCCTAGAATGTATTTTCATTGCACTGCTTTATATTGTGCCTGGTATTTTCTATCACAGGACACTTTTCTGAATCTGTACACGTATTATGGCATTTAGAATGGAGCTGAGATTGCTAGAAAATCTGTGCCTAGAGTGGAATCTTCACCACAATTGCCTGGTCATAGTGGAAGCCATGGAGGGAAGCAGGGCTGTGTGCTTGGGACCTGGCTACATCTGTAGCTGCTGTGGTTTCACAGAAGTGCTGTGTGAAGCCACCGTGTGGCACTGGGCAAGATGGCCAGATGTGCGTTCCATTTCGTGTTCTCTGTAAGCAGTGCAGTGCTCCCTTTGCAGGACTTGTAGCTGGAAGGAAATTTCAGAATGGTTAAAGTATTTCAGTAGAGTAGGAATGAATATCAGCATTGCTCAAGACTGGAGCCTGGACATATGAGCTTCATTTTCACAGTGCAAAAAATATCCCAGAGTCTAAATGCATTTGTGAATCAGAGTTGTAGGCAAATTCTAGCCCTGCGTGAATGTGATTTGTGACTTAGAACTGCTGGTATTATAACTTATTGTTTTAATTCTAGTTTTGTACTGCTTATAAAGTTCTGCCCTTCATTCCCAGCCACAACAATTAGCAATTAAGGTATTCCTGCTGAAATTAACCAAAAGCTCATCATGAGCTCTGTTCTTTGGGCCACTTAGAGCACTGCATTCTTTTACTCCCTTTTCTTGCGCATTGTGTTACTGATGCAAATTTCTAATTTTCAAAAGCCTCCTACATTGCCATGCATGTGCAAAAAGGGGTGCCCATGCTTTAGATCTTGTGCCTTGTCTGAAGAGTAGTTTCAGTCAAAAAAGCAATGTCACACAAGGAACCAGCATTTACTCAACAGAACAACTTCTTGGGAAGCTGCAGAACATCTTACTTTGCTGAACAGGCAAAACTTGTGCTTTTTTTCCTCCAATATTATAAAAGAAAACCAACAATACAAGGCGTGTATTCCTCTCTGCTTTCCTCTCTTTGTCACAATGCTCAATGATGTTTTGGGGAGGAAATTCATCAGCTTGTTTTTCATGCTCCAGGTTAGTCTTGTAAGAGACCTGCTTTATTCTTTGTAATGTTGATATTAAATACCTGTTTCTCTCAGTATGTCTTCCAACATCCATAATGCATTGAAGAAATAGTCTCCATACAAGTCTTATGCTTTATTTATCCACATTTCTAGAATTGCTGATCTTTTTTTTTCCCAGTTTTGTTTATTTTAAAGCATATTTGTGAAGAAAAGCTACAGGTGTTCCTTACTGTTAAAGTAGTAACCTTTGATTTCTCATAACAATTCTTCTGGAAAATATTTTTTTGCAGTAGATCAAGTGGGAATTGCTAAGGGAGTTGTGGCCACCCCTGAGTTACCACATTTGAGTGATCAAACAGTGTCAAATTTGACTGGGGCCAGCAGTGTAGGCCAGTTGCGAAGAAGGAAATCAGCAATGGGAACACTGGGAAAGAGAGCTGGGACTCAGAAAACTGTGTCATTGAATCACAGGACCTTGGTAACTATTTCTAGCATAATACAAACTCTTTGTTACATTTTGCTTAAGGTTTTAGGTAAAACTGAACTGTTGTCCCAAATTCCATAATAAAATTTTCACAGTGGTCTTTGCAAAACTATTGAAAGTCTTTTTAATTGGCTCTTCAAGATGTCTAGTGAAAATGCCATTCCAGGATGCAGAGAGCCAAGTTCTTTGATTTTCTCAATATTGCAGTGATGTAGATGATAATGCAGCTGGATCATTAACTTTAACAATGTCAGCGTGTTCTCACCATTGCATTTACATTAATTAGTCTACATATTATTAGTTAACAGCACACTTCTCTTAGATGAATTTGCTAATGTACTTTTTGGCTTCCACTATGTAAAGTACCTCTGCTTCAGGAGTCATTAAATGCTAGAATATGTAGGAACATGGGTGGAAAAACACCTCAGAACACACCTATACATAATGCACATAAAGGTAATACTAAACAATGTCTTTCCTGTAGCAATCTTGTGCTTTGTACTATGCAAGCATCTTTGTTTCTTCCTCCCATTCAAGTAGGAAAGAAAGCAAAAGGCAGACTCAGAGGAGTGGATGTTTATGGGCCTAAGACAATAGATAAATGAATGATTCCAGCTAGACTGTTTTAGCATAAATTAAGACACAGCTCAGAAAAGGAGCAGGAAAATATGCGGAGATCTCAGTTGTTCCCTATATTCTAAGCACTGGGGTTATGAACATCTATTAGTCTTCATTGCTTTCTTCAAGTGCATCTCTTCACAGCCAAATCCAGTCATTGAAACTGAAGTATGTTGTGTTTGGATTGAAATGCAGTATCTAAGGGGCTTTGTTCTTATCTTTTTTAATCTGTGCTCATAACTGTCAGAGCTGCGAAAGGCTTCTTGGTCAGGAGTTCAAATGGAATATGATCTTTTAGATTGTGCCATATTTCATGCTGTCTTTAGCTGCAAAACTCAGCCTGGTCCTGTGGGCTGAAAAGGGGACATCTGAGCTCCATCTTGTTCTCAGTGTCTATGAACTTTAATTGATATTGCAAATAAATTGTAATTAGTTTAAATGGAAAAGCCAAAATGCGTAATCAATAGACTAAGTGAAGAATTGTGTGGTTTTCCAGGAAGTACGTTAACTGGGTATGAAGAGTAGTGGGCTTCTCTCTTCTTTTTTCCCCTCAACTTTCTTTTGAAAAGAAACAAAAAAGTCCTGTGTTGTACATTGTGTGATGTAAATCTAGCTATAAAAAAGGAAGATGCACTAGAAATGTAGGAGAGTGCAAGGCAGAGAAATCAGAGAGCCTCTGTATCAGGCTTATGTGCTAAGAGAAAAACAAATTTATTAATGAAGAGTTTGTAGACTGATAAATATTTGTCGAATCTCTTGATAAGAAGCAGCATTAGCATGGGGAGAACAAGCCTGTTCTGAAGGCTGATGCACAGTTTGACTAAACATAGGATGAAATATTAAAGGTTAAATCTTTACATCAGCAGTGTCATCTTTGAATATAAAGTTTTTCTCTTTTAATAACCCTGTAAAATAACTTACACTCAACTTATAGAGACAACTGTCTATAGTGGATGAGATAATGAAAGGCAAGTTTAGCTATGAGAGCCCAGATTTAATTTATTTCGCTGACAGTAAGATCAGGCAAATATGAATAGGATTCCATTTAAGGCTGAACATGACACCTGATGCCATTTGCACAATGTCATTCAACAGGTTGGAGTCACACTTCAGATAAAAGAGCTGCTGAGACCTCTTTTCTGAGTGTGTTTAGAAATCAGACTTGCAAATAAATGATGCTACTGAAAGCAAGAGGAAAGAAGAAATTAATCTCATTTTTTTGCCAAAGGGCCACAAGTTCATTCATGTGTGAGCATCCATCAAAGATTGTACCATTAGGTAGTAAAAGAGCAAGTGAAGCAACAACTTAAGGATTCTGCTACCCATGAAGTGGCACATTTATTCTGTAAGAATCAAATTAAAACTGCTGTATTGATTCACTCAGTCTTGTAAAATGTGGGCATTGGATATTGATACTTTAAGCTGTTGTTGTATTAGCAAATGCAGGGTGAGGATGGGGTGAACTCCACATGCGACAATGCAATGAACATTTTCACTGCACATCTCTGGTGCCAACACAAACAATTCATGAACACTTCCAATTCAGCAAGCAAGATATTACAAATATGCCCTAAGCTTTGTTGATACTTTGGCCAAAAAGAGAGTGGAATTTTCAATATTGTAATGTTGATGATAAAACAACTTTTTGAATATTTAATTGGCTTTGGTTTGATTCAGTGCTTGGGAGATACAGAGGTGACAGTGTGTTCTTCTAACCCAAGCAACTCTCATTTTGGTTTCGGGTTGTTTACGTTACTAGGACAAAGAGTGCAGAATGTGACTCACTAGTCATGATGCAGGTGCAAAATTAATTGACTCATTATCATTAATCATCTTGTTTTACTTGTGAAAGTCTCATGTTCTGAAGGTGATGATGTCTTTAGTTTACACTCATAAATAAGCTTTTACGTATTTATGACTTTGTAGGGCAAACTTTCTTGAAGTAACATTTAAACTGTATACAGAGGAAGCTTTTGTGATTTGTTTAAGGAACAGAACACGTGCAGTCTCCTGGATAAATGGGTGTTGTTAGAGAGGCAACTCCCCTGTTCTCCAGTATCTGAATAATGTAAACTGGAATTTCCTTTAGTTGGCACAGTTAATGTAATTTTGCCATTTATTCCCTTAGTGTAATAGTTCTTATTAGTAATATCTTACTATAGCAGAAAAAATAACTGTTTTTTATTGCAATACCTACAAATTTGAGAAGCATGTTGAAACATTCATGCTAATCCCAATACTGCAACATTCCTAAATGTTTTTGAGAGACTAGTTTCCATTAGTAAGATGTCCTCTAGTGTTCACTTTTTTTTGGTTGATGTATCTGTAGTTTTGTTCTGTTTGGAAAGGAAAAAACAAACACTAAAGTCAGAAAAAATGTGTAGTGTGTGAAATAAGAGAAGAAGAGATTTTCACACAACCTTATCTTTATTTTTGGCAAGTGCCAATGGAAGAGATGCATTTGCTAATCTTTCAAAGGTCTGACCAGATCTTATTTAGACTTTTGTAGCCAGCTTTACTCAGGGAGGCTAGATGAGCTGCACTAGCTAACCCCTCCAAAACATAACTACTTTCTCAGATTCGTAGCTTGCAATGAGATCTGTGCTTGTTTTGTGTGCTGACTTACAATAGAGCTTTGTCTGCTCCAGTTCTACACAACCAACAATAATAGACTGATTGCTGTATAACAGGAGGATATTTATGTGATTGCATGGGGTCTAATGAAAATTTCAATACCAGTTTTGTTTTCTGTTGTGATTCTCAAAAATACTGTCTGAAGGCTTCATACATATTTCTAGATTTCTACCATTCATTTCATCTCAGAGCTCTTAATACTATTATTAAACAAAATAAACCTTAAGACTGTGGGGATGAATAAGTGTCAGAGCAACTTCCACAAAGTAGGAACCAGGTAGACCTGGCAGAGTTCTGTCACCTTCACAGTGCCTGGTGGCCATAGCATGGGGTCAGCAGAAAACCAGGAGGAAAGACTGAGATGCAGAGTATCAGCCAAGTACACTGTGCTGCTCTAGATGAGGTAGCTATGGGACTTAAAGCTTCCTAGGCTGAAGCAATATTTGAGAGGCACAATAAACACAAAGGTGTGTTTGCACCTTCTCTTCTCTGGGCTGTGTCTTTCGTAGTTCAGATCTTGAAATGCACAGCACATATTTGGGTGTGTGGGAGGCAGAGAATCCACGATTGAACTGCTGATTTAAGTTATATATTGCCCATAACTTGTTATTTTCTGGGACTTATCGTCTTCATTAAATATCACTTTGAACTGAACATTTGTATTATTTTATCAGTTTGAAGCTGGCTGTTTATGTGTCTAAAAAAACCCACTCTGCACTTATGGAATTTTTAGACTTTTATTGTACACTTGTATTTCAAATATTTAAAAAAAAAAAAAAGAAGAAGACCATAGAATCAGAATCAGAATTTCTCAAATTGGAAGGGACCCAAACAACATTTTTAAAAGAGGTTATTTATTTATTTATTTATTAAAAGTACTTTGGATCAAATCAGGAGTGTTACAATGGAAATCAACCAGTTTTTAAAATTACCCAAATCCAGAGGTAGCTGAGCTCGCTATAAAACCACTCATTATGTAATGATGGCCATAAAAAAGTAATTATACTATTTCATTCTGAATTTTAATTATATAATTGCAGTGAATATGTTGATTGAATTCTTAGAGTGTTTAATGATGTTAAAGAAAGTATTTTGACATTTCAACCCATGTTCTTCACAATCCTTTTAAATGACATTGGAATTCCCATGTTTCCCTCCACTTCACTGTCATTTAAGGTGATGTTTATTTTGAATGAAGCAGAGATGATGTGAAAGTACAGCACATGTTGGATCAGATTTCCACACCTGGATACTCCTGCAAATACTATTTTCCACTTTTAAATGGAAGTTCGTACTTCGCAGCGTCATGCAGGCCATGCAGAATAAGTACATTAAACAATGTCTAACAAACACATTTCAATAGAGAAGGGAAGTATTAAAGCACTGAACAGTGCACTAATATGGCCTCGCATAAAATACCTTTGCAATTCTTCCTTTATGTTCAAGAAAAACTACCTCGAATTAGAAAAAGAGAAAAAAAAGGTTACTAATATAATTAGGAAGATGGAGAAATGATCAAACAGGAGGAAAGAGGGGGCTGTCTCATTCAGTCTTACAGAATGAAGTCTGAATGGGAACAGGATTGCTGTGTGGAAATGAAACTGCAGGGAGGGAGGATAATGCTGGTTTAAGAATAAATGGATGTAGGGAAGTCATTAAGACTTTCAGACTGGCAGGTTAGAAGCAGGTTCCTATCCAACAGAGCGCTGAAATGCAGCAACAGCCATCCTATCAGAGGAAGGGAAAAGAGCCCAACTTTTCTTAAGATAGGCTTCAGTGCTTCAGTAGAGAGGACTCCTGGGCACGGTTCTTGTGACAAAAGGAAATATGACCTTTTGATGCAGAATGACCCTTTCTGCCTTGTGTTTTATTTTTGCCGCAAGACGGCAAATTATTTCAGCAACTTAGAATCACAGAATCATAGAATTGCTTGAGTTGTAAGGAACCTTTAAAGGTCATCTAATCCAACTCCCCTGCAGTGAACAGGGACATCCACGGCTAGATGGGGCTGCTCAGAGCCTGGTCCAGACAGACCTTGTATGTCTCCAGGGATGAGGCATCCACCACCTCTCTGAGCAACCTGTTCCAATGCTTTACAACCCTTATTGTAAAAAACTTTTGTCTTATATTCAGTCTATATTTTTCTCTCCTTAGTATGATACCATTTCTCCTCATCTTGTCACAACAGACCCTGCTAAAAAGTCTGCTCTCCTGTAGCTTTCCTGTAGTCTGCTTTCCTGTAGCTGCCCTATAGATACTGAAAGGCCTCTTTCAAGTCTCCCCTCAGCCTTCTCAAGGTTGGACAGCTCCAGCTCTTTTAGCATGTCCTTACAGGGAAGTGTTTCATCCCTTGGGTCTGTTCGTCTCCATGGTTCTAGGTAATATGGTAATGGGACTATTCTATCATATACTTTCTCAGCTACTTCCATTTTTACCAATTTTAAAAGGACTTTACAAGACCACGGATGCTACCTCGTTTAGGTGGTCTGATTAGGAAATAAAGTTTTCATCCCCATTGAGTTTATTTAAATAAATCTTACTTCATTTGCTTTTTGTTGAAAGCAAGGTGTGCCATCTGAAATGACTTTGGGACACAATACGAATATCCATGGTTCCCAAAGGCATTTGATAGGGATTGTGAAACTAAATACCAGCACGGAATTACATTCCTTGGATATTAATGCATTGGTCTCAGCTGCACTGAGGGCATACTTCATGCTTAATGTAATTACTGCATCTTCTGAATCTGATGATACTGAAATGCAGATCTCTTTGGGACTGCAGTTGTCACTTGCTATATTATCGGACAATGTCTATGATACTGGGTTTGTTACCTCATTAAAATTTCTAGGTGTTACTATGAGATCTGAATGTAAAACTGTAATCAGAAGAGCTTTCTGGCTTTTCTCACCTCATAATTTATCAAATTGCTCAATATATTTCTCTCTAGCATTTCATCCTCTTCCAGGGCTTTAATGGAGGTAAAAATGTCACAAAAAAAAAAAAAAAAGAAAAGAAAAAAAAAAAAGAAAAAAAACCCAACCCTAATAATTACACGCATTTCTGTAACATTTACAATCCAGAAAGCTTTTACTTTGCTCCAGAATAAGAACATAAATTAATATACAGCCTGAGCTCCTTCTCAGCTTTTTAAAAAGTCTACTCTGAGTCAATCTGAGTTCCTTTGAATTGTGGTAACATACAGTACCTTTATAAAAATGCCTGTCCTAACCAAGAAAACTTAACTTCCAACTATTATTGTCAACAGACATTTCACAGAGATGTATCAGATATACAGGAAAACTTACAGGACAAATGCTAGCATTGTAGCCTTGATGCTGTAGTCATTACTCAGACAAAACTTCCTATAATAAATAAAGAATGCTTTTTCTCTTAAAGATCTGTGATCAAGTCAAAAACTTGCAATGGTAAAATCACACAAATCCATTATAACTAATGCTTTACTATGCAAAAATTGAACAAATTCTTTTTGACATAGCACCAATGTTTTCTTTGGAATGAGGAGGCAGAGTGTAAATTACAGGAAAAAAACAAAATCAAGGTAGACAAGCTCTTACTGAGTGACTAAGCAGTATCTCCATCTAATTGTCTCTGAGCTAATCACATATGGGCAAAGATACCTGTCCACTGAATAGTAAACAAAGGCAATTTTTAAAGCATCAGCTGAAGATGGATAAAAACAGTGGTCTTTAGTACAACTTCTGTCATATTTAAGAGTGCTTAAGTCTGTATCAAGCCAAGTTGAGTGTTCCCTAGAACAAACTATCAAGATCTGGTTCACTTCAAGTGCACGCAGTTTTCCTTAGAGCAATGACTTCTCCAGAGCAGACAGAGAAGTGAGAGAAGGACATTCATGGAGATTGTCTGATAAGACCGTCACACATTGTAATGCTGGTGAAATGCATGTGATTTGTTTGCTGTTTTAGAGGTGTGCCTTTCTCTTGTCATCCTGCCTGCTAGGCTATTGGGCATCAGGATGAATTCGGGAGGCTTTTGTTTCACCTTCTTAACAGCACATAGGAAGAGAAATTACATTATTCATTCTCTGTATATTATACCTCTTGTCCTTTAAAGTGTAAAAAATTATTGTAGTTAGATAACATTCTGATTGTCCAGATGCAGTTTGTACATGAGATTTTCAGCAGTTTGCTGCATTACAGCTATGGGCATCTTTATGGAAGAATACTATCCATAAACTTCCTTACAAGTCCATAAAATTTCAATCTTATTCTGAAGAGCAAGTTCTTATTAGTGTGGCTGGTCTGAGCAGAGACCCAGAGCCAGGAAAACTGGATTCAGTCCCCAACCATTGGTCTTCTAGGTCATAGTAGGCAAATCAGTTGGGAGCTCAGAATTGCCATTTTTAAATGGATCTTAATTTTTTGACATTGATTTAAATCATTTTGAGATTTTCAAATATAAGATACTGTATTAAAAGTAGATGGTACATTATTGGACTTGCAATTCCCATTACAACTTGTCAGTATTAATGAGGAGCTGCTATATGATCTCAGTGAGATTGCTCAAGGACAGACATTTTAAAATAGTTGAAACAGGAAAGAATTGTTAATTGGTGATTGCTTTTGGAAACATGACTGTTATCCTTTCTGTTCTGTATTCCTTCATTCTTTTTAAAAGACTGAAATTCCTTTTTCTCTGCCTTTTGTGTTCGAGTTCCAAGGCATTCATCAGATGACTGTGTTTGTAAAGCACTTAGCATAAGGAGACCCCCTACCTGAATAACAGTTATGTCACAGACATATTCTTATCTCGTATAGATGAGTCATTTCCTTTGCGGAGTAGGTGGAAAGGGTTGTGGTACATGCTGCTCTTAGGCAAGGCAAAGGACCATTTCCTTTCCCCAGAAGAAGCTGCTCCCCAAACAGATGTTTCAGACAACATCAGTGTGAATTTGACCACATTATTTAAGATAAAAGCAACTACAGATAGATGTCAGCTCAACTTTCTAGGCCAATGATTTCAATCTAATAGTACCAGTTATCCTGTGCCCCGTGTCTTTAAAAGCATTACATAACACATTCCTGAATGGGGGATAGAATATGTAAGAGTTCAAAGACACATACCTGGGGCTTCAATTCTAGCACATAAAATGTTCCTTTCAGGGAGAGCAGTAGTGTTTGAAACCCTAGAAAGCTCTGACCTTGACCAAAACCGTCTGTGATGTGAACCACAACGTGCCCCAGGACAAGGTAACCCATGGCAGCTGGGAGTAAAGAAATGGGCAAGCTGTAAAATACCTTTAATGATGCTGTTCTGTTTGACAAGGAAGTTCCTTCAATATCAGCAGAGATTGAGGAAACCTCCAGCTAGACATATTCTAAGAACTGTGGGTTTTTTCCTTAAAGATGTGCAATGGATAAGCTACTTAGAAGGCAGTCAGCTGGGCTACCTTGGCCATCATGCTCTGTCTGGTTTCATTACAAACCAGAGTCACTGAGTGCCCAAAGCTTCTTTGGGCATTCATTACTGTATGGTAATGAATGACATTTACCAAGGACAGGAGAAAAAAAAATAAATTAATATAAAAAATCAGTGATCATAAATTTGTAACAGATTTATCAACTGTTAGATCATGTAAACCACGACAACTCATTCTTCCAGTTTTTCTGAATAACAAGGAGTCTCTCTTCCTCACATCCCATTTTTTGTCCTACCTCTTGTTTGTGTGTTTGTTTATTTGTTTTCTACTGATAGACCTATATTTTTTTTGTCCATGTTGGAATGACGAGACAGTGACACCTGGTGACCAGTTACGTGTATTTTATTTTTGATTTTTCACCATAAAGCACTTTCCTCAAATTCTGGTAATTATTGTGGAAAAAATCTGTTAATAAACAGGTTGATTAGTTTCAGAAAGAAAAAGCCTCAGCAGGTCCCATAAAATGAATATGAATGTCACCCTCTTAGTCTAATCTGCTGCAGGACTAAGTATTAAGCAATTACATACCCATGTAGCCATCTGTCTGCTATTGTCACCAAGCTGTTTATGTCAGGTCCTACACTGTCCCCATGGGCAGGGAGCTGTGTCATTCACAGCTGCTGGATGTGTGGCCTGAGCTGCTGGCCACCCACAGGCACAGGGGGCTATTTGTTGCATTTAGACCTTGAAATAGGTTGCTGACTTCTCCATATTCTTCTTAAAATTAAAAAGAAAAGAAAAGAAAAGAAAAGAAAAGAAAAGAAAAGAAAAGAAAAGAAAAGAAAAGAAAAGAAAAGAAAAGAAAAGAAAAGAAAAGAAAAGAAAAGAAAAGAAAAGAAAAGAAAAGAAAAGAAAAGAAAAAGCTGAACACTCAGCCTAATCTGCTGCCATAGTTTTGTGTTATTTTTTTTTCTAAGTGGGCTACCAGCAGGGCTCCTGCTAATAGCCTGATGTCTCGCTGTGCTGTGCTTTTTGGACCTATTAATTTCATAAACAGAAACATCAGTGTTCTCCTCCCTTCGGGTTTTAAGGGCATGTGCATACTCAGTCTCTAGTAGCACTGTGCTGTGGCTGCTGAAGATGCATCAGCTACATCATGCAACTGCTTTAGCCTGTAATGTTCCAGGGATTGTTCTGATGATGCTGGAGAGCTGACTTTATCCAGAGATTTATGAAGAAGAAAGAAACCAAGTGCAGTAAAGTGCAGAACTGACTAATCAAATGAGCTTCCTGCATTCTCCTGTAAGGATCCAAGGATAAATGGTGCTGTGTTATGCTGTTATCCTTTGCACTGGTGCTGTCTACTAGGATAAGCAAGGCTGTTTTTCTGAGAAATGATATGTCCTGACACTTTAATACCATTCCCCCCATTTCCCTGCCACCTGTGCCCTGGGTGCAGCCCATCTGGGCAGGGAGCAGGGAGGCAGTGGAAGTTTCCCCCCTGTCTGCATCCCCGCTGCCTGCCCTAGGCAAGGGCAGGAGGCTCCTGGCCTCCCCTTCCATAGGCAAAATACCTTTTGGTTTTCCCCCAAACCAGCACCAGAGCTTCCCTGGGGCAGTGCTGCTTCTTAGGACAAACTTGTGTTTCACTGCCTCTTGGTTTTAGATGAATATTTTTTTCATAAGAAAATGTTTTAAATTTTACTTGCTGATGGTATTTTATGTTTTAGTACTGCTTTCAAAAATTAGATTTCTTTATTGAGATCTAATGCTTTTCCAATTTTGAGCAGAGGAGAGAAAGCAATGCTTTTAGAGGCAGATTTTCAGAGTCAAATGACAATTTAGGAATACAAGTACAAGCAAAGGGAAATTAATTTCATAATCAAGTTATAAACAAGGGCTACGTAGTTCTCCTGTGCTGTTAGAAAGCTTGCAGAAAATTGCCTAGGTGTGCTCTGGGGAACTGACAAATGAGTCATCTTCTCTGTGCTCTGAAAAAAATAAAAGGTATCATTTGTATGTGTACATGAACAAAATCAAATTAAAATATATGCTGCGCCAAGGAACTGGTTGATACCAGCATCCAGGGATGCCAAAGCACCGTTCAACAAAGGATTTAACTCAGATATTTAAGGCAGCAGACTTTGCATCATTCTCCCTTACCTTGCTTGGTGACAGACCCATTTTCTTTTTTCATAAAAGTAATTGTTAGGAAATCTGCTGGAACAGGGAGGAAAGTGCAGCCAGATGTCTCAGTAAGACTCATGGACACACTCCTTGACAAAGCTGTGATGTCCATCCCCTTCCACTCCCATTCCAGGCCTTTCTGATGATGGGATGTAACTTTGCATCCAGGGTCACACTGAGCTCATGTCAATGTGTGCAGCTCTGGAGCTGAACTCTACAGATGCTGTAAAAAAAAATAGAGGATCCCAACAGCAGAGCTGCATCTCCCAGGCTCCTGCTTGAGCCCCAGAGCTTTCTGCCCATGGCAGCCACGCTGCTAGCCCAGGCCACAGGCTTTCTTTGTGTTCTGCCTGCTCTCCTCTGCCATTTCATCGTATTGTCTAGAAAGAAATGCAACTAATCATAAAATACTAATCTGCTATTAGTGTCTCCACTGAGGTGAATAAAGTGGTACAACATTAATTAAGTTTAATTTCTCTGCATATTTGTTCTTTCTATATTCCTAACTCCTGCAGGTTTTAGCAGATATGCAAATTATGTGTAATCCGTTATGAGAAATAAGTTTTAGTTATTAATATTTTTATAAAGCAATTAGAATAATTTTGGAGTTGTTAAAGATATTTTAGGTCTGTATCATTTTCTTAACCATACTGCTGAATATAAATGAAAATGGTTGTACACTCCTGACCTAATGCAAGTATTACTATTCTAGAGATTTTTTTTCCAATTTTTTTTTTTGCCATCATCTGAGCAAAGATGGATTTTTTTCCAGAATATCATTATAAAGCATTCATAAAGAATAATGTTTTGTTTGTTGTGAGTGATATATTTTAAACTATGTTTAACACATCTGACAGTAATTTATCCCAGAGCTATATGGTGTCATGAGAGAAGAAATCAAAATTCCTTTTGACTTTGCTACAATTTCAGTACTACTTGTAGCAGTAGCTGAAGTTGCTATTTAGAAAAATGGAGTCCCTAAGCACCTTGAGGTACAATGTCTGTATGTGAGGAAATCCGTGTGATTCCCATGTACGTAATTCCCTCAGCCTCTGAAGTACTTTAGAGCTTCACTTTCTCACTCAGGTGCCTTAGGTTTCTATGACCTTGTGTGCACTCTGATGTTGTACTTTCCAAAAAACTACAATTACAGCTGCAATTAAATGTCTGAATTTGTATTTTGAGGGCTACTTTGCAGTGGCTATCACCAGCACTACATTTATTTATCACTGGCTGTTGGTTTGGTGTTATTTACTGTTAACATTGACAGAGAAGAAGTTGATTGAGTCCAATAACATTCTTTCTAGTGTGGCACTGTAAGAGATAAGGATGGACAGTGCAGGTTATTTTTACAGCTGCTAAAGGAATGTTCTTCTGGGTGGTTTTGGGGCTGCAGAGACTTTTGAATCCCTTTATTATTATAATATTATTATAATAATTACATTTAATAAAATAATAAAATAATTATATTTAATAAAAATTAAATTAATAAAAATTAATAAAAATAAATTAATAAAAATAATTAGGCTTTAAAAAAAGAAATCAAGACTTACAAATAAAGAGGAGCTAAAATCTCTCATAGTTTGATTTAAAGGAGACTGCATCAACTTCTTTCTGTTGCTTGCTTTTATATCTAACAAGGGGACACTTTTCTTATTCAGATAGAGTCTTTTATAAGACCTCATGTGATACAAATGCAAGATCCTATCAGTAAGTAAGGCAAGCCTTAGAAAATAAAGGATTAAAAAAGCAGAGGAGTAATAACAACAAGCTTTGCATCTTTCTCTCAGCAGTACAGACACTTTGATGGCATAGTGTGTGCTTCCCCAGTGAGAGAACACAACCCACAATGGATGGCAGTCCCTTGTGGTGCTCAGCTTCACGTGTGACCCCGGGCAACTGTCAAGGGAGGGAGGAGGCAAGACCAAGCAGTTTGTTAAAGTGAATTCCCAGCACAAGGAAATAGATGTCCTTGAAAGAAAAGAGGCAGAGGATGGATGTTCTGCACTGGTAATTGATGCAGAGAAACAACATGATCAGCTCTGATTTCGTGCTGGGAAAGATGCTGATCTCACACACATTGAGGAGTGCTGGCAAATTCTGAAAAACTTGCTGGGATCGCAGAATGAAACCACTGCAAAATGTTTGATTGTCACGGATAGCATCATCCTTAATGACAGAGCAATCTTGTTTAACCCAGTTTAACCCTTCCATCATCTAGCAGCCTCATTCCATTCTCGTTAGCTAAAACTGGCAATCTATAATGTGTTGCCAAGGGGTAGGATTTGTTTATCAGAAGGTAGCAGAAATCTGATGACATAAAAAAACAAGCCTTTAAGTGTTTGCCAAAGCCACTGTGTTTTTATTTCATTCATTTCAGTTTTTACCTTTAGCTGAGGACAGGGTAAGTATTGAAATTAGCAGGCACTCTAGAAAAGCAAATGTCCAAGGGAAGATAAAAGTGAACATTTATAATTTAATTACTAATGGACAGATAGTGAAACCCAGGAGAAACATCTACATATTTGTTAAAAAAAAAATACAATACATTTTAATGATACTCTGAGAATGATCACTAATCCTTTCGAATCAATTAAATATTACATCAAGTGCTAAAAAAAAATGTTGCTCTTCTTCAGGAAGCACAGTAATGTCTGTACAAACAAAGTAAGCAGAGAGGTAACATTGGCAGGCGTGTCAATGCAGTGTGACTGCTTACCAACACAAGCAGACATATCTTCATGCTGACCACGTGAACGTGTGAACCTAATCTTTTGTTTGCATAAAGACTACTGAAAGTCAGCCTCTCAAATCCAAACTGAGATACAGGATGACTCAGGATGTGTTGTCTCCATCAGTGCTAGTTCCAAGCAGAGCATATCAGTGACCTGTACCTCTGTCCTTCTGACTCAGTACATTACTGATTTGAAGGATGTGAAAGCATTCAAAAACTTCGTTTCTTCATCTCCTTGTTTTGAGAGGAAAAAAGATACTCGGGTTGCTCTCAGTTTTGGAGGATTTATGATAAATTCATTCATCTGTTTTTAGTTTAGTCTCAAACTTCTGTCTAGAGACATAGACACAAAATATTTTGTGTTCTTTGAAGACATCTATCTGACTTCCTGCCTCACAGAAATGGAATTGGTATCTGAGAAAACACACTGACAGTGGCGGCCCAAAGCATGAATTTTCTAAGAGATTTCTCAGGACATCTGACTTCCGGCAGGAGCAGTCCTAGCCTGAACCACAAGCTATATCTTTTTAATAAGCTTATATAATTTCTGACTGAAGTTTTCCTTTCTTTTTTTTTTTTTTTTTTTTTTTTTTGAATTATATAAGCCAGACTGAACTCAAAGCATTTATAAATTGGTGTAAGGAAGTACTGGTGACTTCCTTCCTCCTGAGCTACATCCACCCAGACTGATCATTAATTAATGTCATTTGTTTAGTGCATTCAGTGTTCGTCCCAAATGGCTGAAAACAAGGATTACAATTGGAAAGAGCTGGTAACACTGGATGAGTGGTACTGATGTCTGACTGCAGCATCACTGAACCTATTGCCTGGGCTTTGTGAATGCCACAGCACTTTCTCCTCATCTCTAGGGATGATCAAATTTCCTTGCTGTGGTTAGTAACATGCATTTTTAGTGTGTTTTCTTTCAATATAGGTTATCTGTAAAATTTAATTAGGAACTAATTTAAAAAATGGAAAACAGCAGACTGTTTTTAGCTTCCACTAATTATGGATGGTAGAGGGAAGCCAATTAATACAGAGTATTTGGTGGAATGTGCAAAATTAGACATGAAAACTTGTATAAAAGTTTTGTTTTGTCAAGAAAAATTGAACAGAATATGGAAGGAATGATGGAAATTGATAAATATGACTTGAATATCTGGAACAGGTTAGAGTTTGTAATATTTTCCACTTGGAGTGCAGACTTTGTATTATGTTATTCAAAAGCTTTTATGTCTTTTTTCTTTAACAAGGAAAGAGTGTAAGAAATGTGGGTCAGTATGCTGGATAGCTGGCTTAATGACAAATATGATTCTAGTAGGATAGAAAATACCTTTCTATCCCCTCCTTTTTTTTCTTTCTCTGCAGTTCTGCATTGTTGTTTGGATCATTGCCATTGATCATTAAATTATTTCCCTTTCAACTTTACTCCAACTAGAAGGTGCCACTCCTTAGTTCCATTTATAGTGATTGCAATCCTGTTCTAGTACTCTAAGATGCAGTGGTTTATGGAATTATAACAGAGAGA
This sequence comes from Phasianus colchicus, assembly GCF_987193195.1. NCBI lineage: Eukaryota > Metazoa > Chordata > Aves > Galliformes > Phasianidae > Phasianus > Phasianus colchicus. The sequence continues at coordinate 10,407,053 of NC_143453.1, read as the reverse complement.
ATGTTTCATGCTCAAACTAGCAGTTATCAGCAATTCTGATGATGCGTTGGAATCTACCTAACCGTAAAAGGCTCTTTGCAGTTAAAGTGTTCAAATTAAGTTGAGGCACTTTCCATTGCAAAAATCTCTTTAATAGACTGGTTAAAAGCTATTTTATTCCAGTATAAATCCACCTGACTTTGCTAGAGAAAACTGCCACCCTCAACGATTTTAAGTCAGTGATGGCATATTTGGCCATTACTTGCCCCCTAAAGTCAATCCCAAAAGATAATAGTTAATTGTCTTATTTTTTTTTTATAGAAGGAGGCTTTTGAGCACAATGGGTGCACAATGAATCCTGCTAATGTGAATTGCGTATCTCCATGTCATAATGATGCAAAGCACTGACCATGAAAGATACAATGATTGATTAAATTTTGGCAGCAGTGTTCTGTAACCAAGTCTACGTGTGATTCAGTTCAATGCATCATTTTTACCACTGCTCAGTGTAGTTTTAACCTTGCTTGCTATTGGTTATGGGCCAGATCCAGAGCAAGCAATGTGGCAATCTTGGGAAAAATTGAAAGCTAATAGAAAATCCTGTGAGAAGTAAAGAATACATGTAGAATGAAACAGTCAATGAAACAGCCGTGCCTGCACTGCAGTGAGCAAGGCAGCCTGCGGAGGCAGCGATGCTGAAGGGCTCCTTTGGGTCACACAATGCTGTGTTGTTTCCTGGTGACTCTGGGAATCTTGCACTGATAGGTCCCAGCTCTGTGTCACTGCACTTCATCATGCATGGACTTTGAAAAGCCATGCAGCAGCACATTATTTTTCTGTCTGTACATGCACCAAATATATATATATATAAACAGATTGATAATAATATATGGGCAATCTCCAGTTATATGTTAATAATAATGTCAGCATGAGAAAAAGCATCCAATAAAGCAGAATATATGCTTGTGTCGTTCCTGTCCTTGCATTTTGGGGCATTGCACTGTGAGGTTTACGAGCACAAGTTCTGTTCTATATCCTTACAACATGTGCCACCACAATTCATCATTTACTGCCTGCAACAAATATTATTTACTAGAAGTTAATCTTTTTTTTCATACATAGCTGGAGATGCAAGCAAGGAAGAGATGAAGTAGTCAGGCAAAATCCAATATTTTCCACTCTCTGTGGAAGATTTTTGGCAACTGTTTTGTTTTGGTGTGTTTTTCCTTTTTTTTTTCTTTTGACTGCAGCACTTGCAGGGACAATACCCCGTGCTATTCTTGCTTTAAGAAGACATTGTGGATATCAATGCCTGCAGAATACAGTGCAGTGCTAGGACTGGTTCATGATAACCAGCACAGAGTTCCCTATGTGGATAAAAATGGATTTTGAAGACCTTCAGACACAGACTTTGAAAACTTGGACTGTCTGTGAGGCAAACAGTGAAAAAAGTAGTGCTGCATGGATATCAGAGCCATGTGTTAGCTAAGTGCAGGTGGAAGGACCTCTAAGTCTTTTTCTACCAGGTACTCTCCCCAGAAGTCCATCATGCAGTACAGGAAGTTCCCCATCTTTGATTTCTCTCATCCTTTCCTCCCATACTTATGTGCCCTTTTTCCTTTCCTTTCTTCCATTTTTGTATCCTCCATCTTCCTCTGCAGGATTCAAGGGACTGTCTGATGAATTCTCTCATTGAATTGGCAGGAAAAAGGGAGAGATTTGGACCTTGTATGTAATACCTAGAGCTAAAGAAAATAAGCCACATGAAATGAGAATCCAGGTGAAAATAAGTAATATATATTTTTATTCTGTCTGTAGTATCTCACATAATTGCTATTGTGCTGTTGCTATGGTAATGAGAGCATTTCTCTATCTCAGTATTGTTCTCTGTCCCATCACTTAGATCTTTTAGTGCCCCTGCTTTTACTAACAGTTGAATTGCCCATCTAGAGGAGTGCGTCTTTTAAAGTTGTTTTTTATTTTTATTTTTTTAATCCTGCTTTCCCGTAGTTAAAAATAGGCACATGCTTACAGGCTTGTTGGTTTGTTATCAGTGCATTCTCTATCACATGATCAAGGTGCTAAATAAGTGATCGAGGCTCTCTCACTCGTCCCAGAGTGTTTAAAAGACCTCTTAAATTAAGGCCAGCATTGTCTCTTGAAGTGCTTTAGAAAACTGACATTAGGAACACTGAAATGAGAATACATTTATATATATAAAGTCCACACTGTTTTAGCAACTATAGACCTTCCACATCTCGTGCAATCTTGCATTTAGAACTTGACAGAAATTGAGAGGCTGTAAGGCAATGGACTGGATGCTGAGCATTAATCATCATTTAGAGTGCGAAGCCAAGATATAGCATATGATTAGGACACCAACATTTTTCTTAGTTTGGAAGGCTGTTTCCAATAGAATTTCACAATCTGAATGGAAGAGTTCACTAATAGTGGGCAGCATATTATAATAACATATCATCTTGTAGTAGAAGCATCATCATTTCTCAGGCACAATGGATGCTTCATTTTCATGTTTTAGAAAATTAGAGCTAGTGACTTTTCTGGAGAAAGAAAATAGGATAATGAAGGACAATTTCTTAAGACAAATTTTATGACTAAGATGGTTTGTTACTTATATCCAGATTAACCATACTCTGAACGATTTTGTCCTTCCTGGTGTCATGAAGGCAGTGGGGCAAGCAGAATAATCTGGGAGCTTTCATGAAGAACCAGAAAAATTGTGTTTCTGATAGATAAGAAACCATAACATAAGTGAGAGAGAAAATGAATCCAGGGCTTCCTGGACCATTGAACCCATGCTGGGTGAGTTCTCCCCATTTACATTGTGGTGTTTGAAACTAGCTGATTTGGCTACATCTCATTAGAGTGATTGACATCCATCTTTGTGACTCCTGCTCTAATTATGTTCTCCAAGATCTTTCTATCACTTATCAGCAGAGCATCTGCTCTTTTCTTTATTGCCAGGAATAACTTTGAATTAGAACTCTGTTCCTTTCTGGATCACAGTATTCTCTCTCCAAACTGACATCTTCTGCGAGATATGTATGATAAAGTCCAGTGCCACTTTAGGACATTTTCCAGTGCCATCTTGTCTCAGCTTTTTTTTAACCTTAACATCTGCAGCAGATTTCATTTTTTCTTGGAGAAAACCAAATGCATGCAAGCCCGAGAAAAGGAAAATGTTACCATAGGATGGACTGAGACAATAAAACAAAGAATGCTGTTTTCTTTCCAATCTTCAGATAAACATTAGTCTTGCCTTATCCTGTTCATCTGAAAAATATGGTTACTGCTATTGCCAGTTGTTCAGTGACAAGCTCCAACTTGTCTGCAGTCCTGTTTATATCAGAATGGCAGCTGTTGATAGAGACTATAATTTCTTCCCTGCTAGATTTTTCTTTTTCTTTCTTTTTTTTCTTTCATCTGTTTTCCCACAAGACCCATATAGTTATCTAAGCTGCAGAATCACTGGCCATGACAATTGCACCTGGGTTTCAGCATTCAAAGGCTTGAACTTGTACTGGCCAAGCTGAGAACATCTTGTGTCTTGTGTGTAGCCCAGTCACACTGAGGAGTTCAAAGCATTGTATGCTTTGAGTTTACACTGTGTATAAAATGACATTTTAAGTTAGTGAGCAACTGCAACTCATTGACAAAATCATGTGGAAGGGGGAACATGAAATAACACATGCTTTATAGCTTTATAAATGTAAAAAAAAAATAATTACAAGAAGTTCAGTTAGCTGCTAAAACTGTATATAAAGCTACAGAGAAAATTCAGTGTTAGCTCCTTTCCTCTTTTGTTTTGTCCCTTGTAGTGGTGTTTATATAAATATTGCCCTTTGGCTTTGACTCGGTGTATTTTGGGTTGACCTTAAATCAAAGCAGAGCTTGAAATGCAGCCTGATTTTATATTAGCAAAGATCTGATTGAAGAATCAATTTTTTGCGAAAGTAAAAAAAAGGGATTTGGGAACAACAAAGCTATTAGCTTTCTGGGGAAAGGATATGCCAAATTTGCATGGGATTTCACTTGGGAGGGTGTTAGTTGGAGGGGACCCTAACACAATTTACAGAGGATAATATTTTCAGTAATAAGATTTTTCTGAACAGGAGATGCATTCTGACTCGTAATTATATACAGCAACATGCTCGACTGATGGAAATTCCACTTTATGCAGCCATTAAATGCTGACTCAAGAAGTTAAATACTTTAAAGCCACGCATACTTTTTTCCTTTGCTTCTCATTTCATTCCATCAGCCTTCAGATTTGGGAGGAATTTTCCTTGCTGTGTTTTCAGAGGCTACTACTGATAATTTTTAAAAATGAAACTTAAAAAATCGAAACTGTAGTTTTATTTTAAGAAAGCTTTAGTTTGAGGTGTATCTGCTACAATGTTAACAATTATTTATGAAAGTCAGGTTTTACCACAGCTTCCTATTCACATAGCAGAGGAAAGCTTTTTGTCTTTGAAAGAGTCCCCTGATGTTGATCTTCAGGCTTTTGGCTGTTCCAAACAGAGGGATGTAAACTATTGGAACTCTGCTGTACTGCACTCTGATTAAAATAGCAATTTGTAACAATCACCATAAATGCTGTTTCCATTTTCTAGAGATCAGCTGATCAGCTTTTAATGTTTAGACTTAATGGCTCAGTGAATGTAATAGAGATTTCTAGTGACTGGGCTCATGTATGTATTTTCATTTTTCTTGTCTTATGGCAAAAGCCTTATCCACTACAATAGCTGAGACACAATTTCTCCTCATCGTTTCCAAAGGGGATTTCATTGTGTCAGAATCTGCCTAAACTTATTTTGGGTAAGGTCTTCTTGGTCCCTCCAAGTGTGTCCCTTTTGGTGCATGATCTTACTGCTTATTGTACTGCAACAGCCAAGGGTTTGTCAAAGAATGGGCCTGGGTCAGCTAGGACTTGTGTATGCATATCCCAAAGCATTTAAAGTTCTTATTTAAGAAGAAGAAAATACTGAAGGAAAAAATGTCTTACCTTACCTTTACCACAGGGAAGGGAGATACAGAACAGTTTAATTCCTTGCACAGATCTGTATGTGGGAGAGTGGGAAGTGAGCTCAGATCTCCTGTAGCTCTAAAATGCACATCTATCTTTCCTGTTCAATTTAATTTAGAATAAGTGTTCATTTTAAACTGTGCTTCCATATAAATCATTTAGTAATAATCCATCCTCTTGAAATGGAGACTATAACAATCAGTTGGATATGAATAATTGGTACTAAAAGATAGGTAAAAGTGTCTCTTTCACTATAAAAATGTCTCCCCTTCTGAATCAATTCAGCATTTTCTCTCTCCTAGAGAGAAGGATATTCAGGATGGAAGAAGAGTTTTGTTTTCATTAAAAATTCTTTTTTTTCTGAGATCAATAACAAAAGCCCCATCTTTTCATTACAGAGCACGTATGAAGAAGTGGATTCCTCCAGCAATTCACAAAACATCTGTAGCATGTTGTCAAATTGCCTGGGGCAATTACAATGCCAGGCAGATTTGGATTCATTGGTATTACTACCTAAAATGCTTACAATAATTAGCCAAGTCCCTCCGGTGAAAATAGTCTTTATAACTCAAATGCCACGTCTCGTTTGCTTAAAAGAAAGCAAGTTGCTACTCACATAGGGTACAGTCGGTGGTTTGGAATTATGTTTTCTCTAGACAATCAGCAAACCTGCATCAAAGGGCTCTGTACTTTTTACATCTTTTTGCACCAAAATATTTATTTTAGTTATCTTTGTTTAATTTAGTGACTCTTTGAATCAAAACTTTAAATAGAAGACATGGAAATATTTACTGAGTTCTTTGTATTTAGTAGAAAGTTGGCCAGGTTGGGTTTGTTTGTTTGTTTGTTTGTTTGTTTGTTTGTTTGTCATGGTTCCCCTTCACACACACACAGGATCCCTGGCCACCAAGGAAACAGCGCATTTATCTCCTCTCCTGTGTCACTTTAGGCAGCATCAATTTGTAAACCATTAAGAACACTTAGGGGGAAATTAAAATCAGTGAGAACTGGAGATCAGAAGGCCTCTTTTCAAGTTATGTGAGCTCATTTTAAAGCTAATCACTGCTATAGCAGAAAATCCTTAGAGGAATGTCCATAATACCATGTGCTGGTAGATAACAGGTCTCTGCAGATGTGTTCCAGAGTTTATGGTGCAGTTTCCAGTCTCAGTCTATATGGCAAAAGAAGCCACGTGTGCCATGAAGGGCTCACATTCAAGATGAGGATGAGTTTAATCCAGCTGAAATTGAGGGAAATTGTGCTAAGGGCTTCATGGGGCTGAGATTTCACCTTTATTTTTTTGCAAAGGAAATGACTGCTTCCCAGTTTAATGATTTATTTTCCTTTTAAGTTCATCCTTTGATTAGCATTAAATTCGGGTTAGAGCTTCTCTCCTTCATCTTACAGAAAGCAGCAGTGGCAGCAGCACGTGGCTGCAGGGAGAAGTGAAAATAGCTGCCTTCAGAGGCAGGCAAAGACGTGGCTCTGTTTTCTAGACTAAACATTGGTTTCTAGACTAAACAATATGAGAATACCAGGGTAGTGAAGAATATCAATCATGGCATCTAATTTAGAGCAATTCAAATCATTAAAAGAGCACAAAAACCTTTGAAGAAAAATTGCTATTTAAAGGTGATGTCTATGTTTTCTCTTTCAGTTCTGGATGTTTCTTAAGTCCCCGAAGCCAATAAAGCAGTAAGGACAGGAGGCTCTCATAGCCTGCAGTGGGGTTAAAGCCTCCTGAGTGCTTCTGCTGCCACGTCCCATGAAATGAGGCCTGGGGTGAGGGAGGGTCAGGGAGACTCACAGGGGTCCTTTTATCCTATCGAGCTCTTTAGAGAATTCCTATGAGATGGGAAGAAAATAGCTTCCATTAAGACAGGGAGGCAGGAGCTGAGAAAAGCTTTGACTCCAAGGAGAACCATAAAATATTAAATTGAATGGTTTCTGGTGAGTGAGTGTTGTACTGTGTCTTGTTTAATAGAAAGAGCAGAGCATTGATTAGAGAAACTGAAAAAGCCAAGCACGCAGGAGTGTTTATTAATGCTGTCTGGTTTTATGCTTATCTTTCATGTGGAAGTCCTACAAACAGAAAATATGTACAAATACTTGAAAAGGGGAATCATCAGAGGGATGAATCGGTCTTCAATTGATTGTTCTGCTATTTAAAAGGGAATGTGAGGAATTCAGTGCTTCAAAATAACTTAAAATTGCATTTTGTGGAAATAGAGCTGGAAAGTTTAGATCTGTTAACAATTACTGAAGCCATGAAAGCTGGGACAGAGTTTGGTGACTAAAAAGCAAAGGATTTTTGCTGGTCCTGAGTATCTCCTGTAAAAAATCTACAGCACTATTGTTGTTCAACTATGGTGCTTGAAATGATGAGTAAATAAGGACTCAAGGCCCACACATTCATTTTAAAACAGATGTTTAAGGCCACTGACTTCAAGGATCTTGCACGATCTCCTTTACAACGTGCTGCACTGCAGGCTCATTTTTCTATCCTGGCATTGGCTCTTTGCCCTGTATACACATTTAATATGAAAAGTTGAAATACATAAATGCTCTACCTAAATGAATTTCTGCAAGAAAATCATCCATGCAGGTAATAGCACTGCTTATTCTCTGTCATCTTGGCATAAAATAATTTACCTTTGATACATTTGATAGACAATAAGCGGCCTGAATCATAACGTCTTATAAGCAACTGACAGTAAGCTCTTCATGGGAACCTTCATATTTGTCATGTTTACCTGTTTTTTTACAATACAAGCAGGAAAAAAGCAGTGGATTTGGTAGCTGTGAGTATGTTGTTTATTGTATCACATATTTAAATGCGCAGTTAACATAGACAAGTGCTTACATGATCTCTGTATCTACATTTGTTTTTTCACTAAAGGTAAGAAAGGAGTAACCCATCTCAGGCATCACTGAGGCTTCAGGCCTAATCTGAAATCAGAGGGACTTGTTTCTTTTCTCCCTCAAGCAAGCACTGGCTCTGCCACATCTCGCTACCCCCCAGTGAGTTCTTCTGACATTTACTTCTGGCTGAAGAAAAGTCACATCACAATATTTTCTCTAAATATAGCAGCCAAGAAGAATGCCCATTAGGCATTGCTCCGGGCATTGCTCTGGGCATTGCTGCTTTTTACAAGTGTGCCATAAAGTCTTTTGAAAAAAGTTTCACCCTGCTCTTTCTCAAATGAGCATGGGTTACACAGAAGTAATTTTTCCCTCTCAAAACTGTTTAGCAGCTTTTAGCAGCTGAGTGATACATTAGTTGTTACGTACATACGTAGATCGTGTTGCATTCAGAACAGCTGGAAATTCTCATTTCCATCTTATCATTTTCACATATATTTTACACAACCTCTAACAAGCTGAACTTGTAATTTGACATATTAGATCTCATGGAATTTCACATCCCACTGTCAACAAGCTGTGTAATGTTATAAGAAATCTCTTTGGAAACATGCTTGAGAGAGCCATTCATAATGCCTTGCTAGTGTCAAAATAGTTGATTTCATTTCTTTGTTGGTTTTTGTTGTTGTTGTTGTTGTTGTTTTGGTTTGGTTTGTGGGTTTTTTTAGTCTTAATGGCATTCTATCATCTGGCAGCTTAATCTTTGCTTTAATGAACAGCAGCAACACATTAAAATGATGGGAAAATTACTACATTAACTTCACAGAAAAAAATCTTAGTACACGAAGCACATTAAATTCCTCAAGGATAGTTCAAGTGCGTGGATTTAAAGTTGATTAGTACTTGTGATGAAATTATTTTAGGATGTTTGCTCCCCTTTGTCCTAGTTTAGTTTGCATAAACTATCACAGGATGCCATAGTTAGAATTACAGATTCAGTACAGATATAACAGAATCTTCATGTTTGTGAGGATATTAGATAAAATACAAATAATCACAGTTTTAAATGATTTTGGCTGGAGGTCTAGCTGTGAACTACCACCGCAAAGCTGTATTGAAGATTTATGTGGAATTTTAGCACAGTAATACTGAAAGTTTTAGAGATCTCAGTTATGACACTGCTTTTTTAGATTATAGGAAGTTAATCTAAACATTTGGACTTCATAATAGAGGTGGTACAATAACAATTTTATCTGATATATGCTCATGTGTTCAAATGGCAAATATATGTAATATAAGGAATTTGTAATGCTGTTGTTTACATGTATGTATAAGGTGACAGAGATGATCTTTTAGTTGCAAAACTGTCACTGTTCTCTTTTTTTCCTCTAAGACTGTGCTGGTCTGTTCCAAAAACATATGTGATGGTCTGGGTGTTGAACTGCTTTGGTCCATGTTACTGAGAAGTTTGCAGGGGCTATGTGCTTTACCACTGTGAGTTTTATAAGATGAATCAGTGTTGCCGGGCTGTTTCAGGTTACCCCTGCTACACAGAGCAGTTGTGCACAATGTAAAATAAAGCATCCGGGCCTCTGGGTGAAATTCAAACAGGGCACTGTATGGCTGTAGATAAAGTATTTTTCGGCTTTCCTTTCCTCCTGGCTCATCACTCGCTTTAATAAGCATCTGATCACTACTGTGTTCCCAGCATCAGCATCATGAAACAACCTCCTCTGAGTCTTCCTCTGCCATTACAACCTTTGTGCTGAATTTGTTATTCTCTCGTAGATCTAAAGGCCTGGATGTAGCCTGTAAATCAGGCTGTGAGATTTCATTCTATTATTCTTGCATTGAGCCCCAAATCTTGAATTCAATTAAATCAGATCTTTCCAAAAGTTACCACTTCGAATCGGAAGGCTTCAAAATGTGGAGGCCAGCTTCCTTCCTTGGATACTCATCTCTCATTTCCTCTCTTTTCCCTCCTAACACAGCAGCTGGATGAAGCTACAACTCCTTCCTGTGTGATCCTGCACAGACGTCTTGCTTTGCCTTGCCTACACTGCAGCACTCTGACCTGGCAAAAGGACTTTGCCTGCAGGGAGCCCATGCATCAGCCACTGTAGCACAGCACTGCTTGCTGTCTGGTTCTGTGTGCTGGCTCAAAAATGTCCTATTTTTATGAAAGGCTGTCATCTGTCTTACTGATCATCCTCTTTTTTTTACAGACCACTCAATTTCCCCTGATAGTTCACCATCTGGGAATCCTTCTAATCTCCAAATTTAAATGCTTTGCAGCCTCAAATGGCACTTTGGTTCTTTTAATTTTTGGTTATTCTCTTCCTGAGTTGATTCATATTCCTATGATTGGGTAACTCTTCTCATTTTCTTTGACATAAGAAGTATCCTGGTCTGAGCTGGGGTCAGTGATATTGGAGGTCTGGGCTTGGATTTGCTTTGGGAATCTCCCTAAATCTCCTAACTTTCTGTGGAGTTAAGTCAGGATCTTCTGGCTGCATCTGAAATTCGCAGGGCATATAAATCTCACTTGTATCTACATCTAGTTTCAGTCAGCTGTCACTGCTGCTTCCCCTCCCCGGGCACTGGCATGTAGGCTGTAGCACACACGATATTCTCCAGTGATCTCCTCTGTTCACCTCTTACACTTTTTGGCCAAGTTAATGTTATTTCTTTGGTTTCTATTTCTTAGGTGTCCTTCATAGTTTCTGAAGATGATTTCTCTCATCTCCGGAGTAAAATGGCTTACAGTGTCATTCAGTATATTTCCTCAAAGCATTCAGAACACTGTGATCCCCTGTCTCAGACCTTAATCTTAATTTCTAAAATGGTGTGACATGAAGCCTGGATACAGATACATTTTTCATGGAGACCTGAATTCCTTTTTGTATTTTTGCCTTTCTTCCAGTCCATGTTTCCACACACTAAGTTATTATTGTTTATTTTCAGATTCTCCTTATCTGAAAAAAAATAAAGGTCGATTTTCTATTCCGTCTGTCACTTAGCATGAATTTTATCCCTACTGATAACACCAGCAAATTGCCAGATGTACCTTTAACTTCTCTGCTTTGTTGATATGATTGATATTAATCCCATCTTTCTTGGCAATCTACTGAAGTACTTACCTGCCTGAGATCATCTTTTTTATTTATTTTTGGTTTCTTTTTTTTTTTTTTTCAAAATCCCTTCTATATGCTTTTCATTTCATGTTGTTCAGATGAGTCATTACTAATCTCAGGTAGGGAATGCATTTTCTGTGTCAGCAACTGAATAACAACTTTAGTCCATTCCTTTTCCACAGATGATTTTTATGATTATTATTTTAATCTTATCTATGTCTTCTTTCCTGATGTGCTTCTGGGAACTAGCAATAGTTCTATCTGTATTTTGCATTAGAGCTCTTTTCTGGCCATTTAAAAGGGCATTAAACTGGAAGTAAATTACTTGTTGCTTTTTCCTGATTTTCTTAAACTGCCAACATGGTGAGAAAGGGATTTTGTGTAAAAGACAGCTATATTCTACATGCCTCTAAAGAAGTAATAAGCAGTTTAGTCCAAAATGAATGAAGTTGAGGCATTTTCCTGTATTACTAAATAAAATATTATATGCTGTAAGACCTCCTTTGAAAAGGAATTGAGTTGTAACCCCCATTCTCCCAGGAGTAGCTTAGGAGAGGCCATTTCCAGCTCATTACAGAAAGATGATCCTTTTCCCAACCATTTTTCTCAACCTTGCTGTCATGTAAACCTCAAAACATCGTCACTGTGTGTCTTTATCAGAAGATGGTTTTCTGGTACTGTGAGTACCTCAAAGCTCCGAGTTCTGTGGGAGTATAAATACAAACAATACAAAACTTGGAGCAGATCTTGCATGAGGTCAGTCCCTTCTCTGATTATTCCCAGTTCCCAGGGCTTGTCTGCCTTTCTCACTTTTCATCAATAGACATCTGTCCCTGAGTAATTTTGTCTACAGGCTCCCTGCTAGGCTTTGTTTCACTTCCTGAAGTGCGCGTGACAGCACAGGTGTCTGCATCTGAGCAGCCATCTAAGCAGCCAGCAGCACAGAGAGGCACTGCCAGTCGCCTGGTGTGCTTTGAAGGTCCCTGTGAATCTGAAGTACTGATTTCTGTTTCTTGTCTGCTGAAGAAATGAGCCTCCATTTCAGATTCTGATTTCTGAATGGCAGATACTTAAATTCAGGTAGGTGCTGCCATACCCTGTTTTGGAAGAGGATTCAGCTGCAGCAGAATGAGAGTATCCTCATGGGATTCTTCAGGAATCGCTGCTGAAGTTCAAACTCCCACTCCAAATTCTGCAGCTAGACACTCAGTATTTCCTCAGCTAAGTACGCTCTGCTGCCAGATACTGACCAGCAGTAATAAGGCGTCTTGAGCGTACAAGGCTATCATACCTTTATAAATTTACCTTCCTTGTGTTTGCAGCTGGCCGTTTTTTCTCTCCTTTCTATGCTACAAAAAACTTGCATATGATGGAATTGTGTCAGTCACAGGCCAATAACTGAAATAAAATGTCAGCTGTCTTCCTCGGGTTTTATTTTTTGTGATGATAACAGAGCAGTACCCACAGAGCAATGTCCATAAGAGCTTAAAGCTTCAGAGTAGCCCAGTTCATAATGGATAAGCTGCTCTAGTAGTTTTAGAATGTGTTCAAAAGCTGGAAATAATGGAAAATACTAATTATACTGATTAAACAACAGTTAAATGAAATGCATAAAAAGCTGAATGAAAACGTGAAAGTATGAAAAATGAAACTCAGGGGAACTTCCCATCTATTTCTTTCTCCTGGAGCCCACAGAATGGAGTTTCGTGTTTTTTCTGCTGTAACTACGTGTTAGCAGTAAGAGTAAGAGCGCACCAGATTCGTGGGTAGTACAAACAAATTTGAAACCAAAAGAAACATTCCTCAAAATAACAGAAAATCGCATGTTAAGTCTGATAATTTTCTCCCCCCGAGGCAAGTGCTACAGAGTAGCTGAAATTATATTTTAAATGATTTTCTTTTCTTTGTAACACAAACCAATTACTCCTACAGTAAGTAAATGTGTTTCCCCTTTGAGGAGACTTTACTTATATTACAGAGTTCAGTTCTGCATCCAGCATTGCATTAGCAGAGAAGCAGTTCCTCACACCTGGGGGCTCTGCCTGCCATCTGCACGGTTCTTGTGCCAAACGTGGACATCTGTCTTGGGGATGGCCATCAGCAAAAACTCCCATTCAAAAACATCTTCAGGTTTCCTGGGGGCTTTCCCTTAGTTTCCACGAGCAGAACTTCTCACTTGCACAAAAATTATCTATTATTTACCACCTGGTATTCTCAGAGACTGGGATTTCTAATATTGCCATCCTATGACTTAGAAGCCTGGGTTGCTTCTGCTAGTGAAATCAAGAGAATTCCAATGCATCCTGGTAGAAACAACTTTGGGAAAAAGGAGAAATACCGATTACTAAAAATGAATGAACAAAGGTGCTGTTAAAATGTAAAGGACACACAGCTTTTGTCGCTCCTTCTGAGTCCGCTGGCAAATCAGCTGCCGTAGTTCAAAGCACTTGTTGATGAAGAAGTGTTAGAATTTATGACTGCTAAATCATCAGCTTTCTCCTGTCTTCAAGTTAATACACAACAAGAACAAAAATGGTATGGAAATAAATAACAATTTGCTTTGAGTTTTTTACTAAGCTTGGCAAAATAAGGTCAGAAGAGGAGTATTTGAAGTTGCCGTAGGGATTTTTCATACTTTTTCAGAAAAACTGCTGCCAGAAATATAAAGGAAAATATGAGATACATAATTGTGATGACTTTAATTGCTTTATAATCAGCCTGCTATTCCGTAAGAAATGTCAGAATTTTCTGTTGACAAGTTTGGAAAGGGAATTGACCCATTGTTTACTCAGTAAAATGATTTGTTGCGATTGTGATCCACAGAACTGGTTTCTAGAATATGCTGAGGCTGAGACTCAAATAAATAAATAAATGAGTGGGTAAATGTTGAATGCTGACATGGAGGTGCTGAGGATGTTAAATACTTACGTCAAATAGTAGTTTCTGCATTTTTATCTCCAAATTAACTTACAATGGGAATTGGGTTACTTGGTTTGTTTCTTCTTCTAAACTGCACTGTTCTAGATGCTGTCTGACACAGGTATGCTAGAAGCCATGCGTGAAGTTATTTATCTTGCTGGGTTCCTCAAAGACTAGGTTCAGAGGAATGGGTGCTTATGTAGAAAATTTGTGAGGAAAGAGTCTAATGAAACCACAGGTGAGATTTTCTTGAGTGACATTAGCCAGTTCTGTGCATCATTCATTCCCTGTTCTTTTCCCTCATCCTCTTTGCTATGTTCAGCATTTTAGCAGTGGTCAGATGATCCCAAGCACTGAAAGTATTCAGTCAAATCCACATCAACCTCAGTGACTGTTAGCTGTGTCCTAAATGGCTGCCAACTGCAGGTGAGCTGGGAGGGGCTACAAGCCAAGCACCAATGTAAATGCTACGTTACAGGCATACAGCCCTAAACACTGTGTGAAGAATGAGTTACAACATTTGTTTTAATTATAGTGAATTGATGAATTGCATTTTGATGATCTGCTGTTTTAAAGAAATGCCACTGACAGCGTTGGGACAGATGAATCAAGTACCACTTCTGGTTAGTTTGGCTTATTGCTGAACATCACTTAGGAAAGGGTTTAACATTTCTGGTTTTAAACCTTAGCGAAGAACAATTTTTTTTCTCTCTTTTAAATCTGCTGTACTGTAATTATGTGAGGCAACTCATTTTTACCATCACCTACAGGCAGAAGCTATAAACTGCCATTTCTTCCAGTACAGCTGTCTGGTTCAGTAAATACATCTTTGGGACTCATTTGCATTAGTTACCAAGAGATAATGTGCAGCAGTGAATGGGGGGTTGTGCTTTGTAATGGTCTTCCTCAGCTCTGGCTTTCTAATGCTCTTCTGTTGTTAAGGGAGGAGTGCAGACTCAGTGCTGTGCAGGAGGCCTGAAGGTTAAGATCAAGTAGCACAGACATCCTCTGGTCTTCTCCATGGTATCTTGAAACAGCCTGATGCCAGAGCAGAATTTCAGCTGAGTTTCCCTTTTAAGGCCCCAAAGCTACTTTTCAGAGTCTTGTCAGTGTTTGGTAGCACACTCTGGGAACTTATGGGAGAGAGTAAAGTGCACACTATTCATGTTTGTAGTTGCCAAAGAAGTAGAACGAGCCAAAGGGGTCTGCATTTACATAATTTCAAAATGTTTAATGTGGAACATTATGTTTTCAAATGGAACATTTGAAAAATAAAATGAATACTACCCTGGGAGATAAGGCATTTTAGACAGAAAAAGAAAGAAAAGATACTCACCCCTTCAATGAGCAGAGCCAATGTTTGCCAGCTGTCACATCCCTGTGCAGAGGTCAGGGGAGGCAGGCCATGTCTCAGCTGGCCTTCAAGTAAAGGGGTCAGAGGAACACGTTGGGGTGTACAAGCAGATCTTGACAGTGCACATCCCACCACTTTTCAACAAGTTGTGCTCATTGTGCAAGATAATTTGTGTGGCTGTGATTTCAGGTTTCTGTGGTTTTCAGTAATGCATACTAGGGCATTTTACTACACACTGAAATCTTGAATTGTTTTTCCTGGCTGATCTACAAAAAACATGGCAGTGTGAATTCGCCGTAACGAGAAAACTCATTAGCTTCCAATAGAAGCTCTCTTACTGTGCACTTGGCATATTTCTGTGCTCAGGCGGGAAGGACTGCAGAGTAACTGCTTTGTTTATTGTGTACTGATTTCCCAAGTTAAAAAAAAAAATTGTGTTCTCACTGAATAACATTTTTCAGATTGATGTAGGTTTTGTTGCAGTACAAGTTGTTTGGGGTTTTCTCTGGCACAAATCAGATTGAGTGTGAACTGAAGGCTTCGTCTTCCAAATTTTTAACGGAATGGAAGCAATGTAAGAGTGCAGTAAAATTATATATATTTTATAAGTGAATATAAATGATGTCTCTCATTGTATAACATGGTCCAGATTTCTTTTATTGTATTTGCAGTGAAGAAAAGCAAAGAAAAGGGAAAAGATACTGAATCTTAAAATATCATTTAAAAATATGAACCTCAAAGGGCTGTGTTCCAGGTTTTCCAAATCATCTGAAGAGTGTGCGTGGTATTTTTATTGTTCAGTGCTGTTGTCTACAGGATTGTTCAAAACCATATTGATAGGAAAAATCCAGCTGGCCCTGTGGAACAGCTATCTGTAGCTGTTTTAGCCCATCTTTATAGCACTTTTGGCTTTATCAGGCAGTATTCACTCTGTTCTTGCTGTTTCTTGTTATGCACCCCTGTTGCATGTATAATTATTTTATACATCAAAGCTTGTTTTAATTTTTATGTTCTGCAACTTATGCTAAACAATTTAACTCTCTTTTTCTCAAGATCATTTACTGAATGTGTCTGTCAAAAATACCTCTTGCCCACAGCACATACAGTTTCAAAGTCATGCTCCGGATGTGAAAAGGGCAATCTATTTGCTACCAGCTAGGAACTGTTCTGTGGTTTATCAAAAAGAAAGGGCTTGTTTTGCAGCGATGGTGTTGGGATAGATGATTGATGTCACTAATTGGAGCCTGTACTTTTACTCTAAGTAGATATATCAAAGACTAAATAGACATGAAAGCTGAATTCACCTCTCACCCTTGCAAATGAGCTATCTCTGCTGGGCTTGGAGCGTGTTGTTTAATCAGAGAGGAGCAGCCTCTTCTGATACTCCCAACGTTGTTCCCATTTGTCATTAAACAGAGGTCATTAGTCTCTGCGACTCTCACTTTGACCTCAGTTTTAAATTTTCTTCAAGGGAAACAAAAGCACTGTTTAGTGAGGTCTGGAGATATTTGCAGGGCTACAGGTGCCTTCCTTGACTAGAGGCTAAACTAAATTTTTGTAAAATCTAAAGCTTCCATTTATCTTGAAGGTGGGTGGTAGGAAGGACAATTGCAGGTAATTGAAGGTGAGAGAACAAAAACAACAGATCTAAAATATGAATACCTTTTTTAACCATTTTACCCATCAGAAATGTTTTGGGTCTCTTTTTGTCCCCCAGCTGGATACTGCAGGACAAAGCTTACAATGCTCGTGTTCTGACAATATCAAAGTAACTTTTTTTTTTTCCATGTCAGACAAATTGTAGGAATAATATTTTGCTATGTATATTGTAAAGTGAAGCTGAGTGTCTAGTATCATGGTTGTCATCGTTATGTTACCGTCCAGACTGGGAAGTTTGCTGCCAAATATATATCCCACGTTCTAGTAAGCCCCTTCCTTTCTTGCTTCAGCATCCATCTTTGCATATCTCTGTCCTGTGCATATCTCTGAATCCTTTGCCTCTTCTCCATCATAATCAAATGCTGACATCTGGTAAGAAAATATTATGCTCTGCTTTGAAAGCTTTTGAAACCATTCTCCTTTTCCAGCACTAAGTATTAAACTTTTCAGTGCCAGGCAGCTTTGTTGGCCTTTCAGCCATATCTGCCTCTGGAATCACAGTCAGTAAACACTGCCTCTGGTTTAATTTTACCTCTGTTTGTGCTTCTTTATCCATTTAGGTCTCCAAGTATGGGGAGTACCCACAGATGCAAATAGGTTCATTATGTTTTAAAACATAATATGAATGTCTAACTTATCAGGAAATCAGAGATAAAAAATAAGTTATGCTTTGCATTTGGGAATAATTCAGCTGAGAATAATATTCCTTCCTGTTTCACAGTCCATAGGAAAGTGTGTTTCTCAATATTGATAAAATAAAATAAATTTTATTACACTATAACTGCAGGTGGAGAGACAGAGGGGAACCCTTATAACTGTGAGAATTAGATTTGAAAGAAAAACAGTGTTAGACTGATAACTAAAAGAATATCACTTAGATAACACGATAATGTTCTTTGTAGAAAGCTCTGATCAGATCAGCCTGGAACTTACTGAGTAACTCCTTTTTTGATTATAGCCCTTGGCAAATTGTCTGAAAGTATGCTTTGAATTGTATATAGATTTAGTTGCTAATCACAGTAGTTAAAGCAATTTTCGTGATCTAGCGCATTGCAAACCTTCATCTACCATCAGATTTTATTTCTTGCTCAGATCATTCTGCCTTGTGTGAGCTGAATACAAATTTCCACAAAACCTCTGGAGTTCTTTTAGAGAAGGTATGCTCACTTCTAGGTGAGTCTACAAGCAGGAGAGGTGAGTTCACTGAGGTGTTAGCATGGATACAGCTTGACCTCTGTGTACGTTTATGATCTTTACCTGAAAGCTGATGAGAATGTTGCACCGGAGCAGCTTTGGTGTTCACTTAGCTGGGAAGAATTCTGGCAGTTCGAGGGGCTGGTAAGCCACTTAGTTCCCTGTGAAGCAGCAGTCTCTGTGTTTGCTTACAGATTTAATATTAAAAAGCATCTAACTACACCATTATAAGATTGTCCATACAGCTATTGGCACCACTTTAGATACATTGGTTTAAACTTAATGGATAATCCACAAAATACTGTTTTTATAGTGAATGACTTCAGTTCACTGGCACACTGAGGTGAGGAGAAGCAAAAAATAAAGCAAAGAAATTAAAGAAATTAACTAATAATAAAGACATCAGCTTGCAAGGATAGCTGCTGTGATCTCTTCTAGATGAATGTTCTGTAATTGAGGATGATAGAACCAGCAAAGGGATGAAGGACTTACTGGAAGGTTTCTGCTTCAACATTCAAGGATCTTAACAGCCAAAATATCCAACTCCTAACCTTACTGAATAAGAATTCCCATCAGAAAAGCACAACATGGATCCATCAACTTCTTTGTGGGAACTGGATGCCTGAGTCTCTGATCTGCAGTAGCTCTCGTTTTTGATTACATTGCAGGGATTACCAGCAGCCATCTAATAATCAGACCAGTACCCTGCCAATTTCCCATATCTGCACATTATCATTCTGTGTTTACCCTGCGTTGTCTGTGATCACAGAACGGCTGAGCAACCAGAAGTGTTCTTCATATTCTAGAATGGACATTTTTGAAGTTTCAGATGTGACTGCATATAACCTTAGATATGAAAAGTGATCCGTTTTATGAGAGGAAATATTATTTTGGCAGCAACAGAGCTGTTTGTGCCAGAGTTAAATTTGATTCAAAACTTCACAGAGTTTAAACAGGATTTAACTGGGTCATAAGTATGCTATACATGACCACAAAGTAATTTCTGTTGCTTCCTGGTAGCTGGAAGGTGATGGATTTCTCCAAGGCAAGGTAAAGATGGAGAAGCAACATCTCTCCCAGGATTATAGCTACTCAGAATTGCAGGTAGTCATCATTGTTGTATATTTACCTTGGATCCAAATTTCTTTGAGAAAATAAAACCATGACTTAAATGTACATTCAACTATTGAATCAAAAATTGAAGTAGGAGATTTCCAGAAATCCATGGCATTTTTCATTATCTAACAGGTGTCCAAGGGCATCAGTGGTAGTAAACTGAGTTAACCCATCCTGGAAGCATGAATGTTCAAACCAGGACACCAGCAGTAACAGAGCTTGAGGTTTGGTTGCAGCTTTACTCCCGGGTAGTACCAGAAGTATTTCTGCAATAGGCTTGATCACTGGTTATATTTGAGAACCTTTCTGTGTGACACCATCTATTTTTTACACTATTTTCAATGCGTAGCAATTTGGGAGCTTAATGTTATATGAAATAGACCTTGTGGCCTTGAACATAAGTAATATTCTGAGTTTCCAGTTTCTGATTAAACTTAAGTCCAAATCGATGGACTGGGCTGTAGCCTGGTTCCCAAGGCCTGCATACTGTCACAAGGACAGCAGCTTTACATCTGTTGTTTAACCTTTCCCTTATTTCTCTTGCCTGAGCTCTCACCTTTTCCTGGGGAATTGGTTTTATCATGTTTCCAGCCCTTCACTTTCACATATCTAATGCATCATTCTTCTGTTCTGAAAACCCTGTATCTGGTTATGCTCATACTGAGCAAAATGAAATAATAGAGGCGATGACATACCAATTAGATCACTAGAGAAATCACTCTCCATTGCCATTTCCAGGAACACATAGTACTTCTGCAAGACAGTACTATTATTACCTTGCATTTGGAAGTGCTGCAGATTCTTTCAACAACTTTTGTGGATATTTGCTTCAGAATTGAATGACTCCAATTTAATTTAAATTTAAATGAATGGTACGTAGTGTTTAAATGTTTAACAGATACACAGAGGATTTTGCACAGAGCAGATTTATTCATTTACTATGTTCTGTAGTGGCTATTATTCATTTATTGCCACATCTACATTTCTTAATTAGATCCAGATGATTTCTGCAGGTTCCCCCCTCCCCTCTATGTAGATGGCCTTCAGGAAGGCTTCCCAAGAGCCATGCCAGCTTGGCTTCTGCAAGACTCTGCTGGTTTCCTAAACTCTGGCTGGAAAATAGCTTTCATGACCACAGAGCATAACTAATGCCTTCTAAAACTTTCTTTGCAGTGATAAGCAAAATGGAAGCAAAATGATGGGCCCTAGTTACTACAGCAATTCTGGACTCTGGCAGATTCTCCTCGGGTTTGCTGGCCTCTTTTTACTGAAATAAACTGCATGTTTGAAAAGAAGGGCAACAGGGAGTCGATTTAACTTAAAGTTTGTGGTAGTTTTCAGCTCTTAAAAATCACTGCTACAGTCTTAGAGCTGAGAATGAGAAGATTTGTCCATATCTGTGAAGCTACTGATACATTATACTTCTTGCATTTATTTGTAGGTGTTCCGTGTACTTGTAAAGGCATTAGTACTGTTATTTTACATAGAACTCTGAACTGTCTGTTTATTGTTATTATGGGTTTTCACAGAATCACAGGGGCACAGGGGTTGGAAGGGACTTCAAGAAATCATTGAGTTCAACCCCCTGCTAAAGCAGGTTCCCTACAATAGGTCACACAGGTCAGTGTCCAGCCAGGTCTTGAATATCTCCATAGAAGGAGACTCCACAACCTCTCTGGGCAGCCTGCTCCATCACCTTACTGTAAAGAAGTTCTTCTGCATGTTAGTATAGAGAGGAGTTCATATTGCCAGGGACTGGCTGGTATCTAACATATTGGCTTAAAACACTGTGCTGAACCCAAAATACAGGATAGCATAAGGCAGTACATGACAACAGAAGTTCCCAAAGTAAATGTACTCTCGTACACCATATTTTAGCTAGAAAAAGAAAAAAAATTAAATTTATGATGAAGGCAACTGTGTGATAAATAATTTGAACC
This sequence comes from Phasianus colchicus, assembly GCF_987193195.1. Classification (NCBI taxonomy): domain Eukaryota; kingdom Metazoa; phylum Chordata; class Aves; order Galliformes; family Phasianidae; genus Phasianus; species Phasianus colchicus. The sequence goes on along the minus strand of NC_143453.1, from coordinate 10,385,849 downwards.
CTTTAGTTAGTCACTGTAAAGAAGCTATATAAATAATTACTGATTTACTGACAGCAATTAAGTAGGCCTAAGAACCCAGGATTGATAACACACTTACTCTGCTCATTCTCTGGAATAATGACTTAGATGCCATTTCTAAATATCATATATCTTTATCTTGGGTTCTGATAACTGTCAGCTTATCCTGACCAAAGAGACTATGAAAATGTAGGTGCAATGGAGATTTCCCTCACCTCAGTAAATCTGTCTCCCCTAGTGCCTGTTTTTGCAATAGTCAGGGTTCTAATGAGCTGCTCTTAGTTTTTAGTTTTATCTGAGAAGTTGTTGTAGGTTTTGGTTATATAGGTCAGTGGACTTTAAAAACAATTTTGACTTGAATGAGATTTCTCATCCTTTTCAAGGATACAGAGAGAACAATGAAAATATATTGACTGTTACTGTTTTAAAGGTTAAAATTCAAATGCAAAAATCCAACTGCAGCAAAATCTATTTGTAACAGCCTAACTATAGCTGTGTGCAACAATGCAAAAACATAATGCATTCAAAGATTGCTGCTACCTTAGGACCTCCCCCACCTCCTCTGTATTGTTATAAGTTCCTTTTTGCAGGAAAGAAATAGGAAGGATTTCTGAAAGCTTCTGGCTGATTTAGGAATCTAAGTCATATCATTTAAGTGTCAGGGGGCCAAAGCCACATGACTGCGACTTCAAATACATCTTTTGAAAGCAGAAGTTAGACTACGGTTGCTTTTTTGAACGTTTTTCTAGGTATCCATTTGCATTTCAGGAGTTAAGTAGGTTTTCATGTCTGTGCCCATGCGATTTAAACCTTAAGGCCCATTCAATGCCTTTTACCCCTTGGCTTCCAGCTGCCTAGTCATTTATGAAAGTGGGATTTAGCTGTTCAAACCCTCTAGACTTTGGGTTGCTTAGTGCAATGGCATGAAAAAAATTGAACTGGCTGCCTAAAGATACAGCTAAGTACTCAGCAGTATATCCTGAAGTGCCCACACAGGTTAGGCTTTAATTCAGTTTAAGCAAAAATCACAAAAGTATCCATGCTGTTTATTGAATGGGGGCTAATTAGTATATAGAGATAGTGATCCAATGCCTTTTATCCTTCTCTAAATCAGGAGTGATTCTCTGCTTTTGTATCCTGAAAGGTGTGCATAACTGCAGGAAAATACCTATATAAATAATCAGGCCAAAGAAGCCATGCTCTGCCTTGGGCTACGTGACAGCTCCTGACCTCCGGAGAAGTCCAGTGCCACTGCCTGATAATGCCACCTATTCATGTCTCATATCAAAGGCACGAAGAGACTAGCCCTTAATGCTCGTTGTAAGTAAAACGCTGAGCAGCTTGCAGTGGTTGTGAGCAGATAAAGCTGTATTCTGCACACTCTACTCCAGCCCTGACTGTGCTTTTGCAGTTAAAAGAGTCAAAGCCAGCAGGTACTCCAGCACAGCGTGTTGTTGATAGTAGCCTTGATTGCTCATGCCTACCTGAGAGAAGGGTCTCTAGCCACGATGTCAGAAGCATGGCAGCTGGCTGCTCTTTGCCCCAGTAATAAATGGATTTTAGATTGTTCTGTTAATGTTTGGTTGTTTGTAGTGTTCTGCTTTTATTCTAAAGGCTTTTATAGATCTGAGAGGGACATTCGCTTGACTTTTCAATTCTAGACTGCAGTTTAGTACATTTGGGTTTTGGAGTATAACAGCCTTCAGCTCTTTCCCTTCTTCTTTTGTTTAGAACAGAAATAAAAAGCCGGGACTGGTTGAACAAGTTGGAGACACACTGCTGCTACTGTAGCACTGCATCCCATGGATCTCCCAGGCCTGTTGGAGTGCCTGGAGGGAGGGGAATAAGTCTGGTGTGACTCCATGCATGACTGAGTCATCTCACTAGTTGCAGATGTAAATCATAGCCAACTGTCAAAATCTGAGAATGACAATCTTAATTTGAAGCTGAGTATGGTTTCATCAGTATTCACTGATTGCACTGAGTTTTTTCTAGTCTTCTGGATTTGTCAGTGTTTGGATAAGGGTGTATTTGTTACATTCCCACTGCTTTAGTCAGGTTTTAAAATGCTGACAATGGCCCTGAAGTTTTATGTAAATTGAAATCCAGTCTGAATGGGTAAATAGATGCAGCATTTGCAAGTAATGTGAACTGTCAACAATTCTGTTTCTTTTTAATAAAACATTGGAGCTTTAGCTTTTATCAAAAACTTTACTAAAAACCACTTATTACTTGAAGCCTGTTGGGAGATTAGGAACCAAATTAATCTAAGCAAGTTAATGCAGACACTTTATCCTTTGTAGATCTTTTTATTTGCTCTACATCATGTCATAACCTTTAGAAATGACAGTGTTGTCAGAGGGAAGATCCGTAAGTGTTGTCAGGGAGGGAAAGGCAAACCACTGGCTGCCAGTTGTGACCAAAGAGGAATCTTTTGCAATTCCCTGGTACTTGGCAGCATGTTCCAGGCTGTGCCAAGGTTCACCATGCAGATGAACAGGCAGCCAGAACTGGTTTAGCCAGACCTAAATAGTAGGGGCAGGGGGAAGGGAAGGGCTCATTCCTGGAGAGCAAAAGACCTGCCTTACTCGAGACCTGAGGTTAGGTCTCACCTCTGCTGTCATATGTGTGTGACACTGAGGAATGGGGATTTTCTGGGTTCCACACCTTACCAGACATGACTGCATTTTACAAGAACTGATGTGTGGATGAGACTCACAAATTTGACTCAAATATGTAAGCCAGTGCTATTTTGTTGGCTCATTCTTCAGCTTTCTACTTGAGCTACAGTGGTGATTTTAGGGGAAATTAAGGGATCTATTAGGCTGTGGGTGAACTAGAAATAACTATACTATTTCTAGATATAAATTCTTATTATCCTTTTGTAATTGCTGTGATATTATTATTACAGTTGTCTTTACTATTGTGCTAGAATAGAACTTCAAGGCACTAAGCAGGAATCTAGATCTGGAGTACTATGTAGATTACATATATAGAGTAAGCTCTTGCCTTTTGCTTCAAAATGTCCTGGATTGGGCAAGTCTCCAACGCATCTGTTTCATGTATCCTGCTTGGATAACATGACCAAGGTGTTTTTCTCCAGCTCACCCTCGATTAAAATGGAATTTTCTTCATGATGAAATGCAGTGTAAGGAAGAAGATACACTTCAGAGAATATACCTTGCTGCAAAGGATTCTTTTTTTCACCTCATTGCCTGGAAATGTCCCTAATGTATTCATTAGAGAGTGGATGGATCAGTGTGACACAGAGCCAGAATAAGATTCACACCAGGAGATATGAAAACACAATATTGAGATATAGAAAGAAATTCTTTTCATGTATGGAATGGAAATAATCCAAATATACAGTCTCTGTGCTTGCGTTCCACAAACATTTTTCTTTCTCTTCTTACATTTCCATTTGGAAATTGCATTTCTGTATAAATGCTTTTTTTTTTTATTTTTATTTTAAATTAAATGGCACATGCTATGAACTGATATCTTACTTAATGACAGCTCTGAACTTCTTGCTGGTGGCGAGAGGACCAAAAATGTATTCTGAGATGAATAATGAGAACAAAAGCTTATCACATTATTTATTTGAATTCAGCAGTGAACCCTGGTTGAAGTGGATCTGTGTGTTTGTTTCCCATGAACGTTCAAATGTTTGACCTAAATATGAGAAGCTGTCATGACAGCGTGTGGGCACTTCACTCTGAATTTTTACCAGAAGTAACCCTGCTGCACGTTTTCCTATTTATTTGCATTTTTCCAGGCCCAATAAGTGATTAAATGCTTTCCAGCTGATACAACATATATTCTAATTTTCCTTTTTTTTAAGTAGTCACTGTTTTTGTTATTAGTCATTTCTTAATAGAGCAGAAGCCACTTGCCTCATGCAAGAAAAACGCCACGTGAATGGCAAAGGATGAATATTTGTTACAAAGTTTTAGCAAACAGTCTGAAGAATGGTAGTTACTATGTAGTAATTAATAAATGTCAATGGTTCATCCAGTTCCAGAATAAGAGAAACACATGACATAAATCCTATTGAAGTAGTGGTAAGTCTTTCCACACCTTAACTGCATCTGGCTTCAAACTGAAGGAGTCACTAACTGAAATGGGATGGTATTTAGTTATTTGTACTATTTGTAACATAATACTAATATTTTCTCTCTATCTTTGAATAATGTGGCAGATATTTGTTCTAAAATGTCATTAGCCTTTCTCTAAACAAATCGTTTGCATCACAACATTTCTCATCCTGTATGAGACAGCGTTTATGGCAACCTGCTTTCTTATGCTTCACCTTCCTCTGTTGAACTGGAAGACTTGCAGGAAAATTAACACTAATGCAAATGCAAGATAAGAATTCTAGTCAGGTTTTAGGAGGATTTTTTTGAGATAGAGCATGTGTGTATTTTAGACTGTGGTGTATTCCTCAAATGAGATACAATAATCTCATCATAGTTATAATGCTGTAGTTTCCATGCAGTCAGACATACAGAAAGATTAAGTACTACAAAGGAAAAACCACAGTAGATTTCATGTTCTCTAAATGCAGTCAGTATCATTCCTCTGTATCTGATACCAATTTTGTATAAATGCTCCTACAAAAATAATTAGTCTGTGATGCTCTACAAGAGTAGCACTGGATCCTTCTCCCATTTCTCTGACTATTAAAACTGAGCTGTGATGGAACAGCTTCTGTTGTTCCACTGTAGCATTCTAATTGACTACAAAATTTTCAGTATCATCCCTAAAAAGGCTGTCTTGTTTTTCTATCATAAAAGAATTAAGTCCATATTCTGTGTCAGTCTTAAATGATTACACCAGGCACATGCTGCTAATGCAGAAATGAGGCGGAAGCAAACATGACCTGTTTCTTTTTACATTCCAGTTTCCTGAAAACAAATGGAGTGGGAGGCTATGCTAACCAGAATTTCACAGCAGCCAAATTATTCTTTGCTCACATTTCAAAGGCTCTTTCCTGAATACTTAATTGACCAGTAAACTTCCTAGTGAGAACACAAACGTAGATAGAGAGTGCTTCTGGCTAAACATGGTGAGATGGGTGCTATAAGAATATTGAACTTAGGTCCTTATAACACTGAAATACATATGCACTGTTAGATTTTTATCCCTTTATTATATGCATGCCTGTTCTGACACGTGTAACAGAGTAAATTTTCAGATAAAATACTGGCTTTTCACCTTTGGGATGAATGCCCAGTTTCTGTCCATATTCCCACTTAATGTGAAATTAGCTTTATAATAGCTCTGCCTGGCTCTTCTGAAAAGCCTTTGGCACCTAAGAAGTTTTACTGACATTCAGGACTGTTTGGACCACCTTCCATTTCTACTCAGGAAACGCCCTATATGAAAGCTGCAGAGGAGTGAGTCTTTCTTGGCATGTGCCCATATCTAAGTCACTGTAAGAGGTGCCAGTGATGGCTACAATGCATGCCCAGTCCAATCCTTAAGATACCTAACATAGATTCTTTCTGACAGTTCTAAGCAGACATTACAGGGGCAGCCTCCATGCCACTGATGCACCAAAACAGCCCTTCCACCTTCAAAGGCAAAACAGCAGTTTTGCTTGTCTCTCATGCAGAGTTACAAGGAAGTCTAGGAAGCAGATATTCTCTCTCAGGTGGTGTGTTCGTCCATAAAAAACAGTGGCTCTGACATCACTTTAACTGGTATTCATTCTGGTACAAATACTGTTGAGTTTGCATTACCATGTTGTGCTAGTTAATGTTGTTTCTAGTTGGTTGTTGATTCTTCCAAGGCTCATTTCTATGAAAAAACTACAAATTTTTAAGTACTGACAGCTTTCAAGTCATCCTGGATTTGCAATTTGCAATTTGCAGCAAGGCTGCAGATACACAATTTTGATATTAGGGACAAAATGTCTCAGACTTTCAGATCTGTATGTTTAAATGTACATATACACATTGATACTTACCCAAGAGATCTCCAAAGAGAAGCAGACTTCCATTTGACTCACAGTTTGATGTACTTGGACACAGGAATTTAGCTGAAATAGATAAATAGGATTGTATTAACTTCAAAACAAAATGTAATGTCTAACTTGAAAAATTCAGCATCAAGTGATTCCCCCATTTGTCAGGCCAGCTTCTGTCAAGTTCATTACTCATTCTTGATTAAATATTTTCTAATGATCTCTACCTGAATGAGGCAGAGAGAAGGTAGTCACAAATCACTTCTTGAACAGTTTCTGACAGGGATGTGTATGACTCATTTATGTTCAGCTGGATGTAAGTTCTTAATTCTTCTTCTTAACTGCATGGAAAAGGATGTTATCAGTAACAAATGTGGTAGGGAAATTTCTAGTGCTCTATAGCTGGAAGTTATTAGAATACTATTCTAAAATTCAGACATAAATACTGGTGTAATGTTTGTGCACGTATCTAATACTAAGCACTTTGCTTAGCTCTGGTCTGGATGGCAGTGTTGTGTAGCATGTGCTTGTATCAGCACTGCAGGATCTGAAGACCATGCTTCAGCAGGTAGCAGGAGTTGGAAAAGAAGAACTACAGCCTCCTCAGCTCATCCAGTCAATCTGTGCTTAGTAATGTGCTTGGCCTTCCAGTTAGAAGTGAAGGAAAAATATGTTATTTTCTTTCTCACACACTTTTTGCCTCCTCTTTCTCTCTTTTATCTACTTTTCTTCATAAGGTTGAGTGTAAACATCACCTTTTCTGTCAGAGAACTGGGCTGCTCTGAGCAAGATAACAAGATGTGTTTTTTCTCCCACCTTTCCTGTATAAAAGAGCATTTCTTATTCTATTTGCTTTGTTGCCAACTCTTATCTGTAATTTGGATCAGAAGCCAGAACGTCTTTTTTTCCAGGAACACTGAATAATGGACTGGTAGATTGTGGAGAAAATTTTCTTCATTTTCTTCATTTTTCTTTTATTCTTTTTTTTTTGTTTGTTTGTTTGTTTCCATTTTTAAAAAAGCAGAAACAAAGGCCTTTTCATTTCTAGCTGATATGTTTTAACATGCTGCCTTTCCCTTCTTTACCAAATTTTTTCAGTGGAACTAGCATGAGTCAAGGCCTGATCCACATCTTACTGCTGTTAGTGGCTTTAGTCCTTTTCTGCTGGTTCAGAGGACTAATATGAGACCAGACAGCTTGGAGTCTCTGGCAGAAGCTGGAGACAAATGAGTGCAACAAGTGGTTGTTGGCCTGGGCCAAGTTGCTAATTAGAAGATTCTTTTCATGTAGCTTATGTGAGAGGAGCTTTGGACCATCAGTAAGTAAGCTCTTTATTTCTCTTGATAACCAGCAAAACTGTTAATAAGAAGATCAGTTTTAAGAGCTGTACCAGTTTGTATTGCCATGGAGACCAGTGATCTGCTGCTGGAGCAGTGCAGGACTGGGAGCAGCCCCTGTGGCCTTGCTGATGTCTGAGCACATTCTGTGACCGGGATGAAAATGCAGCAAATTACAGCTTGCATATCTGAGGCAGGGTAAACCCAGATGTCATGAATCTCAGGTCAAAATCAATTATTTTCTGCTTCAAATAAATTCTTTCTTTACAGTGTCCTTGCAGACTATCAAATAGAGATTGAAATCAGGCTGCAGAGAAGCACAGGAAGCATCCGAGCACAGCCTGCCTCAAATCAGGGTTGTAAAACAGGGCCCAAACAAGGCCCCATCCCCATGGCACTCTGCTGCATTCTCAGTAATAAAGGATACAGCCTTCATTGCAGGTCTCCATTCAGCCTTCCTTTGCATATCCCCATTACATGACACTTTCTTTGCTGCTGCTCTTAAAAGGCTTCAGAAACTTCTGGTGCAAAGCATACTTTTTGCAATATGAATTATTTTTAGAGAACTGTCTTGGAACAAATTCTAATAAATTCAGATCAGCTTGTGTCCCCCATCTATCCGTGTGGGAAAAAATATCTTCCATAGAAACTGGTATCTTCAGAACTCCAGAATCCAGCTTAAGCAAAATTCAACACATCAAAGCAACATCAGGCTGTGTTCAGCCGGCGACTGCTGACCAAAATGTGGGGCCAGCCCAGCAGGCTCTAGTGAGAGCAGAATGGCTCCTGCCTTCACTTGGTGCTGAAACCAGCCCCAACCAGGAAGCAGAGGTGGGGAGGTAAGGAGCTGAACCAAAGCCCTCTCAGGGCTGCAGGATTAGCTGTGGCTGTAGAGGAATCAGCAGGAGGCTGGTCCTCAGCTATCTCCCGATCTCAGAGGCTCATGAAGAGGGTGTTTTCAGAAATCTCTCAGCCAGGCATGCATCCCTGCAAATGAGCGTTTACAAATAAACCTTTTACCACCTGGGCTTTACAGATAGCCTCAAATTTCACGTAACCTCAGTCTCCCCAGCCAGGCACAGCCGTGTCAGATGAGTGTGGCAGATGCAAATCTTAAAGGAAAAAAGCAGAATGTAGACACTGCAGAAATGAACATTTACAGTATCTGATGTAACTGCTGGCAAGAGCAAGTAAGAAATGCCTGAGGAGTTAAATAAACTGAAGAGATATTTATGGGAAGGGAAGTAAGTAGCAAAAAAAATGAAGAAGGAAACTAGACTTGTGAACGTATTTGATTACCATAAACAGACACCAGCTGCCTCACATGTCCTAGACAAATAAAGTTTGAGCTGTGATTAATTTTGTTGTATAAAATCAACCATCTGCCAGAAAGGAAAAAAAAAGCAAAAAAAAAAAGCAGAAGGTGTAAGTGGTCGTAGCATATCCTCCTCCTTGTACCAGTCCCAGTATTAATACTGCAACAAGCAGCAGTGTCCATAGACCATGTTGGAAATAAATCATAAATATGATTTATGACATCTGTGCTGGCTTCATGTCAGTGGATAAAATCAGAATAGTTTTGGGAATGACTACACAAGTGACCAAATAAATAGGTCAGTGAACTTCTTAAAGCGTTACAGGAGGTGCCTAGCAATGTGATGTACTTCAAAAAGAATCTTAGTTGTCAAATAGTTGAGATATCTGGAATTTGGGTGTTTTAAATGTGTTTAGTTTAAAATGCCACAAACTAGAAATACAATTCAAACTCAAAATACGAGGAACAAAAAACGTATTTTCAGATAATGGTTAGATTAGAAGTTTAGGTTTCAAATTGATTCAAACTGGATTGCTGTCTGTGCAGTTAAAACAAGGAGCTAGAGTTCTGATCCAGCCCCCGTGTTCTGCAGAGGAACCACACAGGTTTAGCACAGTAACTGATGCAGCTAAGAGGAACATCAAACACAACACACCTTTCAGCTTCTCTTTCTACAGAGTTTCCTGGCTCTCAAGCATCTGTCAAGCTGTTAGGTCTTCAGTGGCACTCACCCCTGAAGGTTGCTTAAACAAGGAGATTTTAAGATGAATTACAACCTTATTGGCACAACCTGACCCAGTTTACAATTTTTTAAAACTTTTTGAGTCACCTAAAGACAGCAGCAAGGAGGAGATCTGTGTTAGACTGAGATAGAAATAAAATAGCTGCTGAAACAGCAACAGAGTGGGTGAGAGAGCACTTGCATTGATTGAGATAGAAGCAGGTAGGGCTTGACTTTACAGACGATACATTTGTTGCTTTAGCAAAATGCTGTGTGTGAGAATTTTATTATTTTTTGTAAGAATAAGCTGAAGGAATAACAGTGGTTTTGGCCTTGGCAGCTGGTGACCACTCCTGTGATTTATGGGAGTGCCTTATTAAACAGAACAAGAAATATTGCTTCTTCTGGCCTCCCCATGGCCAGTGCCCTCAGCAGGAACACTTGCACATTGGCACATCCCCTGCATCCCACCAGTTCTGCACGGACTGAAATCAAATATTTTTGGCTAAACTCTCCCATGCTGGCAACAAGGGAGAGTTGGAAGGTGCATTTATGCAGTACATGTGTGTACAATGCAAATCACTTCCATAGGACAAAGTGAGTTGATATCTGTGGCCCTTGGCCTATACAGACTGCGCTCTGCCTTTGCATTACTCAATCAGCATAGCAATTTTCTGTTTACTTTCCTTTTATTTTTTTCCTTAATACAATTTTCTAAGCTCTTGCCCAAATTGGGGGGTACAATGTTTCACAAATTATAGTAAATTGGAGGAAACTGGAGTTAAGCTGGTCTGAGCTTCCCAATTAATTTTTCTCATAGTGACATTACTGAGGCTGTTACCTGAAAAATTGCTCTATTAAATGAAGAGCTTTGATATGTGGGAAGCAGATTATCTGATGTTTCTTTCTAAGTAAGTTAAATTATCGTACTGCAGGAGGGATTGGATTTTTCTTGCAGAAAGAACCATTAGCTGTTCACAGGACCAAACATTTCGTAAGGAGAAAGTGTTGTTAAAAGTTGTTCAACAAAATGTTTTGCTGCTTGTTATCATGTCTTATGGATAATGTAAAAGTTATGGGAGAAAAATAAACTATTATTCACTGAGATTGTGCACGTGCATCAGATCTGCAGAGGGATTCGGGTGGCTGGAGGAAGAGGATGGCAGAGAGAGAAGCCTTCCTTCAGCCTATAAGCCAGAACCTCGGTGCTTGCAGGAAGCTAAAGGTGTTTTCTTCTCTTGTGTTTTCTCTGAGGTACCTGAGGTGGTCCCCCAGCTTTTGCAGGGTCTGCTGTTGGACACGTGTGTGGCCTGAGCCTGAGCACAGTGCTGTCAGTGCCTGGGTTTGCAGTGCCTGTGCCTTCTGGAGGGCTTGTACTGCAGCAGACTGGGAAACAAGTTTGGTTTCAGAAGTTCCTTTGATTTCAGCCACCTTGGATTCAAATATAAATTACCACCAAAGTGACTTTCTTGAAGTCATGGCACAAATATTACCCTTTGCCATGCACTGAAATCTTCCTAGGTGGCTACTCTGATCCAGATAAGCTCTGCTCTTAACATGGCAGAGCACAGTGGAGTTATTTTGCAGAACAAATGTATTGAGTATCTGAGGCAGGCAATTCAGTAGGTGTAAATAATAACTGATTTTGACAGAAGTGCTTTGTACACTGGAGACACTTCAGACAAGCAGAGCACTGCTTTCACACGTTTTTACCAGCTACACTGTAGAACAGAAAGTAGAAATCCGGATTTGTGAGACTCTGGGTGATTCCTGTTCCTTACTGGAAAAGAAGAAAAGGCTGCATTGCATCACTGCTGTGACTTTTTGTCTGTGACAAATGCACTGACATGACTTTTCCTGTGATTATTCATTTTCCTTAATGGGTCTGAGAGAGGAAGTTCCTTGACAGCCCTGTGGAAAGAGGCAACAAGTACACTGTGCAGATAGGAGGTGAAGGAAATGTAACATAGCTTGGCTTTGCAGCTGTGCTGTGCTGAGGAATGCTGTGCTCTCCCTCTCAAAATGCAAGCAATGCAGACTCCTAACCACTGTGGGGCAATCTGTATTTTTGACTGGGGAAGAGACTCTCCTGAAGATGACATAAGCAATGAAGAAAAGAGAATTTTATTTTTTTTTAAATGAAGGTCATTTTTGTAAGAATAAATTGCATCCTTCTCTTGGTTTCTCTCTTTTTTTGAATGTTCACACTATGAACATGAATTGGAAGGACAGCATTTTAGGAAAGATAGATTAAATTCCAAAATGCCCCTCCACCATGGGGCTGACTTCTGATGTGAGATTTTAGTGCGTGTTCAATGATAATACACAGAATTAAATCTAACAATTCTGAAATGTAGTCCACAGATTATTTTTTTTTAACAGTTATGGACTTTGCTACTGCAGCAGAAAGGTGTCTGCACAAATAGCCACGGATGCTAAGCCCACATGCCTGGATCCCTAAGCCTCCTGTGCATCCACCAACAGAGTGTGAAAGAGCCAGGGCACAGTGTGAGAAGTAAGCTTTGCCCTTTTCCCTCTACAAACACATGCCCATTTCCCCCACATCTCTTTTCCACTATTTTTTTTTCCTTTTGAAGGCAGTAAAATATGACAAATCAATGCTACATGAGAGGCTGAGGGAGATGTGCTCACATTCAGTTGACTTGTGTGGGATCTGAAACAAAAAAAGCCATCAGATAACATTCTGTCATCAACATACTGTGATTTAATTTGCCCAAATCCTACAATATAAGGCTGAAATTTTCCAAGCAGTATTTCTTCTTTGCTGCTTATCTTGGACACTGGTAGGGTAAAAATTTGCTTTGGTTTTGTCATGTATTTTCATCGAGAGTATTAGGAGCACAGGCTAAAACAAACCTAGTGCAGTGACAGAGATTGATGGAATTGATTCTTGTGCCTCAAAGTTGGGTTGTTTTCTTTTAGTTTTTGCTTGAGTTGTTTTATCCATTATTCCTTGTTTATAATAAATAAGGAAATGCTTAACTTGGAGACTGCTTGAAGAGACACATGCAGTGCCCAACACAGCCTGCTTTAACCACTGGAAACAAAGTGGAGAGAGAAAGCTTTGTTGCCCTTGTCATAGGCAAGCAAGCCGGCCTGAAACTGCTCTAAGGCAATTGTCCTCAGCAAATTAGCAGCTGGTCAAGGAGAGCGTTTCCTAAAGATGCACTGAATAGTGCCTAAAAGCCACCCTTATGACTCAGTGTTTCTGTCATGTGTCAGCACCAGGTGAATACACTGGTGTCAGTGTTACATTCAGTGTTGTAATCATCCTTGACAAGATGAAATATGGTCTCCGAATTCCAGGAACATATGGGATTATTGAGAAAGAAAATTGTGTGAACAAGGGCAATTATAGCAGTAACTAACCATGGCACAGACTGCATTGAGTCATCCAAGCATAACATAGATATAATGAAAATATTTTTAAAGGCAAATATTATGTAAACCACTGCTAAAATTATCTAATTTACTATTCTGACACAAGTGATAAATGTAAAAAGAAAAAAATGTATATCTCTATTTCACAGAGAATGGTCTTTTCTGTATTTCTTGCTACATGACTTGGATGTTTACAAAGGAAGTGAGATTTCTTTGCAAGGGGTATTGAAAGGTGATGAAACACGTTTCCCATCTGAATTCCAATCTATAGTTTTTCTGGATTCAGTTGATCTTGTTATTCAACACCACAAAATTCCCGTCCCATGTAACTTTCTATCAACACCCCACATCTACACAGCTGTGCAGCACAGAGGAGGCAGTTGGCAGCCTATTTATTACAATAGAACTGGCTTTAACCTTGAAAACAGGGTTGCTCTGAAAGTAATGCCCTTTATTTTGTCATGCTGGCCCACAACATCAGAGGTGAATGTTGGTGGGATGGCAGCAGAGGTTGAGCCTTCCCACTGATATTCCATTACATGCTGCTGCTGTGTAGATGGCAGCAGAGGGGCACTCTGACTGAATGGCACCTGATGTGGGAGTGTGTATGGAGCAGAGGTGTGGAATTTAATTCCTCCATGTGAATGAACTGCAGCCATTAACATTCATTGATGCCTGCTGAACGTTTATGGACACCGAACAGTGGATGTGAGCACAGTGAGGTGATGGGTAGTGAAACACTGTGGAACAGTGGATCACCTCCACTGGCACAGATATTTATGAGCACAGCATGCAAACTCTTGTGCATCGCTGGTGAAAATGCACAGCCAATGGTGGTGACTACGTTAAAAATAGTACCTGAGAATTTGCTAATAGCCAAATAGTGTTATTGTGTTCTTAGAATATGTCGTTGTTGCCATGGGAATAAAAAGGAGGTGTTACTTTTGATGTGACCAGCGTAATAAATGCTCTGCTTGTCAACTGTGAGTTACAAAGCACTTAATGAAGAGGACAGTATAATTATTTTCATTTCCCTGATGGAATAAACGCATAGTCAGGAAAAGCCACTTGCTGAAGGTCATGCAGTGGGGTATGAGCAGAACAATGACAAAAGAAGAAATAATAAGCATCAGATGCTTCAGAAATCTTTCTTTAAGGGGGGAGTACACCTGTGCTTGGTATATCCCATAGCTATAAACTGCAATGCAGAAATACTGTCTGCACATATCTGTGCCATGTTAGACCGTGTGATTCACATAGTAGGACTTCTCAGACGAGTTGAGATCTGCTTGTTTGAGCGTAACATTAACACTCACAGGGAACCGTAATTTTTATACTGTTGTTTATAATCCATGTCAAAAGAATAATTTGAACAAATACAAAATTATTTTAGGAAATTAACATTTCTTATTTATCTGAGAAAAAAAAAAAAACAACACAACAAAACTAAATTGTTTTCCTACTTACTGGCAGAGTCATTCCTACTACATTACATATTTTAAAACTCACATCTCATTCAATTAAGATTTCATACCATTGACAAAATGATGCTGTCCTGAAAAAAAAATATTGCAAAAGCCACAGTATACATGCCCATAAATAAACTGCAAGATTTCCAGGCTTCAGAGACTGAGGACAGAAAGAGACTGTTTAAAGATTCATTTATACATTTCTTATTCAGTACATTTGCTGCATTCACTAACAACAAATACATTGAATCGAACAAAAAGAACAGATTTAGGTGGCTATGGAAAACGGTTTTTGTGGTTTTTTTTCCATCAGTTTATCAAAAACATAAGAAACCCCAGCCCCAAACTAACATAAATACCATGTTCTAACTCCTAACCTCATGTGACATAAACAAGATGTATACTGCTTCATCACAAGTCATGTTCAAACGCTAAAGCATGGGACACAGGTGGATCTCAGTGGATCTCAGTAGGTACAGGATAATAATTAATATCCCTTAATATCTGACACATCTATAGCACATTGTGTAGTACAAAACCAAGAACACCTGCATGTTCTTCTTTTCGATAAACAAATTTAAAATCTGGTATATACCTGGGTGAAACCCAGATTTAGCTCCTGTATCACTGTCATTTGGTATTGTCATTTGTATGTCATGTGTTGTTTTCAGTTGGATCTTGGGCAGCAATACGGGTGGCCAATATACAGCCAGCACAGGAGGAAATGCATTCAACGAAAACTGCGTAAAAAGAATAAGTCTTCAAAAATAAGATTTAAGAACAAAAGCTTTGATATGTCCTTTTTATGTTACACTACAATGAATGGAAGTTATGAAGGAGGGTTTAAATCGATACCCATGATCACAGTGTTATAACAAACAGACAAAAAAAACAACACACATGCTCCAGTATCAAAAAATATGCTTAAATACGTTGTCTGCACACAAAATAGACACTTTGCACTCTGCTATCACAGTACAGTTACAGTCTTCTCCGTACATTCTTAGGGCTCCTTCTACTGCATCTTTTGGGGCAAACCAAACAAAGGAACAAAAAAATGTAACAATCTCAGAGCAAGAAGAGTCAGTATGTTTGTACAGCTGAAAGACAGTCCAACTTATAAAAAAACTAAGAAAAAGCTATACACAAACGCTGAAAGGAGGACACAGCCATTTAGACGTTTAGCTTTTACTGACCCTCTCTAGCTGTCAACAACTTGGAATTTATTTACCGACTGGCAACACAAGATTAGAAGCCTATAATTTTATGTACATATGTGTGGATATGCAGTGTGTCACATTCTGCTCTGAAATTCAGCACAGGTCTGGAGAAACCGAGATAATTTCTGTAGACTTTAAAGTTGTAGGCACAGACAGACATGGGTGGACTGTGGGCTTTCAGTTTGATGACCATACCAAGCCTTGGTAAGGATGGAGAGGAAGCAGAGGGGATGGAAAAGCTTGAAGCAAACTGAAATAATTCAGTTTCTCTTAGTGCAGGCAGGAAACATGGAGAAAACTTGTTTTGGATCAACAACAAGTGAAATGTACCAATGCTTTCTAAAATTTCAACTTCACTGCTTTTGGATTAAACTTTTCACTAAATTCAGTCCTAACTGATGAATGCTTCCTGTTCCTAAAGTTCAATTGTTTTTTGTTTTTGTTTTTGTTTTTTTTTTCACAACTTTACCGAGCAATAAACAATTTCTACCCTGCAAAATCACAGTGCAAATACCGTTTCTCTTTGAAATCACAGGCAGATATATTGCTAGATTCACTGGGACCAGATGTCCTCCTTTTGCAGTGGTTTGGTAGCCAGTTGTCTTACAGAGACACTCGGGACAAGGAGACACGGCACAGCCACTCTGTGTTGGAGTCGTATCATCACTGAAAACTTCTTTTCAGACTCTGGCTGCTGAGTAAATCCTAGACCAGTATTACATGTTTTTAGGGACTCTGACCACCTCTGGGGCTTATAGCCTGCTTTACCCCAGCTGGAAGGTTGCATCATTGGCACAGCAGTGTACTTGGAGTACACCTTGCACCCCAAAGGTCACTTTGGTGAACATACAAAACACTAGTCTAAAGGAAAAATGTATTTTTTTTTTCCCCTTAAAGACACTTCATGGCAGCACTAAAGCAGAAGTTATTAGGTGTTGAGCAGAGTTTAAAAGCACAGAACGCTCAGTGGAGATCTGTTTAAAAGTTGCCTGTAGGTAACAATATACAGACTTATTTGCAGTCTGGCTGTCTTCACAGTATAGCATTGTGTAACATTTTTGTGGTTGCAGTTCAGTGTCCCAGTCTGACAAGTAAAAGGAGAAGCGTAAGTCACAGTGCCAGGCTTTGATTTCCAAAAGGTACAATTAATGCATTTGCAAAACACAATTGATGGACAGTTGTTGATTGTATCCAAAGCTTCAGACAAAGCAATACAGATACGTTGTATTGCAATACGTCAGCAGACACAAATCAGCAACAGGAGGCGTGGACTGCCATAGGGCAATTGTAGCTATTTCTGCCTTTATAGATACGTTGTAAACAGCAATATCTAAAATACTAATAGGTTCATGTATAGAAGTGTTAAACCTTGCATGTGCTGTTTATGTGTATAGAGACATATGTGCTGCTCAGCTTTGCTAATTCCACACCCATACCTGGGAGCTGAGTAGCCTGGATTTGCTTCTCCCTCAAGTCTCGGTTTCTTTGTAGCATTTAAATTAACCAGCACACTGTATTTTGAATAAGCTTCGCTTCAATAACTGGATTCTGTAAGGTAATAAGTGTAAACAAAGTGTGCACAGCAAGACCAGAAGAGCCCCATTACAATGTCACAATGGGAAACGTTTCATTTTAGAGCATAAAAATCCATCTTTCCCAAGATACGCTAACTTCCCTCTGTTCCGGGATCTGGAAAGATTCAGATGGCAGTAAACCCTTTTTGCATACCTAGTGTTTTCATCAATGCTGACAAAACCATCCAGTGTATATTTGTGCTATTTACTTTCACCAATAATGCTAACAGGCAAGTGGTAGAACGTGGTACAGTTTCAAAGACAAACAGAATCAGGCTATTTAGTCAAGAAAACAATAAGTAATTTCCAATCTAATAGTCAGTGATTAAAAAGGCAGTTTGCTACTGGTATTAACAGTGAGAAAATACTGGTGGACATTGTGTCAGGGGTCCTGAATGTATGGCTTGATTTTCACTGAGAAGCTGGCACTGCTGTCAGACTGCTGATAAATCAATGCGGTTGGCTGAATTGGTGCTTTTATCCCAGGTGTTCAGCTTTGTGGGGGTTGTACCTGGCCTGTTCCCGCTCATCTAGAACAAATAACATTGAAAGTAAATTTATTTATTTTGCTAAACTACTCTTGTCTGATGAAATAAAAGCTTGAAAGGATCTATTTACATTACAACGTTGTCATAGAATCTTGAAAGCATATTCCATAAAGGGTTAAGTTATTGCCAGAATCTAAGGGTGATTGGCAGTGATCACTTAATAATACCTATCACTTCAGGAGTCCAGCTTTTTATAAAAACAAATATATTTTGCCTCAAGGCAATCTAAGCAAAGCTGGAAAAGCATACGCATGCATTGATTTATTTAAGAGTTTGTTTCTCAGACTTAAAAGTGCCCTATCAAAAAGGCATAGTCATAAGACAGATCCATTGCCAAAATGCTGCTTGACTACGTAATGTGAAGTTCATTACAAGTGATGGAGATGGTCTCATTGAACCATACTCCAGAGCTGGTGACTCTGCTTGCCTGCTTACTTTTATGTGATGGTTTACAAGGAAGTAGAATTCTGTCCTTTGCTTTCAAAATATCTACTGTAGCTGCAACATAATACTGGCTGATTCCACCTCTCTTCACAGTGCATTAAGCTAGGTAACCACACACCTTTTTGTGCCCTGTTCTTTCAACAGAATGTGATGTAGAACCCTTTCACGTACAGTAGAAAAAAAAGGACAAATACTCACAATGTCGGAATTGAAGGGTTTTACATTGATGTTGCGAGTTGAGCTACTGGTGAGGGACCACACCTTGGTTTTGTGCTTAAAAGCAGCTCTAACCTTTGGGAGGAAAAAGTGGTATAAGACAAAAGACTTATTTTGGAAAAAGTTGTGTGTATTTTCTCAGGTGCTGGCTACAATTGCATCCCATTACCCTTCCCTCGTATTAATGTCACCAACAACTACATTATGTACTAAAAACAGCAGTCTGCTCCTACATTTTTATTTATATTTTAGTTATTTATTTTTCAAGTACTCACAGATTAAATACAAAACATTTTATAACCTCATTATGTCTCATTTCTCTGGCAGTATTTTCATGCTATCTGGGTTATCCCATCCTCCTTGATGTCCAAGCTATTACTATTCATCTTGTTTGAAAGAAAAAATATGTAAGCATAGTTATTTGTATTTGCAGTCCTTGTATGAAGGAGCACCTTTGGGCAGGCTCTCCCTGGTGCTCTTGCAGCCCTGATGGTACCCAGACACCTTGAAGATATAAGTCAGCTGCCAGCCTGCCCTTCTCTGTGCTGCTTGTGCATTTCTTGTCCTTGAGCACAGGGAACAGAGCTCTGTCTTTTACCCAGCTGCACAGAAATATCTGCAGATTTTGCTTTACAGTGGCTGAGTTTTACTTCTGTGGTAAGAAGGAAAGCATTCTCACAGTTTAGCTGAAGTATTTTAGAGATGCACAGCATACGGCAAAGCCAATAGGACCTGCTCTCCAAAAGTGCTTGTTCACATTACCTGTACGTGAATTATTTTTTGAGTATTCAAATCCTGAAATGTTACTGAATTTCATTTCTCATTAGTTTTCTGGAAAAATGCCCATGATTCAAACATTTATATTTGATATAAGAAGTGATTATTGACAGAAGGAAGAAGGCTTTTAAGTATGGGGCAAAATAGGACAGAGAAGTATTTTTTCTCCTTACTTTTAGCCTGCCTGCTTAACTTTAGTTGATTCCAATAAAGATAAAGAATTCCACAGTCAGTCTTGGCTCTATGAACTGACTGTAGAAAAAATCACGTCAGTGCTCTAAGACTGAATAGTTGGTAAATATTAATAAGCTATAATTGCTTACTGAAACATCTTCTTGGAAGAGCTGGAGTGCTTTTGATGCACAGGAACTAAACAAGCTATAGGGCAGAGCTACTCCATAGCATCCAGATGGAATAACTGTGGAAGAATCAAAGCTGTGTAAGTATTCCCTAGGCAGTGCCCACTGTGGGCATGCGAGAAATGGTTTTTGTAAGAAATTTTCATTATCAGCAATACATATTGCTGAGGATTTTCTGCTGTCTGCTGTTGGAAGAGAGGATGCTGTGAGCTGCGGGCCAAGCAGGGATGTCTCTGCGACATCAGCCCTGCCTTGGCTTTGTCCCAGCTGCTTTGAGACAGCCTTTGTGTGAAAAGATGCCTCTTGGTCCATTGTGAAAACCTCAGCTCCTAGCCAAGAAAAATACCTGGAATATGTTCTACACTGTTTAGTTTCCCATTAAGAACTGCATGAGCAGTCTCCTAAAGTATGTTTTGCTGAGATTAATGCTTATTTTCCTCTCTGGAAGTGCAGATGTAACAAAGCCAGAGGCTCCCAAGCAGGGACTGCCAGAGTGAGCCCTGCTGCCACCAGTGCAAACCCCTCCCTCAGAGCACAGCCCATGCCCTGCTCAGCCCCTGGGAATGTGTCATTTCTTTAGTCTAAAGATGCCTTCACCTATCCCTTGGAAACCTTTCTTTGTTAAGTAAAATAAATGCCAAACATGGGTCAAAGTGCTGCTAATCAGTAACAGCAGTCATACCGAATTTGCTAACACCATTTTGTAACGTACCTCTGAATTCAGAAGACAGTGAAACAGGAACATGAAAAACCCCTGAAAACAGAGAAAAGGGTCAAGGGTAAAGAATGGCTGTGAAGAATAACATACTGTAATGCATTTCTCACAGACTGTGTAACTATAAACACTGAAAACGGGATAAATTTTGCCCAGCTTTAAACTGGAGAAACTTGCAACATTAGGTTCCTATGCAGCTTGCCTAGATCTTTTCATGTCAAACACTGCCTCCTAAACTTAGGGGTTCTGCAGGAAAATATCTAGTAGAAAATAAGCCAGAATTCTTGTTGTGAGCTACATGAGAACATTTTGACTGTTCATTGGACTGAAAATGTAGAGGCTGAGGGAAATGCTTCGGAGAATTTCCCCAATGTTCTTTTATAGAGTTTGTTTTCTTTTTGATGCAAATTTAAGTTTTTCTAATCAGTCTGTCAAGAGCACTGTGTTGCCATCTTTCTGTGACCATAGCAGTGCAGTATTTGTTCCTGAGGTAGCAAAGGATTTATAAAAGTTAACATTTTCTTGTACTTTGTAATCATTATTTGGGAAAGAACTCACCTATAGTTTTATAGCTCTACTGGAAGCTGTGTTTAAAGCTAGGCAATGCTTGCGTTCTTTCCCAAACAGAACTCTTTTTCCAGATCAGAGTCTTAAGAAGTCACATGCTGCTTTCTGCAGCATGCAGAACAGATTCCTTTTTCTCCTTATGCAGCACTGTTCCCAGCAACTTCTGTTTGTTTTCAGTTATTCTTGGTAACGAAGCCTCAAACTGACGCAGAAATTTTGTTCTAGTAAATTTACAAGAAGAATCTTGCCTTTGCCTTTAAGAATCCTGCCCGTGATACCTAGTGCTAAAAGAGTAATCTGTTTCTCTAGCTCACTCTCTAATTTATTTAGCTATTGCTACTGGAAGCACTAAGGAATGGGATGAAAGTTCTCTTCATACAGAGATTAAACAATTGCCAGCACTGTGTGGTCAGCACACACTTAAAAGACACAGGAAGGAATAGAGAAAAATCCAATAAATGAAAGCATGTGAAAAGATTACTAATGATCCATTTATTGCATCTCAACAGCAGTTCAGTAGCCACAACCTTTCCAACCAGGTACTTACTTGTAGTGAATTGAAAACAGCAAACATATACTGAAATATTAACGTGTGGGCATTGACGGCCAGAATCCCGAAGATCCATGAGCTTCCCAGGATTGGTAAGAGAACTGCAACAGCTTTAGCTGTAAGTCTGAAAGAGAAAATAGTGAAGGAAAATGTGATGAGATAGTTAAATTTCAGGCCACGCACCAAGGAATTTATCAATTATTTCTTGGTAGAAAGGTAGTGTGCCTGTAACTCTCTTTGCCATAAAATTCCTTCAGTGGGCTGGTCTCTTAGTTACTCACTGCTCATCTATAAGAATGGGGATAATAGAAGCTTGATATCGCATGGGATAAATACAGATTGAGAGAGTCAGTGACTGAGGGTACCAGGGAAGGGATGGAGAGATTCTCCGATAACTACTGTAGTTGTACCTTCAGTTTTCAGTAATGTATAATCATCTCTTCAGTGAGGAACAGGAAGTGTAAGGGTCAAATGCAGAGGGCCAAATCTGAGAACAAGAGCAGTATCACATGGAAAAGAATAAAACCATTATGTAGTATATCCAAAGTACATTTGCTTACTAGCAAGACAACTTGGTATTGCTCTTCTGGAAAGTGACTTGGGATTTTTAATCACCACAAATGGAATGAAACACTATCTACCTCTGCCAAATGCAAATCCTGTAACACCACGGTATTATTCTGCTTCCTCTCTGCTTTGTCAGAGTTGATTCAGAGAAATATATGCCAAATTCTGAAATAACTTGTGTTTCTTGGAGGTGTCTCGTGATACATATTCACTCTGCTTAGCTTGGAGCATTTGGCAGATTTTCAGTAAAAGACGATATGACAGCTGAAAATGTAATAGCACTGAGAAAATGGTTCTGCCTTAATGAGCTGTGCCTAGGATGTTCGTTATAGTGGAAGATTAAAAGAAATTGAAGAAACTGTAGTATTCCAGAGAGCTATATGATCACAGAAAGCTTTCTGCAGCAGCTGAATTCTGAGGATCAAATTCTATATAATTTGGTTCTTGCATTTGTTTTCTGCTTTCACACAAACATCACAAATATTTCTCTCTACAACAGAATACTACTCACCAACTTCCAGAAAGGTCAGGCTCGACTAACGAAATTTAGTTCACTAAATGAGTGCTTATCCTACACAATTGTCTTCTCCCTATGAAGCCTTCAGAGCATTGTCTCTGATTGGTGCTAATGAATAGCACTAAAGTATTGTACTTTTTTGTCTGCATACACCCTGTAATATTGACTGCAGGAGTAGTGCAGTGATATCCCTATAGAATGTTTCTAGTGTATTCACAGAAACAGGAGAAGACAACGGGGTTATGCTATGGAAGTCCTTGCTAGAGGATGTTACCAGTGGTCCATCCACTTTAATGCAAGATGGCAGTCGTTCTGTTCTTAGTTTAATCCATCTGTTTTTAGATTAAGACAGTAAACACCTTAGTTATTGTTCTCATCAATTGAGCCAGTAAAGGCAGGTATGAGATAGAGCAGGGCCAAGTGACTCACAATGGAGTTGTTATTAAGTTGTCTCTCACTTTTTCCCAGGGAATGCCATACACCTCATTCACAGCACTGAGCAGCCCAAAAGCATTTGTGATGTCTGTCCACTCTGTAAGCTCTCAAAGCTCCCCACGGATCCCACAGGGCAAAACATGTTTGCTGTCAAAACACTACTAAGTAGACAGACTGGTGCTATTCTGCCTGTCAAGGATGAACAGATGTGCAAAGAACCTTTGCACACCCAGGCATCACATTTTCAGTGACAGCTATCAAAGGACAAACTCTTCCTCTGCAGCAACTGAGTACAGTGTTGGTGGCACAAAATAGAAAGCGCGGGGAAAGAAACTGTCCCTGCTTGCAAGGCAGATAGATCCAATCTCTGCTTACCACAGTGCTTATAAGCAGGTACTTAGCTCCTCTTGTAGCCCATAGGATTTAAGCATATTCTTACACTTAAGTATGTGTTTAAAGTATTTTGTGAATTTTGTCTATGGTACAATCAGAGATAAAGAAGGCAAAGGAGCAGTAAAGGGAGTACAGGAGAATCTAAAAGACTGTCCAAACTCATATAAGCTCAATTTCTCAGAAATTAGCAGATTTTTATTTATCTGAAAACCTATACAGAATAGAAAGTTGTTTCAGAGCGATTAATGTTGTAGATTTGTATATGTGCCATTTAGCTCCTCATACAAGCTAAAGTAGGGGTTTGGGATAGAAGTGCACAGAACTGCATAACAAGCAATCACTTGTAACAAACATAAGACAAATGAGATTGTTTCAATGCAATGAAGAAATCTTTTAATTAAATACTTAGATCCAAGACATCTTGTTCATTTCAGTGACCTGAGCACACACTTCATTATATCCTTTATTGAAATCTGTGCTGAAATACTGCATAGGCTTCAGTTTTATAGGGAAATCTGAGACAGGGAAGAATCAAAAATCTATTTTTTCCCTGTATTGATAAGTATCTCAGTGTCCTTGGTCATGACTGTTTCTGCATAATTTAATTTAATTCTGCAGAGTTTGTTCAGCCAGAATAATGAAAAAATACAATAAAGCCTGAATTCTCTTATTTAATTAAGATATGCATTTTAAAAGATACCATTTTGAAGCAACTAAGTGATAGAAGCTTGTTTTCATGAGTCAAGGATGCTTTCTTTTTCTCTGTTAAGATTTAAATTCATCACCTCAGCTGTGACAGAAGGCACATGCTCAACCAAGGAGCTGCCAGCAGACCAACTTCTGCAATAAATGCTGTGCACAAAGATCTGTGTAATCCTACACAGCCCTCGAATCCTCAGCAAGATGCATCTTCCCAGAACTCAGAGCAGATAGAAGGGGGAGAATGCATGAGCATAGAGGATAGGGGAGCTACATTCAGGCTTTGTGATGGTTTAGAAGTCCCCTGTAAGCCAGCAGGTGATCAGTATGCCCAGCACAGCTACATTTGTAAAATGCTCATCACTACAAATCACCTTTTTTCCCTCTTTCATTCTTAGACTCTCCATTTTTATAAAACTTGCAATTTAGAATATGATTTTCCCTGCTGTTTTATTACTAGAAATAAGTTTTCATTATCTCTTTTTGAGTTTTAGCATTACCAGCTTCATTCATTGTGGTCTGGGGGACAACAGAGTCAGGTTCTCAATGTCAGTGTTCTTAAAACCAATCCAACTGTTTGGATTTTCAAGAATTTTTAACATCACAAATGCCTTGAATATTTAAAAAAAAAAAAACAACAAAACACAAAACCCCACAAATATTGATTAAACTCCACTCACTTTTAAGCACAGAATTCAGCAGAAATGCATAGCTAAAATGAAAACAAAATGCAGGTATATGGGATTTTTCTTGCACATGTATGCATGTTTCATGACTATCCACTTAGAAATGCAGCAGGGGGTAAAATTCATTTAAGGCCATCTAACAGTTACTTCTGCCTGCATGTCACAATCTCACTAAGCCTTTTTTTATTTTCTTAACTGTTTACCTGCTCTGAATTTCTGTGTACACATTGTTAGTTCAAGGTATTTGTGAGCTTTACTCACCAAGCAAAGGAGTCAGCTCCGTTCTTCCCAGTCTTTCATTTTCTTCCACTTACCCCTCCCCTCCCCATCCTTATTTCATTTTGTCTTTGAACTTCAAAAAAAATAGAATAATAACTGTAAAATGCTGTGTCAAAATACCACTAAGGCAGCAAGGTTAAAAATGACTAAAAAAACCCTAAGAAATACAAAAGCTAATGTTCCAGTAGGATCATTAATTCCATCATACTGCACATACTTTTTTACTATTATTATTCCCTTTTTTCTCTGCTGGATGAATACGTCAGTAGATTAGCTCTACTATGCTAAGATAGAGAGCACAACCTAATACATGTTGTGTTTGGAGAAGGAATGCTGCATGGCTTCAACTGTGCAACATTTAGAACAAATTTTACTCCCATCATTCATCATTTGAGTTTTCTGCCATGTGAAATTGACAACATGAAGAACCAAGGCAGTGGGGCAGAGGCAGGTGTTACTTTGCAGATACTGCGGTCTGGTTCAAACAGGGCTCCATAAACCTTGCTAAAATCTTTCTTCGTCCTTGTGCCCTAAGTGCGTTGGAAAGCAGAACGGCCTTTTCTCTAAATCTCTCCTGCGTGCCCTTCTCATGTCTTGGATTTTGAAATTAAAAGCAACACAGCACCTTGTTTTTCACACCTACTTTTTAAAGTTCGGACACTGTTACTCTTCTGCACTCTAATAGTGTAATGTTCTGTGAGTTCGTCGTGTCTCTGCACCTGTGTACACTGGGTGATCAGCACTGGGATGAATCAATTAAGAACAAAGCAAAATTGGCAAAAAAGATTTATTTTATCCTATTGTTATTTCCTTTAGCCAGAGTGTTTTTAGGTATGCGCCTGTTATTACTTCATAATATAGAAAACTTCTGTTAAACACAAAAGAAACTTAAGTCTGATTAAATTTTTATATTTGGTGGATATGGAATAGCCCTTGAGATATCCTGTCTATCAATTCATGCTACTGCTAGTATGATTTCTCACTCTGACACTGTAATAACAGTGTCTGCAGCTGGACTCAGCAAGAGCTATTCTGGTGTGACTTGATTTCCTTACAATTTTCATGGCTGTTTATTGCAAAACAGAAGCATCACCAAACTGGTACAGCACAGTATCATCCCATCTGCAGTCCTGACCTGTGCACTGATCAGTTCTTAGATGAAAAGGAAGTCTTCTGAGTTGGATAATTATTGTAGCTGTATGGAAGTGCTGGTGTGCAGGTTTCAGCACCTTTGAGACATATTTTATTCACCTACATCACATAAAGTCATTGCACTATTAGTAAAGTTTCTGCAAATGTTTTTTCAAGAGCAGAGGTGGATCTCATAGTTTTACTGTATTTGCAATTGGTTTGGAACAGCTCTGCTCAATTGAGATTGCTCCCTTCCCCTTATTTAATCTCTGCCCTTTTCTGCTATTGCCCTGAGCACACTGTCGATATCTTATACCAATGCAGAATGACTACACTGACAGCTACAAGAAAGAAATTTCACTGCTTGCAGAAGGAAAATTTTATTGCTTCTGTGAAGGGGACCCCTAATTCACAAATCAATTTTATTGGCTGTATATGAAGAACTAATCCTTTTAAGACCCTGATATCCACTTTTCAATGACGATGCCTGCTGAAGTAAGAATTAAATTCAGATCCATAAACAACATTATATAATAGTGGAGGAAACACTGTCATAAAAGCAAAAAAACCTTCACAACAATTCATCAAAATTGTTACCCTGACAAATAGGCCTTTTAACTGAAATTTCCCTCTTGTTCTTAAACTCTTTGCTAGCCACTGTCAGCAGTATCCTTTATATAAAAAATAAATGACTCCGCTAGCCTATAACTAATATTTCAGACTAATACTGGAAAAGATTGAATTCAGCCTCAGTTTCCCATTTGCTACAGCTAGCCAGAGAAGATACAGCAAGTGAAAAGCATTGTAGAAAGATCTAAGCTGTAACAGCAGCTCCTCCTCTCCTGTTACACTCAATGTGCAACACGCAGACGTCTCACCGCTGACCCTCACAAGAAGGCAGTTGCCACCAAAGTAGTGGCGCTTCTTGTAAGTCTTCCCAAAAGGTAAAACTACCTCAGCATCCTATACATCTAGTAAATAAGAAAAGTTCCTCCTTTTGAGTCATCTGCCTGTAACCCTGGATTAACCACAAGGTTTAAGGCAGTCTTGTTCCCACTGCTCGCTCAGCAGCAGTTTTTGTGGATGGAGCCCTGGTTCTCTCCTATGCTCTGCTCTGCAGTCTTCTTAGACACTCATTTTGCTCTTCTCACTGGAGGTACTAGTTTGTTAGGACTTGTCCTTGTCCTTTGGTACCTGAGCCCTCTCCTTCAAACAGATCAAGAGAGTTAAGCTCTTGTGTTTCGTGGGTTGTGCCCCATTCACCGGCTAGGTTAGTAGATACAGCATTGGCTCAGAACATACTGGGTCTGGACTCAGATCACTCTTCCGACTGACACTGCAGCTCACTTTGTTCCTCAGATCATTTTGACTCCCTGCTTGCTGCTCATTCTCTCCTATTGAACCTGCTCTGCTTATACTGAATAATTAAACATTCACTGGGTCAGAGAGATTAGTTGTGAGGCACTCATTTGAGAGAGAAGTCCTGCCTAATCTTTGCTTTATTAATATTTCCTATTTTATATTAAATATTCAATGGAGCAGGATCTGAAATTCAAGTCTCCCTTCAAAGCCTCATGAAACCTGACAAAGCTACAGGCATGGCCAGAAATGGAGGTGCCTCAGGAACTTCAGTGCTGAGAAGGCAGTCCCGGGGGCTGGCAGCATTGACTTTTGGCTTCAGCACTAATCTAGGGATTTAGGAATCCATGCCTTGCTAAGGCCTCTTACAGATCAAATCCTAGGATCATGTCCTGATCCTAAAATTACAAAAGAAAAATAACACTTGCCAAAGAAGGTAACAAGCACTTAACTTAAACATGTCCTTCTCTTCAATTCAAGCCATTAAAATAATATAGGGAATTACAATGTAATACCCTTGCAAGCTGGATTTTCAGGGTTGAAGATTTGCCCAGGAGAACTGTGTTTGCAGAGGGATTTTTCCAGTTTATCTAGAATACACTTCCTTCAACATTTTTGACTGCTAAGTGTGCACTGCTGCTGAGACAGCATTCCCTGTTTCCTGGTCCCCAAATCCAATGTTAAAGCTAATTTCCACTGAATTGAGCCATCAAAGAAAATTATAACAAGTTATTCTCAAAGCAGAAGAGTGTTCCACATCCAGCTGAGGAGTATTGATAATTTGTTTTGGAAGAGGAGATGAAAATACTAGCTGCACCTTTGCACTGCAGGATACCCAGCAGTACATGCATCCATTCCCAAGAGACAGCCAAAAGCTCCTCTGTTCCTACTGAAGTCAGTGTTGTCTTTTAAAGGTGATTGGGAGCTTTAGCTAGTTAACAGCCTTCCTGCTTCAATCAAAACTCTGTATTTTTGTCCATGTGTCCTGCCCTTCCTGCTGTTAGTACTGAAGCATCCCTTGAACCTCAGGAAGAGCCCCAGTGTAACTGAGGATTTATTTTCCCCTTTATCCCATAATACATGAGATATGTATGGGAATCCCATATCATCTAATACAGCAAGAGCATAACAATTTCTGGTTAGTTGATGTGCAGAGTACCATCACACACTAGCAATTATACAATCCTGCTGCATACAATCATTTATATTGGCCATCAATGGTCTTTTTTTTTTTTTTCTCCCCAAAACTATGTAGAGTAAGGGGCTATTTATTGCAGCCATACATTAATTATTATTTTTTTTTATATAATAAAAATATGTCTGCTGAAAAAAGCTTTTTGGGGGACTCCAATGCTTTGCGACAGCAGAATTTCCCAGTGTATGTTATTGATGACCATGGCCAGAAGACAAAACAATCAAATTCTTAGAAACCTCTCAGCGGAAGATGAAAGCAATTTAACAGAAAAAGGAAGAGCAAGCCTTGACCCTTATCATAGTATAGATTTGTTAATGTCTCAAACACAAATTGTTCATTTCCTACTTCTTGCAGTGTTTGATTCTTCCTTAAAAGCTGAGTCTGGAATTATTTCAAAGGAAGAAAATGGAAACAAAAAACCAAGAAAATCTTACACGATTTCACTTTAGGAGTTCCTTAATAGCATCACAAAAGCACAATGACAGGGGAGTCTGGATGGATTAATTCGTTGTTTTAAAAAGAAAGCAATTTGTAACGTTGTAATGTGTTGGGTCATGCCATCATTAAAGGTAGGTTTGTCTCCAGAAGTGGAACAGACCTCTTACTTTCAGATTTTCACTGTACAGAGCAAGCACTCAAGAAAAGAGCAGCATTTTTTCTCATAGCTGGAAAGGAAAAATTATGCAGGAGGATTTGTTTATATCCACATGCTGCTAGCAACAAGCTAGTCCTGGGCTGAAAAAGGTCATGAAATTATTTCTGTTGGTAGAACAGATAAGCAAAAGATATCAAATAATTAATTGACAAAATATAGCCATAAAGTTAGTTATAGGAGCAATATATTAATAGGATAATCTTAACCTTGGCTGCTGCCGAGGCTCTGCATATGTGGAAACAGATGTTCCTTCAAACTCTCCCCTTCTAATGTGGACCTAGTGCCTAGCTCGACTTTGGACTCAGCCCAGGAGAAGGAATTTGTTACAACAGCTTATTCCCAGAAAACTCATTACCTGTCTCTTCCAAGGACAAGGCAATGGAAATATCCCAAAGGGCCAGATCCTGTCTGTGGGTGCCAGATGGACCAGGCTATGTGTCATCCACTTCTTTTCTCCAGCATTTGCACCTAATTATTTCTTCCACTATAGCCTTCATTGTCTTAGCCATTTTCAAAGCTCCCAGTAGAGGACTTCTTCCATCTCAGGACAGCTTTCTGCATAGCCTATCCCTAGGGATCTGCTCAGCGTGAGGAATTACATTAGTCTGGTACTCACTATTTTTAATTGGCTAAATCTCCACAAGTCATCTTGAAACAATATACTGAAATTAGCCTTATTGTGCTATTTACAGCCATCTGAATCTTTTTTATGTTTCTTATGTCATGCGGTGCAAATATTTGTTTTCTTAATGATAAAACAAGATGACAGACCAAGAGCTAATAAAGAGGGATTGTCAAACTACAGAAGTTATGAAAAGAACCTCATAATGTTCGCCTTTCCTCATATAACAGAGATTTGATGGTAGCATTCATATAACTTGAATTCTGATGTGAAGGGGGCACAGCTTGTTCTGAAGGCACATGCAGAGAAAAAGAAAGGGGGTATCAAAAATGTAGATCTGCTCAGAGAGTAAGAAAATATAGGCAGACAGACCTTTTGAAAATATCTGTGCAAAATAAAGGAAAAAGAAATGGAACAGTAGGGCAGCATGGCGTCTATTTTGGCTTGCTATCCGTGGGGATAATGCAAATGGAGCCTTTTTTTCCTAAAGAGTTCAAGAGTTGTCTAAAGGATTAGCGTGGAACCAGCTTGATTTAATTGATGATATTGTTAATGAAATGCAGAGTTTATAAAACTGTTGTTTTTAAAGATTTGTAAAACTGCAGACAGTGATGTAGTCCCATTGCAGATTTTTTTTCGTTGTGTCCCTCAATATCAAACCAGGAACAACATACAGTAAAAACATTAAGTTTCCTGCACATCATATTTGGATTTGGATATCATTCTTCAAGAAAAATATGGTTATTCTAGAGGCAAGCAACAAAAAAGATCATTGAGTTAGCAAGCGTGGTCTGCTGCAAACTTCCTAATAAGGGTCTGAGGCTTTCCAAAGACAAGTTTGCTTCAACAGGAAGAAACTGTTGCCCACATCCAGTAGAGGAAGACAGTTTGTCGTTTCTTAAGCTGCCCTTGTAGAACTGTCAAGCTTTTCAGGAGAATCCAATAGGAAAAAATTTCTGAACCAGCTACACCCTGAAGAGACTTAAATTTCTGTCACTGGAAGCTTTTAACAGATAGTGTTTTACGCTGTATTCAAGAGGATGAGAAGCAATGACACAGCCAGTTACCACGTTTCAGCTGAAAAGTGGCAACAAGCCCCACGGCTTGGTAGTTTTCTGTACCTGGGAATGCCCAGAAAGAGCAGCTTCATGGACCTGGAGTTTATTGGAAATGTGTGGATTGAGTAAATATTTCTGCTCTTAGTTTGGAGTCAGTGGGGCTTAATTTAGGATGACAGAATAACAGTCACATCAACCAATACGCAAACCTTCTGTAGAATAACAACATTCATCCCCCTGAAGATCTGAACTCTGAAAATGATCTCTTGACCTAAGCAGTCTCAGTGACCCTTAATTATGCACTGATATCAACAGAAAGATCATTCTTCTATTTCCATGGTAACGGGACCAGCGAACAGCAAAGCTATCAAGGTCAGGCATATAAACTGAGAAAGAAAAGTAATTTTCTGTAATGGTTCATACGAGCTTTAACTGCAGCACTGCCAAATAAATAGCCATATACTTGCTTGATCGTCTGTCTCAAATGTACGTAAGGGGGGAAAAAAGAATTGCCAGATTACAACTACAATCACACTGCCTTGCTGCCTGGTTTCTAAAACTGCTTGCTAGTGACTGTTGCTTCAGAGGATAACAAAACTGCAGAAAAGCATTTAGCTGTGCAGTGCTGTAATGTGAAGAACTCAATTTCTTATTAAGCTGGTTTTAAAGAAATGAGGCAACATATGGTTTTTATTGTGTTTATCAAAGTTAATGTCATAGCTGATGCTGTATTACTTACAAAAAGCCCAGCAAGAGGTCATAAAAATTCCTCCAAAATATTTTCCAGCTTGCTGAAATAAAAACGTTTTACTTACGGGTTTGATTCCCACCTTCTCTAAAGGCCTACCTGCAAATGGAAAAACCAGAACAACCTACGGACTTTCCTACTAACCTTCTTTCCAAAACGCCTGTAACACATCTATAGGTGATGGCACTGCATTACGTAAACGAAGACGGTATCTAAAAGCTTGAAAGGACTTCTGATTCTAAAATGGGGCATTTTCTTTGTTGCAATTACCCATGTTTTGCATTTATTTTCTTTATTTTGTGAATGCATTGTCGGGAAAATATGTAAATCACACTTAGCTAAGAGCTGTGTCACACTGGGTAGTGATTTACATGGCTGCTCAGAGCTCTGCAAAAGGTGCATGTTTAAATAAGCGTTCACTTTATGCGATGGTATAACTATAATATTTGTCTTATTATTCTGCATAAAGCTGACAAAGAATTCTAGGATTATAAATTAGGCCAAGGACATAAAAGCAACGGCAGTTCAAGCAAGCTCTTGCAGTTATTGCTGTTCACAGTGAGTTGTACCATTTCATGATGAATGACCAGCATTTAACTGTTACTCTGGTACCGGGCATAAAGCTATGACTAATACACCATCCTCCTCCTACTGAGACATTTATGGCTTAAATCAGGTATTAAAAGATTGAAATCTAAAAGAAATTAAGGCATTTTTAAAACAAAAGAATGTGCACTCCAAAGCACTTTTTCACTGCAGATCTTCAGAAGTTGACATTTTCTGCTGTTTTAAATCTAATAAGCATTGGGGCTGAAATCTGCAGTGGTACAAAGAATAGTTAAGCCCCACTGAAGTCATCTGAGGCTCATGATGTCTCTTCAGAGACATGAAAAGTACAAAGCAGAACACTGGAAAAAAAGACAGAAAGAAGAGGAGAGTGAAGGAAAGAGAGAGACTGAGAGGCAGCAGACAGTGATTTGTCATTAAGGTCACACAACAAGTCCCCAACAGGCCTTGGTGTGCAAGGCAGTGCCCCACAAACCATGCTGTTTGTAAATGGGGACACTGGGGAAAAAAACAACAAAACTCTTCTCTCAAAAATGAGCAGTTTTTCAAGTAGGCTCCTGGAGCAGACTTATAGATATCAGTGTTACATGAAGCAGTTAGTGTTGGGCACTTATGAAATCCCAATCTTACAAAGAAAAACCTATTGCTATCTCTGAGGCCCAGACATTAGGGACATGAGCAGTGTGAATTTTAGCTAAGCTGTCAGTAGTTCATGTGATTGTTTGTCACTGTTAATGTGTCTTTACTACCCCTCCTAATAAAGAAGAAATTAGCACATGGAGTTCAGAGTTCCTTTGGAGCCCATAATCAACAGGCCCTGCTCACTCTTGAGCAGTAAATCCTATTTAAGGAGAAAAGACAGAAGAAAACCAGCTCCCATAAAGGATGATCTTGGCTCAGAAAAAGGCAAGCAAGAAAAAATAAGCTGTGAAAGGATTCACAGTGTCATCTTGTCCAGTTCAGCCACAAGACAGAGTCATTTGTCATTCCTGGCATCAGGATTAGCTGTGACAGACTTTCGTGCAACCACTTCTGGAAGCTGTTCAAAGACAAACTCAGCAGCTCTTCAGGTGATCAGCTCCATTGCTTTGATACTCTCCTTCCACTATTGGAAGTTTGAAGATACTTGATTTTTTCATCAGTTTAGGATTCTTTCTATTTGTCCCTTTCCGCTATTCTGTGCCCTTGAAAAGCGCCTCCTTCTTATAGCAGTGTTTTACATACATGCAAACTTTTACCACTCCTCCTGAAATGTGCCTAAGATGAGCTTGAGCTATCATATGGCCTGGAGCCTTTTTTCAGTGCTTCAATTCTCAACATCTGTACTAAAGGAAGCACTACCATTACTGTCATTATGGTTACTAGAAGATTAGCACTTCCCATTAATACTCTTATTGCCAGCATTTAAACCCTTGTATTTTTAGTCTAAAACACTGAGTCTAATAAGAAGATACCCAAACTGCATTTGTATTTGTCATATTCAATGAGCCAAAAATTTAATTTTGTTGAAGACATTATCATTGGCAGTAGCATGTCAGCTCACTAATTGTCATTGCTTAATACATCCCTTTTAATTATTTCCTTTATTGCCAGTCACTCTCCTCCTTCCAAGAGTTTCTGTGAGGTACATTGCTCATCCTGTTTGAAGCCATGTACAATGAACATGATTTCTTACAGTTAGAAATTGTTAAGAAAGAACTGCTGCGGGCAGATTCAACTTGCCAAACTGTTCTTTTTTACTGATGGCTCTCCCTCAGCAAACAGAAAAAGCTCATTTCTCTTTTGACAGAGCAAAGAGAAGCAGAGCTCTGTGTCTCTTAGGGATGCAGCTGCTGTGTGTCAGCAACGCACAGAAAGAATTTTCTAGTGCTATGGGTCTTGAATCCCCGCAGACTTTTAGAAGAGTTTGACAAGATTGTGACTTGTTTCTCATCCTTGAAGTGAGAGGGGAGAAAAAGAAATTCTCTAATGGTATTGCAAAGGGGTAGAATTGAGTTATGTAGAGAGGTTATGGTATCTTTTTTGTTAGGAGAGCTCTCATGAGAGCTTCAAGTCATGTGTTGTGATTGACAAGTGCATTCTCCAAAAATGAACAGCTGGAAATAATCCTTAGAAAGAGAAGTCTTTGCACTGCAAATGACATGAAACAGACACTGAGTTGCAAGAGGAAAGTGCAACTGATACACAGTTCCTTGCAGAATAAAGCCTCACATTAAAAGCAGCTCTGACTTGGAAGAGTGCTACCTGAGACAAAAGGCGACTGGGCTGAAAGGCAGGCAGGATTTCTATAAACAATGTAAAATCGTGATGTGAAGTTGTGGCATGGAATGGATCACTGATTAAAAGGGTGAGCAATTTGCCACAGCACATTCAGTGTGTTGGGGAATATAATAGATGGCTTTGCAAAGTGCTTCGGAACGGTCAATTACATGTTTAAACTCTACAGATGTCTGCAGCATCATGAGCTGCTGGCGGGCAGCCCTCATGTATTTGTATCTGTCAAAGGGAAAATTTTTCTGTACGGCTTATTTCCCCCCAGATAACTAAAGGAAGGAATAGACTTGCAGTAAACCTATGTACCCTGTTTTCAGGTACACCCAAGATGGTTTGAGCTACCTTTGAAAATGCAGAAGGAGTTGACACAACAGCTTGACTTGCTTACCCTGTTGAACTTTTCTTGAAGCCCTGTCTTGCTACTGCCATTCATTCCAATATTCAGTCATTAATTTAACTAAACAGAAAAAGTGCAACCCCTTCCTTCAGTAGAGAACTAAGAGACTGTTTCATATTTCACTGAATGAAGATAAAGTTTTGAGGGATGAAGGAAAAGAGTAAAGTGATCAAAAAATGGACTAAAAAGCAAAGAAATATTTCTAATTATGTTGTAATTGTTTTCTCTGTGAATGACTACAGTAGCTATAACATCAGGTTCACTGGATTCTGAACTGTACACCTGATAGAGAAATTATATATTTTGCCATTTTTTGGGCCATTTCAGACCAAGCAATGAAATAGTATATGATAAGAGCTGGACTTGGCAATTGATAGAAGAAAAAGTTAATGGAATTCTCTCTCTTCTGGTCAGTACAGTGCAAAAGTGAAGTAGCTGTGGAAGCTCAGAGATATGGTTTAGAGTGATATCTTTATTTCTAGATTAAAACTACTTTTACTGCAACAGAGATGTGTTTGCGTTCTCCCTCTTCTACAATCCCTATTAAATTTACTGCAGATCTAAGGTCTATGAAATTGCATTATAACCCCTGTAATCCAGGAGACAGGTAACTCCAATAATCAAACGTTCTACCTGTGACAGACTTAATCAAGGAAGAGTTCTTCTCTTGAAGTATATTACATTTTATTACAAATGTGCACATTTTTAAAGCACTGTCACGTTAGACAACTTTTCTCACTATAACAGAGAAGTAAATTCCCAAGTAAACACAGCACCGAGGCTTGGAAGGGTCAGAGCAGCCATTAAAAAAAAAAAAAACCTGTTTTATTCCTAGCCAGAATAAATGTATGCACTAAGAGAGGAATTAAGATTTTATATGGAGCAGGAATAAGTTAAAAAAAACTAAGCATTCAAATGGACCATAAATCAAAAAAAGTAATAATTTGCTTCTTCAAGCACGTGAGCAATTCCATTAAACTAATCTGATTTAATTGCATTTAGCTCAGAGAGAGACTACTTATATGCTTAAACACAAACATATAATTAATTATTTCCCTAAATGAAAGTCCAGTCAAGAAGAATGGATAATGCAAACAAATGTGAATATGCAGTTAAATTTTTCAAAGTACTTGATTCAGTATTCTATATAGTAAAACATTCAAATTAACCTTTTTGTGGGAAATCTGTTCCCTGGCTGCAAAACATTCTCATAATGCAACATCCAAACACAACATTATTTTACTGAGAGTCAATAGCTCATCAGCTGGCAAAAAGCTCGAAAACAATCCATCGCATCTAAGTGAAAAAGCTCAGACAAGTTTGTGTTCAGCACGCTTCAGAAAGAATACAAAAAGCATAATCTTCAGTGAATTCAAATAAGAAATAGGAACTCTTAATAATTCCTTGCTCACCTCTCACCACCAAACTTTTTTGCAGTATTAGTGAGGTGATAAATAAGCGACCACTCACACATACACACATTCTAATTACACAGTGACCAAATATCTCCTGCCAGACTGTCACGGGAGTCTGTCATGCATTAACTAGTGTCCCTGACCATACGCTGTTTAATTAATTGAATTAATTTTTCCTTAGATTATTGTGTGTGTTTTTTTTTTAATTATGTATCATAGACTTTAATCCTTTATAATTTTTCAATTTATATTTTTATGTTAGAGTTATTATTATTTTCTTTTAAAAAATAACAACATAGAAACACGTCCATATCTGCCTGTATCTCCAAAAATAGGGGAAAATAATCAGCAAAATTCTGTCTGATATCTTCATTCTGACAAGCAACATCAGAACCTGAAAAGGTCAATCAGCCCATAATGTACAGCACTTCATTCTGGGCGGAATGCAAATTGGGAGGATTATGAATTAATTAATTTTATGATATAAAAGAAATTTTGTTAACACTTTCCTTTTCTGCTTTGGCTTTTAAACATGAAGTTTGATGGAATCTGCCTTCAGAGCTGAGCAGTGGCTCATCCTGATGCAAATTCTGTGGTCATATTTGAGTCAGCATTTGTACCTGTTGCTACACAGAAAATCAGGAACAATTACTCTAAATAATTACATCAGTTTATTGATGTCTGTTGCCAAGAGAAACAAGTCCTTGTTCATAATATCCAATTGCATTGCCAAGCAACTTAATCTTTAGGGAAACTAAATACACTCCAGCACTAACACTTCTCTTACAATAAATGTCTTCTCTAATTGATATCATCGTGGCTCATAACTTCATCTTTTTTCTGACAATTTCCTAAAGTAATCTCTGCTCAGTCATGGCCTGATGACCTCGAAGTTTGAGTTATGACACTGGACTTGTTGGTGCTCAGGGGGTATTTGTGTTGGAGCCAGGTAACCTGGGTTTCCTTCAGATTCACTGAGGAGAAAGCAGAACCTTTACGGCAAGTGTGTCAAGCAGACGAGGACTGCAGGGCAGAAACACACATTTCTGCAGTGATCGGGGAGTGCAGGTGGGTAGAGGTTTCTGCTTTGAGGTGCTCTTCCACTCGGGCTGCCAGCTGAAATGGAAGCCAGAGCTCTTCAGTGTGATAGAACTCTTTCTTTGGCCAGAAAGCCTGGTGAGAGACAAGCCCGATGATGGGCCAGCTCTGTAAACATGCAGGCTGAGGTTTTCAAACCTGAATGCCTGCAACTGCTGTTTGTTTGAACTCAGCACCAGCTGTAAGGGTGAGGTCTGTTAGGTGCTTACAGCAGATGTAAATATTGGCCTGAGTTGCCAAGGAGAAACAGCCAACACCTCTCTTAACACTCCTATCACAGCACTTTAGATGCCCTTTAACCAGTTTTGCAATGCATTTTTGGTTCATTACCACTTGTAACCTTCAAAGCCCCCACTGTATCATCTAAATTGTTGCAGACAGAAACTTAATGTTTCTTATTGTGCTTTCCATTTAAATTTCATTCCAGCTTGAAAAGAATGCATTGAAATCTCTCTTTCCCTTTCAAGTTTATTGGATTGAGCAGATCTCATTTTCTTTATTTTGTCTTTTGCTTTACAAAACAGTGAATGCAGCCCCAAAAACCCCCTTCCTCCCTATGAAACACTTAGCTACAGCAAAGACCTAACACAGCATGACAAATTACATTCCTGTCTCACCAAAATCATGTTATGCCATGTTAATTCAGATGTTTCCAAGAAAAGCTTGATAAATTCTTTCTAACATATTCCATTTTCCCCCATAGCTAATGTCAAATGAATGGCCTTACCCAGATGGGTGCCTGACAGGCCCTTTGTTTAAGGCTTGTGATGCACAATGCAGTTTGTGATCTTCACTGATTTCTCCCTAAGCCAATTGCACTTGTTGATTCAAAAACCACCTTGTGGTTCTTGCTGACAGCAACTGCAGGGTTATTGCGTTTTTCTGTTATCTCTGTGTGTCACTGATTCATTTTGCTGTGCTTATCCACTCTCATTTGTTAACAGTCTCTAATCAACATCTATGATTCTTCAGTGGTTGCAGGCATTTTCATTTCACTGCAAAAAACATTTCCCAACCAGCTGTCAGAACAGAGCCCACTCTTGTTTTGTTCTCTTCCTTTTTGGAAAACAGTACTGTGGACAGGATGATTTCACACCAGACACAAACTCTTCTCACCTGTATAAGGAGTACTGATGACAAGAAAATAAATCTAGTGCTACAAAGACCTTCTTTTTCTTTTCTTTTTTTCCAGCAGATACACCAGTTACTTTTTCCATGGCATCCGCTGTACAAGAAATTCTAATTCAGCCTGCCTGACTGCTATGACGAATCAGGTTGTTAACAATCTCTAACATCTGATCTGCACAGCTATTTATGCTGTTCTCCTTTCAAGTTTCTGAGGAGCCATTTCTGTAATGGTATCTACAGAATAAGAGCTATTCTGTATGTTCCATCTACCTTTCGATATATCTTATTTTTTCAATTTATTTCTATGAAGAAAAGCTTATTCGTGATAGTTGTCACATACACCTTCTCGTTAGTTATTAGGTCAAAGCCTAAAACTGTACTTTAAAAATACTTGACACAAAGAGCATCATCTTAAGGTGCACAGACCTTCACATTTTCAGTACAGAGCTCATTCACAATCTGTATCTGTTAATATTTAAGCTAGCCAAGTGTAAATGCATTTTGTCTTACTTCTAGAACAACTGTCCATAAACATTTTTCTTATTTATCCATACTTAGCTTTATATAAATATATATATATTTAGAGAGAGAGGGAGAAAAAGAGAGAGAGTGGTGTGCAGGGTACAGTGTGTATTAAATTGAGTCTGCATTAAAATATAAGTAAGGAAACACCTAAGTTCATAGAGCTATCTGTGTAGCACCTATTTGTGGATGTTCTCTTGTTTTCATAATTCTGACAATGGATACAAATTGTCACTGACAATACAAAGTTATTTGCTTCCCAGAGTTCTGTATTTCCTTTGTATTTCTGAAGGTCACAGGGACTCATCCAAATCTGAAACAGTTATTTTAATTCCCAGTTTTTTCATTTTACTACAGTGTAATTATTGTATAGATTTTTGTGTAGACTTATTTACTGTTTTTCTTCTCCTGTGGGTAAGTTACAATAAGTAAACTAACTTCTATCAGGTATCTGTCACCAATATTGTAAACTGAATGGCCTTTTAAAAATTACATAAGTAACTCAAGCATATAAATGATTCCTTATGACACCAATTCAGATCAGTGGCACCACACCTTATCACACAATAGCCTGTGACTCAGAAACATTAAGAACAAACCATCAACACATTCTTCCTCTGCCCAAGCTATAAACTGCTTGAGATATATACAGTGTATTTTGTGTTTGGACTAAAATGTCTTTAGGAGATAAAACACAAAATGTAACATTCAGCATCTTACTTTAAATTCAATATATTAAGTTGTCCTCTTACTTAACCACATATAATCCTACAGACTTTAGACATCAGAATTTATCCTTACATACTCAGATGCAGCAATGTATCTACCTTAAATTTCCCCTCTAGCCTCAATAGCACAGTATTTAAAAGATGATACACTCAGAGAAGTCACAATCCCTGGGGGCTCAAAGCACCTTGATATAAAAACACAGTTGAGTTTAAGAACACATTTAAATCCAGTGTAAGTCTGCTTTGCAGTATCAAGAGAGTATTAAAAATAAGCATATGCCTCAATATTTTGCTAAACTGGGGATAGAAACAAGTTTATCCTTTGAAAGAATGGAATAGTTGCAATACCCAAGTACAGATTAATCATACTCTGAGAGATTAATCTTTAAAAATAGCTGTAAGAGGAAAGTCTCCATTAACAAAAAAGGAAAATAATGAATCAGCAAATGCTGGAGACTGTAATAAGCAGGAAAACAGCTTAGCTCATGCCAAACTAAAGGCTTCATCCCATGCTGCATTTGGCTTTCATAAAATATAGGTTAATTGGCTGCATTCAAGCAAATAATATGCTGCCTTTATCATTATTTTGCTTTTTATTAAAAAGGAATGATATCAGTGTTCTAGGAAAAGACCATTATACATGTCTCTAGGCTGTGACATGGGAGATTACTAACTTGTTATAGCAGAATTCAAATATGAGAGACTATACTATATGAGAAACTTACTTGAAGGCATTGGCATCCCCATGGACCTTATAGTTATCTGCACTGATTCTTGAGATAACTCTTGTAACAGCAATGAGAATACCAATATTGACCTGAAGAAGAAGAAACAAAACTTGATCAGGAAATTGAGAACTGACTGTGTCAGAGGTACAGAGCGCCCTAAGAATTTACCATGCAAACACAGCAGAAAATAGGAGCTTTACCTGCTGCTTTTATTTGGTGAAAGAGAGAGGTTTTCAGTTTTGGACTGGTATAGTTTGACGTTTGTCAATGGATTTCCCTCTCCCCAACATGGGCACTTGTGGCAGCTTGCGGTTTTTTTCTATCTTCAGAAACAGCTTTCTTCTTTCAGATAAGGCCAGATTGACACACTGATTCACAGCTAAACTGTTCAGGATCCTTACTCTACAATTAAATACTCTGCTAACGTACCACCAGGTGACAAATTAGACAAGAACTTCAGTGAACAGGAGTCTGTCTGTGTCTGTGTGCTCTTCGGTTTTGTCCTTTCATATGCACAGGCTTCAGAAAACACCTTTCTCACTAGACTTCACAATGTATAATTCTTGTTTCTTACCAAAGTCTGCTTGCAGCTTAAGCATGAGATTATTTTAAACAAGCAATGAGAAAAATATGTTAAGCCTGAACTCTGCTCTTCAGAAACCCTACATGTTTTGATGTCAGGGATGAAAAGAATTCCCACCAGAAACCTAGGAATTCTTGAAACACTTAACACTGAAAAGGTGCAACAAAGGGAAGTTTGCTCAGGAGTCACAGGTGAAGAAAGAAAGAAATCTTCATCATTTTAAGGAGAAGTGGCAAAGACTGTCTTGTTTTGCAGAGACCTTAGGTCTAAAGAAAAAAGAAAAGGAGAGAGAGACTGTGAAGGTGAAAGACACGTCCCCTCTTTCTGTCCAAAGTTAGACATCAGCTACAAAGCTGGTATTTAGCAGCAAGAAAAAGGAAGCTCTCTTAAACTAACATATAAAAAGAATTCATTATAGTACTACCGCTCAGTTAAAACTAAACCATCATAATACATTTTAAAATAAATCTTCTAATTTGGGTAGCAAGGGGGTGAGTTAAAAATGATTAAGTTTGGTGATAATTGTTTTTGTGTCATTTTTCAAATTTCATGACCACTTCTCGTAGGTTTCTAAGGGCAGATTATCACCTAGTGTAAAGTGTAAGGATAGATGTGGTAGTTCGTTTCTGCCATGGCTTTTTAGCCCATCCATAGAATTCCCTGTAGAACAAAACTGCTTTTCAATTACAAGTATATTCGTTGTTCAATCGGTTTTACAGAGATTAATAAGAAGTGAAATTGAATGCTCTTGTGATCATTTTCCCTATTCCCACCAAATCATATATTGAAAATATTTTTAGCATCACTTTGAGGCAGTAACAAGCATTTCTGAGAAAGCCATTTATATGCTAAATATGCATGTTGACTGAAGCAGCAAATGATGAATATGAACAAGTTGCTCTTTCTCTTCTTTCTCTCCTCTTCCAAACTCTCCAGTTTTCTGCCGCATGTCCACCAAGCAATGCTCTGCAGCTCTTCATGGGAATTTCACAGAAATTCTGTATCCTTTACTTCTTCCCCAGCAAATTATTTTTCACCAGCCCTGTTTGGTCTTTTATCCAAAGCATCAGTCTCCTCATCTGACACCTCCTTGCAGATGTCTCATTGACAGCTCAAGTTCAACTGCT
This sequence comes from Phasianus colchicus, assembly GCF_987193195.1. Taxonomy (NCBI): domain Eukaryota; kingdom Metazoa; phylum Chordata; class Aves; order Galliformes; family Phasianidae; genus Phasianus; species Phasianus colchicus. The sequence continues at coordinate 10,343,741 of NC_143453.1, read as the reverse complement.
TTGAACCCTTTTTCCAGTGACTGCAAACAGCACTCCTGCCGAGCTCACTAGCACTTAACCCCAGCCCTTATTTCCATTCCTAATTCTTGTTAGACAAATTGTCCTAGATTTTACCTTCTGCACAGCAGCTTCTAAAAATATGCAGATTGTGCATAAGTATTTAAAAAAACTGAAAAAATAAATTCCAGTGAAGTCAAGATGAAAGGATGAAACCTCATTCCTTATACTCTGAGTTTCCTACATCTCACCAAAGTCAACAAGAGCTATAAGCAGCAACAAAGGGATACTCAGATTCTTGCAGACTTTCACTCAAACTGGACAGGAACCCTAGGAAGTGGTTATCAAAACCACTTTCCACAAGCAAGATGGTCTCCAAGGGGACAGAAAGTAGATGGTTTGCTAAAGCACAAACAGCTTAGCATTTCCAGGTTCATTTTAATTTCTTATGTAAAAATAAATGAAAATGGAAATGAATTTCGTTTACATTTTGGCTCATATAAAGCTGAAATTTAAGAAGACTTTGAGCTCCTCCTCTTGTGCAGTCAGTGTAATCATATCCCTTCCAGGGTGCTTGCGTTAATTATTTACAAGATGTGAAGGAAGCCCTGTGATCTGGCTGCTGATAAAAATAAGGTACTTGTAAAATTAACAACCAACCCTTATACTCAAGTCCCAAAGTTCTATGTTTAAATTTCCTAAACCACTTGAAAACTTCTGTTTAGATATTTTGAGAAATTAAAGTAATCTCACTCAGTCGAAATAAACAGGCTAACTATGAATGTCTTCTTTTGTTAATGTTTCAGTAAGCAAAGCATGGAGGTATTTCCACTGTCTTTAAATGAGAAACCAAAACCAAAATACAGCCACTGAACTGTTCCTCCCAGGGATTTTTTTGCCATTTGAAATAAATGCTTAACTAATAACTTTAATAGCAGAACGATTAGTTGATGAAGCACTCTTTATGTTTTAGCATATATCAGACTGTTCAAAGTAGAAGAACAAACATTTAGATAAGAAAACTGTACATAAGCTCCTATTTCTTACTTTTCTGAAAAGCCAGACTGCCTGCCAGTTGCAGTTATTTTGCCTTAAAAGTACACAAGAACATGGAACTGACTACACTCTACTTTTCAAGTACAGCTAATAACAATAGCACGTTTCCTAACTCACAGGACTCCTTTCAAGGCAGCTGGTCTGGCCTCAGAAACTCACAACTCTGTGAAATCAGCAGGAGCTGCCAGTTCCCATTATGGCAGGCTTGATCCAGAGCCCACCAGAGCCCATGGAAAGGTTCCAAGGGCATCAGGGAGCTCTGGCTCACTCTGGTGACAAGTGAATAACCTCACCTCACTGAAAACTGTCAGATCAGCAGAGAGTTAAACGAGTAAAAAGAACTATTTCAGTGTGAATATTTCTTGCCAAAATTTCTTTGGGTCAGATTTTTGGACATGGAAAAACACAAAGTGCATGAGCCAAACTATCAGCAGTTCTAACACCTGATGCCTTTTCTCAGCTGTCCCAGTGGGATTTCTTGAGGTTCTCACGGAAGAGCAGAATGAATGCAGCAAACAATGCGGTGAGATGACAGCAGTGATGAAATGGATCTTCAGTACTTCCTCTCACTTTTTCTTCAGGTTTTCACTCAGATTCCTTCCAGGTCTCATGAGATTTTTGTTGTTTCTTTAGTGCAGTGCAGAAATCCCATGAGTAAAACCTTCTGATGTGGTATGTTACATCCTGGCCAAGAAAAGGCTTGGCAGCACAGAGGAAATAAAATTTTTAAAAATGGATTAAACATATTGCCTTAATTAAATCTATTGACCAGCTTTCCTCTGAAACCATGAACTATTTTAAGCTCCACTTCAGTTTTGGACAGTGTTACAGGGAATTAGAACTGTTTCTTCAGGTCTGAGATTTAACATATTCTCTGACAGCACAAGTTACTCTAATCTCTGCCATGGCATCATTAGTAGCACTGCAAGCTGTTGGAATTGCAGCCCGTTGCCAGGTCACATCAGAAATCAGGGAGTATGATGCATTTCCATACACAGAGATGTTCAAAACAAAACAAAAAGGGGAATGATTTTGGAAAGCCTCATGTCACACCTACCAATGCTGGTCCGATGTCCCAGACCAAATACAGGCCAGAGACTACTTCAAGTTGTTTTAGATTTCTTGTACATAACTTTCAGTTTTAATTTCTTACAATCTGTCCCCATTGTTCTAAAAATCATTTCATGTTTTTCTGTTGGTTAACTGAGAGGAAATTTAATTTTAAAATAATGAATAAATTCAATTTTAAAATATTAAATTGACTTATAACTGAGTGCTAACAAGAAAAAGAGTAGCTTTGCTGCTGTGAACTGTTTGTTTGTGCTCTGTTTCACCACAGCACTTAAGTATGTACTTGATTTCAATAACTGAAGAAATCCTACTGTTTCAGCACCTTTAAACATCATCACTCCAGTTCTGCCACTTTTTCCCATGACAAATGGTGTCTAATGAAGGGCACAAATTGCCACTCTTAAATCAGTGGGCCCATCTACAGAGTGAGATACAATTCAACATACAAAAATGAGCTCAATTCTGCACTGGTACGTAAAGGAATGAACAAAGGAAGACCATGAGGCTAACAGAGCTTACTAAAGCATGTTTGAGCAGCAGGTGTAAAAGGAGGAAATCTTCAATATGCTTAACACTCATAAACAAGTACTAGTTGAAGACAGCAGTGGCAGTCTCAGCCTGAGATTCAAGTTTCATGGTGTCCTGTCTGAAGACACTGGTTACAAAACTAACATCCCTACGGCACAGAATTATGTTAGCACTATGCTACTGAAAATCATTTAAGTCCATAAAAATGCTGTTTATTAGAAAGACTTGTGAAAAATCATCAGGCAAGTAACTGCTTCCAGAGAAAACAATAGAAGGAACTTGCAACCACAACCCAATCTTCCCCCAGCAATGGATGGTTCACTGTAGCACACCCACTGCTCTGCATACACAGATGCTTTCAGTAGAATTTCCTTAATTCTGACATATCTATGGAAACACACCAAGGTAGCAGATGGTTGATAACAAACAAAGCCTTCTGCCAGAAGCTCTTCCTGTCTTGTTCCCAAAATTCAGGTGCTTCGTCAAGTTTTGTTTGTTTGTTTTGTTGTTGGTGTTTTTTGGCTTTGAAGGCATATTTTCCCAGGCATTCAACGTTGGCTGAGGTTAGGCTGGCTTTCAAATTAATTGCAACAGTTCTCATGGAAGTTGCCTTACAAGGATGGTATTGAGGTTTGGTGTTGTGGTTGGGGGCAGGAGAATCTGAATTGGATCCTTAAACCTTAAGGTGCAGGTAGAATTCCAAAGACCTACACATGGAAGGCACTATTTCTTTCTGCATATTACTCAACTTTGGGTATGGGAATCCATTTAGAGCTGGGAGGATCTGCAAATTACTCCCCAGAAAAGTATGTGTGAGTATATTTTTCCCAGTCACACTCCTACCACATCATTCTGTTTTAAGGCTCCATGCTGTCTGTATTGACTGCGAGGCTGCAGCAGGACAAAAGCAGACTGGGTCTGCCTATTCTCCAGCAAATGGGAGCTGAAAGGAGCAGGCCCCCTGTTTTCTTCACAGCATAATCCTTTTTCTTGGCAGAGATAAATTGGGGATGAAAGTAGTCAAAAACAGCTTTTTGAGGCATATTTTCAGAGCTAAACACTAATTCACACAACTAGTGGCTAATTTTCTCTTTAAAGAGCAGAGGCACACATGCACACACAAAATAGTGTTTAGCCTTGTTATTTCCCTATAGGCACTAACGTATTTTTCATCCAGCATATTCAATGCCCAGAGAGAATAATTTGTCAGCCAGCTTGCTGCTATTTTGCACAGAGAGACTGGGTTTAGACTATTTAACAAATTGCTCTACGTGAATCAAGCTTGTGAACTCATTCTTTCTCTTTTGCAAAACATTTGCATTCCTACAAGAATATAACTTGGGCTGCACAAATATTATATATCATAAGTGATAGCCAGATAGTTAAGCCTTCACGTTCATTGGCAAGCAGCTTTGAATGCAAATTATTGAAGGCTGTGCTCACTCAGGTGAGTAAGTGCTTCACTATCTAGCATGTTTTGATTAATATCATCTTTGGACAGGGGCTGGGATTTGATTTTACAACTTGCATGTCATTTCCTCCTTTGCTGCTGAACAACGTCCAGAAAGCAAAAGCTAATGTGAGAGGAGATGTACATTATTTTAATTGCTCTCCAGTCATCAATATCCACACATCTTTGAACATAAACTCACATACAGAAGGCCAAAGGTACTGGTGAACAAGACAATAAGCTTGTCAGAACACAGTTCAGAGCTGTTTAGCCAATTCTAATCCTGTGATCAACATTTCTTATTTACATGATTATGCTTTCCTTCAGGTAAAAGAAATTCTGCACAGGGATTTTACACCGTTGCCATTAATCATTTCATTAAAACACTAACATGAGGCAATTTCTGCCACATTGACATAGCAACTGTTTCCAGTGTTTTTTTATATATGTTTATACAGCCTCGTTTTTCAGAGCCTCTATCTCGAGTGGAAGACACTGGGCTGAGAGCTGCTGGTGTTGTTGTCTCCATGGCAAATGTTAGAATGCCAACACAGGTGCAGTATAAAATTACCTGTGATGGTACTGGTCAACCAAAGGGCCACCTCCTGCTCCCCAGTTATAGAGATGTGCTGTGGCAAACACTAGCACTCACTGCACTACTGTATGTACAGATCTCCAGCCTTACTTTGGCTGGATTTCTGTCAGCAGGACCTGAGAGGTTTCTCTGTGCAGAGAAATCTGGGGATGTGTCTGTGCTTTCTGCAGAAATCCTGTCTTTTTTGGGGAAGTACAGGGCAGAGGCACTGGCTCTAATTGATGCTCATCCACACAAGTAGTCAGGATCTTATTTTACCTGACCCTCTTTCAGTGCCACAGCATGTGTAGACTCTGGACTAGATTTGGGGTCATACCTTTCAAATCTAGCAAAGCTTTAAAGTCATCCTGATTTCTCAGAAGAGTGGATCTATTCCTTTCATGTTCTCACCCTTACATTATAACTTGCAGCAAAAATCGTAGACAATGTGATCAATACTTCAAAGGAAACAGTGCTGTAGGAGGAGAAATCTCCCACTTAAGCCCTACAGACCCCTGACTCCTTAAGCAATCATCATGATTGAGCCACAGCGCACTGTAATTTAATGTGTAGGTATAATTAAACTGCTGTAGGGCATCCATGTCCCAGTACTGCAGCCATGGATGTGCATGCTCCTCTGGAAAGATGGTGCTTGCTGCAGCTGAAAGGTGTCCTGGTAGCCAACCTGTCTGAGCCCTGTCTCAGTCGGCCCAACAAACTGCCACAACCAACATCAAAATGCCAGTGCAGAAGAGCACAAAGACATTATCACTGTAAGAAGGCAGATGTGGAGGCCACTTGTTAACTTCCCCAGAGAGGTGACAGCTCAGGCTGTTGGTTTATTGCATTTCTGCCAGCTGCTGACTGCTTGCAAGCCCTCCTGAACATCATCTTCACTGCGGGCATTCAACTTTCACCCAGAAAAGTGAGTTCTCTACAAGCAACAGCTTCAAACACCTCCAGCTGTGCTCTGTTCTGTGGCTGACAGACATCCAGTATGAAACCAGCAGCCAGGTGTTTACCTACCAGAATTACAAACAACGCTGGTGCCACAAAAGCCCAGATTGCTCCATTCTCTAGGGAAAGCCAGCAGCTGCAGAGAAAAATAGAATGATTTTAGATGAAACACAGAAACATTTAATAAGTAATGTTCTTGATTTAAAAAGAGACTAAAAGTAAGTTTAAAAACACTGATGAATTTTAAAAGTGAGAGTATCAATAGGAAGCTCCTCTTCCCCTCAAATTCTGAGTCAAAATCTCATTTAGATTTGCATCTTCCATAGAGTCAGCTACCTGCCTCAGCAGGCCTTCAAATAGCATTAGGGACAGAAAGACAGGAAGAAGGGAAAGGTTTTATCTATTATTTGCTGTTCCTGCATCCACTCCTCCCGGTGCTGAAAGCACTGCCTTTGTAGCAAGAGACAAACCTAAGCCTTTCCTGCCTTGCCCAGCTGGGGATGGGCAGGAGGTGGGAAAACACAGTCATACATTTTTCTTACAGCACAGGCGATGGAAGCTAGTTAATCACACACAACAAACTACCCCTGCTCCAAAACTTTCACTTACTTAATGGCAGGATTGAATCCTGTGGTATTTTCGCAGATAATTTTGCTTTCCTTTTTCCAACTTAGATTGGAAGAACTTAGATTTTGTTTTTTTAAAGATCAATTCTCAATCTGTGGATGCTCAACTGCAGTTTTCTTCAAAAAGTTGAATATCTTTAACTGAAGTTTATTCTCGTCTTGTCAGAAATGCTTCGGCCCCGGCTTTATTCCGTACATGAATGAGCAGAGGGCTCCCACTGGGTGCAGGTCAGAGGCAGTGACCTGCACCCATCCTCCTGCACATCCAGACTGGTGCAGAGCTGCAGCCCTGCTCACAGACCTGCAAGTTTTTCTCTCCCGCGGGTTTTTTATCCGCATTGTACCTGACATGGAGATATTTTCATACTCACTTGTCACTTTCTCCATAGCTGTCTAAGGACGACGTGGCAGAAATTACACAAATCACCAACGGGCAGCCTGTGAAAAGGCAGAGGTCATGATAGGTCCAGTAAACCCTACAAATTCAGCTACTGGACAACAGAGCAACTCAGAGCAATTTTAGAATTAAGTCTAACTCCTCCTGCAGCTGTTGAATGCAATATATTTTAATCAATTAATGTTGGACAAACAAAATGACTTTTCAGTAAAGCACTAATTTAACAAACTGAATTAGTGCTAATTTCATTGAGAATTGTAGAACTTTTTCAGCGTGGTTGTTTTTTTTAGTATGATTTCTGTCTCTCACTATTTGAACAGTGATATTCTGTGGAGCAATACCAAGTTTCTTTTTACCACCTTCCCCCCAAGAAAGCTCATCTTGCTCAAGAATTGAGAAACAAATGAGTTTCTTACAGGCATACTGGACTAGCAGGTGAGAAGACAGAAACAGTGACCCTTAGTGGCCTACAACACTGGCTCAACACTGAGAAACAATTATGAATAGAGCAAAACAAATTAGGATCCCACTCGGGTGCCAGACCAAGATTTATTTTAATATAAATATGTAATAGCCCTGCAAGATTTCTGAGCTTAGAGAAGATGATGCTTCCAGATAGGTTTTGACAGCTCCAGCGTGCAGCATCCTGCATGGTGGAAGAGTGCTTGATGGGATTACGCAGGGATTATCCAGAGGCAGATGAATATGGCCCTGCTGCCAGGGGTGGCTGTGTGCTGCTGGCCTCAGCACTGTCCTGTTGTGCCACTTAACACAGCTTTCCAGACAGGGAGCTGGAAAGGGAATGAGGGCCTTTTTGCCAGCAGTTCTGAATATAGGGAAACCTCATCCCTTTAAATATTAAATGATTGTCTGTTAATCCCTATATGATTTAATAAAATGTGAAGGTTTAGATTTCTGTCATCTTGTGGAATTTAATAACCATGTCCCAGGCAGAGTATTATACGTGACAGCTTGAGGTTTCAATTTTCTTTTAAATTCTTCAGGGTTTCTGCATGAGGTTTTTACAAAATTTTCTGACAAGCAATTTCTGCTTAAACTTATTGAGTGTTCTCATAATCTTGTTAATCATCTTCACAAAATTGTGCAAAACTTTCTTGTAGTTGTAGAATATCTATTCTTTGAAATAGTATTTTTGTTCTTTAACCACTGTGTCTAGAATCAGAAATTCCTAGTTAGAAATGGGGAAGACGCAGCATCCACAGGCATTGTTTGGTCTTCCACTTTGAAATTCATTGGGAGGATTTCAACAACCTTGGAACTTGCACCTGTTCTCCCATGCTTGTCCAAATACAGATTTACTCCTCAAAAGCATATCTGTGTAAAAACTAAGGGAAGGCAAAATTTTAGTTTACATCTGTCTGCTTAAGAAAAGAGAATCCCATATGTATTTGAACAAAACCAAGAGTAATCATATTCAACATAGCAACACTGATGCAAGCCATGGCTATTGGACTGCCTGGACTAAAAGTCCCTGAGCTATGCCTTCATATCCCTGACCACAGACAGTGTTGGTTGGCACTGTTTATCTTCTGATGCTGTCTTCCTTCAACAAGCAGGCTCTGCCTACATGTCACAGAAGCAAAAAAAGTGTGTCTAACTCTCCTCTACACTTTCTCTTTGCAGTTTTTTTTCCAAAAGCCAGATATTCAAAGGATTTACTGTGACATCAATTTTAAATGGCAGCGAAGAGGAAAATTAAATACAAAGTTCTTTTAGAAGATAATAAAACTTACGCAGATGAAACACAGAACAGTCATCTGCATAAAAAGACCTGTTAAGACAGGGGTAGTAAAATGTTCTGCAGCCTAAAGTGCAGTGGTTGCTTTTTCTTTGCATTGACAGGGTATTAAATAGTAGATGCCAACGTATGCAGCATCAAGGTTTTGTTACAGTGAAATGAGACCCTTTTTGCATTAAGAAACAATCTTTCAATAATTCCATAGAAGTTGAAATAAAAGTATATTTAGCCTAGGAGGATAGTAGGATTTATTCTGGACAGAAGAATTCATATGGATTATATATTATACACAAAAGTAAATGTGTTTGCTTAATCTTTTGTCAGAAATAATTGTGTAAGAGCCGTGTAGCCTACCCCCATAATAGGAAATGTTGATGGTGTGCTGGCACTGGTTACCATCCATGAGAGAATTACAGTTATGGTCCTTGACTGTATCTGAAACTTTTCTCAGTTAGCAGATGCTACAAATATGCTCACCAATTCTGCCCAGAATTGCTATATTTATGATGCAATAGACCGTGCATTCCAGAGCACAGGATCAGATGAAAATGTTCTAGTACACGTTTGTGGCAGATGATCTATGGCAGCAGTGTCACCTGCGTCCCTTTAGTCCCAGCACAATACAGTGTCACCTTTAAATGGGACAAATAATTCCACACACCTCCCTGTGCTGCTGTAGCTTGAGTTGCCCAGGTCCCCAGGCCTGCTAATTTAAAGCTGCCTCCCAAACTCAGAATCAAAATACAGCCTGCACTGTGGACATAAACTCTGAGCAGCTGGGCACAGGAAGCCCAAAAGCACCATCTATGCTCAGATTCTCCCTAAATTCAGCCCAATACAGTCTCAAGCACAGAGCCTAAACTGAACATGAGATAGATTACCAGTTTCCCTCCTCTTCTTCAGCGTCAAACTTCACATCTAATCCATTTGCTTTATGTTTCTGCAGGACTAATAATAAATTAAATGGACACAAATGAAGTACATTCCTTTCTAATACTTAAAAGATCTAATTTACTCAGTGGGGAAAAGTATATTCTCCCATCTGTTTTGAAGAAGTTAATTTTCTATGATTTCTTTTTACTGCATTATACTATATCTATCTGTGGATAAATCTGGGACAGCAAGTAAGGAAGCTTAGATCTTTTGACAGCTTAGAACAAAATCTCTATTCTAAGGTGGTCTTCAAAAGAAAGGAAATTGTCAGAGATTGGAAAACAGGTTAAGGTCAAAGTGCTGCAGCAAAACCTCCAGTATCACAGCCATTACCATCAGCATCCTACAGATGGCTGGTTGGGAAAAATTTTGTTACAATGACCTGTGTATGTTATACCCAGTCACCAGGGCAATAAAGCATTTTTTTTCCCAGTCTGTCTCAGGATAGTTTTAAAAGTAGAATATTACCACCTTCCTCAAACTGCTCTTTTGAATTACAACTTCAGGCTTTAAGGTAATTTTAGCACCCTTGGGACTAAAGATAATATACAGGAACTTCAATCAACTCTGCATATTTGGTATCCTGTCTCTCTGATTACTGTTAAATTCATTTTACAGGAGTGATATCTCTCAGGAGCCTCAATAGATATTAGCAGATCAATGGTAGTGTGGAGTTCCTTGTTCCCATCTCCTGTCAACTCATGCCTCAAGTTCCAACTTGTCATTAATAGTCTCTGTAAACTTTCATATATATACATAGACCAGAGCTTCTGCTTAAACAAAAATAACGTGTCTGAGTTTGTAATTTGAGGAGTGGGGCTTCACATTATTCCAGGTCCTATGAGTTTGCAAAAGTCAAATGCAGTAAACGTTTCAAATGAAAGTAAAGAATCAAAAACTGAACTGTTGGATCACTTTTTTATAAGATCACTTTTTTACATATGCTTCTGAATATAATCTTGTTCCACAGTGAAGAGACTGAAAGCAAGCAGCAAATAAATGCTTACCCCATCCAATTCCATAATAATATAAGTGCTTGCTCTCTTCTGACCCAAATACTTTGATCACCATACTGTAGAGGTGAAATCCTTCCACCAGCATCCATGCAAAAGCACTCAGGAAGAAAAAATGAAGGAGAATGGCCAAGATTTTGCAAGGCACCTAGATTAACAACAAAAAATAACAGGTTACTTCTTTGTGATGCAGTCATATTGCTTTTGCAATTTTTTTATCATTATTTCTTTTTACATTTACACTCTAGGCTAAGTCACTGGTTAAAAACTTTTTTAAAGAGCAAAGCACTAGAGGACTTCATTTCTCTAAGGCATTTTGAGATAGCTTCATAGTAACAAATTTTCTTCCCTTATCTCACAAAATAAAAATAAAAATTAAAAACATTCATTGCCAGACATGCTGTGGAAAGCAAAATTGATTCTTTGTATGTGCATAAGCAATACTTTTACTCAAGGCTACAAGATATTTAAGAGTTCAAACCTGCAATTTCAATATCTTGTTGCCAAGTCTGTCGTGAACATAAAAGAATCATGGAAGTGGGAGTGCTGTGCTGTACAATGCTCCCTGTTCTGTAACGTTCTTCATAATGAAAATATGATAACACACAAATTAAATCATGCTGTATCCCCATTTCTGTCTGTCCGGGTTTAAATTTTGAAAAGTTTCTTCTTTTCTTCCATTAGTAAAGCTAATAGAGATTTCAAAAAATTACAGTGAGCTTTAATTGGATCCCAAGTCCTAATTGCTCTGTGGTTTGCCTAGTTTGCCTGCATGTTTGAATTCTCAGTTTCCCAGATCCCAAAACATGTATCTGCTCCATATAAAGCCATGTTTGGCAAGAACACACCAAGCAATTACAGCAAAGAACTGACATTTTTCTCCATAGAGACCTTACAGACACAATCTTTTGGAGGACTATGTGCTATCAAGTTTCTGGAAGCAGGAGCTAGTACAAAAGTTTACACAATGGAAAAATACCACGCATAAAGCAAGTCTACCTGGTGTAGACTGGACTATCTGCTCCAGTGTAAACTACTGCATGTATTGAAGTGAAATAAATGCCTCAAGAGAGGAATTCCATGCTGAAGGCAATGCATCGAGAAGTAAAAGCATCCTCTAGAGTTCTGCTTACACTCACCTCAGTGCTTATGGCCCACTGTGGACTAGAGGAAGTGTAGCTTGAGCTTAAGGACCAGCTTTTCCTTAAGGGCTTTCATAAGAGCTCCACCAATTAATCTTCAAAGAGACCTTACATTTTTCTCTAAGTCTCCTATCAGCCTACCTTATGTCAACAGTAAAATATAATCCTTTCTTCTTCCCTACTCCTCACATATTCACACAGCACAGTTCTCCTTTTCCCACAACCTGCTTTTGGAGGATGTCTCACTGTGAGCTGTTTCCCTCGTCATGCAGTAACAGAACAGATCTGACTGCAATGGGCTAACCACACAGCCATCTCATTTGGCTTTCTTTCACTCCAGGTACATTTTAAACGTGCTCTTGGAATAAGTAGCAGCCAGATCTGAGTTTTGCATCCTGTAGCATCCCTTCTATCACACCTCCAGAATTTTGGAGGGGTTGTTTGCATAATGTCCATGGGAAGATTGTTGTTGTTTTCACGGTTTCACTGCCTCACCTGGACAAGTCCCAGTGAGGTACCCAGGCTGCTGGAGTCCGTGTGCCGAGGATTCATTAGCAGTAGAAATCAGTTTGTTTGCACAGTGTTTTTAAACATCCTAATCAGTTGTTCCCTTTGTTGTGTCACTTTAGCTTCTCTATGGTGGCATTTTATTCTTTTTATTGATAGTTTAGGACTTTTTGTACTAATGAAAATTAAAATGTTAGAACTAGATAGCATAATGCAAAGTAAAGGCTTTCAGTATGTTCTCACTTGCACTCAGCTGGTTCTGTGCTTGTATAGGGACATTCCAATGCAAATCCACTGTGATTAGATGTATTAAAAAACAATAACTTTGGTTTTAATTTGTGTAAGTGAGGTCTGTAAGCATTTAGTATTTCAAAATGTTCTTTGACATTCAGTTAAACCAGATTTGCTTATTGTCCAGAACTGTAAAAATCTTTCCAGTTAATTTTATCATAAGGCTATGAAATCCATTTAAATTCCTTTTGATTTCCAGCAGAAGATTAGTCCACAACAGTATAACTGCAACATAAAGCTGACTTACGAGCTCCTCTTCTCAAATGGATGCTTTCAATTTTTCAAGTAGCCAAGCAATATGCATCACAAAACAGCAAAAAAAAAAAATAAACAAAGTGCCGTAGCAGGAGTCTGGTCTGCATGCAGTGCTGGATAATACTCATTCTGCACTTGTGCCTTACTTACTACTTTGATAACATCCTTAAATGACAGAATAATAAAAAGATCTTCGTGAATGTATTAGATAGATCAAGGTTCTATTCATGGAAGTAGAGTTTTGTGATTAGTAAGTTAAAAATTACTCCTACACTATAAAAGGAAAATCGCTGTAGTATAAATTGCAAACAGTTAAATAGCACATCTGAAACTACTAGGGAAATACTGTATGCTATATCTGGAATCAAAACCTAAATATCAATAGAGGTGGAGACGGAAAAAAGATGATGAAGTCATACAAGAAAGTGATGCCAGCTCATGGCCTGTTTATACAATCCCATTCTTTATTGCACTGTATTTCCTCAAGCAAACTGGTACCATTTGTCCTCCAAAGCAGGGCACTTATAAACTGTTTAGCACTAAATATACCCATCTTTGACAGATGCAGAAGATTAAGTTCATCTCCCAGTGTACATATTGCCTCTCTCTTTCTGTAAACTACCATTTAGCAGTCCGATTACAGCAGCAATTAAAGGTATTAAAATTGATGCCCAAGCTGGTGAGAATTGAGCATGCAGAAGGTAAAGATGCAAGAGTAATAACAGGATGAATCACAACACCTCTGATCCCTAGAGGTTATAACAATAAAAATAAAAGTGCAGCAGATACGTGCTTGGTGCTTTTCGGCTTCAAGGTCTTTATAGAATTGTGTCCTACAATTATTGTTGTTACAGTTATTGCTGAAATATCCAGGGATTCTGTGAAACGTTTGAAAGCCTAGTGCATGAAAAAAGGGCTTGCTTTCTGTGAGCTATGGTTTTCAAAAAGAAAACTTCACTTGTAATCTCCACTTGTAAACATTGTGGACATTTCAACCTCAAATATAATCAACTATGGAAGAGATCACTGTCTGAGATACATGCACAGATGGACAGATGGATCAGTGGATGGGTAGATAGACAGGTAGACAGACAGATAGATCCTTTGCTGCTCTCCACTGTCTCTATTTTCCATCTAAATCATTCCTTACTATTTTCTCCCTTGCACATTATCTTACTCAGGACCTACCAACAAAAGACTATGAACTTAAATTCACAAATTGTTTTTAGATCCTCAGATAGTAATAGCCTATGTAACATCAGATATTATGGTTATTTATAATCTTAAGAGAAGCTCAAGGAATTCAGTTTGAGATAAATATAAATGCAGACCTCATATTTACTTGCACTAGGAAAAAAAAAAAAAGATTAATATAAACTGTTGAAGCAATGGCTGACCACAATAGCAACCCATTACAAGTTTTGCCAATTACAAAAACAAAAATAGAGCACACCTGAAGTTTGTTTTAAAATCAGGTTTTGTTTCTGCCTTTTTCAGGTGGCACATTACATTAACAGATTTTATGTTTAGAAATAGAAATACTACCCTACCTAAAAGCAAAATTCATACAAAAATTTCCAATACAGAATTCATACAGTTTTCAGTGGAGGAAATGGATGAGATACACATAAACCTGGTCAGGCAAAAGTCAGTTGATCCATTTGAACAAACAGCTGGAACTTCCTCATTACTATAGTGACTTTACCATTTGTTGGGCTCGTGTTCCCCTCTGTTCTGCAAACAGTCAAACATGGACGGATACTATGATAATGCTATTTGAATTCACAGAAGGCTTTATCCAATGTTGTGGGATGGCATTTTTTGCTTGGCGTGTTAAAAATGTGGGGTCTCACATCCAATAGACATTCATACCATGCAGAAGCCTTGCAAAAATGTCATTGCTCTGTCTCACTTACCGTTCCAGGGCTGAACTGAAAACTGGTGACAAGCAGGATCTGAGCTACCAGGACAGCAAAGGACAGGTTGGCATGGATATGATAGCGCTGGTTGCGGATGGTGCTCACAGACCTGGAAGAAGACAGAAAGGTATGTGAACAAAACAGTTTTCTGAGATGCATGAACATATTTATTACTCATCAGAAATACTTCTGATTGGCTTTTGGTTAATTGTTCTGGTGGAGTGTCTGTTAAGCTCTTCTTCCACCAGGTCTGGGTTCCTGTATATTCTGTCACCATCCCAATAGCAGTATAATTCTGATTTGCACATTAACCAGCTCTGCTAATGAGTTATGACTGACTATTAACAAAGAGCTTGATTCTAAATGGTGCTGAGCTGTCAAGGAAATCAGATCTGTGCCTCACAGAAAGCATTCAGCAGTCTATAACACATAGCCCACATTCTGGCACTAAGTTTTTATTTGTATTTTGTTTATATCTGCCTGTATTAGAAACAAGTAATTCAAAAACCTCCAGGTAAAACCCACTTCTGGGTTTTACCACTATCAGCTTTTTAGCACAGGAACTATGGCTTCATACACATATGGATGGTGCCTATCTTGACAGTGCACTGAACATGATTACAACATTATTCGAACTTCTCTCGTCTTTGCAAAAACTGGCTGGAAATTTGACAAGAACATGCTTTCTTGGGAGTATTCTGACCTTTTGCTTCTGTAATCATCCAAAAACAGGAAGCAGAAAACAAACAAAAACATTTATCCAAACATTTCAGGCCTTTTGCATAAAGAAAAGAACAGTAGTAGAGAGAGGCTTTCTTGTTCAACATACGGCCTGCCAGCCCCTTCACTATCAAGAGACCTAGACCATTTGGCTGCATGAATGGCACAACTTCTTTTGCACAACAGTATGCACTTCCATCTTTTATTATGCTGCATTGTGATGACTTTTGTAACAGCTGGTGCACATTGTGCATGCCCCCTTCAGCAGGGTGGCATAGGCTCAGCAGTGCAGCTGATGTCTTCTTATTAGCACTGTACTTCCAGCACAGTTTCAGCCACCGCTCTGTTAGAAAGGAGTGAAGCGGGAGGCAAAAAGAAATATTGATGCCCTAAAAGTAATTCTGAAAGACAGGTTGTGCTTCTTGGTACCAGTGGCTTTCTAACAAGGAACTTCATGCAGTCACACAGTGGAACATCATTCCCCAGAAGGCAGTCAGGACTGCCCTCCTGGGAAGCAGCCTTCCTTGCCAGTACACAGAGTAGCAAAGAACTTGCCAGATTCCTCTCCACTTACCTCATGATCATCTAACACTACATTGCAAAATTTCACTTCAGCTGTCTAATGAGGCCCTGCTCTCCAGTGAAAACCTAATCAAATTATTTTTAATTGGGAGTTTGAATGATTCTGTATGTAGGTGGGGTGCTTAACACTGTGATAGTCAGCTGGATCCAAGCTCTCTTTCCAAGTATGCTCAAGGAGTTTTCAGCCCAGCTGCAGCAGTACCAGCTCTTTTTGCTCATTTTCCTCTCTAAACACAAATATCCAGTTCTACACTCAGACAAAAAAATGGAGCAGATCGTTCCTCTTTGCCTAAATATGCTAACAGCACAGTGCCAATTATGCAGACACTGGACTTGTTTAGGGTGGATTTTGCCACACATTACACACTTACTCCAAGTATGACCAACACATATCTTGAGACTTGGAAGTAATATGGCTATTGGAACAAACAAACACTGCAATCAGTTTACTGTGTTTAACAAGCCCTTTTTCCTAGAAACTGGCCTCTCAGCATGGTTTGATGCTTAACAAGCAAGGAGACGAGAATCACATTCCTTGATATGATCCCAATCTGCTGCACAACCTTGGATGAGTTACTTCACCCCTTGTTAGGTTTTCTATTTGTTTAGATAGAAAATTCTATGAAAGCTGTTTTCCAGAAATGTTTGTATCGAGCCTAGCTGGGCCTCAAACTCCGTTGTCACTACTAGAACATAAATAGGCAAAAAGGCCCTAAAGCACCCATGGCAAAAACCTTCAGTGTGCAGAAAGCTCTCAAAGGGGCTGCTGTGTTACAGGTGTGAGGGTGCAGAAATTCAGGGATTTAAACATGAGCCACAGAGTGAATTTCACACTTCATTCTCTTTAGCAACACGTTAGAAAACCAGCCTAACAGAGAACAGAAAGATACTCAAAATTAAATGTAGGTCATTTAGTGTAATTGTACACAGTATTTAGGAAATAGAAACGAGGCAGCTGATGTTGACTGAGCCTTCCTTTCCAGACATACCTAGGCAGTTTATAAATACACTGCTTTACAGGCAAGATGGAAAGCAGAAAGTACTGCTTCTTTCGCCCCAAGCAATCCAAAGATAGTTCTGCTGGGGAGATCCTGTGGTCCTTGCTGATCCTGTGCTTGCCTTGTGCTCCTGACAAGCATTCCTGCAAGATTCCTGAACTGTGGCAAAACATGGAGGGCTTTAAAAAAATCTAAAAATCTCTCATAACATGAAAATAGCTTGCTAGATAGGGACCACCACATTTTAGGAAATTAATTTAGAAATAACCAGCCAGTATAAATACATGTGCAGAATCTAATTGAGGGCGGTTGAAAAACTAGTAGCCTTTGTTTTATTCTGGGTACCTGAGGGGATCCAAACTAGTGACCTGAAAGGCACTGTTTGGCTTTCTGTACCACAGCAGCTCAGCACATATTCAGTTAAAATCACTCACGACAATACAGCAAATGTGACCAGCGTGATCGTCAAGCAGAAGATGGACAGAGCACAGCCAATGTAAGTGATGGAGGAGAGGGCCACCTGGTGTTCTCTTGTTAGCTGTACACAAACAGAATAAAAAGAAAACCTATTAGTTGATTTATTATACCACCAAATCACTGGTCAGCCCCCCTGCACATAGCATTTCCTCATCCATATACAAGCTGATGTTAATGATCATTCACTGCTCTTTCTAACGTGCAAAATGAAGAGCTGTCTCTGAATTGTAGTCACACAGCCAGGGAATCCACATGCCCATGGCATTTTGGTTCCTCATTGTATTTCATAAATCAGTATTTCCTCAAAATAAGTTTGCTTCTTCACTGCAGTGATAGAATCAAGCCTGAGATTGGAGCAGCTTATTGGGCTGCACAAACAGTGTTTAGCAATGGGATATTTCACAGCTTGCAGGGCACTCTGCTAATGCTCTCATGCTGCAATAATTTACATCATTGTGCAAATACCAGAAGTGCTTCACAGTGGTGAGAACTGACAAACCAAGATAACCCATAAATCATGGGCCATTTATAGCCCACTTGTTTTGTTTAATGTATCATGTTTTCAGTGCCTGTTGAAGGAGCTGGACTAACATCCACAGAATGGAAAACCAGAGAAAAGACCCAGTAAGAGCAGCCAGCATGTAAACCTTTAGCTTCAGCCTCTGTTTTTACCTACAGACACCTTCTGTAGAAGTAATTCAATTTTCAGACATTTAATCTGTGACTCCGCAGTACACAGCACTACAGTTCTTGTTGAAACCTGGATAGATTCAAAGGAGGAGCGACATTTTGTTTTCACCCTCCATCCTAAATTAATCAGCAAGTATGCCTTAATTTTCCATGCAAGCCCTCATAGAAGAATGACAAAAAAAGCCACACCTAGCAAAGGGAGCCAGGCGGTGTTAATATATAATAAGTAGAACAGAACAAAGCAGGAAAATTCGTTCTCATCTCAGAAGAATTTTCAAACATTTCTGTTGGCTTGAATTTGGATAGAGTTGACATTTTCATAAACTGAACATTTGGGAAAAAAAAAAAAAGTAGTCAATCAAAAAGTTTTCATTTTGATGTTTGAAATACTGTGTTCTTATTTCACTGTAAGTGAAACTCCTAGCTGAAAACTCATTCAAAATATTTATTCATTCTGAAAAATAATGAAAGGAATGATATTTTTTCCAATTTTTTTAAACACAAAATCTGATGAATAAAACTGATCCAACTCATAGTTTGGAATTTTCCACTATTTCCACACACACACATTATGTTTCCCCACGTAAAGTATTTCATCAAAGATTATTGACCTCATCAGTTCTACCGATATATTTTCCCCTGAAATTCATTTTAAAGGGGAAAAATAAATGTTATGTGGCTATGAGGACAAAAAATCATTTTAGATAAAAGCAAAAATGATGTGCTGTATAGGTACGTTTTTCCTGTAATGATCCACCAACAGCATCAGCTCACGTGCAGTTTCATGGCAGAACAGATTGTGGCTCTGGGCAATCTGAGGACTATTAAGTGATACAGCAGCAGCACTGAAAGACAACTGTTGCTATGGTGTTACTGCTCCTAGGAAATATGCTCTTTAGTAGTTTTTTTCTCTGTCAGCCAAAGACACATTTCTTGTCCCTGACTTGGACAGCATCAATTACAAAGACAGAAGAGCTCTGTGTGCTGGACTATCTTAAAAGGTCCACATAATATCTGTGAAACGGAACCCACATACAGCCATTCTTCACAGAATGTTCCTGAAATAGGAATATCTTGCACAGTAAATTGGGTAGCTTTAAAATGATTTCCTCATCAGGGATATTCATGTCCAAAATGAATGGGCCTTATTCCCTGATTGCTCTGATACACACATCCATTTCTCTTGCTATGGGTGCTTTGCAGTTCTCCAAAGAGAGGAGGGGAGCAGAGGAAGCTTTCCTGGCTTCAAGTCACTCAGGAATCAGAATTTCTCAGCATTTTAAGGCTTTCTTTCACTCCTTTCTTTCCCAACAAGTGCAGCCAGAAAATACGTTCTCTGGGTGTTAGCACTGTCTTCCTCCAGAAAACAGTGCAGGGCAAGACAAGGTGTGCATCAAACACTCCCAAATGGAGTCTGTATGAGTTGGAAACCACAAATAAAAAAAAATAATAACTCCTCCATAAATTGTAAATAAGTCATTAGAATCTAAAACAACTTACATAGGTCCCTGCCTCTATGAACTGGAAATTGCTCTTGCCTCTGGTAAACAAAATCTGACAATGCTTTAAGAAAGACACTCTAAAATCAACACCTACATCTGTCTGGTAACAACTATTGCAAAAGTAACATCATCGAAGGTCAATTTCTCATCTTGCATAGTATGAGGGACATAAAGCTTGTAGGTAGTTCTGAATAATTTTTTTGTTTGTAAAGGAAAAGGTAGAGCCCTGTAATAGCTGTTCTCAAACCGACGAGCCAGGCTGGAGTTGTGCAATAGTCCCTGCTCACATTGGCTGCAGCCACTGCAGCCAAAACCTTTTGGTGGATGATATAAATTGTGAAGAAAGGATACAGCATGAAGAGGCCTGGAATGATTTCCAGGGTGTGCAGCCTCATTTCTGCAGATAGGTATATGGTGTGGGAGAGAAGAGAGTCTTTGTTTAAAATATCAGGTCTCTACTAACTACTCACAACCCAGCTATTACAGCACAGCTAGACAGTGTGTGTTTATGTTCATTGTAAGGGATAATAAGCATGCAGTTTTTTAGAAATACCTATACTGTCAAAGCATTTTGTATCATCAGTTGAGAAACAATTTCCTATAAGTCCCCATGCTCTGATGTGAGCTAATTTCATCTTGCCTCAGCTTGTCTTTCTGCAGTTTTTCAGACTTAATGCATGACATGGAATACAAAACACTAATTTGGCATGATCATATAGTCAACACAAAAATGCTAATCAGGCTGTAATGCTATAACTAAAGAAAATAGCATTAAAAAGTAGCAAATAAAACATTGAGCAATCTGTGAAGTAGTCCCATGAGCATGATTCTCACACTTGTCCCAATCTACATCAAATTATTCTTTGCTTCTCAAAGAATTTGCTTCGAGTGCATAAGGTCATCTTCTGAAGTCTGCAGCAAGCTGAAGCACTAGGAAGCAGTTCATGCAGTCATGAGTGTTAGTAATCACGAACACTATTAAAAAAACCAGATGTTTCTCAGATGCAGCTTTGAGAAACTGTTACATCAGAAATTCATACTCCATACAATCCCCCCACACCCTTTTTAGCTTAGCCTGTGGCAGCCTTCACCTTGCACGTGTTGCTAATAATGTGAACAGAGATCTGGCAGTTTCAGCAGTTACACACATCTGAAACATTATAGACTATTGTCTTACACCACTTCTACCTTGTAAAAGAAGTCAGTACATTGCTTGACAATTTTATTTTGGAAACTCACAGGCAACCGGATGGCCTGAGAAACAATCCTGGAAAGTCTACAGTTCAGACTCCAAATATATATTTTTCTTTTATGATGTTGTTAATAACGAGAAAACGAGTGACACCTAACTCCTCAGTTTAAGAATAACTGCACAGGAAGATGAAAATATATTATTATAATGGGATGGTACTTTTCATCTCCAGAGTGTTTGGGAAAGGTCAGTTGAGGCTGAAAGACTTGTTCAGTAGGTTATACACTGAAAATTGTTTTGTCTGTATATAGATCAGAAAACCTATTTCTTTATGTAATATTAACAAGCAACCACATACACCACAAAGCACAACAATCTGTCAAAGAGCTGAAAGTGCTATAGAGAAACAAATTATCAACAGATCAGATCAGAGCATCTGTCAGGGCAGCACGGGGCTCTCTCTGCTCAGCATCTCCTTCAAGTGTTCCTTTGTTTCCTGTGAAATCTGTTCTCCCGTTCCTGTTTTTCACTCTTCATCCGTCAGTCAGTTGATCCCCATTTCTCCTTTGCAGAAGGTGCACCAGAAGGTGCACTTTTAGCTTTGTCTAGAGAAAGGATATTTTGGGGGAAGTATTGATCTATGCTTTTATTTTTTACCTACTGCATAATACCCCCCCATGTCTGCCTTTAGAGACAACACATCAGACACAAGGCTGAGCTCAGGAACCTAAAACAAGGTTTGTTACAGATGAAAAGTTTTGTCTGTATACCAAATTATGACTTGAGACTTCTCAGTGTAGCCACAAAAAGATGATTTTATTTTCTAATCCTCTGTTATAAAAAGCAATTCATCTTCTTCCAAAAAACAGCAATTTTTGAACCAAAAGGAAGTTTAACAGCCTTAAGAAGTGAAGCCTGCATTCTAAGAACTATATCATACCCGCCATTCGTACTTTAGAGTATTAATTATTGGAATAGCACAGAATGTGACGCGTTTATATAGCATAAATATTTTATAAAATCAAATGTATTTGTTTACTGGTAGAAATGCAAGGCGTGAATGCTGTACTTTGCCATAATTCTTAGCGTAAGAGCAAATGATACTTTCCTGTTCCTCTTGGTCAGCTTTCCATGTCAAAGAAGCATTACTATCATGAAGTAACTTGCAATAATGTATGGTTTTTGCACTGTTTACTAAACTGGCTGAGATCTGCCATGAGATATCAGCCATCAGCCTGGTCTGAAATCCACTCTGTAATCCTTTTGCAAAGGCTTGAAATGATTTCTGATGAGATGTTTCTTGGGGGTAGGGAAGGGAGGAGAGGTAGGGGTGAAAAATTAAGGTTCAGCCAACCCTCTTGAAGCTGCACCTTTAAAATGCAATCTGAATCCAATTAAGAAAAGGATGAATAATTAACTTTGGCAGCCTGAGTGTTTCAGAGACATTAAAACGCTGGCCTTGGCTGATGAAGCTAATGGTTTTAATTGCCTCCAGAAAGGCTGCTGAAATTCAATTTCAGTCCAGTGAGGCCTTTATTTATATATTAAATAATAATAACAATACAAATCACTGTTTTCCTTCAGCTTGCCAAGCACTTTGTTATGTACATAACATTACGGTTTGTTGTTTTTTCAAATTAACATCTGTCTTTGGCTCAGGAGACTCAGGCACGACTTTGGTGGGGCCACACCTATGGGGGGTGCACAGTCATTACTCTCATTGAGAAAGTCTAACTTGATTCAGGGACTTCTCTCAAGCCACAGTATATCAAATACCACAGAAAAAAAACCCTCTGAGAGTCATGCCCTGTACTGTAATCATCTGTATCAGACATTTCCAGCAGAATAGCTTTTGAATTCCCATTCCCTATTAACTCTGCACCTCCAAGTGATCAGCAGTAAACTGCTACAAAGGGGACTTTTCAGGCTTTGAAGGAACATTTTTCTCCAGCCCAGCCTTGTGGCTGCTTATTTAAAACTTTTCACTGTGACATGTAAAATTTAGAATTTTCCTAATATCTCCGCCGAGGTGTTAATTAGTATTTTTTAAAGCCCACATAGACTTTTAAAGTACTTCTGGGCAAGATGTCATCAAACAGTGGGTAATCTGCTCATTACAAATCTCACCCAGCAAGATATTTGTTCAAATGAAGCCTGAAGGAAGCATGGTGGGGAGGAAGGACTCAAGTTGTGAAGTTTGGAGATCAGAAAAGCAGATATTTGTGAATCCTTCCTCAAGTCTGTGTTTGTGTAATAAAAAGCAGTGTGCTTTTCTGCCATCTTTCCAGGGCTAAGACTGTCAGTGGTCATAGAAAAATGGTTAAATGTTATACTTACAGCAGATCATCCTATGTGAATCTGAAGGAGTAACTTTTGCCCATGCACCTCAGATTTATACATCTGTTCTCTGCTTTCTGTTCCAACAAGAGCTGTTCTCCAATTAACAGGCTAACCAAGCTATGAGTGAGGCTTACGAGGAGAAGAAAAGCCAGTGTGGGTCCAGCAGCTCTCGAAGGCCAAGAAATGATGGCCTCTTGCCAAACCAAGTCTGAGATCTTTTAGAGCAGTTGAGTATAATTAAATACCCAGAGCCCAGCACAGTTCAATGAAAATGAATATGTCCACCTCTCCTGTCCCAGCCCTGGGCTCTGATTCAGAAATGCCTGTTTCAATTTGGGGCTGCAGCAGCTGTGGATGCCCCAGGTGCCCCAAGCTGCCCAGCAGCACACTTTGGGGGGGAAGGGGCACCCAAGGTTGGCAGCTGGGGCACTGATCTTGAGAGCATGGGAGGGTCAAGTTCAATGATGTTCAGCAGAGAACAGTGATGAGTAAAAGTGTGGTGTTGTAGTATTTTCATACTACGTGGGGAAATCCTTTAGTCAGCAAGAATATCTGACTGCCTAACAGCTTGGTGCTTTCATTTCCAACCTAGGAGAAAAGTCTATGCTATTTTGTTAAGCATTCTGATTACAAAAGAGTCCTATTTCATGCTCCTCAAACAAAAGAGCTGTTTGACCATTAACGCGTTCTTAAATATTTGGTTTCTCCAAAATAGAAAGCAATTTTTTGTTCCTTTCTGCTCAGTGAAATTCAGTAATTGCCAAACAATTTTCCAAGGGATGTCAAGGGTTTTTGTGTTCTGCAGCTTTAGTCCAACTTTTTCTATGTAATTCTATGGGTTAAGGACAGACCCAGAGAGTCTCCTATTTCCTCCTATCGAAATTAACAGAGCTGCGCTGGCAGAGGAACAAAGGAGAAGAATGAATAATGGCTCTGAGTTAAAAATCAAAATCGGTGCTCCATTTTCAGGAAAGATGAGCATGGGTGTAGTACAGACAAAGACTTACAACGCAAAATCACTCTGTGAGCACATAAGAGAGATCCTCCATGGAGGCAACACTGACAGCAATAAAATGGAGGGGGAAGTGGAGAGAGTGAGAAAGAGCAAAGAGGCAAGCTTACAAAGCAATGTGAGCATAAACACAGGCTGATTTATCTGTGTTCATCTGTGGGTAAGGGCTGTCTAAACTGTCTGTGGAGATCTCTTCAGTTAAATAAACTGTCAATGGTAATAAACAGGGACAAAACATTGCAATGCCTATCCGATTTTTAAATATGCAACAGACAAAAAAATTACTGGACTAAGGCACTATTCTTTTTTATGTTCTCAACAATGAAAAACATGCTGAGAAGAGTAATTACGTTAAAATAACAAAACAGCAACAAACCATGTTGTTTCCATTTCATCATCCCATTAGAGTACACAATCTGAACCTCAGCAGTCTGAAAAATTTAAGAACAAAAGTTATCATTTCAGACTGCTGTTTTAATGTCCTGTGAGTGCAATATTTGATTAATAGCTGGAATATTTGATTTAGGAAAATATTGCACCAATCTCCCAAATTATACACTTATGCCCAATATTTTTTGAGCATTTGACAGTGTTAGGATGTTTTCAAACAGTCTTTATAAACATGAATAAATGCACTTTGTTCTTTCTCAGTCAGGCATATGTTATCAAAAATTGCTCACAAAATCAGCTATAGCAGTGGAAATTAAAATAAAAACACAAATGTTGCCCCAAAGAAAATAATGGGATTTCTTTTCTTTTGTGAATAGAAGCCCCATACCCAATTCTCCAAGCTTCTGAAAAACCCTGGGCTCCCTAATAATGCAGGTTGTCTATTGATCGAGCTGCAAGATCAAGAAGTTCTAAATAGTTTCCCATTCATAAACTCTTCTCTGTTTTCAAGCCCAGTGGTGGGCATCTTGATGTTTGATCTTCACTTCTGAATTGTGAAACAAGATCTCCAAATGGGATGAAATACAGTTCTTTCTAGTTTTAAAAATGCAGAAAACCAATTAGAGAAAACCATCACTTTGTTGTAAATGTCCACGCGCATGTCAAGTTGTCATTTTTATACTCTCAGTAGAAAAAAGACAGAAAGAGCAAAGCCCCTCAGGTAAAACCAACCTAAAAGAATGGTCGACTACTGCTGTGCCCAGTATTGCTCACTGTCTGGAGAGGGACCCAAACGTCACGCTCTGTTTTTGCCTTGGGGACGGAGATTCTTCTGTCTGAGGCTTTGGAACTCTAGGCCCCAGGTGTCCACCATGCTTTTGCTGTTGAGATGACATTTTTGTGGCAGATGGTACAAATAGCCTGGCATGCCTTGTAGTTGTTGGATCACTATAAAAATAAAATTTGCCAGATGGCTGGCATGTTTGCTGGCAGCAGCACAGGACCCCACTGAGTGTTGAGAGGAAGTAAAGCTGCCCGAAAAGAAATAATGGCATCTGACTTTTCTTTGGAGTGCTTTTGAAATGTGGCTTGCTCCATGTTGGATTTGACTCCTGCTGGCTAGGAAGCACTCTGTGACATTCCTCTGCATGACTGTGCAGGAGGAACATCACCCACATCTCTCCTCCTGATGTCAGCTGTCCTTCCCAACCCAGGTGTGGGCATGTTCCTCTCCAGCAGGAGGTACCATTTGTTGCAGGTTGAGATCTACCCAGCTTCTGTGCAAGTGGAGGATGCTTAACTGAGGGAACATCTCATCTGCTATTCCTATTCTGGTTCAAATCTACAATGAGGACTATAGTACTTTGAGAAAACCACCAAAATATCCCTCTGGGTGCTCTCCACTTGGAATTTTTCCAAAAGAAGCAAATATATATCAGTTTAGATATACCAAACAAAATGGCTTATTTATTTTTCCTACCACAGCTATATTAATGCACCTTTGTCTCCCAAACTGTAGCACTGTAGGGCAGCTGGCAATACGGATTTGCTCTGACAGCAGGAAGCATAGAGTGAGGTGAAAGGTAGAACACAGTTCTGCAGAAACTGTGTTCAAGAAAGGACAAAGACAGGCATGAACCCCTGAGAGTGCAATTTCAGCAAGGATTTGCTACATGGGATTTTTTTGCTTTTTCTCAGTTTCCCCATCAGAAAGAGGAGCATAAACTAATTGGTTAATATCTGCACAACTGCTCTGAGCATCCCACTGACCTGTTTTGTCAGAATGGTGCTTCTGTAAAGTTCTCAATCTTACTACATTGACCAGAGTTGTGAAAAGGCTTCTCAATAGTTTCCATGTTCTGATGGTATCCTGGCCTTAATTACAACCTCACAAAGGCAATCAAGGGCTCAATGTGTTCCTTCAGGAACATTCTGCTCATCTTTAGTCACATTTTATCTTGGATTTGCTTATTTATTTAAACAAATTGATTACCACAAATCTCCACAACTCCATGCAAATGGTATGATAAATGAATCTCAGTAAGCAAGTCTAATTCTGGGCCAACCATAACAACAGAGTGCTGAAGACACACATAATTTTGGCCCTCCACATGGCCAGTTCATCGGCAGGCTAACAGGTCAGTGCCAGCCTGACATCTGAGTGCCACATGTTTGTAAGCTTTTCCAGTATTTTTTTTCATTCCTGAAATAAACTTGTTACAACTGTGACTCTTGTTCATGGCTGAAAGCAGCTAACTGCAGACATGGATCTCGGGCTCATCAGCAGCATTGTTAGTACTGCTCTTCCACAATCATGGCAGCTTTAGTGCATTCAAGTTATTGCTGAAACTAATGTGAAATTTGAAGTAGTGTTCAACTACACTTGTAATCCAAACTCAGTTTCAGCTAATTCACAGCATTCAAATAAGTTCTTCTCCATGCACTGTTGTATAGTGCACTGATATAAAAATGGAGGTTAATTTTCTCACATTAATTTTCTCAGTTATGATTCTAGAATGTAAAGCTTTCTTTTATGCACTCTCAATTTCTTTCTCTGAAATACTGAGACAAAAATGCCCTTATGTCTACCTACTTTCTTGTATTTCTATTTAAATTAGGCTCACCTGAGAGTCTGCCTCATAATTGCCTAACAATGTCAGCACTCATTGTCTCAATATATTTCAAGTTTTCAAGAGAAAGCACTACCAGATGCCAGATATCCTACAACTCTGTTCATATAAATGTCCCTGTGAAAGAAAATAAAATCCGTATGACACATTGTGATTCCTCTCCAAGCCAGATGCATTAAGTATTTACCTAGATCTTTTCCTTGCAATAAAATTGCAATGATAAAGAATCTTGAGAATTTATAGTCACTAGTTCTCGCAAGTGAATTGGGCCAGTGTTAGCAGGAAGGGAGGCATGAGGGCAAAATGCATCAAAGCTGGTGGGTCTGAATCATGCTATTGTTCTAGAAGAGGAAAAAGCCAGACTTGATCATAGGAAGGGACAAAGAGTTAACCAAGGAGATTCTTGCTTGTGTTTAGCATAACTCTAAAGAAAAAGTCACTATCCTTGGTAAACAACTATCATCTAAACTCAGCTCCCTGCTTGGTTAGAAATGCTCACCACAAGTACTTATATGGAAGGTTATTTCTGAGGAAGGTTACTTATTTTCAGTCTTCCTTGCTTAGAGACACCTCAGCTTTTTCTGAACTAAGAGAGCACTTCATGCTCTCCTGTTTTGAACAACAAATTCTCTTTGAATACTCACAATGCCTAAAAAACACTTATGCTTTTTTTCTTCTGCAAAAAGAAAATCAATCTCTCCCATGGAGAAGGGCCAACTACATCAGAACACGTATCACACTGCTCTAAAGCATTCATGGATTTCCACATCAACATTGTTCTCTGTCAACCAGTGCATTATGTTAAAACCTGGGATTTTAGGTGAAAGAGGTTATAACAGGAAAAGATGGGTATTAAGGTTTCTGTGCATCAGAGTTTCTTGGTCTACACGTCTCACATGAGATTTTACATCAATTTTGTTTTCTAACTTATCATAAACAAGTAAAATAGCAGTTAAAAGACATTTTACAAAAATTGGGACAAAATACTGAAAATAGAACCACTGAATGACTGTGAGGAACTGGACAGTGCATTCATGTTTCCTAGTTATATATCTCAGATCTCTTTAAGATAATCTGACTCCAAAGGCTTTGATATAAAATGTCTTTGATCTCTAGTGACTAATACTGCATATTATTAAAACTTACCCCAACATCTCTTTAATCATAACAATCTCACATCTGTTTGTTTGAAAGTTATGCCTTTCAGAATTATTCCCCAATGGAAAATCGACTAATCTTTCACCAGCATTTAATTGGTGGATGCTCTGTTCAGTTGTGCTTAAATCATTTAATCTCTGTATACTGCTCTTTAAAACAATTTTAATAATACCACATTTCTGCCATTCTATTTTTACCTCACAAGTGGGAAGCTCTGTAGGCAAAACTGCATTTTATTGTGAGCACAAAATGTTCCTAAGAAAATGATACTTAGAAACGAGCTGGGATCATTAGGCACTTTATAAGTCACAAGGACAACTAAGGGTAGATAAAAACTGGAGACCTGAACAAGGTGCCCTCCCTCTTCGAATGGCTAGACCAGTACAGAGGGAATTAACTGAGTTATTTGGATTGCAGACCATTCTGTTCTACACCCTTATCCCAACTGTGATGGCATAACACCACGTAACTGGGATAATCATGCAAGCAGTTGTGCTAACAGTGTTACTGAGTCAGTAATTCCTAGTGGCAGTTATGAATCATTCATTCCTTGAAGAGTCTTTGCTACAGCTCACTGGGATAGCCCTGATTATCCTGAGCTGCAAGCTCACTTTTCTAACTATCTACAAGAACCTCTGAGCTGCCATCACGAGCACAGGCAGCTCATCGTGCAACAGCAACTACCTGAGGGCTAGGCTACTGTCTAAAATAAGAGCAAATCTATCATTCAAAGCAATTAACAGGAGCCTGAGACATGGCCCCCTAGTCAATGCATCCACACCAAGCAAGCTGACAAAAACCCTCTAGCTGTACCACAGAGGACACCGCACTTGTTAGTAGAACACTGTGATAAATGTGACAGTACGACTCCTACTGTCCCACTGCAGCTCTTCTTCAGTTGTTAATTTACATTGTTAGGATGGTGCCTGTAAAAAGCTGAGAATGTGCCTGAGAGTATAAATTTGACAGACAATCAGTATAAATTACTTTAAATGTATGGTCTGTAAATTATTTATAGTATAGATTCATTATTTATCAGCTGGGAGTTTTCCAGAGCAGAGCTTTGTCGCTGCCTCTATAGGATCCTCCCTGACAGTAGCACACCAAATAATGCAGTAAAATCATATTTCTCATGCTCGTGGCAGTGCTGCCTGTTTGCCTGCTAAGACCCAGCAGGGGGTTGGCCTTGCCTGGTGCTGAGCTTTGGTGAGAAATTCCTTCAGGAGGCACTTCACCTGCAAGGAGCAACGCTGCCATCTCTGAGGAAATCTCAAGGCATCACACAGCATTATGAAGGCAAGAACATGTAAGAAAAGTGATATGTTTATCATTAAACTTCATCCGAAAGCAGAGATGAGTATGAGAGTCAAGTAGAAAGCCTTCGTCACGTTCTGGCTGCAAAGAAGTAAGTCTGCTTAACAACTCTTTGGACAGAGGAACTGAGCATAGAGAAACTATGCATAAGGGGATCACTCTCTAAAACCTCCATTGCTTTCTCACACTTCTACACAAGTCTCCACTCGGTGAGGAGGTGAAAAAAGAGTAGCAGAGAGGCACTTGAAAAGCTGGCAGAGCAAATGGTAGGGCCCAGCTGGCAGCTGTTTGCTTCACATGGAGTTCAAGCTTGGCTGTTCAAATTCTGCAAGTCTACTTAGCAGAAGTCTTAAACAGCCACATCTCAGCTTTCTTGGTCTTGAAAATGAATCATCAAACCCAGGCTGGTCTGTGCTATGTTTTCCAGTGCTTTTCCTGCCTACTACTTTAAGAAATAGCACTAAAAGGGTAATAATAACATACAGTACTTGGGGACTCCCACGTACCACAGAGATGTATACTCCATCAGTTCCTAAATGTTTTAGAAAACATATATAGCCCAGAAGGATTAATACAAACTCCAAGTAAACAAGCTGTGGATTAAATCTGAATAGGACAAATACGAGCCCAGTTCCAATCACTCATTGATGTGGTGCGTATTTATGTTTTGTTTCCAACAAACAGTTACCCCTTTGCTTACTCTCACCTTCAGAGGCACCACTTGCATCAGAATGGCAAAATTAGTGAGGTGGTTACAAAGACACACGGAGTAGTTGAGGTCCCCGCTCTCACGCACACAACCTTCATTAGACCAAACACCAGTTCCGTTGCTGCATACAAAAAGCATACAAAAATGGCACAGTCTGTATCAAAATGCATCTTATTCAGGTTAGTTTGACATGTATTGTGCTGTACAGGAGATATAAAGATTTGAAAGCCATTGTGGGCTTGTGTATTCATAAACGCTCTTAGTGTCCTCTCAATTCCACCATGAAAATAAACAGCGAAAATATTGACCAGAAGAGGGCCTAAATCATACTTCTATCTGAATGTCAGTAGAGATTACTTTCCAGTTTTATAACTAATGAATAACTACATTTTTTTATGACATTGTGCAACTCACTTATGGCATTTTATCTAGACCCAGATTTCTGTATTTCGAGAACTATCATATCAGACAAGTCAGTAATCTTGCAGAGCTCAAAGCATGTTGTATCTTCTGTCTTTCTCTTATTCAGTGTTCCACTTGCCCTGACAAAGAAAGTAATTTAGACTGATTGAGCATGATTTCTAGTGAGCTACCCATGCCAATCATTTTTCATCATTTCACCCTCTGGGACAACGAGAGCAGCTCCTGCTCCACCAAGGATATGGCTGGCCTGGCTGCATGGCTCAGTCCCAGGGCAGCAGGGCAGCAAGGGATGTGATGCTCATAGTTTGCTTCCTGGAGCCAGGGAAAACCTGGAAAGCCTTGTGCTGACACAGCCCTGCCAGGAGTCCTGCGACAGAGCGGGAACACAGAAGCCACATCTTGGTGGAGTTTTGGGCAATATAGGTCACTGCACTGTTTCTTAACTATTTATTATTTTTTATGTTATTTTGGGTCCTGAAGCTAGACTGAGCGATGAATATTTTCATCGGAGCTTATTTTACAATAGGTAAAACAATCATCTTTCATTCTGTCCTTTGGGACCTGCTTGAATTCTCAAAGGGAGCCTTCTGTACATCAGGAATTGCTTATTCTTTAACTACCATCCACCAGGGAATAAGAATATCTTAACACCAATAAAACTTATTTGGAAGGATAGATTTTGTGTTTCGGTTTCTATCCCAAGGCACAGCCTCAAGGGCCCAAGCCTCAGTGGAAAACCACACAGGAACAATGCCCCAGCCAAATTAATTTGCTTCAGTAAAATCTGTTTTGAATTTATTGTAATTTGTGAGTAACCATAACGACAATTAACTGCTAACAG
Source organism: Phasianus colchicus (assembly GCF_987193195.1). NCBI lineage: Eukaryota > Metazoa > Chordata > Aves > Galliformes > Phasianidae > Phasianus > Phasianus colchicus. The sequence goes on along the minus strand of NC_143453.1, from coordinate 10,312,288 downwards.
CTGGGACAGTTCAACATCCTTGAAACAAAACTTCAATAAAACAATTACAGTGACCTTCCCGTGTGCACGCTGATAGGACAGATCACAGCATTGCAGTCCTTTGCTACACCAATTAAGCTTATATCATTACAGCACAAAAAATATTAATTCCCTTAAAATTCAAGATTCAGAAAATACTTTTCGTATTTTAACAAGAGCAACATGCTCAGAAATCAGAAACAGGTTAAATAGATTCAGAGCTAAAAAAATAAAAAATGAAAGCTGTTGCTTTTCAATAGATGCCATTTTCTGAGTGACATTTAATTTATTTACCTTTCCTTTTAATTTGCATTCAGGGGCAATAATGTTTCTTCATTGCATGCATTGGCCAAAATTCACAGCTCTTAAATACTGATCTCACATAGCATTGTGAAACAGGCAGAGATCCAGTGAAACCAATGGGTCTGCTGGAGGCTTGCCATCTGGAAACATCCAAGTGTCTGCCCAAATGGGTATATTCATAAACCATCATAAGCAGGATCAGTATCGGTCTGCATTTTAGTTTTGATTCCAAATTTTTCAAGCTCTCAATCCCCAACTTAACACAGGGTCAGTGAAAAAAAACAACTCCTAGTTGTAGTAAAAAGCCACTGTGAGATTGTATGTGTTGTAAACCAGTGCCATCATTACTTTAACTACTTCTATAAATGAAAGAGATCAAGAAGAACATAGGCAACAGAAAGCATCACAAATGACATGCTATTTGAGTTAGCCAAATTAACTTGAACTTGTATAACATACCTGTAGTCCAGAAACGCACAGTAAAGATGGACTCTGTTACTCTTGTTTAGTGCTAGGCTGTATTGTCTGGGAGTCTGCAAGAAGGAAGAAAAAAAGCCCTGAAGGAATGTTTTAAAAGAAGCAAATTCAGTATTCAACTTGTTCAAATTCCTATTGTTTCAGTAACTTCAATGGATTTTCCAGATTAATCCACCATACCGAAAGGAAATTTTTTCAGTCCTCGTGGCTTTAGCACAAACCCCATACATGCAAGGGCTGCTATTGTCTAGAGTTTACACTGGGATTAAATTCATGTCACTTGGAATCAGAAATTGACATCCTATTTAAGTAATAGCAAAACAGACTTCGCTGTTGTACGTAAGCAAAGTACAGATGTGTGCGCTCGCTTTTACAGCATGTATTTCACTTCACTGGGTTTTGTTCTCTCTTATAAAAATCTCACACTGTAAGATGAGTAACACTGAAGTATGTGCATTACAATGACCAACTCACATTTTCTTTCCACAATACCAATTTTTAAATATAAATTTTTAAATCAAACTGAAGGAGCAGTGCTATAGTCCGAGATTTTATTTTAATAGACTTTGGCATTATGATGACATAAATTTTGTCTTTCACAAACAGATTTGGCAACATTCAATCTCATCCATTCAGAAAGGATTGAGCCCTCATTCTCAACTCTGTTACAATCACTTTCATGACAAAATCATTCAAACAAACTAGGATGAATTAGTAGTTTGTAACAGATAAAATACGCAAACAAGAGGTTTCCAGGATCTGTTCTACCCTTTTTAACATAAAAATCCCCCAAGTCTACTCTGTGTTTAATCCTATCTTAGGGTCGTTTCATTTTATTACCAGCATCTTCAACATAAATCCCTGATGAATTAATAGACCTCATATCATTATAATACAAGGTCAATACTGCTGTGAAACTGGAACACAATCAAGAATTCTCCTTGTTTTAGAGAAGAAAAACAACAAAACAAACAAAAACCCATCATCCTGAAACTTAAACAAGTACAAGAAGTCTCTGAAGCAATTTTCTTTCTCCTCTCCCACAAACCCAAGAACATGTGTCAGGCACAAGGTAGCACAGCAGCCTCCTTACTAATCATGATGAAGCTTTTCTGCCCAGCCCAGGGCATTCACGCTGGATTTCCACACACTTCAGGTAGCTGTGCTGTAGATAAAGCCATTTATTTCTTCTTAATTTACCTCTGGGTAGCAGAAATGGAATTTTCTTATCTACTTAAGCAACATCTCTGAATAAAACTTCTAATTCCCTAACTGACTCTGTTTTTCCTAAGATTTCATGGGAGAAACAGCTGAGATTGCAGGTCAGGTATCCCAGAAGCTGAGCTCTGAGGTGTCAGACTGTCACCAGTCTGCTGAGGGTCTCTGTTTTGCTCTGGACACATCCTGTAGCCTCCTTCCATGACGGGAGCAAATTAAATGGTAAAACTCAAAGTGCATGAGACCAAAACTGTATGTAAACAGATAGAGAAAGAAAAGCTGGCTGCTTCTTGTCTCTCTCCTCCATGCTCAGAACACAAATTGACCCTGCTGCATTTTAGGAAGTTACTATATTTGAACTTATGTGTAATTCCAGCAGCGTGGTTTGATGACTAAGTGCCCTGACAAGGCACAATCCCACCTTTTGCTTCTCAAAGCATTTCCAAGGAGTACTAGTTCAGAACCTGCAAACAACTAATGATCCGTAACCCACAGCTGGAAAAACGCCTTCTGCAACTTGAGTTAACATAGAGTTTTGTTGGCAGAGTTCACTTTGTTTTACCAGCAGAAAAGGCATGTAGCATAATGTTTGCCTGCTGTGCTGTACAGCTTTAGGTCCGTCGTGACATGGCTTTCCTGCAGTGTGTAACTGAAAGCATTCACAGCCAGCTTGTATTACTTTTATGACAGACAGATGAGCGGCAGTTTAATAAAAAGAAAAAAGAAAGATCTGCTGTAATAACAAAGATTTTACAATAAGTGTCACTTCTGACTTGTAAAATATCTCTATATAAATCTTGATTCTTAATATGCTAAACGGAAAGGGCACGGCTGGGTCAGGTTGAAATCAGACATAGTACTTCAGTTGTGTATCTTTTCACACAAATAAATCCCAGATGTATGTTTTCTCCTCCATGTCTCTGGCAAGGGACAAATTACTGTTTTTCTCCATCTTTGACTCTAAACACAGATGTCACCAATTAGACAAAGAAGCACACCAGGGGAGGCTGTTCGGCTATGAGCTGTCCAGAACTGTGTGCAAACACGCATGGACAAAAACTAGATATCTAACATGCATACAAGAAGAACCCACACTACTTTGTCTATTAATTCTCTTAAAGAATGTGTTGCTTGTTTTGACACACACAACCAGGCCTCACTAGTGCTACTCCTGATAACATAGCAGTCATCTTCTTGAACTTACAGAACTACTGGTCTGTAACAAAACTGTCAGCAGAATAGAAACTCACAGAGCATACAAGAAACTGGCTACAACAAGGAATAAACCCTCACAGATCTTCAGCAGCTCTGAAGTACTCTATAATCTTTGGAAAAACAAACTGACTGTGTCTCAATACTGTATTTCTGAAGTTAAACTGTGTGTGACGGCTTATATGTGACTTGGATCCTGCAGCACTGAGAATATTGATTTCATATCATTGATAACAGAGAACTTAATATGGAAGTAGGCTTTTGCACTAAGAGATTAAGTCACTGGCATGCTTATAAAAGCCTGTGAAAGGACAGTTTGTGCATCTTTTATTGGTGTGGAGAAGGAAAGTACTGGTACACTAAGTAAAATAGGGTCTGTGCTAACTCCATCATCTCAGTTCTTTATATAAATTCTTCTGCATGAAGAGGGTTACATGCTGCAAGATCAACAAAGAATTATATTAAATGATGCAAGTGCCGGGATGGTGGCAAGCAATGGCCAGGAACAGAACCCATACTGCTGAGAAGCTCAGCAGACTTTGTTTCTCTGATGGACCAGGTAGCTTGGGGAAGTACTGTCTCTATTTACACCCCCAGCAGAAATACAGCTGTTCTGCATACCCTACATTAACCACTGACTCTCAGTAAGTTAGTAAGATTTACTAGCCATAGAAACTCATTGTATGTGTTGAGGATATATAAAGTATTTGCATGGATGGTGATGTGGTCCTTAAACAGCTGGGAACCAGGCACAAGTCCATGGTTGGGGGAGGGAATGAGGCCAAAAAAGGAGGGCAAGGGGCTGAAAGGACTGCTGGAAACCTTCAGAAAAACCTAGTTGCAGGAAATGTCATGAACAGAATTGCAGAAGAAAAACAGTCAGCCAGCTGCTGCTGGGGAGCCTTGCCAAGGAAGAGAAGCCAAGCAGAGGGTGGGGTGAACCTTTGTGAGATTAGCTTTTTTCTCCTCTCCTCCCCTGAATTTAAAAAGCAAACAAATACTTAGTGGCCACCAAGGGAGGAGGGTGTGCACTTTCTAATTCAGTATGTATTTTTCTCAAATGTGAAGGAGAACTCATTGGGATGGTTCTGCCAGTCATCTAAACGCAGTAGCTCCAAGCCCAAAGGTTAGGTGTGAGACTTGCTCTTATCCAAACGCTTGATAATTTATTTTATGAAGATAAATTTGGAGGTCACTTGACTCTGTTTACAAAACGCAGAATTCTGTCTAATTCAGAGATTTTTGAAATCTTGTCATCTCAACATCCAAACTCAACGGATTGTATTGAAGGTGTTGAGAAGGGGCTCTAGTTAGAGTTACTGACAGATCACTTGGTTTTCACACACTTCACAGCCCCACTGAAATATTCGTACAGGTCTGTGAGTCAGAAGCTCATTGATTCTAGTTTATGGATTAAATTAGAGACTAAGCTACCAATTAGAGGATTTCTAACTGTTCACATCCTAATTGTTCACATGATCTATCCAGGACTACATGATCTACTGACTTGCCCAATTATACAAACTACTTCTAAGTCCCTAGAAAATTAAAACTTTAAGGTACATTCATCTACTTAGTTCCATGGAAAAAGGCAGACAGACAAAGAAAGAAAGAAGCAACCACCTATTTTTATGTTGGCTGTATTTTTCCAAGTTGTGAGAATACTGCGTTGCAACTGACTTAGATCACTCAACTATTTTAATTTAGAGTTTTTTGGACTGATTCACACCAAGATGTAACTAGCACACATAATGATAATATTGTCACGAACTGTAAAAAAAAAAAAAAGAATTTATTTTATCAACAGGGAATCAGAAAGTGTTGTACATAAAATCCAGACCTTTAGTTGATGTAAATCAACCATGTTCCACTGTAGCCAACAGATCTATGTGAGCATATGCTTGCTGAAGTGATGCAGTAAAACATTGTAGAACACAGGGTCAACATGAAAGCTCTCAGAATGTATTTCTTAATGGTACAGGCAGTTAAAAATAAATTAAAAAATAAGTAAATAAAGCATGGTGATACAAAAAGTGGAAGACTAAGGCAGACAACAATATAAAGGAAAAAAAGCACAGTTTAAATATCAGATCCTATAAAGGCATATGGAATTAAAACAGGTTGCCATATAAAACTGAATATGAATTGGCTTTGAGTCTTCCTTTGCCTGAGGTTAAGAATAGTCAGCATTTCAATTTCTTGCAAAAATATTGTTAATCAAACACTACTTCAGTATTTTTCCCCAGCTCTCGGAGTTCTCCGTTTAACGGCTGCTTTTTCAGGCAAGGAGTGTGAAAACAACAAATATAATTTTAAAAACCCTGCAAGCAACAGACTAAAAAATATCTTGGCTTCTTTATTAGATAGCATTTTTATAAAGAGGAAAAGAAAACGAGGAGGGAGTGGACAAGGACATTGTCTTGGTACTCTTTCTCTGTTACTATGTATAACAAAAAAAGTTGGATTACTCCTGAGTGTGTGTACAGTATCAGAAGATCTTGCTATTTTTCTTTGAGTAGCAACTCTGCATCTCTTTAAATAAAAATGCCATCCTCTTAACAGCATCCCATCTTTCTGATGGCACTGAACAAGGGGCTTCATCGAACAGCTGCCAAGACAACATCTGACCACTTTGCACATCTCAGTGTGGCTGTCAGGCTGTACATCTGCAAAACAGTTGTTTATGGTCTACAGGAACTGAAACTATCACTTGGTGCTCATCTCCCTTCAGTTTGTGTCTTTGATCTACTTCAGCTTAGCTGTTTATAGCACTGATAGCCATGATAGCATCTACAAAAGATGGGGCAGTGTATCATAAATGCACTCTAGGTGAAACTGTCAGTGTTAAAAAATGAATTGCCCTCTTCTCTGGTTTTGAGTATTAAATAGCATAAAATTCAGTTCTTCCCAAGGAAAGCTGCCTAGATGTTGAGCAATTTTGGCAATGAAAACTGAGTGCAACCCTTGAGTTAAAATTACAGTCTCCCTAAACATGCGTACACAGCTCAAAAATGTCTTTTCTGTAATTTTATAGACCCCCCAAAATCCCACTCTAACATAGGAGATATATTAACACAGATCCATTAGGCTTTTAACACAGTACACCATCACTGGGTCAATGTGAGGTCTGCACTAGGAAGTTTCTGAGCAAAAGGCACCTTACATCACGAAGCCACACATCCTCTATGGATGATACTTCCATACAGTCCTCAATTTCAAAGATCTCAACATTGCAACATCTTTCTTTCCTTTTTCTTTCTCTTTGGCCTGAGTGCACATGGGCATAGTGAGTGTTTTGTATGTATTTGCTAACACTGGGCAGTGACAAGTATTTGCATGCCAAATTCTTTCAGCTTGGATGCCAAAACTATTTAAGACGCAGCACTGCAGTGTAAAACCATGCCAAACTCCCATTGACTGCGATTGGGATTAATAATACTCACAATATTGTTGTAAATTATGGTAATAAATGGAAAGCACAAAAAGGATGAAAATAGCCATGGAAAGAAAAAGGGTTGTTTTCTTTACAGACGAATAGAGTTGACTTCAATGCAGGCATGCACAAAAAGAAACTGCAGGATGAGGGCCTTTGAAATTCAATTTTGGCAGCAACCAAGTTACATGGGTAAATGTTTAAAATTTGGAAATGCTAGGCAGTGGGAAATGGGGCCTAGCAGGGAAGCTTCTCCTTACAAAAGTATTGGTAAACATGGCACTGAACTGATGATCTGGATCAAAAGCTGCTTTAATGCTTGGGTGAAAAAATGGTTTCTCATGTCCCTTACAGGATTGTTCAGTTCCAAAGAATGAAAAAGTCACTCTGGGCATAACCTCCAGCTGGGCACAACCTCTCCAGAATTACTGAATACAATCTGGCTCCAAACAGGTCTAATTTAAATCAGGTAATTTAAAATGCAAGTTATTTCACTCAAGGTGCCTGTGCTGAAGCTGTTACCCATTGCTCTAAGAACCTTTTGATCTCATAAAACCTTTTTGGGCACTCTCGTAGCAATGGCACGAGATGTGGGCACAGCCCTACAGAGTGCATTGCTGCTCTTGCCTTCTCCTCTCCCCTCCAGCACACACACAGAGCTACCAGACCTCCACATCACAGAGACAAACTCCTTCTCCATTGTCAGGGCCTGAGAATACTTCATCAGACTGTCAAACAGTTTTTCATTTTTAGACCTACTGGAACTGGAATTTGCTGAGAGGTCGTGAACACAGAATCCTACCAGGTCGTTATCCCCTAGCCCAGATCCCATCTGTATCTTTTACTCTCCGAAGATTTTCAACGTCTGAGTTAGATGGACCAAGATAAAGATCATCCTTCAGCACAGATAAAACAATGATAAAAATACAAAATTATCCCAGACCTGGGCATTTGGTATGGCTCTTCCAAGAAGTCATTTTGAGAAATGCTACTTGCCAAGGTTGGCAGTTAATGCAAATTTTTGCACTTCCATGTATTTTTCATGTGAAGAAATGCAAATACTTACAAAGTCTTCTGGTTATCCACCAACCTGACATATCTATTCACATAAGCTCCTAGGAGCTTGCTGATCTTTTCTGATAGGTGAATGAAATATCACTTCACTTCTTCCCCACCCACTTTCCAATCAGCATAATAGAGTAGAGTTTGTGGTCATGTTGGTACAAATCCATGATAACTTTCCAAAATTGCTTCGAGAAAAGGACTGCAGTGTATTTGTTAAGGCTTTTTGTTTCTTTTTGCTATGCCTTTTTCTGCTTCTCTGCATTATTGTATTAGAAATGTATTGCTTTTATAAAATGAAAAGCAGATGTTCCTTCCATACACCCTATTTTAATCTCCTTGAATACGCTTAACTCATGTGAAAATACTGCTAAATGAAAACAACTGGTCTGATTGATATTGAGAAGGCTATTAAAAATGATCGTATTTTCTAATCCAACAGAACCATAATGAAAGACATAAACAAGTGATCTTTTTCCCTGTTCACCTGTAGTATTTTGACACAGGCAGAAATATTTCCCTTTGCCATGCAATTATCCAGGCCTGTTGTAGAGCTGTGTAACAGGAAGCAATGTCTAGGCCATGACAGGAGCTGTGACAGGGACCAGAAGACAGGCACAAAGTATAATCCTTTAAATGCACTGAGTAGAACCGGTTTTAAGAATACTTTTCCTATTAGGTAATATTTCCACAATTAGTTTCCAAAACAGTGCTTAAACTTTTCCTCCTTATAGCTTTTTTTTTTTTTTTTTTTTTTTTCCTGGTAAGAGAAACATTTGCATCAGATGATAACCATTCTAGTCACCAAGCTCTAACGTATAAACTGCAGTTGTTCACAATCCCCCGGTGAATCAGGCAAGGAGAATTCAAACCAGAACCAAGGGGCTGAGGCACGCAGCTCCAGCAGGGATGGACAGCCAGCAGCACCCACATGGATTTGCTCCAACATCCGTTGAACAGTCACAGTCTCTCATATCCCAGCTCACACATGCCTGATGCCTGGATTTTGGTAACTAGATTTCACTGAGCTTGGCTGCAACTGAAAACCCTTGAAACAGAGGTTCCATCTCTACGACTAACTTGCACCACTAACAATGAGAAAATGCTCTGAATTCAGAGACAGCACAAAGCTACAGAAGCCAACAGCAGCAGTATCACTGGCACTTCAGTACTGCATATTTCTTTGTCAATACAAAAATGAAGACTGGATGAGTAAACATCCCTTTCCCACAGAACTGGAAGTAATAATTAGGAGACCAATCAATCAATATTTATCCCTATCCATTGTAAAAGAGGCTTGAGATGCTATTAGGAAATTTTGCACGCAGTGACCCATAGTAGCTAGGCTAAGACAGATTTCCCAGAGAAGAATCAATATGTATTGCCTTGTCTAAATGTGCAGAGAAGAAAAGCACAAAAACATCCTGATTTTCCTATACAACAAACAAAGTCTGTGTCCTTATTTTGAAGAGCAAAAGAACCTTGACAGCCTGGAGGAATGAAACATTAAAATTTCAGGTACTCTGCACAATAATAACAAGAACAAGCAATGTTTGTGGAATTATTGGGAATAACGCGTTCATCCGTCTTTGTAAAGTGCCCTGCATTTCACCTGCAAAGACAAAAATAGCCATGGGAATGGGTAGCTTTGGGAATCTGGGATTGCAGGAGGACTGCTAAAGACAAATATTGTGCACAAAGCAGAATTTGGTGGTGTTAGGAGATGATTGAACTCGATGATCTTATAAGCCAACCTAAATGGTTCTGATGGTTTGGCAAGGGGGCCAGAGCTGCAGCCTTCCTGAGCACAGTGCCATCTCCAGTGTACACATCTGCATAAGGAAGGGCTTTGCAACCCCTGAGGAAGTGGAACAGAAATGACAGCAACGCAGCAAGGCTTCAGTGCATACCAATAGAGAGAGGTCTTCAAGGCACAAGCAGAAAACTCCTTATGGTTTTCTGCCCAGCACATAACTTAATAGGACCCTGGTTTACTGCTGAGATACCCTAACATGAAAAAAAATGTACTCCCGAAGCAAAATGTTGGATTCTTCAGATGTCAGGAGAAACCCTTCATCAGTTTTAGTGAGAATTTCATCAGGTCTGCATTACATGCTTTGAAAAATCCTTTTTTTAAGATGTTCAGTTGGTACATCATTATGCATTGTACTGTCATCTTTGCTAGCATTTCTGTGCGAACAAAGGCCTGTGTTTTAAAGGCATTTTGAAGACATGATTTAAAGAAAGCTTAGGCAAAGTTTTAATAGTTCACGTCAGAAACAGAGTAGAGGCTTAATGGCAAAAATATTTACCACTCAGTATGCCTGTTGCTAATATTTTTTATAGGATTGAATTTATATGTTAGCATTTTCCATTCTCATTAAAATCCTGGCTATGTGAATGTTGCCTCTGAAAAGCAATGCCTCACATTCTTTGTGAATTATATGTGGCAGACTTTGTTTTATATTGACCCTTTCAGCTCTTGTGTCCCTTGATGAACTGCTAATCATCATTTATCCTTGCTCTGACTCCACTAATCCCCGGAGAGCGGGTGGGATAGGCAGTCAATGGAGGCAATGGAGTATAAATAATGACGGAGTACAATAAGCATTCCAGTTGTAATGCCACAACTCATGACAAAGACTTTCAGAAAGATACAGCTCACAGCCCTTCTACGATAAGGCTGTTGTAACCAGACTGGAAAATATTACAAAAACCTTATGATTGCTTAAGCCCCAAGATATTCAGGCCCACTAGGTGAGATAAGGGAATGTTTATTTTGTGTAATCAAAAAATCACTTGGATTCAGGATTCTTGTTTTTATTTCCCGATTTATTTTCCCCACATGACTTTTCATAGGTCCTTTCCTACCTCTGTTTCATTTCACACCCATTATCCTACCTATTTGTTCTGTAATGTCTCAGAATAAAATATATCTCCTGAATCTTGTTATGCTTTGCGCACTGGAAATCCAGCTAAAGTATATAAAAACCAGAGTAAAAGCCTGTGTTGACACACAGCCTAGTACTGTGGCATTTTTTGATAAGCAGCACTGGATCATCTGAATACCTCATTAAGTATCCAGTGAATGCAGGGGCTTTCTTCCCCTGACAAATCTCTCCCCAAACTCCAGATGGGAAACGTAAGAGCACTGCTTCACTTGCTTTGTTTCTAGCAAACATATAACCACAGACTAAAACTGACCTGAAAAAGAAACCAAAACAACAAAAAAGGATCTTGAGAAAAACGTTTTCTTTCATTTTAATAAACTAAAGCAGCTGTCTTAAGCAACACGATCAGTAATTGTGACAAGGATCCCATGGCAAACCGTGCAGGCAGAGGAGCAGGATTGCTCTGTAAGATACTGTCCAGATCCTCAGTCACAGATAAAAATCCTTTTCTGCAACACTTCCTGAGCAGAGCAGCACAGTGTTGTGTCAGGCCCTCTTGTAAGGCTCTGTGAAAGGCTGTTTCTTAAACCTTTACATTCTACTAAGATATCACACTCTACTGTCTGGGTCTTTCTACAATTAAGCTCGTGGTTTCCCATGAGCTTTTTTTTTTCTTCCTATTTCTATTGTGAAACAGAAGTCCTCTCAAGACCATTTACATTTTTCTTTCTCTGATTTGAATCTTTTTCTCCCATTCCTGTATTTTTGCCAAATATGAGTTTTCTTTTGGTCTGTTGCATGAATGGGGATGAAATGCACACAACTATTTAGTTCAGTGTCATTTTTCACTCACAGGAAGTGTCAGGGTGCCAGAACTATTCGGTCTGAGCATCAGCCCCATTCAGTGAATTAAAAGCCACTAGGCCTGCACCATTAACTAGAGCTAGAAAGTTGAGTAGCACGAGACCAAGCCATTGAATTTATCTCCTGAATGACAAAATGGCAGTCTGTAGAGCTCTGCGTGTTTCTGCAGACATACTGCAGATAGGGGCACCGTTGCTGATATAACAGAGAAATAGCCAACTGATTCAAGTTGTGGCCCGGCTCTGCACTGATGTCTGCTGCCTGGGAGCAGTGTGCTGAGGCTGCAGGGCTGGCACAGCCACTGCCCTCCTCCAGCTTCCTGCTGGGGCACAGTGCCTGACCAGCAGGCACTCTCGAGACTTGGTTTGCAGAAGTGCAATACATGCAGTGCTCTTGAGTAGCCGGGAAGTTCAATTTTTTGTATATGATTTCTTTTCAGCATAACCAGGATAGAATTTTTAAAGTAGCAGTATGTTCAGCTTCCAGTTTTAGCCCCTTTGCAAAGAGCACCAACTTTTCTCGTATTTCCATAGCCAGAAGTTTACATGAACACCTGATCAGAACTGCTGTGCAGCAGAATCAGTTGGGCAAAACCCAAAGCTCAAGATGAAAAACAAGCAGCCCAGTAAGGTATTGCTGCCTACTAACCCGTTCATCAGGGGAGAGCACAGAGTGCCACATAAAGTCATCTTCAGCCATAGATTTGAATACGTTCAAAATTACTCAGCTCCTACTTTGCAGTGTTTGCCTGGAGCTGTTTTTCCATGTGATTCCTGAAATCAGCAATGAGTCCCTCTGGAAACTGATCTAATGGTTTGAAGAATGTAGCTGTGGTAATTGGAGCTTGGCAGTTTTTTTTTCTGCTAAATCTCCAGGCTCTCTTGTTGATTACTTAGCACAAAGAATGAGAAATCTCATGTTCCTCCTTCACTGGAAATGCTGCTGCACCCTCTTCTTTTCTGTGACTTGCTCTTGAGCGAGATGTCACCATTTGGTAGCCTGGCTTTTTAAGCTTCTCAACAGGATGCAGTGGCCAATAGTTGAGCAATATACCAGAATCTAACATTCCAGTAAGCTCCTTTGACATGAGCACCCTGCATTTCGGTTGGCATATTTTCTTTTCTTGTTTTTAAGTGAAATATATTGCTTAAATAGGGGAAATGCTTTTAGGTGTAATAAAACTATAATCATATGCAAACAGAAATGGCTGATTGCACAATTTAATTTATTAGGATATTCTATATAGCTTCTGAAAAAAAATACAAACCAGAAAGCAAATGCCATCAGCAAACTGTGGCATGACAGCAGCTTTTAAAGGCAATCATTCAGTTCCTACTGAACTTAGGAGGGAAACTCCCTGTAAGTGCAGTAGGTACAAGGCACAGCATTTCTGTTCTGCTGACAGTTATTAATAAGAAAGATTGCTCAGTTCTAGGAACTCTGTGTCTTAGAACATAATAGCAACCATTTCAGTGTCATAGCCATGGAGCGTGGAGATTTCATCCTTTCGCTAAATGTTATTTCTGGATAAAGACCTCCTAGCATCCATGGGAATATCTCCAGAGGGCCACACTTCCAATAAAGACATTCTTTTGTAGTTTACAAATACTCTGATAAATGGCTGATGGCCTTAAAAATAAACGTATTTTTTAATAAATGGATAATGATCAGCCTGTCACAGAGTCCAAATAAGTCATGAAATTCCTTCCAACTATTACTTAGTGTTAAGGCCTTTTAGTGTGCTTACAACCACCAGTGACACATGCTGCCCACATCTATCCCACATCTATGTAAACTACTGCTCTTTTAGGAATCTTTAAAAAGTGATTCATTAAAATAAAGCCTTTATTCTATTTAAAAAAAAAACAACACAGCCATAGATGAAATGTTCTTCTGCAAACACACATGATTGGTAATTCAGAACCAAGTATTCAATTCAAGTACTTCTAAAGACAGAAGGAGAAAAAAAAGAGGAAAAAAGTCCATCCCTGGAGATATATTTAGATTCTCTTCATGCAGCAAGTTGGCATCAATGCAGTGGCATCTATGCAATCACTGGAATTCTTGGGCAGCCCTGCACACAATAAGGCTTTGCTGTGGATAGTGGGAACATAACACAGAGTCTCACAGGCATTCTCTCCTAACTGTAATCAGAGCTTTGTTACAGGTTTTCATCACATTTTCCAATAAATCATTAGTATCCGTATGTTCAACCCTATCTGGCTATGAAGTGAGCGTTATTACAGAATGTATGGCTTGATCCCAAAGCTATTTAGGCCAGTTAAGGTCTTTATTTGGATTTAAAGGATCCAAATTTTGGATCATTGTCTCTATCATAGGGCCAGTAAAATTTCTCACTGACACCCTCAAAGATTTCTGATAACGACAGATTTCATTACTCAAAAGTGCCATCAGACCAGCAAGAGCCTTCCAGAACTGGAGCCCTTTACCGCACAATGGCTTGGCTTGTTCTGGGGATACATTTTACTTGTTGCTGTTATTCAAGGTTGCACTGTTTTCTAGCATTTTGTTCTTAACTGACCCAGATGTAGGCAGCCTTAATACATGCAAATGTGAGCTGCTATATTCAAAAAGAAATTTTTGCCTGGAAATATTCAGGACAGAAAAGAGTTGCTGTATGCAATGCCTCCTCTACTCCCCTTCCCTCTACCTGCTTAATCTCTTCCATGGTTTCCAGCTATATCCTCTCCCCAAAAATACAATCCACTTTTCTGTGCAGAGGAATGTGCAGCCTTGCTGGAAAAAATTCCAACCACCTGCATTCAGACTTGGGATTGTAACTAGGGACTGATCCTAGACCACAGTGATATGAGTATTGTTCCACATGGATCTCCCTGTGAAAGGAAGGTGCAACTCAGTCAAAACTGTGTGTGTATTTTGGTCTGCAACACTGTAAGGATCTTTTAATTAGTTACAGATACTTAGAGAATGCAACATAACCATGTGTCATAAGAACTTGCATGAAAAAAAAAAACAAGAAAATATGTGTTAAGAAGTCTGAGATATAAATGTACACAATCAGGTGTACTGAGAAGCTATTTGATAAAATACTGAGGGTTATTGGATGCAATCTGTATTGCGCATACATGTCTTATGCTAGAAGAATCGAAGCTATGGAAATACTATTTCTCCCCATATCCACATCCCACTTGTTCTGCTTGTGGCTTCCCTTTGTTCCCTGCCCTCTAGGACTGAAATCATAAGAACAATCAAATTATTTTTAATTTAACGGAAGGAAGAGTGGAACTGATTCCAGCCGTAGGCAGCCCCAGCAGCAGTAATCTCTCTCATCCCTGACGCATTGTACGTAAGTCAGACTGCAGCCGGATCGTAGGGCTCCACTCTGTTCTTTTCTCTGGGTGCCTGACAATCCCTCTCTCTCCATGGAAGCACGGTAAAATACTGAACAACCTTAAGCTAAGTGAAAGCACACACAGTAACATACTCCATGGAACAGAATTTGCGTAGATGGCTATATATGTTATGCAGATTGCAGCGTATGTCTGCGTGCTACAGGGATATTATAGGTTACAGCACTCGCTAGACTTGGATTCTTTGACTTCAGCTGTCAAAAAATGACATCCCAAATACCTACTTTTCCCTACTCCTTCCTAGTAATTAGCACAAGCAGCCTTTAATGTATGTTACACCAGGGGACTGCCGTCCAACCGTTAATTGCACACAGCCAATGAATGTAGCAATCATGAGACTCTCTGCATGGCAGTCTCTTGTTCCCCAGCATCAATTACTCACACAGCTCCTCTGACACAGGCTATATAAAGCGGTTTGCTGGCATGCTAAGGGCTGAGGCAAGGTTTAAAATATCTCCAGAAAACTATATAACACGTGCAGATTTCCCACAATTATAAGCGAGGGGTTTTCTACTCATTCTGATTATAACCTTTATAGTATTCTTTCATTTAGCAAAAAAAAAAAAAAAAGAAAAAAGAAAAAAAGGGGAAGGGACTTATTTTATCTTGTTTTATTGTGGCTTTTAAGCATGCTTTTCTTAGAGGGTCATTGGATGGAAGCAAATGAAAATGATCCTTTCCCTTCACTCCTTGTGGTGACAGAAAACTCTTTGAGAGAATGCTTCCATTTTAGGCTGAAACACAGTGGATATTATTCAAACAGAACTATTGCCATCTAATTCCAACTTCGTACATCTAGAGTGGTGCTTTTTACTATGTTCTCAGGCTGAAAGACAGAATGTGTTTGGGCACAGCACGAAGCTGCAAACTTAAAGACATTCTCTGGACAATGCCAACAGCATTTTGGCTGTGGTTGGAAACTGCACAAACACATGGATGAACACAGAGAGACAGAGCTCACAAAATACATTCTGCTCACAGAACAAACTCACTGTGATTAGCTTAGGCTCAAGTTTCTCTGATAGTAAAAAAGGATCTTATCCAAAAAAAAGGACCAAAGCTACAAATATTGAATGCACAAACAATCTGTGCTCAGTCTGTGCTCATCCTATTCAGAAGCCTGATGAAGTATGAAATTACCTGCAGGAGGGCTTTGGATTACTTTCTCATACACAGACACTGCAAAGAAGAAAATCACATGCACGCTTATCCGTCAAATTGTTTCTGTGATGTGAAGTTACCCTTTTTCTAAGTTCATCCATTAGATTGAAAACTCTTCAGAAAGTGTTTTCCTTAAACTTTATATAAAACTTAAATACTTCTCTTTATGCCCTTATGAGTGAAGGGGCAACTATTTTAATTTTTTTTGACTTTTCATTTTTGGTGTAGCGTGGGATTGGAAAACAAAACCTTTCATGACAATTTGAAAATTAAAGTAAGGAAAATTCCACATTTCCTACACTGTTTCCTTGTGTAACAATGCACTGGGTGGTAAAGAATTGCCTCATTGGAGAGGGAATAAAAACAAAAAAAAGAAAGAAATTTTCAAAACAATTCAATCTGTCTCTCCTGGGTCTCATCCTCATAGTTTTCAGCCTATATGTAACAGAGTAAATTATTAATTTCAATCACCTTAATTCTCTGCCCAGAAAATATATCTTGGCATCTGAGATGTTTACATAACTACCATACATTCCTCAGTGTGCTGACACAGAGACATCACCACCATCTGAAGCACAACAACAGAACTGCTTAACATGTTTCTGGATAACATACAAGCTATGAATCCTGAAGGCACGTTTGTCAACGACATTTCCAAGGACATATATGTCATTTTTCCTTTTGCACATTTTCCCTATTGATATCTTACTGCCTTTCCCAGGCTGCTCTTCCTCCAGTGTTGAGAGTTCTTTCCGATTTTAGTGTTGAGAGGATCGGATCCACCAACTCTGTGTAAACCTGCAAAAGCAGTCCCACTAGGGTGATGATTTCCAGAGATACTCATTAAAATAGAGAAACCAAGCTTTGGATTTTTGTTTGTTCATTGGTTGGAGTTTGTTTTGATAGATTTTTTTCATGGGCTTTGTTTTGAGTTTTAGAGCATGACAAAGCATGGTCTGAAGCCAACAGTGTCATTTATTTATCTAAGACATTTTGTTGTAAAGAGCTTTTGTTGTTTTTTAAGAAAAGGACATTGGAAGGGAACAAAAAATTTGCTTTGAGCTTGCTTCTTTTACTTGAAGTTTTAACTCTGAACAACTTGAAGGCCAAACTGTAGACAACTAAAATACAGGGTTTCTAAAGAAAATGCTGACAGCCTCCGAACTATAAAAGTTATGGAGAACCCTGTAATAGTAATAATAACATCTTTCATTTATATATAGCACTTTTTCTCCCAAAACATCTCATAAACTATAAGTCAAACAATCACATCTGTAGCAGTAAAAAAGACTGAAATCAGAAGTATTGTAAACGTCTGGGTTGGAGAAAGCTTCCACTCCCAGTTCTGTTGCCGGCCCCGGCTTTGTTTCCTGTAAAATTAAGTTCAACTAACCAAAGTAACATGGGCAGTTCACTTGGTCACTAGAGCCTTCCCCTTTCACTGGATGAGAAGGGACACACAGTAATAGCAGATGTCCAGGGGCTGGCATGCTGAAGAAAAAAGATATCCCAAAATACAGAGCGTAGGCATGGGCTGTAACTCTGAACCTCCAGCTCTTGAAATTTCCCTCCAGATAGCTCAGAAAGGAGCAAGTCACCGCTATAAAGACATGCAGGCTCTTTATCTGAGCACATCATAGTTTGGAAAGTGAAAAAGATACATTTTTCCAGCAGGAACTAGTGAGGGTGCAATGACTTTTCCAGTTTCTGTTAAATCTTTCTGTTGAAATGGTGACTTCAACAGAAAAATAAATTTTCTTCTGAAGACCAAAGTTACAATAAATAGTAGTAATAAACATATGTGAATCCTACACGAATCTTAGAAACTAAGCACATAACTACCTGGGAAGAACGGAGGCAACGTCTTTGATGTATGCTATTTCCTATCCCAGTATGTGGTATACAAGAGGTCTGGCTAAAAATGTGACATGACTGAGAAAGTAACTTCAGACTGAAGTAGGCAATATTTTTTGCGTAACAGTTTCTTCTTCAAGGATCCTACTAGCAAGTGAAATAGCAAACGTCTGATTCAAATGTATGATGAAAAATGGACACAATCCAAACAGAGAAATATTTGTGGCATATGGAAACCAGCAAGTATGTGAACTGCCCAGATTGCTTGCAGTTAGTTTGTCTTGCTTTTATTTAAAAAAGAAATAAAGAAAAGATATATACAAACAACCAGCTCCTGGTCTCTTTGGAGTCACAGGAAACTTCACCAGTAAGACCAGAACAGAGATTTTGGTTATTTTTTGTAGCGTGGGAAATTGTTGTGGTTCTGTTGTTGTTTGGTTGTTTTGATTTTTTAATGTATGTATGGAAACAGGAAGATTTCAAAAAATTATATCATACATTATCTTTCAGTTAAACTCTTATCAATCATGCAACTGTGATACATACTGTAATCTGCTCCAAGTCTGTATTTGTATTGTCCCAGTATGCCAAGCACTGTGCACCCACAGTTTCAGCTGTGAAGAGCCAAATATTTAAATAGAAAAAAATGTTTCAGATGAAGAAAAAATGATCATATCCATTTCACAGGTGGGGAAACGGGGGCACTGGATTATTATAGAATATCTCTCTTCTGGAATTTGACTCTGTAATTCTTCTGGTTCTCTCTGGAGTCTTTCTGACTTGGGATATTCTATGATTCTTGAGATAATTCATCATACCACTTATTTCATCTGAGTGGAGGATCTACCTTTAAATAATTTGTTTCAAAACACACACCAGATCCAGAAATTAATTTCAGATATCAAATGTTTGGTTAGTGTAAAACTACCCCTTCACTCTTCCTTTGTAATGAAAAGAACCCACTTGTCAGAATGGCAGCAAACTAGCCATAATGACTGGGGGAGCACAGCAGCTCCAGTCCTGAAGCCATGTATAAAATGCCAATATATTCTTATTCATATTTATCCTTACAGAAAGCAGATTTTGTTACTTAGGACTGTAATTATGAATGAAAGCAATTTATACATAATCTCAGTAATGCTCTGGAAAACAGCATAAAAAACAGTATAAAACAAGTATGTACTAAATAATTTGGACAGAATGTCATCCATGCTTTAGCCTCAAACCAAAGAGTCTGTGTAATGTGTTACACTTTGTCAGAAAGCTACCAAGTATCTGGCTTTCCAGAATTTGCAAGTGTCAGTTTTTGTACTACAGATGAGCCTCTGTGCCTGCCTGGGATAAATACACTCAGCTTTTCTCATGGCTCAGCTTAATCAAACTGTATCACAAAGCCTATCTAAAATTGAAGTGGGCAGATCACAAGAAAGGGATAATAATGAAGAATGGTCCACTGGCACAAAGATGAATTCTATCAAAACCAGATCATCCCCAGTCCATTTTTTTCTTATTTTAAATTTAGAAAGCTCAGAAATCTGGGATGCTGCTTCAAAACAGCGTGGTTTACTTATAGCATCTCTGAAACTGGTCCCACAAGCTGCATGTTCCTCACTTTCATGGGAATGATGGTTGCATGGAATTCTTCATAGTGTCTGGTTACCCATGAACCAGAAATGCCACATGAAAAGCTTTTTTTCATTGTATTTGCATTCAGTTCAAATCCAAATCAAGAAGTGCAGAGTCACACTGTGTTTTTAAGCTAGCAATATCTTTCTGAATCTCGTTAGAACTTAGCTGCTGTTTGAGTTTGAGTAAAAGTTTACACCACTTCTCACTTGTATTAATTGCATCTAAGTTTCTTGTGCTTTGTTCTTTCAGTCATTCCTGTAAGGCTGAAGAATCCACAAAACTTCAAGGTTTTCTGAAACAGCTGTGTTTAAACGTTACCCTTATAATTTAACTTGCTGGCCAAAACTTTTGTTTATGTTACGTTTTTCTATCCAAATCCTTTTTAGTACCTTTCCTTGCTTGTTATAAGACAGTCATTTTTGTGTCAGCTTTTTTTCCGGCTCTTAGCGTTCTGGATTTCTGGAGTATGAACAGATACACGTTGAAGAAAGGTCTTGCATGATATTAAGCTTAATAAAAATGAGGATTAAACAGAAATTTAAAGGACATTTTTATAGAAAATAAGATCCATATTCTGAACTCAGTCTATGAAAGCCAAGTTCTTCTGAATTCAGCAGGTTTTATAGCAGTTTACACTCACTGAGCACATTGATCCCAGGGCAGTACGTCTTGTAAAATATTACAACTGTTTTAGCTTGATGATTTTCCTCAGATGCTTCTATCAGTTACCAGTCACTAGGGTAGGTTTTTGGACAAGAGCATTTATCACTACCAGAAAATAAAGAAGGCAGCCTGGTGCAGACACCTTGTTCCTACGCTTTTCAGTATAGTTTGAAATGGTCAAAACAAGACAAAATCTCATTGTAAATAAGGGCACAGAGACTGTGATTAAGTTGTGCATAATGCACTTCTAATGCCTACGAGTACAGGCTTAGCACTAAGTGCAAGTTCCTTTTGTTTTTGTCAGAAGCTATTTTAGATTAGCTAAATGACATTTCATGATTAATTATTTAAAAGACGTGGAATGTGAAATGAACACGTATCCCTTTCTGAAATAAAAGAGCTCAATTTTTTATATCAATCGAAATCATTCCGTCTACTTGAAAGGGCAAATTACAGCTTGATTGTAGGCCAATTATTCAAGTGGATCACTTGAATGACTATAAATGTATTCTTTTATTGGCAGTATTTGTCATTTTAACAGCGACATTATTTAATTAAAGGATACAAAATGTCTCAGGTATTTTAGGTCAAAAAGTCATTGAAATCACTGCAGTACTGCGTATAAACTGTTTCACTTTTCTGGATTGGGTCTTTCAGACTTCAGGCCTGAGTCTCATCTCATTTATCCCATCAAAAGCAGTTCTGATGGCATTCATGGAGCAGCAGAGCAAAAAGCACAGACACGACCCTCATCTGATCTCAGGTGTTGTCCTGGTGTCCGTACAGCAGCTTGTAGCAGCATGCCACAGTTGTCAGAAAAGTGAAGTACTTTTAAAGAACAACTATGGGCTCCTCTGCTCTTATAGTCTAGATTGTAGTGAAAATAAAATACAATTAGAGTTCAAATTCTGAGCAATATGCTCGCTCTCTCTCAACAAAGATTATATATCTAAGGAACAGTGATGCAGGCCTCATTATAAAGAGCAGATTAAGAAGGCTGTGAACTCTGGGTTATTATAATCTGATTAATATAATAACCTACTTTATCCAGCTCCATAACAGTTCAGAGCAGATTATCTGGAACACTTCATCATTGTGCTAGCCCACTGAGAAGTCTTTCCAATGGCACTGTCTCGCATTAACTTAAAATGAAAATGTTTACTGTGTTAAAAATAACCCTTTCAGCATTTAGAAGAAAAATCCCTGTATTTGTATTTATCTTTTCATTCTTCACGTTTTGAGTCATGTCTCAAGATCAACTAAAGGAGGCCTTATTGTGGTTCCAATGATATAAATTCTCCAAATTTATGCCAATACTTTTATTTGTCATATTTATTGGAGCTGACATTTTTCTGGACTCTATTCACACTCTGACTTATGACCTTAATTGAGTTTCATTTGTTTTGCTGTTTAAAATAAATTAAGACCAGGGTGTGGGGAATTTATTCCTCTCTCGTGATCTTTATTTTCTAATATTTTGCTATGTGAATTTGACATTCGAGTCACTATTAAATCATGCCATCTTATTAGGAAAGACCTGACCTAGCTATTTGAAAGATTCTCTTCAGAGTCACTATTTAATTCAGTCCCTATAACAAAATATGGATTTCATCGTATTATACTAATGCTAGGGATAGGAACTGAAGCAAGAAGACAGAGTAAATTAGTCTTTGCCTGAAATGCAATGGATACACATGGGACTAACGTTCAGTCTACAAAACCTAATCTTAGGTCATACATGCTCATAAAACAAGCAGCAGCAGAGGAAAAGGAACAGTAGAGCTTGCCAGAGCAAGCTAAGGCTTAAAGGACTTTAGAAAGTTGTAAAGAAAACAAAAAACATAGAAACAATGTGATAAATTATGCACTCAAACAACTCTGAGTTACAAAACATCACAATTCAGGAAAAACTTTTCCTCTGATACTGCTAGTGCTGCAAACATCTGCCGTATGTCTAGACAGCAAGATTTCTGCCCTTTCCTGATGGTCCTCTGCAGATATGAGCTGCTCAACAGAGGCCGAGAACAGAATAGGGTGATGGGGGTGGCTACTGCCTCTGCCTTCCACAAAGCAGGTGCTGAGAAGCTGTAGGAACCTCCTACAAGGCCATATTCAGCTCCACTTGTTTGGAATTCAGGTTCATTCATTTCTGCCACAATCCAACCACCGATGCAGCTAAGTCCAGTTTACATCACGGTGATCCTCCAGACTGAGAGAATACCACTCAGTGGAATGAAAAAATATTAACAACAAAAACTGTTGGGGAATAGCAGTGGTGACTTCTCCTATGTTATTCCCACTGGACAGACACACATTCCTCCTAGAAATGAGTTGAAGTCTTAAAGAGAGAATTGAAAACTCATGATAATTCTCTGTAAGATTTCAGTTGGGGTGGCTGATTTCTGATGAGACTGTATTGATGAGTCAGTGCTATTTAAAAGCAATTCTATCCTATGCCTTTGAAGCAAAGTTTGCTATTAATTGAAGTACTCATAAGAGAAGACACTAAGCAGTCCTGCTGGAGGAACAGCAGGGTGCTTCATCAAGGGCGGTGCGGACAGAAAAGGAAAATGTCGATGGGCTGCAGAACATTCTCACTAACTATTCTTTTGTTATTCTTTTAAATCATGTTTCACAAAGTTTTATGAATCCATTTCCATTAAGCTACAGAGAATCAGACAAAACCAACCCCAGGATAATACTTTAAAAGAAACTGGATTTATGTGTGGGAAGAAACAGGACCACGATATTTTTTTACACGAGATTTCTCACCAGCTATTCATTTCTGAACTAAGCTTCTGAAGGTGTGCTCCACTCTCACCTGACCGAGTAGGTCATCTTCTTCAAAAGCCTGTTTAGTGTACCTTACATAGTGACAAGTTTCTCCTCAGCTTTCAGCTTGCCCCATTTCCCCCATCTGTCTGCTCTGCTGCAGTCAGTTCTGTTCATAAAGTCCTCAGTTCAAGTACCCAGCCAATTTTCACCCCTTTCTTTATGCAACTGGTAAACAGCAAATTTAAATCTTCCTTTTGATGCCTAAAATCACCTTAGACATGCTTGTCAATTCTGGGATTGTGCTTCTCAATATTCTAGGATGACATGGGCAGCCTGGTCTAGCATTAAATGAGGAGGTTGGTGGCCCTGCATGTGGCAGGGGGGTTGGAGATTCATGATCCTTGAGGTCCCTTCCAGCCCTGGCCATTCTGTGATTTCTGTGATTCTGTGACATTATATGTCCATTTATTTACAAATGAAGGCATATATACGAGTTTTAGGTTGTTAAGAGAGTACAGGAAGGTGAATACAATTAAAGCTGTTGATGCCTGCAAACCCCAGACAGGAACATGAGTACTGATCACTGGAAGTGTATCCAAGTGCTGACCTCTACATACATTTCTCTTTATTATGCATATTTGGTCTTGTACAATTGCTGTACTTTACTAGGTTTTATTTTCCATTCTATTATTTCTTCAGTCCCATCTAACTAGTAATTTTATACAGATGGCATTGAATACATTGACCCATCTGTTACTTAATCAGCCTAGTCCTTTCTTGACAGCAGGGATTGATTACATCATCCTGCTTCTCCTAAACTATCTTGCCGGCTTAAAAGTTCCTGAAGAATTCTCCCACAGTGGAATTGTTTCTTTATCCCTCTGTATAATGTTCTGCTACACCCAATGAAGGCTGTAAGACAAGCACATTCATTTGATTTTTATTCCAAGTAGGGAATGTCATCTTGTTAGCATGAAATCAGGTGTCAAATTTATGTCAGGCTGAAAGGAGGCTTAGTATTGTTCTGGGAAAACATTCTAGTAAGATTCAGTCTGAAAATTTGGCATATCTCCTACATAAAATTATGAACAGACTTTCAATATTTATCTTCTCATCCTTGAAAAGTATGTATAGGATACTGTTTCTATGTTTGCTTTCTAATTCTAGAATCGAGTTAGATTATACATCTGCCATTCTTGATACAGGGACTAGATCCTGGTGTGCAGTACAGAAATTTGGATTTTGATTTCATAGACCTATTAAGGAAAATCACAAATCACTACAGACATACATAGCAGCAAGATAAAGAGTTGATGTACTGTAGTTTTGTCTATTGGAACACATGTATCGAACCACATACATGCTGTGTCATGGCTGATGAGAACTGGAGGTAAGTAACAGTGCTACAGCACACTGATCTAAAATGTCTGTTTCAATATAAATTTCAGTTAAATCTATCATAATTCCCAGAAAAAATGGAACGAAACACAGATGTCAGGAACCTAAAAGAGTACTCAGTGTTAATCTAAGACATCTACTAAATTTAATCAACCGTGTCAGCATGTGTTGGTAATGAGAGTGGAGAGTAAGAAAAGTTTTGGAGATTGTCATAGCAGCACAGATGCAGGTCCACTATTCTTTTGAAAAGGAAAACTAAAATAAAACATACAAATAAAAAAGCTGCTTTTAAAATTATCTTCTAAGCCGAGCAACCTATCCTTAGCTCAGACTCAACAGAAGAAGCATCACTCCAGGAGCTTGCTTAAGTTGTTTCATGAAGTACCTCTTGTCTTTCCTGACAGTACGGTGCTGCAGTGACAGAACTACTTTCTTGGGCCGTGCCATTCCCTAGTAAGGGAACTCAGACATTTCCCTAGTTCTTTTATTTTCTAACAAAAGGAGGAACGGAAGCAGAAACCTTATGTTATCTAGGGCAGAGGCATGGTCTCATTTTTCTGCTTTCCACCAAAGAGAGGGTTTTGTTATGTATTTGTTAGCACAGAACAAATTCTGACCAGAGTTAGGCCAATATAAAATATTTCTGAAAATCTTATTCTACATGCTATCATTTACGCCTGAACAAAACAGATGGAGCATCTGCTCACATCAGGCTGCTATATTTTACATGTGTTCTTCACAGTTTTACAGGACTCCTACAGAGAGCAGACAGCAGTGAAATGTGTATAAGCAGATTTTTTGCCTTATTTATCACTATGTCCACACCTGGCAATATGGAAAACAGAAGTGACAAATAACTAAGTTGTTTGTGCACTGAGTAAAAACTTAGGAAAGACAAAATATATCATCAGTGCAGAGGTATTTATGGAAGCATTCTCAATAGTGTGTGTGCATTTCTAGAATAGCTAATTACTTCATCATGAGGAAACAACCGATTTGTCTAAAGAAGTGCTCCAAATGAACACTCTTAAGTGCTTTAGAATTTGCAAAGACAATATCCAAACAAATCCCCCAAAAAAACAAACAGAACAAACAAAAAATGGCATCTTAGTGTACAGAGAAATGTAAAGAAGCAAAAAAAAAAAAAACAAAAACAAACCCAAACTCCCTGTGTATGTGACAGGCTACTGCTTTTCTGAGGAACTTCTAATCTTTTCATTTAAAGTGCATTTTTTGCTGTGTTTTAAACAGCAGGTGCACATGTAATTGAAAGTGGTTGGTTGTGTCAAGCAAGATAAGTATTCCATGAGATTCCTTAAAGAGCTAACCTATACCCTACTAGGGAGAGCTGAATTCACTGATCTGCAGGAGGAAAGTCCCAGCTGACTGCAAAACAAGAGCGCCCACTTGGCCTTTCTCCACCACTCCTGATGAAATCATGCTGTCTAGGGGCCAGTATAGTTCCACAGATGTGCTTCTGCCTCATAAACAAATGAATGAGGTGCCTTGGGAACAGGAGCTTTAATGCACAAAACAGATTGCATTCTGTTCTGCCACAAGCAAATAGATGGCCGACTGAAAAACTGATATCTTCATTTGCAGATATTTCCAATTCTTTCCTTGCACCAGGCCACCAACGCTTTCATCACAAAACTGGTTTCTTCAGCTTAGTCCAGATTTAAGGGTTTTGGCCTGAAGTAAGAGGGAACATGATGGATGTCCTCTTATCTGCAGGCTGGTGTGGGTAGATCTGTACATTACATAAATTGGAACAGAGCCGATTTTATCAAAAGGGTGAAGTGCCTGTGTGAGTGTTAGACATTACTGCCAGCCAGAGTGTCTTTTGCAAAAGAAGTCATACTCAGGGTTTCTTTCGCAAAGCAAGTTAAGAAGTCTCTTTGATGGCGAGGGCTGGGAAAGGCAGAGCTTGGCCAAATTGAAAGCAGGCTGAGAAGACTTGCCCTTATTGTTTTTCCTTTGGACCTGAAGGAGGAACAATGAAGATGACAAGGAAGGAAGCAATAGAAGCTTTAGTCTCCATTTGGAAATTTAAAGGTTTCATATGCCCTAAGAGACTAAATAAGAATGGCAGCATTATGACTAATGCTTCCACATCATACTTAGGCTGCATGTTCCCTAGTATTTTCCCAGCTTTGTATTAAGTACTCCCCTCCTTTATCCTTCCTAACATAATTGAAAAAAATTTAAATTTTTGTATCCACGTCCCACATTCAACCAAGAGCCTCCTGAGACCTCGCATCCTGGAAACATCCTGCAATGTCTGAGAGACTGGAAATCTTTAAATCCTTTGTACCTTTGAGAGGATCTGTCGTTATGGTTCTAACGGGTGGAAAAACAGTGAACAATAAGGAATGGGTGATTGCTTAAAATTCACTGATTATCTTGGGATCTTATTCTTTTTTTCCCAGATGTTTAAGACCAATCTGTCTGCAATTTCAACACACCACCTAAGAATCTGACTTTGTAGCCATAATGGGTGGTCCAAAAAAATCTGTTAAGAAGGGCAGATTTATATTACAATGAAAAGTGCTTTGTTTTATAGACTCATCCCAAGCAACTTAGGTTTCGAAAATCTGATTAGAAGGACCTAATACTCATACAACTTCTATGCTGCAAAAACCCATATCAGGTCATGCCAACATGACAGGAGATTTCAGCAAGTGCATTCCTTCCCCAGCCTGGCCTGGCACCACCAGGAACAGCAGCACTGGAAGGCACTGCCTCATTGCTAACATTTTCTTCAAGTCTGGAGTTTTTGTAGTTGGCATGAGCAGTGCAGAATGAAACCCAGAAAATACTTGCACATATTCTACTGGAGGAATGGAGTGCCAGGATTAAATTATAAACAAAAGTGACTACAGTTAAAATATCATAACAGGTTGTGGGGATCATTAGATATGGTCATTTAGCATCTGACTTTCAAGATATGGTAGATGAGTAGGTGGTAGATATGAGAAGGAGGAGAGGAATCCTGGCTGGTCTGAAAGTTTATGTGATATCCTAGGTGTGATCTGCATTCCTCCTCTTTCTATCTCTCCAAATTACTTCTCCTTGACTTGGCACCTAGAAAATCTGGTCACCTTAATATATAGTTGGCATGATTTCAGCGTAAAAATCCACACTGACATCTGAAAGTGATCATTTTACTACCCACTCTGGAGGAATGCATCCCCACAAGAATAAGGAATTTTATGAGTGTTATAAAAAGTTACTGGCACTACAACGTATTATTACCGGGGTATAAATTACCGATCTGCACAGAGGCCAGCTAGGATAGCATCCAGAACCATTCCTCTGCTCTGAAATCTGCATGGGCAACTAACTCCCTTTGTGGCCTTCATCCTCAGTGTCAGGCAGTGTATTCCTCCTCAGGAGTGATGGATATAAACCAGAAGCTGAGAGGGGTGGAGCAGAAAGTTCTTACATCACATACTAATCGTAGTACAACTGTGGCAGCATTCAATGCTGAGATCACATTTGTCTTGCTGCCAATAAATAAAAGTTAAAAAATTACCATAGCTTTTCATCAAAAACTACTAAATTTGCAGTAATTACTTTGCTTTACTAGAGTAAATTAAACTGAATATACACAAATATATGTAAGTACACTTAGATCTTAAAATATAAGACAATTAGATTCTCATCAGGTCTTGTATTCCAACTGCACAGTCTTCCTTCTCCAAAAGCTCTGCAGTTATGTATTTTTTAAGCCTATACTTTCTTAAATCAGCAGATATTCCATGACAGAGAGGGCATATGCATTGTACTAAATGTGAAATATTGATATCTGTACCTTTGCAGGAAGCCAAGAGGTGCAGGCAGACACATACAGTGCACAGGTAACACAAATGCAATTTATGCCGACACACTCTCGCCCAGTGAAAAGGAGAAGACAACAGAGAGTATTGGCTCAATCCGGTCCCCTACTGGTCCTTTACTTTGAGAAAAATAAGCAATATCCAAGCCCACTAATTGAGAGTTGTGTAACTAATGTAGTACAGGACTGAGGATCCTGTAACTTCGTACAAACTACAGGGACTTGATACATCTTTATCTCCTGTTTAGAAAATCAGTGCCATGAGGCCATGGCACAAAGAATTTTGTCAGACAATCTGCAGCTTGAAGTAAAACAATCAATCTGAGTGAAGGGAGTGTCATCATTTTCCATTAGTTTGGAATCTCCAGCCCTGGCAGCAATCCATCAGTGGCTTTAAGACACATTTTGTATTTCAGGGTTCTGTAGCTCTGGGCTAAAAAGCCACGTTTGTGGTGCAGTCAAAACTTACGATTTGGTGCAGATATGCTAAAAAATATGGGGAAAATAATGGATTTTTATAGGCTTAAGTACCTTCTTCTTCTGATTTTTTTTTTTTTTCCCTATCTTTCTATATGCATTCATTAGCTTAAATATGGTGCACTACAGAAAACCCAAAATGTGATAACTTCTTATCAGCACATAATCCAAACTGTAATCTTTAAAAATACAGATCTCCATATCTCACCTTCAGACAAGCAAGAATCATGCAAGTAAAGATAAAGCACCCACACCTTTTTGCAAGAAAAGCAAAACTCAGTATTTCTGCTTACTCTGTAACTTGAAAATGTCCCATCAAGTTTAGGTAAATGTGGATACTGTTGTTTTTATCTCCGCTTTAAAAACATATTTATGCATTGGTTAAGATTATTGTATAAATAAAGCCTTTTCCACATCAAAGGACAAAATCTTGTTAGATCTTCTCAGATAGGATAAGGAGTCTCCAGGACTAAGATGGCATAATGACAGCATGGAATAAGAATGAATTCAGGATATTTTATGGACTTTCAAAGTAGCAAGTAACTCTTTTCTTTTTATATTCAGAATTTGGCTGAGTTTTTTGCTCTTTAATTGTAGGGATGTTCAGAATATATATCTATTCTGAGCACTTCAACGACATGCAAAATTCAAGACACCATTAGCTGTGACAGTCCCTGAAGTCATGGATTATAATTTCTCTGCAGAAGGAGCATAATTTTAAGTCAAAAGTCACAGTTGAACATTTGGCTTTTTGAAGTCTGCCTTCCAGGAAAAGTCTTTAGAAACCACTTAAAATTTGCTGTTCTGCTAAATATTCTTGCCAGTACATGTATTTTCTTCTGGCTAGTTGATAGTTGCAGGGAATAAACATTAAGTGATTTTTTTTGCTTAGGTGGAAGAATATTTATAGCCACTTTATTATTACTATGTTTACTGAGCTCTAACTTTCCTCAAGAGAAAGTAAAAGAATGAGTTAAAATATGTAAATCAAGTTCTGAAATACACAAAACATGAAAGTGAATTTGAGGGAAGTGAAAACCTAATCAACAGTCTGCAGGCTGTGCCAGGAAAAATAGGAATACACAGTAAAGAAATATACTATATACTGAAGTTGCTCTTTTGTTCTCTGGAGTACAGCCTTTACCACAAGAATAAAGCACTAATCCCCTCTAATTCATTTTCTAAAACCTACTGGAACTATTTCCATTATTCCCTCAGGTTTGGAGTTTGCAGGATATGTTTGATGTTTGTGTTAGCTGAGAAATACATGAAGTGGCATCACTTAATCCAAGGATATTAGAGGAGTGGGGTTTCACATTCCTTACAATAAATAGTCAGGCTTAATATCACGTTTACAAAGAGTTGGTACCTTCCATGCTGCCTTCAAAGGATCGCGTGGGACTTCTGCAGCAAATGGTTTGCAAGCAGCTTCACATTTCACCTCTGCCAGCTGTCCATTTCCATGCTACTCTTCATTCCTGTACATTCTAATGCTAACAAAGAAAAATCTGCTACAGAAAAGAAAGCAGAAAATTCCCTGCTAGACACATGACATACCTCTAGCTAGGATTTAAGGGTGGGAATTTCATTGTCCAGCACAGGCCTTTGCTTGATGCTGTGACTGACACACTTGTGTGATGGCTCCAAGCAGATACGTGCACATACAAAGTGGGTGGCTGCACAGAGAAGCACCTTCTTGCTGCTGTGTATGAATGCAGCCTGTATCAGTAAGCATCTTCAATGCTCCTGCCAGTTTGGCTGCAAATTCCATAATAAATGGGCTTTGAGCATCGAACTGAACCTCACTTAGCAAAAGCTTTGACCTGAAAGATCAGGAGTTGACCTAACCTTATCAGATGCTGAGCTCTAACGAGAACAGGAGTTGACAGCACTCGGCCTTTTTGCAAGAGAACTCAGTCCCGCAGAGAATGCTGAATTTTTGCCTGTTTGTATCACGCTGCCAACTTTTCCCAAGAGCAAAGTAATGCCTCTCTGAAACAGAAATGGTGTTTGTGCCGTGCTTTCTTTTGCTACATTAAATTATTCCCTGGGTGACTTTCTTCCTTCACCCACACCTCTTTTACCCCCTCTAACAGTTTAATTCTTGGCGGATTTTCAAGGCAAATATTTCAAAAGAAATATTTCAGTAGAAATAGTTCCTTGAAGGGATTTACATAGAGCCCAACTGCTTTGCTAATGAGGAATGTGTGAAGCTGTCACATCTCCTTAGCGACAGTTTAGGAGGACTCAGTGCTGCACAGACAGGACCAAGAAAGGGAACGTTTTTACCTCCTGTGCCAGTCATCAAACAACATCAGCTTAAGGTTCAATTTTAAGTGTCAAAGCTCATTTCTGCCAGTCTGCAACAAGGGTTGCAAACTTACTGGTGGCATTAAATGGATTTACAGTAGTCACATTTTTATATATTTTAGTCAGTTTTGGAAGTGCAGTGGCTTTACAATAATGCCTTGAGAGCCACTGTGACCATGCCTCAGGTCTTCCCTATCAGACATTCCTGCACTGTGTACTAACTGAACATCCTTGTATTAACTTCTGTGAGCTCCTGCTGCTTGAATCTACACAAGACTGTGGTCCCACTAAATGTTTAGTCAGGTTCTATAATAAGGTTTTCTCTCCAGCTTGAGCAAGAAAAAACAAGACCATCAGACTAGAGTATAGATCATCACAATATAACAACAGTTCTGATTAATTTCATTAATTTAATATTGACACAAGTCTAGGGGAAAAGTTCTGTATGAATCACAACTCAACTATTACCATTTATCTACCATACAAAAATTATTTTTAGGTTTGAGGGAAATGAAAAAAAGGGATTCCTTCTAAATCTGAAATTTCACAACTTGTTGAGGGTAAAATTGCCATCCCTAATAACAAGTGAAAACCAGAAAGATTTCATCAGTGCTGCTGAAAACATTGCTCAGGAAAACCAAATTCCCTGGTGTGTCTGATGCTTTCTCTATTTTTTTAATTTCTATTTTTGCTGGCTATTCAAACAATAACTATTTGATATAAATTATTACAACACACAGAAACAAGGAATGAAAAATACAGGCAGAGGTTCTTCTAAAGTTGTAACTATTGAAATTATTTAAAACATCCTTAGACTAACATAAAGTCCATCATAAAAACTGTTGCCAAAAAGCAGCATAATTCACATAGTGTACCATGAACGAATCCATTTCTTAAGTGCTATAGGATATTGTTTCATTTGTTACTTCATTAATTAGAAATCTCCTTGAGGATTTAGCTCACACATTCACCAATTTACAGCCACAGAAAAGTAAAGGAAAGTGTCCATCATGCACGACTGCCCTGCAGAAACGTCAGATCTTACGGATGCTTTTCACACCAACAGATATTGCATGTCGTAACAGCTTCTCCAATTCATGGAGAAAAAACACTAAGTATTTCTACCACCTCCATCCTTCCTCCTGTTTATACAGAGTGCAGGTCTGGAGGTGGCTCGCAGTAACATCTCCAAGCTTTTGGAAGCACCATGTTATTTCATTCTCGCACAGAGCAAACAGACTGGGTCATACTCTACAGGATTAAATATTTCACAGCTCCGCATTGAGCATGAATGCAAATAATGGACACGGTGACTTACACTGAACTAAAAGTTAGTGACTAAATATTTATATCTAGATAATAAACAACTATGCATCTAGGGATTATTTCCACCCCAAATCCGTACTGCCAACTTACATCTTGTCATCCCAGCTCAGTAAATTCTTCCTACAGTGCAACATGCAAACAAAAGCAGTAGTCTAATTCTATGGTGATGGTATTATGCCTCCCCCTTTTTTTTTTTTTTTTTAATTTAAATTTTATTTTTTAAAAAAGGTTAATATTCTGAATTAGACTTTAAGATTACCCCAAGATTTACTTATTGCAAATGAGTAGATTTCTATTTCATTTTATTTGTTCATGGGATTTTTCTGTTTATTGCCTTCTCTTCACTCTCTCATTTATCAGCACCCCGTAAAACACAACTTCAGCACAGCACTTAGCAGTGTGCTTGATCCAGATAACATGATTAATCCCCATAAAACACACTGCTAAGTTTTTGCTGTCTCACCTAAACTGCAATGCTCTGGTTGTCTTGCTGAAAATATTATGATATAAGCCTTGCCTTGGTCCAAAGCGTACTTTTTCCTTGCAAGTGTATGTTAGTTATTAAATGATGGCTTGAACAGATCGAGATTACTGAAATTTATTGTGAGTCACTGCAGAGGAGGAAGGTATGCACAGCTAGCTTCAGCATGAGTCACTGAAATGCAGATCCTCTTGGCTGGACCCGTCCTGATAGGAATCTTGTTGCTGATCCAGCTTGTGTTAGCTTCTTAAGTTGGGAAAGGCTCTATTTTTTATTCTTTAAAAAGGGAAAATCCCTCCTTAACAGCCACACAGTGCCTGCTGAAAAAAACAACTCCAAGTTCCTATTACTAGCTGTTAACATCATTATCTACTCCTCTGTTGTGAAGCATGGGGAGTGGAGTTAAAATTTCTAATGTAACAAGTGGTGGTGGGAGGAGAAAAAAGCAAAACCAGAAAACTACCATCCACGGATTTCTTTCAAGTATGACTCCTCTGACATTCCTAAACTAAAATTAACACTGCTTTCTAAGCCAAACTTTCTATTTGTATTGCATGAAAAATAGAGGGATTGTATTCGATTGGTGTCACCTCACAGCACGTAGGCTTAGGGATACTGCTGCCTCGGATGGATGGAGGGGAGCTAAACATCTGGAGTCAGAACTAAGGAGTACCTGATGCTAATTCATTGCTGCCTCAATGAATTGCACTCCATTAAGCCTAAAGCTCACCTGGAAATAGGCATTTTTCAAAGATACTATTGCTGGTGTAGCAATAATTTGGCACAGTGTAAAGAATTTGGAAATTCCATCTACTTATCTAAACTCTGACCGTAAAAAATGATGGAGCGGTTACCATTTCAACAACTCAGCCAGTAACCAAGACAACAACTGACAGAACAGCCTGTGCTCAGATCCTGGATCCAGGTAGAATCAGACAGAAATGTTCTTTTCTGTCTGCTGAGATTTGCTGGTGTTTTGCCACAGCGAAGACAGAGGGAATCTGAAATTACAGAACCAGGAAATCGTTTAGGTTGAGAGACCCATAGGGATCACCTCGTCTGAGCACCGTGCTGAGGCAGGGTCAGCTCCATTTGGGAGAGCAGGACTGCTTCCAGTCTGATCTTGAACCGGATTTGTACCTTGCAAAACCTGTACCTTTCTCTTCCCCTGAATTATGTGCCCCTTTTCATCCTCGTGCTGAGGAAATGAAAGCAGAGCCTTAGGCCATATATAATTTCCAAACAGGTTATTTTCACCACAAACTTTCGGCTTTTTTCAGAGTTTATTGCTTGCAATGGACTGATCTTTGACTGCTCATGCAGTGTCACTTAGGCAAGTAGAAATTTGAAATAGAAAAAGCAGTTGTGTTTTGCTGTAGGTTGATAACACTTGGTTCCAGTCACCAGTGACCATTTCCTTAGGTAAGAGGTAATAGTGCAGATATTAATTGTAAATAGAAGTT
Source organism: Phasianus colchicus (assembly GCF_987193195.1). NCBI lineage: Eukaryota > Metazoa > Chordata > Aves > Galliformes > Phasianidae > Phasianus > Phasianus colchicus. Next base: position 10,278,043 of record NC_143453.1, on the reverse strand, counting down.
GATATATAAAACTATCCATGTACTGAGGAATGAAAATCAGAAATTGAACTTAGAATTGAAAGCAAACTTTACTTGTACGCTGCCAAAAGTATTCAACTACTTCATGGTGCCCTCACTCTTGTCACAATATCCCCCTCAAAGGGTAAGGACTCATTCACAAGTACTGAGGGAATCTCATGACAAAAGAGTGATAATACCTGCAAAGTGCTGCATCTCCAAACACTAAAGTCAGTTTTAACACAGAAAATAAACTTCCTGGGGGTTATAACTCATTGCAACGTAATCCTCATTATTACAGCAGGCAATTGTAAATGTGCTTAATGAAAAGATGTATTTTTTGTTCCTGTGCCGTTGTAGACTTTAGAATGGATTCTTATGAGAAAATGAGTCCTAGGATGTTTCTGTTAATAACATTAACAATACAGAAGTATTGCTGTATTGTTTAGAGATGTTGTATATCACCATAATGACTATTCCTATTTTAAGGCTGCCTTGGAACAAGAAAATTAGCTGTAACGATGTTCATTTCTCATTTGAATTCAATTGATTTTCGGTACTCATTGTAGCAAAGATTTAACTTATGTAAGAAAGTACTGAACTGTGTATTGATTTTTAAATTAAAAGCTTTTATTGTTTTTTCCTTTATGTTTAATTGTGGAATACCCTGTGCGAGCCAGTTTTACTTATATTGTATTCAAATTTTTCTGGCAAAATCTACCCAGTAGAAAATTATGCCTTTATTCTTCAGATGTAAGCAAAAACCATTGTTTTTCCACAATCAATATATAAATTAGTCAACACTTAACTTGCCATAAAAATAAATTGACTCCACATTGATTTGTCTCTCTCATGGTAGCACTAATATTTGTGTACAGATTGGAACTTCTTCTTCTCTCATTTTATTTTCCTATCAGTAATGTTAAACAAACGTTGGGGCATTGCACACTGCTGGCCAGACAAAAGGCAACAGAGAGAAGGATCATGTCTGGGTACGTTTAGAGGCAGCTCAGTCACACCACCTCACTAAGAGCTCAATGAAAATATTCCTTAACCTTTTCTCAACCTCGGTGATCTGCAGGAGGACTTTCAGGCTGACTCTATGATGGGAACAGTCAGGAAAAGAGATTCAACTTTTCCCTGCACTTTTCCATCTGCAAAGGAGTGCCCCAAGAGAACGCGTCCCAGACACGCAGGCAACACTTACAGTAATAACAATGACATTGTTGTGTGATTCTGGTTCTGGAGAGTTAAGGAGGTCACGTAACAGAACATGAGATAGGATTTACAGGAAAACCTGAAAAGGTTTCACTGATGAAGGGCACCAAGGAAGCAGGACTTTTATGCATGGCAGTAATGGCGTATTTGTTAACCATGAGGTGACCTATCCTTTCCTCCCCACAGCTCTGGTTTAGCTGGGCACTACCCTGAGCCTCCAGCCTGCCTCCCAGGCTGGCCACCCATTATTCTTCATACTTAGTGATCACCACCCCAGTGATGTTGTCTACAAAAAGAGGAATTAACATGTCACATATATATTCACTACATTCTTACCTAAATGGTTACTAATATCAGTTTACTTTACTTCACGTTTCAAAACCAGAGAGGTTTAATTATCTCAGTATAAGCCACCAACTTCTAAAAGCTACATCTAAGATGCAGGCAATTTCAGAGAGATCTGGAGAATTCTGGCCTAATGGAAGATTTAACAAGAAAATTAGTCTGTGGAATTATAAATGCTCTCTGAAATCTTCAATCAAATGTCAATACTCAGCTCACAGGCATCTTCTTAAAACAATTTCCCAGACGTGTTTCATTTCACTGCCTTTTGCTTTCTGTTGCTCATTGATTGGAATTTTTCCTTACTCACAAGAAAAAGAATAAAAGTCTTGCTGAGCTGTGCCAAGTACCACTACAATCATTGCAAGAAAACAAAACGTTCTCCTTTCATTTCTCACATTTTTCTGTTTCTGCAGTCCCATGGGCTCCACTGGGGTAGCGATATCTGAAATCTGAATCAGTTCAACTGGAGGAAGTTAGCATCAAGCTTAAATTTTCATAGGGAAAGCTATTTGTTTGGATTTGTTATTTTTTCCTTTGCGTTTTTATTATTCTGCTTTCCTCTCTGTTAAAGAGAGAATACTAAAAAGTGAAACTAACACAGCTGAAAGATGTTATTGGTATCCTTGTTAAGTGTTACAACCATTATTATCTGAAAAGTAAGAAATATTTTAGTGCATGAAACACGTTTTTAAGCTGGATTTCTTGTTCTTGGTTTAACAGCTATATTTGATCATAAATTTCTATAAATGGTTTGACTGTTTTTAAAAGAAAGTACATATTTTAACACAGTGAAATTGCAGCCAGCATTCCTTTTGCATTTAAATTCCACTTTTACTTCATCAACAAGCATATGGAAATGGGTGAGACCAGAGTGGAAGCGCGATAGAAGGGACTTGTGCTGCTATAGTATGAAAGGTTTCAGAGACATGCTGTCATTTCTCAATCTACTTGAGTAAATTCAATTAAATTTACTTACATAAATTACTTAAGAAAATTTAAGTATGTGGATTCACAAGTTGCCCGAATTTAAGTTGTTTAGAAGTACTGCATGTACTTCACTGGAGACATTTAAAATCTACAGCAGTGCAAAAGAGAAGATGCCCACTGCCATCTTACATCAACAAGGAAGTGTGATCTATTCATCCATTTCTTGATTTTAAGCATACCTGATAATTAAAAGCCAGACATAAATTACACTCCCAAAGCCAGAGGTGTCGTCAGCAAGCAAACTCCTAGCAAGTCCAATGTATATACCACTTGTATAGCAGAACTTCACTGTACCTCTTAAATTTTTGACAAGTAACTGGATGGTACCAGTTAATTAGACATAAAAGCCAGCAGCATATTATTCCTAATGCTTAATAGGGTATTAATAACAGTTATCTTTTTATAACTAAATCTGCTATTACAGATTAAGAAAATGCAATTGCAGCTTATATTGCAGACTGTGTAAGTTTTTCGGTCCAAGACCAAAGATTTTAACCTGTTCCTGTTATTTTGCAGGATTTTGGAGCAGAAAGTAGCAGGTCTTATGCTAGAATGATGACATTTCTCTCCCCCAGCCTCCCAGCTTGTGCTATACTTAGTGTTCAAATGTAGTCTAAATCAAACCCCACCCAAACCAAATGATCATGTGCTCATCTGTTTGCTCTCAACCTATAATAAGGAATTATCTTTGGAAGCTAAGGCAAAAAACAAGCAAACAAAAAAACCTATGGAGACAATTGGGATGCTTTTCTTTTTTCTTTTTTCTTTTTTTTTTTAAAGTAAAAATAGATGGGTTTAAAAATACTACAAGTGTGCTGTGATGAGAAATGTGACATTTCTATCTGCATTCAAGGATCCCAGTGATCTTCACAGAGAACAGGCATAAAGAAAAAACACAGTAATATTTAATAATCTGCCAGTAAATCACAACACTGAAAGCCTGTGGAGGTATCTGAATAAATAGATCTAAGTGCATTTTATAAAAGATCTTCACATAATACAACCAGAGTCCCACTGACCAGTTCCACCTCTTTGAAACCACTAGGGACATTCTGGAGAGTCCTCAGCTTGGAAAACATCAGCTAACAACACTTTTCACTTCCATGTCTAAAGTTTTTTCCTCATATCTGTTTCCTTCTGTCCTCCATCTTTGCACTAACTAAGCCCAACTGAAGTAGCATGAGGTGCCAGCACCTCAGAATTTAAACTAAACTGTTCTCCACTTCCACTGATGAGACAAAAAGGTGTCTTTTTCTCTGAGAGTGAGCAAGACCAGCTATTCCTCTTATTAGTATACATTAATTGAGTGAATTTTGCATGGCCTACTGAAATCAATCAGTTTGTATACAGTTTGTCTTGATGTTTCTCAAATTCAAAATAAGACCTCTGTAGAAAGGACAGGTGCTAGATCAGAACCTGCTCCCTTCCCACCCCAAGAGTTGATCTGCCCGTCGTATTCGGAAGGATTGTATCTCTTGGTTCATTCATGAGAACATTCAAAACATGAATTTTATATTAGTGTAGAGAAAAATCAAAAGCAGAAACCATAAATAAAACATTTTCTGACAGCTCCAGTGTGAAAGCAGTCATTCGCTCTGCTGCAAATTGCACAAGCATAACCATAGAACAAAGTATGTAGAAAGTCCTAAAACTATACTTCTCACTTCATCGTCTTTTTCAGCACATGCAGCCTTCTGCTCTGATGGAAACAGAAGTCATTTATGTGTAATGGCTGGAAAAATATAATATTGTAGTCACAAATGCCATCCGAATTGCTACTTAAATTGCCCAAGGAAGTTACAAGAAATCGACAAAGAAGTCATCACAGACACTGAAGCTTTGAACAGCCCTCAGGATAGCTGAGAGTTTCCGTTTTACTTACCAGTATGTGGGTGAGCTGAATGGTAATAAGAGGAGATCCTGACAGATTGTGGGACAACTTGGGAGGAGGATCTACTTTGATAGAGATGAGATAACTGGCTGCTGAGATCCTATAGCCTTTGTAAGCAGTAGCTTCAGCAATCCTTGGGAAGAAAGAAATATATTAGATAAGTAGGAAAAGAAAAACCTTTTTAGTTTATGTTAGTATTGACCTCTTTCAACTTGGCCTGGGAAATGTTGCTCCTGTCTGAAGCACCTCTTGGAATAATGTCACAGCTGTGAATTATCCAAGCACCCACTTTCCTAACAAACTGCCTCAACCAAAGGGTTGTTGGGAGCAGTGGAAGAGATCGTTAGAGAGGCTGCAGTGAAGTAAGGAGTATAAAAATAAACCAAAGAAAGAAACACTCAAGCAAAGAGAATCATTGCCTAATTAAACATGCATACTAGTATGAAGCATACAGTGGCATTGTATGCAATGAACAGATCACATATGTTATGCATATATTTAGAAACAGTTTATAGTTTCACTTTAAAAACAATGATTATTTCCAGTAACATTTGTTAGAGAGTAACTGGGGATGCAGTACAACAGAGGAAGGCCTGACTGAACATCTCATTAACCCAGGTGACTTGTTTTTTTTTTCCTGAGCTGTATAGCTCTGCAGTACATGGTAAGAACATTAATTTCTGCCTTCAGGCCATCAGCTATAACTTCCGACTTTCACATTTCTGTGCATTTAGGAGTAACTAAAATCTATTCAGCTGCAGAGTAAAATTCTTTACACTATCAGTAAAAAAGAATGTGCAGGTATAAAACATTTTCTGTCATTCAACTCTTCAGCATATGAATGAACATTATTTACAATGAAAAATTAGAGCCATGGTGCATTAACCATCAGTTTGGGTATCCAAACAAGGCACACTACTGGAAAGAAGCGTATTTGAAAGACACATTAAAAACTATGTCTGCCACCTGTTTGCAATGTTTCTTTGTTTTTCTTTGTGGAAAGAAGAAAGATGTCAGATATTAAAGTAACTTCATTCAGTTCCTCAGCAAGATCAAATAAAACAAATCTCATTTAGCACAACCCCAAGCATCAATCCTTAGTTCTGATCAGGAAGAAAAATCACTATAAGACATTAATTCTTATCCCAGTAAGTAGAATGAGCAGCCTCTATTTCTTCATGTCAGTAAGAAATATTGCACACTAATGGCACAGATCCTTCACAGCCACCTACTAAGTGCCCTTTTTTTGAGAGAGCAGGGAAATCAACAATGCAATTTACTACTTGATTTTAAAATGCTATTTAGTGGTAGTCATGTCATTATCTCAGTGTGATCAATCTGGCCATAAACCAGGAACCTTTACCCAGGATATCAGAAATGATTTCCCGCGATCATGACCTTCCATGTAGCTGTATGTAAAGAAAGAAAAGTAATCCCTAAAATAAATGACAGCTGAGATGCTTCTTCCTTCCTTCTGTTGTCATACTTAACATGATGAAAGCCACAGTATGGAGAAGACAGAAAGTGTGACCTAATCTACGTATGTTAGTGTAGATCAAATGAAAACATACTATCTTAAAAGAAAAGTGTAATGATTTACATGAACGGCCTTGCAAAATTCTCTGGGGATCTCTCAGGCTGAGAAGTATATAGGTCTCCATTTACTTTATCTTATCTGCTAACGATTTCATTGATGCAGCATATAAAACAGAAGGTCTTTTAAGCATTACCTGGTCTCCTGTTGTAAAATTATCTTACAGGTTTCCAGGATTCAGATTTTATCTATGGAGGGATGTTGTTTTCTTACTTGTTTCATTCAAGTGCAAACTTTATCTTCATATGTGTCAGGAGAAAAGATGTAATTTGCCTTTTATAAGACACATTAAAGTTATGAAATTCTAATAGCAGATCTGATGAACAGAAAGAGGAGACAAGGAAAGACAAACATGTTGCCATGGGAATCTATTTTACTATGGCATAAAATAAAACATCTAACTTAAGATTTAATCTGACTCTAGTTAATGACTACATGTCGTCAATACTGCAGAATCAGGATCAAGGCTCATAATTTATTTACAGTTGATAATGACACGACTGCTGTAAAGGTAATAAACAAGCTGTTACAGCATGAGAGGTCTTAGGTACTTACTTGGTATCCATAGGGTTGATACTATGAAAGAAGTAGTGCATGTTATGGTAAAACATGCCCACAATGGTGATCCAAGCTGTGAAAAGGAAAGAGGCAACAGATGTAAGCAAGAGACATTTCTCTCCTGGAAATAAAACTTTATTAAGTTCTTTGGCTTCTGTAATACTCATTATTGAATTCTCAGTATTTTTTAAAATAAGTGAAGAAATAGAAGTTAGATATCAAAATAGAAGGGTGCTTGCCCTATGCAGCTGTACTTCCAAAATGAGTAAGTTGATAAGTAATCATTTGTCCTTGTAAAACTCCTACCTGTCACTAGAATGGCTGCATGGCGTGTGTAGTCAACATCCCAATGGTAGCTACAGTAACTTCAGGGCTATTTAACCACTATGTACATTAACTAGCAGTTTACAAAACTTGAGCACAGGCAACTGGTTTCTGCTTCGACTGCCTGTTCACTGTCTGCATTCCAAGTATTTATGGGTTCTTCAGCATCTAAGAGGAGATGGAGATGTGTATTTTATAAGAGCCCTTTATTACCCCTTTTGCTGGGTTCCAAGTATTTATAATGAGAACTGCTTGAGGCGGAGGAATAAATGTTTAGGTTAGTTCTTTGGACTGTGTCGTTCAGCATAAGGCTGAACTTGTTCAGAAGTGAGTTTTGGCTGCAAAACACCCCTGCAAAGTATCTTTGTTTTTTCAACAGAAATGACCAAGGAAAGGTTTCTGTGTGTGTCAGTTCTGTGGATTGTGGGTTAGGGTACATAGGCTGGATTTTCAAAGACTTAATGATCCAGTAGATACTTTGGTAAACAGATTTCTTCAGTCCTTGATTACAACACGGAATTAGGTTAAAACATTTTTATTTTTTAATTTCGACTGGAAATTCAGATTTTTGCCATCTTCTCACTTTTTGAGATAAGCTAAAATTTTAGCATAGGCCTGAATTTCTTAGTTCTGCCCTGTTGCCTTGACTGTTGTTCACATCTTCATTCTGTTTCTGGGTATGCTGTTGCTTAGCTCTGTCATTTTATAGATAAATTTCATAAAAAATGTTAAAACAGATTTTGCATGGGAATACAATAATGACTGATCTGGTAACCTGAAATTTCTTAAAAATAACCAGTTTGGATGAATAAAAATGATTTAAGATATGAAGGCTTTTCTCACGTAAATTATTGAATGGCCGTCTTCTCTGCAGTCTAGCTGTGTTATTCAAGTTAAATTCAAGTAACAGGAATATTATTCAAGTGAGATGAAGAATTCTACCACATTGGTCATTCATTAGTGTGACAGAAGAGCTGTTGTTGGTTTAGAACTGGTGTGATCAACGGCAATCTAACTGGTTATTTGTGAAAGTAGGGCAAACAGAAAACTGTTTTCAAGCTGAATTATTCTTGAATACCCTGTTTACATGTTCCTGCTCTCCCTTTAATATTTTCTTACCTCTTTCTTGAAAAGCTTCACTGGGAATAGAAATATAACTCTGTCCTCGAGATGGAAAGCGATAATGGGACAAATTCAGAGTCTTGGAATGCATTTTGGCCAAAGTGTAGTCTGTGTGAGGATCCAAACAAAAATATGACAAAATCAATTACCTTTATTACGACCTTCATGAGTACATAGCTTTGCTTTTCTAACAGCTACTGCAAATCTCGACTCTAAAATTCCATATGTTTGCAGAAAATAGAATAAATTCCCTGCATACAAAACTGCCTTTCCTACCCAAATTCTTTATGAGAGGAAAGGCAGTACACGAGGTGCTGGTATATGGTGGATCACTTCACCCATGCTCGAAAAACAGATTGATAGCATTATCTTCCCTTTCCACTGACATTTGAAAGTGTAATTTCTGAGCACTTTCATTGAGAATTCCAGTGTCCAAGACAGCTTAGGGAGTGTGTGTGCAGTGATTAATGGTACTAGTGACTGTTCAAGTAGGTGTCAATTAAGTAGAATAGAGTGCTGGAACAGATCAATTAACTTTGCTACCTGTAGCAGATGAAATTAGGTTGTAAGATGCAAAACAGTGGTAAAAGAAAACATTCTCCTGAGAGAGAAACTAGACTCCTGTCCCCAAATTAAAGTTTTCTAGTATCTACACATTTGCAAGTTCAAAGCACTGAATAAAAGCTCTGGGCAGTACTTTAATTGCCTACTAGTACAGTCTGTGCTGTGCTAAGTCTTTTGTATAGTTTTATTGGGTTCATATGCAAAATCATTCCCCAGATAAACTCAAGAACCTCAAGTGCAGTCAGAGATGATTACCTCCGAACTTTCTGCAGCTGAAATGGCATTCAAAAGAGAGGATAATCTGTTCTGATTTCCTCTTAAGTATTAGCAAAGTAGAGGGGCTGCATGCACAGAAGCATTCAGGACAGCCTGACAGGCCAAACAGAGAGAACAGCTCTGTTAAATCCTACCTGCTATGGATGATGTGCCCTCAACAGTTAGAGACATCGAGTTTTCTTCCAGATTGCATGTCATATGCACCATCACACTGTCAATTGTTTGAATTAAGCTTCCAAATATGTGAGCAGTCTGGGAGAAGAAGAAAGATAAGGCTCTACAACAAGAGAAATTGAAGTTCACAGCACAAAATGCCAAGGTGCCATGATAAATTCCTTTGTAAGTCATTGTTTGTCTGTCCAAAGACATGTGATTTTCTCTATAACATTTTCCACATATAGTGGATGAAACGTTATTTAAAATGATGTCACACAGAGCCTGATCTTGTACAATATTATGTTTTATGGAGCATCTCTAAAGGACTCTTTGCTCCCATCAGCATTTGTCAATTATATTCAGGATTCAGAAAAATGACATCAAGAACTGAACAGATTATTTTGGCAACATTTAAAGACTTGGATCAGACACTCGCTGGGACATGATCTTAAATACATAGACCAGCTCTTCTTTCATCCATACTAGAACATTCCTCCAGTACAAAGCTACATGGGAAGTTTTGTATGTCTCCTAGAAAACAATCCTCAGAGTGAACACATGTTTTAATGTGAAAGAAATGTACTTGATTTGATATTTCCTTACACAAAAGGCAATCTAGGATTTTAAGCTAATAACTTAAATCCATTAGACATCTATCTGCCTTTCTTAAAAGTGCCTTAGGATTCAGTAACACCCTGATTTACATTAGTAGTTGTCCTCCTCACCCATTTTAAAAGTTTTCTGTTATAAAATTTGTGTTCCCTTAAGATTCAATTTAAAAAATCTCAGGAAAAGCCTGGGAAAGTATTTTTCTGCATTCAAATTCAGAAGGGTGACCAGAAGAGAAAGATCACTGATGCAGGTTGCCTTTCCTGTATCAGATGATACCTCTGTCAAAGTTTCACTCCACTAAACTAGGTAAGCACTGTTACATATCTCACGTGTTCTGAAAAAAGTCAAACTACAAAAAAATATACACACTAATTACAAAAGTTAAATGCTCAAAAAAAAAGAGCTAACTTTGGGGCAAGAGAGATTAAATACTGACTTCATTGACATTGTTATTTTATAAATACAGGTTTAGGTTGTTTCTTTCATCTGGAAATATGTGGAAACATACAGATAAAATTTACATACTTTAGCCCTAAAAATCACATGTAATTTTTAATTGTTTTGTATGGAGATCTTTATTTCAAGTACACAAATGGCATAAGAGCAAATAAGTCATCCTGCTAGTTGAACAGCAGAATAGGATGAAGAATAGAGGCAACCAAATTTGTTACTATCTACTCTAAATCACACATCTGAATTAACCAAGAAATCAAAGCTCATTTGTCTTACCTCAGGTATTTCAAGCCAGTTGGGTAATAGCAGAAAGTCTTCAATAACTTTTAAAAATGCCTAAAAGAATGAAATAATATAATTTGTTTTTCATCCTGTACATCTCCTGGTAGGCATGCAAGGCAGATTTCTTGGATTTCTTTTGGTTTATTTTAAGTTTACCAACTTTTTTTTTCACTCAAGCCAACTTCATCCCCACTGCAAACATTCCCATCATCTCTTATGTAGCATTTTAGAGTAATGGCTTATTTATTAAAAGTAGCACTGCTATGAAACTCCCAGAGTACAGTAATTACATCTGATGTGACAACACTGGATCTTAGGGGAAAGAATTTATTTTCCTAATTTATCTAAACTCACATGACATTAAAATGCCTCTTCATCTATGATTAGATATTTCATCAGCACTGCATATAAATTTGGGCTCCATCAGCTGCTAAATTTGATTATTTCCTGCTTAACTTTTTCACTTTAATGTTTTTGAGGTCAAGATCCATCATGATGAGCACTGTTCATGATATAGACTCTGTCCTAAGGAGTCTTGCTAACAGAGATAAATGCAAGGAGGGGATGGGGGACACAGAAAATGATCAAAAAATCAAAAGAAAAATCACATTCCTACTTAAACATCTTTTCATATACCTTAAAAGCATTGACTGAATATAAAAGTCTCATTGAGAAACACAGAAGAAAGCAGCAAGAGTGTTTTATGAGCACATTTTTATAAGCAGTGAAACACAGGGCAGTACCAGAGCTTTTCTATAACCTTTTACTTCTAGCAACTGCAAGCTCTGTGCTGCCTCTCTGAAACACTGAGTGTGGCATGCACAGAATTTACCTTAAAGCCAAGACCCAGCCCAAACTGCTGAGAGCTTTCAGGAAGCATCTCTTCCCAAGACTCAGCAGCACTTCAGAATTAACAAAAAAAGGATGTATTAGACTGCTAGAAAAGGAGGAAAAGCAGGAGGACTGGAACTGCTGGGCAGAACAGAATTATAACAGAAAACGTGAGTAAGATTTGTCAGAAGCAATACATTTTAAGTGTGTCAGTAATCAGACAGCTTATTGCATATCACTTATATCAGATTTTCTCGAGCTGTGAGGCATATGACAACCAGTAGAGAGAGACCTTTACAGAAAGAAGCATGCATGCTTGGTGCTTGTCTGTCAGGGAATTAGCTTCAGACAATACAGAGCCTATCAGTCAGACAAGTGACACAGTCTGTACATATGAACAGAACTCTGATGTTTATTTCCCAAAACAGATTTGCTAAGGATAATCATGTCCCACTTTTCTGTCTGCACATTACTTTCACAACACACAAAGCAACAGACAGTGTGAATGAGCAATCAAGTCACAACTGAAATGATGTGGGCAGCAGGTGTGACATCTGACAGGATGGTGTTCCATTTTCAAATTAGAGCCCACACAAAATTTTCAGCAAAACAAAGGGAACAACAGATAAGAGATTTTTAGAACGATTTTTGCTCTGTATTAAGTTGTAATTCACAAAGGCCAAGCTTTACATTTTGCAAATGTTAAACCTTTAACAGAAACTGTCAAATGCTGGCTGTGTGTTTTCAGAGGCATTTATTTATACTGTTGGTCCAAGTAAATAATCCCTGTCACCCTGGTATTACCCACAGGCTTAAAGAAACAATCCCTGGTGAGGCCAGTGCTGACAGTTACAATAATAGTTTTTTAGCCTGCTGAAATCAGGGAGTTAGATGCCCATCATTTTACAGAAGGCTGACTTTATGTTAGCAAAACGGGCCCCTTGTCATCAGTTCAGACCATGGAAAATGCCCTCCACTACTTATGACATACGGTGAACACACAGCTGAAAAAATTAATTAGAAATTATTTTCTACTTCTCTATTTTCTGTTAAACTAAATCTTTAATGCGTAGTCATTGTTCCAAGTATCTATAAAACTTAAGCATTAAATACCATCCCCAAGAACTAATGGACTATTTTCTCAAGTTGTAGCTCACTGTCTGCTATTCTCTAAAACAAATGCTGCTTACTTCATACGTATATCCTGCAATCTGCAAAAACTTTCATAGCTGCATTCCATATTCCACCTGCTGGGGAAATTTGAGTGTCATCTGGATCCAGACACAGAATTTAGAAGTTTACCTCTGTGAGGCTTAGAGCAGTATTTTCTGACAAGGATTTATTGGGCAAGCTGAATGAGATGTTCTCCAGGTATTCCAGCAGGATGTCGGAGGAGTGGAAGTTGCCTCTCTCTTTGGTCAAATTAGTTATGATGGGATGATAGGCGTTTGTAGACAGCTGCAAGAGAGATACAACTCACCAGCTCATTCCAAACAGCAAATGCCATTTGTGCCATTAGCCCAAAAGGCAGCTAAAGGGCACTTTTCAGTTCTTCAGGAATCACTGTAGCATTTCTAAGCGGTGCAACCTCGGGGCTACTCATAAGCATTTCTAGGGCCATAAAGTCTGGTTGAACAGTTCTCTTCCCAGCACGCAACAGAACCTGCTAATGGGTGTGGAGGGTTGGTTTTTGTTTATTGTTTCTGTGTTGGTGGCTTTTTTTCTGTATTTTGAGGCATAGCAGACGCTGTGATTACACACAGGAAGTTACACAGAGCGAACAAATAGACAAGATAGTCAGAATTTACATGTACAGGTTCATTTGTTCGTTAGCAATTCAGGTCCTATCTGACATGGTTTCCTGAAAGTCTAAGAAGTAATAAAACTTTGGCACTCCAGACAGCAAGAAAGTGAAAATACACAGGAATAACTATGTGCACGTAGGCTGCCTGCAGCTAATTGCATACAGATGGCACATGAAAAATAAGAAAAGTTATCAACACGTTTTTGGATGTCTTCCATCTTCAGAATCCACTGAAGTACTGTTGAACAAGTTTCTACTTTTTTATATAGAGGAATTATTTTTATTAACTTTGAATTCCTGTTGTCTATCCAACAAGATACAGAACTCTTGTCCATACAAGAGTTCTGTAGCTCTCCCACCTTTCAATACTGGCTGAAATTACTCCCTACACATATCTGAAAGCGTTTATAAAAATACTCAAGTGCTAAAATAATTGTCATTAATGATATCTGTAAACTACAGATCTGTAATTCTGTATTTATAACAAATTCTCATGTTTTGTTGGACTCCCTTACCACAGGTTTTGTAGTAGTTGTCATTGTAGACCACGAAAGAGTTGAAGAGAGCAAAAACTGCGCACCTGGGGAAAATGCACACACAAAGGAGTTGAATTAATTTAGGAAAAAATCATTTTAAAAATCTCCATATCTTATCAAGTACAGATAACATATTGTGGGCACTTCTGACTAGTTCCTGTGTGGCCGGGTTGTATTTCTATATATATGATTCTTCAGCATCATATATTCTTCAGCATAGGGACTGAGAAGATGCAGACATTGAAAGCAATCAGAATACTGTCAGCCATGGTTTCCAAATGCTAATGTTGTCTAAATAAATATTTATGTCTTGAGTCTAAATTTCTTGAGTGGCAAATAAAATAGTGCAAATTCAAAAAGACTGTAAGAAAAACTCAAAATCAATGAAATATTTCCATTACTCAGTCAGAACTGAGGTATCACTCAAATAAAACAACACGGGTAGAAATGCTGGCATATTAAACCTAATGTGGCATTTTAGTTTTGCATAAAGCAACTAATAGGAGTCAAGGAGCGAAAACAATTTTCAGTAGTAGTCAGAGAATATTGCACATAATGTGTCTGCTCGGTGCTTTTAAGTTGATTTGAAGCAACAGTAAGGTTGCTATTAATCAGATGGGCTTCAGCAATAAATATCACCCCCTAGAACTACACCCATTGAAAATTACCATACAAGCATGCCATAAGTGATCTGCCAAGACAGAAAGAATAAACTCCATTTGGAATGGTTTCCAGCTGCTCCATTTTAAAAAATATCGATTCCTTTTCATGCAAGAGAATTTATGGGTCATTTATGGGTAGAGAAATAAAATTTTCTTCTCAACTACATCTTCCCAAAAATTTATGTTTGCCCAAGAGTATGGTATTCCAGCATAATCAAACAGTAGTGGAATATGCTGGACATATTCTTATCACAGATCCAAATGTAATGTGGTTATTCATTCTGTTAAGGCTGTTAAGGCTGTCCTATAAGTTTCTTATGTCACAACACATTAATCCAGTTTCATCACTGTTTTAAGATCTCCAAGTTCACTCAATAAACAGATGCCAAGAATAACTGATGCACTGTGTTGATTAGTCTTGCAGTGTCTAATACTTCCTGAGAATGTCCCAGCTTCATTCCTAATTCCAACTGGAAATTAAAATAAATAATAAAAGAAAATCTAATCAGTCCATTACTTTGCGAAAAATGAAAAGCTCAATAATTCCACATTTCTCCAATTCAATTTAACACTTTAAAATAATATTGGCTTTGTACTTATAAAAAAAATAATAATACCTGGTGCCCCTTTACATTTTAATTCCTGTGCCTCTAGGAAAAAAAAAATGCACATCAAGTTTTACTTTCAGTTTAGATGTTAGAAATTTATTTTAGATTTTTCACAAAGTTCCTGATGATCCTGAAGACATTTGAACCAAAGCTTTAAGAAAATTAAAACTAGAAAAAGTTGGTACAATGCAAATTTCTGTAAACATTCAGCTTCACACAAACTCATAGCACAGCAAGAAGGTCTTAATGTACAAGTCAGGGAGTTTGCTATGTAACTTTCCAAAAACCAACAGGGTGGTTGGCAAAATCCTGTGTAACTCTTCAAAAATTTAGACTTAGACAAATCATACTTCCCTATGTTCATAAAGACAATTGGGTTGATTCAAAAGCATCCATTGCATTTGAATTTAGCAGCATAACATTCTACCCTAAATCAAGGAATGTGTTTTATGGTATCTTTGAGCTGGATACTGTTATAGTAACCCTAGGTTGTTGTGAAAGATTAAACAGCCAGATACTAGGACTGTGTTTGCAACATGACCAGAACATTATAAACTTAATAAAACATTTTAATTTATTTATTTAGATTTTCAAACATGGAAGAAAAATTTGTACTATTTCCTACCTTAGAAGACATATCTGAGAATGTTTGAAGACATCCATAAGAATCACTTCATAAAGCATAAAACTTGAGCATGATTTCTGTCTTTTGTGTTGCGAAGCATATGATCTGCTTCATTATATACTAGATATAGGGTTTTCTTTTCAGTGGTTTCAATTCTATTTTATCTGTTCTATATTTTTTCTAATATGCTATATAAGTTGATTGCCATTATCAAACCTGGATGTCACAAATGCACACATTCTCATTTACAGGTTTGCACCTGTGCTGTGTTATTCAAAGAGTGCCCACTGTGAAAATCGTTCCCATGGGTTTAAAAGCACATGAGTAATTGAGTGTAACTGCGTTAGCTCTCAGTAACCTAATAAGAATTAATGAAAAAAGAGAAACCACCAGCTAAGCTAAATGTTCCAGATGCCCCATAGCTTTATTCCTGAGAGGGACATTTTCTGATTGCTACTCACACACAAACACTTAATAGCAACAGCCTCTCTTGTATTGAAAAGTTTATTATGAATATCTGTAGCACCGCTGATATATTCTACATTTTTGTTCAAATCCTGATTCTTTTTTTTTTATTTATATTAAGTTTTAGCAAATATCTTTTTTGGTTCACAAACCTACGTGAGTTATTAAATCTCTGTTGTTCCAGGAACTGGAGAGATAAGCATTATTGCCCATGTCTGTTGAAATATGCTAAGTGAGTTGCTTCTAAGATTACACAAGAGTGTTAGAAATCTGGAGTCAATATTTCTTAATAGCATTCTGCCTCAAGTCTAATTATTGCTCTTCTTCACTTAATCCCAGGGGATATAAAAATGGCTGCAGACTTCTGATCTTGGTAAACTTTGTTGACATTTTTAAGGAAGTAGAAGCCCAGATGAAAACACTGCGTGTCCAAAGATAGCTGAATGTTTCAGTGCCTTTCATAAATGCTTTTTTCTGCCTCTGAAAAAAACCTACATTAAATAGCTGAAAGATACGAACACAAATCCTACACACTAGCCATTTTTAAGACAGCATCTTTACAGAAAATGACTTATGGCAGTAAGAGTGCACATACTTACCAATAGCAGCGGTAAAGTACTGCTCAATTTCATTGGGGGTGAGTGCCCTTTCCCATATAATGAATTCATCAAATGCTCCATTCACATAGCGCTTCGTTTGATCCCCTTCTGTTCCAGTCAGCAGATTTGCACTGGGGTCTCCATAATCATAGAAAACTTTCCCATCTGGATCAGTTGTGTTTAGAGTTCCATTGATGTAGACCTTCAGTCCTTCTCTTGATTTCCAAGTGAAGAGAATATGAGTCCAATAAGGACCTAGAAAACAGTAAGTCACAGCAAAATCTATGAATCATTTCCATTTAGTGCCTCTCCTATTCAGTAAGTTTTTGCTGACTTGTGCAATGCTATGGAACAGTATAGGAAGTGCTGAAAGTGAATTATGGAATGCTGATGTCATGTATATTAATCTTTATACACATGGGGAAGCCCATACTTTGGCAGAACGCCTGTTAGCTTTTGTCTGAACTCTTACTGAGGCTCTCTGCAGTTCCATAAATTACACTTGCTAAGTACTATTGGCCAAGACTTGAAGTCTCTTCAATACTGTCTCAAAATTCAATTCAGCAAGAACTTCATAAAGACCACAGGAACTGGAGAGCAGGCAAACAGACTAATTAAAGCTGTCACACTTTCTTTGTTACAATTGAAAGGCTGAAAACATCCGACTCTTTTTTACTTGGATTGAATAACCCACAAATGTGTAAATTATTCTTATCTTTTTACAGCTTTTAAAACAAGATTTCTAAACTGATTATAAAACTTTGGTACTATGAGGTGAGAAAGTCCTATATTCCCAGCTTGCAGATGGTTAAATGATGGCAAGAAAAAATATCCAGTTAAATCGTTACTAAATAAAGTCTTTATTTTGGAGATAGTAGAGACCTGTACACATATAGATTTTAGAATATATTGAGAGACTAACCTGTGCTCCTCACCCAGCTGTTTCCATCTAAGCACCCATTAATCTACTTAGCCAATAAGAACTGCAATTCGGAAAAATGGAAGTCAGGTCTGAGTACTGCTGCTGAACAGCAAATGCTGTATAGTTCAGTAGCAGTGAGTTAGCAGTTCACCCTTTCTCTCACCTTACCCCCACATGAGAACTCAAGCATATAGCTCTAATTATCTTTATGTCCACATTTTCCTGAAGATGTGCTTGTACCATTACATCTCTCTAATCTCTCTACAAGAATAATGTAAAACATAAAGAAAAAAAGGGTGAACTTACCTGGTGGACTAAAACTTGCTTTCCACTTCATCATTGCATTCCCACGGGTGTAAAATTCTACTGAACCTTCACCTTCACTTGAACAGATTTTGAAACCGCTGGAAATCACTTGCCCACCAGAGGCAGGGGGAAACTTCGTCTGTTGGTCTTGAGTCTTCCAGAAAAAGGAAAACGTTACTCCTGATGGAAGGAAGCAAGAATGGATTTTTAATGAAAATCTTCCATCTTCACTGTGCTTTAATGATGCTTGAGTAACTTCATGAGGTGCTGACGAATCGAACACTAAAGAAACTTCTCATTATGCTGAAAGACTCAGGGAAGAATGCTTTTGTTTGTAAGATACTGGGAATGCTCTGGTGTTATAAAAATAAATTATTCTGAATATTATATTATACTGTGGATGTAGGAATAATATGACTTGCAGATATTTTTTACTTCCTAATGGTATGAAAAAATGTATTAGAAGGTACTGTATGTATCTGACAATATGTCTGCAGTGGGATAATGAATTATCTTTTCCAGTACTCTCATGTAATAGAAAGGGTATCTTCTCTCTGAATTTCTTCTTCTTTCTTAGAAAGTTAATGCATAGCGAAAAAAAAATAATCCTATTTCAGGTTTGAAAAATGGCTTAAATCAGTAAAAGCAAGAAAATTCAGTGTTTGCAACAGTGTTTAAGATTAGGGACTTCTGGAGGTTACGTATGGAAGGATCAGTAGTAAATTGTGGTTTTTTACTTTGACTAAATCTTAAGTCACTAGCATAGGTACTGATAGTGACTGGTTATGTACTTATGTTGATAGCTGCATACAGTTCTAATGTTCTTCTATAATCAGTGTGTCAAATCAGTGCACCCTTATAACACTGGTCATGTTGTGATCTTTACCCAAGATGGGTACCCACATAGGGAAGAAATTTAAGTGTCTGTGGATATGGACAAATGGATTTCAAGAAATCAGAAATTTTAAATAATTGTCTCCAAAAATAAGTTTGAAAAAAGCATTCCTGCTGAAATACCACACATTTAAAACATAGTCTCCTAAATTTCACCTGTAGGATGATAGGATGACTTACATTTGTCACAGTATTGTAGCACCATTAATCTTGGTGCTAGATGAAAGATTCATGGTACTGTAAGCTTATTTTTGTTTTTGTTTGAGTTAATGTACAGCAGATCATTGATCTGAGCAGTTAGTGGTTACTTGTAATTTCAAACGCAGTTAGGAAAAAACTGCATTGTAGCAGAAGTGCTGAGTCAGGGCTTGAAGCAGTGATGGAGCACCTGGTGGGAAGGCAGGGCCAACCCAGGGGAGCTCAGGTGCAGGCAGTGGTTGCGTGCAATTTAAGGGTTGGCAGTGGAGGCAGGGGTATCTTACTGGAGATTCCTGTATGCCTGGGGCCTTTTGAAGGTAAGCGGTGTCTTTCCTTTCTGTGCCCATGGCTGTTGTGTTTGAGCAAACCCTCACGAAATACAGCCTAGGACCATGTTGCTATGCTGCTGCTGTTGTTGTGCTTTCCATTGCATTACACGCATTTTCAGTAATCTCCACTCAATTGTTTTAAAAGCCAGTGAAGAAATGTGTCATGCTGGAATTTTAGATGATTCATTACATTGTTATTGAATTACATAATTTGATAGTAAAAGCTAATATTAATAAATTAGGTTACTAACCTTCAGGTCCACAAACTTCTGGGTTACTAATGCAGGAATTTTGATATCTTCCAAAGAAGAGAAAGGTAACTCCTTTCTTTTCAGTAACATAAATTCCTTTGTTCACCATTCCTTCTACAATGTCTAAAGGAAAAGCAAAATATAGCTTAACATCTATGTAAGTTAAAAATTGTTGGAAACTTGATTTTTAGCAGGTTTGTACACTTCCTTAATTTTTTTTCATCTACAGTTTTTGTTGTTGGTTGGTTTTGTTTTCTTTTCTGATTGTTTCTTTTTGAAGAGTAATACAGATAATTATTTCAAGTTTGTAATAATTTTACTCTTCACTCCAATTCTTGCTTAACTAAAATGTATTAGCAGAACTCGTACACCAAAAACAGAACCCAAAAATCATTATTTTGAAGTAGTCAGAACAAACACTACAACTTCCAGACTTCTGAATGCTGGGCACATCGTGCAATTATTTCTGTCTTGCTGTTAAGTAGATTTGGGCAAAAAAAACCTTTAATCAATAAAAAAATGTAACAATATTTGTTTTTCACTTTTTGAAAGGGAAATTTTGTGATCAAAATCCACTTTTCATTATATATGAATATAAATAAAGTATACTTGACAAACTTTATTTAAAAGACAGGAAAATATCTTTTGAACATGCTTTGGTGTGACATTTTATATACATGTGTGTATATATGTATACATAACTCATAAAAGCTACTCCTTTCTCTAACATGGATAATGATTATTTGTCTTGTGAGTTGCTTGTGTTCTCTGCTTTAAAAAGCACTGTTTATTTATTCCCTAATAACCAAAGCACACGAGGCATCCTAATACTCAGAAAACCTGACACACGTTTAGCACAGGAAACCTCACTGAGATTTGAGAGTCCAGCTGGTTGTGCTAGGAGTTCTGCAATGGTTATGAAGGTTCAGTATCTTGGTTTTAAGACCCTTCTCTGTAACTTCTGACCGAAAAAAAAAGCATTAGGGAAAGAGCTGCTGCAAGGGAAACATCAGCACTGAGCACAGTGTCTTCTCTGAAGTGCAGAAATCGTCATCTAGGTGCTGCTTGATATTTGAGAACTAATGAGATTATAACGGAAATGAGAAATGCACAAAAAAGGTGTGGAACACCAAAAGGGTGGGACGTAAAGGATTTTCCTGTGTATTTATATGTGTACATCTGCCTGACTTGATACAAGCCTTTGATCTTATGGCCTTTGAGCCTTGAAATGAAAATCAAACCAGGCCCAGGTTGATGCACAGGCAGTGCTGGAGCCAGGCTGTGTAAATACCAACGGAGTGATAATCAGAAATAGTGTTGTCACTGCTTCAGGGTGGTGCATCCCCTCCTGCACTGGAGACCTGGGAATGTCACTTCCAGAATGTAGGCGACCAGAGGGAATAGAGGCAGCCATACTGGCCCATCTGCAGGGTAACAGCACCCAAGAAGGCAGCAGATGCAGCATGTAATCCTCAGTGAACACACCCAAATATTTTCTTAGTATTTGCATTGAGATTTGGGATGAGCTGTAATTTTCAGGTGTGTTTCCCTTTTTTGAGCAAGAAGTCATCAAAACAGATGAGAATTCAGTTCTTTTTAAAAATTAGAGTAAGTACTACAGAGCAAAGCAAATATTTGTGAGTTTAAATCATTCTGGCTAGATTAATATTTAAATAAATACCATAAACTATTGCGTTTCTGTTTCCATTGCATTTCCTTTGCCATTTTAATGTCCGTGCTGAACGTGTCTTACTACATGACAACTATGCAGAAGTTCTATAAAGCAGATAAATGAGGACTGGAAGGAATTGGGGTCATTTGACATTCGTTACAGAGTTCACTTTTGCCAGCATACTTTAAGAGAGCAGAAAAATATTGGCTTATCATTCTAATATGGGCTTCTTAGTATCTAAATGACTTCTACCATTTTCATCCTTCTCTTAGATTAGATTTTCCAGTGAGTAGATGTGAGCTGATACTTAATCTTTAAGTGGACAACAGGCCTGTGTCAATTGTCCAAGTATAAACCCCTGGTGACTTCAGCTAAGTGGCTTTGGTTACATTCACTTAGTTTCCAGTCTGGCAGGCTTCTGCATGGAGTGTTGTCATTTTCTGTTCTTCCTTTAATATGCTACCACAGTGATGGGGGGAAAAATCATTAAAAGGCTATATATCTAAGGTTTGTACTAGCTTTATTGTCATTATTAATATGTTAATGAAACGTAATAATTGACAAGATTACTTCCAGGACTTGCAAATTGACTTGCATTTGCATTTCTTAATGTGTCCTTTAAAAATGAATATGAAGTGATGATAAATAGGCTTTTTTTTTTTCCCCCAAGGTTTAAAAAAAACATAAAACAAACAAAAAAACAAACAAACAAAAAAAAACATTTGTTCTAACATGATCCACTGAAACGTTATCTGCTTCTCCTACACCTAGTAAAAAAATAATAATAATAATAAAAAATCTTGGGCTTTTGAGAGCTACTGGGGTCCATCCTTCCATGGACTGTTTATCAACGGGATGCCACTTCTAGTAATTTGAAGTAATTCTGGTAATATTCTAGCAATGTTTGTTTTTTTTTTTTTAATTTCAGTCAGTGTAAATATAGACCTGATCAACTGAACCAAAACTCAACTTTGAGTACAGTGTTACAAGAACCCTCCAAGCCTGACAAATGCACAACAATAAAAATGTAAATCCTCACCTACAGTTGCAGAGAAGTTAGAGTAGGCAGAGTCATTGGTATATACAAAGGTAGAGTTATGGGAAGGAAGCACAGTGAAGTTGTGGATTCTTAGAGCTGGGTGAAACAACAAAAAAATAAGCAAATAAGAAAAACAATGAATAAACACAATCAGTAATGATTTGACCAGTTCATATCTCTCAACTTAGCTTAGATCATAGATGTTGGGCAGTGGCCTTTAAAACTCTTGCATAACAATGTCTCACTAACAATCTGAATGTATGTGCATGTATGTTGTGTCCCTTTACTACACAATTTAAATATAGTATCACTAAGACCATTTTTCTTCCTGGCAGGAACACAAGAGGAAAAACACAACAATAAAACTGCACTTGGATGAAGGGCTCTGAATACAATCAGGTCAGTAACAAATTCTTGTTATTTCAAAAATGATTATGTGGTGAAAAAGTTATGGTAGCTCAAGTCATGATCCATTTCTGGGTTTCCCCAATGCAAGAGATACATGGAGATACTGGAGCAAGTCCCATGAAGGCCACAAAGATGAAGGTATTGGAGCATCTGGCACACCAGGGCAGGGTGAGGGAGTGGGGTTGCTCACCCTGGAGAGCAGAAGGCTCAGGTATCTTATCAAAGCATATAAACACCCAGTGGGAGGGGTAATGCCAGACCCTCCTCGGTGTATCTAGTGAACAGATAAGAGGCTATGGGAACAAGTTGAAACAGGAAATTTCATTTAAACGTGTGCTTTTTGTCTAAATATTTTTTAATGAAAAATTACAAGGGTCAGGTGCTGGAATAGCTTGCAAAGAGGAATTGTTGTGTCTCCATCATTGGAGATATTCAAAACCTTATGGGACGCAGCACAGCCATTGACAAGCAGACTGTCAACAGGTCTGAAAGAACAGCACCAACACTTGTTTGTATCTAGAGCCATTCCACCTGCTATCTGGGAGCTATCAAATTAATTTAGGTATCTAACAATAATTTTTTTTCCCCTCCCCATTTTGATATTTTGAGAATATCTTTGACACTAATTGTTTACACTGGGTGGGTAAACAGAGCTTGATGAAAAGCCTGTGTAAGTAAATAGATGTGCTGATTTGGGATTTAGACCATCTGGGCTTGGGGGGGGGGGGGAGGGGAAGGCAAATACTAAAAAAAAAAAAAATCAAGGAAATATATGGAAAACGAGGGGTGAGATGAAAACCTGAACATGGCCACATTTTTATTTTATTTGATGTTTTTCAAGTTGGATGTTTCCCTTCAATTCTTTTTACTGCTTTTATTTTTGAGATAACTGAAAAAATAATTTACTGACACTGCCTCTCACAACACAAATACATTGAGAGATATAAATCTGGCTTCACACACAATGACTTCAACAAATAAAATGGATTAACATGACGGACAGACTATGATGCTTCAAGTATTTAAGAGAAGAAACATGGAATGAAAATAATTGCATGAAATTATGATGAGTGGAAAAAACAGGACTAGCATAATAGAGTTGTGTAATCAGAATGGTATCAAAATCTAGCAAATTGTTACCTGCATTAGATTACAAGAATTAAACTTTTCTTGTGTATCGAAGTCAAACATCAGAGAGGTACATAAAACTTCTGTATGCAGTTGAAAAAAAGATTTTTGGCCACCACGTAGTGAGACAAAGTCCTCCAAACCTCCTTTTTTTTTTTTTTTTTTTTTCCCTTCCCCCAATAGGATCATAAAGCTGGCTATATATAATGTTATTTTACACATAACAGGATTCAAAGGCAGTTATTCATGTAAGCCAGTCTTATTCTTCTTTGTGGGATCAGGAACTTTTATATATTCTAATTCACTCTTTCATGCTACCATTGAAAAGATTCCTGATTTTTGCTGAAATAATGTGATTTAACAAGTTTCAAAAAATAATCTTTCCAACACTGTGCAATTATAATTTGTCCAACAGCTGTAATTCATGCTTGATTTAAATATTCCTCAATTACTTTAAAAACAACATCTTTGTAATAAGGATGTTGAAACAGTTTAGAAAATGAGATTCGCATACTTTCAGAGGACTTGTATCTTAGCTTTCCTTAGATAAATTCTGGTCCTTTTAGAATTAAGTGGGGTTGCTGCCATCAGCCTCTCGTGA
Source organism: Phasianus colchicus (assembly GCF_987193195.1). NCBI lineage: Eukaryota > Metazoa > Chordata > Aves > Galliformes > Phasianidae > Phasianus > Phasianus colchicus. The sequence continues at coordinate 10,253,786 of NC_143453.1, read as the reverse complement.
GAACAGAATATTGCCCAGATTTATTTCTGCTAGTTTCATTCCTTAAAATAATTCCTGGAAGGATGGGTCGAACAGTCTAAAATCCTTTAGGATCATGGAATAAGAGGTTTAAGATATTTATAGATTTTTTTTCTTTCCCCCTACTTAGAAACAGAGATTTATGTTCCCAATTACGTATAATAAATAGCACTAGCTCTGCACTTAAGTAACATTTTTCATGTAAGATTGTAAAGGTCTCCAACTCTTGTTTTAATCTCTTGCTGTCACATTTCTGCACAAGAACACTATGGTCACCAGTATTAGTACTGCAGCTGCTCTTCACTAGTACAGAAGTTGAGCTCAGTGGCCAAAGAGGTCAGCACAGTGTGGTAAGTATTGGGGAGTACGTATATCAGCCCAACTTCCAATTGGCTAAAAAGTCTCAAGGGAAAACAGTTCTCATGTGGAAACAACTAATGGACTTTCGAGCCTCAGAAGGAAGCAGAATATAGCTGAAAATTGCTCCTGAAAGGTATGACTCTACAGGTTCATAATGCAGCAGTGGGATATTGTGGTTCTGCTGGAACTCCATCAGTTACATCACTTGCGCATCCCTGGGAAGTCATCTCTTCTTTCCAAAACATCAGAACCAGAAAACTGCTGAAACCAACCGTTCTAATATCGTTTCCCCTGAGTTGTTGCAGTTCTGACAACTGACTCTTTCCAATCAGTGAGGGTTTTGCTTTACCAAGTCTTTCAAGAATTTCCTCAACTGGAAAAAAAGAAAAAAAAAAAAAGCACAGAACTACTCTTGCTATAATAGGGCTTTTAGAGAAGTATTGAAAAATATAAAAATGATTAAGAAGTATTCAGATAAGAGCCTTGCACTTCTTTTTCTATGGATACTAAATGTGATTTTTTTCAAAAGTGCCTTTGGGGTTAGGCATTTAACTGCTTCTGAAAAGTTAAAAAGAACCAAGCGTTTCACTGCTGGCATAGCCAAAGATCTCAGTTGCTGAGCTTATTTAGTGCATATTATGTATGTACAAAGTCAGCTAATAACCGTGTTATTTCAGTGACTCTCTGGATCATGAAAAATTCACTTCATAACCTTAACAATGCATGGACAGAATGTCTGAGAATACTCTGCAAAAATCAGCTCTCAAATATAATGTCACTTGAACACATTGAATCACATGAAAGCATTGCAGAAACATTAACTTAAAATCTCAGCTGCTGCAGTAAAAAAGCTAACTGCTCTCATTTCTCCTGCTCGCTGTCTACTTACAGACTGCACAAATACTTATGTTATTGCCACTGTCAATGAATCCTTTGTCTACCTCCGTTCGTATCCCGAAACTCATGAATTCCATCCACGTCTTCCAGCGGCCAGTAATGGGAAGCTGATGAAAAAACTTTGAACCCTTTCAAGGAAACAGATGAAGAAGGTGTTATATCTGTTGTTTGACCTTACTTTAACAAGTTTCTACAAAGAAGAACAATAGAGGAGGTCAATAGGTCAATTAAAACAAGATATATTATCTGCAACGTTTGATTTACATAAGCAAGACCATGAATCAAAATGGCAAGGGAGATTAAAGCTGGATATCTGACTGACCTCTGTGGAAAACCTCTGCTTTTAGAATTCACCTGCTTTTTTTTTCTTTTCCTAATTATACTTAAAATCTGTAATTGTTTCTGACCAAACTTCTGTTGGTGTATCAGGCAGCATTTGTCAGCACCAGCTCAGAAATTGTTCTAATAATTTCAGGATTTCACCCAGCTTTTAAAATGTATTATGGACAGTCCAAAACATCAAGAAGGGAATGTGGAGGGGTGAATGTTTCACCTTTGTAGAACAATTTCTCTGCTTCTGCCTTCTCAGTACAGGACTCCAATACCCCCACTTAAATTGAAATCGAGAAGATGCTAAAGAGTTCCAAAGACTCTTATCCTCTTCTCAAAACTGACAGGGAAACCAGTGCAACGCTGTCAGATGATACTAACGCAAGCATTTTTCACTGTTGTCCTGTACTGAGGAACAGTAATCAGAAATGAGCACTAGTGCTTGGTGTCTCCAGGTAATTCACACAGCGACTGAGCATAGAGCAGAACGATTCCCTTTAACAGAAGGAATTTGATCTTCCCCAAGAGAAGTGGTTCCAGGTCGCTCAGCTACGTGGTGGGGGAGATGCTTGTGGCCTTTGTTTTCCTAAACGTCCTCCTTAGCACCAGATACGCTGACAAAAGCAGAACATCTGCTGGTTTCCACTGGCAGATTTAGCAGTGTAGCTTAATCGCTGTGAGTTAGAACAGGTTTTAGGAATTGTGACTACTCTAACCTGAGCAGAAGTGGGCAGTCCAATGCAATCCAATTTTGCGTTCATGTGATGTCTGTTCCAAAGGTATAGCGTTAATAATGTAGGAAAACATGGACCATAATTTCTTTTTAGCTACAAGAAATCTTTTATTCTGAAAGTAAATAATTTAAGCAGCTGTGCTAGGAGAAATTAATGATCTCCTGTATCCAGGGAAGGTTTAGAAGGTTGATACAGATGCATGGAAATTTTACTGTGAATACAAAATCATAGCACAGGATCCCATTAGTTTGAGTTAATCTTTTCTTTTTTGGAGGAGAACAAAGTGAGTACTTAAAATCAGCATTTTTGACTCGGATGTCAATCAAAGTGATTATTAGGTGTTTTCTGGTTCTCCCTTAATATCCCTACTCTCAAATTAAAACATACTGAAAGTAATAAGCATTCTCTTTCTTTCTCCCCTCCTCACCTACATTCATACAATGAAGTTCCATGGATTTGTTCCAAAAAAACGATCTCCCTCACCTCCTTGAACTCCCTGACTATGTTTTTTAATACTTTTCATAAAACACCATTGAGATACGGCCCCATCCATCCCCTGGACAATGCATGAAGTAGAAAAAAAGATAACTAGCTAGCTTCAAGAAAATCTCTCTGCCTTTCACATCTTTGTTCTTCTGATGGATATTTAATACTGAGTTTGAATTGATCTAACAAAGTACAACTTTAACTCCCCAAAACTCTTACCAGTGAATAATCTTACTTAAGAAAAATAAAGAACAAGTGCATCTTCAGGTGTAGGAGTAAAGAACTTCTGGGGTCTCCAAGAGAAGTGAAACAAACTTCCTTATAAAGTTATACTGTATGTGTAGTTCTTTGCCCTACAACCAATTTGTTTTGCTTTTTTTTTTACCAAGCAACCTTTCAAGGGCCTCAGAAACAAAGAAAAGTTTCTTAAATACCACTTTAACTGTTGAACACCATACAAAAGCTCCCAAAACCGTGTGCAAATTAAAACAAATCACAAATAGTGTCCTTTGCCACTTAGGGACTTTCTTTACTCTAAAGAGAGATTTGAACAGCTTGCCCATTTGACAATTATTCTACCATTTTGTTTTTCTGGATGCAGATCAGGTTTCATTATAATGGAATTGCAGGGGCAAAAATGTTATGTGGCCTTCAAGCTTTCTAATTGAACGATGGAGTGATGAACTCTTGGGATGTTTCTCATCCTCATGGTATAGTTTCAGAGCAGAGTATAGTTTCAGAGTTTAGCAGAGGAGCCTAAGACTGAATGGGAGTATAAAACTGACAAAATTCTTACACATCACAATAAACTGTCACAGATCTGAAAGCACAAAGCTATGTGAAGCTTTGATTTTGTGAGAAGGAATGAAGTACTCTGATTGCAAATGGAATAGTACCAACGTTGCCTAACAAACTGTTTCTAATTGACCAGGAACTACAGTTGGCCTACCTAACTAGGAGTGTTTGCTGTTGACATAGAGATTTTCCCACGTAGAGGGAACATGAGTGTAAATAGATGAGATAGGGATGCGTTTAGAGAAATAGATGAGGTTCTGTGGTCACATTTCCTTTGGATACTTGAAAAAATACAAAGAAAAGCATAGTTGCTAACAAAAGGAGAAAGCTACCGGCGAGGTAGGAGAATAATGACACAGAATAGGCATGCACAGAGCCAAATCTGAGAATTCCAAGCAGTCCAACTCAACTAAGCTGTGTGTGGAAAGGCATGCTGAGGGAGGAGGGTGTAGGAACAAGCTTTCATTTACATAAGCCATATCTGGGTATGTGTTCAGTTCTGTCTTCAAAGAGTACGTAGTAGCTGCTGCAAAAGAAGTTAGAGTGATGGATTTCTGTGATATTAAGAGAATCCACGTAGGTAACCTGTGCTGAAGGACCTCCATTAGTACCCTCAAAAAATCTATTTTGCAGAGCCTGCTGTTACACAGTGTGCTTATCTGCAAATAACTCTTACTTCCATTAACATTTACTCTTTGTATCAGGGGAAAAAAAGATTAAAGTTAACAGAAGTGTCAGAAAACTATAGCAAAACAGAGGAAAATAGATAAACAAGAAAAATCTGTAGGAAGGAAATGAATTGATGCCAGAAATTGTATCATTACATGGCGTGAGTATTTTATTAATGGCAGTAGTGCAGTTGGTATCAGATTCCTAAGGAGAAGCTTCTAAGAGCCTTACGTTTTGAAGCTGGGAAAAACGGGCAAAGAAAACGGGAAAGCAACCAGAGATGCAGCAAAGAAATGAATTGCCCAGAGCCATCGGCAGGTTGGTGGCTTTCCTAGCTGCCAGTTCTGAACTATATAAAGCCATGCTGCTGTCCCACTAACAGCCCCAAGAAAACTTCTGAAAACAAATACCTACTGCTTTGAATTCAGCTAATATACGTATAGTTCTTTCGGTAGATAATTACTCTGTGTTTAGAACAAAAGTGCTTCTGAATTGTTTACAGTCTCTACAGGTTCAGAAAGCATCACTCCCAGCTACATATCCCCATAGACAAATGTCATATAGCTTGCCCCCCCAATAAGGGAGACCATTACTCCCTTACTGGCTCTACTGGCCTGAAGCCTGTCATCCCTCTCGATAGGAAAAGAGATGGTATTTCTTAGTCTGAATGAAGGTAGAACACGAAACTGGTCTGAAGTTACTGCCATAGCAGACAACATAACTCTACATCACACTGTATTTTATTTTGAGCGTAATTATATATTGTGGAAACTTAACAGCACAAAGCAATGCATGAATTGCAAAGCAGTAAAATTGTACTCGTACACCACCATGAGGCTTGAGGTTAAACTATTTATATAAACAGAAGGATTCAGCAGTTACACACACAGACCCCAAATAAGCTTCAAGTGAGATTTTCTGCATTGAAAACAGATGAGAGATCTTTGAAACACTCTAGAACTGATTTTAACTGAAGCATGATGGCTAGGAGGAGGGTAGATCACTTGATGCTGTGGCAAAGTACACAAACCAGCACATCTAAATCAAAGAATTAAAACAATGAGCACAAGAAGAGAGAGAGGAAAAAAAAAAAAAAAAAACCAGCCTGTGTAGAAATTTAGTTCAGAAACTATGCTCTAAAACATAACAATAAGCACTGTATAGAGAAATTCCCTATCAAATACAAGCCATTTTTTTTCAAACATGCTTCTATGCAGATGTTTAGCAGATAGGCTACTGAATTTATACTGCCTGGGATGGTCTGATACTTTGATCATTCAGTCTATTGTATTTTTACTAAAGAGCTGACATTCAAATGTGGGGTCACTGATTCCTGGAGCTACTAAACCAATGAAAAATACAAAGTAAGAAACAATATATAGGGTGCATACATATATAAAAGCACGGTGTCATAAAGTAAAAGTAAAACGTTCCTTACCTGGGTGTTCGAGTAGCTGGGAATAGTTTCCATACACCTGCACATAAAACATTTTATAATGAGACATGGTGAGGCAAAACTTGCTAAGAGGAATCCAAATACACATCAGTGCTGACCGTATTCAGAACATTACCTGATATTTGAACTGAAATAAAATCAGCAAAGAATAATGACAGCAAAGCAGAGACAATAAATTCTTCATCGTCTATTTAAGGTTAGAAGTACAACTGAGATCAAATTCCTGCCAGTTTTCAATCATAAGTTTTCCTCAGCTACTTTTTGTATTAAAAGGGACATTTTCCATGTAGGTTCAAGAAGTCTGTTCCTTCAGTGATGGTAAAATATCCTTCCGAGGATATACTATCCTTTAAGTAGTATTTGCTTCCTTCACACTTTGATCTCTTCATTTAACCACAAATAAATTACTGTGATTGCGGAAGAATTAAAAGCAATGTGCATCAGATCCGAAAGTTGTACCGTTCCGTGGAAAGAAGTCAAATATTTTCTGCTAGAATCTGTGCCAAAAAGAAAATATCTTGTTTTCAACTTTCTTCCTATGGTTGTCTTTTCCTTTCAATTACTTTCACGTTGTCAGAGATCCGAAGCCAGTTTTGGTTTTGCTAGCAAGAAAATGTACTTCCTTGTAGCGCATAAAGCATAGAGCTCTCACTCTCTCCCTGGGAAATGAACTGAAAAGATTTGCTAACTCCTCGCTTGTCCAGCTCACGTTTGCACCTCCATCCCAGATCTTTTTGGGTGGAGAGCAAGTCTGAGTGATGTCATGCTTTCTTCTCAAACTTTGTCCCATTCTGGTACTCTATTTATATCACGTTGCTGCTGTCTCTTTTCTGGGTCCTAACACCAGCCAGCTAGGAACAAGTGGAAACAAGCTAATGTGCCTCAGCAAACAGATTAAAGAGATTACAGCTTTTAGCAATCTGCACATTCAAAGAAGAATCAAAGCCAGACCAATTGTTTCCAATTCAAATGTTTAAGAACAGTATAACAGATTTTGGACAAAAGTCTTTGAAGGAAAGCTAAGAGCTATTCATCAAAACAACAGGCTGTATTTGTTTAAAGGAACGTGACCTTTATGAAAATACTGCTTTAAATCACACTGCACTGAGGGATTAATATTACTGTGTACCTGTCAAGGAGGGGAAACTGCAGCATTGAGCCATTTTACTGATTTTCTCAAAGATGCCCAACAGAGCTCATGAAATAACCAGGAAATCCCTTCTGTAAGAGCCACAGCAATGCCATTGCCTTTATTTTTACCAAAACATAATTATGGTTTTTTTTAAATATGTCTCCCAAATCTGAACTTACCTTCAGCCCCTGACACTCAATCAGCAAAGCACTGCAAACACAGAAATCAACGCACACAAAAGATGCAGATCTGTGGAAAAGTGACTACACACCGTGTTTCCATGTGTGTGCCACTGCCCACTGGGGCTTTTCTTCTGCCCATTAGTGATTCCCCTTCCCTCACCTATTTTGTGGCTCTCAGTCTTCTCTCTTCAGCTGCCCTTATCAGCCTATAATGGCCTGGTTCCCTCTATGGCATTTACCCTTTCTTACTGGCACATTTCATGGCATTTGCACCAAACTCTTGGGTTGAGCCAGTTTTTTTGGTTTTGTTTTGTTTCTTTCTATTGACCCTTTCTATAAAGGTTCTGTATTTGGAAGCCCAGCAGGTTGGCCTTGTGACTGTTTAACCAGCTGGTTCCACAGCAGTATAACTGAACTTCTGAATATTCTGGTGGAACTCCTTGCCACGAACTGAGCAGATGGGACTCCAGAGTTGAAGGATTAAAGGAACTTCATTAAATTCAGGAAGTTGCACGATACGTATCGCATATGGCACAAATTACCTTGTGTCACCAAAATTAATTACAAATCTTCAGTATCACCAAAATATACATATTTGGTTTGTAACCTCAATTTGGAATTTTAACAAAGTAGTTTTGAGAGTTTTTAACTTTAGTTCATCCAAAAATGCAGTTTCCCACTCAGCTGCGCACAGTGTGGCTCCTGCTTATTTTCATGGAGTTTTTGAAATGTTGTTTTGTTTTGCAAAGATTCTTTCCCTCCCTCCTGTTAGCCAGAAAATCCTCTGTAACCTGAAAGTAGAATCCTGTGTAAACCCCAGGAATTCCGCATCACGTACTAACAAGTAGAGCCACCCTTAGAAATAATAGAAAGTTGCAGCTAAAAATCAGGAAAGCATTAAACTGTAAAAAGAGGAGGACAGGAATTCGAAATATTTGCCAAGAGGGGCCTGTCAGGGGAGAGAATATGCTTACCAAAACAATTGTGAGAATCCAAGCAAACATGCTCACTGCCAGGAATTTTTGTGGAAACAGCAAATTGCAACCAGACATCAGAGATTATTTGCAGAAACAATTTCTAAACATATTCGTATGATCCTCTGGAAACCTGATCTGAGAAGTCACACTGCTCCCACCACAGACCAGAGGAAGCACTGGGCACCTTGCGTGCAAACCCAGCCACTGATCCGGCAGTCAGAAAACAAACAGCCGCAGTGGATTGCTCTCGAGTAACCTGCAGATAAATAATGTCCATTTAAAGCACTTGCACGTCAATAAGAGCACAAATATACAGCAGGTAACTGTGGGCAGCCTGTGCTCAGCAGCTGAGAGGATTCTCCCCAGGACAGCTCTCCCACAGCAGTGAGGAAGGGAGGAGCTGTGATGTCCTGGTGCTGGGAGGACTCCGTGAAAGGGTTCTCCAGGTTATCACATGCACCAGGTTTCTTTCTTCCTCTTTTCCTCTCTTTTTTTTGGGGTGGGGATGCAGTGGAGAGGTGTGTGGAGGGACACGACACTTTCAGTCAAAAAGGTTTAAGGAAAAAAAAAATCACAGTTTATGTTGGTGATATCACTTGCAACATTCCCACCCCGTTAATGAGTGTGGCTTAGTACAAGGTGATTAAACTTTCAGTTTCAGCTTTCCCTGTGCAGCTCTTGTTCCTTCAGCATTATTATATTATTAAAACAATATTGGTAAATGCTGTGGTTGCCATTTAGCAGGAAATGAAAAGCACTCTGATGTTAAAAATCTTTACTCCTTGCTATATGAACACAAACAAGAGAGAATAATCCTTTAAAGCATTTATTGTACAATGCAGAAGACAAACATTCCATAATATGGTTTTCTTCCTTTATTTTCATTGGAATCATTAACTCCCCACGAGAGACCTAGTGCATAACTGGGGCCAAAATGCTTTATCAAACATCTTAGAAAGGAATATTTTAAGATTAAATCTAAATGCTGGGTTTTGCTAAACTTCTCTCATATCACAGTCTGCTCGCATGCCAGTACATATTCAGGATTAAAATAGCTCCCTAGTCAAACTCTGTCAGTAACAGAAATTACTAACTAGGTGGTTGCAGCTGATATATCAACACCAACCTGCTGAAAGTTGTAGGTAGTTGTAGTGCCAGCTTGACGTGGAACTCCTGCATTTGTGGCTGTAGAACTGCTGTTACTTAACTTCAGTTACACAAGAAGTTGTGTTGTAAACAAAATCATCTGTCCTTTGGCACAGAAGACATCCAGGGCAACTCTGCTGTTTCTCTTGGAGCTGTTCAGATATGTACATGTGCACAGTTTGGTTATATTTGCACATCTGCAAGGAACCTGAACAAAAGTTTGTGACACACACGTCTCCATCTCAAGGCACATGTTCCTACCAGTACAGCTCCGTTCACAATGACATGCTATTTACTCACTGAACTTGAAAGCAGAAGCAGTTTTTACAGAGGAATGGGTCACTTCTAGTGGTTTATTGTTCTTTGTATGATGTTATTCCAATCTGGAGTTGCTGTATTCCAGCTGTGTTTTGCCATGACTCCGTCACTTTTGAGATACTTGTATTTCTGTAATTGCCTTCCTCATTTTTTTCCATCGTAGGCAAACAGTATTAATTCTGATGAAAATCAACAAATTTAAATCTTCAACACAGAGCAAAAAATACATATATATATCCAAAGATCAGTTCTAATAGAAAGGAATGAAAGCAGCATTTTCTGGATGTTATGGGATAGTACTGTGCATACAAACTGTGTACAGTCACACGAACTAGTTTTGTCTGCAAGATGTACGCTGCCCGTGGAAGAACAGTGATATGGGAGGGCACAGATGTTTCACTAGCATGAGAAGCAGTTGCTAATAAGTTCTGTACGTATCTGTGACCGTATTGCTGTGATTAACAGTGGGATGATCCTTGATAATATGCACCTTTCAGACTGTGACCTTTTAATAGTGCTACTAGAACGCTGGGTGAGAGACTGCCAGATCTAAGACAGCAAACACCTTCACAAGTTCTCTATTGTGGCCCCAGCTCTGGGTGAGATCTCCCTCACTTAAATGCTTCTCAGGTCAGCAAAGAACCACATCAACTATGAAAAAAAGCTTGGTCTGTAGAACAGCCTCAGGCATTACAGATCTTATTTGCGTAGTGCCGCATAACAAAGGACGATGTAAGGGTGGCAATGGCCACCCTGTGATGCAAGTCCTTATATTATGTCAGTTAGTAAATGATACTTCGGCAAAAAATGAGAAAGCACAACTCACACTCATGAAAATATTGCATGAGATTTTCCTGGAGGTGATCGTAGCCAAAAGGACAAACAGAAAAGTTCAGACTGAAGAAAAAGCAAACAAACAAAACTCGTGGAGCTAACTCAGCAAGGCTCATGCTATGATGAAAAAATATTGTTCTAATTAAGAGAATGAGAATGTTCTGAGTTGATGCCAGAAAATAAAGACTTCTGGCAATAGAATTTAGAACTAATCAAATGAATATAGCTTTATAAGGTTAATATAGTGTTATATATATTCTAATATATTCTTTTCAATCATTAAGAGCCTGGAGATTCAAAGACCAGCTCAGAAGGTGAATAACATCATATAATAAGCCACGCATTTGAGTTTTCTTTAAATAAGGTCCCACTTGCTGGCTGTAGTTATTAGATTACTCTTTCTTTTCATACTTACAATATTGTCCTATTCGACTTGTTTTTCTGTGGCAATTCCTTGAACATCTCATTCTATATACCAAACAAAATACTTGATTTCTTTTTCTTTGCAAAGTAGCATAAGTTTTTGTGCAAAACCTGAAGATTTAATTTTGATCTTTAATTATCTAGGCCTTAATGGCAACACAACCTTACATTAAATTTCCTAATCGTGTCATAAATAAAACACACAGCTTTTTTTGTTGTAGTTGTTTCATAAATATACATAATTAAACCAAGTTTTATTTGCAAAAAAAAAAAAAACACCAAAAAACCCTGCCTCTAAGAACTGCATTGTTGGCATCATACAGGTAGTCAGGCTCTCTTAATTACAAATGTATTTCATCATAATAAAGTTCTGTCTTTGGAATATGTGCCAGTTTTCCTCTAACAGTCTTAGCCAGTTCTCTCTTGCTCTTCTGGGTAAAAGTAACCATGAAAATTTCATTCAGCTGCTTTGTGAAACAAGTCTACTGGCACAAATGAAATTGATCTACAAGGTATTTCTCAGCAAAAACATCTGAGCCTATTATAAACATACATATTCAAGGCTTCTCTTTCTTTGGGGAATAACTCACCTTTTGTCTTTTGTAGTTTCATACTTCAGATCTAGGTGGGAAAAGCAATGAGAGTGGGAAGAAAAACCATGCAGAGTGCTAACTTAAATATTCACAGTAGCTTCCAAATCCACCTTCTTAAGATTTGAATAGTCTTCAAACCTGAAATGCTACTGATTAAATTGAGAGCATAAAATCTGAATTCCAGAATACCTAAACTTCATGTTTCCAGTTTGGGGTACTGTGTCTTGGAGTTTTAGCCCTCCATTGACAGAAGAGGGTCAGTACATGCATCACATCCTAACATAAATGCTCTTTCAGGCATTGTTGTCTACTGTAACTGTTACTGGGCTGGCCCTCACTCTGCTAAAATGCTTAATAACCTGATGAGAGAAACAACTTCCCTAGTAGAGAACCATTCAGTGAAATTCTCCACTACCAGAAGTCTCTCATTTCTCTTTTCCTCCAAACTGCATTTTTGCCTTTTGTTGTTTTTGTTTGTTTGTTTTTTGTTTGTTTGCTTTGATATCTAATTGTGGACTTCCACTAAGCATACCTGTACTAATTAGTTATGCTTTATTAGATCACTGTGTTAATAATCATCACGTTATTACCACATGAGAACTTTGCTCTACGATAAAGTATTTATCTACTCTCCATGCCTTTTCTGGTAGACCAACTTGCACGTGTACTTTCTTCTTCCTGCAGTAGTTTCCTCATATTCCCATGGGTTCAGTCCATTACAAGTATCTTCTCTCTTGTGGCTCGTTGTTTTATCAGCAATCTAGGCTGTACTTCTAAAGGTGCCACATTAGTTTTGTGCCAAGCTGCCAGTTCTTCTCCCATGCAACAGCTGCCATTGGTTCCACAAGCACTACATCAGCCAGGTGCTTATTTCTCCCTCTGCCCCAGGGACCTCCGCTGCACTGCACAGAGGTGGTTCTCCACACCACCAGTGTCCCAGTATCCCAGCAAGGCAGCGTTCAGATCAAACTGTCACAGGGCATTTCTTCCAGCTGTGTTTCAAATCTGAAGGCCTGAGCAGGGAAAGGTTTGCTCCCCTAATTATAATTACAACGAACTTCTGTTATTTAAACACATCTTTCTTTAATTCACTCTATTTCACGTTTGATGGATTTAGCTGAAGATGAAAGACCCAATGCAAAGCACAAATATTTTTAGCTTATTTTACACCAAGAAAACGGTGTACAGTGTTATCCAATTTTAAACGTCTGTCAGTTAAGAGCCAGTACTGCTGCCAGCAGTCACAGCCATTTGCTACTCTTAGTAAGCCCGCAAGCACCCACATCACTTCCTCCAGGAGCGGTGCTGTGTGTGCAGCCGAGACGCTTCTGTTCCATCACAGCAGCTACAGACATCGCGCCCCACCCTGTGGCTGAAACCGGTACCTCAAAAGCAGCTCTCATCTGCCATCAGGTTTAAGCAAAACTGGAATTAGCGTGTTCTCAGGTGCACACTGCCAGCAAGGCAAAACAATTATGCAGTCACCAGGATTATTTTTTTTTAAGGCTGTGTCAGATTTGATCAGACTGAAGTTAATAACTGCTCTTATAACCTGATGCAGTGCTCATTTACCAGGCAACTTGTACACTTCTGAGTGGCAGAAGAGGCATTTCAAATGGCTTTTACAGGACAGTATTTGAAAACATACTGCACTCATTTACTACAGTTTGAATCCAGTGCTTTGACGTGGAAACCAGTTTTATTATACAAATAAAACACCCAAACCCAAAAGAGGAAAAAAATACTGCTTCCAAAATCAAATGGCAACAGACAATGCAAAAATAAAATATTTTAAAAGTATTTCAGGATTGCTTATGTGTAGGTCCATGTGCATTTGCACATGTATGTACCTGCGTCCATGCATGCATGAGCTCATGTCTGCATGTGTGTGCCTTGGTTTGCATTCGCTATTTTGTAACCTAACAAAAGAAACCTGTCAGGACAGCTGACTTTCTTTTATATCCTCAGCATAAGCAAAATACACGTTCACTCCAGTGCTGTTTTCAAGAGACATCATGATATAAAGTCATCAGTCTGTTACCACCTTTGCGTAGCGACCCATCAGCAGCAATAGATCAGACAATCAGTTCCTGTGATTAACTTACATGGAGGACTTCAAAGCAAACAAGAACCATATACATTAATTACATGATTTGCTACTTTTGGTTCTACATTTTGTACAGAAAACCTAAATGAATGATCCTGATGCTTCAGAATACAGTCAACAGTTTTACCATAGACATCATTATGTGTCACACAGCAGTTAAAACTTTCTTCTTAGCAGTTTTGGTCACTAGCATTAGAAACTAAACAAAGGTAGGGGCTTCCTGTATGTGACTTCGTTACCCTTACTAATTTTTCATTTCAGCTGACCATGAACAGTGTGTAGTAGAAATGCTGAGTCACAGCCTGAAGCAGTGATGGAGCACCTGGTGGGAAGGCAGGGCCAAGCCAGGGGAGCTCAGGTGCAGGCAATGAATCTGAGTGATTGGAAGGGGTGGAGCCAGGATCCAGCCCTTCCCAGACCTCATTTAAGGGTTAGCAGCCCAGGTGAAGGTATCTTGCTGGGGATCCTTGCTTATTTGAGGCCTTCTAAAGGTAAGTAATTTTCTTCCTTTGTTTCTGAGTCTATGGTTGCTGCATTTGGGCTTATCTTCACTTGCTGCTCTGCTATCATTGCTGTGCTTTCCATCACATTGTAGCATTACAGTGTTAACATAGAAATAGGCAACAGAATGAATCAAGCTCAGTGCCTCTTAATTTTCTCAGTGCAGCTCCAAGTTACTGAGTCTTGATTTCTTTAAATATTAGAAGTGTGATTTCAGAGACAGTGGATCAAACACTAAAGCTATTATAAATGTTACATGAAACAGGGCTGTTTGTGTTTTGGGTTCTTGTTTTCTTTGAATGACGTTTAGGAAACTTTTTCTTGCTTTTTTTAATGTTTTGGTCCCTTCAAGTAAACAGTTGGAACATTAAATTCTACCAAAAAATAAATAAAACTACTTTTTCTTCTAATGAACATCTACAGACACCTTTTCATTTCAGTGATAACCTCTAGAACACTAAGATCTGGGGGAAGTGTCGCTCACTAAACAATCTGTTCTCTTTGTAACAAGCTAAAAGAGCTACCCAGAATTGAATGGTGTGGGTAATTGTCTTTCTAAGTCCAAGTCTGTAATCTTAAACAAAAAACAAAACAAACAAACAAAAAAACCAAAACCACAACACTGGAATCTTGGTATTGACAATAGAACTTTCACTTCAACTTCATGTAGTAATTGAGTAATTAAATATACAGTGAGGCTGTGGCTTGGCTCATCAGTTGAGTCACTGCAGGTCTGTTAAATAGGTTCATGATACTAAGCCATGTTTTCAACCATTAAGTCCTTTCAAATTGAACTTTACAGGACTTGTCAGTTAAGTTTGCTCCAAAGCAAAAATAGTCTTTTTCTTTCTTTCTTCTTTGTTGGTAAAGCAATAGCCTAAACCAGAGGGACAGGCTGCAAACAGGAGGCCCCAGACACTACAAATCACCTTGGCTGTCTCCAGGGCAGTGGTAGAAAATGTTACTGGCCTAGGACAGCACAGTCACGTATATATCCCTAACATCAATTCCCAGGTTCTGGACACACAGAGATGGTTAAAATTGTTCCAGGGCACGTGCAAGAGCTCCTTCATGGGATGCTCATATTCCAGTTTGAGCCAGGAAAAAAGATTGCTAAATCAGATCAATGGAAGGACAAAAACAGACAACACACCCACATGAAAACTGACTGATGAAAGGCAGTGCAAGATTTATCTTTTCAGTTGTTTCAAAGACATTCACTTTGATCCCACTGGAGAGGCTTTTAAGGGTTCAGACAACTATTGCCAAAAGCCAGGTGAGAGAAGAGGACTGGTACTGCCAAGTGGTTTCAATTAAACTCCAGAAGAGAAAAAAACTCTCAGCATTGCTTTTTGTAGCAGTTAGTATGAGCAGTTAGTATTGAGTATGAGCAATGGAACCATCTAAAGGCAGAAGGGGAAAGACGTAGGTAGTTGTTAAACTGTAACTTCCAGACATAGGATGGACAGACTTTACCCTTCACCCTATTAGGCTTTTTATCTTATTTCCTAAGGAGATGCTCAACTCTCCTTCACTTAATAATACAGAAACAGCAAAACATTTCTTCAGGTATCCAACTTGCACACTGCCATCACAGCTTTATTATGGAACTGGAAGTAATGAGCTTGTACTTCATCCTACCTCTGAATGTCAAAACTGAATCTAGTCTAACCATAAGTTATCCAAATATCTGAAACAAGGTGTTGGAGTGGGAAAACTTACTAAGTGATGTGTAGCAACGTATCAGAGCCCATGTTTAACCTCAGAGAGCAGTTTAGGAGGCAGAACAAAGTTGGTACTGCAAGGGATTTGTCTTACATCACTAATGATATGACTATTAAATAGCTTCTTAAAATAATTTTCCTCATTACTTGACTAAGTAACTTTATCTTCCTTAAACCCAACTATTAAAAGGCTGCAGAGCTGTAAATCTTTAAAAATTTTAACAAATTGCAGCTGAGGAAATTGCACACTCACATCAGCACAGCCTGCGTTATTCAATCAACCATTAGCAGCTAAATACAAGAAGGAAAGTTGGAAGGTTTACTTTGCAGGACTAGAATTGCTGCCTACTCCCAAGCTTTTGAGGACTTTGTATTAACACTTAAGAACCTCATAGTCTTGTCACATCTCTTTTTAAAGATGAACTATCTCACTCTGCTTTAGAAGTCTTTAGCTGCTTGGTAGTAATTCAAAGCCTAGTGCCTGGATAGAGCAGGGGAGTTGTAGAGATTACACCACACACCTATGAAATAATACAAGCCTAACTCATACTATATTCTTTTCCCACCCTGTGCTATCAACACTGTGGAATTACTTTTCTGAATTATCTACGCTTCTGAAATGGTGTTTTTTTGTGAGATAACTTGAAGGCTTCCCCATCCAGTAAATCAGCAGCAGGTACTCAAGCTACCAGCAACCAAGACACACACCAGTCAGTAAACTCTACAGAGAAGACCCTGTAATATGA
The DNA here is from genome assembly GCF_987193195.1 of Phasianus colchicus. NCBI lineage: Eukaryota > Metazoa > Chordata > Aves > Galliformes > Phasianidae > Phasianus > Phasianus colchicus. Next base: position 10,237,358 of record NC_143453.1, on the reverse strand, counting down.
AGCTGAAGCAAGATGATGCAGCAGGAAATTCCAGTGGGATGTTAAGTCAAAGTTTCTCTTTTCCCAAGGCAAGCATGACATTCCTCATCTTCCCCTTAAGTGAAATAAGTTCTCAGTGAACTAAAGTGCTTACAATCTCATTATTTTAAAAACCCACAGAACTTAAACTTACACGAATTATATAATATTGTTCTCAAACATTTAATAGTCAATTTTTGCTGATATGCATCAGAATGAAGTGTTAAGAAATACTCAAGTAGGAGTTATGTATACAAACATGCAAGTTAAAAGGAATGAAATGCTCCACTTTATTAAGAAACCAAAAATACAAAACTGAAGAGTTCCAAGGCTTCACATACTCAAACACTACTGAAAAATGGTTTCTTTGTTTACTGGTAGTACTAATATTGACCAAGATTATTCTCTATAAGTGTTGATGTTTTCCATCATTTGTGCTGGAATAAGCTAGTTTCAAATTAAGAACTTGGTGCAGTTACAGTAAAGTCTAGGTATTTATGGGTTTCAGTTAATATGCTGTTCTTTAGCCAAGATTTAGCCAAGAGCATTTTAAGCTCATCTACAACTGTTTTCTAGTTAGTGAGTTTTAAGATGCTTAGTTTCATCAACTATAGCTCTACTGAATGATGCTCCATGCAAAGATACAGCTTGTAGTCACTTAACAGACCTAAATGTCATTCTTGACTACTTAAGAAAACAGCTCTGTGAAGGCATGTTGTAATACAGTTAAAGTTAAGAGAAAGTATCTAAAGGTAGCATATGCAAGCTGAACTACATTAACTCTTAAGACACTCCTCAGAACACAAACATTCCCACTTGCTATGGGTCAATTTATGCTTAGCTGGCTGGCACTCCAGCTCCACTTGCCAGTCAAGTGTTTACTGCTTTAGTTTCACCTGGCAGTTAGTTCAGCTTCCCTCAGATACTTTAGTTATATGCTTCAGGAAATCAATGGAAGGTTAACTGTTAGCTCTGATTTAGTAAGAGGAGCATAACAAAGGGAAGAAAATATTAAGAATGCAGAGACAGACAAGCATTAGCCTCAGTTAAAAGACACTTTCAAGACTTTTTCTAACAACGCATGAAAATTCACTTGCTTAGAGATATTTGAAATACAACTTTATTATCTAAACAAAAAAAAAAGAATGGGAATGACAGAAACAAGATTTACCACATAACACTTTGATGTGACTGCAGCAGTCTTATATTTGAAACTCAAAAGGGAAAGTAATTGCAGTCCAAAAAACAGCTAAATATGCAGGTCCAAAATTATGAAGTTTTGTTGGGTTTTTTGTTTTGAACTGCCACACTCACTCCGAAGCCCATTCATCTCTTTCAGCATCCCAAAGATTAAGCACATGTTCTGCTCAGCTAGATAATAAAGTGGCAAACACGCTGCACCACTGACATCACAGGACAGTTGCCTATAAAACTAGACTTCTGACGCTGGGCTCCAGCTTCATCCCTCACAGGTCATCATCTTCATCTGGCAGTGCAGTGGTTTGAGCAATCTGGAAGAGAGAAGTAACATTTAGTAATTGTTCTTGGTTACTTGCCCCAGAAATCTAGATACTAGCTGTAAGGTAATCATTTGACTGTACCACTTTTCCTAAGTTACCTGTAAGTCTTGCTCATACTGTGCTGCCAGTGCTGGGTCCATAACAACTTCAGGTGGTGCAAGAGCAGGCATGGCAACAAATTCCAAGTTAGGATCTCCAATTAGCTTCCTAGCAAGCCAGAGGAACGGCTTCTCAAAGTTGTAGTTACTCTTGGCTGAAATGTCATAATACTGAAGAAAAAGAAAAAAGTATATTCAACACATAGAAGACCATCTGCTACCAACACTTAGAACCTAATAAGATGCACACAATCAGCTCTAATGTGTCTTAGTATTCTTTTCAACTTCTTGACTTCTGTCTATGCCCTCAGAAGCATTTGAAATACGAGAGACTAGAAATGCAGTTTCATGCCAATATGCAGAAATTGATACTCTTAAGAAACAGTGTGATCAAAGATATTTCAGGACACAATAGCACCTCTACTTTCTCCTGTGACTTGGTCTAATTTCATCTTATTCCTAACTTTGAATGACTGAACAGCACACAAATGCAGTTAATAGACTTAAGTCTCTAATCCTGCAAACTCATGCCATCATACCTGGAGATTCTTCTTCCTGTGGAAGACAATGGATTTTGCCTTGACTTTTCTGTCCTTAATATCCACTTTGTTGCCACACAACACTATAGGGATGTTTTCACATACCCGTACCAGATCTCTATGCCAGTTAGGTACATTCTTGTAAGTAACTCTTGATGTTACATCAAACATTATAATGGCACACTGAGCTGTAAAAAAAAAAAAAACCAAACAATTTTGTCAAACAAGCAAGCACTTTCTTATGAAATGGAGTGAGAAAGAGTACCCACAGTAATTACTTATTAGGGGCACCAGCATTAGCTTTCTTCTCAGTCTCACAGTTGATAATATGCTGTTTACCAGATCAGCATGCAGGAAGATCAATGTGCAGGAGTCCACAGAACTCAGCCCATGACCCCATCCTGTCATCTTACATATTTGGTGCTCAACCCTAAATGCCACCTAGTTTTATTCATACAGCTGTCCTGTGAATATTCTACTGTAATCCTCATGTAATTCATGCCATACAACAAAAGAAAATTTTAGTTCATCTAAGCACCTGAGAAAGGCATCTTAACACCTACTGAACTAATCTCAGCCTATTGAGGCTTTCAGATAAGTTGAGAGCTTGTAGTTCACATCTTGGAATGCCCCTGTCCAGAACAGCTTGCAAAAGAACACTTGATTCTGATATTTCTAAAGGAAGAGTCAGGCTTTAAGCCTCTCTTGCAGAATGTTAAAAGATATGTAGGTGTCTTAAGTACTCACAAAACAGAGCTTGAAGATAAGGGACTATCACTACATATCTAGAAAGGCAACTACATATCCTTAATAGAGGTTGGAACTTCTTTATACTGTTTCAAGTTTTACATCTCGTTTCTTCCCAGTCTTTGCACCAGCACAGGATACTAATACAGATAGTTTTTACTCAATTAAGCACACTTATCTCTTAACCACTTAATTTCATGAGAACTATCACTTAAGGTACATGATTACTCTTCAGTAATATCAAAGCAGCAGTAGACTGAAACTAAGTTTTAGTACAGAAACCTATCTGATCATATTTATACAGAATCTGAAAACTCATAAACCAGCTTATCAGTGAAAGCCACACTGAAAGCTTTCAGAGTGGCCAAACTGAATAGAACACAGGATCTCTCTACATATAAACACATCTTACCTTGGATGTAATAGCCATCTCGCAGACCACCAAATTTCTCCTGGCCAGCTGTGTCCCATACATTAAATTTAATAGGGCCTCTATTAGTATGGAATACCAGAGGATGAACTTCAACACCCAACGTTGCTGCAGTAATAGGAAAGAGCACTCGGTAAGTTGAAAACTATACTTTTAATTCTAACACACTAGATTTTGAGTATTTCTTCAGACATACCTACGTATTTCTTCTCAAATTCACCAGTCAAATGACGTTTTACAAATGTTGTTTTACCAGTGCCACCATCACCAACCAGGACAAGCTGTAAATACATTTAAGTAAAGAAGGTCAGAGCAACATGCTTTGTCTTACAAAATACTGTAGAGTAAGCACTGAAATTCCCAATGAAATAGCTTACTATGTTGGGCTCCAATTTGTTAAACCTGTCATTCTATAACTCCTGTCCAAATTCAGCTACTCCCTGTAATTGACAACTAGAACACATTGTCCACACAGTTATACTAAACTACAAGCATCTGAATTACTGGAGAAAAGAACTGTAATCTTGTAATTGGAAAAAAACCTGTTTTAGTAACAATTGGGATATACTAGATGAACACTGTAAAAAAAAAAACACAACAACAAATATCAATCTTCCATGAAGCAGTCTTAATGACTTCTGGCTGTTAAGATAACAACTCTGCTCAATGATGTTCTGCCCCTAGTAGGGGATGTAGCATAAAACAAGTTGCTCTAAATCACTCCCAGCACTTTGTTGCTGTGAATGTTGCTCCATGAAGTCAACACGTTTTAAGTGGTACTTTATGTAAAGTTATTTTTATATAAAGCTGCACTATCAATCTGGTGCTATTTGCAATAGACTGCTGTTGTAAGGCAAGGCAGCACACAATGGGCTAAGCACATTACTAAGAAGTCAGCACTTTAAAACCAAACCTACCATCCACAGCAGCTCTTGAGAGTTGTTCTTGATACTTTTCTATAGAAGAGGAAGAAAAATACAAAGTTACGACCCCTTACCTTAAACTGCACTTGGGGCTCTCCTTGGGCGGCCATGCTGGGTCTGCAGGGGAAATGGAAGCATGTGAGCTCACAGAGACGAGCTGGTTCAAGGCCCCGCCGGAAGGGGCCGGCCGCCGTTCTCGGCTCCCAAACCGCCTCCCGAGGCGCGTGCTCCGCGCGCCAGTCAGCGGCCGCCGCCGCGTAGGCCGAGCTTCGGCCCGGGCCGCCGCTCCCCTCCCCGCGCGTGGTCCCGGGCCCCGGATGGGGCAGGAAGAGCCTCCGGGCCGCCCCGCACGCGGCGGGAACGCGGTAATGGCGGCAACGGCTCCCCGCCCAGCCCCGGAGCCCGTAACGGAAGGCCGCCGCCGCCGCGCCCCTCGGGCTTCCAGGCTACGAAAACGGGGCCGAACCGCGGCCACCGCGGGGCGCCTCAAAGAAAGCCGGCCTCGCCTCGCTCCCTAGGAAGCGCTGCCCCGCGTCGCTCCCCCGTCCCGCCCGAAAACCTTCCCGGCGGCGGAGCTCGGAACGCGTCCCGCCGGGCTCCGAACGCAGCCCCCGTCCCCGCAGCGCCGGCCGGGCCCCACGGCACCATGACTGAGCAGCGCGCGCCTCCCCTCCCCCCACGGCCGCCCGGGCCGTTGGAGGCCCCGCTCCCATTCCCCTCCCGCCCGTCGCCCGCCTTTTCCTCCGGCACGGAGACTGGCGCCGCTCTCGCCCCGCACGGCTCGCACCGAGGGGCGGAGGTCGGGGCCGCCACGCAGGCACGGCGCCCGGCGCGGCGCTCACGCGGGCCCGGCCTCGGCGCGACCCAGCCCAGCTCCCGCCGGGCGGCCGCTAACGGCAACCGCCCCACCGCCTCCTTCGCGGCGGCCCCGCTTCCCCCCGCCCGGCCTTAGAGGGAAGAGGAGGACGTCCCGACCCCGTTACCTTTCACCGAGGCTGCTATCCGCGTCGCTCCGTGCCGTGACTGGGCGCTGGGAAGATGGCGGAAGCGCGGTTCAAATACCCGGAGAGCGACGCCGCGCGGCCGCGGGGAGGGGGAGGGGCCGGCGTCACGTGGGCGGGCGGGCGCGCCGCTCGGACCCGCGGCGGCCGTTGTTGGGCGCCATGGCTGCGGCTCGTTGGGCGGCCCGGCTCTGCCGGCCCCGGCACCTCGTGTCTCTGCGCGGCCGGCAGCCGTCGGAGCGCGCGGCTGCCGCTGGGAAGGAGGCGGGTGGGCAGTGCTCGGCTCCGCGCTGCCCGTAGCATTCTCTGAGCCCTCGCATTCGGATTATAGCGGAGCGAAGTTGTTCATAAACTTTGAAAGGACGGGGCAGATGCTTTGCATAGATGGATGCATTCCCAGTTCCCGGCTTCGCACTCATGTCCGTGTGCTCCGATTTTTCCCCTGCTGTAGTTCGGCAGTGTTCACTTGGTCTGCATAATGCCGGCTGGAGCATCCATAATCTAGAATGGATGGATTTTTAAATGCCTCTGGCCTGAACTAACGCCAGTGTTATTCAATGGTAGATGTTACATGCAAGTGCAGCTCATGTCCTGTTCGTCTCCCACTTCGTGGCAAAGTGGAGAGAAAATCTACAGGAGTCACTGCACTCTGCTCTACATTTTGCTTCTTTGATAGCAATTGAATCTTAAGCACTGCATAAGATTTTCTTTGTTGGAAAAAATACTGCCTTGCTGAACCGGTTGCTTATTTCTTTTTTCTTTGTTTTTTTCTTTCTTTCTCTCTTCCTTTTTTTTTTTTTTTTTTTTTTTTTTTTGGACAAACTGGTTTTTGGTGCTTGTTTTGTTGGTGTTCTTCAGCACATTTGCTGATCACCTCCAGGTGCTAGGAAGAATATAGAATATGTTGTGTAATATGTAGCCCATACATTTTTCTTAGCACAGCACTACCTTTATACAACTTGTGAATTCCACTCTTCTTCTTGGCTAATAGGTGTACATTTATAAGTAGGAACCCACAAAGCCACGTTAATGGAGTTTGGCAGTTTTTAAGAATATAAAAACTTCCAGGGAATAAAAAAATCAGTCTCTAACTTTGTTTGCAGAATGCTCAGTGTACTTCACAAACTTCTTGGAGTAAGAAATGTATAAGTAAACAATCTTCTCTTTCTTCAAACGTAAGCGGTAATACTATCTGATACTTTAACTTGGAATAAGTAAAATCAATGGCTAAAAGTCCCTTACCACAAGTTTTGAGCTCCTGTCAAATATTTACAAATGCTTATAAATTATTGTGTGGGATCCAGGTGTTATCATGCAAAAGTCAGTAAAGTCAGCGTTCAGTTCAGAGGATGTACAAAACACCTGCTCCAGATAGCTTCATTCTGGAAAGGCAACAGAATGCTTCCAAAGTGTTCATCAGCTGTGTTAGGTCACTGTCTAAGAGATTAGCCAGATATCACAAGATACTCAGCAGAATAATTACCTTTAAAACACTCTTACGTGATGTTCCCTATATCTTGATTTGGGTCAGCCATGAACAAACTCAGCATCTCAATGAGGCAGACAAGCGTGCAAGGAAAAAGACAGCCCTTCAGTAAGGGTGTGAAGGTGCCCATGAGGAATGGTACAAAAGGATACAGTCACAGAGATCAACAGTATCTTAACTTACTGACTGCCCTATTAGCAGGAAACAAAATCAATTTGTAAACTGTGACAAAGACAACAACGTGTGGACGTATCTCTCAAGTCGAGCAGAGATTGTGGAAGCATCTCTGGAATAGGAGGTCCAGCAGGAGCCAAGGTGTGCACTGATATTCAAGGCAACACCAGGAACTGCACTGAAAGGTTTGAAGGGAAGTTAGTGCCTCTCAGCACGGTAGGCAGAATGGCTCGTACACTAGTTAACAGCAGCTCACAGTGCTGACTCATGAAGTTTAAATTTGCAGTCTAACACTAGAATAACATTCTTTACTGCTTTGGGGGTCCTATCACTGCAAGGCAAAGCTTTTCAACGCTTTCTGGCTGAAGAGTTACAAAAAAGTGGGTGTTCCATCTTCTGCTGCAGGAGAACGTGTTTCTCAGCTCCAGTCAGGAACGGGTCGCTCAGCGCCGGCGGTCAGCAGCAGGCTGTGCGCCTCTGGGACTGACCGTGATTTTGAGAAGCCTATCCACGTCAAGCACCGGAGAAAAATTAAATGAAACGCAACGACATGGCAACGTTTGACAACTCCCTCACGACAGTCACGTTTTTTTGAGGGTATATATCTGGCAGCACGGCCGCCTCGAGACCGGCACCTCCCTGCAGGTCACTGCGGTACCGTACAGCCGCCAGCGCGCGCTCCTGCACACGCACGTACGTTTTCCCGCCCATTTTCCTCACGGCACAACCCCGCCCCCTCCGCTCGCGCAGCCGCAGATCCCTTCCCGCCCAGCATCGCCCGCCGTGACGTCAGCAAAGCCCCGGCGAGCTTTCCGGCGGGCGCGTCGGCCGCATGCGCGAAGCCTCGTAGCGTCACCCCGGAGCGCGGGGGGCGCGCGTGTGCGCTGCGCCGCGGGCTCCGGTTCGTCGCGTGGGGAGGAGTCACGGCCGTTGCCCCTCGCACCGCGGAAGGAGGGCGGGGCCGAGCGCTGGGCCCGGCCTGAGCGGGGCGGCGGCGGCTGCTGCGGGGGGGGCGGCGAAGGGCGAGCGAGCCAGCCCGCGGGAGCGGCACTCGGCGAGGAGCTGAGGCGCCGCGGGGATGAAGGACCGGCTGGCTGACCTGGCAGAGGTGAGGGCGGCGGGGGCCGCCGTGGCCGCGGGGTGTAACGGTCGGAGAAGGGCGCGCGGCCCGGGCCGCTGCGGCGGCGCCACAGGCGTGTCCTCGGGGCGGGAAATGCTCGCGGCGCGGGTGGGACCGCCGTGCCGGACGGGAGACGTGTAACCGGCGGTCCGGCTCTCCGCAGGGTTTATTATGCCCGTGTTGACAAAATGGAAGCTTGGCGTGTTTATCCGTTCCCTTCCTTCCCTTTACTTGCGTTCTGGAAACGGCATTCTGAGGAAGCAAATGGGGTAGTTGGAGGGAGGCGCAGCGATGCCTCTCATCAACAGGATGTGGCCTGGTTTAAATGAAAGTTTTCCTGCATGGTTTTTCACTTTTTTTTTTTTCTTTTCTAATTTGAGAATAAATAGAAATGGTGAACGCCAGTGTATGTTGTGTGTACTCTCCCTTTTTGGTTAAGTGTGGTATTTCTTTTAGGAGAAATAGAAACTGAAGTTTGCATGTTGTTAGAAGTGATAATGCCTTTCTTGAGTCCTCTTTTCGAAGGGGGAAAAATGTTACCTGTCAGTGCTTGTGGTTTATTAAGATATAACATTGTAGCTATTTGATATTCTTGTAAATACATTGTATTTGGTGCTTAAACAGTGTTAAAATACTTGCTGCAGAAAGAAATGGCATGCCTTTAACGGTTAGTATAGCCTTCAGGTAATACTGCATCCCATACCCAAGTAGAGGAAATTATGCCTTCTGTAGAAGGTGGGAACCTTAATGTGGTGCTGGACCTGCCAGCTGCCTGGTACATCTCCTTGGCTGTCAGAAAAGGAGCAATCTTGATGCTCTGAAAGAATCTCTTGAAACACTGGTGTGGTTTGAATAAACTGTTGCAGATCAGGGGAAGCCTGGTATCTGTAGATTCAGTGACACCTGGAGCAACACCTCTGCAGTAGGAAATTCTCTGGTAAGTATTTAAGGAGGCTCATAAGACTTCAACTTTAATGTGAGACCTATGGTGATCAAGTCCAACTTCCCAACCACTTCAAACACCAAAAGTTAAAGCATTATCCAAACGCTACCTGAAGACGTGGGGTGTCAAGCCACCATGCCAGGTTGTCTGTTTCTAACCACTTTCATGGTGAATAACTTTTCCTAGTGTCTGATCCAAACCTCCCAGGTGCAGCTCTGTGCTGTTCCTGTGTATGCTGACATCGATTCCATGAGAAAAGAGCCCAGCACCACCTCTGCTTTTCTCCTCAGTGAGTTATAGGGAGCAAGGGCGTCAACTTAGAGTCTCCTTTTTCTCCAGATTAGATAAACCAAGTGATTCTAGAGTGCATAAAAACACATTAAGTAGTATTTTTTTATGAGCTAAAGGTTACTTGTGTAACAAAGGTAATGAGTTACTTGGGACAGGCAACCATAAAGATTTACAGTGTCCTGAACGTTGCTTCCTTGTACGCCATTCAGTTCTATGAATAATGTGGGAGTGTGTGTGTAAAGCTATGGTGTGCAGGGACAGCTGTGAATCTGATATTTGTGAATCTCAGATTTCTATCCCAAATAACTTTAGACAACACAGCTTATTTAGCCTGTAAGTTCTCTGTGCAATTTTTAAAGGTGTTATAAGTTGTGCATGGACAGCAGCTAGGCACCTGCTGCTTTCTCAGAGTGGGGGTAGATGGGGTGTGGTGGTGCTGTACTTCAGGAGCTGCTCTCACTGCAGCATTCTGCTCCAGTCTGTCAGCTGGTTGGCTCTGACTCATTGGGGTGGTGATGGTCATTTCTTTTTGTAGCCTAACACAGGAAAACAGCTCATGATCTGGACTGAGAATAACTTTGAATTGAATTCAGGGGCAAGTAGAAGTCATTTTTAAACCAAAAATCTGTTCTATTTCAAAATTTAGTAATTAATTTGGTAAGGGTTCTTGAACTAGCCTTACTTCTGCCATTATGGAAGGCATGCAAAATGTCAGAAGTTCAATAAAGCATCCCATCTCAGCTGGGAGCTGAGAGAAATGATATTTGCCCAAGTATCTGGATTCTGTCATTTAACCCCACCTTGGAAGAAATTTGATACGTTGTGTATGTCTGAATGTTAGAGGTATATGGCCCAGATTCTCAATCCCAAGGTCAAGGTTAGAGCTGCAAACAGACCATTAGGTTGCCATTGGCATCAATGTAAGACTTTTTTTTATCAGTTCTTTTTATAATAGTACTTGTTCTTTAGAGATAAGGCCTAGGAGAAGGAGTATGTTTGTGCTAAATTTCATCTTGGATGGACTGTGCTTGTCAAAAGAACATGTCACTTCAGTTGAAGAGTTAGTGAATAAGCTATGTCTTAGGTATGTGATGATTTAAGAACATAAAGAACAGAGGGTGACAAGTCATCAGGTGTCCTTCAAGTGCTGATGTTCAAAGTAGACAGTACATAAATCTTTCAGCAAATTGTAGAGAGCCAATATATCTGTCATTCACGTCACTGCAACCAAACGTGAAGGCAAAGTACATGTGGGACAGACTGCAGGCTGCCTGATGGCGCAGCTCAGCTTCGTTGCAGCTGCACTTGTATAGGTAGGACTTAGGAGAAAGACTTCATACCTTTGGTTTAAGATTAGCTCAGATGTTTAGTGTTTTAATAAGATTTGACCACAGAAAAAGCTAATGTTTAATCTCTTAGCTGATACCATTTTCATTATTTTTGTTTCATTATCTAAATAATTTCCATATAAATAATTAGAAAACATTTTTTTATTCAGTAAATGTATGCAGAAGGTGTTCTTTACATAAATGATGAAAACAGACATCTTTTAAAATGTAGCTCATTGTTGCCTTATGTCTGGTGACTTTTCAGCACCACAGTCTTTGATATGAGTAAAAGTTAAGTGACTTCTTTTGGGCATAGACTGTCACTCATTTTATTAAGCAAGGCTGTTAATTTGTTACAATCCCTAAGGATGGATTCTCTAATATTGTCATAAGGATCATCTCCCCGTGAGTAACTACTAGAAATGGCTGGGGACGTGACATGGAGTGAATTGATCATGGAGTGGTCCAAGAGAGCAGTAACATCTCAAATCTTTTATTTCAGCTGGGACACCGTGGTTCCTATGAGCATGAAAAACAGGTGATTTCTGACGAAAGTATTATTATACAACTTAATGGATTCCTTAACAAAGTGTAAATGAAAAATTTACTTAAAGATTTGGAATACCCCAGTAGATCTTATGCTTAGACCCTCATTGAATGTAACTTAATTAGGAAATAAGAAAGTTTTGACATCAGTTGGTTGTGAAAATCCTTTAATATTACCTATCTTGTAATTAGTTTTTGTAAGGTGATAATCCACTGTCTGTGGAACAATACAGTAATCTTGTTCTAATTTGGATTCAGTGCAGTTCAGGCAGTCTGTGCACTACAGAGGGAACTAGAGAACATGAAACTGGAACTCCTTACTTCTGTCATGCATGGCTCTCTTCCCTTGACCAAATTTGAATCTATTTATATCAAGAACCACTTGTGCTGAGCTGACTCATCGTTTAGGGAAGTGCCACTCAGGGAATGCACTGGGCTGAGTGCTCTGGAAATCTGCAGGAGCCATCACTGGGAGCTGCTGCTTGGCTGGCTCCTGTTCCCAGGGTTTATCCATTATGTAATGCATGCATGTTTAGTATAACACAATTATCTCTAAATTGGTGTTGAATGGCAGCTTTGAAAGCACCCAAGGGTGAAACTAGTAAATAGTTGTTGATAGCTCTTTGTTCTAGCTTTCAGTGTTTGAATCATTACATCACATGTCAGAAGGTCATCAATGCTCCTCTTAGCAGTTCTCTGTGAGGGTTTCATTTACTGTCTCCATACTGGTGAAACTGGATATGATTTGTTGGTTCATGTGGGATTCACTGTGGAAATATCTTTACCAAGTGAGAGAATATATATTTATTTGCAAAACTATATTTTAATACTTTTTATGACAGGGAATGAAAACTGTAAGAGCTCTTAGACTGGTTCTGTCTTAGAGTTGTTTATAGAGGAGGACGTGCTTTAGCTTCCCAGTTTTATAGTGGTCAGGTGACTTTCTTTGACCTCTGCTTATTTGTTTTTAGATTGCAGTCTTCAGAACAGGGACAGCTCCTAACTTATCAGGCTGCTGACAAAAATGTATACGCAGAAGCAATAAGGAAGAAACCTTAGTGATGTCAAAATAGTATCCTGAGTTTTCATAGATTTTTTTTATCTTTTACAGTGTAAAGGAAATGAAGATGGAGAGACTGTTATTGTTGAAAAAGACCATTTTATGGATGATTTTTTCCAACAGGTGAAGTTTTACGTACCTTTTTGCTACACGTGACTTAAAATTTTCTTTGTTTATTAATTTCTGTTGTTTCTGTAAGGTTCTGTCTTAATAAATAGTGAAGGCTCTAGACTGTGATTTCTTGCATGCCACGCAGCACCCTCCTCAGTGTTTTCCTGGGTTCTTTTCCATGGTACATAAAAGTATGAATGTGGATTTTATTGTTTTGAATGCAGAGCTGTTTAAATGTCCACGGAGGGTGGTTGCAGTCTGAAATTTGTCAGATATTTACTACTGTTGTGATTGAATACTTCAAGATTTGAAGTACCAAAGATGTATTACAAAGACCCAACAACTTGACGTGTGATTGTTTTAATGCTTTCATTGACGTATTTCTCTTCTTCTAGGTTGAGGAAATTAGAAATAACATAGCAAAAATAGCACAAAATGTGGAAGAAGTGAAAAAACAGCACAGCATTATCTTGTCAGCCCCAAATCCTGAAGGGAGTGAGTATCACTTGTTCTAGATTTCAAGGATGTGTGACTGGATAGCTGAAATAAACAAATTTGATTTCAATCTGTCAGAGTAGAACTCAGCAGTTGTTCTCAGCACTTCATAGTCCAAGGCATGCCTGTGCTTTAGGCAGGTTTTAGTGAACTGGGAAGAAAAGATGCAGAGGTATTTCTGTGGAGTAATTTTTTGTGGACCTGATTCTTATGTTATTGTTGAAACTGAACTTGTTTTTAATTTTTTTTTCTCCATATCTTCCTTATTTGTGGATGGATGTGTGTGTATTCTTCTGAGTGATTTCTGCTGATTGCTTTTTTTTGCTTTAAGTCATAGAATCAATGATCGTCTGGTTAATGAAGCATTCATCTGAATCCTTAAAATCCATGGTCCTTGCTAACTCATCTGATAGAGCACAATTTTAAGCACAAATGCAATAATGCATCTGTACTGTGTAGGGACATGACATTGCTTGTAATGACGTTGCTAGTCATAGGCAGTGTCTAAAGATTACTTGAATGTTTTTTGAGAAGTAAACTTTCTGATATGTTATCAATAATCAATAGTTCTGGACTTCTTTTTTTAAGGAACTAAGGAGGAACTTGAAGAATTAAATGAGGAAATAAAGAAGATTGCTAATAAAATTCGAGCTAGGCTAAAAGGTAAGTTGTGGGGAGAAGTAAAATTGTCATCACCTGTAACATACTCAGGATGCTAGCAGTAGCAGTGTTACAGATGTAATGTATTGCAGCTGAATTTATAACCTTTAACTCTGTTCTGTATCTGTATGTTATACTGTCCAGCTCTTGTCAGCTGGTCCCCAAATCTTAAAAAAAAAAAAAAAAAAGTAAGAAAATAATTAACTGTTTTAATCATTGAGCCCTGAATATAACATTTCAGCTTTTTGTGTGTGTTGATACAGATTTGGGTCTTGCATGGTTTTGAGTTCCATAACTCAACATATTTAATTACTGTTGGTATTGGAGGAGAGAATTGCAATGAACCATGATAAGGACTTCTGTCTCCATACATTTTATGTGCTGCTTTTTTTTTTTTTTTGATTGCATACCATCAGAACCTTACTCTGTCTCTCTTGTTGTTGTGCTTTCTCCTCATTGCTTAACGTCTTCCTCCATGATGTCAACATTAAACTGGAACCCTGATAACGTGTTTTTGCAATACCTGTATTCTCTTATTATTTAACCTTCTGAAAATAAAAGAACTTCCCCATTCTTGCCAACTGATGTGCAGCGTATGTCACTTACATTATTCTCTACTTCATCCTTCCTTAACACACTTCATAGCTGATAAATACCAGATCTCAGCACAGCCTGCCTGCTCAGGGCAAAGAGCTGGTTTGCAGAAATAACGTAGAAAGTACAAAGTAATTTCTCTGTGTAGAAATTTATTTTGTGACTGAAATGTTGTTCTGGGAGAAGATCAGCTGCGAAGAGGCAGTCTGTGTGACAAATAAGAAACTGCTCTATAGCATCTGTTGTGTTTTAAATTTCTTCAGGCCAAGTAATTTTATTGTGAGTTTCCCCATAGGTGTTCCTTTACCTCTTCAGTATAAGTTTTGAAGTATATTGATTCTTTGAATATCACTAGATTGCAATTACTGTATACTTTTGTTCTCTAAACAATTAGATATGGTGTTTATCACTTAAAATGTAAAGGCAACCTATTTTGTTAGATTTTTTTGAGCTGTCCCCAGAGTAAGCAGATATAAGTGTGACTCTACAAAAGGTATTGATGTAGTTACTGTTTTAAAAAAATAAGTTATTTAAAATAGATATAAATTTCACTTCCCTTCCCCCTCCACCACCACCACACACATACAGAAAATGTGCATGCAAGAAAAGTTAAGCATGTTCATGTGATGCTTGTGTATGAAAAAAGTAAAGATGTATAGTGTTCACAAACAACTTTGAGCTGCACTGTCGAATTTACGCTATCTCATGTACTGTATTTGCTCTGTTGATTCACACTATTTTTGTATTTACTCTTAGCTATTGAACAAAGCTTTGATCAGGGTGAAAATGCGAATCGAACATCAGTGGATCTCAGAATAAGAAAAACTCAGGTATGATAACATAACAAATTTAAAGAAAATGAAAGGATGTTACTTAATCAGAGAATAAGTTTCACTTTCCTGCTTCAGAACTCCACGTTCTGTTTGATTGAAATTTCAATACCACTTTGATTGTTGTACAGTCATATTTGCTCTATTAAGAAAGAAAATAAACCTTTTTGCACATTTTTAAATCCTGAAAAAAACAGCACTCTGTATTAGCTCACAAGTTTGTGGAGGTCATGACGGAATACAACGAGACCCAAACTCTTTTTCGAGAGCGCAGCAAAGGTCGGATACAGAGGCAATTAGAGATAAGTAAGTGACCTCAATATGCTTTTTTTAAGATAAAATAAAAATAAATATTGTATTGTTATACCTCCCTTTTTTTTTATTACTTAAAGGTGGTACTGAAGACCATGCACCTTGGCTTCTTGAAGCATGTGAAAGGGAGAGGAAAAGAAACATTTCTATTACAGAATATTAAATAAAAATCCTTTATTTCTTAAATTTTCAGTCTTGTAAAGGAAACATTTAGGTTGCATGCAAAAGCTGTGTTTTCAAGACAATGAATGATTCTATAGTGACTGTTATGAAAAGCCATTCAAAAACATGATAATCAGGAAGTCATCCATTTTCATGTTGTGCTGTTTGTGTCAGTAAGAATCTGTTTTGTTTGTTTTTTGAAAATTCATCTGCAGTAAAATCAGTACTACTGTTAGACATACTGTAATCATCTGTTGAACGATTCACCCTCTTATTTCATTAATGCTAATTGTTGATTCCTAAGGGCCCTTAACTTTGACCTACAGCATCTATTTCAGAACATATCCAAAACACCCATAACTTCTTGTAGCTGAAGTTAAACTTGTGAATGTTTCCCGTAAAGGCAAATATATCTTTAATAAAAAATGAAAACAGAAAAGTTAGCAAATTGTAAGATTTCACTTAACATCTGCTTCTTCTTTCTTTTTCATTAGACTTGCATACTGAGTATGATTTAATTCAGCATTTCAGTGTAATTTATTTGGCAAGTTAAATTCTTTGCTCATGTTTCTGAGGGAAGGGACCCTAGTATCTCAGCATGCAGTTCTTTTAGGTTAATGTCATAATGAACTAATTTGCTCCTTTTCCTTTTCTTCAGCCCTAAAAATTTTAAGGGAGGATTTGTAGCATTCTTGGGTATTAATGTAATTAACATTAAAACTGTAATTTTCATCTGTTAAGATAGAGTTAAATAAATTAATACAAATCCTTAATCTTCCTATGTAAAATAAGTTGAATATACTGTGTACAATAGAAATAACTTGAATATGCGGTGTAACTCAAGACACTTGCATTCATCTTACCACTGCAATGGCTAACATGCAGTAGAGAACAACATAAGTTGTTAGGTGAACTATGAAAACTAAAAATGAGGGTAGTCTATGGGTGGTAATCTTCTCTACAAGGGATTTGAATGTAACCTTCTGTTAGCTGCTAGAGTCTGCTTTCTGTGAAGATTCTATCCCTTGCCACAGTGGCTGGTGGGAGGGAGGGAGCAAATCAGGTGTCAGTGCAACTTGGTTGTGTAGGTAAATACTGAATCTTATGTAAATACATACAAGTTCTTCCTTGTGCAGAACACCCAGCTGGATTCAAATGTGTGTTGTAAACATTTCTGATCAAATTCTTCAATTTGACCAAAAAAATCATCAGGAATTCTTCACCCTAGTTTTGAATCTGTCACATTTATCTGGCTACTACTTGATATTTTCTGTTTTTTAAATGCAAGCTAGTATGTAGGTCACTGCATGAAGTAATGCCTCTCATTTATTTCTGTGGAAATTACAACAGATACAAAGAGTATAACACTGCTATATGATAGTGCTTTGTAGCTGAGAATTTGCTCTATTTTTTAGCATAGTTACCACTATTAGCTGTGCATTTTTTTGCCTGCTTCGAACAGGAACCTGAATGTAGCTATTGTAAATATCTGCTCTAGTGGAGGTAACCCACTACTGCCACTGCTGAAACTCACCATACACTGCCTCTCTGTTCAGTAAGCATCCATGAATGTCAGTGTGTGCAGTTTTCTGCACGAATGAATTCAGCGACACACCTTTGCTCCATATGCACTTCCCTGTCAGATGCCTTTTGTCAGGCTGTCCCTCTGCTGCCATTTGTCACATGGCAACAAGGCATGAAGGAATGTTGACAGAAAGGTTCAGCCTCTCCTGCCATTCCACCAACATCTGCCTCTGACATCATGGGTCAATATAATAAACAGGAAGCATTACTTTTGGATCGGCCCTGATACCCAGTAATGGCTAAGTATTGCTTTTTTTATCTTGAAAAATTGCAATACAAGAATTTTCTCTTATTGTTATCCTTCTGCAAAATTTTATTCATTATTATGTGATGTTATATGAAGTACTGTTATGTTTATTCTAGCTGGAAAAACCACCACTGATGAGGAACTGGAGGAAATGTTAGAGAGTGGTAATCCTTCAATTTTCACTTCTGACGTATGTATTTCTGGTCCAGTCACGTCAATAATCTGTTCTGTTTGTTCTGCTATTTAGAAGTGTGTCTCAATGCTTAAGTACTTATGTCCGTATCTTTTGTTCTACCAAAGATTATATCAGACTCCCAAATAACTAGGCAAGCTCTGAATGAAATTGAGTCACGGCACAAGGACATTATGAAACTGGAGTCCAGCATACGGGAACTGCATGAAATGTTTATGGATATGGCTATGTTTGTTGAGACTCAGGTAAATGAACCAATTAAAATACATTTACTGAAGTTATTTTTTTTTTTTGTCTTCGTCTTTAGAAATATGTGGAAGTAATGCAGATCTGTTTCTTAGTGTTTTTGGGCCACAGTTAGAATATATGAAAGTTCATCACTAAAATTTGTTTTGTTTTGAACAAATGTACAGTTGAGATGTACTGACAGTATGTGTTTTGAATAACTAAGCCTAGAATTTCTTTGCAGTTAGGATCCTAAGTATACTTTCTTCTGCTACATACTTGTATTTCAATACACGCTGGAACCTTCTATGTGTGTTTAAGAACAACTCTGTCCTGGAATACTGGCTATTGTTGTGGAAGTCCAGGATTCTCACTGATATGGTGATTTGTAAGAATTAAACATAGCAAGGATTTTTGCAACTTGCGTATAATACAAAGGCATGATTGTTACAATAAGCACAAACATAAAGGGATCAGTTGAAAAGTAATTCAGTTTGTCTCTCATTCATGTTTTTTAACTTGAAGTATGTGTAAACTTGTTATATTTGCAGTCTTTGTATACATATTAGCTAACTATAGTATTTTGATCTTCCATTCTTAGAGGTTTTTTATTTCTGCTGGGAAGTGAGAGGAATAATGTTGAGGAGAGAAACTTTCCTGAAGAGGACCTTTTTCTAAATTGAGTTTTGTTCTTTTTAAGTCCTGTGTTGCTTTAATGTTAAATATATAGGCAGGGAAAACTGGTAGTTTCCTAGTGAACTAGAACTAAACAAAAGTAAAAAAAATTGCTTGTGCATCATTCTTTAATGCTTTGCTGTTTAATGCTGCTGAGTTTTTCTTCTGATGGACAGAAATGCAGGTAATAGACTTACTGTTACTTTTCACCAATCCTCCATTTCATTTCCAAATTTCATTCATCATAATTAATTTGAATTTATGTATTGACATTATATATGCTCAACTTTGTATTTTGCTTCCTGAAGTTACCACTGTATGTGTGGGATTGCTTTTTTTTTTTTTCTTGAAGATAACCATTAGACTTTGTATCAAAATAGTCAATATCTCTGCCCACTTCAAAGCACATCAGGGATGTGTGACCTTTTGGTATGTCAGTTTTAGACTGAACATCTGAAAACATATCTTTGAATGCAAGGTGTGTTTTACCAGTCAATGGTGCATTCCTTCAAAACTGAAATATACCTCCCCTGCCCATTTTGGTTAGATCTTTAAGCCCTTGCTTCTCATTCCCTTTTTTTCATTGCATATCAAAGCACAAAGTCTGCCACTAATGTAAAATATTTTGATTAAAATGATGTTGTTATCCTGTAGCCTTTTTTCTCAGATTCATGGAACAGGGATCCCCAGATGCCAGTAATAAACTTTTTGTTCAACGTTTAATTTTAAGGGTGAAATGATCAACAACATAGAAAAGAACGTGATGAATGCAACAGATTATGTGGAACATGCTAAAGAAGAGACAAAGAAGGCAGTTAAATATCAAAGTAAAGCACGAAGGGTATGTGGTTTTCTTGTAATTGTCCTAGTCAGCAAGTTAACATTGTGTGCTGTTAAGCAGCCTTCAATTTTAGTTGAACTTTTTTGACTTATTCAGGTAGAATTAATAGATGTACTTACCCTATTTTAAAGATTTGGTATTTAAAATTAGAGAGAAAACATTGGGTTATAGGGCTTTTGTTATAAATCAGTATATGACAGAGGAAGATTTACCAAAGGATTTCACCACCATAACAAAAGCAATGTGTTGAATTTGTTTGATAGCTTTAATACTAAAACTTGGTGTTATTAGCAGAGAAAGGAATCTCCTTTTATTTTTATGCCTGTTCTGTTAACTATAGTTAAACTCCAGAGGAACCCACTTACATACTTGTGAGCTGTGGTTTTTTTTCTTTTTGATCACTACATCAGTGTTAATCACAGTAACTTACCTGTAAACACTGTTTAAAAATGTATTTTTTTCTTATACCAGAAGAATTGGATAAAATTTTCTCTAAGCAAGAATGTTGCAAGCTTTAAAAATGAATGGGGATCTGGGAACTGACTTTTAAAAATTGACAATAAATACAAGTTTTAATGTGCCTGATATTAAAATAATACTTTGTTTTTGACAGAAAATGTGGATTATTATCATTGTGTCATTGGTGTTGATTGTTGTAATTGGTCTAATTATTGGTTTGTCTGTTGGTATTCGGTGATACTTGGATAACTTCAGCATGCATGACTTCCTGCCAGCGTGGCAGTAAGTAACTAATCAACTAATTTTGCTCTTATTTTGTTCTGGTAACTTCTTTGTACTAACTCTTAATATGCTTTCAGTTACCTCTGGAGAGGGAGGCAAATTTGACATTAACTGGTGACTCCTTCTCACCCTCTGCATGCTATAAAAGTTCCATGCATGCTGAAAACTGACATCTAGTGGTGAATTGTTAAATTTACAGATTGCAGTCATACTCCTGATGATCTGTAAACACAAAACGAAATGAGGAGGGGAAAAAAACCCCACAACTTATTGTCTCAATTCTTTGAATTTCTAATATATTTCAAGTTCACATCAACAAACAGACTACATTAAGATACAGGTTACAATTGGAACTTTGTCAGATGTGATCTTCTGGTTTTAAACAGAGCTTGCATTGAAGTAGGTGATTGCAGGCCATAAAGCTGGCTATTTTGTGTTGTAGAGCATCCTAAAATGAAGCTCTTGTATTAATAGTAGTCCATATGAAACCAGATGACAATGTATTTGTAAGAGAAAATCTGCAGAGATTCAAACCTGAATTTGAGGATGCAAGTGTGAGAATTCTTTCAATATTAATACTTTTGCTATACTAATCTACTTCTTATCATAATAACATCTAGCCAGGCTAAGGAGATGGTAGTAATTAACTCAGAAGAGTCCAGCAGAAACTCAACTTTCTACCTCTGGGGTCTTCAAAATATTTATGAAGGACCATGAGGGAGTATGTTCATTTCAGACAGCTAGTCAGGAATTCTGCTGTTTCTACTAACACCATTTTGGTATGCATGTTTTTTAGTTCTGACACTAGATTGGAGTTTTTTCTCACCTTTGGTTTATGTGCAGATAACAGGCTTTACTGTATTGTTACTGGTAGACCTACGTGACATAACATCACACCTCTATGTATATTCATAGAACCTTTTGATTATTGTGCAGCTCTTCTGAGCTTTTAACTATACAGTATTCTTAGTGATGTTTTGTTCAATTTCCCTGAGTGCAATTGCAAAAGTTTGAACAGGCTACAAATATTTATCCAAGGACGGCAGCTCTAGGCAGTGTTACTATATTTGACTTGACTTTGATAAGTAGATGTTTGTTGTTGTGGTTGTTTTTATATGTAATACTTAAAGAAGTTGCATATGGGTAATAATTATTCTCAAAATAAAAGTACAGAATTCTTACACACCTTAGTTACTAATTGTGGTTATGTATGTTAGAGAAGAATGACTAACAACAGGAAATCATGGCAGTAAGTTTCATTCAAAAAGAAAATCCAAGCACTTGAAATAGATACCAGTGTTATTAGTTTGCTGTGGGTATACACGTATTTAAGTAGTTTTGTATCTGTCTGGATGCTTCAATCTGAACTTCTCTTTTTTTTTTCCAGAAATTGATATTCATAATTATATGTGTAACTGTACTACTTCTGATACTTGGAGTTGTCCTAGCAACAACACTATCATAGCAAGCGTATTCTAAAAGATGCACATTTTCAGAAGCTCCAAAAGATATCTTCAGTAAAACCAAACCTTTTTTGATAGAAGATGCCTTACACAGATATGTGATGATGACCTATCATTAATGGCTAAAATGAAAACAGTCACACTTAATGTTTACTTATAAATGAAGATTGGAATGTACCAGGTTATGTATATTTTTATCATAAACTATACATTTACAGTAAGACTGAAACTTGCTTTTAATTGTTTTGAACTAAAGCAACTTGGATGCTTTCATATTTCAGTGTTACAAACAGTTTAAATAGGGAGTTAAGATACTTGAGTTTTGACTGTTTGGATTTTTTTATTCCTATCGCTACTATAATTCTAATCACAATTTTTATAACCTTCCCTGTGCTGCTTCTAAGTTAGTACTTCTGTGAACATATTTTTAACTGTAGCTATGCCTTTAAATGTATTTATTCACCTTAACCTTAAGCTTAATACTTAAAAGTTATTTCCAGCAAGTGAGAAAATATTTTATCCTGAAAAAGCCACTTAGATATTTACTGGTCTGCCTCCTACATTACACTTTGAGAAGCAAAAATTTTTCTTAAAAAACTTAGCAGTTTTTTTTTCTATATGACAATGGCTTATTGCTTTAAATATTTCCTTGTCTTTATATTAGAAATTTTTTTTCTGGTAGAAGTAATACAGAAACAAAGCACACAATTTGATCTTCATTAGGTAATTTTACAAATCATTTTTGTACAAAATAACAGTTCAGCCTTATTGCTTGCAGGGATGATGGAAATCATACTTGCTTCAATAAAGCCAAGTCAAGATTTGATTTTCAGAAGCTTGCTAATGTTGTGGTGTGAATAGAGCACACGGGAAGAATAAACACTCAGAAAACTTAAAAATGTAATATAGACTAAGACACTGATTTGTTACAAAATGTATTATATAACATATATGAAGTGTTTTAGTATATATGCATCTGTGTTGTAATACTAGCTTGCAAGACTTGAAAGCTTGAAAGACTTCATATGTAACCAAATAACTGCATTTAATGTTAAAGGTTATTTTTGTATTTTGTGTGTAAAATATTTGTAACTTGAATTTTTGATTTCTCATTGTTTAGGATATCCATGTAGATATGTAGATATATTTACACTGTAAGAGAAATAGAGGAAATTATAACGTGTGACTTTTTAAACACGATTTAAAACAGTGCTTGTCAATGTTTCCAAATATTAAACTATAACATTATTTGCAATAACTCAGATTAGAATCCTTGAACTTACGTTTTATGAGAAGTGTCTGAGATCAGTTATTCACTAAAATGTAATTCAGTCTTTTTTTACTTTGTAAAATTCAACCAAGTTTACAATATATTATATATGTATGGATATTCCTGCTTTGTCTGATTATACTGTGAATATGCTGGAGCTATTCAGATGTCAAACATTAAAAACTTTAAAAATTCTTTTTTGCAAGCCAGCCATAAAGAAGTTGCTTGAAGAAATTAACTTCATTAATGAACAATTTTTTTTTACTTTGACATCTAGAACACTCACCAACGGCTGTGGGGAAGTTTACATGCAAAGTAAGGAAAGATTGGTTGCATGTTTAATCATTCTAGGTAATATATTTTCTATTCTATGGTTTTCTAGATTTTTAAAAATATTAATTATTTATACAAAGTATACTGGGGAGGGGGATCAGTTCCGTTCAACAGCTGGTTATCTAAAATAGTGCCCCAAATCCAGTCATGTTGATTCTTTTCTTTTTTTTTTAATTAATAATGCAGTACTTTGCCCTCTAAGAACAGAAATTAGAATGTACCACTCCACGCCTTCTTCTTTTGTTATATAGCTGCCTCTGTTTTAAAACAAAACTTGTTTTTCACATAAACCTCTTTGTTCTGTTAATATTGTGGAGAATTATCTCTAACCCATGCACGAATAAATTTATCTAAGCAAGTATCTTGTGGCTATTTTTATATTCATGATGTTATTGTGACCTTTGTGAATATTTCCAGTAAGTGTTTGAATAAGGCTGGTGTGCTTTTGCATACCAGCACACATGTCAAACAACTGCTGTGTCTTATTTATTTACAGTATTCTCATGTAGCTTGATTAAATATTAAACCTGAAAAATAGAGTAATCGTATCTGGATAAAGGTACTCATGTATTTTCAAAAAGATCCTTATAAAAGTGCATCTTTATGGTACTGAATTGAAATGATGACCTTGCTTGCCTGCCCTAGCTTCTCAGTTCCTAGATCATTGGAATAGCTTCAGAGTTGGTGTACGAGTGTACTGGTTATCCACCGGTGTCTTTTCAGTCACGGTTTGAAACTATGCTTGTCAGTGTTTCCAAATATTTAAAATTTAGATTGCGGATTACCACTGTAATAGCTTTTTGCTGACAAGGCATTGAATGGTGTTATCTGACAGGTGATGGTATAACCTATTCTTTCTCCTCCAGCTGTGTGCAGTACTACTACCTCTCACCTGCCTGCTTGTCTCCAGCAGCAGTGGTGAGCAGGAACAAGCAGTCTTGGAGCTGACAGCTGCAGCCCCATGGCGTGGGAGGAACAGCTGCCACCTGCACTGGGGCTCCTCTTCTGGTGCCTTTTCTCCTCGTACTTGCATGTGTCACATACTGAGGTGGGAACCTTTCCATGGTCAGGGCCATAACAAAGGCAATACAATCCTCAGTGTAATATTCTTTGAGAGGAAAGAGTGGTTGTGCTCTTTTTGTGGCTTGGGAGCTTTTTCAGAAAATTTTTAAGAAAGCGTGCCTATGGCTTCATTAATTTAATTTGATTCAATGCAATCTTCACATAGAGGTAAATTTTCTTAGCTGCTTTAGCAATCTAACACCAGTGGAGATATGCACTGGGAGTAAATACCAAAGCAGTCAGACATTGGGAATTGATGGATTTGTCTGACTGTAAGATAACTGAGCAGTTATATTTGACTTAGGGGAAAAAAAAGCCACAAATAGAGAAGGAAACAGTCAGCTGAGCTTAGTGTAGGTCGTAAGAGAAAGCCTTCAGTGTTTTTTTCTTACTTCAAAGACTTACGTTACCTAATATTAAATTGATTTGATAGATTCATGTGGCTTGATAAGTGACTACAAATAACCAGGCATGCTTCTGATTACAGTCAGTGGGTCAGCCTTTGCACCTGTGAATCAGCTCAGTCTTTTCTGTCACGTACAGTAGCTGTCTCAGTTGCATAGTGTCACTATTTTAGTTACCTCTGTCAAACATGCAAAGTCCTTCCACATGCACAGTGGTTGTGCAGCATTTACAGATCAGCTTTTTGGAATAAAAAGACCATTTTATAGGCACTTATAACTAGGTTTTGATGAACAAAAGTACTTCTCAAAGATTTTTTTTTTACCAAGGGAAACATAGAAATGGTAAGTACTTACAACATAATTGTTTGCATATTCTAAAGAATGTTTTGATTGCATTTCTTGGCTGCTTTTGAATCCAATTTTTTTCTTTCATTTCTGTAAGTAGGGGAGGGAAGGAGGATTTTGATGTTCATTAGTAAATAGTTCTTAGAAATTGCTAAGTTATGATATGAGTAACTAACAATATGTAGCAGACTGTGGACTGGGAAGAAAGCAAGAGTTATGCATAAGAAAACAAACTCGATTTACAATATACAACCTTCGGAGAGAACATAAGAGTATATTGGCTCAGCCCATGCTGGCTCCAGTCAACTCCAGTAAACTGAGCTGGACCACTTTAAACTAACAGAGGGCAGCTCAATTTAAAGAATATGTCAGAATGAAGATGGATCAGTAGAGGTGCCATTAATATAACAGCTCGTTTTACAGTCCTCACATGTAATTTCACAGGCAGCTTCAATGCATATTTGTTAAGGTAACTTAGTCTTACTGTACAGAGCTGTTGACTTTTAGTATTTTGATTTTGCTACTGTGTAATCTGCATTGATGTTTTTAACATTGAGTATGTTTGTTATGGAAATTATATTTAAAAGTCCTGAAATAATCTGTGGAGGCTGGTAAATGACAAAATATACAAGCACTAGTGTAGATAATATTGGTGGCTTGTTCTTGTTCAGGCCTTTCCTGAAACGTGAGATGAACCTCTGATGAATATGCTTATATCACTGAACTGGAGAATAACTCAAGTTAGAAACCTCTGGAGTTTCTTTAGAGCCCATCTAGCACAACCTCTTGCGGAAAGCAGTGCTGTCTGTCAGGTCAGAATAGATTCTTTTGTTGTTCTCTATCCCTGGAAGAAACACCTTTTGGTGACTTTGTTTTCTTAGAAGAAGTCCACTAAACAAAGCTATTTTACTAGTCTAGAATCTAGTAAAATTGAGTAATTGAGGACAGAATTGACCAAGAGAAGGATTTGTTCCTTGGCCTGTTTATGAAACAGGAGTTGTTAACTAGAAAATATAATTGATTATTTTGAAGAGCAAATTGCACATTAAATTAATTAACTTAGGAAGACTTAAGAAGAAGGGAAGAAGAGTGTCTGGCTGTGATATTTTACAACAAACATAACCAGACAGCTTTCTTTCACAAATAAGGAAATGAGTGGGAGGAGTTAGGAGTTGAATTATATTGTTCTAATTGAAATCTGATTATATGTTTAATTTCAAACTACAGTCATCAGAATATACTTATTTAAAGTATTTATTTAAAGTATAAGTTAAGTTTACAACACTGATGTCTTAGCATTTGCTACAGAAGTGCAATAGTATCTTATTAAGTGGTGATAGTTTAATAAAGGAAAACAAGTCAACATTTACCAGCCTGCCGTTGTAATGGACTCTACAGGCTTACTGTTAATCCCCAGATACTCCATCGTGTGGAAAATGCCTATAAATGCTGACCTTGCAGTAACACAGGAGGTAGTACAATGAAGAATGCTTCCTTGGATTTAAGTATTTTGAGTATGCATAATTGAATATATACTGAGTAAGATCCCTTTCCTCTATACTGTTCACTTTTTTTTAATGAGCACTGATTAGGATTTGGAAACTAACATCTGGGAGGCATTTTCATTTCATTCAGCCTTTTTGATGGTGAAAATTTTTTGTTTAGTAGCATGTATTTAATAAAAATCTGAATTTTGCAATAACAGAATATATTTAATGTCTATTACTGCAACCTTTATATAGTTTAGGATTGTATCAGGGCATATATCGTCAGTCTAGTCATGCATATTTATCTAATATTAGCTCTCTAGCCTCTGCAAACTTCATCTCCATTCCCTCTGTAGACTCTATGGTTTTTACTGATCTCCCTTCTCAAAATTTAAGCAATCATCTTCTTGAAAATTAATTCTTATTGCTGATTAATTCTGCTATGTTGTTTTCTGTCTAAAGGATTGACTGATTACTAACTTGCTCCGCAGACATTTTATTCTTGCTACTTTTTTTAATGGACTTCTGGCAGAGGCCTTTTAAAATACTGTGACTCTTAGCAGCAGCCTTCTGCAGTGCAGCACTATTTGGGACCTGATGAGGGAAATATCTGCCATTTCTTCATGGTGTTATTTTAATTACTGGCAACACTCACAGAACGCTGTTGAAAAAGAGATACTTTTCAAATGCAGACTTTCTTAGCTTTTGAACCATCTCACTGCAGGTCTTAAAGTTTCTTCCAATTTCTTCTCTTGATCTTCTGCTTTCCTTCTGTTGATGCCATTGCTTTTAGAGTCACTGTCTATTCTAATAGTGAATCTACGTCATGGTATCTGTAGTGAAGAAAAGCAATGGTATGCATGCCTAGTAAATAAGGACAATTACTGATGATAGAGACTAATCTTAGTTTTATCCACACAGCTGCCAACCATCTTAAAAGTATAAATATAGCTGATAGGAAACTGATCTAACTGCATCAGAAAGCAAGCTGGGGAGAAGAAACACGTAGATTAAAAAATCAAACGGCTTTTAACCTTCTGAAAAGTTGTGGGGGAAAAAAAAAAGAAAACATTCTGGTTCTAAGTTCATGCAGATTTAAACATTGCATTTCCAGTTCACATACTTTTGATTTTCCCTTTTGGCAGTTTGTTCACATTAGAGTCAGTGGATGGAATCTCAGAGGAGAATAAAAGCCAGTGTTTTGAAAACTAATGAAGTAATTATCCAAAGCATTATTTACAATGATTACTTAGAAGATAATGAGACCCTTTAATTATGTTTGTTCTGCTTAGCTAGCCTTTCAATAATTCAGAGTACTACTGTTCAATTTCCTTTATATTCACTTTGCACATTTTTATTTGGAAAACTGTCACAGCTGTTTGTTATGTGTGAGCATGGGCCCTCATTCCAGATGTTGTTTGCTGCACAAGAATCACCTGCTCACTTCAGGAGGCTTTTTTAAGTTCAGGCTTCTCTGACTTTTCAGTGTAGTGTGGAACAAAATTGTGGGTGAAACAAAGCTGCGTTGTGGCTTAAAGGTAGCACCACTGTGCAGTAACGAGTGTTAATCCAGTTTCTGCTACTGTTTATCTCTTTACAGGTAAAGTTTGAGTTTACTTTCATTTTGGGAATCATGTTAAATTTGTTTGAAGCATACATTTGTGTGTGTTTGTTTTTAAATAGCCTTGCTCGCTTGTCTATAAAAAATTCAGAACATCATTATTGTTTTAGCAGCTAACAAATATTTCACTAATATACTGATAAGCATCCATGAACTTGCTGCTAAAATAGACAGTTCTGCTTAAGCACATGCTTATATGTTATGGTCCCCAAGGAGATCTATCTTTTGTCACAGGCTTTATCTTAATTTGGTACACCAATGAAGCATAGACTCGCTATGTGCAGTGATGCTACTCCAGATTAGTAGGGCTGATGATGTAGTCCATGATGCTTAGAAATCAATAAGAAAAATGTTAATCTCAGAGAGGCTCCAAAAGCTTGGAGTTTGTTTGCTGGCAGTTAATTCAGACTCAAATCGACTCTTGTTGGAATCTTTCCATCAACTTGGAGAGATGCTGCAAAGGGCAACTGATCTTATACTTACTTCTGATTACTTGATACTTCTGCTTAGGCTGCATATTTTAATTAAGCTGGAATATATTATAAATACAGAAAAACAGAACCGTGGTAGAGTAAGGTAGAAGTTAAAATTTCAAAGAGCATATTAAGCAATATAGTTTTCTGTTTCACTTGGTCACTGTGAAATTCAATTTAAAAACAATGCATTTAAGTAGTGATTACATTCATACTGTGGCTGTTAGCTGTTACTCAAATATAAGAGGCATATATGTCTCAGTGGCTAGTACAAAAAGTACTAGTTTCAAAGGGTCAAAAACACTGTGACTACTCATCTGCAATAAAACTTTTCAGAGGAAAATGGGAGTCTTTTGAGTTCCACTTATTTATCCTGTGTTATTTGGGTTATCTTTGAGAAGTCCAACCAGGAAAAATGGAAAGACACTTCCTTCCAGGAGTGTCAGAATGCCGACCCAGCCTCCCTAAACCTTGGATTAAAGACACAATGTGAGCTGTGAATGTTTTGGAAGGAAGAGAACAAAGGCATCGAGAAAGGAAAGGAGTAATGTTTGAGTAATATGTCTGTTGCCTTGAAGTTGTAACTAGTGAAATGATGCTGTCTGACTTTATTAAGTCAGAAGATCTGTATGCCAATTTAAGCTTCTCTCTAGGGAGTTGAAATACTCTCAAGCCACTTTTCGCCCTCTATTACAGAAGAAAGCTATCAGTCACATTCTGGATCATGGCTATTCTGTACTGGATTCCCCCAAGGCAAATCAATCATTTCCAAAGGCAGCTAAGTCCTTGATTAAAGATCAAGAGGAAGACAAAGTAGTGAGTAACCTTTTCCAATCTAGGATATGTAAGAACTTGTTTGAAAGCTTGCGTGGTGTTTCTTGGTTGTTGTTTTTTTGGTTTTTTGTTTTTTGTTATTGTTATATTATTTGCTTTTTTTGTGGTGTGATAAGTAAATGTCTAAAATAAGCATTTTTTTTAATTTAGACATTGAGTTATGTAAGAGCAATATAAAGCCTTGTTAACAAAAAGCTTTCTGCTACAGATTAGTATGCAAGCTAATTAATTAAAACAAGAACCTAGAACCTACTGCTTGGTTTAGAAAGGGGAGATCAGAAAGCATCATGTTTGTGAGCCATAACATTATAACACTTGCAAACCTCATTTGGCTACAAAGGTGGGCTATTTTGGATATACTGTGCCTGAAATCACACACTCATTCTATGGAAGAAGAGTTGCTCTAGAGCTTGTGAAACTTCTGACAGAAGGCGCGTTCTTAATGTCCCTGGTAAGTCTGAAGTGAGACATAAATCATGTTTAAAGCTTAAACTCCCAGGCCC
Source organism: Phasianus colchicus (assembly GCF_987193195.1). Classification (NCBI taxonomy): domain Eukaryota; kingdom Metazoa; phylum Chordata; class Aves; order Galliformes; family Phasianidae; genus Phasianus; species Phasianus colchicus. Next base: position 10,207,669 of record NC_143453.1, on the reverse strand, counting down.
GGGAGTCTGTCACTACCCTCTCAATCTGTCCCTCTTTCTTTCATCTCTGTGCTATTAATCTCCACAACAAATAATAAGAATTCTAGTTTAGTATGTACTTCTCTCTGACTACTGGGTGTTTGCCGATGGTCATTGCAGAATGGTTTCCACACAATGCCTTGTGGGTCTATATTCAACTGTTACCCAATTTGTATATCCTTGTGACCTTATTATTGTCCCTCATCAATAGATTCTTAGGCATTTTTGTTAAAATAATTGTAGATCCTTTTCACATTCCCCATATTAAAAAGTCTCTTCTTCCTAAGCTGCCTACGAAGTGGCACATCCATTTTTAAATAAATTAATTTGCATGTGTAGAAGAGTACATTTAAGTCTACACCTACAATATAAAGCTTTTTTTAACTTACAGATACTGCTCACAAGACTATTTAAAAAAAAAAAAAAAAAATCCACCTAAAACTTGGTTCAGAACTGTTATAATGACTGTAGCAAGTTCCCAGAAAAGGATTTTGAAGTTAGTAGCATAATGTATGATCTACATTTCTGAAATGGCTGGATAGTTGATAGCCTATGTATGAATTTTGGAGGCTAATTTTAGGTTACAGTAATCTTGCCCTGTGCCTGAGAACTTGATCCCAGATGGTCAGGTCACCCACTGCCAGGACAAGTTGGGAGAATGGCTCTGATACTTTGGGTCTGTGCAGAACATGACAGCTGGGCATGTTTGTGTTCTCTTGATTCTGGAGCTGCTTGTGAGGCTTTAGTTAGTCATTTATACAGTTTTCCACTAGAACATTTGGCTGATTTTCCTTGTGATATGAGGAAAATAAAAAGGTAGAACAAATTAGAAAAAAAAGAAAAAAAAAACAGGTAAAATCACAGGAAGATAAAATTCAGCAAGTGTTGGAATGTACTTTTAATTACAGCTGATATGTGTGGGGTTTTTGTTTGTTTTTTAATCCTAAGAAATAGCGGACATTTTTGTAAACTTCAAGTGAGTTTGAAGAAAATAAAGGCAAAGCCCCATTGCTGCCCTGTAATCCATCTGGATTTACAATCTATATTCAGCAGAGTTGGGTTTAGCTGACAGGTTGGCTCTCTACATTCTTCTTATCTAAGGTTGTTCATTGCTAAACTATATGCAAGCATTTGCTATGAAGAATGACTCACAGACTCGTAGGCCAGGATGCTTTTCTTGCTTTTTCCATTAAGCATTTTTTATATCCTACACAGACATAAAAATAAGCGTTCTTGTTGATTTCCCTATCATCTAGTATTGGGAAAGTAAATCTGAAATTATTTTGATTGCATTAAAATATATATTTTTTGTGATTAAAGAAGAACTGGTCCATTGCCCTCTGTAATCAACTTTTAAATTCTGTGCTTACCTGTTGATGTATATAACACTGCTACTCAATATAGTAACACACAAAAGGAAAACAACTGAGTTGTACAGCATAGTGGTTATTTAAGTAAATAAAAATGTATGTGACGTTCTTTTTTAAATGAATGGTTTATTGCAGTTGAGAGAAAGCCAACAGCTTTGTGAGGAAGCAGGGTTTCGGGAACTTAGTGTTTTGGAAATGGGAGCTTGGATAGGAAAATGGTTTTCATTTTTCTTCCCCTACTCTTGGGAGGTGAAATAAGCTATGGGAAGAGAAAGGGAGAAAGAAGTTGTGAGCAAGGCCAGGAAATAGCAGGTCCGTTTGAGAAAACCTTCATTTTGTTTTTCCTTGTGGCAGCAGTACACAGTGCCAGTGCCAACCCTGCTGCTGTGCAGATTGCTCCCATTAGCACCGGCATTACCTCCCTTCCTCCCTCACCATCGCAACCACAATAAGCTGTGCCAGCTTTGGTCCCAGCCAAGACCTTGTTCAGCTTTATTTCTCTTTGAATCTGTTTTATTATACAGCAGTCTAGTAGAGTAAAAGTATTCATACTTGTCTGCAGTGCCTACATGGATGATGTAAATTGTCTAATTCAGTGTCCAGCAATAACTTTCTGGAAAAGTTTTTCTAAAAAAGTTGTTTAATTCTCATCAAAATGTTTTTATATGCAGTAACTTCCTCTGTATACAGTTCTGTGCTCTCATCTCTCAAATATGTTTCCAATTATTCCATATATTTGCTACCTTTTCTGTTTCTGTGTCTTTTGAAATGATGTTTCCCACTGGCAAAATGTCAGGTAAATGAAAGAGAGTAAGAGAGGAGGGAATGGTGCATTAATTGTTCAAAAAGGACTTCTGGATTCCTCCCAGCTGTCCTGGGCTGTAACTAGCAGAAATCATCAAAGCTAAAACTGTGACAGATGGTTTGTATTTGTAGTATGAGTGGTTCTAATGACCGCCTTTGCTTCACAATGAGTGACTGCAGAGCAGCTACTAGAAGGCTTCTTTTCAATCTCAAGCAGCTAACTGCTTTATTAGAAACAATTCACTTTTTCTTTATATTTGGTTTGTTTTGCTGCTTTTTCCTCCTGCTGTTTTTTGGCAGAAGTTAGAGCATTTTGAGAGCTGGCTAGAAAAAAACAATTGATTCAAAACTTCCTCTTCTGCAGAGAGCCTCTTGTTTGCTACTGTAAGGTCCAACATTTTCCAAACATGAAATTCATTCCCCCAGTGGTACAAAATGCCAAGTCATGCTGATGAAATAGAGACAACCTGACTCATGGTTAGCAGAGAAAGGGTGACAATATGGGTAGTGGTGTTAAGAGAAACAGATGACTTTAGTTTACTCTTTGGGAGTGGTCAGAGTTATCCTAAATTATTATGTTGTGCAAAATGCCACCTTCTTCACTGGTGCTCGCAAGACAGCATGCAGTGTGTGTGATAATGGGAACCTCCATTATGAAATTTCCTTTAAACATCCATGAGCAGAGGAAAGAAAGAAGGAATTCTGAACTGCAGTGAACTGCAATATGGTGTGAGGCCATTTCCCTAGCTGCTTGATGTTGGTTGTTTAGGTTTCCCAGGTCTATGATACAAGACTTGCTCATATTGAATGTAGCGCACTGTAAAGTTCATGTGATTTCAGCCATATCTTGTAATTTACAAAAGCAATCCGCACTAAGCTTTCTAGTACACTTCAAATAACAATGAATAATAATGCATATTTACTCTGTACCCTGTCATTCTGTGTTGGGTAACAGCAGAAAGAACAAAAGGCCCACACTCTTTGTGCTTCTTTATCCCATTTAATTCCAAGGATACAGCAGAAAATGCGCTTCTTTGCTAGAGTAATCTGATGAAGTAATACATCTTACCTTTAAATGCATGCTACTTATAACCCTGCTCTTTCACCCATCTTCTACAGAAACCTGAGCTTCTTCCTAGAATTGACAAACAGACAAAATACCACACAAGGAGCAAAATGCTTCTAATAATATTACTTATAATTTGGTTTGTAATGGTACCTGGTCTCTCACTTCGTAGCATCAGCACTACTGACGCCGTGCTAAGCGCTGCACAGACCCAGAACTGGTGACTGTGCTCTGCCACAAACGTACTGCAGCCACAGTCAGTGTGTGAAGGGCACATCTAATTTGTTCCATCAGCCTTCTTCAGCTTCAAGGCTGTACTTTGAATCTGGTGCTTTATTATGCAAGAGCAAATTTATGTCATACCAGCCAACTCGCTGAAGTATTTTAGATGTGTTGCAATGTGTTTTAATAAGATATTGACGCGTTACATTCCGCAGTCCAAAAAGGGCAACAAGAAAGCAAAACAGACATCTGAAAAGCTCCCACACTTCAGACCTGAGGACAGAAGCAGAGGGAAAGGGAGCTCAGTAACTCCTAAGAAGAGCAAGGTAAGGAGCTGATACGTGTGTCTTTGGTGGCCTCACTGCCAAGTGCTGAAGCAGCTCTCATGGTGTTGGTCGGAATCAGAGGCAAACCAATTTTGCTTCCCTGCTATGAGTATTTTGGTTTTATGGTCTAGCGCAAACTGCTGTGCTGTTTACACAAAGGAAACAGAAGATATTCTCAAGATTCCCTTCCAGCTGGGGCAGTGCCCCATTTACCCCCACAGGAAGGCTTTCCCAGCCATGCTGGCGGTGTCAGTGGTTGGGAGATTCATCCGATGTTCATTCCGCCTCATGTTTTCCATTTGCTAATGGATCAGCTCTCCAGAGCTCTGTGCTTCTCCCTTCAGCAAATACAGAGACGGTAAAATTTCTTTTAATAAATCAATGAACACTTAAGTGTTTGGCATCGCTCGCACTTCTTACTGTACCGTTTACTCAACGGCTTAATGCTTAACAGATGCAACTTGCCTGTTAAATACTCGTGCAAATTTAACAGGTGTAACACATCACAGTTTAATTCAGTTTTTCTCCGTCTTTGCGCTCACGACAAAACAAACAGTTTCAGAGCGCCGCGTGCAGCGGGACCGGGCGCCTCGGACACGTGGAGGGCGGCGCCCAGATTAACGGCTGCGGAGCCGCCAGGTGCACGGGAAGGGCGGGAAGCGGCCGTGATGAGCAAAAAGGGCGGGAAGCGGCCGTGCAGCACCGCGCTGTAGCCCGTTCTTCCTGAAGGGGGAAGTAGAGGAGTTGGGAACCGAGGGGGTGAAGCGGATGAAACGAGAGAGGGACGAGTAGTTGGTCTTGTAATTTATGTCTGTGTTTCTCACCCTCCAGATCTATTTTAAGTGCAGATACTTAGGTTTCTTGTTCCCTAACCTGCTCTGCTTTGCTTTGACAATAACTCCTCAGCGGTGCTCCAGCCTTTGTCCCAGCCGGGTGCCGCTGAGGAATGCAGGCACGGCGGTGAGGTCTGGCAGCAGCCACGGTCACCCCGGCACTGCAGCAGGAAGATCTGTGTATAAGTCTCTATAACTTATCGTTTAGGCTGGTTAATGTCGGAGAATCTTATTATTATTTTTTCCTTTTTAAATTTAAATACTGCATCACGCTGCTTGTGGAAACGTTAACCGTGTGTTTCCTGATGTAGGAGAGCTCACGGGAGGTGTTTGGGCAGGTTTGGGTCAACCCTCGATGCTGCTGGGCTGATCCAGAGTTCGTGGGTTTATGTTCAGGATGGTATACGTGTAAATAGTATTTAAAAAAAAAAATAAATTGTTGACTGGGGGTGCAGCTCAGGAGGGTTCATGTAACGATGTGTGTTTGGCAAAGCTGTGTTCAGAATGCCCACGTGGAGAAAGTAACCCAAAAGCAGCACTTCCCACCCTCTTATTTTTTTTTTTTCTTCCACATTTCCAATACAGAAAAATAAAAAAAGAAGGCCTGGAGAGATGAATAACACAGCAGCAGAGAGAGCTGTTCTTTGGTAATGCAGCTCTGACAGATCTCAGCAAGAGAAAAACTGGCAAAATGTTTGTAAGGAAAATAAGAAAGCACTGCATAGACTCTGGGGTTTACATATCACAGAACAGAGAACTGAGGATTTAGCTGTTTTCTCTGGAATTAGGTGTGAACAACAAGAGCAAAATGTAAGTGAGGTGATAATGGAAGGGTTTTTTAACACTGCTGTAACTGAAGCCCTACACGGCTTTAGATTGTGAGGTCAGTTTTCAACGTTAATGTTCATAGCAGTGTATGACACAAATTGGGGTAAGTTATTATTTCCACATTAAAGCTACACCAAGCTCGACTTAAATGTAGACTGCATTGAGAAATCAGCAATTTGTTCAAATGATGCAGTGGTTGTAAGTGTCAGGATGAGAGTGGGATGGATATGCTTATAAGCATGTCATAACATGTTAGCATTTTTTGACTTCTGGCTTAGACTGAGCTTAACTATAAAATGAAGGAGCTTTAAATGTGGCTGCTGTTGTATGCCAGTTGACAAGTGCATAGAACTAGTTGCAGGTCACTACATTTTTGCAAAGATTTACCCTGATAAAAGGTTTTGAGAAGAATAGCTATATGTTACAAAAAAAAAAAAAGGCATCTGAGTAGCTGATGGACACACCAAGGCAGTCTCATTTCCCGCATGTTGCCTAACAGGTGGTTCCCACTGAAGGGTATGCAGCATGTTTGAATGTGCCTTTGGAATACAGCATCTCAGTCATATTTGGAACACAGCTTCTAAGTGAGGCACGTGTCCAAGGCATCTGCAAGCATAACTCAATTTGTTATGTGATAAAACACTAAGTAAGCAACCAGAAATGGTGGCTAAACAGCAGTATTGTGTTGCTATCAAAGTGGTAAATACACTGATATCTGTATAATCAAAGTGGTTGTAGCTTGCTGGCATTCACTGAATGAAAAAAAAATGCATGAAAGATTTTTTCTGTTTTTCACTTTGAGTTATTCCTCCTTTTCCTGTGATTGACTGAGATTGTTTCTTGCTCATTGACTGTAGCAGTGAAAGATCTTAAAAAGAGAATTTTCAAATAATGCACTTATGATTTCTGAAAAATTTGAATTACTCTCTTCCCTCAGACACAGTTTTAGCAAAAATGACATTAAAAATGTATTTTCTCTTTATTAGGGTGTCAGCCCTTCAACTCCTTTGATGTTGCCATCCAATAACTCTGCTGTCATCACAAAAACTATTACCAGAACATTTCCTTTAAAGCAGAAAAGGCACTTAGTCAATGTTAAGGCCCATCATCTGCAAAATATCAACAAACAATCAAAAAGTACAAAAGATCTGGAGATCCAAATGCTGCAGCTGGAGTGCGAAGAACTCAAAAATCGACTAGGATGCTTAAGGGTAGGTTAAAATCCAGTTCTGTTCTTAATACATAACTATGCCAGTAAACAGTTAAATCAGGTCAGAGAATGGTTATGGTTGAAAGAGACTCTGGACATCATCTGGTCCCATTCTCCTGCTCAGGCAGAACTCCTTAGAGCAGGGAGCCCATATGAAGGCAGCTTTTGAAGATTTCCAAGGACGGAGATCCCTCAACCTTCTGGGCAACCTGTGCCGGTGCTCCATTATCCACAGATTGAAGAACTGTCCTGATATTTAGACAATGTGTGTGTTCCTGTTTGTATCTATTGCTTCTTCTGGCTCTGGCACCACTGACAAAAGCCTGGCTCTGTCATCATTGCATCCTCCCCCCAAATATATATTGATGAGATCCCCTGGGCCTCTACTTCTCCAGGCTGAACAATCCTAGCTCTCTTAGCCTTTCCTCTTAGGAGATGTGCTCCAGTCCCTCTGTAATTTTGATGGCCCAACGTTTGACTCTTCTGAGTATATCCATGTCTATCTTGTACTGGGGGGCACAGAACTAGACAGAGTACTCCATGTGCAGCCTCACCAGTGCTGGGTGGAGGGGGAAGGATCACTTCCCTTGACACATCGGCCATACTTTGCCTAATGCCAAGAGCATTGTTAGTCTTCATAGCATCAAGGGTGTTCTGATACTATGTAATTACCAAACTCTTAGTTACTGTATTAGCAGTGAACTCTTCTCAACATTATCTTGTACTCATTTACATACCATTACGTACCAGCAGCATCTTACAGCCTCCTTTTACAGCAGCACATCATATAAGAGAACTTCATCCAGTTCCAAAACGTTTGAACTGTGCAAGTTGTTTCCTGCCTCAGCCTGAGCTATTACTACCTGTCCTGAGTAGCCAGAGGAGCTTAACTGCTAAGCATGAAGGAGTAGGGCATGGTAGAGGATGTTCTGCTGCTGATGCTATGAAAGAGAAATCCCAATTTTCTGATGGCAGAGGATTATTAAGTTAAGAAAGTCAAATGCATAAACATAAATACATTGCTAGAGCAAATGTTATTGTTCTCCCAGAAATTCAGCTAAGAGAAATTCTGTTACTATCGCCGCATATTTGAGAAAATAGAAATTGAAATATTTGTCATTCAGGAAGGCCTGATGGGGCAGAAGCTGAGCAACACAGAAGAGCTACTGAAACAATCTCAGAAAGAACTGTTGTGCCTTCAGAGACAACTATCACTTATCTCCACAGGAAGCCCCATGTGTGTTTTCGCAGCTAACAAGGTGAGATCTGTTAACAACTTTTTCAATTCTAACTCCCATTTTACACAGAAGTAGGAAGGGGAGGATTCATCACAATTTTGTCTGGTTTTATTCTAATGCTATTCTAAAAGTAGTAAGAGAAAGGTAGGCCTCCTGAGATGTATTTTAACTAATTGTTGTATGTAATTTGTAGGGACCAGAAACAACATCTCTGGAGAGATTGCATTTGGTCTGTGAAAATGTATGCACTCTTGGTATTAAAATGGCACTTCCTAGACTCTTACTGCATACAGAAAGATGTTTGACATCTTTCTGTATATCAGCAGGTACGATCATTTTATCAGGATTGTTATTCTGGGGAGATTTCTTGGCATGACTTACAGAACTGTAGTTCTGTCTCCTCTCAGCAGTGCCATTAATGTGCATTCCTATTTACCAGCAGCCCCTCATCAGCATAGCTGCATCCAGCCCTGAACAAGCAAAAATGAATGTCAAGCCACATCAGATTTGATGCTGATGTTTGGCAATATAAATTACTGAATAAATATTAAACTGTTTATGTTAACAATGACTTAACCTCTTCTAGTTTTGCTAAAATGTGAGTCCTCATCTGCCACACTTCAATAGGTTGAATATTTCAAGTTTGAAGACTTAGATTTCTAAACAGTTGCCTGTGGTAAAGCATCTATTTTTAATTCCTCATACCAGTACATCTTTGCTAATGGTTTAAAAGACTAGGTGCTATGTTATTTTTGAGTTATTTAATTTACTTCTATTTTCCATATTTTTGAACATGAGGTTTTCAGAAAGTTTATGGTAATGTATATGTTTTATACATGTACCTCCACACACACCCATGTCCAGAGTATACTTGCTTTACACCTACCTTTGAGAAGGAATAACAAGAGTTGGTTTTGTTCAGTGTCCTGTATTATGTGATTTTACAGTAATATGACTTATTTTCAGGTACCTGCCATAGGCATTTTTTCTTTTGCCTGTACAAATGCATGTGAAGCGATAGAAATGTTCATTTAGTCTCTAGCTTAAGCAAGACAGATTTCTAAAATGTGTCACCTGGAATCTTCTGCTATTACTTTGTGTCATATGCTGCAGATCTGTATTTGTTGCTGAAGTACAGTATGTGATAAGCGCTGATATAGTCATACTTGGAAGGAATGTTTGGATTTAAAGCTTGCACACAGCTCAACTGAGGAAAAAAAAATCTAACTTGCCAAAATAAGAGTTGGAAAAATAAACAAACAAACAAAAAAAACCACCCAAAAAACAATTTATGCCACAGATCAGTATAAAAGTAAGGCTGCGCTTGCCTGATGATCAAAGCCATAATCTAATCTGGGAAGGAACATATGATCCTGAGTAGGAACAGCTTTTCTCTCTGAAAATACCAGAGTTTTGTTTTTTCTGGGTACATGAGTAATCTCTGGGAAGGTCATTTGGGGCTGAGATTGGCACAAAAGAGGAGTGGTCTCGGGTACCTTATTTTTAGAAGTTGGACTTCCCATTCAGAAAACTGCAGTCTTTCTAGAATGTTACAAATAAGACATTTGGAGAAGAAAGCACACCTCGACTGATTTTTATCTGTTTCATTCCTATAATAGGGGACATTTTTTAGAGGAAACTTGTTACTCTGAAGATCACATTCTGATATCCTGCAATATACTTTAACAGAATTTAATAAAATAGTGCCTTGGGAGCATAATATTTCTTTCCTCTTTTAAATGCAAAAAGGAAAACACATTCTACAAAACTTCATGTTTTCTTGAGAATTTAATCTTTCTGAGCCTTAAGAATTCATTATGTTATAATGAACTCATTCCCACCAGTGGTCAAATTCTGAGTTAGAATAATAATTTAAAAAAAACAGATTGAAGTCAGATGTTTTAAAACACATTTATTTAAAGTATGTCCTTAAAGTGCCTCCCTCTTGTTGCTGGGGAGAGGCTGGTGGCACACTAACAAGTTTTTGTGTGAATGTATTGGATACGGTTTTCTTTAGGAGAGGAAAGACAGAATGGTTAGGATGCTCCAGGTAATCTGTCTTAATACCCTTCTGCATTTGAGTTTCTAAGCCTTCCATTGGGCAGGCTTGGCTGTGAAAAAAAATTGCAGCTCACATTTACAGTTCATTGGTTCGTGCCAGTAGGCCACAGATGACCTACTGAGAAGATCCTGTGATAGCATTACTTGGAGGTAAAATAAAATCTCCCAGCACCCGCCTCTCCCCGAGTCCTCCCTCACAGAAACACACCCTTCCCTGATCCCACTTGCTGCTTGTCAGCTCCCGTCTCTGCTCCCTGCTGCTGTGTCAGGGTTAATACTATGTGAAAGAGAAACTGGCAAATAGGGAAAGCCATCTTTGTGTGCGTATGTGTGTGTGAGCACTGCTGTTTCATAGGCTCTGGCAGCTGCTGCATGGCTGATGATGCTTGCTCTCTCTTTTTCACCCTGCCTCCCTGCAGACAACTAATGAATCATTTCTAGCCTGAATACAAGCTGTGCAAACACACCAATGCTGCTGCTGCCGCCGCCGCCGCTGCTGCTGCCTCTCTCTCCAAGGTTGTAATTTGACACAGTAGACTGCAGAGCTTTCTCGGCAATGAATGCTGAACGTCGGAAGCACTTGATTTGAAGGTATGCTGAGATTTCACCTCTTCTAAAAATAGCTATTTCTGCTAAATGCTTTACAGGCTGACTGAGGGTGGGAGAGCTGAAGATTTGTACGTGTGCGTGCGTGTCAGGGGGAGAATTCTTTTTTTAATTAGCAGTAATGCATCTGTAACTCTTATCAGAAGCAGACAAACTTTATTATTCTGCTGCAATTTGATGATGCCTTTCACTGAATGTTTTCTTGTAGGCGCTGCTTAGAATAATAAAATGTGTTAGTGTCATGCAGTAATACTAGGTAAAGGGATTAAATTCTTGCTAGATTATTCCATCCTCCCTCCTACTGATGTTTAATCTGTTGTCGTTTTCCTGTCATTTTTTATGGTTTCCTATGAAATAAATACTGTATTCACAGGTTTAGTGGTGCCATGTTTCTTTCCTGTTTTGGTGTCTGTGGGCAAAGTTAGTAATCATACTGGCTAGCAGCCTCCCCCTCCCCCGCAACCTGAGCCTCCAAGCATGGTGCATATCAGGGTCTCCTTTTGCTTTGCAGATGTGTATTGTCATGTCATGGCAAAGTCATGAATCTGTTCCGAAGCAGTGCTGTTAATTAAATTACTTGTGATGTTTGTCTGGCATTTAATGCTAAATTAGACCTACTGCAAGTAAATATCTCACTCTTTTTGTTGGAGGGAGAGATCTTCTGCAGCTGCACATATGAACACTCTGTGTATAGCAGTGTTTGTGAGAATTATGTTATGCACATGAATACGTAGAGAAGTACAGCAGCATTTTATTATAGGATATGCAAACAAATGCTAGTTCAAATACTAGTTATTATTAGCATGTGCAGGTAGGCTGTTCTCAGTATCGGAGGGAATACTGCAGTTTTATGTCGGTATTTTTTTAACCTCACAAACTGGCTGTCGCCAATAGGCTTGGACAGGGAAGGTATGCCTTTCCAATAGGGATATGATGATTAACATTACAATTGCATATGGTCTTAATACTGTTTTAACCGAGGGAAATGTAAGCACACGTTGAGGCTTTGGTTTTTCTTTTGTAGCTACTGATGCCTGTTATTTTAGTGGTAAAACACTGACTGGGATTTTTTTCCAGTGCAGACTGCGATACTGATTTTATATATAAAATAGCTCAGTGGAATAACTAATTAATGAGTCTTGTCACTGCATCTAGTAAATACAGAGTCAAGTCCTTAAACGACTGGAAATTTTTAGAAGAAATATATAAAATTAAAGCCCTCGATATTAAGAAATTCACTGAGAGTGCAGAGACAGGAAGATTATACCAGGACTGCAATCAACAAAATTTGAATAAGGACTATTAGCAAGGTTGAAAAGCTGCCTTAGGAATATTAAAACAGTATGAAATATTAAAACAGAGATCAGTGATTGAGTTGAAGTTTCCAGAAATTAAATACAATAAAAAATAACAGCATACATGCATGGATATGAAAGTTACTCTAGTTGCTTTTTATTTTACCTTTTTGATCCAGAGGTGTTACATTTTTATTAGAGAAAGGCTTTCAGGTTGACCCAGCAGGCATATGAGGAACAGAGATTCAGATCAAATCTCACAGATGACAGCCAGGATTCATTAGTATGAATGAAATATGAATTATGAAATATACTTGCATTACTTTCAGTACCATAAAGGAGGATGTTGTGTCTTGTTTAGATGACTCTTGGTTCTTTTTCTTAAAGATCCAGTGGTTTTGTACACACTATTTTCTTTTTAAAAGGAAAAGGCCCTACTCCAAATTAAGCCAGGGAAGTGGTCATGCTGCCTGCAGACAAGACAGCAACCTTGATTTTTCATTGCTATATACCTGAACGGTTTCCAGCTTGATAACATACAGCATGACTGTACTTGAAGCAGTGAATGGAGATGCAGTGCTATTACATACAAAGTGATGTGACTGTACTTGGAGCACCTTTTTGAGAAAGGTGTTGAATTTTCTGAAATTGTAAGGAAATTATGGCTTTAAAATCAACCAACTATCTGATACGCATTACTTAACTGACGATTACAAGCTTCAAAATCTAAGCATCTCTCTTTATACGTGGCCAATCTCGTACTGATGCAAGCTTTTAAGTACTTTTCAGCATACGCAGGATATGTATCTCTTTGTATGTCCATTCATTCTATTTTATATATGTGTAAGATGTGAACATTCATAATTTTGATAGGTGTATGACACTGTGTATGAATTGAATGTTTAACCACAGAGATGTTCATTCTGCTGATAGCTTATTACAAAAGTACAGGCCTTTCTGGATTGCTAGGACTAGAAATACGATGCTTACGATTGCTGGGTAATTCGTGTCCTCTGGTATTAAGGACTTTTCCTTTCTGTTAATCGAAATTAAATATCCAAAATCTCACTGGCTTTATTCTGAAATAGAGAACTGGTTTGTCACACATTTCTCTGTCCTGTCCATTCCATATTTACATTGAATGAATTGTGATTTGAGAGTCAAGGCTGTTCTTCATTTAATTGAAATTGTTATAAACCTTCCTCAGTGCTATGAAATATATCAGAGCAACTGAAATATCTGTTAGGTAAGGCTTTTTTCCTTGGACAAATTTATGTTTTAGTATTCAGCAAAAGCAACTGAAGTAGAATTTTATGTAAATCCTTTGTTTGTTTTCCCTTTGACAGCATTAGCTTGTCATGTCCAGTGAATGCTCTGATAAAGTGGCAAATAGGTAGCACTTCCTTTCTATCATTTTGCCAGTCTTTCCATACATAGATGTAAGTAACTGAACCCTATTAAAATTTTCTGAAAAAATGCCAAGTACCACTGATGATTTTTCATCTGATGCTGATCTTGTAAGCAGTCCACCACAGGTGAGAACTGCCCTGAAGAACTGCTGACAGTAGCATATACTAGTTACTGCTAGAGTTGAAAACTATGTGCCAGTATCATCATTAAAAATAGAACACAGACACAGTGCTGGAAAATGTTGTCTTGAAGAAGCTACATGTCATGAAAACAGTTTGTGTTCACCAGGCTGTTTTGCACGGTGGGTTCCTGGGAAATGACAGTGACAACATTACTCTGGCAGAATAGTTGGTAGAGTTATGGAGCAGGTGCTGAACAATGAAGTTTGAATATGGTCAGTGTGGGCTTTTTGCTAAACGTAACCATCTTCTGCTTAATTGCACGTTGGATGTGTTTTCCTTTTATAAAGTATGATAGTAAAACCACCTGTGGTTGGCATTTTGATAAGGAAATTAGAGTGGCATGTAGGCTTGCATCTCAGCACATTGGTTTCTGCTTGTAACATGGGACTTGCTAAGGAAATCAGAGCATGATTTCCAGTTCTGCCACGGATTCTGTGAATAGCCCTGAGCAAAATACTTGGTATCTCTTGGGCTCTGTTCTCTTTCTGTAACTGGGAATAATAATGAATACTTTCCACTACATTCTACTTATTTTGTTGGCTTCAAATATGAAAAATTCAAACTGAAGACTTCTTAAAACTTACAAATACCACAAAATTTATAAATCACTTATAAATCACTTGGCAGCCCACATTATACATTGATGATCTGTTAAATGTATGCATATGTATGTACATATACATATATATGTGTGTGTGTGTGTATTTCAAGGGACCAGAAGAATCTGAATTGATTTTGAGCTTTTTGAAATAACATTTTACTTGCTTTGCTAAAGTTTCTGTTGTGCTCATGGGTATGAAATAAAGAGCGTAATTTCCTTGATGGAGGCAGTGGTTTGGTAGAAAAATTGCAGCGAAAAAGAGGATTGCAAGTCAGATTTCATTTTAATTTTTTAAATTGTCATTAGATTTTATCTTTACTGTTTTAGAAACTGTATAACACTTCTTAATTCTAAGGCCATAAGCACTACTGAGCTGAATGTTTGATGTTGGCTGGTTAGCAGCAGCAGTGTAAATGTTACGGTGAAGAACAAAGAGGAAACCATAGTAAGTATGATAGCACAGCAAAGTTTCTCTTCTCTGTTTTCACAATTAGGAAAATAGCTTTTTTTTTTTTTTTTTTTTTTTTTTCTTTGAAAAGCATTCTTTAAGCTTTTCATTGTTGTGCCTTCATAAAAGCCTGAGCTGGGCTCAGTGCACTGGTGGGCAGCCTTCACTTGCACGCTCTGCTTCCACTGAGGCCAGAATTTTATTGTATTTTTTTGTAGAGAAGCATAAATAATGTTTACAGTCAGGTTCAGTTACATTTTTACACCTGATGTGTGCGGGGAAAAACAATGACAAGAATATCCACTCTTGCCAATTCGAGAAGGAAAGGAAGCCCTTCTGGAACCAAGCTACCTTGTTTAGTGCTGGCTTAAAAAAATCCTGAATTGACACTGAAGTCCTCCAGAATCAGGAAGTTATTCCATAACTTTACCATTTGAGCCCCTGCTGAATATTTCTATACCTCCTTTTCATATAGTTGAAAAATTTTATTACTTCTGCACAGAATATCATGATGCCTTTTTACAGAAATGGAAAACATATCTCCAGTAAGTATATTGTGGGGGTTGCTTAAAAATACACTGTAGTATTTATCAGCAGGGACATTTACAGAAATCTGTTGTAGTTTACACCAGGAAGGATAGCAGAGCACAGTATGTCTGACAGTGTGCTGATGAGTTAAACTCTCACTGAAGATTAATAGTTGATAGTGCTTAGATGCTTCATCCAGCTGAATTCTAATTGTCACTGTAATAAGAAATGTGTGCATATTTACTGTGTTTTCCCTTTTCTTTGATAGTCACAATTATAACTATTTGTTAAATCCTTCCCATTCTCCTACTCCGCTGACCTCAATTCTGTATATGATTTAAAACATTACAAATATTGTTAATTCCAAGAGTATACTTTTTTCTTTTCTCTCCTGTTTACTGCTTGCTAATTAAATTTTGTAGGTGGCAGTTTGAAATCTTAGTGGGACATGTCATGTGACTGCTAATGCTCTGCAGATCTCTATTACATAACCTTTAAGTAGTTTGGGAAAATGTGCTTGTGTCATACTGGGCCTGACATAAGGCTCGGTCTGAAGCCAACAGTCTGATAGTGTTGTTTTTCATATATATATAGAGAGAGAGCAACTGTAGAAATCTTGTGGTGGTTTGTTCTGGCACAAGATTTGTGCCCTCAGTTGTCGGGCCAATTTCCTTACTTCCCTGCAGTGCTTTGCAGTCTGCATTTTCTGCCTTTCCTTTAGGACAGAAGAGGGGAGGAGTTAGACTTAAACACTGACATAGCAGGTAATGATTACATGAATATTAAATGTAATGTGCTAGGATCTGTTCTCTTTTCCTGGTAAGTTTGTTCATTTTAGACTTGAAGTGACCGGAGTACAGAACAAACACAGAAAACATCTTTATCTCTCTGACCCCTTCCCCTGGCTATGAATCTTCATTAAACTCTGGCGCATTATGCAAAATGAAAACATAAATCAATAGAGAGAGGGTTTTTTTTTTTTAAAAAATGCTGTGCAGGGATGATCAATTTTTAATGCATGGAAATTCATTAGGTTGCTGTTCTGCAGGAGCATTTTTATAAGTGACAGCAATGTGTCTACTAAGAATTATAGCTTATCTCTCTTTTCCTGAATCAGCACCATCTTTTGGTCCTACTTTGCATAGTTTCACATTTTTGTTGCCTGAAATGTGTTTATATGCTATCCAGTGCAGTTTAAGCATTTCACTGTTGACTGACCAGTGCTGTTCCCTGGAGAAAGTAAATCTCATTCTGGTTTCTTGGCCAAGATGTGGGTCTTATCTGAGGCTCTGATACTTTATATTCTGTGTGTTCAGAGCAGGTCAGAGGAGATCTTCTGTACCTCAGCTTTTTTACCTGCTGGGAAGGCTCAGTGACCAAGGGCTCCTGTAGCCTTGCAACAAAAGTTGCAGTTAAGAACTAGGAACAGGTAGTTATGATGTTGGGTGGTGTGAGTTTGTTTTATTATGAAGATATTTTGTAAGTTCGTTTCTTATTGAAATGTGATTGTGTGCTTCTGCATTTTGTTTTGCCTGTGGTTTGGAATAGCTCTTCTCACTAAAAGCTCTTTACAGAGTCCTTAAGAACAATTAAAAACGATTTCTCATCATTTTGCAGATGAGAAATTTTCAAAGTACTTCAGGGTTTTTTTGCTTAAGCTCTCTCAGCTGGATCAGTGGTAGATGTATGGATATTGTTTGTGGAGCCATGTCAAAGCATTTTCCACAGCACTGGTTCTCTTAATTAAATGTTGGATAAGAAGGGAGAAGGGATAAGTATTGATATTTTTAAAAAGCTTCCTTTTTTTTTTCCCACTTTAAATTAATTGACTATTTCCTATGTTGTGCTCATAGGAAACAGTTAGGAAATTGATAATTACTATTTTTAAATTACTGCTATTGTAAATCATGGAGGCTATAGTCTGTCAGTTTTCCAAATGGCTGCTTGCTTACATGCTGGGTATACTGAAACTGCAAATGTTTCATTGCAGGTAGGGGCCTCTGTTGTTCAGCTGTCTTAAATTATCTCTGTAAAGAAAAAGAAAGCTTCCTGTTTCTAGGCTACTGCCCCTCCACAACTAACATTCACAAGTAAGCATAAAGAACTGTCCTTGACATCAAATCTGCCTTGAGGATAAAAATGTTTTGTTTGTGGTGTGTAATAATTGCCAAGAGGACAGAATTTTCATAGCAATCATGGATCTTTAGAAGGAAAAAAAAAAAAACAGATCTGAGACATATAGCACTATGTAATTTATTTTTATTATCTGCAACAGTCATTAAAAGTATAATTGACACTATCTAGAAAGAATAATGCATGTGCATGAGCTACATTGCTTTTAAAATTCCATGTTGTTCCAATTACTGGAGTTTCTTAATTTGTATCAATAACTGCAGGGCTTAGAAGATTTTTATTTGTAATGGCTCAGAGCAGCATATCTTCTTTAGAAAAGTTGTAAATCTTTCCTCATGTGCATGAATCTTACTGTTGTGATCCAGTGTGCATGGGAACTAACACTGGGAAGTAATTTTTATAGACCCATCGAGTCTGCTTTGTGGAAAACCTGCAAAGTCCCACAGGAACATTCAAGTATTTCTATACATCATTATTGGATTGATAATAGAATACTATTACATAAATCATAAAAGCATCAAATAAGTAATTTAGGGAAATTATCACAACATCCTACTCAGTATCGCATGTCACTTAAAATTACCACACATTTGAAAGGGGAGGAGAGCAATGTTAGAAACAAGTGCTGTTCTCCCTCTGCTTATCACGCTGCTCAGTCCTGCTGGCACCAGCTGTGTCTGCAATGGACAGCCCTGGCTTCACCTCATGGGGGCCCAGGGCTCACACCTGGGTTCAGACACCTGTGTGGTCATTTGAGAAATGGAAAGTCCCCTGTGCACACATATTTGCCAGCTTCTGACAGTAACATAAGGCTTCAGCTTCTACTTTCTGGAAAAGCCTTCAGAATTTTCCATGGATGCTTTTGGGGAAAGATCAGGGGAAGATGGTTATCAGTGGTGCAGTAGTGGTTTTGCTCCTTCCATTTCAGTAAGTAAGAGTCATGGAAACTTCTTTCACTTGATTGATGTATGAGATTCTGGTAGGAATTCTCCTTTCTAGAAAGGATCTTAACCTGGTTTTAAAACAAAGAGCTTAAGAAACATTCTATGTTTTTTAAAATGAGTACTGTACAGTGCATGTTAAGAATAAATTGAATTTGCATCTGTAAACTTAGTACCAGAACTTTTAAGAGTTAAAATAGCAAGTAAACCATGTCTTAAAATATATACATGTGCCACAGTCATGTGAAGGGAGAATGCAGAGCAGGCAGGGATGGCAGTAGTTTATCTTTTTGCAAGGATGGGCTTTATGGTTAAAAACTGTTGAATGCATTGTTGTATGGACATACTGTTGTAGGTTTGATAGTTTCATGTGATGCACTTTCAGTTTGAGCTTTTGCAGGGCTTGCATACCTTGTCTTACTGCACAGGTGTTTTGTAAGAATGATTATCAAACCCATTTGTTTTAAAGAAAACATGATTTCTCCAGGTTTCTGCAACAAGTCAGTGTTAGAGTTAGTAAAATATATGAGACACTTTTAGAATCTTTACTTTCCTGATGCAGAAAATAAAAACAACAGAAAAAAAATACAACAACAAAATAATAATAATAAAAAAAAAACCCAACCAACAGAACAACACACAAAATTGCAGCAGTTATATATACTGCATTCAACTGGTAGAAATACTGGTGCTCGTAGTTCCCTAGGAGAAGATAGCAACAGTGTCAGTCTTGCTGTGCAGATAGTGCTTCTTAGTCCCTTCCTCTCTACAACACATGCAGAACTCAAGAATAGGGTTATCAAGAAGATGTAATATGCAATGTGGCACACATTGCTTAGAAATCTCCCTTTATGTTGCTAGCAAATGTTTTCTTTTGATATCATTTGTTATATTATGGGATTCAGTTGGTTCTCCTCCTCGTTTGAGAATTTAGTAGTTTGTAACATAAACTCAGCATTGTGTACAACTCAGTTTGATCACTTAAGATCTGCTGTGGAGTTAACCTGAATGCAGTACTCCAAAGCTTTCTACAGTAGATTATGTAGCTTGTTATCAGGAGCTGAATTTATGTCTGACTACAAATGATTGCTGATGACTTATTCTTTTAGTTTGCATTTGTTTAGTTTGCATACAGGTGTGTGCATTTGGATTTAAAGTCTTCAGCTGTTATTTGTAGAGGTACTATGACTGGGATCTGAGCTAAGCATGTCTGTGATGGTAGATGGATAGGAATCTGGTAAATCTGCTGCTCCTACCTTAAAAAAGATACATATCTTAATCTGATGGGGAATTCTCCTATTCCTAAGATCTTGCAGGGAAACGAGATTGCTGGATGTTTCTAGGGAATGGTTCTTTCTGAGAAAATCAGGCCAGGATCTGTCTTTTTTTATTTAGGATTTAGAAGAGAAAAGTGTATTTCAAGACTTCCTTTTTTCTTATATGAACAGTGGGTGGATTTTAGCATACTATCTGCACTGGGAATTTATTAATATAATTACTGAAGCTACATATAGTTAAAATATTGAAGGAATCGGGATGACAGCAAGTGTGATCAATGTACAAAACCAAGCCCTTCTACAGCAGTGTTAGCCTTTACAGTCTGAGGCATTCTTAGCTTCTTTCCAGTACATTTTTCTACGCTTGCCAGCAGCACGTGCAAGTTGAGGAGTTAAAGGAGATGTGATGTTTCTTTTTTTTGTTTATTCATATATTCCAATCTTTGCAGTAATGACATTCCTGCAGAAGTAAAGTAGGATGTGCACTGATCTGCAGTGTTAAAGGTGAAGAGGAGGAAGGTCAATGTAAAAATTGTACTCTGATTTCTCTGGTTGCCGTGTTCTCATCCTTAAGAAAGAATATAGCAGAACAAGGCTTTGTAACAAATCACTTAATATATTGTGGTGCTCCCTTTAACATACCCTAACAAGGATGTAGCAACCTATTTACAGACCTTACAAATCTGTCACTTGGGAAGTGAAACTTTCACAAGCTGACTCAGTCTCATTCTCTCCTCTCACCTACAGCTGCTTCTCTGTCATTTACACCATGACATGATGTATTTTACTGATGTCATATACTAAGTGCATCTTGTCAGCCTGACCTTCTTATTTTCTACATTCCTTAGCAGCTTGTGAACCATGGAATAGTGGAGGGTCTACAGACAGGTTATTGGGAATGTGATGGCTAGCAAGGCTTCTTCCAGAGGAATTAAAGAAGCTGTTCATGTGCCAACAGTAGCCTTGGCTTTGTTGCTGACTCTTGGATAAAAGAAGCAGCTTTCTCTGTACTTATGTGTATGGTCACAGCATGATTGTGGATTCCATATTCTCATACAGAATGGATAGTGCCCTGAACTTCTCAGCTGCTAACTTACCGATTGAAATATTGACTTAATGAAGACTTCTTGTTAGTCATCTCAGGATATATGAGGTCATACAGTAAATGCTATCTCAGCACCTGTACCAGTAGTTAGAAACATGTGACGCTTGCTTAAGAGAGAGAGAGAAACCAAAAAAGCTGTCTTGGTGCAAATTCAAGAAGGAGCTTAAGTTTGTGGAGCTTCAGGCAGAAGATTTATAAGTTATAGTGGCAATGATAAAGAAGTAAGATATCTAGGAGAAATAAAATCTGGTTATGAGGAAGAATATTTGAAGCTTCAAGGTATTTTCAGAGTAACTATATTCCTTAAACGATGGAAAGCAGAAAATTGCAGTGGATTTCAGTTTCATTAAACGGATCAAAGAGGACGATAGATGTGCCCTGCATTATCATCCTTTTGCTCATAAAGTATGCAGATGGGGATTGGAGGAAAAGAGGCAATCATTTAACTGATCTTCATGTGACTTAACAGGAAAGTCCTTTTCAACCCAGGCCATTCTATGATTCTATGATAAGTCAAAATAAATTAGTTCTCACTTCCTAGACTTAATTCTGGAACTATGATTATTTAGCCATTTAACTTGCCTTTATTCAAAGAGCTCCCCTAAAAAAGGACAAGAGTCATCAGCTACTGTAGGCACAATTTCATGTGAACTGAATGTATAAGCACAGATGTGAGGTTTCAGTGAACTGAGAAATGACTGCTAAGAAAAGCAAGTAAGAGGTCAAAGTAAATTTGCTGTAGCTTTAGCAAGAAAAGAGACTAGTTATAGCATCAGTCAGAGAGAGGTTGTGACCAATGGCCAGCACTCTGTCAGTGTGGTACTTTAGTAATATGTGATAAAAAATTAGCTGGAGAAAAAAGCTTTCTTTTTTTAGTATCTGTCATATAGTAGAAGTGAATTACATGCTAGAAGTGCCCATTTTTCCATAGGCTGTAAGAATGCCCAGACAACTAGATCCAGTTTAGGTGATTATATACCTCTACATTATGCCTTGGAGATTTAAACATAAAATTGTGTTTAAGAATGTGATTCAGTTTTAATAATAATAAGCACCAATTATCTGTATAATTGTTCTTTATTATTATATCTGTGTAATTTGAATAAATTTGGGGAAGTTTATTTCACGTCATAATTTCTACATAGATGATCCAAAATTATTTCTATCTGAAAAAATGATTGTTTCTCAAGTGGTGGGTAGGACCTGAAGGCTGCAGTCTGATGTTGATGCTTCTCTCTGTGATGTTAGAATGAAGCAGTCCTATTTTATACTCTGCAGGCTGAAAATCTCTTTTGATTAGCCCATTAGTGCATGGCCAGAATGACAGATTATTCACCTGTAGAGTTAAAGCTGTGGACTGCAGTGTTTTTGGAATGCAGGGGAAAGCCTGCAGTGCTCAGGTGGCGGTGCTGTAGGACTAGTCTGTTTGTTAATGTTTTTGGCTGCATATATAGGCACAGATCCAGCAAGGCTAATGCCAGAGGACTTGCACTTGGAAGAAAAAAGCACAAAAAACTACAGTGTTTTTTTCTCTGCAGGTTCACTTTCTGTTTTGGCAGACACATTTAAACTTAGTCATAAAATCATCTATAACTATCAACAGAGACCAGGTATCAGGTGATCACAGAATTAAGAGGTACTGCTGTTTACCACATATGCTGTTGAAAGTATTACACGTAGAAAAGAATAGAAAAATTGTGGACTCTACAACAGAAGCTCAAGATGTTGTTTGTCTAGTGATAGGAGACTGTTTTTGCCAAAATTATACATTTTCTTTTGCCAAAATGGGGATGTCAAACTCAGATTATTTGGCTATTGAAAGGTACCAGCTGTTACCAGATGCCTTCTGGCTTTTGTTTGGGTTTGAGAATTCTTTAAAGAGACAAATCTTTAGCTTCTGTACAGTTGTTTATGTCAAAGGGAGTTAGACATTCTTCCAACTGTCATTTTCTTATGAAAAGCCACCTCAAATCCTTTCTAAAAGATTTGCATTTTATGTTGGTAATAACTTTGGGCTTAAAGAGCTTGTTCTTCTTAGAATTGTGGTGGTATCATTCTAGGATCATGCCAGTAAGAAAGGTATTGATTACACGCATACAAATGAAAGAAAAATTGGTGTGGCTGATACATAAGGAAGGAAGGGCAAGTAAGAAGGGGAGAAATAGATACTATAGCTCATTTAATACCAAATCTGATGTCCTAAACTACTGCCTCTGTGTTGAAGTTGTACAGCAGTGGGAGAGTTTAAAATATTGTTCTTAAAAAGACCAAAGCTTTAGCTAATTTTTGTTATTTTCTTTTGGGAGGAAGTGGTTCACTTTGCCAGGTAGTTTGATTATCAACTAAAAATAATGATTTTTTTTTTTTTTTTTTTACAATTTTGTTCATTTTTTGGGCTTTGCACACTGTTGCTTAGTTGTTTTCTTGTGTCATCTGTCTGATTTTATTTTATTATTCTGGTGATGCAGACTATGAGATGGTTCTGTTCCATTGCTCTGATTGTGTGCCTGGATAGCCTCCAGTGCATCCTATTGTTCTTTCTTTGATTTGCAAGTGACAAGTGAGCTCTAATTTTTAAATTTATTTATTAAAAACTCTAAACAACAATCTTCCCACTCACAATCAAGTTCACTATTCTTCCAAAGCTGAATCTGTATAATTAATCCTCAAGCTAAAGTTAGCATTTTCAGTAGCGTTTGCTTTCTGTTCCCTGTCATAATGGGCATTGTTTGATCTGGCTAAGACTGGGAGGATATTTGAACAGAGATGAAAGGAATCAAATACCATCATTGAGTGGATTTACTGATATGGACAATTAGGAATCACTCCTCCAATTTCCTTGTCATACCTATATTCTTTTACCTACTGAGATATTTGTATAATCTGCCATGGCTGTGGCACTCCTGTGGCTCCATACCATTATATTTTATTCCTGAATTGTTTGCTGTGAATAATTTTTTCCTCTTTACACAGAGGCCAAATGAATTATACAAGGTCAGTGGTTAAGTGTGTAGAACCAGGAAGTTGATCTGCATCCCCTGAATCTCACTCCTGTGCTCTGATGACAAACATTTATTACTTGTTTATTCTTCCTCATTCATCTTATGAAAGAGGTGTCAGTCACCAAATATTTGTCATTAGCAGTCCAAACTAGTGGATCAAGCCTTATTATTGAAGGACACAAGCTTGTCACATCTAGCCTAGAAGATGAGTTGCACATTTGCTTGATTATTGGAATATGATTAGTGCTTATTTTCCAAAGCAGGAAGTGTTCTGTTAGTTGAAATCAACAAGGTCTTGTGCGGTCAACCTCTCAGAGGGTTCAATTACCTCATCACCACCTCCTTGTTGTTACTCTGTTGTTACACTTCGTAGTTGGTACCATTCTGCACATCTACCTCATGGGGAAAATTAAAATTCAAGAGCTCTTGAAGATAAAAAGAGCTCTAGAACAATTGTCAAGTACCTGATAACCCCGGAGTATGGATTAAAGATTTCTGTCCCGTTTTTCTCTCTTCCAGGAGAGGGCAGTGACAAAACATCAGTCATTTTGCAATGTTATATTTAAAAACTGAAAGTGGGTTTCCTTCAAGATGGTAGACCTTGTGAAAGAGCTGTCTAAAACACTGAGTACTGAGATGGATTTTAATAAATGAGTTAAACTGTAACATGTAGAATATAAAGTAGATGGATTGACGCTGAAATCTGAGCTAGTGAGGAATCCACTAACTTGTGTGAAGTGCAAATCCTATTCTATGGAACCTAATTTAAAAATCCCTGGCACTGGCATCTGGACAAGTGGGGGGAAAAGAGTTTGTGATTGTTATCTTCTAATTAGAGTTAAAATACTGACTTTTTAGTTCAAGCCATTATTGCCCCATTTACCTGCAAAATATAATTCAAATAAATTAATTCAGATATTCTTTTTTTACCGGTGCTGAAAAGCAGCATTTGCATCTCTGAATCCAAACATTTTCCTTTGAAAGTGCCATGACTGCAAAATGGAATAATGGATTTTGTCATTCCATTTTGCACTGAATCCAATGAATGACGTGAATCCTTACATGATTTATTTTCTTAAAAATGATATCCTGATTGCCTGTAACCTGAAATGTGGTCAGAAAGTGGTAGAAATCACTATGCGAATCCAGCAGGTGTCATCAGTGGAATATTTTGAGATGTTGGCTTGTTTTACCAATAAAAATATTTCATTATATACTTCAAAATCACTTAAGAGGAAATAGCATTTCTTTGGAAATGCATTATGCAATTATCAAAGGCAAAGTTTGAGTCAAAAAAATTCCAGTATCATGGAGAAATTAGACTTGATTGCTATGCAGGTAGTGATCTTTTCTAAAAAGTGATGGAATGAGCAGCACCAGCAACAGGATACATTTGTTCTCGGCCTGCTGCTTCTGAGTCTAAACCAGAGATTCATACCCTTCAGATATTTAAGGACTGTTTTAATAGGGTCGCTGATGGAAACAGTTAATATATAATTTATCTTGCAATTCCATCTATTTCAAGCATCTGGCTTATTGCAAAAGAGCTCTTTAAATATCTTTATCTCAAAATATTATTTAACCCATATAAGCATGTGATATTCTGTCCTCTCTAGTTATGCAATGGTGTTTTGTGTGACAGAAAGGTAATTTAGTAAATGAACAAAATGGAAATATTCTCTATTGTGTGTTTGAGGTGTATTTGGGCTTGTGAAAAGAAGGGGAACACAGACAAGGAGTGGCAGAGTAGACAGCCCTTGCACATCTTGCTGGTATGCTGTTGGCTTTTGATTCATGTTATCTGTCCTTTCATGTAGGAAGAATGTACTGTAAGTTCTCAGAATCTTCTTGCATTGCTTATGGTGTCAAACAGAATGAGTTGCGTGCAAAGAATCTGTAATTTCTGTGGATTTCAAACTAGAGGGACGCGTGTGTGTTTAGTTTAATTAAAGGGACTAAAAGCCAGAAAGGAAGGGAGATTATGTAGCAAGAACCCTTAATCTGCTGAGATATTGTACTGTTGATAGTAGCCAGTTAAAAGATGCAGCAGGTTCTGGAAAATTTTTTGCAACGTGTCTCTTTACCATACTTGCAGCTGCTTCTCCTCCCTTTTTTTTTTTTTTTCCTTTTCTTTATTTCTTTAGAAATGCTCACAAAAATGATGCATAGTTCCATCTACTGCTTATTGTTCTGTCATTTGATTTGAAACTATTATTTTCATTGCTTTTTTGGCAGCTATTAAGAGTTTGAATTTCTCTTCTGTCCTGTCTCCTATGACAGACCACACAAGTAAGAGGCTACAGATCACCTTGTGCATCCTGACTCAGATGTCATTAAAATGCCATGTTTTAATACTCTTTTTCCTTCACATTTCCATGAATATTTTCATTTTCCTATGTTGTACATGCACAGCTGTCTCACAGCTCTCAACCTGCAATTACAGCTCTGCCTAGTAAGTATTTAAATGGTAGCTCAGCTTTCAGACAGAATACACCAGTGCCAAAGATCAGGCCTTCTGACCTTGTCCGAATTTGCTCAGTGAAATAGGATTCCTTTGATCCTGGGGTGTTATTGTTTACTTATTTCTTATTGTTTTTCTGTTTGAAGAAGAAGTTTGCATGTGGAGCGGGTGTTGGCACTTCTCATTCTTATTGCTGATTTGCTTTTGGTACGTTTATTCTACTGGCTCATAAATATCACTTGAAAACTTTATCACAGTTCAAATGATGCTAGAAAGTTCTATTAGTTATGTGTGAGAAAATAAAAAATATAATTAAAGTAATATATCATTTTGATTCTTTATCAAGAAATTACAAGAAATTTCTCTATCTGTAACAGGATAGTTTTAAGCAAACAAAACAGAAGGAGAAATATGCCTGGACCAATGGGAAAACTTGCTGCTCTAGATTTATATATTTGATGTTTCATAGCCTTCTGCATTCCTAAGAGATCAGTTCCTGCTTAGCACATCAGAAAACTTAAGAATAATTTAAAAGCAAAGAGTATAGTAACAATAGCTGTTTACTTCACAGATAAAAAAGGGTGGATTTTGTCCTTGGTGTGGCAGAGATTTTGCCTTAATCTGAGCCTGAAAGTGAGTTTTGATGATCACAGATTTGGAGAGAAAGGAGTAAGATTTAAAAAAAAAAAAAAGAAGAAAAAAAAGAGTCAATGTGTGGGGGTTAAGTAGAAGGAAAAAACAAAATAACTCCCAAACTGTAAGATCTAATGATGTAATCTGTAACAATCAATTAGATCATCTGTAATGATCTAATGATCAGGAGGATATGGCTGTGCTGTCTGCTGTATTGCAATAATGATGAAACATAAAAAAAGTTTTTGGCTCTCTTATTTGAAATATAATAAAGAATTCGTATAGAGGAGCTAGTTCAAGGACAGACAAAGGCTATTATTGGTCATTCCAATTTTCCCAGGCCACTGAAGACCAGCACTTGGCCTTTGTGCCCAGTTGAGGAGTTCAAATACTTAAGAAGTTGCTAAGATCAACTTTTAGGAACAGAGACAGGTCCTTTCCTGGCTGTGATCACATGCTCACCCAAAAAGAAAGATTCTCAAGTTAATGGAGAAACGTAGAACTTCATGGGAATAGTACTGTTGTTGCAAAATTATTATTAATCTTTTCTATTAAAATACCAAACATCAAAAACATGGTGTTATGTTAGGTATTGATATTGAGCAATTACTTATCGATGCTCTTCTGTTTAGAAGAAGGTCCAGTAGGTGTTCCTCACTTTTTGAATGCCTATGTGTTAATAAATTTCTGGAGTGAATGTTTAGCCAGTTTAGTCAGCGATTCCGCTGACACATATTCGGAGGTAATGTTCTTGAAAAGTACAAGCACTGCTCAGCAAGAATGTTTACATCTGTGTTATCAGCGTTATTTTAATCCAAAATCCAAATAACAGCATCATTCCAGCTACTGGAAGAAAACTATTCTAGCCAAAACCAGGACATATGTATATTTAAAAGGAAGTATTGCTTGCAATTCTTAGAGTAGAGATTAAGGTCTTCCAAATGCTATGAAAGCTCTTGTACTGGCCGTATAGTTTTGCAAGTTGCTCTTTGTTTCTTAGTTTCTGTGCATCCATAAATGAACGGATGTAGCTATGGAGTTGATTAAAGAAGGAACATAATTAAGGGTTGTAATTTTAAAAAGTGGAGAAAATTACAATGAAGTTGAAAATTCAAAATGAGGCTAATGGTGCTAAGGCAGTAATCTCTATGAAATAATTGATTCCACAACCATTTGTCTTTTCTAATAAGATTAAGGACCAAGTGCCGTGATCTTCCTAATTGATTGTTTTGTGACTTTGAAATATGAAGAAATAGTGCAAAACTAGTGATTGTTTAATCCACCAGGAAACTCTCAAGGCATGGGTCAAATACCATCAAAATATTTCTCTATTTTCAGTTGAAATAAGGGTGGAGGTACTATTTAACTTAATACCAGAGTATTAAAACAAACATATGTTGCATGGGTTGAAAGGATATCAGGAGCTGGATTTTCCAGATGGTATTTGAGATATTTTGTGAGGACAAACTAACCACTGCTGGTGCCAAACCTGCTACTTAGACCATTTCTAAGATCATCATGGCTTCCTCAGACAAAACTCCGTATTTCTTTCTCCCCACACAGATTTTTTTTTTTATAACAGCTCCATGTTTCTAGTGAATATTACACTGATGTTCCTCACCAATGAATCACCTGTGTTGTGTTTTTCTTCCATACATTCCAGTCTGAGAAAATATATGCTCTCATTTCCTGTAGCCAAGTACAGTTCTTAGAGTGCAAGATCAAGGAGTAGTGTAACTGAAGAGCAAAATGCATTCAGAATTAGAAAGAATAGGTATGCATTGTTGTGGTTAACATGTTCAAAACTGAAATGCTTGGTGTTTTTCTTTTTGAATCCTTTGATTAACAGTGAGCATGTTATTGAAGAGAGGTAATAATTTTGCAAGCGATTAAAGGATTTTTTCTTCCTTAAAAAGCTATTTTTCATAATTCTTTAAGGCTTGCTTCTTAGATGATAGCAGTATTATGAAATCCTTCTTCTGTTGTAGAAAGCATGTTCCCTCTTCTTCAGTCTCTCCCCTGTTTCTGTCCATGTAACTTATAGTTAACCTTGGTTATACTCCTGTGTCTTTGGCCTTCTAGAGCTGCTGATTTAGATAAGACTTGGTGGTAGAAAAGACTTGTAATAAATACTGGCTGTTTTGCATTGAAAAACTAAAAACAAAAATAATTGCAAAATGCATGGAATGTTGTTTTATTTTTTATTTGTTATTTTTTTCTGGTGGCAAGAAAGTCCAAAAAGCACAGTGTGTATATGTGTGTGGTGTTTGGAAAGGTGGCTGCCTGCAGCCAAATTACTGCACTGTGACCCTGTCAGATCTTATAAACTACACAAGGTTAGGAATGTGTAGGAAAATAAGGAACCACCCCCAGAAGCTGCAGACAGTTGTGCTGAAAAAATTATAGCATTCAATGTTTCCTTGGGCTTTGGTTTTGGATCAGTACCAGTACTTCGCTGCAAATCTAGGAGGAACTGTTGGGGTCTTCTGAAAGTAGTTGTGGTATTGTCTTTCAGGTAAGATGCAGTACCCTGGTATTGTTTTTTTATGGTCATGAAGATCCTATTACTTTTTGCATGTAATATTTTGCTTGTTTCGGTGCTGGAATGGTAATTCATCAGATTTATTATGCAGACCTTCAAATCAAACTGCAGTAATTTCAAATTGTTTTGGTTGACTGCAGTCTATTTTTGCTTTCACTGGCCGTAAGATTCAGAAATTGTATTTCCTGACATTTTGCAAGAACCACTGGGTTTTACATCAGCCATGCTCATTGAGCAGCATTTCAATCATGAACAAAATGAATTGTTTCTATAAGAAATTTTACATGAAAGCAGTTTTCTTTTCACCCAAGGAATGGGTGCTATGAATAGGTATGTTATTCCCTAAGTCCTGTGACATCTGTATGGAATGGGAAAGTATGTTATACCACCTACTTAAATGTGGATCTCACCTAGTTCTGAAAATGAGGTGTTTCCCCTTCGGAAAGACTAGAATTTCAGAAGACCTTGGCATTACTGTAACAAAATGGGATGGAGTCCTTTGGCTGTGTTTTGACTGAAAATCCTGTGTTTGCATGCCAAGCTTTGAGCACTTCAGAAACTCTTCTATACTAGTGCAGCAGCGAGCCCTCATCTTCAAGGCCTTTGCCTGTAAAATATTCTACTAGCCACTGATGCAGTCCTTGCAGCGTTCTATTACTGGCAGGTGTGACCATGCTTTCCTTCATTTGTTTTTGTTTTTAAGAAATAATGTGCCCTCTGAAAAATGAACTTTGATAAACTCATTGATCGCATAAAGTGACCTTCTCTAAACACGTATTTCCTTAACAAAATATACTTGTTATGAAACAGAGTTCTTTAGCAGTAAGCTTGCACTTTAATGAGTCATTCAGATAAACAGGTTCCAGTGAAGATTGAATTACAATGCTATTCAGCTGACACAAAGCAACCACTAGTTCTTCTCAGGAAACTCATGAATAAATAAAAGATGCTTTGCTGTCAGGCCCAAGTCTAACAAAAATGTAAGGGTTCATGTTTTCAGTGTGATTTCCATGCTTTGCGAGTACAGCCTTGATGTTACCATCAGAATTAGATTGGTGATGAAGATATTTGACATTATGTAAGTAAAGACATTTAAACATAGATAGAAATGTGGGGGTACAAGTGGAAGTATCTATCATTAACTCAGAACAATCTGTTGGATAATAACCTATGATATTTAGCTTGTGCATATATGGTACAATTCATATGCCTTGCCATTTTGCTTGTGGAGGGGCCATATACAAAATTATTTTTAGAATTCAATATTAGTGAAAAATAAGTTGTTTAAAATATTTCAAAGGACTTATTTATGCTTACCATCTACCAAAGCCAATGAATTTCTTGCAGGATGTTATCTATTCTGTTGTTGCATTGGTTTTTTAATCATGATTTCGGACCAGAGATGTTTATCTTTACACTTACATTTTGTGTTTGTTTTGTAAATACTGTTGAATAGTCAGTCTCTAATGTATGTAATGAATAATGTGCTGCACATGTTTTAATTCAAGGGATAGCCTGTTGAATATGCATACAAATCTACTGCATGCATGCACTGCTCAAATACAGTGATGGTCATTGTGCATATTTTGGAAGTACTCTACTGAACTGAAGTTTTAGAGGTCATTTAACTGTACCAATAAAAGAACACTTTAATTACAGCGTTCTAAGTTGCATCTCATTATTTATTTATTTGTTAACAAACCTATTTCTGATCCTTTTCTAGTGGAAAGAGTTCCAGCTCACCTATATGTTACTATCCATGAAGTGGATAATCCCATAGATATCCTTATGTTGTCAATTTCAACACTGATACACTAGCAAGCCAGATTCTGGGAATAAGAGGAACAAATTTATTGTATTTGTGCTAGTTTTTACATTGAGCTCATTTGTTTGAAATTATCACAGTACTGATACTGAATTTCGTCTATTCCAGTAATTAATGGTCTTTATAGTGTCGTTTTGTAATTGTAGTTTTCTTGTTGGTAAGAAAAGCAAGTGCTAAGCAAAGGATTAAATATTTTTGAAATAGCACCAAATTCTCTTAAGATTTGGCAGAAACGTGTCACTTCAATTTATATTTCCTTGAAAATGTAGTGTGTTTGTCTTTAAAAAAGAATTTTGAGAATGTTATTGTTGCAGGCTCCTTCCAAAAAACTTTAAAATATCAAACCTAAAGATGCCTCTTAAGCACTTGCAGGTGAGCTGACCAAAAAACAAACAAACAAAAAACCACAACACAGGATTTCTAGCGATACTTTGTATAAGGCTGATGTCAGACTTCAGTCTTTTTGCTTTCCCTGACATTGTCTTTAGTGCATTATTTCTATTATCCCTTTCAAGAAGTTTTCAGGGTAACTTGCAGTGAAAAACATGTTAATGAAACACACTGTTGTAAGAAGGGTAAGTGCTAGTCAGCTCGTACAAACACAGATTAAACAAACTGGTCACTTATTTGTTTTGTTTCTCTGTACACAGTTTGGAAATGATCCATCATGCCTGCAGTCTGCAACTTCAGCATGCACATCTGATCAGGTTGAGTTTATAGAAGAGACCCAGATTTCTAAGTCTCATGTCTCCACATTAAATCAAGAGTATCATCACTGGCTGTTTTCAGTAAGTTCTGTCTCTTTCTCTTCCTTGCATGAGTTCTAGCAACAGGGGGTTGGAGATCTTTTGAGGCAGATAGTTGAGGGAAGGAGGGTTTAGCTCCACCATCTTTATAGCATTAGATGTTGTATTGATATATAGAAAATATAAGTAATATAAATGTGTGATTAGGATATAATTTTAAATTTGAAAGGAGAATTTAACGAAGGAAAATGTGATATAAATAGGAATTGGAGTGCTCTGTTCTGTATACATGTACACAAAATTACAGGATCCAATGCTGGAGGGTTGTGTTCAGAACAGCCCGGTCTGCTCTGGCATATACATATGTATGGACACTTGATTCTGAATATCAGCAGATTTTTCCGACTGGACTTCTGTGTGCTTGCATGTGTTCTAATTTTCAAGCACCTTTTGCAGTTAAAGCACAAAAATACATTTCAGAGGTTCTTTGGATATAGTAACTATAGGATTGTGTTGGTGGAGTGGCTCAAATACAGGGCCTTGGTTTCTTTTCAGATAAAATATTACTACGTAAGTACAAACATCTTTGAATACATGAAGGGGCAAATTTCTTTTTAAATTCAGAGTTGTAGATGGAACACTACATTTTGTTTTCTGTAATTAGTATCTGTTTTACCTGCTTTTGATTTTATTACATGAAGTACTTTGCTTCTTTTTGGAATATAAAATTATAGTGTGTGCAATTATTTTCTGTTTTTTCGGGGGAGAGGAGGAGATTGACTTAATAAAGAAAACAAAAGTATTGAGAAGAAGGGAGACAAACTTTCTGAAGTTTTTGTAGATGCTACATTGAACTAGTTGTCTTGAGCTGAATTCTGCAGTCTGTTTTCAGCAGTAAGTGCAGCTCTGCATGTAGAGACCTACTGTGTACACGGCTAAAAACTTGTGAATTGCCTCAGATAGCTAAGCCACAATTTCATGGTTTTCCTTGTAATAGAAATGCCTGCTTAATCAGGGTACTTTTCCCCCTGTTCACCCCAGCATTATTTTTAGCACAGATCACTGCCTTATGCAATTCCCTGTGCAGCTGCAGAATCAGTTGTAATGGCACAATTGAGAGCTGTGGCATGCCTGTGGGGAGGGAGCAATGGGCAGATGTTTGATGTTCATGCATGCTACTTCCTGCAGAAACAAACCTGGCATTTAATAGTACATTCTAATAATAATGGAGACGTGAAAATTATTATTGGAAATTCAAGAATTTCAGGAACTGTGTATATTTTCTATATTACTTTGGAAACACTATAAAAGTCCTAAGACACTTAAATCAATGACACAGTGTAGGAAAAGCTTTTAATAAGTTTGGATCTCTAGATTGACTTTATTCTTTGGTTTTTGTTTTATTGATGTGGAAACAGAACAATTGCTTCTCAGTGCAAAGCAATGTGCAACTTTGTCACTTGGCAAGGAAACATCTATCATCTATTAGAGTTTTACTTTTTTGCCAACAGCTAAGCCAAGCTGCACTTCAAATTTTTTCTTTATCAAGAGCATAGTGTCAGATATTCATTTACGCATACTAGTTCAAGATGAAGTAGCTTACATCATTCTTGTTCTTTGAGTTCAGAATTACCTGAAACAGTAAACTGAAAGTTCCAGAGCTTCCATTTAGGTACATACTTGAGGGATTTGTTTCTCAGACTGAAGTAGGTGGATATATATATATATATATATATATTTATTTATTTATTTTTTCAGATAAATACTCTCTTCAGATGAGATAGGAGAGCATTATTTGCTAGTGCTGAGCCAATTATACATCTTAAAATTCAGTTTACAAAGCAGAACTCAATGTTGATACTTGTTCCCAACATTAGCAACTGTTGCTCTTAATTCTTTCAAAATATATCAGATAATTTTATTAGTCTTGAGTTAACTCTTTATCGTGGCAAACATATTTTGTATGGTGGTGCCTCTTGAGTGATGTATAAGTAATGACTGTCTTGATATGTTTTGCACGAAAACAGAAGACTGTGTGTTCAGGGATAATGTAGTGCATTTATTACTCTTCAAAAAAATGTTTCCTAATGGATGGCTAGTGAATACAGGGCCAAACATTTTGCAGAGATGCACAGTGAAAGCAAAATAAACAGTAGACAGGCTGCAGCAAAAGGAATTCTTATTAGATCTAAGCAAAATGTTCTTTCATCATCATTAGATGATGGGTAAACGCCAGGAAAATTGACAGAAAGAGCAGTAGGATAATGAGAGCAGTAGGTACCTTGATGGCAGGACTTACAGTGTCCTAACAAAATACTGAACAATATTTCTTTCATAGTATATTTATTTGCAGTACTTTGGGGCTCATTTTAAGTTATGTTCACTCCTATTCACTGTTTAATTGCAAATACTTATAATTAAATAATTATAATTTATAATATTAATAATTATGATATAAATAAATTTATATATATCAGAAGGATTTTTAGAAGAAGTGCAATTCTTCTTCTGAATGATTAAGCAATGGCTTCACTGCTAGAGGAAAATCCTGTATTTTAGTAAATGAAGACCAAATATATATATTTCTTAATCTACATACAAATGTTTTTTTTGTCATTAGCTTTCTGCATACATAAATACAGCAGACTCACACCAGTTACCTGTTAGTTACCAGGCAACAGCAGCATTTGACACTACCTGCAGCTGCAGTGAAAGACGTACAGGTCCTTGATTGTAAATTAAAGGGCTCTGAATGTTGAACTAAGGTTGATAAAAAGGGCATTAGTGCAAGTACAATGCCATTTTCACCACAGTAGCAATATGTCAGCAGAGTTTCTCTAACAGCATCAGTCTGCTGAGATAAAACCATATCGGACACGTTCATGGTGGAAAAATTGTAATTACTGTATTCTTCAGCAATACAATTTTCTCTGAAGTAAGCTGTATTCCATGTAAGCCTTTTGCCTCTGTGCAAAGCAGGAATCTGTCATGATGGCTTCTGAAATATTTTCTTGGATTCCTTGTTTAATGAGGTGAGTGCACTAGATGTTCATCATGTTAGGCAAAACCTGGGCTGAAGGGAAAAAAGAAAGACTTTTTTAAATTCATGAGTATTACAAGCATTCCTTGCTTTTCAGAGGTACTTTACAGTCTCTTAATGATGGCAGAGCAATGAGGCTGGATATTAATGTGATAGTCAGAGTGATTCTGATACAGTGCTCGAGTTCAGCCTAGCTGCCTGGCTCTCTTGCTATTGTATATATAGGTGTTTGTGACTGTACATGCAGCATCCACTATACAGATGGCCACAGTTTATCTCCATGAGGAATATTTACTGAAAGTGGTACGCTATCTGTGACCTTGGTGTAGCTTATTTTTGGGGAGAAGAAGGGGGTAAGGAAGAAATTAGCCCCAACATATGTTGGGATGTTTTCTCATGCTCTTTCCACATGCACACAGCTGTTTGTGAAATACTTACATTGCTCTTAAAGAAAGCTTGACAGATGATTTTCTGTGTTTAGGGGGAAGGTTGCAATCTAAATGCCTTATTTCTTAAATCTACTGACAGTTAGATATCATTTTGGAATTTCACCGAATGTTCCTGTGAAGTTTCTGTACTGGTTAAGTTTTTACCTTCTTGAGAAAGCAATAGTTTCAGACACATTCTGCCCATTAGTTCATTGTTACCTGAAAGGCAATGGGTGGACAAAGGAAATGAGTTGTGTCCAACACAGCAAGGTGATAATGAGCTATATAAATAATTAGCAGTGCATTTTATACATGTGCTCATACAGAGCCAAAAGCACGTTGGCCTATGAGCACGATCTCAATGATGTAATTGAGATTACCCATTTCAGCAAGACAGCTGATTTTCTCTGCATAGCTTTTTAGAATTCATAAAATGTTAAATGCTGTCGTAAAGGAACAGAAGATGATCCACAGCAAAGCACACTACATTAAGACCACTAGTGGACTTATTTTGAAATTTACTTCTTTTTATTTACTGTTACCTTCTGTAGCAATAGATGGCATGTTTGATATAGTTGCTGTGAAAATTTGCAGATCACTTCTCACATGAAAGTCCACTGGGGGGAAAAAAAAAAAGGCATAGGATAATTCAGTGATTCAGTGTCTCTTTACTAACAGTTTCCTAGTCTACTATAGGCAGGCAGAATTTTACTTCCAAACATTAAAAAGATGTTAGACTAGCAGTTATCATTGTGCAATGAAACAAATTTCTGGCCACATTGATTTTTTGTGTTTATGTAGCTGTGTGACTAAGGCATGTGACTTTACTCTTAAGTATTCTGCCTGAGCTACTTCTGGTATTTTAAAATCCTGTGTTTGTATTTGTTTATTCATTTCTGTGTTAGCATTTTCTTCCCTAATTGCTGACTGACTTGTGTACCGCTCAAAAAGGGCCTTTGTTTTTTAAATTCATAGTTCAATTTTACAGATTTGGGCTGGTGATTTGAACAAGTGGCTCTGCCTGCTCTTTCAGATGTGATGCTTGTTTGTTGCAACTTGTTCCAGTTAAATAAGTACATTCTAGAATGATAATTCCCAATATTTTGGCCACGCTGCTCCTGAATTATATATGAAGTTTTGTAAATATAATGAAACTTGAGAGTTATATACCCATCTTGGGTAAGTTTATTCTGATCAAAGCAAACCTCTGCAGGAAGTATGTATTATTTCTGATGGGACACCCAATAAATGAAAACCTCTTGCTTTCATGAGAGGGGTGCTCAAGCCACGGCAAGCCTAGTGACATTAGCTCAGTTCTTTATTAGATGAAAACAATCTATTCATTTAACTGCACACTTAAAATCACATGCTGTCTTTAGAATAATGTGTGCTGCAGAATTCAAATGTGTGTGGGTTTTTTTTAAGGGTTCTGTGAAGCAGTTCGTGGGGTGCAGACCAGTCATAGAAATGCATCATTTTCTTAGATTACTCTCTTTGTGAGTAAAAATACGAAGTGAGGCAAGGATGTATGCCAGCCACGTCAGGCTATTAATTTGGAGATATTATATGTATGTTGTGTTACTTTTTCTTTCTCTCTTATGGATTTAAATTAAGATAGACTGGAGGGAAGCTAGCCCAACTACTGCCCTGACAGTGCCTTGTGTTCTTTGTGGATTAACAGGGAACTCCAATCTGCAAGGCTGTCAATCTGGCCTGTTTTCATCAGCACTGAATCACTTTAAAAAGAAAAACAGTGCATGTGATTATCAAAAGCATTTCCATTTATAACACACTATGGCAATTCAGCTCAGATACCAGGAAATAGGAGTGTTGTATATAAAAATGATATTAAAGGTAAAAATTCATAAAATGTAAAACATACACAAATGTAGCAATAAAAAATAAGTTTGTCTGTCACTTTGTCCAGATGTGAATACCTCCTGACACTGTAAATATAGACAGTGATCCTTTTACTTAGCCTCTCTGTGGTAGGTACACATCACCAAAGACATTTGAGACTGCAGTCCAAAGAAGCAGCGATTAGCATATTTTAAAGTTTCCTGCACTGACTGCTTAAATAAATTTGCATTAATAGAAAGATGAGACTCTTCCTAATATTCTCTGTGTGTCGAAGGCTAAAAATAGTTCTATCAGTACTGTGGTTGCAGTTCTTCTAAATTTTAATAGTTTAGGGGAAAAAAAAACAGCACTCTTGAAAGGTTATAATTAATGAGTTGTGTTGTTTTTATAAGTACACAGAAATAACATGAAGAA
The DNA here is from genome assembly GCF_987193195.1 of Phasianus colchicus. Lineage (NCBI taxonomy): Eukaryota > Metazoa > Chordata > Aves > Galliformes > Phasianidae > Phasianus > Phasianus colchicus. Next base: position 10,170,216 of record NC_143453.1, on the reverse strand, counting down.
ATTGGGACAAGTAAGCTATTTTGTTCCTTTGGCATTTTGATGGTGAGCAGCCTAGCTTCCCACTTGAGCTGGGGGCGGGCTTTGCTGTTGCATGCTCTTAGCATCTAGCCCTCTGCAACTGTTTAGAGAGGAACTCGTGGCATATATTTGAAGATGATTGTAGAGAAAGCAAATTCACTCCCAAATTGACAAAGCAAAGCATTGTTTGTTACTCTCCCGTGTTGTAAAGGAAATCTAGCATGGTGCAACTTTATTTGAGAGACCATAAATTGTAATTAAATATTTGATCATACTAAATTAATCTTTTATTAATAATTCAGAAAAAAAAAAAGTGAGATTTGGGAACACCCATTTTCCTGTTGTGCTGAAAATAAATAAATCAATCACCTGTGCCATATAGGGTGGGTGCGCATGTGAGCTAAAGTGAAACCAAGCAGGGTGCTGATATGTAAATGGAGAACTCAGGATTTGATGAAGCACTGAAACTGTGTTGTGTGGAGGGGTTGTTTTAGGACTGCTAGTCACATTAAGTAGTGCCTGAGATAAGAAAGGGACGTTCAAAAAGTAGAAACTGCTGTTTCCAATGCACTGCTGTAATTGCAAATGGTATAGTGATGGGCAGAGATATTAGTATTAAAACAACTGTAAATATTGAAACCCACAAGTATTTATAGTATTGTCAAACACATTAAAGGACTTACATTTGGTTTATATGTTACATCTAAACTCAGTTGGGAAATACTTTTTGCAGGAGAGAAAGAAGCTATGGTTAAAAATCCAGCTTTTCCTTTTCTTTATGGAGATTGTCTATGCATTCTTTATTTCTTCAGCTTACCTCTTGCAGTCAAACAATTGCAATCCCATCCACATTATTATATTTTACAAATAGTTTACCATGTCTATGCACTTTTTTCTTGCTTTGTTTTGTGGATGGATGTTTTTTGAAAATAAGAATATAATAATTCTTTTTTCACATTTGATGCACACTCAAGTTTTGACATCATCATATTCATTAATATAAGTACTACAAGAATTTGCTATTAGCCAAAGATTTTGAATGACACAAACACCTCAGCAAACTTAAGCTCAGTATCTTTTAGAGTTGTACTAGGTCTCATTTTCGCACTAGTTTCATCATTTTTAACCATGATTTTCTTTAACAATGAAGACAGAGTGTGGTCTTCCAGGATAAGTGCATGTATCAGGAAGGAGTATTTCTCTGTAATAATCTTCTTCACACTTTATACAATTTTATACAGCAGCTTTATACGATGGCTGTTCTGAAAGTAATGCCTCTTGTTTTGTTATGTTGGCCTATGATGTCAGAGGCAAATGTTGGTGATATGGCTGTAAAGGCTGAACCTTTCCACCAGTATTCCATTAAATTTTGTTGCCATGTAGCAGATGGCAGTCTGCTCTCAGGTTGTTTGAAAAACAAAAAAAGAAGGCGACAACAAACTGACAGTCCTCAGTGCAGCAAAAAGAATCATTTGGATGTACAAGTGGCATTGTGTCAGGTGTGATATAAATATGGATGGGTATCAGAAAAAGAGACAGAAGGATGATTCATAATCTTAGGATAAAACAGTGACAGTGGTAAAGTTGGTAAGCTGCTCTGATGGTTTTTCCCAGGGTATTCTGGCAACTGGTGGTTGTTTGCAGAGTTTGGAATATTTCAGCCTAGCTAAACACACCACGTGAGAAACTTACTCATATTTTTTGGAATGATTAGAGCCCCTGGGTTCATTCAAATATGGCCTTGAAAGCTCAAGGTAAGAGTTTTTATGCCACAATTTCTGGTATAACGTTTTCCATTTCAACACTTAGAACTGCAGTACTTCACTGGCTGGCTCCTAGCAGAAAATGTAGACTGATTTTATTTTTTAAATAAGCATGATCTTGTAAATCTCAGAATTCTAATGAAGGCTCAGACCACAGCATATTTTATCCTTATGTGATTTTCTTAATCTCTTTTTTTTTCTTCTTCAGCTGTGCTCCTATAGAGAGAACTCTGTAGTCTATTGCTCACTGTGGGGAGAATTCTGAATAGAGTTAAAAATATGTGTATTGAAACCTTTCATCTTTTTAAAATTAATTACTTTCCATATTTGCACTGTGATTTGGAAAGACAAAACAAAATGTGCTAGAGTCACACACCGGTCTGTATTTACATGCTAGTCTTGGTATGCATGAAGTACAGTTTCTTCAGGAGATTTAGCTGGAAAAGGAGGGAAGAGCCAAATGTATGCATTGAACTTCAAATATATGGCCCATAACTTTGTAATGTCAGCACTAAGCTTCCTAGAGATAGTTCCTGACTATATAATGAGAGAGATCTTAGATTTGCTGGATGATGATTATGTTATGGCTCTCTGAAACCTGTCTTTAGATGCAGCAGGCTCTGCAGCAATATTAGGCTCCAGAGCTCCCTACCAATTTTATAGCAAACTTGATTAAGTCATTAAATTGTAGATCATTGCTGACAGTAAATTAATTCTTAATCCAAGTCCTATTCTGCACTGCATTGAGAGACTTCTGCCAGGAGGCCAGTGGCTTGAAAATGGATAATTAAATTCTGCTGTAAATATATTTTTTAATCCATCTTTCTCCTTTCAGGAGCTGGTGAATGAGTGAAAACCATTAATTAATACCTATAACATGGTTTAATGGTTTAAGCCCTGTTCCTGTCAGATTCTGAAATGTAAACCAAGTAGGGAATAAGTAGCACATAAACAAAGTTGTCAAAAATGTATTCATGAGAGATACTGTTTTTGTATTTCTGTAAGAAAAAAATATATGTGTATATATATATAGGTTACTTTGCTAATTTGGCAATATATTGATCTGAAGTTAATGTAGAAAAGCAAAGTTAGAGGTAAAAGACACCTAAATATAGGAGAATTAATAATAGTGGCAGTGTGTGTTCTGGGTGTTTCTGCAATTATGTAATTAATCCCTTATGATGTTACTTTACTGCTTCAAGGGGGAATACCAGCATGTTCCTCATCTCTGGTGCACGTCTCTATCTGCATTGGTTATCTCACACAGTTTATATTGGTTGTATTTGAATCAGGAAGCATTGTTTGCAGGCTTTATTTGGTAGTATAAGAAGAAATATGGAACCTTGTTTGCTCATTCTGTATCAGCACTATTCTCTCTCCACTGATCTGAAAAAAAAACCCTCAGTTTTCCAACTTTCCTTGTGTTGTTTTTTAATTTTCTTAAAGCTACTGGAGAGTCCTGAAAGTTGGACAGCTATGACCCTCACTGTTCAGATAAGCAAAGATACCTCCTACATTCTCGTTAGAGAGAGCAGCAAGCTTCAACACATTATTTTCCTTTGGTAAATACAGCTTCTTATGTCTTAATGGCTTTGAAGTACTTCCAGCTCTCCACACTGGTTAAATTCTTTCATAGGGAATTTGACTTTCACTTACATTCTCCAAAGAATTATATCACAGAACTGAGGTACTCCCAGGGCTTAAATAGAAAGAAATACACTAAGGAGGAGGCCAAAATTTTAACATGTCCTTTTGAAAAAAAGGTGCAAGAGACCAAGGAGAAAAGATATCTAGAGAAAGGATTGAGTTTGAGCAACTGTGTCCACTTCTATCAGTTGTGTATGAGGTAGTGGTGGGTGTTGATGGTTATCTTCATTGCTTTCTAGTACTCTTCTTAAAATGTTTTTTGTTTGAATAATTTGCTAGGAGCAAAGAAACAAGAAGCCTATGGGGATGTTATAACAACATTACTGTCTGGCTGTCTTTAGCCCTAAGTCAATATGAATTACATTGGAGGTGTCTCTTGGCAACCTAATAGCACTACCTTGGGGCTGTGGGTTATTAACTCTTTTGTGGCCAATACTGCAGACAGTTGAGGTTTTTTTAAACAGATATTTTAAAGTTCTGGCAGCAAACATGTCTGTAAAGTTATCAGAAATGGTCATATAACATAGAAGATATCTGATAGTGACACCACGAGGAAATTTTCAGTTCTCTAGCAAAAATAATCATGAAAAAATAACCTAGTTCCATAAGAGTAATAATGCTGTGTTTAGTACACCTTTGCTTTCTAAGGCTAATGTAATCAATAAACACAGAACAAGTATAGAATTAATTTGAAGTTCCAACAGAAAATTGGGTAAATTGTTCAAGTTCTAGTCAGGCAAAAGGCCTAAGAGAGCCACAGAGAGACAAGGAGAGCACATAGACACAGCTTATCTCTCCTGGGCAGTATGCTGTATTTAATGATTTACAGTCTCAATTAAAGATCGTAGAATTGCAAAGTATTTGACATTTGAGGGAGTAGTAAAACTAAAACAAATTAATTGCTTGGAGAGAAAAGCTTTTAAGGTAAGGACAAAGTAATTGATAGCTGGCTTTGCACATGAATAAAGTGTGTTTACTTCATGTGAGGTTTTTTTTTTTTTAAGTGTTTTCCATTAGAACTATGAAATGATAGTGAGCAAGCCTGTTATACTGCTGATCTGTAGTAGCCTCATCTCCTAACTGACAAAATTCCACTAATTTATAGGTATGGTAAGAATGTACATGCATATGTGTATACATATATATAAATATATATATAGAAATAAGTATAGCGTTTTTACGTTATATATGTAAAAAGAATTTTATGCTATACAAGTATAAAATCATCCTATGAAATAAATAGTATATTACATATATGTATAAATGCATGCATATAAAGCTGTGTATGTTTAAATTTTACAGTGCAAGATTTGCTGCTTTGCTTTCCAGCATTATTAAAAATTTAACTGTATTTCCAGCTGAGACACCTTGTCATTTTGAGAGCAATGTAAATGTTAGCAATTAAAAGCAGCTAAAAAGCGTGTTAAAAGTCATGTAATTTTTATCGACTGGCTGATTAAATAATGAATGCCTCCTAGATTTTCTAGGGAGCAAAAAGGTTATAAACAAATTGTTTTGCCATCCTAGATGTCCTGTTCTAACTTATTTTGTGTATTTGAAAATTGAGCTGATTTTTTTTGAGTGAAATTATAATCCTCTCTGGTGAGACCCATGATGCCTGCCATGAAGGATCTCTTTTCTTTTTATGGATCTGAATGTGTAAGATTCCAAGAGACAGCTCAAGTAAAAGGAATACACTGAAAAAAGCATCTCAAAATATTAAGTTTACATACGTTGCAGTGACCATAATGCCTACACTCAGCTACGTTCTACAATGCTCAGAAATGAGTACTGTTTTTCTAGCAAAGAAAATGTAGATCTCGTTACTGCTTTCTTAGAGAATGATGAAAAACTAAAAAAACGAAATGCCCCCTTACTTCTCTTTTCCTAAAAGGAAATGAATCAACCAATAAGGAAGTCGCAGGTGCATGATTGGGTCAAGAGAGTTTTACGTGACAGGTGTGATGCAAGCTTTAAGTCAGTATTTCTTGACTGCACCACTGTTTTGTAGAGCTAAGCCTTTCTGCATGTACTTTACACACAGGCCTTATGTGAGGCTAAGTTATGTAATCTTGTTAAAACACCAATACAGAAAATTTCCAGGAGTTGTCCCACTCCCTCCATCATGCCCCCTCCCAACTTTGTTGTTGTAATGATATTTTTAAGTTTTGTGGGCTTTTTAAACTTCAGTTTAAGAATTCTATTTCAGTGCTGTTTCTTGGATTCAAGCCTTGTGAGTGCAGCTTCTTGTCACATGAATAAAATGAGATTGACAGATGAGCTGGGACCATACGTACAGTCACCCTTTTCAAGATCTCGATTATTCAGATTCTGGAAATAGTTTTCCTGAAATAGGACTGCATCCTTATCTATAAAATGAATAAGACTGCAGTCCTCCCATGTAGCAGCATTTTTAGCACATTACCATATAATTAAATTTAAAGGCAAGACAAGCCCTCAAGTGTGGTTGGGAAATCTTTAACTCCAGGAAAAAGTAGCATCATATTTAGTAAAGTATAAAGAGCAGCTGGGAAAGCACTGTAAAAAATGTTGTTCAGCCACGCTGAAGTAACTGAATACCATGGAGTGTTATCTAGGTTCAATATTTTATCTCATATAAAATAAAACAAATATATAAAACAAAACAAAAATCAAGAAATGGAAAAAAGTTTTGCTGTTGTAAAATACTGATGAAATAAGAAGCTACAGAAGCCCTGTAATAATGTGTTCATTGTAATTTTCCAAAGCCAAGTTGCCAACTGTGATCTGTGAATCATTAGGAATCCTCTGGGCATGTTGCTGACTTCTCCATCTGGTTTCCATCAGTCGTGTCCTCCTCCAGTCTTCGTAGTTTTAAGAGCATCTGTCAGTGAGGGAGAAGGGAGCTTGTATCCTGGTCAGCAGTTGCAGTGATGTGACACAGCTGTGAATGGGGTGGTCACAAAGGGCAAGGGCAATGGTGTGGTTCCACATTACTGCAAATAAATGAGTGGGTTTCTGCAAGAGAATTGTGGTTCACTCTGTGGAAAAGTGCTGCTTGCCTATGTTCTCAGCCTTTTAATGAAGTGAAAGATACAGACATTTGGTAGGAATGAATACTATATATAACCAGACTGCACTTTAACTGGTGCCTTGAATGAAATAGACAATGTCCTTTTTTCCTTTTATTATTTTTTTTCCTACTCACTAATAGCAAGTTAATGAATAATTTCTGCTAGTGAAGAAAAGCTTTAATATTTTTCTTTCCAATTTTCTTCCCCCATGATTCCTATTTTGAATCTTTTCTGTTGAAAATCACGATAAACATTTTTTTCAAGCAAGTTTGATTCAAATGACTTAAATGTTTCCCACTCTGCAAATACCTCTAATGGTTCCCAAGCAGGTTGAAAAACCAGAGCCTGGATTGAGCTGTTAGAACACATGCAGAGATCTGTGAAGAAAAATTAGCCTTTCTCACAGACCATAAGAACACTGAAAAGAAGAACAATGACAAAAGCTATTGCTGAACAAAGTGAATTATTTTTAGAAGCTTTATTCTGTTAGCTCACCTAGTTGAAAAGAGGAGCCATTCTGTGCCTACCTCTCTGCCTGTCATTGTACTGTAGATGCACTGAGTACATGTAATAAAGGTTTATACAAAAGAATAGGAAAATCCCTCTATAACTGGTATGCTGTCTTCTCTTTTGAAGAATCACTGATTAAAGAGAAGTGAATTTTAGGTCACAGTGACCTAACCTTCTTTCACAGGTTTAAATATGTCTGTTAAACTCCCTAACACAAACCACTTGTGTATACTGGGGTTTGTTCTGATCTGTATTTTGGGTAATTTTGGTAATATTTTTATATCAGGCATGAACCAAAATGGATTCAATTCAAAATGAAAAAAAGAAACGTAGAATTCTTCAAAGGCTTAATATTTTTGCCTGTGGTTTGTCATAATTCTGTAGTAACTTTATTCAAATAAATGCAGTTTCATGGTAAGCAGGAAAGGCCAAAGATGATTTGACAGATCCTTGTCATAGTCTTGATTATTTATGGCAGTGCATTTTCTAGATTTGAAAGATCAGATTGTATGTATATAGTGTCAAGGCCTACAAGTGATATGGTGCTATGTTCAAAGCTCTGCTCCAGCACAGTGAGAGTCCTCACTAAAAGTGTAAGCGCTGCTCTTCTAATCTGTGGTGACTGTTCCCTGCTGTTGTAGGTATCATCCTTGTTAACAGTTAATTTTTGAATCCGTGGGACTTTGCTGTAACTCGCACATTTTCTTCCTTATGTTTTAAGCATCAACACTTCAAATGCAATACAAAGCATTTTACCTTTTTTCTTTTGCCACTGAAAAACTTTCACCTGTGTGAAACCCTTGCTCTCCAGGGTTGTGTCTTGCCAGCAGCTAGCAGTGTGATTGAATCTTTTGAGGGGGCTTACTGTAGGAGATAGGAGCTTTATTCTCCTAAACTTCCTCTTCTTCCCACAGCCAGGCAATACTCAGAGGCAACAAAGTACTTCAGGAGTTTGTTATCACAGAAGCTTTTGCTTATCACTTGGTGGGAGACCTGTTTTCTCCCTGAACTTTTGCCTATAATTTCAGTTCACAGACTGGTTTGTGCAGCCCCATTCCATTTTCACCTTAATTCTTTCTGAACACTAGTGAAAACTCATTGCATATTTGGTTTCTAGCTTTTGTTATTGTTGCTTTTTGGTTTTTTTTTCCCAGCTGGATTGATGCCCAATCCTATGAATTCTAAAATCATTTAAATGTGGAATGTGTTCATCTTTGAATGATATATTCTGTATAATATTCATTAATATGTAACATAAGTGAAGCTAAAGTCTATGTGTGATAAATGCATGTAAATCACTGCTGATGCTTGCATAAAACCATGAATGGTACTGATTAGCCTGTTGGGGAACTAGCAGTGTGTTGAAGGCCCATACCATAAGGCTACTGAGAGTTTAAATAGGAAGGTGGCAAGCTGTTCTGTTGCCATCTTGTTTGATAGGTTGTTCTCTAGTCTCTTCTGGATCTCAAAAGCTTTGAAGTCAGTTCTCTGGAAGTCCTGAAATGAAAGACTCAGTGCTCCTAGGGTTCAGATTTGGATGGAACTGCCCTAGGGCAACAATGTCGGGTAGACTGTATTTAAAACAAGAACCTTTCCTTCCTTGCATTTTCACAAAGTTAGAAATGTGAAAAATTTTGTTCAGAATTGTAATAAAAGCACAAGTGGAGAAGTCAGGATTCTTCATGGAAAAAAAAAAATATCTGAGGGTACTGTATAATTTATTTGGAAAACAATTTGGATGACAGTGAGGCACTAAATATTGTTACTTTGATTTTGTTGTGACTCGGAGCAAGCACCAATGCAACCAGCAAGCTACAACAGTGGCCTTGTTTTCCAGAGGTTTAGTGCCTGTGTTCACTGAAATCTGAATTGGAGTTTAAAATGAGGTCTTGCCTAGAGGAGATTATTTTTATAGTGTACATTTCACTGGACAGCAAAGCAATTACTTCCTAAATTTAGAAATTATTCTCTTCCATATTATGGCAGGGTTGGACACGTTTTTGCATTTGAGCAACTTTCAACATCCATTTTGCACGTAAGAAATAATGCTATTTGACAATCTGGCAGAGTAGAGAAAAATATTCCAAATTTGTTTTTAACCAGAGAACACACTAGGAGTTTGCAGGTTTGCTGTGGCAGGACTGTAGATTGCCATAATGTTCAGATTGCCACCTTCTGTGCAGGAGCATATCCCTTCACTGTGGGTTGTTTGGGACTCTCAGGGGAAATGCTCGTTCCCTTCCTACATGTGGTTCAGCTAGCAGTGCTTAGCAGATTGAGTTGAGGAGACAGCATTAATGTCAATCCAGTTGTTCTCAATGAAAGAACAAAATTATGATAAGTCGTTTGGTTAATTATGTAGCTAAAACCTATTTAAGGTGATATGGTCTTGGCAGCACCAAGGCTTAATCATGCTGAATTATGCTGAAAACAGTAAAGAAAAGGCCCAGATTCTGATCCTCTGAATGGAGCAAAAAAAAAACAAAAAAACAACCCTGAATACAAAACATGCTGGCAGTGAGTTTCGTTTCCTCTGGGTAAACGGAGCGTTGTCTGAGTGTTTGAAGGCTGCAGGAGTTGGCATTTGGTTGAGTTCCTAATCAAGTGGCAGTTTCCATTTTGACAAAGACTGAAACAAAATCATAAGTTTGAACAAATGGACTTAACAAGCTCCCCTCATCTGCCTGCTTTTCAGCAGAAAATAAAAGGAGAGTGGTAACATGGATTCTCTAGTGAGTTACAGTACCAATAAGGAGAGAACTCAGAAAATCTTACTTCTTTCTCAATTTTACTATGCTTTTTTTTTCTTTTTTTTTTCAGCCACTAATTTCTCCTGACTAATTTTTTATTTTTTGAAGAGCTTCATAGGTCTGTTAAGCAGAACTAAACTTGGCATAGCTGCATAAAACCTAAAATGCCTAAGAGAAAGATATATATTCAGCAGATAATCTATCATACATCAAATGACTTGAGGCACAGGTTTAAAATTAGTGATTTGGAGAAGTTTCAAAGGAAACAGAAAGTTGTGTTTGACATATTGCCAATGAATAATGATATTCTTTTCCCAGAATAATTTCAAGGGAGTGTCTTTGCATTTAGACTTGACCGTAAGTAGATTATTTATCCACAATGAGGAGAATTTAGGCTATATCTACTTCAAATGAATGATGACTTATGAGTGATACTAATTTATTTCTAATTCTGTCCATTCTCCAGCATTTGCTAGTGATAATTATGAAAGAAAGAAACATGGGAGGAGTTTGTGCTTCTGCTGCACACTGGGTGGTAGTGCTATCAAGGGAATCTGAAGGGAAAATAGATTGTCTTTTGTATATATAGCAATTTTGATCTTCACAAGTTATTCCAGAAACTAATTTATTTAATTTATTTTTGAGAATCAAAGATTGACAGGAAGAAGTCCTAACAACTATAATATAATTAACTTCAGACATTAAATGTGGTGTAAAGTGGAGGAAAAGAAAATATGAATAAATCAGATGGCCTGTAACATGTTTTCCTGTCAAACGCAATTGAATAATTTGCTGGGGCCTCATAAAATAGAAGGGTAAAACACTAATGGAGGGAAAAGATCGCTAATGAAGAGATATTCAAATTTAAGAAGAAAGTCAAAGCGTTGTCATTGTTATTGAGATAAATGATAAACCAAATCCTAGGTCCAACTCTCTCTATTCATGCCTGCAGGCACTAGTGGGTTTCATGGAATCTTAAGTGAGAATGCATGTAGAAGAGGGAAAGAATTGTCTGTGGTGTTCAAAGTTATCCTCAAATGAGGTGCACACTCACACTGAAATGATAGTTCACTAAAAGGCAGCCTCTTGGATATCATTTGCAACGAGATGCTACAAAATGGTTCTCATAGATGTATATTCTAGTCAAAATATTTGTAAGAAAGTAGAAATTAGTTAAGTGCTACAGGCAGCATAAACAGTAATTCCATGGGTTATATATTTTGAATTGCAAAATTTAGGAGAAATATCAATATTTCGTATGCTGTTATGCCTATTAGAATGACTGACATTTTAATTGTCACTGGAGCAGGGGAATCTGTCAAGACATCTGATCTCTGGAACCTCATCAATCTCAGGTAATCACTTTTTTGAGGCAGATGTCGTTATTCAATAGATGGGGAAAAAAAGCTCCTGTTTTTAGAAAACTTAATGTGCAGCTGAATGAAATTTTCAGTGTCATTCTTCACTTTATTGCTATCCATAGCAGTCATGATCAACTTAATTTAACTTAGTGTCAGTATGAGTTTCTGCCTAAATGTCATGTAGAGAAGCTTAGCAACATTTACACTCGCTCATGGCATTTGTGGACTGCAACATTACACACAGATGCAGAACAGGCATTTGTACAGTACATTTTATTTTAAAAATAGGGAGGGTAGTTGACTGAATTATTGCTGCTGTCTTGGGGTCTGCTTTTGTTTTTCTTGAGTTTTATTCTGAAAAACATCCTGATAGCCAGCTTTCCTGCATCCACTTACATTTACATCACCTTTTGGCGTTCTTCATGTCCCTAAAAATGCTTCCTCATTTAAGAGTCTTTATTCATAATGAGAGAAAAATTAAAACTTTTTTCTTGATTAACATTGTGTTTTGAAATTCAGTCCATTGAAATTCAGAAGCATCACTTGAATTTATTATCTGTTTATATTTAACTGACGCTAATTTCTTTTGGCTTTATCAGAGCTAATTAGTTTGCTTGAGAAATGAAGATTTTTCAGAATGCCTTGGTTCAAGTAAATACATCGAGGGGGGAAAAATAGTAATTTAAAAATACTTAAATATGAATAAAATTATATATTAATGACATTTGTAATAGACAGGTAGAAATACAGCTGACAGTAACTGGTCTCAAGTGTCTAAAATGCTGGAAATTTTGTTTTAGTTTTTAAATATCCTCCAAGGATTTATTTTGCATACAGAATTATAATCAACTTGTGAGAGATCTATTTCATGCTTGATGAGTAGATTTCAGCTGTAGGTTCATTTTTAATTGATGAGCTCAGAAATTATGCTAATATCCTCTATATATGACTGCTACGCTGTGATGAACCATGAGGCTTTTTAAATGTAGTATCTTATTTTTTAAATTTCTTTCATTTTTCAATTGATGATTCATGTGGAAACATAGTTTTGATACTTCCTAGAAATATAAAACAAGAGCAACTTTTCCTTTTTAATCAGTAGAGATAAACTACTTGTTCATTGTTTTTCTCAGTTGCACTGGTGCACAATGTGCAAGGTTCAGAAATTATGAAGTGATAAAAGCTCAGATGAAATAAAATGAAGTGAATCTCCATATTCCTGAAACTTAAACTGCATTCATTCTTCTTCAGATTTTGGGATAGTGTTTTATAAATGGAGGCTTCTCCCTTTCATATATCTGTGAATGGAAAAAGAAGAAAATTGGTGAAGCAAACAGTACAGTAAATTTAGTTTACTATTTATGGTACTGTTTGCAAACCTGATACTTCATATGAATAATATCCTTCATTAATGAAATCATTACTCCTTAATCTTTTTTTTTTTTTTTTTTTTTTCACCTCATTGGCCTTTTCTTTCTTAAAACTTAGATACTGGTCTTTTGATTTGGGCTGTACACCTTTAAATGACTTTAAAAGCTCTTCAGTGGATCAAATAAATCACTCCATCAGTTATTTGAAATGTTATATTAAAAAAAAATCTCAGTTAAGCTTTGATCAGTCAGTTGATGTTAATTACTGCGGTGTCTTGAAAAACCTTCCTGATCTTGAGGTTTCTAGATCAATGTTGAATGATACCTGAACAAAAGTGTTGCTCAGATGAAGAGCTATACAGATGTGGGAATAGAGAAAGCTGCTGTTAAAATCACCCTACGTTCTGTCGCAAAAGGCACCCCAGAGGCCAGCAGCTGAATTGTATTTGTTAGTCTGTACGACCTGGCAGTGTATTTCAGTTACGTTGGGGAGATTAAAAATCACAGTTCGTTTAGAAGTTAGCTTTAAAATTTATAAGTGTAGCATCAGTACTTTTGTTAACATTGTTCTGTTGTGTAGCACCTTGAAACACTGCAAACACAGCATTCTTTGTACACTTGTGTTCATCAGTATTTCACTTGTTTCTGTCCTTTGAGCCTTTCCTGAGAACTTCCACGAGGCTTTCAACTTGTGACTGCCACAACAACTGATTTTTATGAACTGAAAAAATTAAATATGACAACCCCTGAAGCTAAATATTATTAGCACTGGAATTATTTTCTTTTGATCTTTAATTCAGTATGAGAAATTTTCAGTGTTCAATTTTATAAAGTGGAATAGTATATCCAGTAGCAGTGGCAGTAGTAGTATCAGTGCTTTGCATCGTCCCACTGTGTTCCGAGAGTTCCTTCTGCGGGCTTTTCACCGTGCAGAGTTTAATTCTATTGTATTTCCCCTCTATGTATCACGCGAGTCAGGATTTATTTTCTGTTAATCACAAATCAGAACCAGCTTGCGTCACTTTTCCTCTCCTTTGATTTTTCTCCTTAACAAAGATTATTTGCTAATTTGGTGGTATTTTATACAAAAGATTAATTCTGTGCTCTGATTAGAGGGCAACCTGGTTGGTTAGCTTAAAGGTCTTCAGAATTACAAACTGCTTTCAGGGCATTTATATTTTAATGTAAGACTATGATTAAATATCAGTGAATGTACAAATTGCAACAACAAAGACCATGTATCTTTTCAAGATTTATGTAATAGTATATGAAATAAGAGAAAGCGATTTTAAAAGTTATATTCAGGATATGCATAATGCATACTTGCATTAAAAAGGTTTTATGCTCAAAGAAATGAAATTTCCTATCACTTAGATTGTTTTGAGTGACAGAAGGCAAAAGCCTCTTGCCCTCTCTGTAACTATTTTACACATCTTATAAATTCTGTGCTTCACTGACATGTTAAGATTTTATCCTGGAAACAACTGTGAATAAACTTTGATTATTTACGTGAATATAAATGCTTTAAGTCCTAGAATACCCTGGTCTAGTTCAGGGATTAGGAATAGAAGGCTGGAATACACAGACAGCGAAAGCTCACAGAATCTTTCTGTTCAGACTCAAGCAGTTAATAATTGACTTTTAAAGAATAAACCAAAATGTAAATGTTTACTGACATTACAGATCACAAAAGGCTTCTCTGCTGCAGGTACTTAGGGAAGCGTGAAGCTGAGCATGGCTTGCCAGCCTGCCTTGTGTAAGTAAAACTAATCATACCTTACCAAATTACCCGTTTCAGTGTGCTTTTGCCTCTTCTCATCTGGTGGCTGAGAGGTGTCAGGCGTGCCTAACGCCCTCCCCTCGAACAGCCCCCAGGGGAGTGATGTTCCCTTTCCAGCCAGTGGCTAAAAGGTCAGCCTCAGCTGGTAAAGAGGATTAATTTTAATTTTGCAGCATGATGCAGAGCAGCATGAATGAGCAGAAAAAGAATCTGACTCTTTTTCTTTGCCTTTGTCGTTAAGGAGGGCAGACGGACGCAGTCGTGTATACACAGGACTACTTTCTGAGTAAGTGGGGGTGAAATACATTTCATTGCTATCACATGTAACTCTAGGAAATGAAATAATTAGTGGTTGAGGGTTATATACACCTAATTAGTCACGTTGAAGCAAATTTAACTGATGCCAAATAACATGTTTGCAAAGAGCTGGAAATAGCAGAGAGAAGTCTGATTGCAACTTTAATGCACGCTTCAAGCATTACACTTATTTTTTTTTTTATGTTAAGAGTTTAATGAACAGGAAAATACTATGGAGTTTTGATAAAACGTCAGTATTCCACAGCTCTTTACTAGCTAGTTCCTTGCATGAGTTGAGGCCTTGTTGATCCTTTGAGTTTATCTTAAGGAAAGTAGAATGAGAAGTAAATATCTCCCTGGCTGCATTAGTTAGACTTAGTAAAGAGAAAATAATGAGAAATAACATGCTAGCTATGCTGTTCAGATATTGTGTTGCTTTTTATGATATGTATGACTCTTGTCTATGGTCTGTTCTTGTCAAAGGTGCTTGGAAAATTCTCCATATAGACTATAGAAATGCAGAGCAAATTTATGACAGCAAAATAAAGTAAGAATCCAAAGCAGTTGTGGTAGTTTTTAAAGGCTTAAAGACTTACAAATTTGCATGCAATACCATACAGCAAGATTTCTGTGTTAGTATCTGGCTCTGACTGCTTTCATGTTGCTGTTCAGTGCCAGTCAAATCATCTGTGAAACATTTCCAGAAGTGCTTGTTGCTGGTGGCTGGCTCTGTTTTTCAGGGGTGTCACTAACCATTGGAAGAATCCAAAAACAGTGAACATTTTTTTTATCTTAATTACCATGTGCATCTTGGTGAAACACAAGCCTTATGTATTCCTTCAAGGAATACTGTACAAACTATTGACATCCTCAGGGTGTATTTATAGGTATAGGTATATTCAAGATTTTTTTAATGGTGATCATACACTGTCATCATGTCTGTCTGTGCTCTGTCAAATAACCTTTCCTAATATCTTTATCACTCAAAGCTGCAAGGAGTCTTCAAGCACTTACTGCTATTAAAAAACTATAAAGCTACTCTCCTTTTTCTGTAAGCAAAGGATTATTGCTTCCGAAATTATATATATTAATTAGACTTAATTTTAGCAGTTTTGTCTTATGCTTTGAAAGACAAAATATATTTAGGCAGGGACTTTCTTCTGATTGTGTATAGCCTACCTTGATGATTCTATGAATCTAAAATGAAATTTGGTCCTTTACTAAGATTCAAGATTGAATGAACCTTAAGAAAATTCAGAAAATATTGACATGCTTTTTGAAAAACAAAATCATTTTTGGTGAATGATAGTTTTCCTAGCTGATGTATTTCTCCTTTTTTTTTTTTTTCTTGGAACAGGATGGGGATGAAAGGTTTTAAGGTTGGCATTTAGTTGTAGCTTGTGTGAGTTGAAGAAGATTTTGTTGGACTACAGAATGATCATCATACCATTCTGTACAGCAAGGAAAGCAGTGGTCCATACCATTTTGCTTAGCTTAATGCATAATTTCATTTAGTGTTTGGTTTTTACTTAATTTAGCGGAAGTCCTGAAGGCTACAGTCTTACCTGTTCTGAAAACAGAACCTTTGGAGCTTGATGTCTAGATCCTAAATTATTCTGCGTATTTTTCTTATGTTTGTATTGAAATGAAAAAATATTTTCTGCTTTCAAGTCACTTATTTTTTGTATTGTGCTAAACTTTTTGTAGATTTTCAGAACTGTGCACAATGTCGATATAACCTACCTAATAAAATTACTGAGACAGCTGTGTCATTACTAATGTCACCACAGCTCACACTTCTTTTTAACATTTGTCTCTTTAAATTTATTGCTTAAAGAGTTGGCAATCTCTGAAAACATCCTTAGCTTGTTGAGCTGGAGCTGGTGTTATGCTTAAGTTCAGTACATTTCATCCTTTTTTAGTGCCACAGGACTGCATTTTCCACCTGCTGGGGCATGATGTTGCCATGACAACAGCTGATCTTGTTTGGTCTTCTCTCCTCTTTGTGCATGATGGAAAGGAAAGCTTTTTGAGAAATGTTTGTGAAAGCTGATCTAACTAATTGCATTCTAATTATCAGTGAAATAGAACAAGAAGGCTTGTTCTATTTCTAGAAAAATAAGAAATTTCTATCATAAGAAATAGCACAGTGAAACGGACTCTTTAATCAGAGCTGACAAGATTTCTCCATGAGCTATTTCTATATAACAGTCTCTGCAACTGTTGTGTTAGCAGAATATTAACATAAATGGTCTGTAGAAGATCCTGTAAGGTATTCCACTGAGAAATCTTCAAGCCCACACTGCAATTCACCGGTCTTCTGTATGCCTTCTGTTAATCAGCAAATAGAAACCTTAATGACATAGTAGGTAATTAAAGAGATGCAGCAACCTTATCCCTAATGAGCTCCAGTGATGATCAGAATTACTTTGTTCATGTGTTTCTAGCTGACGTGCTTTGTTTGTTCTTCCACTTGTGAAATCATAGCAAATGGAAAATGTGGACAGCAATTTCCTTCTGGATAATCACAAAGTTTGAGTGGAAATCCACGCATTTATAGAAAACAGGAGGAAGAACCATACATTTTAAATTATTTTTAAATATTTGGTTGCATTTTGTTTGACATACAAAACTAAGGTATGTCTTTGGCACATCCATTGATGTCCAGGCAATAGAAAAAATCACTACCTGTTGTAGATGTAAAACAAAATATTATGCCATATGATGGTAACATAGTAAGAAAATATTTTTTAAGGGAACCACTGGCAATGTCCCCTTCAGACAGCTTGCTACCAGCATTTCAGTGAGCTTGTTTACCCTGCGCTGCATTTCCTTTATGCCTTTCTTCAAGTAACTCCGTGTTCGCTTCTTTCTCCCTTAGGAGTGGATCATTTCAGATTATTTCTTTCTTTTGCTTGTTTATAAGTTACCCGTGAATAAACTCAAATTGTGCCATGGGAAATGAGAATTAAGATCTGGCCTCTCAGATGTGCCAGTTCATTTGGTGATTGAGATGTGAGTGTAAAAATAATTGAAAGGAAAAGCCCTGAATAAATATTGATTTTATTTCAACCCATAAATCAAACTGATTAACTTTCTAATACTGTCCCATGCAAAACACTGCCGTGATACTAAGTTTAAGATTGATTCTCTACTTATGGCTGCAGAAAGATATTTTTATGGTATCCTTGACTGTGTTTGTGTTGCCAGCAGCTGCCTGTTATCTGACAGCATGATGGAACATGAATACCTGTTTTTTAATGGAAATGCTAAACAGTAGCTTTGACTATCGCAAAGTGAAGGGGCATCTTCAAGAGAGTAACCTGACAAAAGCTAAGGCACGTTATGGAGGAGCATTTTCAGTGGTAGCATTACTTTGGTATAAAACTATCAAAATTTATGCCAGTTATTGTTTTTTTTCATGCGGTCATTGTTGAAAGCATTAACAGTATCATACAATTGTACTTATTGGAACAGCTCACCTACAAGTATTACTGTGTTAAGGTGTATAAATAACCTATTGTTGTTGGGAATTAACCTCTGCTTTTTTCTTTTTCTTTGAAATTAATAAGCCTAGAATTGCTTTGGGTTGATTCTTTGCTTGTCAGCTATACATCTTTATATTCCTTTTCCATGTCAAGGTTAGGTATGTTTTTGTCATTAAGTAATTAATCAGCTATCCAATAATAACATTCCATAGCAGATACTGGGAAGGTTTACAGACATGTTACTGAAAATTTGGGCTTGTGTTACATAATGCTTTCTGCAGAATCTAACCAAAAGATGTAGTGCCACCTACTGCCAGTCAGAGACTTCGTTCTGTGTTGTTAATTTGAAGTGTGCAAAGTTGGCCTTTGTGTGTAGGTGATATATTCCATGTGCCTTACAGGGGAAACAGAGAGTCAGAAAATACAGACATAATTGCAAATACTAAATAGTGCTGTCCTGGGAAATCTTTGTTTTTACTATGTTCACGTTTACTTCAGCCAGAGTAGATGTAAATCCAAAATTAATGAATTGAAAAGAACTTGTGTAAACTCGTGTATTTGATAATTCACTGTACACAGCTGTAGTTGGATCTGGGATGTGTTATCAATCTATGGGGGTGGGCGTGATAATAAAACTGTTGTACTTCACATATCAAAAATATCACTTATTTTCATCGTTGATGAGAGAGTTTTGTCATTTTCATATGATGTGCATGGCTGAAGAAAATGGAGAATAGAGAAAAAAAAAAAAAAAGATAGCTGTTGTCTTAGAGCAGCAAATCAAAAACGGATACACAAGATTCCAAAATTGGGGGATCTTCCAAGTCAGGTACATCTGATATTGAAGTCTCCTTTTCTGTCTCCTTTTCCCTTCTGCAAAAGGTGGCCTGGGCTGAGTTATGAGAAACAGTGCATGAAGAGCTAATACTCTAAAAGGAGCATGAATGGAATGAGTTGGTAGTGCACGCCTATTATCTTAAGAGTCTTACTAAAGTGAAAAATAATTCAGTACTTTATTTATGTTTCTTAACATCTGGTCGAGGTCACTGCAGTGTGCCAAGCAAGGCACTGGTGATTTCCAAATATGATATATTGCTACAGTTCCCATGTTCCTTATTTGGTAGTGCTTTTTAAGTAGTGCTATTTTTATGTAGTGTTTATTATGCTACATTCAGCCTACTGATTAGAGGGTAAAGCTGCATTTGTTTTCTTTTATTAGAATTAAGTACAATTTGCATGAAAATGTCTCTTTTAAAAATGAAGAAAATCTAATTGGGAAGGGATTTTTTTTAATTCAAGCACTTCTAAATAGGTCTTCCTTTGTCTGAAGAGTAGTAGCAGAAAAAAAAAAATGCACGTCTGTTAATATTTGAAGTAAAATAGGGCTCTTTAGTCTTTAAATACTAACATCATAAAATGTTAGACTACTTTCCTGCACTGCTTGATAATGTGTACTTGTCTGTGACAATTCAGAATCAGAATCACAGAGAAATTTTAAAGTCTTTAGTTTTCAAATGCAATAAAAAATAATCAGCCTTCCACTAATTTACAATATATATATATATCATTACAATTGCAAGGTTCTAACTATTAAGTTGGTAATGGTGAAATACAGTACTGGGTAGAGCTGTGCTGCACCCTTTGTGGTATGGGGAGAAGGGAGGTATTCAGCGTCTTTTAGGGCTTTCTTTGGTCCTACGTTTATCTTACTGGTATGTTGGATATAATAGAATGAGGATGAATAATCTTTGCCTTTAAAATTTATCCCTTAAAAAAAAAAAAATAATAAAAAAACGGTGGTGTTAAACTTGACCTTAGTAATGAGTCATGTACATGGCAGAAGTATGTGAGAAAATATCAGAAGTTTATTCTACCCTTTTTCTTTAAGTACCTTTAGACTACTGGTTTTCAGTTTTCTCCTGGAATAACGTGATTCTGTGCATGCTTCGTCAAAATAGAGAAACATCATGTAGGATTACAGTCAGTGTGTTCTAATGCAGTCACTCCAGGTTACTGGCAAAACAAGTCTCCAAGAAAAAAGGCTACCAATAAATGAATAGCGTGTAACTTTTTTTTTTTCTTTAAAAAAAGAAAACAAATATAATTGATGGATGAGCAAACTAGCACACAGGGCAACAGATGCCTTTCTCCAGGCAATGTAGAACCTTGTTACCCAGACAGTGGTGTCAGATTGTATTAAATCTACAGAAGTCATCCTCCTACTGTGAATTTTTATAGCCAGTCCTCATATCTGCAGGAGAATTTCTACTTTTGCTCTACTAGAAACACACATTTTTGCTTTCATTTCTGCACTTTAAAAGATGCAACTCATATATAAGGTAATGCATTTATTTCTGATATGTTTTTATTTATAAATTTTAATGGATATTTTTATTAATTGTCTCATTTCTTGTGAAGGATATGCTGGTGTGTCTGCGATGCTCTGGGCATCCTTTAAAAAATGGCACACTGTAGGACTGATTGTGTTTTTATACATTTGGGAGGGCTGTCAATTTTCTGATTCAGTTTACTTCAAAGATTTTGAAAAGATCATCTTTAGTGTTTTCTTAAATTGAAATGCCTGAGCTGAAAATGCCTGAAGCATTTCTTACATACATCAGTAAATATCCTTGCTGTTTGGGATTTTGTCTGACATGCTAAAGACAAGGTTTCAGATTCTTTTTGCAAATTACTCTATATAGAGTCCTGACATGAATACATGCTGACTGGCACCCTATCACATATGTGATATATGTAAACATGGTATGTGTTTTCCATATTTGCTTGTTGAAAAAGCTTAAGTAGAAGCAATCTAAGTTCAGTGTAACTTCTGCCTAAATATATTATAAAGAAGTTTGTGTTTTGGCTTGTTCTGTCACCAGCTCGTTATTATCTGTGACAATACTTTTTTTTTTTTTTTTGAGGAGGAGGGAAGTTGAGTATTTCTACATAGTTTTTGTTTTTTCCATCTTTATAATTCAATTCCCACGTTCATTTCTCTCTAAAATTTTTGGATGCATGCTATCTTTTATCACAGTTAATTAAACCTCTTCAAACCCGTGTTGTTTATTTTGTTTGTCTTTTTTGTTATTGCTGTTAAAAAATGTGCTGTGCAGCAGTGTCTTTAGAAAGAGATAACAGCCAGTCCAACTAGTATTTAAAATTCAATGTCAAGACTGTGGACTAGTGAGATTTTTTGAAAACGTGAAGTCCTACTTCCTTTCCACTTGCTCAGTGCTCTGCTAACATTCAGTCAGCATTTGGCTTGGCAGAAGTGTAGTACAGTGTCTTGGAGTAACTGGCCTGATGAGTTGTTAATCTCCACTCATCTCAATTAACAGCTGTGATGGTTTGATTTGCATAAGTTAAATGGTAGACCTAATATGGCTCCTTATGCACAATTAAATTGCTGGAATTGCTACATACAGTGAGTAAAATAAGAACAACTCAGAGAGCAGCAGGGGAAAAAAGGACAAAACCCTCATTAAATTTGCAACAAGAGTCAAAAGTTAAATAACTTTTATGAAAATAGATAAAAAATGAGGGAAGACTGTACTGTAGTGCTTTGCACAGGATTGCTTTTTGGTCTGGTGGTGGTTCATTGTCATGAGCTGACAAAATCTGAATCTCGTCAAGTCCAAAAATGATCTGCAGAATTCCACAAAATCTCCACTTAGATCCAAGCAGTAGGGGAGGGGGCATCCTTTGGTATGTTCCCTTTAGATTTCTGGTAGAACTATTAAACTGAGAGTAGGGAAGGCTGTAGGGAAGAAGCCCTAGCGTTCATTGACAACCTGGAGGCATGAAGCGTGTATCCAGCCCACTGCCAGGAAATCTGTCATTTGTGATGGCTGCCCTATGTATTTTGCTGACCTCTTTGTTTTGTTGACTTGGAGGTTCTGTTTGAAATTGGCAGTCGTAAGAACTGAAGTGAGAAGTGTTGCCCTGTTGTTAATGCATTCAATGCTAGCTGTCAAGTACATGAAAGCGAATGGAAAAGGATTCTACTTATTTCTGTATAGCATTTTCAAAATACATCTGTCTCCTTTAAAATGTATTTGAAGCTTCAAAACTCTCAGGATACAGCCATAAAATCCCTACGAAGACAACTTCCAACATAATAGGATATTAATCTAATGTGTTGGATTTCCCCCAAATGGAAAACAAACCTTTTTTGTGCCCCTCTGACCCATCACATGGGGTATATACAGCATGGTGGTGTATGCAGGGCAGCCATGAACTGTCATCTTTCAGAGATTGACTGGGCTACTGAGATTTTATGCTACATATCTGAATCTTCTGTTTCATCCATGGAAGAAAACTGTAAAATGGCCTTTTCTTCTACATGACTTGAATTCACTTTTAATATATGAATTTTCTATTGGGTGAAATTTAGTTCTGGGATGATTTAATTAACTTTGGTCTTTTTTGTTGAAGGCTTATATTTAGCTAATCTGAAAAATATTGAAGTCAATGGATTAGGAAAAGAATCACTAACTGCCATGAATACTAAACAATGCATAACTATCATTTGCAAAAATACAGGTGCTATTTCACAGCCACAAGAGAAGAAATTCCTTCTGTGGTGTGAAGAGGAGACGTGTGAGAAGTACTGTTAAAAGTGTTTCTCTAAGTACAGTTAGCATCTGGAAGTACTCAACACTGGAGAAAACTGCCCATGAGCAATTTTAAGAAGAAGAGATTTTAATCTTTAAGAAATTTAAACTTTAAGAAATCTTAAAGAAATTTTAATCTTTTTTAGAAGACATAACTGTTGAGTACGGTTCACGTTTGCTATACGGAAGCTGGCTTGTGTTCCCGTGTAGGCATTAAGTATGTGCTGCTTCAGTTAATCCCGTCACGGGTTACTTTCAGGACATGGCAGATGACTGGAGTAATGTGTGGGAAGGCAGATTTGGGGTAAGTCTGTCACTAAGCCACCTGGTTAGGGGCATGACCTTTGGCAAGTGCCTTGATGTCTCCCTTTCTGTTTCCTCCTTTTCTATTTCTTTATCTTCTTAAATTAAAAGATAGACTTGTTTGGAGTACTGGCCATTTCTTTTATATTTGTGCAATGCACAGACCTGAGTTTCAGCTAAGGCTTCTGTCAGATAATAAATAAACTTGCTTCCTGTTTCTATAGATCAGGTAGAAAATTGTTATTCCAAGAATGCTTTGGGAAGAGCAAGGGTTTTGTCTGTTGGTCTTCTTCCTATGAGCAAGAGAATTTCAGTATTCTTGGTTAGTTTTTGTTGTGTTCAGTTGCTTTCTCGTATTCAACAACTGTATGAAAACAGTACTGTTTAAAAACTTTTTCATACAGATAAGTGAAAATGTGGGCCAAGTAAATAATAGAATCACCTACTGTACGTGAAGTCACTTTACATGAGTTGTGTGAACAACAGCATTCAGCTAATATATGTTCAGTTGCTGTGTGTTCTTGTATGCCGAGCAAATATATTCATCAAATGTAGCAGATTCGTGTGACTGTTGTATAAAAGTACCCGGAGGAATTTCAATAGTGTGATGGATACTTCATCTGTATGCTTCTTTGTTATCTTCTGCAGTAGTTCTTCTGTGAGCAGAATATGCACCTCCTTTCTCCAGCCTGCCAATGATGCCAAAAAGAATTATATATTTTTTTCTTTCTAGATCATTTTTCATGTGGGGATATAAGGGGAAATTCTGGGTAGGCAGCTTATTTTAGATTGTTAACAATATTTGCCATGATCCAACCCACTGAAGTCTTGTGTATAAACCCAAAAATTCCAAGCACATCTCAGAAGTTGCAGAAAACTTTTAGGAAAAAATTGCATAAACTTGCCATCCTTGCGGAGATGGATCAAAAGCTTTAGCAACCCAAGCCCCTGCTCTTTACTAACCACTTGCAGCTGAATCTACCAGAATTCTTCTGTCAGAGCCCTCTTGTAAGGGTCCACTTTTGAGAGATACGTCATTAAAACTAAACTAAAATTGTGGGAAATTTTGAATTGACGGTAACGATGACATCTTTGGCAGACATGGCTCAATAAAGGAAGGCTTAGAAGGCTTCCATTCATCATTGCTTTTACCACATTATTGCTCTGAGACCTTTGAGTTGTTTATTCTCTGTTTCCTTAGTGCTTATTCTGAAAGCAAGCAATAGGAATGTTGTCAGTACATGTGTGTATGTTATTTCAAAGCACACTGATAATGTGCACAGATGTCTTTCAGCTAAGTGAACCCTTGCATTCAAGTTCCTTTCTTGTTGGTCGTCTTTACATGTATTTTCTGAGCAGCAATTTATTTATCAGCAGCAATTCCTGCTACTGACCAAGGGATTCTTTATTTTTATGGAATTGGTTGGGATGAGGAACATATGTGTTCCTTTATTCTGACAAGTGCAAAAGAAGACTGAAAGAAGTTGCCACTATGAACAGAAATTAAAGCAAAAGCAAATTGACTAACTACTATGTACCAATGAAACTGAGATAGTTGCTGCCCTACTTAAGTTCGTCCTTGCAAATAAATGTGTTTTCTTTGGATAGGATATCAGCCAGCACAATTGCTTTGCCATATCTCAGGAAGTATTTTCTATTGTGGAGAATTTAAATAGGATGTGAAGGATGCTGGTCTAGATTCCCTTCAATTACTGCTTTGCTCTTCACTCTTCCTCCCCTCCATTTCTGCTTGAATTCCTTTTAATAACCTTATTAAAAACTGATAAGGCATTGTCACTTGTTCCCCATTAAAGTCAGCTGAGCAATATTGATTCATAACAAATGCAAATTGATCCATTAAAGTCAATGTTGAATCTCGCTTGACAGAAGCGTGTTCTAAGGATTTCTCAGGGCAGCCAGCGTAGCTTATCTTTGCCTACTGAAATGCACAATAGTTACACAATGCTTTACAAATAACTTTTAGTAATTAATAGAATTTGATGATTTGTTCACATATCCAAGGAACTGTTCAGTGCAGTTTGCTCGTATTGTAAAAGTATTTGCTGATTTAATTCACACCTTTGAAAAATGTAACGTGAGCTAAGAAATTGTTGTCATTTTGTCCTTCAGAACTGTCTAGCATCTCAGGATCTGACTGTCACTTTCAATTGCATCCTGAACAATAGATTTAACAGAACTTGAGAAATTTTAGTTGGTGATATCCTTAAGTGTGAGATGATGGTATAACTGCAAGTAGGAGACTGAAAATTCTGTGATTTGATGTCTTGGTGTAGTTCAGTAGCGTTCAGTCAAGAGAATAGCTTCCCACCTGTATGCTGTAGTTAATATCTTGATATTTAGACAGTGTTGTCTTCTGTCTGCATTTTGGATTTGCCTGCCCTTGTAGCATGCAAGTGTTCTACCCAGACTCTAAAAATGATTGAATTTAAACGTGTATATATGCATTTGTTATAAGCAGACATACTACAAATAGAAATAGTTATCATAAATCTAGTGACATATATGAATATAGACACGTACATGATTACACATTTCAGTTGTTGGCTTTTCCCCTCAGAATGCCTTCTAGGTCTAAGTTTGAGGATATTGCTTTACTCTGGAAGCCAAGTTTCTTCCCTGCTCTCAGTAAGGTAGCTGGTTTGAGCTCCTTGTTGCATCTGCAGGAAGACATTTTTTAAAATATATATGTATTTATCTGCACCAGGCCTGTGATGTCAGGTCATCTGTTTGTCTGCACATCTTTAATCAGATCATCTACTGAAAACATGTGGTTTTATGATAGAGCCAACTGTAATTGTAAGCTAATCTTCTGCCTCTGCACCTTCAGTGCCTTTGGCTTTATGCCTGGTACTACTCTTAATGGTATGTTAATACCAAATAATGCAAAAACATTGCTTCCTTAAGAACTTAATAGGATGTACTGTAATGGAGATAAATGGTCTATAACACTCACTCTTTTCTTGTGTTTTAGAAAAATGAACTGAAGGATGCTGTGCAAGAAAAGAGTCGCCTGAGCCTTCAGTATGCAAATGTGTCACACAAAGCCCTGCAATATGACCAGGTAGGTACCAATCCTATGCACAAAACACATACATTAATTTGTTACAGTAGTCAGTCTTCATAGTGGTTAAAGATGGATTGAGTAGTCACCTCTAGTTCATATTTTCTCTTAGAAAACACAAAGTATTTTAATTAAAAATAAGTTATGTATGTATCTGACAAACAAATGTTATTTTCAAGTGAAAATAACAAATGAAAAAGACCGACTGGTAGATGGTACAGAGATGCATTATTCCTGATGCATCTTTCCTTGATACCACAAATTGGTATTAGGCTTTGGAAAGAAGATGATTTTTTTTCAGTAATTTTGATGAGACTTGATCGAAAAAAAGTCTCTAATTTTTCCAAAGAATGCTGACAAAAAGGATTTCTCACTGGCAGTGTCTTTTCCTTCCCTTCTGCATTTTTCCCTTGCAATTTCTTCCTTTCTCAATAAAATGTTGAAATGCCATTCGTTGTCCAGCAGTAAATTTTGCAAATTCTGTTATCAGCTGTTATTTCCCCTGTAGCATGACATATGGCATAAGTCCGTGTCTCAGCTATTCTAGGTCCTGTTTTCATAGTAAGCTTTTTTCTTTTTCTTTTTTTTTTTTTTTCTTTGCCCATTTCAGGACAAAAGATCTTCCTGAGTACTGTGATTTTTATCTGTGGCAAATTCTGCATGGCTTAAGTAGCATGGGCTGACGTGCCTTACCTCATTACATATGTATTCAGTGGAAGAAACATCATGAACCAGCCACTTTACAAGGCTACATCTAGCTAAAAATAAAACTCCAATCTGGGATTTCTACAGGGCTTAAGTGAGTTGCTCAGCAACCTCATTCACATCAGAAAAGCTGTAGCTCATACAGACGCTGATGAAAGCCCATCCCCAAGCCTTGCAAAATGGTGGTAGCTGCATGCTTTGATATCTCTGACGCCTGTGTCACAGAGCACTGTATTTCCAAACCAAAGGAGGTCTGACTTAGTCCTAAGACAAAGCAAAATAGTGAGATTTAGCGATGGCTGTGCATGTACTCTCAAATTTTTTTATGTAGCACCCAGTATCAAAGCAGACTGGAAATTTTTAGTTGAT
Source organism: Phasianus colchicus (assembly GCF_987193195.1). Taxonomy (NCBI): domain Eukaryota; kingdom Metazoa; phylum Chordata; class Aves; order Galliformes; family Phasianidae; genus Phasianus; species Phasianus colchicus. The sequence goes on along the minus strand of NC_143453.1, from coordinate 10,143,104 downwards.
GAGAATATAAATTATTTTTATATACAAAAGCAGTGTGACAGTGTGTTATATTGGGCGGAAGATGTGGATCATAGAATTACTCAATTTTATTCATCCATCTATCTGGAGCTTCTTCATCTCCTTAATGTTTTTCTCTTCTTTTTATTGTTGTTTACACACCGCCCTTACTGTTTGGTTCCCAAATCACATAAACACTTACATAGGCAGTTTTATATTCTAGCTGGTGTAGAAATAGCATGCAGCATTAATGCAGTGAGGGCTTAGTACTTTGGTGTCAGTAAGAAGATTAGCTCTCTTACTATCAGAAAGTGATGACTTACGTGGTTAAAAATACTTTAATATAGGTAACGTTTGTTTCTTTCTGAAGTGAAGAGCTTGAGAAACACTACTAAAAACAATTTAAAATACAAAGGTGTAGTATCAACCTTAGTCACTAAATTAATAATACAATTACCTTTCACCATTATAGTGTCAGGATTTATCATACTATGAATGTTTGTAAAATACTATACAGGGCACATTACAAAAATTCAGTGTGTCTGTGCTACTGATTTTTATATCCCAGCCTATGTAGGATCAAAGACTTCCTGTAAGTATACCCTCTCACTTTCACCAGTTCTAAAAATATGCAAGATATGAGGAATTTTGGAGCATACCTTGGCTGTTAACAAACCTTGTTTGTTCTTGCTTGTCTAACAAGATCTCTAAGGAACTGCTGCTGTTTTTTCTGTTTTTTTTCTCCTTCCCCCATACATAAAATGAGACCAAGGATAGATTGTGTGGTTCAGATTATTTCTTACTATTAAGAAAGTGTGAAACTAAACACACATGAATGTTGAGTGCAGAAATCCAATAGAGTCAGAGCTCAGCCCTGAAGGGGAAAACCTAGTTTGTTCTTTTCCCCCTTGAGAGCTGACCTGAAAAACAGGCCAACTTTATCTGAGCAATTGGAGCTGGGAGAATGTTTATGCATTCTGCTGTGTAGCACAGATACAACAACTGCTCATTTATGCACAATGTAATTGTTGAAATTCAGCTCTAGGAAGGGGCAAGTATGAGTTGTGCTACTTTTAAATGCACCAAATAAGAACAAAATTGTATTTAATTTATGCAGTTTTGTGTTGTTACTCTGCATAAGAGGAACAAAGTCACATTTCTGGAGCGGAGCTCTTCTGAAAGGGTTTGTATCCCTAGAAGTGCTGTGACACCAGGCTTTGACTTGTTTTTCTGTTCAAGTGAATATGCATGTTAGTGTTTTTATATGAAAAGAAGAGACGTTATCTCTTTGGAATCTATTTCTGTGATACCTGATATCATACAATTTTTGTGGTAGTTTCTGAATCATTTTTTTTCTGAACAAATTCAGTGGTGTGAAAAGTTGACATATTGCAGAAGTCTAGAGATAGGGCAGAAGGTGCACTTCTGTATTCAGACACAGTAGTCATAAACTCAGCATTTGTGATTTATGTACAACACAGTGAATTTGTGAGTGGCAGAGAATATTTTTCAGCCTGAACATGTCAGTTGAAGAGAGCTATCATTTCTCATAGAACTTCTTTCACCAATTGGCTGACAGAGTTATTCATTGATGTAACAAAATAAACCTGCTGTTTATTTTTCTGGTCTGTGTAGGTAGTTTTGGCATTTAAGAGTTCAGAAAGTGAAATATGCTTGAGCAGTATTCTGGCCTTCCTAACTGACACAAATGAAGACACGTTTAGTAAGTGGAAAGTTGTGAGATGAAAAATAAATTTGTTGATGCACTGAACAGAGAAACATCGCAGATCAAAATGTTCCCTAATTTCTGACATGAAACTAGAACTGTTTATGATGGCACTCAATTTAAATCAACTGGAAATATTGATGTTTTGATGTGCTCTGTGTAATTCAAGTTCATGCATATACTGTAAGTTCTTACACAATGGTAGGGAGCATTGCATTTGCACTTCACAAGTTTTGTCCACACAAAAGCAAACAAACAAAAGGACTCATCAAGTTTTATGCTGTTTTATGCTATTTATGTACATTTATCATGCTACTCTGTGATATACAATATTCAGAAGGAAAAAGTCCTGGCAATAAGGCACTGCAGGAATACTAGAATTATTAGTGTTGCTAGAAATAACAAATTAATTATCAGAAGGCAATTGGTAGAAATAGTTGTGTTATTTCCAATCTAGGGAACGAAAATATACACAGAACATTGTTCAAAGACTGATCTGTAGAAAGTAGAGAATTGGATTATCACTTGGGTGATCTTAAATTTTAATTAGTCTGAGTATGTGCTCTTTGGTCCTGAACAAAAATCCTGAGATGTGTAAAATATCTGCAACTCTACGTCTCCCTGATTCGTTTCCTTCCCAAATTACATTAGCAGCCTGACAGGTACTGTTTGTTCCTATAGACCCTTTACTGCCAAAAGGGAAGAGCGTAAATCAGAATGCTGCCATGCTTACCTGCTCCCTCCCCAAAATTATTCAGACTGCAGTGATTATTTAGTTTTAGAAGATTCTTTACAAAGGTTGCCAGTATCATGTATTACAGAGGCAGAGAAAATTAAAGCCTAAGAAATATTTTCCTGAAGCTTTTCCAAAATATTCCACTTCATTCATTCTCAGTAAATTAACTGAGGATCAGACAATAATAAACTTGCATCACTGAAGGTGATACTTCATTGCTTCTTTTTTTCCACTCCATTATTCTTCAACAATATATATTGGTTGATCTGAGCAATGAAATCCAATACAAAGGACGCAGGAAGTTAATAGATTATGAAAATCAGTTGTTTAATAGTTTCCTTAGTTATCAAGAAATGAGGGAAGAGGAGAAGAAAAATCTGTGCATGGGGAAAAAAAATCCTGAGTTTGACAGTAATTGCATCAGTTCTTGTGGAAAACATGATTTGTTTCATTTTCTTCATTCTTTTTTTCTAGTCCACTGCACTCTAAAGTGCCCTCTTACAAAGACAAATATGAGGTCTGGCTGCAACCATTGAGATTGTTTTGTCCATGGTGAAATTTGCAAATTAACAAACTGTAGCCAGAAGGCAAATAGGCTGAATCAGTTTCCAAAACATCGCTTTAGAAAACATCTCAGAGAGATCCATGTCAGAGATTGCTTAATGCCTTTGGTTCTTAAAGAAAATGGAATTACGGTAATTAAATTGTAAAAAGAACTTGTCACTTCTCCTAACCGAAGCTAGAAATAAAGATGAGCTGCACCTAGATTAAAACAAGTCGAAGCGTTATCCCAATTCTTCATACTGCTTTGCCTGTCCTTATTCAGTAATCCTGCAAGCACTGTTCATGCTTCTACACTTTGTATTACTGTTAACAAAGGAAAACAGGTGCTTCTTGGAACATTGTTTCATGAAACACCTGAAATTCCGTGAAATTTTGGCTCTTTCTTTTTCTTTCTTACCTCCTATTAGCACTGTGGAGAGGGGAACAGCAGTATTTAATGAAAAAAAAAATGTGGATGTTTGATGAAGATACTTATTATGGATGACTTTTCATTATTAACATAAAATTGTTATTCCTGATATGATCTGAGCTGTGTACGAATCCTAGTGTTACATATCAGTATAGCATATAAACTCATAAAATGTTTGTTATTTCCTATAAATCAGACTCTTATCCATTGTGAAGTCAAAAAAAGGCCTTTTCCATGGTGGAATGAAATAGTTCATTGTTATGTTTTCTTGCTTTGTGTGCACTTATAAAATAGTTGATATTGCTGGTGATCTATGAAATCCTATAAACATGCTGAAATGGTTAAGTTAGCACCAAATAAACAGGAAAACAAATCCTATTTGGTGAGTATCTGATCCTTTAGAAACCTGCAGTATTATAGAGACCCTGATTTAAAATACTAGCACAGGCTGATCGTGCACTGTCCCGTATTTGATTTTATCCTGATGTCAATTTAAACTAATGAATAGTTCAGGAGAACTAAAATGTGTGAGTTGTATTTCAGTATGTACCAAAAGCTCAGTCCATTTTTATATAGGAATTGCTTTGATTGTCATCTATTGTATTTACTGTATAATACATGTATTTATTCAACTTGAGATCTTTATGCATTGCCACAATTTGGTTGCCAGATTTTAGACCTTCAAAGAAAATGTCTTTCCTATATACACCTATTTGGGGTGCAAGCAATTTCCTCACAGAAAAACATTCCCTTCCATCTACCTTTTATTGTTTCCTTTTTCTTTGAACTTCTTTCCTTTTTCATTTTCATATACAGAAATGTTTTTTTCAGATATTCAAAGGTATTCAAGGATTAATTGTGTATTTATTGTTGTAGGTGAAGTCAGACTATGACCATCTTAGAGAAACGCTTATCAGAGTAACCAAAGAACGAGATTTGGCTGTAAAGGGAAAACACCAGCTCCAAGCCAAGCTGGAGAACTTAGAGCAGGTCCTAAAGGTATGTATAACACTGTGAAGTCCAGCAGTGCAGTACTTCTATAGCTTGTTTAATATTCCTCATATTAATTAATTATAAATTAATGGTGTCTAGCCAGACTTGCTTTCTAAGATACAGTTGTTGGCATATCATCAACCTGGTGCTTCCTTTTCAATTTAGAAAAATTCAAAGATGTGTTTTTACTCACAAGTCCATTTCTCAGTAGGGGTTTCAGTGTATAGTTGAAGATGCTGTCCTGCTTGTGGGCAGAGTATCTTGGAGAGACTTGAAATCCTAAATCTCCTCCTTAAAGCTTGCCCAGACAGATGCAGTTAATTGTGTATATCATGTGTCCTCATATGCTCAGGAAATTTGTGGTTTAAAAAATGCTTTGTAGCTTTCCAACCAGTGGAAAGTTTTGAGAAATACTTAGCCTAGTTTCTCTGCCAGAAGAGAAGTATAGTTTACTTTCTATTATCTCAGGATATATCAACAAAGCTGAAAAGGAAAGATGAAAAATTGCTGAATTAGCTAACTCATGGGAATCTTCTGTGCCTCTGAAACAGAAAAGTTCTGATTTTCTGATGTGTTCAGCCAGCTTTTCTCTTTCATGTCACTGAAATTGTGCCCACCCATCTGCAAGCACAGATGACAAGTCCTTTGAGCAGAAAAGTACTTGGGTGACAATGAAATTTGCTCCCCATTCAACATCATGTATGAGTTCTGTGTCGGAACAACACTCTAGTACTTAAAAGCTATTTGAGCTTGTTTTAACATTGGTTAGCTGCACATTTTGGAAGTGTAAAAATCTCTGCTGTAAGATATAATCAGTTCCTTTGTTTTGGTTGCAGCTGTAGGTAGTACTGTGTAAGAAGTGAGTGGGCTGGAGCTAGTAGGGGCTATTCATTGTCATATCTCCCTGCTGCCCATAAGGAAGCTGGAAAAACAAGAACTGTTTTAGTGAGGTCATTAAGAGCCATTTCAGAAGTGTGCTAGACATCTGTAGTATAAAACAAGTTTTAATGAAAATTTAAATGTCCGTGATGTCATCAGTTAATTCTCTGTGGCATAGCAGGATTCCCACTTTTGATCTGAAAGATACACTGAAAAGGTTCCTTCTTCACAATTTCTTTGAAGGACAGAGGATTATTTGCCAGTTGTTTTGAAATATGAAGATCTTACTGTATTTTTCTGTGCTCCTCTAGATATGGATTTGCTTTCTGATGTTAGAATAACATTGTTATGATCCCTAGAAAGGTTGCAAAAAGGGAAATGCAAATTTACGTGTTTGGAAAGTTCTAATTTTCCTCACAAATGATATCAATTACAAGGAAAAATGGATTGCCACCACCTACACAAGCTGATGGCAATATGATCATGCAAGCCACTCTTGAAGGAAGAAGGAGAAAGAATTCAGCAGCGCAGAACTTCCACCTTGCTGATCTTCTAGTGGTCTTTGCAATCTTCCTCCACTCCCCTAATCTGTTCCCCTCAGGCTTGGAAGAGGAAATGACACCAGCTCCTAAAAAGTCAGCAATATGCTAGATACAGTTTTCTCTTGTATACAAGAGATATTTTGGCCTGTTTGAGACAACTGCCACCATATATTTCTAACTGCATATTCCTAATAGGTTCTGTGTAATAGCTCATGGTGTGCAGATAAGGCACTGTGTCTCAGAACAGTGTTAGAATATGTAATTTAGAAAATAAAAATCTTTAATACCCTTTTTGCCAGAAAAGATATCAGAATCTCTAGTGATCTTTCTTAACTCTGATTTATTAAACAGGGTGTTTGAATGGTACAGTGCTGTTGAGAGAATAATAACCTGTAATGAAAAAGATTTCTATCTAAAAGGGTATCTTGACATTGTTCAGCTTCCCAAGAAATGTGCCTCATACTGCTTTGAATCATTATAGTAACTGTTCTTAAAACTTTTTTTTAAAATACTGTGAAGTCATTTTTTTCTAAATCTGTTTTTGTTTTATTCTGTGTAATTTACCATAACTAATGAGCAGAGAATAGCAAAAGTAAGCTATTTGGGGGGGGTCATCATTTGGAAGACAGAAACAAACTCTAGATAATGAGGCATTTAGGGAATTGTCAAACTGATTTTTTTCCAAGCTTTACTTTGGTTTAAATGTCATATATAAAAATGTAACTGATGGATAAAAAGACTTCTGTTCACTTAGGCATCACAGAGGCCACACTGCTGGCAGTGACAGTCGGATCTCCTCAGATATTGCTGTCAGAATACCTGAATTTAGCAGTGACAATATTCATCTTGGTACTGACCAATTTAAGATTCTGCTCAGATTCCCTTTTGTCTAAAAGTGAAACCAGAATGTTTTTATGTTGACCATCTGCAGTCCTGGGACTGGCAGTAGTTTGTCTAAGATATGTTGAATCCCCTGATAGTTTTGTCTTCCATTCTTTGAAACAGCATATGCGAGAGGCTGCTGAACGGCGGCAACAGCTGGAGTTGGAGCATGAGCAAGCCTTGGCTGTCCTCAACGCCAAACAGCAGGAAATTGAACTCCTGCAGAAGGTAAGTGAAGGAAATGAAAGTAAGATGTAACAGCAAATTACAGTGATAAAGCACATGTCACAACAATCGCTTGGTTTAAAGAAACTAAATCCACAGCTACATAAGTAGTTCCTATTTTCACCCCAAAATCCCAGCCCATCTTCCTCGTCTTTACATCAAGCTTGGGAATATTTTTGTATTCCTTAAGTGTCGGGAAAGAATCCAGCCTTAATTCTGTGGTAATTGAAATGCAGAGAATCTATCATTCCCTTGTCAGTTAATCGTTCTCACTGACACTGACTTAGGATTTCTTTGACTTCCTCTTCTAGTCGCTGGTGAGTCACACTACTTTTTCCCACTATATTAGATTAATGCAACTCCTTGTCAAGGTCCATACACATTACAGTTGATCTTTTTCATGAACTAAATGGCTGTTTAAGTACCTCATTGTTAGGCTTGTTCTTTAATTTGCAAGTAGACATATTTTATTACGGTGCATCTTCTCAATATTCATTATAATACATAAAAACATGGTATTGAGTTTCACTTTTGCCAAAGTCATTTGAAGTTGTTTTTGTCTCAATATTAATGTTGATGTTTCCAGTTGCTGAAGTAGATCAAAACACAGAAATAATAACACCAATGGTAATTTGAGTAAGGGCTGGCATGGACAGACTTTGTCAGCAGAAAAAAAAAAACATAGCTACAGTTTTGCTTCCAGTAGAATGTTTCATTTGTCCAAAATCTTCCAGTTAAAATAGAAAAGACTAAAAGAAAATTATCTATTAGCTGTATTTCAAAACATCAGTTTTAGTTACATGTAACTGCCATTATTTGAACCTCCACATAAATTTTGAACTTAATTTTTTTTTTCCTGGTGGTGGTGGTATTTTGGGATTTTGTTCATTTCCTTTTTTTTTCTTTTGGTGGATTTATGTGTGTGTGTGCGCGTGCAAGCATGTGTTGTTTTTTGCCTTTCCATGCTCAAATTCTTTTCCATTGTGTCATTGTCATGATGAGATGAATCACAGATTTTTAGACTTGAAAAAAATGCACATTACTAGTAGAGCCTGATGCATTTGCAGTCACATTTTGATATTATAAATAAAAATTCATTCTCTTCTTTATACGTGTACGAATTCTTCAGGTTATCAGCCTAAAAGGAAGAATGTAATATTGTTCATCCAAGTTTTTTATTGAAGGGGAATCAGGTTGTCTTCTTCAAGAAACCTTAATATAGGATGGTTTGATGAAAAAGATAGATAGCTATTGACACAGCTTTCCTAATCGTTTATCAAAAACTCATATGCTGGGTGGATTTTATTAAACTTGTAATGATGGATAGCACCAGGCTTTCTATTACCTGCTATGTTCACTAATGCTCCTTGAGCCATTATTTTATCAGGTGCTAGCAATAAGACTCATCTGTAGTGCAGGAAGAAGTAGGACTATGTGTGCAGGGCCAAAACAGGTTTTATTACCATGCATGACAGTGAAAGCATAGCCTGAATATGTGTTTTTTGTTGTGACTTTATGGCCTGGCTGGCTTCTCTTCCAGCCAGCAAGCAAGCATGATGGCCCTTGTGCATGAGGATAAGTTGTTACAGTTGTGTCAGTGTCCTTCGTTGCTCCAGATTAATCTAGAAAGTTTGTGAGGCATTGCCCTCTGCTAAACTGAAGTTTTTGAAGACATTTCTCTGATAAGAAATATTCTGAATGTGGTCTTTGATAAAAAGCAGTGAGAAGCTAACAGGCAAAGTTTGTGCATTGCACTGCCATCACCCTGATACAAGGGTTAATAAATAACTTCTAGCTTCAATAAAGAAGACAGTGAAAATTTAAATGGAAGTAAAGCAAGGGCAATGAAGAGTTACTGAGTGCTGCTTTTTTGTGTTTTTAAGGCTTAGACTTTTCGTGATCAAAATTTGATGATTTCTGAGCTACTTCAAACAACCTCTGTGCTATCATTGACTCCCTCTTTTCTTCTTTGGGCCAGTTGATTGAAGTCTAGATGATGTACTTCTATTTACAGACAACCTTTCTTATGGTTGTCTTCAAGTGTTTTGTGAGATGGTGCTTCATGTAAAGAATAAGTTTAATTTTTGTGTCACCTTTTTTAGCAAATATACTGATTCTGCTCTGAATCTCCTCAAATACAGAATTTACTGAAACGGTTCATTTTTCATTTTTATTTTAGAAGGTTTCAGAGATAGTTGCAATCATGCAGAGTGTTGAGCATGCTTGTGTTGGGCCAAATAAATACTGATGCTATTAAGTTTCACTGAGATTCTGTCTCCAAAAAATAAGGCAGATATTTTGGTGGCTTAGAACCAGAGTGCTATAGTGGATTGCCTAAGCCAGCCCTCCAAGACTGTAAATAGCTTTGGATTTGAGTATATGGTATGCTACTCTTTGTGGCTAGAACATACTATATATGACATGACTAATTAATTTTTCTTTTCATTTTTTCAATGTATATAAATAAGGCTCAGGTTGAAGCTAAGAAGGAACATGAAGGAGCAGTTCAGTTGCTAGAGGTAAGAAGATACGTTTTGTGTTACTTGTGGTTACGGAGGTTTCATTCTGAAGGCAGTAACAGTATCATCACTTCTGAAAGATTCGATTCTTTAATCCTGCCTCTAATCCTATTACTGTGTGTCACCCACAGTGGCCTTTCTTAGCATTTCCCAACTGTGCTGAAATATGTTTTTGGAATTTGCCAGTGACTATAGCACTTATTAAGCAAACACTGTTAAATAAAGTTTTGAGAGATTATTCAGGTGATAGGCATTAGTAATTTTTAATCCTGCATATACTAAGACAACATTATCCATAAGGATGCATCAAAACCTTAGTACTATCACTAGGAACTGCTCATAGAAATTGCTTTATTTGCATGGGGTACTTTCTGAAAACTTATCCTGAGGAAAAATCCAGTAATCTAGTCTGCTGTGCCTGAGGATACAGAACTAGTTGTTTCTTGCATAGAAATGGCATGAAAATAAGAGCAAATTCTTATTCCTATTCAAAAACCATGAACTTTGCTGACAGTTTTAGTTGGAATAGGGCAAGGATTGCAAAACCTATGTCTTCAACCAGAGTGAAATTTTTACAGTTTTTAAACTAGGACTTTTAAAATAATGGCACTTTATAGTGGGTACATACACTATATGTATGGTAAAATGATGTATGCAAACAGTAGCAGCCTTGTATTCCCTTCCCAGGCAGCTGTTTAGAAATGCATGATGTTCCACAGTGCTGTATAAGATAGTATACATACAGCAGAAATCAGAACTCCTGCAAAAAGGTCCCTGCAGCAAACAATTTCTTCCAATGTTTTTCAAAGCTAGACTCAACAGATTCTTTAAGTTCCAATTATATCATTTGATGCACTTGGACAAGGTAAAGTGTCAGGAAATATAGATACAGAAGTAAATAACATGTTTCACATCCAGATTACCTTTTATTCTTTTTTTCTTCACTTTTTCCACACATAATTAGTTTTTTTTTATGATAACTAGCAAACTAGTTTTTCTGCATGAGGAAAGAAAGAAGCATTAAATACATACAATACAATACATACATACAATAAATACATACAATACATACAATTCTTAACATAAATTACTAACCTAAAGAACATACAATACCATGGATCAAGTATAGCAAATGCATTTGTCAATTTTCACTTAAAAATCTGCTTTTAGTGGTTTTTTGTTTTCATGGTAGATACTCTGTGTACCTATTGGTCACGTGCTAACTGAAGGTGATCTTTCTGATACATCAATAATCTCTTAAAAAATGTTTAGTTACTTAAAGTAATATGTTCAGAGGAAGGCTTTTACTCATATGCTTTCATTATTATCATATATATTAAATTTGTGCCTTTAAGAATATAAGATAATAATTTAATGTCTGGTGGAAAGTATATGATGCAGGAAAATATAAGTAGGAACAAAGGAAGCAAGTGGTTATTTATCTCCCTCAAGCTAAACAAAATTCCTATTTAGCTGATTTGTTTGCAAACTCTGATTTGCATAACCCCATCAAGGTTTCTTAAGCTTTTGCTTTTTGTTGCCTTAGACCCATTGATTTTATTTATTTATCTGCCTTTTGCAATTCAAGATCAGCAGTGATATTGATTTCTGAAACCTTCTATAGTGTGATTTGCGTTAATGCATGTTTGGTTTTTATACCTGTTAACTGTTTCAATGTATTTTACTTTGAAATGCTAAATCAAAAGTGTTCAGAACTGTCTTTATTTCTTTATTTCATATATCTTTGTTTACTGTGTCTTGTTTGGAATTTATTGCTTTGCCCTTCATCCAGAACACCCTGGACAGCATGCAGGTATTTTAGGGCAAATATTCTCCATTCCCTGTGCTGAATCCTGCACCTTTCCCCTTAAAATGAATACAATAGTCCTGTCTAACCTTGCATGGGATGCGTGCTAAAACCATTGTTATGCAAGCATGCTTGGCATTGATTAGCCTGATACCAAATAATCAAAATCAGATCTTTTTTTTTTAAGTATGATATGTTTCGATGAGGAATAAGGTACTGTTTCTGAAAGTAAACTTCTGACAAGCATGCCCACTAAGAATGGTTTGATAGTTTATTCAAGACTGTAGCTTTCAGACTGTGGATTTTGTTTGAATTCAGATTGTTTTGTGATTTGTACAAAGATAGTTTTATGTTTTCACCTTGGGTTGATTTATTAAGCCCCTTACTGAAAGTCACTGCATCTACGTAGCCAGTTAAGCTATGAAATGAATTACTAGCCTGAATTCAAACTGTCCACTAGAAAGCTGGTCATCATCTTACCTGTCTTGTGCAAACAATATCTGTCTTGTAATAGATGAAGTCTGCTTCGTTTTATATTAAGCTCACTGTGTATTTTATGAGAAACTTCCCGAGTCCTGAGTGAAGTACATTCAATATGGTCTGCAATCAGTGTGTCTTTTCATACAGAGACTGCTATGGTGGGTTTAGTTTTAGCTAGATCAGGTGCACTTTGTATATTGAGATAGACTTTACAGGCAGTGCCATGATAAAGAATACAAATCCAGTTGTTCTGAGAGTGTGAGCACATGCTTAGTTCTGCAGTGACATATAAGCACATGGGCTTTCTACAGGAGAGTGTGTCAGGCTAATTAGCAATGAACCAAGCACCTCACTGAAGTCAAGAAACAAAGGTGGGTGCAGGGCTGTCTCTTGTTAGTACTGCTGTGGATCTAGTGACAGTATTTGACTTTATAGAGTAACAGCTTTGTGCTCGCTTCTACGTCTTGACTTTGATTAGAAAAGCCAAAGAAGCCAAATAATGAGATGCAAATAATCTCTAAAATAATAAATAATACAATTTATTTTTTTTTTTCAAAAATATGCTTTTATGACAGCCTTAGCATCTTGATTGGGTCTGGATTGTGATGTTTTTATTTTTTATTTTATGCTTGAGTTTCCATAATTGTGTGTGGAAGGGTCAGTAATGTATCTTAAAGAACTGAGTAGCTTGTTTTAAAACTTACCATTGGAAAGGGGAGGATCTAAAAACCCAAAGCATTTTACTGCATTGTCCATTTGATGTTCTTTTAAAACTGCGTGTAAATGTCTTTTTCATGCAGCAAAGTGACAAGTAGCAAAGGCTCACATTTCGGTTACTGAAAACCACAGTGAAAATATAAAATCGAACAAAGCACTTAATATTTGTGTAAAACTCCCACAGTATCTATATTATTATTGTGTTTCATAATCAGTCAGATAGATACACCAAGACTTCTTTAACAGAATTAAATTAATTTGTGTTTTTATCAGTTCAAAGAAATGGTATCCTGACAATTCATTGTAGCTGTAAAAATCTGTTTATTACAAAAAAGGAACAAGCCAAAGCACAATCTTCAGTGAGAAATTTGGGCTTTTGTGTTCTTTCAGGGACTATAGGGAGCATTTTGTTTATCTTTAGTTGTTTTAAGACCCTTGTAATTGTGTTATGTACTATATGTAGTTTTATTCCTATGTAGTATGTGCGTTTTTTTCATATGAGCTGAGAAAATCTTCCTCTTTCAAGAATAAGAAACTTTTAGTACAGTTGAATGGATCTTGTCAATATCCAGCCTTCCTTTGTTAGCACAGCTGCTTAACTAGGCATATGCAGTAAAGGGGATTTTAATGAAGGAATGTGATATTTGTTCATCATGAAACACAAGATTAGGATATAATGCATCAGCTTTCCACAAAAGGAGCCTATTACTGCCTCTGTTGAACTGTGTCTGCTTGCAGTGTTTGGGTCATAGCACATGAGGCACGAGTGCTCCCTGTGTCTCAAACATCAGTCTTTTCTCTGGCATATTTCCAGAGCACAGGCCAAATGTTTTTCCTTACAAGAAAAATGAGACCTCACAAATGACATTCTAAAGAATTTTGCTCATACTTCAGTTTTCTCAACAGGTATTAATTAATATACTCTTTCTTATCTGTCTGGGCAACCACATTGAGAGCTTTAGTTCTTTGGGAGTGCTTCGTAATGTATGCAAGCAGGCTGCTTGTAGGCACAGATTGGAATTTAAATGCGCTGTATTAAAAACTTTAATATATTCTTAATTCAGTTGATGCAGTAAATATACAGCTTTGGGTGAAATAAAGGGTATCTTTGTGTTTTAGTCTCTTTGCCACTCTTACATTTTCTTAGAATTAAAGTTGTAGAGGAAATCCTGAATGCCCATGTCCTTTATTGTTCCTCTCAGCCAAGGAATCATTCCTTTCACTTATCCCATCCATTTGTTCCATGTCAAGATTTCTTAGACTGTACGTAGGCAAATTTCACAAGTCAGCACAGAAACTTATCCTTAATTATGCTTTGTTACTTCCTGATGCCTCAAAATTAAAACAGAACTGTTTGCCCACAGTGATATTTTTGTACTTCTCACAAGCTTGCAAACAATCTCCTCTTGATTGGTGTCTGGATTACTTCTGTGTGGTTTGGCACGTACCATAAGGAACATTATTTTTGAAAGGGAATTCAGCCAGTAGCTAATCCTACATTCTGCATGAAACACTGTTTTTTGCTGTTCTTGTTGATTTTTAACATATAAATGTTTATTTAGTAATACAGGATGATTCAACTTATTAGTGAGGATGGGCAAACCTCAGAGAAATACCAAAGATTTTAAAAATATTGGAAAAGGATACAAAAGTCACGAAGCTACAGGTTCTGTCTGAAAGTGTTCTTGGCACTGCCAAAAAAATACGATGAGGAATTTCCACTTTGGAAATTGGGAGTTAAGTATTTACCCCAGTATTGCAGAGCTACTAAAAGGTTTTCTTCATAATGTGAGAACTTAAGGGGATAAAAGAAAATGGAGACCAAAAAAAAACCAAACCAAACCAAAAAAAAATAACAAACAAATAGTGGGTGCATTTACCTCAAGTAGTTTGCCTATCCTGGATTCCTGGTACTTAACAAAAATTGGCCCCCATTACAGCTTGCTCTGATCTCAGTTAAATGTCTGTGTTTTGTCTTGCTTGTGCAGGCCAAGGTCCGAGAGCTAGAGGAAAAATGCCGAACACAAAGTGAACAATTCAACCTCTTGTCCAGGGAGCTAGAGAAGTTCCGGCAGCAAGCAGGGAAGATTGATCTCCTCAGCAGTAACTCATTGACATCCTCAGATATCTCTGGTTCTCCCAGTAAATCTCTATCCCAGTTAATGAATGGAATAGCCACTTCTTTAGGCAAAGGTAACGGCAAGCATTTTATTTGCAGGTCTCTTCTGCCCTGTAGGCTTTAAGATGCCATTCAGTTTTGTAAATAGAGTTTGATTATACAAATGGAAGATAGAATTTGGTCCTAATCCTGTTTTGTGACTTGTTTCAATTTCAGAATATTTCTTATACCTGTACTGAGATTGTTCTTGTTTTATTCAAGTACTGCTTGGAGCAAATTTATCTCTAATCATTCTTAGGAGTCATTGTGAAAAATCTGTTCAGTGTCAAAATGATATATTTCTTATGGAAGTATCTACTCCTTTTGGAAGCGGAACACCATATAAATGGTTTGTTGGAAAACCTTTCCAGTTTCAGGGCAAGGATTGGTCTGCTATCTTGTTTAATTATTCATGGAGAAAGAAAGAACAGAGACACCTGTGCTTTGTTAGCCGCTGCATAAAAAGTAATTTGTAGATAGGGGTGGGCAGTAAATGGCAAAACTGAATGCAACATTCTGACAAAAATGAAAATATTTTTGGTTTAGTTGTTTGGTTTAGTTATCTGTAGTTACTTAAACCATACAAATGTATTTAAATTTTTTACCATGCTTAAATTGGCTGAACACTTAGCTGCTAGGTATCTCAGAAACCAAGAAGTTACACAAAAATATTGTTGGTGTGAATTTTAGAAGAATTGGAGAATGTAAAATTAAAAAAATAAATCTGTATTGGTGTTCTTATGCATGTATTGTGATGAATACTCAATGGAGTGTGCTTTGCCCAGATCTGTTTTGAATTCTTGCTAAGCCATCATTGCCTGTTGCCAGAGGCAACTACTCCTAACTACATATCTTTATTAACTATTCATTATTCTTAAGAAACTTCAAGGCAAGAAGTCACCTGAGGACACCTGAAGGGAACTGGCATGTAAATTGTGTTGGACTCTGTGTGACAGTCTAATGTTGTTGTTGAGGCTGAGAAATCTACTCAAAAACAATTGAAACTTAGCTCAATATCATCCCTGATGGATGATTTTTTACTAATATTTATACAAAGAAACTTTCCTATTGCCAGGTAATTCCCATAGCTTACAAATTCCCCAAAAAACTGTTTTAGAACAGATACAAAGAAGAACTGGACAGACAAAATAGCTAATTTCTTATTAGTATTATTTTTTTCTTCCTAAGCTTCTAGGAAAATTCTGAGGCTTATGGCCTAGAAATCATAAATCATTTCCCTACCACTATAGATGAGTGCTTATTTTTGGTGAAGGGTGCTGTGCTCAGTGTGAAACCAACTCAAAAGGAACCAAGGTGACATCCCTCCTTCATTTCGCTTCAATAACTTCGTTCTTTGTGTAGCTTAGATTTTAAAATACAAAATTTTAGCTGTTAGTAGACTGACTGCTGTGGTACATATGAATCTGTAGGCTTTTCTGGAGCTGTAAATCTTAGCCATGTGGATATTAAAGTGCATTAAATAGGGAATTTAAAAGGCAGCATCTGATGGCTGTAAGAATTAATAGAAATTTCCTTAATAGCAAGAGGATTAGCTGTTGATGTCTCCAGGGATAGGATTTTCAAACCAGTAAATATTTTAAAGTTAAGGTGATCAGGTAGGGAAATGTGCTTTTGACAACTCATGAAAGTCTGGTCTGTACCTCTGGAGTTCATTTAATTAGGCCCTAGACCTCACATAAAAATCAACAGAAGTTTCTGAGGTTCTGAGTCAGCCTTTCCATGCTACTTAGTACTTATTGTCAAGTAGTAATAGAAATAGCTTTTTCATAAAATCTTCAAAACAAACCAAACAAAAATCCTGCAAAAAGTCCTCGACTGGAAATACAAAAAGTACAAGTAGATCTGTACTGAAGACATTTTAGAGGCCTTAATCTGTGCATTTTAACCTACTGATTTTTATTCTTCTTAGAGTTCAGGGCTTGCAGCACTGGAGTATAAACGTCAGAAATCCTTGGATTATATTCATTCTCAGTGTAAATGCAGTGGTAACAATAAAATGGTGTTTAAAGGAATGGGCAGGATGTCTAATTCTCAAAATCAACTGTTCTGAAATAATGATGGTAGTGCTGCAGCAAACAAGTTCTTTGAACAAGAAGAATAATTATTTGTATTATGTGTGAGGAAGAAAAGAACACATGGGGAAAAACAAGGACAGCTTTCAAGGCAAAGCAAATGATGGAAATGAGATCAGTTTTTGACCAGCTGCTTTGCCTTAATTGGTTATTTTTTTAATGTACCAGGAAATGGAATAACCTAGCCAGAATAGATTAGAACATTAAAGATTCACTCTAAACATATAATGTTGTCACAATCCAATAGAAAAAGCTTCAAGATTGATTATTCATCAGATAAAAGGTGCATTTAAATGGCCTTTCTAGATCATTTAGGTAGTCCATAGTGAATCAGCGGTCCCATAAATAAAACGGCATGTCTAATTGTACTGCAAGAATGGTCAGCTTCAGTTCTCACTGGGTAATTTATATTTAAGTCTGGAGCTCTTCCTTGCCTCTTCCCTTGAAAGGATGTTCAGATTTCCTTGACAGATATCTGCCAGTCACGACAAAATAATGGCTGTTTGGTGGTCTGTGGATTTTACAACATTTTATACACAAGATATGTGGCGCTTTTTTTTTTTTTTTTTTTTTTTTACATTATTTGATATTTCAAGGAAGAAGATACATTTCCAGAAACTGCTGTGTTTTCTAAAGAACTGATTCCTTGCATTTTTCTTTTCTGTTAGTTTTATTCTTAATGCAAAAACAAAGAGGAAGTTTTTGTTTTGTTTTGTTTTTATAATGATTTCTAAAATACAGAAAAAAAATAACCCCTTGCTATTATTTACTTGCTATTATTTGTTCATGCCAGGTCATGAAAGTCCTTCTGGAAGTCGTTGTGTGATTTCGGAGTTTATACGTCCCCTTCAAATATCTGGAGACAAACCAGAACAATTGTCTGTCAAACCTACATTCCTGTCAAAGTCAAGATCTGGTACCCCAAGATGCAGATTTGATTCAGACGTGAGTCTTATTAAATTTGTTGCTGGAATTACATGGTATGGGGCCAGGGTCTCTCTTATTCAGAGACTGGTGCAGGATCATCCACCAACTCTTAAAAAGAAAAGACATAAAAATTCATATTTTCTGGGGCAAATTGTGCATGTGAGGAGAGGGAATTTCACGGAGACTTTCAGAGTCTTAGAATTCCATGGATGTATCTAAGGTTTATCCACAATTAAATACATATGTGTCCTTACCAAGATGAAATGTGGGAGAATTAACTGCTTTTTGAATAGGCTGCAAAAGAAAAAGCAGCCCATATTAGTCAAATCAGAAAAGGTAGATTAAAAATGAGATTTAGGTTAGCAGAACTAACAGCAAGAAACAGAAAAGGTGCATGTAAGATTTAATTCCATTTTTCTATTATTCTTGAGTTATCTCACTGAGAATGTCAAGTAATTATGTGATGCATGCTTATATTATGCAAGCAAACAGAAATTAAATTCCATTTTTTTATAGGTATCAGGTGTGGGAGGAAGTGTGTGAATAAAATCATTAGGAAATAGTCTTTTAAGAAAATAAAATCTAATAGTGGGACACTTACACGATACAGTAAAAAAAAAAAAAAGATATTCTGCAAAACTCTCTCTGCAACTTCTCTGTTCTTAGTAACAATCTTCTGGAATAAGCATGGGATAAGTTATGAGCTTTCAGACATCAGGACAATAACCCTTCAAAAGTTGCCTGCATCTCCAGAGCAACATGGGGGAGAATACTTGATAGCTGCTGTTATCCACTGAAAGTGGTTCGTTGGCAGGATGGTGTGTACTGTGCTTTCCTAGCAAGCTAACCCATGTCTTAAGAGTTAATTCAGAAGAAAATTGACTTGCTTCAGTATTTTTCTGGGGCACTTTTGGTCCATACTGGCAATCAAGCAGGGACCCGTTTAGGCTGGAAAGTTGTATTTCAGTATTCACTCTGTCCAGACTGTAAAATGATAATCCAGTTTTGGACGATTTACCTGTTTGATTCTAATGTTAATCCTAGTATGTCTACCTTAATGAAATCCTCCAGATCTTATGGGAAAGGTTCATTTTTCCTGAAAGAGTTCAAAGTAAACCATGAAGTAAGTAAAGTACATCCCTCACTATCTTTGTTACCTACTAAATGACAAAGAACCAGTCTATATTTTGGTCAGCTTTGCAAGCTTTTGAGGAAAATTAATGTCTAGACTCAGATCTTAGAATATACCAAGAAATAGCTCAATTTCTTTACCGTGGAATTTGACTTACAATTCCTTTACATTTTAAATCTTTCTAAGTAACTTTCTAAGTAAATTTGACTGATTTTGATTCATATCAAATTTTTTTTTTTTCTTAATTACATGTACTTTGATTTTTTTTCATCTGTCAGGAGAATGATGCATGGAACTTTTAGAAATCTTTCTGTCTTTTTTTTTTTTCTTTTACAGATGGATAATGATCAGAATTCCAATACCTCGAAGCAGAGATATTCTGGGAAAGTCCATCTTTGTATTGCACGTTATAGGTAACAAACATCGTTAGCTGGAGCCAGTTCTTGTTCCTGGTCAGAACCCAATTGCAAGAACATTTTTAGCAGTGAAGTTTTGGCAGGTGGATCTACAATCTATGGCCCTGCTTTCTTTGAGCACTCTTTGAGTAGTTAAGTAACAGGCTGCAGCTGTACACACTCTGGGATGAGTATATGCTTAAAAACTTTATAACAAGTTTTGTCTATAAGTATCTTTGTTTAGCTGGAGCTCACTGTAGAAGACTGTCTTATAGAAAAGGGAGAAGATGAGAACTGGAAGAGACCTTCCAAGTGATATCTCCTTAATTCACTTTCAGAATAGAAACTTAGGCCAGGGTTATATATTAAAAAAAAAAAAAAAAACAAAACTGAATTACCATCTAAGGTAGCCTTAGAACTGTACACCTTTTTCACATTAGTATCCAGCTATGTGGGGGTTGTAAGTATACATGCATGTTTTTCATCTGTACTTCTTTGCAGCTACAACCCTTTTGATGGACCAAATGAAAATCCAGAAGCAGAGCTCCCTCTTACAGCAGGAAAGTACCTTTATGTGTATGGAGATATGGATGAAGATGGCTTTTATGAAGGTAGGTTTTTGAATCTGTGTATTCATGCTAATTGATGCAGATTTAAATCAGTTCAACTGTCAAACACATTCCCTGTGCTCTCCTTCATCTACTATCAAATCAGTTGCTAAAATTAGCCCTATCATCATTATGTTAATTAACAGAGTTTCTGTACCAACAAAGCCACCCTTTCCCTTTGCGGCATAGCTAACTATAAGACATTTTATATTGCCAACTTTTCCTGCTTGGTAGATTTAAGGTGACAAGAAAGCTTAGTGGCAGTTCTGGGTTTTTGCTACACTAAATTTTTACTTTGTCAAACTCTAAATGCTGTTCATGTACAGTTTTCACTTCTATCTTATCCACTTACTGCAGAACATTAACATGCAAGGGGTGTGCTCCTCAAGGACTTCAGTGACATTTTTCTTTCTCACCAGGGGAGCTTCTAGATGGACAGAGAGGACTAGTCCCTTCGAATTTTGTGGATTTTGTTCAAGACAATGAGACCCGTTTATCGAGCACATTAAGCAGTGAACAAGATCAGAATTTCATCAACCATTCGGGTTCTACTTTGGAAGGAGATATCCTGGAGATCAGTCCACCAAGTCACATAGACTCTTGCGTAATCAGCAACGGTGCAGGGACTCTGGATGTGAACATTGATGAAATTGGAGAAGACATTGTGCCTTATCCTAGAAAAATCACCCTTATTAAACAACTAGCCAAAAGTGTCATTGTGGGCTGGGAGCCGCCAGTAGTGCCACCCGGATGGGGAACCATTAACAGCTATAATGTTCTGGTTGACAAAGAAGTACGGATGAACATAGCCTTGGGAAGCAGAACGAAAGCTCTTATAGAAAAGCTTAACATTTCTACTTGTACATACCGAATCTCAATTCAGAGCATTACAAATAAGGGTAACTCAGATGAACTGCAGTGCACTTTGTTAGTTGGGAAGGATGTCGTTGTAGCCCCCTCTAATCTTAAAGTGGACAACATAACCCAGATTTCTGCTGAGCTGTCCTGGCTCCCTACAAACAGTAATTACAGTCATGTCATTTTTCTTAATGAAGAAGAGTTTGACATTGTCAAAGCTGCTAGCTACAAGTACCATTTTTTTAATTTGAAACCCAATATGGCCTACAAGGTGAAAGTCATGGCAAAGCCCCATCAGATGCCCTGGCAGCTTCCCCTTGAACAACGAGAAAAAAAAGAAGCCTTTGTGGAATTTTCTACGTTGCCAGCAGGTTTGGTATCTTTCTCCCTGTCCCAAACTCTCCAGTTGTGTTTCTGTAAGAATTCCAGATAAATTAGCCTCCCTTAGCTTTATGCTGTAATCAGTGTCACTTTCATGAACAGGATGTGGGCTATTAGATTGCTTAATGGTACCTATGACTCATCTGCATTACCTATTCCTATTCCTCTCCTGCTTTACTCTCCTTCTTGTTCCTTGGTACATTTTGGGGAGATAAGCTAGAGAAAGGCATGCAGAACATCATCACATGCTAGAATGTGTTTTATCAAAATAATCTCGACTTGTTTTTAATTAGTTTAGTTATAGTAGTTCTGGTGGCAATTTATTTTCGTTCATATGGACAGCTCTGGAAAGAAACGATTATTATTATAGCATGTTATTTGTGTATCCAAATGCACTTTTTATGCAGATGACCCAGTCCTTTCCTGGAATAGAAAGCAGTATAGACATCTTAGAGGATCACAGTGATTTAGGGTGATACAGATGAGTTTTGGTTGTGTGGTTGTGATCACAGGTACAATTCGAATTTGTGGAGGTAATAAATTGGTCATGTTTTGGAAAGTCAGGGCCTTTTTCCCCACCTTGCTTTTACATTAGAGATGTAGATAAATTATGATTCTTGTCCCAGTAAACTGTGATGTAAAGTTGTAGACTAGAGCTGAAATAGTGTACTACATTGAAAGGGTAATGTCATGATTTCGTCATGTATGGTAGTACCTAAAAAATATGAACATCTCTTATAGATTTGTCTAATCAAAGACAATTAGGAGATTTACTTTATATTCATACTTTTAGAGCACTGAATGCCTCTGAAGCAGAGACAGTCAAGCACAAGTGACTCCTGGCAAGTGGAATTCCAATGACATCTACTGTGCAGTGTGTTGACTCCCTGCTGGGATTCAATTCCAGCAAGGGGACAGGAATTATTTCTGGTCTCTTCCTTGGGTTGTGTGACTTACATGTAAGGACACACGCAGGACAGTTGGTTGAACTGAGAGAAGGAATTACACTTGTATGTCTGCTGCTTTTGTTCTTGTTGATTTATAGGTTTAGTAAAAATGTCCTCAATTTGGGCACTTACTGTTTTGTTTTCAGTCATTTCAGTGGGATAAGTGGTGATACTATTGCAGCATCTGCTAGGAGGAGAGCACTTTAAACTTTGTACCTGGGAGATATTGCCCGTATGGTGAATTAAATTTGTTTGACTACTTTGTTATTTGGGAAATGCCTTTTGAGTGCGATTTTTTTCAGGCCAAACTCTTAAGAGTCTTTAACTCCCTCTAGTTGCTGAAGCACGCTAAAGCAATAATGACATGTTCTCTGTTGAGATGCATTGCATTTTATTAAACCAACCTCTGTTACAGGCTACAAAGATAGAAATAAACTCTCTAGGGATTGTTTGTTTGTTTGAGAGAATGGAAGAAAGGTGTTGTCTCCTGTAAAAGCAGATGAATGTCACTGACAGAGACAAGATACTGGAATAGATCAGTTGCATTCTTCCTGTAAGCTGAAGAATTATGCTGAATTGATAATACAGGCTGTCAGAAAAAAAAGGGAAGATGAAACTGACTCCTAAATCAAGATCTTATTTTGGGAAGAAAGTGGGTTAGGTTAGTTTTACTGCTTTGGTCTTGCTAGTTAAAAATACACTAGGTGCAATGGATGTTACAGGGAAAAATTTCATGTTCTGCCTGTGGTGTCCTGAACATGACCAGAATTTTATTTCCATCTTTGCTAAAGGATTTTCATCTATACTGAAGGATGAAACGCAGTGATAACAAACCACTGAAATGCACTGTGTATCTGGAGGATGGGGCTTGTTTGGAATTTACACTTGTATGATGATGTGTTTGGCAGCAATGAATGCACACAGAGTATTTGTAATTTTCTGTCTCAGTAGATGAACAGAAATTGGAGGTGCTTTTTCACTGGAAAAAGCAAACTCTCAGCTGCTAAGGTTTGTGTTCTCCCAGCTATTACCCAGGGGTGGCTGCAGCTGAAACGTCCTTCGGAAGTGTTTTATCATGAAGCACTTCCCAGTGTTTGACTGTTAAATTAACAGAACAGGATGCCTGAAATATTCATGAACTAATAAACTACGATGTTTTACTTTGGTTCCTGTCCAAAGTAGAGCTATTTATAGTAGGTTGATAATGTCTTTTAATTAAGGATGTACTTGGTGTACTATTTCTCTAATGTATGCTAAATGCCTTAAAAGGTTAGTAGATATATATTTTTCTTCAGTGCAGATAGAAGATGTTGAATCCAGTTGTCTTTACACCAACATGCTGCTGATTGAAAAGGTTCCAGTTCTGCCTTGCATGCATCCAGTGCACCTTAGTGTCAGTGTACTTCTGACCTGTTGATCTTGATTTGGAGGCACTGATGATCGTGAAGCAGAATTCCAAAGTCATTTCTGTGAATGCAACATGCATTCAGTGCAAAGATATATACCAGTCACTTGCTGTCACTTGCAGCCATTTTTTATTAACAGTGTCATTCTGGGTGCCTTTTCCCTCACATTTATCCATTAACATTTTTTTTTAGAGTAAGTAGCAGTTATGCAGCCTGGTGGGATAAAAGTTGGTCCTGAGCAAAGTGCAATGCAATTGCAAACTATGTTGTAAATAGAGCTTAGCTAACGGCTGTAAGGCCTAGGATCAATTCATGTTGAGTGTTGCTTCTGTTTTTACACTGTAACTCAATAATGATACTTTGTCTTCTTGAACAAAATAAGTGCTTTGAGATCTGTAGTTTCCAACTCTCAAGCTGATCTACGGACTCCACTCTAAGGCTCAATGATGACCAGTCTTGCATGTCTTAGGTCCTCCAGCTCCACCTCAAGATGTTACTGTCCGGGCCGGGTCCACCCAAGCAACCATACAGGTGTCCTGGAAGCCACCAGCCCTGACAGCAACAGGGACCTCCCACGGTGCCAATGTCACAGGCTATGGTGTTTATGCGAAAGGTCAACGGGTGAGTTCCAGCATTACAGGTACCATCTACATGAGGTGAATTTCTGTTGGCAGACAAAGGTGGCAATAAATGTGTGATGGCACTTCAGTGTGTGCTAGGCTTTCTTGCTTTTTATCAGTACTTGTTCTTTTGTTTGTGCTATTTGATCATTAGCTCCCTTTCTATATGCATTCCAGCTTTTGGACATATGAGTTGGAAAGAATTAAGGCAACTGGTACTAATTGTTGTGTTGCCCTTTCACTCCATATTAAAACATTGAAGGCTCTTCATCAGTGTGGTTCAAGGGAGGGTAATGTATCTTCAATGCTAGTATGTTGCTTATTTGTGTACACAGGTGGCAGAGGTGATCTTTCCAACAGCAGAGAACACGTTGGTGGAGCTAATGAGACTAAGAAATCTTGAAGCAAAGGAAGTCACTGTTCGAACACTCTCTGCACAAGGGGAATCGGTGGACTCTTCTGTTGCTGCCATTCCATCTGACCTACTGGTGCCTCCATCCCCTCACCCCAGAACTGCTCCCAAATCTAAGCCATTAGCAAGTGCCGGAGCCCCAGAAACCAAAGAAGAACATTTAGGTCCACATTTAAAAATAGATGAGTCATGGGAGCAGACTCGTTCAGCATCCCCTGTTCATGGGCACACACTTGAACCACCCGTCCCTAACTTTCACAGCTCACTTCAGGGGAGAAGATCTCCATCGCCTAACCGAATACTCCCTCAACCTCAAGGCACACCTGTCCCAAATACTGTTGCAAAAGCCATGGCAAGAGAAGCTGCACAGCGAGTTGCAGAGAGCAATAGGGTAAAGACCAACTTTTTTCTTGCAGCTTTTAGGACTTGCTTTATTCATTGTAGAATTTTCCATCAACTATACTTTTTTTTGTAGTATATACCTTACTGAGCATCTAATACATTCCCAGAGCTGAAGATCAGTGTTTTAAGAAGCAGCTGTATACTGAAATTGTGTTGTATTTTCAGCAAATATGCCTTTAACCATTGATCAATGTTTGACCAACAGTAGAAGCTTCATAACTGCACTAGAAATGTTTCCAGAAAATACTTCTGGGAGGGGTTAGGGGAGAATGGGAAGGAAGCCTCTCCTGAAAGGTTAATCAGGAAAACTAACGTTGCTTTAAACCATGAGTATATTAAAATGTTGTGCTCTTGAGTTTTTATGTCTTATTAGCCATTTCTCCACTGGTTGCAAGATCAAGTCATCTTTACAATTTTCCATTTTTTGTTGGTTTGATAGATGGAGAGGAGGAGTGTTTTTAGTGAAAGGAGCAATGCAGCACAGTACGCTAACTCAGATGATGAGGAGGATGGATATGATTCTCCCAATGTCAAAAGGAGGGGGGCTTCAGTTGATGATTTCTTGAAAGGATCAGAACTTGGAAAGCAAGTAAGTAGCCTTTTTTTGTGTCAGTTATCTAATATGAAACGAGTTATTTTGTGAAGCTCAGCATGGTCTTCGGGGCAACTAATTGTTCTAACCATACTGGTATAATTGTGTGGCAACAGATTAATGTCCTGTTACTGCTGCATTAGACTTTCTGATGAGAACTGAATGCTTGGTACCATGCATCTGTAGACTGTCATACTATGCAGCTGTCTTAAGTACTGGGAACATTAAAAAAAAAAGTCACATTTGGGCTCTGGGATTTTTCTGTGTTACTATTATGTATACTGTGGGAGGAAAAAACGGAAAGAGGGAAGGATTTTTTACTCCTTAAAAGCCATAACCTGTAATGCTAATTAGCAGAAAATCATATATACTCAGGGAAGGATGCTTTAAGGAATAGAAAGATGTAGCAAAAGAATTTTCCACATCTGTGGTGCTTTTAGTTTGATTCAACTCGAAACAAACATGAAGTGATTTCATAGATTACTTTCAAAGGAGTTGTAAATCTTAGCAAAGAGATGCTTTCTTACATCTTGGGATGGTTGAAGAATCTTGTTAGCCAAACATCTGACTTCACATGTTGAAGGCTCCTAGCAGTGACTTTCCTTCTTTTTGCACCAGTTCTAAAACCTTCTGGAGTTTTGGTTCAGCTCATCGCAGAAGCTCAATCATTTATATATGTATAAACATTGCTCCAAATCTCAGGTGTTCCAAATCTGGAGCTTGAGGATTTCATTTAGTGTTATCTTTACATAGAGTGGTTTCCATTTTTCTTTTTTTTTTTAATATATCTAATCATGCTATACTTACAAAATGTGCTCATGAATGAGATGCATCTTTACATCTGTATACAATTAAAATGGTTCTAGATGCAAAGAGACCAAGATTTTTTATCAGGACTAGTGATCTCACTAAGAAAGCTCAGTGTAAACTGTGTATAGTGTTTGTAAAGGGACTAAGATAAACTTAGGGTTTTTTTCTGTTAACAAATATGTATTTCTTCATATTTGACCAAGTTAAACAAACTTGGGTATATCTACTGTAAGCATACTAAGCTGCTGCAAGTGGGCTTAATACTTAGATCATCCAAAGATTATTTGGAATGTGTCTGCTTTACTGAGCTCTAAAAACCAGACAGCTTGGATATGAACATTTAAAGTCAGGGAACCCTTAGATTTATATTCTTTGAAGCCTGAAGAGATTAAGCTTTGCTATGTACTGGTTATGTCCTCAAGGCCAGATTTGAAATCTGTCTGGCTTCAAGCCTTCTCAGATATAATTAGAATTTTGTGTGTGTGTGTGTGAGGCTGAAAGGATTCCTCATCGCTTTAAAACACTAAAAATATACTCTGAGGAACAGTAGTTAGATTATATCTTGTAAAACAGCTGCAGTGTGTTAAGTGCAAATTGATTATTAAACGTTTAAAGCTTAGTGAGATACACCTATTTGAAGTCTAATTGCTCATTTACGTTGTTTATGAAAGATTACTTTTACCATGTGGTTTGTTAGTAAAGAAACAATTGGAAAAAAATGGAGAGACATAATCTGTGGTAGTTCTCTCCATAAGAAATTATTAGTTTGATATTTTTATTGTAATGCCTATGTGCTCCTGGTATCTTCAAGAAGTGCTATTCTGTATTCTGATCTGCAGTCAAAGGTCTCAGACTTCGTATCAGTTTACTTGCCTTAATTTATAGATGAGTGGAAAAAAATGTGCAGATAGATGCAAGTAATGTTAGGGTTTTTCTTCAAGTGTTTGATGAGCATTAGATATGGCCACTCATGGAGATCCTTCACGTTTGGTGTATTATGTTTTGGAGGAGGAAATATGAATTTTAAACTCCTCAGTTTAAAAATGTCCCATGAGGAGGGGTAGCATGGATCACAGATCTGAAATAGTTCAGTTATTGAATGTGAAGTTTGTGTGCCCTTTTCCATACAGATTGATCTTAGGCAGAAGTGCACAATTGTTCCTTATATATCATGTCCTATTTACGTTTCATAATTTAATTGATCTAGTGCTTGTATTAAAAGATTTCTTTAAATCATTGGATGGCTGTTTAGCAGTACTCTACTGCTGTTAGTACCACACTACATAAGCTGTGGAGGCAGCTTTCTAGGTGTGATGGTCCAAGCAAGCATGGATTTATTGCAGTAGTATTGGCATTTGATAATCCATGAGATTTTTTTTTTTATTTTATAATCTTGCATTGTTTTACTGCAGACATTCAGCTCCATTTAAAAATTTATCCTTGGAAATACAATGAGTTTAGTTTCTGATCTGGTTTGTTGGATGTAGCATTCTGGCTAAGCAGGAATTAAACCAAGGCCACACCTGCTTAACAGTAGCAATTTAGTAAGACATATTTTTTCCTCTTTATCTTCCTTCTAATTGGAACTTAAAATATTTGAACTAGTTTTAAAAGACCATTACAACTATAGCCAGTCCATTCCTACAATGTTTAACAGAATGAAAGCTTCAAATTCCATCAGCTAGCTATATTATACAGTGATGGTAACATGCTGCAATAATTAAGTGCTGATCACTTTTAAATTATTATGTGATGTAACAAACAGCTGTGAAGAACAGATGATATGTGAATTATCCTAGGGCTTTTACAATTTGGTCAGCAAGTTTACTGATGCATGAAGGACCTCTTTATAGGAATTTGATCAGGACTAAAGCTAGATTTGATGCTTTGAATGCATCTTTTGGATCACCTATGGATTTGAGACTGGATTTCTTGAATTGAATGGGAGCATAAATGGAAAAAAAGTTTTATTCACTAAAACAAAAGAGCAACCTGCATGATGTCATTTATGTGTAGTATTACAATGATGTTCAAACCAAGGAAATACTTCTGGTCCTCATACGTGGTGCACAAGAAATTTTAATTTCAGTCATTAAAGATTTTTCTTTCTCACTCTGCTGATTAGCCTCACTATTGCCACGGCGAAGACTACCATACAGAGAGCAGCAGAGGTTCTGATTTGTCTGATATTATGGAGGAAGACGAGGAAGAGCTGTACTCTGAAATGCAGCTGGAGGATGGAGGAAGACGACGAGTCAGTTTGACTTCACACAATGCACTTAAGGTAAGTGTGACTGCAGGGAAACCTTAAGAGTACCTCCATGTTTTTATTCTTCCTTCAGAGCATTTTTTCTGTCAGTTATGGATTTTGAAGATGATTAAAAATAACAGTGCTGTGTAGACCTAGAATTTGTTTCTTGCCTTCTCTTTTTTTCTCCTCTCCATCGTTGGAAATCTAGTCTTTTAGCTAGTTGACTGCTTTTCTATATGTAATTGTGGAAGTTGTAGTTTTTGCTCTGTATCTGGGATCTTTTCCCTTGTTTATATGACAAATAGTGCAAGTACTACTCAAACAATGAGTTGATTATATAAACATGCATACCTATGGAGGAAAAAAAATTCCACCTAGAACAATTTAGGCTTTTCTTGTCAGATATGTTTCTTCCTATTTTCAGTGCCGGTGCCATCTCTTTCTCTGACTTTAAAGCACACTTGTGAGAAGGAGATTTGGGGTAATTAAGGAATCACCAGACAACAGGAAATAACTGTCAGAAATTCTGTTTTAACACTATATAAGAATATTAATCATGAAAGACAGCAATTAGAGTATATGCAGAACATTGAACTTACCGAATACAGAACGTATTTTTCCCATAGTATGTTTGTGTAAACTGTATTTGCTTTTTGTGTGTATATCAATTACACTAAATTCTTCTCTTAGCAAGCTGGATAACCTGAATGATAAGGAAAACCACAGGTGGATTTTTCTTCTAGTATTTTGTTATTTAACTAAAAACAGTGCTATTTTCACACACATAAAAGAATTGTGACCATTGTAACTGCTTTCGTGTACTGTAAGTTCAGGCCTTTTATTCTGACTCAATCTGGAATGAGAGGGGTGCTTTTTCAAAACAAAACTGATGAGTGTTTCAATTTTTCTGCTGTCATAAAGGTTGAATCTGAAATCCTTCTGCATGCTGCTTCTGACCCTTTCCTCTAGAGAAAAAGTAAATTGTCCTTACACTGTTCTTGTTATTCACACTTCAGAAATTATACCTATTCCTTAGTTTTATGATAGTATTGTCAATTCTGACATCTAACCAGACCCTTAATTGGTGTAGTAAATCATTTTAGACATTTTGAATTCTGCTGGCATACCTCTGTTTATGTTGTAGTGTATGTGGAAGGTATGGTGCTTAATCTGCAGAAGTAGAATTCAGCCTGTGAGTACTTCCTGGGGAAGGACTCATGGATGTCAAAGTCTCATGTGGAAAATATTACCCACTGTATTGTTAGGTTTTTGGATACATACTTCAGGTCAGATTCTGATCCCAAAGTGCTCAGTAATTTCCCCTTCATTCGATCTAATTTTGTTTGTCAACAGCAACAAAAAAAGCATATTTACTGGGTTTTCCATAGTAAACAGGTTTGTGTTCCTTTTGCATCTGAAAGTATGCCAACCATGCACTTTCAGCTGTAATTTTTTTCTCCTAAGGAAATAGATACCCTCAAGTAACAAGAAAATGTTTTGCATGCAGACATATACTTGCTTTATTGGGAAGTTATTTCCTCCAATGGTTCCTTAAAACAAAGGCAGGCATCAATGATAAAGGGATGACTGAGCTAACTTACCAGATCTGAGTATTCTAGAATGAGGAGTACTTGAACTCAGATAAAACTTTTCCTGCTCATATTTATTGACTTTTTCATATTTCTATGGCAGTTTGTCATAAAAGTTTCATGGGAGTGATGCATATTTATAATTTAAGATAGGTCAGACATATATAGTCTCTTCTTGGAGTCCAGCAAAGATACTGCATAGGTTTCTTCTGTCCCACCAACATGTGTTTTGTGTAATTACAACACAAAAATGTCAAAAGCATTATTGTGTTCAGAATGCTTATTTTATTCAAGATGGGATTGTTTGTATCCACTTCTGGTATAAACAGAGACTTTAACTTAGTTCTACTAATAGGCTGATTTTCAAATACTGGCTTTATCAAGCAGGTACAAGATTATGATGGGAGATTTGAGGACAGTGTCAGACCAGGGGGCATCAGAGAGCAGCCAGCTCCTCTGGTTTCTTTCCCTGGAAGCCAAGCTTTAAAAATGATGATGCCTTTTTTTGTGGTTTTTTTTTTTTTTTTTGATTTTCTAAAGGAATCTAAAGCTTTAATGATGTTTGCAAATTTCTCTACTGTGGCAGGAGTTTTAGGGATATTTCATACTTATATAGGATAATATAATAGATGCAAAGCAAGAAAGCTTGTTAGAACAGAATTTTCATTCTCAGATACGGGTTCTGGTTACAAAGAAAAATTAAATTCCAATTTGTCATGGGGTAAGGATCATACTCAGCACTAGTGCCATGTTTTAATGCCATTCTCATTCACCATGCTGGAATCTGTATGCAGCTTCTATTGCTTTGTTTTAAGTGCATGGGTTTGTTCTTGTTAGAGCATCACTCAGCCGTTTGTACTGACTCCTCGTTGTATCTGACACACAGAAACTTTCTTAATCATGTCTTTATTTTTCACAGATTCTCATTCAAAGCATGACATCCTTTTCACTTAATAAGCTGCATGTCTTATGTTTGCCATTGCTCTAAAACTAATTCTGTCTTTATTTTTCTTTTCTTCTCCCTTTTCCCTCCCATTTTATTTTTGTCACACACTATTTGTTCCCTCTCTGGTTTTTAACATTACATAATCTTAAGGAGTGCAATAAGAATAAGACCACTGACGCCACTTTTTTGGAACAGCCTGACTTTTCACAGCAGATACATCACAGTAAAAAGCTTTTCAGTATTCCAGAAGTAGCTGAAGAGGATGGTGAATACTCTGAACTGCTGTACAAGCAGGGTTTAGGTATGCCCTATAAAAAGAAATCCACAATAGCTAGAGACTCTAGACCACCTAGGCCCTACAATCAAGATCAGCAGCACAACTTCTGGTACCCAGCCAAGCACAGAATTTCAGGCATGGAGGATTTTGCTGCAGATGACAAAGGATGCAAGTATAGCCGGTCCTTATCAAGAAGCCCAGACAGTGGACTGGACTGTGGAAGTGAAGAAGAAGAATCTCGTTTTACGTTCAGATATACTTGCGATTCAGTTTCTGCCAATGTTGCATCTAGCTGTTGTGCAGACACTGCTGATTGTTCCTGCAGGAAAAGCATGAGGCCATTGCTTGCTCGCAGGAAAACTTTAACAAGGCAAACCAGCATTGAAGAAGATTTTGGTGACTTGGGATCTTCCTTTGTAGAGCCCAGGAGTGAACAGGTCAAGTCCAGTTACGAAAAAAAGTATGAGACTCAGAAATGTAATAGAACAGATAATTTGTCAAATGAAGATGTTCAGGGAGGCTGGAAGAACGACTTAAAAATGGCTGACTCTAGGGCAGCTGGTCCACTTGCAAAGTCATCCCACAGAGATGCAGAAGACTCTCTGGTGTGTGAAGTAAATCTTCCTTCTAACATCTGCTTGCCAAATCAGTTTTCTTTCTCTTGTGTTTTTTTGTTTTTGTTTTTTTTTCTGAATTAATTTTTAGAGTCCATCTTTTGGACATATCTGCTGCATTTTTTCCCATTTTTTTTCCTCCCCATTCATTTTTGTTCTGCGTTTTGCTTTACAGTCATCTTTTATGTCATGCTGAAATCAGTTTAATTTGCTTTACAATGATTTTCCCACAGAACAAATTACAACAATGGCTGCTTTTATTAAAGGACAACTGAATCTAAATTTTAATTAAGGGTTAGCTGAACTACAATTTTTCCCATCAAATGTTTTACTTTATTTTGCCCATCTAAATGTTGCTTTAAAAAAAAACACACACTGCATTTCAACTGGAAAAATATTTCATCAGTAATTATTATTTTAAATATCTCGAATCCATTTCATCATATTCTTTTTGTTCATCTCACTCACTGAATTTTTAGGATATGCTCTTTATCATGAATCATCTGTGGACAGTCAAGACTCTCCCCAGTGTAACAGTGACCCACATTTGTTGAGTCACAGGTTTCATCATATTTCCATTTCCTCCCTTCTCTCTGCGCTGTCGCTACTTCGACTTCCTTTTTAGATCATCTCTTCTTGCCTTTGAAGTTGCAGTCTGCATCTCTGCGTGAGAATGCAGGCAAACAGCTTCTTCGAAAGAGAGAGGACAGGGCTGTTCCACATCTTTCAAGGATGCCTCTGTGTGATCCTGCCTAATTGTGTTTCTGTCCATTAGTCTAGCAGTCTCTGTGCTTTTATAGATGTATCCATAGGCTTCCCAGCTCCCAAAAGTTCAAAGAAGTTCTTTGCCCTTCCTGTCTACAGCAGTCCAGAGTGGAAATCAGATCAAGCGTATTTCATATAGCAGTAGAAATCAGCTGCCTGCTCTTCTAGCCCAGCAGTTTATTCTGAAATGATCCTTAAAAATTTCTCCCATTAAAACAGATCCCCAAGCTGTATCAATCTCAGTGGCTGCATGATGAACTCTGGAGAGCATTAGAATAGTATCATTTCATTATTAAAATAGCAATGTTTTCTGCAAGGGTAACGAACAGAGGGAGACAGCTGTGATGTGAGATGAAATGTGTCTACATTCCCTTCTACATGTTCCAAAAACATCTAAAAGGCTTTAACAATCAAAAGCCATTATAGAAAAGTAGTGGGCTCAAAGACAGAGGATATGCACTTGTTCACATGCTGCAAACTGGTCAGAGCTGCATAGCTGACAACAAAAAATTGCTTGCCTTTTCAGTGCAGTCCAATATCATGAACTCTCATGACTGGTTGCACGACTCTTCAGGAGATTATGTCATTTTAGCAGCAACAACAAAGGCAAAAGAATGTTTTCAAAATTATTCTTTTCTTTTCTTTTTGTTCTGATGTGTGACTCCTGGTTGCAAAACTGCCATAAATCAGGGAACCATTTTTTCCTTTTGCAGGTTTGCCAGGCAACAATATTTACTTTTCAGCTAACCTTTGAGTTAAAAACTAAGTTTAGTTGCCTTTAGAGCTTTTGCTTCCAAATGTGATTGACCCGATTAATCTCCAACCATATAACCATAATGTTATCATGGATGTAATTTACAAACCTGTTTTTTCTTTTGTTGTTTTTTTTAGCTTTTAGGTAATCCATCATCTGCAGGACGGCCTGAAAGGGTGGAGCATGCAGGGCGAAGGTCCTCTCATGGCAGTGCAGTGCCACAAAGGTCTCGACCAATGTTGGTCCCTTCCATTGGTTAGTTGGACAGATTGGTGCATTTCTGTTCTTTGCAGCCTCAGAGTTGGGGAGGCGATCCTTACAAAGGACACTTGTCTTGAGCTATGGGGTGAGATGGAACTAAAAGCTTCTCCATCTAAATATGAGCTAAATATAAGTGTACTGGGGTCTCACGGGGGCTGAATTGCTAGGCATTGACATCAATGGGATTATTTTCATTGAATTAATGGGTGTTGCTTGGGTTAGATACTATTAAATCTTACCTAAAAAGAAAAAGACAATGCAGGCAGGAATACCATCAGTAAAATAAATGTACTCATTTGATGATCCATTCAGCCATCCATCTCCCCATTCATCAACCGTCATTTTGCATTTACTTTCCATTTTCTTGACTACTTTTTGGAATTCACCAGGAGAAAATTGAAGCTCTTAAATGTTACAAGTTGCATACGTTTACTATATTTCATCTCTATTCTGGCTTACTTATGAGTAAAAATTTATTCTGGTGTATACCAGGAAATCCAAAAAGTCGTGCAGAAAAGATAATGGAATCAAGATAATATGGACAAATACATATTTGTAAAACTTGCACTCTATGTTGACAGATAAGGAACATTCAGACTGAAAAATCAGGAAACACATGCAAAACAAATGCAGCAACTGTAATGTGAGCTATTAGCAGAACGTGACTCCGTGAAGATGTAAAATCAGTCTCGTTTTAATTTTTAACACTGTTCACATCAGCAGGAGCAGAAAGCAATGTTAGACAATTCTCATCTGACATTTGTGTGGATGAGAGGCATCACCAATGGGGATTATCAGAAGGAAAGAGACTGATCATAAAGGAGTGCTTTTTTTAAAAAAATACTAAATAATTTTCCCTTTTTATGAGCTTACACTAAAATGCCAGTGTTTTTTTTTTTTTTAAAAAAAAAAAGCAAAATCCCCTTAGTGGGCACAATTATTTTGGTACTTGAGCAGGAATTATTATTATTGAAACTGTAGGTCACAATACATACAGCTGTAATACAAGAAACTGTCTTAATAGCTGCAGTGTAACAACATGGTTTTTCAGAGGCCTGATTCTCTCCCCACATCCTGCTATAAACCAGGATAATACAGATATTATTGGAATTCACTGATATGAAAATGGTATGGAGGAGAATCATCTCCAGGGAGGCTCGTGTACTTTTATTGACAGGCACTTGTTAGCTGAACCAAACAGCATTCAGGAGGTGGTGTTAGGACTGTTAGATTTTCATGTCTTTTTTCTTTCTTTTCCAAAAGCAGCCTTTTTTTTCTTCGAGAGTAAACATTCTGTTCACATTTGGACTACTCAAGCCAAGTATTTAATTTTTTTATATAAATAGTGAGAGAGTAGGCAGTTTGTTTGAATTAGTACTTCGGGTTTCCACTCAATTGAAAAATAGGGAAGTAATTTAAGTTGCCAGAGTTCACTTTCTGTCAACAAAGTGAGGACATAAATGGCAGCAAGTAATGACTGCTCTTTAGTGGTTCAGTAGCAATCAATCAGGAGTCAGATAAAGAAATTAATTGCTTATAATCAATCAAACATTATTAAACAGAAACTGAAGTCCTAGGTTTTATCTCTTTTAGTGCAACTTAAAGTATGAAAGGCTGAGATACCAAGAGGCCTGACTTCTGACTAAAAAAAATGGTAATTAAAATAGTTGGGAAACATTTTCTCACTTCTAGCATCATACTTATTAAAATACTTTGAGAACAGACAAAGGAAATAAACATTAGATAAAACTGTGCACAAAACTTGCTTCCTAGAAGTTTACTGGACGAAATGGTAGAAGACAGAATTGTAGAAGATGGAATGTCCCAGTTAAATGTATTTAACTCATTTATCAATAAAACGAGGTAAAATTATGCTGTCCAAAATCATACAGTAGAGGATTGCTTAAACTTGAACTAGCTATTCAGAACTTCCACTGACACAGAAATTTCCCATGAATAAGGGCTGCAAATAGGATATTGGAAGAATGAAATTATTGTAGTTCTACCATTATAATATGCCAAAGTTTAGACTGCTTAAATATACGAAACTATTTTATTGGCTTCAGTGTAGTGCTCAAAAGTGTGGATCCCAATTTTCTTGGCAGCAGCTTATTCTTTTACATGTGTGCCTGGAGTATTTACTGAGTTATTCTGCATCACTTACTACAGGAAGTTCTTAAAGCAGCTCTGGAAGGTTAAATGAGTGGGAAAGAACTTCAATACTATAACATTGTCAGGATTCCAGAGATGCTTTCTTCAAATTTTACAAAATATAAATTATTTGAGGTGTTTTCTCCATTAAGCTATAAATACTTTGGATTAGTTATTGTTGAAGGTAGGATTTGAGTAAATTAATTAATTTTTGTTTTTAGGTTGATACTTTAGAAGGTGAAACACAGTTTACAGTGCTCTTGACCTTGCAGATCTGTCAGGTAGGATTATTTGAACCTCATAATAAAAGATGATTCCTATCCAAAGATCTAACCGATAATATTTACCCTGTTTGAATTTTAAAAAGCACAAAATGTAGAAGCTTTTAAAAAGAAAACACACATTTCTGTGACTCCCCTGCTGAAGGAGGATTTCTAGAGGCTGAGGCATCTGGCAAAGCTTCCTACTGTATGCAAGTCAGAAAAGAAGGTAGGCAAAGCCTGCCCGCAGGAGCCTCCACAAAGGCAACAGTACAATATGTTTAATAGATCATTCCCTTTTTCTCCATAGAAATTACAATGGACAGTAACAGTGAAGGCGGGCGGTCTCGGTCAGGTAGTGAGGGAAATATTTCACCTGTAAAAGAAGAAGCTTATTATCGCAGCATTGGTGGACACAAGAAATGGCCTCAGCAGCGTACCATGGCCTCTGAATATAGATACGGTATGCCGAACATTATTCATCCTTTATGACAGACACGTTTTAGAGCTGCGTGTTAACAAGTGCGGTTTCTGTATGACAACATTGCATGCAATGCAGAATGCCAGGGGAACTAGCTCTTAAATCCTGTCTGCTGTCAGGTAAGTTTCTCCAACTCAGATGTAAGGGACAAACAACCCTCAGTTCTCTATCCTGAAACTGCTATGCAGCCAGCCACCTCTCCATGCTTGGCTGAGTCCAAGCACACTGCGTTGCATGAACCTTTGTGAAGCTACGCTGCTACTAATGCCAGTCAGTATTTACTGTATATCCCTGAACAACCATTCATCAAAATGAGCACGTTTCCATATAGGCTGGAGAGGCTCAAACAGCTGTTATGTCACAACAGTGTTCGATAATAGGAGTGCTGATAGTATTTGTTGCTTCATCAACATAGAAATCATTACATGATCAACAACTCAGTTTTCATAGTTCATAACTCAGTGAATTGGAGTGTCTTCACATTTAACCTGTAAGAGCAGCCTAGGTCATGTACAGAGTAGGAAGCACTTCTTTCTTTCTTTTATTTCCTCATTTCTGGCATGAAGAAAATGGTCCCTGAAAATTTAAGCAAATAGTAATTGACTGTTGAGTTTGAAAACATGACTTGCTTGCAGTCCCTGAGGTGTAAATTGGTGTATAGCTAATGAATTCAATGCAATGGTGGTAAACTGCAGCAGCTGGGAATCTGGCTGGCTGCATCCAAAGACTGAGATTTTACATACACATTTACATGTGTATGTGTAGTATATACCTCTTCAGAGAAGTAAGATTTGTAGCTAATGAGCTAATGCTTTCTCATTCACTGAAGCAAACTTTGACTATTTTGATTCAGATTATTACAGGTCAGTGCTTTTAACTGAGATATGTTTAGCTATACTTTGTGTTTGCACCCATTAATTGCAGTCAGAGTAGGATGCAGCAATCTGTAGTTTAAAAACGAACAAACAAGAAGTCCCACCCTTAACCCATCAGTTTCATATTACCTGGTGGGCATGAGTACAAACCACATACAGACTGCAAACTGACTATGAGAGAACAGAGCAGAGGAATCCCACCCTTTGTGTCCCATTGCTTTCTGTCCCATACGTGCATTTCTCCCTGACTTCCTTTCTGTGCTTTGTGTCTGCATAAAGCTTCTTGGCTGGAATTTTTCCTTTTGCTGTTTTGCATTTTTCCTTACTCACATTATTTCTTGTTATCTGGACCCAAGAGTCAGTAGCTGTTCCCTTAAAGCTGCAACCCTCTAAAAATATTTTGTGGTAGTTTAAACATCTCAAATATCAAATGAAATCTGGAGTTGTGGCAAAAAGAGCAATGTTGCAATATTGTGTATTGAATATTCAAACTATTAAAAGAAATTCCTCATAAGAGATGATTACAGTTAAAATTGTATTTGGGAAAACATTGATATAGCTACTACATTTTCATTGTTGTTCATAATATCACATTCTCTATTCTTGTGAAAGGTCTTGTAAACTAGATGATAAGTATTAGTTTAGCAAAGAGTAAAAGTATGTGGCTCCCATTTAAGTGAGTGGGACTTGCACAGTAAGTTTTACTGAAGTGGCCTGTAATTTTAAGTGCTTTATTTTGGGGTCTTAGGCTTCATGTATGTTGAAAGAGCATGTTTGTTTCTGCTGTCCTGTTTTTGTTTCTGTGAAAGTGCTGCCATGTGCTCTTTCAAAGCAAAATTTAAGTGTTTGAAACCTGTCAATCAAAACACTCATTGTTAGCTTTTTTTGGCCTAGTTTTCTAATTCAGTTTTACTGAAGTCCATCCTCAAATCTGTTGTTGAATCATGGACTAAATGAATTCTCCAGGTAACCTGGAAAGTTTGAAAGCTACGAGAAATGAAAAGCTAGTTTTCACCTTTAATATCCTAATTGATTGGATACCTTGCTCTGACTGCAGTACAGTGCCAAGTATCGTGATACTCATGGATGATCATTCCTACCAAGCCTATAATAAAATGCAGTCATAGCTAACCATTGTTCCTGGATTTTATTACATTTTATAGTGTTTGTGTTGGTTGGAGGCACTGCTGGCTATGTTAACTACTGACTCTCTTTAAACAAAATAGTAGTGTAGGTCCAACCCTGGCACAATTTAACACTGCTGCACTATATGTCTTCTTACCTGTCTGGAGAGAAGAGATTGGAACTGTGTTTTAAACCCTGTACCTAAAACATGGTATGTCAGCACAGCTGGGATGTGCTTTCTTACGTTTTGAAGAACAGAAGCAGCTGTGCTGGAAAACAGTTGGATCAAAAGCATGGTTATTTTTGCAGCAATGGTAAAACCTATCGTTATGTCACTCTTAAGGTGCTACCCTAATTTGCTGCAAACTATAGTAAATCTAAAAAAAAAAAAAACCTGTTTTTTTGAGCCGTATTCACTTGTGTAAATGTTAGTGTGGTGTAGCAGATCAGCAAACCATTCCGTGCAGATTATGAATATACTTTAAAGAAAAAAATTGTCTTGCTAATTAAAAAAAATGTTGAACGCGATAGGACACACATTGAGTTTTCACTGAAATGCCCAATACTTTTTAAATATTAACTGGAATAGTTAAAGAATGAGGCCAACTTGTATTACTGAATTGTTGTTTTCTGAATTTACTTCCATAGACGGCTATGGTGGCCATGACCATCTTTCTCCAGATATTTATGAAGAATCAGAAACAGATCCTGGAACAGAAGATATTTCTACTCGAATATTTGTTGCACTCTTTGACTACGACCCGCTGACAATGTCCCCAAATCCTGATGCTGCAGAGGAAGAGCTGCCATTTAAAGAAGGGCAGATCATTAAGGTGAGATCTAAAGGCAAACAGAGTTACAAACAGGTAACAGGTTTGTTCCTGTTGGAGAAAGCAACTTGTATGACTAGAGTCCAAGATTTTTTTTTTGTTGTTCTCCAAGGTTCTGGCTGTAAATCTTGTTGGATTTGGAATCTAATGCCTCCTGCTAAGGGCTTCAAAATGATTAGGTAATGGGCAAAAAGCTCAAAGTTGCCTTAGGTAGTTATGGCCAGAGTTACATGCTAAAACAAAACTGTGACAGAAGCCCCCTATGTCCATTGCTACAAATCCTGCAGAGAAAACTACTAAAGGAAATTGTCCTCTTTACTGCAAAGGTACTGTGAAAGTGCTTACCTCCTTTAGTACCCACAGCTGCTGTATTAAGGTTCAAAATTAGGCATTTCTTTTCCAGAGTCTTCCTCTTTGAAACTGGAAAAGTTCCTTTTCTGACTAATCAGTGTAAGGTGTGCAAGCTGACCCTTGAAGAGGCAGCAGAAGAAAGATGAGCTGTTTCAGGTGGCAGAGATAGTGTTATGCTCCATCCGTGTCTTTATTCATGCCCTCTATCACAGCTTGCCTCATTATGATTGTGCAGCTGCAAGGCAAATTTGCTCAGCTTGCTGTTCAGATTTTAAAAAGCTAGCAGATTTTTCAGTTGAATCAGCAGATGTAAGCATTTCCTCCTACAGCCTTATATCTAATCTGATGCAAAATGAGTGGAAATGAGGAAGGGAAGGAGGTGGGGCTTCTG
This sequence comes from Phasianus colchicus, assembly GCF_987193195.1. Lineage (NCBI taxonomy): Eukaryota > Metazoa > Chordata > Aves > Galliformes > Phasianidae > Phasianus > Phasianus colchicus. The sequence goes on along the minus strand of NC_143453.1, from coordinate 10,102,966 downwards.
GTACTCAGAGGTTTAACTGAGATTTAGGTATTGTTTGAAATTGAACCTCACTTTTTACAGTACCTGCTTGAAAGATATAATTAATTGTAACTTAAACTATTAAAATATTTACTTCTTTCCACTGAGTTGGATTGCATCCTGTCTGTATACAAAATAACAAACATTTAATGTTAAATACTTCAGCAGATATTTTGCTTACCTCCTTACTGATACAAATTTATGCCAAAGATATGGAAATTGTGTAAGAACTTACTTTTCTCTGCTTTTATTTATTTATTTATTTTATTTCTTTACTCGATAACTTTAATTACCGAATTTTTTATTTAAATTATTTCCTTGCTAATGTGTACATGTTTGCCACTGAAATGTCTAGAAACATCCTATATAAGTTATTTATCTGACTGCTGTTTAGTTGCTGTTTGGGTCCATGGTAATTATTATGCAATCTGCATTTTATTTCTCATCACATTGATGTGAACGTGGCTTAGTTTGCATTTCCAAAGTGCTTTTCATACATCACCTGAGCTTTGGGGTGGTGGTGGGTCAGTTCCATCATGAGCTGTGTGAAGTCTGTCCTGTACATGAATTACACAGATGCTGTACTGTGAAGTAGTGATCGTGCCAGGTAAGTGGTTAAAACTGAAAACATTCCTGCTCTATAAAGTTACCGTGACATTACTGCTGATGAAAGGTCACTTTTTCACACTCTGATCTGAACTGAAGCGATTGGATTTTTGTTTGTTTTTATTAAAAAGAAATAAAGAAATTGATTTTGCCTGAACAAGAAATAATCTAAAATTAATCATCAGTTTTGCCTTAAAGTCATCATTTTGGTGTGGTATAATCTTAGATAAAGGCCTGTCTGTCACTGGCAAACAGTATGACTTTTTAGAAGGCAGAAATTTTATTTACCTGTTCTCACTGATGAAGGCTCATGCTATTTTTGTAGCTTAATTCGTGTTTCCTAGGAAAACTGTTGACTTTCAGTGTTGTCACTTGATTTTGTGCTTCCTTAATGCTAACAGAAAAAGTCCAATTTCTGCTTAAGAAATCAAAATTCAAATTAACCTAGCAGTTTCAGTTCTTTAATTTAAATCACATTAGTAAAAACTAATATAATTTTACATCTGAACTGTAATCATCTGTTCCTTGGAAACCATTTTGCCTTCGTAAAGAATCCTAAATGCTAAAACTTTATTGACCAACATTATTATTATTTAAATAACAGGTCTATGGGGACAAAGATGCTGATGGATTCTATCGTGGAGAAACGTGTACAAGAATCGGCCTTATCCCATGTAACATGGTCTCTGAGATCCAAGCAGATGATGAGGAGATGATGGATCAGCTTCTAAAACAAGGTTTTCTTCCTTTGAACACACCAGTAGAGAAAATAGGTAAGGAACAATATATGTGCACCAGTTCACCTACTTCTTGGGTGCTGTTAACTTGGCTGGATCTGCTTTGCCTTTTGTTTTTATTGTATGCAGATGCATCTAAATTCTGCAGCAATTTACTACATTGTGGGATACATTCTGTGTCAGTAACTGGATGACTTTATTCAACCAATATTTAATCCTGGTCACACCTTTTGCTGCAAAGAAGGTTTTTTTTATCTTCACTACTCTAGTATTTTTTTACAACCTTTTTCTTACCTGAAAGACACAGAACAAGATCCCTGTGCTTTGGAGCGTGCTGTGCTGAGGTGCCTTGTGATATGCTCACTGCTGCAAAGCATAAAATGAATCACTTATTTGTCATTATTTATACTCTTCTACATTTTCCTACTTTACCAACAATTTAAAGGGATTGTGGCAAAGGGTTATGTATAATATAATTTGGGATAGCACTACATATTGTGAGATTTTATGGATTTTACAGTAACAAACCCCTTAAAAAGCAGATTGGCCAAATGATTCTGTTACGAACCACTTGCATGACATCATTGTTACAGTGTTGTACAGAGGTACACAATGCAAGTATCTTAACTAAGATTTTCTTCTAACTGCAAATTTTATAGCACTATCTTAATACATTACAAAGCTTTCAACATAATTCAAAAAAGTATAAAGGGCTGGAACTGGTTCAGTCCTGTTTAAAAGTGAACTGTAAAAGTGGTTGCTAAAAAAACGAGTCTTCCACAATTGTTTTCTTAGATTAAATAAAACCTGATTGTATCCCAAAACATGAGTAAATGTGAGACAAGTTATTTTTGTTGCTTTTCAAGATATTATTTTCTAAAGTTTCTGTTGTCTATGAAAGGAAAGGATAACTTAAGTTCTTAATTGCTGTCATTTCAAATCCATTTATTTATTGGCTTATGCTACAGAAATACAACAAATGTTCCCATTCATGCACTTGTAAACCCCACTGCCCATCTGCTCCTTAGGAACAGCACTTACACCTGCACATCCGTTTCAGAAGCTTGGGACTGGCAGACAGTGGGTCTTACAGATGTGCCTTCATAGGTTGGCTGTCCACAGCATTATTTTGCAAATGTAGTTGTTAACACGAGTCTACATCATTTGAAGTCTGTTGGAATCGGACACCTAACCTGCTGTGGTTACATCTGTAAACACAACTGAAGCTGTGCTGGGATTAAGTGTCTAAAGGTACTTCTAATTCTCTCATGAGGACATATTTAAATACAGAAAATATAATCCTCAGCAGCCATATTTGGAACTTACTGCTTTAAGACCTGCTCGGTGCTCTCAATTCTTACTTAAGTAACTACACTGTTGATACAGAACACCAGTGAAAAATGAAGCCACTAATATATTTAACACCCTATGATTTTAATATTTTGGCTGTGTAAGGGTCATATTCTACAAATACCATCTTTTTTTCATTGCACTCAACCAGCAGTGTCTTCTGAAATAGCTGAGAAATTCTCTTGGAAAGAAGAAGGCAATTTGAGATGGAAATTTTGCCCTGCTTTACGTTTTTAAGCACTGAGTTTTATTCTGAGACATTTCTGAGAGCTGTTAGCAACCTACCCCCAGCAGTTCACCTTTAAATATTTCAGCAATTCAAAAGCATCGTGTTATTTTCAGCTTAACGTGGATTTAAGTTGTTAGCCACATTAAAACAAAAACACGAGAAGCCAAAACAAACAAAAAATGCTCTTATTAATGGATTGGAGAGAGCAGTCAGTTTGGCTTAATTTAAAACTATGAAGTCTGAATAGCAAAGAGATCCATGTGCTCAGATCCTTGCTGTCACAGAAGCTGCCCACGTGGATCGTTTAGCAGGCTCTGTTAGTCTGCTTCATATTGTTGTTCATATTCTTAATGTCATATCAGACACCTTACATGCTGTGTTCATATGGCTTTATTTTTCTTAATCCTTTGCCCACATTTAATCCTTAAAAGCAGAACTTTGAACAGCTTCATATCTTCTCTTCTTTTATTTGTATGCATTCCTTTCCTGAAGTCAACTGTGACCGTTTCAAAGAGAGCACACGCTCTGTACACCGCAGATCCAGAAAGTCTAAAAGAGGTCTGTGCTAAGAAACAATAACTTGATTCAAGCTGTGAATTAGCTGAAATGATTTGAGCTGTCTAGTTTTATATATATTTTTTATGCCTTTGATCTCTTGGAAACCAGAAGCTGGAAAATACTGTCACATAGCAAATACACAGGGAACCATTTTTGGATTCTTTTCCTGCTCACAGTCCTTGAGCCCAGACCGTAGGCAGTGTCTTGCCCCAAGAAGTATCTCAAACTGAAAAGTGCTACTCTTGAGGTAGTCATCTGAGTATGGGTTCTGGGAAACCAGGGAACTGGGTCCTCCTTCTGTTATGGTCCATGCCTCCATTTTGGATCTCTCTTTGTGTTCTATTCCCTTGCATTGGTAACTGGAAAAATAACTCAAATCCACCCCCTGCAAAAGTGATCTCTGACTGAATGCTTCAGTGTCAGCTGGAGGGTGATGTGAAATCTGTGAGTGCATGCTACACTCAGTGTTTGCTCCTACATTAGCTCAACCTTTGACATTCACCCACCTGCCAGAAGTCACAGGGTGCCTCCCAACCTCAGGTTTCCTTTGTCACCTGCATAATGCTCATCAGGCCTGCCCTCAATGCCTGTCTGTAAGTAGCACTAACAAGCATGTTTCTCTTGCTGCAGCAATCATTTGCAAGAATCATGCTAATATCATTCAAATTTAAAATGTGGCCCATTTTGGACTTCCTGGTAAATATTAATAGTGATCAGTAAACATAGCATGTGGTTCCTTTAAGCTACTATTTCACTCCTTTCTTTCTGTTCCCCACAAATTAAACTTGTAAAATCAAACAGGACTTGAGAGTGAGTTTTTGTTGTCAAGGAGTCTTGAAAAATATTGCAAACTTCTAAGTTAATGGTAACCTCTTTTGTCTGGGGACAGCTGAGTGCCCAGTTCTCATTGCTGTCTCCCAGCAAAAATTTGAATAATAATCCAGTGACCAGGGGAGGGCAGAGGAACAGGTAGTAAGTGTGGTAACTGTACTGAAATGGAGTAAACCCATAATCAGAGACATCTAGCTTTGAACATCCTCATAAACTCGATTCTTCTAACCAAGAATGGCAGAAGATTTCAGAGCACTTGTTTTGCATTTGCAGATAAATACTGCTCAGAGATTTCAGTAGCTTAAAATGAAGAGTGCAAGCAAACTGTTATTGATGAAATGCATATGCTGGTTTGAAACCTTTATCTGTGTTATTAGGTTTGTGGTAATCCATGGCATCTTACCATTGTGCTAGAGAAATACCACATTGTTACTGCACTGTTGTGTATGGTGTGGGGAAAAAAATGCACCTTGTGGCTTGTGTTCAAAATAACTTTGATAGCTTTCCTTCCCTTCCTCTCCTTGTGACTGGAACAGAAAGAAACAGGCGGAGCGGCAGGCAGCACTCAGTGTCTACAAGGAGGATGGTAGCACTGTACGATTACGATCCCAGAGAAAGTTCTCCTAACGTTGATGTAGAGGTATTTACATATTTTTTTACTGTGTTTACCATTTATGGAGCCATAATTTAATTCAAATGTAGCTGGTGTTAGTAAGCACTGTTACACGTAACAGCTAATGTGCGGAAAAAAATAATTACGAATTAGAAACATTTTCAGATACACTTGTATTTACAGCAAATTCTGTACAAGTAGAATTTCATTTGTTGAAAAACAATCAAGCAGTATATTTTGTAGGATTTATTTATTATGGCTCACCACAAACTGTCAGTTATGGATATATGATTGTGCATTGTGTGTGTGTGTATGTATCTATCTAAAATGAATTTCTGTAAGGACAAAAAAAATGGTGTTGCTACAAATAGTAGAGAATGATTATTTTCCATTCATTGTTTTCAAATTTGCTTTGTGGTTCTGTTTAAGATGGTTATTTCCAAACACTGTTCTATCTCACACTGACAAGCATGCTATCAAATGTCTGTAACCTACCTTACCATTCCTTCAAAATCAGCCTTTTGCAGCTCAAACCACACTAGTATAGCACAGTGGAACAGCATTCATAGTATATCAGACTCTTTTCTTAATTAATGTATCTGAGCTTTTGTAACTGTCTTGTCTCTTAATATTTTTTTAATAAGAATGTAAAAATATCTTAAGCAATCACTGAACATTAGCTAGATCTTCATTTAAACAACTGAGCATTAGCTAGATCTTTGTTATGAGTTTATCTTCCATTTACCTACATGCAGTCTCCCATCTCTCCATATTTGTCATCAGCAACAATGGAATCACTTTTTACATTGTCTTTGATGTTACATGGTAAGTTCCTCAGTCAAGATCTGATGCAGTTTTCATTTATATATGCAGTGAATGTCAGTACACTGAAAGCTATAAATAAAATGCTGCATAGTTAGGGCTTTTCCCAGTTATCATTTAATTTTTTATAACTTGATTTTGGTTTAATTGGTGTGTAGGAAAAAATTTATTTATTTTTAAACAAGAGAGTGAATTTTGGAGCATTTGGTACTTTCTATGTCAAAACTCAGATTTGTCTTCCATTTCTCAGTGAACCAAGTCTGGTTCAAACCTACGGTGTTACCAGGTAGTTTATAGATGAAATAAATTTCACTGATATATTGCAAACTTCGTACTCATTCTGCTTCTTTCCCAGGGCCATCAGAGTTTAAAAACTTTTAAATGAAACGCCAGACAATTAAAGAACTAAATACACTGCTCTGTCAGTCAGAGACTGGAGATGACTGTTACACACATTTACTGAACAGAATCCAATTCAGCTCCATGCTTTTTAGTTCTTGTTTTGGAAAAAAACAAAACCCAACATTCTCAGCTGTTCTTTCCCATGTGTCCTGTTCCTCCTCACCAGAGGAGTGACTTCAGGGGAACTCTGAAGCCAAGTGTTCATCACCCTACTCATCACAGCGCTGGCCTCAATTTGGTTGCATAGCCCAGTTTTGTCTAGGCTATATATTTTGAGTATCTCCAGGGTAGGTTGCATTCAGCTTGTTTGGCACAGTGAGTCCTGCAGCTGCCTGCAACCTACTAAGAGAGGTGCTTTGATTTCACATTCTAAAAAATCCTGACAATTGATCTTAAAGTTCACCTCAGTTTCACTGTTTTAGTATAGAAGAATGAAAAATATTAAAGGACTTGCTGTTAAAAAGAAAACTATTAATGTTTGTCTAACAAAACAAATGTTCCTTTTTTTTTGCAGGCTGAACTTACGTTTTGCACAGGGGACATTATTACTGTTTTTGGTGAAATTGATGAAGATGGATTTTACTATGTAAGTTGTCCCCTGCTTGGTCCCTTCAAACTGCTATAAGTTCACTCAGAGCTGGGCATGCAGTTCCTGCAGCTGTGTAGCAGAATCCAAAAGACTTCACTGTCTCTACTGAAGATGGCTCACTCTTAATACTTGATCACAAGTTTATAGGGTTGATGCAACTCAGAGCTATTGCTAGCACTGTGTAAGTAATAGTTACAGTATACAGTTTGCAGGAAAATGTGTACTTTGATCACACATTAATCTACGTGAATCTATAAATTATTTTAATGGATAAGGCATTTCATCCAGTAAGAGAATCTAGATAGACTCCATTCTGATTATAGCTATTTAATTGAAATTAGGAGTTCAGTGGCATTTTGAGCAACAAGTAACTGATCCATACTACTCTCTCATTTGTTTAAGAGAGAGAATTTCCTCCTGAGAAACAGTATTCCAGCAGTAGCTCTCAGTCTACATTCTCAGCTTGGATTTCTCCATATCCACACCATGTTAGCTGCAGAAAACAGCCCTGCTATCTCCTTCAGTTCCCTTTTACTGCTGTTGAGGACCAAAAAAATAATTTGATTGCCTCAGAACTGCTTTTGGAGTGTAGAGCCTGTGACCAGATGCATCCCAAGTTCCTGAATTTAGAAACTGCATGGGGTTTCTCATCTTGTTTCTCCATTATTTTTAAATAATGCAGGAATTCACTTTGCTGTTATACTCATTAGTTCTTGCAATTCCCAGAAGCATGTAAGCTTTATTTATTGCACAGTGACTCTGGGTGCCCAGGCTGGTCTAAAATGACTGAGAAGTCTCACATACACACCTACTGAGAAGGGATTTGAATTGTCAAGTCATAGTTTGGAATTTCCTGCACACAAAATGAAGGTTCCATGTCATCATTTTTATATATGAAATAGGATGAGTGACTGAACTGTTACACTACTCAAAGTATACTTCTTAGATAAAAGTCTTGGTGCATCACCTGGGATTAAAGCCAAAAACAGGAAGGTGAGAACAATTTTTTAAAATTAACGGCTAGTCTTCACTGCCAGATCACAGAAATGGAAGCCTGTAAATCTAACCTTAGGTGGACATTTCCTCTTCCTCTCTGGCTGAGAAATATAGTCAAAAGTATTTTCTTACCTTCTTGGTAACCTGAATTTCATTTAATTAAAGCATTCCCTAAAACATCCATTGTGTTACAGGGTGAGCTGAATGGGCAGAAGGGGCTGGTTCCTTCCAACTTTCTTGAAGAAGTGCCTGATGATGTTGAAGTCTATCTGTCTGATGCACCCTCACGCTACCTTCACGATACACCGATGCGTACAAAAGCAAAAAGGGTAAGCAATCAAGTACTGAAAACTTACTTTATTTTTCATTCCATTCTGTCTCATATATAATTTAGACATGAGTTTTAACATTTTAAACCCACTTGCTCATTTAAATTAACTTTCAAATATATAAAACATAAGAAGTAGCTTGCTACATTTAAAATATGAAGAATCTAAATTTAGCATTTGATTGCAGTCATTAGAGAATCTCAGTCATCATCTGTAAGTTTAAACAGCTTCTCCCTGGTGAAAGTAGTTACTGCAAAATGCTTCTGAACCAATCTTTTCTATGTGCACTATTTAGACAAAGGCAAAAGTTTTTGTGAACAGAGCAGTAGAACCATTCCTTTAAGTACAAACTGTAAATGCAGCCCAATGACAGTGTTCAGCTTTTACTCCTTATGGTTTTCTATTCCAACCAGCATTAATTGCCTAGAGACTTTTATGAAAAACTAATCATGTTTAGTGTCTCATTTTTTGTTTTGTTTCATCACTGCAATACTTTTATATATTATATATTTTATATATATTTTTATTTCTTTGCTCATCTGCTTGGAAACAGAAGAAGAGTGTTCATTTCACACCTTAATAAGGCAATGTAGCCTTCACGTAAGTGAGCAACTGAAGATACCAATAGAGATTTCAATTAAAGCTACCTGGCTATCTAATGCAAGTCTTGAAACTTAATTGTGGGGGAAAAGAAAAGAAATATGTCTCCAAAATGACTGGCCACAGAAGAAAAAGCTGTATGCTTTTGCTGTATCTGCTGAAGTCAATTTAGGTGTTGTTTTTTTTTTAGGAGACAAATCCTTTAAAAAGGAATTCTTAGAAATACATCAATTAGACCTCACTTTATGAAGGTCAACATTTGGAACATATTTCTTCATGAGCGAAATGTTTATGTTAACAAAGAAAGGCGAGTTTGATGTCTAACTACCCTGCAAACAAAAGCTGCATATTGCATTGTTAGCCAACCTGAGATGTAAGAATTCCAAGTTCCTTTATCAAGAGAAAAGCACAACACCCCAACCCTTAAAAGAGTGTACCAGTGAAACATAAGCTGCTGCGTACTGCAGTGTACGAGGGTAGAGCTGGTTCAGAAACTCCTTACAATCCAACATAGCTACTTAAATTGCCTTAAAATATGTTTTCCATGATCAATTATACCCCAGTTTGCCTGAGACCGATTTAAAAAAAATTCTAAAGAAAAAAAAATCCCTCCATATGGTACAGTTTACTCAGATGTTCCTAGAAAATGCTCAATTAAAATACTAGAAACTGTTTGGTTTACCAATGCAATAGAAGTCTCAGTATGAAACATGCAGCTCACTCAATGAATGCATTAGACTAAATATATGGTATCTTCAGGTGTACCTTGGGGTGCTTTACCAAGTTGGTTTTGGTTTTTTTTTTTGTCATTAGGATTAGACCTTGATTTAAAATCAAAGTAGGCTTGAAGCCCCGTTGCTTAACTCGCTGTTGCACACGCCAGTAAACTGCTAATATTTTAACTTGATCTACAAGCTAAGAGAGGTTCCTACAGCATGGATTCTACTATGACAACAGCACCTTAATAGATACTGCCACATTTTGTCAGCAGGGCACTGTAGTTACGATAGGATGAGTGTAAGTAAGTAGTTTTAGCATTTTTATTCAAGTACTTTTGATGATTAAAGCAAACAGCTCTTTAAAATATCTAGGAATGCTGTCATTAGTTATCGTACAAGTATTCACCTTCATTCAGCAACCTCATAGCTGCAGCATACACATCAAGCAGTCAGGGTCTTTAAGCTTTCTTTGATTGCAATTAAGGTTCATTTTAGCTTTTGTTTTTCTTTTCTTTTCCTTTTCTATTTTTTTTTTTTTAAAGCCAGTGTGCCATCCTCTCAAATATGTATATAAAGTAAAGTATGCTAGTTAATTTTAAAGACAGGGCATTTAAAGGACACTAAGAAACATGTGATCACTTACTGTTTGAGTATTTTCTCCTTGAAACAGTTTTGTTTCTACAGAGTGCTGATCTCTAGTACTGAATATATTTATTTTTTCTTCAACCTATATTTGAATGTGTCCCTCTTCCTTTCTGTACTAGAGCATACTGAAATGCAAAGCCAGTTTTGCAGCTTCTGTGGCCAGTACTAAGGCCTGGGAAGTGTAGCCAACTTTCTTTAAAAAAGTATAACCAAAATAGGGCTTCATTGGCATGTTTTCTATTGTCTACACTTTTCTCAAAATGTATCTATTTTCCATAAGCCCATATCATATTTTAAGCACAAACAAGAAATGAACCAACCCTTTTGTTTAAGTGGGTAATGGGACAAGTGATGTTGCCAACTTTCTTGATGCTAACAGCTTTCTTAGCTTTCAAACATTCAATAAATTATAACAATGTACCTAATAGGTTCCTCCTGAGAATACAGGTACATCAAGGAGAGCACCATCCCCCACAGTTCATCTTCATTCTGGGTCACCTACGTCACCTATGGGTTCTGGTAGTCCCGGGAGAGGCAGGGATATGTCCTCGAAAAAGAAAAAGGGGCTGCTTTCCAAAGGCAAGAAACTGCTGAAAAAGCTTGGTGCAGTGAAATGATTCATGTGCTCCTGGACAACTTGTAAAGCTTCCAGTCTGTGTATTTTTTTTTTTTTTAATATCAAAACTAGGGCTTTCATGACTATGCAGTACAACTTCACCAAACCTTTGCATTTTTAACTCTGACATCAACAGAATCATCTGGATTGCTTAAAACAGCAAGAAAAAAAAAAGAGAAGTTTTCTTTAAATTACAAAAAAAAACCCAACAGCTTTGTGGAATTAAGATTAGAAGAACATGATTTTGTTTGAAGTCTATTCAGCACCTGCAAGTACTGGATAAATCTCAGCCTTTATTCTCCTTTAACCATATGTAAGGGGAAAAAAAACCCCAACCATTAATTCACTGATTTCCAGTTCAGAGATCATCCCCTCTGTGTCTCATCTTACTCATTAAAGAAATGGTCTTGAAACTCCTAGTTTAATCAGCCTTGATGTTTTGCCTTATTAATGCACAATGATTTGTACTGTCTAATAAATATACAACATATACTTTGTACGTACTGTGTATTCAGCTATCTTCATCCTCCCTCAATCACGGTAATTTAAGATCAAATATGATGTTGCTGACTCCATTCAGTGTCTGATGTAACTCCTGGGAGTTTGAAAGTGTTGCGCAAAATACTTTTTTTTCATATATATATTTTTTTCTGCTTCCAAACCAAAACTCTTCTGTGGATTTATTTTGTCAAGATAGTCACTAAACTGAAACCCAATGCATTCTAAGTTATTCAGAGCCTCACCCTCAGTTTCAAGCGTACAAATTCTACCAACTCCAGTTCTGGAGATCCTGGTTCTCTGTTCTAAATCACCACCAAAAATAATAATACCTTTGCTCCCCAACTTTGCTGGTGGAGGTACAGTCCTAAATCAAAAGGCATTCTTCATGTTGCTGATGTCAGATTCAAGGTAAAATGCACGTCTCACATCAACGACGTGCTACATACACAAGCCGTGGCCTGTAAAAAGGCTGCAACAGGTGATAAAAATAATAACTGCAATATTGGCAACTCAGTAAAAAGAATCTTACACTGATGGCAGTCATTGGCTGTTACTATTTTGTAATTCTTGTCCATTTGTAAATTGTTTTTACTGTTTATACATACTTTTCAGACTGCCTTTCTTTTTGTAACTTATGGAAGGTTTGTAAATGAATGATCAAAGCTTCCCCATTGTGTCTTCAGATAATACTGTAAATTACTGTAAGATACTGTGTGCTAGATTGTAACAATTAAAGAAAATAAATGGCCTAAATTTGTGGTAAAGTACTGTGTGGGTGTGTGCATGTGTACAACTGTTGTGTAATATATTTTATATAAATAAATAATTTGATATTTTGTAGAGTGCAGTATTTTTTGTACCTCTTCTGTACCCACGTTTTGGTTCTGCGCTGGCTTTTCTCTCTCTAAAGATTAAGACGTAACAGGTAAGACACATGCACAAGCAGCAATGAGTTATGCTTACAGTAGCTGTGCAAGCTGTGCATTCAAACACTGCACCCACACAGAGGAGAAGCACTATGCAGCAGCAACCTCCAAGCTGTCATTAGCTGCTTACAGAAGCAGTCACACTAACCCCACATTTGCTGACCTCAAACAAAATAAACCACTTGAGAAGGAACAGCCTGGACAGGCACAAGGAAGTAATACTTTACTTAACTATGAAGAAATAAGTGATACTAAGTACTACAGTAGCACTATACAGCATCAGTAAGGTGTAACACTTCCCAAGAAAAACATATGCCTCCCCATTACAAAGTACAAGTGCAAGGAAGAGGTAGATATTCTTTCAGCTGAGGAAAGAAAAAGCCTAACTGAATACAGGTTGCAGAGCCTCCTTGTTTTCAGAGCTTTAGGAAGCTGCTCATGTTTATTAAAGAATAAATCAAAAAATGCAGAACTCCAGAAGCTGTACAAAGCTAAAAACTGGTTATAGAAGTTACATTAGCATGGCACAGGGAATGCTAGGGCCAGACTTTACTAATGCAGAACAAATACATTTAACATGATCAAGGAAGCAGGATTACAACTTTATTAAAATCTTGCAAAGAAAAGTAACAGTTTGCGAGTCAGTTTCAAAAAACAGCACTAATCAAACACTTCTGTCTGATCTAGTTTAACAGGACAGCTGGTAATACAACATCTGAAGTACTCTATGTTTTGCCTTGCAAATTAAGCCACTCCTGCTCAACAGTTACCAGCAAGAACCTTAGAATTACAATCTGAACTGACACCTAAACCCTTCCAAATATCTGGAAGTGAAAAACCAAAAAGCCCTGTAAATAGCACAACTTTTTTTCTTTCTTTTTCAAGTCAATGCTGATGTAGATACTTATGTTCCTCACAGGAAATCAAGTGAACGCTTGTTAAATGAGAAAAGTAATGAACAATGTCAGCCACCAAATTGAGTTCACTCCACCTATGAATCTGTAGCAGTCTCTAACGATGTTTTCCTCTATGCAGTTGAATAAAGTCTTATTCGAAACACAGATCTGCTATCACCAATCTTTTTCCTGCTACAGTGGAAACAAAGTTCCACAACTGCACCTACTCATGCATGTGTCTCATGAAAAGAAACAAACCAACCCAAACCACACACTTCTATCTTCCCTAGAAAGGAACTTTTTTTGTTGTTAAACTGGTAACTTCAGAGATAATAAAGTCTGTCTGAAAGCAACATGTTTGGTTCCCTGTGAATGCTCTGTCCTACAAGGAAAGCCAATTTATGGGCATACTGGCAAGGAGCAGGTACTCTGATAACACCCTGCAGAAAGGAGGAGAAAAATAAAAGAATTATTTCAGTTAACAAAAAGTGTGCTGGAATTCACAATCACAATTCCCTGCCATTTATGCAGATCTGTGAAACATTACTTACACTGAACGCATTAAAAAGGACTGTGCAAACATTTTTTATTTGCACTGGTTTTTATCAGATACCTTTTTTCAACCTTCCCATGGGTTCTTACGACACAGAGATGCTCAGCATGAGAAAAATTATCCTTTCCCCAAGGAAATACTTACCGACCAGTTATAGTACATGTGGCAAAGTTTGTAGGTTAAACGTTGCACATGATCTGGTTTCAATTTGCTAGTGTCATATACTACGTTATAATGAGTGGGTGCGACACAACCATTTCTCACTGCCTGACTCACAATAAAGAAATCATACCTGTAATAGAAGAAACAAAACCCAGAAGTCTGGTTTTCTTAAAAAACAATGGACATACCCACCAGTTTCTCCTGCTTGTTTCTCTAGAATCACTTCTCAACATTCATTAAGCCCCAAAGCATATGTTTACAAAACATTCATTTCCTCTATTCCTGAAAGGCTAGAAGATCTTCAAGAATGTAAATCAGACCATTTCCATACTTAGATGAAGACCATGAAGGTCTCATCCCTCCTGATGTGCAGCACTCTGCACGTACATGTACCTTATATTCCTCATTTGTGTATTGTTACTGCAGAAATGCTCCGTTCTACAAGAAAAACATCATCCTTTTCAGAAGAAATACCTGCTGGCCACAGTGCACGTGCAGTATGAGAACACACTGCTAGTAAAATACAAAAATACAGAAGGCGAAACTGGCTATTGTAACAACAAAACTGCATTCTATCCTCCAGCATCCTTTGATCACATCTGGACACACTGTAACATTTTCAGCAAACTCTGCATTTTAATCAATACCTGACCTATGTTCCATGGAGTCTAACTTGAAAAAATGGAAAGGCGAGGAAAGTCTAAAGAAATGCATCTGCCATGTTTTACATGAACACACACACAATTGTTCTAAGTCTTTTTCCCATGATTTTTCAATTACCAGCCAAAGAAAATTTTCAAGGTTTGCTCATAAAAGTGACAACATTTAAATTCAATGTCAAAAACAAAAGTCAGACAAAATTTAGCTTCAGGCAAGGACAGTTATAATATCCTATCAGCAGTCACTCAGTACTTAACCTTTAAAATAAATAAATCCAGAAAAGAACTAAAACATATACACTTACAACATATATAATACTATTATAGATGCAACAGGTGCATACGAAAATACTGCAGAATAATACAACTTACACGTACTCATTTCACAGTAGGGCATCATGTCAAAAAGGCATATGTGTGAAAAGTATTCTACTTGATCCCACATTTAATATTGGATGTATTTATTTCATTATCAGGTTGCTAACAATGGCAAGAATATCAGAACTTACCATTCTGGTCTGGTCACCTCTATATCAACGACAGTACCAGGGGGTGGGTTTTTAAGTCCTCCAGCAACCTGTGCAAAGAATCTGGTACTCACTCGTTTCTTCACAACAATCACAGTCAGTCTTGGACTAAAAGAAATAAGTAGAATTAAGAGAAAGAAGAAAATAAGTAACTCTGTCCTGGGGAAAAAAAAAAAACAAAACACAACAATGGAGAATATTTCAGGAGCAGATTCTCTAGAGCTTCCAATTAAAAAATAACTAGAATTCTGCAGGACATCAATTTCACAGGTAAGCCTTCATTAATTTAGATTAAGTTGGACCTTGTTTGTAACTTTAGATTTTCAGTTTCTGGTGCAACTTTGATACTATTTCCCACCAAATTCATTTATATTTAATTTCACAGGGAGACAAATAGACCAGAAAAGTTCTCCTAAATACAAATTTGACTCTACTATCTCTCTCCTTTATCTTCTATAGGTAGAAGACACTGTGTTTTAACAGTGTTTTTGATAAAGAGCAAACCATTACAGAAACTAAACAGAGGAAGTGAGCATTTCAGTTTTACCTATTTATAATTGTTCTGTGTTCTGCTTGTCTGTTGTTTCAGGAAATAATTTCATCATTCAGATCAAGAAAGAGATCAGTCAAGTTAAAGAAATCCCATGGTAGGGAACATTTAAAGCAGAACTGTGCAGAACTTAAGGACTGTCTTATTGTACAGTCGCTTTCACTGCTACTAAGAACAGCTGTTGATTTCCATATCCATCAAGAATGACTGAAGAATATGTACACGTGTGTACACTGTGCACTGAATACTCGTGGTACATGTATTTAAAATATTTCCTATCCTATTATATGTTGGGTATCTCAAATCATGTAAACAACCCTCAGAAAAGCAGTGATTTAAACACAAGCAAAAATAAACAAAGATGAAAAGAAGAAACAATCTAAATCAGCAGTCACTCTTTGTAACCTGACTGTTTCTCTTGTGGTATGAGAAAAGGGTCTAGTAGAAATGGACTTACTTGTAGTCTTTACCAACAGACTTCAAGCAATCCAGAAACTGAGGCACTTCATAATTCACCAAAGTATTGAGCTGTCCATCTCCTACACCATCACGATACACAATAATACGAGAGGGCAAATACTTATTCCACTTGAACCATTCTCTTAGAGCAGCTAAGAAAAAAAGAATGGAAAGGCATTTCTGAATCTGCACTGTTAAAAAATAATGCTCCTAATAACCATCAAGAGAAATAAGCAGCAATCTCATGGTGATGCAGTGTGAACACACAAGAGCAAATCAATACTCCACTAGAAATACTGTTCATTCCACCCCCTGAATGTTTCAGGAATGCCAATTCAAAACAAATCCCTACCCTAGAAGAAAAAAGGAAAAAAAAAAAAAAATACATCTATTTTAGAATGTTGCTTCCACTTGTTCTGCAGGGTGACTTCCTTAACAGAGATACTGATGCTCCTCTAAATCTTTTTTGATGCACACTGACAACAGTTATTAGCTACTGTTAGAAGATACAGGAATCAACAACAGAACGTATGAAAAATAATACTCATCTTCAGCAATATTTATTAAAAAACATTAATATGTTATTTAAGTACAAGTTGATAATGCTTCCTTTCAAGACACATAAACAGACATCTTTTGAGGAAGGGAATTTGTCATTCCTTAACTCCTCCTCCACAAGAACAAAAAGCTTTCCCTTACTTTGCAAGCAGGCTTTGAGCCCATCCACAAGTTCCTGCCCACGGCTTTGAACAACACAGCGTGAAAACCACCTGTGAACAACAGAAAAAAGACAAGTTCTGAAACATTTACATGGCTTACTTCAAAAAAATATGTATTTTTAAATTAAAATGGCTATGGCTACTCTCAGACTTTAAGATTACTGCGGGTCAAGGCAGGCAAGCAGGAATTAGTGTACTATGAGAATATTCTCTCTGCAAAACTCTTCTGGTAGACAAGTCCCTGAACACCATGTTAAATTCCTTTCAATCAAAAAAAATGTCATTCAAGTGAACTCAACTGGGAGACGAGCCTGTCCCCCTGACACCCCCCCATGCATCCCATTTGCTCTCACTGCCAAGTGCTCTGGAAAAAGGACAAGGCTATTCTTTAGCAGATGTAGTGCGAGGAAGAACTCAGGAGCGAAACAACTATTCCTATTCACAGATAATTGTTAGAAATACAGTTAAACCAATTCATAGGCTTTCACAATGGCCTACCACATTCCAGACTCTTTTTGATTAAGATTCTTTTCCTTTGGCATTCAAATCTTACCTTGTCATTGTTTCATTCAGGCTAGCAACAAATCCAGCAATTGACTGCTTTCCAGATAAAGTATCATGGTAACAATCGATGCCCACAATCATTAATTGTTTCAGCTTAAAAGGAATCAATACAAAAACATGTGTTAGCATATGCAGACATGACAGAGCACCTATCATCTTTATCCTAAAATTTATCAAGATCAAGATGTAACCATTTGCAGTTTCAGTTCACTTCAGAAAAGCACAGACGCAATTCTAAGAATTGTTTTTTTTACGTGAAATTAAGCTTCATGCTTCTTGTCACAGACACAAAACAAACTAGACTAAGAGCACCCGATTTATTTTTGCAAAAAGATTTTTTTTTTAAATAAGACTGAATAAAGAAAGTAGCAATTAAAAAAAAAAACAACAAAACACTTACTGGGATCTCAATACTCCAAAGTTCTCCACCCATCTTACAGTTCATTTGCAAGGCAATTTTTGTCACTATGGCCAGAGTAGTCTGAGGCTTGCTTAAAGTACGAGCAATCACACACTGACTTGGAATAGGACAATCCGTACATAGGTATTTCTTGATAGCATCATACTTATCCTTTCGAGTACTAGACAAAATACAAACTGCCTTTTGAAGGGAAAAAAGTTATTAAGAATCTGAATTCAAAGAATTACATAGCAGTTGTTACTGCTCCAAAGTTTCTTACACTCAAGAAACAGTCAAATATTGATAATGAAAGAGCTACCTGGAAAGTTTCAGTGGCTATACTTGCGAGTCAAGCACAAAGGCTTTTTAAACAGGAGGCTACTGGTATGTGCACTGAGTATGAACAGCACTATGAGTGGGCGTACAGGAGATGATGGTAGATATCCTCAAGCCAAGAGTTTTATTTCTGAGAATTAATCCACTAGTCTAAAAATACAAATTAGAGATGAATATGCTTTGAAGTTATACATACTATGTTCGTGTCTGGAGTAATACTTTGTTGCAAAACCCTTAAATAAGCTTCTGTTCTATCATCCACTTCAATCCTGAAAGGAGGAGAAATGTTTTGTTTTTCTTCCTGTAAGTATTAATTGTTCCAACAGCTACTGAAACCTCAAGCAAAAACAAATACCCATTATGCATCAGCACAGTATTATGTGCCCTAATTACAGCTGTTAATAAACACATAATATTTGTACTTTCTGATCACTAAGAAGTCCCTCCCTTAGGCTTCCACAGTGATTAGAGATAAAATTTAAAACAAGGACAAATATTCAATGCTATCTGTAAAAATGATAAAGGAAGGTCTGGTGAAGGACAACATTAAAACATGCACTCCTTGTATTACACAAGACCATCTGAGAACATTCTGCTCAGTGATCAGATGGCTAATGCTATTTGACTTTATCACGCCTCAGCCCCCACAAAGAAAGCTTCCACTAAGAGAAGTATGAGTAAGAAACATCACTTACTTGAGTAACCTGCAGAACCTGCAAACTGAAAGGAACTTCTTTTTTAAATTAAAACCTTACAGTAGAAGTAAGTAACTTGAGATTCAATACTATCTTATTTACCAAACTAATCATGTTAACAAATAGACCTTACTAAAAATACAGTTATTTTCCCATCAGACTAACGTACTTACATGGTTGCCTTGTTCATCCTGATTCCCATAGATGGTGTGACTTTGAACAGATTCTGCAGTAACGTATTAGCAGCATCATAGTTGCGCCGTGTGTAAATCAGTAACCAGTTGTCCAAAGGCTTGGCGCGGATTAATGGAGCTACCCTGGTTTCTCGTGACCAATCAGCAAACTGAGGATTGTAATCAAACTGTAAATAACAAATGGAAGAGAAACACCACTTTATCAAACACTTCAAAGACAGACTGCAAACACATTTACCTAGAATATATAGAAGTACTCTCGTGCTGTTTTGTGGGTGCTTTGTTTTTTTTCCCTACTAATGTCACTCAGACATCAGCAGAACTTCACCTAACAAGGCATCCTACACTCTTTAAATGTTTCCCTCATTTTAAGTAACTACTTGCTGTGCAGGCTTTGGCTGGATATAGCTACAAAGCCATTCACGTATTAATATCTATTTTCCCCAGATAGAAGGGGTAAGATGTTTTCAATATGAAAAAAATACTTAGCTAAGTACTGTTAAAGAATATTTTCTATCTAGCATCCATTGAAAACCATCAAATCCTTTATAGCACAAACTACTACAAACCAAACATTATGTCTTACAGAAATTCACAATTTCATGGAATCTCATTAATTCATATTAAAGACTTACCCAGCTTGGAGTGAATAGATTCTGTGTGTGTTCTGCCCACAGAACAACTTAGTGGCTTTTCATTTGAAAGCCTTGGTATTTTAATAAATGGAAATTAACTACAAACAACTGTATTCTCCTACTTTTGTATCTGAAAGCTCTTTGTTCAGACAGAAGGGACTGTTTTGCAAGGAAGACAACTGTAAGGCAAGCCAAGGATTTTTAAACAGAACGTGGACAGTCACATTTAAATCACATGGACAGTGACTTGCGTGCAGTTTTCTCTCACAATCCTTCCTCCAACAAGCAGCATTTCATCCTTTAAAGAACTTGCTTCACTGGGGACAGATCAGGAAAATTTACTTACCACATTTCCTGCTTGAAGGATCTTTTCTGCTTGAACAACTCTTCCCGTAAAGGATAGTAAGTTAGAATCAAAGCTTAAACCCCAGTCCCGGAGTTCCTTCTGAACACATTCATCTCTGTTTGAAGACAGCACTTCAATTAAAACAAGTTCATTCTTGCTGAGACTTTTTTTTTTTAATTAAGATTTACAAAACTTTTGCAAGAAATAAGTTTGTCACAACAAATGCGTATGACAAGAAGTACAGGAGATACCTAGGGAACATACTTTTTCATGTAGTCAATAAGCTTTCCAATTTCACGTTGTCTTTGCTCAGGCGAAAGTCGTGTATGAACAGACAAGTCTTTCATCATGTTAAAATCATTCCTCATCTTCTCAGTTAATCCTGTCAATAACAAAAACAGATTAGACTAAAGACTAAGAGAACTCTGAAGTCTAGAACTGGAGTTTTTCCTTGTCAGTTCACTTACAAGCTGCATTAGTTGAGACATAATTATTTGTATGCAGTAATTAACGCTATGTAAAGCATTTTAATGCTTGTCTGCATTAAATTGTAAGAATACACTCCATACCACTGTACCTACTGATTCTTTTGTAAATGATTGTACAGTACAGAAGTTTTGCTTTTTCCTAATAACATACTACTTCTACGCATTGTTTCCTCCCATATTACATGGGTTTACTGAAAGTTCTCACTGTCTCTGCACTATAGAAGCTCCTCAGTCTTTTCTTAGCATAGTACTATTTAGACAACTTTACTGTATTTTACAGTTTCCTTATTGCCCCCCTTTGGTTTTCTGAAGGGCAAGTAAGCAAAAGGAAGTTTGCTGAACAGATGAAAAATGAATCCCTACATTGGAAGGCACTCATGCTAGTGTTAACAATTTCTGTCAGAACACCAGAGCTTTGAATTCATTTTCCCATGCACTGAAGATTACCAGTACAGAGCCAAATTTTAATAGTGCCAAAGTCTAGAAGAATCAGAGATTTCCAAAATAGCTTTACTCATTCATTTCATAAGCAAAAGTAAACAAGGTTAAATTCTCTACCTGCTGAACACACTGGTATCAGATTTGCACTCTCAAGTTCAACATTTAAAAATTTTTATAATACCATGATACCAAATCTTCTTAAAGATCAACAAGAGTGTCTTTAAGCTTTCTCTTCTAACTTAAATCATTAAATTTCAATGCTCAGTAATCCTTTCCTGGTAGCACTATCTCTTCGTTTTCTGTCAGTGAGACTGCCCAGGTCATTGTGTAAGATAGGCACAGCTGTTGCATTGATCCATGATCAAAACATGCTGAATTCTAAGGTGAATAATGGGCTTTTAGCATTTGCTATAAGTTTAGGAGCTACTTAAGGACGAGGAAGGTGCCTCACGGGCCAGCAGAGCTGACTAGGATGTCAGAGCTGACAGTGAAGTCTCCTAGTCAAAGTACTATGCTTTTATTCAGAACTTGAAACTGAACAACTTGCAAACCACTCCAGGTATCCATCTAGAACTGGTGGAATTCACATGCAATTGTTGAACTTCAGGTGAGGTATCTGCAGCAGTTACCAGACCTCCACATAATAAATATTTTCCATCTATGGCTGCCCAGGAAACAGTCAAAACCCACCACTTCAAAGGGGTTTAAGACCTTTATTAAGGTCCAGAGTCTCCCCAGAAGAAAGAACCGCCACCACCACAGCAGCATATCTGTAATGGATGCAGTCAAAATACCAGTTACAGTGAGAGGCATGGCTTGACAGATGCTTTGATATGAGAAAACTACTGCTACAGTACCTGTTAGATAGCACAGCTCTGGGATTAGAACCACAGGTCCTACCATCACGTTTCCTCTCTTCCTCCGACACTGACTGATCAAGACGGGCTGGTTCAAGTCACTGATTTCTTGATTATATTGCTGTATTAGAAATATATATTGCATGCCACTCTATTAAACACCAAGTTTTCTTAATGCTTATTTCAGAAAATTTCTTTCAAAAAATAAAAAAAGCAGCCTTCCACTTTTTTTCCCCCCTCCAATTTACATGTTAACTTAGGGGAAGTTGTTTTCATCAGGAAAAGCCAAACAAGGAAGCACTGTTCTCTTTATTAATGAGATAAGATTATTAATTTTTAAGATATTGACTTGCAAGAGACAGCAGAAACAGTCCTGCCTAGCTTGAGGCAATACCACCCAAAGTACCTAATACAAGATTAGGATGCTCATTTCAGTTAGTTAATGGACAAGGTTCCTATCCTGTAGAGCAATTTAATTCAATACATCCCATGAATCAAACAAGATTCCTCACAAGTCTGAAATTCAACCCTTCTGCAACTTTTCCATGCATCTGGCAAGAGTTGGTCTGTTTAGCAGTCACTAATTTAATTTAGACAGGACAAAAAAAAAAAAGGCTGACAGCAAAACATACTTCACAGTTTAACTCTTTCTTATTCTTAAAGAGAATCACACCTCAGAAAAAAATACCGTTTAAAAAACAAAAGAGCAAGATCACAGCAAAGGCTAGAAGGGAAAGAAAACTCATCCTAGTTTATAATCTAAACGAAGCCACATTCTTTTTTGCAGTAGAAAACGATGTTCACTGTGTTTCAAAGGGAGGTTTAATTTTAGAGAAGGCTGAGCTATAAATTCATACATAAACTTTGTCTCAAATGGCCTAAAACTAATAAAATGTAATTTCCTTAAGATGTTGTCCACATATTTCAACCTCCAGAAAATCATCAACAACCTTTCTGCTGAAGGTATGCTCTGTCCATTATCCAAACTATTAGTAGAGATGTTAAACAGGGCAAGTTCCAAGACTCTAGTTACTGTCCTCCAGCCTGATTTTATGCCTTGGAACCCAGCTATTCAGCCAGTTTTCAACCCCCACCTCTCACTGTCTCTCATCCAGCTCATACCTCATCCACTTCTCCACAAGGATCTTACAGTAAGGCTTTCAGCCCTGACTTCTAAGTCTAGGTAGACAATATCCATGGCATTCCTTCCTCTAACAGACCAGTCACTCATCACAGAAACTTATCACACCAGTCAAGCATGCCTTAATGAGTTCCTCATCATCCATGTTACTAGAAAGTTTGCAGAACTAGCTTCTCCAACTCAGCATTTCTTGTTACCTTTTACACACCTCACAACATTAAATTGCAACTGGGCTTCAGCTTTCCTAACCTCATCCCTGCATGCTGGGACACCATCTATTCACTCCAGCTTGCTTGTCCCTGCTTTTACTCTGTATACTTCCATTTTGTGTTTGAGTTTTGCCAGGAGCTCCCTGTTCCCCTTCCTGGTCTTATTGCACAATTTCCTACTCTAAACAGTTACATTCAAATTACAAATTATTAAAGACAACTGCATCATAGGTAGAGCTTCCAACAATGCTCTAAAATTCCATGTTCAAGCATACCACACAAACTGACAGGTAAGTTTCCATACCCTTTTGTAGTAGTCTATATAGCTGATTTCAGAGCCGTCTGCTCGTCTAAAAGTACACTGTGGATTGGCATCCCAGTCGATGTCATCAACTCTGTATGTTCTGTTATTGTACCTGAATAAACCATTTCATCAGTTTTTGATTTTTTTTTTAATCATTAACTCAACTACAAATGAAACAAAACTATGAAGAAAAAATTAATGACAATACTCATATAAGTTGGAAGTTTTGCTCATATGAGCAGCAGCAACTACAACTTTCCTTTTATGACAGGTATCAATTCTACTAAAAGATACACTGCACTGCACACACCAAATGAAAACAGAATTAATCCAATATGCATTTCCTGCTTCTGTAAATGCTGTCACCTCAGTTAATTTGCTAATGGGACAATGCTAAAATTTTTTGGCTTTCCAACACCTCATTGTATTCTTCAAGACATGGACCACAAAAAAAAACCAAACAAAACAGATCTCTTAGAAGATTCCAAAGAGACTTACTTCGTAAGAACAATTACACCTATCAGCTCCTTTGCACAGGCATCTCTAAATCTTCTCTCTTCAACCTGTTCATAGAGACTATACATAAAATCCAAAACTGTTTCACTACGAAGAATCTTATGGCTCACATCTGCACATAACATAATGCTCTCCTCATACTGGAGAATAGAACTTGTGAAGCCTGGCCAAACCATCAACCTATCAAAAGGGAACAAAGAGGATCTTAAAATGCATACAGTGATTTAAAGCATCTCTATTCAGACCCTTGAGTCATTTCTGTCCACTGTCTCAGACACTTGAAGCCATCAAGATACAAATAAACCATTATCCAATACACGTGAGATAACAAAAACTAATTTTAAGAAGTATTTTAAATGCAAGTATCTTTAGACAACTTAAGATTTAAACAATTTGTGATACAGCAATATCACCAAACTCCCATAAAAACAGTGTTTCAAAATTCTACTTAAATATCTTAAGTATACAGTATATGAGTGTTCAAGGGTTGTGTTAAAAAGACCAGTAGTTTATCTATTAGAACTCTGTCTAGTTTCTTACACCAAGCAGGTTATGTAGGCTAGACCAACAGCAATGTGCATGCTGCAGCCATATCAAGGGGCACCAGCCAAACTCAAGGTTGTCAACACGTACAGCAGACCTAGAGCTACCTAGAAGCATCAGTCATATTCTATTGGATCCTGGTGAGGGAGACAGAGTTAAAACACATCATCTTGCAATCGACAAGCTGCAAAACTACCTGTCCACTGGCATATGGCCGATAGGAATTTCCTCGGCAGCTTAAATGGCTGTCAAAACAAAGGCTGGACATTGCTGAACTTTAGAAGTAAATTCAAAAGGTTCAAAGGTTTCAGCTTTATGGTCATTTATGCAGGGTTTCTGTCATGTGAGTTCAACGTAATAACAGAACACACACTGCTAAAGAATGATCAGATGTTACACAGAAGGATGTTTAGCAAGGAGGTCTCATGCTCCTTGGGAATAACATTTTTTTAAATCTATGACTTTATTATAAGATAAGCAACTGGAGCAACACTGAAAAATCATTCTCTGTCTCCCTTGGGTGTCCATTTTGTCAAACCTGTGATTAGGGATGCTGACTGGGTCCTTAGGGTTGTAATAGTTACGTCCAATTTGCTGCAAATTCATCATCTTCAAAAGCCTGGAAGGTGAAATAAAGTTATTATTTACCATTATTATTTATCAAACTATCTATGGTCCCACCTCTCGTGCAACTGTTTCCATTCATGGTCCAGAACTACTTTTTGCTTTAACAGGCAAATCCACACATAGGAGAAGAGGGCAGGAAAGGGGCTAACTGCCTAGATGAATAAGCATTGCAGTGTGAATCAACCTGCTCAGGGAAAAGGCATAAACTAATTTTACACTAACACGTACCAAAACCACCTGGATCATAGAATGGTTTGGGTTGGAAAGGACCTTGAAGGCCATCCAATTCAAACTCTCTGCATGGGCACAGCTGCCAACCACCTGCTCAGGGCCCCACCCAACCCAGCCTTGAGCACCTCCAAGGATGGGACATCCACAGTTTCTGTAAGCAAGCAGTTTCAGTCCCTCAACACCAGTGCACATCAACACCATGCAGCCACACTCTAAAACATTACCAGATGTGGCTGGCCACACAGAAATGGTAGCTATAAAGGCTGGAAAGTTTACATTTATCATATTGATCTGTAGTCCACTCTCTGGAAATGAAACATTAAGCCAGATATTTTTCAAATCACTTCTTACAAAGACAGCTGAGCAAGCAAACCTTCTAAAAATGATGTTGTAAAACTGCAGACATGTAGGTGAAGTAGGTGGTAACTCATTAGTCAATGTGATTGTGATCCTCACATCTTCTCCATTTCGGGTCTTAGAAAATACTTCAGTAACCTGAAAAAGGTGAACTTAGATAAATAAAACTAAAGGCAAACAGGTTATACGTAGACTTTGCTTCATTAATATCAGATTGTACTAGTATATTCAAATTTTCATTAATAACCTTGAGACTTTACTGAAACAGGAACTGGATTTCCTATTATAGCTGAAAACTGCAGCCTAGAATGCTTGGTTTGTTTGGGTGAGAGACAGAATGGGGACTACCACCCCAGGCATCCTGTGCAAGATACTGGGGGAGCAGAGACAAACATTAAAGCACATGGGAGTAAACAACTTCCCTCCTTCACTCCAGACTCTTTTCCCCTGCCTTTATTAATGCCATTGGTCACACTCAGTAAAAACAGGCAGAGCCAGTTGGTACAGTCAGCAGTTATCCTCTGTTGCTCCTTTCTTCTCACACTCGCACTGCTCAGACTTTTCCCCCCTTTGCCATGCTTTCACAGAAGTGCCACCAGCTCTGCTGACAGGCTCAACATTGGTCTGTTGCAGCTGAAAATAACTGTATGTAACAGGGCAGACTTGAACTCCTCCCACAGGGGCAACCGCAGAGCCCCCCCCAAGCTACTAAAACCTTACTATGTATAACCAGTACATCCAGCCTTTCCATGACAGTGGATGTCAGAACATGCAAGTTATGAAAAGATCCAAGCAGAAAGACAGCTAATGGAAAAATACAGTCTGTACTATCTGCTTCTATGCAGAGGAGTATGCCAGTCTGCAGAGTCTGAGCATTAGAATCAAAAGTTTATTACCCAATTTCTCTATGGAAACAAATTAGCTTATACTATCATATTCAATTCAACTAAATGTTGCTCCGAGACATCTATTCCTTAAGTCGAACCAGACTAGTATGAAACAAGAAATGTCATGAAACACAAGCCAAAAGAAAAGCAAGACAGTACTCTCGTATCACACCTTATTTGGCAGTCTTTTTGGCAAGAATAATATTGAACCATCAAATGCATGTGTCTTTCCAATTAGGTCTTCATGCTGAAAGAGCAAAGCTGATCGAAGGCGACGTGCTTCCATCTCAGGATTATAGTCTATATGGTATTGATACAAAGCCCATTGGGGTCGAGATGTGAGACGAAAAAAATTTGCAATTAATTTTATCACAGCACCTGAAGAGCCTAAAATGAGAAGCGAACACAGTAGTAATTACATCAGCTTTACCATTCTATACAGTTTTAATAACTTTGAAAAATTAAAATATTAAGTCATACACATAGTTACATTCAGCAACCGTCCTACAATAGTAACATTCATAGAAATTACTCCACGTGCATTGCATTTTTACTGTCACCAGAGATTTTTTATAATTCCTTTGTCCCTCAGGAAAACTCCTACATCAAAGGAGGTACGCTTTCACATCAGTTACTTAACCTCCTAAAGGGCAGCTACTGTATATTAAAGAGATGAACTGCCACCAAAACACAAATGGACAATTTACTTTTTTTTTGTGAATCATGAACACTGAACAGGAACTAACACAAGTACCAATCAGCATAGATGCCCACTTTCCCATTCATACATGAAGATATGACATGTCCTTTGATATCTCAAGATTTAAAAATAAAAACACTACACAGTGAGAACAAACTCCAGGTCACATTTTTTCCCAACTTTTTTTTTTTTCCCTAAGTTTCATTTTAGTTTCTTTTAGACTTAAAACTACAAGCATAATAATAATTTTTTAAAGCACACTGCAGCCAGTAAGGATTATGCACTTTAATCTGATTTGGATCACCCATTTTTCCTATCTGAAATGTAACACCTCAGATGGAAACAAAACATCCTATGAAGCACGTACATTCTACCAGAAACCTGTACAAAAGTACAAAGAGAAAACAATACAGCTGCCTCGGTACAGCAATCTAGTTGCATTAGCAGAATTCTGAATAAAAAATACAGATAAGAGCTACTCTGCTTATGGCCCAAAGTGACTTGAGCAGAATTACTTCTCACCACTGCTGGACCATTCAGCCAGCACAGACTGCTGCAGGTGCAGTAGTACTGCTGTGATATCCCTCAGAGCCACTTGCAATATAAAACTATTGTCAGCACAGAACTCTAGGACAGGGGTGTAGCAATGAGGTGGGACAACTACAGCAGCCTGCTTCTACTTCTTTTCACTACTTCATCTTAAGGGCAGAAGTTAATTACCTTCTACTTAAACTAAACTGTTTCTTCAGAACAGGTCTCAAGTTGTACATTTTTTGCAGATCTTTACAAGTTTGTTCAAGTGTGTTATGAATCCAGAACTCCATAAGCAAACCTATAAGAGCCCTGCAATGCAGTGCTGCTTACAGAAGTGGACATCAGGAACATACATTGACTACCACTCACATCTGAATCCCTGCAATTTAAATGCTACACAACATCTGTCACACATCATCTTACTGTTCTTCTTCAGGTGTCAGGAACAACTCATATCTTCTTCTAGCACATAATAAGGATTTTTTATTTATTTTTTAAACTTGGCTCCCAAGGGGATGTAAAAAAGAAAGAAAGCAAAATTACTGTTCATTTCAACTTGGTTATATTTGTTTATGATCTAACCTGAACATACCCATTTTTGATTCTCGAACGTGCTCTATGGCTTGTCGAGTATTTACCCCGAGGTCATGGAAATCCCGACGACGTCCGCCCCTATCTGCTAAAGACAGTTCCTGAAACCCTGCCGAAATCTGTAATCCTGTTGTTTTGAGACAGAGGAAAAGAATCTTATTTATTCACTGTTTTGATACAGAAGATCATATTCTGTTCAAGCTCTACTATAGTTAGTTCTCAAAAGTCATTCTAACATGCAGCATCACCGAACCAAGACAACACCATCATCACAAGGTAAACGCTAAACTTATCAAAAGTGTAGTAACGGATGTTATTTTGAAAAGAATTGGAAATGCTGCACGAAGAGCACATTAACTGCAGTCCCTTCAAAATACATATTCTTGTGGGAAATTAATTTTTTTATCCTCCTTCTGACCTAGTGTCTTTGGAGCATCCTGAGGGCCTCTCTGTCGCCCACGGCCACCAGGTTCTTCTGCCAGTGCTGGAGGACGACACGGCTGCAGAGATTGCTTCTGCCCAGGTGGACGACTGGGCAAAGCCTTCTGAGCCTGCAATAGTTGAGAACAACTTTTTCCAGTACAACTGAAGAAACAGCATTTTGGGTATACAACAAAGCAAAGTCACTGATCAAGTCCAGAATATCCAAGCACCCAAGTGTAGCAGTATATTCAAATTTCCTTCTAAAACAATGGGGTTTGGGATGATGCTCATTTAACAGCAGTAAATGTAAATCTTCTCTCTCCAGGCCCCGCACAGAATATCTGGACTACTCTCATTCTCAGTATCTCCACTGATAATTCAAGTAAATGTCTATTTTATAAAAACAGCTCTTCTAACCCTGATGTTCAGTTTAATACGTAATATTAAAAAGCATCATGCTTGCACAAATACTTTCAGAATAAGCTGTACTAGCTCGAGATCTTCTCTCCACAAAACAACTCAAGTTCCCAGGGAAGTTACAGAGATTTATGCTATTTAGCAACTACAAAGCATGTCTGTTAGCCACAAACAATCCCACAATTCAGTTTAACGTTGACCAGATTATCAGTTTGCCCCACAAGTATGGTTAGTTATTCCCCAAGTTGAAAAATCAAGTTCACTATTCTAAGTACAAGCAAGCAACAGGCCAATATCACGGATAACGGCGAAACCTGAGCCAGAGAGCTGAAAGGCTCTGTCCTGCAACAAAGCAGAACCTATTACACCAACACACAACCTGCCAGCCTTTCTCTCCCGGAATTCCTATACACTTTCAATCCAGTCAGAACAACTCATTTGGATTTGTGTTCCCTCATATTCCGACCATGCACCAATACAAAGAGCCTAGCTCCACCTTCTTGACAACCTCCTTGAAGGCTGCAGTTTCTCCCTTCAGAAAGGCTCCCTGCCCCCCCTCCCCAAACAATCACAGGTTGTCAGAAAGTTATGTAAAGAGATCTCTGATCTCCTTAATCTCACTAATTCTTTTTGATAAAAAAAAAAGAGCAGAATCAACTTTGCAGTGTTACAATGCCTCTGTATCAGTCCAGTGCCAAGGACAACAGGGATTATCTAGAAGTCAGCTCTTCTTCCTTCTGCACCCTCCTATGAAATGACTTTGGAAGCACTTCCGAAACCCAGCTTCACAGAGAAAGATGCATGCAGTCTACAGGATACGAGTGCCAACCTGCACAGGAGTTTCATTTAACACATACATACTAAAACAGTGGGCAGCAGCACATTTCAAGGCACAGCTGTGCTAATTAAAGAGAACCAACTTACAGATGCAGCTCCCACAGAAGGAATGGCAGACTCCTGACTTGGTGGCCTCCCTCTCGCTCTGGCTCTAGCTCTTCCCGTCATGTTCCCTTCGAAGAAAAAGCACCCATTAGTGCTCAGTCTTACTCAAAGCTATATTATAAGCAGCACTATTTCATTTGCCCATGCGGTGTGGGTAATTAACAGCTCCTTACAGCCAACCGAAGCCTAACAGCACAGCCAGGCATTCTCAAGCTGTGAAGACACGGCCAGAACTTCAAACTCTGAGCCCACCAACGCCACTCTGAGGTTACACTTACCAACTCGACGCAGACTAACTCACTACATTACCAGCGGGGCAGCAAACGCTTTATTTGTAGCACACAGCCAACCAAACGGCCCCCAGAGACCCCGGCTCCTCACACAGCGCCCATCCCTTCCGGCTCCGCCGTTCTCGGCCGCAAATCCGCTTCCCCTCCCCCACCAGCCCGGCCATGCCCTCAGTATTACCTCAGTCACAAAGCGACGCCGCTCCCACTCCAGCGACACACAGGAGACCACCCTCTCCACAATACCACACGCCTATCTCCCCGCCGGGCTTCCCGGACCACAGAAATCCGCCACCAACGGTCGTCGTCGTTGCCGCCTCCCTCAGGCCCGGCCCGCGGAACTCTCCTCAGCCTGCACGCGCTAGCGAGCTAAAGCGGGAACGCAAGGAGTTCTCTGATTGGCTCCCGAAGGCCGAGAGCTGCCGAAGAGTGCCGAAGAGTGCCGACGGGGGGCCGCTGCCAGCCGAGGGCTGCGTGCCAGGCGCGATAGTTCCGCCTCGCGGCGCGCCCTGCGGAACGAGCGGCCGTTGAGAGCTTTGTAGCTTTTGTGAGGGAGTTTCCCAGCTAGGTGTGATTCCATTCCCGCTCCAGATCTTGCTTGAAAAATAAACGTGAGTTAACCAGAAGGTGGAGCAATAAAACAAGAAATGAAAGTTGTTTCTGTGAAGGATTGCGTTTGTCAGTAGCGTGTACAAAGCTGCTGTTAAAACTTGTTGTTCTGTTCCAGGCATGCACAGAATGTGGACAAAAATAGGCACAAATGGACTTAAATACACTCTGCATAGAAGCAGTTGGAATCGAGGACTGGACACAATCCAATTAAGCATCAACAATTAAGAATACGTGAGCAATCATCCCTCCATTGAGAGACGTTCATCAGCAGACGGCCATCCAGCTGAAAAAAAAAAAAAAAAAAAGCCTTTTCCTAATTACCAAGGCTGGTTCAATTGCTGTGATTGCTTCCAGAGAATCATGGTGTCTATTTTAGGTACCACAGAACCAGCAAATCTTATGGCTTGAAAGTAATCGGCCTTCAGTGGGAATGGGCTCTGATGGCCTCTGTCTGCAAGCTTTCCCCCACTGCAGTGGGAACACAGCCGTGCAGGCAGAGCCAAGGCTCACGTGCAGCTTTCTATTGCTGTAAGTGTGCCTTTACGGGAGGCTTAGGTGGCTGTGATGCATCTGGAGATACCGACTTCAAGGGACAGGAGATAACGTTATCTAATTAAAACCGTACCTTCATAAAAGACCAGAGGGATCTCGTCAGGTCATTTGCAATTTTTCAGCTACCTGCAATGAATAGAGGACAAAGTTGCTTTGCTTTGTTCTCTGTTATTCCAGGTGGAAAAGGAGTGGTGGTATTAACATAAATAATAAAAATACCTTCTTTTGTTTGATTTGGATTGTCAGTTTGCTTCCAAAGCCTTTTTTGTTGTGCTTCTAATTAATGTCAGCGTAGTAACCCTCTTAGGAAACCAGATTCTCTTTTACAAACTAAAAATAAAAGCGTTCAAACTACGGAAGTGTGGATATTGCTGCTTAAAGATAGTTGAAGTACTTCCAGCATGTAATTTTTATTACTCAAATATAAATCTGGATAAATATTTAACAAACTCCACACATACACTTACTTAGATGAGGCATGTTTGCTGCTTTTGCAGCGCTGATTACTGCTTGCCATGGGCTCTTTACCCACAGAGGGAACTTTCATTGCTCGGTAGCCTGCAGAACTCTCCAGCGGGTCAGGAGGTTGAAGCTGCAGAAACACAATATGCAGATTTTCTTAGCTCAGCTCTATTTAACGATAAACAGAATGTGAAGATGTTGTCAGAGCCGTTTACATTATGTAAACTGTGAGAAAGGAGAATGTGTGTGTTGGAAATAGTTATATTTGTTTATTCACTTAAAATATCTGCCATCCTTAATGTTTATTTTCTTTTATGCCAGATTCCTTCCATTTCACTGCAGAACTTAATTATCTTTAGATACAAATTGCTAAAAGTACTTAATCATGTTGGCTACCTACAGCAATACACATACATCCACGATAACAATACATCTGCAATAAGCACACTAATTTTTGTACGTGGGTTGTCAGACAGGTAATTAGTATTTAATGAAAGATGGGTTCCAATTTGCTTTTCACGGTCTTTCAGACTTGGTTTTGTTTTTTTTTTTTTAATCCAATTCAAGTCTGGTTAAAACCATCCCTACAGGTAGGTTAATGTATTTTCACATCTTAGAAAAGCTAAGAGATGGCAATGCACCAACTGCAGCAAGTGTGTTGTGTCCACAGTCTTGTCTGGTTCTAGTAAAAAATGCAGAGGAAAATGAGATTTTGAAAGTGGTAGCCGCTTGTGTTTTATTTCTTCTGTGTTGCCAAAAAATCTACCAATGTTGGATTTCAACACACTGAAGTATCACATACGAAATCATTTTTTTCACAGCTACTTGGCTTGTGCTTTGCTTTGATGTTTGCTTTACCCATGATGCAGTTGTTTTTGCTTCTGTCTCCTGTTGCTACAATAAGCCATTTCCCATACATGTCATCTCCAAAGGGGAAAAGACTGCATGGAAACAGAACAAAGAAAACAGAACAAAAGAAAATCAGGGATTTTTCCAAAGGCCCATCTGATGTACAAGTATAAACAGGAAAAAGATGCCTGAGGAGGTAGGAGCCAGGAACTGTATGAGCAGACAGCTGTTAACTTGTGTAGTTAGCAGCACTTTGGGATCCTGAATGACAAATAAATAAATGATTTGAATGCATACATTGAAGAATATGCTCACTTCGGTACCTTTAGCATAGAATATAACCATATTGTACATTCCCAGCAGTGTGAGCTGAATGTCTTGTCTTTATACTCCTTTTATAACACCAGGTTCAGGTATCCACAGTTCTTTGGTTCTATCTCCAGAAAAGGCAATACTTCAAGATATCAGATTTAGAAGTATTGTCTGCTGTGATGAAGGAAATAAAAATCAAGGAACATCTCACAGCAGAACACAGTAAGTCACATGTGGCCCTATTCTCAAGAGACCAACATGTTGGGCCTGAATCCTTTTAAATATTCTGTAAAAAAATCAAATAGGAATTAATCAAAACTAAACTTTAAAATTCACATTCCCGTGAGAACTCACAATCTCAATCACAGTATTTTTACATTCTTATCTTTTTAAGAGAGAGACAAGGTTTTAAAAGCTGACTTAGTATCAGAAATATCTCATGAGTTAACAGTCTTGCTTCATCCCAATGCAAATTCTTAATGTCACATTTAATTTACTGTAATTATGCTCGGGGTAGAGGATCTGGTTGGCCTGCACAGAGGGGCCTGGTGTTTGTGCTACTGTGAGTGAAATGTGGGGGACTGGGAAGCTATTATTTACATACCAAAACAGAAAGCAAAAGGCATGTTAGGGAAAAAATCTGCTACTAAAGAGATAATACCCAACTCTCCACACAACAAATACAGCGTGTGCATTTTGCCTTGGGAGTGGGGAAAACAAATTTTTCAACTATATTTTCTCTGCTCTTCTGTAGTCTATTGTTTCATCCCTAATTTCTGTTTTTCCTTAAGATTCTTAATTCTTATGTCTAAACTTTTATTGTCAGCAATTCTCCTCCTAAACTTCATTGACTCGCTTCTCATCTATTGCAAAGGACTCTCCCCTGCTCCTCTTGACAACAACTTGTTTTGATTCAATAGAAAAAAGCTGTTTTTCTGTTTCATGTGCTCACTGTTTACCAGAGTATCTGATCACTACAGTTATCATCACTGCTCACTCCAAGCCCTGTTTTGTCAGACAGTGCCCTGAGCCCTCTTTTCCTGAAAAGAAACTGCCCTTTTTGTTTATGAACCATCATATCCCTGCCAAAATTTCCCACACTGAATCAACTCAGCTTTATTTTCTCTTAATTTCTGCAATTTCACATCATTCTGAGCTGACATCTGATGTGCGGAGTGAGCAAGAAGTGATTTGATGTAAGTTCTGAATAACTAGTAACATTGAATGAAGAGGTCACATTAAAAACAGAAACAGGACCTATGATAAATGATTTGTAAAACTTGTTGCACGAATATAAGTGTGCAATTCTGTAAGATGTCATATTGCTCTTTTTACATTTTTAAATTATAAGAGGAGACAGTTTATGGAGTACACTGGAATAGAACTGAACAAGTCTTTTCAATCAGGTATTACGTAGTAAAAGTATTGTATTCATCCAAAGAGTAATGAGACGTATTTCAGGAGAAAGACTAGTGAAAATCCTCAAGTTCAGATAGATTGATTTCAGCTCATTTAGCAAGCAGGTTTGATCTAATTGTCTTTTTATTGCTCTGAACATTCCTGAATTATGCAGAGAATTTGGGTTATGTGATTTAGCATTGGATTAAAAAATGTCATAGCTTAACTTTCTTTAAAATAATGTGGAACTTTGTTCACAGTCAACGAAGTTCATTATTTTTTTGTTCAAAGCCCAGCTGCAGGCCTGGAGCATTTCTCATAAATATCAGGAAGTACCTGAAGCCACAGTTAGGATTAAAGAGTTGATCTGAACCTCAGATCTCAGCTTTAAAGCTGTAATGTACAGTGAATTTGGTTTCATGGTAAAGGAAATGGTAATTGCTAAAGTATGTTTTCTTAAGTTGCAAAATCATTTTTGAAATGTTTTTACCAAGACATTTATCAGTGCTATGCATGCATGAGAATGAGTGGACTTGCAGCACAGTGTTTTCACAGGATCACAGTGCTGGATTTAGGTACTGGTGTCACTGGTCCAGTGTCAGAGGACAGCCTTGCTTCTCCTTTGTGCACAGCATTGCTGCTGAAATTATCAGATCCACAGTCACAATCTTTAGAACTATCCAAGCAAGTGAAGTAACGATTTCAGTGTGCTATTCCAGTAACTTTTCAGGAAGAGTGGTCAAACTCCTGGTTATCTGGCAGATATGCTCCCACCAGAACAAGGAACACAATCCACAAGTGATATCTTTAGTTATAAAAGTGCAGATCAAATCTCTCAACAGTACTAAGGCATTAGAAAAATCACCTCGCTCTTCGCTCCCTGCAAATAGTGTCTGATCTGCATGGCTGAGAAGAATGGAGGAGACAACTAAGTACCAAACAGGTTTCTCACAGCTTCTACACTTGGGTATCTGCATCAACCAAACTGCATACACTGTATTGTTTCCATAGTAGTTTAACCTGAATGTCTTATTGCATGAAAGCAACTCTCTTTATTGTATTTAAGCAGAAAATAGAACGTGTACATTTAGTATTCCTTGACCTTTTGCAAAGGATGCTGCATTTATCCATGTACATCTAAACATTTCCACAAGTGGCAGTGTTTAATCACATTCTATTGCTTCATTATTGTAAGCGATCCAGAGAAAATATAATGCTTAAAATTGATTACTGTTCCTGAAAGATTGACTTTCTGCTGTACATTTTGTAAACTGTTAAGTCACATTTCATATAGCATTTGCACAAGTGGGTATCACAGATAAAAGTGATCTTTTCCTCCTATATTTGATTGTCAAGACCTGGTGTCACTTTTGACATCTTGTGTTCTGATGGGTGAAGGGAGAGCAGATGGACTCTGTGTGTACTTGCAGTGTATGACATAGAACTTGAATACAAAACTGCAATACTGGAATGCTTTGCTTGGACGCTGCCTTTTCTTGAAGGTGCCTAGTTTCATGTGCCCTGAACATTCTGATTATAAATTTCCCCAGGCACTCCAAGTTACTGTTTTGTACTTTCCCAGCACAAAACTGCCTTGACAAAACTTGTCAGATTCTTTACACCAGAGGCAGTTCAGGAGCAAACAAGACTCTCAAGTTAGAAGCACTCCTTGTGTGGATTACATCCATGATAACATGGGAAAGACACTGGAAGGCCATTGAGAAAGACAGAAACCAAGTATGAGCAGCAGCCAGGAATAAGCAACTGTCACTGTTAGAGCATCCACCTACAGACAGTTTAATTTCTCCGTGCTCTCAAATTCAGCCTCAGCAAAGAGGTTTTGTAGGCTGCATGAAATCCCATAGAGCAACCTAACCTCAACCATTCCTCATCAGGGATTACTTCCAAGCACACGTGGCTTATTTGCATGAACCATAAGCAAAGTGAGTCCAACTGTGAAATGAAAAAGCAAGAGACAAGAGGAGCCATAAGAATCAGCTTTCTTTGTGAAAGATCCACCTTGTGTAATCAAAAAAGATAGATGCTGCTGTTTGAAGATAGATAAGAGCTGGAGGATGCTTGGCTTGAGAGAGAGTTCAAGGTGGAGTGTAAGTGGATGACTGCACATTTGCAGCCCTGAATAAGAGCAAGAAATAACTCACAATACAAAAAACAACTGTAGTCTCCTCCTTGGTATGAACAAGTGCATGCATTACAGGCAATATGGGGAGGGAATTACTGTTACTTTGCAAAGCTTTCCTTTATTGAGTCAAGCCTGCATCCATCTTTATAAATGCAAAGAAGGGACAGGTAGATTCAAGTCCAGTATGCAGACTTCATGCTGGCTCAATGCACTGGCTACCTAAGGCTCCTTCTGAGTCCTGTTTACTATGAAAGGGAACTCTGGATCATAGCCAGGCATCTTTATTACACTGAGTTTCAATTTGCTGAACTCAGGTGCAAAATTTGAAATCCTGCTATAGTTTCCATCTGAGCTACAAACTGCTTGAAGTGGATTTTTTCAGTGACGGAAGAATTGGAGTGACAAAATCTGTAGGACCTTCCCTGAGATAGTGTGGGAACCTCTATAACTGCTTGTGAAGGGTGTTGGGATTGCATAAATTCCTGCCTGCCTGAAAGAACACAGACAGTGTTATGCTATTTCTTATGTGCTATGTACACACAGACAGGCAATAGTCAGCTCCCAAAAAACATAGGCCAAAAATGTCACACTACATTCAAGCTTCTGTCAAGGAAAACAAAACCCCATCCAGAACTCTGAAAGATGTGAAAACAGGTTCTTTTTCACACTGCTTTGTTCTGTTTTCCTCAAACATGCAGTTAACTCCTGCCTGACACTCCGCCATGGAAAGGAGACTGGTGGGCACTGTAAAACCACAGTGATGCCTTCCAGCCTCCCACTATCACTCAAAGCACCACCTTCCAACCCTTTGAAGCCTTACCCACATTTTAAAGTGAATTTTGTAGGAGGAGACAAAATTCTTCTAAACTCTTAAAGAGTTCTTCAA
Organism: Phasianus colchicus; assembly: GCF_987193195.1. Classification (NCBI taxonomy): domain Eukaryota; kingdom Metazoa; phylum Chordata; class Aves; order Galliformes; family Phasianidae; genus Phasianus; species Phasianus colchicus. The sequence continues at coordinate 10,065,475 of NC_143453.1, read as the reverse complement.
ATGGTTCCCACTAAACCCAGGTTTACGGCCTTGCAGCGACAAGAAGGAACTTCTGATTGCACAGACAAAAAATACAAATCAGTCATTGAGCCAATATATAGAATTGTTGGAGTCATTGGTACCTTTTCTACATTGTTAGCGGCACAATGAAGAACAGAGCTGTGGTGCTGCAGGACTGATCAGTGTTAGTTTAAAATTAATGACAACTGTAATTTGCAAGATTTATCCTTTGTGATTAACGAAGCCAAATTCACGCGGATAGGTCACTGTAGCACAAGAGACCATTCCTTTTTTTTTTTCTTGATTACAGAATATAAGAGTAAAATTTCTGTGCTTCTAAAATCAGTCTTTTTCAGTGCAGTTTAATGAAAACTTACCCATACCTTTCTGATGAAATAGCCAGAAATGAGTGCAGTACTTCAAGACAAGATGAAAAGATGATGTCAACATTTTCCCATACTTGATACTGGTTATTATTTTAAGGATCATCCTAAATTTGCATTTTTTCATTCTGTGATTTGCTTATTTCTCTCTGTCTCACTTCTCTGAGAGGTTCTACAAATACAAGCTATTTTAAACAAAATTTGAATAGAAAGGCTTCTTTTCCTGAAACAAAGAGGACTGATCTTGCCTTGGATCCAGCAGCAACAGTCAGCATGGAAAAAAACAAAAACCATCAAACTTGTTCATTACTTGGTCTACATCAACTGTTTTTATTAAATTCAGGATTTCCACACGGTAAATTTTCACTACTCAGTAAGGCTGTGTTGTTATTTCATCACTGCCACAACAAGCCTTTTAATTTCCACAGATTTTCATCTCTAAGTATGATAATTAAGCAGAAATAATGAACTAGTGAACTCACTGGATAGCACCTCCTGAACAAAGTGCAAGTTGGGTGATGCTAAAACTGCTTACTCTGCACATTTTAGGAAGGAATCATGAGTAAAATTTCACTGCTGCTATTTGAGGAAATAAAAAAGAAATGTAAAATGTACATACACAGATTCACTGCGAGCTTTCCTTTTCCTTTGTCTTCTTTCTTACTCTTCTTTGGACTGGAGAGATTGCCTGGACCATTGCTTTCAGGCCAAATAACTACCTAGATGACAATTAGAAATGTATGATAATTAGAAATGTAGTTAATTTTTTGTTAATTTTGTGTTTAGCAGATTCCTCACCGTGGCTATATTGAACTGCCTGACAACTTGTTTTCTTATAGCCTAAACAAATGCAAATCCTTTATTTAATTAAGAAGATATATAGATTAAGGCAGATGCAATATCTTTTTGCAACAAAGGACCCAACCAATGTCTTTTGGAACCAGACAAAAAAAAACCAAGACATGTCACATTTCAGCCAAATAAAAAAATGCAAGTAGGGCATTAGTCCAATGCTTTTGTATTGTGCATTTCAAAGTTTGTCACCAGTGGGTAGGGCAAAAATAAATCAGGGCCTCCTATGGTGAAAATGTATTTGGGATTCAAGCATCTAGAGTCTGACCCTATCTTCTGCTCCCTGGGATTGTCAGCTGCTTCAGGGGTCGTCTGATATATACCTCTTTTTCTCACTTCTGAGAATTTTTAGCTTGGAGTGTGTTTGAAAACACTTCAGAAAAAGGGTGGAAAACACAGAGTGCCTTCTTTGAAATACACTCCTTTGTTAAATTCCTTTCCCAAGGGTAAAGAGGCTCTCAAACACCTGAGGGTAACAAATGACTCTATTCAATGGTCGCACAAATGACCTAATAAACTCCCAAAGGGTTACAATAGCTTATTTGTCATCATTTCTTGTCAGCTCCTTATACTACCAATGTAAATTGAACTAAAACAATAAACACCAGAATTATTTTCTTTATTCTGAAGATACTTTAATGACCAAATGGCTTAAAAATCCCAATAATTAATTTTGCGATCGAATTTAAATCATACTGACACATTTTGTCTTGAGCAAAATACACATCTACCTGCACACACAACATCTGTCACCATGTCACTCACTTTCCTTGGAACATTTGCAGGCCACGATTTTATAAGATTTTATTTGGGCTAACTTTTAAAATGTTGGGTTGTTGCCTGCTGCATGGATTCCCAATAGACTTCAGTGGGAAAGCATGGTGATGAATGCAGTAGTGAGGATCCTGATCTGTATAACATTAATTTGAAGATGTAGCAATTCTCTTCTATTTAAAATGCGTTATGGGCTGGAATCTGATCCATGATGCTACCCAATGCAGGGCTCTTACAAAGAAAAGAGCTTATACAGCTGACCTAGCAGAGGAGATAGAAACCCATTTGTGTTGTTAAGCTATGTCGTTAATTAAGAACAGAAAACACTTATTTGAGGTACTGTTGTTGTGGTTTTCATGAGTCAGCTGAAGACATCGGATGGTTCGGCACTATCATTTGTGCATGGGTTCTAAAATGCATTGTATTGGCATCATTGTAGTGGGCATTTTATGTGTGCAGTACCTCCATGTTCAGTGCTGCATTCACCTGATTCTGACAGGGATAAGTTGTTGATCAAGTTCAACAGCGAGCACCTCTGACTCCTCCTAAGCTCCTTGTAGGCAGATGGAAAGCATCCCAGAAGCATAATTCACTATAAGTACCAAATGAAATATGTCTTTCTTGCTTCTTCCTCAGGGATGAGAGCAGGGGAGAAAAGGGAAAAATCAGCTCATGATAGCTGTTAGTTTAAAGACGAATGATTGATTGTGAGCACTGCACCAAATCATCCTGTGTCTCAGTATGTCAGTCTCTGCCACCTAAATGTTGGAATTTCGATTTGATCTTCTTGTCTGGACTCCATCAGTTCATGCAATGAGCTCCAAAGCTCAGGAATATTCTGCAGAATACTGTTAGCATGGTAATGTTCTGCAGGTGCTGGTTTCTTTCTATCAGCAATAGATTTTTCTAAATTATTATCAAGATTCATCCCTGTTTTAGGTGGCTAAAGCAAAAAGAATGTAATTGGGCCCTTTTGTAGCCATTATAACTCCATATCTATTCACTGTGTTCAAGGAAGAATGAATGCCTAAAGGCAGCTGGAGACAAAGGAGCAAAGGAATATGTGTATGCACACAAATAAATGCCTAGAACAACTTCGTGTTGCTATTGTATTCCCTTATCCATAATATCTTACAGAGCTGAGAGACCTCACATTTGTAGGGATCCCATCTTTTGTGAGATCAGATGACACGAAAGTGGGCTAGATTTTAGGCACACAAAATTGTGTGCTATTTGCTTTTGTTCTGCACAGGCAAAACTCCCTTTTCATTGGTTCTGAAGCATTAGCACTGCAGGTACAGCTATTAACAACAATAAGAGATTGCAAACAAACAGGTAGCCAACACCAAATAACAATTCTGCTCAGACTTGGTGCTCTACATGCTGAATGCCGTGATAATAAGTGCTGTTGAAGTATTGTTATTACAGACATGTCCTAACATACATCCTCTACACCTATTCTAACCTAATATATATGATAAAAAAGCATCAGTGAGACGTATAGAAAAACAAGAAAAAAGTGAGATGCTATAATAGAGCCTTAATATAATGATAAGATCAAGTGCTCTCCAAGTTTCAGTTTACATATTCAAACGATCTTTGCCTTAAACAATGGTTGTAAGGAGACAGACATATGGTAAATACATCCCGATCCATTACGTGCTACTCAGGGCAAGAAAGCCAGTCGGAGTGGGGGAGGCTCGGTATTAAAAGTGATCTGGTGTTATGTACACTCAAGTAACCCCTTCATAGGGGGAGGAAAAAAAAAAAAAAGTTTGTGAAAAGGGAAAAAAATCTTAAAAAGCAAAGCTGAACACTTTGCTGCTGTGCAGTGAAAGTGAGAAACGGTCCCCCCTGCCGGGGAAGTTGATGAATAATCCGCAGATCTCAAGCTGAGCCTTGGGCTCAGAGCGGCTGGTATCCCATACTAACACTAATCAACCAGTATGAAACATCCATTTTAAACGCAAATGAGGGGGGCCTTTTCAAAGGAGACCCAGAGAGGGGAGGGAGGGGGAGTTCAAAGCTCAAAATGGTTCTTTCTTTCTCTCTCCCCCTCTCTCTCTCTCTCTTTTTTTTTTTTTTTTTTTTTCCCAAAGAAGACAGAAATATGGTTGGTTATTATCTAAGTTATTGCTACAAAGAATTTTGAAATTAAAAGATAAGCTTTCAGAGGAAGCTCAGTAATTTTCATAAAGAAGGACTTAAAACAGATGTGCCCTCTTTAATCGGGGTGTGCTTGAAAAAATATAAATGCATTTTTAACATAGCAGGGGGAAAAAATCATATGGTTACACATTTGTCTCCTGGGCAAAAATAATTTTTTAAAAGTCTCACTGCATGAAGTACTCACAAATAGCCACTGCTGGAACTTTCTTATCTGACAAAAACTGGGGTGAATGATTAGCAGCATTTAGAAAGCAGATGAAATATCTTATTTGCCTTATTTTTCCTTTTTTTTTTCCTCCCCACTTCTTCCTATTCAGATAACCAGATAATTCAGAGAATTAACATCTCCATTAGGGTCAGTATGCAACTACTAATAAACTTCTAATATTTACTGTTAGATTATTTGTTGTTTTTCTTTCTCTGATAATTTCTGCCTCTGGTAACAAGCTGTGGCTGATACAATCTCTACTGAAAAAGTGCCACTGATACAAAAGAAGGTTTTGTTGATGTAAGGTTAGGAACAGAGGTGTCACAGATTCAAAGTTTTCTATATGCTCTTTCTAAATACTACTAGCTTTGAATGAGTTGTTTTTGCCTTATTTTCCATGCTGGAAGGACGATACGTTTGCTGCAGGAAATTATGGTTAGAATATGGAATAGAGAAGAGTAAATTTGATTTTCTGGAATAAAGGAGCACAGCGATGCTCACAACAATGCTTTCCCCAAGAAAGACACAAGTCCTGACTGGTTGCTCCACTGCAGCTTATAACAAGCCTGACAGCTGCTGACAGGGAAAAGGTTTTGTGTAGAACATCACTGATGCCTTGTGTTAAGTACACAAAGAGCTACAAATCCTGCAGCATTAGGCCTGTGTGCACCTTCTGGCTAAAGCAGCAAGAAGCAGCATCTTCCTTTTCAGGAATACCTCCTGAAAAAGGCTGCTCCAGCACATCTCAGCACAGCCTGGAGCACATCACCATGTGTCAGAGGGAACAGTATGCATCCATGCTTTGTTCTCATTGCTATCTAGTCTGGTTCAGGCCATGGGAGGGATGTCTGGAATGACCATCTCTGTGTGCCACCCACTGCCTGCTCAGAGGTGGTGGCTGGGGACACACACCTGTATCCTTGCAGGACAGCTTGCACAGAAGCACCTTGAGCAGGACAGGTGCTGGCACTGCCCAGCAACACTACTGCTCTAAACCCTTGCCTCCCTAGGGCCCTTCACCCAGCACAGCAAGCTTTTCTGGCAGGCACTGAATTGGCATTGCCACCCGGAGCCTTTGAAGAACTAGTATGTCAGGATGGGGAAGTGATTCCTCATTAGCCATCAGACTCAACAGAAATTTGTTGCCCTTCCAAGTATCACAGGAGTCTACAGAGTGTGTCTGAAAAACGATGATAGGATGATAAAACACCTTTCAGACAGAACCAAGACAGGCAAGGCATATGGCTGTTGTACTTCTCTTAAGTGAATATAAATATGAGCCCTCTGCCTATCCATGCTCCCAACAACCTTCGCAGCTGAGCTGTCTTTTTTTTTTTTTTTTTTTTTTTACCTTGCTTTTTTAGCAAGCTACTAAATTATGTTAATTATTTCTCTCTCCAAAGGTCCACTGCAGTGTCTGGGGACCCAGCAGTGCTCACTGCTGCTTTGTTCTTGTCCTGTACTCTCTGTGACCTGTGTGAGAGGGAAGGGAGCTGAAACCAGTAGAGCAGGGTTATGCTGTACAGCAGTTCCAAGGAAGAGAGAATTTCCAGTGGGGCCATGAAGCTGTTTGGTTCTTCCAAAGCTGCACAAAGTATGCTTGTAGCAGGACAGAAGCTCTGATCCCTTCCCTTCCCTTCCCTTCCCTTCCCTTCCCTTCCCTTCCCTTCCCTTCCCTTCCCTTCCCTTCCCTTCCCTTCCCTTCCCTTCCCTTCCCTTCCCTTCCCTTCCCTTCCCTTCCCTTCCCTTCCCTTCCCTTCCCTTCCCTTCCCTTCCCTTCCCTTCCCTTCCCTTCCCTTCCCTTCCCTTCCCTTCCCTTCCCTTCCCTTCCCTTCCCTTCTCTTTTTCCAGGGGGAAAGTGGGGTTAAATATGTATATTTTAAGAGTGCAGTAAATTAGGTTCAGATATAAGTATGCTGTGCACAGCTATAGTCTGGAACCTGATACTGCAAATCTGATGGCTGTAAATATGTCCTGAATTTTGAAGGGAGTTGTCTAGCTATAAGGAATGCGGTCCTTCCATTACCAGTTATGTCAGCTGACAGCTGTACTCACAACTAAGCCCCAGAACAATAAAACAGCACCTAATTGTTAGAGGGAGTCAGGCACAGTAGGAGATCTGCTTTGACATTTGCCCATTTATGAGTTAAATATTAAGGCCACCCAGCAGTCAGAGAAAAGCACTACAGTCCTCTTGACATAAGAACCACCTATTATCTAGTTTTCTTTTTGTATAAGCAAAATAATGTTATTGATATACACTACAGGAAAAGTCACAGGAACGGAAAAATCACAGGAAAGAAATTTGCTGAAGAAAATGGGATTCCAAATGCTGATGTCCTCAGCATACTGAAATCACTCATCAGGTGCAGCTGTAGCCTCAAGAACTGTGTTCACCTCTTTGTAAACAAGAACTCTTCAAGTTGGCATAGTTTTAGCATCATGGATGTATAATGTTCCTGACCTTCCTTTCTTTCTGTGTTCTAGAGCCCGCTCTCCACACTGAACAATGCCTTCTAATCTCTATACTGACACTTCACATGTCTGCACAAAAGCAGATGCTTCCCATAAATTGTTTGTGATCCTAAAGTCCCTCATCTTTATGTCTCACATTAGATTTCATTGGTGACCAGTAGCCTAAGAATGTGCTAAAATTAAAAAAAAATGTTCTGAACATAGGTAGCAAGTTGTTGACCGTGATCAGCCTTTGGGTAAGCAAGGCAAAGAAGGGGACAAAAACTAGAGCACCCACGATATGGAGTGATGTATCCTCTCAAATCACTGGTTCTCCACTCTGGCCTATAGTGAACTGCATTCTATCATTTTTCAGTAAAACGTTTTCAATATTTTTAGAATGCATTGTGGTGATGCTAATGATGAATGAAAAGCCTCTGGGTTTTGTTTTTGTTTTTGATTCAGGATTATTCCAAGTGGTTCTTTGACCTTGATGTAGTATGTCACTTATTACTTTGCCTACCAGATGAAATTTGGCCGGTACATTGCTGCTATTACAATAGTACATACTCATTATAGATACAGTATGTCAATCAAACAGGACTTAGAACTACGCACAGGAACTTAAAAGAGTTAGTGTTATTGATGTACCTCTACATTAAGGATTATAACGATGTAATGTCCTAACTTCAGTTATGCAAATGTATTTTATAGAGACAGGAATCTGTGATATCTTTACACTTGTAGCTCATTGCAATATTTACCTTTTACAATTCTGGATAAAAAGCCATGATCCTGTGAGATGTCTCATTGAATGAGAAAGTACTTCGGACTGCACTTGAGCCAAAACCAATGTATTCCAAAACAATCTGCTGTTCTGTGTGCTTCTCAAATGTCTTTGGAATTCTAATTCAAAATTCTTTTGGCCTCTTCAGCTTCAGTGCAAGTTAATCCTATAATAGAAAAAGACTCATTAAAATTAAGAAAATTACACTGCATCTGTAATTAAAAGCAGTCATTGGTGTTATAAGAGCTGTACACTTTTTTGAGATATAATTGATACCCATGATGACTTATACAATCTATGCACACGTTTTGCTAAATCTTTTAAATACTTCACATTTTCTTTTCAAGGAACAGATCATTAAAATGGTGTAATTTCTGCAGTTTATATTATATGCATTTTATGGTCAACATCATTTCATGTTCTATTACAAAGCATATTAAATGTCTCTTGATTCTGTTTATGCATTGGTTTGAGAAGTCGTGGCTGTCAGGTGAGGTCCCGGACGATTGGAGGAAGGGTCACGTCACTCCCATTTACAAGAAGGGGAGCAGGGAGGACCCGGGTAACTACAGGCCGGTGAGTCTCACCTCCGTGCCTGGGAAGATTATGGAACAGATCCTCCTGGACAATATGCTTGATCACATAAAGAACGAGCACGTGATCCTAGATAGCCAGCATGGCTTCACCAGGGGAAGGTCATGCTTAACTAATCTTGTGGCCTTCTATGATGGAGTGACGGCATTGGTGGACGAAGGGAAGGCAACTGATGTCATTTACCTGGACCTGAGCAAGGCCTTTGACATGGTCCCCCATCACATCCTCATCTCCAAACTGGAGGGAAGTGGATTTGACGGGTGGACAACTAGATGGATAAGCAATTGGTTGAAAGGCCGCAGACAGAGGGTGGTGGTCAATGGCTCTATGTCCAGGTGGAGGCCGGTAACGAGCGGTGTCCCTCAAGGGTCTGTCTTGGGACCGGTGCTCTTTAACATCTTTATTAATGACATCGATGAGGGAATGGAGTGCACCCTCAGCAAGTTTGCTGATGACACCAAGCTGAGTGGTGCAGTCGATACGGTGGAGGGAATGGAGGCCATTCAGAGGGACCTTGACAGGCTTGAAAGCTGGGCTCGGGTGAACCTAATGAGGTTCAATAAGGCAAAGTGCAAGGTTTTGCACTTGGGCCGGAAGAACCCCAGGCACCTGTACAGGCTGGGGGGAGTTGTCCTTGAGAGCAGCTCGGCAGAGAAAGACCTAGGGGTCCTGATAGATGAGAAACTTAACATGAGCCAGCAGTGCGCTCTGGCAGCCCGGAAAGCAAATGGGATCCTGGGCTCCATCAGGAGAGGGGTGGTCAGCAGGGATAGGGAGGTGATTGTCCCTCTCTACTCTGCTCTTGTGAGGCCCCATCTGGAGTACTGTGTTCAGGTGTGGAGCCCTCAGTACAAAAAAGACATGGAGATTTTGGAAAGGGTCCAGAGGAGGGCCACGAAGATGATCAGGGGGCTGGAGCACCTCCCCTATGAGGACAGGCTGAGGGAGTTGGGTTTGTTCAGCCTGGAGAAGAGAAGGTTGCGGGGCGACCTCATTGCAGCCTTTCAATATCTGAAGGGAACTTACTCCCAGGAGGGGAGTAAACTCTTCATAAGGGCTGATAATAGCAGGACACGGGGAAATGGTTTTAAGTTAAAAGAGGGAAGATTTAGGTTGGATGTTAGGGGGAAGTATTTTACTAGGAGGGTGGTTAGGTCCTGGAACAGGCTGCCCAGGGATGTTGTGGATGCCCCGTCCTTGGAGGTGTTCAAGACCAGGTTGGACGAGGCTCTGGGCAACCTGATCTAGTAAAGGTGTATGTTTGGTGGCCCTGCTAGGCAGGGGGGTTGGAACTACATGATCCTTGAGGTCCCCTCCAACCCAGGTCATTCTGTGATTCTGTGATTCTGTGATTCTGTGAGTTCATATGAGCTGTATAATTTTTTCGTGTCATTGATAGCCCCTACAGAACTATAGTCTTATTTCTTGGATGCCCAACATTTGTAAAATAAATCAATGCATTTAAGCTCTGCTTGGTTTCTAGTCAGAAGCCCTAACATGAACATTTTTGATCTGTCATATCAGTGCTGAAACAAAACAAGTATGAAATCTCCTTCATGATTTGCTTCTAAAATGCAATTGAATTCTGCAGCCAAGTGCATTAATTGTGGTTGGTTATTTAACAAAAGTTTCCAAATTTGTGAGGTACTTTTTGAAGTTAGTATTACCACTCTGTTTTTCTTAAGAATGATTATTTACAGCCAGTTTGGATAGGGCTACTAAGCAGTTGGGTTTTATCCTTAAACTAGAGAGAAGTGGGTCATCAGGTCTCTTGGTTTTTGCAGTGTTTGTTTGACGTGCAATCTCTGGAGAATTCAAGTCAGATCAGAATACACAATTCTTGCTGAAATTAATATCTTAGTTTGCTTTCATGTTGTATTTTGTAACATCTCGGCAAGTAGGAACTTCCTTAATTTTTTTTTTCCATACTCAAATGATGCTACTATAAAATCTTCAAGTTTAGATGAAGAAATAGTACTTCCCTATTTTTTCTGTATCAGCATTCATGGAGGACATCGTGTTCTTGATTTCCTTCTCTTTTCCCCTTTTGTGACTCCATTTCATGCTGGATTGGTATTAATTTCTTCCCCAGATGGAACGCTCCCTGGGTTAAGATTTGACTGCATAGACAAAGTATGAACTGAAGCTTCATTTTGGGTACACACACATCTCCTCACATCAAGCAGAGGCTAAACAGAAAAGACAACATAAAATTGAGAGGAAATACTTGCCCATAGAGTGTTCTTTCAACATAATTTAGTGGAAATGATGATAATTTTGTGGAACAGGGCAGAGCTTTGCAAATGTGGCAGGAAAAAGATGCAGCAGATTCAGAGCAAACTTTCATAGGTACATGGCCTTCACTGAGACAGATTCTTCTTGAAGAGGTGTGTTTATTGCCTGACTTCAGAAATTCTTCATGAGAAAACAAACCTTGTGTTAAAGGATAAAATCTCTCAGAAGTTCCTCACGGTGAGGAGACACCATGTTTTCCTCTGGTGTTCTAAGCAGTGATCCAATCCTAAAGTGACTGACAGGGATGGCTTTCTTTGTAACCTAAAGATGCCCTCATTCTTGTCTCATCTCTGCTTTGTCTATGTTAGCAGAATGGGTGGCTCTCCTTGTGTTTGCCTTGCACTGGAGCCAAAGGAAATATTCACTCTTATCTAAGTCAGCATTGTGGAGGAAAAGGGAAAATAAACATCTGAATAAATAGAATAGTGGCCAAATGCAGATTGACCAGTGTAGCTGAGATCTGTGAAGCTGGGGAAGGGAAGGTCTGCAAAATTATCTGCTTCAGTTCTCTTTCTAATAATGGAATTATTTACTACTAGAAAATGCATTTAAATCTCTTGCATCATTATTAATCTTATACACTGAAAAACTTGCTCAGCAAGCTTGTAAATGTGGGTAGGAATGACGACCATTGCCAAAAACACGCTTCTGTGTTCCATGACCTGAGTCCCCTAGTGCCAAAAACGTGCATTGCTGTGTGCCTGTGGCTGTAGTTCTTCATAAATGAGAAGGTAATAGATTGTGCTTCTGATAGGAAAAAGAGAAACAATATTAAATTATTCTTGAGCTTAATTAAAATCATAATTATTAAAGGGACTTGCATACAAGTAAATTGAGAATCCAGATTGTTTGAGAAGAAAACTTCATAGTGTTTTGCATGTGCTATCCTCCATTCAGACATCAGATCCTTGCTGAGCAGCAATGGTACTACACTGGAACCTGTGCCAGGTTACAGCAATAATTGCAAGCCCCCCAGGATCCAAGCTCAGAAATTTTTGTATGTTCTCAGGAGACAAAGATGAGTGATCATCAAAGGCAGAGGAACACAGCATGACTGTCATAAGCCTGAAGTTACAACTTAGACATGCAATAGAAAATATCATTGGTACCTCTCCAGTGCATAGCCTGTAGTAATTAAAAACTTGATCCCTGCTGTTTTATCATCTCATTAGCAATGGGGGCACAAGACTTTTATCCTTGTTTGTCAGGAATCAAACATACCAGAGGAACTCTGATTATAAATTGATGAAAGTAAAGTTAAACTTTTAAATAAGAGCTGTTTCAGTTCACAATGTTTTTTAAGCTGATTAAAGAGATCTCTTTTCTGTAAAAAAATAATATCTAAGTCCAGCACAGATAGTAGAGGTCATTGCTAGGAACAGGACATGAAATAACATTTGAAAAAGTGCACATACTTTTAAAATAAAGATTGTTTGAGAAGTAAATGCAAGCCCTTTCTGTCAGTGCAAATTCTACAGCTTTCAAATTTTTGATGAATCTTAACTCTTCAGACCTTTCAGTGTTGAATTTGTCATGATTTTAATTGTGCACAGCTATCAGACGGAGAGGTATTGTTACTATTTCAGCAAATACAGTCTGGTATTTTATTTCTATTAATGATGAATTCTCTTAATAACAGCAGTAGTGACTTCTTGAACACCTTGCCAGCAACCTTTCAGCATTCAGTTAAATGATGCAAGATCATGGCAAAATTGAAAGCCTCTTGAAATCAATGGGAAGCATTTACTACTGTGGGTTTTGGATCAGACCCTTTAGGAAGAATTCTTGAAGCATTCCAGGATGGTTCAAAGTTTCCAGAAATATTGTTACTTCATTGCATTTTAATAAATCTCTGACCTAAGTGAAGGTACCAGGATTGAACTGGGCAGAGGCAAATTTGGTGGGAGAGAACTGACAGTAAAATACTTCACTTTTCATTTGTTTGATACCATCTAAAATCATTTTTTTCTCTCCCACTTTCTTTTTCTCCTATGAATCTCTGTTTCTCCATCTCTTTCTTCTTCTTAAGATCTCTGGCTTATCTCATCAGAGGTCTAGCAGGCTAACATACCCGAACCACTGCACAGATTATGTTAACAAGTGTTTCATCCCAATGATAAAGATGGACCTATGTCTTTCCATAGTGAGCAGGAAGCCACCCTTGATGTTTTGTGTCATGGAAAAGGATACGATTCATTATTTCAGAGCAATGCTTAGTGAAAAGTAAAGAATCTGACTGATTTTTTCTTTCAACCTGGCCAAAGACAAGTCCTTTAAGCCATGAAGACTAATCAAGAACTCAAGGACTTCTTTCAAGTGAAAAAGGCAAGCAGTGAGAAACAAAGCGAAAGTAATGATACAGTAACTCATTATTTTACTGTGATTATTTTATGAGAAATAAAGTTATCAGATGTTGCAGAATTCATTATGTCTGAGCAAATGATCCATCAAAGACAGACGAGAATTACTTGTTGAACTAGCTTCTTTCATGGAAAATTGCATGTTTAAAATATTGTTTCTACAGCAGATAAGTGAGATGGTTGCTTAAACAGTCTCTCATCAGTGTAAAAACTCCGAATTATTCAAAGTGAGAAATAAAGAACGGGGTAAGTTCTATGATATGATGAAGTTACGATGAGGAATTTATTTTTCAAGATGGAAAAGTATACTTTAACTGTTGTCCATTTAATTAAATTGAAATAGACCAAAAAGGAAAGTGACTGAGAAAAAATTTATTTCATAACTGAACGTAATTGGGTTATTGAACTCATTGTTACCCTACAAAGTGTGGAGGCAAGAACTTAATGGGACTCCATGAAGAATTACGTACTTCACAAAAACTTTTGAGAAATTGTGATAGCTATCAAAAAAAAAAAAAAAAAGAGGAACAGAAAAAGAAAAAATGCAGTTTTTTTCAGAGGATATAAAGCTTTATACTTTAGGGCATAACTAAGTCTCCAACTGCTAGGGCTTGGGGAGAAATCATTCCCCATAGGCAGGTTACCCCTGGGTTCCGAACCAAAGCATTCCTTTCTCCTTCCTATGCAGCATCTGTTACTAGCTTTCTTAAAGACAGGATACTATAGCACTAGTCTGATCAAGTATGGAATTTTGGCTATGTGTCTAAATGAAAACAGAACTCAGCAAAGGCAGAAAAAAATTGAGCAGTGGGATATTCTTTCTGTACAGTGATGTTTGTTAGAACTGTGCAGCTCCCAGAAGGACAAAGGAATAAGAGGGAGCAAACAAACAAACAAAAAAGATATTTTTGCAGTGATTCCTGAACATAGTTAAGAACATATGTTAAAAGCTTGAAGACAATGAGCTTAGCTAGATAAGTGGAGAGATAATAATATAGGTCTGAGGGTTCCATTACGAAAGAAAATGACAAATTAATCTTTCTAAAATCTTAACTGCCCAGATACAGATGTATATAATCAAAAAAAAGTATTTCATTTTATATCTACTTAAGACTAAAAAGTCCTTATTTTTTTTTTCTAATATATAAATTATTTTTCATAATACTGCTAACAATCTGCTGTGCAGAATTCTAATATTAAATCTTGGTCCTCTTGATTTCCAGATTAAAGAGAAACAGTAGATAGAAAAAGAGCAAATGAGAGTCTTCCACCAAGTCACTCTGAATCCTCAAACTGGAAACATAGATACCCCAGCTTAAGTTAACCCACATGGAACAGCATGACATTTCCAGAATCTCCTCTTTTCTGCTTCAACCCCTTAAATTAACAACAGTTGAGGAATGTGTCATGGTATGCATGCTGCAACTTAGGAAAGAGAATGGTCTGAGAAGATTGCCATTCAATTCTATGTTTAGCCTTACATAATGCTCAGTAGTAGCACGAATGATTCTTGCACTGGGTTTGTTCTCAGGTCTGTGTGAGGGGAGCATTGTCCAAAGAAGGAATGTGAAAGCTGCTTATCATTTTTCAGGTGGGTAGTTGTCTTTATATTAGACTGAGGGTTTTGCTTCATTAACTTTCCATTTGTTTTATGGGGTTGGTAAGATTAGAGTGTGTACATGCGTTAGGTGTTTCTTAACAGAATACCAAAAGATGAACTATTTCTACTTCTTCCATCCTTTCATTTAACCCCTTAATCTGTTAAATCTTATCCAAAGACATCTCTAAAGAAAAATCTTATTTCATAAGCAAACGTCCTGTGTTCAGGGATATGTGCTTGAGCACAGAATGGTGAAATGAAAGAACACAAAAAAGAGACATCAGCCAAATAGCCCAGATCTCATCTGAGAGCTCTCTAAGGCCCAGGAGAGAAGGACAGAAGAACTAATTTTCAAACCATCAATACTTTTATCTACATCAATTTCACAAGAACTCACATGACACAAGGGTTATTTAGTTGGACTACTCCTTCCACTGAATGAACCCTGTTTCCTCCCATCATCCACTCACATGAACACTGCTTGAAAACCAGCATGCCCAGAGAGCAGGGAAGTAGATCTGCAGAAGTCATGGAGCTAAAGAATCTCTGAGAAAACAGTCTTGATATAATATAGTGAGTGCCTGGCTTCCACAAAGCTTCAAGAAATACAAAAGCACCACAAAGTTTATAAGAGATGGGAGTAGCAAGTGGGCCAACATCCTTGTCACCATCTGAGAAATCAGGGACAGAACCCCTCTCAGCAGAGCAGCAAACAGCAGTGCTCTTGCAAGGTGAAGCAATAGTTGCACACATCACACACCTTTAAATTATTTTTTTTATTTTATCAGTTCCAGGGAATTTCCTGTTCCTTCATCCAAATCTCTCATTCAAGGAGAGTTAAGAATTTCGTAAGTAGCAGCTGCTGTGGTTACTTTGACTTCAGCCTGGCTAATGTTCTCTGTGCCCACACTGATCTCCACTGCATGTCTTTCTTATCTTGGAACTGAGGTTAGTTCACGTGGGAAATCTTGCGAAGAGTTTCCATCGAATTAGTGACACTAATTGTTTAGTTAGGCTCAGTATGAAAGCAGGAAAAGGAACTAAAATAGCTAAATTAAAGTTCACTGCAGTGTTCCTCAAGTATATTTAGGGTTTGTTCTTTCTTGTTTAGTCATACTGTGGTCTCAGAAGAAATGGGTAGTTCAAATACTAAAGAAAAAGGAAGCAAAGACTGCTTGCTCTGAGACTCAGAATGTTGTGAGTTTCTTACCACAGGCCTTCATATACACCATACAAGATCTCACAGAGGAGAGACACGCACTGGCAATACCAGGCATACTTACAGTCCGGTTACTATGGGTACAGCAAAAGAAGACCACAGAAGCCAAGAATATTACAAAGACTCGTGTCAATATGTCTAATATTCCCAAGGAAATAAAGCCAAGGATAGCATATGCTCGCTCCCACTGTGCACAGCCCTCTGAACAGTCAGGCAGCTGCACTGATGGCATGCTCTCCTGCCCACAGGCACAAACTATGAGAAGACAAAAGATTTCAGTCTTGACGAACTTGGACATACAACTTACAATCTGAGAACCAACATATTTCCAGGGTTTTCTGTCTTTTAAGCAGTTTTGTTTCCACCAAAACTGCAGAAGGAGGCAGGAAAAGGATGTACAGATCAAACCATGCAAAATCTCTGTTTATTCTTGGTATGCATTCACACTGTGATGTGCACTACATTTAGCTTTTCCCTTGGGGCATCAACAACAAAGACTCATTGGCCCATCTCAAACTGGGGATTTCAAAGCTGCCTACAGCATTTGCAGGCCTGCTGAGCTCTCTCTAAACCCATGTATGGTTTTTCAAGAGGATTGCTCCCTGTATTGCTTTTTCCCTTTCACTACCCGACAAGTGGTCCAGATTAAGCCTTGAGTGCTTCCTGCAACTATGGAATGCCTGCAAAAATAAAACACATCTTAAACAGGGTGAGGACTGGGTCAAGTCTATCTGCTGCAACAACTGTCTGAGGCGAGCAGAGTTTAGAGCAAAATCTGGAGCACAGATCTCTTTCTATAAACAAACTATAAACGTTGTCATAGAGGAACTAAAGACGTCTCTTAAAATCTTATATCTACCAGCAAACATATAAATCAGGCCTGCTATAAGGCAGGTTAAATAAATAGCTATTATTGCCTCTCTCTCTCTTTTTTTTTTTTTTTTTTTTTTTTTTTAGCATTTCAATTATTTAAAATGTCTGTCTTCTGAGATGAGGAGAAACACTTCATTCCCAGGCATGGGAGAACTTCAAAGATAAATGTTTCTGACTCACCCAAATTAAAGCTGACCCTGTGGTTGAAGTTGGTGATAAAAAAAAAAAAAAAAAAAAAAAAGTGTTCTCCTTCACTATAAGCAAAAAAGAAAACTTCAGCAAAGATAGTGTAGAAAAGGAAAGAAAAAGACTGCTCACCTCAGACCGGCTCTTTTAGGATCTTACCATTAATGTAACATTTAAGGGGCAGCTCTCTCAAGTGTGAACGAACCATTTCCCCTCTTGAAAAGTCTTTTTGCTTAGCTAAGCTTAAGAAACCTTTTTGTGATAAACATTACACAAAGTGAAGTGTGAATTCAGTAAAAAGTCTCAAAGTTGCAGCACACACCTGGCCTGTATAGGGTGTTAAAGTACTATTTTTCCTTACGCTTACTTCTGACTCATGCCCAAGGCCTGATCCAAAGCCCACTGAAGACAACTGAATGCACCCATTGCATTTCTGCAAAAGGAAAGGATGCAGATGAAAACCCTGGTAGCAACCCTGCTGAAGGGATTCCATAAGTCCCAAAGTAGGAAAGGATGCCCAGGTGATGTACTTGTTTATGCATCCTTCCTCAGGTTCTGGCTAAGATACTTCTGGAGAATGTAGTCCTTATCCTGCCTAACTGGAAACCCCATCAGATAAATCTGGGAGAAGGAAACGTTTCATTTTCCAGGGAAGAAGAATTTATTTTGTTGTGTAGAAGCCACTCTATCCCAAATGGATGCAACTCACATGGATGCCCAAATGAAATAATTGTATTTTGAATTGTTTGCATTAGGCCCTATTACTTATTACACAGATGTAGGAAAAAAAGTTAAAAGAAAATTATTCAGGTCAAACACAAGCACTTAAAAATAAGAAAATTCCAGCAGTTGAGTTGCTCGTGAAGCAGCATTAGCCTCCTGCTGTTTATACATTATGGCAGAATTCTTAATTACATAATTACATTCTTTTTTCCCAGAGAACCCATGCCTCATTCAGCACACAGAAACAGATCTGTGCTGTTCAGTGCTTCCCTTTACCTCCACTGTTCAGTGTGTGGCTCCCTGTCTTGTACCTACTGCACTAACTGGCCTTGAGACACAACTGTAGTTTCCTAATGGAGACTTCTGTAGCACTTATCATTACAGCGTCAGCATTAAAAACATCGCTTTCAGGCTCTGTGAAGACAAATGACAGCTTTATTGTCTCTGTGTCTGCCAGAATTTTTCAGCACAGAAACACAACAAACTTATCCTTCATCGTAGTCTCAGAAATGACTGCAGCACTTGGCTGAGATCGCACGTTTCAGGACAAACACGCAGTTTGGCAGAACTATGAGTGACTGAGAGGTGTCTCATAATAGGAAGCACTGGACAACCTGCTCAGCAAACAGTGAAACTAGCTCAGTTTGCTGTTTTGTGCAGGAAATATATGCTTCCTGGTGCAAAAAAAAACCCAATAAATAAATAAAAGAAGGGATAATGGTCATGTCCTTTTATCCTGCCCCAAAGAATTTATGAGCTAACTCAGACAAATAAAATGGTTTATTAGAAGATGGGGGGACATTATTTGTTATAGTGGCACTATTACAAACTTTCCGTGAAAAGTGGTTTGAAAGAAAGAATTAAAGATAACTGTCATATTTGGCATATGCAAGAATGTATTTACACCTTATGCAAATGATGCTGGATTAAATGTAATTTTTTTGGTGAATGTTGAATCTGGCCAAGAGGGAACAGACAGAAGAGATCATGGATGCGAGTATGATGGAATGATGTTGGGTGAATGACACTTTGGGGAAAGTGGCCAAATTTATTTGCTGTTGTTATGTATTAATAGCCTGGAATAAGTAGAAAAGGAAAATTCATAGGGATGAATGGGGTATACCTAATTTATTCTGTAATATGGATTCAAAAGCACAGATCCAATAGTGCTGTTTTAGGGGATGAATGACAACAGATCAAATGCAGTAGATTCTTCTAATTACATTACCCTGTTTCTACACCTTCTATTTTAAAAATGCCTACTGCCTTTTTTTTCCAGAACATTCCCAAACACTGCACTGAACTTCTCAGCTGGTGCTTTCTCATGCCGTTTTATACCCAAACGCGTTACAGCAAGCAACCAGAAGTCTGGACTTGTGTTAGAAGTTTGCATCATGGCTGTTATTAGAAGATCCCAACACTGACAGTGCTTTGCTTACACAGGAACAGGACACTTTTAGCTACTTTAGGACTACTAGCAACTTTTGGCACCTAGGATTGGCTTTCTGTTAGGTCTGTGTAGAAGAACATGCCTGTTTTTTTGGTCTTCCCAACGCACATGGCTGCTATCCACAGCTCCTCCATGCGAGAGCTGAGCTTCTGCAGACTTGTGCACTGCTTGCAGCTCACCGACCTCACATCACCCTGTACACACAGCACCTGGAGTGGCAGCTTTGTGTGGTTGCAGGAATGTTCCCTGTGCCTTCTACTTATTTGCCCAAGAAAAGTTGTATGGACACGCAGAGAACTGAGCGCTCAGTCCTCAGCAGGCTTCACTGTACATGTTCAAACCTTACTATCAACATAAGGAAAAAGGCTGGAGGCTGGCTGTGCAGTGGAGGCTGAACTATTTTATCTCTGAAAAAGAAGGCAAAATATACTGAAAGTTTTGTCCCTTTGCCACACACGCACACCAAGCAACATGGATTTACATGAGCCTCCACCACACAACTCAGCCAAGCACATTAATCTATCAGCACATCATCAAACCATCACAAGCACTTCCTGCCTTCCTTTTCCCTCCTTCTTGTTATTTACCCTTTGCCAGGCAGCAGCAACCACAATCTATGGCTTAACAGCTTGCACAACACTGACAAGAAACCCCTGCACAAAGAAGTGTAACCACAAAGTTATGTCACTCGGTAGCAATTAGCTTTGTTTTCAGCAGACACAAATTTGGGGGCTGGGGAGGAATTAGAATTGATGGCAGTTGTGCAGGGCAGCAGGTGGGTGACTTGGCACCTCGTGATGGGTCTGTCTGTGTCTCTGTGTGGCACTCAGGACAGACCAAGCCCATGTTTCAGCAAAGCCACTGCAAGTCCAAACACTTTGGCACACAGCAAAAGTAATGATTTGTATCTGATCTGAAACCACAGAACAAATAGGAGCAACGCTAGAGACTTTTGCCCTCATGCAGTGATGGACACGATTTTTTGAACAGCTATTACACGTCTGAAAATTGACATATTGCTGGTAGCAGCACAAAAGGCAGCTCCTTTCAATAGCTGTTACTCAGCAATCAGTGTCCAATCCTTAATGTTTTCTTTCGTTTAAAAAAAAAAAAAAAAAATCACAAAAACTAAAGTAAACCACAGTCTGGTTCTGTGCCAACAATATTAACCAGCTTCTTTTGGAGCCTTTGAAGTTAGCAGGGGGCATCCAATCTTGTGGTGCAAGTAAAGAATGATACTTTAAGCGATTCCTTTTCATCCCTTTAACTTAATGAAAGATTAATAGCCTTGTTATTTTTGTTTCTGCTTTATTTTTTATATTCAGGGGGAAAAAAAGGAGAATTTTTGGCACTTGTTGAAGCTGAAATGCTGCCTATAATGATTTTATGGATCAGTGAAGCACTGAATTGTTTGTTGGTGGTTTTTTTTTTTGTTTTTTTTTTCCCTGTCTGTGAATCCTGTCTAACAATGCCAGGCACAAATACAGTTACATACTGCAAATCCCCAGAAATAGCCACGCACACACTTTTGGGAAGTAGGTGAAAGAAGGTGGAAGCAAGCTTTAAGAGTGCACAGACCTAAAAGAAAACGTAGTGAGGGGGGGGTTTAGCAAATCTTTTCAGCCAAAGAGCTGTGGATTAGTTATAAAAATGTAATCCACTTCCTAGCTGAAGAAAGCAGCTTTATGTCGCTGCTGGCTGTGAAGATACAATGTGGGTTTTATAACCACCACTTATTTATATATTTTCAACCAAAGCCAGCAAGCCAGCACGCCTGGCTTCTTGCCTCTCAGGGCATAGGTAATAGGTAGGTTTTATTTTGTCTTTCTGTTTCCTTTTTGGGGAGCAAGAGGGCAGTAAATTTCACCCCAAATATTTTAGTCACCTATTCTCTCTGCTTTTGCAATCTGAAGTTTTGAGCTCCACTGTGTAGTTTATGAGTTACCACATATGCAACCCTGTCCAAAAAGCATAGCAGACCACAGGAGAAGCATGGTGTAATGCCAGGTGAGCCACAAGAGTTTCATTTTACCAGCAGGGGATCTGATCTGACAGCTCCCCTGAGTTGCACAGTGCCTGCCCTTGGAAGTGTAGCTGCTATTTTAGTACTATACCTCAGACATTTGGACTTGTGCATGGGAAGGATGTGGCCCATGACAGCTGAGCGAGAGCTGATGGTATTCCCAAAAAACCCACTTACAGTGTGTTTGTTAACTTTGGGTCTTGGATTCCAAAGCTCTTAATGCGTGATAAGCATTGGGTAGAGCATGAGCATTCACTCCAACTTATGCAAACCTGAAGATGCATTTTTGCTTTCATTTTGCGTTTTCAGTGTTTCACTTACACCACTGGGGCAAAGCAGCTTTACCCTGAGTAGAACTTTGGATTGTAATGTAAATAAATGTCTCATGCAAAGATCTGTGACAATACAAAGATCCGTAATGGAGCCAGGACATGATTGCAGATTTCTCATCTCCCATGCCCAAGTTTTAGCCATTTATCCAGCAAAAAGTATTACATTTCAGTCAGAATTTTGCACTTGTTAATGGGCTCCCTATAACAACTATTATTTACAACAGTGCCATTTTAAAAAAAAAATCTTTGTCTTGTGATCTGTTTTTCCTCAGATTTCCTGTTTGACGTGGTACTAAATCTTCTATCCAATGTCCACTTTAATTCTTCAAGTAACTGAATCAAATATGCTAATACAAATGCTGCAATCAGTGACTGAACTCCTTTCATCATAAATTATTCCTCAAGATCTGAGAGAGAAGAAGGATGGGATCCAGAATTTCAAAGAGGAAAAAGTACCAAGCACTGTGATGTATGTTAACGAAGAGATTGTAGAAAAGCAGCGGTGGTTCTCGTGTGCACAACTTAACTGCACTTGCAATCCAAGAGCATACACGTACTAGTCCAAAGGGTAGCAACTCCACTGAGCCAGGCACCTCCCTGACATGCACCCGTTCTGACAGGCAGAGCATTACATGCTCTAAAAGTTGTCTTCATCAGAATTCAGAGGAAGGATGGTCCCAACGTACAAAATAAAACACATCACTGCTCTTGATAACTAGTCTGTTTCAAATGAGAAATCACAGTAGTGTAATACTGCAAAAATTAAACAGAATTTTTCTGCTATTATACCAAACAGCCTACTTAATAAATGGGTAATGAAAAAGAATAATTTATTACAGCTTGTGAATTTTGACAGTTCTAAAAAGATGTTCTTAGAGTTTCCCCAAAGGGAGACGAAGGATGTTTCTTCCTTAGCATACTGGCGTTAGATGTAATTTCTCTGTCTGTAGAATTTTGCTCCTGCCTGGTAGAAGGGATTAGGTTTTTTTTCTTACATCATAACCTATTTTAAGCAATTATAATCTATGAGTAATAAATCATTTTCATTCACCTCTCATGGGGAGAGAAAAGATGTGAGAGAGCATTCTGGAGTTTTAATTTATATCAATGTTTGCATTACTTTTAAATGAATTAAACGCATTCTACAAATGTTCTCTCATATATCTGCAATAAATTATGGAGCATCTCAACCTAAGACACTTAATTGTCTCTTTTACAAGCTTTCTGTTTTGTTCTGTTTATTTTTTTAACTGGATAGCACAAACAGTTATAAAACATGTCGAAAAACTCGAAGGCTCGTGGGTGTTGCAAAACAGGACATCACTTCAATCATTACAAACACTGCATGCCCAATTGGATTTGAGGAACTTGCATAGAGCCAGGTTCTGCTCAGAAGCAGTATGAGCTCTGTGGGTCCTGACATCGGTACAGGCAGTTCCAAGGTAATTCCTAAAATGAAATGCTGGCCCTAGCAATGTCTAATGGGATTTTTTTTATCCGTGGTTTATTCCTAGCTTATTTTCTGATAGCTATTTTGATGGCAAATCTTTTGAATGGCAAGAGGGAATAAATAAATTAATGTTAGAAGCATATGAAGGTAGAACTGGGGTAAAATGTATGTTCACGGGGAGAAAGATTTGAATTTACATTCCACACTCCCATTAGACTTCTGAAAGAACCCAGAAGAGGTGTGCAGGGATCCCAAAAGACCTCCAGAATTGTTCTTAGAACGAACTGAATTCGCTGGTTCTCATTGGCTCTGTCTCTGCCTCTGACTGAGCCCAGTGTCAGATGTTCCCTAACAAGCTACAAGCAATCACATGCTGAATTGAACTGGTATTATCTGCTGATAGAAGATTCACAACTTCCTGCATATATCATCAAGTAAAACCTTTTCAAGGTTTTTATTCTAATTTATTTAACAGAAGCTTCCCCTAAATTATTCCCTCAAATTTTTGATCCATTATAAGGGATAATTCTTTCTGCAATACAGTGAAGTGCTTTTCTTCCCTTCTTTTATTCACTAAATAAATCAATTAGCATATTTTAAGAAATGAAAACTAGCATTTAAGTCTTCACACTCAAAAAAAAAAAAAAAAAGAATAAAATCTTGTAAGCTTGTTCTGTTTATGTCCATTTTTACCCTTTGAAATGATTCATCTTTGAAAAAGGAACATTTGATGGAGGACGAAACTGCCAGCCTTGCTTCCATTTACAGTCTCTGTCCAAAACATTCTATTTCTTCAACTTTTCAGGACTGCTTTGCAGCAAACTGTAGTCACTATGTAATGGGATTACTGACTACTTTTTGAACAGCCAAACAGTTTCTCTTCAAGTTGGCCTTAGCATATGACTTGATACTGAAGGTTTATTTTGCTTGTTTATTGGATTTTCTTTATCTGCCACTGAAACACAAATCTTTATACTGAACACATTTTGAACAGGAAAATAAACTCATTCCAATTCAGAACAACTGTTTCAAATGGTTAGTCTGATGTAGAAGATCTACTTAATCATTATAGAATTTACGTGCACACAAACCTGAAGCAAAACCCTTTATAAAGATCATCACACTTAATTATACTAAAATTCACAACTTTCCATTTCAGTTGTAAGCTTTAAAGGTAGTAACAGACGTGAATTAGCAAAGTAAAATAATAAAACTGAGAGCAGGTGACTGAATTTTGCTTCTGTTCAACAGAACAAAGTGCTCCAAATGGAGTCCTGTGCTGCCAAAGCCACTTCCAGTACCAGAGCAACAATTTTTTTTAACATTGCTTGGATATTTCTACCATTCATTCCCATGTGCAATGTCTTCTTAGTGACTTGAGTAAAAGATTCCATAGAAGACGCTCAGAAAGACCCAAGCATCCAAGGAATTCCTCCAGCATTAAGGAACTCCTGCAACTGACGCTTAGTTGAACATTGGTTCAAGTTTTTATCTTGTTGCACAAGTCTGGGCTTTGCATGTTGCTATGTACAGAATGAGCACTAAAAAAAACCACTCTTTTTTCATGGATCAACGAGGGTCTACTTGAACCAGAATACAGCACATGTAGAAGAGAACAATTTTTCACTGTGTTTTTCTTCCAGTTTCAAAGTAAAGGACGTGGTCATTAGATCTACAGTAAACACCTATAAATGATAACCAGAAAACCAGTGATTCGAAAAAAAGAAAAAAATCATTCTGCTTTTCACTTTAAACAAACCTGAGGCTGCCTTACAGATAGATATGCAATCCCAAAGATGAGGATGGCGTTTGCCTCCATTTCAATGCCCCATTACTTTGGAAATACACCTTCAGAAGGCTATTTTTAGTGTCAAATTGCCAGAGACAGAATTTTGAAGAAAGGAAGCAAGAATATAAGATATCAGGAATAAAACAAACAAACAAAAAAACCAAAACAGTGATACCAAGGACATAAGGACACAATGATGTAGCCCATGATTCAATTAGGAGCAGCTGATCCGCATCCAGGCAGATTCATGGAGCCACCATGGATGTTCTTAATAATGCAATTCAATGCAGACTGTGCTATTAGTTCAGTAGAGATTTTACCCCCAGAGGATCTGCAGACTTTGATTTGGATCCAGGGAACTGCTGAACAGCTGGAAAATTTTTAAAGCTGAATGGGAATTCTGTGTTATGTAATTTTCTCGTTTTGATGAATGAGGGAGTTAGACATGTGACATGAGTTAGCACTCAGAGAAGTTTCAGTCTTTTATAAGGATGCGCTTAAGAAAAATAGTTTTTTGCTTAAAAACTATTTTTTTCTAAGAAGCTCATAGTACTTAAGGTTTTCTTATGACTTTTTTTTTTGTTAGAATAGAAACCTGAGATTTCGATGGAAATTTTGCTGAGTGCTAGCTATCTGAAAGCCCTTTCTGTGAAATATTTAATTTGAAAATTAAATTTTCACAGAGTTTAGGGATACTTACATCATATCATCAAAGAAGCTGAGAACAATTTTTTCATACTCATCTCTTGAAGTCAGTAGAACCACTGTGAGCTCAGCCGTTTTTATGAAGTACAGCAGCAAATGAGTCTACCAGAAAAAAAGCAAGCTCTTCTCCATTCAGTCAAGAGAGCTGAGGCAGTGTAACCAGGAGGGTATGGCTATTTGCCTGAGCAGCTATTGCCCATAGGTTGAGCAGCCCCACAAAACACAGCCAGCATAATGGCAGGACTCAGCCTGTACTCCCCAGGATTTTGAACTGGTACAATTGTATTGGGGAGCTGCTTGTGAGGACTACAGTATGAGTGGAAAATGAATGATGGCTTGTAGGTCTTGTATGTGACACGAGTATCCATGAAGTGTATGACTGCAGATCTTCATTTTATTGGGTCTGGCACTGATATGAAAATCCCTGAGCATTCTATATCCTGTCCCTCCATATAAATTTCTTGACATGGTTCTTCAATTAACACTAATTATGTATTCAAAGAAAGAGCAAAGATGTTTCTATTTTTCTAGAGGGGGTGAAAAATCATGTTTCTCTGAGCTTAGCTTTAATATCTTTGCATCCTCATTCTCTATTTCAAAAGCAAAGCTGATGCCACGAGGCACTGCAGGAATTTGGAAAAGATGCTTTGCTTTAGAAACAGAAGCTTCAAATCCACTTTAAATCCCATATAAGAGTTAGTCCAAAAAAGTCAATGAATGGATCATGATCAAAGTCTCTCTATTGAATTTTCTAACAGTTTCCAACAAAATATGTTCTAAAAGGAACTGACTGTATCAAGTGCTTTCCAGAAAGCTGAAATGATAACTCTTGGTTCATAATAGCTGAGAGAAGCAAGAGATGAAACCTCAGTGCCTACATATAATATAGGTTGTTTTATATGGGTTGCCAAACAGTTGTATTGTTGTAAAATGACAGGTATGTATACTTAACTGAAGAGAAACTGAAAAGGGTAAGACTAAGTGAAGGAGGTGGTTGAGATTGCTGTATGTAGGGACTCTATGAAGATATTGGGTTGAAAAACTGAATGGCCAGGTCTGCTTTTCCTGTATCTGGAATCCAGCTGAGGGATGCTCTGTGAAATGGGCAAAGAGTGCCCTTCCAAATGAATCTTCAGCAATTTTTTTAATGCTGTAACTGAACACAAATGCTGATGCTTTTCTTCTTATAGAGTTGTAGCACCTTAAATAATGTTTCTGTAGCATTCAACAGGACTCTTCACAATGCTAACCAATAACAACAAGGGTGCCAGAATCCAGCCTCTAATCTTTTGCTAACGGAGTTGTTGCTGAGGTTAATAATTTACTAAGAGGACGGAAAGTTGAGCAGTGATAGAACGAATTTGCTGAATTATGGTTTCTGGTTCCTTTCTACAAATCCCTGCCAATAACAATTCTGAATGCTGAGCTGGACAAAGTTAGGTTCAGTTCATTGTTTCAAGCCTGCTGTGCCCAAAGTGTTTTCCTGCATTGAAATCCCAATCAAGAATTGTACTACACAACAAATACCAAATAATAATTCCCTGAAAACCTCGCCTTCAGAAAGTATGGCCCAATGCACATGGAACTGACCCTGCGTTTAAATCATGTCTGCAGCTCAACACAGAATCAAAAACACTCATCAGCACTTAACCAGCACTTACTATTTTGTTGCTTTAACAGTCATGCCTCAGTATCTCTGAGTGTTGTCTATCTGTTCCCTAAAGATAACAGGAAGCACATAATTCTGACTGTGAAATGCAGGATGGTGCTGAAGTGGAAGATGTAGAAGTGTAAAACATTTTTAGGACCAGATTCAGGGACAAGCTATTTACTGCTTTGCTAGGCTCAGAGATACCTCTGTTGTTTTGTTCCAGGCAGTCTGGCCCCCTTGTATGACATGTTTACATCCCATTTAATTTTCTGTTTTCCCTGTATTTGCATCCTGTTTCACATACAATCATGGGTTCCTTGTTTTTTTTTAAACTGTAACAAAAAGTGATGTGAAAAATAATGTTTACCTTTAAGTCATTTTCCTTGTAGCCCTCTTTTCTTCTGTGTATTTTGTGTTAGCTTCAATAGTTGAGCACCCTACGTTTTTAGCTACCACCTCACCTGACCTATTGCATTCCCCATATTGTGTATAGTCGCAGAGGGGACTGTGATGTTAAATACAAAAGAGAAATAAGAGTGTTGTAAGGTCACATGCTTCTTGCATAAGGGATTTCAAAGAAAGCAATTGTTTAAAGGACTGGAAGATGACAGAAAATAATCTGTGTAATCCAACAATCAAAACCTGTATTCATTAGCACAGGGAACTTTGTTGGGTGCCTCAAAAAATGGAAAGGTGAGTAGTCAAACTGAGAGCAGCTCTTTAATTTCCCACATTTCAAGGTGCAAAGAATAGGCTCTGTGTGTTTGGACTATTGTAGTTTTGACTTTCATATTTCTAAACCTCAGGATTTAGATCTGAATCTTGAAAGTGATTCAGACTTTCGCCAGTTCTCCTGTCCTCAGCTGAAATACAATGTCGAGTTTTTTTGAAATAATTGTGCAGCTATGACCATTCCTTCAATAAGGCATTTTCTACATGAGCAGAATTCTTTGAAGTATGGAGCCATGAAGATGGCGAGGGCCAAAGGTGAAAGCTGTGCAATAGAAGTTTACATTCCAGTCAGAGAACGGGTTGGAGGGGTGAAGGAATTAGTCTATTGATATTCAGTGCTTTGACCTGCTAACAATAACTGTGGCGCGGGGGTTATAACAGAGGCACATCCCTACATTGTGTATCAGTGGAGGGAGACAGACCTTATCTGCTTTAGTTTGCTTCGGAGGAAAAATCAGCGGGGCTTTTGCCATGTGGTCACCAGTTGTTGCCACTGGGAGTATGGGGAAAAAATTGTTCATGATTCCTCCATCATTGCATCGGGTCTAATAATAAGTCAGCTACAGATCTGCAATCTGATGGGCATCTTTCAAAACCTGGCTGATGCTGGGAAAGAGAAAATAAATTAATAGGGTATTCTCTGCCGGATTTTAAAGGGCATATAGACTAAGGAAAGCAACACCCTGCTGTTTTTTTCCCTTTTAAGATTAAAAAAAAAAAAATCCTCTTTTTCACTTTGAAAGTATTTTTTTTTTTTTTTTTTTAATAAAAAATAATCAAAGCAACACCAACAATTTTTTGACACTAGAGAATACTTTTCCCTTGGTACAGAGCACATTTATAACACAGCTCAGCTAGGCCTATGGGTAAAATTTTGTGCTGGGGATCTGCAGTTTCACTAACACAAACCCAACAAGATTTAGCTCATTCAGTGGAAGAGGCCAGTAGATATTCAGCAGCAGGGCACGCTGGGCTCTGGTTGTGGTTTTACCTCCATCCTCTGTCACTAGCAATCACTTCCCAGATCCCTGGTTTTGCTTTGTTTCTGGCCATTTGTCACCACCTTGGTAGCTAGACAACAGCATAATTCACAAAATAAAATAGTACAATATTATGTAGCATGAGGCACAAATCAGTGAACAGTTTAGATTCCGTTTCTCTTTAAGAATGTATAATTTAGACATGTGGACAACTTGATTACATCTCCTAGTTAACTTTTTGCCTAATGTCCAGCAGTTTTCAGGCTCAGGCATGGCTCTTTGTTTTTATGAATTCAGAGTGGAAACATCTTTCTTTTCCCCTATAAAATAAATCTTGAGCTTAGTATTCTATCCTACCTAAAAAAGTCTCCATAGCTTCCTGATCACAGAAGTCACAGGCTAAGATCAGTAGGCTGCTTGGGCTGTTCATTACTCAGTGGCAGAAGTATTCTTTATCTAGAAGATGATCAGAGATGAAAACAGCTGGTCAGGACTTTTTCTGTTGAGTCAAGCTGCACTTTATTAACATGGCCATCTCCAAAGAGATTATCTCACTTCTCAACAAAAACCCAAGCCAGAAAACCGTATAGAATCTTTGTCTGACACATTCAAGAAGCAGAAGACCCAATCAATGGGCTGAGAGATCACCTTTAGTTTTAAACATACTTATTCAGAGGCTGGTTTAGTTGGAAGGAAATGTATTTGAGTCAAACCAGCATTCTATGTGGTTGAAATTGCAGGTGAGGTGCCATCCGAGCAGTCACCAGCCTTATCTCAAACACAAAGCCATCTACAATGCTGACTGTAAAGTTACTCCAAAAACCTACTCCTGAGCAAATAAGAGGCAATGATGGGTTTTCATTCCAAATGAAGATTTTAATCCTGCCAGTGTTGACTTCAATTGTACGTTAAAACAAAACAAAACTTACAATCCTTATCAATAATTCCTAATCACAGCAGATATGCTGAGCTAGCAAACATGCTGAGCTGTTTGAATGGCCAGTGCAGAACATTCAGCCTGCTTAATAAAAGCAGTATTTTTCAGAATATCATAAAAATAATCATTCCAGTAATCCTTTTGATACGTTGCTCCAAACACATGGCTGCTTTCAGGGACACTGATAAGTGAGCATTTGCTACAGGCACTGGGGGCCCATCAACATGACACGATGCCTGCCAAAATCAGAGGCTTTGCCCAGTGCAGCATATTGTTGCTTTACACTGAGCTGAAGTCAGAGGGAAAAATTATGAAGAGAGAAACTCCTGAACTCAGAGCAGGGCTCCAGTATGCCAAGGGCTATCTCCAGTCTGTAGGTAGGCAGGTCTTACTTTACAAATGGCCAGAGTTCTTTCAATTTTAATTACAGGTTTTCACTTGTGTTTTGTTTTGATTTGTTTTTGAAAAAAACTAAGTTCACTTGGTGGTCATTAGATGACTCCTGTAGTTGTAAAAGCTTTATCCAAGCTCCAGCTCTGCCCAAACCTCCTGTGTGACCCTGGGTAAATCACAGCTCTCTGCCTCAGTTTCCCATTTGTGTAAATTATTTGTCTAACTCCTAGGGACATCAGCAGCACAGTGATGGTTTGAGCCTTCTTGGACTCTGCTGTGTTACTGTAGAGCTGAGGCCACGTCTTTAAGGCTCCACTGAGGGACGTCTGACACTAAAAATGAGGGAAGGACTTTGTCTCAGAGAGCTGCAGTGTGAAGTAATGGGTAAAGACAGATGGGATCGTCCTGTGAAATAATTAAACAATATTGATCATTGTGACAGGTTGTGAACTTCAAAAAACAAGCAGCCAAATGGTTAAAAATGAAAGTTTCATTCGGTTAGTGTGAGGCTGCCCCATGAATATTTAAGAGATGCTTTCCTCCAGAATGAGGGACAGCTTGGGAGATAGCACAAAGGTGTTTGTTTTACAGTGAACAATTAGGTTGATCAGTTAAAGCTTAGATATTTGTCTCCATGTGCAGAACAAACAACGAGCACACCAGTGGGAGACAGTGAACAGAACAGCTCCATCAAAAGTGGCTGATAACACAGCTCTGCCGTTATCCCGTGGCTGAAGCTGCTCACAGTCCTGGTTGGCACCGTGCAGGCACTCAGCTGGGCTGTGGTCAGTTAATGGGTGAGCAAAGTGCAAGGGGAAAAACCACATCTTCCTCTCAGCCGCCCCTGCTTTGCTCCCCTCTCCCCACCCCATACCGAATTTCTAGTCGTTTCCTTTAATTTCACATGTTGAAAAGACTGAGTGATCCTTTCCTCAGATGGTCTTTCTAGAACCCCCAACAGAGTGTGAATAATTATTCCCACTCTGTTGGGGCTTTGATAAGGCTCTTATGGCTGCCTTTTGCTCAGCCTCTCAGCCTTTGTTCCCGCTAAAGTTATTTTCTTTCTTAGGAAAAAAAAAAAAAAAAAAAAAGGTAAGAACTGTAAAAATGATCAAGCAAAACTGTAGTTTTAATAATAGTAATAACAATAAAAATGTTGGCTTGAAAACCATAAATGCCAAATCGTTCTGTTAAGTGGGCAATCATCATGTGATTATTTTACAGAGAGCACAATTTAGAGAAACAATTGCATGGAGCAGAGGCTGAGATGTCTGAATCTGAACTTTGGCTTCTGTCAGGGAGCACTGAGCTGGGCACCGTTTGGGCCGAATGCAATGGGTGAGGTTTTTAATGTCTGTAGCTTTTGGTGAGTACAGAGAATCAAGCGTGTTTAAAAGCATATGTGAATAAACTGGGAGGCCCTATGATTTAGGAATCAAAGCACAGAGCTGCCTTCTCTTCTCCATTGAAAGAGGTATCGGGTACTACAGTTGACTAAACAAAACGCTTTGTCTGCACGTATGTATGCTCTGATGCTCGGGGGACTAGGGAAAGAGGTTAATCCTAAACTCAAACATCCCTTCAAACACTGATTAGCTGTCTTAATACAAAGGACCACACATCACAAAGGAGTCCATTTTAACCTTTCTACCTCCGTTTGTGTTTTACCAAACAAACAGGCCAAACTGTTCACTGTTACTGGCACTGGAGCCGAGGTAAGTGGAGTTGCTTAGCCAGGTGTGACAGCACACCATGCCCAGAGCACACACACATCACAGCGGGATGGAAGGAGCCATCGCTTCCAGAAAAAAAAGCTTATTCCAGACTTTTCAGAACCAACTTGCAGTCGACGTTTGGGTCTTTTATTAAAAGGAAATATACCTGAAGCCTATAGGTTACCACAGCCATCTTGTAGGCATTGCGGTGCTGGGGAGCAGCATGAGATCAAAGTAATGGCACATACAGATCTATTGGCGTTTTGAGATTGGAAGATAAATAATTCATACATTGAAAACAGGGCTGGGTTGGGGATATTATAGATTAATTCCATCTCACACTTTTTTTTCCCTCTCTCACCCCCCCTTTTTTTTTTGCTAGTGGGAGACCTACTGCCCTTGTCCCTTTCTTCTGATTTCTGAATCTGCCACAGGCACTGTTAGAATTACAGCAGTGATAAGAAAAAATCAGGCGTGGGATTTGAATTAATGCTTTTAGACAAATCTCCATTCCATCTCTAATTCTAATGCTAATTACATTTGCAGATCAAAGCCTCTTCGTTAAAGTTTTGCTTTTGAATACATGTAAAGATTTTACTTTTTTATTTAATATATTTTTTTCCCCATTTTTGGCGAAATGCTTCTTCCAGTAGAGACCAGATGTTCTAAAATACCCCTTTAGAGCGGCACTGCTTTGGTTCTCTGTTTTCCTTTCTTTGAATCTTTTGTACACACTGGGTAGAGCATTGTTCTGATACCGTATAGGCAATCTATCTTTCTGACTTACTCGGTTTTTATTTAGAAAAAGCCAGTGATAACTTAATAAGTGAACACAAGGAATCGCAAATATGTTTGATTACATGTGCTCAGCATTGCAGATATTCAAAAACTGTATCACCTTCAATAAGATTAAGAGATTGCAATAAAGAGATTTATATAGAGAGAGATAAAGATAATTGAGTTATGTTCCCTCTGACTCTAATGTTTGTATAATTTGTATTTTCCACCTGCTTCTACAACGAGGAGAGCTAGAAGTTATTTCTTCTCTGCCTTTTTTTTCTCTTCTGTGAAGCAGAGCATTTTTAACATGGCCTCCTTACATTTGGGCTTTCAGAAAAAAAACAAAGATCCCCTGCCTCAAGAGAAAACCATAAAAGTTGGCAATACAGACACAAGTCTGATTGCACAAGAATTCAAGCTTGGCATGTCCACACATGTTGTAGGAACAGAGCCTATTTTGCAAGTGTCAGATAATGAAAGTCAGGGAAAGTCAGAAATTTTTAGCACCACAACATAAGTCAGAGATTTTTAACACCGGACCCTCAGGGGTTGTAGCAAAAGAGTACGAGCTCATTTCGGGAGGAAATAAAAAGAAGGAAAAAGAGAATGGTGGAATCGAAGTGTGAAAAGAGGGGATTAGGTGGTGAAAGGGGCTGGATTGCATGCGGGAGGAAGCAGAAAAGGTTCAGAGGGTGAAAAAGCCAATTAGTGGAGTATAAATCTAAAAAAGCCAATTTCTGAAATAAAGAGGTGTTAACTTAAGGCAGCAAGAGAGAGGATTAGTCAAGGAAGTGACAGGCTGCAGTTAGGAAAGAGTGGGATTCTGAAAGCTGATCAGGACTGGAAACAACTACGATATATTATATATATTTATAAGGTATTTAAACTGTGTAATGAAATCTGGTCCCTTTTCCAGGCTCCCTCCATCACATCCCCCCAGAGTTGTGCTGCAGATAGCCGAGCTCTGGCTTATGCCATCTATCTGCAGGCAGCAGCAAAGGCCCTGCTGACTCAGGCGAATTGCTTGTGGAATCTCCTTAGATGTCAGGCACAGTGTGACTCTTCCTATCTTTGCAGCAAAAGGAAAACAGTCAACAAGAATCATTACCTCAGCTACGACAGAGCTGTTCAGTGGTTTCCATTCCGTCAGATCTGACAGTCACAGGGTACAAAAGGTCCCCACTCAGCATGGGGCAGCTTTTCTGTGCCTTTCCCCTGTACCTAGGAGTATCTCAGACTCGATCCTGGTACAGTAGCTAAAATCCTCCTGCATACAGGTCAGTATAAATGCCTGTAACCCCTCCAAAAAGCCTTGGGTTCCCATTCACCCAGAATCCTTTCTTTGGAATTTTTTTCTCAGTGTTTGTTGGGTTTCTCCCATGGCAGACTCTGTTCCCATCTGCCTGTCGTTCTGCAGAAAATGCAGCTCATCTACTCAAGCAGACATGATTCTACGATTCCTGCCCGTTTGATACAGATTATTTTTTCCCTCACTGGAGGGGAAAAATCAAAACCAAAATCGAATTCTGCTCACACACATCCACACGTATTTGCAACGAATTCAGCTGTTTTAGTAAATGTATGCAAAGACTTTTGAATGTAAATTGGCAACCCTGAAAAATCTCTCCCCAAAGACTGCATGTTTGGCAGGAAGCACAGAATTACCTGGGCGTTAAGAAATCATATAAAGCATTGCCAGAAAAAGCTGCTTGCAATGTACAACTTGCTATGTAGGAATTACATTATTTATGTCAGACTAGCATTTGCAGTTCTCTCATCTATTCCTAGAATTTTACGTACACAGACACAGATCATACTTGTGACTATGGGGATGTCCCATTGATACAAGACTCTTGGAAGATATTTAACTAGAAGAAAAACTCTACCCTTCTGTATTCTACAGTGGAGAATGAGAGAAGATACGTTATCCAGATTCAATTTGCCATACTATATCTATACCGCTGGAAGATACAGATCCATATGGAAGAAGAATAAATAAAACATGAACTGTAACAGGCCAAGCTTTCAGCTGGGTTAAATCAGCATTTCTTCCTTAAACACACTGGAACTGTGCCTATTTATATCTAAGAATCTAGACGGTTATCTGGGCTTGCCAGCTCACTGTAGGGATAAACACAGCTCTAACCAATTATATGTTCATTAGAGTCAAGACAGAAAGGGTAGAAAAAGCCAAAACTCAAAACCAGTCAGCGTTTATGCTCTTGTTCTTTTACCAAATGAAACGTTAACATTTCAGGGAATGCTTTTTGCACATGGATAAATGTAAAGTCTACAGTCAGTGCTGTTTTAGAGCTACCTGGGAGTCACTTTATGAATGGGCTTGGGATATTTTTGGCTTGTTGGCATGTCAGCCTTCTTAGCATGGCAGTTATCCCAGTAAAAAAGCATTAACACTTTATCACTAGAAGTACTTATCACTAAATGTACAGGAGTTATAGATGTGATACGGATACCTTAATCTCTAAAACTGCTTCACAAAATTTCAGACTAACATACTGAGATACAAAATCGCATACATACAAGTCCTAACCTGCAACCTACCGCTAACATTAATCTGACAGTGAACACCTGGAAATCAGAGAAGGACAGGAATTTAAATATAATTCACATGTTGTGCCCAGTAACCTGAAGTTTAGACCAGTATAAAAAAGCAGCAAAAAAGACTCATGGACTGTGGCTGTCCCATTTAAGTCGTGTTCACATTAAGCACCAACTGGCTCTCCACAGTCACCCTGGATTTATGCCCTGCTACTTAATGAACCAGCTGCAAGGAATATAAACCCATCTGTGCACAAAGTGTCAGCAATCCCTGACGTTTACCCTTACATTGGTTCTATCACTTGAGGTGCTCTTCCCCAGTGTTGGAATACTGCCATTCTGACTCGCATACGATTCTATTTGCACACTTGGGCACACACGTGTTGCAAGCTGTTCCTTTGAAGGACTATAAGAAAGTATTTCATAATCCTGAAGCAAAACCCTTTCAGAAGGTACGCAGCCAGGACGTGTTGGCAGTTTTTTTCAAAGATGTTAGAAAAGGTGATGTAAAGAAATTAGAGCTTATAAAGAAAAAATTGGCAAATCTCTCTCGAAAGCAAGTAAAAAGCTAAATGCAAATCTTTTTTTTTTTTTAAGGTCAGTGCTGTATTTTACCAATGTAATATCTATTTTAGCTGTTGGTTTTACACTCAGACTCTGAATCCTTTGTTTCACTATGATGACCTATAGCCTTTTTTCCCATGAGGACGGATGTGGCAATGTGCTCATAAATCTGTGACACTTATTTGTAGTCATCACCCTTAGGCCATGGCTCACACATTGAGAATGACTGTTCTAATAAATTTCTCACTTTTCTGGTTCAAAGTTCTGCTTTCAGACTGTCATGGATTTGGGGGTTGGAGGAGGACAGGAAGATTATTTCTGTGAGCACCGTGCTTCTGAAGGCATGAAGAAACTCGGTCAGTAACGAAGGTATTAGGATTTCCTGAAGATGGGTGAACTGAGGAGAATCTCTCTCTGGCAGAAGAATGAAGGAGGAAACCTAAAAGGACTTGTCAAGTCCTTTTCTAATATCCCTGGTTTCTCAACTAATAATGAAGACTTCTTATCGACATCTTTTGATCCAGTGATGTATCTCTCTAAAATGATGACACGGTGTTGCACATCCTTGCGCTGGCATTGGCTATCCTAATCTTGAGCAATAATAGATGGAAGGCGTAAAAGCAGCACAGCAGGAACCAGCAGCACTGCCTCCAGGGCTGCCTGTCGGGGTGTGGCTGCAGGTGCATCCTCCCGTGTTACAGCAGGATCACAGGGAAGCAGCAGCAGCATTGCTGAATGATAAGGGACTTCTGTAGAGCTCTCACTGCATAGTTAATAGCTGTTATTATCAAGTGAGCTCTATTTTGGCTTGCATGTCTTATTTTTATATGATCTTTGTTATTCAGTACGTAGGTTATATTATTTTTTTCTTTATATGTTTTTGAGATTAGAAAATATGGTCCTTTTTAACAGCTGGAGATATTTAGGCTGGAAGAAGACATTTATATAAGCTTTGAGATATGGAAGGCCTGATTTCTTTCAGAGCGGTTTTTATTATAAAGTGTAAATTGCTCTGCACTTCTGCAAATCAGTCTGAAGAGCCTCTGCTTAGCTGTGGACCAGAGACA
The DNA here is from genome assembly GCF_987193195.1 of Phasianus colchicus. Taxonomy (NCBI): domain Eukaryota; kingdom Metazoa; phylum Chordata; class Aves; order Galliformes; family Phasianidae; genus Phasianus; species Phasianus colchicus. The sequence goes on along the minus strand of NC_143453.1, from coordinate 10,028,871 downwards.
ACATAAATTAATAATCTTTTCTGAAAAATACAGTGTAAGTGTTCGCACTGGCATCACATTCTGCAGCTGAATTCATCTCCCCAGGACAGCTTCCTTAACTGTGAAACCACCTTCCATCTTTCTGCAAGCATTTGATGAAACACACCTCAAATTCTTCATGAGCTCTTCTTGCTCCGATCCATTGATTCCAAGAGCCAGTATCCTTGTCCTGATAATTCCAGTCTCACTGAGAGCTTTATGCCATCAAAATTGTCAAGGGTCTTCACAACTCCCTCATATCTTGACAAATCTGTTTAGTCCTGACACTGCCATACTGATCTCCTCCTGCATGTTTCAGTATCCTCTTGGTCCAGTCATTCTGAGGGATGGAGCAGGTGAAAGAGCAGTTCAATCAAATCCAGACTCAGTAAGAGATTCAGGCACTGACAAGCCATGTGATGCTTTGGATGATGAACTCTAACAAGTGTTTACTGCATATGCGTAAACCACAATATCTCCAGAGTTTATATTTTGGATAGCTTCATGTGAGATTTCAAAGGGAAAACAAAAAGCCTGTGCACAATGTGAAGAATATCCTCCTGCCAAATTTCAAGTCCTCACTACGAGCTATTGATTGCTTCAAAATAAACCTTGCCAGTGTTCTTAGCATAGGATCATATTATGACTAATGTGGCTATCTTTAATAATAGGTTGCAATACCAACTCTGCCTATGTTGCAAGCCTTTCAATCCATCGACTATATGTCACACTCCCAGAGCCATGTCTGCAGCTTTTATCTTCATCTGTGACTGCCACATGTGTACATCTAAAGACAATAGGTTTTTTTTTTTTCAAATAGAAGCCAGGATTCCAGTTTGCTTTCACTTAACCTTGTAATTTGTTTCTAACATCCCCATATTTCCTCACATTATCAATGAGGTCTGATCAGCTAAGGGCAGCTGCAAAATAACTGGCGGAGAAAATCTTTGTCTTTTGAAGTGTCTGTCCTTTCTGCTTTGCTCATTTTCCACTTGCTGTAATTTCCTCCACCATTCAAGCACCACGGAAGTTCTAAGTGGGAAATGGGAAAACTAATCTGGTTATTAGCTGAAGCATGGGCTGCTCAGCAGCTTCCCAGGGTGAGCTGTACAAAGAGCTTTCTTACTAGGGAAAATACTGACCTGGGCATTGTCAGATCTCTTGCAGAGACAGGTCAGGTGAGTCTGCAATCACACATTAAATAGAAGTAATTATTTTAATCCTGAGAAATTTAAAGGAGAGGGAGAGATTTTAAATAGTGACTTCCTAGGACAGATTTAATAGGAAAATTCATATTAAGGTCTCTGAATGTGAGTTCTCAACAATGGAAAATTATTGTATGAAATATGCATACAAATAGATGTTTCTCACAAACAAGAGTAATTTATGGTTACTTTTATAGTCTAAGCTAAGGACCAATTTAATTGTCTGGGAATTCAGGAAAAGAATCTGTTTACAATGAGTAGAAAAACTGGGCCAAATTCTGTTTTCAGGGTGAAACTGACAACTGTAAAATGTCTACACATTTTGTAGAATACACTTAGGCAAATGTATGCAGGCTTCATTTGGACTCTGCTTAACAATCAAGTTTGCCATGGAGCAAAATTTGCAGCAGAATAAACACTGGTGTGTTTTGCTGTAAATTGCCTGCATCTGCCTTTTCATGCACCCTTTCAACCTGGTAGTGGTCCACATACTGTGAAATCCAAAGTGCTGGAGAAGTACATTTGTTTATAAAGTCACTGTATCTGAACAGATTTCTGTAGCACAGCATCTTCTAACCTCTAATATCTTCTAATCCAAACCTTAGTTTTTCTATTCACTGTTCTAATTCATAAAGTTCAATCCTGAAAATATGAATATCATTCATGAGACAAAAACCTTGTTCTGGCTCTTGTAACAACTCATGATGAAGTTTTGTACCTGCATCTGACATACCAGCTTTCATCTTAATCTCCTATACAGGGGGACTAAGAAAATTATTTTCAAGGGAAATAAATTGGTCTTGTTTAGAGTTGATGAATGTCTTTATAATGAAAGACAGTTGAGCTTGCAGTGACCCAAAGAAAAGATGTCTGCAGCAAACTGACAAGCCTGCATAGCTCCCATTAGTGTTGCAAGTTGTGCACACGTTGAGTGGGGAAAATGGCCAATTAATGTGTTTATAGTGGAAAATGCTGCTTCCAGTTTACTGTTCCCCAGCTGAGCTGAGAGTGACTTCCCAAGATAAGACCCTGCTGTTACTCAGCTTCTAAATAAGGTGAGAGAAGATTGGGTGATGGGAGGTTCAGATGGCAAAGTGAATTTGCCTTGGTGAATTTGAAGTGCTTACACTGCAGACTGCAGTTCAGCTGCTTACCTGGTTTCTGGGTGCTTTTTTTATTTACTGTCAGTACAACAAACCTCGTCCTCTGTTGATAAGGAGCCTTAGTGCTCAGCTTAGTCCACCAATTTTCCCTCTGCCTCCCCAAGCTTTTATAGTGTCACATTTATTTTGGTGACTACAATGTATTTGTTTGTAAGCCCTCTCACCAGGCTGCAGTGCATGTTAATTCATTAAGCCTGGCTGAATGTGAAATTACAGCACAACAATGAGAATGTTGTCCCTGTACTGCTGTATAATTGGTCATCCAGGGAAACTTGAGTTCCCTTCTTCAGGGGAACGTTTTGTAATTCATAGCAGTTAAAACCACTAGTTATTCAAGTAGGTTAATTCTCTCTCCAGTATCTTCACTTAGATAGGTATCTTGTAAAGGATCTCTGATGTGGGCAAATAGAATGATCTGCATCTATTCCACCTCAGGCTCTGATTTCACAAGCTGAACAAAGCTGGATTCACTCCATACTGGATTAACAGACTTCTAGCAAAAACAACTTGCGCTATAGGAGATGTGGTGACAGGACAAGTTCAGCTTGGTCCTGAACTCATGTGGTCATCAGAGGATACGTGGGCACTGTCAGTAGGAACAGAGGTGCTATGCACTCTCCTGTGGGTGAATCTTTTCTTATTCTCTTCTTCAAAATAAAGTTACACTGTGCCTGCTTGCAGCTTCCTTGCAGCTTTAGTTATACTGATCTTTCTCACTTCCTACCCAGAGCTGATTGGGCTGGCTCAACTAAGTGACTGCCATGCCTTAATTGAGGTATAGACTGAGAAGTATAAGAAATTATCTTTAATAGGCAAATACAAGAAGTATACAGATGAATTTTAACTTGGCTCCTTCTCTATTTCTGAAAGGTGATCACATAGTTCACAAGTAAATTAAACCAAATACAAAATGGGACAGGCTCCTTCTGTCAGCATGGCAGGGCGAATTGGAGGCAGAGGTGTGAGCTGCTATCATGTGTTGCTTCCTCTGCAGGGCTGTTGAAGATGTGAGGCATCCTGCAGAGGGGTGAAGTCCCATAAGCAGAGCACACAGGCTGTAACAGCACAGGTGGTCTGCAGCCACCTCACCTTCTGGCAAAGAGCAGTGCTCCGTTTATGAAACTCATTTTATGTACATGCTAAGCACAGACGATGTACAGTACTTAAATTCCACCCGCCATGATATATATTAGGGCTTGTCACAGCATGCATAAGATGTAAAAGTCTGCAGGAGTACTTTGCTGACACGGGCTAGGAAATGACGGAGTGATTAGAGGTGGCTAATTTTCCTTTCAGCAACTTAATCTCATGGCAATAGAATCCTGTTGTACAAGGAATATACTGCTCCCAGCTCTACTTCTCTGTGCCATTTTTGCTCATTTTCTTTGAGGCCTATATTTGCTGACCATAATTACTGTGCCTGCACAAGTACATACGAGCTGTGGAGGCGCACAGAAGTGGCTGCATGAAGAGGAGTTGCAATGCTGCGTATTCTGTTTTGTGATGTGCTTGGAGATAGTGGGGACAAACAATTCAAGGGAAAAATAGCTCCCTCTGACCACCCACACTTCCATCTTTTCATAGTTTAGCATTTTGTTTCTTTTGATTGTATGGTAAACTGGCTGAAGTTTTCACCTGGTGTGATTGCAGTGAACTCAGTTTACACTGGTGGAGAACCAGGTAGAAACAGTGAATTTTCAGGGAGTAACAGGGAGTAAAGCACAGGGAGGAAATGGAAGCAGTTCATGGGGTATCATATATTTTAGAACAATGGAAACTTTCAAGAGTGTCAGAAATGTTCCCCTTTCTTTGCTCTTACTCTTTAATTTTTTTCTTCTTGCACCAAAATAGACTATTTGTTTATTACGGCAGGAACTAATATTTTCCCTGTAGCCAGTTAAAAGAAATACATCCTCTTTGTGGCTTTGAAAATCCCTACAGGATTATGAATGAATACTTCAAGAGTGTATTATAAATTCAGACATGTCTATTGGGCTTTCAAGTATCACAGCGGGAGCTTCTTACTGAGGCAACCTGAGGGTAAAGGCTTTCCCACCTTTCCAAAGTGACTCCTCCCACAAAATTTTCTTAGGCTGAAGTTAAAAAAAAAAAAAAAACATACCCTACCTAGCTGAGCTTCTTAGCGCTACCTCATTCTAAGCAGAGCTGAATATAGATGTAATTTAGTGCAATCATATACCCAGCCATCGCTCGGGTGCCTGCTCAGCTTTGCTGCCACGTGCAATGTCTTGCACACTTTTCAGTGGTGGGTTGTTGTTTGAAATCAATGCGTTTTTTATTTTAAAGGCTGAGCAGGCTAGTTAAAATACTTGTTTGCCAGCACGTGCTGTTCTAGCTGTGCTGTGAGCACCTGTCATTATCTCGTCCAAATTCCACTGTTGCCCCTTCTTGCCAACTGGCAGCGTCACAGCACTGTGACAGTGATTTCAAAGTAGGATTAGACATAGCCCATTTCTCCCATCCCCTGCTGCGAGTGCTGAACCAGCAACTTTACCATGTTTTGATCAGATGCACTCAGCACTGACATATAAATCAGGGACAGTACTAAAGGGATGGGGGAAGAATCAGCAACAAAGAGCCAAAATCAAGGGCAACTTGGAAGGAAAAATGGGACTAAAGAGAGCTTAAAAAGCACATAGCTTTGCATCTATATGTACTTACTTCTAAAGGGGATAAGGGGAATTGTTTCCTTCAAATGAATTCATGCATTTTCTGGTTTTTGAATGCACATTGCCCCAGTAAGAAACCTCCAGTGGGCTGAGCCTCAGAGTGAAGCGCAGGATGAAAATGAGTTTCAACTGGGAATTGTTAAGGGCAGTTGTTAAGATCTCTGAAATTTAAGAACCACCCACAGCAGCTGGTGTAGGTGGTACTTGTAACACTGTGCTTGATGTTGACTTAATGGCTCAGCTGATGTGTATGGGTGTAACTTCTTCACAAAGATTTGGGAGCTTAGAAGCAGGAGAGGGACCAACTTTTTACACAGTGTGATAGAGAATGGCTTTAAACTAAATAAGGGGAGATTTAAGTTAGAGGTCAGGAAGAAAGTTTTTACTCAGAGGGTGGTGAGGCTCTGCCACAGAGGTGTGGATGCCCCATCCCTGGAGGCATTCAATGCCAGGTTGGATGGGGCCCTAGGCAGCTTGAGCTGGTGGTTGACAGCCCTGCCCATGGCTGGGGGGTTGGAACTGAATAGTGTTTAAGGTCCTCTCCAAGTGAAACCATTCTATGATATGATTACCAGAAAGGCTTAAAGACATAAATGTATTATCTTTATGGATGCCAGCTCAAGTACAGGGTAATAGGAAGAAAAAAAGTTGAAAAGGATGATGACTTTTCATGGATCTCATGGTGATCGTTTGAAGATTTTATTTGTTCTTTTAGTTATCAGAAAGAAACTGTGGTATTATGGTGCTCCAACACTGCAGCAAAGGAGAAAGATCTGATGTTGGTAACTGTTCGTGCAACATATAGGACAGAGAGTGTGAGGAAGAGGAAACATTGTACTGATCATGTCTGCTGCTAAGTGTGCCTTCCTAATACTTTGCTAGCATTTTTTCTGAAAGTAGCTGCCGTTAAAGAAAGTAATTATTTTTCAAAAGGAACATTCTGAATTAGAGTCATGAGGAAAACTTTCAAAGTGAGACACACTCATTTTTGCAATGTATTGCTGTGCCATTTTTCAGTTTGCAGTTGTACTTGTTGACTGTGTAAACCTTCACTTTACAACACAAAATCCCATGGGTGCAGAAGAAAAACCAGTGCTTGATAACTAATATACAGACACACACAGATTAGTACACAGATACTCAGTTTTAAACTCTTACAAAAATCCTATCACATCTCTTGAAGAACTATTTAAATCTTAAATATATGGTATACTCAGGCATCTCTGCAGTACAGCAGTCTAAGACACAACCACTCCTCAATTACTTCACAGTACGGTCTGTGATTGAACTGCAGAAGGGTGTAGGAGAGGAGCCACGTAAAGCATCTGAAGTGAGTTCATGTGATTAAGAAGAAGAATGGCAAAGTGGCAAAAAAAGCTTCTGGGTTCAGCCAAACATAACTATTAGACAAAAACCTTCTCTCGATTATTCCATTACATCGTGAATTTTTCAGTCTGAATACAAGAATTCTGTATTACCATTGGTGAAAAAGAAGCTCTTTTGCTACATGCGACTTTCTAAACCTGATCATTTGTATTTATGACTACAAACAGAGATCATACACGGGGTCAAGCATTTTCTAAAATCCTCTGGTGCAGACTCACTCAGTACAATACATCCCGTAGTTTTAGTTGGCAAATATAACGGAAACAAGAATGAAAGCCATAAGATCTTAGGCACTTGAAAAAGAACAAGATTGTTATCTCCAGTTTTCAATTGCTATTAGTGAGAAAAGTAGCCAGCAATATGTAGGTCAGCATCAGTAGCTGCTTTGGTAGTCTGAGAACAGTTTAAAGGAAGGAAGAGGTTTCTCTTTGTGGTTGAATAAGTTACTCTATATCCATGAAGTAGCTGTGTCTCATTCCCAAAGGGAGAAGCATTATCAGCAAATGAATGAACAGGGCATTCTGTGTTATGCCAGTAGCACTGTCTTTGAAAACAAGGGAGACAAGAAAAATAGATTCAGTGTGGCTTTTATTTTCCTGTCTACCATTGTAAAAGAGCTCCTCCATTAACTCATTCTTGTCAGGTTGAATTGAAAGTGACAGTTAATAACTGACACCAGCATCTGCTTTCACTTGATGGAGCAGCAGAGCTCTGCAGTGTCCTGACAGTGTGTGGACAGACCTGGTTTGTGAGCAGAAGTAATATCTTGTATTAGAGTATTAGGTACAGCTTGAGAAAAAAGAATATGGGTATGTTCCTGAGCCAGCAAACTCTTCTTTTTGTTACCTGGAAACTCTGGTTCTTACTGATGCACTGGTAAAATCTAATGGGTGTAAACATTCTGCTTCAACTTAGTTATCAGAAGTTCAGCTCCTTACTGGTACCACCCCACTCACTTAATTAAGCTGCACTGAGCTTTCCCAGCAGGCAGAATCTGGAGCTGAGATAGGAAAATAATGAATAATTTTGTTTTACAGACTATGCAATGGCTGATTCAGATGATAGCCTTTTCAACAGTGTGGGAACCAAGCAGCTCCAACCAGTGACAGGGAAACCACATCAGCCCATGTACTGTTCCTGCAGTGAATGTGCTGAGCAGCAGCCTGCCAGGTGGGGACCTAAGAGTTGAGGAAGGAGTGGGGCTTGGGCAGGCATGGTGCCTGGCACTTGGTGTGGCTGTTTTCCTAGTCATCTCTCTAATCCCTGTAGCAATGTATGGTACAAACACTGTATATTTTACTATCTCTTTGGATGCATTCTAATCTAGAAAAAAAAATAATAATAATAATTGCATCAATCAATGCTTTGCTCTGCCGAAAATGTGCACTTGGTCTTTTGCATGAGATCTTGTAGTGCTCAAGTCATAGCAACAGATCTTTAACAGGCACAGAGCATGCTTAGATTAAACCAACCCTCACCATTGCGTAAGGAGATGCCTCACACCCTGTACTCAAATTGTCTGGACATTCCTTAATAGTGTTTACTCTTGTCATCATGCTTTCAGTAATTTTCAAACATGAGAAAATATTGATGCCAAATTTTATTTTGCTCTTTCATCAGTGTGTAGGACAGCATATTTTTGTTGCACTCACTTTATTCCCTCTGTCAGGTAGGGCAAATTTTGCCTTTAATTATACCCTATTCTAAATGAACACTTATGTCCAAAGTGCTGATGTCTCTTAGCATTTCTACACCGACTGTCTCACGAACCATTAAACTTGTTTGTTCCTTTTTCTTCACACTGTCATGTTGCCATTTTTTGCAGTGTGGTTTGTACTATTTCCCTTTCATCTTCACCTGAAACCTTTTCTGAGCAGAACACATAGAAAAAAAACCCTCAAAAGTGGGACATATTTTCCTAGTGATGATCTTTACTGTTTTTCTTTCTTTCCTTCCTTTTCCATCCCTCCCCTTATTTCTCCAGATTCTTTTGCAGTGGCCTAGATTTAACATCCTTTTACAGACTATTCTTGTAACTGCAAAATCCTGCTAATATCATATTGTGCTAGTCAGAAGGAGTTATTTAAGGCAGGGACAGTCTTTTTGAACTGTGTTAGCACACAGATGTCCTGAGCCAGAGCTGAAACTCATAGACAGTGCCATGATATGAATGGTAGCAGGGGAACTAAATATATCCGTATACCTGTATCTGCAGGGGAAAGTAAAAGTATCTAACATTTGAATGAAACCTATTCTGGTTATTCACTTCATCTCTGATCCATTACAACACTCCTTCTCCTTTATTTTCTCAGAGGTCACCTATTTCCCTTCTTGACCTCCTGCAACCCCTGTCCTCAGCCTGTTAATTGTTCTGATTATTGCTGCAGAATTAGTGCTGTATTTTCACAGATACTCACTGTAGCAAAAAGTAACAATGTTTGTGATCCACTGAAACAACTCTCAGAACTGTTACCTAGAAGTTCTGGCCTGAAGGGGACAATTCACAAAAAGAGCAGCTTGAAGTTAGGGTTGTGGTGTTGTTCCATTGGCCACAAGTCAAGCAAAACTGATTCCCGGTTTCCCTTCCAACAGCTGCTCATTTCTGCTTGTTCATCACAGATCACCATCTGTTCAGTTTTGTTGATTCGGTGCTTGGATGGTTTTGCTCTATACAAGACCTTGTGTAATTTTTGGAAGAAAAGCCTAACAAAATAACCCTTACTTCTTCTTCCTCAGTTACTATCTGTGAACCAGAAAATCTCACAGTTCTTTTTTGAGAAACTGCCAAAATAAAACTCTGATTGAGAAGAAAAGAACAAAAGGGACAAGAATAAACAGGAATGAGAATTCCTTCAATGTTCTTACAGGACATGGAACCACAGGCTAACAGTATGCAGAAGCTATAAAAAAGAAAGCCTTGTTTGATGAACTTGCAAGTAACTCAAGAGCTGCTGTTCCTTTCCCCTCAGTTGAGTGACTGTGTCATCAAAGGGCTTTTTGCATCCATAGCATCCAACAAACTAGCTTGAAAGTCTCAGGAATTGAGATAGCATCCTCTTCTTGGATGTTGAGTGAGGTCTGCTGGGTGTGATACCACACTTTGTTCCTTGGTAAGCTAAAGATCCTCTTCTCTATGTAAGTGTGTGTATGAGAGACAGTGGCTATGTCAGAATGGATGATCTCAGCTTAATTGTATTGCCTAATCATCCCATACAGGCTTATTTCATTTACTTTGTCTGACACAGCGAGTCTCTAAGAAACACAAACAATACAAGAATAAATAAACCCAAATATTAATCGTTCCTGCCATCATAGGTGTTGCAGACAACCTAGATGAAAATGCTGAAAAGTGATGCAGGGAGAATTGGAAAAGGAAGTACGTCTCCATTAGTATCTATTTTAAGTTATTTTGGACAAATGAGTTCTTATTCCTTAGAGCTTTCATATCTGAAAAGCATCAGATTCATGTTTGAAATGAGGGGAACTGGACAGGCATTCGGTACTTTTAGAGTATTTTCAAAGGAGAGATAATCCTGTCTCTGCTGTAGATCTTGGTTGTGGAGTATGATCAGAAAACCCAGGATTAATTCCCCGGGGCACTCAGGTTTCTTATATCAGAGTGGATGAGCTAACAACTACCTTCTAAATTTCTTAAAGTGTTACAAACAGAAAACTTTAGTGAAGCTCTGCTCTCCGAACAGTCCCTTCACTCACTCTTTCACCCAGGTTTGTGTGTGAAATATGTTTGTGCAGGACAGTAAGAACTTTTTGGCAAATATGTCACACTTAGTATGGAAACTGCTGTCATTAGAATGACTTAGGAACAGATCTTGACTCCTCACTTAGCACCTACGGAAACTCAATCTCTCAGTCACAACCCAGATGTGTAATTTCTCTTCCTGGGCAGCAGGAGGGCTCAAATACACTTGTTTCCAGTGCTGTCCCTCTCTGTGGTTTGCTTGCTTGCACTCGTCACGTTCTAAATGTGTAACTGTGGGCACTTTTACAAATGTTCATAGCTTATACTTGAACAGCATCTCAGAGTTTGTTACTACGTAGAAGAACAGGGTTAAAGCCAGGTGACGAAGAATGGGATTTCCAAAGCCTTCAAAACTGACATAGGCATGAATGGCAGCTAGGCTGGGACAAAAGGGGAAGGAATACCATAAACTGTCACTTCTAAAAAAGTATTTAATATAATGAAGTGTGATGATGACTCAGAAACAGAACGAATGCTTTAGAGGCAGGCAAGAAGAAAAGGATGCACTTGACTGCTTTTTTAAGACTGCTTACAAGTGAGACAATAATTCTTTCACAATCAAAGTGACAATCAGCTGATATCCTGAAGCAGAATTGATTATTCAGCTTACCAAACACAATGTAAGTTGTCACCCAATTACACTGAATTGTTATAATAATTATTATTTTCATTGCAGTCATGCTATAGAGCCTTAGTGACAGACTAGAATCCTATTTTCAATGCCTCAGCACAGAGAAGAATTGGAGATTCTTTCCCCAAAGACTTTATGGAAGATGATTGATGGGAAAAATACATGGAATCTGGCCTTTTGTATTGGTCAGCACAAGGAACAACCTTATTACATCACTTGTTTAACGAAGGCATTGCTGGGGAATAGACATCTGAAAACGTATTGCAGGGATTACAGTGCAATTACTTAGAAGATGTTTAAGAGATGCTCCACCTGCACACAGAAGCTTGGATGAGAAAATAATAATTAAGTGATAAAGGTGGCATCAAAAGGAATAATTGTGGAAATAGCACCTAGCTAGTGTGTGAAATGTTGGGTAACAAATCCACAAAGAGCCTTGAAAGTAATTGAAGTGGTGAAAAAGGGGCATGTTGTAAAAGCTGGGCAAAAACAGATAATGCTACAACACAACTAAATCAGAAAGAATCTCTGCAGCAACGTGTTGATGATTAAATTTAAATAAGATGGAATTTGTTGGTATTGGAAGAAAAAGGTTATACATACTAAGCTACAATTATGAGGAATCTTCATTTCTGTATGCAGGGAAGGAAAGGATTTTAGCTCTGTTAAGGAAGTAAAAAGCACTGCCTTTTTGTATAGCTTGGATATGATGATCTACAGAGAAACAAACAAGTTAAAAGTTCAGTTTGTACCCTGTTGAAGATGGTAAAAATAAAGGAAGCACGAAAGCTTGTAGGCAAATTACTGTCAGAAAGCAACATTGACATTTTAATTTGTAAAAGAAAAACAAATAAAGATAATTAAGATTCTGTTTTTTAAATAAAATAATCAACCTTGAAAATCAACATTATTTATGTGAACTACATGATGATATTTTCACTGAAGAATCACCAGCAGATAAAATAAAGAAAAAGTGAGCTGCTAAAAAAATCTTATTTTCCAAATACTAATATGAAATACTCAATTTCTAAGGCTAGAAGAATATAGACAATGTTGAATATTTTTATTATTCACTACTAAGAGAAATGAAGAGACATTGCTTTCTTAATTGCTTTCTTTAAAGCCCAAAAGAAATTTGTGTCCTGCAGAAAGTGAATTGAAAATAAATTTTAAACAAAGGAATATTTCCAAGAATGAACCAAAGTTTGTTCTTGGATATACAGAAAATGTCCCTTATAGCAGATAATTCTGTGTGGAAGAGGATCTATAAGAATGCAAAAGAAAAATCTCACAGAAGACAAAATGTATCAAGATTGAAACATCAGCAGTACTTGGGGGTTCTGTAGGATTGTACACAAGAGTTCAAAAGTGTCAAAGGAAAGAAATGCAAACATTTTTTCTTGCATCTATCTTTAAATGCTTGCATCTGGGTTTGCAGTTGGGGCAATTACTGCCTAAATTACCTGCCTGCATATGTAATTAGTTAATCTGCTCCATTTTTGTGGTACTGACAGCCTTTGTAATGGCGCCCTGTACTTTCACCAACATCTATTAATTAAATCAAAGGACAGAGCCTAGAGGTTTCTGCATCCTTACGTAGGCTGAGTCACATGTTGATTCTGTTGTTCCATGTGATAACATGAACAGGCAGCTAGGTGGAATTAATTAATCATTCCCACTTGGGAACTAGTCATCTGCAGTGTTTACAAGTATCTGAAAGGTTGGGATTCTGAAGCTTTCTACTGTAGGAGAAAGCTTAGTGGGGACCTAGAATCTCTCCTCCTCTCTGTTAAATTCTAGATCATCTGAGGTTAAAAGAAATAAATGATATCTGCCAAATACCTCTTTTCAATCCAAAGACAGATCAATTGTCTAGCTTCTTAGTGGCAAAAATGCATTTGTTTCCAACTTTTTTCCTTTCTCATACAAACGTGTTACCAGACCCTTCACACCATTGCATGGTAAATTTTACGCCCGAAATAAAAGATCAAGGAACACAGTTATGATTGCCATTAGAAATAGAAGAGCTAGATAGACACCATATACCGTGGTGTTAATAAAAAATAAATAACAAAGAAACACGATCAACCAGATGTTAAGCAGCTTCTCAAATCCAATGGGGGTAGATATAAACCAAATACTCATAACTTAAAATACCAGGTAAAATATCTGCCTCATGATTCCCTCCTAAACTATGATCTCTTCCACACACCAAGTTCATTTTGCCTTTACCTTTTCTTTAGCTTCTGTGCTTCACGGTGGAAAAAAATGCATGCTTTTGTAACAGCGTCTAACTAGGGAAAGAATAAAAGAGGAAAGGCACATACACAGTTTATGAGAGTACATTCAAAGGCCATTCTCAGCTATGATAGAGAACATTCATACACCTTGTTGAAGCTGATGGGATTACTTCTAAATGACACTGCTATCAGAAACAGCAGAATCTGTCTCATCAACCTGAAATTATATGATCATTCTGTATGGTCCATTACTGACTAAAGCTTTGCCAAGAGCTGATTGGCCTTGATCCACTCAATTTAACTAGCACCTTTCATCTAAAACCATGGCTATTGAAAGCCAGTAGAAGGATGCACTCCTCTCTGATGAGTGATATGCTCCACTCAGGGCTGGAATTGCTCTCTTAAAGCCTGTAGTTCACCAAATGAAGCCTCTGGTAATTAGTTTAGCTGGGAATTTATGAACTGGAATAAGGAAAGAAAGAAGAATGAAACATTACTGACAAAACACCGATCCTACAGCAATTCAGTGGCTTCAAGTCACACATTCTTCTGAGCATGACATCCATGTCATAAACGAGTGGCATCTATCCTGCCCTCTGTAATGAGAGGGACACAAAATCAGCTCAGCATAGGAGAGGGACCAGTTAAGACCCAAGATTCCTCACAAATATGTCTATTACTTTTGGTTTTGCACATTTTTCAGCTCAGTTTGCACATATCGCATGTCCTGGGTTTTATCCCACCTGCCAATATACAACAATCAGTTGTCAATAGATAAGAATATTATGGTTGGTATCAATTTAATCAGTGTTCAATAACTTTATGAACCTGATCATTACGCTTGTGATAGTGTACTGATGAACAGATCATTTATAATCCTGGATGAAAGGCAACAGAAAGTAGGAGCTATTTCAGCTGGCATGTGAAGATAGCACAAAAGTCATGAGTGAGTGAAGGAAACCAAAGCTTGGGTGGAGTAAAAAGAAAGGGGCTGGGTATAAATTGAGATGGTGGTGGATCTGCAAGGCTATACACTTATTACAATGGTTTTGATTATCTCTCATGCCTAACATTCCATTAGCACCACGCTGTCACAGGTGGAGATGGATCAATGGAAAGGGTCATCATTCTCTTCCTTCTTGTGCAATTCAAACCAAAGTGATAACTGGTAAATCCCTAGAGATAAGAACATTTTACTTATTCATCCCTCCCAAATGTAAGTTAAGCTTTCTAAGGATGTTCTACGTTTTCTGTGTCCATTAATTTTCTTCATCTGCTGAAGCCTAAGTCTGATAGTCATACCAGTTTTTGCAGTTACTAAGATCACTAAAGCCAGTTTTTCTTGTCCATACGATGCTCACATAGGGTGTGTGGACTAATTAATAGGAGGAGTAGATAAAAGGAAAATGTCTTCCTCTTCTTCACTGGTAAAGTTCCTAACTGACAGGAAAATATACTTTTCCAGTGTTTCCATTTGTTCTGTTTCTGATTGGCATAGGCACTGCCGAAGCAATAGTGCCCAGATTGTGCCAGGTTTGTGAACAAAGATAACTTGTTTTAAAACTGCAAGAAGAAAAAAAAAACCCACACATTTCCTGCAGCACTTTTACAGGTCTGCAATAAAATAGGCTCATTACTTTTATCATGTATTAAAAATTTTCTATCTGGGGAAGAAGACCTAGAAGAAACTTTGTGAACTCGTCTTAGAAATTATCATTTCCTCTAGCTGGATAATTCACCATGCTGATGGGATCAGCCACCTCAAATCACTTCTGTTATCTGGCTTTCAGGAGACCTATTTTGTTTGCCCCCAGTACCTCATCATAGGTATTTTAGGCAAATTAGTAAAATAAGAAAATAAATATTTAGACACCCAATGATGGTATATTTCATAAAACATGAGAATTCATTAAGCCATCAGGCATTCATATTTCTTCAACATAGCAAGCTCCAGACTCTTTCAGGCTTCTACCATTGAAACTGCCCTTCCAAACCCATATTCTTCCTCTTCCTCTGCCTTATCTTCACTCCTGCATCTCAGACTGGTAATTCAAGGTTTGGTTCTCACTAAATTTCTGAAGATGAAAGAGCCAGCACAGAGCCAAATTATCAGTCTTGCCCTTCCACAAAAAAGCTGGTTTCTCATTACCCACAGGAATCCAAGAGGAAGTACAAGCCTCGCCAAGATACCAGATTGCCCCATGAAAGAAAAGGGGCCCAGTGTCTTCCTGAATTTTCTGGAGCTGGTATCACACTGGTCAGATATCATCAGCAAGCCCTATCTTGTTCCTGAAATACAGTGACACTCTGGCCATGCCATGTTCCCAAAGCACCTGTGGGAACCACTGCTTCATGCAGAGGTTGTTGGTGCTCTATCTGAAAGCTGTGGCTCCCAGCTCAGCTGACTGGGGTGGTTTACCCCTCCATCTCTGGGTGAGTCAGCTGCTCCACAGTGCCTGCAGCGATCTGCTGTGCCTCCCTTCTAACATGTTCTTGCCTCACTGACTGGGAATGACTCATCTGCACTTTCAGTTGCATTTCAGCTCGCTATCTTTAATAAGATGTTATAGCTTTGGTGTTAATATTCTGATTAATAGATGTTACAGTTTGAGGTGATCAGATATTACACTAGCTGAAGCTGTAAAAAGATCTAAGACAGAAGACTCAAATTCATGAAATTCTGAAATTGTAATTGCTGCTTCATGGTGCTGGGCCATACTCAAGGGCCCAGCTTATTATATTCTACACCACGAAGTGCCACAATACACTTTAAGGGATTACTTTTGTTTGCCATTTTCATTGTGCTACCCTTTACTTTTCATCAGAGGTCTGAGATATAACAATAATGCATTTAAGTATGTATGGCTCATCCCAAGGGAAGCACAGAAAACAAATAGAAACCAACCATTTCTTTCCTAACATCAACCCCTCTTCTTACCTTGGGAATTTGTTCTGTCAATTGCTTTTGTTGTTTTCAGAAATTACTTTTGCAAATGACCAGAATGAAAAGAAGATAATTCAGGGAGGCCTTCTTTGTAAGCAAAAGGAAAAGAAAAAATATGACTACATAGTTTCTTGACACAATATTTCAGTGTTTAAAGTACAAATCCAAAAGATTAAACCTGCTTCGAAATACGATTTCCTGATTTGTCATGCTGTGAGTTTTAGGTACTGGTAGATTATGATGATAGAAGGGATATTTTGTCATTCACATCTACTTCTTGAAGACTACAACTATTTGAGTACTGGATGTTTTTGAAAAGATATAATGAAAAAACAAGTTATGAATCACTCATTATGGTAACTCAGGGTATTGCTGGAAACTTTTTATCTCTGTTGCAGCCTGATTCTGTACTAGTTAGAATCAATCACAAAGTTTGCATAGGATCAGTCTCTTAAGAATAATAGTTTAGGAAAAATACATGATAATTGTGCCCCTGCAGTTTCTGTTGTCCTTGTTTAAATACCCCCACACTGCAGGAGGAACAGATTTCACTGACTGAAATTTTACCTTTTGCTGTGTGTTTGGGATGAGAGGTTGAGCACCAGACCAGACAGATCCTTCTCCCATCAGTGACAGAAACAGTGGTGCATTTCAAAGGAGTCACAAGTCCAATCAACTTTTTGTTATGCAAATGAACAAAATTTGTTTGTTTTTGTTGACGTTTTTAGATGCCAAGTTGTAGATGCCTCTGTTGTGTTAAGCACATCAAACAAGCAACCAGAAGTCAGTCTCCTGCATTCTGAGTTCTGCTGTAGACAAGGATAGTTTGCTTAAGGATGCATTTCAAACGGCAGCTCGTTGGTGCTGTGAATGCCCAGCTGACCAGCGATCATTAACACAAGAAGGTGAGAACCAAAGAAGGCGGACAGAGTGACATTAACAGGGCTCGCCGAAACGAAACATCTACTTTATCATTACTTCAAACGAACCATACACGAATCCAGAAACAGTCGCTGCCATGTAATGGAAACCACAAAACCCGAGCTGTGCTCCTGACTGTTCTCAAAGTACCTCGAGGCACGTCAGCGTTAATGCAATGGAGATCCCCAACGTGCACAGATAGCTGTGTAGGAGCACAAACCCACGTCACAACATTTTTACAAATTTCATGTAAGTGTCACTATGACCTTCCCGATCCTTTTGAGCCTTATGATTCCCAAGATGAAAAGACCATTAATTTCACTTCAGGGCTCCAAAGACACTGTGGAATTTTCAGCAGGCAGAGATTTGAGCACCAAATTTGTACCAAGGAAACAAAATCTGGAGTTCCCAAAATAACTTCTAAAACACTGCTTTCAAAACTTTGTTTTTCCGGGAGACACAAAATATTTATAGATAAATTGAATATGCTTTTTTATCAGAGAGCATGTGGTCTCCTGGGCATTCATACTGGCTTTGGATTCTGCTGTGGTGTTGTGTCATGCTTAAAACCCTGTGGATGGAGGCGGTCTGAAGAAGACAAACTCACAGCTGTTCTATTTCATCATTTTTCTAATAAGGGCGTGTATAGAGGAGAGCATCTTCTGATAATCATTCTTGGGCTGATCTCTGCTTTATTCTTTAAGTATAGCAACCCCCCAATCTCCTCGGTGTTTCCTGTACTACTTAATAAATGCGGAATCTGTTTCATTAAGTGCCTCACTCAGAGGTCACTAATCAGTAGTTCATAAGAAACCAAACTTGGATATTAAAAGAAGGTATAAAGAACATACCTTTTTGTGCCTTTAACATTTTCGCTTTATCATACACTGCAAATCAAGGCCTCTGAATAATTTTCCGAACTGATCAAAGAGCTGCATAATACATCTCTTCACAGTCCAAACTATGTGGGCTCTGAGGCTCAATATTTCAAAGCAACGTGAAGAAGAACCTGTTACCCCAGATAAGGTAATTAACACAAGCAGTAATGGTTGAAGTTTTAAATTTGATTTAAAATTTTTCAAACCTTCTCTTGTCGCTGCATTGTAATTTCTTTCAAAACCACAGGCTGGCAACTTCAGTTTATAAAGAGATGTAACATTGTAATATTCTTCCATTTTATTTGTGCAAAATGCTGTGCATAAAACTAGATAATCAGATTCCACTGTAAGGATTGCAACACTCACATATGATAAGAAGAGAATCATGAAATGAAGATCTCTAAACGTCAGGTCTGGGAGGAGAGTAGAGGGTCAGAGCAGTATGATGGAAAGCAGTGCTACTGGGAATCAGACGATATTAATTTAAAATAATTAATCTGTTGTGTTTGTGACTCTCTTCTTTATGACTTACATAATGACGGCTCCCTTGAGCCTGTTTGTGCCTTCCCTCCTCATCCCCCAGCGCTCTGTTCTCAGTATCCTTAACCTACTTACTACCTATGCTCAATTTTCTTTCTCCTCTCTCTTTTGCAGAAACACAATTTGCAAAGTTTCAGCTCCTCCCATATAAATACATTACTGTGAAATTTGTTGTCATAGACAACCATACAGCATGTAAACATCACAAGTCCCTCTTATAGTTTCCTTCTTAGGTATTCAAAGGCATTCCTGAAGAGCTGTTACAGATGAAGATAAACATAAAACTTGGTCCACTCTTTGTGTTCCTATCTCAGCAGCAAGAAAGAAACAAAGCAGAATATACAACCCAGGATCACAACTATTTCTTTGTAGGAACTGTGTAGGAATGTAATTTGCACAATCTGTGGCTTCATTTTTATTCCCTACTATTTTTCAGCAAATAATTTGTGAAAATGTTACCAATGTCTTCTGTCAAACATGAAAGGTTTGTTAAACAAACTAAAAGCTGTAGTGATACTGACACAAAAGGCTGAGAAATCTAGGGAAGTCGCTATATATGAATACTAAATGAGTATCCCAGAAAATAAAGAAAGTTATTTTATGTAATTTAAAAAAAAAAAAAAAGATATAAACCCAGCATCTGTAGTAACTTAGAAACCTAAACTCCAATAGGAATTTGTCCTTTACTTAGAAGTTAATTTACAAGAAAAAATTCTGACAACACAGATTAAGATTTTGAATGGGTTGAATAAAGTCTTTAAAAGGTGAAAAATGACATAACAAAAAATTATATAAAAAATCCAGATTTCAGTACCACAACTTCTAATGTTATCAGACGATTCTAGTGGTCATAGTTCAGTTTTCAAATTTGTTTTGAGAACCGTGGAGGTCAAAGTCAGTCTCATCGTTACTATTTGTAGCACAGCTCTAAGTGTAGTGTTGTTAAGAGTTCTGAGGATTTAAGGACATGAGAAAAATGAGCAGATATGTCTGTTAGTTCAGCTGGGTATAACTGGGAAAAACTTGCAAGCTTTGGGCGTACAAACCTCTCCTCAGGCTAAAAGCTTGTGAATGTTTGGGTGGGTTTTGTTGTTGTTGTATTTTTTTTCCTGTTTTATCAATTGATCCAGTGTTCTTTCCTCCTTTCCTGTTGATAATTTCACACAGATAGGTATTAGACTCAAATAAAGGAAACGTGAAATAACAAACATACAAGACAGAGCCAAGCTTGTTTTCAGCAAAAGAGTATTTTCAATTTTAAGGTGCCTGCTCGGAACCAACAGTCTCTTCCTGACACTGTCCTGTGTTCCTCAGCACCTTTGGTAGCTCAGAACTTTGAATTTCTGTTTCTTACCACACTCCTTATCCAAAAAGAAAGCTAAAAAACAAGTTCTGAAATACCTTTTTGTTTATATTGAACAGAAAAAAAAAAACCTCAAAGCAGTCCCAGCTATGGGCCAGTACCACAGCAAGCGGTGTGTGGGCAGATTAGAGACTGGAGGGATGGGGTCACTTGAGGGGAGGGTAAAAGAAGCAAGTCACATGCAGATGATGAAAGACTGAGAAGAGTGGAAGGGAAGTGCTGATCAGTGAAGAAAGAAGGAAAAATGAAGAGCGTGTTGTAGCCTAGGCTCAAAATGTTGCTCTTCATCCTTAGCTCCCATTGATACCACAGGTCCGCTCCCTTGGAAGAGGTGACAAAAGGCTCATGAGCAAAGATTTAAACTGACTGAAGAATTTTTGAAAGGGTATTCGTGCCAGGAAATGTAGATCTGTTAACATGGAACATTCTGCAGAAAATGTAAGAGCAGTGCTCAAAAAAAAAAAAAGATTTTCCATTTTGTTTCAACATTACCAACATCCAGCACTTCTGAATTCCACTTTGAAAATGACACATGATTTTGGTACATGCTATGTGTATTCTAACACGGTAGCATGTTTTTAAAATATAATTGTAATAAATTTCCTCTCATTTATTTATTTCTTTTCATATTATGATTTCTTTTTGTAAAAAAAAAATAAATGTTCCGATTTGGAAAAAAAAACCAACAAAGTAAGGAGTTTTCCTGTACCATGTGGTTTCCCTGAGATAGGAAGTTTGGTTCAAAGCACATGCTGAATTTAGTTGGTCACCCATTGATTTCAGCGGAGCAGATCTATGAGGAGATCTTGAAGAATGGAAGGAAGAAACAAGTGATAACAAATTGAAGGAATTCCTTTTCAAACAATGCCCTACAAATATACACAACCACCACTCAATCCTGCCTTTGATGTACAACTCCCCAAAGCCTTAACTTTGCTAATACAGGAAAGGCAGAACGGGGCTCCCCAACCAGCAGCATGAACAACATCTGTTCTCAGATACACTGGAATTAACTAATGAGATACCACTGACTGCAGTGTGTATTTGTATCTAAGCCCAACTTATCCATCCCAAAGTCCTGCATATACAACACTAAATAACCAGTGCACACTGGTTCCTGTAGTTTGTCCTATGCTTCTTGTTGGTAAAGTCACAACCTTATTTTGTGCTGTTTTCTAGAAATATCAGTTTTCAATAGAAGACAAAGCTACCTGAAACAGCTAAAATCTTTTCTATCATACCAGAGCCATTTGTTTCACAAACTTGTTCACGTGTCTCCTGTGAGTAAGTATATGAAGATATACAACCTAATTCATAGGCAATCCATACCATTCTTCAGACAAAATATGAAAGCAGTTAATATTAGCACTCGGGAAGATTTTAACTCTGTAGTTCACTGACAATAAAAATTTTATGATGGGAATGTTGATACAACCTTAAGTGTAAGAGCACAAACACTCCTACTGAAATATGGTTTTGAGTGAGCTCCATCAAGGAGTGTTTTGTAAATGAATAATGACTTTGCTTAAAGCCAATCAACATCAAGTGTGTTAAAAAAGATGAAATAGTGCTGGAAGGCAGTGGGAGGTAGAGGAGGCTCAAAGTGCAAACAGGTGCTGATCTCCCTCCAGGGGGGATTGAGTGGCACAGACCTTACAGGCCTGTCACTTCTGATCAAAGCAAGCTCCAAGACCACATAATCACCATCTCCCACCTTTTAAAGGATGCCCTGATTTATCATCTGTCAGTGTTAATAACTTGGCTACTCTGTCTGAAATACTTAAGAACATTACACAAGGATAACATTTCAATTTTTTTTTTTTTTTTTTAGAGAAATGTGTAAATGTTTTAAACTAAAATGCACTGAAGTTTCTCCTTTGAGGCCATCTGTTGTTGGAGACCACCTGTCATCAAAAGACCACCTGAGCACATAATATCCCATCATTACAGAACTATCCCCTTGAAGCCATAGATTTTAAATGTTAGAATAAGGAGGGTGTATGTTACAGACATTGTTGTTACTTGGCTTTTCATACAGTTTGAAGCCATGGGATGACAGCCATATGTGAATAATGGCTTCATAATAACATACATATGAAATGCTACTTTGGGAAAAATCTGATAAGAGATCTGAACATTCCTTGATTGAGCTCCTCACATCCTTTCAGCTGTGCTGTACAAAGTGCCCTGATATGTCATACCTAACACAAAACTTCTGAAAGCACTGAGCTTAATTTTCTTTCTATGTATAAGAATTGCTGGCATTTTACTGAAAAACAAGATAAGCTGTAACAAGAATAAATGTTGTGTTTTTTCCCAAATCTAATTTTTCCCCGCTGATCTCATTTTCTCACCCCAATAATGTATATTCAACAAAAACACTCTAACAGGTTACCCTCACCAGCAAATGAACTTTTTGCCTTTCTTCTACCTGTCCCTAACATATACACAGATGATACCTCAGTGTTGAGATATGATCTGCATCATCATAACCTACACAGTTTGAGACAATTTCTACCCTCTACAGCTCTTATGGGAGAGAACAGAACCCTCAGATACAAGCTGGGGCAAGCATTAGATTCTTGGTTACCATATCAATTCAATAACAGGATTTTTATTTTTTTTTAACCGAGCAAAACTGTATCAAGATAAATGTCCCTGCATTGCAATAAGATATCCTCTCCAAAAGGAAGTTCTAGGCTTGCATTCCTTCCTCAACAAGTTTCCTATGGAGTGACTGAACAGTTAATATATTCACATGTTTTTCTTACTAACCTACTGATAAGCAAATAGCCAACAGGGCTTGGCAGTATATGAAGAAAAATCCTATCAAATTCAACATGTAAAAGTACCCACAGGATTTTACTAAAATATAAAATTCCTATGAAAAGTAAAGAAGTTTAATGGAGAATATTTTTGACGTACTTTTTTCAAATACGTTTTCATTGTTTATTTCTAACTAACTTGCAGACTTCCAGGACAAAATAAGTTATTAATACTATACTAAATCACTGACATTTTATAAAAATAAGTATATTTTTTCCTTAAAAGTTGTATGCTTCCGATACCCTATGTAGCAACTTCAATATGAAAGTGTTAAAGACTCTTAGGGGTTATGGCACAGCAAGAAGTACAATTTCTGAATGAACTTGTTTTTAATGTCCTCATATTATTATTATACAATGCTACATTTCTGTACGTTAGTCCTGATGTAAAGAAGTCAGCATAACTGTATACTTGAAGAACCTCCCACAGCAACTTGTAATACACAGATTATAATAAAACTTTGTATTTCTTGGGATCGAACGTAATTGATTTTAACTAGAAATACTCAGATGCTAAAGCATTAATTCAGTAGTTTCAGAAGTGGATTTGTTCAGTGCAGTGTCCTACTTTGGCTCCAGCAGGGTGTGCTCTGACAGGATTAACTTACAGAGCATCTACAGAGCTGTGTATCCAGCAGTGGCACACATGCACAAAGGCAGAAAAATATCCACCTCCCCGTCCCCTTCCATCTAAATACATTTATATCGAAAGCTGCTTCACATGTGAGCATTATGGAAGATTGTTTTTGTCATTCAAGTTCCTCGGCACTGCTAGAAACACTTAAAAACTACAAGAAGAAAAAAGCACGTTTGCAGCTCTGCACATACTCCTGAAAAACCAGGCCACTGAAAGAAGTCCTTGTGTTGTAACCTTCCCAACCACTGCAAGCTGACCGTCGCCCTGTGGATGCCCCATTAAAAGCTCTTTTCTTTCTGCAGTGATACCTGACAAAGGGTTTCTAGAACAGCCTGTGCGAGAAGGTGAGGCTGTATTACTATCAGTCCAGGTGATCTCACAGCCTGCCTCAGTTAACTCCATGGAAAACTTCAGGTTCATAAAACTCGTGTCCTACTGAAAACTTTCTGAAAACGTATTTACGGTTTTAATCAGATGTTTTCCCTACAGCAGTATTTAAATTCTGCATTTAGATTCCTGCTCTTCTTTCCCAAATAACATGCATTCGGTAACCTTAGAAGGGAAAACCGTCCCCGAAGAGCAGAGGCTGAGCTGCATTCAAACTGCTTTAACATGCTGAACGTTCCCCATGCAAATTTTAAAGGGGTGTTAACCAAGGATCATTGTTGTAATCTCTGTGCTTTGCAAACATGGTGCTACCCTACATGGCCGCAGCTTTTTTTTTTTTTTTTTTTTTTTTAACATCACCAAAGCTTCTTCCCATTCCGTTTTTTCAACTGCAGAGGTTCACAGAAAGACGTAACTTCCAAACCCACCTATCTGATCTCAACTAGCGATTTCTTTGGGGGAAATTATTGTTCTATCCGCTTATACGCGTTGTCCAGTATAACAGCTATTGTATTCAAAGTGTGCTTTTACCAAATGGCTGAAGGAGCAAGTTTATTAACCACAAAGCACGTTAGAGAAAGTTTAGAAAACACAAAATTATCAAACTAAAGAGCATATTTTATTTTTAATAAAATAGCGGAGCATGAAAAATAATTGTATATTACAAATATATACAGCCAAAACTGTGCACCCCCAGCACAGTAAAGAGCATCACTCTATACAAAGCTTCCCTTTGCAGAATCTAGTGCTTCTTGATCTATTCATAGTGAGAATTTGTTTAACAATAGAAAGAGTCAATAAGCCCTTTGGGTCTCTTTGAATTGACACCCCCCCTTCTTCTTTTTTTTTTTTTTTTCCACAAATCAGTCCAAACGTGTATAACATTGGCTTGATTTCCATTAAAAAGCCACAAAATGTAACACTAAAGGGTTTCTGAGGACTAGACCTCTTAGTTCTTTTGTTAAGAGATTTCTTTTGTTGTCTTTATGTACAGCAAAATACTTGTTTCTCTTTTCATGTCATGGTAAGGAAAAAAAAAAATGTATTGCACATTATTCTTGTTCACAAAGTTTGTGTCTGGTGCAGGAAGTTTCTCTTCTAGTGAAAGAATATTGGTGAGCATTATAGATGGAACCACAAACCCAATGGGTGGGATGAGTCGTAAAGGATTTCTCTCTCTCAAAGTTAGCACGGAAGTTGCTTTCACAGAGCAGCCTCCTCAGTGAGGACAAACCTCTCGGGGACCTTCCCTTCCTTAAGAGACAATGCTCACTTGGGTGCTCCTAAAAGAAAATCATTGCTCCATAAAACTTGGTTATATCTGGTTACTCAGAAACCTGTAGGAAATCCAGTTCAGCTACATTAAAAAGTTAAACAAGTTATTTTGTTGTTGTTGCTGTTGCTTTTTGTCTGTTTTGCTTGAACTATCTGAGGGCCGGATTAAGTACATAACTAAAAATTAGTAACAGAAGAGGCTGGTTTAGTTCACAATATTTCTTTCACTGAAAACCTTTCCACAAGTACATTTACCTTCACTATTTAACCAGGTCCTGATTTCAGTATGACATTTTGCCTTGAGGTATTATAGTGTCCTCTGACAAAAAAAAAAAAAAAGCACCATCTATTTTTTTAATTTTGGACTGCTACTGTGGATATTTGTAAGTCTCATCTAAAGCCTATTCATACACAGGTGGGTGGTTGTAACGTGGATTCGTATTTTGCAAGGTGAGTTTTCTGTGGATGCTGAGGTTTTTTGTAGATTCCACTGCTGGTAATAACGCTTGCAGGTTTTCTCCTACTTCTCTTCTTTAATCTTCGACTACAAACATTCTGCCAGGACTGAAGAGTCTTGGAAGTCCAGATCCACATCCCACTAGTAATGCCCACAACTAACAACATAAAAATTTTGACCATAAAAATTTCTACTGCTGGAATGGAATTATTCATCATGCAGTCTAAATTTTTAGTCTGATTGTTCATCTTGCATTTCTGTTGAGTTGCCACAATTTTCCAATAATCCATATTAAGTCTTTCATAAAAATAGCAAGCTATGACACAAGTTGCAGGCACTGTGTACAAGACTGAGAAGACACCAATCCTGACCATGAGTTTCTCCAACTTGTCCGTATTTTCTCCACCTGTTTTCATCACCCTTCTGATATGAAAAAGGGCCACAAAACCAGAAAGAATAAAAGAAGTGCCAATGATTAGATAACAAGCCAAAGGAATGAGTACAAACCCGGTCAAGGCATTCACATCCATGCTTCCAACATAGCACAACCCTGTCAGCTCATCTCCAGCCACCCTTCTCATAACTAGGATCATTATGGTCTTCACAGCTGGAATGGCCCAGGCTGCCAAATGAAAGTAGCTACTGTTTGCTTCAATTGCTTCGTGCCCCCATTTTTTCCCAGCCGCTAGAAACCAAGTTAAGGTCAAGATTACCCACCACAAGGAACTGGCCATACCAAAGTAATACAGAACCAGGAACACAATGGTGCAGCCAGTGCTCTCCAGTCCCTCTTGGATGACATAGAGCTGGCCACTGTCCCTGTCACAGGCAATGCTCTCAGCACCCGAAAAGAGGCGGATGATGTACCCCACAGAGTAGACACAGTAGCACATAGAGAGGAAGATGATGGGCCTCTCGGGGTACTTGAAACGCTGAGGATCTATCAGAAAAGTGAGTACAGTGAAAGCGCTGGAGAAAAAGCACAGAATGGACCAGATGGCAATCCAAATGACAGCAAACTGTTTGTCATCCTTGCTCCAGTAAACATCAACCCCCGGGGTGCAGAGCGGTGCGCAGGAAGCGCTCTTTTCCACGTGGTGGAACTTGCCCGGATTTTCACAGGAGGTTCTGCTGAGGCTGTCCTTGTGCTGCTGCAGGTCATGGCCACTGCTGGGCCTCTGTGGCCGGAACATAGGTGGCAGCATGCTGGAACCCCTGGGCGGCTCGTCTGACCCGTTGTTGGGGGCCTCCATGCACAGGTAATTGGGGTCGTTCTTGTTGGGCAGCTTGCTGCAGTCTAAGGAGTCTGGCCATTTGAAGTTGAACTGCTCCATGATAGGAGAGCATTTCAGCCTCGCCTGCTCACACATGACCCTGCAGGCTGGGATCGGCGTTGAAACCTGCTCAGTGCACATAGGGGCGTAGAGGGAGCAGAGGAAAAATTTCAGATGGCTGTGGCAACCGTACTCCACCAAGGGGGCAAACTCGTGTAGCTGAATGGCCGCTTCCCTTTGGTTTTCGTGTCCCATCAGGTTCGGCATCCTTGTCATGTTGTACCCTATATCCTTGCACATGGGGATTTCGATCGGCTGGCACCTCCCGTCGCCGGGGCGCTCAATGTCTATGGAGCTTATCCCCGCGCAGCGCTCTGCGAGCCAGCAGAGCGCCAGGACGGCCCGCACCAGGTTCCCTGCGGCTGGCCCCATGTTGGCCGGGGGTCAGTGCGGCGGGTCACTGCGGCGGGGGCTGCATCGCGTCCGGCCCCGGCGAGGCAGCGCGCAGGACGCGGCGGGGCTCAGGTCAGCATCGCCCGGGCCGCTCGGCCCCGCCGGAGGAGCGGGGAGGCGGGCGGGGAAGTTCGCGAACAGCCAGGGGAGGAAGAAGTGCCCCCAACGCACCGATGAGCCGAACTTACTGCGGGGAGCCCGGCAACTTTCTTTTCGCCGGGCTTCCACTTTGGCGAGCCGTCTTTCCAGCACCCTTCCTGCTCCTCCTCCTCCTCCCTCGAAGCGAAGGCAGAGCGATCGGGGCAGATCCGAGCGATCACCTCTTCCACTCGCACATGTCCCGGGCGGCTTTCGGTGCAGCGAGCTCCTCCGGGGATTTTCCTCTTCCTAGAGCGGGTCACGGCTCCGGACTTTTTCGCCGAGAGGTGGGGATTGGTTTATCCGAGTGTAGAATAAAGGAGGAGGAGGAAATATCTAAGCCATTGAAGAGGGGGGCCTGGAAGATCTGCCCCCTCGGCGCTCCGGCCCCGCGCCGTGCAGAGCTGAGCCGAGCGCTGCCTGCCTGCCTCCCCCCGCAGGGAACTCCGGGCCGAGCAGCTGGGGCTCCGGGGGCGGCTGACTCCGAGGAGAAAATAAAATACAACAACAAAAAAAATAAAAACCTGTGCAGGATCCGCCTTGCATACGACATCCACTTTGCATGAGAAAGGTGAAGCTGACACGGTGATTACTTTCCAATCACTCGAAACGCCTTGAAACCTCCTTAAGGACCCCTACAGGTTCTCCTTGATCAGCACAGATTAGAAAAAGCCCCATTTGTTTCTCTCTCCTCCTGTTCTTTCTTTCCTTCCTTTCTCCTCTCTCTCCCGTTGCCCTCCCTTGAAAGTTTAACAAGATCCTTTCTCTGGAAGGCGTCAGCCTCTCCTCCCTCGCCCAGGTAGGAAGCCAGGCAGGGCGAGAGCCGCAGACTTCGTGGCTCCTAATAAGAGGGCTGAAGGTGGTACCTCCTTGACTGCCTTTATTGGAGGGAGGGCAATGCTTTAGCAGGGAGGATGTGGGGAGGAGGAGGATGCATTTTATGGCGAGTGCTATAAACTCTTCGCTGCCAGGGTCATAAAATATGCTCGCATTCAGCCTGGAATCTCAGCTGTTTTCAAACGTTGTGCTTTGTTTCGAATTGCTAAATGAACAGGACAGATAGGATTGCTGGAAAAGTACCTGATTATGTTTTTAATCACAGTATGGCATCTCTTGAAAAGTAGCTTTTTTTTTTTTTTTTTTTTTTCCCGCTTACATAAGCAGCTCTGAAAGCAACATAACCTTGAGAAAGTGACTTCATCCACTATAGAAAAGAAACATACAGATTTTGGAGACAGAGATCATTTTACAGTGAGTTGTGTGTACTTTCTGAGTTAAGCTTCGAGATTTGTGCTGCTTATTGGTCCATCAGAGCTGGAAGGAAGAAGTTAAAGCCCCAGCCAAGCTAAAATTCACAAATGTACAGACCAAAATGCTATCATCAGAAGTCAAAAGATGAGCCCTACTGTACTGTTATTTTTAATTATTATTATTTACTTTGAGCTCAGTTTTAGTGAACACACTAATGAAGAAGGAAAATCTCTCTCTTCACTCAAGCTCGCCCACACAAACTGGGCTCCTCTCCATGACTGCCTGTTTCTTATCGGAGCGAACATGGATTCTCCTGGAAACTACCAAATCCCGCAGGGTCAGAGCTAATACCCCACCAGCCTCTAGAAAGGAAACTGTTGGCTTCCTCAGTTGTGATAAGGGTGAAACGGATCCAGGCAAGGACAACAAACCAGGGCTAGGGGCTTGTCTTTGAAAAGCCTGAAGATGCAGCTAGTTTTTGCTTAGGAGTAAAAGCCATCATAAATATGTTATAAAACAGTATATATATATATGTATGTATTTTAATGGCTTTTGGGTGGATTGAAGAGATCACACTTATAAGGCATTGGTCTTTGGGGCTGACCTTTCCTGGGCACTCAGAGATTCCTTAGGGAATGTTATAAAAGCAGGCAGTGTTATGAGCAAAATAAGCTGTATTTATTTTAGTGGCTCTGTGTGTATGTATGTGTGAGAGCGAGCGTGTGTTGGGGCATTTCCATTCTTCATTAATCTAAGCCTATTTTCTTAGTATTTGTATGCATCCCAATTCCTCTTCTGGAGAGCTCAGCTGGGGGTGGCAGAGAAGTGTGGGGAAAGCTTTCACAAGGGACGAGCCACCTTTTAAAACTTCCCTATTGCTGAAGATGAAGTTATTAAATATTGGTTGTGTTCAGCTTGTTTTTGAGGCTGTTTTTCCTATTTTCAACAAGTATTTCTGTAGAGCACTTTATATCACCATTCTCATTAAAAAGAAAAAGAAAAAAACTAGGAAAAAAACACATTAAACAAAACACAGTGTGTTGTATTCTATAGCACAGAGGCCTTTTTCTCCAAAGTGGCCAAAAGAAATACAAATAAAAATGAGGATAAAAGGGATAAAAAAAAAAACAACCCACAATCAAACCTTTGTAGTTGTGCCTCTCTTAATTGATCTTTTATGTGCCAATTTAAATCAGCCTTGTTTTTCTAGCCATTATTTTAGCCATTGCATCCTGCTTTAGATCATTTATTTCACTTCCTATATTTTTGAAGAGCTATCTAGGAGCATATTCCATTCAAGGAGCCTGAGTCGGTGAAACTAACAAATAGAACATTATTATAGAAAAATGAGAGCGCTGAGAAATCAGCAACTGGAAGATACCTCTGTAACTAATAAATGAAAAGAGCCTTTTGATGGCTCCAGCTGAAAAGATATTTTATTTTATTTTTTTCTCCTGTGTGTGGGATTTGAGATGTGTGATTCTATGGAGCAGCCAGGCACCCCTGCTGCTAGGCCCTGGCTAGGAGTTGGCCCCCCTCTGGCAAATGTTATGGAGAATTGGGAGGAATTTTATGGCTGTCTTTTCCCTCAGCTCTTTTTTCTTTTGTCTTCTTTGAAGAATGACTTTAGACATTTTATTTACATATTTAACCATGGATGAAAGAGGAAAAAGAAAGCATTTGGGCCGTTGTGGGAATAGTGATATGTTTAAATTAATGGAAATCTTATTAGGCTTCTAAAATTTTAAGCAAAAGATTTTTAATGAAACTTTATAATTAAACATGATTTCAAATAATGTGCCAACTCGCAGGAAAGATACGTTTCTCCCTCTAGCCATCCATCTCCACACCTCCCCAAAATGCGCAGAGGAATCGTCTGTATTTAAAGTCCAGCTCATCTTCTGTCCCATAAGCAAAAGATTAAAAAAACCTGAATGTTTAACAAGGCATCTCAAAATTTAAACCGTAACTAAATATTTTGTAGGTGTAGCAAAGCATAAACAAGACAAGAAAAAAGCCCATTCTCCCCCCATCCGTGGAATGGCAAAGTTTAATGCTGTGTAATCTACAACAGTGGCAGTGTAATAAAATACTTTGATATGGGTAACGGTGAAAATCAAAGTTGCATCTACTCTATACATGTTAGAGTCAATGGAAATTGTAGTGCTAGGCAAGGTTTTCTGAAATGGGATTAAAGAAAACCCAAATAATCCCTTTGAGATAAAATGTTCTGACGCTTCAGCAGTAAAGAGAAATGAAATGATAGGCTTGGGGAGTTAAAGAGTTAATTAATACATTAAAGAATTGTAATAAAATACATGTGCTCTTATAACAAGTGCGTCGTAACAGAATGTGAACTTATATTGCTGACCTTTAGTTTGAACATTCTGGATCTATCACTATTTCAGATTTACTATTTTGTGCTCTCTGTTCATCACACAAAAAAGAGATCAGTTTAATGTTAGTCCCATTCAGTAATCCTCTCCTCCTCTATATTTGGTGCTGATTCATCCGGACACCTTTTAACTGTTTGCATCTGTTAGAATTTGTTACCAAAATGAGATGTGTAGCACATATATATGTATGTATACAAACACACACACACATATATAAAAGCCATACAAAAGGTGTTTGACTGTAAAAGAAAAAGATCACACACACACACACAAAAGAAAGCTGATAGCAATTTTATCAGTTGTAAAAGCCTTCCTTTCTTACTGAATTTCCACTAGGTATTCATAAAATTAAATGGCACGCAGCAAATGTTTGCTTTTTAAACCAAATGAGCTCATTTTTCCCTAGCCACAGAATCTTTGTAGCACTTTTCCTCCAATATTTAAATAAACACGTCTGCCTAATAGGACAGGCACACTGAGAAATATTCCCATGCAAGTGCGAATATTCACAATGCACAAAAGTTTTAATTACCTTAGAAAGCCACCACCACCAACAGTTAAAAGAATTAAAAACAAAAACAAATCATAAATGGATGAGTGGGTTGTATAGTATTGCTCTAATACAATTTAGCTGGCTATTTTAAGGGCACTTCCCTTGAAATGTGGTTTGAAATATTACCAAAGGTTCGACGGGGTGCATTAGTGTGAATTGCAAATCAGAACATTTCTTTAATCCCCTTTTCATGGCCTGGCTTCGGATCAGTGGCATCTAAGGGACTCCCCACTGATTCTGGCTCAGGAGGAACCATTCACTGGGGCAGCTTCCCTCCTCTATTCCCACAGTCCAGAAAACAACACCACAGACAGACACCCTCCAACTAAATTAGATTAAACTCCTTCTCTTCCACAGCACATTAGCCTTTTCACTGCCCAAGATTCATTATTCAGCTACTTCTAATTTAAAGATACAGTATTTTTCTCCTGTTTGGAGCAAAAACAAAAACGGCAACTTAAAAAAAAAAAAAGAAAAAGAAAGAAAAAAATCAAAGCCAAAACAGAATAAATAAAAGATTCCTACTCAGAAATAAATGCAATAATTTTAAATGAACATAAAAGTAGAGTATCCTTCTCACTTCTGCTCTCATATGACAAGGCTAGTATCGTCCTAAAGCACAGGCCACAGCAGAAAGTTCTGTAGGGACTAAAGAAAGGAAAGGCCCAGTAAAGAGGGAAAGGCACACAGATTTTCTTCCCTTATATACACTACCCAATAAGCTTCACTCGCCATTCCTTTTGCATGCACTATTTGCATAATATCCTGCAGCCAGATCTAGACTCAGAAAGGCATTCAGGTAGTGAGAACTACGTATGATAGCAAAGATTAATTAATTCTGTTCTGGTCACTTACTCCTTTTTTTTTCCCCCTCTCTTACTTTCCAAGGGAAAAACCAATCTTTTAATGACACCCTCACTCTGTTTCAAGATGTGAGTGTGTACTTCTTCACAGGTAGAAACCCAAGAAGCCATCAGCGGGCAGGAGCAGTAAGACCCCAAGGTCTGGGTGGCTGTTGCTGCACTTGCAGCTTTGCATCAGACACTGCAGGTGTGTCAGCATAGGAACTCCTGGATGGCGCGAAGGAGAAAAATGATAATCTCCATTCCCTCCATCTTCTCTAGCTTAAGAAAAACAAACAAACAAACAAACAAGGAAGTCTGCTACAGAAGAATATCTGGTCCTCATGCTGTTTTTGTAAAGCATCAACAGAGTATCTTTACAATAAGTCTCCAATACAAACATTTGCAGCATCCAGCTTGGAGAGAACTGGAAAATGAAGTTGAGTTTTTCTTGTCTGGAAGATACTCTCAGTGCCTGCAGCTCCCAGTTGTAGTTTCAGCGTCTGTCTAAACTAGCAGCTAGATTATGGAAAGGTGACTGGGTAGATGAAAGCAGTCTGAAGTATAGGGCAATATTTCTGACATATGCATGTTACCCTATTTTACCTGAGATTGCAGCATATGAAAGATGTGGTGTCTGGCTCTCTTTGGTCCACCAAGGACCTTCACACCTAGGCAATAATCTTGTGGAAATCTCCCTTCTTTGCTATTAAAGTTTTGCAATACTGTAATTTTCCTGCTCATCATTCATTTGATCACCAACATATCATTCAATTCAGCTTTCTTCCCACTATTGTATCTTTTAATTGCCTATGCAATGCCATAAGCTTTTGGGTGCCTCTAGTCTAGGCAGGGAGTTTCAGAATTAAGATAAATGTATTTATTACTGTACAGTAGAGTACAGAAAGGTCTATTTCCCTAATACTAAGTATCATTCATTCATGAACTTCCAGAGCAATTTACAAAAACCCATTTGTCTGAGAGGCACTCTACTTTGCTCATGTGAAAACTCAATTAGAAAGATCAGGCTTTCTTGTGAAGGTCCCAGGACTGATGTATGCTGTTCAGGCCTGAAACCTATCTCTATGAAAAGAACGGGGGTGGGGAGAGTTGTAGTTATAGACAGGCCTGAGGACTGCAAGTTTGGGAGGCTTAGTCTCTCTTCCATTAATACTTCATGCTGTTTTGGTGGTGGAAGAAATTGCCTGTGGGCACTGATGTAAAAGATAATTTCCAGCTGTCTATAACTGTTGAAGTAGTCACATCCCAGCTTCTGTACCCAGCCTATAATATTCAGAACGACTGGGGGCTGGCCAGAAGTAAAGAATTAGAATATGCAATTAGAAAGGGAATGAGGTTTGTCAGACTGGTGCCAGAGTAAGCAAATATGAGCTGGAGATTGCTGGTGCCCTGACAAGGAAGTGCTGTTTTTCCCTTCAAAGAGCTTCCAGGATGGCACAAAGTGTCTTTCTGTATCCACCACTCCTTTCCTATTTTACTTGTTTAAACTTTTATCAGTACCTTAATTCTTAGGTGACTTTTTTTTTGTTTTTTTCACAATACTTTCTACATCAAAATGATATTTAAACTATTCTAAAGCTTGCCTGATTTGTGCACATAGAAGACACTAAGTAGGATCACATATTCTTTTGCTTTATTCCAGAACAGACCAGAGATGATACACCTATCCAGAAACAAACTACAAATCAGCTTGGTTTTGGACTTCTACAGTTCTTGGGCTGAGTATAATAGTTTAAAAACCATCTAGAAGGTTTGACCTACAAAACTTGAAAAATCTCCTTCACTGAAAATCAGTGACAGCTAGACACTTTAATTCTCTTACCTGCTTCTTGAAATATCTTTATTCCATAAGAAGATGGCATTGTCTTTCATCAACTGTAGAGCAGCAGAGAGTTCAGATACAATAGAAAATTCAGTTCTCTTATCCTGTATCTTCCAAAATCATTCATTATTCTGCTACTATTTATATGGCCTTTTACAATTCAGAAGTCTGCTTTTTACTTTAACGGTCCCTCAGTTCTTACTGCCCATATATTTGTCCCATAAAGCACTAAGAGGACAATTTTACATTTCATCAGAAATCTCAGAAACGTTCTCATAGGAAAGCCAACACATTATGAACTTGTTTTAGCAGTATGTAAAGTGTGTTTAAGATGATTTTCTAGACTGGGAGGTAGGCTAAAATTGCAGAATTCCTTACGTGGACCCCTGTGTCTTTTCACCACTTTTAGCTTCACTATTGTCTTAAGGTCATTTTTGTTTGCACAATTCTACAACAGCATCAATTTTACCATTCCACGACCCATTTTTTTCTTCTCTACTTTAATGTCAAATTACTAGCTGTAAACCTCAGAGGAACAAAAGCAGATTGGGTGAGGGTTGGAAGGTGATTCACAACTTAATGCAGGGGCCATTCTGGCCCAGCATCATCTCCTGAGACAATTACAACAGATGAAACGCAGTAGCTTTCTGACATATCTCCCTTTGTCCTTATCTTTGATGCTGCTATGTGATCCTGGGAGGGCCAGTCCAGCTCCTTGCCCGCAGTAGTGGATACCAGGTTTGTTAGCTAAATAGTAATGATATCTCAGCTTTTTTATCCAACAGAGTGCCTTTACAGCACTACATGTTATATTGTATTGCACTTCACAGTAAAGGTGGTGGCAGCCTCAATAACACCCTTTTCTGAAGTTCCATATAAAGGTTTTCAAATCATTTTTCAGAAGTCAGGCAAGGGACGTTTACCTTCCTAATACCAGACTGCTTTTCTTTGATTTATCACTTTACCTCTTCAGAAAGTTTTTTACTCAAACATTATTTTAAAAACTCTGGGAAAAAAAAAAAAAAGTTTGGAAATCTGCAGTACATCTTCTCTCAACCACTATAATATAAGAATAGCTTTATGTATCAGCTTTCTTAGACTGTAGAAAATAGAATCCTAGTGTAAGATGTCTTCAAGTTCTGTTTTCTTTATCAGAGCCCTTGAAAAGTGACTCTAGTACAGACCCACATCTCAGTGATCTGCAACTGTTAATTCATGTTTTAAAAATCCTTGTGAAGTACTGCAGGTAAGTGCTTCTGTACCTGGCATAAAGAAGATAAAATATGATACAAAACACGGACCTGCATCAGAAACTGAAAGAATGTCACAGAAATACAGGCCTTCCATTTGAATTCAAACCCAGCTGCCCCTGCTAGAGAAAATAAATCTTTCCATTTCTCAGATGTTTACCAATAGCTGTCATTTGCTCGCTCCAAGGTCTGAAAGTCAAATATGGTATGCACTGTATGTATAGAGTTGACTCCTTGAAACGGTGTCTTGAGACACCAAAACAGAGAATATGGTTGTTGCATATTAACATCATGCTGTACAGTTAATAGCGTGCTGCCCAACACGAACTTCTTGTTAAGCAAAGGGGAGAAAGCAGAGTGCTTTTGGGAGTCACTGCATGTCAGTGTTAGGGAACAGCTTTTGGCAGACAACCAAGGATTTCTCCAAGTATTGCAGCCGCACAGTAAATTCATGCACATCATCATCAGCAGAGTATAGGTGTGTACAAAGCACATCTCTGAACTACTACTTACATCTGCTTTGCAAACTCAACTAACAGCCTTCAGGATATAGAACAAAATTCAGCTATTTTGTTAAGCATGCAGAATTAATGAAAACAGGAGGAACATGAGAGCACACTGAAGCTTTGCATCAGTGCAACTATAGAAGTGTGTTATGAACTCTGCTTGCCATTGTCAGCTGAATTGGCCAGCACAAAGCAAGCCAGATCACACATGCTTTTTCAGTCTGAAATGGCATGTTGTTTTCTTACCCAAACAGTAGATAACCATCGCTGTTAGGACTAAACCCTGGTTTTATTGGAAGCAAAGTCTTCACTGCGCATTTCAAAGGAAGCAGTCATTGTCTTTCCAATTACATCATACTTCAAAATCTATAATGCTATCACAGCACTGGCCCACACGTGGGCCACAGTTGTAACAGGTTAACTCTAGAGCTAGAGTTTCTAGTCCAAGATGTAGAATGAGACACAAAGATTTCCAAAAGAGTGAGGTTATACCAGCATGAAATACAGTGAGAAAGAGTCAGAAAGTGTTACATTTAGATCACTCTCAGCTGTTTAGACTTTTTTCTCCAGTTTATTTTTATTATTATTATTATTATTATTATTATTTAGAAACTATTTAAACATAGTGGAAGACAGGACCTCTTAGTCTGATATATTTGCCTCTGCTGAGTGAACTGCACAGTCAGAACAGCGATGATTTAATTATAATGATAAAGCATTAATGGAAAAATCTTCTGCATACACAAGCATTTTGTCTGACTTTGTTCTCCCTATCTTAAAATGAAGAATATTCTACTTGATGTTAGTAAATGGGAAGTGCTCAGACACTGTAGTTTGGGGTATACTGTTACTTTGTGAGAGGGCGATCAGAAAATTCAGACATTTGTTCAGACATTTGGGAAGATACAGACAGACCTTTTAAGATTGGCTGCAAGTTCAGGACACATAATGTTCCAGTTTTGGCAATCTCAGGAGCACAGAAAGAGCATTACATGTCACAGACATTAGGCAACCAAGTATACAGAATCAATTCAAAGCAGCTGTCCAAGATCAGAAATTTTAGAGGAGCTATAGGGTGAATTCTTCCATCTATGCATCTTTTTTTGGAAGGGGGATTGCAAAGGAGGAGGGAATGAAAAATTGATACTGCTCTGTGCTCCAGATGAAAGAACAAACATAATTTTATTTTCTTTAATGACTGTACTGGATTCTGAAATTAAACCCAGCGGGTAAAAAGATCCTGTGTAGATTTCAAAAGAGATCATGCAGTCTGTCCATGTGCTAAGTCAGGCACATTTTTTAAGCCTTGCCATGTTCTGTAAAACTGAAAAAGGGTTATCCCTCTAAGCATTCCACTTTTCAAAGCCATCTATCTCTTTCTACCTTCCACAAGTCAATGGATATTCCAAAATAAATGTCATCCTAACTTAATATATCATTTTCTGGTTCCTCCCTCTAACTCTATAAGGAGAATCCTGCACATTCTGCATGAAACATTATTAGAACTCA
The DNA here is from genome assembly GCF_987193195.1 of Phasianus colchicus. Taxonomy (NCBI): domain Eukaryota; kingdom Metazoa; phylum Chordata; class Aves; order Galliformes; family Phasianidae; genus Phasianus; species Phasianus colchicus. The sequence continues at coordinate 9,991,536 of NC_143453.1, read as the reverse complement.
GTGTACAGACAGCACTCTTTTTAAGCCTCTCAGCAGAACAAGACAGAAACAAACAGCCATATAAACAACTGAATATAATTCTCAGTACAGATTTTAAACCAATTGAACTGAGAATAGCTAACCTTCACTCTGAACTCACTCCAGCTGCAGGTTAATGCAGTTAATTGCAGAGCACCTGGTCTAAGCCTCAGGTATATGAATCATCCCCACAGCACACCTTTCAATCTTTTATTCTTATGTAATTCCCCGGGGCAGCTGACAGTGCCTGTTTAAGCTTTGTTCCTAGTGGGTGTGCCAATACACTGTCAGAATGCCTTTATTATATGCAAAAGAATGGTTGTACTTTAAAGCATTCACATGTATTTCCAAGGCTGTGGTTGGAGCATACACCAACTCCAGCAGCCATACCGACCTAACAAGTAGCTACTGTCCCTCCAAAGGAGCTTTGCTGCATGCTGCTGCTCCCAGGCTGTTGCACCTAACAAGCTTTGTTCCTCAGGTCATGCTGTGAATGGGGCGAGGAAATTGAGATGTCTCAATCAACCCTGAAAATATTTACAGATTTATGACACCAAAACAGCGTATAACGTCAAGCTGGTATTTCTTCTGGATTTGGCACGTTCTCACACAGCCTGTGAGTGTGGATATACACACGTGTGTACATACATGGCATTTATTTCTGTGGGAGACAGAAATGCATTTCAGCGTTTATGCATGCGTGCATTACTTCAGCCACTCATACAGTATGTCCTTGTAAAATCATGGCTATCCTCTTTAGTTTGATAAACTCTTTTTTTTAATGCCACAGGTAAATTGCATAGCTTTTACCCATGGAAAACCTGTTCTCAGGCATAGATTTATTTTCAACAACAGTAAAAGACATACTGAATTAGCTGTTTACTTATACACTGTAATGTATGTACACATAGCATACGTACAACAGTGTGAGTTTTATAAATAACTGCATATGTATAAATAGACATATCTGGCACTGGAATGCCTACGCAGTCTTTTCTCTATGGGTGAACTACTTGTAGATACTTGTAAGTTCTTGCTAGTCTGGGATTGATTATGTCCTGCTTATTAAGGTGGTTTGCAGCTTTAAACAGGTAAATATCATTTAAAAAGGGTGGGACAGTGTTTTGAAAACAGCTGGTCACTGCCTTATCTTGCACAAGATGTAACTGTGAAAGCACCATCTTATTCATCTTCGTATACATTCACTGAATTACATTTCTTTGCATCGGGTTAATGCAACTGTGTCACATGGAATACTTCAGCTACCAGTGATAAATAAAGAACGTGAAACTGAAGACCTAAAGAAAGTTACTAGAGAAACAGTTGTGAATAGGAGGCAAGTGAATTGCACTGAGCATGTACGTTGTACATAAAATTAATGATACCCTGTTCAATAATTGTGTTATAGGAACGACAGTCTGGAAATTATAAAACTGCCCTCTCTTTGACAGTACTGATTTCTTGCTTCTTTGATGTGTGTTAGCACAGAATATTAGGTTACTCCTTAAATTACACACAAATAACAATCAGACGTTGCCACAACAGTCCTGATGTTGTCATCTTTTCCATTATGCCATTCCACTACATTTGTTGGCAAACTACCATTCAAATATCAAAGTGCACACTCACAGTATTTACAATTTCAATCTACTTATTTTCAGCCAGCTCAATGCACTTTTCTTTTCTCTTGCTTCACTGAATGTCCACACATATGAGTATATTTTGAGTGTAAAATATTGAATTTCTGTTTTCAGAGCATTTGATGTTTGCTTTGCCCAAGCATCAATAAAAGTGCAAAGCCACAGGAAATGTTTAGCCCTGCAAACCTCCATGAGTGGGAGCGTTCTGAGGAGCTGGGGTACCAACCTGTTAGACAGAAAAGGCCAAAACTGCTTTCTCTGTAAGTGACATCGAAATTCCTGCTGACTTAATGGAGCTGGGACTTTGTAGCTCAAGAATTCATTTTCAAATGCAGCTTCTGTGCCTACAGTGAGTGAAATCACTCACTCGAGGGTGAGTGGTGCATCCGAAAGAGCTGACCATTGAGCTACCCTTACAGGCTGCAGATAAATTCTGTTATATGAATACAAGCATTTCTATCTACGATACCTGGCTAGGTAATCACCTTTGATGTCTGTTGAGAACATTGGTCACCTTATTATCTTTATCTATGAATAAAATCAAAATAATTTAAATAGCTTCCTTAGTTACATGCTATCTACAATCAATCCGAGGGCTTTAATCCAATTGATATTTAGGCAATTTGAAATCATTGCAGCATGTCCTCCCCCTTTATAATCCCTGCTGACTAGTACAACTGGATGGGATACATCTGCATCCTATATTGTAATGACACTGATGCACATCTTCCCTGACGTGACAAGAGAATCCAAATTATGCAATTTATTATCTAAAAAGGTTTACTCAAGTTCAGGCATAAGTCATCTACTATAAATTAAAATGAACTCATTCTTCTTCAAGGGCCTGAACAAGGTCTCTGCATTGCTATAAGCTATTTCAGTAATGCACAGTGGAGAATTTCACCATGAGAATTGGGACCCATTTTATATTGTCTCTAAAGTGGAATATATTAAAAAGTCAACAATGATTCAGAGTCCATGAAATAAATGCAAAGTTGCTCCAGCAGCTCTAATTTTGTTCAATTATGGAGTCTAGAATTTAGTCTAATGTTTTAATGTTTTCACTGTGCTTGTGCTTATCTTTATATAAAAAAATCAGCTTGAAATTCAACTAAATGTGTTTTTTTTTTTATTATTGGAGTAATTATAATTTTATCATCAATTTGGTTTACTTTGCTTTTTGCTTTTCCATACCAAAGGAGTGAAATAATATAGTTGCCATAATTTTTCTATTTCCAGTGGTCCCAGTATTTCTGCAGAATCTTCCTTACAATTCTAATACAAGTGTTTATAAACAATGCTCTGCCAAAGGTAAAGCAGAGAATAGATACATCCCTTCTTGGCTCTTATGATGGATTCTTGCTGCCACAGGTCATAAACGTTAAAGCATTTATTTCAAACACAGGATTGTTATTATCTAGGGGAGTTATCTGTTAAAGGGGAAAGAAAAGAGGAATTCTATAATTTAGAAGTATTCAGCTGGTCTTACAATTTTATTTTCATTTTTTTTTAAGTGAAGAAAAAAGTGTGGAGTTCATTTTACTTAGCTGCTAATCTCTTGCCAGATGAATGGGCTAGAAGGGATTTATATAGACAAAATATAACCTAAATTGTAGCAGTTCAGACTCATCTGTTGCTGTCTCATCTCCCTTCAGAATTAGCTTACTGTAGCCAAGGAAAGTTTTGGTCTACAGAGTATCTATTAATCTTCTTTATTAGTGGAGATCCTTTTTGAGTCTCAGATCTTATTGCCTCATGAAATGGTAGCACAGGAGAAACCCACCCAGCTTTATGGGCCAAGGCAAGTAATCAATCAATGCAAACAACAGTGCCAAGCAGACAAGATTTAATAAAAAGAATGAATGGAACCAGCTAAGCCTGCAGGGACAGATGAACCTACTTCTCATTTTCTGTTTATTAAAAGCATTCATATCAATTTGTCATGTGGAAGCATTTAGTTCATTCAAGCAAAAGTGTAATTTAAAAATCCTATTAATAATACTTTAAAAACACAGACTGTCAAATTCTTTAAAAACAGATGATAAGGAAACTAAAGTGGCAGCTTAAGGCATCTAATTCCAACCTCAGTGCAAGATTTACTAAACAATGGGTCAAACTTACTTTTCCTGCATCTACTCTGAAGCCAACACAGTCACGTGTTTGCAGAAGGCATAAATTTAGGAAAACTCTTCCACTCTCTGCCCTCCAAAGGCCAGATATGAATTTCTCTTATGTTATAGATTTCTTCAAAACAATTTCTGAGATGTATCTTTCCATTTGCTGGCTGTGAATTTTTTTTCTCTGAAATCAGAAGCACTGTGCAAGATCCTCCACCACTGAGACCAAAAGGTTCGCATTCTGGCTAAAGGTACTTGCTGTATTTTGTGTAATCATGCAGGTCTCATTATCCATGATACAGAAGGAAGCCTAAACATGAACTTGTTCACTGGGCAGATCTAAGTCAGGCCAAGTCAGTCCATTAACAGCTGTGGCTGTTGCTCCTGGGGGAATACTCTTGGCAAGTTATGTGACAATTCATCCCCATTCCCAACACCTCCCCCCCAAAAAAAGCTAGAAAGCTAACTCTGCTGCCCTGTTTCTTTGCATCTGTCCTTATGCAAGTTTTATTTTAATGAGTTAGAATGACGGTGTTTGACTCATTGCTGCCCTTGTCTCTGTAGTAAGATATGCTCCTCATCAGTGCCTGCTGAAATGACAGTCCCTTCACTTACTTGAACTATCTATGATTCAGACCTTATGTTTTGGTTTAAGAATATAACAAATGACTCTTTTTCCACAATGGGAATGGAATTCCAAAGAGAAAGTAGAGGTGTAAAACAAAAGTCTTATTGGGATGGCCTTGGCTTTGCCTTATCTTCTTACATTCATCGCCAGTAAGTCAGATTTCTAGCCCCAGCCTAACATCCATCTTCACATATATAATTAGTATCACACCTACAGGCTGAATTATCCTTTGATGAATGCCAGAGATATTAAGCATACTACTGGAAGGCAACGTTGCTTAGAAGAAGCAAAAGATGGCATGCTTCTAGAGTGCTTTGTTCTTTTGAATTATTGCACTGCAGAAAAAGAAAACAAACCTTTTCTCTTTTAGCAAAGAATACAGAAATTGCTGTTACAGATCTGGCTGACCTATTTCAAGTTTAAGTAGTTACTAATAATCCAAGGAAGAAAGGAGAGGAAAGGTAACCTCAAACTCTCAAAAATATTCAATAAACTCATGGTTCAGGAACAGCTCAGTACATGACAGCCTATAAACCTCAAGGCTGGGAATTGAAACAACAGCTTGGTATGAAGTGACCAGAACAGGCCTGCCTCCATAAACTAAGAGAGTACAGAACCTAGTAAAGTTTTATAGCCTTAACAAGATCTTTAACAAATTAAAGCCACTGGAACTATGACTTTGTTCTTTCTTTTCAAGCTGCCCACCTTCCCATTCCTATCCAGCAATGCTAAAGCCTGAAGGATGGTTTTAATTCTGGTCCCAGAATGGTACAAAGCTTGTTATTCATTCAACAAACATTTCAAAGAAAAATTCAGGTTTATTGAAGTTGTATAATTGTCATAGAATTGTCCACAAAAATAAAGACTTTTTGTCTTTGTTATAATTTGCTAAAACTATTGCAATGTATTCATAACTGAGGAAAAATGCACTTACATTTGCATTATTTATGTAGCAACAAGAACTAGATAAGGCAAAGAAATAAGGTCCTTGATCATCACCTCCTTTGATTAACTCCCCTTCCCCCCACCTCTCGTGCACCATAAAGGTATTTTTGTTCAAATCCGAAGTTTCTTATACTCAGTTCCAGGAATACATCATCAAAATTTATCCAATATTTGAAAGTACATGGGATTGCTGTGGTTTGAGGCTTAACTATAAAACAATCTTTGTGGCTACGGCAACACTTGTAGCCCATATAATGGCAAAATGTTGTCCTGCAAAAATAGCTGAGCACAGATACCTGCATTATGAGCTATATTCTCTTCTCTTCTTGCCCAGCAAAGAGAAAGAGTAAGAACGTAGCATGACCTTGAGAAGGAAAAACAATGTAAATATATCTTCACTGGAATGAAATAAATTGTGGAGATAAGACCTGAATCAGCAGCAGTTCTATTTATGCTCAAAGTTGCACCAGCTCCCAGTATGCACAGAATTCAGTTTCTATCTGCTTTTGCTGCTCTAAGTTATGCCTGAACACTACCTCCCATAGTGCTGCAGATACCCAATCATTTCCTTTCTTTCTCTAAGAACCTTCTGTTTTTGAGGCTTTCACTGTTTAAATTCCCAGCCAAACAAAGATGCCCATCAGAACTCAAGCAGTAGCCCAATAAGTCAGTTTGCATACAAATATGAGAAAGACAGAGCAAGCATTTTATTTCATTTGCAGTTTAAGAAAATCATACTCCCTTAACTATCTTTCTTTTCTCTTTCAGGTTTTTCTCCTTTTTAGCATGAATTAGGTAAGAAACTGATACAAAGTAGAAAATTGGTACCAAGACTTCACATACGTAAAGCAAAGAAAAAGCACATCAGACATATAGCAGAATGTAAAGAATTTAAATAAGCTGAAAGAAAATGTTAGGAAAATCCTTGCCTCTTACACATATAGAGATTTGGGTTTAGTTGTAGATAGTTTGCATCTTGAATTTGTAATCAGGTCTGGCATGTGCCCTTCTGTTGCTTACACAGAAGCCTCAGAGTCGAACAGAAATCCTGAGGATGCCGCACTTGAAATCAGATCCGCATTCGTTAGGGAGCTTTCATGGTCCAGGTGTAAAATCTCCAATGAACATTAGACATAACTCAAACAGAGAAAACCACCTCCTAGTCTGACAGGCTGCCAACCACAAGGCCTCCAAGTACAAAGAAGCAACTTCTGACAAAAAGACACATGGTATTCTTAACTGACACCCGTAAAACTAAATTTAGTCAAAGTGCATTCTTACCAAGGCTTAGAGCTCTGTTTATTGCACACTTTGAATAAAAATCCCCAGAGAAGAAATGTGAAGTTCCAGTTGCTGAGACTAAACTTGGAAATTACAGTCTTGAAATATTCTCACTGCAGTTTTAATCTTATTTCTGCACTTTGGGAAGCTCTTCACTGACTTTAGTGATCATTCTTGGAAAAGTGAAACAATGAAGAGAGCACGAAAAGCAAAACAACACATATAGGGAATCCTATTCGGGAAAACAATTCTCAACTGTTTAGGGTGTTGCTGTATTTTAGAACTATAAGACTGACAAATAAACTTACTAATAATTTTACTAGAACATACAATGAAAGTCTACACTAATACTAGGCACGCTGCACTCCAATGAATGCATCATCATTAGCACCAGGAAAACACACCTCCCAGTGACACCCCAACCATAAGTGGCATTTTGCTATGAGATGCTTAATCTCCTATGTAATGCCCTGTTCTACACTACCTCTGTATTTCCTAGAGTGTAGTGTTTTGCATTTCATGACTCCCAGATCTAACAGAGCTTTCTAATTCCTTTCAGAAAACTGTGTGTGTTTGATTACTGAATCAATGAAACGGTACATCTACCAACAACAATGTTCATTTTTTCCTCTGAAAGCTGTGTCATGACACTGGAAAAAAATGCAATAGGAAACCTAAAAAGTGAAGACGTTAGAAGTCTGAGGAGCCTGGGAAGGAAAAGAATGAGGACTCTTAACTACCACTGCTGTATAACGCAGACAAAAACAGTGACTGACTCCTGTTTACTACCTGATGACCCCTTCTAAAATCTGCTGAAATCCATCCCCATTGACTATACTTGGCTTTGGATCAAGTTGTTAGCAGAGAAGATCTCTAAGCAAGTGCATCTCTGTGTCAAGCACTTTTCAGAGCACAGTGGTGGGTAATACAATATTCTGATGTTCTTGAAGATAATAACTGCCATAATTAGATGTTTCTTTTCTATTTCTGTATTGAGAGTCTGCAACACTTGAAATGCAACACACAGCATTTGTACTGCAGGCTGCATGGAAACGTACACACACTTTTACATTCAAGTTCAAATTACAAGCAGTTAATGAACAATGTGTTAATGCGTGGCATTTACTGATTACAGAGTTTAGGAGTTGAGTCTGGTGGTTTATAACTACTCGTCTATGGGGAATCTATTTATTTGTTGGCTCTCCCCTGTGATTCCTAGAAGTGCTATGTAGGACTGCCTTAATGAGTCAGTGAGAATATCACCTCTGCAGGACATGCCACAGCTTTCCAATATGCTTGCACACACAGGGACTAAAAGGGAAGCTACAGGTCCTCGTGTATGTTGTACAAGGCTCAGGTGTGCCCAGCTTTCAGTGAGTTGGTGACAGTGCAAAGGCACACGGCCTGTTTCCAAACAAAAGAATGACGTAGCTCAGACCCTCATATAACACCTCGTCATCTCTAAGCTAAATGAAAACATGATAGTAGTATAAGGTTTTATGACGTTTAGAAACAAGAATTCGTTTTCTTCCAAACTCCCTTGATACCAAATTTGCTAAGGTAAAAGACAGAGAGGGTGAAGCTGTGTGCCAGTAAAACTTTGTTTTCTCCTGCCAAGGAAACTGCTGTTTTCAAGGCAGATTCAATTAAAGTCAATGGATGTTACCTTGAGGAGCTACTTTGTTTACATTTCAAAGGCCCAGTCCTCTTGTTAGGCTGATACTGTTTCATGAAGCTCCTTAATGAAAAGCATTTGTTTGGGATTATACCTCAACAGCAAATTAGATTCTCCCAAGACAGTTTGACTATGTGAGAAAACCTTTGTGACTGCCCAGACTTCTGTGGTGTCATTAAGATAAAGACCCTCACATCTGCTCTTTCAAACGCTGTTCTCAAGGAAAACACACAACAATATTCACATCTATTAAAAAATTTAGAGGATTTATCACATTAATGGCCTCAAAACATTTTATTTCCCTTGGACATTACTCAGCTGAACTTGAAATACTTTACAACAGTGAACATTTTGAAAGTTTCTCTTATCAACTTTAACCACTTTCCCTTTCTGCCTATAGCAAGCAGCAGTAGCAGTGTTTTTAAGAAAGATGCTTTTGCAAAGTACTGAAAAATAAAAATTAAGGAAACATGGCAAGGAAAAATGGCTGCAACCATGTATGTTAGATGCTTCCTGCCTCCTGCTTTTCCTGCATTATTAAAAAAAAAAAAAAAAAAAAAAAAAAAAAAGAGGGCTTCCTTTGCCTCTACTGAATATTTCCATTACCAATGCCTAGAAACAAAAGTAAAAGTCTACGTGTATGTTACAAGCAAAAAACCTTCGTAATAAGGTCCAGAGAAAGCAACAAACTCCACTTAGTATGGAACTCCACTTGCTTGAAAGTGAAATGGATATGAGATTGTTATATATATGGAAGCTAGAAAGAAAACCTTTTAATACCCATGACTTAAGTGACTAGCATATGCTAGGAAACAACTATAATTTACATGCTGAAAGATCTCTGCAGTGAATTCTATTCTGAAGTGCGTGCTGATCATAAATCCTTTCATGTTGAAGTGAGTGGCTGAAATCTAAAAGCCTTCACATCTTTTGTGTTGCTGCTGGTATGTTATTGATTTCACATTTGGGGAGCTCCCTGTGTGAAGCATGGAAGATTCACTCTAAAACTTCAAATATATTTAGAAGAAGAAAATGCCACAGCTGTGGTTTTGTTTATATTCAATCCTCAAAACCACTTCATTCTTGTTTCTTACAAACAGAAACTGAGCAACATTAGTCAGGGGCTGGGCCTGCTAGGCAAAATAATTTTCAAATTGATGGAGAATGTTAGAAACACTGTAACCTCAACCAGAAGAGCTTGAATGACAAGTGGCTGGAATTAGGAATTCCTTGTGTTCAATCAGCTACCCTCAATGTGAGATAAAGAGAGCTGATGAAAACTGACAGAACCCCGTTTCGATCTTCTCTTGGGAAGGTTGAAGACCTCTTTTACATAGGGACAAATTCATTCCTGGCATAAGGATTTTTAGTTCAATGGAATTATATCAAGGATGAAAACAGGTCATCTTGTTTTGTGCTACATGCTTCACATCAATGATAAAATAAAACAGGTCTCAAAGGAGAGGTGATGAAAAGTCAGTACTCATGCTTCGCTGTGATTTCTTTTAAACTATAAAATCTTCTAAAGCTTAGTTTTTAAAATATATTAGTTTGATTTATCATTGATTTATGCAGCACACAGTGCAATGACAACTAAAAGCTTTTCATGTAAAATAAAGCACTACTTTTTGAAATCATCCAGATCCAGCAAAATGTGTAGTAGCTCTTACAAAAAAAAAAAAATCACCCACCTTTCAGCATCCAACTTCAAAAAAAGAAAGGAAAGGAAGGGGAACAAAGGAAGGATTTCTAATTTTGGATTTGTGTGCTTAATTTGTGATGCTTTTATGGCTCTAGCTTCTCAAACAAATAGGTAAAAAAATAAACGTTGGGTGCCTGTTTACCAGGAATTAGGCATATCAAAGTGGGCATCCAAACACAGCTTATGGGGAGAATCCAATAGGGCAAGCATAGCTGAATGCTTATGTTACTTTATGATCCTATCCTATACACCTCTTTTGTACTATTTGAAATATACCTCTATCTTGTTCTATATAAGTATGTGTATATACACCTATATACACAGAATATTCTGTAGCAGTGGTTGCAAACGCTGCAGTCACATTGCCATGCAGAGTGGGCTGCAATGCTTTGATCTCCCTATTATGTGGGTTATTTTACCAGTTCCAAATGGCAATGAGAGGACTTGATTGTATCATTACTCCTGAACAGCATCTACATGTTAACAATCTGAAAACACCCCCAGCAATGTAAACAGGAAGGCTGGTGGTGGAAATCCATTTTAAGGATTTCCATTGCTCTTGCAGCAAATAATTCAATGATCCTAGGTTAGCAGTAGAGTCAGAAGCAAAGAAAATTATCATGAAGTGTCAGCTAAGAGTTTTAACTGTTACTGGACCAGTAACCACCATATTTTTAGCAGGTTTTAAAAAGTGTTTGTGCTGTTACCCTCAACGCAAAGGAAATTAAACTCCTGGTAATGTGTCTGTAATAAAGCATAAGTATCTTATGATTAAAAAGATATCTACTAAATATTAATACGATTTAGCATGATGTAACTTCAAATTAACCTTACACCTCAAAAAACACTCTCTCCAGAGTAAGACAGTAATAGGCTGTTCTTACACTGACTGCACGTCTATAATAATGATATCCAGAAAATAAAATCTAACTCTCAAATACTGAATATTTATGCCATGTTTTAAAATGTTCTGTATTTGCAGATTTTGGGGGGTTGAACATTTTGGGATTTTTTGTTTCTTTTGTTGTTGTTTTGGTTTATCTGAGAAATCTTCTATAGGCAGTTTCTCTGAAGAAAGATCTTTAAAGTAACGTGCAGAAATTCCCATGACATTGTCTAAGATCAAGCATTTCTACTTAGATAAGAAATACATAGAACAGAAATTTGTAACTGCTGACTTCAGCCAGTGCATTATGTAAAGGACTGAAAGGAACAAGGACACAAACAATAGTGATGATAGGCAGACATCACTGCAAAATCGATCAACAAACAAACAAACCCCAGCAAACCGTAATAGAAGAGTATTTTTAAAAAGGTACAATGTTGGTCTCCAATTACATAGGAACATTATTTTAGAAAAATGCAGAAGCTGATTCCTACATTTAGTGGTATTTCCAGGCTGTTAGAGCCTCAGGAGAATGCAGTCCAAAAAAGGAGTCGATATCCCCTATCACATACAGCTTCAGACCAAGAGAAAGGATCTAACCAGTGCCCCAGCCCTGCAAGCCTCCTGCGTGTATAGCAGACCTCTGACTGTCAGGTTACTTACTGAACTTGCTCTCTGCACCCCCACAACTCCCTCAGACCTTTACTGAATTTTTCAGCTTCCTTGCCAGACCCATTCTCTTCTCTCTGCTCCCTAGGATGTAATTTGCCACGGCCACAAAATAGAACTGTGTTTGTATTGCTCAGAAGCCTTGAGCCAGTAAAGTACAATTAGACCTTATTGCAAATGCTGCATTCTGGGTGTTCAGCAATCATGCTGAGATCTGTTTAAAGGCTTTGGCATTTCTATTGACCCAACCAACTTTGAACAGGAGTGTTAGTGACCTAAAGAAACCAAGAGAACTAATTTTCTACTGTATATTCCAGCCACTCTGAGAGAATCTATAGAACAGAACATACTGGATTTTACTGAAAAGCAATCTCTATTTAACCAGCAGAAAAAAAAAAAAAAATCAAATGAAAGCACAGTAATCCAAACAAACGTTTTCAGCACTAGAAAGTGTAAAGTGAGCAAATTGCTGCCCCAAGGACAAGGTGAAAATCCCTCATCTTCCTTTGCAAAGCAAACAATTAGTAGTGAAATGAAACTTGATGCTTATTTTCACAAAGGAAAAACATTTTGTCAGCCACCTTTTATTTTGAGGTTGTCCTAGCATTGTTTTCTTGTAACCTGATCCTAACGAGAGTTCTCAGAAACTATCCTAATGACTCCCAGGGGAAGGCAGTTGATCAGCAAGTGCACTAAGGCTGAAGAATGCTGTACCCTCTAGTGCTCATCAAGCCCAAAGATTCTCAGACAATTTAATAAATACTGAGTTAGACATGTTTTATTGCCCTTGGCCAAGGCACCTATTTTATTTGTGAATAAAATGTATTTTTCAAAAGCATCAGTTTCATAAGCAGCTGCATGCGCGCAGACTTTAGGAACTCTATTAAAGCTACAGGTTTTCAGTGGCTCTGAAGGTGTTTCACCTCAGATTTTAAAACACCAAGAATTAAGAGCCTTAAAATATAGGTATACTTGTTGAAAAATCACATAATCCCCCATGCTAAACTTGGAAGCAGTATCCAGAATTTTTTAGATTTACCACTCTGCACCATCCATGTCAATAGTGAGCATCTTGATTGCAAATCTGTGTTTTGATGATCGACTCTGACACGGATTTAAGTGAGCTCACAAACACCATTAATTGCAAGAAAAGTTTGTAGTGAAATTATGGTTTTTTAAAGCTTTAATTAAGAAGCTTCTTTGATTTCAGTGTTTCTTTATAGTTTTTGAGTGACATGCAGCCCTTTACATTATTAATAAATGTTTTGAGTTTGAAGTCTTTAAACTAGAAAGTTTTTGGGAGGAGCTTTGAAAATCCTAGAAATAAAGCAACTCACCAGAACACTTAGAGGATGAAGCATTTTTCACACTTAACTTTGGTTTAATATATCCCAGCCATGATTTTAATCTTAAATTCTGTCTAAAGCAGAAATAAATGACAAGGATGATGAGTAGAAGAGCTCTGTCTTTATAAATCTCTCATCAAATAAGAGAAGAAGGTTGAATTCATGTGTGTAACTGTGAATCATAGAATCATTTGAGTTGGAAGGGACTTTTAAAGATCATTTACTCCCCTGTACTAAACAGGGACATCTACAGCTCGATCAGATGCTCAGAGCCCTGTTAGTCAGACCTTGAATGTCTCCAAAGATGGGGCTTCTACCTCTCTGGGCAACCTATTCCAGTGCCTCACTGCACTCTTCTTCATCTCTAATCTAAATCTTCCCTCTTTTAGTTTGAAACCACCTCTCCTTGTCCAGTCACAGCAGACCCTGCTGAAGAGTCTGTCCCTCACCTTCTTACAGCCCCCTCTTTGTCTTTACTGAAAGGCCACTCTCCAGTATCCCTGAAGCCTGTTCTTCTCCAGGTTGAACAGTCCCATCTCTCTCAGCCTGTCCTCATTCGGGAGGTTTTCCATTCCTTGGCTCATTCTTGTGGCCCTCCTCTAACGGGCTCCAACAAGTCCACATCTCTCCTGCACTGAGGACTCCAGATCTGGATGCATTACACCAGATGAGGTCTCACCAGCACAGAGCAGAGAGGCAGGATCACCTCACTTACATGCTGACCTCGCTTCTTTTAATGCAGCCCAGGATACAGTTGGCTTTCTGGCCTGTAAGGGGATACTGAACTATTCATCTACTCAGAACAAAACTCAGTCCTGTGCTGAGGATAAGACCAGACCTCGCATTTTGAACAGTGCAATGCCCTAAGTAGGGGTGTTTTTACTTCTGCAGTTGCTAAAGGGTAGGGTTGACAGTTCTTAGTGGTACTGCAAAGATGGCTTTGCCATCACACTCCTTTCCAAAAATTATCAGGTCCTCTGCATACCTAACTTAATTGCTACTTTGGTTGCAGAAAAAGTACTAAAAGGGGGAAACAAATGGTGCTCAAGCAGCTGGTTCCCTCTTGCCCAAGGGAGACAATCTGTCACCCAGCACTCTGTAGTCTGCATATGCCTAAAACACCCTTCTGGACACAGACACTCATTCATGGGAATTGGGATTTCAAACTTCATATGAGCACACACAAATGCACTTAAAGTGAATTGGAAGCATTTAAGTCTCACGTAGAAGAGATTTTAACTGTATGATCTAGAATACACAGCTTATGGCATTCATCAGGACAGCAATAAACTTTGGAAATGGACCAGCATTTTCTAAGATTTCTACTTAATACTTTCATTCTCATGCACAGCTTGGAAACTTCTAACATACATGCATCAAATTTTAGAACTCATTTTCATGCCAGCAGAAAGCGAGCAGCAGCCATCCAATGCAGTCCATTGCAGTCACAGTCCTTTACACTGATTGTCAGTAGTAGTAGAGTTTCTTGCTTTTACTCAAGCAATACAAGTCAGCAGGAGTATCATCTGTGTTAGATCCATGGTTCATTTGGGTACAGAGTAGGCAACTGACGTACAAGGAGTTTACATATCAGTGACATAAAATCTTTGTGGGTAGTAATAAATTTACTGGAAAGTATTTCACACACCTTTTTTCATCTTAAGTTGTCAAAAACCAGAGAATTAAACAGACTTCTACTTCTTTTCGCACGATAACTCTCTTAATAGCTACAGTATTCCACCTTCCAAAAGGTAGGGATCTTTTAAAGTACATTTTAAGTTAAAAGAGCTGCAGTGTTTACACGGGGTTTATACAGATCGATCTGCAGTAATCTACCTAGAGTTCTTTGCCTTGATGAGAGATATATGAAGTGGTCCTTACTGCACTCTGATGCTGTACCCATTGCTGCTTCTGAAAAAGCCCATGATGTAAAACATCAAGAGCAATTAGATTTAGCAAAATTATTCAGAAGAGGCCTGAGATCAAATAAACTCTGCTTTTTCATAGCAAGGGGGAACACTCTTCTGTTTTGTGCCCAACAACAAGGTAGTGACAGCAGTCTTTCAAGTGGGATGGGTCCAGACTTTGATCTCAGCAGGGGGGCTTATGTTAACCACAAGTGCAAGCTGTCTTAAAACCCACAGGTCAAGCAGGTATTTTTAGTTTTATTTTGAAGACGTAGAAAGATACCTTCTCTCATTTCAGCAGCAGGTCTATTTATTTTGGGGCAGGAAGGGAAGGGGAAGCTGCAGACAGATGTATTGTTGAGGTAAACCAAACTAAAAAGAGACATCCAATATTTATCCATTAAGAAAAAATAGAATACTTCCTGTGTGACAGAATCGCCCCCATTCATTTTAATGACTAGCATATTATCTCATATAAGTTAATAGAAAAGAATTAAAGAATAATGTTCCACAGCAGTGGTCCTAAACACTAATTTAGTGTTAATGCAATATTTTTTAACAATTATTGCAGGTTACTTCAGTAGTCATTTAAAGGAATAAATCAGATCAATTCAACGTTAGAAATACTGCAACACTGGGCTCAAGTTGTTTTTTTAATCCAACAAAGTTAAATCTCTCAGAGTATTCAGCGGTCCCTGCAGCACAAACTGGCAGGACTCTATGCTTGTCTTCTGTCTGTATTTTTACCCTAGGGCCAAATAGCAGTGGGAAAGAGAGAAGCACCACCTGTTTCCTTAGTTTCTCCCTTGGAAAGGTCTTGATGCAAAAGAAAAAGCTGTACTGGAAACAGCCTGCATGTGGTTATGGCCCTAAGCCTGCAAAACTTGCACACTTGAGTTTCCCACCAGCTTGGATGGGAATTTTGTGCATAATCATTTTGGTGTCTGACCACAAAAGCCATAATTGGAATTAAAACATCAACTGAACTGTTAAATATCCAGAACTTTGGCACCAAGATAATATGTTTTAACTTTAGTCTGAATACATGACATTTACATCTCTGTATTATCTTATGTGATGCTGGGCATTTTTGTAGACTTTCATTTACTGCACAGAAAGAATAAATTAAAACTTGCCCTATATGGTGGTAATAAGGATGTTACAAACCCATACTTTAAATATTAAAACAATTCCTCCCCAACTCATGAAAATTATTTTTAAAAGAAGAGTGCAAGCCACAACATTTCCTTGTTCTTAGTATAAAAGATTTTTTTTTCCCCCCCCATAATGTTTTATCTATCTATAAAAGGCAAGAATATTTTGTACGTAAGCCTTAACCTTTGGCAGTCAACAAAATGACTGTGTTTCCTACAAATAATTTGTTGCCCTTTTGTTTACCAATGTGCTCGTTTCCCATAATCCCCCTGGGAAGACATTATAACCCAGTGCAGATGTTCAATGTTATAATTGGGCAGCATTCAGTAGAAATGTCATCAGTGACACAACGCTTTAAGAATAAAAGAAAATGAAACAGACATCACAAGGGACTCCCATTTCAAAGCAAACCTTCAAGGATCTGAATGGGAAGCATATTTTCCATTTTACAAGTTCTCATTTAAATTACAAAAGTACATTGACATTTATTTCCTGAACAGATGAGTTTATCACCAGTTTAGGAATGAGTATCAATGGCAATTGAAATTACAATTCCTTTCATACTGAGCTTCTTGTGATAAGCGCCTTGTTTTACTTTCCTTCTCACACAGATCTTTTATTCTGACCACAACCAACATTCTGCATATATATGAATTTTCATTTCATCAAAAATAGTCGCTGCAGTAACAAATGTTTTTTGCAGAACAGCATGAAAAAGCCCTGGACTTGTGTCAAAAGTGACTTAACCATCAGTTCAGATTTATTTGTGTACCTGATCTCATGCTCTAAGAAATCAAAGACAGCATTACTGGCTCCACTACTCCATGCTTGCTATGAGCAACAGAAACCGATGTGCTAGCAAGCTGAGTCTGAATGCAGCACCTGGATTCATGGGAACTGTGTTGAAATGCCTTTCTGTTCTTCAACAGTTGTGTTCACGTAAGTGAAAATGTGAAAGTTGGCCTTACAGATATTTATTGTTTTTTTTTCTGGCTGTTGTGTGACCACCCAGTCAGAAATCCAGGACCTCTTTACCACGAACCATATTCTCAATAACAACCAGCCACATGTAGATGGATATCAAAGGAGAAGATCTACAGGTGTGTCTAAAAAGTTCCAAAACCAAATTCTGTCCTCAGGTATCTACAAGGAAAATCCTACTGCTTTTATACAGGTAGGAATTCAGAGAAATTATGTGGGTTTGAATTCAGAAACAGAACAAAATTTGGTTATCTGTATTCCATCAGCTTAATACAGAAGACAAGTAAAACTGGCTTCCCTACATTCTCTCTCAGAACTTGCATGGCCAGCTAACTAACAGATCAGCCAGAAATGTGTACAAGTGCTACCACAAGTATTCCACAGGAGAACCTTTGGTGCAATACAAGGTAGATACTGCAAATAAGGATATTCCTACCACACATTTACTTTTTCAGACTGAGAAGATGCACCGATAAAGGTGTCTTTATGGTCAATAAAATATCTAATTTTTGTTAAATGCTCAGCAAAGGCAGCACATGAAAGTTTTGTGCTGTCTGACCTCACATTCCCTGCGTACAGAAGTGGGCAGTTTCAGAATCTCCAAAGAAGGTTCAGGACAACCATCCTCAATTAAACTCATCACAGCCAGAGAAGGTTTTGCATTTGGCTGCAGAACAAACAAATAAACTAATATAGTGTAGCTCTCCAAAGAAAACTTTGAAGTAACTGCCTGATGCAGTCTGAGGTATAATGTGCGAAAGCAGCCTCAAATGAAGAAGTGCAGGAGTCCACAATGGGGCAGGGCAGAGGGAGGCATGGAAGAAGTATAAAATGGAGCAAGAAATTCACGCAATACATTCTCCTTCAAAGTGCCATTTATATTTGTAACATAGGATGATATAATATGCAGGTTTGTTATAAACATTTCTATAATGCAGTAGAAACATACCCACATCTAGTCTGCAAGAGAATAAAGTTCTCAAAATATTTTCAGGTAACAATTATCACTACTTTAAATGCTACTTTTTTTCCCTACAGAATTGGAATTCTCTTGGAATTTCTGTAACCTACTCTGGCTCTATTTCATGCCCTTCTGGAACTGGACAACCAAGCAACACACCCAATAAAACAAACTGCTTAGATGGAGTGACAAACATAGGAGGAAGGACTCTTAATCTCCAGGATGTCACTCACCAAACTAACACATCCCTTAGCTGCTGCAGAGTAACAAGAGAACAAAAAAATTAAAACTCCTCACCTGTCCTTCCCCAGCAGAGTTTTGACCCTTCCAAAAGAGGTGGTCCTGAGATTTTACAAAGTCCAGCAGGAACTTGTTTTTGTTATTGATTTTACATGGAAGCCAGACAAATGGTGCCAAGGATGATGGCTTGAAAAAGCTCTAAGAGAAGCGATGTTGCTCGCATATGACCTTTAATGACAGAGAAAGAATAAATACAGTACTGCAACCATCTCCTGTGCCCTCCTCAACTCAAGCCACCACAAGACTTAGTTGCTTTCTTAAGATGTTGCTGCTCTGACAGTGTCTTTTCCCACCTTCTCCAATCCTTTCATGCAATTGCATTTTCTTCTGCCCTAAAATCAAATACTTGTTCAAGGCTCCATGTAGGTGAAGGCACAACTACATTTCTTACTTCATTTTCTCCTGCCTTCCTCACTCTCTCCCCCAGAGGTTCCCTTAAAATTTCAACACTCTCCATGCCCTTTCTACTAAGTTACACAGACAAAGCCAGACGTTCACCATGTCCCCTTCCTATTTCTTCTATAAAAACAATCCACAGACTCGGCAGTGATCTCCATATCTAGTGGACGTATTTTTTTCCCCTCTTTTAACTATTGGTGTTGTTGCTATGAATTGCATTCACTTCTTTAGTGGCAGACTGTAAATCCTTTGGGGCATTTGCTCAGCATATTTTCTCCTCTTGCACTCCTGCTGCGAATAAACCAGCAGAGAACTTTGAATGGATTAAAGTGAGCCTGGTTCAGTTGATTTGTGCTTATGCTGATGTGAGGCAGTGTGTAGCAGATTTCAGCTACGAAAGCTTTTTTTTTAAAAAAGGAATGACACAGGAGGTCACATCAAGAGACGGGTGTTCATTTGTCTATTGAATATATATCTAAACAAATATAGGGGACCATGAATCGTAACAGATAAAAACAGATCTAATTCAACATTCTCAAACACCTCTGCAATTTCAATGGAAAATTCGTGCAGGGAGGTAAACTCTCTTGTTATCTCACTACTGGTAAGCCCAAATGATATGCTTCTCATTAGTCCATTTGAGACTGGAAACTGCTAATTCAGCCATATGTCAGAAAAACATCACATGATGTGACATTAATGTGATGGTGGGTCAAAGCCAGCTTCTGAGGAGGAAATTATTCCATATGGAACACGAATAAATCACACAAAGCCAGAACACTAAGAGGAAAGGGAGAGAAAAAAATGGAAAAGGGCAGGGAAAAAGGTGAGAAATGATAAATAGGAGAAATGGCTCAATTTTGTGTGGAGGTTCTGAAAAATCAGCAGAACCTGTCTCTGTTACCTGTTCCTAACTAAAAGAGCTCACTTTGACACTGGAAATCTTTATAATTTGAAGAATAATGAAAGAGGGATATGGAATAAAACTTTCAGGAAGGTAATTATAGAAATGTGGTTTTCCCAGGTAACACGCAACTAAGAGATAATGATCTGTTATTCTGGATTTAACAGTGGAATTTCCAGAATTTGTGAACATATAAGTTATATTATGTATTTTATGATGAACCAGACATCAGTTTGCACTTCAGTATATCAACAGAAACAAAGCAGCTGGAAATAAGAAACTCAAGAACCTACCCTACAGATTCTTCTGCCATATCCCACAAACTTGGATTCTTCATTCAGATCCCTTAAAATAAACTATCAAGGGCAGGAGAAGGTGTTGAAAACAGCTTTTGAAAGTTATCTCAGGTCCTCTAACATAGTACAATGTATGTACATCTGTGCTGGCTGTAACAGATGTTGGAAAGTTTGCTTTTTTTTTTTTCCAAGAGAAAAAGAGACAACCAGGCCTCTAACAGACCCTCTTTGATCTCACCTGGGAGGAAAGTTATAATGTGTCCCTGAGAATCTCTACAGTTCAGGCTTAAAAGACAAAAGGGAGAAAAATGTGAAAGGAGCAGGAAGCGGCACATAAAATAAAGCAAATGGGCTTTGAAAAGCAGCCTGGTTCCTGGGAATGGCACTCTGTCTAGTTATGTCCTTGGAAGGTTGTGTTTTACAAGAAAAAAAGTCTCAGAGATGTGCCAAACCACTTGCTTTTGATTTGGGTGGCAGCAAATGGGACATGACAAGTAGAGCAGAGCATAGTTGTTACACTGCCCACAGCAAAGAGAGTACCACTTAAAGGATGACAAGAAATGGAGAGGTGATAACCCCTGAAATTGCCCATCTACAAAAGAGAGGGTTTCAAGAAAATCATATTTTAGAAAATACAGCCAATCAGAATATACACAGTATTAAAAATTACGTTTGATTCCTGAAAACACTCAAAATTCTACCTAGTTATCATGATTTATAGTCCTGAAATTGCAGCCAAGGAAGAGTGCTGGGAGTTTAAGAAGGCTCTGAAAATCTAAAATGGAAAATTAACAGTAGCTATTGCACTTCAGAATCTGGCCATTTATGTCATCTGGCAGGGGCTGCTATTGTCCCATTGCCATCCTGACAAATTGCACACAGTGGGGGGTGTAGCACAGGTACTGCAAACAATTATGATTCATTATCACAAATAAGGATGATATCTGCCCTTCTATTTTAGTCTTAGGCATTTGTAAAACCTTGCGACAATACCAGTGTACAAAAGTAAATGCTGCTTTCTTTACAGAAGAACATAAGTGCTCCAGAAGTCAAGGCACAGAATCTGTATCATGGGGCAACAATTGGTGTGGACCTCCTTATTCTGCACTGAGCTACTTATGGGACCTTACTCAACATGCAACACAATTTGGAGTCACAGTCTTTACCATCACTACCCTGTGGAGTTACACAAACCACGTGTCATTGTTAGTTTGACCATGTAAAGTACATATAATTAAATTGTGTGCAGATTATAAAACATGCAAAAATGCTTTGAAATGAATAATGTTAGAAAATAGTCCCAATAATGTTAGAATAATGTTAGAATAAAGTGAATAATGTTAGAAAAAACTCCCAAACAAAGCTTCTTATTTCTTCCTCAATTACTGAAGTGTTTCTATAACACTCTTGTATACTTTACTAACAATCTCACTGTCCAGTGAGAGAAATTCTGGCAGTGAAAATATTATTTTAGGATCTCTATTTCTTCACAGGAATTGTGAGAAGAATGAACCTCACATATCCTGCAGAACAAGAAACTGGTCTGGATAATGGGAGGAATTTAGAGGTGCTGCTGGAACAGGGAGGTAGATGGCCAACAAGTCTAATAGCTGAGAGTTTTGTTGCAGTAATGGTTTATTCTGAAACCCTCATGTATGCCTGCATTTCCCTGTCCCACAACCTATAGGCTTCCTTCAGGATACAGAAATACCCAATGTTTTTGCTTTGGGAAGCACTCTACCCTTTCGCTCATCAGTTAGAGCATCACACATGCCAACACACACCTAGCTATTGCACCCATGCTTTTGCTGGTTTGAGACATTCAGTTTGGACTTTAAATCTTTACAAATGTCACTCATCCTGCCTAAAGTTAATTTGCACCTACATATCAACACACAGAATCAAATCAGTGTTTGGCTTGAGTTAAAAAAACTAGGGAAGACCTATTACATCATTCTCTGTCTTCTTATGTTAGCTTGCTCTGGATAGAGTTTATTCATCAGAACTTGTATATGATGAAAGAAATACAGAATGATATTGTTTTTGAGAGGAGCTCTTCACTTGTAGCAAAAGTACCATTCAGTCACCAAGAGTTTCTGAATGTGTACTTTTCAACTTCCCTACACTTGATTCAATTTACCATTTTCACCAGTAGACTGGCATTATTAGCTCAGGGAAAATGGCTTAGCTCAAATGACTTGAAAGCTGAAGCAACATACTCTCACTGAAGATCCAGCTCATATAGAAGACATAACTTACACCTGATCTACAGAGATCACTCCCTGTAACAGAATGAGTGCAGTACCCTAAGCAGAGCTATTTCATGACAGTAAAACTTTATTCTGCTGTATAGCAGATTATAGACAATTCTCAGAAAAGGACAATAATATTTAAGTGAGATGATAGCTGATGTGAAAGAACATGATACACAGTAATAATATAATCCACATAGTCCAAAACAAATATGGGTAACGCCATGCCTTCACAGATGACAAGGTACTGATGCATCTCGTTGCTCCATGGAAGGACTCAAGGTTGTACATTTAATCTGTCTTCACTGTAAAGAACTGATCCTTCTCAGCTCATGGTAGCAGAGCAAGTAACTCTACTGAGTTATGCTTTTTAAAGTCTTCATAGTTCTTACTTCTAGCTCCATTAATGAGCTGATGACCATCACACAGCAGTAAATTACTCCACCTTTCAAAAGTAGGTTAGCAATCCTAGTTACAATGAGTCCACTACAGCAATTCCACCTCCCCTACCATCACCCTTTTAAATAGCTTGCTTTATAAAATAGTCTAAGATCAGTAAATGGTCATTTTAGTGCCAGCACACAAAATATTAATGTCAAAATGTCATATGCCAACTTGTATATCTCTCTGTATAACAAATGTGATATTCTTGTGCTTGGTTTTAAATAAACACATTTGCAAGCATGTTTTTTCTTCACAGCAAAACACGTTGCTATAGATTTTTCAGCACAGTATATTCTTGTTTATGTTCTCTTCCCCCTTCCACCTTATTAACAAGGCAAATCCCTTTTCCACTTACTTACCCTCAAGGATTTCTGTTATTACAATTATTTTCATAATTATAATTGCAGTGCACATATATGAAAAATGTCTTTCTAAAATACTAGCAGTATTACAATAACAATGGCCCATTCCACATCCAGGGACCTGCTGTATTACTATGTTATTCAGCACAGCAAGCGGGACATAAGCCACATTCTAGAATCTTCATAAATAAAGTTTGCTCTCCATATTCAGAGCCACATGAGGTCATGATGTTCCAAGTAATGGAACTATCAGGACAACGACGACAGACAGGGGAAGTTCTCAAAAGGCCAGTCTGAGTGTTGAACACAGCCCTCCAGAATGGCTGCTTCCAGGAATATTTCCAGGCTTGGGCTTAGTGCCAACCAAATGCACAAGAGCAACTCAGGTATATTCACACCAGGCTTCCCAAAGTTTCCAGTTCCAGACACATGGCATAGACACACCTAAGCAAGCTTAGCATCTGGGTAGATCTATTAGCCTGGGCCCAGCCTGACACGAACAGAGATCAGAGCAGACAGCAGGATCTGTGCACCTGCATTCATATCAGTCTGAGCTAATAAGCCCTTCTAGGACAGAACCTGTTCAGAGCTGGTTTGAGCAGCTCAGTAGCTGTGATTCTATCTATATGCAAGCCAGAGAGAATCGGGCTGTGGGTGAAGAACTGAAGGCAGATAGTATGGACAAACAGCATGCAAAGACAAGCAAAAATATTTGACATCTCCACAACTTGCTTGTGGAAATTTTTGCCACTTCTTCCATTCATGGTCTAGATCCTTAAGTTTCTGACTGACCCCTACTTTTTTTTTTTTTTTAAAGCTAAAATAATCAGTCTTAATTTTGTTTCTAACTACTTTTAAAATTTAAGATGTTAAGCCATTAGCTATAGAAAAAAATAGAGATGCATCAACATCATCACATTTTTCTCCTTACAGAAAGAAGTTTTGTCATAAAAATATAAATCTTATAATTTCACATAGTGAAAGAAGGGAAATTAGACTGATAACAGATTTCCTAGATGAACTGACAGCTGTTAAACACTCCAGTTAGCCAAAATCTTGTTCTAGTTCATAGGATGTTAACATACATATTAGATATAGCTCTGAAATTGTCACTCTGCAGACATGAAATCTAGTTTGCATTGGGAACGTTGAAACTTATCTTGATTTCCATAGATCAAACATATATTCTTATTCTGATTCACTGGATATCAAGTATCAATTTGAAGTGGAGTCAAAGAACTTTAATTTTCAGCCTTCCTAAAAGAAATCCCCCCTAAGCAGTCAGCAAAACAGATCATGTTTCCTATTCCAAAAGATTCTACCAATAGGACTTTGATGCTAATATAAAACTCTTTAATCTGTGGCATAATCCTGAAGATAGCATGCTGAAACTTGAAGGACACCAGTGTGGAGATGTTTTAAGAGACATGTTTTTAACCCCTGGGCTACCTTGCTTGCCAAGACAATTTAATCTTTTAACATGTACATTTATGAACAGTTGCCTGCTAATAGTACCCACGGGAGATCAATGTTTCCTGCCAACAAGGGTCTGATCCTGAAGCTACCACACCTGATATTTAGGACAGGTAGAGAATTTAACAGGAGGCTTGGTAATGATTGGACAAATGTTTTGCAGAGCCTGGTTTGCATACTTCCTAAAAAAACTTTAATGAAAACAAACAAAACCACCACCACTTTCTCATATATTCCATTAAAAGTTTGGAAATCCATCTTGGATTTGTATGTCTGATAAGTGGTAAGCTTTATTCGGAGGGGCTCATTTTAAAAAACAGGGATAACTGCAAATAAAATGAAGCAGGCAGACAAGGTTTTACACAGCCAAGGCTTATGTGAACGTAACAGTATCTTTATATTTAGAGAAAACCTATGGACTGTGTATAACTCTTCTACTTTATCTTCAAAATTAGCAAAAAAAAAGGTAAAAAATGACATGCAAAAAGCACATTACCATATAATTGTTGAGATATGCTTCCTAGCACGATCACAATGTTTTATATGCAATCCCTTTTAATGTGTCTGATGCTGAGTTAAACGCTTATTCCAGAAATCTCACAAGGGATGTGAATTGGGAATTTGTGTTGGCCACCGTGCTGGAAGAAGAAATAGATGGTTTGCTAAGAAACACTTCACCCTGTCATTTGTGAAGTGTACTGAATTCCCATTGTGGAAGAGATGGAGAGTGACAGGTTGCTGAGGTGCGTATATGAACTGTCATTTGGTGTCAAGATCACTGCAGGCACAGCCCAAAGAATGTAGACTTTCAGGTGCATGTGAGACTGGAACAACTGCTCCATATAGCTCATTTCACAAGAACATATAAGAGCATGGAGAGTCTTAAGAAAAAATGACAATATAAACAGCACTAAGCTGTGCATTTGATTAAGCTCTCAGTTGAACAAATGTTTCCAGAATAATCCACAAATCTACTCCACACATAATAGATTTCAAAAACTCAACTTGAGTAAAGGAAAATAAACATAAGAACAGACTTATGTTTCCTACTAAAGCTTAGAAAGAAGTCTGTGGGACTGAATTTTGATCTTTCCAACCAGAATCTGTGCAGTATTTCAGATTCCAGATTTCTTTTATGCAAGAGCCTCACTTTCCAGATTTCATTATCTTCTATTGGATTCTATATTGTACATTAGTAAGCTGTATTTTTAAGTGTGCTTTTCAGGGTATTCCATCTAACACACAGACTGATAAAGAGATGGACTACGAAGCTAAATCTTACAATGATTACACATTATGGCTGCAACAATTAAATCTGTCAGAAAGCTGCCTGTTGAAGATACTCAAATTCCTTTGTAATTAGCACATTGGTAAAACCCAAATGCCAAACCCTAGCAACCTCAAGGAGCGTGCAAAGGAGCTAAGTAACATAGCAAAGAAGTGACATCTAGGTGACCCTGGCTTTTTTTTTTCCTACAATATCAGGCAGCTGGAAGACTGCTGTTCCTGGAGGAGTAGGAATGGGGGAAGGGGAGAAAGAATTACTGAAATTATTGCTTTGAATATACAGTAGTTCTGTAACTGAGGCTTTGGCCTCAAGTAATTTTCCAGGATCAGGAAGCAAAACGGGGTCTTATCTTGGCTTAATTAGTCAGTGAGCAGATATCATCAATACACAAATAATCATCGAACTTAAGGTATATTTTGACCTGAAATTATCTGAAACTTGAGTACGCTCATTTTTCATTTTAAAGATGATCTCAAAGCGAGCACAACCTTGAAACCATTTTTGAGATGTCATTGTTACAGAGCTACATTAAAGACTGCATAAACTTGTGCTCTGCATTTGCTACTGCTGATCCAAGTTAGGGTTGCTTAATACATGCTCATAATAACAGACCCACCCCTACTAAATGCCACTAATACAAAAAAAAAAGATGTCACTAGGTTGATAAGCAGCAAAACCTCATTTCATGTACACCTTTACACTTCAAACTGCCACCAAATCAATGGAAATCATCCAAGAACTGCTGGTTCCACTCATAGACTTACATAAGGAAAACAACACTGACCAAAGAGCATGAATTGCCTCAAGCCCAGACCACCTCAGTCTTACTTAACAGTGAGTATTTGAGTCCCAACCCTTAGTTTTCCCACATATATTAGCAAAAATGAGATATTACAGGCTACATGTTTCCAACTTCAAGTTTTCCTTTGTTTATGAGCATTACAGAATCCAGTACGGAGGAGCTGATACTTCAGACTAGCAGGTTAACTGAGGATGTACAATAAAGCTAACTATTCTGGAACTGAGTACAGTATTCTGAAGACTTCAGTAATTTGCTTTGCAATAGAACTTGTTCTGATACACTTAAGCTGTTTCCTTGATATCAGTCATTGGGCAACTGGCTGCACAAAGAGCTGGCCTCTAAAGAAAGGTATTCCAACAGAGGAAAACTGATTCAGACCACCTCTAGCAGTAGATACTGAGCATGACCACATCTGTTTAACACTCAAAAAATATATATGAAGTTCAATATAATGCAAAATGGAAAAACAGCCTTTATCCTCTGCTTTACATTTTGGAGAGTGATAAATATAGCAGTTATGGGTTTTGTGCCTATGAAATCATGACTTGTAGGAACCTTTAATTATGCTTTGTAATAAACCTACTTTGGATTCACAAAGTTAAGCTTGGGAAAGAAAAGTGTTTCCAACTCAGCTATAGTTTTGGTGTGAATGAAAGGCTGCTGCCAGCTCAGCAAGCCTAGCACCTCCCTCCCTCCAGTCCTGTTTGTAACCTCCTGTAGGCTCTGGCCGTACTTCTGAGAGACTCTTGCAGCCCAGATATAATACTGCAACAGGAAGAGGCAGTTGAGAAACTTTTTTGTTCTTGTTTGTCACACAGGCAGTTCCTCAAAGCTGCCTAGCATGCTGGAGGGTTTTACTTGCAGATTTTCTTATTTAAAAATACACTGTATTTTTGTTTCTAGCAGAGCAGCAGCAAAAAGCCTCTAGTCTAGCAGTTATCCTACATTAAACTCTTAAGTCTCTTACAGATCATGACCTACAAGGGCAGAATCAACTCTACCTGTACTCAGACTGTAGCACACTCATATGGACTTTAACCATTACAAAGCTATTCTGAAGAAGTTTAACACTTCAAATTTTAATCTCAATTTATGGAGAAAAATATTGTTTTACACCTAGATCTAACTCCAGTCATCTTAACTCGCACCTAGAGAAAGGCAGGAGAGTTACCTCAATAAAAGAATGCTGAACTTCATACTGACTCTCATCTCTATTCCAAAATAAAGCAATAGAGAAGTTGTGCTGTATATGCTGAAGTAGCTGTGTTTACACAGATAAATTCACGGTTAAACGTACTTTAGCAGGTTTCCAGATTCTCTTTGTTTGCTTTTGTACACTTTGTCCTTCCTGCATTTTGAGATTTGGAGTACATTCACATTTCCTAAGATTTACCCTTCACTGGAAAAAACAACAGAAACCACCCTGCTGCCCCCTCCCCAGCAGCGTTTTTACAGCAGGACAGATAGCTGTGATTTCTTTCCCTTCATTTCTTCCACTCTGTTGTGTACCTTTTGGCACAACAACAAAGCTTGAAGCAACTGAGATTGTAACATTCAAGTATTCCCAAATGTCTCTGGCAATCTTATTTCTTCTAATATTTTGCAATTCAAGTTCACACAAATTTACATGGTCAAAATACAGCACGTAGAAACAACAGCAAAAAAAATAGTTCCTTGCAATATCAGTTCTCTATTTAGAAGATTATTTCCCTTCCTAAATACATCTTTATAAACCATTGCAAGGAGCAAAATTATCCTTGCATAAACTGCCAAAGCTAATACAATTGTGCTTGGTCAGTGATTAAGTGCCATCATCTCAGTTTCTCACATGAAGCTTCATAGAGCAGTCAGGTCTGGTGCATTGTTAAGCCCCTAACACAAGCCTGCAGCCCATCGTAATTGCATGCAACAGGTTATCATGTTAGCTGAGACATTTCTACTAATTTTCTATCTGTAACACCATGGACAGCTTTCTGGAGTCTACTTGCAGCCCAATCTTTTCAATGATGCCTAAATATTATGTAAACATTATGGAAGAACACTGCTACCTCTGAGAAGAATGGCACTACCATAAAGCCAGTCAGAATCAGGCTGCATTACTCAGCTCTTACAGTAACAGCAAACCAGTCAGATAAGAACTTGGAAATTAAACAACTCTATTCCTGCTTTATTTTCCCAGCTATAAAATGGGGATAATTATCAGCTACTTATCAAGTGCAATTTGCAGTTTAATTGATATTTATCACATCCCTAGGTATTCCTAGATAAAAGGTGTTAAGTAGTCTTTGCATATTTTAATGAATAATATTTGGTAAGTAGAGAACAAAGGAAGACAAAAATTAAAGACAAATTAGCATGTGTTTAAGGATACTTTCTGTAGTAGTTTCTCTAGAGGACCAAATAAGTCTGGCACATTACACCACTACATATTATAAGTAAGACATGAAATCTCACCCAAAGTAATGGGCAGTACAGAGGAAAAGATATTTATAAACAGATGATGAAGTTAGAAGAACAAAAATCCTTATTGTCACTGACCTGCTGTGAGCCTTGAAACAGACTGCTTTATTTCTCTGCCCCCTCCACATTCCTTTTCATCTTCATATTTAAACTTCAATTGTTCAGAGACAAACTCAGTTTTATTTATAATAATGAATCAGCCTCCCTAATAATTTTTGAAAATGCCTTCCCTGAGGGTATTCTATTCTAGACAAAGTTCTGTTATAGTTATTCCTGGCATAACACAACCTCCCTCTTGCCATTTTTTCATCCAGATAATAGACAAACATTTGGAGCTATAGAGGTGGAAAGATCCAGGGAGTTTTGACCAAGATTAATTCCCAGATGAAGAACAGAATCCCAGGTCCTGACATCCACCTGCTTTATCTGCTGGACCACATCATCACTGTAACAAACCCTAAACTTGGTCTTCCTGTAATTGCTAGATGGCACATTGTGCTCTGCAGAACACAAGCTATGGATCACATGGTCAAACACCCTGCATTTTGAAAACATGAAAAAACTCTATTCAGAATGGTTGTATATAGTGCAGACAGACAGTTGGAATGACTGAAAGCAAATGCAGGTAGGAACACCAAAAATTGTGTGGTCAGCTCTAGAAAAGGCTCAACAGAAGCATGAGGTTTTTTCCTGTGTCATTCAGAGAACAGCTCAGTAGTTTGCAGGAAGGTGAAAATAAATGCAGCTCTGTGCCAGGAGCAAACCAGTTATACCCAGCTAAACCAAAATGATGAAAATATTTGCAGTGTGTTGTCTGTGCTGTTATATAGCTCTTCCATGTAACGAGAACATCACAACTTCTTAAACTTTCCTTTAAAGAGACAGATGGCAGAATGGAAACACTGAAAGCGAATAGCTAACCTCTCCACATGTGACATCTCCTAGGAAGAGAGAAAGAGCTGTCTCATCACTGCTCAATTTCAGACCATCCAGGAAATCTTTAGTGATAGGGATCAGCTACGTAAGTCACACAGAAACCACCAACTGGTAACAAAACCAATTAAAAGCTTCGGGTTTCAGTTTTCACTTTTATTTTTCCTTCACTGTCCTTAAAGATGGATGATAGTTGACATAGAAATCCTACATTTCACCACAAGTTGAGAGCAGTATCAGCTTCCCCTATCAATTCATCCATGAATATTCTCTCTCTTACAGCGTAACTCTCCTTTTCAGAGCATTATCACCTTACATTACACACCAACAGAAAGTAGGCTTAAAAAACAGCCAATCGAGCAATTCTGATAGCTTACTTTCTACTTCTATGTAGATATTCAAAGAAGTTTGAAAGCTAGGACTACTTACATTGCATGCACCCTTATGAAATGGTGTTAGAGAGAGCAGTAAACACAAGAAGGATGTGGTGCTTTAAAATTCAAACTCAAAAAAAGTAAAGCTGTGGTCAAGAAATAGCTGTCCTGGTTGAAGTCAGATATTTTTCCTCCCTTGACCATCCAGATGGAGCTGCAATAATTCAGACCTTTATTTGGCTCTGTAAAGTGCTAAGGAATACTCAGTAAATCAAACAGGTGTGAAGTAGGTGCAATAAGGCTAACCCTTACCTTCCACATACAGAGATTTCGTACAAAGGAACTGTGCCTGAAAAGAAATGTGGGTTTTTAAAATTAGACTTTAGATACTGAGGGTAAAAAATAAAATAAAGGATCTGAAGTGCTTTCTAAGTCTGGATGTCACTGGAAGATTTCTCTGAATTAGAGGATTTTTTGAGGAACATAGATACAACTGTTGTGAAGAGAAGCTAAACATGTTTCTATACACAGTACCTACATTTTTCACAAGGCAGCTTCTGATTCCAATCAAAGTAACCTAGGACTAGCATAAATGGATGGCACATAAATGGAAAAATCAAAAGGTGGCAAAGCTGCTTGCTCACCCTGATCCTGTACAGCTTACCCCAGGCATTGTGACACCTTAGTGCCATTCAGCAGCTAGAGGCAAGTGACCTTCCTTCCCTTCCTGCCAGCTCAGGATGCACTGTAGTTCTGTAGTTTCTTCTTCTCTCACTACCACAGTGCATTTCTTTAGAATTATTTTATTTTTAAATATTTTAATTCTTTTGATTGTTCTGGTATATTTTAAAGTTTCAAAGTTTAATGATATGTTCTATTGCGCCTAATTAGCACTGCCTCCTGATCACTCACTGGCAATCCTAGGAAGAACTAGTATCAATATAAATATTGCAGTTCAACAGTAACTGCTGAGCCAGTATCACCAAGGTTGGATTTAATCCATGAGTATTTTGAGTGACAATCTTATGTGTGGTAACTAGATACAGCTCAGTGACTTCAATGCAGCTTTGCTGATCAGAACCATAGCTGAGGTTCTGATGCATTGAATTATGTCTGAACTGATTTCCTCTGTAATTTCATGTTTTCAGTTGTTTCTAGG
This sequence comes from Phasianus colchicus, assembly GCF_987193195.1. NCBI lineage: Eukaryota > Metazoa > Chordata > Aves > Galliformes > Phasianidae > Phasianus > Phasianus colchicus. The sequence goes on along the minus strand of NC_143453.1, from coordinate 9,960,179 downwards.
TTTCTAGATGTGGTTATGCTGACTGGTTGGACTACATGAGCAGGCTTTCTGGAAAGGCAGGATGAACAACAAATAACTGTTGATCTTATTGATAATACTACCATATAAAAGCTACTGAATAAAACATGTAACATTACAGCAAATCACAAATAGATAATTCAAAACACGGAGTCATGTAACGCAGCTCTCTCACAGGTAAGGAATTTTTGTTGGTTTGTTCACACTTCTGCCCCAGTTGTTATCTCCACAAAGCACTGAATACAAGGTTTGCAGGGAGAAGTGGCATCTTCTATCAGATCTGCTTACAGGAAAATACAGGTAAGGGCTCATGGTCATTTCAGCAGCTCTGACAACAAAGCAGCTAAAAACAGGTTTAATGTAATCATGTTAACCACTTCAGCAATTTGAAAGAAAAACGTTTAGTGGAATAGAGAGAAAATGGTAGCACAGAGAGAAGTTTCTAAAAGACACTTAATCTAATGAAGTCAATCCACATGCAGTTCCTAGGCTCCCAGGAAAACATGCAGACCTTTCTATTGAGTAAATTACCTACTGTAGATACGATATGGCAAAATTAAAAGCAAAAAACTATACATTTTCTCCTCTCTTCTATTTGTCTTTGTTTTAAAACCATTAATAGGAATAACACAGGTGAATTCAGCAGGTAACAGTACTCTATTTCTGTTTGGTGAAACCAAAAGAAAAAATTCTCACAACTTTTTGGCAATGTCAGTGGAAAATATCCCTTGATCCAAAACTGTAATCACTGAATGACCACGTGGTCCTTATGACAAAATGAGCTACATCAAAGAAAGGACACCAGGAAAAGGAATGCAGGATAAGGGCAGGGAGCACCATTATAAATACAATGACATTAAGCTCAATAGTTTAGTGCAGAAGGGGCAGTACAGCTGTGAGACACCATCTAAGCAAGATAAGAACTCAACTTGTTAAAAGGGCCATGCTTTTAGATTCTAAAAAGATGAAATGAGTTCCTAATCTAGGAGAGCTATCAACAAGGCTACCAACACAAGATACGGATTAAGGGCACTTTGGGCTGGATTATTAGATATCTAATTCACATCAAGTTTATCTGAAATTGTCACTTTCAAAACCACAGAAGAGTACAGCATTTGCAAATTCACTACTAGGCGAGATCTTTCATTTTTATTTATACTCTGCATTTTTACTTACTCGAAGGCCTATATCCCTAACATCTATGGCCTTAGAATGCTTGAGTATTGCTAGATGGAATTCCCCAAGGTATATTTAACTCACATGAATAGTAAGAAATTTATCAATGGGAAAGCATTAGATAAGTTCTTTTATATTAGTCATGTAATAATCATTTGACTGTCAGTATCCACCATGGGGTTTATGCTTCAGCTTTAGAGAATGTTCGATTGATAACACTGCCCCTATGTGGCCACAATAGCATATTAACAAAATCCAGTAGGCCTTTAGCTTGTCTTTCCTGGCACTCTTCATTTATAGGATGCTCTGTCAACATCTAGCAGACCTCATCTCAGGTGGCTTTCCGTCAGGCATCAGTCACAGCTAAGACATTATTTCCTTTTCTCTGCCACTGACAAAGTCTTAATTCTGAGATTTAGTAAAAAATTTTTACAATAGTCTCACAAGGTTATCATTAAAGTTATACTTCATAAAGAGTTCCTGAAAGCAGTAAAAGTTACATATTAAAAACATTTCTAATAGCTGACACAAAGAAACTGTAGATTTCTCTACAAAACCAGCCAATGAGACCTTGTCACCTCCTGTTTTATCACATTTTTAAAATCATTCCTAATGCAAATTTGGATACTTTACACTTCACACAATATGGCAGCATAACTATTACCGACTTTTGCAGCTGTGAAGTTAAATGCAATAGCATTTAACATAAATGAAATAGCTATGCATTTTCATCACTTGCATGAATTTCCCCCTACCATAGACAGGTTCAATTCCACAGCTTTGTATCAAACACTTCTATGTTAGATACCACTCTATCAGATTGCCCCTCAGCTGTAATGCAATACTGGGGAGAAGGTTCACCCTCTACAGCCGTACCACCAACATCCACCACTGACACCATGGGCCAACATAATAAAATAGGAGGCATTACTTTTGGAACACACACATTTCTATTTTTAGAGTCATCTTATACAGTTAATGTTTTTCACAGAAATATAACCAGCAGCAGATAGAAAGCTTTATTCTTCCAATGATTCCAGTTGGAATTTAAATGAAAGATTACCCTTCTTAATTGCAGTTCCAATAAATCTTAATCTGCAGAAGGCGAATAATAGAACTGTGCTACTTGAAAGAGACACTGGGAAGATATCTTCTCTGGAGACACGCTCGTACCGCTTGACAAAACCAAAGGAATGAAAATGAACAGACTGAAAGAGTAGGAATCCCATGTGTTTATGACATCTTTGACACGAGACACTGAAGCAGCATATTTCCCACGATATAGCTTGGTTGTATTTATGAGGATAGTACAAAGCTATTCTGTATTAAGGTCTGGACACAACCCGTACTGGAACTATGATCTGAATTATAGCATAGAAGAGGCCAAAGGCTTTTGCTTATGTCTAGCTCTGTATTCCTATGGGAAAACTATCTGCTGCATACTGTAATGAATATGAAGTTACCTAGCACTGTGTTCATTATCATTTTTAGCAAATACAGACTAGATTAATGAGATAGAACAAGGGGGAAAATGATACACACCAATATATACATCTAAATTCTATCAAACAAATTAATGACACAATAGACTTTGTCTTACAACTAATTTACATTTCAATATCCCACATATATCCCCTCTGCTGACGATGCCCAAAGGACATGCTTTCAACTTACTTACAATCTGTTCTATTCTGCTACAGATTCAATTTATATTAGTTTTCAGATCTACAGACTTACATGCAACTTCCAGTATCAGGCAGGATTACTACATTGCCGTGGGGTACTCGGCTGAAATGGAGCATATGGCTATTAATATTGTTATGAATATGTGCTTTAGGCTACATTCAACTGCCTTTGGGGTTCTGATTCTTAAGAAGAAAGGACTGAACTGTAGTCACCCTTCTTTTGGTGAAGGAGTTTTGAAATAGATGATTGCTTCTGCACATTTATTTACAAGCCTCATCTATGTAAACTACACAGTAAAAATGTATATGGGATTCTGGCTTTTCCTATTGTTGGTGCCTATTTATTTGTTCTCCTTTTATAAGAAAAAAAGGAGTAAGTCTTGATATTAAGAATATTTAGTCTTGGAATTGCCTGCTTCACTTCAGTTCCATGCCTCAGTGAATTACTTCATTTTTATGTACTGAAACAGGTAACTTGAGTTACTTTCTTGAAATAAACTATTTCAAATCATTGCATCTTAGCTAAGAGTAACCAAACTGAAAAACTTTGGTGTGCAAAGAGAAGCTAAATTTACATTCTATAAGTGGGGTAACTTGAAGAGCTGAGAGCCAATTACAACACAAATCAGTTGCAATCAAACCTTCAACCTCTCCTCAACAGGCTAGCTAGCTTGAATTTAAAGCATCAGTTAAACTGAATTAGATATTTGCACGTGTAAGAGTTGAATTAAAAACAAATTTTAAGAGGGTTTTTTTGCCTTACATTGTACAGAAGGCCCAGATTTTCACCTGGCACCTTCATGAAGATGTGGAGCAACAGGATACAGAGGAACAAAATTATGTCAGGGGTCTGGAAAATGTCAAAGGGTATTTAAGTTGAATGGAAAAGTGGTATTTGGAGGGATAGATTTACATAGAATTACTGACCTGGACTTTCTAACTTCTGTCTCTACTGACAATCCCCCTTTCTTTTCTCAGTAAAATGAGAATAAAAGAATTTTCAGACAGAGAGGGAAGAACTGAGATTGCTTAGTACTTTAAGTTCCACAGCATGAAAAAGCAAACCCTGCTGAAAAAAGAAAGAGAGCAGGAATGAAAAGACAGATTTACCAGAATAAAGGAGTGTATGTAGATCCTATAGTTCTGAAGTGGCTTTGATTTACAAGCCATAAATAACAAACCAAAAAAAAAAAAAAAAAGAAAAAGAAAAAGAATCTACTCAACCATTATTTTAATTAAGACTTCACATTATGATTACTTTATAGCTTTCCTCACACGAAAATAACAATCTAACATGACTGTGCTTAATTGAGAAAAATAAAAAAGTGATTGATGGCATTATAGTACTTAGTCACCTGAATACGAGAAGTCAGCAGATGCAGCTGACAAGAGCAAGATTAAAATCAAGCCTTACCCAATACATAGCCCTGTCCTTAGGGGACCATGCTGCTATAGGTGGGGTTGATCATGTTTTACAGTTTGGCAATACTCAGCACGGATTGAAGCCATGGTACGTATAAAAAACCCAACTCTGAGCTCACACAGGACCGAACACCCCAAGTGACAGTACCCACAAAAAATACAGAAGCCATCAACTAATTGCTAACTGCATGTCTGAGCAGGCCCTTCAACGTGCTAATAATATTCCTTTGTAAGTACAAGTAGTCATTGCACACACACTGAGGCACTCTGCCTCCAAAGACACGTATTGTATTTCACAGGTACCAGTTGGCACACCAACCTGCAGAACTATTAAAAATATCTCAGGTGTGATGAGGCTATGAGACCTTCCCTGCACCTTAATGTAGTTTATGGCATATTTTATGAAGATGTTAACAATCATTCCCATTTTTAAGACCTCCTTCATTTAAACCACTGCAGTCAGAGTGCTCAGCCCATACCCAGCACACTTTCAAAGTAGTGTTGATTCAAACCCCTCCCTTCCCCCCATCCCTCCCTCCCAGAATTTGAGATACATTCTCCCTGTAACTGACACTTTCTCATAAGATTTTGTTTTGATACACCTTTTGTCCTGCAATGTTTCACCACGCAGCAGCGCTCCGCTAATCTACACTTCAATAGCAGAATCCACCAGAGGTACAGGTTTAAATAGCACATATTGAGACGGAAACAATGGCTCTACAATAAATAAATAAATAAAGCCCTATCACACGCTTAAAGCCAAATGCCTGCTGGGACTTTGGTTCAAAAGCACATTTGGAAACTGATCCCTTGAGAAGATATGTTTGTTACAGTGTTTGGCCTCAGGATTTAAAAGGATTTGCTTTTAAACTCTTACTTTACTGCAAGTATGTGACTGGAAGCCTCAGGTGTGAAAGTCTTTTGATGAAAGAGACTAGTGTGTGCCAGATACAGTGAATGAAAAGCATTAAGTCTAACAGGACCTGGAAAGTGGGAAGCAAAAAAGGAGGTGGATGAAGTCCACCAAGTTTAAGGCAAGCAGATACTTGTAATGCAAGTGGGGTGGGAAACCACAAAAGCCCTTGAACTCCTTACTTTGCATACATGAGAGATTACTACAACAGAATTGAACAAAGTTGCCAGGAAGGGTCATTTCCATTTAATCAGGTAAAACCGGGCTGAAATCCACACAACTATTACTGAGATTTGTTTAACAATAGGGATCGGTGTATTAGCTTAAGGATCAATATATTAGTTTAGCAAAAGGAATCAGTGAGTGCCAATTTTAAAACTTTCCACTTGGTGTGTGTACAGCCTTGTTTTCTCTTAATTCTGCTTCACGGTAGTCTATTTTATTTTTTATACCCTACAGGTGCAAGGACATCTTCCTCAGATTTTTTGTTATTTTGGAAGTTGCTTATTATGGTCTAACAAGCAATGGAAATTTGCCAAATTGGAGAAAAACAGCTGAAGGTCAGCCAAACATCTCTAAATGCAACCACACGTGTCCAGGGGAACATTAACATGTTTAAGAGTTCTTGGAAAACTATGACTATGTATGCAGATGTATCACACATGCATGTCTTAACTCTCCCAAAGTAGAACCTGAACTCTGAGAGCTCCTGCCTATTTGTGAAGTCACCCATTACCTACCCTGAAGAACAAAGGAATGCTGCTTTCTAACACTGCACTGAAGTTACAGATTGTTCATTGCAGCTTTCAGATGACACAACTACTACCATAAAATGCTGCAGCTGCAAGGGGCCATAGAGGTCACCCAGGCCTTTTGCTCTACTGCAGAATCAGCTCCACATAGGCCACTCCAGACCTGTACACCATATAGCTTCTGGAGATGAATGTACAATAAAAGTCACTTTCTTGTTTTCTGAAAAACAATTGCATTCCAGGAGAGAAGAGTCTTGTGTAATCTTTGTCTACACAAAACAAAAAACTACATAAGTTAGTGAAGAAATGTAAGAAAAACCTGCAACAAGGGACCCAGTGCTAATCATACTGGACATTGTAAATCTTGATTCAGTGTATGGTGTAATGCATTACATAAAAACAAGCCTTTTCAAAATATGTATTAAGAAATAATTATGTTCTATTTGTGGCAGCCAAAGGATTCAAGTGCACTGGAGAAGCATGGAAGTTTTCAGGCCTACAAAAACCAAAGCTCTGAAACAGAAGCTCTGCAGGAACTCTTGCCTCTGAAAGGTTGCTCTTGTTTCCTTATCATATCTCAGATCATGTCTAATATAAACTTGCATCTAATAAGCTATTTAAATCCCAAAGTCTTATTTTGTTTGATGTCAAGCTATTTCTAGGCTTCTCAAGTTTTCAAAGCCATACCTACTGTTAGGAGCCCAATCAGTATTAAATGTAAAATATTCAGTCTTAGGGCAGGAACTTGAATCCGAGTATTTTAGATAATACCTTCAATACTACACTAACAGAACTCTGAATGTCCATGGGTATTTCTCTTGTGATCACCAATTTCCAACTCTTCTTACAATCTGCATATCATTCCAAGTTCAGTGGACAAATGATTTTGGTACGTATACTCTTCCATCTCTCAGCTACTAACAAGTATACAGCTGTTATTTTACTTCAAACAAACATTCTTACAACAGCATTTAAGCCTCTAAAAACCTTCCTTGGCACGGAACTCGACTTTAATCATTGTATGCAGCTCCGCCTCGTGGCCATGTGTGCGTATTGCAACGCCGTTAGCAAAACGGGCAAACTAAAACCAGAAGTTGTTTGCAATAAAAAAATCCTTTTCTGGTTGTTTTGACCGATGACGTCAAGCGTATTAAGTTATCATCTAGCCCCAAACTATGACTCTTTAACCCTAGTATTGCCATTGCTCTGTGTGTACCCCCCTTCCCCATTTTACTTTCTTTACCACCAGCTACTTCAATTTCAACGCTGAGTTATTCCATTTACAACAGGGAAGAACAGCATAGAGTTTAGATATATGAACAATTCAGTTGGGATATCGTGTTTTTTCATTGTTGGATTTCCATTAATACAGGTTGTGGGTTTTTCCCCCCCCAGTTTCAGCTAGCTGAGATGTTTTGCACACACAGCATTAAATGCTGAAGTGGGCATCTTGACATTCTCTTTATTTCCTTTTTCTATTGATCTCTTTCTGAAGAAGGAAATTAAACTGATGTGACACAAATGGTAGAATACAGAGGAAGAAAATGCTTAATCAAGGCAAACAATTTTGAAATCAGCAGCTCATGCATGCCAGGAAACAACTTTAGGCAGCATTTAGAATGTAACAGACTTATTTCTCTATATTAGAGCATCTTATAGATTCTTATTCATTATGCAGAACTGCATAGTGCAAATATAATTAAACTCCAAAGTAACAGAGTGGAAAAAGATAGTTGTGATACTTAGTTAAGGATGCGACAGCAGAAGACTTCAGGAAGCAACAGTGCAATTCCTTTAATCAGAAATAATCATTTAAGAGTCTGTACCAAAGTTACAGGAGCTCAGCATCCCATCTCTGCTCATGGCCCAGAGATGGCATAAGAACAAGGCACACATGCAATCATTTTTCTCAGAACACTTCACCAGATTCCAAGAAGTTGTATGGAAGCTCCTGAAGTCACCAGTAAAAATGCATTAATTTAACAGGGTTTGCTAACTGTTCCCTCCATAAAATTATCTGGCTGTCTCCCCCCCCCCCCACTATTAGCACCAATAATTGACAAAATAACAAATTAAGATATCAGAATTTCTTAATGCACTTCTCTGAACTGGACATCAAGGTTTGGGTGCTTCATTTACCTCAGCATCTTGAAATACACAGTGATTCAACAACTGGGTCACAGCTGAAAGATTCAGTGCCTTCCACATGACACCAGGGTACTTTTGCATTAAACAATTACCATTTGAAAGCTTTTTTACTGCATTCAAGTTGGATAACCATACACATTCAGATGTCACTCTCCCATGATGATGCAACTGTTCTCTTTGAAGCAAACAAGACACTAATTATAGAGGAGAAACAAAACTGATTTTTTTTTTTATCTGGACACAACTACAAATCCCATTGAAGTAAACAATGAAGACTGAAAGAAATCGCATTTAAAAACTAGGTTTGTTATTTACCTATAAATTATAGGCATGTGTAAGGCTGAAAAACCTCTTAGCCCTTTCAACACTCCTTTACAAAAACATAGATGACTAAGATGACTCAACTTTGAAACAGCACTTAACACACAGACACTAGATGTCAGTATTTACTATCATCATCCTTTAAATGTATTGTTCCATAAGAAGTGAAAGAGGATGAGGATAACATGTGTGAAGAACTGGGATTTGCACTAAGTTCTGGCATCCTCACATCACCATTCACACTACTCATAGCTTCACATGTACAGCTTATATCCTCATATGTAGAACTGTCACACAGCTGATCTCAGTGAGATTTTGGCTAGACTTTTTCTTAAGAAACAGTCATACAGCACTGTGTTGTAAACCCAGTCATTTACTACATTCTCCCTTCCCCAACATTGACACCAAGCAATCTTTTCTGCGTAAGACTATTCTCCTGAATTTTAAAATAGGATTGAACCAAAGTAGATCCAGACAAAGCACAATTCTACGTTCTTCAAGCTAGGAGCATTATATCACATCACTTCAACATCAACGGTCTGATTAACAACCCTGATATTTCTCAAGTTACCAGTTCTTCCTTGCTCAACCATGACATATTGCAGAAGCTCTAAGTGTCAGAAGTCTCGTCCACTTAATCCCACTAAATTACTCCTCGCCCATCTTTCTTTCAGAGGGTGTGATTTAATGGAGCCACATTTTCAATATGAGGTATATTCTTATCTACCAGGTGGTATACTGGCAGATGAAAAGATGAAAAGAATACATAACGTAATCCACAATGCCAACATTCACACGCTTTTAGGAGAGTACTTTGCACTTCACAGAATTAAGCCTAATCACAGCAGAAATTTAAGTCTAATATTTCTACACAAAACATTCCCAAAATATGAAGTCATAGCTAGTGAGTTAGGCAAATAAAAATTAAGTCACAAATACCTTTGAAAAGAGATCACTCATCATAATAAGCACCCAGACCTCAGTTTAAGTTAAGTTCCATTGGTAACATACTTGTCAACTCAATTTCAATTAATGATGTCTATCTCATCTTCTTTCCTCTGTTGAAGTATGGGAATTTGTCTAGCACTTAATCTTTACTGCTGAAGCTCAGTAAGAGCTCCAGTTCAAGCCCTGCTGTAAGGTAACACTGTGGACCCACTTGTCTCCAGGGTCACAAAAAGGGCCTGGGATGAGCTGCAGACCCTGGTCCCAAAGACCTTGTTTACACAAGATTCCTATTTATTTCTTAACATATTCTCCATGGATAGAACATAACTACATCTGAGCCAGTTGTGGTCTCAGATCATCCAATCCAGTAACAATTTAGACAACGTTTTCAGATTTGGAACCGCACGCGAAGTCCTATTCAAAGTGCCTGACTCTGCTAAGTGGCTTTGAAAACCCAAATCCTAACACTTGCTGCTTCTTAATCTTTTTGTTTGTGGTTGTTCTACCAATACTTATGACATACTGATTAAAAATACAGACCAGGATCTGATTGTGATTAACAGTACCTCTTCTCAGTATTCAGTCAGTCACAAACTATGACACACACTGTAAGAAATCAAAGCTACGAAATATCTTGGAATATCTGGAGCTGAAAGGAAGCCCTCTTTACTTTGATACAGAACAGTGGAGCAAGTAGCTTTTAAAATAGTTCAGTACAAGATTAACTGTAAGAGAAGGTGTAATTGAAATAATATCAAGACTCGCAAACTTTTAGTAGCTGTCTTCATTACTCAAATAAGGAGAGTTAAACATCCATGAATCATTGAAGAAAAATAAAATCTCTGACTTGGAAAATCTGAAGATCACGTCATATCCAAACTGCTATTCCAACTACTGTTACAGAATTAGAGTGCAGTAGATTCCATGGAGTTGCATTATATCTTAAAGCAAGCCTAGGAGTTTATGATCTTTTCAAGCAGAAGTTCATTTAAGAAATCCTCATTTGTCAGAATTTGACTTCCACCAGTTGATGAGATTGAGCCATACATTTTAATCAAGAGTTGATTAATGTTTCTTCTCTCTCCACTTTCAATAAAGACTCAATAATATGTTCTGCCCAATGACCCTATACTCTATTATTTCCAATTGAGACAGATGAAGTCGTGCTCTTCAGACAGCCTGATTTCCCAAGAACACACCAGTTGATCACCTGCTACATTGCCTTGTAGCAAAAATGTTTATTACCTATATAAGTTTCTATTTAACATACCTGAAGTATATCATTAAAACCTGAGGTAATCAGATTGCTAGAAATTCACACTGGAATAGTTGTTTGCATAAAAGAACTAAAAAACAGTTTGCTTGTAACACTGATGCCAAAAGTAACCAAAAGCTCTATGGAGGAAACAAGATTACAGGGGACAACCAGCAGATGACAGCACTCACTTAACATTAAGGTACTCCCAGCCTTAAATCTCACGTTTTCCATTTATTAGCATGTATGAATACACCTACAGTTCATTAGATACAACTGATAGCCAAACACATATGAGAATAGTTCAAAGTACTTACAACTAAAGTATACTGGCACAATAAAATGAATGATTTTAACTTTTTCAGTGCTTTCAAGCGGGAGGAAGTGAAATTGCCACGGCTGATATACCACAATATAGCTTGCTTAGATTAGTGGACTTTTACATGTTACACCAACAAAATCCCTGCTTTGTGACCACAAGCCTACAGAACACCTTGTCTTTGTTTCTGCTCATCACTAAGACAGGGGGAAACAGGTTTTCCAAATACATTCTGAATTTAGATCATTAACAGCTCTCATGCTAAGCAGCCATGTATCCCCACACGCTCTGAGCCAAAGTGGCTTTTATTTTTAAATTCAGTTTCTGAAAATACCTCACTATACTTAGTATCACCTACCAGGTGCTGCCACTGAAGTCATAGCCCCACTCAGTGTCAAGATCCTTCTTCTGTTTTCCCCTTTTCTAAGTCACTGGTTTATTTATTTCCATGTAGTAATCTTTTCCCTCAGCTTTGCTATGTCCAATTTAGAGAAATCACCACACTTCCTCTTTTCATTAAATGTGCTCAGTACTTTTTGTATAAAATGAATACTGACTGGATCAAAAAATGTATATTTTTGATAGGAGAAGGTTTAAGCCAAAGCACTAATTAGCCAACACAGATGCAGGAAGTTAGATTCTGATGATGCAATCAGATAGAAAAGAAAATAATAACCGGTCAAAGAGGGAAAAATGATGCATTATACCCTCAAGAAAGGGATTTGATTTGTTTGCCTTTTAAAGTCAACTGCTGGAGCCGAATGAGCTGATACCCAGTTTTAATGTATGGAGAGGAACATCTGTGATGGGGATGGTCCAGAATACACAACATACAGAACTGATGAGACATAAACCCCATCTCAGCTTCAGAGGAAAAAGGCAACCCTTCCCTCCAACTACAGATCCTAGCAAGAGCCCCACAGAAGGGAGGGTCAGTGGTAATCAGCAAGCACTAATGCATTTCAGATGCATCTGTAATACACCTGTGTAAGAGTCAGCACCTCAGCCCGTCTCTGTGCTGAAACAGCTATTTTTACTTTTAACAGCAATAGTAAATTCATTTCCTCTGAGGAGCAGGAAAATAGGAAATCATAACTCACATAGAGTAGAACTGCTGTGTTATGTTACATATGCAGTTCAGTCCTTTGGTGCGTAAGTTATTTTTGCAGATAATGCTTTGTCCACCAATCTAGAAAGCTCTAACATGGACAAGAACATCACCAATACGGGTGGATTAAGGCAGAATGCCATTATTAGTCTGAAGTTTCACCAAATACCTGCTCTCTAAATCTTGCTTGCCCTTTCCACATTTATTCCAATAATTTAAATTCTGAAAAGTAGTGTGCTACTCAAAGCCTTAACAACAACCTTTACCAGAAGTTATAAACCACCCTGTTTTTCTAGATTCCTTTGGGATTGAATAACTGTCAAAAACAAATACTTCAGAGTCTTGCATTCTTATGGGGTCACCCTTAGCACACGAAGAGAGTTCAGTGGGAAATATTGGTGGTAGGATGGTGGTTGGTTTGGATGACCTTGGAGGTCTTTTCCAACCTTGGTGATTTTATATTTGGGTCCTGATAATTTTGGCAATGCAGACCTCAGTGATAAATTTATTACCATCCATCATAATATAAAATGATTAAATACGACACAACCTCAGTTCTTCCAATAAACTCATGCCAAAGTTTCATTCTTTCCAACTCATGACAAAGGTTGCATACAAAGTTCTTTCCAGCTAGCATAAGTTTTCAAGCTTTTACTATTTATAGAAATCAAATCTGTTTTAGAAAATTAGATCCCTTCATAGAAGAAAAAACTGTTTACTCAGCCACACAGCTTGTTTAGTAGAAAACATTAAAACTTCCTCAAATTCCAGCATATTGTTCACTTTTGAAAGCCACTTCTAAAACACCCTTGAAGGTATTTTTACAAGGAGAAAATGATTGTATGCTAGAAATCATATTTAATTACACCATTCTCTTCACAGCATCCCCTTTGACTAAAGGCCAGAAATGCCAGATATTCTGTTTCTAGGTGGAAAGTTGGTACCAATGCTGATAGTTAACTCTAATTCTGATTTCTTGCATAGGGTATCAAAACAGGTGGAAGAGACATCTGTTATAGTCTGATGGTTGGAGGACTATCTCCAAAAGCTGTTAACATATAAAGAACATTTTCACAAGATCAACTCTTACCTTCCAACAGAAGTTTGAAAACCACTTTACATCGGTTCTCAAAGGGACTCTATGAGAGAAAAGAAGTTTAAAGTTAAAATCCTTTATGTTTCTAAGGTGATAAACGTACTTCGTTCTAACAATTGAATTCGTAAGTAAATCCCTCCTTCCCCACAACCCTCCCCAGTTTTGTAGGGAGAAATAACAAATGTGAGAACCCTTTATTATCTTCAAAAAAGCTCTTGCAAGACACATCACCATTATCATTATTTTTCATGGAGAATATTGGATGTAAACATTTTTTCTTTTTTAAGTTAAAGGCACTTGTGATAACAATTAGTGTAAATGCATAAGTTCTAGACATCATCCCTTGTATGTAGGCCAGTACCAACCATAGCAAGGATTTTAGATATTCTAATATTCTGATACCCAGTGTAACACAGTGAAAAGCACAACAACGATAGCAGAGCAGCAAGGTCCTAGGCTGCAGCATTCAAGGGTTTGCTCAAATGCAGCAGCCACGGGCACAGAAATAAAGGAAAGAATCTGCTTACCCTCAGAAGGCCTCAGAAATGCTGAGATCTCCATCAAGATACCTTCATCTCCTCTGCCAACCCTTAAATGAGAGCTGGATCCCGGCTCCACCCCTTCCAATCACTCAAGTTCATTGCCCGCACCTGAGCTCCCCTGGGTTGGCCCTGCCTTCCCACCAGGTGCTCCATCACTGCTTCAGGCTGTGACTCAGCATTTCTGCTACACCCAGCTTGCAATCCCCTGCTGGATTATGCATCCATTTCCAACAAATAACAGGACTGGAACATCTACATAATTACTATACATACAGCATTTTTTCCCCCTTGGGTATAACAAAATATTGCCTTTTCCTCAGTTACATTTTTAATATATATAAATATTTATATTTTTTTATATATACTGAGCAGACATTCTTAGTGAACAGCTAACATATTTGTTAGCATTTATCATAGAGCATTACTGAACACTTAGGATTAAACACCAGAGGCATCCTAAACCAGGACTAAAGGATTACAGTAGCCTTTCAGGAAGCTGCACTTCCAGTGATGTTTGCAGTTGTTGTTTCCCACCCTAAGTATGGCAATGTGATTATAGAAGTATCTTGAATTCCATCTTCTTCTCATCCTCATTTAAATGCAGTGTTGACTCGTGAATATACAACTGTAGATACAGCAAAACAAATCTATGCAGGTCACCTCGGACTTTTTTGAGGTAGAAGGAATAATGCACACGAGTCATTTCCTGTTCAAAAGGACAGAACAGCTCTTAAGGCAGTTCTGACATGAAATATCATTCTTTCTTAAGCTCTGAATATAGAACCAGCCACTAAATTCACATGGACAGTGGTGAACTGGCTGGAATGAAAAATTAGATTTGTACATGTCAAAACCAGAATATTCTATCAGAAGTAAAGGCAGATTCAGAAAGGCTACTAAGGAGAACAGCATAGAAGCCTCCTTTTAATTGCTGAAGTGAGACGTCCAAATTAACACAAGACCATATCTGCATAATTGAAAAGACTGTGATCTAAAATAATGTATGTTCAAATAAAAAGTAATAAAACATTAAAGTTCCTGTGAAATTTCAATCAGAAAATCAAATGCAGGTATTCAAAGAGAAGTGATTTAGGCAATTATTTTAAGGTTACAAGATCAAACCCTTTTTTTATTACTTTATATTTGAACACATACATTAATATCAACTTTTCCAGTAAGAACAGAAGAATTTACTCTAAGTATTTAGAAACAGGCAAGAGTTTACTACTTGAGAGAAACAGAACAAAATGCACAAGGAAATGGAGGAGAGTACAGCAGCAGTTTTTACTGACCCTCTCCATCACACGAAGAGCTGATCTAATTCCCAACAGCTTTAAATTACACCTGTGGGCAATGACTGACAAAGAGCCACCTGTGACTTGCATAATGAAGTGAGGTGAACTCCATTACTCCTTGTACATACATGTGTGTTAGAAGAAGGAAGAGTAGAGAAGAACAAAGTTGCACTGATCACCTTTGCTAAACTAAGCTAGAATCTTGCCTGCTGATCCCAGGCATATTGTCCCTATGGTCCTGTATTTCTGGGTGACCCGACACCTTCAGCTTAGCAGTATTTGGCTGTGGCATCTCAAGTATTGGATTCTGATAGAAGGAGCCTGCAAGTAGAAATTTGATGGAGGATTTTTAAAGAAAAATCCTGCAAACTTTCAGCTTTAAAACCTGAGGAAATGAACTTAAGCCTTTGATTCACCAATGTTTTACACTGTAGTGCAACCACATGTACCCATATAAATCCCATGTAATGGTAGCATTCACCTCCAAAGTACAACAGTACAGACTTCTTCAAAACCACTAGTAATACTGTGAGAACCTTTAATTTTTTAACGACAGCAAATTGTCAGAAAAGGAGATGCATGTATTGCTCACACAAAGCAGAAATATCAGTTTTTAAAGATCCTGCTCTGCAGGATGCAGTCAACAATAAAAAGGAATAATAAAATAATAAAACTTTCATTACTTAATAGTAATGAAATATTGCATTTATATGCTTATAATTAATACGACAGTAACTTTTTCCCCATCTGAAACTGCCAATATGCAAATTTTGCCAATGAAAATTTGTTTATTGAAATTCAAGACTTAAATTTCTTAAAAATTAAAAGTTATTTATTTGATACCAAACAAAGGTTCACCCTTCATGTGAGTGGTTAGATAAGGTGGTATTCAAATTCATGTTTTATAGCTCAAAGAAGCCTCAGATTTCTGTTCCAACTCAAGCAGCAGGAAACACTTTATTCCTTTATCACAGAGCAACTTTGCCACTGTTTGCTTTTACACCTGAACAAGGCATTGCCACATATACCCATGTAAATCACAGAGCAGCCATTGTCCTTCTGGGTGCTCTTTCCTCAGTCCCATAAAACAGAGATGTATAGCTAAGAATTCCCAAATGCCCTTGGAAATTTAATTGATTTCTAATGTAATAAAGATCTGACACCTGCTGGATCTCCAAGAGCAGGAATCTGGCATGATTTATATTTCCCTAAGATTTTTTTTTTTTTTTTAAGGCCCTGGAAAAAACTGCTTGAAAGGAAACATTTCATTCCCACAACAAATTCATGCTTTGCTCGTGTCCTGATTACTATAATTATTCTCTATTCATTTTGAAATATACTATTATGATAGTTCAGACTTATTAACTTGTGACAAGACTCTGAAAGAAAGTGCTAAGCTATTTTACGACACGAAGCACAAAACATTTGTTGTTTGCATAATTTCTCCCCCAAGTCCTTTGAATGTCAAAAGCTATTTCCTCATACAGAAAAGAAAGTACTATTCTTGGAAGACAACACAAAGAAAAGTTCATGTTCTCAGACTTCAAGCCATCCCTAAATTAGCAAGAATAAGCTTACCATTGTCTTATCTCATTATTTAGTTGGAGTAAATTCGTATTCTGAAGTCACATACAGCTTCTTACCTTTGTCTAATGGGTGCAGAGCAGTCAGTATAAGAACAAAGATATGTTTTTAAAAGGAATGCTTATCTTGGGCTTGTTCCAAGCCCATCTAGTAGTGCTAACCACCGAGTAAGAACAAGCTGCTTCATTTATCCTACACTGAGATAGCAAGAGACTTCAGAACAAACGTGCCAGTTTAACAACAGGGCGTGTTGTTTGCACACAGCTATCCCCAGGGGGTCACAGTTACTGCTATTCCAAAAACAATCCACATTTCAGATCCAATGCAATGATCAGCATTCGAAGCTTCATTCACAAAAATTGAAGCTTAGGACCTGTTACTTAAAAATCTCTTATTCAATACAAATCACCTTTCATTCCACATCAACACGAACTATTTTATGCAATACAAAATTACTCGCTGAATTTTTATAGAATAGAGTATTATTGGCATTTCCATACATTAGAGGAAAAGAGAAAAAC
This sequence comes from Phasianus colchicus, assembly GCF_987193195.1. Taxonomy (NCBI): domain Eukaryota; kingdom Metazoa; phylum Chordata; class Aves; order Galliformes; family Phasianidae; genus Phasianus; species Phasianus colchicus. The sequence continues at coordinate 9,943,076 of NC_143453.1, read as the reverse complement.
ACACACTGATGATAACAGAGTTGTTCCAAATAGGAGGGCAGGCAAAAGTAATTACTTAAGACATCCATAGATACTTTCTGGATGCCAGATCACCCAATGATAAGACAGCTAGAGATGAGAGAACCCTTCCCAAGGTATGTCAGCCTTTCATGGTACTCTTTCCTTTAACGTAAACACATTTCTATGAGACTAGACAAAGTAAGGCTGCTTTATTACCTCAATTTAATACAGTTTCCCCACACACCAGCCCTGTAACCACTAACACAGGGATGCAAACCTTCATGGAGTCCCTCCAAGCACACTGCATGGTTTGCAAACCATAAAACATAACTTCACGAAATCAAAACTTCTTCCCAATGACCACTGGGACATTTATTTTAACTTTTATTTGTTTAAGATCAGGTTTGAAGTAGGAACCACATAGAAGAACCACGCTTAATTTGCTCATTTGCTGGCAAGCAGGGCACTAATTAGTTACAATTATCAGTCGTAAAAGCTTTACTAAATAGAAACAGGCACTAATTAGGCTTGCAGCTCCAGAGTCAAGGCAGGTCAGCACGTGAGGCTGATTGGACACTTCTATTTGATCAGTGCACGCAGGGAAAGAAGATTGAACAGGAAACATCGTAGCTCATCATACATGGTAAACAGCACGATTGCAAATCAAGTTTGGATTATTTATTCTCTTGCAGGGCTTACGCTATGGGCGCAGATCGTGGCAGTGCACAGCAATCACTGCAGCAAAGCAAACGCACAGAGGAAACAACGTTTCCATTTGGGATCGTGCCTTACCTGTCCGCTATCTCCTAGCGCGGGTACATCGAAACTCACTAAAACGGATGAAATCGGTCCCCATGAAGGGTCCGGCACCCCGCACCAGAAGAAAGGCTCTACACGGGCGGGAGCAAAGCGCGCAGACCGCGAGGAGCGCTGCAGCATCCCGCGCTCACCTGCAGCGCGCGGTCAGCGAGAGCGCGCCGCTCCCGCCCGTGGTTTTCCTTCACCTGCCGAGCGCTGATTGGCTGCTGGCTGCCGCGTTTGCAGCGAGCTCGTGCTGCTCTCCTCAGGCGGTGCTCGCGTGGGTGCGCTGCAAAACGGCCGGAGGAAAGCTGAGAGGGAGAGATGGGCGGGTGCTTCTCCCCGAGGAATTCGCTAATTTGGCCGTCAGGGATTTCGAGCGCGGTCCGACGAATTCAGAAAACAGGTGTTTATTCGGGAAGTTTGCATTCAACGCGAAAGAAATAAAAAAGTTTGGAATGCAAACTCTTGAAGCGCGGTAGAGAAGGAAGGAAAGCAGAAGAATGACCCGGTGCAGCTTCCCACGGGCAACAAGCTGCTGGTTGACCTAACGAACTTTCTGATGAGGAATAAGAGAATTCAAAGTCTTTGCTTTCTCTGCACGTACATCAATATGCAGCAGAAGCATGAAAAATAGCTTGTGCCATCCCTGCTGCTTCCTATAGGAGATAAGAGAATGCAAGGTAATAACATGAAAAAGTGCAGTTGCACAAATACTGGCTGTTCAATGGTAAAACAGATCTGGCACCTTCTCATCACTGGGTTTCTCTTGGAAGCTAATGAGGTACTTATGCATTGTTTCAGTGTATGCTAGGCATCTTTTGAACGTGATAACAGCTTAATCAATATAACATAATTAGGTAGAAGCGACTTTCTGCATTGTACCTTTCCCATCTTCTAAGCAATCTCACCATACGTGTGCAGGATCTGTTAGATCACGGCCTGAGCCAGTGATTGTGCAGCTGGTGATTGTGCACGGCCAGCCCTGGGAGCACAGCTGTGAGCAATTCATCTGCCTGACCAGAAGTCGCTCCTCCCCCAAACTCATTTAAGGGCTGGCAGCTAAAGGGGAAGCACGTTTACTTGGATATTGCTTCCCTTGGGTGTTTTCTGATCCTTGGAAGGGGTGAGGTGTTTTTTATTGCTGAATTGTGATAATTCCTTTCTTGGGTAACCTGAGGTCTGGTTGGTGGCAGTTGTATCCTCTGCCTTATGCAGTACACTGTGCAGCTGCTCATCTATCAGTGAGATTCTGTGAGTAGTTTCAGCCTACTGATATTAAAGGGAGGGGAGGGAGGTAGTTATAAGTACTTCTTTAGTTCAGTGAGTTTTTTCACCTGTTCTTAGTTTCCTTAATAATGAGATATCCTATACATTCCTATATTATATTTTTTTCTTGTTGATGCCTGCCTTTTCTCTTTTCTGTTCTCTTAGTTCTGCTGAACTAACTACTGATTTCAAGTATCAAATGTGCGGCTCACATCAGTTTTTGTCCTTAGTGTACTAAAACTTCATTGAGGATAGAAAAGCTTCCTCTGGGAAAAGGACTCATGATGCTTCCCTCTTTTTATATAAGATGTTTTTTGCTTAGCCACAGTTACACTGTTCCCTACAAATCTATGTTGTGTTTTTCTTATGGAAAATACTAGATATTGCTTATATCATATATGAGAAAAGGTTTTCTCTCAGTATGCTTTCTGCTTTTCCTGGTGTGGTTGCTGACTGAGAAAGGTCTCTTATCATGGAGAGAAGGTTCATAACTTCTTGAAGAGAAATTTTTTTGTCCCTAGATCCTCAAAATCAAACTTTTAATCATTAAAATTAATGGTTTTGATGGTAGTTTTTCTTGACAGAGGCGCACACCTCTGAGCACAAATCCTCCGTGATATCTGCAATGATGACCATGCTGTTGTTTTGGGTGATAGATTTGAAATATTCTCTTTTCTTTTTCCAGGAAGTTACTCTGCTGGAATAGGCTTCTGAGACGTGATTAAAGGTAATAGCTTCAAATCACTGAAACTCTTAAGTGTTTGTTACATGCTCTTAGTTATCTATAATTGAATATGCAGCTAAGAATTCAGTTAACTTTTCTGAAAATATTTCAGCTCATTGGCTTTGTGAAATCTCCTGGGTCAGTCATTACATTACATTTACTGAATACCATCTTTTCTCATCCCTTTCATTTTCCAGTTAATACTCAAGTCTGTTTCTATGCAGAGGACTTGTGCTTGAGCACTGAGCAGACTGCATCTTGGTTTTGTTAAGTCCTAATCAAAACTCTTATGCTGGGAGTATTTGGGTTAATTTTAGGCAGTACACTCAGCAGGATTATTCATGAGTAAATATTTCCATGATTAGTTTTGTCACAGAATGTAGAGTTGAAATGAAATTTGAGATCTTAGTATATTTCTTTATTTTGTGAATGTAAACTTCACAGGAGAACACAGTTTTTTGTTCTTTCTTAAGGTATGGGTCAAATTATAAATTTTTCGAAGGGAATTTATCAAGACATTACTGAAGTGATTATATAAGAATATAAAATACAAATACTTTATGTTGCTATCCCTGGCTTTCTATAAAATTGCTCAGAGTTAAGACTATAAATCTTACCGTAGTTTTGCATTTAGTTTGGACAAAGAAATCACATCATTTTCTGACAAATCTCATGTTTATCTTCTAATGAGCTAGCAAATGTAATTGTATTTTTGTTAATTCTTGTTTACATTTTTTTTTTCTGAACATAAATGATTATTTCTCTTTGCCATGTCCTAAGCTTTATGAACTGTTCAGGTTCTTCAGGTGAAAGTATTGAAGGTATTTGGGATGCTACTTTTTATCTGTGTTAAAGAGGTGAAAATAACACTGGCAAATGGAAGATCAAGCAACTGGGAAGAACAGATCTAATCACAAATGTGAATTACAATTCACTTTTGAATGGAACAGAGATGTTTTCCATTCTTCCTTACGCTATATTCTCCTTTAAAATAATACAAGTGAGACAAAATGTGTAGAAATGGTTAAAGAGGAAAATGATTCTGGAAAAACCTGTCAAAAATTTGATCGATGTGCTAGCAAAGTAGCACTTTCTTCCTTACTGATTTTGGGTTTAGCTGATTTGTAGAATTCAGAGAAGAACGTATTCAGATCTAGTCAGAATGGAAGTGTCTGAAAAGTGGCTTGATTTATGTGGTTTTAAATGCAGAAAACTCTAGATTTTGTGTAATTTCCTCTATAATTCAGATCAACTGTTCTGTGCAAAGCTGTTTGAAGAGCTTACTGGATGCTCAAGTCTGAGCTAACTCATTTCTTCTGGATGCAAGCTGAAGAATCTTCATACTAATGCTAGGAGTTCATAAGTATTAAATTCATCCAGCTATTAGCAATTATTTTTATGTAAATACCCAAATAGTAGCCAGTTTAAGAATGTTACCTTCTGTTTCTTTGAATCAGATTGTGGTACATAGAAGATTATAACCTGTTGTTCCAATATGCTCTGCACCCCAAGCCAACCAGTCCTTGTGTATTTGATATTGTGAACACTGTACTAATTGCCTTTCAAGCTACTACATGCAGCTCAAACACTGTATGAATTGCCATTCAGGCTACCACATGCAGTTAAAACATTTGTGTATCTACAGTATCATACAGCTGTGACTCAATAACTTCATGGCTATCATGAGAATTATGAAATTGTGCTCTGCTTGCAAAAATACTCTTTTTCCCCCTCCACTCTGCCCTGATTTAGGATATAACAATACAGACCTCTCACTAAGGACATTTCCTGAGAGGCTCCATAGTGAGTCTTGCTTGTGGTCACAAAAATAAGCTTTTTCTAAGCTATACCTACCTACAGTCACTCCAGGAAACTCAATGGCTTTTTGTTAGAATCAAATTAACTGCACATCCTCTGTAGTGTGATTATAGAGCTTTTGCGATTTAATTAAGGCACAGAAGAATACCTATTGCTTTTTCTTTGTGTAAGGCTCTGGTCAAAATAACAGCACCCATGTTTTGTACCTGTTCTGCCTACTAGTGTAAGTTAGGAACTATTATTTCTCGCTACTGGAATGTGAACCAGAGAAATTAACATCAGATTTTTTCTTCCCTGATGAAATTGTATACAATTTTCTTCTAGTTTTCTAGCCCCATTAGTGATTATTTAAACTGTGCTTGCTTTGCAAAGCTTAAGCCAAGGAACAACATTTCTCAAATTCAGTGGTCTGTCTTCCTACTGCTGGGGAAAAATGTGTATGTAAATGGGAAGTAGCTCCCCAGCTACTTTTGATATCCAAATTCTGTTCTAGAAAAGTCTGTCTTAATGATTGAAGATAGTAGTGCTCCCATGGTACCCACTCATTTTCCTGTCCTCAGAAATACTGCCTTTCAGAGATTTCCAAAGCCAGAACAAGAATAAAGGCCATAGAGAACATACTTCATCAACTGTGAAGTTACACAAAGCCATTAGGAATGTGCTTAGGTTGAACTAAGAGGTAATCCTATCCTGTGGGATTACTCATTCTTTTAATCTGAGCGCACACATCACTTTCCTGCAATGGTACTGTTTCAGGCAAATATCTATTTAATACATTTGTAATAGTCAGCCTATGCATAAAAAATCCATCTCTTTCCTAAACCTCATGCACAATTTTGCAGATACTTCTCTGGGAGGGGTGGGAAAATACAGTCATAACACCACAAAATGGCAGATAACCATTACCAAAATACAATTGTCATTGTATTTCACACTAAAAATGTAATTATTTTCAGTGATATTTGCATTTTCTCATAAAGTCATAAATGTCATTTCTTCAGAAACAATGATATACTTTCTTTTAATTGACAGATGAATTTCATGCATAGAAACCAGAGTGTAAAAGCATTTCAAAAACTACTCAATTTGCTACTGCACTCATAAGCTTGTCTACAACTACAGGAAAAACATGAAATATGCACTATATACTATTCCAGAATTCCAGCTATTTCCAGTTAAATTGTTATTGACTTAATCTTTGTTTCTAGAAGTTATTTATTGTGAGTATGAAAACTCACAAAAGTGTGGTACTCATACAAAAGTCTCCTGACCTGTTGTAACTTTTCTTCTCAGTGAAGAGCAGACACTTCTTTAGAAAGAAGAGGTAAAAGATAAGAGATCCATTTATTGCTGTTTTCCCCCACTTACGAAATCTCTTAAGTTGGGCAAGCATAGAACATTATTAAAGATAGACACCTGAAGATTTTGCTTTAATTCTCTGAAGCAAGCATTGTTGTCTTGTTCTATATTAGGCATTGCTATGTTTAGGGAAATACAAAAACCTAACTTGTCTATGGTTGAAGAGATGATGAGACTCTTACAAAATCAGCAAGGTCTCAGTCATTTTGTCACAGGTCTATGAGGAAAATGAAAGTGAATTACAACTGAAAATCTGAGAGGCATGCCAAATTAATTGAAAAGAACTTGCTCTTTTAAAAATTTCATGGCGGAGCATCTGTTGAAACACTTGACTCTTTGATTCAGATGTCAGGGGAGCTGATTGCTTAGAAGGCTAGAGAGACCTGATTGTAAAAGGCAGATAAGGAATGGTATAGGGTAAATTGCAAGGATGCTGGAGGTATTTATGTCACTAAAATTGAACTTTAGCTCGACTTTAAGTGTTTTAACTTTTGTGTCAGATGAAAAACATCAGCATGCTTGAGGTCACTTTAATGCCTGTATTTACTACATCATAGGTAAATTCTAGAAACTAATATAAATATCTAAACTAATATAAATGACCTCTAAGCTTGTAAGAAAGCATGTATACGATCCATAGAAAAATACAGACAAACCAAGTTGCTTTCCTGTATGCAGTAGGATGTGTGATTTTTTTTTTTTAGCCTCAGTGGCTGCAAAGACAAGTGCTATTCAGATTCATTTATCTACCCTTATTTCCTCTAGCTTTGATGGAATGGTAATTCTGGATAGTTCAGTGATTACACTGCTGTGAAAAGTTAGAAACCACGTCAGCTGTGATACTGGTGAATAACTGGTAGATACTTGAATTTTTTGTTTTATTATATGATCTGTATTTGCTAAGTATAAACTCTGACTTGGATCAACTACATACTCATTAAAAAATCTAACTACCTTTACTTGATACCTTCATTCTCTAGTAACTGCCACACGTTTTATTCCCTTATTCCCTCTACTTGTTCCTGTGATAACTTCTTGATACTTTGAAGGGGGAAAAAAATTAACAGGAAGCCTGGACTGGAAGAATCAAACTGAAAGTTTAAAGATAGTACCTCAGGGATGGTCCTAAGCATCAGATGAGTGTAAACCTGTGCCTGTCCTAAGCCTGCATGAAAACGAGGCAAAACTATGCATAGACTTCAATTTGAAGGAATGTTTAAGTGTATACGAAAATTTAAAAAAAAATGCTGAATGGGCAGAAGAAATGACTGTTCAAATCAATATATAGCTGGCTACCTGAGCAGCTGCAGATTGCATCCTTGAGCAGACAGATGGCCAGATGCTCCACTTATAGCTCCACTGAGGTCAGTGGATGGTCAGACATATAATGGAACCAGACCTGCTCCTAGCTGAGACAAAGGCAAGCTCTTTCAAATTCAGCAGTGAAAAGCTCTAGAACAGCAATGAACCCCTGAATACACAAGTATCTGAAGCTCAAGTAATGCCACCGCCTGTATTTTGACCACTTAATAGTGCTGGTATAAATGCTTCATTTAACAATTATTTCCTGTTTCCTTTGAAGTTCTCTGTACCACTTATTGTTCCTAAGGCAGCTGTCTAGTATTCAGGTGCTTGTAATGCTTTCTAAAATTTAATTTGGAGTTGATATTTTCAAAGTAAAAGTGACTTAGCTCTTCTGACTTGCTTAAGGATATTAAAAAAAAAAAAAAAGACACTCAGGAGTTTGTAAAGTATATTTGAAGTGCTGAGAGAATCATGGCCATCTGAGTACTTTCATGCTTGGAGGCAAGTAGACTCCATTGAGTTTGGAAGCTTATATCCAGAAAAGTCTGAAATATTTTCACTGTAAGCCTAGGGTGTGCCAGCAGAGATGCAAAATGGGATGTCAGTAGTTAGCAAGGGATGGACAATGTTGCACATAGTCCACAAAAACATTAAAGCTTCAGCTTTAAGATAGGTTCCAGCACAAACTGGAACTGATGTTTGTGTAAGAGCAAACAGCTTGTTCATGTGTGACTAAAATAAACAGTTCAACTCACAAGCTAATTTCCAGACAGGTGAGGCTGTCCTATTAAATTATATTTCAAATGGTGCTAACCTACTTTACTTTACTGTTACAGTCACTTCTGTTTTATCATATTAACTAGAACTGTAGTTTCAAATGTTCACAACTCTTGTGTTCAGGCTTCTCTTCTGAGCAAGGCAGCCTGTTTGGTGCACTGCTGTGAGAGGAAGGATTCTTCTTTGTTTCCTCCTTTCTTCTCTTAATGAGATAATTTATCAAGCATGAGTGAAATTCTGTTTCCTTCAACTCTTCCAGAGGTAACTGCAAGGATAATGGCCCTAATAACAGCACTACTGAGCTGTAGAAACAGATCAAAATGTCGTCTTAAAATTTAATTGCCAACAGAGCCATGAACTCTGCACACTATGGTGGAGAAAGCCAATGGGCTCATCTTATGCAAAAAGATTGAAAAACATTAGGCACAAGATATTAAGAACTGTCTTCATTTTTAAATGTGCTGGAGTTGACTAAGTGGATTCCTATAATGTCAAACTATTCTGCAGATTAGATGATGCTACATTTTGCAAATTAATTCTCTGAAATGTGAGCAGGGTTTATAATTGTATTTATTAATGGCCTGCTTGTAGATCTTAATGAACTAAGTTATCATAAAAATAAGAGAGATTCTTAGCTTTAAGAAAGGAAGCCAGAACTACAGACAATAGGTTTGAAATGATAGCCAGTATTTTTGAGATGGCTTGCTATGGAGACATTTATGTGGCAGGGTGACAGCCTCACTCAGTGCATTTTGAAATGGGTGGAGGCTTTCCATGAATGCTTCTGGGATTTGAATTGGAGGTCTGTGATGTGGTGAACTAAGGTGAAAATTCATGAAGAAGCTCATAATGGATAAAATCAACACATCAAAGAATTTTAAAAAAATATCCACTTAATGAATTTGTCTCAGTAACTTTATAAGTGACACTCTATTAGAATTACAATAAAAATACCAGTTTGAATCCTCTCTTTTAGAGCTGTATTATTAGCTTCTCAGGATTATAGTTTCAGGTAATTCAATTGTTTCTCAAGGAGACTTTGTTTTACAAGAACAAAGCTTTCTTTACAGTCTTGCTCAAGACATAATTAGAACAATTAAGTCAATTTAGGTTAACCTCAGCAGCAAAGAAGCCTGCAGATATTAATAAGAGCAGAATCAGCTTTGAACTAAGCTTAGACATATTTTATTCCTATTCCTTTGAAGGCACAAATAAAATAATCTCTCACATGGATGGATTTGCTAGTTAATTATCCAGAGCATCTGCAGCATAGAATTCACTCTTATGCTGCTTAAAGTTTGGCAGGACAGAAGTATGATTGCATCTTTGATAAAAACACTTTGACATCTTAAATTACCAAGGACTTGATGTTGGCTTGATTTGGTGAACTTACCTGTACGTGCCCCTGTTGCAACGTGACTATGCATTGAATACCAGCTTATTGGTGCCTGTGCTCCCCATTGCCATATGCTTTTGAAAATCCTGAAATTGTTTTATTTCTCTCTAGCCTGATTTTTATTTTATTCTTGGTGGTTTTAGTCTGACATATCACATCTCACCAAGATTTTAGGTGTGTTCAGAAGTAAGACTTGAGTTTGTCCTTTCTAACAGAGACTGTCACAATGTCTGGATCAATTTAAGATAAAGTTAAGGTATTTGTAACTGTTATTTGACTTTATATGGACAGAACTTTTTTCACCGTTATGTAGGAATATACATAAACCTGAGAAGACCTTCTCTATCTCTGAATCATCTGGACAAATGGTCCTAGTCCAGAAATGCCCTCACCTGGTTTAATAGGAATGTAGAGTGTACTAAAGGTCACATCTGCCTCCACCCTTACTAAATGCTTCCAACAGCCAATGTGATGTCCCTCTGTTATTTGTGTAATTTCTAGTACAAACACTGTCTATGGTTATTTACCAGTCTCTAGGTACTTTGTCTTTTTGTCAAGTTGTCTTTAGGGCTCTTTGATATTGTTTTATGTGAAATGCCATTTGCTTCATTGCTATTGCAGATATTCAGTGTTGAAAGTGCAATAGGCCCCACTTATAGAATTATCTAGCAGTCCTGTTATTGAGATAGAGGCTACTTGGAAATGGATGATATTATTCACCATTTTGAGAAGAGTTACCGTTCCCTGAGGAAATGCAAACATCCCACAGTCAGTTACTTTATTCAAGTGTAATTTAAAACCAGCTCTCAAGCATAATGGGATGTTACAGCCAATATTTATTTTTCTTTCATTAGATAAATAGTATTAAATTGCAATCCTTGAGAAAATTGTACAGACTGTATCACATCTGAATGTGTTCAAGCTTGAGACTCGCTCAGGCAAATTCTCATCGTATTCAAATAACCATCATTATGCAAATAAGAACATCCTTGTTGCCAAGCAAGTTTAAAATGGATGTTTGTTTTTATCTTGATGAATTATATTCCTCCTGGTAGCAGATAGCTACGTGCAACACAGAACAACCACACAGGTCCTGTTTATTCTTCAGACTTCTCTTGGCTGTTGCATGCTGAATTTTTTTGCTAGTTGGGTAGTCTTTAGGAGTTCTTCCCATGGATCTTGCTTGAAAAGTAGTGTAGTCCAGATTTTCTTATTACCAGAGTTTTTGGGTTTTTTTTTTTCCTGAACTTGCTCTGCCACGTTCTTTAGTTAAGATGGTGTATTAATCTTGTGAAGAGAGAGAATAAGTAAATGGAAATAGAAAATAAGTAAATGGAAGTGAAATCAGCTGCTCTTAAATGCATAAATTGCTAAAGGATGTAGCTTACCTTGCAAACTCCCTAATGTAATGACAATTGTTTTTATTTTACTTTATTACTGACAATGTGTTCCAGCAATATAAATCCCTAATAACACATCAAGATCTTGCTGTGTTTTCTGACAAGTACTTGTGTTTTTTTTTCTGGATTACTGCTTATTAAACAAAGATTAAATGTGGCTATTAAAAATTGGCAATAATGTTCCAGGAAAAGGGCTCTATTTTAGTGTGTGAAATAGATATTGGGAAAGGATTGTTAAACTCAAAAAAAAAAAAAAAAAAAAAAAAGAAGGGGGAAGAAAAGTAGTGACAGAATAGATGTTCTATTATATAAATAGCCCAATAAGCAAAACTGTATTTTCCTTGGACTACACAGCTACAAGATTCTCAGCAAGATAGAAAGCAGGGAAAAATGTGTTCATTCCTGTATAACATAATTTCAGATATAATTGATGCAATTTATATTATTCTGTATCTGAAATGATATTGTTTGATTAAATCATCTAAGCATGCATTGCTGAGACTCAGTGTATAATGATGACGCTAGTCTGACTAATGTTAGTTTAAGCTTCTGAGTTTAAAGCAACTTGAAAATATGTTGGACTTCATAGTTTTAAAATTGCAGTTTAGGAAATCAGTACCAGAATGCTCTCACTCCCACTAACGATCAATTATGCAGAGAAAAAGGTTTTTTTGACCTACATGTAACCACCTGTATGAGCTGATGTCCATTACAGAAGCAGAGAGGTCAAATTCTTGACCTTAAATGAGACTTGAGAAGTCTGGTGTGCTACAGAATAACTACTGAAGGATTAAACAAATGCTAAGTGCATATCCAAAGCTTATACATCTCTTAGGAAAGAAAGGTAAGCTAACACCAATAAGAAAGAAGCTCAGCTGCGTGGTAGAGACTGAGTCTCTCATAAATTTGAAGTCCACAATTAATCTTGTGGTTGAAATGTAAGACTATAGAAAAGGAAAAGCAAGTTTCCCGGGTCTCCAGAAAAGTCCTATGGATGAGTTCCAATAAAAGCTTAATTTCCCTTAGGTTTGAGGGGTTTGACACTGATATCTCCAACTACAGTTTGTCTTTCCTTTTGAAACTAAGTCATAGTACGTACATAGTACATCCAAGAAAATGCACAAGGCTGGAAGAAGGGGAAATAAAAAGGAACTAAATTGTAGTGACTGGGGCATGCGACTGAGAATGGGGAGTTCACATACTGCATACCTAATTACTGGTGAGCACTGAATATAAAATTAACTTGAGAAACTCTCATCTTGGAGAGTATCATCGAAATGATTATACTTCCATTTCCTGAAGGTAATCTCCTATTTTACTGTGGTCTAGTGTAGCTCAATAAGCACAGTTTGAATAAAGGGGAACTTACACATAATCTCAAAATAAGCACAGAAAACCCTTTCCTTGGGATTTTAGGTTTGTTTACTGTGTTTCTGAAACAATCTGAATGCTAGCAATCACCTGGAAAACTACTGTTGTCTGATGCAGCTGTACCCATTTTACATTCCTTGTTTAACTCATCTGCACCTGATTAACTACAGCTGATGAACTTTGAGCAGCTGTAACTAATTAGTGCATAGTAACAGGACTTTGGGAGGGTCAGTTTTCCAGTTTTCAGAGATGGTGCTAGGGGAGCATTAGAAATTTCTGAAATAGCTGGGGGATTCCTTTGCCTTTCTTTTTCCTTCATGTATTTGCACTGTTGTGGTTATAGTTTCATTTATCTATCAGCATTCCTAAATTCCTACTTGTCTTTTGTCTACTGGTGACCACAGGACTAATTTTTTAAAAGCAAGATGAGCAATGACTCTAATATCTATCTTTACATATATATTATATATATAATATCCATCTGAGAGTTAGAATCTGTCAGGATATATTTTCCATTCAGGCCCCTTTTCCCCTCTTTGTGTTCTTCTCTTTGACTCTGGTCTTGCTCATCAATATCGTATGAGCATTCACACTGGTGAGAGAAACATAAATGGAATTCATTTCTGCTAGTATAAAAAACTTTCAAGATTTGAAATTGAAAGTTGAATTTGAATTGACTTGGTCAATTTAGTTGTCTTTTTTTTTTTTTTTTGAAAGAATATTATGAGTAGTTGGATCTGCAGAAAATAGATGTTTTTGTCCTTAAGTTTGTAATGGGTTCATTTTCTTAATAGATCATTTTGGTATTACAGAAGTTGATAACAAAAAAGATTTTTATGGAGTAAATCAAATGTAAAATCCTTTCTGGAATTGAACTTGTCTTCTCCACAGCTTAGGTGCATATATAAAGCTAATTAGGAAAATGAAAATATGGTACAATACTTACTTTTAAAGAGCACTTCAAGGCTTATATATAACTAAGAAAAATTAGGTTTTGCTCCTAACTCTAGTGAGGTGTTTTGTAACTCAGCTTGGTTATCTCATTTCCCATGGTGTTTAAGATTTCCATTTTTTAACAGAATTTTTATTTCTTACATCTTTTTATTTGTAAGCCGTATTGAGATGGATAATGCAAAATAAAATAAATTGCAAAAAAATAGAATGCAAAGCACAAGTAATGTATCTAAATCACAGTAATGATTATGACTGGGGTATTTCTGGGAACATTCATGCTATAGAAGATGTTTGCTTCTGCTTATTAACCCCAGGAAAAGCTAGCTGTTAATGGCCTTAGCCACTAAGGTGCTCTCTGAGCTGTTTGCCCTCAGTAGGCTGTGAGCAGAGTTTAGAACTCAGACTGCTCTATTTTCAGAGGATTTTATTTTTGAATTTGTATTAATGCAATATGGGTGCTTGTATAGAGTTAATTTCTTTACCTGGTAGATTGCATCAAACTTTCTGAAAAAGAAATAGATTCTATTAAAAATTGATAGTTTCAAACCCTAAGGGAGCCATAGGCTACAGGTAAAGCCTTAGGAATCTCAACAGGACAGTATTATCTGGAGAGTAATTACTTTTGAGGCAGCAAATGCAAGAGTGTTAGGCACAGGATGTTATTCTGGACATATCAGAAAACATAAATGAATTTAGCTTCAAGAAGCTACCATCAGTAATGGTTGACCTCAATGGAACAAAGGCAGCTTAAAAGATGACAGTGTTCAGTGTAGTACTCCACTTCAATGGAGAACCTAAGATGGTATTTGGAATAATGCCACAGGAAGTTTTAGACTGTTTAATTACTGTATTGAACTCGATTCTGGGCATCTCTGACTGGTTTAATGCAGGCTGAATCAGGTAGGGTATGGATAGACTGGTATTTTGGAAAGCTTCATCTTTATATTGCAAAATAAAAACTTGCTCAAGCTTTTTGGTGATTAAGGTACTCGTTTCTTTCAGTGATATGAGAAAATAAGTATAATGTACCATTTTTATAGCTAGCACTACAGAAAATGCTGTAGTTCTCAAAGCTGTGTAACTGCATGGATAACACTGAATGGCAACTCAAATAATGAGAATATGAGCTGTGTGGAGGAAGGGAATTTGCAGATTCAAATATACAGTAGAATTAACGTTGTTCAGCATACTGGAGAAAAAGTCATTGCTCTGCTATCATGTGTTTTCTTCCAAACATGTTTTCATTTGGTTGACAGAGGCCTTCCCACTACTACAGAACAACAGGCTGTTTACAATAAGATATCTATTGACTGATGTTTGATAACTTGGAGTTTTTTTGTTAATGTACGTGAAAGATTTTCTTTGGGATAGATATCCTTATATGATTTTATCTTCGGGAATAATGAAATCTCATTATTTTGGAGGGGCAAAGGGTCAGGTTAACTCATCTTTTTCCTATTTTTCCCCCTTCTAAGTTGCCAATACATTGATCTACATTATCTGCTTCCGCAGGAAAATCAGAGTTTAACTACTTCATTTGCTTGTTCCCTATCAGCCAGGTTTCATGATAGTACTGCTCTTCCTATGACACACAAGAGTGCAGTATCAATTCAGTTTGTTGGATTTAAATATTTACACTTCATTGTCTGGTAGAAACTGAAAGAGAAAACCAACATTTCTCTTCCTCCATATGGGCTTTTTGTAGGCTGTTGGAGTTGGTATGCAGCTTTTATTCACAAAAGGAATGTAACAACCAGCAAACTAGTGCCACTTCTGGGGGTTGGGGACTGCTAATTAGAACAGCAGTGTCTCCAGACTGAATGTCAGCAACTCCCTTCAGGTGGAATTTAGAACATCATAAGGTAGTCCTTATAAACCTTATTTAGGATCAAGATGTTAACAAGAAGCTGGATTTTATTATCTCCTAAACCATCTTATTGTGTCTTTTACTTTTAGCTTTTCAACTGTAAATTCATTACAGGTTCTAATGCCTCAGCTTTTCAATTTTCTATGCAATTTTAATTCTTGTGAATAGGACTTACTTTCAAAGGTGCTTTTCTTTTGTTCTTGGGGGTTGAATGTTCATAGGGCTAGTGTAATTTTCCTCATTCCATTTCCTTCTCCAGCAGCTTCTACTGCAAGGGCAAGCAATGTTTATAGTGTGAAGGTTAGAATACTCCAGATATCTTCATTTGCTTCCTCCTATTTACTGACTCTGCGGTTTCAATATGAAATCTACTATAATGTGGAAGCTGTTTCCAGTATACTATAATGGCTTCCTACCATATGTTCTACCATCTGTGGTAAGAGTGAGGGAACTGGAAAAGGGGGGGGGGGAAGGCAAAAACTTAAGAGTGAGTTGAACTGTGTGCAATGTTTCCTTTCCTTAAGGAGGAAGTAAATATGTTTGTAAATATGCTTGGAAAGTGAATGTGTTTTACACATGGTGAATATTTCTACCCCCTGCTTATTCCAGAGTTTGCTGCACAAAAATAAGAATTGTGAGGCCTGGAAAAATTAGCAAAACTGAATACATCTCAATAACTGAAATGGGGAAGTGATTTGCAGTTATTTCAATTGATCTGAAGTGATTTTTTTTTTTTTTTGGAGTGGAGGAGGTCTTTGGTGATGGTTAACACTTTGGACCTTTGCTAAGGATAAACCGTAACAGTATTTTAAACAGAAATGCAAAAGTCAGACTTGAAGATTAGCTACAAAGCTTCCCATCTCTGTTTATAGCTCAAATCTCCAGAGTAGGTAAGTCTAGAGCAGGAGGAGGTACGTCTGCACTGCACACCCTTATAAACAACAACAAAAACCACAAAGTGTAAGAAGAGGAACTGATTAATTCTCAAATGATTTTATGGAACATGTTAAGTCATGCAAGTTTCTGTGTTTCAGGGACTTTTCCTCTTGCTTTTCCTCTTGATGTATATATGTTCTTCTGTCTTATGGTAGTGGAAAAATTTAGCAAATTAGATCATACATTTTAAAAGGTACACCTACACAGAAGGTTTAAATTTGGTGCTCTATATCTTTTGCTTTGCTACACTTATTTTAATCTCCCATTCATGAATAGCTTAAAGAGAGCCAATAAATACACTGTGAAAACATTATAATATGAGTATAATTATAAAAGCTATAATAAACGGTTAAATGTCAGACACTGGCTATAGGCAGGTAGTGGCATACATAACCATTGTTTATCCTTCATTAAAGATCTATTAGAGACTTAGGCTTTATGGTTCAGCCCTTAATGTAATGTAGTCTAGGAGAGCTAGAATTCAGTATGCAGACAAAAATATTACAAATTAATTGTGTTATTCAATTGCTAGTAGTTTGAGGAACAATTTTTTTAATGAACTTATGCAGATCCAAGAAGGGAAACAGATATTTTCTATATCTATCAAAACAGTTTGCTTAGCTGATTTAAGAAACTTAATTTTTTTGGAAACCATATTAAGCAATGCTGTGTCAGCACACTTCAGGGGACTATACTGATTATTCTTTAGCAGCTACAGACAACTGGAAGTTGTGCTTTTTACTCTAATGGCTTTGTTTTACTATTTCTACACCTTCACACTTCTATCTATTATGTCTTTTAGTAGATGCCAATTATCATTAGATTTTAGATAAGTAAATGAGTTGAATCTCTGACTCATAATAATGAGCCTTTGTTTGTTCACGCATCACAAAACGTGTAGCACTAGAGGTCACCAGCACTCCACTGTTAGTGAGCACCTACTGCAAAACGTGGTTGAGTTGGGTCTTAGCAACGAGCCTGTTTTGCTATGAAGTTTAGTAATATTTGCACTGCCAAACAGGCAGCCGTTTTAAGGTCTGATACGTATGCATAAGTAGACACCATATGTGTTTACAAAGACGTGTTTACAGAAGATCACAAACAATTCAGAGCTGCTTTTCTTCACATTTGGATTTCTTGTCCCTGCCAAATTCTTGGGTTGTATTTTGTTTCGTTATAATTTCATTCTAATATGCAGTCAGCCTATAAGTGTTTATACCATATTTCCCTGAGTCTTGGGGAAACTGCACACCTTTTAAATTCATCTCCCAGCATGTGGCACTAGGAAACATTGTGCTTCTGCTCCTGAGTTCTAGGAGAGAAGCACAAAATGTGAGCTTAGAATTATTTGCTTATTTTATTCCCTAGTTATCTGGCCTTAGTCACAATATTGTGCAACAAAACTATAATTAGTGTATTTCCTGACTATTATGTTAAAAACTGTCAGTTGAGTAAGCACAAAGTTACATACTTGAATCCTTTTAATAAAAATTACTTTCTTCAATATTTGCCTCTATTCATTATTCAGACCTTCAATTAAAAAAAAAAACAAAAACCCTGTAGGTCATCAAAATTACTATCAGTAATGGCTTATTAATTAAATGTGAAAAATTGTTGGGATGGAATTCAGCAGGGATGATGGGAAATAACTTTTTTTTAATGTGCCACATGCTGGGATGTTCTGATTAGATGTCTCATTCAGCCTATATAAAGATAAGGACATCTTAAAACAGCAGATATTCTATTTCTGGCTCATGTTGAAAACACTGTAGGCTGTTAGTGGATGATAGGGTAGGTCCTATTCCTTGTCAAAACAACACTAGCATATAGTAGAGGTTGGTATTACAACCATAATAACAGAAGAGATGTGGCAGACGTCTGTAAAATGGAAAATGTCATGGAAAAAGTGACTGGGGATTGATTGATTGCTGCTCTTTTCCAGCAGAAGTGGGTGAGAAGTCTGTAGTGTGGGTTGTGGGTAATGATATTGCATGGAAGGTGCAGCTAGGGGTAGGGACATGGTTTACTTGAGGGCCAGAATGTTGATGTCAAAAGTTACCGTGGGTTCAAGGGGAGACCTATGAAAAGAAAAGTTGTCAGTTTTCTAAATACCTGTGGCTCAGGTGTTGGATGCTGAGGGAGCATTAAGGGAA
Source organism: Phasianus colchicus (assembly GCF_987193195.1). NCBI lineage: Eukaryota > Metazoa > Chordata > Aves > Galliformes > Phasianidae > Phasianus > Phasianus colchicus. The sequence goes on along the minus strand of NC_143453.1, from coordinate 9,924,949 downwards.
TTATTTATTTTGGCCTTGTTCCTGGCTGTGCATGCAAAAAGTGTTAGCTTTTTGAATCAGTGGGAGACAGAACAGCAGGCTATGTAGAGTTTTCGTCTGTCCCATTCCTATGTTCATTTCCATTTGATATCAACAAAGGTATGCAAAAAAAGAGTAAGTGCTCAGTGCCTGCAGGAAAATTCTAAAATCACCCCTACAGTCATGTCAAACGGGCTTTGTCCTCTCAGCAGCTTGGGAAACAACATGTCAACTTGTCTGTGGTTATGTCTCAGAACAGTCATGGTAACATCCTCGGTTCTACTGTCTCATGTTCTGCTGCTATGAGCCACTGCTCTTTTTGAAAGTTACACCACTGAAAATATTATGAGGTTACAGACTGGACACTGTCCATGTTAGCACTGGCACACATTTGTCTTGTAGGTTGTTTCATCTGTTGTAACTTCCAAAGCGCTCATGCTAGTGCATAGCATCTCACTGCTATGGAGACCTGAGTTGGATACAACCAGGCAGATGGGGTTTTCATTGTGCCTATTAATTTCCTCATTATGTGTTTCTTCCTGTAGTGATTTTCTGCCTGATGTGTGCACTTACTGGTTAGCCTATTTATTGAGATTTTATTTGAGTTGGCCTCTGTGTCTTACAAGATTTTGTGCATGTAAATCTGTGCATTTCATTGTGCTGAGAGTATTGTAACTTGCAGCCAAAGCTGCTTTTAAAATCCTGTTGTCAGATGAAGCAGGTTACTATATTAGTTCATTAATTAAAAGAAAGACTCCAGATACACTCTTTGTCTATCAGACTGCTGCTGATTGGACTGATAACAGCCAGACTGTTGTGATAAGGTTCTTTGTCACTTGTAGAATTCATTTGGAACCAAGCTATTCCTGAGTTCTCATTGGAAACAAGTAAAAGAGTGCAAACTGACTGACATCATCTACTTTTTCAGCTACTGTGAACTGACAGCAAGCCCAGCAACATAAAGTAGCCTGATAGGAATGCTATTCACCAAGAAGGTTAGTGTTTGATCATTAAAGAGATAGGCACTCCAATGGGTATTACCATTGACAGTAGAACTACAAGCTGTCAAATATATTTTTGAGCCTGGCAAAGATTTTGAACTGAATCTGACTCTCATATAATAAAAGCACTGTAAGCAAAGAAAGTGATTTCATTTTTTTTATTTTCTTGTGTTGTATGAGTGAACAGATGAAAATTAGTTTTAAATGCATTAAAGATTTAATGTCTCATCCTGCTTTCACTGAAACAAAAATCTAAGTGCTGGTTAATGTCAGAAGGGAGTAAGATCCAGACATTAATATAAAACTGAAGAGTGTGATTCAGTTTGGTCTTTGTGGTGTCTTCCATTATCACAATCTGATTTTCATATTATTCATGTGGGAGCATCACAAAGAGCCCTCAGCTGCTGCCTGTGACTCAGCTGGCCAAGATGCAGTGTGCACATGTGACAAAAGGAAGTCCACAAAATGCTCTGTATAACCTAAGCAGAGAGAAGAGAAAACAGGTAGATGTGATGAAGAAATGAGCAATAGATGCATAAAATAGCAACTTCCATAAGTGGAGAAACTTGTGTTTTGTTTTATGAGCAGCAGTCACAGTACAGTTACTGCATCATGACTATTAAATGTTTTCAAGACAACACATTAAATTGTTTAAAATTGCCAGGAGGTCAAACTGATCATGCTGATTCCTTTTCATCTTCTGAGTCTATAATTCTAATTGCTCTTTATTTTGAATGTTGTGCAATAACAAGCCCAAATAATCCATTTCAAGGTCCTCTGTGCACTCTTCAAGCAATTGCGGGAGTAAGAGGGAGGAATAAAAATCTGTTTCTAAAAATCAATTGTGAAGTATACAGGGGCTTCAGTGCAGAGGATTTTTCTCTCATCTTAATGGAAAGTGAAGAGTATTTTTGGAGAAATGTGTGTAACTGCTCTGTTTAGAAGGCTCCTGCTCCATCTAACATGCCCTAATATTCCAGCTCTGTGGACAGAGAATTATTAGAATAGAATTGGCTTTTAAAAGGATTTGTTCTTAGATCATGGACGTGTTCTGGTCCCACATCTTTATATATATGTTTTACATAAATATATATTTATATTTTTCTGCTTCTAAAACACTTAAATACTGAGCAAAATTCTCCACTGATGTGCAAATATGTAGGAGTGAAAAAAGAATGGGCTGAGAAATATTTTTTTGCAGTCTACCTGGCTATGTTCTGTTCTTTAGTCTGCTCTTTGCTGTGTTAATAGGACCTCTCCTAGACTTGTGCTTCCATCCTGTTAGTGAGGGAACATTATTGTTAGAGCACTGGAACAGGCTGCCCAGTGAGACTGTGGAGTCTCCTTGTTTGGAGATATTCAAGACTCATCTGGATGCCAACCTGTGTGATCTGTTGTAGGGGGTTGGACTCAGTGGTCTCTTGAGGTCTCTTCCAACCCCTGCAGTTCTGTTTTGTAGAAAAAAAAACACAACCACACAGAACAAAGGAGGTGAATCAATGAACTGATTAGAAGAATTAGTAATTTTAATTACATAAAGCAGACTGTATCTATCCATTGATATATTGCATTGACGATGAAACAGGAAGTCTCAGAGTAACAATGGATTTTCCCATTACTTTGTCAGATATAGATTTTTCTGCTTTTCTGGTCGTGGTTGTGGAAATGCACTTCTGTAAGACTATTCATTGTCTTGTTTTCCTAAAGCCTGTTTTCCCTTTACAATTAGCTGTGCTAATTGCCTAGAAAATTTTAGGCATGTGTGCCTTGCATATTGCTAATAAAACAAGAGTTTTTCTCATTACTGAATAGTGGGAATTGATATTTTCTCCCATGAAAAATGTCTAGGAAAGTTTTCCATCACTAATCACGAAGCATCAGATGCCCAGATTGGGGTTTGTATTGTGCATCAGATGCCTAGGTTGGAGTTTGTATTGTTCAAGTGTTGTCACCTGTGCTTATAGTGAGACATCAGAATTGGGACACAAAGTGGAACTTTGCAAGTGGCCTAACCTTTAGCTGCCCCTTTGGTAAAGCATCCACTGAAGCAAAGGGAGGACATTCACTACACAGGGAGTGCAGGGTGATTGCATGAGAGTTGCCTTCTTGTGTCTTTAGTGTCTGGAGGCAACAGAATGCTCATAATTAAGGTAGCCTTGGGAAGGGTTGTGGCATGGAGCTGGTTAATGGGGATAATGAGAGAGTGGAGGAGGAGGAGGGTGTTGACAGGACGCTGCATTACTTCCTACTAAAAGTTAAATGTCTGAAGAGCGCTTTGAAGTGAAAAGGCTAGTGAGGCATAGAATTGAATAATTAGTTACTGACCTTTTAAAGTGACTTTTACAAACATTAGCGAAATAAATAATAGGTTGAATTTATTTTATGAAACCGAATTTAGAAATAAATCTGTGCAGTAAGTAACATTCTGGATTTGGTTCTCTGGATTCCAATGTTTTTGCTGGAAATTTAAATAGTGCTTCCAGCTCTGCTGGCTCACTGATGGTGTTGCAGAACAAAAAGAATAATTTGATCTTGCAGTATAGTATGTACTAAAACTTCTTTTCTCTCTGCAATTCTATAACTGCTTCTGCAGTTCTTTGTCCTCTCTGTTACCTCTGTCACTGGAAGGCAGTAGGACAAACTATCCCCTAGTGTTGTATGGACACCAAATGCCATGTGCTGGCTGTAGAGACAGAAACTGTAAGGAGAAAACTATCTTTTTTTTTTTTAGTCCAGCAGATTTTTTTCCTTAAAGAAAAGTTGGTAACAAACTCATTGCCATGGCACACAGCTGGAGAGAAAACTCTTCCTCTGCGTGAGTTGTTTTTTTTTTTTTTTGCAGAATACGTGAAGCTTTTTATTCCTCAGAAAGCAGATGAACTGGTAGGTTATGCTACCCCACTTCACCTGCATACTGAATCAAGTTGGGCATTGACTTCCACCCCAAAAGATGATTTCTTTATCTTGGATAGGAGAATTACTATAAATCAATTATCTTTACGTTGGATGACACTGTAAGGTTTTTGGCTGTAGGTTGTGTCAATTGCATTTTCTGTCTTTTTTCAGAGAGCTCATGTTCAGAGATGGTCTGCTTTGGTGTCAATGCCATTTCCAGAGATTTGTTTCATTTAGTTCTGGGTACCTCTCGAGGATTGGTGCTACTTCTGAAACTGACATTAGCTTACAGAATGGGTCTGCACTGTCACCTAAATACAGCATTTTCTCATTGTGTAGTTGATTGTGCATTTTAAGTGATGGCAAAGTATGTACTCTCAAAGTTTATTTTGAATGACCTGCCTTAAAGCTTTCAGCAGAGCAGATGTTACTGCAGAAAAATATTTGTATTCCCTAGCATGTATTCCATGAAGGGACAAAGTGGTTATAAGTTCTTGTAGCTACATTTTTATCTTGTTTAGAGTGGGCTGCAGTAAATTGGGTTTTGCTGCTTTTCTAACTGCCAAGCATAATGCAAATCTCATTGTTAAGCTCAGTTAAAGGTTTGGCTTAGCAGAACTGTTCTAGCACTCCTATCTCCTGCAAAGGGAAACCTCAGAGCAGTTACTTATCTCCTCGTGATTTTGCGAATACTATTTAGATGACTGTATGCATTGCTTCTGCTGTTCTTGCAATAGCTATTGCGCACTTCAGAGTCTTCACGTTATTTTCCCATTCTCTCCCCGCGTTTCGTTCGGCTCACGACAGATTCGGTAGACGAGGGAGAGCTCAAAACGCGAGAGAGAGCTCTAAACCCAACCACGTGCGGCAGCGCACCGTGCCACAGCAACGTGCTCGGCCGGCTCCGGCAGCCCAGCCGCGGGGTCGGTCGGGTGCCGGCAGCATCGCGGCGGTTCCAGGCGCCCGGCTGGGGCTGCCTCCTGCGGCTCGGCTCCGGGCGGGTGGAGCCCCGGTCGCTGGGCAGGGGGCGGCGGGGGCGGCGGCTCTCGGCTCTCCGTTCCCCGGGGGCCGGGGCCGGGCCAGGCGGCCCCGCTCCGCCCCGTTCCGCCCCGCTCCGCGCCCCGCTGCCCGCGGATTGGGGCTGCCGGGCTGCCCGGTGCGAGGCGGGGCTTGGGCGGTGGGCTTATTTATCTATTTGTTTGCCTCGTCTTTTTTTTTTTTTTCTCTGGCTATTTTCGCGACGCTTCCCGACTTAAATCTCTGCCTCGGTCAATAGCAGCGCGGCTCGCGTAGGATGGGCCGGGGCCGGCGGAGGCGGGCGGGCGGGAGGGCCGGGGCGGGCGGCACGGGCCGGGCTCCAGCCGCGCTGCATCCGCTGGGGCGGCAGCTCCCCGCCGGCCGCTGCGCCCGCCGGCCCCGAGCGCACTGAGCCGTCCGCGGCCATGGCCTTCGGAGAGGATTCGCGTTCGCCCCCTCCCTCTCGTGCAGAAAGTCAGACAAGTCTATGAGGAAACAGAACTTCAGGAGAGGGGAGGAGAAAAAAAAAAAACAAAAACAAACAAAAAACGCGAGAGAACAACAGCAAACCTGCCTCCGTGTTCGGATGATCTCTGGGCTGATCAGCAGCAGCCAGAGGTAAACTTTGGTGCAGCGGCACCGCTCCGGGCTGCGAGCCGAGCGGTTCCTATTTCTCCGTTGAAAGGAGTGGGTTTTGCTTTTACGGCGTCATCTGTCTTGAAGCTAGGAGGGAGGCTAGGGGAGGGTTGGAGGCAAAGAAGTCAGTCCTCTCTCCGAAGGAAATGTTTTTTTGTGCTCAAGATGACCTTTTCTGAAAATGCAGCTTCTCCAGCGGACTGATTTTTATTTTGACTGGGAAGTGTGTGAAACTGAGCCCTAACTTCCCACAAACCCTAGGATGTGCACTTCTGGGATTAGCAATATGGGGCATCTGTTGTCACCTCTCCTCTTGAGCCTGGCAGCACTTTTTTCCAAAGGTAAGGCTCCACCTCTGTCTTATTGCATCTTGTTTCTTGTTTATTTTCTATATGCAGATTCTGCCCCCCCTCTCTGTGATGCCTTGAATGTTGATACTGACAGTTAATGATTGGAGGATTTGGGACAAGTCAAGTGTTAGTGAAAAAAACAAAGATATCTTGGTGAGAAATCCTAAGTGGCAAGATTTTTTCCTTTTTTTTTTTTTTAATATGGTACCCCTGTATTGGGACATTTGTTACCTGCAGGGTACATTTTTGCTCCTGCAGATGCTGATGATCACATGGGCTGGTAACTCAGTTTTGGATTGTGAAGGGTTTTGTTGAAATTTGAAACCTTTGGGGGTATAGGCTGCTGGAGTTCGCTGTTATCACCTGTGTAATTTTTCAAATTAAAAATCCCGTATCTCAGGCTTGGCAGTGTTTTACTGAACCGGAGAAATATGTGCTTGCTGAAATGTTTAAAAGCTGTGCTGTGAGCCTGAAGCAGGCGCCTGGTATTCTGCACATTGAATAGAGTTTGAATGTCCTGACAGCACGACTTCGGAGGACTCAGTGGTATCTTGTTGCCCTCAAGTGTGTTTACAGTAAAGAAAACCAGCATGTATACAATGTACTCATTTGTGTGTGCCTCTTTTGAACTTTTCAGTGGTGGCCTCGGCCAAAAGGTGACTGCATTTTTGCAATAGTTGCTTTAGATGAGCGTCCCTGTGTAATGTAAGTTGGGACAAATGTACGTTTCTACTGAGAAGGCATTGTACATTAACAGCTATATCCTGATAGGGAAACAAAATTGAAAGCTCCCATGTGCTCAGTCTTCATTGAGGAATAATAGCATATGCATTTAATCTGTGAGTTTGCAAACATACTGATAAGGAGTTCTGCTCAGAGACAGCTCACTGATCAAATTAAGTGTTGCTTACTTGCAACACCTTTTCATACTTTAAGATGTCAACACTTTCCTTTTTGATGAAGTGAGTTATTTTTACTCATTACTTTGTACCCAAAACTGAACTGACAGAAGGCAAAATACACAGCCGTCTCTTTCTGTGGTGGTTCCCTATAAAACAAACAAAACACATCTCTTTCTTCCTTTAGAACAGGTTGAGAAAGAAGGGAACAAAATAACTCTTCTCCAATGTAACTTAACTGCAGTGCCTACATGAGCACAGTTTAAAAGTTGTGATTGGAAATGCATTAGCAGCAGGAGTTGAAACTCTGAGACTGCTTCCACTTCGCACACAAGAAGCTTTTGATTGCCCAGCTAGACTGTAAATCATGTACTTCATTATAAGCAATATCAGTACTTCATATCCTTACTGCATTGTTAGCCTATCTGAAGTTTTTCATCTTTTTTTTTTTTTTTTGGTGAATGTGTTTCAGTTTGCAGCTTTAACACTGCAATAACAGTGTTTGACTGCGATGGCAGCTTACTGAAATACTGGAGCATGAATGGCATTGCAGTCCCACAGAGTTCAGTGCTTTCTTTGTCATCTCAGCAGCTATAACACTCAGATATGAATTTGTTCTTAAATGTTACTTGTGTCTCCTTTGAAAGATAAACAGGCAGAAAACTGAGCTTGGATAGGAGGTCTCTTAGGTAGAAAGAAAATGCTGTAGAAACTGGTGGGTGAGGTTTTTTTTTTTTTTTCTGGATGTTATGAAGCCTCACTAAATCTGATATTTCTTGAAACTGGATCCAGAAGATCCTGTTAGAATTACTGGCATCTTCTGTGTTATTTATTTTGCACTTCAGATATCTACATGCTGCTGTATGACTGCTGGGACTTCCTGCTCTTCAGTAATACAGATATCTTCTATCTTTAATGTAATTGTCTATGTCTGTCTTAGGTAACAGACTCTATCTGCACTTTTATGCCTTAGTATGCTGTGAAAAGACCAGAGTGCTCTAGAGATTTACAGCATGAAATAGACAGTGTGTAAGGTTGATTCTCCCTCTGCCCCCATTGAAAAAGATGAGAAATAAACAACAGGGCATACTTTTTACTGCTACAGGGCATGTTTCTTTGCTGCCTTTCTGTTACTAATAGAAAAACTCTAATTTATGACATAACAAAGTTTTCTTAAAGAGATACAGAATCTTCTAACCTGAAACAGCAATCAGCTGCCTATTGTGCACAGGTCTGTTGCTGATTACTCAGAACCATGGCAACACACCTTCTCACTGCACAGTTTCAGGTAATGATGTTGAAGACTTGAAAATTCTATTGCAGTTTTGCTTCACTTTTATCTTGTATACAAAGAAAATAGCTCCAGCCTGAGAAGTGAAATGTTGTTTTCAATAAAGAGCTTCGTGTTCTTATCAGAACAATTTGTCACTGATGATATAATCCATGCTTTTTAATAAGTTTTTCAGCCTTAAAATATAAACGTGCATGTATACACATCTCTATAGAGAGAGGGGGACAGAGGTTATAAGGCTATATAATTATAATTAGGGACGCAGGTACATTTTGCAGCTTTGTCATTGACTAGGAGGTTTTTGAACCAGTTGGAGGGAGCTAGTGCTTGCCCTCGGTCAGCTGGGCTTGTTGCTATTTGGTGTCACCTGTGAAACAGATTCCCCTGAAACCTTCATTTAAGATGTAGCCAGGCCCAGCTGATGTGGAAACTCACACTAATATAAATAGGTTTGAAATGTGGGCATTTGTTCCCTTGCTAAAGGGAACAATCTCTCATCAGCTTTGTTCAGCTAGAACAAAAATTGTAGTACTGTAAACACCAAATTCCATGCTTGGTATGAGTTTATTATATACTTAAATCTCCTAAATATATATATATAGGATGTATGTTGTGAGACTTGAGACTAAGGAACCTGTTATATTATGAATATATGTTGTTAAATTAAAATATTCATTTCAAATTTCAGCTAAGTTGAGAGCAGCAAAACCAAGAATATTACAGTGACTTACAGCCTGTGTTCTGATGAGCTTTCCATGTTCTTTGTCATCCTGGGCTGAAATTTTCCTGCAAGTCTCTTTCCAATGAGATCTCAGGCCACATAGCTGCTGTTCTAATTTTTTTTTCCCTTTATAAAAGCATGGCTTGGCAAATGTGTTGGGCAAGATTACCTTGTATGCCCTGAAGAGTGCTCTGCACAGGCTGTGGATGCTCTGTTCACAGTGATGCCCATCACCTGTTATGGGAAGGCTGGGGGGGAGGAGGGGGAAATCTCCTAGAAACCAAACCCCTGAAGGTTTAGTTTGGCATAGTGTAGTATTCTTTGAATCCTTTTGAACCCATGGATTCTTATATTATAGAATTTTTTTGTCTTGCTATTGGCCGAACTTTCTCTCTGCTGTTTCACTGATTTTTGTGATGATACTTAATAGCAGAATATGTTGAATATGCTGAAATAATTCATTATGACTTCAGTGGATTGCATCCTTGTGAACTGCAGCTGTACAGGAAGCCATACTCCTTCCTTTTATCTTCCCTTGTACATCCACAGGCTTCAGTGGGAGCAGTGCTGCACAAAAAACCAGGCAGCTGAGCTCGTTGGGTGTGTTCCATCTTCAGAATGCTGCGGGCCGTTTTTGACGATATTTGTGTGCAGATTGAACTGACATTGAAGTGTGCTGTGAACCCAGTATAAATAGAAACATGGAAAATGAGAAGCTGAGGAGTGCAACAACTTGTCTTTCAGCACTACTTACTTTGTATCGTTACTCTGGAACATAGATAATGTAGGGATGGAAAATGGTATTGTACATGAGATTAAAATTGAAGGTTATTATATTTGATTTCAGCTATATTTCTCTCCTCCAACCCTCCCTTATGGTGCCTAGATGGGAGTTCAGAATCGAATTTCAATTCATGTTGACAGATTTTGATGGTGATGATGAGGGACATGTGGTTTTTCTCAAAGTAACTGCACTGACAATACTTGTGGGCAGACTCCTCCCAGGCACCTGCTGCTCTTGCTGTGCAATTGGTATGTATAGAAAACACACTGCATGCTGATTTCAGATGGCTGCTACTTAGGTGATCATAAAGTACCAGTATGGTCGGTACAAGTATTTCTCTCAGGTGCTGTCTATATGCAGAAATCAAAACAGGTTAACATGAAAATCCAAGAGATAGAAGAAATCTTTCCAGCTTAGTGTTCAAAATGTTTCCGTAAAGGCAAAGTTCTTGTTCTTAGCCTCGGCTACACTGAACTCACTTCCTTTTCAGATGTTATGTGAGGGAAGCGGAAACTGAGTTGCACATTGCATTCTATTTCTTGCCAGCATACTTCTGGGAGAAGCCCAGTTCTGGCTGCTTTTAGAAAAACAAGTTCTGTTTAAAAAAAAAAAAAAAACAACAACACTGAAAACACCCAAAACAAAAGTCTATAGCTAGACCCATGTTTTATTTGTCAGCTGCAGTACTGGCTTAATGTGATTTGGCTTCTAATATTTCCCTGTAATGTTTCATTTTTTACTTGTCTTTTCTATTATTATTTCCCTGGGACTGGCAGGCTTTGTGATACCAACCAATGTTTCAGATGTTAATAAAAGCAGCTTTATTCAATAAGGATGAGTTTTATTTAATAAAAGAATCGAAAGATAACCTGACTTTTCATGCTGCATTCACATTAAATCAACCTCCTGAGGTGGCTGTGGATGCCACATTTAGTGGCAGTCAGTCACTGGTCCTAGGATGCACAAACCTGACTCCAGACAGACTGGTTGCAGAAAAGCTCAAGAGGTACCTGAGATTCATTGCAGGCTTGGTTTATAATGTGTTACATTAAAATACTTCATTTTCACCAATCTTAATAATATTGCCTGCTGCAATATTAATGGCAATTCAGAATGAAGTGGATTTGAAATGCTTCAGAGACATTTAGATAATGCTGATGATTATGAGTGGATTTAAGGTTTGTATTTGAGTATGTTAGGCTGCTTCAGCCTCCTGTGTAGGGAGGAATTTTACTCTAGAAAGACAATTGATTTCTTCTTATATCGAGCTGGTTGCAGGGTAAGGTGCTAGTCTGGTCCTGCAGAGCTAATGGATTGAAAGCCTTCATACTCCAAAGAGTACAGCTTGGAGGCTTGCCCAACCACCACACATTTTCCAATTTAGTAGTGCAACTTACACAAAAGGATGACATAACTTCCAGGTCTATGATATAAGATATTGGGTCCATCTGTAGGTCCACAGTGGGTGTGATCCCAGATCATATTTAAATCAATATACATGTTTTCATTGCCTTTGGCAAGCTTTATTTCAGAGTGTAGATGGAGTTTTCTGGTGCAGTGTTTTTCAGCTGTGGCCCACACAGCAGTGGTGATTCATGGAACATCTGAGCACTGTTGTGAAACCAGTGCCAGACATCTCATGCGTGCAAGCTAGAAAAGAACATAGAGAAAATAAATGTAGCAAGGATGCATTCAGAATACCTCCTGGTTTCTCTTTGGTTGTAAGCTAAAACATTTGTGACACTACTGTGCAAGATGGTCTAGATTTCTTTCAGAAATGTTAGTTTGCACTTGTCCTTAAAAAGGTTTGATGAAAAACCACTGTAGTGAGGCTAACCGTAATAATTTAAAGTATATTTCTCTGAACAGTTTGGCATTACCTTAATACTTTGGACACAGCAGTTGATAATGTGAATGTTTCTAATCTACTCCAGCACAGGTTTGTTAAAATCAGCATTGAATAGTGGCTCAGTGAAGCAAGGTAGGAGTAGTCTGCCTGAGTTGCTCATGACATCTGTGCTGCAGGGTCAGTTAACTTCCTAAGAGGCTCTTACTGTATTCTCTGAGGATGTACGTTGGCTTTCACACTCCTAGACTAGATTATTTTTTTTTAATGAAGATTTCCAGAAAGATTTCCGGAGGTAGTTTTCTATATTGCAGGTGATTGATTGCCTACATGAAAGATGCTCAGCAAGATGCGCTCATTTTTGGTTTTTGTACAGTCCATGTAGAAATGGTTGGCAGTGGCTCAACTAGGACAATGCCATACTTCTTTAAATTTGCCAAATGTAGGCCCTCTCCCTTCCTTCTGCTGTCAGTTCTCTTTCTCACACGTCCTTCTAGATCCATTTTTAAAGTTACTTGGAATTGACTTGAAGTCGTGGTGTTATTACAGTGGATTGTATTTTGAGGCTCTCAGTGGAAGAGGATCAATGTAGGGGTAAATAGCTCTGATAACACTTCACAATATAATAAATATGTTAATAAATTAAAAACCACCCAAAACAACAACAACAAACCACAAACCAAAACCACATTATCAGTTACCTGTTTTGCCATCTTTAGCACATTTACAGAAGCTTGCTCGAGTTCAGAAGCAATGTACCCCTTTGGTCTGGCAAAGGATGTCTTGATATGATCATCAATACGGGACTTAAGGTGGAACTGAGCAATTCTGATTCTGCCCAGCGGAGGGCAGAGGTGTGTATGCGTTCTGTAAGTTTATTACCACACTTAGTTACTCTGCAAGCTGCACAAGATGAGTACTTCTAGAGTTTTCACTGCCCTGTCATGTTTACACCAGTTTTCATGGTCTTATTTTGTTTAGAATCTCTTTTAACTCAGGTCATAGGAGTTGGGCTCTTTGTTAGATATTAAGTTTGCGTACAGAGTTTGGCTCAAATGTAAACATAAGAAAAACTTGGTCTAGCTTCTGTAGAAGAGGTTGGAAAAGGAGCACGTGCAAAGGAGGTATCTCTCAGTATAGTGAGTTTGTACACATCTGATTTATGACTGATTGGATCTTGTCATCTAGATTCTAGTGGCAAAAGTGCTGTTTCCAAGCTGTAATGGATGCTCAGTCGATGTGAACTTTGTGGTATCCTTGTTAGTGAAAGAGTTGTTATATCTTCAATGACTAACAGAAGCAAGGTGTTGCTTTTTAAAGCTTGGTACAGTGCTCTCCATAGATCATTCCCTTGTTTTCTAAGGGTTTATCAGTTAAGATTCTTTTATTCCATACCCTTGTCCATACCATTGGGCAAACAGTTGTACAGGGATCATGACTTCAGCTGTGCTCTGCTCTCTCCTTTGTGGTTGACTGTGTCCCCTGCAGCACTTGTCTGATAAGAGATGATTTCTTGCATACAGAACACTTGTGCACAGTAGGATGCTGTTATATACTTCTGACTCTTTGACACCATCTGCCCACTAAAGTGGTTTTAATGGGTTTCCACTGAGCCAGGCTGTACTACAGCCCTGACAGCATGCTCCCTGTTCTTAAAAAAATAAACAGAATCTTTTTAGAAAATCTATCTGTGAACATCGGCTTCTGGAAGAAAAATGATGATTACATACCACTTGATATTCTGGAGTCAGACATATCTCTTGATGGGCGTTAAAATAGGAAAATGACTGATAGTGCTAGGTTGGTTTGTTGTTGCTTTTAATGATCTTAATAAGCATTATTTCTTGTCCCCCTTTTTTTTTTTTTTGTTAGATATTACTGTCCATTTGCAGAAATGCAGTAGTTTCACCTCACTGGCATTCTCTCTCTCTCTCTTTTTTTTTTTTTTATGAAAGCTGAGGAATGCAGTGCTTTGCTATGGTGATTTAGGTGTCAGGGTACCCACTGGCTTTCTGTAACCTTTGGAAAATTACTTCAATTCTCTTTCTCTTCCCCTTTATCTACTCTGAATGCAGGTTTGTTAGAGAAGGATCTGTTTACTTGCTGTTTAGGTAGCACCTGACCCTCTTCTCAGATGAGATGTACATTTTACCATGTTAGAAGTGATTAATTACTGGTGGCTGAATTACAAATTGGAACATAGCATTCTGATTGCCCTGGTCACTGGACAGCATTAAGAACTCTGAGTTCTGTTAGAACAGAGAATAAGAGTATCTTAATGGAAAACAATAAAAATGAGATAAAAGCATCTCTGCAATTAAATATGTTGAAGAGCTTACCTAGATCCCATCCCTTGATGTTACAATTAATAAATTATCTAAATCTTTTTAGAAAATGACACGATATATAGGAAGCAAAGCTTTTTATGAAAAGGAGTCATAAACGTGATTTTATTTCCTTGTTATAAGCTGTGTTACCAATCTGTTAAAGAAACCCACCTGATTTTAAACATCTATATTAGTAATGTCACAAACCACTTAAAAATGTGTTTTGTTTTTTTTTTTTGAAGGTTGTACAGGCCTTAGGAATATTGCATTCTTCCTGTTCCCTTCAAGTCTTTGGGGTTTATTTTAAGCTCCTTCATATGACTAAGATGCAAACATGAAGGATGGCAGTGCTGATTGAGATGAACTCACAAAAGGAACTTTGGCCAGCCTCTTCTGTTATTGAGCTTTGGTCTCCTCAGCAAAACAAATGAAATGTTCTAAAACTCTTAAATGGTGAAACATCTCTGATGGAGGACAACGGAAATTTTAATGTTTAGTTTCAAGCTAAAATACTGAAATGTCAGAATTTATCATAACGTAGATCAAACTTAATTCCATCTATCTGTTGTAAACTCATGTTACAAGCAGGCAAAATAGATTTCTAATTTTTTTTCATAATTGTCTGGTTTTTTTTAGCATTCCTTCCTTTGCATAACAGAAGCTCTTGCGTTTTGCAAATGCCCTTGGTGTCCTTCCTTGACCTGCTGGCAAAAAGTGATATTGACATGGTTTTTGTTTACTCCTCAATTGAAATAGATTGCATAGCTCTTGCAAGTAGACCTTGCCTTCTGCTCTGGTGCTGGTAAAAAAAAAAAAAAAAAAAAAAAGTGGTACTGCATTATGAGGTACTACAGATACCCTGCAACTTGAGAGGAAGTGATATTTTGCAACTAAAACTGTAATGCTGTGGAAATATAGAAACAATAAATCTTTTGGAGTCGAGGTCCAGATTTAAAGAGGAAGTGTATGGAAATGATAAAATTTGAATGTGGAAAATAGTTATAAGAAGCCTCCCCTAGAATTTAAAAACTCCATTCTACAGGCATAGCACTGTCACTGTAGTTGAGCACCTCCAGTAATCTGTTCTCTGGCATTTTCATTTTCATTCCTTTGTAGAAAAACTGTGATTAGAGGAATCAGATGTACAAGCTTATGGATTGGCATGAGAATGAATTATAAATGGTAAAAAGTGTGACATTCATCACTTGGAATATTTGTGATTGCTGTATTCAGCTGATTGATTAGCCTTGTCAAAGTAACATCATGTTCCATAATCAACAAATCATCAACAGTTTTGAAAAAAGTACCAGAATAATGATGGCTAAGGCAAAGTTGTTCGAGTTAGACAAAGGTGTGACTATCAATAAGAAATACTATCCCAGTTTTCCCTCAGCGTATTCCTTTCCATGACTTAGCTGGAACTTTGGGAGGGGCAGGAAAGACCACCACAGAAGTTGATAATGTGATTGCTGATCTTTATGCCTTGGGATTCAGCTATAATACTCCAAACTGAAATAGACACTGCTTAGCTGTATGCTGGATGTTTTGATGAGTGAGCTGAAAGGTTTTGAAGACATCTTCGTATTCTTCATCTGGCCAAAATTCTGTAGCAGTGATAAGAGTCTGCAGTGTGATACTGGAGATCACATGGGTGTTTCTGGGAAGAAATTTGGACTTCAGTTCCTAGCCTCAGTCATGTAGCTGTGACAACTTTCAGTTACCGCCAATGGCTGCTGTTTCAAGTGTTTCCAAAAAGCTGAGCATCCCCTTTTCATAATCATGGACCTGGGCCAGCCTACCAATTTCTCTTTGGCTTTCTGTTCTGTATTGAGCTTTACAGACTACTATTGTATGAGATCTCTCACATCTGCCTATCACTCAGGCAGTTCCCAGTTCTTAGTCACTTGTTTTTTTTCTTTCCTTGTGAACTAGAGCTGTGACTAAATTGGTTAGTCTTAATGGCTCATCATATCTTGTGTGGGCTTCCTGTTTCCGACCTGTTTTCTCTTCCACTGCCAGAATGTATGCACTAGTAGGCAAATGCCATCTGGGAATTATAAATCTGTCATCAGTACTACTGCTATGGTTTGTGTGTACAGAGATGCAAAGACTATTAAAAGGGCTGACTAATCTGCATTGGAGTAGTAATTTTTAAAATGATGTCCATCTTGATTCTTGAGACATCCAGCTTTTTGGTCAAAATCTGTAAGCTCACAAGAGTTTTGTTTTATTACAGCTGAATGGTTAAACCAGTGTGGGGTTAAATGGCTGTTTGAGCCATGGACCAATACCTAACTAATCCTTGATGGGATTCAAATATTTTTGTTGTGTGAAAGCAGTATCATTATATTTATTTCTAAATTCTTTTTAAGATGTCAGCATGTAGCCTTAAGGACATGAAAGAGAGGTAGAGCTTGTCAGCTTCCCTGCCTGCTCAGAATTAGTCTGAGCCTATTGGAAATGAAAGGTTCAGAGAGCACAGATGGAATAGATTGAAGTAGCAGCTTTGAGTGAATTGAAAGGGCAAGCTTACTGGCTAATAGTGATCTCAATGGGCAGAAAGATACCCAATAGATATAGATTGCAATTGTCAGACTTTGTAAAGTCCTCGAAGGAACTGCTCAAGGCTATTTGCTTTCCAGTCCCAGCCTATGGTAGCCTTTTTTCAACTAAAATATCTTTTACTTCCTTGTAATAAAAGTAAAATGTGGAGTATATAATATTTATTGAATTACTGAGGCAGAAACTGTTCTCTACTTGGTTGACTTCTTTAAGATAACGATATTGTACAGATGCATCTATTTAGAGATTATTTTTCTTCATTCTGTAGATGAAAGCTGGATTTGCAGAAGCATTTTAATTTGTATTTAGGTACCAGAATGAGTACTGAGATGTTGAGTTAGTCTCAGCATTTTGATGTGTGCTTTCAAGAAAGTCCATCCAGAAATGTTGCAGTGGGAGGTGGTGAATGCTGAATGCTGTGAACCCTCCCACACCAATCGAGGGAGCAGAGCAGAGCAATAGAAAATCTGGGTTCTGAATCGTCTGAAAATGTTACTATAATTCTCAGCTCAGTGAACCAAATTTTGACTGGACTTTAAGGTTGCTGATATGATATTAGGAACTATTGATATTGCACCAAAATTTAATAAAGTGATCTTGTGAGTTTTGGCTTCAATTGCCTTCACTTAAAGAAGAGAGTGATCTCATACTTAACAGCTCTATTTAAGCAGTACTTTGACTTAAACCTAGAAAAGAAGTGTAGCCTCTGCTTTTTTATGTTTTTAAATCTGTATTCATGTCTTCAAGTTGATCTTTAAGAAATTCAGTGAGCTGTTTGAGATTTATATACCGTTTTATCATATAAAATTTTAATGTGTGAAGATAGGAGACAAAAAGTAAATAGTACAGTGGGTTGCCAGTCTATGAAAGGTGCAGAATCATTTGAAACTGTGCTATTGTTTGCATTGTAAATGACCTTTGTTTTTAATTCAGATTTTGTTTCACTCTGTATACTCAAATTCACTGTTATCTTCTACTAGGGATAGTTCTGCTAGAACTAGGGATTCTCTCATATGCCCTGCACCTCAGCTTGTCACTATGCTGCACTTTTCTGATATGTGCAAAATAAAAAGCTTAAAATGAAAGGATGGAATACATTATATCCCTGTAAAGTTCCTAAAGCAATACAAATACCAGGTGAGATTATAGGAAAAATACCAGAGAAGTATTTTGGATTTCCTGTCTACAGAGGGGCTGGAGTGTCAGGAAGAACAAGATGGCAATAAATGATGAGAATTGTCAGTGGCATGGGAGGGTGGGGACCAGTATCTATGTCGAATCAGCCCTCCTTTTTCTGGGCTTCAATGGAGCAGCACAAAGGGACTGAAAATCTGCAAGTCCTTGTGTCCTTTCCAAGCAGCATCCTATTGATTTCATTGTTCTTAAGGCTTTCATTGATCATAGAACTGAACAACCTTCTCCTTTACTAGGGTTAAGCAAACTACTGATATCATGCTAGGTAGTTTTTTCTCATTCCCAAACAAAGATTTTACATTGCATGCATGGCAAAATCCATATCTGTTTCCTAAAGTTTAATTCTTGCTACATTGATTCAGAGCTGATTAATATTACAATATCTACTTCCTTTTTAGGATTTCCTTTTCCCACAAATTGATGCTCCCAGAAAGAAGGTGGTGCGTGGTTTTCCTCATTATGCGTTCTTACATTACTTTCTTATAATTTAGAGCATACTGTGAAGTCAAATTTGTTTCAAAGCTGACCAAACTTGCAGTTTTCAGAAAAAATTCTTTTTTCCTCTTAAAAATCCACAGCCCTGCTATTTTTTCATATGCTTAGAAGCTGCAGGTGGGTGTGCTGATTATACATCATTTCAGAGACACTGGCTACTGAGACATGATTTAAGACACTAAAATAATTCAGTAGTTTCTCCTGTGTGTTCCCATTGAATATCTAGTGGGCAGTTTGTTCAGAGGCAATTTTCCCTGGGGGGGCTGTTTGTCTACACAACCCCATAGTTAATGTGCCAAAGACATCCTGCTTGTTTATTTTTATTTCTTTTGAGGGGACAGAAAGAAAAAAAATATTGGTAGAGATTCATTTAGCTGTTGTTTTTGGAATATGATGTAGCATGTTCGTGTCTCCATTATATTAATGTGGAATATTAATGCTGTTGGGTTTGATAGATTTCTGGTTTTGTTTTCCTGCACTGAGTACGTATGGGGATGTAATGCTGTCATCTGGAGTTGAGAGCTAAATGCTAATGACCATATTCATAACTAATGAGTTCTTGAACTCTTGTGGTTGAATACAATAGATTTTTGCATGAAACTACATTTCTAGCTTCTGACAGCTCCTGCACCATCTTCATAGTGCCTACCTATCCCACATATCTTCTCTTCTTCGGTAACACATCTGATAGGTTTTAGCACAAAGCAGAATATTTTTTTTTAAAAAGCATATATTAAGTATATTGAAAAACAATATGTGAGACAATGTAATACTATTAGAATTTGATTATTAATTCAGGAAAAAAAAGGACCAAAATTAACACAACCTTGACAGAAGTTTACAGCTTTGAAGAAAACGGGGCCTCAGAGGAGCAGTAGGACTCAGGTTTGATTAAAGTGGGATTTCAGAAATTCTCTGCACTGAATGAAATAAAAAGATATTCTATTTAATTAGTTCTGTGGAGGGAAAAGAGGTATTTCTCACTCATTGGCTTTCTATACAGCCTTTAAAACATGGACTATGTCTGTAACTATTTTGGTAGACTTATTTTTCGGCTCAAGGGAATTATGCTGGATTTCAAACTTCTTGATAACTTTCCATAGACAGACTGGGGAATGTTCCTATTAAAGCACACAGGCTTTCTGCAGTCCTGCTCCGTAATTTTTTTTTTCCTGATGGGAACAGTTCATATTGGGATCAAATACCTTTGAAGGAGAAATGTTCAGAAGGAAATACACCTGTTGATTTTTCTCAAGATTTCCTCTGTGCTGCTCCATCTAGATAGCTGCTTGTTTATGTCAGAAGATGCCCACAGTCTAGTCATCTAGCTGAAGCTAGAAGAGTCACTTTTTTATATATACTAATAACACTTTTTTTTACTGTAATGCAGGAAAAGAAACACATTTTACTGGAAATACTCTTGGGTTATGCCAATAGAAGAGAGATAAAATTTAATTCCAAAAATTTATAATTGAGTAAAACTGTGCCTTTCTTTAGCATAGTGCTTTTGATCAGGTAATTTCAAACTATTTCCTGAAAGAATTTTATGCAGAGAGACTAAAAGAACTCAGGTAAGAAAACTGGCACAGTCTCAGTAGACTGGCTCCTGTTCCAGATGCAGGTTAATTGCTTTGGATTTACATGGCAGCTCATGGGTCAGAATTTGGCTTGCTCTTAGAAAATTTACCTTTTCATGTTGAAGAGCCTGGTTAAAATCCATTAAGTTTGGATTGAATGGCTTAGTTTTCCAAAATTTGAAGGTGCGCTTGAAAGAATGGAAGGTTAGAGTGCTTCATGTTTTATTCTTGACTGGTTTGGATGTACAAAGGATGTTTGAGAATTCTAACAATGAAATAAGTGTTATACCATTGATCTTAAGATGAAAACATGATTTTCATGTTTTCCAAAATGCAAAGATACTTGTGTGTTTTTTCTCTTCACTATAATATTGAAACTTTCACATCTAAAAAACTTAGATTAATCCAGGTATCCATTAACAGAAACAGCAGCAAAGTGTTTAAGATAAGAAGCATTTGCAACCCTTTGTTAATAATAGCCCACCCACTACCTTTAAATATCCAATCGTGGTTGTGGTTTTTGTTCAGGAATCAGCTGTAGTAATTTGTGTAATGGAGAAAGCAACAGTTATGGGGCAATGCTGAATGATCAAATTTTATTGGTTCATAAAAGCCTTGGAGGTTAATAACTTTGTTTTGTGAAACAGATGCTTAATTCTGAGCCTGGGCAATTGCCTCTTTTATGTTTGGAGAGGAAAAAAAAAAGGGATGTTTTGGATTACAGTTGACTCTGTAATTGTATACGACAGATGTATTAAATTAGCCTTTCTCAAAGCTTTTGGAGTTCTGCCCCTCTGAACTGTAAATTTTACTTGACTTTCTCATTTGCAGGTTGCATGAGACCATTCTGTGTGTATTTTGCATGTCTTGAGTCAAAATATTCCAAATCTGCTTACGGACTTGCATGTCCGTTCTTTAGCATTTATATTCAGATTATGAAGTAAATGGGGAGAAAGGAAGAGATCCTTAAAAAGAAGTGCTTGCATGCTTTTGATTTGCCTAAATCCAGAACGTGAATGCTCTATGTTTAATGTTCCAGTTTGTGCCTCAGTCTGCTTTCAGTGCACCAGGGCATTCTGCACGCATTTAATGAAGGCGCTTCTGAAGTCTTATTAACAATATCTGAATTGTATTTGAGCCCATATCCTCATACTCTGTTGAAAACAGGACAATCTTTCATGAAATGGGATGCTGTGTGTGTGAAGGTAGGACTCGTGGAACGTAGTTTTCATCTGATTTTCAAAGAACCCCTACTAAATTCAGCTACATCTCATTTTTATGTGAAGGTGGAGCAGTTTCCGTGGAATTACTATGGGTTTACTTTGCCTTAACAGGAAACAGAATTTATTCCCTTGATTTTAACAGGAGAAACTTTAATTAGAATCACTTCTCCCTTCACAGCAGTTACATTTGATACATGTGCTTTCCCTGCTTCTATTTCCTGATATGCTACGCTTTTTCTGAATCTATTCCTCAAAAGCTGGCATCTGTTTTTTGACTTTAAAGATGACCTTAAAACTTTGTCTTTGAATTACCCGTTTCATGTTTTCATCTTTCCAGTGTATCAAAAAAGAATATGAATTTCTTATTTGAAGGGAGCATCTTTGTTACAGCCATAACATTAATTTCTTGTTAAAATAAAAAGTGGACATTAAAAATTATTTTTCAGTGAAAGTGCCAATTTATGAAATAACTGTACCAGATAACAGTCTAAAATACAGGTAGCTTATAACAAGAAAATTAACATTCTCCAATGACAGTAGGAGAATTTCTGCTTACAAAAAATTAAGCTTTGTTGTTCTCAGGAAATTGAAGATTATTGTAAAAATAACTTGTCCTTAGAATGGAAACTTATTTGACTAAGTGCATACTTACATAATTATAACCTGAATGTATTCTTGAGAGATTTTAGAAGGACACCTCAGAAAAATTTGATCTGATGATGGTAGAGCAATGAAGTCAGAGAATTCTGGATTGAGTGCAAGGAACTTATTCCTGAAGAAGAATTCGGTTCTTGAATGGCGATAGGAATGAAAGTGTAATGCAACTGAATTTCCTGAGATTTAGTAAGATCATTTCTCACCATTAGAATTAACTGATGACATAAATATCTGTCAGTTTATACCAGTTCTGAATCTGACTCTTGATCCTGGAGGTCTCATTAAAACCAGGCGTTATTAATTGCAGAAATATTCAATCAATTTCAGTGTTTTTACTCATGGGAGTAGAAGGGAAAGCAAGCTTGGTCTGTAGTGGTTAAAGAAGATTTTATGTTCACAAATGGAAGAATAAAAATGTCACAACTGTTTTTTTTGCTGTTCACTTATCTGCCCTGCAAACTTACATAATGCTCAAAGAAGATTCTTTTGTGTGGCTCTTCTTATTCTTTGGAAATGTTGAAATCAATTCAGATGGATTTATTAATGGCTCTCTTAATTAGTTTGTTAATGGCTATATTTGCAAGACTGCGTAAGTCTTATTATTCCCTGCTGGTTAGAGTACAACAATTATTGATCTCTATGCGCTGTGCTAGGGAAAAATACATACAGGTTTTCTGTTAACAGAAGAAGCTTTTGAAGATAACTCATTCAGATTTTGGGAACGCATTTGTCTATGTCTTATGAGTTATTAGTGCTAATGGGAGTCATGCATACAGTGGGAGTTGAAATCAGCTATTAACCTACATAGCAAGCTGTGGAGTATTGTAAATCCTTCCTGTCTGTGTTATGGTGTGATCCATTTGTGTGACAAGCAGGATGAAGATAAAGTAATCATGTATCTTTCAGACACTGAAAGACAGCTGGGAGAGAACAGACACAGCAGGGCCTCCACGAAGATGAAAATTCTACCTTCCTACCACCAGTTAGGCTGTCTGCTTTGTACCTTCTGACAGTGATTCTTCTCTAAAATACTCCTTTAAACTTATTTGAGGAACCCTTCATTAAGTTGCGTTTCATTCTCTTGCATAAGGGAATTGTAAAACTCTGGCAGCCTTCCTGCACTTGTGTAAGTCAGTGTTGTATTGATCAATTAGTCCAAGAACAATGAGAACTTAAGTTCAGGACTTTGATTAATACACAACACATCTTTTATCTCCACTAGATTAGCATAATCGTTACAGTCTGCAAGTGTATTTTCACTCTTTCAGTATCCTTCTGTAGCAGTCAAGGAATTAATTACGCAAACTGAGGAGATGATTATTTGCTAAGAATTTTGTTTTGGTTATTAAAATCACACTCTCCTCCTGAGCCCGCAGTAGAGCTTTGCCAAATGGCAGGAGTAAATCTATGAGTTGGTGATGAAAACCTCTGAATAATGGTAGCTGATTATCTTTCTCATTTAGAGATGAATTTCCTCTGTTTAATCTGGAGGAGACAAACAGCAGGGCAGAAGAAAACAGACTCTGCCCACTGTTCTGGAAGCCTGTGGCTGTACAGGTTTGTTCCTGTTTCTATTGAAGTTCTGACTTCAGTGGGAGCAGGACAGCTTTGTGCGAATGAGGCCTTGATCCAAGCAAGTAGCGAAGTGAGCACGAAGGAAGAAAAAGAACAATTTAAAACTTTGCTTAATGAAATTCTGCTTTAAAATACTCCTGCTGTGTTTTGTGCTCTTTCATACCTAGTTGTTTTGCTCAGTGTGAAGTGGTTTGGGGTGAAGGGACGCAAGAGGGAAATGGAAGGAGTTGGAGGATAAATGTAAAGGTTATTTTTCATTTGGAAAATAATTTCAATAGATAGAAATTTTTTTCATGACAGCTGTGCCTATTAATTCCAAGCCTATACCTAGATTTCCCTGGTGTGGCCTTGCCCATTTGTATTTCTACAGGAATAACTTCAGCCTTGTTTGCTTTCCAGCGTTTCACAAGCCTTTATTGTAGGAACACAAATTACAGAGATGAGATATTCTGTTGAAGGATGCCAGAGGCAATCAAAAGGCTACTTGGCATAAGGAAAGATGACAGACAGCATCCCTCCACACGTAGAATCATAGACACATCTGTGGAAAGAAATACTGTGAAGTTGTTAGCTGATAGTTATGGGTTCGCTCTTCCTTGACTTTTAAACGGGAAGGATTTTGTCAGGTAAGATGTCTTGGAATTTGACTATGAATGAAGTGAATATTCTGGCTGCCTTTTTCTCTTCAGTCACAGATTTAGGAGACATCGAAACTTCATGGTGTATCAGCCTTTCCTAAGACATATTCCCTTTTCATACATCAGCAAGTGCACAAGGAGCAGTGTATTACCAATGCCTTACCAAGGGTGTTGTGGAAGATAACTGTTTGCACAGTGGGACTCGAAATACATTCATAATCGAAATAACAGTACTAGGAAGATGAGACCAGAGGAGAACAAGAACATGTAGTTCATGGCTCTGTGATGTGAGGAACAATATTTTAACTGAGGAGGAGCAGGCTAGTTGTGGCTACCATCCTCTGATGGAGTCCTCATAGGCCTTTGCAAGGTAAAAGGATTGACCTGCACTGAAGCTATTAAGGTATAAAACTTAAAGAACTTGTTGTCATGAGCTGGAAAGTATGTTTTGCATTTTTAGACTTTGAAATATTGGAATGGCAGCATGGCAGTTGTTATGGCTTGCAGAGCATTATACATGCCCCTGTGCTACCTTTTTTCCCCATCCTGCTCTGCCTTTATATATCACTTGTGCAATGCTTTCTCTGCATCAAAGATACGTGGTTATAAGGCATATGCTATGAACCTGTGTAAGCAGAAGCTTTCATTTGCTGTCTATCTTTAGTGCACACTTCATTTCACTTAGAATAAATTATCATACATTTATCATTAGTTTGCAAGCTATTAACATTAATATAAACAAATACATGGCACACATCTTTGTGAAGATTACTTTTAAATCATGTAAGGATTGTAACACATGCTTCTGCTTGTTTTATTTTTAATAGAGATTTTTTGTTTCCACATACATGCATGCAAATGTGGAGGAGTCACCACTGATCCTCCAGATTAGGAGGGGATTATGAGGAAAAACAAAAAAAATCCCAATGGCAGCAAAATCAACAACAGGATGTATACAGAAAGAACAAATAAGACGAAGTATAGGTAATATATTAAAGACAGTACTCCTTTCACTTACCTGCGTGGAATGCTTCAGTCTTCACTGTCATTGCTATGTGTGTGTTTTTGTTTGATCTGTGATGTGCTGAAGCTGGAAAAATGGGTGTGTGATTGGAGCAGGAGTAGATAACCTGAAATGGCTTCCCTGTAGCTGATGTAGGTACCAATCCTATACATCTGAAGCCATTGGAAAGCTGCTGCAGAATATGCTGAAGCCTTTAGTTGGTAAATTGACAGCTTCTTGGGTATTAGTGAGGAGCAGTGCAGTCCCAAATCATTTTTCTCCTTTACTTTCATTTCTCTGTGAAGCTGCAAAGCGTGTCTCCCTCCCACCGTTCGTCTTACCCCCTACTTTGAGATTTTTCTCCAGATTCTTCTTCCTCAGAGAACATCTGAGGTGGGGTGGTAGCTCTGAACGTATGTTTTCTCTCTTGTACAATATTATTTGGGTTGTGGAATCTGCAAAACAGATTCAGGTCTTCTCCCTCTACAGGCTGTCTGTCCATCTGTATATCATGCATATTTTGCTCTTAAACAGAAAATCCCTTCTAACAGCTGTGATCATTCATGCATGAACACAGCGTTTCTTCCCATTTTACCAAAGGCTATTGTGAATATCCTACTGGAAAATGTGCAGTAATACTGATAGGTACGATTAAAAGTATGGTTATATTCTGCTGCCACAGAATTGGCCATCTCATGGTATTTGATACTTCTCAGAAGTTACGGATTTAGCTATGAGCCTCACTTTCATTTATTAAAAAAAACTTTAAACTTAGGTAGTTGTGGAAGAAACTGAGCATATTTGAGTCTTGAAGGCTTATATCTGAAGACAAATAAAAAGAAATCCTTAATATTTCTGTGTAGGTTATTGCAATTCATACTTTGTGAGACAGCTATAGCCTAAGTCTGTTTTTCTCCTATGAGATGTATTAACTCTTAAGCCTCTAAGGACTGAAACGTTAGAGCTACAGTTGTTTTCTTTGGAACTTGTTTTGGATTGTAGAAGGTGTTCAAGAAGGACAGTGGAAGTCTCTGGTGGCAGTTTAGCTCCTCGTTTCTTTTTCTGCAAGCTGATTTAGACAACGATATTTATTATAATGCCATGAGCATCCTTGAGTAAGGAGTGTTATAAAAACATAGCATCATGTTATACTGTCTGGTTATTGACTTCATTTCTGGTCTGTGCAGACAAGAAGTGCTGTGAATGATAACTACTAATTTGAAATTGCAAACAGTATGTGTATTTACTCCAAGTGTTTATTTCCTTCCCAGGGACACCTGATAGACTTTCTCAGTTTCTGTAGAATATTTTACTGCTGTTGAAGTCTTCTAAATATCTGGTGCTATGCTGGGGTTTTGGCTCTAATATCTTTCCTTCTGTGGATTTCCTGAATTGCATCTTTTTCTGCATTTGCTCATTCTTATGTCTTCAAGGCAGATAAGAGTGAGATGCACGACACTCAAGTAAGCTATGGAAGAATCAGGAAGACTTATGCTACAATTTTTTGTATAGATCTTGCATAAACATGGATATCTCCTTCCCTTCCTTCACAAGTTTTCTATTTAAAAAAAAAAAACAACACAACAAAACAACCCAAACAAGGTTAAACCAAAATGCAATTGTTCAGATGCTTCGTTCACTGACTATCAGCTCTCATAATCAGGCTCATTTATTCATTTTATGCGGTATTTTTAAGGCATGATGACACTGCAAAAGCATGTTTCTCCCAAATTTTGTCATAACAAACAAACAATTTATTCTCTTGGCACATATTTCTTTCCAGATTATGAAAGAATGATTAAACTTTTTTTTTTCTTCTAAATCTAGCTCTTATTTTTCCCTCCTGGGAGAAGAGCTGCTGAGCTTGAGCTAATGGATGACTGATTAGAGAGCAATACAACATTTCTGCTATGAACTTATTTTACTTTTAAGTACTTTTGTCTGAAAAGCACATCTTTCTCTGTAGCAAGGTGCAGCTGGAGAAGTGATTTTTAAGAGAGAAAAGATACTCCAGTGCCTGCATTGCTTTTTTATTTCATCTACAGCATTAGTGTAACTTACCCAGTCTCCTTTGAGTATTGTTCAAACATAGATACTATGAAATAAGCCTCACTGCAAACTGTATTCTTACTAAACGGGGCCGGTTGTAATTTTACCTCTTTAAATGCTATAGATAACTGATAATATTTTCTTTTATTGAAAGGCATAAGGAAAGTTTCTTTTTATTTAGAAGTGTATTTTTCACTTTTCTGGTGCATCTTTTCTACATTTCTGGAGCACGTTCTCTATGCATAGTGTCTAATGTCTTAGTTGCACTAAGGTTAAAACTGCTGATGTTTTTACAGCTTTGTCTATCGTAGCTCCTGCAGACAGATGAAGCTAATTTGATTGTATCTTGCTGTGGACTCTTAACTAGAATTCTGAAACCTAAAGACAGACATAATGAAAATTACAGGTAATTACAGTAAAATATCCAGCAGAGAATAAGAATTGGAAACCTGTTTTGAAACAGACAAACTAAAGATGTGGGAAAAAAAAAAAAAGTAATCCATGGAAAGTGATTGAAAGCTAATATAAAATCACTTTTTCATATACCTTCACAGAAAACTTTTCCATCATCTAGGCTTACCTCCAGGGCAATTGGATTGATGATCAGAAAAGAATTTTTTTGGAAATAAGAAACAGTCTGTGTCATAAAAGTCAAGCAAGATTTGACCCTTTGTACTGGATGTGGATCTGGTATAAGCCCCGGGAATTGATGCATCTTACACTTGGTTTATAAAATACCCCTCTTTTGTCTCCAGAACTTAAAACTGGATCTAAAGCTTGGTTGTTTCAAAGAGCTAACTGGTGCAGAAAATTCTTTAAAAATCCTTTAATGTGAGGTATTATCATAAGGCCAAATAACACTGCCATACCAGATCATCTTCTCATTCTTTAATCCATATCTTTGCTTAAAGCATCATGCTTTCTTGCTAGTGAGCCTGAGTCAGATAAGGCATAGAAGAAATGTTGAATGTGTCCCTTAATATTCAGTTTTCCAACAGTTTTACTGGCAAACTGACTTTCCAAAGGCTCGAGACTATGATGTTTTCCAAAATTACCTGAAGCAGTAATTTTATTCTTACTGACTATTAAAAACCACGCAGCATCTTCTACGTAAGTTCTTTAGTAGGTGATGGACATCTTAATAATGTCTGGCAAATTATTTTAATTTCCCCCTTTGTATGATTCATAATAGACGAGATAGACACATGGATGGTGTCTACTTACTCTGTGGATTTATGTATATATGAAGTAATATGAAACTAGGATGGATAGAGAAACTAATAAGCAATCATTATTATGGGTTATACTAAAAAAAAAAAAAAAAAAATCAATCTCAACATTAAAAATCTTTGGAAGATTCAGGGTTTGGAATGTGAAATTATTTTTTACCTTTATAGCTTCAGTTAGTCACTACTGAAAATTGATGCCCAAGACAAAAGAGGCGAATTCTTTTGAATGGAACCTTTTGCTGAATTATTCTAGAACATTTTGTCCATCCGGGGAATTTCCCATATGCTCTTTGTTCTCAGTAAGTACACATCTTGCTCAGGGAGGGTGCCACTACAAACCAACAAACTACTGTTGTCCTTAGATTGGCTTTAGATTTCAATTTGATTTCTTTGGGGATACCACATTAGAGGAGTTAAGAATTATTCAGAGTATTTCCAAAAATGCAGTCAACAAATTCCAATGCAAAAAAACAGTGTTTGCAAATTAAACTGAATCAGGACTTCATTAAATCAATTACTTAAAACTCCAGGTAGTGTTTTGTAAATAACTACCAGAGAGTCACTCAAAGAGAAAAGAAGCAGCAAAAATATATCATGGATATCTCTACCTCTACATGAGCAACAAGGACAGCTTGCTTAAATGCTCCTTCACTAAGCCTGTGGACCATTGTTTTCAGTTTTAGTTTGTAAGCACAGCATTACTAATGTTCCTTGAGTTTTTGTTAATCACAGGTTGGCCAAATCCAAGATTCAGAATACAACTTGGTACGTATCAATGCTTTATTTTTGTTCTTAATTGTGGTCCAAAGGCCAGACTGAGTTGCTCAAACTGCCTACTTCACAGCATGCAGTTTTCCAGTATTTATTTAGTGCAAAGCTGTAGACCATACAAAGTAATCCCACTGCAATATCAACTCACAAACAATTTTATAAAGCATCTTTAATGCAGAGTGTTACTGTACCCAGAGGTGTAGGAGAGCAGTATTAATGCAGGCATGATAGTTCTGAGTGTTCGTATGAGTCCTCAAGGAATAATAAACAGCTTGAAATAACAACCGACAAATTCTCCAGGTGCTTTTTATCCATGTGTTGGCAACTGTGTTGATTCCAGATCAATGCAGGGTATTAAGACATTTATATGATTGAGCTAAAAAGCTGCCAGGTTGTACAAGCATCAAACTTGTATAAAACAGGAGACCTGAGTAAAGCCAATTGTATTCTATTCAGCAAATTCAGGAACAGAACTTGGTGGTAACATCAAAATCTTTCCACTGACAGTATTTATTTTAATTTAGTATGTGTACTGGCAAAGCTGAACTATTTCTAAGTCTCTCAATTACTGGAATCCCAATATTTGAATATTTTTCTGGTATAAAATGAGAGTCCTGGCAGAAAGGTGCAACTCATTCCTTAGACAACAGAAACACAAAGCCTTTATTTCACATGCAATCCCAACAGACCCCAGAGCATACCTGTCATAACAATTATTGGTTTTGACTCATGTTCCTGGATCAGCAGAACTGTATGTTTCTTACTGATGCCAAGCTCTGGCATCATGGAGCTTTGTTGTGAAGCACTGAGCATACAGAGTAGTCCTGTGACAATCAGTTGTTGTTTTGGCTTGTATCGTGGAATGAAACCTAGACAAAGAAACTGATCTGAAAATGATGAAGTCTTTTGGAAGCACTTTTAATTGGCTGTGTGGACACTTGGATCACATTGTATTTTTTTTACTGCATGTGTCAAAATCACACGTGGTTGCACAAAATTAAGTTTCATTTGATTTTCTTGAAGTTCTTCAATAATACAAAATCACAATAGTATAGCAGACCCAACTAAGGTATTGACACAGACTGCCATAAAGTGAATTCCTATAAAGTTCAACATCTATAGACTTCTAATTTAAATTAAAAAAAAAAAATCAGAAAGCTCAAACTTACAAAATCTTATCAGAATCCTCAAATCCTGACCATGCCATTAACCATCTTCCTTTGTTGCATGTTTTTGCTTTCCTCTGCATGGGGTCTGCATGTAGCAATCCAGTGATATGTGATCTAAATGAAGAAACTATGTATTGAGACCGAATATATAAAACTACCCACATAAGAACATGCTTTGAAATCCAGGCAAACATCTGTCAGGCTGGAATTTTGTCTATATGAGTGTTACTTTTGAAAATACAAAATATTTTCAAGGCTCGATTGCTTAATGTGATTTTAGCCCCACCTGGGGATATATCATGGCAGTGGCATCGAGAAAACACTAAGAAAGTGTTCTGGTCCCATCTGTACGGTTGCACAGCATGTATTATACACTTGTAGTAGTCTCTCTTGAAAGTTCCCCCAGAAGAGCTGCAAACCTGCTGGGTCTCAAGGATTTTCACAGGAATTTGCAAAGTCTTCATATATAAGCTGTGTTTTCCTGAAATTATGTTTGCAGCTATGCTGCTTAGAAGCTGTTCATCTTGTCCAGATATCCTTCTGGAAAATGGTAATAGGTACCTCTTGGGAAAACACTGTGAAAAGATATTCTTTTTTCTTAATTATTTGTTTTTGCATAAGTAGATATAGAACCTTACTCTACTATGAAGTCATCAAGTGTATTTCAGAATGAGAGCAGTTTCTGGATATTCATGAAAGTGCTCTCAGGTGTTTGAATTACATGTTTTACTGCAAATAATGTTTTGTGTGGGAGTATGTTGTTTGTTTGCTGTCATCTTATTCTTCTGTTTAAAAACTTTTCCGGAAAGTTAGACTTGGAAGTATTTCTTTGATTTTGTTGATTTAATTTTGTTTCTAATTGCTTTTCCAATTGAAATCCAAATGAGGTAGTATTCATCAAAGAGACAGAGAGAGAAAAAAAATTTGAAGAGTTTTCTGGCTTTTGTGCTCCAATTCTGGTCAGTGGAAAATATTTTTCAAGTATGTCTGTAAGTTTTTCATAACTTCCACTCCTTCCTGTTGGGTTATAGAAAACAACTTCTTCACAGAACTGCTTTACAGAGTTTTAGCTAGGTAGTGCATAAAGAAAGCTTTCTGAATATTACCTTTGTAGTAATTTCTGCAACCTTACTTCTGCAATGTTACTTCTGTGACAGATTTACTTGCACGCGTAATCTTGTTGGCTTAAATTTAATGCTGTGGGTAATACAAGTGTTTGAGCAAACTAAAGATTATTTCCATCCCTTTTTTTTGAAAAAGATGTTAAACACAAACTGGTCCTTCTTAAATATCTTTTCAGTGGCTCTTGCACCATTCAAGTTACACAGCAGTGAAATTCATTAGGACTCAATGATAAGGCCCATTAGGCAGATGCTGGCATTTTGGTTACCTTACCAAGTTGTGAAACATTCATTTATTATCTGTGGTATTGTTAAAAATCCGAATGGATCAGTGAAACCAAATACAACATAAAAGATGGTTCAGATCTGTGGATCTTTGCCAAAAAGCTGCTTTAATTTATCTGCCTTAAAATCTTCCCGTGCTACATTTGTGGCTGAAACACAATGGGAGAGCTGTACTTTGGAGGTGATAATGAAGTCAGAGCACCTTTGACAGATTGCCATTGCATGCTGGCTTATGGTGGGCTTTATCCTTTTCATCTCTTGAATTTTTTCAACGTGTGGAAGGTGTATTTATCTACCTGTGCACCTTTATGTATGCTCTGGCTTTACTTTCTTAGTTAATTAGCCATGGTTTCTGTGGCAGAGTGCTAGCAACAGCAGAATCTGTGACAGGGATTCAAACTTGCAGAGCACTCTACACAGCTACCAGAGTAATTTGTCCTGTTTCAAGCAGTCAGAGACATCTGATCTCCACCCAGGATGGCATTTACCAGCATTCAAGAGCTTCTTTACTTAGTGGATCATTAAAGCATACTGCAGCTGATCATTTTGAAGACTGAATCTACTGTTGTAAGGGTGCTTCCATGTGTGAAGCTGGGAAACTAGGTGAACTTTTGGGTTTAATTACTTCCTATGTGAAGCTGGGATTTCTCTTGCCTCAGTGAGGATGTGTGCGTGTAAATGTTTTAATATTTTCTTGATGTGCTAATTATTGCAGTTCAGGCCCTGCAGAATAAGACATAATGTGCGTATCTCCTTTTGGTGTGCCTTTATCAACTTCAGTAGGGCAAAACAAATCTCAAATCTGTTGTTTCTTGAGTTCTTTCTGACAGTACTTACAGTTCTGCCTTTTAATTATTCTTCTCATGTGTCTGTAAGTTACAGACTCCTTTATGCACCTGCATAGGATCTCCTAGAATCTGGTTCCATCTGCAAGTTCAGGCTGAGCATCAGTGGCATATATAATGGGGTCAAAATTGAAGTGTTAGATTGACTTCTGCCATGTGCCTTTAACCTAGAGAAATTCATTGATCTAATATCTTGCTCCTATTTAGGAGCTACTGTCTCAATGTTATGATGCCACAACTCACTTAGATAGCGTTTACTTTATGCAGTGATTGTTTTGATTTTTTGTGCTGTTTATATCTTGATGAGTCTTCCTATCACAAAATAACAGATCAGAAGTAACAGCTTTGAAGTATTTGAATCTCGGCACATTGCTGATGATGAGTGAAGGTCCCTGAGATGTGCATGACAGCTCTGCTTCCTGTTCTGCAGGTGAAAACCACCGCTGAGCTTGACATTGGGAATTTTATGCTGATTGCCTATGACATGTAGGCTCTTAGGGTAAAGAGAGGACTTCCATCAGTCTAGCACCCTTCATCCACAGGTGCAAACTTGAAAGATTCTTAATGCCCAAAAGAGAAGAAAATACCACTGAAGTGTGAGGAAATGAGAATAGTCTGGTACCTTACTTCTCACGTAGCCTGGCTGACATCTGTTGAGCTACTCCCCGAGTAGTTCTCTACTTAAGTGTGGTACATGCAATCTGATTCCAATTAAGGGCTGCTTTTCCAGCCTAAGGCAGGAAGTGAGCTTACCTCTTAGTATTCCCAGGAGTATATTGACCATATTTTACTTGTACCCCTGCCACTCTGTCACAGTGAGATGAAAAGCGTTGTTTGTTCTTTACTCCCCTCCTCAGTGGCCAGGGTAATGAATCTCCTGCAGACTGTCAATGTCTGCGTCCTCTCCACTCCTGCGAGACACTAAGCAAGATAAATGGCACTGTGTAATGACTGTGTAAGAATTCCAGTCATGATTTGTCTAGGTGGGCAGAGCAGCTCCTGGTGTTACACACCGTCCTCCTGCAGATCCTATTTCAGCTGGACTTTGAACTTAGCTTCTGATGTCTAAACTGGAGCTCTACTCCCACAAATCTCAGATTAAGTGAAGTCTTTTATAATGTCTTTTCTTGCATGGTCATTTCTCATTACTTCCTATGTTAGAAGATAATGAACGCTGTAAATTCTCCTTTAAGAGCACCTGTGATAGTGAGAAACTGTGCCCTGGAAAATGAAATTCTTCCACTCTGTTAAACGTTCAAATTTCAAGCTGCAGAAACCTTCCAAGTAAAAGCTACTCAGTGCATAGTTCCTGTGTGAGCAAAGTGCTGTTACTCAGAAGTCATGTTCTATGGTTGCCTCTTCCTTAGGTAAATGCATAAAATAGATGTGCTAAATCTACTTTCTGGATATTAAAATCCTTTGTTATGCTACAGCTGTGAATCATTCATGGGAATGGAAGTAGCTACTAGTTAAAGCTCACACCTTGGTTAGCAAATGTATAATTGTCAGAAACGTAGAAATTCCAACAGCCACTCTGAAATTTCTTGCTGATTTGAGCAATATAAAGTTTTCTGAGAAAGATTAAAATAATATATAAGGAAGTCATTAATTATTCTTTCACATAATTATGATACATCTAAATTCTTCATTTCTATTTTACCTACAGAAAAAAGGGGTGTTATGCATTAGTGAGTGCTCTTCTGCTTGCTCGTATCACTTCCATTTCTCTGCTTGGTCAGCACCATAGCTTGTGTTTAAGTAGGGTATAGGTGGCCTTTAGTTATGAGGGATGTAAATAGTAATTTATTATTTGTTTTTTTCCTATTGCTATGGAGTTTTATTCGAGTAGAGGAATAGCTTGATTTTTATTCTATTTTCATGTAACTTTAATTTTAAAATATTGTTTGGACTTGCTATTGGCATGGAAACATACAACAGATTGTTGCAACATTGACACAAAAGAAACATGTTTTTTTTAAAGATTACTGTCTGGTTTTGATCAGCCATTCGTGCTACTAATACCTGCCCATTGTGAATTGGTAAAAAAAACCCAAAACTTTCATATAGGCTAATGAACACAGGATAACAACTTTACTTAAACTTAATTTCACCATGGTACAATGATCAGCTAATTGATCTCCTCTACAAAAGACTGCAGATCATTAAATAGAATGATGTGAACTGAGCTGTATTTTGGTAAAGAAAGCAAGCCCTTATGGGTTGTAGCTTTGATTACATTCTTTGTCTTCAGAGATTATTTCCTTTTAATTCACTTCTTATGAATGCAGAATACTAATGGTAAGAGGTCATCCTAGCTAAGGTTCAATCAAAGGAGAATTATTTTTGGGTCTTGACTGTATTTGGCCATAGTTTTTTAGGCTTGAAATAAAAAAAAATTCTGTAATTAGGTTTGATTTAGATGAAGTTTCTTATCTTCGCATGAGATGCAAAAATCCAGTGTGTAGCAA
Organism: Phasianus colchicus; assembly: GCF_987193195.1. NCBI lineage: Eukaryota > Metazoa > Chordata > Aves > Galliformes > Phasianidae > Phasianus > Phasianus colchicus. The sequence goes on along the minus strand of NC_143453.1, from coordinate 9,890,303 downwards.
TCATTGAAAAAGTCAGTTGTGTATATCAAAGCACAAATAATAAAGATAGTGTAAGATGTTGAATAATAAAATGTGTATATATTCATGGAGCACTGTCATGTATACTGGTCTTGATCTTCTGATCTTTCTTATGGCAAAGATGCTCTGCTGAGCGAGTGGATTCACTTTTGGTTTCCTCAGAATAAATTTAACCATAGCCAAGCTCCAAGTCATTGAAAACTTTTCTCAGTTATGTCAGAGCTTCAAAAACTAGAGGAGGAATTGTAAGGAGTTGTACTTCTTTCAACACTGGGGTAACAGAAAGCAGACTAATGTTCACATAGACAAGAATCTCCTGTGCAAAGTTATAGTTTGAACAGTGATTTAATTATGTATTTCTTATCACGCTTATGATGGAGCATTTGTGTGTACGTATGTACATCTACACTCTGGAAGTTACACTCAGCAAATCCACATGGTTTGACAAAGAGAAGAATATATCAGACTTTTATTCTATGGTGGATTGTGTGAAATCCATGTTAAGAATCACATAAATGCTTCTGACTACTTTGCAGCAGTCTGTCACTCCAGATCAAATAGGCAGTGGGCAGTACTGGACCTCCTCTGGTCCAATACCAGATCCATGCTCTGATCAGAAGGTGTGTGGTACCTGAGAATACTGCTGGTATGTTTGTCCCAATGAAGCTGAGTTTCTTTACAGTTCATATCAGGGCTTCGATTAATTCCAAAAGGACAACAAGTTTTTATTTCTTTTTTTGTCTAATCTTGTGATGAAATCATAGTAGGGACAGTTGAAAAAAAAATTGTTTTTTTTTTTTTAGCACTGGGTTAGGATTTAGTGAGGTGGAGCTGAAATAACTCTCTAAGGAGTTTATTCTCTTTAAATGCTTTGAGAACTAATACTTCACCCTGAGCAGTGGTAAAATACTTCCTCTTGCCTTTAGTTCCTTTAGTGAGCTTATGAGAATTTTTGGTCTTTGCTCTGTTGTTCCACACCCTTAAATAATGGGAAACCTTTCCTACTCAGGTCTCAATCAGCCTGCACACTAATTAAGCTAATTGGCAGAAATGTTATGCGCTCCCTAATTACAGCTGCAGATTTTTTTTTTTAAGAACAATCTTACTGCAATTTTTCTTCCATTTAAAAAAAAAAAAAAAAAAAAGCAAAACACCCCCCACCTCCCAGACTTTAACTATTCCCTGTTAAAATTGGTAATATGTTTTCAGAAGAACTTGTTAAGGTGGCTCCCTGTCTTGTGCTGCTGAGGCCTCTTACTACTAAGTAAGTATGCCAGGTAGACAACTTCAAAGAATTTTCTCATGGGAAGATTTCTGGTGAATAACTCTGGGCAGAAAGTGGTGTCAGGAAAGACATTGCTGGAGTGCATCAACGTATGAATACCATAAGAAAAAAAGTTTATGAAAGACCCTCGCAAACTAATTTAATCAAGAGCAGCTTTGGAGATTTGCTAGGTCATGCAATTAACTAAACCATCCCCTGGTGTGGGTTCTAATTAAGTTCCTCCCTGACCCCATCATCCTACCTAGTGATCTCACCTATCAGTTAGAATAGCTCTGAAAGGACAACCTTTTATGTAATAGCTGCAAATCCTGCTGAAAGCAAGTTTATTCTCAATTTCTGGTCAGGATTTAGTGCAGACAGGAGAAATCTCACGATCTGAATTGAGCTATTTGTAGTAACTGATAATAACATACTATTTGCATTTATAGAAAAGGCCTCAAATGTTTTGGTTTATGAATTAGACTGACTTCATGTTCCGTTTTGTTTTACACTGTAAGTGGGGGGGGGGGGGGGAATGTATCTTCTGTTTTAATTTCATATTTCCTGTGGATTGTTGGTTTTATGCATAACCTTTTGCATCTAGTATTATTTCAACTGAGCTGCCTTGACTTATTTATAATCAGTCTCCAAGTGCAGTACCAGATCTAGTCGTCTTACGAAGAAGTAATTTCTTGCCTTGGGCCTTGTAAGTAGAAGGGAATAATGCTTAAGCAGAGACACACATACAGGAAAGAAAACAATGACTTCTAACACTGTTGAAATGTCAGACCGTGACCTTTAAAAAGACTGAAAGAAACCAGAGGGCATAAGCCCTAAGGGATGTTTCTGCATGAGCAAGGGTGGGAGTTGACAATTTTTGTATCTACAAGAAAAGGTGATACATTGCTGCCCTCATTCATTTGGTCTATGGAATTTATTACTGAAAACACATGCTCCTAAGCAGGGATCACATCGTGCCAGTCGTCTTTTCAAAGATTAGATCTGTATGTATTTACATAGGAAGACTCACAGTCATAATACCTAAGTGTAATCTGAAGCATTTCATGCTGAACTGCTGCAGCTATTTTAAAGCCTTGCAGTAATAGCAAGGCAGGATTTAAGTTATTTTTTACTGAGGAACTGCACTGCACACATGCAGCAGAGACTGGCTATGGAACTGTTCAGTACACTGTCTGCTTGTGCTGCTAGTTCTCATGGGATGTGATAAAGTTTTTGTTGGGAACGTTAATCTTATTTCTGTACATTAGCTGAGATTCTTTTCCACCAACTGTAAATATCTTCTCCCAAGATATCACCAATGAACCTTATCTGCCTTCCTTCTTCAGGCTGTGTTGTAAAATTATTTAACAGATGCAAAGGTCTTCAGTTTCAATGCTTATAGTCTCATTAATGCTACTTGCTACTTATCCAGTTTGAAACCCTCAAGACTTAAATTTTGTATGTGGCATCTCTGTGAACCATATGTAATTTGGGAGAACAGTTTTAATATGTCATTTTAATACTTTTGCTTTCCTTCACTTTCAGTGGTTTGTCTTGGTTGATTTATTCCTGGATATTTCCTAAAGTGCCAGGCAGTAAATGTCTGTACACTCCTGTGACTTGTTTGAGCAGTTTGAACCATTTTTCTGTAACTAGGAAAGGAATCTTATGTATCTGTAGGCTTTAAACATAGATATGCAAAGCCTAACATAATTTTTAAACCAAGTAAGGTACTACAAGTTATAAATATAATTTTGCATTTTCTATTCTGTCTTAATTATATGTTTGTTTTCCCAAGACAGACTTAATCCTCATCGTTGTCATCTAGTAACACAGTAGTTGATAGTGACTTGTGGATTGTGGTAACTAGACATAGAAATATCTGCTCAGCTATTTATTCCATTTATCCAGTGATTTGATTATCCAGATAGGTCAATGAGTTAGCTAATGTGCTCAACCATGCTTTCTGAAGAATGGCTCCTCTCAAACTCTAGAAGACTCGCCTTTATTATATGCTTAGGAGCTTAAAAAAAGCCTGATACCTCTTCTGGATGTCTGCTTTGTAGGAAGGTTGAAGGAATAGCTTTTCCATGAAAGTTATAATTAAAAATGAAGATGGAGTTTGAGAAGAAAAGAAATACAAAGAAGGCTTTGTATTTCAAATTTGTTCTATTTTTTATATACACATATGTAAAATATATTTATATGAATACATTACTGTATTAATATTTATTCTTGAGGCCTTATTAGATTTTTCTTTCATGGTTTCTCTTCAATATTGATGGGGTGTAAGAAAATTTCACTTTGAATTGACTTGAAATCATTGGGTTTTTTTTCGAGTCAGTTTAGCTGGACAGCTGAAAAATAAATTATTCACATGAGTTTAGAGTAGAATATATCAAATTGCAGCATCAAGTCTATAAATTATTCCTACTGAATAAGATCTAGTGGCCAGTGCAAGTTCTAAATGCAACTTAATTTGGTTAATGCCTTTTTATTGGTTTTCTGCTCATAGAAAAATCCTACCATCTGTCTTACTCTACCTAGTAGATGCTGCTCTTTACTCTGAGGACATTCAATTAGAGGACTTCATCTTTCAATCTGTTATTTACAAGCAATGATGGGAAGCATCAGTCATTTATATGATTCTAGAATCCATCTGGTACAGACTTACCGTATACAGCAAGATGTTTGCATAGGGTTTGCTCATAACCCACACAAATGTAGATATTAAAAGTGAATTAAACTATTTTAAATACGTGTGGATTCACGTGTGCAAATATGCACTGTGACAGTGGTGAGGATAATTATTTTGAATGCTCAGAGAACCAGGCTCAGAGAGCTTGCTATGACAGGGACTTCAATTTGTGCTCTTTGTAAATGTGAAGACCTGCTTGGCAGAAAACGTATCTGTAATTTGTTTTGTATGTAGGATTGTTATTGTTTCTGAGCTTTCTATTGTAGGCTTTTCACCAGTTCCTCTGAAATCTTTTGTTTGAAGCTTCTCAGTGGGACTAGAATGTGAAACTATTCATGTCCATGTAGCAGGGATTTTTAAGTATCCAGGATAATTACAGGGTAGAGAAAAATAATTTGGGCTCTCAGTGGTTCTTGTGCAGCTTCCCTGCAGTCTTCATTGCTGCTGAATTTCAAAGATCCTCTATGTTTTCTGGGAGAAATATCCCTGCAATTAAATAGACAGGGTCCTCAGCTCCATGCCTCACAGCATCCTCCTTGGAGGAGTCTGTCTGTGGCACCAAGGGTATAACATTCCAATTTCCAGTCAGGCTTCAAAAAAACGAATATTTAGCTGCGGCAGATTTTAATATGACCTTTAAAATCTGCAAGGAGTTGTGAAACTGGCTCAAAATTGACAGAGCAAACTCCCAAAGAAGTGCTAAAGAAAACATTGGAGGGTTTATCAGGCAGGGGAAGGGAAAAAGTTCCAGTTTATCTTTCTATTTTTAGGTGTTTATGGAGTGTCAAATGCTGTAGCTTCTGTATCCTCATCAGCTTCTCTACAAACCACTTTTCCTTCCATCTCATACCTATTTAAAAGAGGATTTTAAAAGGTAGAATCTGTTTCTGAATAGAACTTCAGAGATTTGCATGAGCAAAGAACTTTTCCTAGGTTTGGTTAAATGAATATTAGATGAGGTCATGGCCTTCAGAGAGCTTGCATTGGGAGAAAAATACTTTGGAGTTATGAAAAGATAATTTCAATCTTTTTTTTTTGAGAGAGAGAAAGATGTTAGCTCCCTGCTTAGTTGACAGAAAGTTGGAAATAGTCAGGAATGTGTCAGATTTCTAGACTTCAGGAGCAAGTTTCTGTTGGTATCTTCTTCCTTCTGAGAACACGCTCAAGTATGTTTGTGTTGCACTTTCTCTAGTGAGTATGAAATAGGTGTGTATTTAGTGAAACATCATTAGTTTTCTTAATATTCATGAAAATCTACTCCACGTGCCAGTAAAATGATATTTCAATGAGACTTAAAGTTTTTAATTGTTATTGATCTTCCATTGTTAACATTAACTTCTTTAGTTGTTGGCTTTACAAATTCAGTGTTAGAGACAGAGCCTACAGCAAGATGTAGAGACCTAATACAGATTAACAAATTTCAAATGAATTTTAAATTTCCTCTTCTTTAAGAAAACTGATGGCTCTAGCACCTTTAAGAAAGTAGGAGAATGATCATCCAAAGCCATGAATACTTCTGTGTTGCAGTTCACATTCAGCTAGGATTGGATTAGGGCATACAGTCATGTTGGCCAGCAGCAGAAACTGGCCTATTACTTTTGCAAGTTGATGCATAGAATTTGTTTCTTTCCATCCATAATGTCCTGTTAGCAGAACTGCAGCATCTACACAGTCACTTCTTCTGTAAGTATTGTCATGGGAGGGCAGGGAAAGGGAGACCAACTATTGCCATTGAAAACTCTGGTCAGAGCCTCAGAAACCTTTAGAAGCATTCTAACGTTTCTACAGCCCGTCTCTAGCTCTTTTACCACTGGGGCCCTTTGTTACAGCACCTAGACTTGTACTAAATCATTAAAGAGATTGTCATTTCATGACTTGTTGAATGCAGAATCACAGAGAGGGCCAAGACCTGGTGTGTGTGTCAAGGTGGACCAGTGAGTTGCTGTAATCAACACGCAGGGGTGTGATGCCATCTTATGTTTCATGTCCTTTTGTTCCTTGTATCACATGCAGCTGATGGATTGGGGACACCTCTCTCTGTGATTATTGATATTTTATATCTGGGGCTATGGAAAAGTCTTAGTTACTCTTCGCTCAGTACTTACTGTGACTGTATTATTTTCTTCCTTATTGTATAAACTTTGTGGTGTCCATCACTGCTTTGCCCTTTCATGTTCAGGCTGACATCTAATCTTGTGTGAAAGTGTCATATCCTTTCATCTCAATATTTTTCTCTGTGATTATTACTTTGCTGCCTTTTCAGGTGGGAACTTTCCTTTGTTATGTGATTTCTCTCTGATCATTTTTGTATCACTTGGTAATATAAAGCTGTGTGTGTTCCTCTGTGGGCCTTTCTGTTTAAATGATTTTTTTATCTGTCTGTCAATGTGAATAACAAAATAACTTCAGGATTGTTCATCTCTCGCCTAGTAAATGATGGGATGTAATCTGTCCAGACGTCAATGATAAAGTTATGAGGGTTTCTACAAACTTCAGTAAAATGAGATGCTCCAAGAAAATATTGCCATCACACTGTACAGCTGTTGTCAAAAAATCTTTTCTGACTGATAATCTTATTTTATGAGCATGATAAATATAGTGAGGGATCCAAAACTGAAAACAGTACTTTAGGTTCAGTCTTACCGGTGCTGAGTAAAGAGGAACGACCACCTCCTTAGTCCTGCTGGCTGCACTATCTCTGATACAAGCCATAATGCTGTTGGCTTTCTTGGCCACCTGGTCCCACTCCTGGCTCATGGTCAGCCAGCTGTCAAGCACTCCACATGTTTTTCTGCTGCACAGCTGTCCAGCCACTGCCCCAAGCCTGTAGCATTGTGGAGTATTAGATCAAAGACAAAATTCCAAGGCATTACGTATGCAGGAGAGGAAAGACATTCAGAAGATTTGATGTCCAAAAGTAACTAAAATATAGAATTTCTTTCTGGACTGGAAAGAACCACCTATCTCAATCTCAGAGAGAGAGCAGTAAACTTCATATATTTTATTACCAGTCTGGTCTTGCAGCTGGTAAGGCAGTTTTCCTAAGAAGTTATTCCCACCAGTCATAAGAAAAAAGCAATTATTTTTTGTAAATAGTAATATTATATAATTGATTGGAAGAGTGTTTTATTTATTGTAAATGTATGGTCATGGATTGAACAGTTCAGAAATAAAGTGTTAGGGCAATGAAATCCCAAGGATCTGACAATACAGAATGAAGTTAGTGGTCTGTCAGATTTCTTCAATTTTCAGAAGCCATGGTCAATAACATTGCAGTAAAACTGAGCTATGAATAGTGATTTTGTCATTGACCGAAAGCTGCTGTTACATGATATTAAAGAAATAAAGATTTAAGATTTTTTAGCCAGACTGCAGTACAAAGTTAATAGCCTAATCAAGGAAGCAGTCTGAACTCTTGGAGGATAAATGCAGCATGTTTACAGTGTCATGTTCAGGGATATATCACATGCACAGGCCTTGGATGTGGGGGAGAAGACTGAATATGCTGCTATTTTCTTGGGTTTTTTAAAGTTCACTGACCTGCGAGGAATTTGCTTCTTTTACTTTTTAAACAGCATCAGTCAGTGAAGATTTGCTAAAGAGAAAGGAAAGAAATCCACCATCCTCCAGCATCTCATCCCAGGTGGCCACTGATTGAAATCCTCAACAAACCATTCACAGCATGAGAGATCAAATACAGATGTAGTTTTAAGGGGTTGAGAAATAATAGCTCCTGGCATAAGTGCAGCATCAGAATTGGGTTGTGTTGGCTTGTTTCAAACTGTTGCGGTTCATCTGGAACCAGAGTACTGCAACACCAGTCCACAAGTTCAGTAGATATTCAGCAGACTGAGCAGCCAAATCATGCATTCCCAGGGCAGGGTCAGTCCCTCGAGTTCAGTAATGCTGCACAGCAGCAGTCCCTCAGGACCCAACATTGCCTGCTGCAGTCCCTTGGAAGAATCTCTTTTTCCCTTACGATGCCTCAGCTTAAGAAACTGATCTTATAGCTTGCCACAACTAATGAATTCCAAGTTGTGTGAGCTGCATCTGTATGCTGGGAATCTACCCTACAGTGGATGAACTGAACTCCTTAAAGGCTGTTCTGACCTGGTACCACTGATTTTTTTTTTTTTTTTTTTTCCTCTGGGTTATCCCTGTGGATTTGTAATTATGATGTTATAGGTTTGATGTAATATATAGGGTAGATGGTGTAACTGAAAATTTTGAATCTGGGTCTCATCCGAAAGCATACCCAATTGTAATCTTCTGCAATTTTTCCTTTTTGCTGCAAACATGCATAATGTGTACAGAAATTGCCATGGTTGCAATCAAGGACTCTGGTAGTTTTTGTGTTTAATTTCCTATCTTTCAGAATCCTTAATAAACTCTCATGGTCAAAATCCAGATGGTACATCAGAACTCAGTGTAGTTTTTTGAGTATTTTTTTGTTTGTGCTGATTATAACTCTGCCTAGATAAAGTGTAAAATTGTTTGAATGTTTGGCCTTTGGCTGTTTGGAAAGCTGCTGTCAGCTTCCAGCATGAATATGAATTCAGTGCACAGTGACAGCTTGCTGGTAGGGCAAAGCACAGCCATGAGCAGACCAGTTTGCAGTTGCCCAGGAGTTTAAAAACAAATGGACCCTTCTCAATCTGGTGGGACTGTTTCTTTTTTTTATTAAGCACTTCTATTCTGAACAGTCATTGATTTACAAACTCTGAGGAACACTGTCCTGTGGAGATGGGGAATATAGAGGGAAGATTTTTAATCCCTTAGGTAATTAAGCTTTAAAATAAATGATTAAAAAATTATGAGGCGAAACACTCTGTTAGTTTTAATATAAAAATAATGTACTTCTCCCTGTGGAATGCAAGGGAGGGAGCTGCAATCAAAATAAGGGAAATAAAAAATTGAATACCCTGAGCTTTTTTCCTCTAAGTTGCCTCCTTGATGCCTCGCTGTGTTTAATGGTGCTTTGCCAAGCTGTTGGGAGGAGGACAAAATGAGCATGGAATTTATAAATGGGACATTAGATGGAGGAATGATGTTATGGGCTGGGTGATATGAGGAAGTACAACAGCAGAACAGATTTTGCCTTAGGGCTGGATAGAAGAGATGCATCCCTGCAACTCCAAGTACTAGCAAAGCCATTTTAGAGTTGTTGGATCTTTGTTGGGCGATTGTTTAGGAGAGGGTCTTTAAAAACTTCAGCTGCTGTCACTCACTGGAGTGTCTGGAGAGAGAGAAAGTGGAAGCCAAATGATACGAAGACCAAGGCTAGAGTAAAGGGGTAGTTTTGTATCCAAAGAATTGCTGTGGTTTACTCTTAGAAGAGGAAAAGCTTTGGGTTTCAAAATAGTTCTGATGTTCCTGCTCTTATCTGAGCGAGATCTGCATTGGCTGCTTTGTTGTGGAAGTACACTGGTGATGGGGAGCAGCAGCACGGCTTCCTCTGCCCTCATCTCCTGCAAAGGCAAATTTCCCTCTCAGGTCATCCTGCCTGCGGGTGGAGAAGATGGTTGTTGCTCTGAGCAGCATTTTCCAGTTTGTTTTTGGTGAACAGTCTGCAACCATTTTTTAAAGAATACCTTCCCATAGGATCTGAAGGTAACAAGCCTCATCAAGCATATTTGAGCCATTTTACAGTGATTTGCAGCACATAAAAGAGAGATTGGTAGTTAGAAAAAGCTGTCATCAGATTAGGCCACTGCACTTCCTAACTAGGCAATAAATATTTAGGTCAGATTCCAAACCAATAATAAGGGCTAATAAAACATCTGTGGAATACACCTCGGGAAACTGGGTTGCTTTTGGATGTCATCCTTGTAAACCTTTTGTCACTTTTCTGAATAAGGTTACAGATTTGAATTTACTGTGGAAAAATAATGCAATTTATAGCAGAATTGGACTGTGAAGACGTGAGCGTGAAGGTCAGATGTTCAAACAGGGAAGGTCGTATTGTATTTACATCTGTATTTTTTAACAATGTATGTCTTTGCTCTTTGGGACTGACAGTTCTGAGAAAGAATGGAGAGTTGATTCTTTAATATGATAGCCTGCCTCAGGTAATTGCTTGGTGGCACAGTTAAAATAGATGCCTCACAGTGAGAGGCTCAGTGTCATTGAAAATGTTCTTTCCATGTGCAGTGGTGTACAACCTACAGATAATGCATTTGTATTAAGGAATGATGTAAGGTTGGGCAACAGCAGTGATATGAGGCTTGGTGGTTATTTACTGGAGGAAAAAAAAAGCACCCTTTTTCATAAATGCAGTTAAACAGAAGGGGCCATAAATGGGGTGCAAATAAATAAAACTCTTTTGAAATCTTGTAGTACCAGAGTATTGTAACGGAGCTTTTGTGCATTGGTTACTGTGCTAACTATTCTCCAGGAGAAATTCAGCTTTGTGCAGGAAGTCACTTGATGACCACGCATTGCTTGACGCTGCTGGAAAGACTGCTGAAGTGGAGTCTGAGTGGTCCACGTGTAGCATTTGATATAAAATCGTGACATTGATTTCTTGTGTGGGTGCAGCTTGCATTTTTTTTTTTTTAATGTGCTTGTGCAGTGGTCTTATGTTGTAATTGCTGACTGGGTAATTTTGCTCTCCGATAACACATATATATTGCAAGTGAAGATGTGACCTTTGGCATGAGTAAACCTATCCAAGCTACTCTTTTTATCTGTCGTATAGAATGTAGAAAACCCTACTGCTTTTCAAGTAAGCTGGATAAATCACCATTTACCTCGGCTACTTCTGCATGAGTTGATGATGCTTATTATTGCCACTAGTACCACCTACGTCATTGTCAAGCCTTCATTAAAGTCAGGTAGGTTATATCACAGTATGATTTGAAGATTTGATCTTTTAAACTTTCCTTTCCTTTCAACAGTGACTGAGAGTCGAGGGATCCTGGAAAGCATACAGAGGTTTTCTTTACTGCCAACTTACTTGCCTGTGACATATCGTATCCACAATGCAGATGTTTCCTTCTTTCTTAAGGAAGCCAACCAGGATATCATGAGGAATTCTAGCTTGCAGTCGCGAGTGGAGTCATTTCTCATCTACAAATCCAAGAGGCCACCTGTGCTAAATGCCAGCTATGGACCTTTTTCCATTGAACAAGTAGTGCCCCAGGACTTAATGTTGTCTTCAAATCCATTTGAATCTACCAACAAGTTCTCATTTAATTGGAAACTTAAGGCCTTCATAATGAGTGACAAAATCTACCCTAGCAAGCCCAAAGTCCAGGTCCTGTTCTACATTGTGGGCAGGGACTGGGATGACTACAGCACGACGGAGAGGCTGCCCTGCCTGCGGGTGTTCGCCTTCCGAGAGACGCGGGAAGTCAGAGGCAGCTGCAGGCTGAAGGGGGACCTGGGGCTGTGTGTGGCAGAGCTGGAACTGCTGCCAGGCTGGTTTAACCCCCCCACTGTTGTAGCTGGCCGTAAGAAACCAATGGAGCATTCTGAAGGGAGTCCTGTGGAGCTGTACTATGCCATACAACCAGGAGATGAGAAAGGGGAATGCACCAAGGAGGATGTTAGGAAAAGTAATGGGATCCGACCAGGGCGCAATGACATTGATGAGTCGGGACCTCCCTTGCAGAGGATTGGAAGTGTTTTCCTTTACCAGACACGTGCTGTCCCTTCCTTAAATGAAATGAGGTTGGATAATAATATTGCCATTTGGTATGCACCAAAGACTGTCAAGCAAGGTGACATCTTGACTTTCCTTGTATCTATTGCTAAAAATTCAACAGAAGATCAATTCACACTGAGGTAAGGCTTTTTTTTCTTCTGTACCTTTCCTTTTTTTTTTTTTCTTCCTACTCCTGGTTTGGGAAGTCACTTCCTCATGTATGAATTTCACTAAAATTCTTCAATTACTTCTCTATAGAAACTGAATTACAGTTGGTTGACTTGATTCTTTGTGTACTGTTCAGTTTAATACTGTATGAATTGCTGAGATGTGATCTCTTTCAGTGTGAAAGGACAATTTTAACAAAAGGCCTTAGAATACTACTTATAAAAATATTAAATTAGTAGACCTGAGACCCATTTATGTGCTAATAGGAGATAATATTTAAATTCTCCTGAACTGACACTTGTGGTACCCCTAATATCTCACTGAACTTATGTTAAAATTAGTAAAGCTCAAATCCACAAAGGTATTTATAGGAATCGAGCAAAAATTAGGCATCTGAGCAGGATTTATATGCTTAAATAACTCCCCACAGCTTGTTGTAGACCTGTCTCTGTTTTATACTTTGGAAACTCAAGCATGCTACTATTGACATACAAAGACCAAGTCTGGAAATGAAAAATACCTGCTTTGAGTATAACTTTGAATTTACACTCGAAGTGCCGCTTTCCAAGGTTTGGAATGTTAGTGGGAAGTTCACTGTAACTGCTGATATCATCTAAGAACAAACATATTCAAAATAATCCAAGATCAAAGGCTGTCAGGCTGTACTGTGGTAACTGAGAGCAATTGTGCATTACATGCAAGTGAGAGTGCCTGGTTGTCTTTTCAAGTCTGAGGCTCTGTGTGCCAGCACTGTTGTGTATCTGACAGTACCGTGGAAGAATAGTGGGTGCAGAGCTGGTTTCTTTCTTTCAGCCCTTATAAGTGAGTCACAGCAGCTCTGTCAGAACTGGAGCCATGTTGTACTGTGGTTATTGAGATGGACTGCCACGTCCTGAGTGTTTGTTTGGGAAATGAGCATTGTTGCCAAGGTTCCCAATGGCTCGCAAACTTGCATCCCAAAGAGGAGGTGCCTCATAAACACAGGAAGCTCATTGCTCCCTTTTACAAATGTCACAGATGCACTGCAGTTGGTGGCTGTGGAGGATGCTGGAAGTGCTGGGTGCCTTTACCTAAGGAATCAGCTCCTACTCTGACTTGAGACAAAATAATCTCTTTCCTCTGGTGTTTATACATCTCAAACTCCAAAAACCTGTCTCTTTTCATGTAGATGTTTCAGGGCTCAATCTTTTCATTCTTAAATTTTTTTTTGGGGGGTGATTTGTATGGGTTTTCTGGAGAAAGTGATTTGCTATATAAATCAGCTCATCTTTTCCTTTATAAAGATGTGACATATAAAACAAATAACCACAACACTTGGTGGCTGATTTGAGGACAGTTATTTCCTCTTCATCTGGTAGAGGATAAATGCTAGTAGGATAGCCACTCTCTATACCATAGCAGGTTTTCATTTTGAGTTAATCTGCCAGAGATTCAGGTTGCTGTGAGTGACTGGTTTCAAAACACACAATCTGAATTCCTTGGAGTTTGTAAATGTTCAGGGACATCTTTCTAGCTTTCTGTGTACTAGTGACTTTAAAAGGACATAATTTCAAACACACATGGAGACTGCTATTACATTTGAAGATGCACTTAAACATAAATATTAAAAAACTTTTCTATCTCAGGGAAATAAGGTTAAAAAATCTTCAGTGGCTCATACACCATGAATTCAGTGTCTTAGAAATCTGACTTCAAAGCCATCCGTATTTCTGTGAACTGTGATCAGTTAAAAGTAGAGGTGGTTTATAACTAAGATAATTTTAGTATATGTAGCTTTATAAAATTTTCAAAAATCTTGTTTAAATGGGGATGAAAATAGAACACCAGCCTTCTAAATAAATGCTTCTAATGTTAATTTTCTGAAAAAAAAAAATTATTTGATTTTTGGTTTTAAGATTCTGGCTGTTTTCAAATTCAGTGCTCCCAAGCTGGGAAGAGAACCCCAGGAATAGAGGGGAATCTTTCTAGATCCTTAGTTTGCAAAGAACATAAATGATGTTATACCTGATGAATATGTACAAGAGGCTCACTGCCAGCCACTACTATATGATGAAGACATTGGATTTCTTCTAGGAGACATAGATTTGGTACCCAATATGCCAAAAGCTTCCAGTGTGATTTTAGGCAAGTTAGTTCATCTCTCTGCCTCTTCTTTTTGCCCTTTTCTAACCTAGTGCTGGTGATAGTGACTGCTCCATGCCGTGTCCTCTGTCTGCAGCTGCAGTACAGCAGAGCTCCTGAGGCATACAGTGAGTGCATGGTGATGGATATTGGTTGTCTTCACGTTTGCTGCTCCTGTGCTGCAAATATCAATAGTGTGAGAACATGCTGCATCTACTTGGTCTTTTAGGGTGCTGATCTCTCTCTTAAAGGAAAGGAAAGCAAAGATTTTTCCCCATAATGTAACTTCTATGAGAAAATTGTACTAGTATTAATCTTTATTTTGAAACTGTCTCTTACATTTAGGAGTCCTAGCTTGAGTGGCAGCAAGACTTGGCAACTGTATTCATAAAGCAAGGCCAAGGGCTGCTGGCAAAATGCTTTTACCATTGCTTTTGCTCCATTGGACTGGAAATCATGACTTGAACAGATGGAAAATATAGGATGCACAGATCAAAAAAGAAACAACAGTAATGTAAAGCAAACACAAGTAAAAAATAAATGAATACACAACTACTGAAAATTCTTTGTTTCAAAATAATTATATTGAGAGTAAACTCTATCCTCTCTTCTCATGGGAAACGATCTCCAAGGTGATCATTCTGGAAGATGCAAAATGCTAACTATATAGGCCAGTGTTGGGTACCTTTGCTCTTTTTCCTTCTCAGACTTTTCTTCTATGCAGTAAAATATTTCAAGCAGTGAATGTGAGATGGATTGACTGTTTAATTCTGTGAAAGAGTTAGGGCATAAGGACCAATATCAAGCTTTTATTTTTAATGAAATAGAGAAAATAAAAATACATCTTGATTGTATGGATGAGAGAGAGGGAAGAAGATAAAATGGTGAATAAATATAGAATGCTACACTAAGCCCCAGGTTTTGAGCTTATATTGGATCACTGAGCCTTGAGAAACTGATTTTTCAGCTTATATCACACACTTGCTTCCTCTTTGGTCTTAGCCAAGTCACTTATCTTCTCTGAAGCCATTTTACCGTTGCTAATATAAACAAGTATTTGAAGATAACATGTTGTATACAAGCAATGAGCAGTATCTTCCCAGTGAAGCAGTGTTAAATGCCTTTAGAGAATAAATAATCAAACATCCTGTGCCTTTTATTCTGTTACTTCTTTTGAATGCAAATTCTTTGTTGTGTTCTTTGTAAGTGGCCACCTGAGAGGGCTGTGTGTGGAGTCAGTGTTAATATATCCCAGCCCAAAGAGAGCAGCTCTGAAGCCCATAGCCCTTCCTCAGTGATCAAAGGCAAACCTCAAAGTCCCTCAATACTGACCAGCTCTGGACATGCGGTCTACGCTGTCACAGAAACTGTTTTATCATCATTTTACATGCTGATGGCTGGAGAAGGCTGTCCTTTGTAACCTACAAGAAAACACTGGGGGCTTTAAAGAAATGCTGAGCTCTGAAATTAACTTTCGGAGGAGTCTCAAACTGTGGCCAAAGACATGATGGCACCAGTGGTGGGGCTGCTGCTGCATGGTGATATGGATTAAAGGGGAACCCTTGGGCATCATGGATACTGCCACAGGAAGCAATTTTTATCTTAGAGAAGCAGCACATTTACTGATATCAATGAAAACTTGGGATGTTTGGCTCAGAGATATTCAAGAAGTAGAAAGGATGGCTATAATCCCAAACCACACAGTTATCTGCTCGCTTGCTTCTGCAGTAGTAACTGATTTGATTATTGGCCAAAATTCTATTTGTAATTTGAGAGAGAAATATATGCTATTGCCAATGAATTGCAACACTTCTGAATGTTTAACTTTTCATAGTATCTTTTTTCTGATGTATACATTTTCTCGATGAATGTTAAAAATTCCTAAGGAAAGAAAACTCTTAAGTGAAAGACAATGGAATTGGGTTTCATTTGAAGAATCTTGCCTTTACTTCTTGTATTCTGTGATGTTTGTAGCATTATGGCCTTCGTTTTCTTTAGATGCTGCTGCCGAGTGAGTAGCTGTTGGAAATTATTTTCATTTGGAGCAAATCCAGTTTAGCTTCACTAGCAGCAAGAAATGTCCTATTTTATACTAAGCCAGTCCACTTTATTCTAACCTTTATCTAGGTTTGAGCTTCACTGTCAAAATCTATCACTGGATTTCCAGAAGAAAGAAGTAAAATGTATAAAGCAGCATTATTCTTATGAAAGAAGATTATATTTGAAGCTTGTAAAACACTGATGCTATTTGAAAAAGATGAACTGAAGTTTTGTGTATGATACTACTACATTTATAAACCAAACTCAGGAGTCAGAGATATCTGGGCACCCTTTTTGTAAAGAGTTCATTGTCTGCCTTTGGTTTTTTTAATGCCTGCCTTCTGATGATAGTTGTGTGAATGCAGTGACTAGTGTGAAATTGTGGTAGTGAATAAGTGATGTCCATCAATCTGGATAAACTGTCTTAAAAGGCCCCTGGAGTTTAGGTTGCATGAACTTCTATTTTTTCATTTTATCTAGCAATCAATAGTAAGCCAGCAAACATGAAAAAGGCTGCATAAATACATGAGGGTGGCGGAGCTGAGATCATTAGCGCTCAATTTATACAGCAGAAAAATTTGAACAAGACTGACATTTTATCAAATTGCTTGTATGCTCTTCTAGTTCTGAGCTAAATCATTTTTTTTCCCTAGTGCTGAATTAAATCATATTTTAGTGATAGAAACAATCAGGCAATAACTGGTGATCAGGAAGGTTACCAGCCACATAAAACTGTGTAATGAGATGGGCTTTTCTCTATGCCTTAGGTTTAGAGGGCTATTTGATGGTATCCCCAACCCTGAATATGTACATGTTCTGCCAGATTGAAAAGAATCCTAATGTGCATCTTTTTCTTCCCCTGGTAATTTTGATTTCTTCTGTTATTTAAGCAGCTCTGTCTGCATTAGAAATTAAACAAAAATTTGAAAATGTTATCTTCTCTATGGTATATGCAGCTGACTCTTTTTCTTCCCTTTCAACTACTCGTCTGGCCTGAAATAGAGAGAAGGCATCGGCCCCTGCCCTCCCAGCTGCACATTTTCCTCTGCCCTGTCACTTTTTGGAAGTCTTTGCTGTAATCTCTTCACCAAGAGATGGTACTGCTGGGAAAATGAAGTTTCCATTGGCAATATGACCTTGTCAGGCCAGAAAGTCTGTATCTGATTAGCAACTTCTAGAATTTCCGTGTCTAAAGTTACAGGCTGAATGTCTCTGATTTTTAAAAGGCATAAAAAGTGCATTTCAATCCACTGAGGTTTAGTTAAGGATAAGTATTTTTTTTTTCATTATAAATTTCATTAATTTAGGGAGACTAAGAACATCAGCAGAACTCAGCTTAACTTGGTTGCAGGAGGCAAATATTTGTTGTTTGTTTGTTTTCCCTAGGAATGAGGAGATTTGGGACAATACAAGTTAAATTTCTGGAATGAATGTCTTTGAGTTCTATTTTCTTCCCATAGAACATCTCAGTTCTCAATGGAGAAAACATTAGAGGCTCCTTTGTGGTAAGAAATGAAACAATATGAAAGAAGGCTGTCAGGTCTGTGCTAGATAAATGGAAGACAGATGGTAAGTGTGATTGGCACTGACAATGTGTGAGCTGCCTTGTTTGCAGGTGCTGCTCCTGTCATCCATCACACTTTCACCTAATAGTGGGAGATGTCACTGTGATGTACTTAAATTCCCAACTGATGGATAAAGCAAAGCCAACAGGAAGAAGGACTTGGGTAAGGGCAGTTTACAGGGAGCAGCCTGACTTTAAGGTGTGTTAATACAGATAAAGGAGTATCAAACATTGTGTTTTGAGATAACACGCAGAGTGTGTTCTGCTCTGCTGTGCACATGCTCTCCCTAATGCTGTTTGATCTGCGTGAGGATTTCTCATTGTTTTATCAGGACCAGGGATTATATATTTCACACCTCAGACTTTTCTGAGGGAGACAGGACAGCTCTCACAGTGGGTCACTGCCCATCTGCCTCCTGTTTCTTGAGAATGAAACTCTTTCATGTTGTTGTTCTGGGACAGGGAAACATGCACCCTTGAGGAAGTTCAGAGGCTCACAGTGCTGAGCTCTTGTCATCTTTGAATGTCTATTTATAAAGCAAGGCTTATCCATAACCCTTTTCAAAGTTTCTTTCTAGGTCTGATGTGCCCCAGTTGCGATGTGGTGTCACTCAGTGACAAAGTTATACAAGTCTTTTATCAGCCCTCCAAATGTCTGTCAAGAATCCCTTTGCCAGGTCTGGTTGTTGTGATGAACACATCCATTCCATTTTCTCGTACTTACCTTGTAATTACTGACAAGTTAGGAGCTGGATGCTGGGACTTGCATGCTCTTCATATATTCTTCTTGGTGCTTACTCCTTCTGTGTTAATCCTAGTGGCCAAACAGACAAAACACCTTGTTAATCTTTGGATTAATGAACTTCCTTCCCCTGTCTTTAACATGCTAGGAAAACACTCTGTTCCATCCAGGTGAGGATTTTTTTTTCTATTTTCAAAAACACTTTTTTAAAATAAAGTGCATTGAGGAACACAAGAGCATTTCATGAGGGTAGGAAAAATCTTCTATTTGAAATTATTGAAATATTCTGACTTCTCACATTGTTTATCAACATCTATATCCCATGGCATTCAAATCCTGTAAGAATAGAGGAGAGCAGAACAATTATTATGAAATCAGCATATATTCTGGCTGATTTATTCAACTCACAAAGAGTATCAATAGTAATAGCTTATGATAGATATTCATAACACAAAAGAATTGATCAGAAGTGTATTATAGTAGATAAAGTCTGATCTAGATATGTAACAGTTAATTTAAAATGATGAAACTAAACAAC
Organism: Phasianus colchicus; assembly: GCF_987193195.1. Taxonomy (NCBI): domain Eukaryota; kingdom Metazoa; phylum Chordata; class Aves; order Galliformes; family Phasianidae; genus Phasianus; species Phasianus colchicus. Next base: position 9,871,505 of record NC_143453.1, on the reverse strand, counting down.
ACTGACTTGCAACACACGGAGTATTGCCATTAGAATATTAAAAACAGCACCGGATACTGAGATTAGATATTTTGTATTGTTGCCCAAATTGATCCTAGAAGCTTCTTTACTTAAGCATAGCATTATCTACAGAGTTATTGTGAGAATAATGTTAGTTTTCTAAATTTTGATTGAGTTTGGCATATGTAGAGTTTCCAAATTAAGTAGTATTTTGTTTCCATTCGTTGTTAAAAAAATAAATAAATAAAAATACATTCTCATGATCTGCAAGACCAAAGGGCCAATTCTTCCCAGACTCTAGCAAGGACAGTGCAGTGGATTTGATGCTATGCAGGCTGTACTGGGGAGAGATCCTCAGCTTGGGAAAGTTGCTGCTTTCCATTACAATGAAGTCAGAGGGTCTGACCAGCAAAATATTATGGAGCTACCTAAGTGGTTTTCTGTGACTCATCTATGTGACTGTGCATTTATCTGATGCAAGGAGATATGTGGAAGTAATGTAGGGAAATCTTATTTTCCTACTGTTGTAATTGAGGCCTTCTTATTCCTTTTTCAATGGTGCTGAAAATTTGAGTGCAACATGCATTATAAAGCTTAGCTACAAAAAGTTCTCTTCACAGATCTTTGAATCTAATACCAAACTTTGAAGTGTTTGTGTATAAAGATTGTCTTCTTGTTTGAGGAATTACTTATTTCAAGTCTTCATTACTCAGACTAACAGATACTGAAAATGGCTTTAAATCATTGGCTTTTTTCCCTGTTTTCTTGCTTTGTTTTATATATATATTTTGAAGTGATGGGAGTGTTTGCCACTGGTTAGTGTTCATGTGTTAAAGCATTTTTTCTCTGCAAGTAGAAATGGAAATAGATGTTGATTTGCGTTACCAATGTAGAATAGAAAAACCTCTATGTTAAAATACCCTTTCAAAAATGTGCCTGTGATCTAGCCTTTGCAGACGCAGTAATTGCTTTGCCAGTCTGTAGGCTGGAGCAATCTGTAAAAACTAAAAGAAAAATGTCTGCCTCTACCAGCTGAAGCAATTGTTTGTGGACAGATTCAAACCCAGATGCAGAAAGTCAATTTTCAGCATTATCACTGTAGTTCAGGGAGACATTTAAATAGGCCTTCCACTGCTGAAGTGGAAGGGGGAGGGAGGTGAGCTATAGATATGTGCTAAAAGAGAAAGGAGGAACAATTGAAGAGCAATAAACATCAAAGCTGCTGGAAGCAACAATATGAACTTAGAGCTGAGTTTCAGCAAAAGCAGCTATTGTACTTGACTCCTTTGTATCATGTATTCTAGTAGATTTTGCCCCTTTTGACTAAAATGCCTTTCTGTGATAATACTTTCTCTCCTCCAATATCATTTCCATCTTTAATACAGATGCTGGAGAAGCAGAAAACCCTTTTTTAGAAGTGCCAAAGCATTTAGGCAAGTGTTAGATTCAGCATTGCTAGGAAAATACTGTGAGAGGCAAGGTGGGCTGGAGGGGAGGAAAAGGGAGGATTGAAGGTGCTCAACCTTCAGGCCAGAGTATGCCACCAGGTGCCTTACAGAGGACGAATTTACCAATGCTCACCTGGAAAGACTGACTGCTGCAATTTCCAGCTTTTTTTTTTTTTTTCAGAAAGACATTCATTTCTTAATGAACTAAATGTGATGGTACTTTTCAGCTGTGGGGGAAGATGGAAAGATCTTGGCTGTTCACTTTTTTTGGAAAACAGGTTCCAAATGTCAGTCCGTGAATGTTTTAAAATAGGAAACCATTTGCCACAGGGTTGCAAATGAACAGTCTAGGACCTAACTGAATAAATAAGTTAGCTGCAGAGAAGAATTAAGAGAGAGAAAGAGGAGAAGGGAAGAAGGGCATTCCCCAAGATAAATTAACATCTGTGAAATAAAACACTTTTAAATGTATGCTAATGGCCTAAATGTTTCCATATTCAATTAAGTAATAAGTCCCCAGTTGGCAATATCATCCCCAAACATTCATTTACTAAGTGAAGGCTCCACTGGGATAGCAACGGTGCCATAATGAACTGACATGGGCAGTAAGACATGATAATGCCTACTTCAGAGGGAATTACCACTTTCATAATGCAATTTACAACAGGAATGTAGTTGTTAGAAGGGCTTTTTTTTTTTTCTCCTCTTCATTATGACAGTGTAATTATGACTCTAGTGGCTCAATAATTTCAAGAGGAGTGAGCTACCAAAGCTTTTGTACTGAGTGTTCTCAGGCACTTTTAATATGGGACTAAGTGCTGTTGCTTTGATAAATAGTAATCAAATGGAAGGTTCCCAGAGAACAGCAGCCTACTTAAAGCTGATCTCATCCTCCTTCACTGCTTTCCACTTAGAATTTACTTAATGTTATTTCTTTTCCTATGTATAATTATTTATCCATTTTATCCAAAAACTCAAAACCAAATCATAGTCTAGTTCAAATCAGCAATAACTATAGCAACAAGCCATGTTAAACTCCGCAGACTTACAAAAATCTGACTCAAGAAAAGAAAAGAATGTGTGGCTGAATTGCCCAGTGTCAAGTCAAGAGTAGAGTTGATTATTTTTCCTTTTTCACTGTACCAGAATGCCTTCCAGCCTCCCTGTTTGATATATTAAGCACACCAGCAGGTTTTGAAGATAGGTCAGACAATACATGCGGAATAGCTAGGATTTTTTTCTTCTTTGTCCATTTAACAGACTTCTGTTCTGCTTGCTCCCAAAAAGAACCAATAGATTTAATATCCATTTTATCTCTTCTATCAGAATGCAAACGTGATGCCAGATGAACATACTTTCGAGAATCCTTAACCTAATGGGCAAGTAAATCCTAGCAATTATCAGTTTTTTTTTCTGCTCTCCTACAGAGTTGTGTTCAGTAACAGGTACACACTACACACTGAGAAATCTGTGTAGGCCAGTGACAGATTTCTGATCAGCCTCTCTTCCCCTTGCTATGGAACTGAACAAAGAGATGCAGCATTCTCAGCCATTTTCAGTGCTCTGTGAATGCAGCTTGGAATGTTGCTGTTTTGAATACCTAACCACGTTAGTAACAAAATTTAGCACTGAATCAACCTGTGGTCCAACATGTGTATCCTTTTCATGTGATATATGTGATATATGATATATATGTGCCACACCGGAAAAAATGTTGGAAGAGCAGGCCATGCTTTCTGCTTGATGCACAAGGGGTGCAGCTCCCTATTTCTGACCCTCCCAAGCCCCCGAGCTTGAACACAAAAGAAGAGAAGTAAATCAAGAAAAAGCAGTTCAGCGAAGTTGATTAACATCATGGTTGACAACAGTGGTAAAAGATAAAAAGAATTAGTAGAAAGCAGCAAACAGACAAACCAGAAATGAGCCATCTGGTTCCCTAGTTGCACTGTTCAGAAATGTTGATGTTACAGCCATTTGGAACAACTAACTGCAGAGGATTGAGCTGGAACTGCAGTACAGGTTACCTTTCACAGTATATGTTTTCACTGAGTGACACTACCACTATTTTTTGAATTATTCTTTTACTTCCATGTGCTGAAATTCTTCAGTGGAACTCAGGTGTGAACAGATAAGCTGCTGTTATCAACTGCCTGTATTTTTCCAAAGTGAATTTGAAAGTTTGAATACTGAATGCTTTCTCCTGTGGCAATGGTCTAAGTACAAAGATGGAGTTGCGAGATGTGCAGAAAAAATGGGGCTCATCGATTCTGTTTTCTGAAGGCTGCTACCAAAGCAGTCCTGTGCCTGAGAGGTGCATATCCCTTGGTGTTGGCTTGGGGCTGTCAAAATGAGCTCTGTATTTCAGAGAGGCCCTGCTGCTACAGCCCTGGTACTTAAGCATTTGCAGTGCTGAGATGTAGCTCCTCTCCCAGTTGTACACTTTGTGAGTTGGCATGTTGCTTGAACAGTAGCTTCTAATTAAATTCTTGCTTTTTACCACCCATCCCTACTTGATCACATATATAATCTAGCAGAGTTAGGGCATTGCATGATATTCCAGAGTAGTTTCAGAGATAATTTGCTTCAGAGCATTTGTAAGTATATTCCTCTTGAGACCTGAGTTTGCATCTGTGGATGCTTAAGATCTCAGTGCCAAGCCATACTTGTAAGGGAACTGTTATGTCATGGCCTGGACTGATGGCTGAGCACCTGGTGGAGGGAGTGGCTGGCCCAGGAAGCACAGATGCAAGCAATTCACCTGTGCTTTCCATGTGACTGGAAGGGGTGGACCCAAATGAGCTCCCTGGGCTCATTTAAGGGTTAGATTAGGAGAACATCTCTTGAATGAAGGCCGCTTCCTGAGAAGAAGTGTTCTGTAGCCAGAGACCCTATCACCAGTTGGGTGAGTCAACTTTTTTCTATATAAGACTATTGATATTCCTAACAACGGTTTGCCTGGTATCACAAAGAACTTATCAGAAGCAATTGCACAGCTTCCAAGGATCAGCAGTGCTAAAAGAGCAGTGCTACAGCTTTCAACTCATGTTTCTTCCCCTTGAGGCTACAGCCATGAGGAGTTTAGGAAAAGAGAAGTTATAATTTGCTTTCACAGACGTTTCTGTGGCTGCAGTGATCCTACCTCAGGCTGAGTGACATTCTAAGAGGTGTGAAATTCCTTCCTGGCTTTGAAAGTACAAAAGAAAAGTCATAGGCATCACTCATACGCCATTAGGGACAGGTGTGTCAGCCTCAGCAGCGAATGGCTTTGGCAGGGGTTGCTGATGAGCTGGCAATGGCTGTTGAAGGAGAGGGCTCAGGAGGTGACTGGGGCTTCATTTTATTGTTTCTTTACTGTTTATGAGGGTCATGCAGGGGATTACTTTTTATCATTGTCTTTCGGCTTCTATAAAGTTACCTTCACTAATTGCTGTTATGTTTTCTGAGACAGCTCATACTCTAACAGTATAGTTTTTGTCTTCTCATAGAGATGTGTGGTATTTCCATTTCTGTAGCATTATTTGATTTTTCTCCACTCCTGAGAAATGAGCTGCATTGTAACAAGTACAAACAGAGCAATTCTGAACAGAGGCTTTGGCCAAATCTCAGAAATGAACACTGAGACCTCTCAGAAATTAAACCTCACTTAACTTCAAAACTATCATGAAGTTCAGTTACCTAGAGCTGAAAACATGAAGTTACCCTGGCACCTGGCATTCAGTCTGTAACCAATTTGACTGAAATGATTCAGAAGGGGAAAGAATGTATTGTGTTCCAGCTTTATTTTTTTTGGCATTAACTTTTACTAAGAGATCTCAGTTCTGAGAAAGACACGCTTGATTTATTTTTTCACCTGGTATAGGTTTAACAATGTGAAAAGGTCTTTAAGTAGATGATGTAGTCAAAGCATCAGAAGAAATAGTGCTTTGATAACACTGATTTCAGCACAAAGTTTAACAGACACAAGCTGTTTGTTCAGGGCCTCCAGCAGTGATGGTGGCACTGCTCATTGCTAGAATGAACGACTCTTGTATTGTCTTGTAAAAGGAGTGCGTGAGCTGGAGGTTTATGCGTGGATTTCCATCTGTCCTGCTCCAGATAGCTGGAGTAGAAAGATAGCCTGCATAAACTTATCTCAATATCAAGAGTGCATCTCTGGGTGCTTGGGATCCTGGCTGGAGCACACTGCTTTTCTTCCTGCTCACACACTTGGTTTTCCTTCCTTGCAGAAGTAGTCACAGGAGCTCTTGTGTACCTCGGTTTTGTCCCAGAAGAAATTCAAGTGCAGGTGGAGCATCCTGAAATAGGAGCTTGAAAGTGCTCCCTGGTCTCTTGGTTTTGACGCAGCCAGCAATGCCTATCTAAGTGCTGTAGAGCAAGCTGGGTCAGAAAAAGGATTTAAGATTGCCTCTAGCATTTCCTTATGTCTGGTTTAGTCATCTCTGTGCAGAGCACTGGGGATCGGGAAAGCCATTCTTAAAGGAGTAATCCTGCCCTTTTACAAGGAACTAGGGTGCCTAATTGAGTCCATAAATGTAACTCCCTGGTCACTCTCTTAAAGGTTGAAGGCAGTGTAATGTTCATGGATTTTCAAGTGAGCAACCTAAAGTTGGAAATGAGCTGCAGCCTGTATTTAAGAAGCCATATTTTCTAACTGATTAGATCTCACTAAATCTGTGTGGCAGCATATAATCAGTAGTAAGCCCAATTCCTATTAGAATACCCTTATTTATGACTGACCAACATACCCTCATCTGTCATCACTTCACTCTTACAATCTGTTTTCTAAATAAAATCGTAACTTAACCATATGCTTGACAGAATTATGTAGCAGCTTTAGTGTGTTTATTTTTCACTCTGCTGTATGTATCAGTCTACACTCAGTCTCAAAGTCTGTTCTTTATTACTGCTGTAAACTCAACTGGGCCATTTGTATCCTGTGGGCATTAAGAGAACAGCCATTTAGATTCACATTTGTCCAGTGACTGAGTATAGGAAGCAGCATTTGAGATCCTTAAGATATGCATTACTTTTCCTTCACAATGATTACAGTTTAAAGGTTTGGGATTTGCAGAAAATTGTTTCACAGAACGTATAGTATACTATTTTATTTTTACTTTTATTGGCAATCAATATTTCACAGGATGAAGCAGAAACAAGTCATTCAGATGCTAGCCTTCTCTTTGGCTCCTGGCACATCATGATTTAATCTGTGAAGAATATGTTATCAGCTGATTGGGGGAATTAAAACCTGGCCAGCTGCCATGTGAAACTCAGAAAGCAACCACTAAATCATTGTGCTTTATAGGGAAAAATCGGCATGAAGTCAAACACTGGATATAAACAATGAGAGAAGACAATGTACGTATTCCAATCCCAACAAAAAGAACTTAATTTCAGATACACGTCAGGATTGCTACCTATTTCTTTTTAGGTGATAATTGTAGCTATTAAACTGAAAGAATTGATTGTCTCAAACCTTAATACAGTCAGAGGAGGAGAAAAATGATATTGTACGAAGGTAGAAAATGATTCCTCTTTCTGTTCCAGTCACTTAAGCACACTTTGCAAATGGAAGTCATTCAGATAGGCTGCAGCTGGACTTGGAAAGGGATATGCTGTGAGTTTGGCACCTGAATGCGCTTTGTTTTGATTGTGGATGTGGAGTTCTTTTTTCTCTTTCGTTTATGGGTAATGCTTTTGGAATTCTTTCCAGTATCTAAATTGTTTTGTAGACTAAATCCTATTGACTGCTAATGGTGATGTGTTCCTATCGTGTTTATAAGCTCATGAAACTGTATTATGGTTAAGGTATGTGTCAGAATGGAGGCTGCATAGTTGGGATTTCTTGGGTTGTCGCAGAGCCAGCATTTGTAGGACTTCACTCAGCAGAGAACTGTCTGCATGTGGTTACTCTGTCCATGTGAATGATGCCTTCCAGGGGTCAGTAGTAACAAGCAGAAAAATTTCTGGTTTGAGGACACATTCTTTAAGGACAAACTTGACCTGTTTATTCTATAAAACTACTAATAAACAAATGCATCTTTTCAATATGACAATGTGTATTTTTAAAATCAGAAAACTTCTCAAAGGTTTCAAAAATAATTTATTAGAATGTATGAACATGTAGTCTACTATTTAACAGAAGCAACTTGAAAAATATTCACAGAGGCATGGTTATTCAGAATTGTGTTCTGGGAATTACTGCATTATAAACCACAGGACCAAACCGTACTAAGTGAGGCTGAAGCAGATCAAACACAGAGTGTTTGCAGTGATACAGAGCAACTAGATGTCAGAAATTCTTGGAACCCCAAACTTAGGTGACAGAATTAAAATTAGTCTTACATATGTATTATTTATATCGTTGTTAATAAATACTGCATCAAGCAGAACTCACAACTAGTGTTTCTCTTTTTAGCGATGTAAAATATAAAAATAGGTTTATAATTGGGAAGGTGAATTAATCTAGTGACAACAATTTTAGAATAATAATGTGCATATTCAGAATACAAGTAGTGCCATCTCTTCTACATTCCTTTGTGTATGCTAAGAGCCCCTTCTCTTATGGAAATTATGTAAAAGCTGTCAAAAATTGTACTTCTCTTTCATAAGCAGTAATTAGTAACCACGTGGTGAACTCATTTTCAGTGGTCTAGTAACAAGCAAGAAAGGTGTGGCAACAGCATTAGAGCAGATCCTTTTCTCTGGAGTGCGAACTGGAGATAGGCTGTGCAAGCACTTCTGAAAATGACAGGGATGGATTGGTGCATCTAACAGGTGAGCTGAGGGTGAAAAAAGTAGTTAGGTAAGAGCAGGTTGAAGTGCAAAATTATTATTTAGATGAATGAATTTGAAGAAGCTCTGGTACCTTTGGGAAGCTAATAGACAGGGTACCTCTCAGGGTGTAAAAAATGAGTGGTTCCTCCTGTTTCCATGGGAAATTTATAAGATCAATTATATGCATCTGTTTGGGAAGATTTATTAAACTTCTTCAGAAGTTTTATAGACGTCTCAAACTACTGGTGAAAATGATGTGTGTTCTGGAAGCAACACAGCTTGTTTTGAGATGCATTATGGATGCTGCAGGTGTTTCCAACCTTGAATAAATCATTTCAAGTATTTTTAACTACCTGTCTAGGAATCTTGAAATGAGAAATGGGCTTAATAAATAATTTATTGTGCAGAACAGGAGCAAATATGTATATTACACCCTTTGATTTCCAAACACATCTTTCTAAGTAAAGCCATGTGATTTAACACACCTTTGCAGTATGGTGCTGTTTCAGTAATGTCCTAAAATAGACTTGCATGCAATGAACCTGAACTATCCTCAGTGACCAATGAAATCAATGGGCAGTTTTCTAGCAATAGTAATGTCAGCTTCACACTTTGGTGCTCTTGAGTAAAAGCTTTTGTCAATTCTTCTGGTGCTAGAGCTGTTTTGCAGGGGTTGTTATCTTATTAGGTAGCACAGTTTTGAAACAGCTCCTGTATATGTCAACAACAATGGCTAGAATTTCTAAAGGAAAGGAAGCCAGAAAGAGTAATGGGTAGAGAGGTTCCTAACTATGAGTAAATCTCATAGTTTTATTGGGCGAATGCTAAAATGAAAAGAGCAGAATAGAGCAAGATAAGAAATGCTGAATGTAGAATGGAGTTGGTGCAGAGAACTCCTTGGGAGTGTAGAAGTAGGAAAGAGGGTTGAAAATTGCTTTTTTGCGAAGATGTAAATTGCATCTGTTTTCTTCATGAGTTGATCTTTCTCTGCAATGCTGCTATCAGTGGTAGTCTGTTTCATTAGTCCCTAATTTTGAGAAGAGCACATCTGAAGACAGCTTACGGCTCACTGGTCAGTCAATGCATTAAAGAATATGATAATGCCTCTGATATGCAGTACTATGCTGAGTAATGCATTTTCCGAATTACAGTCAAAATTTGCTCTTCCTCAAGGAAAAGCTTAAAGAGCATTTGTCATCAGATAATTCATTCTAACTGTATGTACCACACCTATTGTCTCCCTGCTAATACAAAGAGAATTTGTTCACATTTGCTCACGTTTGACTCTCAGGTGCTGCTAATGGCTTTTCTTCCTTGTAGAGTGGGTTTGGTTTTTGACCAAGTGGACTGAAAATTAATTAGTGCATCATTCAGTGCTGTTGCTGTGTGTGTGTGTATGTGTATATATATAAATATATATATGTATATGTAGTGATAGTTCTGTCAGAAAGTCTCCTAGAGGGAAGGTCTTCAAATTGCCTTCAGGAGGCCTTGTCAGATTAAATTGTTGGGGGTTTTGTTCCTACTGTGCGCTATTTTAGTAAATCTCTCCAGCAGTCACTCCCTGACTTCCAGGCACATATTTTTGGAAGAGGAAAAAATTCTTTATTTGGAAAAAACCTGAGGCAGATTTATTTGGTCTTTGTACCCACAATTCTCCCCCTACAGCGAAGACGGCCTGCCTGGCTCTATTCTGTGCACACAATCATGCTGTGTGCCTCATCTTGCACAAGGAACCCGGTGTGCCCACGATGGTTGTGTATTCTGATCGATAGCATCTGTTTCTAACACTTGAGCAGGAAATGTCCAAATAAAGATGATGAAGTGCCAGTGTTCTTGCTCAGTAAACAACCTCTCCAGTCAGATTCTGCATCCCCATGGAGTGGGCAGTGGGTAGGCCATGTTACACGTAGTGACTGGTGGGTCTGTGCCATCCTTACCCGAAGTGGCTCTTTTCCTACAAGCAGCTTCTTGATGTTTGCAACACAAGCAAATAGTGATTCCTAAAAAAAAAACTATAGGAGACTTTGATCGTTGAGATACAACTGAATTGCAGGTTTTGCCATGAATTTTATAAAATCCTAATAGAAGTAATCCTAATAATAAGACAGGTTTGTGATGATGATTGCTAAAATATTTATGCCTGACATCTTTATTTCAATATATTTGCTTGCAAATGCAATATGTCAAGAGAAAAATGGTCTTTTTGTCAATCTGTTAGCGGCAGCCAGTAGTTCTGTCAAAGGGCTTTTTATACCATAAGTTATGCTTCTCTTGCCATATCTCCTGACCAAAAACAGCAGTTTCAAGGGAGTCTCAGCAGCCGCAAAGTGGAGGCTGCCACTTGCTGCCTTCTTTCTATCAGTCTGTGCAAAGGCACCTTTGTTTTTGCAAGCCCCATATTGGCCTTGTGTGACTATGCAGCTCCCTTGGAGTGCCCTTCATGGCTCTTTCATGGTGATAAGGAATACAATCAAATACCAACCACACTTGCCATCCCTCCCCCGACCTTTTGGTTTCTTGGTTGTTGACATGGTTTGCTCGCTTGTGCACTGTGCTTGCAGCACGTGTGTCACGTCATCATCAGCTCTCTCACAGCAGGACCCACGGTGACAGGGGCCATTGTTTAATTAGTCCCTCTACAAAGTGCCTCAAGCTGCAAAGGCAGTTGTTCAAAGGAACGTGCAGTGGAGCGTGACGCACAGAGCTACCTTTATTGTGGACTTGAAATAGGTCTTCAAAGAGAACTTTTTCTATAAAGAATCTGTGAAAGGTAGCTCATGAGCTGCTAATTTCAATGAGGCTGAAAGAGCTGCAGACCTAATTTTTCATTACCAATGTTTATTGATTCGTTTACCTCTGTATTTGGGAGTATAATTGTGTGATTTTTAGAATGATAGCATTGTACACACCTTATTTACAAGGGAATTCCAGCTATTGCTGGAGAGGTGTTCCTAATGGAAAACATACCTGCCTTTCCTCTCCCTTAAACTCATTTAAAAAAAAAAAATATATCAAAGAAGGTGAGAGTAACATCTGTGACTCTTCACCAATTACCTGGAAATACCTTGATCTGAAGGCTAAGTGAGGATGGGTTAGCTCTGCTCTTGCACTAGAAATCTCCAGAGAAGTGTTAAATCTGGGATCCGTGGGATGTGGGTGCTTTTCTTTTAAATCAGAGTGGCTCCACTGCCCCATTGTCATCAATGGGACTATTGTCCCAAGTCTCTTCAGTAAATATGAAAACAAGGTTAACATCTCTTTGCTGTGTTAGCTCACTAGGCTTTGTGGCTTTTTATTAATATGAATTTTAAACCACTTGTCAAAATACTATTATTGTATTCTGCTGACATCAATTGTCTGTGGTGCTTCAGTTGGTCACAGAAGTAGGTGATACTTGTACAGTACATTTCGTGGAATAGAACATACTGAATGCCTCAAAGTACCTATTGTGAGAACAAATCTCTGTTGCTGCTGGTATCTTGTTTGGAAAAATAATTTTATTCTTGTGTATTTTCTTAAATGGGTAATACTCAGTTATATCTAGTTTTTCATATCAGATTTGATATGTAAGCATTAATGAATGTTCGGTTTGCATCCTGAGCATACTTTGAGTCTCTTGTTTGCCCTCACCTACTGTGCTCTGATCTTTTTTTGAACATTAATTTTGACCACAGTGCTGTCAAGATGACTGTAAGACCTCCTCCAAAAATAAGTTTGAGTTCTGCAAATCCACTTGGCAGGAGAGCAGAAGTTAATTGATCAGGGGCGAGGCTTAACCAGCATACATTGGGGTTTTACTGGCTCTGAAAGATGCCTTAATCCCCAGGCAGACTGTTAATTTCCTTCTTACTATAACCATATGGGTTTCCCATGCTGAATAGTAGTGTTATGCTCTGTTGTAAAATCCTTACTTTCTAATAGGAGTGTGGGGATTCCTGAAACGAGAGCTTACATTTCTTGTGATTTAAAGAATGAGAGAAAGTCGATCTCTGATAAACTCATGGTTGAAATTATTTTCCTAGGTCCTTTCTCTGCAGATTTTCTCTCTGCATCGTGGTTTATTCAGCCGCCTTCCATTCTGTCTCAGCACTTTGCCATTTGCCATTTCATCCATTGTATTGATATTTTGATTGCCTTATGGCAATTATATTTGACTGTGGATATGTGGGCAGTAGTGTTTTCATATCCATTCCACAGTAGGTTCATTTGAACAATTGTATGTGGTGAGGAGAAGCCTCCACATCCTTCTCATATTAAAGTGCACAAATAGAATAAATCAGTCCATGGAAATGCATGAAATCTGAGGCTGAGAGGAAGTGCAATTATTAATTTTTCAGGATTTACATGTGGAGAGGATTACCAGCTGCTTTTGTGTTCCTGCAAAATAGCTCTATCTTGTAGAGCAACTGACAAGGAGGGTTTTGCGTAATTCCAAGTCATCTCTGTTTCTGCTTACTTGGATCAGCCCAGCCCTCCTCTACGGTGCTTCCCACACAAAAATCAGAACCATAACTGTGCTGTGACATGCACTGGGGTTAACTGCTGCTGCTGGATACAGGCAATGCTGCGTGTACCCTACATTAAGGACGGAATAATTTTGAACAGTGTCATTATTGCATTAATTGAACTCCCTTCTGCATCACTGGCTGCACTGAGATGTTAGGGTTTGCCTGCAGCAGAACTCCTTGCTATTATTTAGCAAATGTTACTTTGGTAAGCCACTCGTGCAAGTGGCACAGAAGTGGTTAAATATGTCAGAGTGGATGTATAGCATACAGCCCCGGATTTTATGTGTATAACAAAAACCACTATTTGATTTGCTTAGTGAATATCCATTTAATGCTGATAGCAACGCTTTGAAGCAACACAGGCTATTTCTCTGGTAAAGAATTGGAACTCTTTAATTATGCATTAGTTTACATTTTCTTTACTATAGATCTGAATCAGTAAACCTTAAGTAATGCCATTAGGAATCAGCAAAATTGCTCCCACGAGTGAGGAAACACATTTTTGAAAAAAGGGTTTGCAGACTCAGGATTTTTGCAGCAAAGATTGTAACGTGCTGCTTTTTTGCTTCTCTGATGCTGTTCTTTGAACATCTGACATGTGTGTCATTGAGTGAAGGACAAACAGAGCTCATATGGATCCGTGGGTCTTTTTTATTAATTCTGGGGCAAGATAATGCCATGGTACAGCTCGCTGTAAATTGCTCCTGTGTTACCTCCTAGAGGGGTCTGCATGTAGGAAATGGATGAGAGAATTTGTATTTAAAGTAACTGTATTCGCAATGCGTATGATGTCCATAAGATGATTTTGTCTGCAGCTGTGGGAAGTTGCTAGGGAACGTTGCTAACTCATTTTCACTGATCGGTCTTCGTTAGCACTACTGAGGTAATCTTCTCATTTCTTACTCAGTGATACTGTCATTTCGTTTTGCATTAGGATGTGATTTGGAAGTAGCTCAGAACTGTCCCGCTTACAGATTTTGAAATAAGCTTTCCAATAATGAATTGATAACACATCCAAGTACTGCATCTTTCGCTAAGACTGCTGTGAGTCTCAAGTTGTCACTGTTGGGAAATGAAAGGGCAAATTCATAGCCGGGGCTGACTTCAAAACAGTCTTGCATCAGACCCTGCTTTACGGGTAAGCTCAAAGAAACAGTCTTCCCACCCCAAGTGGATGAATATCCCAGGGTAGCTGCTCTGGATAGAGCATGCCCAGATGCCTTCACAGAGATGAGCTTTTCACCTGCTTGCTGTAGCAAGCCTCAACTGCAGGTTTTGAATCTGAGCTGTTTTCTCTGTGAGCAAGTCCAGATATTTCCTGAGCCACTTAGGTATTGATACACACCGCTGTAGCATCAAGGAATCTATTCCATCTGCTGGCTAAACCTGCAACTCTTCTGGCATCTCTGACAGGTACAGCCTCTTCTGATGCCTGAGACTGTACAAAAGCACCAGGCAATTTGTTCCAGTGCTTTGCCATCCTCCTTAGTCATAAAAAGCTTTCTTGATGTGTAAATATCCCTTGTCATAGTGTAATCCCATTGATTCTTGGTAGATACAGAGAATATTTCTGCAACTGTCGTCTTTGGCAGACTCACACTGTGTGGTCCGTCAGCCTTCACTTCATTCACTGTGCTCCTAACATTCTCAGCCAATTTAAATGAATCCAGGGCTCCTTCTCTTGTTGCATGCCTGCTCAGCATAAAAATGTATGCGCATTCAGAGACACACACATAAGTAAATGTCCATTAAAAAATTGTTATTCCTTGCTTGGTTTTACTCAGCCTACAATGGGTAGCTGGATAATCCCTCATTATGTGCACCTTGTGCTCTGGATGGCTCTCTGGGGATTGCTCACAGTCAGCCCCCCTTGCTTGCTTTGGTAGCTGTTACCTGCTGTTTTCTTTACCTGTAATATAAGGTAAATGACACTCGATTTTCTGTGCACAAAATCTCCAGTCATTTGGTAAGTTTTCACCCCTTTCTTAAAGCAAAGTCTTATTAAAGAACTTGTCTGAAGCACAGGCTGTGCTGTTAGCTGTTTTGCTGATGCCTAGTCAGGAAAGGAAAGAATGTGTTACATTGTTTTCCTTTTACAGGCAATTTAGAAAGATACATTTCAGACCCTATATCATATTTTGCATTTATTTTGGAAACGATAGTTGGAAGCAGTCTGTTGGGCTCCCAACCACTTTAAATCAGCAGGCAGTGCTATTCATCTTCGTCTTTCATTTCTGTAAACAAACAGCTTCCTTCACATACTTGAATACATAAATATTTAGTTTAGCATTGTTGCTCATTATTTCTCAGTTTTCTATTCCTGTAGGAAAAAGTGCCATACAGCCTGGAGAGGTGACAGTAAATCACTGCTCCATTACAATACTCTATTTGGTGAGTAGCTTGGGGTAAACAATGTGTGGACTCCCTTCTCACCTTGCTCTCAAACTGTGAACCTTAAGATTGTATCTCTCCTTCAGCATCTCTATGCTTGCTTCATCATTTGTACTGTTATCTGGCTATCGGCTGGAGCACCAGCTTGTCCATCAGCACAATGATAGCTCCTTAGAACAACTCTTCAAAGTTGTTCTAAGTTGTAATAGTGGTATCTTATCAATCCATTTGCTGAGATTTTGCCTGCTGGTAGCCTCTGTTTCTATAGTGTCTCTTCAGGATACATCACTGCTATTTTCTTCCTTCTTGCTGCTTTGCCACTTATCTGGCATTGCATACATTCCACAAGATGAAATCGGCAGGAAGGTGCAGCAGCCAGACTGCTGCACACCCATGAAGTACATAAAAACCTTTTCTTTTGTGTTGGGAGTCCCAGGATGACAGCTGCTGGGATCCCTAGGGAGGCACAGTGTTATTCTTATTACTCACACAACTTCTAAGGTTTGCTTCCTGAGCTCTGACTCAGGGCTCTTCTACAAGAGGAAGATCCAGTTCTGCAGAGCATCAGAAATTCTGGTTCCTATAGAGAATTAGGGTCTCTCACAACCTGTTTAATAAACTAAATAGAGGTCAGACTACAGGTCATGTTTCTCCTTAAAATTGATTTGTAAATGTTCTTCACTTTTAATTCCCCAAACACTGGTGTATTTTGCACAATTTAATATGGACTTTCTTTTTGAAAGCCATAGGTGTAAAACCTAAATCTGTATGCAGTGCTTGCATTTATACGTATATCTACGACAGCATACATTTAAGCCACAAACATCATGGGCGGTTTTCTCAAGTCCTAGAGATATATATTACAGGGAGATCTATTTTACTTAACTCCTGGTATGCAAAATTCAGCTTTTGAATCATAAATATGTACTATGCCCTACTACTAATTGAAATAAATCCACCTGGACTATATTTTTTGGTAATATCTCCATTTGAATGAAGGTGGTTTGGTGTCTGAGTGGAATGGTTTTTCCTCCTGAAATGTTAATCAGATGGGGAACATGTTATACTTTGGAAAAGCTGCATTGCAAACCCACAGATAAACAGATTGATTTAATTTTAATCTGCTTTCATGGTGATGCATAATGATAACTGGTTTCTGTCTCACAGGGCTGAAAACCACAGACCTTAATAAGAGTTTGTGGGTATATTATACAGCTTTAAATAGCTTATGTTGTGCTAGATCGCTCTCCATAAATTATTCTAACTCCATCAGTATCTCAGGGACTCCCGATTCTCTTCTGTTGTGGATTTTCAATCAGTGAAACTATTAGTGTAACCTGAAGAAACTTTGAGGCATCTTCTGAAAACAACTGACAGCACCGGTTTGTATGTGAAGTAGTCAATGGGGAAAATAAGTGCAAGAAAGCCTTGCAGAAGCCACTCTGTACATTATATCCTGGCATCCGAATTCTCATTTTCATAAGCTGGGTCAAGGTTGATCTAAAACGAAAAGCTCAGTCTTCAGATGGTTAGTATGAAGTCTCTTGATATATGATCCTACTAAAGGCAGAATAATTGGCAGCAGTCTAAAGGACTGGGTTGTAAGATGTATTTTCCCATATCTGCAATTAGAATAGAACTGGCTTAGCAAAATTAAGACCTTGGAAAGGGAGGAGATTGCTGCTGGAGATGAAATATTGGCATACAGACATCATGTGGTCATTGCTGGGTCAAGATTAGGCTCTGGGCAGGAAAAAACACTGAAAATAAATAGAAACTCCCTCACGTTATTTCTGAAGAGCTTTCAACAGCTATGGTGATGAGTCAAATCTAGAGCATGCTAAGTGGCAGCGATGTCTGCTTGGTGCCTGGGAGCTCTTGAAAATATACCCTTCTGCAAACAGTTTATCTGCCACCTTCCTGACACCACTGGTAACAGGATGATAACCAGGGGTAGTACCAGTGTTAACAGTCTCTCTCTCTTTTTTTTGCCTTTTTTGCCTTTGCTTTAACGTGGAAAGTAGCTCACTTTCTCAGAAGGAGCGTGAAGAGATCCCGCGGGTCTTTGCCCTGAGTGCTTGCAGGAATAAAAAGCTAGATTCAATGTCATGGGTCTAAAACACCTTTATTTAAATCTGCTTAGGGGTTACACTCTGTTTACACACACTTTGTTTTGGAGTGAAGCAGTGTGTGGGGTTTGTGTGCTGCATGCAGGACACGGTCAGGAGTGAAATGAGGAGGGGGAGCTGTGCCTGTGGCACACAGCTCCTGTGTGCTCCTTGCCTTTCATCTCTGACATGTCTAGAGGGTGAATTTGTGTGTTCTGGCTCTCTCTTTCCCTTCTCTGTGCTATTTCAAACCAGACACTTTGTCGGCAGTATCCCATGGCACTTAGCAGTACACGTGCTGTAAGGCTGTTATTTTTCACCAGCCAGCTGTTCCACTTTATACAACACTTAAGTAACAATTTCACAGCCATTATCAGCCTGCAGTAATGACATGGGCTGAAAGCTAAATGCTCACTGGTTGTAAGCTGCAAAAAGTGGGAGAAGCTAAAATATGCTTTGATGAATGGAAAAGGACAATGCCTGCGTTCAAATCGGCTGAGTTGAAGCCTCTTCTATCACTAGAGTAAACAGTGGTTTGAGGATCATGAGATAGAATTGGGAATTGCTATCTTTATGCACTTAGGGAATGTATTTGCTTGATTTCAGGTGTGATGTATTGATTGTGGGACTTCCTTCTACGCTTTTCTTTCTCCCTTCCCTTGCTTTGTATCCTGTCAGCATTGACGGGTTTTCAGGGATCGAGAGCTCCCAGGGGCTTTGTTTGCTGTGATTGATTTGGGGTAAGGACTGAGCTACTTACAAGGCTCAGAACACTGCTCCAGAGGTAAATAACAAGCTGTAGAAGCTGCTATGAATATATTTAGCTGAATAAACTCATTGTTTGGGGGGAAAAAAAAATAATAAAAAGTTTAGTAAGCCTTTTCTTTCCTCTACTTTGCCAGTGTGAAATCTGGCCCAAAGTAAAGTGGTGGATACAGATAATCCAACAGCTTTACTTTGTGCTGCCCAGCCATGGTATTTTAAGCAAACGTGCAACGAGATGTACTTAACAGTTAACTGTGAGCAAATACATGAAAAACCTGTGTCATCAGCCTTTTATGTGTATGGCACTTGGGAAATCTTGCCAGACTGAACTGTGGCTGAACCAAGAGGCTGTCTCATAAGCACTCTCAGGAGCAGGTGACAGGTCGAAGATCCAGCTTGCCCTGTGACAGCCAAGCAATTCAGTAAAGCAGATTTGCAAGAAAGTAGCTGAGCCCTGACAACAGCCCTAGTGTTTTCATTTCAGGTATCTTCAATTTTATCCATTGACAAATAACATACCTTCAGTTATTATTAACCCTATTTCATCCAGGTCATTCTTCAGTAATTGCTCAGCCATCGTAAAATGGGTGAATAAAACTCTGCAATTCCTCCTACAAGTAGCAAACACAGCATCAAGGCAAGCTACAGGAAAATGTGTTTGCTGGGATCATGGAACAGAAGCTTTAACCCTAAATATAGAGGTATATTTAACTGATTCTTCCAAAAAAAAGTTACCTCTATTTGTGTAGAAAACAACAATTTTGTTCTGTTATTGTTTTCAATAAAATTAGAGGCTTGGGTTTTATTGGATGACTAAATTATAGACCTTATCAAAAGCTCTTCTAAGAAATGCTGACCCATAGGCTGCAATTATTGTAAGGGAGTATACCTATGTATATCTAATTGAAATGTTAGGAATCAGCTCTGGACAGCAATCGCTGGATAATGTGAGTGGCAAGTACAGGCAGACTTGGCTTGGCTTTCTGGTTTTGTGTCCATTTTGCTGCTGGTTTACATCATCACTCTGGCATTTGAAGGAATCCAGACACTAAATAAGAGGATGATATGAGTTACTGTGTCTGTACACTTCTGGTATTTAAAAAAAATAAAATGAGAAATGTCATCAATTAGCTGGATTGAGACCCTGTATTGCCTTTTCAATTAGAGAAAAGTTATTGCATGTATGCCAGCAGGGCAAGTTAGAGTATGGACAGGGACCATGTTACAGACCTAGAAGTATTTCTTAAGCACAGCCATCTAAGCTTGGAAGGATCTGAGCCACCTCCATTTCCCTTGAAGTGGGAATTGTATCTCTCTCTCATAGATCTTGGTTGACACCCAGCAGTTTTTCTTTCTAGAAGTGGAAGGGGAAGGTGGGGCCAGATACAGGTCACTGGCACTAGCCACAGCAGTATGCTGAAATGTGCTTCACCCAGATCATCTGGCCTTTTTCCATCTCCCTTGCTTTCTCTATGACGCCAGGGATGCTGTTCAATTTCCACTTTTTGACCATTAGTCTCTCATCCTGAGAGACATTCATGGTCTAGGAACTGCATCTGCTTAAAGTATATTTTGTAATATTAGCATCGAAACAGCCTGAGCACAAATTGGCAGGTCGTCACATTGTCCTTCTTCCATGTATGCTAAAGAAATTACAGCTACTGCTGTTGAATTAGTGGTAGAAGAAATAAAATACTTTTTGCCCAACGTGGTTGAAGAAATACCTTGGCTTTTTATTCTGCAAATTTGTTTGATGTTGTCCTTCAAAGACTTCATGAGTAGGCAGAGATGATAGTGTTTGTTCGACTGATATTAGCATCCTTGCATGGCAGCTGCAGTTTATACAAAAAAACATCACATACCTTTTTGTTTTCTCCCCCGGAACTGAGAATTTGCTGTAACACTGAATGGATTTTGTGTATGAGATTTTAAGCAAATACAATTAAACTGTCATTTCCTGACAGCTCATATATGAGGCTGTTTGACCACAATGGACTTTGTGGTTTTGTAAACACATCTGAAAATAAAAAGTTAACAATAACTTAAACTCCTAATTCAGCAAATTGGCCAACATTACATCCTGGAATAATTCAGTAGTGCCTTGAGATATTTGGTTAAAGAAGGGGAGAAAAAAGAATTAAGGATTACAACATTGCCTAAGAAAAACTGAAATAAATATTTTAAAATATGGATGTGGTTCCTCCTCTTTGTTGAGTATTCAAAATTAAAATAATTATATCAATGTGCACCAACCAGAATTCATTCCAGTCATCATGGCTGCAGCATTTTGTCATAAGTGGAGAAAGACTTCCAAA
Organism: Phasianus colchicus; assembly: GCF_987193195.1. Lineage (NCBI taxonomy): Eukaryota > Metazoa > Chordata > Aves > Galliformes > Phasianidae > Phasianus > Phasianus colchicus. Next base: position 9,851,190 of record NC_143453.1, on the reverse strand, counting down.
GGAACAGCTCTCTCTTGAAGAAATAAGAATATTTTTAAGTGTTTTTAGGACCAGAACTGATACAACATTTCAACTCAATACTACTGGAGGACAATGAAGAAATTTTGTGGATTCAGAAAGATGATGGGATTTGGGGAAAAAAAATAAAAATCTTCATTAAGTAATGTAGAGTGGTGCTGGGGGATTTTGCTCATACCCTGAGACTTGGCTCTCAGCTCCTCACTCCAGGTATAAACCCTACAAACAACCTGACTTGATTTTAGGGCACAAATGGTATGTTGTTCTATACAAAGACTCATAGCCAAAGGAAGTGTTAACACACTCAGGTGTCCGCAGTCTGGTTAATAAAAAAGCAGAATATATCTACACCATGATTTAGACACAGCTAAAGTTGTAAATACCATTAGCTCAATAAGATTTTTATCTTGGTATTATTTCTTTTTAAATGTGAAAAGCTTAATTACTTCTCTCATCTTTTTTCCTTGTAATCCTGTCAAACTCTGATGAGCTGTAGCATTTTCTGTGGGGCAGTAAGGAGAAAATGAAGCAATAAGCAGCAGATCAAGCTGGTGAACTGCACTCTTATTCCTCCTAGGGCAAAGGTGAAGAAAGGTGTGAATGTTTTCAGCGTAAGAGCCAGCAGCCCATACTTGTGGGATATCAGAGAGAGTGTGGATTATACGGGGAAATATGCACCAGCTGTTATTGTTTGCCAGAGAAAGTCTGCTGCCTCTGAAAACAGGTAGGTCGTTTCCAGCATTCTGCCTTTTAATAATGGATGGCTTTTCTTTTTCAAAGCATTGTGCCACGGTTTTAATAAATTTTATTATAGAGAATGATAAAAATGCTTTTGGAAAAGATGAGGCTGTCTTTGTTTTGTAGTGCATTGTAAATTGTGCCACATGCACTTTGAACAGAAATTGTTATTCAGTCTTAATACCCAAGGAAAGTTTTAAAGCTAGTAGGAAATACTGTTTTCAAATAGTATTTAGAAGAATATGTTTGATATCTCAGTATTTGGTTGTGACTTATTTAATCTTTTCGAATTATTTGCTTCCAGGCATTATACCATGGGTAATTATAGGGTTGTTTGGGAATTTATTTACTTATTTTAAATCCAAAGGTTTGCAGAGGAATCTAAAACTTATTCATAGCATGAAACCCCTATTTTATTTTTTTTTTCCAGTGAGATTTATATGAGTTTTTAATCTGAAGAAGAATACAAGTTTTCCATTTTCCATTCCCATTGTGCAAGCACTTAGCTAGGAACCTGACCTCTCAAACAGCCACCATCTGGCAGGTGGATGTTCCTATTCTAGTCACAACTGAATGCTTTAGTGAATCAATTTTTATATCGTTTTCTGTTGCTTGTCCATTGCTTCTGGAAATGTATGTCAAGTGTGTGTTTACAAGGATCTGACTGCCTGCATATGCATTGTGTTTGGTATTGCTGTTAGGAAATTTACCATACAACTTGAGAATTCCAATTTTGCTGTGATTTGCTTCTGACGTTTTACAAAATCTTACAGGTTTGAGGGATTTATAATGGATTTTTTATATTTTTTTTTAAAATAAATATCCTCTAATAAGTAGGAAAACTCATATCATAAAAAAGAATGGAGAATAATTATGATTTATCATCTGTTGTCACACATCTGACCTAAATGTTATTGGTTAAAGAGATGTATACGCGTGTCAACATCACACCTTCCTACTGCCTAGCACAACCTGTTGCATTCTTTAAAATCCCAATTCAAAACTATGTATAGACAGTGTGAATATTTTCGCTGACTGAAATGGGCATTGGATCAGAACCAAAGATTATATCAACAATGAGTTTCCCATCACGCTTTATCTTGTTGGGTCCATGGAATGCATTTGCCCAATTTCTCTTCTTCATCAGGAAAATATAATGCAACAGCATGGGTGAATTGAAGCTTGGCATCTTATTTCCCTTCAATATTCATCATCCAAGAGCAAGCTTTCGAAATGACCCTTTCTTATACTTTCATGTGCTGAATATAAGCATGGCTTCATGTTTATTAAAATATATGTGAACTGTTGTATATTTTGGAAGGAAATTCAAGAGCAGACAAGATCATAGATATGTATGCAACTCATTTAACTTTTGTTTTAACTTATTTCATGTGAATTCACCAATTGAGCTTTGTGTGCTTTTGCATTTTGAAAAGAGCTTATTTATTGTTTGTAAACAAATAACTATCATCAAACATATTTGCAATTCAGTATGATGCTTTTCTCATTAAGTTTAGTCATTCCTGCTTTACTATTCATTTTAGGAAGGATGATCAAGCGTTACATTGGGAAAGAGAGCGTGCTCAGTGTTTTATGGGAAACAATTTTTCCCAGTTTGATGACATGTTTGATGACACTAAATATGCACAAGTGGATAGCAGTTAAATATTAATGCCTTTTTACCAAACTGTTTGCCTCTGTAGCTCGTTTACAAATTCTACAAGCTCTATTCGCATATTATTTAATAATTCCTAAAACTGAGAGATCTGATCACATGAATGCAAAGGTGGCAATGTTAATTAACGAGGGATTCAATGCTTTAGTGTTTCTGATAATTTTTACACGGATCAGAAGATAGTATTGATAAAGCTAACTTCTAGTGACAGGTGTAGTTTCACAGATTGAGACACGTGTGCAAGTGACAAACTTAACCAGGATGCCCAAGTGTTTCTTTATCTAAGTTTGCAATATATCAGTCATTTTATGTGGAGAGGTTTTGGCACCTAAAGCTTATCATAACAGGATTAACATAAATATTATCGCAGCCAGCAGGGTGTTTTAGAATGAATATTAACAGCAAATATTATGAGTTTGTAGGAGAATAACTAATTAAGCCCATCTGTCAAATATGATTTGAAGTTCTCAGAGCCTTGCTTGTTGTGGATTTGTGACTGTGTTCCAGATTACTGGTGAAGCAATTATGAAGTTCTTCCCAATTCTTCTGATTTCATTCTCAGATGATAATTTTGTAACACTCTAAATCCTGACCCATGATATTATTAAATGGGCTTAATAATTGCATCATCTGTACAGCTCTTCTGTTCTCCTTTGAGAACTATCTATCTTCCATCGCTATTTCCATGTAGACAACCATTAAACCAGGTAGAAAACTGTGTGATGTGAATTAATCAGTGGCTCAGAAATGTGACTTGGGAAAAATTTAAGCAATGATTGGATCAGGGAATATGAACCCCAATATGCGTCATCCTTTTTCTTTTTGAAGGTGGCTGATATTTGTTCTCCTTAATGAGGTGAATAGAAAGATAAGATTGAGTACTGCATTTTAAGAATGTTTTCCTTGATTATTGTTTCTCAGTGTTTCTGAATCTCAGCATCCCTGCTCAGCTCTCTAGTGAGAACTGATGAAAGAATTGGCAAAAATGCGAGATCTGGATTCTTGCCTGTTATTCTCTTTTTTTCCCTGTTTGATTGGAAAAAGACCAGGTGCAAAGGATTTGGAAAACCATTAAGGCAGATAATGATGTGGTCTTAGTAGATGTTACGACACGCCTAAACCAAACTTTGAATAATTTCGGGAAGTGTCTAAGATAACAGAATCAGAATCACAGAATGGCCAGGGTTGGAATGGACCTCAAGGATCATGAATCTCCAACCCCCTGCCACATGCAGGGCCACCGACCTCCCCATTTAATGCTAGATCAGGCTGCCCAGGGCCCCATCCAATCTGGCCTCGAACACTTCCAGGGACGGGGCATCCACAACCTCTCTGGGCAGCTGTTCCAGCACCTCACCACTCTCTCTGTAAAGAATTTCCCCCTGATGTCCAAACTAAATCTCCCCTCCCTCAACTTAACTGCAGGATGAGGGGAAATGGTTTTATCAACCTTTTCAAAGAGTTGATTCCCCTCCCCACTGTAGGCTCCCTTTAGGTACTGAAATGCTGCAATGAGGTCACCCTGCAGCCTTCTTTTCTCCAGGCTGAACAAGCCCAGCTCCCTCAGCCTGTCCTCATAGGAGAGGTGCTCCAGTCCCCTGATCATCTTTGTGGCCCTCCTCTGGACCCTCTCCAACAGCTCCCTGTCTTTCTTGTACTGGGGGCTCCACACTTGGATGCAGTACTCCAGATGGGGCCTCACAAGAGCAGAGTAGAGGGGAACAATCACCTCCCTGTCCCTGCTGGCCACCCCTCTTTTGATGGAGCCCAGGATACCATTTGCCTTTCGAGCTGCAATGGTACACTGCTGGCTCATGTTAAGTTTTTCATCTACCAAGACCCCCAGGTCCTTCTCCACAGGGCTGCTCTCAAGGACCTCTCCTTCCAGTCTGTATGGATGCCTGGGGTTCCTCAGGCTCAAGTGCAAAACTGCACTTTGCCGTGTTGAACCTCATCAAGTTCACCCGGGCCCACCTTTCTAACCTCTCGAGGTCTGTCTGAATGGCATCCCTTCCTTCAACAAATGCTTGCCAGTTTATGGGAGAATAAGTTGTTCTCTGTGCTTGTGGAAGAATGAACTGTTCAAGCAGGTACAAAATAGGCAAAGCTTGGCCTCCACTAAGTAGAATCTTTGAATATGGCTGTTTACTTTCTTATCTCCAAATGCAACAAAACAGAATCATGGATAAACTTTCCTTATTGTTGGAAACGTTACAAAGGTGGCATTTCAGCTGACAAATTCCTGATTGTGCTTTTGGGTTACAGCTCTATAGCACTAAAAGACTTATTGGCTTGTACTGCTGGGAACTAGATCCTGGTTGTGCTGCTGGTGGGGAAACTTATTTTGATTGTGAGCTACAGGGTGACTGATTCAATCCATGATTACACTGACACAATAAGAATAAGAACAACAGTATCTCCTGGGCTATATCCCTCATTTTTTCCCATGTGTCTCATTGTTTTTGTGCTACTGTATCTTAATGCTTAATATTCCTATTATATATAATAAAAGAAAGTAACTTGATATTAGATAGGAGGCAGGAAAATATACGGCATAATTCACTTTGATGTTCCTGCTCAATGCTTTATTCTTATGGTGTTTATTCCTTTTACCTTAATGCTCTCTATATTTATCATTTTCACATCTATTACGGGACCTCATGGTAAGTTATTTAACATCTAGCTTTTATGTTGTAACAGCAGCGAGCTGCTGCCTCATTCTCGTACTTGTTGCATTTGCCAGTACATATGACAGACTCTCAAGAATGCTATAGTTCTAAAATACTTCTGATTATTGCAACAAAAGCAATGAATGTGACATAAATAACAGCCTGATAGGCTCAATAATTATATTGTGTGTCTTGCTGGTGGTCATAAAAATGTTTCATACACACAGTTTTATGATTTAAATCACCATTATTATTTTTCTCCTTGCTATTCATGTTCACGTGCCTTTACCGACTAGAGGTATGTTATTTCTTGGAAATAAATTTTTCTACTCATTGGAATTACAGAAGTGATACACACTGAGGCAAATATAAGCTCCAGTGTATTTTGCCCCACTGCAGTGTGAATTACATGAACTTATCACGTGGTGGTGTTTCCTCATGAGAAACTCATCATACGTCATGAAGAAACTGAATCAAGAAAAGGACTGTAGAAATCAAGCCTGCCTTCAGATGGGTTATCTGCAAGTATGGTATTAGATCAGGACAAGCAGGATCAAGATTGAGGAAAGGGTTGAGCTAGTCTGTATGTTTGTGTATTTTTATGGCAAAATATCTTCAAAATACTAAGCGATGTGGGAGTGTGTATGATTACAAGCAAAACAGATTTCTACTTTTTATTATTATTAGGGTCTGAACAGATATCTTACATGGCTTCAAACTTACTTTCTGAGTAATGATTTTATCCTAAAAAAACTGGCCATTCCCTCAGCATCAATGAATTCAGGCAGATATAATATGTTAGTTTAACCCTGAAATAGCAGAGCTTAACTCCTCTTATGCTTTCCAGTTATCTAGCTGTAAAGGCATTTATTCTGGTTAGCTCTGGAGTTCCATAAAGCTTCATATTTCTAAGAGTTCATATTTTGTGATGATGTGAAAGTACGAATGATCTCAGAAGTTGTGCTTATATTTCACATATTTGAAAGCAATTAGTCAAAAAGATTCCGTTTCTCATTTCTCATTTTAAAATTTGAATTTGCCCTCTGAGAGAGACCTTTGAGATGTCAAGGCAAAATACATTTGTGTGAACCAGTCCTCAGTGCATCATTGTACACGCTGACCCACTTTTTTTTTTTCATTCTTAAAAATATTTTATCAAGGAATACTGTGCTTCTGTTGAAACCATCCTCAATGCTAATACCCTAATTAAAGAAAAAGGTCTATACTTATTATCTTAAGGCAAATCAAAAGGTGAAATATTAATGAACAACTATTAGATAAATGCAGATGCCCCAGATATGAGTAACTGAGAGGAATAATTGAAGCTTTAGTTATATAGCCATCATGCCCTTAGCTTCTGAAGGTTATATTTGGGTCAGAGGAGATAAGGGACAGAGAGCCATGTTATTCAGCAGCAGCCCAGGCTTGGCTGATTTTGTAGGGCTTGAATTCTGCCTGGTGTTGGAGTAGCTAAAGGACATTTCCAATGGTCTGGATAACCTCATGCATATTTGTGTCTTTATTTTTACCCTGGTGTTATCCAGCATGATAAATATCATTTTAAACCTGAGGAGGAAAGATTTCCCTTAAGAACTTTAAGGATTCATCATCATCATGCTTGCTCTGTTTGCCGTACTTATCACAGGAATCCTTAAAGCCTGAGCAGCCCCAGGGCTCAAAATAACAATTCCACTGGGACAGAAACAGTTTGCTGCCTATTAGAAAGGAAACGGTAACTGAGTAATCTTCTGTCTACTAAAAAATCTAATATTGAATGCAAAAATGTGTCTTGTGAAAGTATCTCTGATGGTGCTGTTGATTTTCTTCTCCTAGGAGAAAATCTTGTAAGAAGTAATACTAATAATGCTAATTACTCAGACTAAAATGCTATGCTGAGAATGTGCCAGTTACTGTTGAAGAGTGAGGATTCCTGTTTTTGGGAATGAAGAAAGGCCAGTGGAGATTGGCTATCACTTGTTTGTCAACAATGCTTGGATCAGAAGGTTGACAGAATTATGTAATTCAGTTTAGCATCTCCATAAATTGTTAGGCTATTCCTGCAAGGATGAAGTTCACTGGGCATTTGAGTTAGACATCAGCTCTGAATCTATAGATTTACTGGTTATGTGAATGAGCTAGGATTGCAATACTGAAGATGTATATGTTTATGTGAACTGATGATGCAGAGACAACTTATCCTTTAATTATTTCAAATTAGTCACCTTTCAGTCTTTAATTGCATCTGTGGGGATAGGATAAGGCTGCTGTCCCAGCTTGATGGAGGCATAGAGAGGAAATGGGTTGAACTTTAAAGACAGTTCTGATAGTAATGCACGGAATCACCCATTAGGGTTTATGGGCATGGAGTGAAATGGGATTACATAGCTGGGCTTAGAATGAATTGCATAGAAGTCGATACCTGAGCAGGGAGCTGCAGTGAGCTAATCACTAAGGCAATTCGGAAGTCAATGGCTCACTGTTTTATGACTCACTGTGACTGGGGAAGCCTTAATAACTTGCCCAAGGTTGCACATGGTGTTGACAGAGCAGGAGTCTTTGTGGGCGTCATTGATTCTACCATGCACACACGTGCACAAACATATATATTTGTAAAAAAACAAGAACAACAACAGCAAAACCAAACAGCAATAAGACAGAAAATGAAGGTGTCAGGTTCCATTGGCAGAGCTGTGTGTGATCACTGAGTATTTTGGCTTACATGAAAGGAGTGTGTAATGTGATTCATTCCTCCCCCTGCCTGCTGATCTGCAGCGACAAGCGATACTTCCACCTCTTCCACTCCATTCCATCTTCTGCAGGTATTTTCCATGATGTGCCCATAGTCCAGCAGTGAAATTAATCGTAGACAAAGAACATGTCTGTCTCTTAATTTCTGCATTCATCCTGACAATACAAAGAATAAGAAGTGGATTAGTTGGCTGTGATTTCTTTATGGTTGAAATTCACTGTCAGAGAGATGGTTGAAGGACTGCTTGCACTTATGTAAATGTGCATTAGTATTATTCTTACTTTCAGGGATTACCTGAAGATAATAATCAAATGTGCAATTAGCTGAATGGATGACTATCATCTCCATTCTTTCTTGCCTTAAATTCTCTGGCATCTTGCAAATGCACGTCTGTCTTTCCCCAGATTTGTCTGAACTATCTGCAGGATACTTAAATATTGACAAGATACATTCAGTGTTGGCAAGGCACTATCTGTTATACGCTTTTATTTATTGGAAGCTTTCAAAAATATTGGTGTTGTGAACTTCAGCATGGGGACTGTGGAACAGGATAAATATTCAATTTGTACCGTAGAAAGTGAGACAATATTGCTTTCATCTTTTATTTCTTATACTGCTTTTCTAAATCAACTGTAAAATCAATCCCAAGGCATGTTTCTGTTATACCTTAATGCAGCAGTCTCCATATGTTTATTTATAGTGGTGCTGGCATGTGCAGGTGTGCTCTTCTTCCATATAAAAGGTGAAGACCATCAAACCATAAGTCCTAGAAACACGTTTGTGTTGCATAGAGCAGTGCCATGTGGAGCTAAATGGGCCAGTTCCACCCAGCCCTGCTCACAGCACCTTAGCAAATAGATCTGTATCACATATGGCACGTCACTGTGGGCTCAGAAGAATGTACAGTGCTGAGTGGTGGTGGTACTTCAGTTTATTTGAAACCTACTAAACGTAAGTTGACGTAGTTTTCTTATACTAGAAAGAAAATAATTAGTTTCAATAATTTTTGATACAATTAATTTATTCCTAAGAGGCAAATACTGTACCTGGAAACAAATCGATTAAGAAATATTTCCTCTGAGGTGTTTTCTTGTTAATTGCTGAGGCAATTAATTTTCTTACAAAGATGTAGTTTTTTATGTAAAGTTATGAAGGCAGGGGAAATGAAAGGACAGGAAAGAACAAAAGGTGATTGTGATAAAATGCTAAATGTAGGAAATACAATGTGTAAAATGTATAACGTATACGTATAATATATGCATCTCGTGCATTTGTCAACATCTATAGCAGGAAAACTTTCAAAAGTTTCAGAAGTTAGGACAGCTTAGAATTAATCTCATATGAATATTCATTAAGAAATGTTTTACTTACATGAACACATGGTATTTTTTCCATAGGGTTCTGGGCAGAGGAGAATTTGGCAGACAGACTCTTGCAAGTCTCTCTATAGTGTGTTTTTAAAATAACGTCTTTCTTTTTCTTCTTGAGACTTACAGTTTAAAAACATGTGGGCAGATTTTCTTAAGGGAAAGAGCAAATGCGTTTTTTGCAATTTGCATGTAAAACCCAAAGTTTGTCCAAATACCCAAAGACTTCCTGCCTTGCCAGTTCCCGAGTCCTCTCTGGGAAGCATAGAGCCAGTTCTTCAATTTTATGTTTATTTTCCATTCTAAACATTTTCTGTGTGAGAAGAGCCATTCTCCCAAACTCCACAGCACATGGCTATGCAGTTACAATTTTTGTTTTTTTTTTTTTCCCCAGTATCTCACAAGATTGGCAGCTAATGAATGGAGAACTATACAACAAACCATCTTGAATGCTTTTAATTATTCTTGTAGCTGTCAAAAGCACAAGGAATATACTCCCATACTCTCACTGATTACTCTATTTCATTTAGAGATACGCTTGCACACTCAGTGCATACATACTGTCTGTATGCAATTCCTTTTTCAATCCTTTTAAGTTGAATCAAATACGATTTTATGCACATTAAATACCAAGAGCATGTGCTCTGTGAAAGAGCGAGGGCGTGGGTGTATTCTACATTTATTTCATGTATTTCAGTGAGATAAACCCCCGATTTAGTCCCTAAGAGTCTCAAAGAGAATTACAATGTCTTGATGAAAAATTACTGTTTGTTCAAAAATTGAGATTTTGTTCTCGAGAATGACGTGAAAATAAATATTGTTTGCAGTGAGTCTAAGGAACAACTGGAGAGGGTTGTAGCTGTCTCTGCATGCACAGTTTCAGAAACACAGCCTGCTTATCAAGCTTTGAGCTGGTGGGCATCAACAATTTTTTTGTAAAGGTAGTGTTTTTGCTCCTTGCTTCAGTATTCGTGTTTTGGCACTCTCGTTATGCTTATGTAACTCTCCTAGTTAAATATCTCCTGTTCAGGGTTTTAAAGGATTAATCTTGTTTATGAAAAGAAATGCTTCTGCTGCCTCTCGGATAAACCACAAGTAAGGATCTTACTCCACAATTGTAATCACAGCTTGTAAATTTACTGAGAGTGGTCCTAATGAACAGCTAATGATAATCTGGGTGCTTCCTTCACCAACATAGAAATTGAGGATGAATTAATGATTAATGCACCAGACAGGTGAAAACTGCTATTGTGTAGGGTAATTATTTACTGGCAAGCATGATCCTATGTAGAGAGGCTTACTGGCTGGCTGGGGTGAAAGTTGACACCGATCCCACTTTCACTTACAGTACTGAGTTTTAGCTTTTCCATAACACAAATATACAAGAAACAGAAGTTTTAAAAGTGGAGAAGGTAGACTTGTGCTACGCACTGAGTAAAGAAAGCAAACGTCTAGGTGGAGGTGAAGAGAAAAAACGATACGTGTATTATGAAGATCCTTATAATGATATTCATGAATTGCATTTCTTGATTTGCAATCCTAACATACTTTTAATGTAGTTAAAAAAAAAATCATTTTTCTCAATAATTTAATAGAGAAGTCTGTATGTCCTACTAAAAAAAAAATCTGATTTTAATTGCTAAAGTATTGTAGTGATGGATACTCTTGTTGTTTGTTCAGGCTTCCCAGTGCTGCAGCTTTGGAGCTATGGAAGATGTGCTGCTCCCACTCATTTGGAGCCTTACTTTTAGCTGGGGTGTCAAAGAGAGGGATTCCTGGGAACTGGAATTGTATGTGTTTGAGCCATTGTTTGATTCTCTTTTTCTTTATTCACCTTTTCAGTAGGACTGGGATTGTATCAGAGCATATCTGGCTGCTAGCAAAACATTGCCAGAGCACTGCCAAAGAGTGCAATTGGGAAAATAGGTCAGTGGGAAGGAAGGAAACTGCTTTCCTGACAGTACAAGAGGGACTTAATGATGCGGCTGTGTAAGGTGCAGATCACAGCATGCACCAACCTCACGGCCAGGCTGTGAGAAGCTCATCTTCCATTGGAAGTAGATAAGGCTGTAGGACCTGCCTGCTGTCTTCCTCCGGAATCAGGGCAGTTACCAGCTGCAGTGTGGAGTGCTGTAGGGAAGGTTAACCAGAGCCATTTTAAACAGTCATCTCCCAAGGAAAAAGCAATCTGAGGATTGTTGCTTAAACATCTGACGTGAGGAAATGTTCCTAAACACCAGTTTTTAATGGCAAGTCTTAAGTCACTCAAATTCTATGTCTTTAAGAAGTGAAAATCTATACTTAAGCCACTCAGAAAAGTAGCATTTTTGATCTGTGAGTGTGCAGAGCTCTCCTGTTCTAAAATTAGAATGTCAATTTTACTGTTAAGCCAGGGGAACAAGAAGCTCTACATGCCCTCTGAAATTAGCAAGGAAAAAAGTGTATTGAACTCATCTATAGCTTTACACCTTCAGGGCAGTGGTTGGAACCAAGATAGACACTATTTCATCAGGCTGTCACAGTCTTTTACAAGAGGAAAAAGAGGAGAGGGTGGAGGGAGTTGCTTTGTTCTGATCTCCAAATGAAATAATCAGCTGAACTTTTAAAACCATCCAGAAGATTAAAGGACACTTCAAATAGTGTACTGTGTCAAGTTCTAATTTATTCTTCTGAATATCTCTTTCCTAATTGTGACAAAACTAAGACATTAAAGCTAGCAGTCATGTGCTCTCTTGAAAGGTGCTGTCACTTTAGAGGAAGGTGCTGCTGGAGAAAGGAGTGCAGAGGGAGGTCTTTCATGGAGCAGAGACCTAGAAAAAAGCATTAAGAAAATACTTTAATGCTTTTGACTTTATATGGACAGTACTTGCGAAGGATTTAATATTATGGAAGGTATGCAAAAATTGGTGTCCTTTTGTTGTAGCTGAAGCAAGTGTCATTGCACAGGCTGGCTCTGAGCAGTATTATTATGCTGATATGAAGGCAGTGGCCATAAGCAGCTTGAATTCCCACAGTCTTCAACAAAACTCGAGACTGGAGGGGTCAGGATGTGGAAAACCCCAGAAATTTTCAAGGAAAAATTGTGATTTGTATACAATGAAGGGTATTAAATGTTTGCTGCTTTTTTTTTTTTTCTCCCAAAGACTCGTGTAAAAATTTGAAAAGAGTACTGTATGGCTAATAAAAAAAATAAATGAACTAAGTTATATATTTTAGACATTATTATCTTAACATATTTTAAATTAAACTCACCTAAAATTTGTGCTGTTCTCACCAGTTCATCAATGAATGTGCATAAAGATGTCAAGTTAACTTTTCGAGCGCTTCTTTTTCCTAAAATGAGATTTTTTTTCTGTAGCTACATTAGGCCCTAATTCACACGCTTTCTGCATTCTATGGCTATTACTTTGTTTTTTGTTTGCACGCCAACAATATTCATGCTTTCTATTTTTAACGTAATATATGTGCTATTTTAGAGAGATGTCAACAGCCAAAGATATATTCAGGTACCTGAGCGTGCTATGCAGATCTATTGCTAATAATAGGTGTAAGGAAAGAATTTATGCTTATTTATGTCATAAATAGCGTTATTTTACCTGTGCTATCTCAATAATAGGTTTGTCATTTTTAATGAGTAAAGCAAGTAACTACAGCTAGTCAATTTTTTCTGGATCTAATTGACTTTTCTTTGGGGAGAAAAAGGGAAATTTTGGTCAGGATAACATAGTAAGTGAGCCTTCTGGTATCACACTGCCTGTGCATGTGTGGCTTAAATTTGACAGCCACAAAGCTGACCGAAAGATGGTTATTTTATGAGAATAGACAGACAGCAGAGGAAAAAGGCACTGGAGACCCCAGACAGCTAAATTCTTATCAATAGCTAATTATGGAAAAATCTTCAATAACAGCTTGTACTTTCTTGGACATGAGAGTCAATCAGCAGTGAGACAGAGCTCTGTAGGGTACTGGCTTTTACTTGCTCCATCTTCATGAAGCTGCTTTTTCATGCTTATATTATTCACAGAAAATCTGTTCTCCATGGTGCAGGCCTGGCTTCAGTGCACAGCAATTGTCAGTGTGGTGTTGCAGTGCTGAAAGAGCCCTTTGTCAGAAATAAGGTAGGCTGGATTTGGAGTTCAGTAAAGGTTCAACTTTTATGTACCCTAAAAAGGAAGAGGGAAAATTATTAGATTGAAATCCAGTCTGTGTCTTACCTATTGTTAATAATGTGAAGCTAGAAAATGGAAAAGCTAGAAGCCACAGCTCTGGAAGCCGGATGTGAACATCCCATTTCACTGGAATGTAAGGGAGATGTTTCCATGGCCCTTGGCTCTCCTGCTCAGGACAGGTGTGCTTGGAGGGCTCTGTTCTCTGCTGGAATTAGGCTATAATCCTTGTTATAGGAGAACATGAGGGCTGCAGCCTAATGCTCCCAGTTCCAAGAGTTTAGCTACCTGGCTACTGCAACAGATGCTGCAGTTGGATCCTAATCTGAATAACATCTTCAGTGCTGTATACAGTTGCCCTTTTTATCCTCTCTCCGTTTTCCCACGAATTGGATTTATTTATAAGTGCGTCTCTCCTTGTAGCACTCTCAAAGCTGAGAGCTGATAAAGTGTGGTTTAATTTAATCCCACTGTGAATATCTGTAAACCCAGTCAAAAGATGTCCCTACAAGGACAGTCACTGACCTTAGTTGAAATGGGCCAAAGCACAAGTGCTGGGGTCACATCACATGAAGTGGCTCAGGGTAGAGGTGTTGTATGAGGTTAAGAAAATTATAGAATCCTAGAATGACTTGGAGACGAAGGGACCTTAAAATTATCTATTTCCAAATCCCCTTGCTGCAGGCAGAGCTGCCAACCACAAAACTCAGCAGTAAATCAGGATACCCAAGACCCTATCCTTAACATCTCCAGGGATGGGACATTCCTGTTAGTTACCAGTGCCTGTTCCCCTGTGATCAGGAAAGTTTGCAGCCTATACCTCTAGCCAGGAAATGCGTAGGCTATTCTCTCTGTGTTTCAGGAGGTTGCAAAGTGGAGCTGTGGTGGAACTAAGTTTGTCAAGCCTGAGGCTTGTAAAAACCCTGTTAGGTACAGCAGCTGTATAAAGTCCTGCCTTTACAGCAAGGGGGAAAGAACTGACCAAGTCAGGAGGAATGCTTCAGAGGTCAGTAGTGTCTGATCTTGCAGCTCCACTATACTGTGAGGAGCTTCATAAGAGCATTCAAACATCACAGTGGCATGGAGGCACAGCTTGCAAGCTCCATTTGACTCCAAAATCTGAACTGCAATTTTTCACACAAGCAAATGTCTTAGCAGGGGGAAGACAGAAGTCAAATGTTCGAGGTTAAAAAGTTTTCTCTCGCATTTCACGTTATTGCTCAGAAGAATTAGTTTTGGAAGTTAATAAACCACATGCGTTCACCTCATACAACTATTTCCCTCTCTAAACAAATTGTTTTTATTGTCAAAACCACAAATTTAGGTACTGTGATCAATATCATCATTTTATGAGCTGTCTGTAAAGGGACTTGAAGATGCAGCCTTGCTTGATTGTCTGGGAATAAAGATTGATCAACCCTGTTGCTTCTTGTGTATAGATCTTCGGTTGATTCACATGCAGTATACAAAGCAAAGCACTATCACCTCATTCCTCTTCAAAATAACATAGTCAATAGCTTTCCTTGGTGCATTTCTGCAAACACTTGAGACTACAACCCCTATTAATATGGTAAAAAGGCCAGAGAGAGGAGGAAAGCGCTTTGGTGTTGGGGTCTTTCCCTGATAGGAAATAATGTGGTTTAAATTCCTAACTTTTCTTGCTTCATTTCACAAAAAGTATTGAGCTGAGACTGTTTCTACCCTTTTGTGTTTTCTTTTACTGAATTAAAATGAAGGCAAGAAAAACAAGCATGCAAGATGGTATTGTTGTATTTATAACACAGGTGATGTAATATGCTTGTGCATGATGCAGGTCATATATTATCAAATTACTTAGAGCTTAAGTAAGCTAAGAAGTTATGTGCCTCGAATGCAGAATTGTAGTGGGGGTAAAATAGTCTCCCCATTCTTTGTCTGCCGTGTTAAAACTATAAGCTCTTCAAGGCACAGATGTCTTACACTGGGACACTTGGGTCTTATAAGGTTAATTGATGGATAGCATCTGTGCTGCTTTTATCTGGAGAACAGCACTGGTCATTTTAAGGTGTACAGTATGGATTAATATGTAGGTTAGATAGCTAAACAGTAATATGATGAAACTCAGAATATTTAGGAAAGAAAATTACTGATAAGATGTATAAGAATAGTGCAGCAGGTTGCAGAATGTGACATGTTAGCTAAGCTTACAGGAGAGGGACTTGGGCAGTAAGCTTGCCCACGAGGATGTAGTGCCACAGCACAGTGTCTGAGGGCACAGGGGCAGTGAATCCGGCCCTGCCAGCAGCAGCAAGTTAGCAGCATAATGCTTGGTGTGACCTTAGATAAGTGGTGACATGTTCATGGCTTAATTGTTTTCGTGGGATAGGGTGGGGAGAATAATACTTTCCAGCTCATAAGGCTGGGGTAATAATACTAAGCATTGCATGCTTTTAAGGCTTTTGAAAACCTTAAATCAAAGGTATATGAAAACCAAATATATAGTGGATGTAGCAAGTCTTACAGTCCTGCACTCGACAATTGGTTGTTAGTTAGTCTTTTCCATAGGCGTGTTAACTTCTCTTCCAGTCTATCAGTAGGCACTGTGTTTAAGCTCTCCCAGCTCAAGGTTCATTGACCTATAATCCTACTGAAATGGAGTGGAAAGCCCATGAAAATTTCACTGCATTTGCGCTCAAGTGGCATATGGCCATGGTGTTAATTAAAAAAAAAAAGTGATAGTCCTCCAGTCTCCATGGAGACTAAGCATACTGAAAGGGGCAGGAGCATAGAATAGTTCATCTTAGGTTGAAACGCAGAGATCAAAAGTTGTTCTGGTTAAAATGCTGTGCAGATTTCAACGTGCCAAGTAGAATGATATGACATTTTGTACAAAGACTTTGCAAAATCGTTCAGATATGAGATTAAGAGAATGTTTCCTGTACCATTCCTGGCGGGTTATTGGAATAGATCTTGAGGTATATTCTCTGTAGTTCTGTTAAATTTCTACCAGAAAGCATAACCTTAAAAGAATAATATCTAACCTGGCAAGATGGAATTTTGTTTTACAGGGAACTATTTGAATTCTTTTAGAAGTTCATAAAAATGAAATCACAGAAGATCCAGCAAAAATTGAGACGTTCTATGTGATTAAGATGTCTGGCTGGCAATAAAGCCTATAAAATAAGCTTTCCCAAACATCTGCCTTAGGAAGACTGAGAAGAAGAACTTTAAGAAAAATATTCCCAAAAATGGAATAGTAAACTCTTGGTTTTATTGATAACTAGTAGACACTGGTTTGGTGTGATTTTTCAGTCATCTGGAGAATAAAAAAGCACGTGCATGAAGCATTAAAAATATTTGAAGCTAGAAAAAAATTACGTTGCTTGCTAAATGCAAAATGGGAAGCAAAAAGTATATAGCAGTAATATATCAGTGACATCCAATTCAGCATGTTTTACATGTTATTATCAAAAAATGCATTCTGATGTGGGTTCTGGTATTGAACAATCTCTTATTATGACTTCTTCTGTATCAGATGATCACATTCTGTAACAATGCATTGAGGTCAGAACTGTGAAACACAGTGGCACTTTCTTGAAAATCAAACTGGTCCTTCTCTAAACTGCATTACTTCAGAAACTCAGATCATTATGAGTTTGGATATTTTTCATCCTCGTGCCCTCCTGCAATGCTTCTAGTATTTATTACGCATCTCCTAAGTTCCTCCTTGATCCTGCATTTCCTGCTCCTCCCTATGTTCTCTCATTACAATCCAAACGAGTAGGTAGTATCTCTTGCTGAATTGATGTTGTTGCTGTCAGCATGGGAGTGACAGATAGATAGGTAGTCAAGATGCCTCTGTAAGATTGTTTCCATGGGAAATACAGGATAAAAACAAGCAGAAACATCTGGTTCTTCTTGCTGCTTTATGATTAGGACAATTTATCTAGTCCTTGGAAGCTGATAGCTGTTTTCTGTGATGTTTTGATCTGATGGATTTTTGATAGATTTTTTTTTTGATGTGCTGCTCTACGTTCCATAAATGTAACCAAAGATGCCTATACATTTGATAGACTGAGAGGGAAAGAAGAGACAGTAAGATGATTTGAAAGATTCATGTGGACAGGTCCTCCTATTATTAATATGGTAGCACCCAGTCAGGATTTTGGAGTCCTCATTTGTTGAGCAAAAACTGTAGAAGGTTAAGTGTAAACCATAAGAGTTAGTTTTCCTTTTTGTTTTGGATTTTGAATTTTCCTGAAGAGGGGTTGTGAGACTGAATCTCATTGCTGTGAGATGGAGTTTTGCCAAAGATAGAGTCCCAACAGGAATTCTATATTAAATATGTTTTTTTAACATTATTAAAAAAAAAAACTTAAAAGGTCCTGTCCTTTGCTATCAGTGGGCCATAGCTGAATAGATGTTTTTTTGGGGAAGACTTGTAAGAAAAAGAAAAAGCACAAAATGCAAAAATGCATTTCATACAGCATCGCTGTCTGCTTTGAAATTGGTTTCCTCTGTTGATAAAAAAAAAAAAAACTGAACAGATGGAAAGGGCCTGAAACAAAGGGAAAACAAAAATGGTTAGCGCTGTTATCCAGAGAGTGTTTGAGCAAAGGCAATCTTAATTTGGGCAAATAAATGAAAGATTGGCTCACAACATTTTGCAAGATGAATTAAAAAAACATGACACTGTCAAATTTGGTTTTATGAAATGTAGCAAACTTGAAATGAAAGAGAAGACATTTCATAATATAGGTACAGAGCTCATTTGCTGGCACTACCAAAAATACAGATGGTTGTGATAGCTGTTAATGTGTCTCAGCAACCCGTGCAGCATTTTTCTTGTCATGTTCTGTGTGGGAAATGTCACTAATGGACTGCTTTGCCTTGCCTGTTGTTTTTGTTCCCTAGAGTCAAACTGATAGAGGATTCCCTGAGTTTCTCTATTTGCCTGGTGTAATTTAGTAACGAGGTTGGCTTGTTTGTTATGAATGCTATTTTGTACTTTCCTGACCCCTTAATGAATTGACATCAAGATATCTGCTTGAATTTAGGGGCCAAGTTTTTTTTAAGCATCACTTCAGAAAGGAATCCTTTATTTCCCAAGGGCTGAAAGAGTACACCTAACTTTTTAGCACCTCTCTGTTGGATAGGATATTCATATTGGATCTGTTTATTCTTCTCTACTTAAACTCCCTTTGATAAAAGCTAGATGTGTAATTAATTTAATAGCAGCAGCTGGGTTGAAGGAATTATTCCATGCCACCATTAAGTTAGTAGGAATTAAGACATTTAATTTGTAGTCTATTGTGCATACGGCATGTTCTGTTTGAAAAGGAATAATTTAAGCTATTGTTAAATTAATTGGATTTATCTTTGGCCAGCTCTACATCCTGGAATGGTTAAGAAAAAATAGTTAGGACATTTTCTTTACTTCATCATCACTGTGAACATCACAGTGGCTGCTCAGTTTCACTGCACGGCCGGCTTTGGATCGGTCGTAGTCCAGTTGGTTTGATTTTTGTGATTAGTGTAATTTGAAAATTGAGACTGCAGCTAATATGCACCTAAAA
Source organism: Phasianus colchicus (assembly GCF_987193195.1). NCBI lineage: Eukaryota > Metazoa > Chordata > Aves > Galliformes > Phasianidae > Phasianus > Phasianus colchicus. The sequence continues at coordinate 9,832,253 of NC_143453.1, read as the reverse complement.
AAACATATGCACTCCATTCCTTGTTTGACTTCAATCACACAGCCAATTTTTACTAAACTTATTTTTTCATTTAGATGTTGGTGCGCACGGGGCAGATTCAAATGGAATGCACTCTGAAAGTTAAAAGCCCTAGGCTAACCTCTGCTAGCCTAGCTTTTGTGTGTGATTGTGGAATGGGAGAAAGTTCTCCCCAGCCCCTGCCCCCCAAAGGGAAACAAAAACCCTCATTCTTTTATATAGATCAGCCCACAGAGCTCTTCAAAAACACTCTTCTGTGTTCGCTTGTAACATTAATTTGTTTGCCAAAACTCTGTCTGGGTATTTAATTTCATTTAAAGGACAGTGTGAATACCCTCTGGTGCTTAATTTAGAATTTATATGAATTCCCCCTTCTCTTAGATAAATCCAACTGAATGAGACATCTTTTATGTGTAAGGGAAATTGTTATTTCCACCCCATTTATAACCATGTTTTATTTAGAACATCCTAGTTCTTCTCCTCTTGGGGCAATATCTGAAATTCCTTGTCAGGTAATTAACCATACTGGATGTATCAGATTAAAACTTCTAAACATGTTTTTTTGGTTGGAGAATCAGCATTTAATGAATTAATCCTGTGTGCTTCTTTAGTTGGAGCTTGTTGCTCATTTTCTTCCTATCCAGAATTGAAGGTGCTATTGCAATGTCTCTGTAGAACATAAGTAGGAGCAGTAACCTAATCCTCTAATGCATGCCAAGGGACCAGGAATCAACAGAGCTGAGGTCCATGGGATATTTCAGCTTTTGACACTGCAGAAAATAGGGGAAATCTACCTTACAAATTAGACACACGCAATATAAGATGTGGGAGAGGACTAACTGGAATTGCACTGTCCACGTGGAAAAGGACAGGAGTGACTTCTTTCTTGGAAATAGGCACTGCTTCATTGCTCATCCCTGTACTGAAATTTGAAACTTGCTTTGACTGATCTGTTATATTCATATTGATTTTACAGTTTTCCTTGCAATTAACAGATAAGGTGCTTTTCTACCTCCACTCGGCATGTTATTTATCCTTTCTAGAAAAGGGTTATTGCAAGCTGTCTCTTTTCCAGGCAAAATCCAATACATTTTCTGATCTCTGCTGTAAAAGTGGGCCAAATGGATTGTGCAGGGGAGTCATCTGTCATGCTTCCTTCTTAGTGTCTTGCAGGAAATGAGTAGCTAGGAAGAATATCACTAGGCTAGAAGATGGTATTTCCTTCCTTTAGCTCAACCTCAAAGAACAGTCTCAAAGCAGTAAAGTTCATATTGTGGAATTCCCAAATTATTTATCTTTAACTTGTTTTAATGATAAGCCTCACAAGAAGTTCTGTTTGTGAAACATTTGGTGGGGCTTTGAACAGGAAAACCAATCACTTCAGTTAGCACTGGCACGATCCATTTTATTTGGTTTTAATTCATTAGCATGCACATACTTAGTCTCCTCTTGATTGCTCTTGCTACAACACAAGAGGAGGTGGGAGATTAGCCAGCGAATCTAATATTCATCTTGTAAGCAATAGATAAAACCATGGCAAAGTTAAAGAGGGAAGAATAAGTGCCCTTCACAGCACAACACAGGCTGATGTAGTTAACCAAAAAGAGCTCATTTTCCTTTAGATTAAGTTTTAGAAATCTGCTTTTTACATAGTTAGCGTACTGCCAACTTCACAACCTGGTAGCCTTCTGTAAGGCTAACCTACAGCATTTATTGTATCTTTCCCTTGCTTCCACTTCACTGAAGTATTTAAGTATAGTCTTAAATCTTACTGCCATCAGTAGGACTTGAACACTTGCTTCAAATTCACCACGATGCTTTCTTGAAATTTTTATTTAAAATTAATCTTTTGGTGAAGTGGATTTAAAAGCAAATTTTTGAATTAAAATGGGGACAAATTGAAAAAAAACAAAGACGATGAAGTACAAAAGTACAAGCTATGGAATCATAGCAACAAGGATTTTATGTCAAAGGATACAGGTAAGGATCTTTAGCTACATTAAGTCATTTGACATCCTTTACTTAATAGGATAATACTAATTTACAGCAAAGTCTGGATTAACTATCACTTAAGTCAGTAGGCTCCTTTAGACTTTAGACAGGCTGTTGCTGCGATCAGCACCATTGGGACAAGCAGCCTTGGAGCTCTAAAATACTGTTGGGTCCTGCAATAAACATGAAAAGATCTTTTAAAGAGGGTAGTGATTTAGCTTGCATTGAACTTGTCATTCTCCATGTAGAGACTTAATAGGTATCTGATTTTCAGAAATGCCATGTAGAGGAGAGTAGGAAAATAAAAAAAATCAGACACAGTGCCCCAGACAGCACATTTACATCATGCATTTCTTTACAAATCTTAACCAAACGGAATAGAAATCTTCCTTCTTTTTTTCCATTCTTTATCCAGTTTTTTCCTTGTGCTGTTTTTCAGCAGTGATGGTACAGAACAGGCAGAGAAGAAAATTTTCTCCCCTATTTGTCATCTGGTTTCAGGGTGACCAGTAGGAGATAAATCTGTCAAGTCTTAGACCAGGCTATTGTGGCAGACTTTCTCACTGAGGACATAATACCTCAGGGACAATGGTAAGAAAGAGGATCAGTCAACTTCAAAGTTGTGAAGTGACAGTTCTCTCTGCTCCTCTGAGAGGTTACTGTTGGGTAGGTTACCTACAGCTGATTTTAAATTAGTAAATATAGGAGCCTTAAATGTACGAGAATAAGAGTTTTTTAAAAATGAGTTTGCATTGTGAAGGTCACCAGCATTGGCTACTTGACAGCGAGTGGTTCTCAGTCTATGAAGATTTACATATTTTAGCTTCTAACTGATAGTTAGATAACACTGCATTCAACACATTGTGGTATTTGTGATATTTTAATATTAAGCTCAATTGCATGGGCATTTATTTCATAAAGGAAGTCTGGTATAACAGCCAAGTGAGCTGACTAAAGTTTGGCAGACCCTACTGACATTTCTAATAAAGAAATCACTTACCACAGCATTTTCCTTGCTTAAAGAAACAAGAGCAAGAATGGTGAAGAAATAAAACCTTTAGAGAGAGAAAGAAACTGTTGACAGCAGCTTTTAATTTCCTACATTTAATCAGTAGCGCTCAGCTTTTGCCACCACTGTAACATATAACACAATAATACTGGTAATATATTCATTACCTGTCATTCACTTGAGCACCCGGAAATTAGGAATGTGCAGAGGCTAACTTATGCATAATGCTATAAGAAGAGAGTGGAGAGTCTATGGAGAGTGCTATGCCTCAGTCACAATAAAGTAATTCCATGGCAAACTTATTCTAGACTTTCTAATTTGCTTATTGACTTAGGTTTTCTGGCCTTACTCATATTGCAGATTTCCCAGTGGGAGCCTCGTAGTTTGGGTCATCATGTGTTACTTGCTGTGTAAACCACTTCTTGCTATGTATTGTGCAAACCCTAATCTGCAGTGGCTGTGCAGAAATGGTCCCTAACAAAGCTTGCTGCTGAGCTTCAAATGCCCCCAGTATCGATCATGATGGTTAAGCATAGGAATGGAAAGACACAATGAATACTGGATTTGACTTTATCATCTAGATGTGAAAGGTTATCTTATGTCCATACCACTAGGTAAATTAGACCCTGGGGGCATTTCATTAATCCTTACCATATTACTACAAAAAATGTTATTAATTGCACAATGATATTAATTCTGAACTCGTGTAGTGCTTCTCATTTCAGATTTCTCAAGTATTTTATTAGTGAAAAAAAAAAAAATCTCAGATCTTTAACAGTAAAACGTAGTTGTCTGGCATATTTTGGTTTAATATAATGATGCAAAATCGATTGCTTGCTTCAATAACTAAGAGAGCACATCGAATGCCAGGGGTCTCGAGGGGTGACTGACTCTTCAGTGGATTAGCAAACAATATGCCACCGTGTGTTGCATCTGAAAGTATTACTGATTGTGGGCAGAGGATGATGTTGTTGCATCTAGCTGGAAATTCTGGAATGGGAATGAAATTGATACTGTAGACTTAAGTCGAAGTAACATAAAGTGAACTAAAACCAAACCAAAGCACCAACAGATGCAGTGTATGTAAACAGATACTTCATCTATTTTATTTTCGTTTTCTATAATCACTTTTGAGCACAGGATGTTCTTCAGTGTGATCGTAGAATCATTTAGAGGACAAAGTTTCAAATGGGCTCAGAAACCATTCAGTTTTAAGAGTAATCAAAGTCTTTAAAAGTTATTCCTAAGCCTGTTTTTATCCTTATGTACTTTAGAGCAGCTATTTATATTTTGTTTGGCTAATGAGGCTGTCTCATGGCGACCACTTACACTTTTATAGGCTGCTGCTTCTGGATTTTCTCTTTCGTTATCCTTTAGAAGTAAAATTAATTCTCAGGAATATTTCTAAGTCACGTTATCTTCCTGAAAGCCTCACCTTAAGAACTCTCCCAAGTTCACCAACAGATTAAGTAGCTTGTCTGTCCAGACCTGATCTGTGCCTCTTCCCTTACCCTGTATCATTCCTGTGCTTCCCTAGATGTCAGTGTGCAGGCTTGCTCTGTTTTTTCATGATAGCTTTGCAGCCTCCTGGGGTCAGGAGCCATCTGTTGCTCTGTGTTTGCTACCACACCGACCACGCTCTGGTGTCTGCATCGTGTTCTGCATGACCTCAGCTGAAAAAATGAATAATTAAGTATGTGTATGTCCAGTAGTGCAGAACTGAGTTAACCATGTCATTGGGCATTCTCCTGGGAGCATTTGTTGATGAGAAAAATTTTATGAGCAGCATTAATCAGATGCTCTGCTCTGCTTCTAATCTTGCTGCAGTGAGTGGCGGTACTTGGTTTTAAATTTAGTTTTGCCTTTATTGTATTTATCCTTCACTTCCTAGGTCTTCATTTGCCTTAAAATAAATAACGTGGAAATGAAGTACTGCAGAGGAGAGACTAGGTTTGTGAACTATAGCAATATTTGTTGTCCTGACCCTCCCAATTTTGTCTGTTCTAAAGCTGTATATGGACCAAGAAAATGAGGAGGAGCGTGTATGAATTCTCCAGAAGTTTGTCTCACATGTGATACTTATTACTTTCCAAGCCAACCCTTAGCAGCTGCCTCTTCTGCTGCTGTATATTTATGATCAGGTACTTGGGTCTTTTCAAGATAGCTTCATAATAAAGTTGTACTGTCCAAGCTATCTGTGTAACACACAAAGATTTATGTACCTCAGATGTGCATGCAGCAGACAGTAACCTTGAAAATCTTCCCATTAAAATATATTCCATTTGGCAAATACCTTTGTCGATAAACCTTAAAGAACTGGCAGATCTTAGATTTGAAGTTATCTTTGCATCTGCATGTAGACCAGCTTTCTGTGCTTGTGGCCTCCTCCTTTGGATGAACTTTTGTACGTGTGCCATGTGACAGCTTATGTGAAGAAGTGATTTTTCAGCGTGCATGGTTTAGCACCCTGTAACACATCTCCTGGTTGTCTACAAAAGGTGCAAAATTCAAATCTAAAAATATGTCAGAGTGCCAGACTAAATTAAAATTCATGCTTCATTAAGTGGGTGCTGTACAAATAAAGGAGGTCTTGGTAGAAGTAATCCTACTTCTTCTGTGTAACATTTTAGAAAATTGGGACTATGGAGCCTCAAATCCCTTTACAAATGCTCATGGTATTGGGTTCATGGTATTAAACTATAGGGTTAGGTCCTACAGTGCTTTGATATAATTCCTAATTTGCCAGAATACCTGCTTTTGCTTTTACAGCAGTCATTACTGCCTATCTTCAGAAGGAGTTTAGGCTTCATACAGTCCCTTTATGCTGAATCTTCCATTTCCTTCCTATGACATAAATACGTGCCAGATGCTGCAGCACATCTGTGATTTGCCAACTGCTAGTCTCACATGATATATAAAGTACAACTATGGTTAGCTGGTTTGTGTAATGTGAACACATACAGCATATGTAGCCTCTGTACTGGTTAAATTCCATGTAGATACAGTGACTTGAACATATATGTCTGCGATGCTTTTTTCCTGCCATTCAAGTTCAGCGCTCAGCCATATTTTAAAGAGAGATTTCAGCAAAACAGCTTTTTGGTGTGAAATTCTGAGAGCTTTGCATTCAGACTAGGATTTTTGCCATGGTCCAAACTCATTCCTGAGCCTTGGCACAGAAGTGCTATAGATAAATGTCCTGCATTTTCAATTTCTGCTGTTTCAGCAGAGGAGATATCAGAACAGCTATTTCTGAACTGAGGACCAAAGCTTCTTTCAAAGCATAAAATCCAGTTGGTTTCTAAGTGAGCGAGTCAATTTTTGGTACAGAAGCATGGATTGTTTTCCTTTGAGCTGGTGTTTTTACATTTCCTTCACTTCTGAAGTTTTGCAGATTTTGCTAGATGAGTGTGATGGTAGGAAGAAATATATTTCATTGAGAGAGTCAAAGATAAGCCAGAGAGGAATATGAAGTAGGTCAGCAAAGGAAAAGGTGAAAGGAACATTCTGGTGGTGATGTAAATCACCTTGATCAGATAACACAGGAACAGATCTCAATCCCACAAAGAAATCATAAGGTATTTCCCATCCCTGTCTCTGCTACTGATTAATTTTCGTAACCCTGAGCAAAAGTCCACTGGCATCTTTCCTTAATCCTAGAGGACTTTGGATCAAACCTGTAATGTATGTCAACTGGAAAACAAGTTTCAGTGCAGTAGATGAAATGGTTTTTCTGCTACCCGGTGAAAGCGCTCTGATTGCCCAGGACTTCTTGGAGCCACTTTGTGGGCTTGAATGGACTTCATGTCTGTCTTTAACTGCTTATGCCATTTGAGCTATGCCAGCTCTTGGGCTGCGGTATCGGAGTTCTCTGTGAAAGAAGCTTTGAAGAATCATCATACAGTAATTCTCTGTAATAATTAACTGATTCTGGGTATTAACTTTATGATGCAAGAAAAGTAAAGGAAAGCATCTCTTCAGTGGTGAGAGGATATTTTATTTCTCAGTACAAAGAGATGGTGTCCACTGGTGAGGCAGGTGCCCAGAAGGATGGGTAGGTTTCCCATGTAAGAAAACATAGGAAGAGCATCTGTGATAAATTATTTGATTGCTTTGATGAATTCCAGTATGCATTGTCACTGCGCTCTGTGAAATACTGCAAATATCTGAAGCCAGGGCAAGTTTTCCATGGAAAATGATAATGTTCTTCTTGCTTTATTTTAATTAGTATTTTAGTAGAAGTGAGAAATTTGCTGATTTATGTATGTAACTCTTTAAACCAAGGCAGCAGGCTTCAGAGTAATTTATTTCTTGACATATATACTGGAGTGATTTTGAACACTTTTTGCAGCAGTTTGCAATCCTTTTCTGCAGAGCAAAATATTCACCTCAAACAGTGGAATTTCACAAAGTCATCACTGGTTTATACACCTCACAGTTATTTGTTATTTTTGCAGCCTTGTTTGTGAATTCTTACTACGTGGTTTCAGCAGGCATAGGCATTTATTTGCTGTGCTGAAGGACTTGTGTGGATTGTTTTAAGAATACGTTTTCAATCAGTTTCAGGAAAAAAAAAGAAAGATAATGGTGATAGTGATTGCAGAAACCAGTAAAAAGAAATCTTTGGTTATCATAGATTATGTGTGCCATTAGTCTTCATTTGATAAGATCTCCTGTGATCCCTGATGGGCGTCGAAATGGGGAGATAGGTGGTATAATTCTCTCTTGTGTATAGCTGCTGTGGGAGTTAGAGCTGCAGATTTGTTTTGCAGACTTTCTGATCATTGTGAAAATGTGACTGTGTAGCACTCTGGCTTCAGCATCGTGTCCTCTCAATAAATCAGCTGGTGAGAACATTAGTAGGCTGAGCCGTCGGTTCTGTAATGCACTGAGCATCGCTGCTACGCACAGCACTGACACAAAGTTGTGCTTAACCAGAGGACTTCGTTTTTCTAAGTGGAGGTTGACTTAAGCATGTAATTTTGAACTACTTTGTGCATGAGTGCTGTCTTAAGTTGAAATTATCTGCATTGCTTAAATACTTGCTTAAAGTTTTTTGCTGGTTTTTCTGCACTGTGAATGCAAGGGAGTTCAGCATCATGTAGTTTGTTTGAAGGGGTTATAGCAGCTCTATGGCACTGCAGAGTGCTTCCCCTTCCCATGCACAGGAACAAGTTGCAGCAGTGCAAAACTGACCTTCCAGAGAGCATTCATAATCAAACTTTTTTTCTACAACAGCAGGTATTGTAGATTTGTAGGCAATTAAGCATTGCTTTGCTCTGATGGGTAGTGTAAGTCTTGCTGGAAGGCATCAAACTCTCCTCTTTCTTTGCTGCTTTCTTTTTTGCCTTTCCCTTTTGGTTCCTGGTCTGAACTAATCCTGGACGTTAGCACCTGAGGCTCATTTTGCACTGCAAAGGTTTGCTGCTGTCTGTGTGGTGAGGAAAATATAGGTTAAGCAGATGGACTGCTTTTCCCATATGGCTTAAAACAAAACGAAATCATTGCACTGAAAAAAAAAAAAAAAAATTTCTATGTTGTAGTAAGTCTTAATGTGGAATTGCATGTTAAAGACCAAAATAAGAATGTAATGCACAGGGCTGAGTCAGTGCTTAACGAGTGCAACCTGTGCTGCTTGAGCAGAGAGTGCTTGTGCTGCTGACTGAGCTGCCCCTCTACTTGAGCCCTGATGTTAAGCTGCAAAAGCCCAGCTATGAAGGAGGGTTCACTGAGGGATTGTAAAAACATTGTGTTACCTACCTCCATCCTGGATTTCTACTATCCATTTCGGTCTCCTGGTGACTGTTTTATAAGTTTCAATCTGTGAATAAGTGAGTAATGTCTCTTTTGGGAATGTATTCCTCAACAGTTAAGTGCTGAGAACGTACCCTCTGGGCAGTCTCAGCAGTCTGTTTGGGAGCATCATGTTGCTTCCTTGCAGGGATATAGGAAAGAAAATAGTTGCCCAGCAGGAAATGTGCCACATGTGGTGGTGTTATTTGAAGAGGCTTCAGGAAGATTGATTTAGAGCTTCACCCTCAAGGTGAAAGTAATTCCTCTCCTAAGGTAAGGACAACTCCACAATAGGATTGCTTACAAAAGAATCTGCATTTCTTCTGCGCATATGGCTGTGTTTGTGCTGTTTATTTGCCATTCAAAAATGAAGTTGCCCTGCTCATCTTCTTTCACATAAGATGTTTATTAACTTAGCTTATTAAAGAGACAGAGTTGAGAAAAGATACGTGCCCTATCTATTTACAAGCAAACAATCTGCAGAAGTATGCTAAGGATCTTCCAGGAACAGATTATGCCTTGAAAGAGTAACAATACTTAACAAAAACTTCATCTGGCAGATATCACACCTGATTTTTCAGGACATGGCATAATGCCCTGTGGGGCATTTATACATCTGAAGCTTACCTTAGTCTTTACTTCCACAAGAATTCTTCTTTAATATTCTTCATGTTTAGGTTTTAAATAATAGCTTTAAAAAAAAATAAAATGATCTGTGTTCTTTCCTAAAAATAAAAAAACAAGTTTACCTTACTTTCAGGAACTTTTACCTTGGCTTTAGACCCCCTACACACTACAAGTTTTGGAGGGACAGTCTTCATTCATCCAGCAACCAGAACTTATGTGGCCCGTGCTGAGCATGCATTGGTGTGACAAGGGGCTCTGTAGACATCCATGTGTCAGTGAATTTCAGGACCTATGAGTGGCTGTGGCATTTGAATGGCTTATTGAGCATACATTAACCAAGCAAAGACAATGCCACAGAAACATTAGCATGTGCTGATACTTTCCTGGTTGCATTTAGCTCATATAACTTACAGCGATGCTTTGTGCTGTGTTAGTAATAAAAAAAAATAAAAATGCAGTTTGTAAAAGTAAGTGAACGTTAACAGGCAGAATTCAGGGTGGTGTTTGACATACGCTGAGAGGCCGACACATCAGGCACATTATGAGGGCTGCACGGGGTGCTGTTTAGCACAGTGCACTTCAGCATTGTTTCACTATCTGTTAATCAAATCTGAAGGTTACACATTGTTTTTGTAAAGTCAGTGACAATTTACCACCACAAATTATTGAAAGTGATAATTCAGTGGAGTGTTTCATCTACACCGTGCTCTTGTGTTCGGGGAGGGAAAGCATAGCTCTCGTGTTGTTTAGCTGCTGGCACAAAATGACTGGCAATTGTCAGAAAGCATTTATTTTTCTCTCTTGACATTTCCTCCAAGTAACATGTAGTATATATATTTCCTATAAATTATAATGCTGCATTTTTCTCCTTTCTTCCTCCGAGTCGGTGAGGCAACTGCAAAATATTAAGCACAGGGAGAAGCAGACACAGGCATGTAGCAGGGTATGACCCTCAAATCCTTGGGGAAATTCCTTCTGCGAGCCTCCAAGCTATGGTGTTTGGAAGGCATTCGGATTTAACTCATTCATCTCTTCTAACCACAGCTCTGAAGGGGATTAAAGAGCCTCCAAGAGTTTTACAATGGCTCTTGGGAAGCTAAGAGCACCAAAAAATCAGCCCTTGGAAGTGAGAGAAATAGCATATGTGAATGACTTAAAGTATCTCATAAAATCGGCTTAATTTGCAAGAGAAAAATAGAAGAGGCAAGAGTGTTAATAAGTTCCACAGTATTTTGTAGAATGACATTATATCAGAAAGTGAAGTAAGAAGTGTATACGTGTAAGATGTGTTCTTTAACCTGAGTTAGAAACTGGTGCCTTCAGGAGCTGAACTCATTCTGGTTTCATTCCAGATCTCATGTCAGCTATTGGAAGTAGGAATGAAGAACGTTTTTCTCCACAGATACGAGTTGCAAAACCTTTCCTTTTTCTTTTTTAGAAAAACCTGAGTTTCTCATATCCCACACCTCAGACTGTTCAGTTTGATTGATGTTTGTGAACCACTTACCCACAGCAGCTTAATATCTCAGTAGACCACAAAAGAACTGTGGCCAAGGACTTTGTTTCTGTTTCTCCTAGAAGTGCTAAACTCTGCAGATGTGACAACTTTGTGCAGCACTGCAGCTGATGGTGGGATGGTTTGGAACCCAATGAGCACTGCAGCATTTGGAAGTGCTGACTGGGTTTAGCTTGAGCCCTGCAGAGTTCAGGAGCCCTAAGGAGGTTTCTGATTATCTGTACTTCCACTGGGACAAGACAGTGCTGCATAATCTTAGAAAAGCCTTCCGGTAGAAAAAACAGCTGGAAAGGAGAGTTCATGGCAGGGGGAAGGATAATCTTAGGTATAAGTCACTCCAGCTTAATTCAGCTTTATGCCTGACTGTCTGCACTGATCTCCAGCTGGGCCATTCCTCACTCAAAGCAGGCAGGCAAACTTGCAAAAATGTATTAGCTAGTGTGAAAACAGAAGGTATAAGGTATAACGAGAAAAGAATTAAACATGAAAGGAGGAGAAATATGGAATTGTGGTGATGTGTCTTTTATGTCTGGAAATGACCCAAGAATATTGAGTCAGAATATGAAGAACTGGAGTGGAATCAAAGGGCACCAGACCTGCATTTCTTGAGGGTGATGGTGAGTTCAGATTTTGTCTTGAGTGTCACTGCAGCATGGTTTGATGGATACGACAATAGTCCAAGGAGTCAAGGCTATTATAGTGGAAACTGCATCCTCATTGAAATGGCAAAACTCCCATTTATTTCAGTAGGGACTGGGGTTTACCTCTTCTCCGTGCTCATTTAGTAATCTGCTCTGGCTCTGGTATTCCACTGAATAGCAGCAAGGTGCCAAGCAGGGCTGTCCTCCAGGGCCAGTGCTGCTTCCAGTCTTGGAGGCAGACAGTCACCACCTGTGCCCCACTGAGGGCTGCGAAGGTCCCAGATGTGCAAGTCACTGCGTTTCTGTGTTTTGTAGTTTTTGCAGTGTGTGAAATGCCTGCTGGCTATACCTGCATCTTCATAAGGTCTGTGCTTGAAAGGCACTAGACAGACGTCAGTGTTACAATTATTATTACTACTATCAAAACATTTTCTAACAAATGGTCAGAATATATATATATATATATATATATACATATGTCAAGATGCCTGAACATATGGGTAGAATCTGGATTAAGGCTAATTTGCTTCTGGTTTTTTTTTTTTCTTTTTAAACTCTTTTTATGTCGCTCCCTCCTTTCGTGTCTGAAATAACTGCTACCTCTGCAAAATTCAGGGGTAAGGCTGCAGCTGGCGTGTATGAAGATTTCTTTTGCTCCCACAGTGAGGTGTATAATTGACAGTAATGGCTGTAAAATCTAGAGCTCAGAGACTGGGTTTTTTTTCTTTTTTTTTTTTCTGAGCCACTGCTGTGGGAAATACACAGTTTGATCTATGGCTGAACGTTTCAGACTGGTATTAATAAAAGCAGAATGTTAAAGATCCATTTCAAGAATAAATTGTCTAATTTGGTTTATAATCCTAACTGTTGTTTAAAAAGAAAGAAGAGTAATAATGAAAACAAATTGCTCTTGATTTAAATATTAATCTTATATGGTAATTGTGTCTGAATAAATATTTCAGTTACAGAGAGTGGATTGTATTGTCAAACATAAGAAACTGTGCTGTGGCTGAATTCAGTGCCCTGTATTTACGTTTTGTAAAGAAGAGCTGAGATGCTCTGAAAGCTTTCTTCTGCTCTGCCTGCTCTGTGTGTGTCACTGCGGATTATGGTGTGCCTCCATGAGTGATGTATGCTAACCGTAGGAAAGGAAGGACATCAAATTGTCACAGACTCCTCGCTGAGGTTGTTTCAGCCAGATCAAAATGATATATATCTTCATAAAGCCAGCAGCATCCACAGCACTGCGGGCTTTGTATTGTCTAGGAATGGGAAGCACAGCTAGAAATTCTCTGTTGTAGTTTCACGGGGAGCTACTGTAGCTGTTACTGTAAGTTAACCTAATCTAGTTATAAAATTAAGTGCCACCAAACTTCTCTAAATAGGCAACTTACATTTCCAGTCATTTGGAAAGCTGCATCGTCAATTACTGCCTTCCTTCTTCATCACAATTCCCTTCCCCTGCTGAACCTTGGTGGTGTCTTCACCACTGTGTTGGTGAGGACTGGAATTGCTGCCTGCACAGTTCCCAGATTTAAAGAGCCTCAAAAAAAAAAAAAAAAAAAATGAGGCACTTAATATCTTTACATGGAAGATACCAGTGATCGAGGTTTGCTTTTTGCAGATCCTAGTTTAGCCCTGCAGTGTCTTAGCAGAAATATCAATGTATTTTCAACATACAACTTCTGAAAATAGGAGCATGCTTTAATTAATGCTCATTAGTACTGGTGAAGGTGTCACCATTTTCATACTTAAGGGAGGAATATCTGCTGTGGAACTGAGAACTGCTTCGGTACTCTTCATTTCTATTTCTTATACAAATCACTCCCCAGTCGTTTCTACTTCATCTTTTCTCCACACAATTTGCTCATTTATCACACTTTTATAAAAACTTTCTTGTCAATCCTCAACTGTTCCACATGTAAGAGTCTTTAGTGGTAAAGCTAAATTACTAATTACTGGTGGGTACCAGTAATTTTTGAATTTGCTGCTCCTAATTTTGCTTCTCCTTGAATTTTGCAAAAGATTTTGCCTCTTTTATGAACAAACAGTAAGAACTCTAAATTATTAAGAAAATAATTAAATTATTAAGAAAACAGTAAGAGGTAGAAACATGTTTGGTAGCTCTTTTTCTTTAGGAATTGTCAAAGAAATGCGTGGTTCACTTTGGTTTCAAACCAGAAATTACTGATAATTTTTTGTAATGGAAAAGAAATTGCTCTTTTCTGTTCCTTACGTTTCAGAGATACTGCCATTTATTGTGTATCCTAGCATGCTGTGATATGAAAAATAATCCATATTACCTTTTAAATCCACATTAGCTTTGCTGGTGTTCATGAGCAGCCCACTGTATACCATCTGTACTCTGAGAAGCTCGGTAGTCAGAGGGAGATTTGTGTTCGTGATAGCATTCTGAACTTTCGTTTACTGCTTTCTTTATATAGTCAGGATGTCTGGGAGCAAAAGTGTAGGTCATGCTCTTAATTATGTGGCAGACCTCTTTGGAGGGTTCTGTGTTCCTACAGGGGTCGTTTTCTTGCAGCATTGAGCAAAGGTCAGGAGTAATTCTCTCCACATGTAATTTGGTGAATTTACTGAATTGAACTGGTGAATTTGCTGATAAATGATAGCCCAGCTCAGCAGAATATTTAAATTCATTCCTATTTAGTGAAGTACTTGTATGGATGCTCACCATATAAACCCAGATTGACCCACAAGAGACTGAGCAAGCTTGTTTCAGTGGTTTGCAGAGTAGGGATCAACTTCTGTACTGTGGCTGTAAGAAAAAATAGTTTGCCATGCAAGTTATGGAGTGTTTTGATGAGCAGCCAAAAGGCTGAAACCTGATTTTCTGTAATTGATCCTTTGGATTGAGTGTGTATATCAATTCTTAGGGATTGTGCAGCATCCTTCCAGTCAGAGGGTTAACTGCTTCCTCTTTTCTCCTCTCCTGGCTGCCTGCTTCCCAAAACTTTAATGAACCTCAGTCACCACCCTTCTGTTCAGTTTGTTCAAATTGGTCAAATGTTGTTGGAAGGAATGATAGACAGGCAGATTGATTCCATAATCCTTCCATTCTTAAGGAACCAGGCAAAAAAAAAAAAAAAAAAAAAAAGGCCCATTAGAGTCATATCTGCCACTGTAAAAAAAACACAGTATTTTTTCTAAGTATTTGACCATATGTAATTGCAAACCTTTATAATTATCGTGTCTGCCAGTTTTTCTGGAGACTCTTCCAGTGTCTTTTTGCTCTGAACTTGCTCTGTATTTCCTGTTGTTTCCAATACTTTCCTACCTATCTGCTCCAGCAGTTTTCCCTCCCTGACACTTAAATCCTTAAATACTTATGGAAAGTTAGCACTTTTTGTTCTTTCTGCCTTCTAAAGCTCACTTACTGTTGTTTTTTTTTTTTTTTTTTTTTCGGAGTATTGCCACCCTAATCATAGAATTGTTTGAGCTGGAGGGACTTTAAAGCTCATCTAGCCCAACTTCCCTGCAATGAACAGCAACGTCTACAGCTCGATCAGGAGCTCAGAACCTTGTCTGGCCCAGGATCTACTTTCTGTTCTTTGTGTCACTGCAATTACTGCACATTCAGGCCCTCCAAAAATCCCAGAGATTATTTCTTCTAGTGATTTTATAAAAATATTTTGATTTTGTTATCTTACAGGGACTCTTATTTGTACACCATTCTGTTGTGCAGTGAAAGCAAAGCTAAACTCAAGAAGCTTGAGTAAAGTAAAAAAGTAAAACCATGCCTAAAAATCTAGCTTAAATGAAAATTTTGTCAGTGCTGTGTTTTAATTCTCCATGTCATTTGAATGCTTTTATAATTCCTAACAGCTTCCCACTGAATTTCTCCAAGAATCATGTTGGCTTGAAGGTCTGAAATAAGGCCTGTCAGATTTTTTTCAACTTTTTTTTTTTTTGCTTGGAGGTGATATTTCAAGTTTATATTTTGCTGGTGGTTGTGTTTTCCAGCTAGTGCATCGTCGTGTATTTTCCATTACAATGGAAGAAGATTGTTGTGTACATTTGCAGTGGTTTCATGTTAGCCTTGGAAAGAAAGGGATTATAGTTTCATTTGAGACATTAAAGTCTCAAAATTGGACTATGAATCTATAGTGCAATAGCAGTGAGAGTATAGAACAAAGAAGAGTCTATAATTCAAGCAACCTAATATTTAGTCAGCTACCATGAAATGAAATCCTGCCTGTGATTCTTGACTTTTTCCCCTCTGGTCTGATTGTCATCTTCACATCTAGCTGTGCTATTTATGACAGGAAGCAGAATTCACAAATTTTAATAAAAGGGGCAAAATTTGCAACACCTCTGAGTGAATATTGATCTTCACTCACTGCTTTTCACATTTATGTGAATGATTTATGAACCTGTTGAAAATATTAATGATTGCTAGCATTAGTGAATTCAAAATTCTAATAATTAGGGTTTCCCTTTCCTTTCCTCAGTTCTTTAAAATCTATCTTTCTTTTTAGAGGACCAGATGCACAACTTTCCACTGTCAAATATAAAGATTTTTTAAGTACAGCCATGAGATTCTTACAAGTGGGAGCAGTGCAATTTGTACTGCTGCCCAGACCCCAGAGTTGGTGGCTGTTTCCTAGAGAACCTTCTTTTAAGATCCAAGATGAGTGTCTTCAAACATATTGATAAAAGTGACTTAAAAGTCCAAATTATATTAAATTGAAGATTGCCAGATACTAATGAAGCATTTATGATTTGATATGTGCACCTTGACATGGCATTCTCTCGTTAGGTTATGTTTCATGAACTATCTCCCTAATTCATGTCATGCCTGTTCCTCTCTCTCCCCTCCAATTTTCCAGTTTTTATCTTGATCATATTACTGCTTTTACTGAAAGAGTGCTTTATTTTGGAAATGGCAAACAGCTGTGTTGCATTCCAACCACATACTGAGATAAGGAAATGAGGACCTACCATTTCTCAGTCTGCCTAGGTAGATCAGTGGGTTTTCAAAGCCCTCTTAAATTTATCTGCAGAAGAATTCTTTTGTTTACAGCGAAATTGAGGTAAGGAAGGAGGCTGGAAGTTATTTGAGAATGCAGAAACGTGGAAGGAATAATTTTGAATGAGAGAGCTATTATCAGCCATTACATGTTTCCAGAAGGTCTGCAGACTTATTTAATGTTTGGCTATGAGGACTTGTTATAGGAAGTGAAGCTGCATTTGGCCACAATGTCCTTTTGAGTGTCTGGAGCATGCTATGATCCAGTTGCTCTGAAGAATGCCTCATAGAAGGCTTCAGATCCAGCCAGGGTGGCTCCTCTGGCTGCTTTAACCATTGGAATAATCAAGTTCTGGAGGAGACTTTCAGGGCAATAGAGGGATTAAAAAGCTGTAAGTACTTTTATGAAATAGAGCTTGATAAGTTTATCAAGAGATTATGTGGTTGCAGTAGCAAGGAACAAATCCATATGGGCCAAGATCTCTTCCTGCCCAGACCATCATATAAATGCAGCTCTGTCTTCCTTCCTGTGCTGACAGCTTTTAATGTAGAATGAGTGATCACAGCTTTCATATTCACATGATGTGTTCTTCGTGTCTGCTTTAGCAACTCCCGGACTGTTTGCATATGGAAGGTTAGGACTGCTGAATAATCAATTGCTTATGGTCAGATAGAAAATATAGACCTCACCAAATGATAGTAGTTGAGTGTACTTGTGTGCATAAATCAATGCAAATTGTTTCTGTTGTCTGGAGACACATTCACAATTATCTTGGGAGTAGTTTGCTGATCTCAGGGTACCTTCAAATGGATAATTCTCTGCAGCATAATAGCCGTGGTTATAACTTGTCCGTACTATTTTCTTCATTGCAATTCCTTGGAGAGTGTCCAAGGATTGCCAGGCCATACATCTCCCCTTATATCTCACTAATCCTGAGCTCAGGTGAAGCTAACCCTAAAAAGGTATGAAAAGTCAGGTGTGTCAGCAGTGGATGCAGTGCAACCCGAAATCATGATATTGTTGATTTAATTGAACAGTTTGTGCTAATGAGAATGTGGACTTCTTGACTAGTACATCTTTTAATGTCACAAGTACATAAAAAGTAATGATTTGTTTTGACAGAGCCTAGAATTCAACTGCAAACCTCTGTCATTGTTCTGTCTATGTGATTTCGTCATGACTATCAGATTATCCCAGGGTGTAAGGGTGTACAGTGGGTAAACATCTACTCAAATACTAAAACCATGCCATAGCTGGAGTGGAGAAAGGGTATCGTATCATTAGAGCTGTAGTAATTTTGTGAGCATATCTCTTTGCGTGTCAGCCCAAGGTTGAAATATGTAGATAAAGCAGAACAGTGTACAGTCCTGGAGATATTTCTTCCACTTTAACATGCAAAATATACAAACCAAAGATGTGTATTTGTATGTGTATTTGCAGTCATCATTGATTGCTAAGAATTAGTAGAAAACAACACATTGCATTGAAACAGTACAAGTTTTATAACAGGTGGGCAGCTGGCTTTCTATATGTCCTTATCACGCCCAAACAGTTACTTACTTCACAAGATTTTTAGTATTTATGTTCTGACTGAGATTTTTAGGACGTTTCCTGTATTGTATGGTTTTTTCATGAAGTTCTCATTTCCCCCTAAAGAGTGGCAGATATTAATGACATTGATGAAACTGATGCTACGTTTAAACGCTTTGGTTGTGCTGAAGTTTGCTAGTGCTGTGCAGCTCACAGATGTGGTTGTGAAGGTGAGTGGATGAAAAGCAGAAGTAACAGGTTTGCACTTACTGTTGTTTAATTTTCATGTTCTAGTAAATGCAGTCTTTTGATAGCACCTTTCTGAGCAAACTTCCTGATCCATTATTTTCCATATAAGGATTTGTTTATGAAATCAATATCAATAATTTCTTCCATTTTAACTTGAACACAATTATTTGTCAAATCACATGTGGTAGAAAAGAACAGAAGCCAACAAGCAACAAGATGACCTCTGGCTACCTGGTAATAGCCAAGTTTCAAATCTGTAAGAGTTGATGGAAGTGGAGCTGTTTCCATTCTTATTTCTTCCTGTGTCCGTATATATGAACACTCACGTCAGTGCTCAGACTATCCTAGCATTTCCTATCACAGAAAGGGTTCTAAGTTCTATACTTCTTTGGAAAATGATGTCCAAAGATTTAAACTCTCATAATTTAATCCAACTTTGAAATTGGTCCCACTCTGACAAAGCCTTAGACCAAAAGGCTTTCAGAGGTCCCTTCCAAGAAGGATTATTCTATATTTTTTGCATGTTTTAGCCCAAAGATTTTTCAAAAGAGCGGGGAAAGGCAGCTGTAGATATTCTCTCTTTAGTTATTATTTTTTTCATATTAATGCTTAAAAATAAGTTAGAAAGATACTTGAAGCTCTTATAGTTTAATATCAAGGAAGCTGGAAAGCATATCTTTTTTTAATTCTAGACTTGAACATTTGGGTAAAGAAAATATGGTTTCTTTTTTTAGCTGAAATGAACTTTGCACTTTTGTAAGATGTTTGAGTTCAGCAGAAACACTCAACAGTTCATTGCAGAGGAAATTCCTATAGCAAGGGTGCTAATTTCATATATTGAATATATTCCAAAACAGGCAGATTTTAAAATATAATGAAACTTGGAGTCTTGTGAAATGTAGTGCTGCTTCCATATATAATTACATTTGTTGAACAAGTGTGGGCACTAATAAGCAAGACGTGAAGAGGATATGTTTCACATTTAACCTTGGAGACAGAAGGAGCCTATGTGCTAAGATATTGGATCTTCCAGTCTTGATATAAGACTACAATTTCAACAATAAAAACATCAGTTAGGAGAGAGAATTTTCAAATTATTTTAGATTCCAGAGTTACATAGCCCAGATGGGCATCAAGGAGAACAGCTGATGTTTGGAACACGGATCATAAAGTACCAAAACACTGCACCCTTGCTGTGAATGCAGAAATAATAACAGCCTTGTAAAGTGTCATTTCCTGGGGAGTCTCATTCTTGAAGTACCTTTTAGACAAGTTTCCCAACTTTCTTGCACTGGGGATTTTTCCTGACCTTTTAAATGTATTACATTTGCTAGAAAAATAAAAATAAATGTTGAATCAATGGCACTAGTGATAAGATTACCTAAGAGATTCATCAGAAGATGCGCAAGAGATGCAATCATGAAAGGTAATAACAGGTGGAGTTAGGGGAGTAAAATTTTTACTCTTCAGTGCTTCATAGCTTATGTGATTGCTTTTCACCAACACTGTGATCGCTACCTGGAAAATGTTGTAAACTCCATAATGGGCACTCAGTAGGAGACAGAATTAATTCTGCTTATATGTATTCTACATGTTCCCTTTTGCAGAGGGCTCGCAGGACCAGAATCAGTGACTGGATTATAACTTTGCTGAGTGTGGTTTTGCCTGATGGTATTTGGGCTACTTGGGCAGCAGTGCTTTTTGTTGTGTGTTTGTATGCTGGGAATACTCAAGAACAAGTATTTGTGGCACTGTGCCTGTGCCATCTGACTATGAAAGTCCTGGGTCTGGTTCCTTGCTGGTTGATTGGTGTGGCAGCTCACTTTCAATAAAGGGTTTTTTCATTTTCATGAGACAGCAATGTTGAAGTGCTAGTGACATTGGTAACTGTCTGGGAATTTGTAATGTGAATGAAATATCCAAGGCTTTTTCTGTTAGAAACATTTAAGACTGGTATTGGCCTGTGGACATGGGCTTATGGGACATGAGTTGGGAGTAAAACTCCTATAGCTCTACAAGTCCCAGAAAAACCAACAATCTGGAAGTAACACATCACTTCTGTATGCAGAGAGTTATTTAATTGTGGCTTTTATACTTGGTTTTTCTACCCACAAATTCAGTTACTTTTCTCTTATTTGTTTTTTTTTTTTTTTGTCAGTTCAGAAAACAGTCATCAGTTTCTGAAGTTGTCTTGTACAGCAGTGTCTGAGCCTCAGATGGACCCTCTGAAATTCTCCCAATTAATAATGATCATTTTTGGCTATATACATGGTTTGCTCTTTTGCAGCTTTATCACACCTATGAGTTGTGCTATATTTATCATTATTTTTATGCTGAGGACAATAAAAAACAGCAGGTAGAGAAACCCAGACTGACAATGTCTTTGCAGGGTTTTGTTAGGCTTAGTGCTGTCAGTAAAATTGTTTTCTTAACCCAGCAATTCAATCCCACCTGCATAGTAACAGTGGTTTTTCTACCGCTGCCTCACGATTGGGCTACTTCAAAAGTGCTTGATGTTTACTGACGAATGTGTTGAATAATTTATTGAGTGATTATTAGACTGGATGTAATAAAGTCAGTGTTGATTTATCATTCCCTAAGCATAATGTAGTAAGTGATTACTGGATTTATTATGTCAAGAGATGCTCAGAATGATGGTTCTGAACTGGAATGCTGGGTTAGTGGGGAATTACTTTTTAGATTTATATTATATTTTAAAAATTGTTAAATTTTATGTGCTTTTGAATGGTTTTAATTATTTGGTAAAAGTGCTATCAACAGCTGGAAAATTGTATAGTGAATTATTTATTTGAAAATAGCAAAAAAAAGTCAAATAAATAATTCAGCAAATGTTTCTCGACCAGCACTGCTGATGCCATGCTCCATAAAGACAAATCGATTTTTTTTTTAAAGAACTTTATTACATGATTAGCAGACTCACTTTTGGTAATTTTTCTTGTTAGTTGGTTCACTTATGCACCGATTCCTTAAGAAAAATGATTTTTCATCATACCCATCACTGAATTTTTAATACTAAGATGACAATGAATACAATTAAATTTTAATGTAGTACTCTATGTATCACCTTATCTCGATGTATCACTGTTGATTAATGATCTTCCCTCTAATACAGTGGGATTGATTCTAGAGAGATCAGATTGTTAGAATTCCCTCTGACCTTGGGAAGGTCAGAACCCCATGCCTCAGTTTCCTGTCTGTGTTCAGAATATTTCATCCTTTTTGCAGTTTGTTAAGGCTGGTATTGGACTGATGTGTTCAGTACATATACTACTTTAGAAGTAGTAGATATTGCAGGAATTGCACCAAATTCTTTAGTTTTATTTCAACAGAACTCTAAATGTCTTGTAAACTCAGGCGTTTTTTTCTTCAATAGCAATGGAGGGGCGAAAATCTTGTTTGCCAGGTAGGGTCACATCTACTGAACAGATTGGTGGATCAAGCATTGGATGTGTGGAATTCAGCAGCTGAGCCAGCTCCTCAGCTGGTGACAAGAAACATGATGTTGTTAACTTGTGATGTTTAATGTCAAATCTTGCAATATTTGATTTTTACCTTGCATCTCAGTTTTATGGGTAAAATCATTTACTGAAGTTCTGCATATTTTTCTTGTATGGATACTTGTCCAGTAAAGCTTGAAAATATTCATTGTTTGCACTCTTGCTCAGAAACTAGAAGGAAAAGGCAATCAGATTTGTTAAAGCAAAGATGTATCTTTGCTTGTAAGATTGTTTTGAGGGCTCTTAGCCTGTGGTTTTTGTGCAGGGAAGACTGGAAAAAGCTCATCCCAGAGACAAAGTTTCCAAGGACTCTAAATCAGTAGCAGAATGCTTTGTCTTCCTATACTGCATTGAAGAGTTCAAATCTTGCCTGAAGCAGACATGTTTGTGTGCATTGTTTTAGAGTAGACGTGCAAAGGAAAACTGAAGGTAGTACATTTTGATTGCTGAGGTTAAAGATAAAACAAAGAAAAATACAAAAACCAACACGCACGCAAATATTAAATGTGGATGCGAAGTTTAAGACCATTATTCGCCATTCAAATGAAGATGAAGTTGAATTTAAGACATATTGCTGCTGCTGAATCTGAGCAGTGGCAAGACAGTAAGCCATCTATAAACCCTTTCTGCAACCCAACTGATAGAACTGGAAACAGCTAGCATGGTGTGTTATCTACTATGCCAAAATAGCATATTATCTTACTTTTACCCCAAATTTTGTACTTATTTTGAAATGACTTTATTTCTGAAGTTGTTGAGGATAGCTACCACTCTGTGGTGGGTAAGTCCTTTTATTCCTTTTTATATGAGAAAGTCATTTTCAATTTAATTTTTTTCTCCTATAAAATGGGAATAACAGTTTTCACAAACTCCCTGAGGTCTCTCAGGGTCAGCTGTGCTGATGACTGCCTTCTTTCATGCTGGAAAGTTTTTTGCAGTTATCCATGGAAACATTTCTTCCTTTTCTGAGCGCTGCTGTTCCATCTCAGCCTGACCTGTGCAGCATTTCAGGCCACGGGTTCTTTCAGTACCCTGCAAGAGCAGTACTGGAGACATAGGTACATGTGAGGAGGTAGAAAATAATCAAAATTACCTTCTTAGTTCTTCTCCCTTGAGGCTCTTTCATTAACATTCCTATGATATATCTTATTTAGCATATTCATGGCTTTAGGCTTCTCATGTCTGCTGTAGCCTTCTAAAGACAGTGACAAAACTTTGTGTGTCATATTATGAAAAATATTAAATGCCCAGTCCTTTTAGTGGGTTCAGAACAAATCTTGTTCTACGAGCATTGCATAAAGATCAAAGCTGATACCATAACTAGTGAAATCATGAATGGGATGCTTGAATTCACTAACTCTGCCAGCATCCAATAGCTATTCTTGGATTTACTGGGTCTCTGCTTGAAAATTGTCCTGCAGGGCATACCAGCCCTAAAGACCAGAGGAGTGGCTGGTTCTTTCCTTAAAGAATCTTGGCATAACGACTTAGGTGTTAGGAATTGGCCTTGGGCCTTGAAACCAGCCTGTCTGATTTAAAAGGAGTCCCAGGCCAAAAGGGCAGAAAAGAGATGAAAAAAAAAACAACGTTGGCCTCATTTGGGGATGTCAGAAGTAAAAGGTACAGAATGGCTCTGCAGAGGAGGAAATACTCCCCTGGAGAAAGGACGGTGTTCTGCATTCTTTATTTGTTTGAACTGCTTGATCTCTTGGACAGGAAACAAAAGGCTGTTGAAGAAATACAATGCAGACCTGCTTGTGGTGTCCTGGCTGACAGGAGGAAAGCCCAGCCTGTTCCCTTCCAATCAAATCTCCTGTTTTATTGTTGTCCCGGATTTTTTTGCTTGTCTTCGCATTGAACTGAGACTGTTTCTAAGTGGGTTTACACGACACATGGCTCAGCAGGGCTTTGTCCACAAGGAGAGTTTATTGGCACCACAATGAACTGCATCACACTTTAACAGTAAATCTATGAAATACCGAATTCCAAAGTGAAGGACTGGTCTTCAAGTTATCATTAAGAACTGTTCCACTTTGCCTACTCCTCACCTCAGCTTAGATTGCTGTCATGAACCATTGAGTTTGGCCAGAAATTAAAGGAAAACACATTCAGCATTTTGGTTAATATTTTGTAGTTGCATAGCATGGGAACAGTTGTTTAAGAATATACGGATCATGCTCCACTACTCTCTTCCCATCTTTTCCATTCCCATTCACTTCTCCTTTGTTTTCCTAATATTTTTTCCTCCTTTTCTCCTCTGTCTTAATCATTTTTTCTCCTTTTCTTCTAATCTCTAACATACCTGCAAAAAGACTAAGTTGATTACTTTTTTGATGATCGTTCTGGCAGTTTTAAGTTTTTCTGTCATGTTTTGCCCTGCGGTTCCTTCCTGTGCAGCAGCATCTCTTTGCTGTGACAGGACACATTGCTGGTGACAGCACCAATTCTGCAGCGCCAATGACTGGTAGCAGCAGACACCAATGCAAAAATAAAGGCAAACAGAATCTCAAAACCAAGGTTTGTTATATGATGATTTAATTAGTACTTTATACACAGAAACTGTGACAGAACAAGCTGTACAAAACAGGACTGCTGCTAGGTATTTATAGGCAATGTGTTGCCCATTCCTGATCATACAATTAAGGTAACTGAGTTTCCATAGCCACAGCTGTATGCAGCAGCTTTCTGATCCTACCTTGGTCAGCATGAAATAAGACTGCATTCAGTGCTAGTTTAGAAATTGTGCTCTTTTTTTCTTTCTTTTTTTTTTTTTTTTTTCCTTACATGAAGAAATGAGAAATTGAACACAATGTATTCCATTTTGGAAACACACAGGCTCCTTTTAAATTCCACCCAGGATTGCAAGGACTCAATACATCCATTAAAATACAAACCTTAAAGATGATCAGATTAAATTCTTCAAGCAGTAGCTTTAGATAAAGCATTGAATTCAGCCAGCATGATAAAAATTCTGAGTATCTTGGGAAGAATCCAAAACAGGGGCTGTTGTCAAAACTAGCCTTAATAAAGAATATGCCTAATGTTAGCTATTTCCCACATCAGCAAAGAAAACCTGCTGGGTTTTGTGCACATTTTTTTTTTTGTGATTCTCTAATCCTGAAAAATGTTTTCTTTTTCTATGTGCTCCCCAACACAAGTGACTTGTGACACTTCAGTATTGTCCCCTTCTTTCACTCCTTGAATGTCATCCTGCTGAAAGAAATCATGCTCTTTCCTTTCCCTCTGCACTAACATTGATGATCTTTTTGGCCTTCAATGCTACTGAAGTAAAAGCACTGTCATTCTCAGTGTTCCCTGGATTTCTGCACCATTAAGAATTTCTGCATTCCCCAACAGCTTTACAGTATATTGAGTATTTTCATGTCTCTATAAATGCCACTGGACTATAGAGCTCACCTTGCCAAGATACGCAATAGAAACTTTACTGCATTGCTTTCTATACAGTAGCTGATTTTATTACAAGCTTTGGAAGAACAGCACCTTTGAGTCCCTTTCTAACTTCTTCTCTTTACAATTCTGCTTTATGGTATTCACTTACGAGAACTGTGTAACCTTTTATGAAGGACAGCATATAAAGACAAAGTAACATGGACAAGTTGTCAGTAGCACCAACATTGCTGGAGTATCCTGGAAAATCACATCTAAAGTCTTCGTTCTTTTCTGGTGTTTTTACTCAATGATCCTGGCCAGATTGGCCAATACTAAATAGTCCTGTTTTTAACTCTCCCCCAGCTGGTTAAATTAGATACTCTTGGTTTAGATGAGGACAAAATTGAGCTTCAGGCAGACATTCTCAAGGTAGCAAAATATCAAAAAGTCATTGCCGTGTTTTCTGACCCTCTGCTCTGAATTGCCCATGTTTACAGATCCCATTCAGAGCTTTAACCTCTGTTGTGTTCCTCTTTCAAAAAGGAGACCATAATTTTAATGCAGCGCTTTCCCGTTTCATTGACTGACTCCCTTTACATCTGATCGTATTTTGCTTTAACAGGGAGGAAATAACAATTTGCTCATCAAGGAGAGAGCTTTGGAGTCAGATTTTTTTTTTTTTTTTTGTGCAGATAAACTTGCATGTAGCTTTAGCCTTGAATTTATGTTGATCTGCCTTTGTTTCTCTAGCCATAAAATGGAGCTGTGCTTGGCGATCCATATCCCAGAGTGTTACTAAGTCACTTGAATGTATGGAAAATACTCTGAGATCTTAAGACAAGTTCAAATGATTAATTCATTATTAAACCCATCATCCACCAAATCCTCTTTGTGGAAGAGCCTTAATCCAATGTTTTATTAACATAAAAGCAATTATATTACTGTCTTATCAGTCATGTGAATGGAACCTTTATTTTTCTTTCTTGCTTCCAGCGCGGATGGTCCTTCCTCTGAAATCATGCAGATTGATTTTGAAATTGAAGACCTGACTGACCTACCTGAGACCCAGCTCATCACGTGGCAGGTAGAATATCCTGGAGATACAACATCTGATCTCGGAGTCTCCAAGATTTACGTCAGCCAGAAGGACCTGGTAGGAGTTCTCCCTTTGGCTATGGTAAGAGATTGTCTGGCATTCTACAAGTTTTGAATACTGGTTTACAATTCTCGAGTCTGATGGGTGCAAGTGATCTGCTGAAAGCCTAGGGGATGGTTTCAGTTCCTTGAGAAACAAATTCTATCACGTGGAATTTCCTTCACATAGCAGTGCAATGTTTGAGGGCAAAACTCAGCTTCTTGTGGAAAGCAGTGCTATGTTCTCTTTGATGTATGCATTGACTTCTTGGAGGCAGGAGCTGAATTTGTGGAATTCCCAGTGCTCAGACTTGTTTCATGGAATAGAATCCCTGGACAAACAGTTCAATGTGATGTGTGTGTTACTTGAGTCACAGATAGTCTTACCTTTGTTCTAGGGTAAAGGGCTTCCCAAATCACATTTTTTTTCTGCCTTTCAATTCTGATTCCAGGATTATTTTGGAATAAGAAAAGTGGAAGTCATGGTGTGACTTCTGAGTGATTTTTAATTGTCTGGAGAACCCAAAGTATAGTACACAGACTTCTGTCTGTTCTACATAAATGTATTCAGATAGGCTGCTTCACCACCGCAGTGCAAGCTATAAGGTTTCAAAAATGCCTGATTCTTTAGACTTTAGCTTATCTGAAAAATAACACTGTTAAATAGCCAAATTCTAAGCACAAACAGTGTTTTTTGAGCTTCCTCTTCCATCTGTGTTTTTTCATTGTCAGGGATGAAGTATAGCAGTCTAATGTTTGACTTGCTCCATTTTGGTTTTTAGACAATCTACTAAAAATATTGACACAATATTATTTAACAGTGAAATGAAAAGCAAAAATCAATCTCAGAGCCTTTAAAAAAATGTAACCTGGATGGTTGCCTAGTGATAACCTGTTAATTATGCCATTACCGAAGGCTATGAAGTTGTTCTATGCACTTTCAGATTCAAAGAGGTGATAATGGCTATTATTATAATTTACCAACTTTATAACTACTCACATGTTGTGATGCTTTATTTCACTAGAGATATTTCTTCCCATTTGTAATGGCTCATGCTTTCATTACCAAGCTGCATGTCACAACTGAAACAGCTCTTTCCATCTTGAATCGTGGCCATCTAACAAAGCAGTGCTGTATATCTAATCCCTTTGTTTCACACGACTGTTTTTATGGACTAGTTCCTGCTATTGAACAGTAGGTAATCTTTGTTGTTTTGTTGATAAAAGAAGAGGATTTCAGGTCTTCAGATTGGACCCTGATGTGCAGTCACATGAGCTCTGGAGTATTGAGGCTGAGTATTAAGGCTGCAGAGGTGATCTGATTTACATAACCCAAATTGTGTGAGGGTTGGTTATCTTAGTCTCCTAATGAAAAGATGAAAGAACTTATTCTTTTCTTTTGGCCCTAATGGTTGCAGAAAATACTGGATCTTCTCACACGTGTCCATGATCCGTAACTTCTTTAGTATAAAGTAATACAGTAGCCAAAAATAGCTCATAAGAACAAAGACAGATTCTCCTGCAAGTTGCTACAAATCACCTCACTCTTTTCATTTCCATTAAGAGAAGAAAAAAGCTAGCCCAATTTCAAGAAGCACAAAATCCAAAGGTCATATAAAGTCTATAAAGTTATCAGTAGGTGACATTTTACAAGGCGACAGGTGTTGGAATAATGGGTAACAGAGAAAGCAAAGATAAATGGCAGAGATCCCCTAATTACTGACAGACTCAGAATAGTTTTAACCTTATTTGCATTAACTGGAGTGTCAGGGAAGAAACTCTGGGGTATCACAAATCTCTAAATATTTGTGACACCACACTTTTTACTCAGGAAATGATGATTCAGGTGCAGACCTTTCAAGATGTGTAACTTAGCTTAGTTTGGTACTTCAGATTTCCCTGTGAACTTAAGCAGAGCTGGTTTGTAATTTAAAATTTTAAATAATTGTAATAAAAACGAATACTTTATTCTGTTTAGGAGGAGCCATTATGAAGGCAAAGTGCTATATTCTCTCCTTCAGTAGATTGGAGTTAAGTTGGGTTCGTGTTTCTGGGCTTCTTAGCAGAACACGTAATTTCATGTTTAAAAGCACCAAAAAGAAATACTCTTGAATATTTCAATTGCAGATTAATTTTTCAAAAGAACCGTTTTACTGCTTTAACATTAGACGGAGCTTTGTTTGTTTGTTTGTTTTTTAATAGACTAACACATACCACCTCTGCACCATCTTTTTTTTTCTGTAGTCTTTTCTGACAGCTGTTATGGATTTGTAAATTGCAAAGCAGAAGAATGGCCTATTTAGAGCTTCCTGTTTTCTTTTTTTTTTTCAAAATCTTGGAAAACATTGCAACGAAAAGACTTAAATATCCGTATCAGGAGACACCAGCAATGCCTACGTTTTAACCTATGTAGAAAGGGGGACTGACTTTTTATTCAGGTAGATAGCAATAGGACAAGGGGGAATGGATTTAAACTGAAAGAAGGGTTATTTAGGTTAGATGTTAGCAAGAAGTTCTTCATTCAGAGGGTGAAGATATACATTGAGACACAAACTCTAGCTCCTCTTAAGAACTTCAAAATATGGCAGTAAAAGGGCATACGGCCCATTTGTTCATTAACTATCTTGAACATGCTAAACTACTGAGATTTTCTGAGTTGAGGATGGGCAATGTAATGTGACTGACAGTGAGAATGTATGCTTGAATTTTCTAGAAAATGATGCATTATATTTTATTGGTATACGAAAGAGCTTCCAATTCCTATTTGACTTTTTTCTGGTGTTTCTTTCCTGTTCTATTTCTCTCCTGTTTTCCTAGGTGATGAACGGCATGGGTTTAATCACTCAAATTGCACATTTGCTGCTATTGATTCTTATTGTTTTTTAAATATTCTCTGAGCTTTTTCATAATTGTCGTGTTCACCTTTTGTTGAACCTTAATGATTAGGTGAGGATGAGAGACGCATGAGCTCTGTAGCCATCTGTGTACATACAAGATAATCCCTAATGAGGAAAGCAGAGGGCAGATATGACATGCTGGTAAATGGATAAGTTGAAATCCGTTCTGTAAATAACAATAACAAAAATGATGAAAAAAAATATACCTTGTCTGGTTCTTAACTGAACCAGCTCTGGACCTGCAAATCACTTGCCTTCGCTGTGCATATGTCCCAAACCTATTCTGTTGGTGCCCTCAGTTTATTTAATATATAAATTTAGTATATGATCTCACTGATAAGGAATCAGAGCAAAATCTCTGCTTCATGAATCTCATAGGGGGATGTGTTAGCACTAGGGCTGATAAATCCCTTATTAGAAGGCTCCTTTAACTGGAAAATGTTGTGTCAACTTCATTTTCTCTTAGAATATGGAAAAATACTTTTTGGTTAAATAAACAAAAAGAAAAACCTTCCACTTATATATATATTCCAGCAGAGTTATCAGAGAAACTTTGAGTACAAACCCTATCTCCCATTGCAGATGAACATCTTCTTTTCCTTGGACCCATTAGGCCCGTTTTGGCTTGTGAGAAGCTATATTTATGACAGTCATTTTAAATAAATTTTACCCAAAACTTGAACACAAATTTAACATTATACCTTTTGGATAATTTATTGATTCAACTTGCTTGTGGTGTTCTTTATAAACATTTAATGAAAATGTTGACAAGAAATAAACCGTTCTACCGTCAGCATAAAGAGCTGGATGAATAGACCAAATAAATAAATAAAATAAATTGCTGCAACAAAGAGGTTATCTATTATATAGGAAGTGTTCCCATATTAAAATAATTCCTAATAATTACAGGAATCAGATGTAATGGCAGTAGCAGCCACTGCAGGATTAAAAATGCTTATAGTATTAATGCCCATATAAATATATCTATATTAAAGATTTCATTTTTAGCTAGTGCCATTTATTTTCTGGTAGAGCCTTGATATCACGCTCAGACTTAGCCACCAGTGTGCTCAGCAATGCACAAATGCAGATTTGATTATGGCCTCACCCTGAAGAACTCAGAAGACAAACAGAGGAAGCCAATCCATCAGGATAGCAGGGTCCATGCTGGGGGACCAAAGTAGGATCCTTATTATCTACCATCTTAAGCTTGCTATTAGGATGCTTTTAGGTGAACTGAATGCTTTTCTCTGAAAGAACCGAAACCTCAGTTCCCATCCACATGGATAATACAGTTGAGATCACATCAGCCAAAAACAGCTATACTCTCTTAAGGGCAACTTTCATTAACACTTGTGCTGACACTCAGCTTTGTGTATGAGATGTCTACATACCACTTAAAAACTTTTACCTTCTTAATCCATGGATTTTAAATTAGAGTTGCAGTATTAATCAAGTTTTTAAAAGTGTAGTTAAATGGCATGCATTTCTCAAGAAGAACCTTTTGAATTGAGACGATATTAGTAAATCTGAGACAAAGTCTACTAATGGAAAAGGGAGAAACTGCAAGTAATCATTTTCTTTTCATAAACATCATAAACATATCCTATTGCCTCCATAACTAGGTAGGTCTAGGCCAGTTTTTTCTCGAAAAACAGATTTTTCAGTTCAGATTGACACTGTAACTGTTGACACCACAGATTTACCTGGCTCTGAAAGCCCACTCTATGGATTGGTCCTCTGTGGTTCAGGCATCTTCGACAGGAAATATTGAAAAGCCAATTAATTAGTCTTTCTGTGATGCACGAGTCCGTTTAGTATCCATTTCACATTCTAATAACTGTAATGAGCCTGTACAGCTAATAGGAAAAATGTTTTATCCAGTAAACACATAATAATCTGTTATGCTTCAGAAACTAATTGAATCATAGATATGTGAAACTACGAGACATTTTTGCTTCGTGGAGATGTAAATTTTTTATGTCTTGTTGGAGCATGTGATAGTGGCACTGATCTGTATCCAAACAACAAAGCAGGGAGCTGAGCAGTGCAATCTGGACTGACAGTCCTTGTATTCCAGTATGACTGTTTAAGAAGAAAATACATTCAATTGCAAAGGGAGTAATGTATAGAGTTTGTTTTCCCATTACAATTGCCTGTTAAGAATTTCAGTCCTCTACTTATTATTGCTATTATGTTAAACATTGGCCTTGCTCTGGCAGGCTCCTTCTGCCTAACTACCAACACAGCAACAGATGCACGTGTCACAAGAGCATAGAATTTTGGTTTGCATACAGAGTAGAATGAGAAAACCATGCAAGCAATTGCTAAAGTGGTTGTTTCTGCCTTACCTCCAGAATCTGATGATTGCCATATTCTTTTGATTTTTTTTTTCCTTCTAGAATTACTGATGACACTGGGTCTCTTAATATTTGAAATAACAAGCATTACCAATTTTCCTTTACAATTAAATATTCCATTGACCTCTTGAGCACGCAATGAAATAATAACTTTTGTTCACTGCAAATGTTTTTGCTACATAAATTACCAAGCAAGGAAAGCCGTTAAGCAAGTTTTCCAGCATCAAACATTTTTCTTTTGCTAAAGGTTACTATGGGTTCATAGAGAAAGATCTTAAGGATGATGATGTTGTTTAAGACAAGAAGTTAGAAATCTTGTTTTTGTACCTGGAGCTGCAGTTGCTAGCTGACTAATACTGTAATCACCTGTAATAATAGCAGGCAACTGCCACCCTGGTTTTGTCTGAGTGGGGGAATGAGTAATGAGGATTCAGACTGGCTGCTGGCAAAGCTGCTGACAGCCACACAATTTGATGCGGAACATCGAAAATTAGGTTCCCTAGAGTAACAGAAACAAACACAGGATATTTTTCTTACGAATTAAACTCTAAGAAAAACGGCTTTGCATAACAGCTGCTGTTTTTTCTTAAGTGCAAGTTACGTATGTTTTTCTTGATTAGAAGTGTGCGGTTGTTTTGGGATGAAATAAGCTCAATCCTTCAGCCCTTGACAGTAGTTCTGTGTTGCTCTGAGGCTGAGTGATGCTGTGAAATGTAGAAGATACGGGAAAACAGCAGATACTGCAAGTTCCATCCAGAACTTGTCTCTGCTTCAGTGGACACAGACTTAGAAGATGTGGTCTGTCCATCACAGACCCAGTCTTGTCACACTGCTGGAAAGCCATTGGCATTTAAAGTGTTGTGCGTTTAAAACAGATGCAGCTTGGTGGTGAATTGAGTTTTCAGAAAGAAGATTTCAGAAGTATTTGAAGGTTTCTGAGCAGTCTGCTTTCAACCAGCTGAGAGGGACCTCATTTTCAGTAGGCAGGTGATTTTAAAGTCAGGATGTTCTAAAGTGCCCCACACTGAGCAGTCAGGATGATGAACAGTGGTAAGCACTGAAAGCCTCGCAGCGTCTAATCTGGATTACTTTTGAATACCTTTATATCTGTAGGTTAATCAGACTCAATACTAAAGGAATTTTGAAAGTTGTAGGTTTTACATTTTATTTAATTTTTAAATGAGGAATGGTGTTTGCTTACTGTCACTGAAATACAGTCAGATTTGGTTTCTAGAAGACAGATTACTGCTTTCTGTTCCTCTTTTGTTTCATGTCAGGTTTCACTCACAGGATTTTTAGCAGTGCTGCCATACAAGGCAGCGGTAAATATTCAAAACAGTCTTTAATTCTGATTGCTAAATTGCTTTCACTGAAGTAAAATTGCAACTTTTTTTTCCATGCTCAGATTCAGTAAATTTGGTCACATCAGGATCCAGAGTTACAGTACTTTAAGAAATTTTCTTTGGATGCACATGACCCCTCCTTCCCCTCCCTTTGGAGCAAGCCTTTCCAAAGAGCAGTGAGATTTGCAGTGTAACTGAGGCTGAAGGTGCCCCAGATGTTACCTGCACAGCTGGATGGCTTCATCTTCTCTGTATGCTCTGATCAGGTGTCTACAGAAAGCAACACGTCTCCCCTTTGCCTCCTCCTCTTTGGGCTGAGCAGGCTCAGCTCTCTCTTCCTCTCCTTTATGCCATGTACTCCCTCAGCCAGCTTGGTGGCCCTGTGCTGGCCTTGCTCCAGCCCATCAATATCCCTGACTTGAGCTGCAGCCTCTGTCGGTTTCCCACCTCTTAATTTATGTGGTTATGAGAAGATTTTTCCCTTTTGGCATAGTGAAAGGGATGTTGTCTTAATTGGTTCCCTTCAGATTAGTGGTTTGAATAAAACATTGCTGAAAAAGGAGCAGCAAATTTCTTGCTGCTGAAATACACCCATCACCACTGCTAGAGCAAAGCAGGCGGATATCACCACACTTTTCAGCTTCTTGACATCATATTCATCTGTTTTGTGATTTTAAGGGGCTAGGGCTTCCCCTTTTCCCCTCTCCTTTGAGGATTAAAGCTTTTGAAATTATTTATTTACAAGCCATGGAAATCTCCCCAAAATGGATTTTAACAAGTGTGTAATTGGATAATTTGACAACTGGTAAGCCGAAGCCCCAGAGATCAGGAATTACACTTCACTACAGAATAGTCGTACTTCATGCAGAATTAATTAGATTTCCTCTAGATTACAAGTAGCAAGAAGAGTAGTCAATTAAGAGAATTATTCTCTGACTCTTCCATCCTCCTTTTAATTGTCAGCCAGTGGTTTTAAGAATTCTTTACTCTCTGTGGGATGTCCTCAGACACAGCAGTCCAGCCAAAGAGGGTGAGGGACAGTGGATTAAACACTGGGCCAGGATATGGAAGCAGTGGGCACTGTGTGTAACTGGCTCTCATTTTAAGTTGCTGACTGTTTGCTGGGTCTGAGAGGTGCTGGCTCCATGGGAGGCAGACAGTAAGGTGAATACTGGCTCCTGACCAGGTGAGGATATTGTATTTCAGCAGCATTGCTAGATTGAGTAATGCTTACTCCTCACCCCACCTGGCTCTCAGTTGGGTTATTACAAACACTCATGCAGCTGCTGCAGGGCTGGGCTGAGGAGCTGAGCTTAGGTGAAAATCTCTTTCTTTTCCACTGGATCTTTCTGAATTCTTGGTCCCTCGCTTTGATTCATCACCCACCCATACAAGACCAGCAGCTTGACCTGTGGAGGGGCAGAAGCCACTTCAGCCGGTACCACTCTGGAAATGACAGGTTCAGGAGCAAAATTTGGGCAAAACTTGTAAGATCGGGGTAACCTCAACCTCTGTTATATAGAATTGTAGTAACATCAAGGTTGGAAAAGGCCACTGAGATCACCAATTCCAACCATCAACTCTCTCCCACCATGCCTGCTCACCGTGCTGCACCTCCAAGTTTCCTGAGCACCTCCAGGGACAGTGACCCCATCACCTTCCAGGGCAGCCCCTGCTGGTGCTGACTGCTCTTTCTGAGAAGGATAGGTATTAGGATATGGACAGGGCATGTGCTGCTGCACCACATGAAAAAGAATCAATTCTGGACGTTCCTCTCCCAGAGCAGGATCTGTGGCACACAGCCAGCAGAGGTGTTGCCTTGGTGGTGATTTTTGTTGTTTTGCTTTGTGTAATGAATTTGAGAAACAGAGTTTATATGCAGTGTGTGTCTGAACCTTCTCTTCCTAATTAAGAATGTATGTTCAGGGAGCTCTCTGGTCCTGTACTGCCTTTCTCCTTTCTTTCACGCTGGCTTTCTGCGGGGGACAGCAGAGTCTCAGAAGGGGAAATACATTTGTTTAGGCAGGGATAAAGCAAAGCAGAAGACTGTGATCCAGCTGGATGCTTGAGTCATGCACTGTACTGCCTAGGGAGAAATTCACTTACTGGACTGTGCAAAAGGATCTGTTCAGGTGCTGCTGAGCAGCATTAGAAGGAGCAATATAAACTCATGGCATCCAGGAGTGGTTCTGCTCATCTTGAACCAGGACCATGGGGACTTGGCTGAAGGTAGATAGCATGGACCCAAACCATGCAGAACCAAGATCTCAGTACTTCGTGTTTACTGAGTGCGAAGAAAAGGAATTGTGTAAGGGGTTGTTTGCTTCATTTTTATTGTGACCTTCAAAAAGGGATGAGGAAAAACAAAGTAAAATGTTAAACCTCTCTAGCTGAGATTTCAGAGTACCTAACATGTTGTTTTGTAATTGCTGGTGTCGTTGGTAATTGTGAAGAGAATACAGAAACTGAAAACCTTAAAATGTGAAAAGTGTTCTTTTAAAAAACCTTGACATTTAAAGAGTCTAAATTGTAGGCATATAAGAAATGTAAATGCAAAATTAAAAAAAAAAATCATATTCTTTTTCATACCACTTACTTGCAGCTCTATCATAACATAACAGAATCACTACCCTGGAGTAGGATTCTGCAAAATTACTACCCTGGAGATACAGTAGTCACAGTTCAAAGTGACTTTTTTCTGCAGTGCTAAACTTCTGTTTCTTAAACCCGTCAGCCCCAGACAGTGTGAAAGTAAGTATTTAAACCACTGCATTTTGTAAGCAAATCAGTCCTGACAAATTGAAAATAGGTAACAGGACTTTCAGATGTTCAAAATCAATAGTACTCAAAATAAAATAAAATTTTACATGTATATAGAAAAGAAGTGTACTTTCATAAAGTACACTATAGTACTTTCACTGTAAATCCTTCTAAAAATCCCAGTTTCTGCTTATCAATTTGTAATGCAAATTATC
Organism: Phasianus colchicus; assembly: GCF_987193195.1. Lineage (NCBI taxonomy): Eukaryota > Metazoa > Chordata > Aves > Galliformes > Phasianidae > Phasianus > Phasianus colchicus. Next base: position 9,796,273 of record NC_143453.1, on the reverse strand, counting down.
TTTGATTTTGATAACTATTCTTTCTGTTATAGTGGAAAAAAGGTGTGTTGTTTTCAGGTATGGGCTTTCTCTCTTATCTTAAAAACAGGAAGATGAAGCTAAGTTGCATAGTCATAATTGGGTGCAATCTAATATATAGCTCTGCTGAACTGGTAATAACAGAAACCATTAAAAAAATAACAAAAAAATTTAGACTTGAGGGGAAAATCAAGCATTCCAACTTTTAAAACAGGGAGAAGAAAAAATATATGTAAAAAAAGTTCTAAACTATGCATCTAATTTGGTCATAAACTAAACCAGAATAGAATAGATGTGTACTGCAGGTGGTATGGCAAGAAAACCAGAGCTCTCCTACATTGGGAACTTGGTTGAGCAGATGTAGTAAAAGTTACCATCACATTCTGTATGTTAGTGGCATGTTTTATTCCATGGTCTGTTAAATAATTCATTAAGTTCTTATTGTAAAAAAATTATATTTTAATTTAAACTTCTGAAGTAATTCTCACCTTTATTTCTGTAACTCTCAGCTTTGTTTTCCTTGTGCCCACAGATTGAGTGGAAGGTCTTTAGGTGAAAGGAAGAGTACAGTTCCAATGTTCCTCGCTTCTAGTTTGTCTTTTCCTTATTAAGATGGGAAGAGATGCACAGAGAATGAGCATTTTTGTTGGTGTTTTGTGGGAGTATAGCTGGGCTGTCCTGTGAGACTGATGATCTTTCCATTCCTTGCTTCCACTTTCATCTAGATGCGTCTCTGCTGTCTTAGCAAGCAGTGTGTTTTCTGGGACGGAGACTGCTTTATATTTATATAAATATATATACATATATATCTATTTATATACCATGTATATAAATGTATGGTTCTGATTCTGGTTGGATATCATATCAGTTTGGGTTGGAAGGGACATCAAGGATCGTCAGGTTCCAACTCCCTACCACAGGCAGTGTTCCCAACCACTAAATCAAGTATTAGATCAGATTGACCAGGGCCCCATGCTACCTGGATGTCAGTAAACATAGGTCACTCTGAAAGTAATTCATCCTATTTGTTTCCTAGATGTGAACAAGCTCAGGTAATGGAGCTTGTCTGTTTTTTTTTGCAGAAGGGCTTGAAGAAGTAATTTGGGACCCTGAGATTATGAGACCCAATGAACAGAAATTTTTACTAGGATTCTGAGCAATAAACTCATCTAGATGAAAAAATAAGAAGGAAAAAAAACAACCCGAAACCTTCATTACTTCTCAGTAGCATCAGCTTTTTCCTGTTGTCTGACATGCAAATGTGACAATATCCAGGCTGACAATTATGTTTGTTTGTTTTCCTTTTGAAAAATTCATGTACTCAGATCACTCTGGTTGCCCTTATCCTGGCCCAGCACAAGGCTGTTCTGTATTGTCTGCTGGCATCTGTGCTATGAAAGGAAAATATAACGTGATTAGTCCTCAGGCAGAAATTTTACCTTTTTCTTTTCAGGAGGAAAATCTGCCAAGTTAGCCTGTTTTTATGACATTTCTGTTTAGAAGAGCAGTAAGATACAAAAAAACGAAAGGGTTTCCAGCTGAAAGATGATGTTCTTCTTTCAGGATGAATTCAGCCGAACTACTGGAGACAGAGGAAAGCAGTTGTTCTGCAGTGCAGGCTGAGATGGCAATTTCTGGCATTCCAGCAGCTAAGGATGAGGTTGAATCTCACAGAAACTAAGATTCTGTGAGTCTGGGACATTAGACATCAAGAGATGGGCTAATAACTGGAAAAGATTGGGAAGCAGAAAATATTTTTCTCTGACTTCCATACATCCTAATAATCCAGATTAACAAGAATAGAAAGAAGCACCACCAGAAATTGTTTTAGGAAATTGAGGAGGCAGATTTCACTGTTTTGCACATCTCATATAGATTCTTGTAGTCCAAAAGACTTCAAAGATTAAGGTCAGAAGGTATGCTCTTCTCTTCATTTTGGTGAAATTGCACAGGGATGTCAGTGAAGAATGTACCCTGCTGAGAAGCTGAGAAAAAATCTGAGTAAAGAAAGAGCTGAAATCATTTTTCTTGCAAATCCCATTTATCAGTGGTACTGAGGTTTCTATGTGGAACACTATCACCTTTCCCTGCCCTGCTACAAGCAGAATCTGAATAAAACAGAAGCCAACACTCTTCCAGAGACCTTGAGAGTTGACCTGATTTCATCACTGTAGTAAATTCCCTCTGGGCAGCATGCAACCTGATAGCCAGGGTTGTTGGTTTTTGTTTTTTTTTTTTGCTTTTGTATTCCAGCAAAGCACCCCTTTCTGTGGTTGTGACACTGAATGGTTTAGCATGCCCAAATAAACAGCTGGGCAGTTATCACCTCTGCAACATCTGGCAGGCCAAGAAATGCTTTTGCTCCCTTGTGAGCTGAGTTCGATCCAGCACTGTCAAGAACAAGATCACCTGCTTTGTTATCTCCTGCATGCAGCATGAGGTGGTGCTCTGATCATCTGCTGGTTTTCTATTTATATTCTCTTTGGATTCACAGATTTTATTTGTTACTTTCTGAAGTGTCCAGCCTGGATGCATATTAAATGTCAGTGAGTTTGTAATAGTAGTTTTGCTCTCTTTCCGGTAGGGAGCAGATCTTAATTATAAGACTTCTTGCTGATGATGTCTGACAGCAGTTAGTAAATGTGAATCTTCCAAAAAAAAAAAAGATTTGATAACTAGCCAAACTATTAGTAATGCAGTAGCATGTCACGGTACAGTGTCTGTAGATACATGGGCTACTTGTTTATGCCTACAGATGCTCGTAGCTTAACAAAGTAAAGGCCCCTTTATTTTGCTGTGTCATTAAAAAGCAGTTAGGCTGCACAAACAGAGCTGTAGTTTCTACTGGTAGCATTGCATTTGGGTCGTCTTGGTGTTTTCAGACTCTCTAACAGTATATCTGGTAAAAGGCTGTTGTGTAGGTTTGTATTTCACAATCCTAATGTTGGACTGGAACAAATATATCCTTAATGTAATGAGGATATTTATATGCAGTCAAAGCTATGCTATAGCATATAAAATCTGAATTACAAGAGACAAAGATGTAATAGCATTAAAAAAAAAAAAAAGAGCAGTATGTAATCTCCGAGAAACTATCTGAAACTTTGATTGTCATTTTTTAGACAAGATCAATTAGATAATTTGAAGTACTGATATGGAAGCAGATCTTGATAACTTTGGTTGCAGAATCAAAAGAAGGTATTTCAGTTCCTCCTCCAAAACCAGGTTCTCTAAGTGCATTTAAGCAATTCTATCATTTCTAAACGCAGCTGGCCCATCTGCGCATCCACTTCTTCACCTGTCTAACAAGGATACCATGGGGTTTTGTTCTATTCCTCTCTTTTGAAGAAGTACTAGTTGTAGTTATATAATATTTCCTAAGCTATCTGAATTCCTTCAGTAGAAACTTCTATAAATGCTGACAACGGAGGGGAAGAATTTGGATACTCTCATAAACAGGATACACTAATTATTTCAACTTCATACCTATCTTCCCACTGCCCTCTACTGGATGTCTTATCTCACCTTCCCACGGATAGAACTGCATCACAGTTCAGCATGTGCAGCACACATGTGAACGTCTTCCTATTCGCTTTTCCTTGTCTGATTTGCACTGTTCCTGACCAACAGAAAGGTCACCCAAACTAACAAGAACAGAGAATATCTGTTCCCCTTCAAAAGACACTGCATGTACTCAAATCTGTACATCTGCTTAATTCTTTTAGTAGTGTTAATTAATGCACAGAGAGGACTGAGGGGCAATAGTAATAAAAGCAAGGGTGGGAAGTAGCCAGGAAAAGGAAGGATGGGAATATTATTGTAGCTGATACGTGTTCCATTAACAAACTGACATTTAGAAATACCTGCCATTCGGCTCTCATTGCCTCTTCTTTTTGTTTTTCTTAATTGAATTAATCAAGAGTTGCTTTATGCGCAAATGGTTCAAAGAAAGCATATAACTGATTTCCCATTTTTAAGAATCTTAATACCAAGAAATATTGAAGAGTGCTCCAGTAAGTGCCTACAGAACCTAACTTATGCTCATGTTGCGTTTACTAAATAACTCTCTAAAGACAGCACTTCTGTGATCTTTGCTAGACCTGCCCACTTTTCATAAGGATTGCACTAGCAGTATTTCAGTGGTATCACAAGATGGAGCACTTAATGTGAGAGATTCTCCCTCATGCTATATGGAGCTCCTCTGCACAGTAAATGCTGACTCTTTCTTTCTTTCCGCCTGGATGTTGGCAGATCTCTGTAAAACATGAGTATTCATAACTGAGATGCCAGGAGAGCGCCTGTCAGAGTGAGAGAGGTGATGAGAGAGCACCAGAGTGGCACCTTGAGAAGGAGCTGGTAGCACTGGTGTCCCCGTGGCCCCCTGTAGGATGGAATGGTCCTCAAAAAGAAGTCACATTCCTTTTTTCTGTTCAACACCAAAAAGCCCCTGAGAAACGTCTCCCCATTTGCTGGATCTTGGAAGAAAAAAATCAGTGCGAGCAGTGGTTAAATACAGGCTGATACTGATCTAAAACTTGGAAAATTTGGGATCAGCGGCTTTGGTTTAGGCTGTAGTTTGAGATTCATTTGAGGCATTTGACAAATAACTCTAAACATCAACCCAAGAAAAACTGCTGTGGAAAACAAGGGTTAGTCCAGCTGCAGCAAATGTGAGCACTTTACCTTGTCGCTGTGTCCTTCAGGGTTGTGGAGGAAGGAAAAACTATCTGTTAATGGGCTCCAATTGGTTTTATTTAAAGCAAGATAGATTGCTGTGGCCAGGAAGCTGTTTTTGTTTTGTTGCTCCTGTTTGTGTCTGTCTGATTCTCTTTCCACATAAATTTTCTGCCTTTTGGTTGAAACTCAGGAGAGAAAGCCAAAGCGAGCATTTCACACCTTGCTTGTATAAGTGGTTCATATTGCTGGAAAATCCCCAATGCTGAGCAAATGCAATTATTTATGTAAGAAGAGATCCACAGGAGCTGTGCTACTATGTGACCACAATTCTTTATGGCTGCACAAATCACTTGCAGCTGCCCTCCTCTAAACTGCTCATAGGTATTGGGGGAAAGGATTGATTTTCAGAATTTGCTGGGAAGAGATGAAAATGAGTTTGTTAATAAAGATGTCGTTATTAGAGCTGTGAGCCATGGGCCTCTTGATACTTCTGAACACACCTATAGGCAGACTGTCAGCTTACTCAGGAAAGCTGAGTGTTTAAATGATGAAAATGATGCCCTGCTTTTGTGCTGGGTATCGGTGCAGAAGGGAATTGAGAGATCATCACAAGTTCTTCAAGGTATATTAAAAATACTCTTCCAACTATCAATTGTCTGCACCAGAAAGAATGCTAAGAAATTCAAGGATTTACCATGGAATTTAGACCTCATAAAACGTCTCACTTTTGTCTATTTATAAGTGTTTTGGTTTTTTTTTCTTTCTATTCAGCACTCAGAGAGTATTGTATTGCTTAATTTTTATAACCATGGCTAACTTCTCTGCAGTGAACATTACTGAATTCAGAGAAAAGCGCTGCCAAGGACATCTGAGTGCAACATAATGACCACAGCTTTTCCATTGCTTTTATCTGTACAACTTAGTAAATGGGTAAAAAAAAGTTATTACTAGTGTGCATGAAAATTGTATCTATAAAATTAGTAGATGGATGTTTTAGATGGAAGAAGAAAACTATTCCAAAAGATTGAAATATTTTTTTTTTCTCCTGAGAGTATCATTTATTTTGCTGCTTCTCCATATGAAAGCATTACCTGAGCTTCCAAAGTGTGTGTGTATTTTGTATGTAGGGGAGGTTATTGCTATTTCTAAGATGAAACCACAGTTTGGACAAGCAATCATACTTAATATTTCTCTGAACACGTCTGCAAAGCACAGAAACTCTACTCCAACCTTACCTTGAGGAAAGTTTGTTGCTAACATCCTCAGATTCATATAAAAGATAAAGATGAGGTGAGGAGTGGAGGGGGATGGCCAAGAAAAAACAAAATATTTACCTGTAGTGAGCCCAAGAGTACTGGAGGATACAGGGCACAGAGGAGGCATGTAGTCCCCTATTAGCTTCATCCAGACGTACCCAGTGCTAAGGAGTCAAAAGCAGAGTAAAGTCATATATATGAGTTATATCTCAGTAGCAACTAGCTGTAATTGCCCAACAGAGGCAAAGCTGTTGCTGGTGTGTTGTCCATTAAAATGCTTATTCACCATCATATGTTTATGTTTAATGCAGTCTTCCTCTCACAGGACTTGGAATTTTACTGCTCCTGTTCTTGTCTGCTACACATGTCAACTAGTAGATATAGGTTATTTGTAGAGCACACTTCTCATTTCCTTCAACATTTTCATCATTTTATCTGGCTTTAGTTATAAAACAAATCCTAATTCATGCATTATTTCTATAAACAGCTTTAGTTATGTTTCTAAGTATTACTGTTCAGCATTGGCAACAGATCTTCTGGGATCAGCATTTCTGTAGGTGAGGCTTCTGTAACTTGTGGGATGTTGTTTAAGGGTTACAAATAGGTTTTGGCTGCAAGGAATTTGATTAGTGAAGTAATGCAGTATTTAGTTCAGCTGGTCAATGCTGTTAGGCATATACAAAAGTGAGTGCTTTTCTTTGAAGACTTTTGGAGAGCATGAACTGTGACCTGGATGTAGGATGTTTCTCTTGGGCATTATTGAAGAATAGATTGAAGGATTCAGAACATATTAAATCAGTTTCCTGACTATATCAATAAATACACTATCCTTTCTCTGTATTCTTAAATGGGCCACGTTGAAAAATTGCACCAAAACGAATCCTACATTTATGCCAGCAAAATGAGTAATTGCACTCTGAAATACCTCTTTAAGGGCACAGGTACCCATTTTGCAAATGTTAATGAGCCTATGCAAATGCTGGGTGTGAGGAAAAAAAAATCGGCATCCTTTGAAAATTCATCCCTTCAGACCAAATTCTGTCCTTGAATATGCGCACAGAATTCTCATTGACTTTGATAGGCTGTGCATGAATACATATGTCAGAAGGATTTCAGCCTTAGAATTCCTTCTCTGCTGCTTTCTGCTTGGCTCTAACGTTAAGTTTTTATTTTCTTTACTATGTCTGGAATATTCCTGCTACATTAGATAGAAACTTTCTTGAGTTGATTTAATGCTTTCTTTAAAATTACTATTCTTGAAAATCATTTAAGTGAGATGCCTGCCACGATACAATAAATCTTTTCCATTTTATTCTCTGTGTATCTGGCAGATAGCTGATACAACAGCTTTAGAAGTTGTGTCTCTGTATAGTTACAATTAAAAGGACATTGTGCTTTTCCATACATAGAAATGAAGCACAGATAATCTGCCTAACATCTCTCATTTTAAGGAGAAGCTCCACGTATTAATTTGAGCATCAACCTTATACCTCGGTAGATCACTGGACCTGTATATTAGATTCTACTCAGCTAATAAGAACTAGCTGAATTCACAAGTCAAGCAAATCAGCTGGAGCCAGCTGGTGGACTAAAAGAGATTGATTTTTTTTTAAAGCATTGACTCCCAGTGGTGTGACTTGATGTTACCCACTCCCTCCAGCAAGGCGTGAGATCTTGTTAGGCTTGCTCTGTTTGATGAACGTTTCGATCAACAACCGCTGCCCTGCTACTGCCAGTTCAGTGCCTTGCTCGAGCCATCTTTTTGTCTTTGTCAGGTGCACAGATAAGGGAGACAGCCAGAACTCCCTTCTACGAAGGTTATAATGGGGTAACCGGAGACGCTCCCTATGACAGAGTATATTGGCATGGCTTGTAAACCCTTTGTTTTGGTGTAAGCCCGTTTCTGGTTGTAGTATTAAGAAAGTAGATTGTTAAAATGCATCTATTCTGATAAGACAGCAAAAAAAAATTTTTTTTAATCCATATTATACAGAAAATATGGAAATGCCTCATTTGTTTGCTGATGTCAGATTTTAGGGGATACCAACAGTTGTTACAAAGCCTCAACTGGGAATAATCAGAGTCTCACTCTCTATGGCAATTTTTGGAAATTAGTTTGTGATTGACTATTTAATGAAGTAGAAAGTAGAGTTAGGTTTGTATTATAGGATAATACTGAAATGAAATGAAATCTCCTCCTCAAAAGGAAAAAAAAAACCACCACCCTAACTTTCTAGCTAGTCCTCTCCTTCAGATGTCTTCATTTAAATGCAAATAGCAGCTTCATCCACAATGAAATAAAAAAAAAAAAAAACTTTTTTTTTCCCTCGGAAACAATAATGAGGATAAATTTAAGTCATTTCATTTTTGTAATAAGATAATCCTTTTCAATGCTCATGGTAATATTGTGATAAAGGTTGATTTCAAAATTATTATTTTTGGATAGAGCACATTTTTTTGGCTTTTAATTCATAAAATAGAAGCAAGATTTCTGAACTCACTATAACTCTGCCTAGATGCTGCCCTTGGTGTCAGTAAGTTCAAGAATCTAATTTGGATTCTATTGAACACTGAGCAGGTACTGCATAATGCTATCTGCAACTAAATCTTGGCCCAGACGTTTCCCTACACTTTTTCTGGCTGATGTAAATGACTCCATTGTATTTATAGGATTTTTATAGGAGCAATAGTATTTGCTCACAAGCAGATTTCATCACTTCAGGACTGGTTGCACTTGTCTAATTTATTGACATTAGCAATGGCAGAAGGAAGGACATAATGCCAAGATGGCAGTGAGATTCTTGAACAAGTGTTCTGTCTAATCTTTTACTTTCACTTAGCATCTCAGTCATTCTGGCCTAGGCTGTACAAAATATATCCATCTGTGGGGAGGGTAAACGGACACTGGATTTCTACATTCTATAACATGCAGAACATAACAGTTGTTTGGTTTTTTTTTAACACTGCTAGGGAATATGCATTTCTGTTTATAAGTGTAAAGTGCTTTGTATACATGATAAAATGGTGTAATTAGCTGTTAGCATGGGCATTTGATAACGTTATCTGTCAGCTCACCTTGAAACACGTTGCCCAACCTTAATATCTTTCCAGACTCTGAACAGTTTCAAAGTACATCTTTTGCTTTAAAATATCCGAGAAAAACAAACAAAAACATTTCTTCCACCAGTAACTTCTCACTGGAGTGAGTCCAGCACAAATAAAATGCAATGTTGGAAAGAAAATAGAGATTGATAATAGAGCTATATGAATCTTCCTAATCATCTATGGGCATTCCATGGGCAGTGCACATGTGCACAGCAGGAGCAGCGCAGCAATCCAAACATATCTTTATTAAAGTATCCTTTGTTTATCAATAATCAAATTATTAATGTAACTATTCACAGATATCAAAATAACATTTGATGTAGTGACTGAAAAAATGGGTTCCCGACTTATCACAGGTGATTGGCCAGTCTTTACTTGTTTCTTCTTGATGTTTATTTACTTATTTTTGGCTATTCCAATTTACATCCAGACTTTGTTTCACTTTGAATACATATCTCTAAGGGTTTCACGTTCATGTCATTAAGTCTTGATTGCTTCTTCAGACACCATTGTTTGAGTTTTCTGTCGTGCATTTTGAAGTCTCTGTAAGCACATGAGGGCAATGAAACTTATGTCCAGGATGGTCATTACACTACATAGTGGATATAGATTACCTGCATTTTGCTTTTCTTTCTTTTGCATATTTTTACATTGTTAGACTTTAATTAGCACATTAAATACAATAGTTTCCTTTATGAAGCCAGAAGGGTTTTCTTTACAGTGAAAATGAGTGGTTCAATTACCCTTCTACTAATGGATAAAACGTAATTAACATTGTCTTGAGGCTAATTTTCATTTATGCTGACATTCTCCATAAGCTGAACATCATTCTCTGAAAAAGCCAATGTGTCACTTTTATTAGCCCAGTTTGCACTTTAACACCAGGAGAATTAATTCAAGATACATTAACGTACTTAACTTCAAATACGATGAAATGATCTGATGGCAGAAGATAACTCTAACGTGTCCTTTATGAAGTCATGTAGCTTGGTTGTGTGAGTGCCTGATAAATGTGAGTATATTTAGATGTGTGCACCTTGTGAAAAAAAATACGGTGTAAAAAGTATTTCTAAGCCAGCTGCTGTTCATAAACTGGCCAAGGTTTGCATCCTTGACAAGCATCCACATGTCAGCAGTAGCCAGAAAACCATTTTTAGCTGAATGTTTCTCCATCAGCTATGTTTTCTTCAAAGGCCACAGCTTGCAATCATCTCTAAGTTTTTATGCCTGAGAAATATTGATGATATTTCTTATGTTCTCATAGCAGAACTGCAGAATCATTTCCAGGAAGTTTTAGGGCATATTTCAGTGCTCAAGAAGCAAAAATGCTTCAGAAATGTATGCAGTGTTCCAAATCTTAAATGGTTGTTATATCCCTAAATGTTCATAAATATCTACATAATGTTCATAAATATCTAGTCTATTCTAATGTGTATGAGACAACTGGGACTTCACTGCTTTTGCACTGGGTTTTTATGGTCAGGTGTTTGTCAAGAAGTGTTTCCCAACAGTTAGAGTATATTTTCATCATCCATTTTAATCCTAAAACTCCTATCTCTAGCACTATCCACAGCCCTTAACAACATCTCTTTTCCTTCCCCTTACTTGGATTAGGGCTTAGAGACTGGTTCCCTTCTCTGGAAAACACCAGGATGTAAATACAAAGAATGTTGTGTTTCTGTTGTGTTTCTGTTACAGGCTCTTTTAGCAACTCTACTCGTTGCTGCCGCTACTGGCAGTGGTTTACCCACATCCTGAGTTAATTGTTGAACATGTTTCACTGTAAATAGTAGTACAGGACAATGAACCTCTCTTTGCCTTCAGTCATTCAATTCCCAAGAACACACTGCTAAAACAGGGTGACATAGCAGACCTCTGAAATCTTGATCATTTCCTGAAACAATAATAACCATGGTGATGAAGAGAGACTGCAAGGTTGTTGCTGTTTTGCTTTGCCTTCTATTGGGAGCACCATTTTTAGCAGTAACCTCTCCATGGAAGGCTGTGAAAGCAAGTGGGGATGGGAGGATGAAATACCAGGTGTTCGGAGGGAGATAAATTCAGATCATACTACATCATGACAGCAAAATATATGCTTCGTATAAAAAATGCACCTTTAAGAAAAACCCAGACATTTCCGCAATGAAAAGCTCAGCAACTTCAACTTCTGCCAGTGCTGCAGAAGCAAGAATGAGGAATGTAAGGCAGGTTCCCCAGCAGTCTCCTTTCCAGCCCTCTGCCTTTTCAGGGCTGAGCATCCCTGCTGCAGGTCTGATTGTAGCCCTATGGAAAATTAGTCATCTTGAGCCTTGCCATTCTTTGAGATACCCAAGAACAGGGTTTGGCATTAGCTTCCACAGAACATGGGTGAAAGTAGGTCAGTATTTCAGCGTGTGATCTTGCAGTGTACATTTGGTCTTGGCATTCAGGAATAGTTCTCCATCCATCACCTGCTTCTAGGGTGAGAAAGCCAAATTAATCAATCAAGAATGCAAATGTACACAAATTTGATAAATTTTTCCTTCTCAACATACTTTCAAGTCTGTTTTGCCTTGGATAGTTACCCCAGTAAAAACATTTCGTAGCCCCAGTAGGAGTTAACTTTAATTTGGGGCAAGTGATCATTCTTGGACCAGCTGCTTGCCTGCTGTAATCAACCAAGGGTCTGATTTCAGATTGCTTTTTTGCTGCACGTGGGTCATCATGAGTTAATTGGTGCAGCAAGGATTAACAGTTGAACTAAATGTGGGAAGGCGAGAAAGAGTATGGCTCATGCAATGCTTTTCTTCAGCAGAATCCTCGGGTTATGTAGGGGTGTGAATGCTTGAGTGGTTCTGCCCTTTCTCTGTGGTCCCTGCTATAGTTAAGGACAGCTTCTTCAGTGGCTTGGCACTGGTAGGCAGAGCCAGATTCATCCTGTCATTTCAGTGATGTGCATATTGGTTTGAAAATATGCTTGCTCGGTGTTGAATGGATCGTGGAAGTTTTGGCAGAGTACAATAGGCACTAGGACTGTGTCATAGACACAACACAGCCACTTTATTTCAGCATATTTTGAGTAGTTCTAGCTGTGTACTGAGAATGTGTTTTACTGAATTTGGCCCAAATGCATGAGATCTGTTAAGGAGAAAAAAAAAAAAAGGAAAAGCACATAACTCCAGAGATAAGACACAAAGCAAGAGGTTTTTTTTCCTTTTTTTCTGCATTTGAATGTAGTTAGAGGAAGAAACATGTTCAAAAAAAAACCCAATCGTTATGGCATTGACTGTATATATATGTTAGTCACAAGGTTATTAGAAGCCTGGCTGATAAAGTTAAAATGAAAAGACGCTTTTCTTCCTGTAGCGCAAAACCTGGCCCTGTGTACAGCTTGTGTTAAAAAACATTTTCAAAAGACCCATTGGCCGCTCAGGATCTAATCTCAGCAGGAATTCTCAACCCACCTGCCCCTTATTGCTCTCATTAAATCAGTGTGCCCAGCCTCAGCACGTTTAAAGGTCTGTCAGCATTTCCATTTAATAACCATCACATGTAACGCGTTGGCCTCTTTCTTTCTATTGCACAGGGGTTATCAGTATGCTGTGGACACTGTCGTATTTTACAGAGTATTAAGGAACAACAGGATTTAAATTTGATTCAACAGTTTTGTCTGAGATGCTGGATTAGCATTTCAAATATTTTTTGTGCTAACTGGTTGAGTAAGCCTTAATTATTTAAAAGTAAAACGCTTCAGAAATAGGTGACATCACTAACTGTAACAGTCAGAAATAAAAAAATAATGTAAATGCTGCAAGTTAATCACAACGATTTGCTGTCTATAGGGACCATTATGGCAATCAGAGGTAGCTTAGCTATGGGGAAGAGCAGGAGGGATCAAGGAGTCTGTGGGAACGTAGCCTAATATCTAAAATGTATTTGTTAGGAAATGAGTGGATACTACTCAGACTTTCTTTTATTTGATGACGTGTAATATTACTGAATTTTATAGGCAGGCTAGGTAATTTCATAATTACTTTCCTAGACAATTACATTTTATTTTCCATTTTTAAAAAGTAAAATATAATAAGCAACAACAACAAAAACACAATAATTCATTAAAAAATCATAAACAAATCAGTATCTTGGAAACCAAAATTCTGCTTGTCTTTGTTCGATACTTTTAAGAATGAGAATTATTCTGAAACATCCCTTTAAAGCTGGAGTTTGAAACTTACCTTCCAAATAATGGAATTAGTGCCACAGACTGGTTTTATGTCACCTTCTGAACTTCTCTGATCATCCCAGTTTGTGGTGGGACGCAGCACTAGGTAGGTATGGATCACCATGAACAATGAGGCACTAACAAAAATGATCTGAAAATTTCCGCTTCAGTTTCTTCTTCCTTTCTCTTCTAGCTAATACAGAGGTTTTAGACATCTCGTTTACGCTGAAGCTTGAATACAAGAAGTAGTTCAGAATGTCTAGATTACATGGGAACCAAAAGTAAAAGGTATCCATTTGACTTGGATGCAATAAAATGCTCTTGGCAGTGTGAGCAGCAAAGGGGGGATGAAATCTTACATCTAAGAATCATTCTAGTCAAAACCAAATTTTATTCATCTCTTTCCCTCTATATATCTACCTCTTGTCTTCAGTGCCTTTTCTCTTGCTTAAATTGTGTTTCTGCTTTGGCTTTGTAAATGCAGTTTCAAGCATGAGCCAAAGGCCGTGGGAATAAAATTAAAGCCAGGAGCTTTTAGTGCCATATTGCCTCCAGTCCTAATCACCTTTCTGCCAAGCAGCAGGCCAGCATTGGCATCTCCGTATTTCAAACCCGAAGTTGTACTTTTCACAGTATTTTGGCTATTATGAATTGGTCAGTGAGAAGGGAAAAAGATGTCATGGGCTGTACTGTTGAACTCTATTCATCCTAATGCAGTTTCTGAGCAAATCCCTCCATGCCATGTAAGTAGAGCATTAAGGGAAACAGCACTCAAGATGATGCCGTCAAATGTGCTTTAATACCACAATCATTTATTATGTTCATGTTGTATCTTTCATAATAATCATGAATTTGAAAGCAAACATTTATGTAACATAAACCTAGCTTAAGACAGACTTTAGAGTTTAGAAAGCTTCAAATGATGTCCAGAATCTCTCACAGGTGCTTAAAAAGCTTAAATTCTCAGTCAAGGGTTTTTTTCAATGAAATCTCTTCCTTTTCTTCCATTTCATCTGCCTGGGTGACTGTATTTCCCTGAGGTGGCTGAGAGAGGGATATTTTTATGACTTTGCTCTTTGACCTCTCTCAAAACCTGGAGAAAAACCCCAAGAGCCCAGCAGCCTTCAGGCTCGTGTCTAGCAGAATGTCTGAGTGGTGGCAGCTTTGCTTTAATAGGTTGTGTCTGCTGAAGGCTTTAATAGCGCTCTATCTGCTTGGCATTGCCTTCATTGCTATTAGATGGACTTTCCCAGTGCCTCAGATGGCTGGAGCCTTTTGTAATACAGATTAAATTTGCCCAGAAGGAGAAAAATATGAAAGGAGTTGTTTTATATCACTACAGGGATGTGTCTTTCTCATTTTGATTTCCCCTTTCTGTGCACATTGGAGCCATTGTTGTTTCTTCATTTCTGTGACTTCTAATTGACCCCTGAAGTTGGTACATTTCTCACTATCCAAAGCCATGATCTGTTGCCTCACTAAGGTGACTTCACTGCTGAGGGCAGATGATGGGAGAGCAGCTGGGTATCAGAGGAAGACACAGCGCTGGGCATTAAGGGAGCTTGGGCCAAGTGGTCGAGGTCCTGTTGAAATTAGAGAAGTTTAATACTGGAGATTCAGGACAGGAAACCTTATTTATCCCTCGTCAGTATTATGTGGTAAACCAAGTGTTCTTCCCAGATGTGTAATCTACTGGTAGATGTGTAGCAGATGACTCCTTCTGAGCCTGAGCTATATGTGACGTAAATCTGTTGATGCTTACAGTAGAGAACATGGCTGTAGGTTTTAGTTTGGAAGATTTCCTGATTGGCATCAATTTTGTTGATTATTTTAGCAATCTTTGCACACATTTCTTTGCCAGTTTAGGAAATAACTGAAAGCAAATTTTATCTTAGAATACACTGTAATTCCGGAGTATGAAAAACACTAAGCCCAATTTATTGGCTATATTCATAATTCATATTCTTATTTTGGCAAGGACAGCCTACCTGGTAAGACACAGCTCATAGGAGATTCCCTGAAAGTGCGCTATGGGATCAGGATTATAGTCCATAGTGTGTTTTGGGTTAAAAAAGGAGATGGGTAAAGTTAAAAATTAATGTTCTTCTTTCAACTCCCATTTGACTTCCTGGAGCTTCAGCAACATTTTTCTGATGTTAGAAAGAAGTGAAGACAGACAATCTTAACATGTCAAGTGCTTGAACTCTGATGCTGAAAGAATATGTCACCATGAAGCTATTTTGACAATTAGCACCCCCCTGCCTCTCCCATATCAACTCTCTTTCAGTTGAATGGCAATGGATTATATTTTGTATAATGAGGCATGATCTATCCCAAGTATTTAGCATAATGAAAGAACAATAAATCATTCTGGAGGTGTCAGCACAAGAGTTGGATGCTTTACATTAGCTAAATAAGCGGTGCCTTATTATATTCAGGAGTTTGTGTGAAATCAGGAGGCAGGAATTGTATTATTGTGTCTCCAGACAATGAGCGGTTGATAATTATTTTAAAGCATTGGTGTGAATAAGTTGTAATTCATTTGTACCTCCCTTTTGTCTGCTATTGAAGAAGACTTGAGAAATATCCATACTTGTAAGCACTGCTGTGTGCCTGGAACTGACAAATGTATCAAACACTAGCATGACTTTATCTAGGAAGCAGATTTTGATAGCTTGGTAAGATTTAGGTCATTGGATAATTCAGTGCAAACTGCAAATCTTAATACTATTGACAAAAGATGGAGCACAAATAGGCAGCACTTTTTATAAATCCCAGGCCTTTAAGTAGCTTTCTTTTCACAGCCTTGTAGTAAATGGCCTTGAAAGCTATCTGGATGGGGAGGCTGGGGGGAGAACCCGCTGGTTCTGGATTGACAGGTTGCCTTTTCAGATTTCTTGCAGCCATGTTTGCCTTGAAATCATGTTGTAGAAGATCTGCTCTACAATGGAATGTAAACCTGTGCATTTCTAGGAGCCAGATGCTCTTCCAGTCTAACAGATGAACTCTCTGGAATGACGAGGGTCACTTGCTTTCAAGCAACCATGCAAGTTTTTTTCTTTAAAACATGTTAAAAAAGTAGCCTATATTTTTAAAAAGTGCCAAAATACCAGTGCATTTAAAGTCGTTGTCAAAGAGAGTAACAGTTTCTCTTGTCAAATAGTGAATCTCTGCATAGGATTGCTCTCTGAAGTTTCCATGTTACTTTTAGCAGTGTTCAATCCCAGCAGTCACACACCTGCGGCATTATAGGAACTGAACTGCTATTTTGGCAGATGTGAAAATCTGGGGATATAAATACTGGTATTAATCATTCTGTCAGATTTAAAATTGATTCTTGTACATTTTCTGCTTACTCTGTGATAGAAGAAAAGTTTTCTTTAGATGCGTGTTTCAGAACCGTTCATTTAACCAGAACAAAATCAGAATAAAACTAGTCAGAGTGTAATGTGTACATCATCTGCAATAGCTGTGATCAAAGGCAGAACTTCTCCATATGCCATTGAGAACCATCATGACACTGATCAAGAGCTGGCTAGAATCTCATGAGATTTGAATAGGCAGGGTGATGACAAGTGTATTGAAATTGATAGTCTGGCCTCATATTTTTAAGTTTCTACCATGGGTGTTCTTGCCTTTTTCTTCTTCAAACGCTGTCATTTTGTTGTTAGAGATTCTTTAATTCTTCATCAGTCACCATTTACTTAGAGTTTCCAGGTGGGGTTCAAGTGTCACCTCTTACTCATGTGTAACTATGGTAACAAGGCCAGAATTAAAATTTGTCATCTTCCAATACACATTTTGCCTAGGGTTAATAATGACCTCAAAGTTGGCAGCACTTAATATCCCCAAGCAATTACAGAAGGACTGAAAGGAAAATGAAGGAAAATGAATGATAGCTCTGGACATCAGAACCATCTAGAAAAGAGAGTGAGTCCTCCTGTGATGCATGGTCAGCAATCTCCCTGCCATAACTTCCTGTCCAGTGGTTCAGCCCTCATCAGACCCCAAGCTGAGCCATTCCAGCTAAGTCAACAGAAAACTGATGCAAAGAAGTCCACTCTCTGCTAGTTCAGCAGGGACAATTGATCCACACAGGGGCTGAGAACTAGGATGGAGACAGGGCTGTGGTTGTCTTTTGCTTTCGTTGGGGAAGTTTTATATTCTTATTTCACAGTAACATGAAATTCAGATCCTGCTAGCGCATGGAAATGTTTTGTGAGCTTCATTACACTTGCAGGGAGGCAAAGCTCAGCTCCAGCATTCTTCATGGGCAGCTTTCAGAGATGTCCATTTCCAGCATGGACACCTCCTTCTCTTTGAACACTTTGTAAGAGGACATTAAAGATACTGCAGTCAGGTTGTCACCCAAATGTGATACAGAGTTCTGGTAGAATGCCTCTAGT
The DNA here is from genome assembly GCF_987193195.1 of Phasianus colchicus. Classification (NCBI taxonomy): domain Eukaryota; kingdom Metazoa; phylum Chordata; class Aves; order Galliformes; family Phasianidae; genus Phasianus; species Phasianus colchicus. The sequence goes on along the minus strand of NC_143453.1, from coordinate 9,778,610 downwards.
ATTAGGAGACTGTAAATGCTTTGACCTTCTGACTTAATTAGAAATAGATTATATTGGTTCATTGTAAAAGAGCTCCTGACACCATTCTTTGCTTTTAGTGTGCTCTGGGTGGGTAGCTTTTGTCTGCTTGTAGCCTTTAGCAACCATAAATACAACTGAACCTGCATGAAGTCTCTGCACATTGCCCACACATGGCCTGAAAAGGACCAGGTGATAATGTGAATACAGATTAAATTTCATTTTGAGTATTACTTTTCTGATTGCAATTTTGCATCCTCCCGATGAAGTGGTCTGTGTTTTGTTTGCATTATCAATGGGAATGCTTTGAAAATTGCTCTGGTGCTCAGGAGAGCAAGAGGAAAACATTGCTTTATGGTAAGCATTTTGAAAGAATGTTTACACCCAGAGCATCAAATTAATTTCCCTAAAGTACAGACTAAGCTGAGCTGATCAAAACCAAAAATGATCATTGGTTTTGCACATATTTGAATACAAATAATTTAGTTTCAGATAGTCTGAAGCAGCTCATGATTATTTCCATGTTTCCTCAAGCACAAAATAATTATTTTTTAGGCTCCGTTTTCTTGGTTTCATTAACCACGGTGTGGGCTGTGGCATCCCTTCCTCTGGGATTCAGCAGTGTTCAGAGGCAGCTCAGTGACCAGGCAGAATCAGGGCACAACTGAGACCTCACGCTTCTAAACACAGCTGAACTTCCAACAGTGGTAGTAGAGCTGCAGCACATCATTTGTGTCTTTCCTTCTTCTGGTTTTTGTGTTTGTTTGTTTGTTTTGTTTTTTTGAAGTTTCGCTGCAAAGATTTTGATTCTTAGTTGAACTCATTTGGAAATCCTAATGGAGAAGTAGTTGAGAGCGTCAGAATCTCCAGAAATTCTACCAGGTCTTCATACATCCTGAGGAAGTCTTCAAAACTTCCGAGAATTGACACCCACATTTCTCAATTTTTCATATATATATGAATATATATATACATTTATATATATTTTTACTGAAATGACCAACCAAATTAGTAGCAGGGGAACCATGTGAGTCTGGTGAGGTGACATGAGAATTGGCAGACATCAGTATTCAGGCTACTGAAGACAGTGTTTTTGGTAGGTGATGATGTAGAATAAATGAGCCTCATATGGAATCTGTTCACATAGTTATAAAAAAGCAGAATTTAAGGTCTGGGCATTACAGTTTAATGTGAGAAGAATATCTAAACAGAGAGCTGACAGTGTTAACAAAGGTAATATTAGATTTGAATGAGAAACTTTGTACAGTTAATTAAAAATCAAAGACACAGTTATAATAGAAGTAATTATCCAAGAGTATTAAATCAGTGGCAAGTCCGAGCCCATAAAAGAATTAATCAGCAATAATTTAATATTTTATATTGAGGGCTTATATTTTCCAGTAGTACCAAAATCCATTTGGCTAGTAGGGTTCTTCAAATTTATCTATGAAAGTCTGAAAGCTGGATAATAGATGGACAACTCTGTGGGAAGAAGTTTTAATTTTGCTTTTAAACTACAATTACAGCAAACAGAGTACTGTTCCTATCAGGAGAATTGCACGGGCTAAGGGTAAAAATATTTCTGATCCAGTTCCTCAGGTCTGACAGTGACTGATAGCAAATTCCATTGTGATAAGGTAAGAGCAAGGAGAGCTGCTTTCAAGGCTATATACCTCAGCATGTTTGTGATCCAGAAGTGTGATCTGTTCTATTACTGCGTGATTTCATCTAATTGCTCTTTAAGTTGCAGTTGAAGTCAGTCTATGCAAACATTCCTATTCTCTGCAGCAATGAATTCCATGATTTAGCTGTTATGTGGAAAATCATCTTTTGGTTGTTTGGAGGCCTGCCACCTGATAGCTTTGCTCTTCTCTTGTGGGATGTGGTGGAGATTCTCTCTGGATTTCTCTCAGCCCCTCTCAGTCACCTTTATTTCGTACCTGGCTCTTTTGGGGCCCTTCTCAATTGTTCTACATGTGAATACCAAAAAACTTAAAGCATGTTCAAAAGGAAAATCAAAAAAAGGTAATCTGCTTTTCATGGAGAAGAAATTCTAATACAGAAAGCAGAAAGGCATAAAAGAAGCATTGACTGATGGGAAGATTGTGGTTACCATTTACCCACTGATAAATTACCAGCTCAGCCTAGTAAATTCTGCTCTAACCAGATCTTACTGAAGTCAGTGCAAGCCATCGCAATAACTTTGATTCTTGAAAACAACCTTTTGTTGAGCAAAACTGTTATTTTATTGGCATAGGTTAGAAGTTGTGTGCAGTTATAGCTGCAGGGCCTCTAACTCCTCATAGATTTTGAACCAACAGGAGAACCTAAGCAAATAAAAGCCAAAGTCAGATTGTATCAGTCCCATGTGTCTGGCAGCACCTTGAAGAAGAACCAAGCTTTTATTGCTGTCATCTAAAGATTTTCTTCTTTTTTTTTTAAGCCAATAAATAATCTTGTCACAAACCAGAGCTGAGCCTACTGCAGCCGTTTATCAACTTGCCTCCTGCGGGAGTGAATGTCTAAGGCAGTCTGTATGGCTGGTAACAGGGTGATAAACGGGCACACCAGGCACAGTGTTGGCATCTGGCATGGTTATTTATCAGATCAAGTGCTTTATAAACTCTCCATGAAAGGCTTTGTGGGTTCCCTTTCCTTCCTAAATGTAAGCTTTCTTCTGAACACATTGGAAGGAGACAAGATTTCCTAAAGAGTTTTTTACTTAATTTGCAAAATTTGCAAAAATGGTGAATTACCTTGAGGTACTTTTAGCTGCATTTGATTGAAGTTACACTTTATCATATTGCAGCAATATCATCTCAGATATCAGGTTTACACTGATTTTTGCTTTGAAGTCATCAGATGCAGTGCGGGTCCCACTCCTTTCCATATGTCTGACCTTGGAAACAGCCTCCTGTGCAGTCACTGAATACTGCAGATAATAGTATTAATTATTATTGTGTTACAGACTGGAACTATTCTGGTTCACAGCTTCATAATCATTACAGAATGACTAGTGGTTAATATGTGATTGTTTCTCAAATTTTAAATAAGAGGAAGCTGAAGGAAACTGTTACTCTTGCACGACATCAGGAAAATTATTGGATAGAGATCTCTGTATCCATCAGATTAGCAAAATACTTCAAATGTCCTGGTTACAGAATATGTAATTTAATGTCAAGTCCAGAATGTATTTCCTTGAGGACACTGGACTGACATTAACATAAGTTCCTTACCAATCATTCTGGGCAGATTAGACTTTAAACAATTGTTGCAGAACGTACAATATAGTCTTAAAATCATTGAATCTGAAGCAGGCATGTTCCCCAGGATATTATTACAAGACTCTTCATGTCTTTTTTCTAATGGCTTTTTGGATCCTCTGCTTTCAGCCTGCCACAACCAGCATTACAAGTGTCTAACCGCTCTCTTTTTCTCTGTTATTAATATTTTTTTTTATTGTAAAACATTTCTGATCATTCTTCTGTCTGTCTAATTGCTTCTTAAGTTTATTGCTTTGCTGTGGTGCTTTTGGGGATTTTATTTCCCAACTGGTATTACTTTTTAACCACTCATGTAAATCTGTATCAGTTCAGACTCATGCAGAAAAAACAATTTGTCACAAATCTGCATAGGCTAAACCTTCAAAGCAGAGCTTGTGGGCTCACTCCTTTTTTTCTCTTCTTTTTTCACCAGATCTAAAAATATTCTGTCTTCATTCAATTCTTACAGTGCCCTGTGCTACAGTCTCCACATATTGCTGGGGAAATAAATGTATGGGTCAGTTTCTTGGCACATCAGCAGGATCAGCAAAGCTGTACCCAATTATACCTACAGAGGATCTGGCAGTAGTTGTTGTCACAAGCCAATCACTCTCAAAAGGTTCTGAAGCAGAAGTGCCACTAAAATCCAGGCATCAAAACATCTTCATGGGCATGGGGCTTGTAACTAGTCTTTTTGGGGTAATAAGATTTTGGTTTCTCTGCCATATCAAATATATATGTATGTCTCCAAATTTCCTGACCAAAACCAAATGTGCAAAGATGGAATTTTGAGCCCCAGGTCAGGACCTGCAGCCTGAAAGGTGTCATCCGTGGTGTTTTCTATGCTGGAAGTTCCTGAGGGCAGATGAAGGACACTATAACTGATGACAGTGAAGCTAGAATTTGCAGTACAGTGGATTAACATCCACCAGTATCACCAGTGTTGCTGGTCTGTGGATAGCGGTAGCTGGGTGCAGTGGTGGGAGGTACAGTGCTCCTCAACTGTGGGATGGTGGTGTTACTCCAGAGGTAAATGGCACTCAACTACTTCTGTTCCTAGAGATGTTAGGGCCCTTCTCAACGTATGGCACAGGGAATGCATGAGTTCACTCACAGTTCCATGAGGGTCTGTCCTCTGTCTTACCCAAGCAGTGACCAGTGTCCTTATTTGGTCCCTGCCATGAATTTTTTCTAAGGACGTACTGTGACCCAAATTCTGCCCCTGGGCACCATGGTGTCCTGATGAAGGTCATGGTCACATGTCCCAGAGCAGACTTTGGCCCCATTTGCCATATGGGAGCTGGAACATTATATGTATTTTTTTTTTCTTCTGAATGTCCCTATTGTTTATTTTTGTGTTTCTGTTAAAAGTTCAAATGAAGAGCTAATTACTGACCCAGCAGAACCGGCTGGCTGCAGGCGTCCCTGCTGTGAGTCTGCTCATGAATGAATTTTTGGTTTTGAGGCAGCTTTCCAAGGCCCCTGTGATGGTCCCAGTTTAGCTCTGTTTGTTTATTACTTGACATTCCTAAAAATGAATGTGCTATTAAAACTACAAGGCCAATCTATAAGGAAGCATCAAAATAGATAACTTAGTCACTTCTCCTCTGCAGGGTGACCGGGACAGCATGAATTCTCTTGCTCCTCACAAACTTCTTTCCTCTCTGAGAAGTGATCTGCAGACAAAGAGGGAACTGAATCTATATATGCATTTAAAAACACCACATGTGCACTTTGATTTAATTGTTTTGCTGGCAGATCTTGCTTGGATTCACAGAGTTAAACCAAAATGGTCAGGGATGAGAGGAGAGGAACAAACGTGTTTTAGACATTTGAAACTTCCTATGGTCACTATGGCAGAGATGAGTTTTAAAGAGCACTGTTACGTAAGTAGCTCTGAAAGTATCTTGGGTAAAAACATGGATGTGCAGGTGAAGGAGCTGACAGGTAGGCATTAAAAGCAGGGAAAATTGCAGAAAATGATAGAGCAGCTAGGTGGGATGGGGCAAAAGTGTCACCTTTGAGCTAAAAATGAGGCAGTTGCCTTGTGTGCCTAGGTTATGAAGCTCCTCAGAACACCAAGTACATCGGTGATGCATGTTGGGTGTGTGTGTTTTGGGCAGAGCTGGGCAAAGCAGCACAGAGAAGGGGAGTCCTGTGTGGATATCCATCATTGTGACAGCTGCATCAGTGTGTCTGCTGATACCTCTGCCCATGTGAATACAGATTCAGAAGGGTCACTGTAAACATGTGGCTAACAGAGGACGTGTGAGTCACTAACACAGAAACTCATGGCAGTAGCCTGGTATGTGAAAATAATTAGATGTCTCCCAGCAGGGCTTGAAAATACAAAGAAAACTGCATAAAGCACTGACAGACGGACCTCAGCAGATGTATCATCCCACATTACAAGATGATATTGAAGTTGTTTTCAGGTGTGAATTCGTTTGTTGATAAAACAGCAGAAAAATCTAAGCATACTCAGAAAATAAAACATCAAATCTCCTTTTGTTCCATCTGTTTTGCCAATCTCAGAGGACTCTGATGGGCCTGATTCCCACAAGGCCTGTGTCTAGGGAGGCTTCCTGCAGAAACCTTGCTTTGCTGTACACAATATACCCATCACTTACACCTCTGTGATAAGCGCTTAGAAATATTTTTTTTTCTGAGAAAAATATTTTGACTTAACTGGTGGGATCGTTGACTCACCTGTGCCTTCCTAATCTGTAGTATCAATATTTCCAGTTGGTGCAGAAGCTGGCGAATGTGGTTGTGTGGGAGAAAGAAAACAGCAACGTAGTGGAAATGCTAAGTCATGACCTGAAGCAGTGATGGAGAACCTGGTGGGATGGCAAGGCCAACTCAGGGGAGCTTAGGTGCAAGCAGTGCACCTGAGTGTTCAGGTGGGGTGGAGCCAGGATCCAGCCCTTCCCACAATCATTTAAGGGTTGGCAGTGAAGGTGAGAAGGGTATCTTGGAGATCCCTGCCTATCTGCCTTCCTATCTCCTGCTAGTACCAGCCTCAGCTCTTTCACTTGTCTTTTCCTGGCTGCAGCAGTGTAGAAACATGTTTGTGGCCAGAACAGAGAGCTGAGACAGCAGGGAGTCCTCAGTATCCCAGGGCCCTGCCCCTGCTCTGCGGACAGCCATGGTGAAGAGGCCAAGGGAAGGACACAGATGTCATCACTGCATGGCTCTAGAAAGAAGAGAGTGACAAAAAAGGAGCTGTCAGGCTTGTCTGCTGGATATGTCCACATCACAATGGTTGCTGTGATCTGTTTCTTGCTGGCCAGCCCCCAAGGAGCTTTATGGCAGATGGGAGCAGGATTCCCTGGCTGTGCCCTTTTGTATTCCCTTTAACCCACCAAGTGCATGGGGGTTAGAGCTGCGTGGAAGAGGGAAAGGGTTGATGTGCAGCTCTGAATCCAGTCCAGGAATGACAACAGCAAGTGAGGGAAAAAAGAGAAGATATATTAGACAAGGGCTGTGATTTGTTTGTGGATTTTTAATACTTCCCTCTATGAAGGCAAAGCTCTCTCAGTCAGTTTGACTCCAGTTATTCTGGCTCTGCTACACATTGCACCAAATATTTACTCTGCTAAATTGCATTGCTAGAATCTTATTGACATCTTTTCTTTGAAGTGATCTCCTAGAGTTTTCATTTTGTTGCTGGAAATCCTGACATCATATCCCATCGTCTGCCCCTGACAGAGCTGCAGACCCCTGCAGGCACAAACCTCCACGTTTGGCTCCTTCACCACAGGCCTGAGAATCAAAAGAGCCTTCATGCTGGCACGTCAATCTGGGAGCTGAGATGCTGACCCTACGTGTGAAATTTTGATTGGGTTTAGCTAATTTTGCATGACGTGTCCCTACCAGTCTCCCAAGTCTCATCAATTCAATAGCATCGCACACAGTGTATTGCATACCTTCAGCCCAGCTCTCCCAGCCCTGCTCCTCCTTTGGCTATAGAACATCCCTGTCCCCCCTGCAAAGATGTCTGCTCAGGGAAAGCAAGGAATCCCTACCCAATTTTGTTGGTTTGCCTTTTGAGGAAACCTTGATTATCAGCTAAAGCGGTCTGCTGAGAGACCAAAATCAAGTATGCACACACAGCTTCACGGAGTTACAGTTTGGAGCCTGTGAATTAATTAGCAATTTCTCTGAAGAACTGCAGCCTGACAATTCATAGCCTTCGTAGCTGCTTGACTTTGATAAACAGACAACATACATGGCAGCTTCCTGCGATCATAGGAGAACTGCAGACCACCAAAAAACAAAGCAGGACTTGCCAAAAGCAAGCTAACACAATTCCTAAATGCTAGACATTAAAGCAAAATGTCATTTCAAGTAAACCAAAATTTGCATTTACTCTATAGATAGGAAAAACAGTGAATTCCCGTGTGAAGAATTTGACCCCTCATCTACTTGAGAGCAAAGGGAATCCAGTATGACTTGGGCAGCTTCCTGGTACTCTTACAAACTGTCCCATTCCTGAATAGTAGCAAGGCTATAAGTAAGAGCACCAAAGGCAGCATGTCCTATCACCCCTCTTTTGTTCTTGCAGTTGTAGTCTGTGCTTGCCATGTCTCACCCCCATGTCAGCAGTTACCTTTTTTGCTTGGCTCAGCAGCTAGAGCTCAGGGCAGAAGTGTGCACTGGACACTGCATAAATGCAAAAACTAATCAGTGCGATAACTGGAAAGACTGACAGCCTGTGTGATTATCCCATGTTACTTATTTCTCTACAGCACAACCCAGCTGCTGGCTGTTCTCTCTTTTTAACTGGAACATTGTGATTGCTGTGCTTTGTATTTATATGCAGCTTCATTTCACTTCTTGTCCTCCAAATTGTTCATTTCTGGAGCAGAACCTCCTCTGTCTCCATCATAACCCCATTCCAATGCAGTAATGTTCTTAGCTTCAAGAAAGACCACGTTTTGAGGACTTCAAAATCAAACAGTTTGAAGAGTAAATGCGCTAGTAGAGCTCTTAGTTTATGTTTTCATTTTTGTCTTGCAAAGAGGCTACCTGCTGTTCCAGGAAAGAACTGGCCATCAGTTTATTTTTCTAGGATTACTACAAACTCTGTTTGGAAATACTTGTATGTCAGATATGGCATGAAATGAAGTTGTTCGTGTTAATTCAGGAAGTGAGATATAGCCTGTAATACTCAGCTTTGGAAACAACTGCTGCCCATGTTGTATGCCTGCTGTGCTCTTTGTGAAATCCCACTGTGGAACTGCAGCCTCTGAGCCTAATTCGTTCTGAGAAAAGCAAATATTGATAAGTTGGCTTCAGTGAGGATGCACCTGCCTGCAAGATTAATAAATTGGCCTTATGTCTTTGCTGAGCCACCATCATATCTTGGTCAGGCTGCAGGTGCTCTGCTGAATTTTCGTGGTGATTCTTGGAAACCCACCAGCTTGGTTTTGTGTGTGACCTTTTTGGCCCATCGATATTTGACTGAACTTCAAAGACAAATACGCACTCCTCCTGGACCTTCTGGACTGCTGTTATAATTTCTCTCTAATTCCTCTGTTATGTTTCCTAGAGTGTAATACCCCAGCAGTCACAATTTCTCAGAAGCAGGAACTAAATAGACAATATTTAGCCTGTAATATAATTGTCTTGGCACCTGTAAATCACTGAAAAGGTGGTGATTGATTCTCAGAAGAAAATGATTATCTGTCAGACATACGAGAGAGGCGGCTATATTTCATCATTAACTTTTAGCAGCCTTTGCAGAACCTGGATAGGAGACTTACGATTTTAATGTCACTGATTTCTCTAGTGTTTAAAGGAAGTATTTTTTTCAAACTACAGAAAATATGTGGTTCTGTGAAAATTGAAATATAATTAACCTTGAGGTTTGTATTGGATTTAGTCCATAATAGTTCATTGCTAATATTGTTTAGTAAGAATTTATTAGTTAAACTCATTATTTTTGTTTACACTTTCAGCTGAAAAGGCAATTTGAAAGAATATTTTTAGCTGACAAGTCTGGGGAGGATTGCATTATAAAACAGGGTAGCAGGGCTGGAAATTATTTTCATGTTTGGAACAAGTTTGTGCGTGATTTGTGCACGGCTGGCTGGAGGGTGTGTGTGCATGCATTGCTCTTACAATTCAGCACTTTCCTCTTTTTGTGTATACTTTGGCTTACTAAAGGAGAAATTCACTTCGGAATAAGATGTATCAATAAGAGAGGTCATTTTTATGCAACGTATGTCTTGAAGCCAGCAGCCTCCCCTTGCCTTTGCAGGAGATTGTGTCTCTGGTTATTCTCTTCCTAAAAATTCCTTGAGTCTTGACTCTCAGATTCTGCCCTAAAATTTGAAATGGTGTGAATGTCACCTCTCAGAACAACAGTATGAGATGGTCCTTGTCGTGTCCCAGGAGCTGGGTCTCATGCTGCATCTTCTGCAGACAGCACAACACAACATCTCACCTATGTGACAAAAATCTTACCTGAGTCCCTGAATCGTGTCAGAGATCAAGGATTACAAACCAAGGGGACGAGAGGATTAATCAGTAATAAGAGGTTAAACGGGTGTAATGTTTGGAAGAAAGTGACTCTTGTGTTACTTCCTCTCTATGCCAAAATTTTAGGCTTATTATCATATGTAAACGAGGTAGGAAAAATAATTCAGCTAATCAAACATGGATTTTGTTTGGCTTTGAAACAACTGCCAACAACCTGAAATTTGTTTGTTTGCTCAAGCTGAAGTTTCATAATGTTCCCAGGCAATGTAAACACAGCCTGGAAATTGGTCCCCCACCTCTCACCCCAACTGTGCCTCCCCAGACCTTCCCCATGTGCAGACTCCCATTTGAGGAGTGGTGCTGTGAAGTGGAACAGGGAATGGATCTGGCAGAACCCCCTAAAGCAACAGAAGAGATTGATTTTTGGCCACATGGGTTGTTTAATCTTGCTGGCTCTGTATAAGCATTGATTCTGCCCCAGTGGAGGAGGTGTGAGACAGTGGCTGGAGGAGGCACCCCCTGTTGCATGGCATTATGAACTTTTCAAGGGATCACAGCCTGAAAAAAGAGGGAAAAATATATTCAGACTAATTCTGCCACCCATTTCTTTATCAGCCAAGGTTCTGCAATCACATTTTGCTGTTTAAAAAAAAATCCATTTTTCCCTGCCTAGCAGCTGCGTGGAAGATTCAGAGTCAGCAGGTAGATGTATCCAGAGGAGCACACACCTGGGTTTCATTTTCTGTTCCTTTTTACACTCTGTCCTGAAGCTGAGCACATTTGAGCTGTCTTGCTGGTACTGAGTAAAAGCAAAAATCATTTAAGTAGCAATTTCTTAAATAAAACATAATTAATATGCTCCTCTACTCCCCTCCGATCTTCCATTCCCACTTCAGATTTCACTCTTCACAATGAGAAGTGCACATATTAAAACAAACAGTTGGTTTTGATGTTCGTGTCAGCATTCTCACATTTCTGCATTCAGGTTTCATCATTCTCATACTGGTAACACTGTCAGCTCTTTCATTTATATTGCAGACTTCAGAAATTATTTTGTGTGTGTTTTATTTTCTATCCGTAGTTCCTTTGGGCACAGGAGAACTGCATCTAATTTTTCAATTTCTCCTTTTTATTTTTTTTGCATCCTAAAAGATTAGGAACCACAAGGCAAGTAAGGAATTCAGAGTTCTTTCATTTACTCCGAGCTTTTAGACCAAACACAATGACATTTTAGGCCTGAGCTCAAGCTGTTTGCAAGCTCAGATCTGACAATAATGTAATACACCCAAGGAAATTTGCTTTGGAGCATTTCGGCTCCTCTTTACCACCATGTATCTAGCCTCCCCAGCTGCTTCTAAAACTTGTACTTCAGCTGCCATAATCTTATCATTAAAGGTGGATTTAAGTTTTAAGAACCTATGAACAAACCTTTGTACTTGCAACCAGAAGCTGGGAGATGACTCTGCATTTAAGGTGCAAGCTCAGCTTCACTCCCGTGTCAGCTGCTAATCCGGTACAGCCAAGTGTTGGGTGCTGTGACCTCCCAGCAGCTCCTTCAGAGGTGCAACCTTATTGCTCAGCTGCTGCTTTCTGACTTCTCAAATCCCTCCTATGTTGTTGTTCTTGTTTTCTACCCTTGCAGTGGTAGCATAAGGAAAAAAAGCTGAGTTTGACCACATCCGTGAGGATGTCAAGCATTTATACTTTATTGGTTTAGAAGCTTACTAAATTTAAACAGAAGCATTAACATGGCCTTAGGCTCTCTTGACAGTTATAAACTCTTCCTTGGGGGGATTTCGGTAATGCTTTCTAATCAGCTTAAGGAGTTAATTAAACAGCTGTCACTTAGCTTCTTAATTCTGAGACTTGATGCTAAATAAGATTTGAAATTAGTTATGCATGACTGAGGCGTGGATCCTCTGATACAAATAGGATGGCTGCTAGCTGAAGAGGAGGAAAATCTGGGCCTTTAGACATAAATAATGGATATATTCATGGTGGTACCCTGGATTAATGCTCTAATGTCTGGTTAATGAAAACAACAGCAACAGCGACAACACTGTGAGAAAATGGAAGGTGTTAGTGTCCAAACAGGGCAGATTTCCAGGCAGCCATTCATTCCCATTTGCTGGCATGCCCTGTGCTTCAGGAGATTTCCATGATCATTTTGATCTCCTCCCTCTTGCAGTCTGTCGATGGCAAACCCAAAAGCCAAGATAGCTGTTGAAAACAAAAAGAACGAAGCATCGTTTTAGAAGCTAGACATTTAGCCTGGAAATAATGTATTCTACTGCTGTAATCAGAAACGTAACTGGAGATCTGCTGTGTTTATGAAACATGATTTGTAGAGCTGCAATGGCTTTATAATACTTTTTCCCTGCTTACTCTGGTAGGACAAGTATTCCTCCTCCTGAAGGGTACAAGCTGCAGATCAGCCCGAGTTGTTCTGAAAAAATATGTCTGGAGGTCTTTTTGGAAAGCAAGCTGGTGTCTTACTGCTGCTTGTGAGCCTTGGGAGGGCTAACAGGGATTCAGCACTACAGCCTCCTGAACCTAGCTAAATGCTCCTGGAAAAGAATGCTGACAATCACTACCAGCTTTTTCTTTGCGTTTTACTATTAAACAAAATGTTTCTGATATAAAGCTGATGTGGAGAATCAAAGAGGAGCATAAGTCAGTTGTATGTTTATTTATTTTAGAAGTCATTATTAATACAAACATTAGGAAGCAACGTTTATGGAGAGAGAACAAAGGGAAGAAGAGAAATGCCTTATGATTTATAAAGATATTGTTAAAGTCCTTTCTTTCACTCCAGGAATTATAAGGTAAGAGATATCCAAAGGGAAATTAAATTGCAGAGAAGCTCCCAATTAAAACTGGAAAACTAATAGGTGTTCCCTTCTGCATATCTACTTAAATAGATACTTACTGCGTGCATCTTCTGAGTGTGCTTCTGCTGGAGGGCTTAATATGCTCAGTTATTTAATATGAATCTCTTCAGTAGGCAAAGAATGCTCACTCCAGAATCTTCTTGGAAAGTATTACCATTTTTGAATGCAGTAGTAATTTCAGAATAAAGATTACCTGCTTTTCCATTTCTATTGTGAGAGAAAAATGTTTTTCTCTGATTGCTCTTCCTATTTCCTTTGGTTATTTTAGGGGATCCATGCACGTGAGCTATGCTATGTAATGGTTAGAGGAAGATCAGCAACTTTTTAATAGCTGCTCAGGGAAGCAACCTTATGTGGTCTGAGTACTTATCTATAGCCTTGCAAAACCTGTAAGTATTCCCATCCTGCAATGCCCTAACATGATATCTCACATAATCTGTGTTAGTTATGGATAAAGAAAGTAATATTTCTTCAGAATATTCCGTTATCACTTAAGCAGCAAAAAGTAACACTTTTAAATTAGAAACTATTTAGATTTATGGCTTTTACATGCTGAGACTCTGATCCATAAATCTCTGTGTAGCTAAATAAGCATCATGTTTGTTTCCTCAAATGAAATAATTTTCATACGCTTTCACCATGGGAACATTAAGCCCTTTCTACCATTAAACAAATGACTGAAAAAACATTTTGCTCTGCCCCCGCTGCATAAATTGGTGTAAATTGTTATTATGCCTTTACGTTGAAGGGAGAGATGCAAACCAGGTGCCTAAGGAAATCATCCTCCAAACCCTGCGTGTGGAGATACCGAAGACTTTGCAAACTGAATGTACAGCTCAGTTAGTCCAGCACAGCTGCAGACATTGCCTGCTTGCTTTGTGTTTGTTTTGCTTTAGAGAAGTACTGGGTGATTTGTTTTCCTGGGACTGGGCACGCACTTACTGATAGAAAATCACTGTCGTTATTTCCATGAACTCCAGACAGTAATTTTTTTCACCCCTCTTTTCCTTTGGAGAAGTAAGGGGGGACATGATTACGACTGCCTAAGAATTAGCAGCACTGTCGCATGCTGAACACTGTGCTGATGGGGCTGTGCACGGTTCTATAAACGCTTCAGTTGTGAACATATATCTAGAATATGAATACAGACAAAAGCTATAAAACCTTGAATCTGGAACCTTTGGTTTTAGAGATAAAACATGAATTTACTTCCTTCTCTTAGAATCAGCTATGCATACACTTCTCTCCTGGTATTTAAGCATTCCCATTAATGTCTTCAGGATTACTGCCATGATTGGTTGAAGTTCTGCTCTGTTGGACTGTGGCTCTGGGGGCAAGATGTCAGTTATGGAGCTTTGAAGCCAGCTGAGACTTCGAGCATGCAGAAATTCCCTGTGTGTTAGATGTGCTTTTCAAAAGTGACTGAGGAGGAACAGAAGCTAGTGACAGTGACATAGCTGAGTGCTGAGTAACGTGGTTTTGCATGCATTTCCAGGGAGCAGCAGGTATCATCACTATTAGGATGTAGTCCATATTCAGAACGTCCAAAGCCAGGACTTAGAATTTGAAAACACAAATTCATGAAGCTTTTGAGGAACGTTATCAGTTACTAGTTCTTACCATGGGAAATTACATTTGCCTTTGGTGAGGAGACCTCATTAATCATACTGTTTCAGAGGCTTGGATATTAAACCTCTCTTTACTTTATAAAATAATTACAAGGTTCATTTTGTAACGTACTGACTGGGGGAAGAAGGGCATTCCTGCTTGGGGGAGCAGGTATTTTCAGCTTGGCACTAGTTGCAAGCAGCTAGGCATGTGTTGTGGCCTCAAACAGCCCCAGTGAAATGCAATTCATGCAAAATGTTTGTGAGATAGGAACCTAATGCTTGGATTCTGTAATTATCATGGATGCTTAATAGCACTCGTTCTGTCACCCTGCCCCATTTCCAGCTCAGTGGAGCATACAGGAGAGTGGCAATTGGATCTAAATAACCTGCATGTGGTAGCTTCGCTGCGAAGCTCAGATCTGAAATAAATAAGAGAATCTGGAAACTTAATTGCAAATCTTCCCAAGATCTCAGTTGCCTGAGTAATATATCCTCTTCTGAGCACAAATGTGCTCTCATGGCAGATGGGCCTTACAGTACAGTTCTCATATTGATATAAATTATAATTTCAAAATATCTGAAGGGCTTTTGTGTTGAGGGAGGGAGAGGATTTTCATAAATTCTCTTTTTGTGAAATCCTATTTCACCCTCCCCTAAAGATCACGGGGAAGATGGGAAAACTTTAGCAAAGCAGCTATCAAAAGAACATGAGCTTTTTTCTTTCTTTACATATTGCTTTGAGTTGGAATAAAGTATCTCTGTTTCTTTAAGTGATAAGAAAAGTTCTCTTTGATCCATACCCTTTAGATGAGAAAAGTCTCAGCTTCTCCTCCTTAGCCCAAGAGGCAGTAGGGGGAGTCATCATCTCCCAGTAACTCAATTTCAGTCTCTTTATTGTCTTCCATGAGTGAAATCAGGTCAATCTCAGAGCTCATAGCGTGAGCTATTTGGGTAATGAGCAGTTAGCACTTGGGGGGCTTTGGAAGCATTTATTTCACAAGAGATAGCTGAAGTCAAGAGCCTCTTGTTCTATGGGATAGTCTGTGATTCGCAGGCATGATTCTGAAAAGCTCGGAGACCTTTCCAGGAGTGAGCAATATTCTACAATAAGGAGCTGAAGAATTCAGGGACCAATTTGGGCTTCCTGTGTATCTTGGCACAAGGCAGTGATACCTGCTGTGCATGACTGACATAACATCCAGGTAACTGAGGGTGCTGCTTAGCCCTGTGCTCTCCACATAATCAGAACTTGGTGCTTTTAAATTAGAAGTGATAAATCAAATGGAAGGAACACATTTTGCAATAATACTCACAGTGATGACGTACCCATAACACGTCACTGCAGAGTTTGCTTAACGAGCCTAAACCTTCCCAGCATCCTTCCTTTCTGAGAGAGGATGGGTTTGCATGAGCCTCATTAATAGACAAATCATAGATTTATATAATGACTTGAGTTGGAAGGGACCTCAAAGTTCATCTAGTTCCAACTCCCTTACCATGGACAAGAAACAACTGCAAACAGTTCTTGCCCATAACTACCCAACATGAGCAAGGATAAATCCTAAAAAGCCTGGCTAGAGTCTGATTCCCTGCTGCCCTGCGTTGCATGAAGTCCTTTGGATGAGGCCAGAAGGGTAGCATTCTAGTTCCCTAGGTAGTAGAGCAAGAGAACCCAGATCTTTCCTGTCACAAGAGGCACTGCCACTAGCCATTTTCACTAGTTGTAAACTGGGGGACATGAGCTGGATCTGCCAACTTGCATCTTCAAGATCAGCCTAGAGCCTACATTTAAGGCTAGAATTACTTTCGTATGTATGTTTTTTGGATAAAACAGCCAAACTTAAGGTATGTTATTTTTATGTGATCAGCATGGTCATTAGTGAGCTCAGGATGGAGTCTTCGCTGTTGCTAGAAGCAAGAAATATCTTGTTAGTATGGTACAGCATCATGCCTTGGGTGCCAGGTTGCTCTGACACCTGATGAGCGTTCATGAAAGAGTAATTAGGGCATGATGAATGTCTTAGCAGTCCTAAATCAGAACTGGAAATTTGGTTCCAGGATTGAAGGGAGAAATTTTATCTTTCTGCCTACCATGTTTGGAATAGTTCTTAGAATTGTCTTTAGAAATTAATGTAATGCTGATTCTAGGTGGTATTAATGAAGTAATAGTGAAATATGCTAATCAAAAGGGCTTTTTTGTCTCTTAGGAAGCAGAGATCCTGAACACAGCTATTCTCACTGGGAAAACAGTGGCTGTCCCTGTCAAAGTGATCTCTGTAGAAGATGATGGGACTGTGACTGATCTTCTGGAATCTGTGGAGTGCAGATCATCAGATGAAGATGTCATTAAGGTAGGCTCATACTGCTTCATTGCACCAAGGGAGAGGCCCAACAAAAAAGCCATGTTCTCTAATGTGACAAGTTCTTTCTTTTTCTAACTGCTATACTGCTGAGAAACTAAGGTTTATTATCACTGTTATGTGTAGATTGGTTTGGTGGAGCAATGAAACAAACAGGAGATTGCATATATTCCAATCTACGTGTCAAATACTTGGAACTGCCTGTCACTTCCCACCTTTGAGAAGTATTTTCAGAGTTCATTCTACCTCTGCTTTTTACTCTTCAGTTACATGGGTTGTGTGGGGTCAGGAAAGTTGGCAGCTTCTAGCAAAGGAAATAGTTCCTCTGAAGTTAGTTTGCCACACTGGTATAGGAATTGTGTGTCTCAAAGCTCATGTCTTTTCTTGGTACTAAGCTGCTCATGTACTGCAAACATTAGCTTTGAAACTGTGACTCTCTGCAGCTAATAGAGTGCCCACAGAAAGCACACTGCCTACCAGTCACGGACTGGCAACTACTTGATAAGACACTTGACCAATGGATTTACTCTGTACAACAGCTATGTAGGCTGATCTTTGAAAGATAAGCAGCAGCAGACAATAGAATGGCACTCGTACCTTTTACTCGCAGTGTTTGGCTCCTTCAGTAAATGGTGAGGAGACATCTTGCAGGAAGATTTCTAAGCCACCATTTTTGTTGAAATCTTAGGGTCAGGATGGACCCTCAAGAGGTGTACTGATTCATGAAAACATTTCATCTTGTACCAGTAAATATTGAAAGTTTATAAGAAGCCCTGAATATTTCTGCTGAGGTTGGTTAATGGTTCATGTACATTAATTGTAGTGGAAGCCACAGTTGACCATGATGATAGTTGGAGATACAGTGGAAGGCACTCCAGCATGGTGACAGAAATGTTGGCTCGTGTACAGCAGCTTATATGCTTTTGAAACTTATGCACAACTGTCACATGAGAAGACAAAATGAGAGACATGGCTACAAATAAACATTCTTTCTTTTTTTAACATAACCAGCATGTCACAAAATGATTAAAAATACTCCATGCCACCCCTCCAGCTGCTGGAAACCACTGTTTTCCCATTAACTTTTGTGAACTGCACCATATTGAGGACTTGGCCTTTGTGAAATTTGCCTTAGACTAAAACTGAGTGGAATGCTAAGCATTCTTCATCTTACCGTCGTTCATTTTACTTTAGATTGAAATGGCTGAGGGTATTGTTTATCTACAAGCAGGCCTCTCTGGGCCCCATTAGCTGAAAAAGACTCTTCCTGGTGGAGGTAGTTGTCTTTAAAGGAAGAGAAGAGTGCAGGCGCTTATTTGTTACTGTCATATGGGAGAACTGTTGGAAGTTTGATATGTAACTTTATGTCACAGAGGGAATGACAACCTGGAGCAGGGTAATTGAAGAATAGAGCTTGGTATGGATTTAAATGATCTCCCTTGAACTTTTTCTAAACAGATTTCACTTTTTGTCAAAATGTTGTAAGGTTGATACTTATTGGACTTGTTTTAAGCAATTTCTTCATGATAATTTCTTTTACACGAGATGAGCCCATGCAATTTAGAAGTCCATCTTCTCTTATGTTTTCATTTTAGAATCTGCTCAGCTCTTCTATTTATCTGAATAGCCACCATGCTGGCATTTTCTGATTAAATGTCTTTCTGACTGTCTTAATCCAGACAACCTTTTTGCTTCTATGGAGCCCCTTAGAATCTGATAAATCTGCCAAATGCAGCAAATTGATGAACGGAACCTAAGTTTTAAAATATAGAGAAATAATTTGTTTTTCTTGCCTTGTGTTGTGGAAGTTAATGAGCTAAGTCTTCACTCACATAAATTAATTAACTTTTCAGTTTATTCAGAGAACTGGAAAAATAATTTGAAAGCAAATATATCATTTGGAATATATTTTAAGCATTAATTCTATTTTCCGCAGGTCTTGTTTATCAAATTGTTTTGTTTTGGCCTACATAAATCTCCAACTGTTTTGGTATATAATATGTTCATTTCTTACCCTGGCAAAGGACTTAAAGTGGTAGTACTTCCTATATATATATCTGTCATCAGTAAATTCATTAATGTACCTATAAAAGTTTGTGTGCTTCTGATATATATACCCTTTCACATTGATGCTAATGACAAGACCTACATCAAATAGAAAATCTAGTCAGAGAGAAGATGTTTCAGGCTTCTACAAACATCCCACTAGAGTTCACTCCTCTGCAATAGAATGGCAGATTTCAGGAGCATTAAAATGAGTCACCGGTTTAAAGTGAGCTTTTAATTGAAAATGTCTGAGTTTTCAGTTTACCTTCCCTGTTTCAGACTAAGCTTTATTCACAGACATCTTATGTAATGAAGATAAAGTTATACAATTAGTGGCCAGCCTTCAGCATGCAACAGTAATTAGAGTTTCTATTCTCTGGGCATTAGAGAAAGGAAATAAAAAATGGAAGAAAATGTCTGCTTTAAATGCCCATTGAAATATAAAGTCTTAGGTTTCTATGTCTTCACTGTTACTGTTTTTCAACACAGCTGTTGTGTAACTTCTTTTATTCCTCCTTTTTTTTTGGTGTTGTTTGATGAAGAATTTAAGCTCATTTTCCCTGCTGGGTGTTAGTATCCCCACTTAACTTCTAGTTACAGGAGCCACATTTATTACTCACTTCTTTCACTGTGGATTTCAAAGCACTTCTACAAAATTGCATCTACCTGAACTTGGTTGAATAAGTCAGAGCAGAATTTAGTCCACTTAAACAATATCACTAATGGCAAAAGATGGTGTGAAATGATTTACACTGATGGAGTAACCATTCCAAAATAAGGGAGGCAAATTACAGGCTGTTTCACAAATGAGAATGGCCCCTTTTTTAGCCTTACCAAAGCAGAGAAATCTCCAAAGCATCACTTTTCAAAGCTCTGCATTTTCAGTCTTTTCAGGTAGAGATGCAAAACTGTTCCAACCACATCTATGTGGTAGGTAGCTACTCCCAGTCAGGTGAAGGCTTAATAGCTGCTTTATTCTGCTTGCTTTGGAATGTATGAAGGAGGTAACAAAATACATGGCAATTTCTAAGATATTACTGCAGACAAACAGAACTTCCAATAACACTTAGCCTGGTTCTATCTGTGTGTTATAGCTTAATTGTGTTTAATAGCTCACCTGGTCCAAAGGAAGAAGCCTGTATTCATCCTGGCCTGTGTCTGTCCAGTGAGTCACTGGGAGGAGAGGACAGAGGGAGAAATGCAACCTGCAATGGGGGTAGAGCAGAGCGGAAGATGAAGAGCAGCAAAGAAGAGCAAGCCCCTGTTTCAGAAGCCACAGTCTATTCCAACAGCTAACCACAATGTGAAATATTCAGGAGAGGTTGTCACAGAGGTTTTGTAGCTCAGGGTTCAGAGCATCCAAGTGGAAGGGAAAAGTGGATGTGGTCAATGTAGTTTGTTGTATGATATCAAAGAAGATACTTTCCCATCAGCAAATGGGATTTTGTTTAGATTGAACACTTGCACAGAATATGGTTGTTTAGGGCTGAATTTATGAAAAAATAAATCTTTGCCTTGGGGTTTGGGTGAAGATCAAGTTCAATCTGCCATGGTTTTCCACAATATAATGTGGTTTTTCTCACCAGCTGAACTGCCTTATTTCATTCCAAATAACTTTGATCTGTCTTGAAACAAACATTTGATTTAAGTCAGCAAATGGATGTTTTTATTTTCTGCAATGTCTAAACATTTCATTTTGATAGAAAATGATGAAATCATGTTTTGTCATTTCAGCTCAATTTCAGTATTCCTGACATCAAAATCTTTCTGAACTTTTTACCTTAGGATGAAGCAACTGTGAGAAAGAAAATACTTTTCCTGGTCTGATCTAGTAAGCAGGATACAGGACAAACTCAGAAATACACAGTACTCAAAATAAAAGTTGAGTGCTGGTGATGTTGGTTTTCAAGGAAGGAACAATGCTAGTATCTCTCTAGTATGAAGAGCAGGCATGGCAAAGATGAGTTCTGATTGTAGAAGTGATGTAACTGTCCCACATCTTTTGGGAATCATTCAAAACTCACCCAAAGCTTTATTGATGGAGTTGTTTGCCTTTTTCTCATCACCCATGTTGAAAACCCCACTACGAGTGGGACAGGTGAGTGCATAATGCTTGAAAAGGAACTTTTTCCCAATTCTGCAAAAAATACCAACAAATCTGTTTAATGGGAAAGGATGTGCATTCTTTTCGAGCCATGATGATAATCTTTTTTTCTGTGGTATTTTTGTTACATTGTGGGGACAAATGTGTCCCCACATAAGAACATAAGAACAAGACAAAATTAAAGAATATCAAAACAGATGTCATAGAGGAATTCTGTTGAATATGGAGTCGGGGATCATGGCTTCACTTCTTAGTCACTGATATGAATTATTTATGATGTGAAGAAGACAGCTAGTAGTCAGCAGTGATTGTGAGAGATTCGAAAGAAACTATAATGACCAGGCTTGTAGAGCTGTTGTTTTTGCAGAAGGGTAATTTCAAATTTCTTCTTCTTCTATTTTTTCTTGGTGTTGGAGAAGAGTTAGCTTTTGAGTACAAAGATTTGAAATTCTGGAAAGTGTTTGATTTCATAGCTTGAGCATTGGAATGAGCTGGCATCAAATAGGCATTTCCCTGCTGTCACATCGTTAGTCTGATGCCATCCATGTGGAAGGCTTATCCTAGTCCTGTGCCTATGAATCCCTCTAGTGAAGATACTCGGGAACTGTGATGAATATGTTCTTCCAAGTGTTTTGCCTATTTCTGAGAGTCAGATTTGTACAGCAAAAAAACAAAACAAAAAAAAAACAAAAAAAAAAAAACCATGTAGAAATGTCAAAATCAATTCCCCTTTCAAAGGGGATTATGTGTTGTACTTTTTTCAGCTGCTTTCAAAACTCAATTCATTGTGTGCTGTATCCCAGCGCTGAGAAGTGCTCCATCATCTCAATAAAAAGAGATTGGATGACCTCTAGAAGGACTGATGTGAAGACAAAGTAGGGAGTAGACAAGCTGAATACAAAAAGAAATTTATTTTCTTCTCTATTCCACTGGGCTAAGCCAGCAGTGCCTTCCTGAAGCGCATGATGTTGCACTGATACAAATGAAAGCTAAATTGGGCTCAGAGCATCCAACAGCACCTGTCTCCAAAACTGAAACTGACATTAATCATTATAACCTGTGATTCCTTAAAAAGTTCCCTTTAGCTTTAATACTCATTGTGTTGTTCAGTTGCAGTGCCTGTCTGCCACTTTCTTTAAGAAGATGTGTTTTTTATAGCTCTTGGTGCCTCCAGATCATGTGCTGCTGTATTGCTACCTAGTAAATAGTTACAAGATGCCATATTGTCCTGATTTCATCTGGGATAGAGTTAATTTTCTTCCTAGAAGCTGCTATGTAGCTGTGTTTTGGATTGAGGATGAGAAAAATGTTGATAGCATGCTGATAGCGGCTGCTGAACAATGCTGCACAAAGCCAGGGATGCTTCAGCACCTCGTGCTGCCCTGGCAGTCAGGAGCTGGGGGTGCACACACGGTTCAGAGGGGATGCAGCCATTGCCTGTTAGTGTTGGGTAGGCTGAGATCAAAAGGGCGTCATAAACTCAGGACTGATAGTGATGTCTAGTGCTCTCTTCATGTGTAATGAATAAAGAGTCTGCACAAGTGGTTAATCTTGGGTTGGGATTTTAAGCATTACAGATCCTAATAAGGGCTCAGTCTGCATACATTGTGTGACTTTTGATTTTCGTTTCATTTGCCTGTGCCTTAATAAGATTAGATAACAATTGGAGAACCCATTGGATGGGTTTTCAGATGCTATATTGAAATTTGCTGGTTGTAGTGCAGGCTCTGGCATATGCTTTTAGACGTGACATCGGTGTGCTATTGTGGTCTTTGGCATTGCATTTATTTGATCTATCTTAGCCTAGACACATACAAAAGATATATAATGGTTTTGAATTACCTTGACAGATAAAGAGCATTAATATTAAATCCTTGAAAAGTGCTTTGAGATCTCTGAATAAAACGTACCCTCTAAGCATCATCATTATGTTTGTTAATAATATACATACCCCTAACTAGGACAGAGCACAGGCTATTTAGGAAGCACTCCTGTTAAACTTATCTTAATCACAGCACATAAAAACAAGTGTCATGATATAGTATTGCTGGCTGAGTAAGGATTTAGAAACATTTGCACATTTCTTTTATAACAGAGGACATGCAGATCTGCTGACTGAAAATTTCTTCCATTTTATCCAGTATGTGACCATTTTGCATTCATTTCTAGGGGTAATCTTGTAACTCTTTTCCTGAGTGGAACAGATAAGGACATCAAGCCACAAGCTAAACAACTTTGTCTTAGGCAAGATGGGATGGACTTCTCTCTCCAGTCTCTGTTGATGCTGTCATGACTAACACCCAGCTAGCAGCATGCAGCCCTTAACTCAGCCTCATCTTTCACTCCTCTTGTGCTTCTGCAGTAGCTATCCAGTTGTTCAATACTGTCTATTGCTGTTACTTACTTGGTCCTTGCCGTTTCTTAAATATATTTCTGTTTTCCTGTCCTTACTTCCCCTTTGAGTTGTCAGCTTTTAGCCTTCTTGTATCAGTGCCCTTGGTAACCTTTTCTGAAAACTTCCAGACAGTGGAATATTCAGCGGTATCCTAATGTCTCCTAAGGCCCATGTATAGCTCATGCAGTTTCTTATTCAAGAAGATCTCAACTTTTCCTTAGAGAGCGAGGTAAGCTTGGGCAGAGTCCAAATTATCCTGTGAAGGGTCAGTTCATCCTTTCTATGAGATGTTTTTGCTGTACAATAATCAAATTTAAAAAAATAAAAACAAACAAATGCTGTCCTTAAGTACTTCAGCAGCCGTGTGTTTCAGAGGCAGATGCTGTGGAGTGGTTTCCTTCTGTCAAGTGCAGTGCAGTCCTGGCCTGTGTGCTCAGCTCTTCTCTGCTTTCCCATTCTGACATTCGGCTACCCGCTTACTTGTTCTCTTTGCAGTTATTTATAACATTGATGTAGTGCTTCTGAAAGACTTCCAGGAGCATGAGAAGGTAAACAAGTAAAGCACATCTGAAAAATGCTTTTAGATGTCAGAATACAAGGGGTTATCTGAGTCCACTTTATTTTAATAAATAATTATCTGTAAGAGTCTCGTTCTTTACACGTGAGAGGATCTGGTCTCCTGCGTGCTCTGAGGTTGTGGCATGGGTGTTGTATTTGTTTGCAGGAGACAATGATGCTATTATTTGTCTCATATCATCTACCCGTAGAAATGCTGAACAACTTTCCAATTTCAGCCACATCTTGCAGTATTACTTTAACTTATTATTGGATTGGAGCTCTTTAAGCACCAAATCCAATTAATTTCATCAGAAATTACAAACCTAAAGACTAACCATAACTGTTCTTAATGATCATTCAAGTTTATTTAAAGTATAAACATGGATTGTGAGCAGATGGGGTTTCAGAGAAAGTTTATATTTTCTCCCAACTTATATAATCTCTTCTTTCTAATTAATCTTAATTTAATTGCAATTGACTATCACTCAAAGAAAGAAGTCAGGCCCAGTCTCTCACACACATGCAATTTCTGCTCATGATTAGATCTCATTTCTGCCACTGAAAATCCGAAGTGAATGCAGTTTAGTTAATGAGATTGCTTTGGACTTTATTTGATGGTCAGAAGAGTCTGCTCCTTGCAGAGAATATTTTTTGTGTCTATGTACAGCTCTCACCATCACTAGAGGGTTTGGCATCAGCTTTTGCTGAAAGCAAAGATCAGCCTGAGCCAATTTTAGCTGTTTCAGTGCCATAGCCATAAGTCAGCACATGTTTCCTTGAAAGTTCTTCACACGTTTTGATGACGCCGAGCTGAGTTTCAAGTTGTAACAAATCTTGAAAGCAGCTGTTTCCCTAGGGCTGAGAATTTCATCACAAGGATTTCACAAAGTTCTGTAGACAGGATAGGAAGCAGTCCCTCTGGCAATACTGCTGTACATACTATGCTAATTTTTGAAGACACCTTGACAACTAGTTTTCCAAATTGTGCCCTTTGTTGCCAGGTTAAACAATGTATGTGTTGAATCCCATCTCCCACTCTCACTCTCCTATGTAGATTCAGCTGGGCTACATTCACTGATATTTATTTCTTTGGATCTCAGGCTGTGGGAAAGCTGTGCACAGGTATGAATAACCTCTTCCTGAGTTTTTAGCATCCAGATCCAACAGGTATCATTTGATCTCACAGTTTCCTCCACTGGCTGGATTGGATTGCTTGTTGTTGCTGAGACTCTCAGAAAACTGAGACATAAAATGACATCAAATAAATGAAATTAAATGTGTGCCCACCACAGAAAAAATGTAGAAAAGAGAACGTGGAGATTAGCAGGGGGCATGAATCAAGATGGTTCCAGGATAAGGCGAACTGGGAGAGGACGTCCTTTGCTTAGCAGCACAGGAAGCAAATCAAGAAGTAATGTGTTATAGTGCTGGAAGGAGAGGGGTTATCTGCAGTGGAAGAGTCTCTTTCCCACTCTGTCATCAGCAAAATATGAGTCATATGCTTTACATACAGTCAAGGGTGAAATGCTCAGCTGTTCGCAAACTTCTAGTTTAAAAAATTGTGTGTAGTCAGATACTTTTGCCAGAGGTTGCTATAATATGTCAAGACTATGATAATCCTCTAAGGCCATAAACTACCCCCATGGATATCTCTGGATTTGGTAGTAATTGACTTTGTCTGTTCTGTCATTTACTCTGTTTTTTTAGTGAAATGATCCAAGGAGGAATTAGAAAAACAACTTGGATTATAATATTGAGGTTTTGTCTGTGATGTAAGGTCACTGAGCTTGCATTGTCTAATAGGAATTGAGCACTGGGCTTCAGGTTTTATGGAAAATATAATTCAAGAGATCATTTTAGGTGCAAGATCAAGAGGAAATCTGTACTTCTCCCTGGCAAAGTCTGACAGCAAGCATGCCATGTCCCACCAGCTCTCAGGAAAGCTCTCATTCCCCAGCCAGCTGCAATAAGTTGAGGATGTTCCGTTGAATCCTCAGATTTATCATAATAATATAATAATAATATGTAATAATTACACTTTTTTTTTTCCAAAATAATTCAGATGCAAAACCCTCTGTTCAGCCCCACCTGTTATCTGTAGCACACAGGATGGAATTAGTAGGAACACTTTTATGTTTTCTGGAGCCTGCTGTCTGTATAGATCAGTTTTCTGCTATCAGATTTTATGGGTGCTTCAAGGCTGCCCTACGGTTTTAATGAGTTTTAATGAGCTAAATGTTAATGAGACTATCACTCAGGCAGGCCTCACTGGAGCTTGGCATTTTTCTCTTCCTGGGAATGCCCCCGAAGCTCTTCTGTCAGAAGCTGACACTGCAGTGACCACTCCAGTTATTTACAAGTGGAAACACCTTTTATATTTTCTGTATTCTTTATAGCATGACAGGAGTGCAAGTGAGCCAGAGCTATGGGACCAAGAGCAACTGAGTACATCTAGGTCTGAGATGCTCCCTGCTTATCCAGAAAGGAAATAAGGGAAGAAAGTGTTGAATATAATGCAATTCTGCCTGCACTGGTATAATCATAAAACAGAGCCAGATTACTGAGAGTGGTTCTCTTATAAGGGTGGAAATGGGAATAAAATGAATACCAGTTTCATTGGGAATGGGGCACCACCATGATCTCCCACTGTCTAATTGTCTGTTCCACTAAACGCTTATCTAACTAGCCTGGGGCTTTTGTGGGGTTGCATCAAGTCTTTCATTTGTTAGAGTCATATTATTCCCTTTCACGTGAAATGTAGCTCAAAATAGAGAAAAGAGCAGTTTCTAATTAAGCTCCTGCCTAGATCCATTATAGCTTCTGAAGTGATTGGAGCAGGGAGATAAAGAACTATAATGAGCCCGGTATGTAAATATAGATGTAAAGTTTGTTTGGAAGGATGGAGGTTAGAGGCCAGATATCGTGAAACCAGACATAAAGCCTCTGGGTAGAAATTCAATCAGTGCATTAGTTATCATGGATTTTCATAAAAATAAAGTAATAATGCACATTCATGTTTCAGTTCATAAATGTGAAGTGACAGGCTATGACTTAGCCACTGAAATGATATTATAGACCCAAAAAAAGAATAATAGAGGAAATTGAGATAGCAGAAGAGAGGGTTGTAATAGAATTGAGCATTGGTATAAATAAAAATCATGAAAGGGAGATTGATTTAATGCAAGATATGAGTGTCAGAAACTCAAGGTGTTAAAAAGATCATTGGCTCATCTGGTAAAGAATCCCTAAGGCTGCAAAACTTCTAGCTGAAAAAGCCAGATCTTGCTTGAAGTAGATGAACGTGCTTTAAAATTGTATGAGGAATAATGTATTGGGGGGAACACGCTTCTGCTCCACACACAGTTCATTAATAAGTTGTGCAGAAGAGGAAGAAGCATGTATTGATCCACTGAAAAATTATCTTTTCTTGCCTGTATTGATAGAAAACTTAAACGTAGATATAGGAGTGAGAAATTGTTTTAATCCAACAAGCCTGAATAGCAAACATTTCCCTGCTAGCTAGTTACAAAGATTTGGAAGAAAACAATCTTAGTGAAATGAGTTGGCCAGGCTACATCTGTGATTGGTGTTTTGTACATAAAAACAGGTAGGACAGGCACAGATGTCATGTGAGTGATGTCTCCATTTAAGTGTCTGCTAATGTGGAAAGATTTATTTTAACTTGTGAAAGTCTTTTAGGCTTCACACATACCCATCTATCACTGCAGAAAGCTAAAATCTGCCTTGTTTGCACATGTCTGAGGGAAGAAGGCTCAAAGTTCCAGATGTAACTGTGCTAAGTTCTCCTCACAGTAGCTGAGAGTGACAGAACAACTCTTTTTTTGGTACTGATTTGTGTAAAAAAAAAAAATGTAGCAGCCAATAAGTTGGAGTGTGGCTTGGTTCTCATCAGTCCTACAGGCATGAGTAACTACACATTGAGATTTTGGAGCTGTCATAGTTCTGTTGGTAGTTTTGCATCTTTCATTTTCCCTTCATTATATGGAGTTTTGCTTTTCAAACAAACAGAAGTTTGGGAAGGCTGTTAACAGCTGGGTGCCAGTGGGAAAAGTCCATATACCTGCACAGAGTCTGGGTGCAGCACAGCCAGAAGAACCCAGGGAGGAGCTGTACATACCCTGAAATTTTCTCTTTCTATAATATGATTTTTCATGGTGAGGATCACCTCTGCTTCTGAAAAAAAAAAAAAAAAAATCTGAATAACCTTGGTGAGTCCCTCATATCATCTTCCTGGGGCAGACAGCCCTCATTGACCTGAGGGTGAAATAGAAAGTGAAATGACTCACCTACAAATCTCACAGCAGATAATGAATTCTCAGGGCCGTTCAGGAGGCTCTGTGGAGCCTGTGGAACATCACCTGCTGTAAGGAGGTGATCCCTCTTTGTCAGTCTTGTCCTCCCTACGTATTGATGAGCAGCAATCATCAAATGCATGCAACTTTTTCATAGCAGATCTTCAGGCTTAGTATAAATGAGCTCATAGCAGATCTTAGTGTAAATGAGCAGTGGCACAGGAGGATAGTGGCAAGGCACCAACAAAACTTCTACTCTGCTGCCAGTGACAAATGTATGCTTAGCCAACATGGTGATACCAAATCAGCCCAGCCTCTGCTCTGCTTTGAGTGAAAAAGATAAGTCTGTGATCAGTTGGAATTGCAGTAGCAGTTTGGGCTCTGTACAGCTGCAGTAATATTTAGCCCTGTCATCTGTGGTCTGCTCTGCCCACTGATGAGTGTGAAGGATAAAACCAGGGCGGCCTCCTGCCAGCTCACTGTGCTCAGAGCTTAGCATTAATATGTGCATTTTTCCAGGGAACTTTACATATAGTTGGGCTGTCCTGTTTGTTCACATTGTTTGGAAACCAAGAGAAGGCGCAGCTGCCCAGCTGCTCCAGGTGCCTGCCATTCAGGCCAGGGTTTGCTTCTGCAGGGTGCTTGTGGATTAGCATAAGTGAAGCAGTAAAGTCTGATGAAGCTGAGCATGTCTGGCACAGCATCAACGCTAAATACGTGCGTGTTGCTGGGTTTTGGCCATGAGGTCTTTGTAAAAGAGCAAGAGTATCTGAAATGCCAGAGATATGACAGGCTGCTCTGTCACTGGGCTTGGGAGCTCTGTAAATGAGTGAAGGCATCACGTGTCCATCAGAATCTTGAATCTGGAATTCCTGAAGATCCTTGTTGTGAAAGCAGCTCCTCTCACCCTTACCTTCCCAGGAATGTCTTCATGAATGTTTTCATAAACGGTTCTTTGGAGTGGATATAACTGCCTTTGAAAGGAGGGGAAGGTCTGTCGAGGGCACTGCAGAACTTGATCAGGTTTTTCAATTTAACTATTAATATAATTCATTTCTAAACACTTAGACCATGCAATATATGTCAGGGCAGCAGGGCAGTATGCTTTCAGATGGAGAATCCTGCCTACAATCTGGCTGTTTTTCCTTTTGGTTGTTTGAAGATAGTTCAGATAACAAAATTCAGGACTCACCTTGATTTAACAGTGAACAGATACAGTGTGTGAGTGCTTGTCAGGTTGGAAAGCGTGTGAAAGCATCTGGAAGATCAAAGCAGCATGACTCCTATCAGAGTCAGTGGGGAACAAGCAACTGAAATCTTACAAAATGCTTACAAATTGTCCTTTACCTTCCATTCCCTGTCCTCGTGGAGGCCAGCTCTGGGTTTGTTCTATTGAATGTGTCCCTATTGTCCTTTCATTGAAAGTGAAAGGAAGCTCAAAGCAGCTGTAGGCTCAGGTTAGCAGCAAGATCAACTGTTTTGATCTCGAAGGCCAAATGGCACCTTGACTGCAGTGCCATGTAACCCCATTAGTTACATTAGGGCTGACAGGGAGAGAGCTAGAGCACAGTTTGGTTTTCTCTTTGGTTGTAGTGACAAAAGCCAAAGTTTTTCTCATCTCGTATCCACCTCTAGTGTGTTTTAAAAACTGTTGTTGCTTTGCTGCCTGTTAGCCCCAAGCACATCACAACCTATGTCCCATATATCTGGTCTTTTCTTTCCTGTCCTGTAAGATCCATAGGCATGGGGCATTGATATTTGCTCTTACCACATCTATGACTGTCTCCTTCTGTACACTTACATTACAATAGCACCTTTATCTCCCAGCAGAACTGAACTTCAGTGACCAAGAACTGCAGTTCTCTGTTGCAGATAGTCCTGTGGCAACCTAAACAGCTAGAAATAAAACATTAATGAACAAAATGAGCAGATAATGAACTTTTTCTGAAGTCAAACGGCAGAGGAGAAATAGAAATTGCTTCACCAATCCTCAGCTGGACTTCTGTCCATTCTGTCAGTGTTTTTGTGTCATAAATTTTTCTAGGGTGTGTGTGAGAGGAATCAGTTTCTCACTTGGCTTTCCTATTATGTTATGAAGAGTTTTCATGTTTTGCTTGATCATTCTCAAATTTCTGACAAACAAGGCCTTAATTCCAGCCCCAGAGAGCATTTGCATGTAGCACTTTGTGACCCAGGGGAAGCCACTTAAACACTGCATTCCTTCAGTTGCACATTGAGGATAATAATATCTATACCATACAAACATGTATTTGTATGAAAAAACACATATACACACACTTATGTCATAAGGCTTGAGATTTCACTGGAATGTAATTTGCAAAGCACTGGAGAATTTTTTTCCTGCAAGGTGTTGAGACGCTTAGATAATAGGAATGGTTCAAATGTAGAATGTTCATCATCATCACCATTGTTATTATTATTTTATTCGAGTGCGCAAAGAAAGAGATGCGGAAATGAAATAATATTGATCTGTAGTAATTTAACTGATCCTAAATCAGGTCTTTGTTTAGCTGTGTGAGGAAAATAAGATGCCTTCGCTCCCATCTTTTTAATATGTTTTTTGCTTGAATTTTCTTGATTTAATGAAATGCACAATTTTCAGGCAATGTCTTGTCTTGCACATCAGAACACAAAAGCAATGTACGTTATTGTCACTTTTGCTATAAATACAGGTTAGTGTAATATGCTTAGTGTTTTTTCACGTCTTATTAGGAAAGAAGAGATGATGAAATAGCATTTGCTTTGTCTATGTGCTGCAAACTTCTTTAATTGCATTTGAGAGCATTAATTATGTTGCCGCAAAGACTTCATTCTACATCATCAGGAAGGGTACTGAACACTGGAGTCTGCATTTGGCTCCTGTTCAGAAGAGCTCAAAGGGGTGGTTTTCACATTGTTTTTTAGCGTCCAAAATACATTACAGACAGAGAAATTGTGCATTACGTGGTTCGTACCTGAATATATAGCTTAAAAATTGCAAAGGGTTTTGAAATGGGCTGAGGGAGGCACAGGTGTGGAAACCATTCCTTTTTTCCCCACTGCTGTCACAAGACTGACCTTTTCCCTTTCTCCACTCTGTTATTTTTACCCAACTTTGGTCTTTGCTCTTATCTTTCTTGAATTGCATCTATTTATTTCAGAAAATTTTCTATACTATCAAAACATTCTGAATGCTAATCCTGTTCACTGAACTACTTAATACCCCTCCCCGCTTGGCATGATCTGCAAGTTTAATGAAATTAATTAAATGGAAATTAAACTAAAGACTCCCATTGACTTCAAGGGGCACTGGAGTGAACCCAAACTGTCTTACATCTTTAAGAAGTGGTTCAAATGAAATACACTTATTGCTTTACAAGCCATTTTTGTAAGGGAAAAGACAGATGCATGCTGAATAATTCAGAGTCATTGTTGCTGACTGAGAGAGATTTAACTAATTTATCAAAATAATGACCTTTGTTCACAAAGGGGAGCAAGTGGCTTTGGATTGTTTCTGTCCCAAGAGGGATGCTGATGGAGCCTGAGTTTTGCTCAGTGCCACTGCGAGGGGCTTGTGTGGGGATGTAAAATGAACAGTGAACATTAGCAGCAGCAATGTTTGCAGGTGGTTGGAGGTATGTTAGAATGATGATGAGATTTTTCTTGAAGATTGGTGGAAGCACTGCCACTACTCACCGTATGGGAATCCCATCCTGTTCCCAGCACGCACACATAGATTCATTGCTTTTGTTTCTCACCCTCTCCGTTAAAACAAAACCACTGGGCATTGAGAACTTGACATCTTCCAGAAATGATTGCAAAGAGAGCATGCATCCAGTAGAAGAGGCAGAGCAGGCAGCCCTGTGTGGAGTTTGCTTGACAAAAAGCAAGCTGAGGGCAGCTTCTTGGAGAGGAGTTTGCTAAAAACTGGTGGGTCAGGCAGTGAATCCCCAGCCATGGCCACCAGCTGGCCAACCATCAGCACAGCCTGACATCTGTGTGCCACACCTCATTCACAACAATGTGCCATTCTGCAGACCAGTAAGAAAGTTATTTATCTTCAGTTGTTCAGAAATAGGTATCCATAATAAGAGAAAGCTGTGATAGTAGGTCAGGCAAGGACAAAAAATTGCTCTCACATCCTAACCCACAGCTCTGGTGGGAAAGGACGTGTTCTCCCATTCTAATATAAACTTTGCAGTCACTTTTATAGTGAATGTGGTTTGGAAAGCACTCTCTGGCATTTCAGTCTGTCCATGCTGGCTGATGCCAGCTTTCCTCTGATACTTGTGTGTTATGGATATAGTTGTGCTGCTGAAGCACTGTCTTGCTTATATGCTCCTCTGCAAACGATTTTTGGCTTAAAAATCCATAGGTCTCTGTGAGAAATTTTTCATGCTTTACTGTTGCGTTGTTTCTCTCCAGTCACTGCAAGGTGTTGGCCAGCTTTCCAGAGCTGGCTGAGCATGCATGGCATGCATGCATGAGTGTATGTATATAGCAACAGATTTTTCTTTTTTCTTCTAAGTGGTAGTGTTGGATATCTGCCTGCTTCCCAGAGCAAGAGGACTAGACTTTGGCTGTGCAAACTCAGTGTCAGAGGAGGTTTTAGTCTTTAAGACTGTTTGAAACCATCCTATTACCAAGATGGAAATATCTTTCTCCTTGTAACACTAACCACGAAAGACTGCCATTGCTAAACGCACTTCATCTCCTTTTCCATGTGTTGAAGTGACTGGAGTGCAGTGCATTTGCTCAGAATGGTGTCTGAGTTACAAAAGTAATTTCAGCAGCATTTGGTCATTATTCTATTAAGCACCAGCTGAGCTGTGGCTTAACTCAAGAAGCTGCCTGCAGATCTGTGCTCATGGGACACTGAAGTCTGAGAACACTGAAGAGTTCAAACTCTCTTCTCTGCTTTCATCATGGCCTTCTCTTCTCCCTGCAGGGTCTTTTCATTTGCTTCTCCTGCATGGCTTTCACCACCTTTAAGTCAGTGGAGGTCTGGTTTCATGCTTGGCTTAGGTCAGACCAATTCTCGGTGGTGTACCTCATTAAAATTTATGGATAACCCACTGCTTCTTGGAAAGAAATTTGAACAGGACTCTTCTTGTTCAAGGACAGAAGTGCTTGCCCTTTGGTGTAGGATCAAAGCCTACCAGAGTCAGAAAGAAGTCTGAGGTCTGGATGAAATCCTTGGGCAGAAATATTATGTCCCTAAAGCTCCAACCACTAATGATATTCTCTGAGGTAATAAGTGCTGTTGTCCTCACTTAATGGATAGAAGCTCTACCGAGGATGGTTCTTTGAGCATCCTATTCAATCTATTGCTGGAAGGCCTGGCACGTGACCTGCTTATAGCACCTGTGGCACAGCAAGGTGCAGAGATGCCCAGGATAGTGAGTCTTCCCCTTTCCACGTGACTGCCCTCAGCATTCTCCTGTCTTCCCTCCTTTATGGCTATTTTCGTCAGGAACGCGGCCCAAACTTCAGAATCCATTTGCAAAAGTCAAAGTGTCATTTCTGAGTTTTCGGTAACCACCTGTCGCTGCAGCACGAGCTGCATAATTAGAGCTGACAATCCCTGTCTAGAGATTTTTTGGAAGCTGAAAAAATGAGAATGTTGTCAAAAAAATAGCAATGCTTCCAGTCTGCAATGCAGTGATGGAGATGAATGATGAGTGATTCCAAGGAGGCAGAGCATATATCAACCCAGTGCCTTTTGCTAACCAGTTTAGAAGTCTTAACTAGTTTAGAAGGTTTTACATTTCTCTTGTAGCCTTAAACAAAATTTAGTTTTTAATGGTTTCTCTGTTTCTCACTTTTTTACTAAACCAAACAAATAGCAAGTTCCATAGCAGCCATGCTTAACGCCTCAGTAACAGTGGTAATTCCTTTTGCATCAGTTGATACAAAAAAAAAATCTTTAGATGTTATTCATTTTTTAGTTTTGGAGACTCTTTAAAAGAGAATCTTAAATTTAATTGGAGTCAGTGGTGAATCATACCGTGTTCACAGTGCTGAGTAACATGCAAATTTTGGAATACGATATGAAGATTTTGTAGGTGGACAGTGACTTTCATTGCACACATTTCAGGGTGGAAACTGGTCAGCTGATGAGGAAGGGATTTCTCTACAGGTGTTGCTTAATAGATATGTCTGTAACACTGTCATCTAGGCAGGACTTTGGGAATTGAGCTAGGGACCTCCTGATTTAGAAGTTCCATCTGAAATAGGGAAGCTCAGTCCCGTGTCTTGCCTGGCAGTGGGATCCTGCACTGCACAGCTGGGGGTGTGGGGGAGCTGCAATGCACGCTGCTCAGCAAGCATGCTTTGTTTCCATTTCACCTGTGCCATTAAGAGCAGCATAAATGTAATAGTCACTTGAATTTGTTCATGAAGTAGAGTTCTGCTTCACACTTGTACAGTCTATCAAAAATGACTGGGTAAGGGTAGATGAGAAATGACTGGAAGTTTGTCTCAGGGTAATGAAGAGAAAAATAGGAGTTCCTTAGGACAGGCTTGTTAACATAATTGTAATATATGTGATGGCAGTGCCAAAAAAGAGAACTCAACATAGCCAATGGAAATATTGTACTATGTAAATATTGCAGAGTTTAAGACAGTCCAATCTTTCCAGCTGCCTATGCTGTTACGCTGCAGGGGTATCACCCAACAAAAAGTTCCCGTGGCTGCTGAAGCCTCGAGAAGCCATGGAGGTGGCAGCATCTTGAGCCAGTGGCACCAGCACAGTTCTCCTGCAGGCAGTGGGCAGGGAACACCTGCCCCAAGGACAGAGCTTGCCTTGGCAGAGGGGCGCTCTGGTTCTGAATAACAAGTCATCGTTCTAGAAGAGCCCTGGGATTTTAGAATCCATTTCTTGACTTGCTTACAAATATTATGTGATGCCCTTTCTGCATGTGGTGTTTCAGCATATCCTCTGTTCCCTCAGCTGCCATGGGAGAATGTAGGAGTAACCTGAAGCACTTTGCCCTCCCTGTGTATTCTCAGATCCCTGCCACATGTGGCTTTGCCCATTTTCCTCTCCCCCAGTGGTGGGGACTCTCGTGCATGATGCACAAAGCCCTTACAGTGGGCTGTTTCAGGCTCAGTGTGCTGCAATTCACTCCCTCTCCCCTGTGCTGCTTCACTGACCTGAGCTGACCAGTGGGAGACTGTCTGTCCCCTGGTTCTGTGTCAGTGTGTGGTCCGTCCTATTTGTCCCTCCATTGGCTCTCCTTCACTTGGCAGCCAGTATTTATCATAATTGCAGCCTGAGCATCTCCATTATTTCATGAGTGTGAAGCATGGTTTTTCTACTGCCATTATTCCTCTTTAAGCTTTCATGGAAGGAGGGGAGAAATGCCATTCTCAGTGTAGTGACAAACCGTAGGGTACTTGATGTGTTTATCATTCTTCTCCTGCTTTGCTTGGGCAACCACAGCGAGCGATATGGAGTTCATGTGGTTTTCAGATCAGGAGAGAGGTAGGAAGCTGTAACTTCATTAACACTGGCAAGAAAGTGTTGTCACATTTGTTGCAGCCAACTGTGGCTTCTAAAACCTGAGCACGAGGTGGTGGGTTGAGCCCACAATACTGGCAAGCCGTCAGACAGCACTTGTCTAATGGAACGTTGGCATTTCTATGTGCCAGCACTGACATCCCCATGTCCCCATGATGTAGGGCAGCCGGTGCCGAGGCCGCTCCATCCTCCTGCTGACCGCGTGCTGGCATCACTCATTTTTAACAGAGCATCCTCCTGCTGATCCCTGCTCTCCCAACACCAGGAGCAGCAGGTGGGCAGAAAGGCACCACCTTCCTTTTCCAGCTGGAAAGCAGGGATGGCAGCGCAGCCAACAGCAATAGGGATGGCCGCAGCCACAGAAGGAGCAGAGGACAGCAGGAGTGAATGAAGCTGTTTGATTTCTCTTGGCTTTGCCTGCTTGCCAAGAACCCTGTGGTGCATCCCACCAAGCTGTGCTGTGCTGGTGGAGGGCTCTCGTTGGCTGCTGGTTCCTAGGATGGGTGGAAAAAGGGAAGGACTGTTCTCTAACTACAGAGAAATGTTAAGCAGAGGAAAGATGTACTTGTGTAACCCCGGCACCTTGTTTCTTATAAATTAAGCTTTGCAAAATCCTTGTAAAACAAGGGGAGAGTATTCCTCATTTTGCAAATACATCACAAGCTGATTCAAGCCCAGATTCTTAAAAAGATTTAACCACCAAATTCCCCTGAGTTCAATGGGAGTAAAGACTTCAATATCCTTGAGAGTACGAGTCTCAATAAATTATACACAGCTATCTTGTAAGCGTGGGTTGGGAATTAATCCCAGACTTCCAGAAAGGTTGTCCTGTGCCTTTGCACTCCTTTCTGCAAATGAAAATAGCACTATTCATTTCTCTAAAGATACTCCAGATTGCATGAAGTGATTGGATTTTAATTGAGCAGAGTTTTCTTGTGATGGTTTTGCTTTGAGTTGTGGCCCCAGCTGATTAAGCTTATTGGAGAAAATTTGATAGGATATATTCTCTCAGAATTTGTAGTTCTGTAAAAACAGTTTCAAGAAATTATGCTAACTTCTCTGGAGTTTCATCTCTGAAAGAAAGAAAAAAAAATACACGATAACAGGTTCCTGTTATGTCAAAGAAACATCTTGTTTTGACATTTCCAAAGTGAAATGTTTTGATTTTTTTCATTTTAAAATAACTTCTTTCTTGATCTCATGGTATTTTTACATAATTTTAATCATTTGAAATTGAAATGAAACCGAATTTCATGACCCAAAAATGAAACCATATATAGGTGTCTTGAAAGCCCTCCCACAGTGAGGCTTCGTGCTGCAGGCAGCCCTACTGCCAGCTCTGGGGTAAGGAACCACCCCACATCCCTCGGAGACCCACAGTTTAGTGGGGACAAGGAAGAAGCTGCTCTTCTCTCACTGTATCCTTGAAAAACACATGGCCGTGCAAATCCACTGCATATAGGTTTATCTGATGGCTCTTAGCACTGAAAGTGAGTGCAAAGCTTGGGCTTTGGAGGGAAAAAAAATCCACCAAAATTATGTACTCCAAATCTCAATCTTTTTTTTTTTTAAGTTGATTCTTCTGAGACACTTTTAATGAGGGGATTTTCAGTTAGTTACACCAACACGTTGCAAACGTTATGTCAGACCCGTAACGTTCACAAAAGAAGTATTAAACTTGCAGCTAGAATTGGATGTTTGCCCAGGATTGTACATCATTTTGAAATGTGCTATTTTACATTTTGCTCAGGTATATTTTGCTGAGGATAATATATTGATATTTGCCACAGAGCTGTAGAACAAACTAAAAATTCCTTAGAAATAAATAAGCATCAGAGCTCTCTTCATCAATATCACCTATAATGTGCTTCAGGAGGATTAGTGCAGTAAAAAAAAAAGTATCAAAGACATGTTCTTCAATTGCACATCTCATTGCTAATGTCTATTTTTTGCTGAACTTCCTCTGAAGCATTGTCAGGAATGCTTGCAGCATGATGCTATGGAGACGTGGCAGAAAACAAGCTCTCAGGAAGGCATTTGGGTAATAAAAGTGGATGGAGTTGTGGATAGCAGCATTTTCTGGTGCTGTGCTGCTACAGGAAAACTGCTGCAAAAAAGTGTGGATGCTTTGAAGGTGTGCCCCTTCATCACAGGAGCTGCTGGGATTTTTCCTTAAGTGCAGCAGTTCAATGGTTCCTACTTCCAACAACGTCCAGCGTGGCTCACAGACCTGCTGCCATTGGATCTCAGTGATTTTGCATCCTCTGGATCCTCACAAAATCCCAGACCAGGACATCTCCCATCTTTAGACATACAGTGGGCTTAGGGCAGATCTACACCCCGTGCTGCTGCTTCATTGCAGCCATTTATCTGCACTGCCTAATTTCAGGCTGCAGTGGGTTATCGCGGTAACCGCACTCCTCCAGCACAGGTGATTAAATGTGGCTCCGCCTCCCCTGAGTCATTTCTAAGTGAGTTATGGAGCTAATAACAGCCTCATCCTTTTGTACCTTGGTACACAGCTTGTGTTCTGGAGTCTTTTATAGCTCAAATGAGCTGCTTTTGCTTATTTATTTCCCTCCTCATTCATTTTTAATGGTTATAAGAGACTCCTCCATTCTTCTTCTGACAGTGGTGATTTAGGCAGGGCTCATTAACATAACTTACGTTACTAAATATCACCATTTATGCTGGTAGACCAAGGAAAATGTGTGCAGTGCTAAATCAGAAGAGATCCCATGAGGTTGCCAAGGTGGCAAGGCTGTGCTTGATGCATGGTTTAGAAATGGAGAGCGCTTGCATGGGGGAAGGAGCACTTGCAGAAGCACGGATTGGAGGCAGAGTCCCAGAGTGTTCCCAAAATTCAGAGACCTGCTTTCCTAATTGGCCACCCTTGAAATGGCTAAACCAGAACTGCTCCAGATGCGTTTTATTTTCAAAGACTTATTAGCTGTGACTTTGTAAGGGGTCCAACAATTACTGTGGCAGAAAAGCAGTTTCCTGTAAGGATTTTACTGTTGTCCCATGGGAATTTAGTAATGATAATGAAGTGAGAGAAGACAGTTACAGTTATTTCTGAGAGCTAATGGTGAAATACTGTGTACCTCTTCTGGGAGTTATGGTGTGCATTCCCCTTTCCCTCTTTCTTTTTAGATTTTTGGTTGCTATTCAGCCCAAACCTCACATAGAGTATAGTCTTGAAGGAATAGTCAGCTACAGAGATACCTATCTACCAGAGATGCCTTCTTCAAAAGGGAAGTGGGAAGAGCAGTAAAATGCTTTTAGGAAAGGGATGGGACCAATATACACTGCAGGAGGCAGTGGGTCGGGAGGATGTGTGATTTCTGAGGAACCTTATTGCTTCTTTCCATGTTTCTCCCAGGCTGGCTGCAGCTCTGCTTCAAAGGGCTGAGTGCTTTCTTCCACAGATTGCCTCTCAAACCATGAAATGAGGATAAATTAATAAAACCTCATTTCCCTTTCTTGTGATCACACCTGAAGAGTATAGAATGTGGGGTGTTTTGAAGGACAGAGAGCTGGCATCTTTACACATAACACAAACAGACGTTTTAAGTAAACATAAAAAAGAAGAGCCTTGGTGCAGCAGTAACCCCTCCTTTCTGGACAGTGATTGTTTGCCAAGGAAACAGAGTCTATGTGTTCAAGTGATGCAGCAGCATCACTTTCACAGCTGTAGGGCTGCTAGCTGAGTTTTGGGCACAGCTTTGGATGTACAGAACTGCACTTGGGGCTGAGGAGTGAATAGTTAAGGTGAGGATTTTGTGGCAGGAGTCGGCAGTACCCTGACTCTGCTCCCATTCAGAGAATAGGGCTGGGAAGCTGAAATCAATGCAGTGCTGAGCACAGCTGAAATATCCCCTCTGCACATTTTATAGTGCTGATGATTGAACTTGACATCCAACTCGCCAGAGCCACGTGCTTGGTATGGACATGGCGTACCTACCAATCTAAGTCCTAATCCTGTGCTATGCCGCCAATAAGGGACCTCTGACCTCTGCTGCCCCAGTGCATGGAGATTAAATGTGTGTGTGGAGTTGTTCACTGATGTAAGGAAAAGAGGTGGAGCTGCAGGAGCCCAGCGAAACCCAAAGTGCTTTAATATCCTACCAAGTTTGTGCCCAAAAAAGCCATTCAAACCTCATCTCCCTTAGAAGATAAAAGTCCCCACAGTCCCCTTGTGTTGAGAGAATTTGCAGAGCATCTTGTGAGTACATCTGCCCTTAATTAATAGCAGGCAGCTCAGTGTAGATGTGTGAAAGGCCCCTGTGACACAAAGCCCAGAAAGGCTTTAGCAAAGGAGCACAGCACCAGAAGGATTTAATGGCATTATAATGTCCTTGTATTACAGCGGCCGCAGCACGCAGAGATGTATTCCAGCACTACATTAGCAGGAAAAGAAAATCTACTCCTTTCCTCAGGAGCCCTTTTCACCTTTCCTGAGAACCATCTTTCTCTCCTGAGAACTCACCTTTCCTAAGTGGCCATCCCCGTGAGATGGGAACTGAAAGGCAGGAGAAAGGGAAAAGACTGATGATGGGAGTCCCCACATTTTGGAACCACAACACGTCGCTTTTCTCTGCACCTTGCTCCGGCCCCTTTGTAGCTCCCGTTGCATTTTATAGTGTGTTTAGTAGTTTTCTGTTTGGGGGCAAAGCCTTTGCAGCTCTGTAGTTAACAGCAGGCTGTTGGGGAGCTGTCTGTTGATAGAGTGCAGACTCGCTCAGACGCTCGCGCACGCACATCCGAGGGAATGTGCAGCCACTCCACCCATGCGTTTAATAAACTTGAGCCACAGCCATTGCTGCTGTGTGTGGTGAGGCGTGTAAAGCAAGAGCTGCGGTGCAGGAAGGGTTGGTGGTTAAAGGCTGGTTATGTGAATTAACGCAAAAGAAAGGGAGCTGCTCGACGGAGCGAGGGGTGGAAATCCATTTCAGATTGAAGAGACAAGCATGCTTGGAAAAGGCAGCAGCAGCAGGGCTGCCGTGTGCCCCCATCAGTGTGACGTGGGGCAGCC
Organism: Phasianus colchicus; assembly: GCF_987193195.1. Lineage (NCBI taxonomy): Eukaryota > Metazoa > Chordata > Aves > Galliformes > Phasianidae > Phasianus > Phasianus colchicus. The sequence continues at coordinate 9,738,009 of NC_143453.1, read as the reverse complement.
CGGGGCTGCAGGGCACTGGGGATGCTGCTGCAGGGCTGCCTGGGGCTGCCAGCTGCTGGGTTGTGCTCACAGCTCTCTGCTCTGCTCTGCGTGTGAGTGTTTGTCCTGCCGAGCCGCGGCTGAGCCCCGTCCAGCTTGTTCCACAAAATCTGCACTCATTTCTAACAAACAGCTTAGAAAACTCGGTCTCAAAAGAGACAGAGGAGCTCGATGTTTCTTCCTTCTCTACATCTTTTTCCTCTTTCTCTTGTGGTGGAAGATGAATGGTTCGGATGTGTCTGCAGCAACACAGGCACAGCTAATCTGCCTTTCTATTGATGACCTGTTTCTGAATGTCCTGGCCCGATTTATGAAAATGTACTGTATTTTGCACCATGTTTTGATGCTGCTCTGTTAGGACTGCATGCAAACTGCAGCAGAACAGTGATGCTTATTCATTCCAGCAGTGAAGGGCTGGCTGGGAGCTGAATGAGCTCATAGTTGTTGCTGTCTTCACTTACAGAAAGGGAAATGGGAGTAAGTGGGTATCCCAAGCCCAGTCATTTTTTTCTCTGACCATCGGTTTATTTTGTAAATCATTATCTTGAAAGCACAAGGTCAGTGTATTAATTTAATCTTTCATCTAGTAGGTTTTTAGGCTGGATTCTTTTTTTAACTCACTCCTTTTCTAATAACCTCTGATAAAGTTGAAGCTGAAGTCTCTTTGTCTGTCAAATGTTCTTTCTCTTGCTATTGCTTGAGCATTAATGAATTAAAATCTGAGTTGGATTCCCATCACTTAACTGGAGTAATACAGCAGTTCTCTGTATTGCCTGGGAGAGCCTCAGCCTTGCTGCAGCCCCTGTGTGCTGAGCTGCTCTTCACACACAGGCAGCCCAAAGAAAGCAACAGCCAAACCCCACCCGCGTGATGCAGGAATGCTTCAAAGGCCGCTGCTGCTACAGGGAAGCATTCCCCAGAGGGAGGACACTTGGCAGGTGGCCTGCCAGAAGCCCTATTGCATGAGGGCTGGGCAGTAAGACTGTGGATCCTGGGGTTCTGATCTGCAGAGGACTCCTCAGCTGGGATTTCTGTGCTGCAAGGCATCTGAAATCACCAGTAAATGGTTTCAGCCTGAGGCTGATCACCCAGGGGGGCATTTAATTGCCAAATGCGTTAGCTCCCTAAGATTCACAAATGCAAGGTGTTGCTGGCTGGAAGCAGAAGTGGTGAGCAAGGCACTGAAACCTATTAGCCAGCTCTGTGCTGCTCTGAAGAAAATCCTTGTCTTCAGGCCATTCTCTTACAAGTGTGGTCCAACCTGCTGCTCACAAAGGCAGGTGAGGGACCTCAGGGCAATCAGCCCCAGGCTCACTGCTTTCCTCAGGGCCACCTCCTCTTTAGGTTAAGCAGCTGCCTCACAGGAGGAAATCAGCATTGCAACTGCCCAGTATTTCTTGCTGGCAGCCTAGGGAAAAGAGGAAAGGTATAGAAAGCAGCAGACATTGTTTTATAGCACATGAGAGAGTTGTCTGGTCTGAGAGCAGTATTTAAAATAGAAAAAGGCAACAGGGATAAGTGCAATGCCAGCAAGGAATTGAAGTTTTTCACTTGCAGAAGCAAGGTAATATGGGGTGAGAGAAGGAGCAGATGTACCAGGCACTGCCTGAAGCTCTGTGCCTGCCTGCCGGACATTCTGGTAATGTTGCAGGTGGGAAGTATGATGTAGTTCTTGCCCTGAGTGTTGCACTCACATTAGTGTGCATTCTGTAAGGATGCAGGGCCAGTGTCTGTTCTCCTGCTTTTCCCAGAAGGGAAACATGCTCATGCCTCCAGCCTTTCCCATGGCCATTTCTGCAGGCTCACTTGAGGCTTCTCCCACAGCTCTGCACTCTCATTCTCAGCTCAGCCAGGTTGGATCAGCATTATGGCTGTTACTCTGTGCTCCAGCCTTCTGTGAGGCCCTTATGGTACATTCACCCATGCCTTGAGGCTTTTGTGGCAGCAACTGGCTTTGCTTGCTGTACAGCACAATGAGATTGGATCCTGATAGGAGCTGTTAAGAGCTCCTGTAAAACATGCTAACGTGAAAATATCCCTAACATAATTCTGGCTGTAAATAAATTCAATATTCTCCTGCTGAAACCAATAGCAGCTGCAAGATTTTGACCTTAAGACAGCTGTTGCTTGCAAGGGAGGCATTGGTTGAGTCATGATAACCTTTTTTGTATACTACCTAAGCTCAGAGAAGCGAGGATGGAAATGGATTTGCTATGGACTGTCTGCAAGGGGAGTTTGTTGTTGTTTAAAGATAATAATATTAGAAATGCAAATTACCCCACAAAAGCTGTTGATATTTAAATACGATTTAAATTTATTTAACATTTAAACAGAAAAGTAGAAAATGGCATTAAATTCAGATGAGGATGAGACTGCATTCTGGAGTCAGAAGTATTAAATACATCCACAGAATGGAATAGATGGCCTGGCTGGTAATGGATTGTGAAAAGAGTTCGGGGTTTTAATAGATCATTCCTTCAGATCATCAGCATGGTAAAGTGGTAGTTAATAAATTATTTGACGTGCACATTTACTCGTATATTTTAACTAGCTGTAATGAACAGGTCCTGTCAGCTCACCTAGATGCTTGCAATAGCTGCTAAATTGCTTGAGTGAGATTTAGTAACTCTCAGCAATATTGATGTCCAGAGCTGCAGGCTATAAATAAAGTGACATCAGGACTAGCTTGAGCAGCACGGTGTGTAAGACCTTTGTTGGGCTTGCAGTGGAGATGGAGCTGCTTGGCCCAATGTACATCACTGGGCACATCAGTGTGAGTCCCTTTCCAGTGATTAGTATTGGGCTGATGCAATCGCCCCACGCTTGGCACCCATAGCAAAAAACTCTTTGTCCCAGTTCAGAGGTGACTATGCAAATTTGTCCCCTATTGAACTGCATAATCAGGCAATTAGCCCTTTGTGGGCAGCCCACAAAGTCGAGGAGGAATCCTCTCTCAATACCATCATCCCAGGACAGTCCTAGTATGGGATGGGAAGTAAGGACAGAAGATGTTCTTTTATCTCAGGTTGTACTAGAAATGTTTATAGCAGAGAAAGCCTACCTGTTAAAATGATGCTAAATTAGCCAGCCTGTTAAGGGCACACCAGGCACCCTTCTTGTTGTTCCTAGTTGTCCTCTGAACTTGGAGCTAATTTAAACTTTTATTCTTTTTCTCCCTCCCACTCACTTTGTGATGTACTTTATAATTTGTGAGGAGACTCATTAATTTTTTTTTTCTTCCTCTTTTTTTTTTTTTTCCCAGGTTTCTGACAGGTGTGACTATGTCTTTGTCAATGGGAAGGAAATGAAAGGCAAAGTGAATGTCATAGTTAATTTTACTTACCAGCATCTGAGTGCCCCTTTAGAAATGACAGTCTGGGTTCCTCGTCTCCCGCTGCAGATAGAGGTCTCTGACACAGAACTAAATCAGATCAAGGGATGGAGAGTCCCCATCATCTCTAATAAGAGGTAGGTTTCATTAGAGGATGTTCATTCTGGGTTGTGCACTTGCCAAAGACCTGTCAGAGGCAGTGGATCTGAACATGCTCATTTGGCCTTAATGCAATTCCAGTGTAAATTTGAAGGTCATCAGACATTTATTCAATAGGCTACTTCACTGGTCTTATAAGGGAAATGGAAGATGCAGGTTGCATGATTCTTCAGTGGAAATCAATCTCTGTTTATAGTGCCAGGGAGTGAGACAAAAAGAGTCAATTGCAGGGTTGGCTATGGGAGCAGCAGGAAGCCCCCACACTGACCAGCTCTGGCCAGGCTCCCATCTGGTCCACAGCTCCTGCCAGCTAATTTGGTCATTGTTAATGGCGAACAGTGGTGCATACTTATTTTGCACTCTTGTTGTAGGGTCCAGTGACAGTGATCATGACCAAAGTTAGGGTTCTGTTAGAGCAGGGCTTTAAGTTTACTGTCTACACCCACAGATATGTGAGGACAGGACGATGAGTGGATACAGGCAGATCTGGGCTGTCAGTGTTGTAAAGAAGCAGAAGAACAAATGGATGAAGTGGGAACTTGCTGTTCTCACCTGCTGATGAAAACATCACTTATTACCAGGTTTCTGTTGGTATCAAAGCAGAAAGGTGAGGATGTTTGTGGAAAAGTGATTTCAGCCTGAATGCCATACAGAAAAAGATATGTAAGTAGGTGCAGACAGAGATTTCCATGGCAACACTAAGATGTTTATGGGCAGATCCAGAACAAAAAAAGTGCAGATGTCCTGAAAGTAAAGACTTAAGTTTGGCAAGCGTGAGAGAGACTCAAAGAGGACAGCATAGCAGTGAAGCTAGAAGGTTGGTGATTTTCGAGGCCATGCTGGAGATCCAAGCAGCACGGAGGCCTCAGCTGTGAGCAAGGGAAATGGGATAAAAGCAGGGCAACCTGGCTGATTTCAGAAATGCAGACAGAAGCAGTTTCAACAGAGACGTGGAGGGGGGGCAACGGCTTTATATTCCACTACCCATGCTGCTAAGACTAATGTCAGCAACAACTTTCCTTTCCCAAATTCCCCTTGCATCAATTTTTGTTAATTTTTGGCTCTTGATGTTTTACCAGACCAGCCAGGGACAGCGATGATGAAGAAGAGGATGAACGGAAGGGAAGAGGCTGTGCCCTTCAGTACCAGCACGCGATGGTCCGGGTCCTCACGCAGTTTGTGGCTGAAGCCCCGGAGCCTGGTGGCCAGCTGAGCTATTTGCTGGGTTCTGACTGGCAGATCGACATCACCGACCTGGTGAGCGACTTCATGCAGGTGGAGGAGCCAAGAATTGCTAAGCTGCAGGATGGACAGGTTTTGATCGGGCAGGAGCTTGGAATGACAACAATTCAGGTAGGAAAAATTAATTATTTACTCCCTTTCCTCTGTTAATCCATCGCCTCTGAACCAATGTGCTGATCAGGCGTAATGCAGCTTCTTGCATTAACAACAGACACTGGAGACAGGTTTCTGAATGGAGCACAGTGGCAGCAAGGACTGGAGGACACAGGATTGTTTTCTATGCATGTCTTGTGCCATGAAATATGCAGACTGCAGTCCTAGGAAATCTAGCCCAGCCTGCGTAAGTGCAGGTTATGATTATTTTTGTTTAAGGCCATTTCTGAACATGGAACCAACATATGGGCTAGCACGAGGCATGCAGCTGGTGGAACATCTGTCTTATCAAAACAGTGACGGAGGAAAGGGGAGAGTCAAAGTTAACTCATGTTGGCTGAGGAACCAAGGCTGAATCACATGGCAGTGAATCCCTGCAAGCCTTCTGAGCCCAAGCAGTGTTACAAAACATAAATATTAGGGTACATTTCCGAATGCACATAAAGCAGTAATAATAACAAGCACTTCTGGAGTGATGTTCAAAGATCAATCAGTGACAACTGAGCCGCATTCTCCAGATGTACAGATTTTGTTTTATCAATTTCAGCCAATATGGCCAAAAATATGGCCAGTAAATGCCCCTGTGCCTCAGTTTCCCCATCAAAAGCAACTCACCTAAAACTATGCATTGGGTCATTGGCAGCTTTTCAGATATCTTTTCACATGTTCTTCCTGACACGCAGAGAAATACTGGCCTAGGAAATGGGGTCTCAGAGAAAAACAAAAAAAAAACAAAAAAAGAAGGGGAAAAATAAAAAAGGGGGAGGAAAAAATGAATAGGATTAATTTATTGGTACTACGAAGTAGAAAACATGTTAAGAAGCACTGGAACAGCTTAAAAAGAAAAAAAGAAAAAAGCTTACACATCCAAATGTATTCCTTGTCAAACCAGAAAACAGCCATCACAGTAGTTGATAACACATGTTTTCAGGTTTGGAGAAATGGGATTTGAGATGATGAATTCCTGCAAAATCTGTAGATTTTCTAAATGACTTTCCAAAGCTCCGGACTTCTAAGGCTTCCACAAATTCACATTAAATTTTGGAAAGAAAAGTCCAATGGCAAACAGCAGAGAGCAAGTTCCATTTAATGAATACCTTGTATAAGTAAATTAAACTTACTTGCTAATGGACACCTTTGGGTGTCATATGTCAGCCCACTGATCTCCATGCATGCTTTATTAACCAAAACAAGTTTTCTTTGTCAATTCTGTACACGGTACTGTGACTGTTTCTTGTAGCAATATTCAACAGAATAGATAATAATGTTGTTTATTCTAAGGATTGTATGTAGATCTATAGATTGCATTATTCACGTGCTACCCAATGACATGATCATTAAAAAAAAAATTGCTTTTCACATAAAGATTGCATTTAAAATATTCAGTGTATCTGAAACAGGTGTGGCTATCATATCAGAGATGTGAATAGCATAGCTGATTACAATTACTATAGTAAAAGATGCTATAAGCACCCTATTGTTGCAGAAGACTTATACAATGTGACTAGCTCATTTTTCATCATATTTTAATAGTGTCTGTTAACAGCTAATAGCATTTGTCTGTGTAACAATAGCTTTGCATCACCATTTTACTTGGTGCTATGCAGAGTGGCTGTAGCTAATTTTGACTTTTCTTTTCAGATCTTGTCCCCACTTTCAGATGCTATTTTGGCTGAGAAGACAGTGACAGTTCTGGATGAGAAGGTGACAATAACTGACCTGGGAGTGCAGCTGGTAACTGGATTGTCACTTTCTCTGCAGCTCAGCCCAGGAAGCAATAAGGCCATCTTTGCTACAGCAGTAGCACAAGAGCTGCTCCAGTCTCCAAAACAGGTACTATTGTTCACACGTACTTTGTTGTGAAAGGATGCTGCTCTGATTCACTACACTTAATCTTAAAGCTGAGGGGATCGAGCAGATTTTTATTAACAATATACTAATAAAACATTTTCTTTATGGGCACTTCTTAACAAGGACCATCAGGTGCTGTAATAGAAAAACAAAGATCTCACAAAAATAGCAAAGTCTAAACGACACAAGTCAGCAAACAAGCCTGCCGCATCTGTCTTGGCTGCAGCCCTTGCATAACACATGCAACTTTATGATGTGTCATAAATAAGCAACAGAAGTCACCTCACACACACACACCCCTTTCAGTCCCGTCCAGCTCCTGTCACAGCAGAAGTGATGATGCCAGTGGCATTGCTGAGTTCAGCCTCTTGTCGAAGGCAGCTAAACCAGTTCTAAAGTCCATCTTTAAATAAGAAGGTATTTTGCATAGTGCCAGACTCTTCCTTTTTTTAATTATTTATTTATTTTTACCATGTTAAGTATTTGGGGAACATCCTTTTCATTTTTTGTCATTACTAGAATATGATACATGATTAAACATAAATACATACATAAATCTTTTTTTCCTAGTTATTCTTAGTCCCTATATCAGCAATCACTGTTGTATGATGTTCCCTTTCTCTTCAGTCAGATCTTCGCAGGCTCTCCTGGACATGATAAATTTTGACATGTGACAAAGGGGAATGGGAGAGTTTTCTCTCCAGTGTCTATTACCTTTGATCCTACCTTTGGGGTTATTCTGTGAGTAATACCAGACTTCCCCTCTTCTGTCTTCTGGTGCTAAGAATGGTTCAACCAAACTTTGCCTTTTTCAAGCTCTGGCAGATCTGAAATTCTTGAAATCCAAATGCTGGCACAAACACTGAGGGCTTTTGGATTTTATCACCTCTCCATCAGGTCCTGCTCGATAGTCGTCCTTGTGCTGTTGTCTACATTTTAAATTTAAACTTTTTTTTCAATCAAATCCATCACTCTGGGACTAATGTCAAGGATGCACTGGGCTCTTAACTCTTAAACATGATCTGAGCTTTAAAGGTAAATGAGCATGGCATGCACGTTTGAAATCTGGCCAACTGTTCAGATGCTTTAATTCATCATTGGGTCTTATCCTTGGGATGTAAGATGAGAAATAATGCAGAACTGCCATCTTTATAGGGTGATAAAAATCAGGCTCCCATAGTCTTCCAGGAGTTAAGAAATCAATGCCAGGCAGCTAGAAATAAGGCCAGTGAGCTAATCCATTGCTGACATGGAGAGTTAAACAAACTACCTTGAAATCAGCCCAAAAGCTGTATTTGATGGCATTTAGTCCCAGTATGCTGCCCAGCCCCTAGAAATGGAGTCCGGATGAGTCCCTCTCTTGATATAGGACTATAGTCAGAACGGCGCTGGATCAGTATTAAACCAGCAAGGAATCGTGCACCCTCTGCTCTCCAAGGACTGACTCTGAAAGACATCTGATTCCTTCCATCACTTAGTACACGATGTCCAGAGAACAATCCCTATAAGCAGAGCAATGCAAAATTATTAAATGATTATGCAGGTTTAAGCAACACAGTGGGAGGATGAGAGCCGATGATATAAATTCTATGCGGCCTTCAAGAAACATCCAAAGATTAATAAACACAAAGCCGGGATTTATGACAGTGTCAGCAAAGTCTTAGGGCTCAGTCCTGAAATAGAGACAGAAGCAAATCTCCCATTGAAGCACAGGGAGCTTTATGGCTGTAAGGATTTCGGAATCAGGCCAGTAGATTATTCACAACACAATCCCCAGAGACTGGAAGCCTGTCCTCTGTGATTTGAACAGGTAAACGACTATGTGCTGGAAATGATTTAACAGGAAATGATAAATATTTATTCTCTTTCTGTATGCTGAGTTAAAATGTAAATACAGTCTGTCTGAAAAGCTGTTTATTTAAAGAAACAAGACTCTGGTAATGCCCTTCCAGCAAGTAGGGTTATCAGCAGGTTAGTGGATTGGTTGGTTGTCTGTCTGTCCATCTGAGCAGGGTGAGCCCAGCTGCTCCAGGCAAGAGTTCCCATCAGTTTGGACACCATAGAATCCACTCATCAAGACAGGAGTTTTTCTGGTGTGGTACCTACAGTGTTTAAGCGGGTGCAGATATCCCAACTGAAACAGAGTGAGTCAAACCGTCCAAAGCAGGAGTTGGATTCCAGTGGAGCTATCTGAATTTTACCCACAAGTGATATATATGTGAACACCAAGACTTTCTCAGGTAGCATGACCAATCAAAATCGAGAGGACCTGATTGTCCTTAGAGGATCTGGCCTTCCAAACTGGGTGAGAGCATGTTTTCTGAAATGTAAGAGTTCTTTAGAATATCTTAGGTAGAAGCTAAAAGTCAAGATTCCCAGAAGACATGACACACGCAAATATAGAATTAGTCTGACCCAGTCAGACCCTGGTCTGACCCAGTTACTATTCCATAAACTTCCATGTACTGTGAAGTAGAGTTTGTGTTGCTGGGACATAGGATTAAATTTCATTACCGTCTGGCTTTTAATTGCTAACAAGCGTGAAAATTACTCCGGCCATTTCCTCAAGAAGTAACTGGTCTGTTTCCTCTGCTTCTACAAAGCATTTCATTGGAGAGACAGAAATCAAGGACTGGATGTGTGAAGCCATGTGTGGGTCTATTTGCTATATTAGATATGTTTTAACATGTGTTGTGTGTAACAAGAGGAGACTTTGTATTTTAAGCAGTTTAGAAATAATGCAATATATTTTTTCATTTAAATATACAACAGTAAATGATCTCAGTAGCTGGTAATGCCTTCTGACATGCAATTTATTATGGTGCTGTAGATTCTGTGCAGCCCAGGGGATACAGCTCCCTTAAGCACCTTTGGGGAAAGAAATCTTATTATCAATGAGTGTTTTAAACTAGTATTTCTCCTAGCATTAATTTTCTTGCTCTGCTTTTTTATTTCTTTTCTGGTTATAAATGGTATATGGATCTTGTGAGGAGGAGGAAATAGACCGGGACAGAACGTATTTCCCTCGATGTTTATTCTGAGTGTGTGTGTATTTGTTTTATATAAAATAGGAAGCAGCCATCAGCTGCTGGATCCAGTTCAGTGATGGATCTGTCATGCCTCTGGATATTTATGACTCCAAAGACTTCTCCTTATCAGCTACATCTCTGGATGAGAAGGTGGTCTCCATTCACCATGACCCCAAGTTCAAGTGGCCTGTGATTGCAGCTGAGAGGGAAGGCCAGGGGACACTGGTGAAGGTGGAGATGGTGATCAGTGAATCGTGCCAGAAATCCAAAAGGAAGAGCATCCTGGCTGTTGGAAGTGGTAGCATTAAAGTGAAGTTTGGGCAGAGTGATGCCAACCCTAACGTCAGCGATAGTAAACACAGGGGTGCTGGTGTCCACCTAGAAAATCATGCCAGCGACCGGCGTCAAAAAACCACTTTGCAGGAAAGAGCTGGGCCAGATGGCCAGTATTACAGCTCCTCCATGGGCCAAGAGCAAGGCAAAGGGACCACCACTCAAAAGTCTATTCTAAGTAAAAAAGAAGACAGAGAGAGCCTCCTGGATGATGACAGTCATCTGCAGAACATCCCAATAGATTTCACGAGCTTCCCTGCACAGGTGGATCTGCCAAGAAACAATGGAGACTTGGAAGAGAATGACCTGCTACAGACCCCCAGGGGGCTCAGTGATCTGGAGATAGGAATGTATGCTCTGCTAGGAGTCTTTTGCCTGGCAATTCTGGTCTTCCTTATCAACTGTGTCACTTTTGCTTTGAAGTACAGAAACAAACAAGTTCCCTTCGAAGAACAAGAAGGCCTGAGCCACTCTCATGACTGGGTTGGGCTGAGCAACAGGACAGAACTTCTGGAGAATCACATAAATTTCTCATCTCAACAAGACGAACGTATTACAGCCATTGATAGAGGAGTGGACTATGAAGAAAGCAAATATCTCCTCAACACAAATGCCCCCCAGAATATTAATGGACAAGCTTTTAGGTCTACTGAGTCCACATTCACTGAAGGGAAAGAACAGAAAAGTGAACCAACTACTTCTCCTACCTCTAAGAGGAAACGGGTTAAATTCACCACATTTACCACCATCTCCTCTGATGATGGATGTCCAACTGTCAACTCAATCTTGATGAGCAGTGAAGATGATATTAAATGGGTTTGCCAGGATATGGACCTGGGGGAGTGCAAAGAACTTAAAAACTATATGGAGAGATTACATGAAAATGTGTAATAAGACACAAAAGACTATTTGGTTTGGTTTGTTTGTTCATTTGTTTTTCACTCACCTTCTGCCTTTAATTTTGGGTAGTGGGGCAAAATGCTGTATTGATCACAAGAATCAGCTGATGGATAATAACTCCATGAAGCCCCTAAAAGCCACCCAAAAGCAGCTGGAAGAGCAGAGATCCTGGGCAGCTCTTAAAATACAAATACAAGTCTTCTCTGTGCTCAGAGATGGGAGTGAGAGATGTGTGAGATTTTTTGATTCATGGTAACATGACAAAAAACTTAGCAAAATAATACGGTCTCCTTCTCTGAGCTGTCCCAGGAAATCAATAAATATAACAAACTCCAGTGCAGTTTGGATATTACAAAATTCGTTCAGCTCTACTGTTCAATATTGCAAGCTTTGTTTAAAAGCAAAAAAATTGGACTAAGAGTAAATAGATCAACGAAGAGAGCATGTCACATTCAAGCCACATGCAGGGCATATCCATCTGAGAATGTTAGTTTAAAGCTGAGAAAAATCAACAGTGTGAGCAGAGCAGCTCCCAGAGATGCAAAGTCATGAATTTCCAAAGAATCTGATGGGAAAAATGGAGTAACTGGGCTGTTTACAAACCAGCACGTTTGCCTCCCAAGCACTGAGAATGGATACACATACACAGTTAAAACTGAAACTGTCTTTTTAAGTAGATGCCAAGGTAATAAACTTTGCCAGCCAATTTTCAGTATTTCTTAATTTGTAAAAAGAAGAAGATATAATCTATACTCAGAATTCCGCCCATTTAAAGGAAGGTCCATTTTGGAAAGTTTGAGGGAACAGGCTATTTTTAAAAGCCCACTTTCTTTGATTGTCCTGTTTCAAATTTATATTCCCTGCCATTTCCCTGGAACGCTCCCAGCTGGGTACCCTGAGGGCACTTGCTAGCATCAGTCATATCTGGAAGTGTGGAGGATTCTCCCTCCCCTTCCATGCACACCGTCTTCTCCATGGTGTGCTCTGTCTCTCCAGGCACAGGCAGGGTTGGTACCATGCTGGTACTTGCTTCATGTGCTGTCATTTACCAAAGTTGACCTCTCTCTCTTGGGTAAGCATGACTTGTGCAGGACTCAGACACAAACAGCAGCTGTCTCTTTGTTTGTCCCCTTCCCTGGGAGAGGTCAGGTTGTTTGGTTCCTTCTGCTCATGCTTCTTTAGTCCCCTGCCCAGCACGTTTAGAGGGCACTGAAAGGCCACACAGAAGTGCTGCACAGCCAACACTGTTGAAATCTGAACAGCTCAACTCGGTAGATAACGTTTTGTTTCTCCCAGAAGTGATGGTTATCTTTTGTTTTCCTCTGATAAGGATGTACATAGGGTAAGATTTCAGTGATTTCCCTTTGAGTCTGGTATACCCTTCAGCCCTAAAACCACAACATTTCTTGTGAGGTCCAAAAGCGGTTTCCAGTGACCGGTGGCAAAGTGCCAAAGCAGTAACTAAATTCTGGCATATATTTCAAGTTTTCCTTTCTTTTCCGGAGTGAGCCCTTGCCCCCCTTTTATTATTAAGTCTCTTTCTGTCATTGAATCTAGGTTGCTCTGTTTAATACACACCCACCCTCCCACAAACACTTAGATTGAATCCCTCTATATTTAGAATGTACTGTAGATTGTAAGAATGTAATATATATATTTATAAATATGCCAACTGTGAATAAAATTTGCATTTTAGTGGCTTCATCTTTTTTCCTACTCTGAACGCCTCTCTCCTTTCACTGTCAGAACATTTACCCTGAAAGAGACTGGCAGCAGCAGGGAGACTTGTCCTCCGATGGAATGGTGAATTATGACTCTTGGCACAATCTCATTACAAAGTTTTGCATTCTGCAGTGCTGGTGGGAAAAGGTATAACATCAACAGCATGTTATACAACAAATGTATTTGCACCAAGTGGCTCTTCCAAGGCTTGAGACTAGATGCAAATAAATCCATATGCATATCCCTGGTGGGAGGGTCTAATATGTGAGTTTCTGCTCTGGATGTGTTTGGAAAGATCCACATTTGGCTAAATGCATTTGAAGACAATACTAAGAGAGTAAGTAGGTGTAAAAAGGGCAAATGTGGTGAAGACTTTGGAGATCAGTACCTGTCTGTGTTGTGTAATTCCACATAAGATTTGAAAAAAAAAATAGCAGGCTGGATTACTGAGTCCTATGCAAGTTTAACACTGGCTGCAGCAGTGAGGACAGCATGAGGCAGAGCCCAGTCTGGCTCTGGATGAGTGCTCTCATGTTGGAAGCAGCTTCAGGCTCACAGAAAAGCCCTGCAGCTTCCCAGCAGGTTCAGCAGTGCGCAGGCCTGCTGATTCGCTTCCCATTCCTGAGCTATTTTGGGTGCTTTTTACACATCACTAATTGTGACCACAGAAATTCACCCTCAATAACGCGGAGGTCAGGGTAAAGGTGGCCAAATTTCAGCAAGCCAGCAGTCTGTGCAGATGAGATTCATGCATGCGTGCAGGGTTGCGTTGCAAAAGCGTCATTCTGTGGCCAGTCTTCCTCCTTCAGAAGGAGCAGAGCAGGTACAAGCCATGCTGCGAGCAGGCTGTCAGACTTGCTTTACCAATGAGCTGCAATGGTAAATCCAGATTTCTGTGTTAGCTGCCTCTGGGGAACGTGGAGAACTAACAGCAAGTTCATCTGGTAGCACAAACCACTGAAATGTTCTCCTTGGATGAAACAGCCACTAGCAATGATGCTAAGGATACTGACATTCAGATTTATGCCTTTCTGCTTGCTCAGACATCCCTAACGTCGCTTAACAGCTGCAGCTTGCTATTATCCATAGGGCAATACTATAAATAATGCCTAGTACTAGAGTGCTCTGTCTGTAGGTCTCAAAGTGCTCTGAGCAAGGTGGATTCCTTATTGACATGGAGAAAACTGGGATTAAGTGTTTTACCCAAAATAACATAGGAAATCTGTGGCAAAACCAAACGGAGACACCGCTCCTACACATACTTGTATCAGGATTGTGAGCTCAACTCAAGGAGAAATCAGAGTGGATTGTGGCTGTCTGCACGCAAGCAAGCAGACGCAATTAATCTGCTAATAGGTTAATAACTCAACTTCCTGTAGAGATTGTTGTACACATGTAAGTATGTATCTGTCTGTCATGCTGTGTGTGTATGTATGTATCTGCTTTTCTCACAGCACTTCCAGGTGAAAACTTCTGCACCGTGAAGCATCTCAAGGATGAAACCTTATGTTTCAGGCAATCAGACAAGAATCCTGTTTGGTGAGTGAAGGGGGGTAAACTCTGCTCCCTGTCATACAAGCAGTGGTAGGATGTAGGTGCTTTGAGCATTTTGCAGCTGTGGCTCCCATTGGCAACCTCTCAAGCCTGAAGAGCCCTGCTGATAGCAAGCAGTCTCCTCTGAGGGATATTAATATTTTTTTTTGCAGTTGCTTCCTTATTTTCGTATGTGAGTCACTTTTATGTGAGTGCCTCTTTGTATGTGAGTAGCTAGACTGATAGACTGATACAGGCATTTTAACAAAAGGAAATGTGTCTGATGCAGTGTGGCTTTTTTTTTTTTTTTTTAGATGCTTTATGCATAAATACGAGGAGTAGAATCTCAGTTGTCCTATAAATCAGGTAAGCTGGTTCTTCACTGTCTTCTTTTTAAGGGCTTCCCCTTCAGCAGTCATATATATATACATAGTGGTTTAGACTAAGCTGCATTAGTACACCAGCAAATTCAAGGTCTGAGAAATGCAGGTAAATAGTTGTTCTGGAACAAGAGTTCTATGGAGGTAAGTGACTTGAAAAACCAGAAGAGGTATTAAATTGTTGTGCAGCCTGTGCTAAGTAGCTCTAGAAACTACTTTCACACCTCGTTTCCATAATGAATGAGACATAAATGAAACGAGCACACTAGAGACACTTCAGTTCAGTTCTGGGTATGCTCAGCTTCTCCGAGACTGCCTGCTGGCATTCCCCTGCGTCTGTGGGGACATTTCTTTGTGGAGGAACCTTAGCAAGAGGTGAAGGAGCCATGTGCTACAACACAGGAGGGTTTCACATCACTTAGGAGATGATCTCGGCTGGACTCATGTGTGTATCGATCAAGTTAAGTCCGATAATCATCACTGAGGAATTAACTCAGGCAAGCAGCAATTGTCACCAAATGTTGTGTTTAGTAAATGCCTCGAGCACTTTCAAAATACTCTCAGAGATTAATTTATTTAGTGCTTGGAAATCCAAGAGCTCTGTCACGTATTTCTGTCTGTGTATTGCTAGCACTGTATTTCCTTCCATGCACAGCTTCAGAGCACTGCAGTGCTGCATTCAGTGATTCATCTCATTGCCTACAGTACAATGGCTGCCATATAAACCCAGTTGTGTGTTACTGCAGCCCGTACTGTGAGAAGTAGAAGAGAATGTCCCTATTTGAAGCAGGAGACTCTTTTGGCCTGCAAGCTTTGTGACCAGCTGCCTCCCATACGTTAGCAGCTGGCCAGGAGAGCTCTGGAGCAATCCAGGGCATAGCTGGTGAGGTGCTGAGATTTGTGTTCTGCTTCCAGGTCTTTCCTCACTCTCTGAAAACACTCTGGAGGGATTGCTTCTGCAATTAGCCCAGGGGGTGTGGTTAAGCATCTTTCTGAATGGGTGTTAGGTCTGCATCAGCCATCCTCTTCATCCTGCGCAAGTAAAGGCTCTGTTCCATGAACAGAGCACTACTGCTCTGCGTGGCTTCTTGGTGAAAGCTATCATGGGTGAAGCTCAAAAGTGGCCTAAAAAGACCAGAGAGCCACATACACTGTGCCCATAACAGGAGCTCTAGTCAGGCCAAGGTCTAACTAACGTGCCTGAACTGAGATCGCTTCCCACCTCTTTGCTGATTCGATAGGGAAACCTCTATCAACAAATCCTCCATTATGCAGGCTTCCTGCTCAGGCTCTGTGAGGAACAGCAAATTAAGCAGCCCAACTATGTAATATTAATGGCTGGAATAGCAGCACTGCTACTCTGTTTTTATGTACTGCCAATGCTCATTAAGAAATTCCCGTTGCATTTTAAAGATGCCTGGTAGATTGCATACGACAAGTTCCTGCATCTGTCTCCTTAAAACCTCCCCGTGAGCCTGGAAGGACGTGTTCAGCACCGACCCAATCTGCCTGAACCATCCACCAGAGCTCATCCCCTCCTGGTTTTGGTAGTTGCAAATGAGGCTTCTTGTTGTATTTTCCCTTCTGCAATCACAGCTACTTCTCTAATGCACGCTGAGGGTGCAGAGCTGGATCTCAGCTGTCTGGTGCCTGAGCTTCTGGCAGAACTCAAACCACTGATACCAGCACCAGAAAGCTGTGCTTTTGAAGTGCAACGAGGACTTTGTTGATTCATGTTTGCATCTTTGTTTCTAATAATTAAATTTCAGGTTCCTCAAGTCAGATATTAATGACCCAAAAACCAATCCAAAGAGCTCCATTGTTCATTCTTGAGGGTAGGAGCCTGCAAATGAGACAGAGATCTTCATTTTCAACATTTTACAGTGCTCAGTAACCTTAGGTGAACTGAAAGAGTGAAAGAGAAATAAAAATAGTAGTAAAGGGGCTGTGCTCTCCATTAGCAGGGTTCAGCTTAGCAACTCTGAAGCAGTCTCCAGCCCCCTTCAGCAGAAGCAGAGGTTGAATGATGGCTACAGCTTTGTGCTGTAGCTAATTCCCCAATCTGGTCCTGCACATTTGTATTGCAGCCTGGTTACACAGAGACCAGTGTCTGGACCAGGTTCTGGAGGCCCCAGCATCTGCCATGCATGGGGATGCTCAGCAGCCAAGCACAGAGCATCTTCTGGTGTGCCACCAAGCCCAGACATTCTGCTGAGCACATCAGCTCTTCTTGCAGCCCTGTGCTGTGCCCAGGAAGTATCAGCTGCTCCGGAGATGTGGCCTGAACAGTTTCTTTCACTTCCAAAGCAGGCATTCAATGTTTTCTAATGGTCAAAATGACAGTGCTTCCCAAAGCCACGTGGGCAGAGAGGGATGTGGCTGCATTCCTTGGACAGCGTTCACTGTGTAAAGTAACAGGAAAGGGAAAAGGGTTCTCCCACATTCACTCATCTCATTTCCCTGTTTTTCCAGCAAAGTCTTTGGCTGACTGACAGAGGTCACCCATTATCCGTTCTTTCCTCATCAGGCCCCAAATCCAAATCGCTGTGCTCATCTCTGCCCTCAGTAACATTTTACAGCTTTCTTTCATCAGTCGCCCTTCTCAATCCTAATCAATAGCTTTGCTCTTAGCATTTGGTATTGCATTCTCTTCTGCTAGTCAGGATGCCAAGGTCAAGTCTGCCCCTTCCGTATTTCTCCCTTAATGATATCCAGCTGTCATGTATTAGCTCAAGATATTTTACAGTATTGAAAGATCCCAATTATTGATCTAGCCCTGTACCTAGCTCTCCCCAGGCTTAACTACAGCTTCAGAACAACACTCAGTAGTGTTTCTTTTGCAAGGCCAACTCACGCAGCTCAGGAGGCATTTTTGGCAGGCTGCAAATGAAAGCTCCAGAAGATTTTTTTCATCGCTCCGCCCAAGCCTCACACAAGCACGCAAACCCCTGAAGAGCAATAGGATTTTAATCATCTCTTCTAATTGTTTTGGTCTAGTACCGAGTCAGCTGCTGCTTGAATCCCGAGCTCCCCGTGCGCTGCCAGAGGGGATGGCACATCAGTGCTTCATGCTGCTGCAGAGCTCCAATCTCTGAGGGAAATGCCCCACTCATTAGTGACAGCTGCTGTTCTGGCTTTGGGTGGAAGCACAGGGTGGGAGAGCATCATCTCTAAGGGGAGCATTAAGATACATGTATGTCTATCTGTGTGTACCTGTGCTTTATGTATGTGCAAAGCAGACTTAAGCTGTCCCCATTTCTAGCCTTAATTCATCTTTTGCTTACTACAAGTCCCCCATCCCCCACTTCAGTATTTTCACTTACAGTACTTTGAAGAGCTAGGAATAGCTTGTCAGATTGAGACGGCTCTTGAGAAGTTTAATTTTCCTAATGCTTGTTGGAAATCCCCTTTCTGAATCTGCAGGAATATTAAGGTTCTTAGCGTGAGCTGTGCAGAGAGGGAATTTGCAAGAAAAGCTGTCAGTGAAATGCAATTGGGTTAGGAGAGGCTCTGTGGGCAGCACGGAGCAGTGCAGATCCTTCTGTCTAGGAGCAAAGGATGCTCATGGGCTGCTTGTTTGAACAGGGCTGCAGGTGAGCTGCTCGAGGTGCAGGTGGCTCACACAGAGTGCAAAGGTGCAGGAG
The DNA here is from genome assembly GCF_987193195.1 of Phasianus colchicus. Taxonomy (NCBI): domain Eukaryota; kingdom Metazoa; phylum Chordata; class Aves; order Galliformes; family Phasianidae; genus Phasianus; species Phasianus colchicus. The sequence goes on along the minus strand of NC_143453.1, from coordinate 9,719,693 downwards.
AGCAATCGGCCCATTTCCCTCCATCTTAAACAGAATCAAAATAGTTAAGTGAGACCAGAAAGGATAATAATTCCTCCTCCTCCTCTTTTATCACCTGCTATTTTCTACCTGAGTATCTGGACTCAAAGAATTACCGAAATTAAATTTAGCAATTCAAGCTGCCCATTGTTCCCTACTCTGTAATGTTCCGGAGTGGCACCTTTGTATTCATCCATCCATCCCCATCTCCTCAGATGTGCTGCTCACACAATAGTTATTGTTGTAGAAAGGAGCTGGAATGAGCTCTTGCATTATTCACTTCATTTATTTTGATACAATATTTGGAGCCACTTCATTAAATTCTCGTACAATGTCCTGTCATTTTTTTCTTTTCTCATCCCCTTGCCAATGTCTGGCTCACACAGATAATATAACAACAACAATGTGGGGGGCGTGGGGAGCTGGGGGAATAGACTTGTTTTCTGTGAAAGGGGATAGCTATGAACTATTTTCCTTGATCTATTGATCTCGGGATCCCCTTTCCCCCTTCCCACCCCCTCAAAAAAGTCTGCTTGTTAGAAACACCTCATTTGCAAGTAGCAGATATGGGCACTAAATACTCAGGACAATTAAGAGTTGAACAAAAGAAGAGCACACATGTACAGACAAGGTGTGGATACGCATAAGTAGACAGGCAATGTAAAGCCCTACTTACTAGCATGAAGAACACACTACAGCTTCTCTGCTCTTTCAGTCTTTTCACTAATGCAACAGATCGGGCTCACAACATGACATTTTTTTTTCCTCCTTTTTAATGCTCCAAGTGCTTGTGACCTGAGGCAGGGCTTCCCCATCCACTCAGGGCCCAGGTGATCACATCTTGTGTGGTTTTGCAGCATCTGCTCAACATTGAGAGGTCCTGCCTGCAGTCTGGGGGTGCTGCTGGAAACCCTGCAGTTGTGAACAGCTTATTATGCTGCAAGACAGAAGTGAGGAAATAAAACTGTAACAATTCCAGAAGTAGTAGGAAGTAGTGGGACGGAGCTGCCAATTAAGACTCAACTCTTCACTGCTGAGAAGCATTCAGTTCATGTGAGTGGAGAGAGGAGGGCAGGAGCCTGCATGAGGCACAGCTGTGATGTGAATAAACACACCCTGCTCCTCGCACTGTGCCACAGAAAGTGTTTTCTGATGATTTAGCACCAAAATGTGGGAATGCTCTGGTTGTGGGGACAGCCACAGCTGATGGGATGCAATGCTGGCTGCTGGGAAGCGGCGTCTAAGATTTCTGTGGGTGACCGAATAGAAAGTAATTAGAGAAGCACAAATATATGTACTGCATCCATGGGGTGATGGTGTGCCTTGAGCCAGGACACCTGGGGGTGAGCTTCTCTCCGGATTATGTGCTGGCTCTGCAACCACACGTGCTTTTCATTTCTAGTACGTAATTAAACCTACTGTGTTCTCCTAATGCTTGTAAACAGATATTAAGTTTCACCTTATTGTCCTTATATTTATCTTTGCTGTTCACCATGCAAAGCAAAACACCTGAGGGGAGGTTTGTACGTATCTTACCTGGAAAATAAACAGTAATCTGGAGGTAACTTCAGTGCTGAACAAACAAGCTATAATCTTACTGCTGATATCTATGCTTTCTTAGAACAGTGGAATTTCTGTCTCTGAAAGGACAGAGCTGCAGCTGACAGGTCAGATTCTGAACTCCTTTAGCAATGAAGATCTTGAGCAGGAGCTGCAGAAGGGAGGAAACCATAAGACAGCAGAAGGACTGCTTAACACCTGTCTGTGAACAGCTGGGGCAACAACCATGAATAGGAGACATGAGACAGAAGGAACCAGTTGTGGTGGTGAGCAAGGTGAAGTAAAATCATACTTTCTTATTGGTGTTTGATAGCTGTGCTGACAAAAGCTTGTCGTTTCCATGGGTGTGTTTTTGGCACTGCAGAGAAGCTTCTGGCCACTGCAGCACCCAAGAGCCATGGGGCTGTGCTCTCCTCCCAGCTTCTTAATGCAGGCTTCTGCAGCAGCATAAATTTCCCTCTGTGACAGATGAGAGCTGCTGAGCCAAAGGCAGCCAAAACTCTTTTTCATCCTAATTGCTCTGCAGACCGTTCCTCCTTTGAAAAGTGCCTTTGCTGAAATATTGCAGCATCCATAAATTTTATATGTATTGAGAGAGTAGCGTGATTATTTGGCTGTTTAGACTGTTTTGTACCTAAATGCAGAGCATGGTTGATATCTGAAAATCGTGTGTTGATTCATTGGTAGGCAAGAGGTTGGGACAACTTTTTGGAAAAAGAATTGTTAACAGCAAATTCTTTGTAAAGGTTATTGCTAATTATTTGCCTTCCTGGTGGTGCCAGGCTTTGCTATCTAGCAAGAGAAGCTGGGGACTTGCCTTTGTCCTGGAGCCCTATGGAAGCTGTGCCTGGCTGGTGCTGTGTTTCAGAGGTCAGTGGAAGCAGCTCGAGGGGAAAGAGCTTGCAATAAAATAGGGAGTACTCTGGTTAAGGGGAGGAATCTCTTGTCCTCGCAGTTGTTTTAAATTTGATGCCAAGGGAGAGCAAAACTCTATGAACTTCCAGCTCGGTTTTGCTCCTTTCTTTAAGCAGATCTGTGCTTCTTGAGCTGTGTGAGACCCCAGGTGCTGGGGCACTGGCCCACCGGAGCACATCTGAACAGCGTTACTCATAGCATTCCCATTGGTTTTCAGCATCACAGTACCAGAGCAGCTCACACTCACTGGTTCCTCTTGCCTGGCAGTGCTGCCATGAAATGGGCACGGACCCGAGGCAGCCGGGCCACGCCAAGCTCTGCATTCTCACCAACCTGCTCAGAGTCTTAAACATGGACTTATTCTCCTTCTCACTGGCTTTATTTCGGAGTGAATCAGACCTCCCTGGCTGCCTTTATTTTTATATAACACTGTATTTTCTTGCTAGAGGTCTTGTCTTCCAGAGTACTGCATTAACCGTTATCCCGTTGGTGGATTCCGCCTGGTAGTAGGGAGAGAAATTCAGACTGCCATCTCCTACACTTTATCCTACGTTTTATGCAGTGGGGACGAAATTGCTTGTTTTGAATAATGCTGTGTGTATTCTCACTAGAATTCTGAGCCACAGCCTTAACCTTCCCAGTAGTTCACAGTGGTTACAGCTGAGTTATTCGATTAAAATATTATTTTTACCAGCTGCTTGAAAGCACGGCAGCAATCTGATTTATTTCCATTGTTACTGCTTGTTTGTTTAGCCTTTGCAATGAAATGAACTTGCCGTTCATTTAGTACTAATGCCAAGAGAACTATTGTATTCAAAAATAATGGAGCACAATATGTAGTAGAATGCACAATGAAACGTGGGTATTTTGCTCACGCGGCTGCGTATGTACGCAATGGAAATCATTTGGCAGCTTATAGGGTGAGAATCTGCTTCTGCTGTGAGTGGGTGATGGCAGCTTTTATCAGCCCAACATCACCTGCCCAGCCCAGAGGAACTCTGCCCCCCAGGCCTGCTGCAGCCTGGCACCGCTTGGTGCTCTGTGTTCCCCCAATCCAAACTCACTAGGCATTAACCTAGGTCTTAGGCATTAACTTCCCTGCAAGATACAAAACGTCTTTGCAAGGCTGATCCTCTTTAGTAATGTTTTTCTTTGTTTTTATTTTTTAACTATGTGTGTTGTTGAAAATATCTTCACTCCTGTAGACGGGTACTCCGTTACACATACAACCCAATGCAATTGTGTTTTAACACTGCCATAGAAAAATTAGACTTCTCATTACAAGCACCTCACTTATTTCAGACTTGCAGGCAAAGAGGTTGTAACACGTGAAATGAAAACTTGTAATAAACACAGGGAGAGAATCGCTGGGGTACCCTCATTATTGCAGTAGTATTAAGGAGCTTATCCACTTTCATCCTGTCCAACAGGTGAAGCAACAAGGTGTCATTTAAAGTAATTTTATCCTGCTCAATCCTAATAGCTCAAAGTTAAAGCCCAGAAGGATCATATGACTTATTTTATTTTTTAAAGCAGAGATGCCCCACGAATCTCTCCCTCTACTGCAGCCAGATTCCACAATCTTCCACAGAACACTGCGTGCAGCACCTTCATTTTGCACCACCCCAGCACAGGAGTGTGTACCTGATTTTCCTGTTAGGAACAAACATCTACTTCAGCTGTAAGCTCTTCTGACATCTCTGATGGATATAATTATAGTGCTCTGGGGGACTTCTGGCCTTGCCAGAAATAGATGGAAGCAGGGAGAGATGCATTTGTAGGCAAAAGTAGGAAGATGCTGGGGAGAACAGAGTCTGTGTTGTGTGACAGCAACACGAAGAAGCCTGCTTCATCTCCGTGCCTTCATTCTGCTTTGCTTCCCATGATTAAATTTCTGTCTCTCCAGAAATCTTCCAATATTGAAACATATTAATGGATGGGAGTCCTTGGATGTGCAATTATTTGTTCGTGTGACAGCTTTGTTTGTGTGGAGGACCAGGAATGGCCCAGTGTGACACCTTAGGAAGGTCCCAGCCAAAAAGTGCTGTGCTGTATGCAGCAGCACTGTGCAGAGCTGAGGGGGTGGCCACAGGTTTCTGTGGGGTCTGAGGCCAAGCCAGGACGTGGCCTTTGCTTTAGGCAGGGATTGGAATATGTATTTAAATATGGAAAAATGAGCAGCGAAGAAATAGAATACTGTTGAGGGGAAAAATGCAAGCTGGGCTGCGGCTGAAGCCTGGGGAACAGTTCTGCTGTTCTCTCATTGAATGGATATCATTGCCTGCTCTTCTGTTTTGCTTTGCTGTATCCCTGGATTACACAGCTGCCAGTCAGCAGCAAGTGATACCTGCAGCCAGTTTTACATCGCTTGATCAACACGGAACCTCTGTTAAGTAATTGCAGCATCACCTGTGGGTAGAGTTAAACCACAGCAATCTTCTTCTGAAATCAAGGGTGACTGATATTGTGATGATGTGCACGTGGCAGTGACCCTGCACACACCGTATGTGCAGCAGTTTGCTTGTCCTCCTTATCAGAAATTGGTACCTGAATTTAGGGTAGAATTTATCTCACTCAGCTGTGCATGTCGAAGGGTCTCTGCCTCCTGTGGAGACAAATGCCATTCCTCAGTGACTCCTCCTCACCTGAGGTCAGGTTGATGAACTGTCCTATTGATGAGGCCCAGACCTCTCTACTGACCATTACGGAAATCTGAACAAACACTTTGCTGTATTTATGAGACACTCACATGGAAGTGAGATTAATCTTGCCAACCATAAAGCAGTTTAGAGGAAATTGGCTCCTGACTATTTGTCTCCACGCTGAGGATTCATTTCTCTTCCATAGACCCACGATTGCCTCCGTTTATGTCTCTACAAGTAGGACAAGAACGCGGCTCACTCTCTCTAGCTGTGCTGCTGTGTGTGCCCATTGCAGCCTGTTCTTGTGATGGTGGCTCAGGCACACCACTGCTTTCCTTCTTTGCCTGAAAAGGTCATAGACAGGAATTTGGCCTCTTCTGAGATGGGTCAGCATTGCATGAAATCTTCCCATTTGCCCTTGAGCTGCCCATCAACTCTGCAGATGCCAGCAGAACCTCAGCCCATCTCTGTTACACACCTCCTCATATACTGGTTCAATTAACTGTCTGGGGCTGAGACATTAAGCAAAACACAAAAATAGGAGCTATCCACAAGAATTAATGACTGCTTAAGCACTAGACCTGACAATCAATTTTTCCTCTTTAGAAGTGGGCTTTAACTTTACAGCTGTTAGCAGCATGAGGTAAGGGTGTAGTGAGAACACAATGATTCTCTTAGACTGCTCCTTCCGTGTAAAGCCTGGTGAAGCTGAGATCCTGTATGCTGAATCTTGTTTCAGTGGGATGAAAGCAAGTGGTCTCAGCCTGGTCCTTATGAACATGCATTTGCATTCAGCCCCAGCAATCAGTGCTGCAGCTCACTTAGCTGCAGACTGAGCACAGCCCAGGATCAGAGGATTTATTCAAGTCCAGTGAATTGCTGCTGCATGATATGTTCCCTTTCACTCAATAGTTCAGCTCTGTTGTCCCCTGATGTGACATTTGGAAGAGCATTGCATTGCACTGGCAAAACTCAAGTGAGTGCTGCAACGGCAGCAGGTGGGAGCTCTTGCAGTGACTTGTAGAGGCATGGGCAGACATTGGTCATCAAGACATCCCAGCCTCACAGAGGAGTCTAAAAGGCACCGTTCCTTTAAGGAAAAGAGAAGAGAGATAAATGAAAGCCCTTAATTTGCAGTCTCACCTGCCAGAGGAGGGAGTGGCAGAAGACTACAGAAGAGATGCTCTTTTCCTCATCATCAAAACAAATGCATGCATCTGAAAGGCATAATTGATAAGCCCTTTAACCTTGCCCTGCTTAGCAGAAAAAAAGGGTTGAGACCTTGGCTGAGCTTCCCATTTCATTTATGGTTTTTTCTGTACATCCATGGGAAGTGCCTGCAGCTCCCACCTCCCAGCAGCACCCTTGGCTCCCATGGCAGTGCATCCTGCAGCAGAGCTGGGTGAGGTGGCTGCTCCTGCCAAGCATCTGCCTGTCGGCAAAATCTGAGCTTGGCAAGCTCTGAAATGAAAGGGAAGAAGTCGTGTCAGTGTGGAACAATGTTACCTTAACAATGATGTCTGGGAGACTTCCCCCTGTGCAAGCTTAAACACTTTCTGATGTTTTATTCAAACAAATGATGTGCAGAGACACCACATGTTTTCAGAGTGGAAGGGATAGAAAAATGATCTCATTAAGTTGCTGAAAAGTAACTAAAAAGGATGGAGATGCACTAGGTAACTAGAAGCATAATGCCCCATGGACAGCCAGGAGCGTCTCCCAAGGCTACAACAATAAAAGGTGCAATCAGTGAGAAAAAGCAGCTACAAAAACCACAATGAGCCACAGCCTTTGTGGAAGACATTAAAACCGTTCAGAATAGAATCATTACTAAGGTCACACTGAGGTCAAAAAGAGAGTGAAATGGCATTAAAACGTGATGAGTATTCAGAACATGCAATACTAATTTTTCCCATTTCAGAAAGTGGTTATTAAATGTCCCCTTTGCCTCTTTCTTTGCTGTGTTTCCATATAGAAAAGGAGGCAACTCTTGCTTGACCTTTGGAGTAGTTTGTAAATAGCTTTACTATCACTAATATTTAGCCAAAACAAACTTACTTATAACCACATTACAAAGTGTCAGACAGCCTTTAATGCCTTTGTTCACGTCAGATCACACCTTATAACCCTGCAGCTGCTGATGTTTGAGGAGTGAGAGGTCTGAGCCACGGCGGTGTCACACAGTCTGACTCCTGGAGCTTCTAAATAGGGACCCAAGTGCTAATATTGCATTCCAATACCTGAGTGCATTGCTACTTCGTTAACGTGTTCCTTTCACATCCTTACCTTCCTCTTGAAGATACTGCTGGATATTGCCAGGTGGGCAGATAGGCATCGTAGAGCCAACAATTATTCAATTATTGCTGCTGGTACCCATCAGCTGTGCCGCAGCCCAGCACCAGCCCACAGCCCTCCCTCCTCCAGAGCAGCAGCCATCACTGTGGCTCGGGATTGCACTGCAGTGGATGTGATTCCAGGTTATTTCTTACTTGAATATGTTTTTAAAAGAAAAACAACTGCAGAGTAAGAAGCTGGGAGCCTGTAATGGATGGCAAAGGCCGTGCTCTGAGCATATAAGCTTTTGATATATTACTCAAGTTAAATTAAAGATTCCGTAACTCATTTCACTTCATTAAAGCTACTAAAATAACAGAGCAACTTTTCCACGGCAGGGATTAATTTCTGAAGCAGCACAGGGGCGTTTTGTTTCAGTGCCTTCAGTGCTTGATGCAAGATGATTGAATCAGACAAATGAAAGAAGAGATCTCTATCTAGCAAGGTTAGTTATAGTTATAACTGGGCTTATGTCTAATGATTTGTGCTGAAGTACACAAGAATGGAAATTGCAAGGTAAGAAGCTTGCTAAAATGCCATGGAAGGTGTGACAGAGCTGCTCCTGGAGCAGTAGGAAGGGCTAAGGGTGCTGTCAGTGTTACAAATGCTGATTCAGGTCAGATGTTCACTACCGCGATTTCTCAGCAGCCAGATGTTCTCTGCTGTTCTTATTGGAATGTACTGCTTGATTTTAAACAAATGTTTTAAATTAGCTTAATGGGAGTGCTTTAGGGGACGTGAATTTCCTGGACTGGACAAAGCAAATGCTGTCCTACATATTTATAAAGGATGAGAGATCTCAAGTGTCCTCAATATTTAATACCTAAAATTAGATGTCATTCCTATGTCCTATGGAGTGACATCTAAATGGATGGAATCGTTCCTTGGTGAAAATAGGGTTCGTTTAAAGAAACTTCAATTGCACATAAAAATTACTCACCTTTGTAGAAAATTTGTAGATTGTTCAAATATATCTATATATTTTGGTTTTGTCTTACAGTTTGTTCTTACATTGGTGGGTATAAGTTGCTGGGTTGTCTACAGTAGAACCTTTGCTCTCAAATTCTGAATGCAATTAAATGTTTGGAGGATGGAGGCTTTCTGTTGGTGTATGTCAGGCAGCATTCAGTATGGCACAGGGAATCACTGGGGTGTGTGCATGGAAATTCCAAGCGCTCGCTGACTGGGCTGCAGGGGCTGCTGCTCCATAGGATTCTGGTTTCAAACATTAAAGCAAGTGGGCTTGGACCAAGCACACAGAGGAGGGCAGAAAGGAAATACATTCTGGAGTGATGAAATTACTTTGGACAACTTAATGAAAAAAAAATGCTCAGATCCCACTGAGCCATTAAATGATTGATTTCCACATGGAAGCACCCATCTCCGCTGACAGGCCTTTGACAAAGGCTTTAATTTCATGTGGAATAGTTTTTGACCAACAGATTAAAAAGACTGAGGGGAGAAAGGGACTGAGCAGGTTATGAGCCCAATAGACAGGAGAATATGTGTCATAAAAGGAGAACAAAGTGCTGATGTATTCATTAAACACGAAGGCAGACCTTACAGATGTTTGGATTGCTTAATATTCAGACTATGCTGATTGTAAATTATATTTGCAGAAAGAGTACAAACACTTTTAAATCTCCCAATGTACAATTTAGCATTTTCTTTTGATGGTTGCCTTTTTTAAGTCCTGATGTGTCAAATAGGTTAATATCAAAACTGATTTCCCTGAGATCACCAAGTAATGACCTTTGGCTAATTTGGAGCTCTGAGGCTGCTGTCAGGACTTGAAACAGTGGTGGTCAGCATGAGATCGAGGGCCCTAAGGGCTCTGAATTAATCTATTGACTCAGCCAAGCTGCCGAGCAGATCCTGGCTGAACATGAAGGGCTCCTACAAACTCTGGCATTCCTGATAACACTTGTAACTGCTAATTTCAAAGGTTAACGCTCCAAACGCTGTGTTACTTTTTAATTATTATTGGAACCAGGCCCCCTCAAATAGAGACTTTACAGAATGTGCTAATAACCTCATAGCCATATTCATGCTCCAGCTCCTTGGGAGTGCTGCTTTTTGTCCCATTCGTGACTACTCAAATGAGCTGTAATGAGGCCAAAGAGGAGCTTGCCTTGTTATCTTTAACATCTTAGAGATCTGTATCAGAAGCCTTTCCCCACTTCCCCCCAGCCAGGTGGTACAGCCCACCTCCACGGGGCTCTGCTCAGCGCTAAGATGAGAGTTCAGATCAGTACGATCTGTTTTCCAGAGGCAGGTGCTCAGAGCCAGCTGTTGACTGCAACATTGGCAAAGGATAAGAGCTGACAAATTCTGTTTGCTATGGGAAGAAAAAGAAAGTTCCCTTTGCTTCCTTTGCTTCAGTGAGAGTCAGAGCAGGGCAGGAGGGGGAACAGCAGAGCCATAGCAGAGCTGGGAACTGCATTATCCTGGCTGTGTTAATCCAATGCCAGCTTTCTGCTTGAGAGCAGACAAAAGTCGACTTGGAAACATCACTTTTTGGGCCTGTCCTGGCTGAGGATAAAATAGGAATGCAGCAATGAAGTCTAAAAGCTCAAACAGGTGTGCTGTAGGGCTCATTACGATGAAATGTTAATTTGGGAAGCTCTCATTTCACAAAATGCAGGCTCTAACTGGGCTTTGCCACACAGTACCAAATTGTCTCCACTCCTGGAGTAATGTTGCCAAGAAATGGCACAGTGGTACCCATTGTACAGGTCCACAGCTTTCATCCCGTTCCTGGCGATTCAATGACAGAATGAATTGCAAAATAAAACGCGTGTAATTGGATTAATTAACAGTACATTTCAAGGTCCTGAAATGCAGAATTAGCCATAGGGCTAAATGCACAATACAGGTTTTTCCCTGTAAACAGGACCCGTGCTATTTTGGCTCTGTGTCTGTACCCCAGCGAGGTGTGCCTTGCTTGAAAAGCTGCGTGAATAAGAAATGGGGCTTCGAAAAGGGAAGATAAATACTGTAATTAGGGCTGCAGGACAACAAAAGGATTATTCAGAAATGTAAAATCGTTTGAGTGAAGTCATATGAAAGATAATTATACCTAAAATTGCCTGCACGGGGTCTCATATTTTCTTTACAAGGACTTACAAGACTCGCTGAATATTTATGGGCCCGGAATATAAGACTGGATGAAATTTAAAACATAAATTCAATGGTAATTTATTGTGATGAAATTCCCTAGCAGTTGTTGCCCCAACCTTTTAGCCTCACTAGACAGGCTTCATGTTGCAGAACATAAGCCCATGTGATAAATGATATCAAAGCTCAGTGCCTTTGATTGATGAGCGCTGCTTTGTCTGATGGCCGTAAAGCAGTCCTGAGGGCTGAGCTCACCACTATTTTGGGTTTCTTCCTTTTTTTTTTTTTTTTTTAAATGCATATATTGCAGAGGGTTTGTTTGTGCTTCTGGTATGGTTATCACATGCAAATGAGCACGCTGTTTCCCAGATGCACTTTTCATATTTATAGATTAAATACAGCCTGAAAAATCATATGTTAATTACATTCTGAGGGTATAGCAGAATTTCTCACTTGCACATGTTTTGTTTTGCTGGAAATAACACAAATTCCAGTTCAATCTATTTAGTTCCTTGAAGCTTGCTGATAAACATTCTACACTTTGGGAAAAGCTTTCTAATTGTGACTGTTTCCAATCATTTATTACCATTAGCTCAATGCTTTGAAGTATAGCTAATTTCTATCGCACGTTACGTATTTGTTTATTTGTTAATAATCTGTATTTCTCAGGAGATGATAGATGCCACAGGAGTGGGGAAGGCCAATGGATTAGTGCCAAATAAGTGGAGTATCAGAGACACATGGGCAGAGGAGACGTGAGGTGTTTTAAGAGGACCAGCACAGCCTGCAGTATGCTCACTTAGATTAAAAAAAAAGACCATTTATTGCTATTGTCTATCAGCGTCCCCTACCACATTCATCATGCTGAAATCAGTGTCAGAGGGGTTCCTCCCTTAACACAGAGCTTGCTGTGCCTAAAAGACAGACTGCAATACTACAAGAGGCCCTGCTAATCCTGCTAACAGAGATGTCCAAAGAAAGATGCGGAGGCAGAATGAGAAGCTGTTCAGTGGTAGATGCATTCTAAGCTGAGAATTAGTGCAGGCGCACTCACATCCCAGTGTGTAAAGGGGACAACAAAGATTTCAGAGAAATGTGCTTAAAAGGGTGTGTAGCTATTCTCTGATTTGAGATTAGGCTGCTTTTGCCCTTGGGGATTGTGATGTCCCATGTTATCGAAGGCAATGCTGAGCACATTACAAGGAAAAGGGGGATATGTTTTAGAGAAGTCAACACACAACATTCAAATTCCTTTTTTGTTTACGCTCCCAGTGGCTGCAAAACATCCAAAATACAGAGAAAAGCTTAAAAGACGGACTGAACTCCATTCTTACAAAGAAAAGTCAGACAGAATAGCCATTCAAATCAATAGAAAACTCACAGTCATGGGAATGGGATCAAATCTATACAAAGCGTACAGTTTTTCAGTAAGAATTGAAAGTTTGACACTCTTCCTTCTATAAATACAAGTTCTTTGATGACCAGTTATGGAATCAAAGATATGTCCATAATCACTGTGCTAGCAAAAATGATTAGCATGGGCTTCAAGTATAGTTAAGTCTCCCTTTAAAATAGCCTACTGCAGTGAGTTAAAATATATCCTGAGAACCACAAATGAGAATGAACAGTTCCAAAATACATAGTAGATTGAAAAATACTTTTTTTTCCCCCTTCATTCCTTTTTATAGCTCTCATAAATCTTTTAGCAAATAGATAAATAACCAAGGTACCAAAGTAACTGGCAAATTAAGAGGTAGTTTATGTAACAAAGCATCCCTGCCTGCAAGCACATCTTGCTGCCGAGGGCAGTACCATGCAATTCTGGAATGAGAAACCATGTATGGCCGTCAGGTGCTGTGCCAACCTACATGATTACAATCAGGACTCAAGAGAAAATGCAGACGTGTTACTGTTCAGCCATACCAGCTAAGCTGAAAGGAATCCAGGTACCTTTAGGGCAGGAAAAAACATTTCCTATATTTTTTGTTTTCCCTAAGCATCAACACTTTGTTTATCAATGTATACATCAATATCAATAGATACATCTGTCTTTTAGCCTGAAGAAGGCTTTCATCTTAATAATTTTGTACTCTGTATATTTAGTCATGGCTTTAAGTACTTGAATGTGCGTGTCACACGTACCCAAACATTCAGATTGGTATAAGTGGAAAGAAAAACTGCTTCTGGAGAAATGACTTTAAACTAAAAGAGGGGAGATTTAGATCAGATATTAGGTGGAGATTTCTTATGAGGAGGTTGGTGAAGTAGTACAGGCTGACCAGAGAAGCTGGGGATGTCCCATCCCTGGTAGTGTGCCCAGGACCAGGTTGGATGGGGACCTGAAAGCCTCATCTGGTTGATGGCAACCCTACCCACAGCAGGGGGTTGGAACAGGATGGTCTGTATGTTCTATTTCAACCCAAGCCATTCTACGCTTCTAAGATTCTATACTGCATTTTGTTAGGATGCAACATGATCACAACATTTGACATAAGCTCTTGGTGGTGAAGCGCTGCACTGTATACAAGAAATCATCCTCCTTCTGAGGACTTTACACAAAAAATATGTGTCTGCTCAAGGAATATATTTCTCCTATGTGATCTTAGAAACTGATACTGGTCTGTGATGAATTGGTACACTAGAGACAGTGTGCTGAATTAGATAAATTTGATAGTTTGAAGTAGCAGGCAACTCCTGTGATGTTGGTGCATTTGAATAGAATAATAATGCATGTCTTACTATCTCTTCCAAAAAGAAACCCAGAGAAACCCAAATCTAATTACATTTCCATCATTAAAGTGCTCTACACAGACTGCTGGGTCTGGCAGTTCACTGGAGTCTTAGGACAAGATTCTGATAGGCTTTTCTCTCGCATTCCCATGAGTGATATTTCTTCACATAGTCTTTGGCCCTTGTTACAATTTCTCTTTCCATAATGGGGTCATTCATCAAACTCTTGGACAGCGCAACAAACTCCTAAAAAAAGATAAAGAAAATAATAAATTAAAAGTTCCTTGAAGTTCTTATGATACTGAAATAACTTGTGCCTGTATCTTGGCTACAGTAAAACTCTTCATCTGCGTGCCAAAATTGGAAGCCGTTTAAAGTTATTTTTTTTCAAGGTCAAATATCATAGTTTATTTATAAACAATGATTAATAAATAATTATTCTCTTTTATTCAGCCCACCAAGTCATTTAAAACCAAAGATAAATCCCGGGAGCGTTAAGGCAAATACACATACAGCAAAATTTAATGCCACAAAAAACATTTGCCTACGCAAGTGTTACGAAGCCAGGCCAGCTATAAATTAATTAAAAATTCACCTGCTCCCTTGCATGGAGCACAGCTGGCATCAGTATATCTGATCTTGGCCCAGCTATACTTAAACTTCATTGCTGTTGTAACATCATTAGTTAATTTTGTAATGAGACTGGAGAACTCACTACGTAAAGACTGTCACGGTATTAAGATAAGAGCAGGCATGTGGCAACAAACTCTTACTCTGTTGCAGATGGACAGTTGTAGATCCAGTGTGAGCTCAACGTGCTCTACAAAAAAAGCTATATACAAATTTCCTGTATTTGGCAAAGTACTAGAACTGGCAGGTTATAACAACAACTTTTTCTGCTCATCTGCCACTCTAATTTACTTCTCGGGCAGAGAATTTGTGAACTTCAGGTGTGTGAAAGGAGATTTGATGTCTGAACTAATCTATTCTGAGCAGCTGGTCTAACATTCTATCGAGGGACAACTTCTGATACCTCAGCTTGATTACAAATGGGCTCTGATCTCTGCAGAATATTGTCTTGGTTCAGCTCAGAAATGAAGATAGCTATTGTGCCAATGGAAAATTAAGATCCTACATTGGTACGTAATTGATAGTGCAGGTAAGTGTATGAGTACAGGGGGGATAAGAAGGGATGGGAGAAGGAGATACACTTCATACAAACTGTCAGCAGTGAAAGGAAATATCACAAATAACACCAGCATTTATATCTACACAAGGTGAACTAGTAAACCATACTTGAAAACCTAGGTGCCCAATGTATATAAACAAATATCTAGATACAGAATATTTGGCTACCACAGAATCGATGCTGCTGCTGTAATGCAAGTTATGGCTATGCATAATACATAACTATAGTGGGACCCGTGGGAGACAGTGGTACATGAAATCACATCAAACATGTTATAATCACTGCCCTGATTCTCACTGACAAGACAAACTATCAATAGATGCAACTCTGACATGAGATTTAAACAAGAGGTGCACAGGTTGGTTCTGTTGGAAAGATGTGTAACTAACTGTAGATACTAGACAGATTACTTTCACATATGAATTTTACCAATAACCTCAAATTTAACAGAAAAATCACCACCAGGCTGTAATCTTTGCACAGATGCTTTTCAGCTTGCATGGCTAATGGATGCAAAGAGATCTGCCCAGAGATCTCAGCACATTTCTCCCACACACACTTCACCTGTGCCCAGCACACCACATGCTGCATTGCAGGACTCCAGCCAAACTTCAAGCTCTCTCTACTGCCTTCCCAACCATTGCTTTTGGAACAGCCCTGAGGACCACATACATACTTCATCCAGCCTGCTTTCCATCCACAATTACCATGCATTCGGGTGTTTTCTGATTAGTAGGTCTGGTCTAGTGAGTAACCTGAGGCCCCATCTATCCAACACTGCAGGTACAGCCAAGGACTCCAACTCTGGAGATTTGTTCTTTTCCTTCCTCCATATCTGCCAAGAATACAGAACAGGGAAGGTGGGAAAGTCTTACGTGACTTATGCTGGTTTCATCCAATTGCCTGTATAATCATGGTAATAAATACTCTTCACACTGAACTACATTCCAACTTTAATTTTATGCTCCTGTGGAGGATTTTATTTAAAGTAATGTTTAAAAATAATTTATGTAAATTACCTAAGAACAGAAGCAGTAATGTAATATTTCTTGACAGGTAGTCCTATTAGCATTCTTTTAAAATGTGGCTACAGAGGACAAAAACTTGGAAACATGTAAATGATAGAAGAAATGAGATCCTTATTCACAGTTACAATACTAAGTGCTGGTGATAATTTCAAGAAAAATGACAAACTGAGTCCAAAGCATGAAAGTTGAAAAGCTGCAATAGAGAGGAACCACAATTGGAAAAATACTGGGAGGCTGGGAATGAGGATTTCTCAGCTTTATCACTACTTCTGCTAATCAGATGTGACCATCACCTAGGCACTCTCTGTCTGGAAGCCAATGGGAAGTTTTGCTATGACTTATCTAGGTTTTGCCTCATATTCCTGAAGCATTTGGCTTAGCTTGTTTTCAGTTTTGGCTACTGAGCTCTGGTCAGCAAGAACTTTATTTTTCAGGTGTCACCCTTTCTTTAATTTGAAAAGCCTATGATGTGTGAACTACTTAAGGCATGGTACCATGCCTTAATCAGCAGTTATGCTGTATTTGTGCAGTTGATATTCACATGAATATTTGTGCTCTATTATTTTATTGTAGATGCAAAGTATGTTTCACGTTTGGTGAAGGAGAAGCAAAATTCACATTACTTTTCAATTATTAAACATGATGATACACACTTCTAAAGCCACCATGAGAGGTGATACACATGCTAACTTAATGCTTGAGGGATAACAAGATATCTAATAAGCCTTTTGTTTGCATATAGGAGTAAAATTACTGTAGATGTCACAGGAAAACACAGCGCAAATTTGAACCTCAGCATTTAGCCCTAACCAAAACAGGGGGGAGATCATCTTATGTATATCCAGAAGTAATATTACATGTGCTGTGTAATGGAAATGCTGAGTCGTGACCTGAAGCAGTGATGGAGCACCTGGTGGGAAGCTCAGGTGTACTGCAATGCAATGCACCTGTGTGATTGGAAGGAGTAGAGCCAGGATCCACCCCCTCCCAGACCTCATTTAAGGGTTGGTAGTGCAGGTAAGGGTATCTCAGTGGAGAACCTTGCATTCCTAAGGCCTTCTGGAGGTAAGCAGATTTGTTTGTTTAATTTTATTTCTGTAGCTGTTGCATTTGAGCAGACCCTTGCTTGCTGCAGCCTGTGACCTTGCTGCTCTGCTTTTCGCTGTGTTACAGTCTTCTTTATGAGTATACTTCACAGGCATTTTTCAACAGTAACATTCATGCTATGTTTTTCCTCTGGTAAACTGACCAACCATTTCTAAAGACAATATCAACTTAAGTAATACCTAAACAAAATTCTGTGTGAGGTTTTTTGCAGAAGCCCAGAAATACCAGTATCTGTCTAGAAAACAAAGCTAGAAAACAGACTGAGAAAAGAGAATGAATGTTCTTTCAATTACTGCAGGAATCATATTGATGCTACAGTGATGAAAGTAAAATGCATGGTTTATTTATTATTTATAGAATGAAAGTAAGTCTGCAATTAAACCATTTCGTATCAGCTTCAGCAGATAAAAGAACATGATTCTTAAACATCAGAGAATCACCCCAGGGAAGGCAAATGCCAGCTGTATGTAAACTCAGAACAGTGACAGATCTACCTTGTGGCTGGCAGAGCTGAGAAGTTACCTGGCATGTCTGTGTACTTCATAGAACAACAGGTCAGTATTGCTGGGGGAGCGTAAGCAATAATTGCTGGCACTGCATGCAATCACAAATTAAACTATTCAGTACCAAGGTTCAAAGGGCTTAAAAATTTCAGCTACGTTCTGGCTTGATGTCCTGGTAGGAATGGCACTGACCCACGTTTGGCAGAGGAAAGCCATGTGCACTCAGTGTGTTGCTGCCAGTAGCCAGCTGAGCTGTGTTTCCCTCTCGCAACTTCAAAAGTTTTCTCTGCTCACAGTAGTCCTTCCAGGTCCTATGTGCACTCAAACTCAGTTAGTGCTTGGCTCTTCACTTTCTGGCTTTGAAGTTTGTTTACCTATTTCTGTTTATTCGACTCCTTTGGTAAGCTTTCACAGATGCTGGACGTATAATTTTGAACCCTAGGATGCAGAATAATTCTTTGTGTCTTTCCATTTAATGTGGTTTTGCATTATTTATTGCCCCAAAGTAGCTGCCTATTCTCTCTTCCTTATCGTTTTTTCTTTCAGATCCCATTAACTCAGTGTCAAATATTCCATAAACTTGCAAATTCAAGTAATGGCTGGATCAAGCCATGATTTAAAAGTAAGGTGTGCAGATGATGTAGTATCAAGGACAAAATGTTTCATAGCTTTCACCTTTAGTTTAACTGGTATTTTCATCTCCATAATATCTTCAGTGATTGGCAAGACTTTATTTTCAGACATGAAGACTCAGCATATATATGCAAATAGTTAATGGTGACTACAGTTCAGCCCAAAATTTCCTACTTGCCTATAAACCGTAAAAGTTCACTTCCTTCAAGAATAAATAAAGAATACCACCAGTGATCACAGTTTAAAATGATGTCCATTGTATAAGGGTCAATTTATATCCTTCTAATTTAGCTTTCAGTGGTTAGAGCAGTCCACAGACCAGACAGTGACTTTTAAACTAACCACATAGTGAAGCCTCTCCTACCCAGATCAGTAACAACTTGAAATTAAGCAGTGTTTTATACTCCTGACCTGTACATACATCACAACAAAACAGAATCTGCTGAACTTAAGCACTGAAGATTTCTTCAACCTTTTTCTCAAATCTTTGGTGACCCAGGTTCTTCAAGACAGAGACAGACTTTCCCAGCCACCTGGACACCATAATGATGGTCCATTTAAACCATTCTTTGAAGTGTAACACGCTGCAATTCAATCACAGTGTGAAGGACCGCAGCCATTCACATCTACTAACCACTTTGAGTGTTCTAGGTGGTTGTGGGTTGGTTTTTGTTTTTTTTTTTTTCATGTTTGTTTCTGGATTGAGGTCTGTTTTAGCTTTGGGCTAAAACAGAAGAATGGGTTTTGTGTGCAAAGCAGCATTTTACCTTCTTTTGTTTGACTTTGCTGAGCATAGGCTTGGACAGTTTGTAGGGTATCCCTTTAGATCAACCCTTCATCCGGTGACTGAAGGACAAGGCTGCGTGACAAAACAGACATGGCAGTCTCTGTAAAGGCCTGTCTCTGTGTGAGATGGAATAAACGCTTCAATTTGCAGGAAATAGTGGACAGAGATGGAGATAAAAGGACATACGGATCTCAGGATAGGGAAAAGGGGTAGCAAACTGAGTCTTCTGTGTTCCTTGTTGTTTGTGGTTTGTGTTTTGTTTTTTGTTTTTTTTTTCTCATTGTCCCTGTTTTCTTAAGAACAAATGAACATATTGAAGAGGAAATGAAAGTACAAAAGGAAATTCTTGTGGAAGAGCAAGTTTCTTTAACTCCTGTCTAGTCTATGAGAGTAGCTATAATAACCAGGAAGAACCTGGCAAATACTTAGAAAAACTCACAGTTTCCAAACAGTTTTGGTTGGTTGATTTGTTTCTGATAGAACTAATGTAAGAACAAGGAAGGCTGATGTCACTGAAGTTATAGAAGGAAATATTCTGATATTCTGGATACTGAAGGTGTCGTAATCAGAATAACAAAAAAGAGAATGCTTTTCCATCTCCATTGTCACACTGAATCTTTAAAGGCAATGCTGGAAGTGCCTTCAAACTGTTCTAACTTAATCACATTTTTTGATCTAATGTAGCTCTTGAGTTCTGATAGACAGTAAATAGTGATTTTTTTTTAAAAACTGTATTTGTTATGGTTTGGAGAGATAAGAAGCAACAAAAAACAAATGGTTACTTTATCTTTAGAACCATGAGTGAAAACAATTGGCATTCTGGCCATGTCTGTGCAAGGAGAAAGTTCTTCAACTTTGCAGTGGGATTAGAATGTTGTTCTGCAAATGAAAAGTCATCTGACCCATCAGCAAATGTTGATGTTTTCTACATTATTTGACCCCAATAATATTATAAAAAGGCTTTTATAAAATGGAATGAAACCAGTCATAGATATCATGCTTTCTTCTAACTAAGGAAATATATAGCATATTTTAATTGATCTTGAATTCCAAATAGAACTTGGAATGTAAGATGCTTTGAGATCACAGAAGAAGCTTCATACAAGAATGTATGATGAAGCTAATTGGGTCTGGTATGAATAATGTATCTGAATTCTATGCCAGATACAAGCAGAATGTTGAGGGAAACACCAGAATGTATCAGAATTAATATCAGTAGAGCCATCACTATGCATGTTCAACACGATGATATATTCTTGAAGTTTTGAAGAAGCATATGGAAGGCAAAGAGCTGTTTGCAGGGAATAAATGTATAAATAATTTTACAAGTACCTTTACATCTCAGCCTCCATTATCCTGAAAGCATCCCATTTTGAAAGGGTATTTCAAGAAGAGAGCCTGCTTCCCCAGCAAAAAACATTCCAGAAACTTTGCTATAGAAACCACTGGAAAAATTGAATATTCCAGGAAAAAAAAACATGACCTTCAGGTATGTTTCCATGTCTTAAAAATAATGGAACTAACAGAACTCACCTGCCTGAAACTCCACTTAATAGGATACATTAATCACACACTGCACAAAGTGGTTAATATTAAACATTCTGTACTTCACAAAATCATCAAATACACTGTTCTGGTAAACTGTATTTAATCTTGAGTTGGATAAAACACTAAAAATTTAGCCAATAATTAGTATCTAGGACATTCTGTTTTATGGAATAATAAACATTTTTTTTTTTTAATGCGTTCTTCACTAACTGCTACCATGTTTATATTATTGGTTTTGGTCTCGAGCTCAAAAATGAATGAGTTCTTGCAAAATAGGTTCATAACTAATTTGGAACCTAAATATGAGTTTTCTTTGTATGATGGTTTACATATGACGGGAGCATGAAATGATTTAAGTATACTAAACTAAGCAGAAATATTCTTCTAATCAAATGTTAAAGTTAGTCCTTAGAAAAGGGGAAAAAAAGAGTTCTCTGTAATATTTATGAATGGGGACTTTAAAAGTAGCTATTATAACCTCTCTGCTGCTGCTTTAGAGGAACTCTATAAGAAAAATGAATGAACTAAATACAGGAATCTGTGTCTGAAATGCATTTTATGTATTTTTATATATATATATATATATATATATATATATATATATATATATATATATATATATATATATATATATATATATATATATATAACAGCAAAGCCACAATGCAAAGAAATATACTCTCTCTCCCCACTTATCTTCATAGAAACTCTATTCTGAAACTTTGCTAAATTTTAGTCATTAATTATTTTCTGACTAAGCAATATCTTTGACTTAATAATGCTTTATGTTAACACTTACTGCTGGACATCATAGATAATACATTATCTAAAACTTCAGGCTCATACTTCTTTCAGTTGGCTTTGGGTTGTGTAACACAAGTTCATATTTCGGTTAGTGCTCAGAAGGAAAGATGACAGATGCACAACGTTTATTCCAAGGCTTTCTTATGGAACCTTCAAAACTGAAGTGCCATAAGTTGATGAGAACTCAGCCCCATTCATTTGGCAGGCTCTAAAGCAGCACAGGCTAGACAAACATTCAGCAAGGCTGACACCTAGTAAAAGTTCAGCGAATTGCAAAGTGAATGTGAGACAACAGCAGAGCTTCCAGTAAGGAGATTTAACACCTAGAGTTTTAGAGGGAACTGAGGAAAACTGTTCAGTGAAAAAGTTAAGTTCCCAGAGAGACATTAGCATGTAATTAGAAAGTGAACCTAACTTTTGGGAGGGAAAGAAAACTAGTTGAAGGCCTTATTGTTTTGTTACCTGGGGATCTGAAAATAGCAGTCCTGTATCTTTATGTTTTATTATTGCTGCATTTCCAGGAATGTTCCTTGCAAGTACTGGAATATTCAAGTCCATTGCCTAGTGGAATATGGAGAAAGAAAACAATAGTTTATTAGAACACAGCTATTTTGAGATGTTAATGATGACAATTTAAAAATGAAAAACGGAAGCAATTAATTCAATTCAGTTAATTAATTAGTTCAGTTCTTCCCCATTTCTTCAACATTATAGCTGGAAAAATATCATGTCTAAGCTGATCTCCTTTCTCTAACTTCTCTCAAATACTTTTTATTTTTATCAGTCTTGTAACTTTGGAAATATCTTCAAAAGCAACCAATCCAGAAGGATAATTAGTAGCTGTTTAATCCTTTATTCCTTTCCTTCTCAAAATATGTGGTTTGTTTCCTACTGGAATTTCCCAACATATAGAAGGTTTTAAGAGGATAAAATTAATGTTCAGATCAAAGGTTGTCACTGTAACTCCTACCATTACTGCATATAGAGAGATTTAGTTTGTAGCACCAAAAGCCAGCTCTCTTCAACATAAAGTATCTGTCTGGTTTCTTGTTCCATAAAATGCATTTTATCTCAGATTTTGTACAGCATGTGCAGAACTGGAGAGCTGGGCAGCATCAATATTGGTGAGATGGAAATCACTTAGCTCCTGTCTTTAGTTCTGATTCCTATTGGTCAAATAAGACTCTTGAAGGAATTTTGCTTTGGTTGGCCATTGTCACTATAGCCAGGTTTGTCCTCTGAGCATTCAGGGAATGCAGGAAGGTGTGCAGTGACACAGGGCTTCCAACTATGTACCACGCAGGGTGGAGAAAAGGTTATGCTTTCAGAACACATTGCTCTTTCAAAACATATCACCTACAAAGCTATTGGTTTGCAATTCCTCAGTGACCAAGGAATTCATTGGAAGTAGTAGAGTTAGATTATACCAGTTGTTTTTTTTGTTTCTTTATTCATTTATGTCTTATACACGTGTGTTTATGTGTGTATATTCATCGTTAGGGAAGTGTGGGGTTTCAACATGGCAGCACTTCAGGCTGCCTGCAGAGTCAGGAGCAGAGATGTAGCACAGCATCCGCTCAAAGACAGTAAACCACTTCCAAGAGACCTTAGGCCAGGCGACTTCAGAAAATATGGCTTAGATTTTGAAGTACCCAGTGTGCAAAGGCTGGCCGCTCAGCTCTGCTACTCATGCATACCCTATCTGAAATCTCAATTGCTGTTGATGAATTTGGAAATCTTGAGGTACACTGACTGTAAACCTAGAAAAAACTCTCATTGAGTAAGTATCACACTGTTAAATGAGAGAGAAATTCGCTCCTCCAGATCTTTAATCTTTTCAGTGTTCCATACTGATTCCCTGTCACTTCTGAGTGAATGCAGTTTTAATTACTGCCATTACACTCCCGGATGGGAAGTAATTTTCCTTTAGTAGCAGGAAAATAAAACTCCAAGGAACAAAACAAGAGAACATGACATTTGTTTTTATTTTTTATAGTTCACATAAAACTGGAGGCAAAAATACCTTGATACCTTGACTGATACTGTACAGAACCAATTATGTTTTGAACAGTGAAGGAATGCTGCAACTTATTGAATGCATTAATAGCTTAAAGCATCCATGAGAAACTGTGCTTAAATCACCTCTACAGATGAATTTACACTGGACATAGAAATTCAACAGTACTTATGGCACAAGCATCTGCTTTGTTGCAGTGAGGTCTAAAAATAATAATAATCCTTAATGACATAACCTGTTCTACACTTTGTACCAGAAACTACTGTGTCAACTGGAGGCAATTCAGACAAATAGATTAATGAGCTGAGCACAGACAAATGGGAAATATAAAAACTACAAACCAGATTTCTGAATGTAACAGTCTATTGTGATACTGCTTCTTACTGAAAATAATTTGGTGAGGAGAAATAGAGTTTTTAGCCATCCTTAAATTATTTTGTCACTTCCTCTGACTTTACTGTTAAAGAAAATAAGTTTTCCAAAGATAGATTTTAAAAATATATATGATTACTGTATGTAATCAGTACAACACAGTTTATTGAATGCCAGAATTCACCCAGGAGATGGGAGGTGCCAGTATCTGACAGGTTTGGATTGCTTTTGGCCTTAATTACTCAACTGCAGACCTTACTTTGGGGTTACCACACCAACATCAGCTTCTTTCTGATTCAGCAGACTTTCAGCCATTCCTACTGACAGGCCGAAATGCCCTTGTGTTCTGTGTGCTGGTTGTTGTTGATATCACTCAAAAATGTTCGTTGAACAGGGAGCAAAAATATTTCGCTTGAAAATCAAGAGCTTGATAGTGGTTTTGAAGCATGTTGGCATTCACTGTCACTTGCCTAAGGCCCTCTCCTCACCTCTTTGCATCTCTCCCTTTATAAAACAAAACCACAAGAGTATTTCAGGTCTGGCTACTTTCCAAACAAGCGATTGTTCATTCAAGAGAAATCACCCTTAAAGATAAAGGAAGAAAACAAACAAAACACAAACCCCAGGACCAGCCACTTATCCCCATGACAGTTACCTACAAAGCAGAGAGAAGTTTGGATTTGAGCCCAGGGAGTAGTGGAAACTGTGCCAGCACTGGTCAAATACAAATGTGGTGCCCTGAGTCAGGTCTGTCCTGGGCTGTGCCTCCTCTTATGGTTTTACAGGCCAGCATAACATCGCTATAGCTCAGCCTGGAGTCTAGAATACATTTTTGCTTTTATTTTTTATTATTACAGGGTCTGTTCATTTACTTGTTTCTGAATGTTGTTTAGTTGATAGCTCACTGAAGTTGGTCACTAAGTCTGTATTTAGTTTTCTATAATTTCTGTACTGTAAAGGGAAATACATTTGTTCCGTCTCAAACACTTGTAGGGCAGTAACCACTACATCAGAAAGCTCCAGGTCCCAAAACACATAGGTACCAGTGAGTTATAGCTACTGAAAGACAGAACAGATGGCTAAATACATAAGATGAGGGGCTGCCTTTGCACTAGCTAGCCTTGAACAAATGGGTTGTGCTGTAAATAATTACTGCATGAAGTGGATTAGAGTGTAATTTAGATACTTAGCCTATTTTTAAGCAGTAAAAATAATCATTTGCATTGTTGAAAACATGTATAATTTACTGACCCGGGTTCCACAAATAATAGCATAAAGTAACATGTTAGTCCATCGGCCATCTGTTTGGTTACATTAACCTGAATGCAAATGTGCTTTAATGCTATTTCAAAAGGGGACAGGATGGAGATTCTGGAGAATCAAGCTTAGGAATCAAGCTACACAATAAGCATTTTTAACCAATGGTCTGGGGCTCACAATGTAAATACAGGTTTTATTTTCAATTCTGTCTTTTGGATTGACCCTTATTTTCTTTCCCCCCCCCCAATCTATGGCCCCTCTTCAATTTCTGTGCTCTGCAACATCTTTTTCTTCACATGTTGTTTAAGAATGAATTGTGCCCTATGGTAGAGCAGACTGGCTATCTTTTACTCCAGTGATTACTTTCTTTAAATTGGCTTTAACGTGTGTATGTGTAAATCTAATATGCATAGTGAACTAGTGATTTTTAGAACAGTTGTACTATAGCTGAAAGCATAAAAAAGAATTATCTGATTAAATGGGGCTGGGTTCAAAACGTTTTGCTTTCCAACTGTATAAAAACAGACAATTTTCTAGCAGTAGTGTTTGCATGGGAACATGCAGAACTCTTCAGCTGAGTTTGGGATGTATGCTAAATGTTTGCTTTCACATTGTTTTCTCTACTTCAAATACAAGACAGAAAACAGGTCAGTTACAGCAAAATCACCAATATATCAGTAGTAAATGACAAGGTAATTAGCCATGGTTTCTAGTTCTTTCATACCTCAAGGCAGGTTTGAAATTGAGATGGTTATATATTTATCTATTATATACTTACCTCATGCTAAAAGCAAGCTAAGAGCGTGCTTAGTGTTTACCAATTCATGATCTGCTTCAATTTTGAGCTTTCAAGAGAATGAAAGCTGCGTTTCCAGATTCAAGCAAGATGTTACAACCAGCCTAGGACCGAAAGATTTTTATGCATCGTTTTCTGCCTTATTAATTTAACAAGATCTAAGCAGATGGCTCTTCCTACTGTTGACCATCTCAGGCAGAGACTTCACTTTATTAGAACGACACTTCCTCTGAGAGGGAGAGATTTTTACAGTAGGGTAATTTATAAGCAGGTCATCAAATCCCACTCTACAACTGTGTAGTAAACAGATGCACAGTACCCAAATCCTTATCACTTCAGAAGCAGCCTTCAAGCAAGTCTGAGGTACTAAGCGGGCAAGCTTCAGGTAGTTTCTTAAGAAGTAGCTAAAAACCTAATTTTGCTTGTAGAGTTGATGGGAACAACTCTGAAAGTGTAGTATAGCCTGAGCTTCCTCCTAGTTTTACACTGTAAAAGATGTTGGGTTTTTTTCTGATGCAAAACAACAACAGCAAAGTCAAAAGTGTAGGAAGATCAACTCTTCTGTCTGTGTAGAGATTTTCAGTGAGAAAAATGAGTTCTTATAGAGAGGGTTTTGTTGTTTTTTGCCAATGGACAGAGATTTGCATCTTGAATTGGTGATAAATTAATCAACACGATCGTGCAGTGGAAACTTAAAAGAGTAGCTTTCCAGTAGAGGTGATATTTGACAATCTAATAGCCCTGAAAGGTTAATTGAATAGTTCATCCACTTGGGAAGAGCTTAAATAAAAACTTTCCTTGTTGATTTATCAGATTCAAAACTTGTTAGAATTGCACTTAAAAGAGACCAAAAATCTGTAGTCCATGAAGCAGGCTCAACATTACTTCTGAAGTAAACTGGCCTTATCATTTCACTCTGAGTTACCACATATTTGCTAAGATGCTGTATGTACGCTCCCTCTCCTGGTAAAGGCACTTTCCTTAGCTTTAAACTGCTCACACGTGATGGGAAAATGTGGGGGAAAATTATTCTCATAGTCTCATCAGTCCTGGGCCAAGCACACACTTGCACTTCTGTTGCAGATGCCTTCTCATTTAACAGTCTTTGTTTTGCTTTTTTTTTTTCCTTTCCTCTTTAACTCACTGACATTCACAGGAAGTAATAAGATTGATTTTTGACTGTTCTTAGTGTTCCTGAAGGTAACAGGCAGCTGGTTGGAGGTGACAGGTACTTAACGTTTACTTCTCTGAGTGATGGACTGGGTGGAGGCTGTGCACTGTGTTGGAAATGCTCCACTTCATCTCAGCTACTGAACATACAAACATGTAGTAGTTATGTAGTGTAGTACTTATTATTTTGTAGTACTTATTATTAAATTTGGAAAAATACATTATTTGTAGTATTTTTTTTTTAGTTTATGTAGATAGTGTTGCTGCTGTGAAGAAGCACATTCTTCTACCCCTGCAACTTCTTTTTTGATAAGAAAAAGAAATTTGCTGTCTAACCAACGCAGTTCTTACTGTGCTCACTTCCTCCTTACTTCTGATGAACTTTAAGATGCATGCTGAAGATGCAACGTGTGATTACTCATTAAAAACAGCAATAGGTAATTCATTACTACAGAGTATATAATAATTTCTGAGATTTTCTGAGATCATAGTGAATCAAAAAGAGAGTAAAAAAAATCACCCCAAAGAACTTCCCTTTTAAGAACATTTTTGTTTTTTTTTTTCTGGTAAGTATTTGGCACTAAGCAGAGTCCTACATGACATCAATGAAATAGATCTGGTTATTAATTTTCAATATTGATGGGGAAAAAAATAAAAAAAAAAGAGAGAGCATGGAATTCATTTCAATGAAATAAAAAAATACAGGTCTTAGATTGCTTTTTGAAAGGATGTAAAAATAAATGAAAGTCTATTTTAGTGACATTATCAGGAAGTGGATGTTGAACTAAAAATAATGACAACCTCAGTAAATCAGAACAACTTTCATGTCTTGTTAATTTAACAAGAATGATAAAATTATACTCTATCCTTTAAGAAAAAAATGGACAAAGCATAGAATTTTGTCAGATTAACGCATGAATAACGCATGAATACTTCTAACACTTGCAAGAAGAGATAGTTTTGTTATGTCTCCACTGGCTTTGAAACATAGATGTAAAATGTTGACATGCATTTCAAGTGAGAAAATGCAACGTCAGATTTAGTGAAACCTCAGTGAAAAATCTCATTGCTAAGACGCAATTACCTCCAGAATTGCAGCAGACATCCCCTCTGAAATGGAGCTGTTTACTACAGCAAAGCACCTTCTCATAGCAGCATGAAGATCATCCTGTGGCATCTCCTGTAATAAATGTACTCCAGGTGCCCTAGGAATAAGATGCATACAAATAGAAGACCTCCTATGAATGTGTTAATGTGTTCTAAGTTTTCTTGCTAAAACAGAGCAGTGATAGAAGGTAGTCTGAGCAGTTCAGCCATGGTTCTGGTGTTAATAACTGCTTGCATGCTTGATTAAATGAGATAGAAAAGAACATAACATGTGAAGATCTACAGGCTAATGCAAAATTCACAGAATACCCATTGTGAGAAAATTATATGTCAAATATGTTTTACCTTTTGATTTTCTCCTTCATCTCATGTGTGAGAAGTGGATCGACCTATGTAAGGAAAGAGTGGTCTGGTAAAGCTTCACCTTCCACTTCTCCATCCCCCTCCCCCATAATAATAATTGCATCAACTTACTGCAGGTCCAATAATGCCCAGGTGAACAGTGGGCTCCTTTCTGTGCCAGTCTAAAATAGAAGGGGTAGATCTTTCTATTAATCAAAACTCTTCATTTTTAATACCATTTTAAAACACAGAAAATATTCCTTTTTCTCTAAAATCAATGTAAATAGCTGCAAGAGGAAAGTTTAGCTTGTTAAACGCTGTATATGATATGAATATGTATCTGATTTCATGCTCTGCCCTCAGATTACTCATCTGTATTCAAAAGATTGGCATATCTGAAAGTTTGCAGTTAGCATTTCTGCTTCATGAAATCCCTTATGATTCAAGAGTTAGTTAACTAAGCTCAGATATTAATTTTAAATCTTCTTTAGAGAGCAATGCTCTTTAGGATGCAGTGACCCTGGCCACTAAGACAAACTGATTTGAAGTTTACCTGTTTTGTAAGCAACTACAACCATTACAATTAATTACTGAGTTATTAGTAATCTGCCATTCTTCCATGACTAGAGTAGAACTCTATAACAGAATCAGCTTTTTGGCATTAATCAACCATGTCTATTGGTTGATTGATTAGACAGTGAAGGTCTAACAAAAAGTAAATGAATACCTGAAGCTACATTTTAGCTTGGAATATTTGAACTTTTTCAGATACAAGCTGAGAATATGGCAAAACATTCACCTACATGAATACAAGAAAACTTCTTAACAATAGGTTATAAATGTTACAACAAATCTTATCATATTGCTTAGCATGCATCAGATCAGTGTAACATCCACAGGACAGTAAGATAAAGTTATTTTGAAGTAGATGAACCCTTCTTTTGTCTTCCATTAATACTATATTGTAGCAGCAAAACAGTCTTCCTAAGAAGTAAAAGCATCAAATAATGCTTTGATTTTTAACACTCTGTTATTCCCAGCAGGTTGAAAAAGACACAGTGCAGAAACAATGTGTTCAACTGATCAGTGGTTATATGAGCATTCTTAGTATAATTATATTATGAAATGTTGGCCATGAATAAAACAGCTTATAAACGTTAAATTAATGCAACTAATTCTGGGAACCAAGCAAGGTACCTACCTGAGAAGACATCTACTAAATACAGAGGGTCTTTGACTCTTCTAAGTCCGCATATCAGGAGAAATACGTGTAAATCCTCTGTATCTGCAGGAATGTCTGTAACAAAACATTTAAAAGCAATCTGAATGCAGATAAAAGAAAATTAAATCACTCCAAAGTTTCAGGAATAAGTGCATACAATGGTAACAGCAATAGCAGGGTGTGTTCTAAAGGATTCTCATTTTTGTTCCCTCTGTTTCTTGCTCTTGCACTAATCTTTAAATCAGTGCAGTGGAGAAGATAATCGTGTGTATCATTCTACAATGCGAGTTCATTTCCAGGGAAAGCAAAAGGATAGGCTTTGGAGGAATTGAAAAACTGGTGATCAGATTTTTCAACATCAGAAATCAGCTTTGGCCATTATACAAATCACTGCGTTTCTCAATTTTTCTAACAATAAAAGGAGTATCTTGGCATCCATACAATAATTCAACAATTCAACTTACAATGTTTCAAGAATATTGTAAGGCTTGGGCAGGCACAGGTTGCTATAAAATCAGGTGAAGGTCAATAGTTATCTAGCCCTAACGTGCCAGCAGTGCTACATATTTAACTAGAAGTTCAATTGTCATAAAGCATTTATTTTAACACTGTTGTTAAGAAATACAAATATAAAATAAGTCTGGAAAAAATCTCAACCTGTTGGTGTTTAGCATCAAAAAAATCTCATGAAAATATATAACAGTAACCCACAAAAAGAAAAATAAACATTCTTGAATATCCATCCTCATGTCAGGGGCTGGGATTCATGTGAGCCTTGTATCAAAACTGTCTACTGGGGGAAAAAGACAGCAGTGCGGTGAATACTCAACTGCTATTGGTTTTAAAATTAAAATCCAGTTCAGGGATTTTTATATGGTCTCTGTTGCAGGGTTCATTATTGAGTCAGTTCCATTTAACTTTAGCAGCTTGAGCTGTCAAGAGTGGCTGTAGCAGACATGGTAAGTAATATTTTACTGGTTATTGGACCAAGAAATAATTTGTAATTTATAATATACACAAACATTTGGACTGAAAAAGCCATTCTGGTGCAATGGCCCATTAATACTGTTTGTTTTCAAGACATGCAGCACTGGTCTCAATTCACGACAAACTCAACAAAACAAACAACTAGAACTTGTCAGCAAAACTGAGACTGCATTTTAACTATGCACATGGCACAAATATTCATTTTAAACTACGAACCCCCACCCATCAGTTAATCTGAAACAGAGTGCAGGTCAGCACAGAAGGCTGAGGCAAACAGCAGTGAGCAATCAGGTTTCCCTGTTTTCATGTAGAGATCACAGAGTTACTGCACTCTTCATCTGACAGACCTTAGCCAACATTAACCATGCTTGAAATAATGGCTTCTTATCTCTTAACATCATATTGTTTCTATTTCATAGCTTCCAGAGTTTTTATTTTATTAGATAATACTTTCAAGTGCTCTGACAATGAAAATTGCAAATACCAATTACTTTCAAATTTGTATTTTTACCTTTCAGTCCTGTGGCAGTTACTTAAAGATACTTCTCTCAGGAATCTAATGACTATCAGTTTAATTATTTGACTAGTGAAATTACTTAACATAATATCTAACAAAGGAAATAGCTCACTTATTTGAATAAACAGCCAGATTATTCTCTTCATGCAACTTCACCAAGTCCTCCTTCTCTACTGTGGAATGTTTTTTTTCTCAAATTGCAGATATTGGACACACACCCTGAGATTGGATCCTGCATGGCCTTTTAAAAGCTGTCAAAGAAGAGCTATTTGAGCAAGGATTTGCCTCAGCTATTCAATTTAGTGAAGTGAGAGTCAGCTGTAGTTTTACTTTATTGAATGCTGTAGATCTTACTCATCACCTAATTCATTTTCACAGGCAGACATTCACCAGCTCAAGTCACTTAGGAATATAAAGACATTCCTGAGAAGACTGTATTACCAGCACATCACAGCCACTGTTTAGTACTGTAAACTTTACTCATTCTCAATCTGCTTAAGATCAAGCTTAGGTAGCACCTTATTAGCTTTCTACTCATCCACTGAAAGTTATTAGATTTACATGTCAAGATGTTGCCTGCATCAGTTTTTTCCTCCACGTGTTGTTTCCTCAAGCCATGCCAGCCCTTGTGTGAGAAAAAATACAACTATTTGTATAAGAAAGCAATCATTTAAGTATGTTTTGTCCTCATAAGAACTCTAATAAGGGAAATAAAATAACTGCCATGGCTGCCTTTACTAACTACAGCCATCAGCTGGATGAAAACAGGTATTCAAAAGAAGTTTTTTCTTGTTACTTGAGCTTAAACAAGATATTGAGTATCTGCTATCATTCTGCCTTTCCCGGATAGGCTGCTTAATCTGTAATAAGATAAACAGTCCTTTTTGACTCCCTTCTAAAATGGAAATACACCAAAATGGCACAATCAACCGGAGATATTCACTTATGAGACAGAATGAGAGAATGAATTCTATTAAAAGTATCCAGTGGAAAACATTTTGATAATGCATGGGAGTTTATTATTTACGATTTCATTGGCTCCCGGTTTGTTCCTTATCTGAAATTGTGCATCTTTGTCACATCAACTATTTTAAGAAAAATGGTAACTTTAGTGCTAAGATATACTATAACAATTGGCATTTGGCACTTAAAAAAAAAATCTTTACTTAGATGCCAGCAAAACAGAAGATGAATACAAGCAAAAAGATAACATGAAGCTAGAATCATTTCTGAAGCATGAGTAAGGACATCACTTTTCTAAGAAAGTAAAGAATAAGTAGAGATGTTATCTAAATTGATTCTGAAGGAGCAGATTCATTTAACTCCATGTTCCTACGTACTATAAGGAAAACACGTAGAAATCATAGATGTATAGTTTAAAGAAAAAAAAAAACAACTGTAAATCTTTAATCTTAAAGCTACAGGCCTAATAATATCAAGCACTAACTTGCTGAGAGGTAAAAATGCAATTGAGAACATTGTAACTTAAGTGACATTTTAGAATCACACAATATCCTGAGCTAGAAAGGACTCCTGAGAATCATTGACTCTAACTCCTGACTCCACACAGTGCTACCTAAGAGTTTTTCACCACCTGCTCAAATACAGAAAATAAAAGTATTTTTCTTATTCAAAAGTCGTCTCCTTACTTTTATACGATGTTTTCAACACATCTGTTGGGTTCATTAGTAAAGACTTTGTGAGTTATCTCCTTCTAATCACGTGACTTCTAAGTGTTTACAGGAGTGTTTATTAGGGTTTACAGCTTCAACCACATTCCACAGGGATCAAAAGGAGCCTTTCATCAAGGTATGAGAACATCAAGCCTGCCTGTGATCTTAAGTAGCTATATCCCATCCTTGAGCTAAGTTGTTAGAGATCAGACTCCATTTTTGCATGTACTTAGGCTGTCATTTTCTGTGATCTGCCTTTCAGCAAAAGCTTGAACTTTCATTGTCTCTCTAAAGACAAGCAACTTAATTCAGAACCAATTATGATGTATGAAGATTTCCAGATTATAAGGACAGGCAAAAATATTTTGAGCCTGTAGCCTGACCCACACTGTAGCAGTTCCCTAAAAAAGCATTGAGTTACTAAATAAACTGAAATGATTGTCTTGCTGAAGTCTGTGTTGAAATTCCTACTTGCCTTGGCTTTTTGGTTTGGCTACTGTCACTTACAGTCTCTCATACACAAACACTGCAACTAGACTGCAAATTGTCTGCTAAAATCTTTTGTTGTCGATTTTACCAATAAATATTTTAACAGCAGCCACTGAAAACAGCACAGCTAGCACACCAACACCATTCAAATCTCTTTCTCAAATCTGCTGCTGAGGCTGTGACAAAAATCCTAATTCCACAATTTCTGTGCTTTGATGGTAATACAGTTTTCTACTGATTGCTCCACATTAGGAGAATTTTAAACATTTTAAATACCTTGGAATTCCAAATCCCTAGAAGAGCAGTTCAAATGAAACTCCTAATTAGTCTGCAGTAAGTGTAAGGGTACAGCCAAAAACCTGCCTCCATGTGCAACACGAAGTGGAAATTTTAGTGTGCCACCAGCATTGGAAACAGAGACAAGACTGATGAGTTGAAACAGTCATTAAAACAAACAAACAACAAACACTGAATAATCTGATGCCAGTGTTCAAGTTATAATTCAACAAGCACAGATGCTGAGTTATATTATTGTTTGCTTTTCGTGTACTTTACGAATTATTTTGCACTTTTGTATTAGTACAAACTAGGCAAAAACTGTCTCTGATATATTAGGTGATATGCACCTTAGGGGGAGCTTCCTCCTCCCCAGTCTGCTGGCTGTTCTTTTAATCAGAAGTTAGTTGGCGGTCCACTCAATGCTAGGGCTGGGCTAGCAAGAGACAAATCATTTCACTTCAGAAAACTATTAATCTTGGTGGCACTGCGTTTGTGTGCCACGATTTACTATAACAAAATAACAATGCTCAGCTTAAAATTAAATACCAGTCTCACATAATGGTATACATTTACTTATATGATAAAACAATGGAATCATGAGGATTCATTAGTAACAGAGGGAACAGTTGTACTACAAGAGATCAAACTGATGACTACTGAAATGTTTTCAGTGCTGTAAAATGCATACAAATTCTTTTGGGGAAAGATAGCTGTATTAAAAGTATTTAATTAAAAAGTATTGCCAAGGTCAGGTGATTTAAAATCAGGCCATCAGCCCTACATGCCATCACATTAGTGAAAATAGAGACAAACTCAATATCAAGACCAAATAATTAAAAATCAATACAAATTTCCCTTCTTTACAGTTCCTTACCTCAGTTGCTCTTCTTCCATTACACAGCATGGTCAGGTATTGGTGCTTTAGTCTAACTAATCTTCAAGGGGATACTGACCCATACCAGGAATAGTTTACCTTTTGGTGTAATTCAGAACTGGACAAACTTACAATCTGGAGGCAGTTTACTGATTGATGTTCTACCTGAATCTAATGACTTTTGTATCATTAAACCATTTTATTACATGATCAGTTAGCCTTCACATGCTAAAATTCTATCCAGAGTTATATCTATTTAAAATAAATATGGTAAATACAGAAAAAAGTGGGCTATACCTGCATTTTGTAGAAATCTACACCAGTCAAATGTTTCAGTGGGAGTAGTCCTGATTCCTGTATTGAAGAAAAGAGAATATGACATGTTTGTTTCTTGGATGGCTGCACCATGCCTCTTAAAATCTTGCTATAAGAAAACATATTTCTCTCAAGCACACCTCATACACAACAATACAGGCAATGGCAAAGAGTTTGACTTCAGTGGAGTCAGCACTTCAAACCAAGGTCCATTTCAGCAAAACATTTCCAGAGAAAAGAAGATAGATACATAAACATACAGGTACTAAATATATCAACTAAATAAATTGAATGCATTAGTAAATATTTCAAAACTCTCACCTTGATATTGGACATATATTTTCTTGCTAGCATCTGGCTTCAAAGAGAAGGAGAAGAAAAGTGATTTATAGTTCATTATAAAAGAGCTGCTCAGCCTTTACAAAAAATCTAGTATAACAATATGGTCATCACTGTGATTTTCTTTTGACAAGACAGATCATTAGAAAATAATATTTTAATAAGACTAAAAGCCAACAAAATCAGCACTTTAAATTACATTTACAACAAAAATTTACAGTATCACGGGATTCGTTTTGTAATTAACACAATTACCAGGTCAGTAGAAGCACATTTTTTTTTTAGTTTAGCTCTGTGTACTTTCTCATAACCATTAACTTGTTTATGGCACAGAAAAAGAAAAGATGTTCAATTACAGAACAGCCCTAGCTCTCAAAAACACTGGTTTTCAAAGAAAAAGTACAGCTAGTTTTAGAACCACAGACACATTTATCTGTCATAGAAGTTTAAAACACATCAGGCATGTATCTGGCCCTTCTTACCACTAACCTTTTCAAAAACTGCTGCCAAATATATATGTAAGACTTGTCTATACAGGAACATGGGCCAGTGGTAGTTACTGCAGTTAATCCCAAATAAGAATTGCACACGAAATCATTTTAAAATAAATACAGTAAAAGTGGTAATTGCAACACTTCCAACTTTTCTCCTGAAGAGTTGGTACACCAGTAATTTAACGTATTATTAAAAAAAACAGTTCTTACTTCATTGACTTTCTGTAACTCCAACCAGGAATTTGTGGAATATCAATTTTTTTTTTTTTTTTTTTTTTTTAAAGAAAACAGAAATCTTCTCAGGATCTTTCAAAAAGGACAACAAAACAGAACAAAAACAAACAACCAAATGCACTCTTCCCCTCCAGCAAAAAGAAGCACGGTTTGAGTTCATTTGTAAAAACTCTGGGTTCAGACAGTTCCTACTTCTTTTAAAAGCACTGCTTGCCTTAGGAGTAAGGGAGGGAATTGCTCAACTCACTCATTCTCCAACAAATTTGCTCAATATTACCTTGCAAGTTTCAGTTTGAAATCACATTCTTTCAAGCAATTCTAATGACACTATTGCTTAGTGTACCATCCTGGAGTCCCAAAACAACCTTTGCTAGAACATCAGTCTTTGCTGACTTAGAGCTAAATGCTCTTTGCTACCATTTCACCGTGGAGAAAAGCACAGTCCCCCAACAGGCTTGTGACTCTGTGAGTCACTGAGGATTTGACTGCTGTGCATCTTTTTAAGGTGCAAATGGGAAGAAGAGTCCCATATTGCCCTTCCAACCACCCCACTTTGGAGCAGTGGGAAATGGCTGACACACAGATGATACACTGCTGAACTCCTCAAGCTAAGAACTGCTATGCAGACGTGTTTCAGTGTGGGAAACTGGTAGCATAATGCAGGCATAGTTACATGATGGTAGAGCATTGATGCTGGATCACATCACTCTGCACATTACTTTTCCCTTCTCCTCTCCCACCTCCACTCCAACCTCAGCAGTGTGAAATCACATCTGAAGGATGATGTCAGGGTAGGAAGAAAAAAACAATAATTAATACAGAAACAAACTACTAAAGCAACAAAATCCTGAACCAATCTGCTCAGGAAATAAGAAGCCAAAGAAGTGATGACTTTTTTCTTTCTTCCACTTGAAGGCATTTTGTGAGGACTTTTTAATTCAAAATTTCTACATGACTGCCCCTACAGTTCACTGCTCAGTCATGACAGTCTATTTTAGTTATTAAAGATGAACTGGAAAAAGAAAAATAGTAAAAGAAATGGACAGAAAAGGGGTCAGGAAGAAGTGAATAGTCATCAACAAGCAGCTCACAGATGGGAAGAGGACAGTTACAGGGAATCAGAGAACCCAGGGTGAATCAGCCACATCACAAAAACAACGTGAGCAAGCAGGTCCAGTAATAAATGAAGTGGGAAAAATGTAACGCTGTTTATGTTATAGTAGAAGACTAAGGATATCTTTCAAAAGGCAAATGAACTTTTGTGATCCAACAATTTAAAAAATAAAGGTGGTTTCATATGTTGTTTTATTACTTAATACTTCTTGGCCTTTTTTTTTTTTTTTTGTTTAAATCTATGAATAAGTACCATTTTAAATTAAATTGGATTTTTCAATCCAAAAAAAGCCTTGCTAATGATGGAGACAGCACTGCAAGTTGAAGGACAATTAATTTTTAGGACAAGTGGAAGAGCTGAAATTCAGAGCTAGGAGTTAAGATGCAACGAAAGAAAAAGTGGAAAGAAGGTAGATGGGGCAGGGGGCAGATTAAGCCAGCCTTGCCTCTATAGCTGACGTACAGCATGATCCTGCTTAGACTTTGGGGCTTAAAGATATGTTTTTTACTTCTCTAAAACCGTTACATTTCAAAAATAATCTGAAATTAATTTGGTCTCACGCTCTACAAGACCCTTAATGACTATGCAGTAACTAAATATATTCCTGCCAAGGCTGGGATCATCAAGAAGAAAAGAGTAGAAACACAGAGAACAGATATATTCACATGTTATAGATCAATTTTATGTTATGCTCTTTATTTTAGATGGTAGTAGGGAGAGTAGAAAAATGAAATTGAATACCAATAAAACTGGCTTAGGTAATTCTTAGGTACCAATTTTACACTATTGACATAAAACACTGACCATAAGCACAAGATATTTGAAAGTATTTCACGCTTACTTAGAATACAGATTATTACAGAAGCTATATTATGCAATTCATAATTAAGGATAATTTATCCAATGTAATAGAAAAGAAGCTGATGGAAGATATAGGCCTTGAGCGCAGTGCTATTCCTTATATGTTTGTAATGTGAATTATTGGGTAATTAATAAAGCACACATTATAATAATATAATGTATAATGTATATCACGTTAGGGTGAATTAACATGTAAAGAGTGGTAATATTCTGTGAGCTGTGTTATGGAAAGCTGTATTTATGCTTTTCAGTGTTTGAAAGAAAATGTATGACCCTTGCTCTCACCCTTTATGTGAAGATACAGATATGAGGATCTTCCAAGTCCAACTCCTGACTCCATACAAGGCAACCTAAGAGTTTCTCATCACCGGCTCAACTATAGGAAATAAAAATATGTTTCTTACTGATATTTCACAAGATAAGGTGGGTTAACAGGGTGGTCCTGACCTGCTCTTTTTATCCCAGTTGCCCCTTATTGGTGGAGAACTAATACACATACAAAAAAAAAACCAACACCAACATCTGGGCTAACAAGGCAGTCACGGGTCACCAGTGCTGCTTTGTGCTCCCCAAAAGCACTCCTTGTACTAAGATGTCTGACAGCTCCTTATTGCCTTACCCTGATCTTCGGAAACCAGCACTGCCTACTTCCAGGATCTGTCTCTATTTCCTCCACTGGCAGTCTGTCATCAACTCACCTACATGAAGGCGATAGGGTTGACCCAACCTATTTTCCAACAGCAGCATCAGATACTACAAATAACTGCACTGAATGAATGAGCTAGAATTGCAATCCAGCAGGTATAATGGTACCTACTAAATAAAAAGTACTCCGAAATTCTGAGACTGTGGTCATGGTGTATGGGCAAATAATGAATGCATAGAAACAAACTAATGGATGAAGAGAATCCTAATTGGTGTTAGCCCACATCTTTTTAACATGTATAACCACTAGGTTTCAGTTGTTACAAAGAAGTTATTTCCAAAAAACAAGAAGAAAATGAATGGGCTGCTCCAAAAGTAACGCCTCTTATTTTATTATGTTAGCCCACAACGTCAGAGGCGGATGCTGATGGTATGGCAACAGAGGCTGAACCCTCCCACCAATATTCCATTACGGTTTGTTGCCATGTGACAGATGGCAGCAGAGAGGAAGTTTGAAAGAATGGTGTCTGACATGGAAATGCATGTGAAGCAAAGGCATATAACTGAGCCCTTCACATAGAAGAAGTTGCACCCACTGACATTCACTGATAATTGCTGAACATTTATGGAGACCAAACAGTGGATGTGAGCACAGTGAGGCAGTGGGTGGTGCTTTTCAGCAGCTGGTGACAGTGAC
Source organism: Phasianus colchicus (assembly GCF_987193195.1). Classification (NCBI taxonomy): domain Eukaryota; kingdom Metazoa; phylum Chordata; class Aves; order Galliformes; family Phasianidae; genus Phasianus; species Phasianus colchicus. The sequence continues at coordinate 9,680,974 of NC_143453.1, read as the reverse complement.
ATGAAAGACAAGCCACAACCCAGATGGCCATGCAGATTGTTATGAGTGTTTATCGTTGGCAAACATGCACAGCTAATGGTGGTGTGACTATGTTAAAAAAAAAAAAAACAACAGTGTTTTGTAGCTGAGAATTTGCTCTATCAAATAGTGTTATTGTGCTCTTTGTACCTGTTGCAGTTTCCATGGAAATGAGCAGGAAGCTTTGCTTTCAGAGTGACCTATGCATTTAAAATTACCTAATTATCATACTATCTCAAAGGCTAAATGAAAGACTAGATGAGGGGAATGAATAGATGAGGGACACAGGGAGGTGTCCCTGCCAATAGCAGGTGGCTGAAACTAGATGATCTTAAAGGTCCCTTCCAACCCAAGCCATTCTATGATTCTATGAAATTAAAATATTATTTTTACTAAAAATTATGTGCTTTTTTTTCATTTACTCTTTATTGTCCCTACAACTTAAATTCCTGCCCTTTTGGTCTTATATTTCAAGAACAAAAAAAACCCCAAAGTATTAAGAACCTCAATCACATCAGTCAAATTAGCTAAGTCCTGGAGAAATCACTTGAGCTTTTCCTGCTAAAGACTGAGCTCACACTTCTACTGCATACACAGCACATTATCAAAGCAAGCATGCTCACCTCACAAAGTGCAAGAGGCCACTGCACTCATCTTGTATAGCACTTAAACATTATTTAAACAACCCATGGAATGAATTAAACTATCCAGTTGCAAAGACCTGAGATTAATATTTGCTGAGAGACTGAAAAATTAACACTAAGAGCTCATTGAACTCAACAGCAAAGCCATCAGTTACCTTCAGCAGTGGAAGATTTGGATTTAGCATATTTAAGTCACAATCTTGCAGGGAGTTTCTGGGCCCTTGGAAAATACGATTGATACCAATAATCATATATGGAAACAGATGAGTTTTTCCATAACTCCCTACCAATCCAGGATGCATTACAATTAATATGAAGTACATTACACATTTACTAGATAAGGGAATTTTTGTTAAACACCTTTTCTAATAAAATAGCATGGCAGCTCAAATATGAGGTTATCAACAAAACTGTATTTGAAAGGTCTTTTTATTTTTCTACGTGTACTGATGATTCTCTCCATGAACACAATACCTACCTTTAAATTAAATTCACCATAAGAAAATTTACTCCACACAGATAATATGTTTGCTACTTGAAAAACATTCTGTAGAATATCCTTTTTTTTTCTGCCAACTGAAATTTGATAGTTAGCTAACTTATCAGAGGAATTTCATTTTGCATTATTACTGCCAGTACTTTGCTGGCAAAATCATCTTTCAAATACACTGCCAAATGTGTTTGAATGCTATAATGTTGGATGAAAATAATTCTATTCAGTATTTTTCCATATTTCAGTTAGCTGTGTTTATTCAGATTTCAGAAGTAGAGATGACTTTTTCAAAGTGCTTTAGGAAACGCGCTGCTCACGTGCCCTACATCCCTCAAGGCCTGGTCAATCATGCTGTATTATTACACACCACTGGGCTTAGCAGAACTTCAGTTTTAAATTTGCAGTTCACCTGCAGAGGTTCATTCTATTTCCAGTGCTGATAAATGTTCTCACATTATTCTTCCAAATTCTTACTGTAAGCTTAGTGCAATTTTGTCAACATAACAAAGTTTATCAAATGAGTCAAAAAGAAACAATATGTGCACATAGTATCAGGAGGAATCCAATAATAGCAATAATGATTAATTTCAACTGTTACAGAGAAGCACTTTCCCTTTTCAAATACTAAACAGCATTTAAATGCCAGATCTATTTGATCTGTCAAAGCCCATAAATATGAAAGGCTTTCTCTGTAAAGAAAAAAAGAACAACAAACAGCATTAGAGAATATGAAGATGATTACAATTCTCTAGCAATTTTTAGCAGACATTTTAGGAGACTGAGTGGTTACTAATACGATAACCATCACCATCATCACATGAACATACCCACTCTGCTGCTGCCAGTTCCTTCATTTTCGTCGTGAAAGCCACGGCAAACCTAGTGAAATGGACAAAAATATATATATAAGAAGAGCGGAAGCTGATAAAAAGAATGATAGATGGACAGACAGAAAGCAGGCTTTCTGTTTTTACTTAACTAGAAAACATTGGTAAAACAAATGGTCTTTCTTCAGGCTTTAAGTGGATCTACAACTTAGAGCTCTCATGGAGTTTAAGTGATGATTTTCTTAAACTAGGAGAAAAATAATGGGAACATCCTGTGGTTTATCTAGATTAATACACACAGCTGCAATCTGCACAATGCAATCTGCATAACTAAAGTATGAATAAGCAAACAAGGGTGTACCTGAATAACTTCATGGGTAGGATTTTTACACCTGGGAGGGAGAAGAAAACTGCTCCCAAGCCTACTTTCACATTTCCCTTATGTCTGCTCACCACAGCTCATCCTGACTTTTAGAGATGTGCCTTTGAGAAACGTTCAGGACACTGCCATCCCACACAATAGAAGAGATATTTCAGAGACCATTTAAAAGCAGCATTGATATCTACAGTCCTTCTTTTTAGGCATCTCATTACAGAGAGATTTCAACCACAGAAGTCTGATATCTAAACATACCAAAGAAACAAGTTATTCTTACTGGGAGCTTGATGTAATACCCAGAAGTCATATGAGATACTTTTATGGAGTCAGATTTAATAAAGAACCTTTGTTCATCCTGAACTTTAAGGCAACTTTTAAGATGTGATTAAATACAAACACATGCTTTGACTGTTTTTAAATGAAACTTCAGTATTAAGTGGAACCACAGATGGTTCATTCCTGAAGACTATCAGTCCTGTAGAATACATAGGTTTGAATGTCTCTTTCATATAAGACATAATTTGTCTCTTTGGCTAAATTCTTTCTTTTTTTCATCTCTTTTAAAAGCATTGAATGTAACCATAAGTTATCAAATAAAAAACTTAAGACTCATTTTCTATTTCATGGTATTAATGTAACATTTCCATTCTGAGATATCTCTATAGTATCACAAATGCAAGAGGTGAAGCACACTGCTAAGTCACAGCCAAAACAGTGCTTTTCCACTGGAGATGATATGTTACAATTCGAGGGCACTCATTAGAAGTCACATAAATGCTGAGTTATAGCTCCTATTCTGTTTGTTGTGAGCAGACTTACTCCCATACATTTGTTTTGTAGTATCTGCTTTATGGTTTTACAATGCATTCTACATATATAACACGACAGCTCTACGGTTATTGAGGCCTTTGCAAATGCTTGTTTTCTCAAGATGCATCTGTTTCCTTTCTAGTTTTTGCAATTATACTTTCAATACATCATATTAACAAGCAGAAAAAACTTTTGCTCCCAAGTCTACAAAATACTATTCAATAGATTTAAATACCCTAAAGGAGTACAACCACCATTTAGAGGAATTTGATTAAAAACGAAACACTCATTATAAAGCTAGGGAGTGCTCAATACTTTGTTTTATGGAACGTGGTGGTATATTGTACTGGACAAGTAATCTACAATTCATAGTGCATTTTGCTTAGAACCCTGCAATCAATAAAGAAAAAAATCAATTTTTCTTTTAATAACTATGCAATGAATAATGCCAGTGATAATACTGGGGAAGAGATCCATTCAGTATAACTTCTAGAAAACTGAATTACTTTTACTGCACCAGAGTTATGAATTGCATAGAGCATGCACTAATGCATTTTGAAACATCAGAGGAAATCCAAAACTACACCTCAAGTACCTAAATTAATTACCATTAAAAAACAAACAAACAAACAAAAAAAACCACAAAAAGTGATTTAGTATGGTTTTGTATAAACTACATGAGCTGTATTGGTGACAGATCACGCCTAAAACACAGAACTGGATCAGAATGCACACTCATACATTCTCTTTTGAGATAATTTTCCAATTTCCAGTGCTGAAATCTAATGTTCTCATTGTAACCGACACATCAAATGACTTTCTTCTCTTCCTTAAGAACTGTTAAAAGAATACTTTTTAATTATAGGACAACAGAAAAGCATAAACACTTTGTTTTAAATGAGGCTGTAAGGTGATTTTCAACTGCAGTCCCATTAAGACATAAGAACGTGCCCTAATGATTTTTCAATGAGAGTCATTAAGCGCTGCCTTGGAAATCTGTTTACCTACCACATTTTTCAAGTCACTGTAGACAGAACAGCATATCGATGCCAGAGGTAAGTTAGCTAATAGTAGCGAGAACATACTGTGGTATTAGCAAAGATAAAAACCACAAGATATAAGCCTGCTGCAGACATTGCACACATTTCCTCATTGCTAACATGAACTAAAATCCATACCTCCATATCTGAACCAACGTAGTTATCTTTATGAGAAGCTGTGATGAATGGAGATGATCTCCTGAGCAGCCTTTGTTCAGCAACGTATTTAAGCTCTGCTAGAGAAGGTATGCAAAGAGCACCAAGGATGAGATGAGACCTAGATGCTTCCATTTATCACACCTGAGTGCACACTGAGGGCCCCCTTCCCTTAGCAGAGCTCAGAAAGCCTCTGCAGGGTACTGAAGTCAGCAGAAGCTCAGACACAACACACAGCTGAGCGACCTGCTGTAGCAGATTAGTGCTACCAAAATAACATCTTTGTTGACTTTTCATATTAAAGCAGTAGAAAACTAACCTAGATCAAAAGATCTCAATTTTACAGCAGTTAGTGAGTTAGAGCTGCTCTGAAAGCAGTCCTGGCACACAGAAGCCTGGGACACAGCTACAGGAAAGAACTGATGGGAGAAGGACAGGAATGCAGGTAAAGTCATCCTGTCATCAGTAAGCAATTAGTTGGACTGCACATGAAGAGACAACGGTGTGTGTCTTGATAAGACTTGGGCCATCTATTTAATTTTTTACCCTATTTGAAACGTTACATCCATTTTACTTTGGATTCAAACAAGAGAAAGGACTATTGCCTCACCACAGCGATGATCAAATACAGTCAGAATCAACTGACTTTTGGACCAAGCAGAAGTTTTTTTCAGAGGGATGTTGAAATAATGAGAAATGTTGTAAAATCCCCTCTGGTTTTATATTGTTTTCACTGATTTCTGACCAGTTCTTAACCACGTTTGATGACTCCACTGACATAACATTGGAATTTCTCCAGACTTTAAAACCCTCTGAAAATACTCACTTCTCAATTCACCAAAAAAGCAGAGAGAAGTTGTGTAAAGATTTTTTTTTCCCGTCTTTGCTTCTTTCTTTATGCATTGAGAAAAAGGATCACATTAGCAGAAAAAAAGAACAAAAGCTCTCTATACTTCAGTCAGCTGCGCACGCTGTCAGCACATCAAGTGCAAGGCCTCTGAAAGCAAGTTTGACTCTGGGATGCAACCAGATAAACACCAGTTATTTTTAGTTGTCTGCTTCTCAAACCGAGGAGCATTTTTATCTGTATGCATAGATGGAATTAAGCTCTGAAAATATAAAATGTCTAAAATAGTTTTAGTAAGAATTTATAATGTGATTGCATACAGCATTTGTACCCAAAACAAACAGATTAAATAAACCACAGTCAAGCTTCTACAATCCACGGTTACACTGAACATCAAAGACTGTCTTTATAATGCCTACCTATGAAGTAGATATGCTGCCAAGTCACAAGTTAAGTATTCTTGCTATTATTCTTCTCATTTTTACCTGCCTTAGAATTTTATACCCTCATCACATGCATAGTTATACTATTCTAGAAAACAGTTATGATTCAGTAGACAGAGCACAGGACTGGTGCACAAAAGCACAAAATTCATTACTTTTAATGGCATTTGAGTCATTTTGGAGAGTTGCAGTCAAAGATGCCAAGCTTTACCACTACTTCTGCCAACTCTTATGTGGACAAATACAACTAATGATTGTAACAGAGGAAACATAAAAAGAAAACAGTGCATACAGACTACATTTTTATGAAGAAACTGTATTATAAAATCGTAAGAACTAGATTGAGCTCACAGTGATATCAAGTTGCTTATCCTTTGTCCATTGGCTTACATATTTCCCAGCAACTCCAAGTATTTATGGAACAATTCCTACAAAATCTGCCTTTAAAATATGTAATTTCCTGTCGCAAACCTTCCACACAGATTTTACCTGGCTTCTCTTAGCACTGCTCCCATTACCCGACGTTTCTCTTCACTTCTGATGTCTTCATTTATATCTGTTCCTCCAAAGATGATTCCAAAAGGAATTCTGCTACCTGCAAAACAATGACCAAGGTGAGAAGAGGGCATTAAGAGTGAAAAAGGTACATTGACAAAACCATATCACATATATAAGCAAATGGCTTTGAAATCAAATGTGCACAAACTTATTTTTGGTACTGACAAGAAACATACAATAACAGCATGTCAGCCTGTTTTGTAGCTATGAGACTTTCTTTGGCTTTGTCCATATTTAATAAAACAATCAATTACTTTCTACATTTGGCAGCCCACCAAACAGCATGTATATTTCAAATGGTATTCACATGTTCATAAGATACAGTACCTCAAAGCTGGGTTTGTTCTAAGTATCTAGCCTCAGCCAATCAACCACTGCCCTCTCAAGCATTCCGGTATAATGGTTTGGGTGGCCAACGTTACAGCTGCTAACTTTGTACGTGGAGCCATACCACCAGAAAAAGTCTCCCAATTAAATAAGGCAGCATATGTGAAACTTCACCAAAACCACCATTTTGCTTAATTCCACCCGAAAAGATGGAACTGTTTATAAGTGGTTGCTCCAACACCTTTTGTGATGACCCAAATTCTGGAAGGTGCTGTAGGATGCCCAGAGCTCAGAACAGCAAGAGCAGAAGGATGCATGGTGACTGTGCTTTAAAGCATGAGTAAAAGCAGGGATGACCCAGCAGGGTGTGCACTGCGGTAAAAGCTTAGTTTTGATACATGGCATCACAGTAAATTAATGTTTGATACAAGCCATGACCACATGATAGCGTAGCACTTCTCTGCTAACAGCAGTAAGCCTTACGCAGACGAGGCCAAAGACGGTGAAAATACAAAAGCCAATAGTAATTTAAGATTCCTTTCTAATAGATTTGCTTTCCTGGTGTCTGGTTCTTTTTAGTGACTGACAGGTTACCAGAAATGTTCTCTTCTTAAACTCATCAAGGCTGTAGTCAATAGTGTTTACTGTTGACTGTTTCAGCACTGAAAACAATTAAGAGGTCAGTTTCCACCACATTAAGCAAACAGGTAACAACCTGAGGGTGGCTAATTACTACATGCATAACATGGTTTTAAATTCTAAACAAATGGCACTGCAGCAAGAGAAGCCCTAATACATAAGGCAGCAGAGATCATCACACAGCATTATTTTTGTATTTTATTCTTGGATCCCTACTGAAATCAGAGCTCCATTATAACAAAAGATACACAAGCACACTAGACATAATAATGCAGGCTTTCCAAAAGCTCACCAGCACAAATTGCCTGGGGACTGCTAAGTCTGAAACCAAGAACCGTGCAACTTACACTGAGATCTGATGAAACTATCAAATGATGTACCTTTGTCCAAGTGAATAGATTTGGACAATAGGAATGTGATCTCAAAAATGGATACACACTTGCAATTTCAGTAGGTGACAGCGTCTGTAATTTTGAAGCTGGTGCTTCAAGTGTATCATTAATGACAGACTAAAATTTTGTTCTACGTGGCCAGTTACTACAGAACATCTTATTATTTGTCAGATAACATCCTGCCTCCTAGAGCTTAGCTGGCATAAACAACAACTGCAAGTTATTTCATGTCCCCAAAAAACTCCAACTCATTTTTCAACAGAAAAATCAGATTAGCCTCTCTGCTTTTTTCAGTTTGACCTGAGCTACACTTAGCCAAGCTGCTGTCCTCTGCAAAAGCACCTTTGCTTAAACTATCTTAATGCTAATACGATGCTCTTATCTTAATGTAGTTTAAGTACTTAATTGTAAAATGCATTATGTGCTTTAAAAGTGCATTTATTTAGACCTCCCACAGAGAAAGACTTTCAGTGTTTCTGAATACTTGTTGAAGTGGATAAAGAGAATAACTAAGTTATGTGTGGGTTCTTGCATGTATTGCCTTTTGTAACAGTTTGCATTTATTTTCTTCTTTTTCAGTACATTTTAGGGGGTACTTTTAATGCAAAAGAGGAAGAGAATTACCTTGCAGATGTCTGCCTCCTTTATAAAGATGAATGGCCAGGGCTGCATCAAATTGATCTGCAGAGGTTAGATTCGCTATTTCAGTCAGACTTTCACACCTGGAAGCATCTTTGAGAATGCAGATGTGACCTGCATCGTGCAGATGACTCCTCCATTATAAGAACAGATAGAGCAAGAGAAAAAAAAAAAGAATAAAATGAATGTTGCAGGCATTCAATTACATAATGTTTTCCCTTAGTTTTTGTTCCTATATTAGTTGTGTTTGTTATTATTTTGTTCAGGTGACCACCAAGCTAAAGCAACGGGTTTTCGTGGAAAAGATCTTCACCACTGTGCACACAGCCATGCACTGTAGCCCCACACCTACTTTAAGGCCCAAAGCTATCAATGCTTGGGGAATCAGTGGAAGTGAACTCTGACCAGCACCTCTCCTGTGTCATTATCTGCTCAATATGCTAAAAAGATTCCATTTGAATAGAGAGTAAAAGCCTTGGTCTTGAATAACCTCAGACCCTCATTCTGGAGAAATGTCCCAACAAGTATGTCCAGCTAAATAATGCTGTTAAGAATACCTGTTCCTGTTTGCAGGAACAAAAAAAATGAAGGCATAAATAAAACTGGAGAGTTAAAACTGTTTTCCTTCTCTGTTTGACTGTGGGCTTGTCTCCTGCACTGGTTTACCCCATTTGTAAAACAGTCACAGGATAATTGAAGTCAAAAAAAAAAAAAAAAAGACACCAAAGTAATTACATGGAAACTTTCACAGTCTTTAGAAAAAAGTCTCAATTGTTACAAAAATTCTCACACACAAACCACCTATCTTGGTGCCAGCTTACCCATTCATCTTCATTTACAGCAGTTCCTCCTATTAAAAAATTGATTCAAATACTGCTGATGGATTGCAGGGAGCTCTGCTTTCAGCATTTCCACGAGCTTTGTCTCAGACTTTCCTTTTATACACTCGCCTCATAATTCCTCCTACAGAAACCAGATCCACTTATCAGTTTCCAATGGCATCAGCCAAAAAACAGGAGTAAATCCATGTTTTGATAGGAACTGGCACACTGCATCTGCTGACATGGAGATAACATCGCTTCAAACAACTAACGTTTATGTTTTCAGTATTACTAAGTACCACAAGGATGTTTGTTGTGCATTACATGTAGCTCCAGCTGATTTTTTCCTCACAGAATATTAATTGTTCTGGCATTAAAATCTTGCTAACTCAATAGCTTCTTGGATAATGTTGGCTGTTTCCTTTCTTGATCATTTCATATCCTCCCAAGGAACATCATTTTCTGTCCCGCAGAAGTTAGTCATTACAGCACAAATCAGTGCTATAAATGCTGTAAAATATCGTGAGGTCTCAAAAGGAATGCATTAGCACCATATCACACAGAGCTCCATCAGCACAACATATGGTACTGTATTTCTTCCTTATCCTAAAAAGAAACTCATTTTGCTTTTAATTTCACCGTTTAAAAGAGACCAAGGAATTGCAACAAGCACTAATAACAAAAAGCAACCAGACCAAAGCTCTTCATTTGCACTCTCAAGCAATTATTTACTTCCATTGCCCCGTGAACTTGCACCAAGCACCTGCTTGCCATCTGAAAGAGGCTCTCTCTTTGTATCTCAATAAAAACGCCCAAACCTCACAGCTGTGGAAGGAAAATCTCTGGGGCAAGTAGCTGGGATGCTGGTGCATGCAATCCCAAAATTCACAGCTGCTCATTAAATAGTGTAAAAGTGCTTTCCCCCCATCAGTGTTCCAATTACCACAAATCACTATCATGTGCAGGTACATCTGTGTATTACAGTTAATTTGAGAATAACTCTCTCGGGACACCAGGAATCAAGAAACTTTGCTAAGAATTGTGATCTAAAACTCTTTTTTTTTGTCACCTACCAGGAACGAGACTTTCCTCCACAGCTCCACCCTGCAAAACTGAATGACAGACAGCTGCTTGTGCTGTGAGCAGAGGGGGACTCCCTCGTGTGCTCCAAGGCTCAGAAATTGTGGATTGTCTCTATTGCTTTTTGGTTTTTTTTTCTACACAAAATGACTCAGGAGTACGTAAGAAATTTGCACGCGGCTTAAGAAGGAAAAATTATGTAATCATCCCCAGAATAATTTGAATTCCCAGATGTGAAGAGACCTTCATCCCATAAATGTACCGCTGAGTTCAATATGATTAGTCATAAGCTCCAAATTATGCATATATGGAAACATATGCGTACAGCAGCAGAGTTATGGGGTGGTGTTTGAGTACTGAAATTTACAGTGCTATTTTTCTATTTTTTTAGATGACTTTTCATCTCTATAAGCAAAAAAATTAAAAAATAAAAAAGCAGACTGTGATTTTCACACACATTCTGTTATCAAGGAACACGATAAGAAGGTGCTGCAAAGATATTGCAAGAAATTTTTTTGGGAGGCTGGTCTGTCTATGAAGTCACAGATGTCCCTGAACAAAGCCAAGACATAAGAGGATCACCACCCCTATCTTTTCTCCTCCTACAATCACAGAATGGCCAGGGTTGGAAGGGACCTTAAGGATCATGAATCTCCAACCCCCCTGCCACATGCAGGGCCACCAACCTCCTCATTTAATGCTAGACCAGGCTGCCTATTCACATTATTTCACCATCTCAAAAACAAATAATGTCTACGTGAAAAATAAAAATGAACTCCTCCTCTCTGTGAATCTAAAGCAAGACTGAAAATGTCAAATTTCAAGGCTATGCTTTCCCTCTATCACAATTCTGAATGCAGCAATAGATTTCCAATCACCTTAACTCCCAGTAAGCACTGCGTGGATCCAGACTTTGCCCTGCTTTGTCAAACCTTCCTCCTGTACACAGACACCAACAGCCCTGCGTGGGGAGAAGGATATTTCTAAATAGGAGTTTGGCTGCCAGAATCTGACCTTGGGTGTTTTGCTAGAAAGTAACCCATCTGGGAACGTCTCAGACATACAGTAAGCTTGGAAGATAATTTCTTAGAGCAGGTTGTAATAGTCACAGCTTACCCTGTGATATTTATTTACATCTAAACACCACTTAAACATTTCCCAGCCTCAACAATTTTTGTATTAAGAGAAGTCACCTGGATTTTATTCATTTATTTTCTTACTCTCCTGGGAAATCAAGAGACATATAACTGACACATACACGTGTCAGTGCTCTGGATCTATACAGTGTGCAGAGGGATATTGCTAAAAGTTGCCATGTTGATCTGACACATTTTTTACTTTGTTAAAAACTTCTGGAGAAAGAGTTTTCTCTAACACACCTACAAAATATCAGGTGATGCTTTACAATCTCATTTTTTCTTTCCTACATTATTGATCACTATTTCTCACTTCTTACCCTGGCTCAGAAAGCCTCCTAACCCTGCCTTGTAACTTTGGTTCAGGGTCTCAGAAACTGTTCTGCAGCTCCAAACAGCACGGCTGGAGCTAAGGTACAGACAAGTTAGAAGCAAGCTTGCTCATAAGATACTGCAGTTTTCAAACCTGTTTTCTTTTCTTCCATCTCCTTCTCAGGAACATTTATGTTCTAATTTTCTGATACTTGAATGGAATTACTCAAAACACAAAATAGGGATCATCCAAAAATATTAATTACCACTTTCCCTAGGCTGCCTACTCTGTAAAGCAGCTACGCATGAACTACTGTTAAATCTATACAGCATGATCCAAAGCTTATTAAGTCAGCAGAGAGACTTTCTGCAACTTGGCTACAGTCAAATACTCACAATTGCCACTGAAACTGTTCAAATTACAAGACTTGAAACCCCACTTGGTCGTTTCAGTTTCCTTTGTAAATTGTACTCTTTTGTTGTTGTTGTACTGTTTGTTTTTTTTTTTTTTTTTTAAATGCTGTTAAAGTAAAATATTCTTTATTTTACTTCTCACTCAAGCTTATCCTTTAAACAATGCAGACAATTTATGTTGGCTGGAAGGAAGCGTGAATAAAATTCACTGTGAGTAAGAACAGAAATAAAAATGGGACTGATACTGCTTCAGCCCTGAAGTCCTCTGGAAGGCCAAAATAACTCTGCAGGGTTTAATCCTGCCTTATAAATGGGTCCAGCTACAGGAAACATTCATGGACATAGTGCTGCTAGGGCAGAAGAACAGCAGCCCAACCAATGGCTTTTGCTTTGACTTTTATTCTCTACTCATTGCTCAGATTTTTCAAAGTGATTAAAAATTATGCAGACCAATACAAATAAAGCTCACAGCACCTCTATCATAACACTTGTTTTAGTGAACTGACTTCTGGCCAAATTAGATTCCGGTATCTTTGTCACCAGCTACTTTAAACTCAGGAAATGAATATATTATTTATGAAAATAGCTGTAATAACATAAACATAGTATCCCCAGTGATATTAAGCCATAAAATTAATCTATGCTGGCAAGTGTCCAACCCGGAGGCAACATCATTGTTTCATGTATACTCAACTGAAAGTTGGGCACAGCTCAATATGAAAGAGGAAAAAAAAAGGAAGATTGAACAAATAAATTCAGAAGCATGCACGCAGACACAACCAAAGCTAAATATTAATCTGAATGTACATTCTCTGCAGCGTACACGTTAATACACAAAGGTTACCCATATGAACCTGACTTCAAATATGGCAAATCAGAGAGAGAAGCAACACGCCCAAGCATTTAGCCATACATGTTGATATTTTTAAAGTCACAAGGCACAAAGTCTTAATAAAACCCATGTTAAGTAAAAGTATCTGTGTAAGATGGTTCTACTGGTTTAGATGTTGTACTAAATATTGGTGGACTGAATGACCTCAGAGGTCTTTTCCAATCTTTGTGACTCTATGATTCTGCTGGTAGCTGTCACTTAGCAGCCTTTTAGTCAGGAAGATTTAATTGATAGCTGGTACTCCTTACTCCTTTTCCCAATTAGATTTCTTTTCTTAAATGGGCTCCTTTCTATTAGTACTATAAACAAAATTTATGTCAAGTGATAAGATATCAACTGAACATGACATAAGCTACTGATTCTCAAAGACTACTTCTGTTAGAAATCTTTAATCTATCTTCATTTTGAAAATGAATTAAATTAGCCTTTCCTTCACAACTTAACTTTCTGCCTGAAGGTCGATGAGAAAGCAGCATCCATTTTGTGCAAGGCTGTGAGCAGTAGGATGCTAAAGCAAGTTGGGGTACTCTGCACAGATACTGCAGATGTGCTTACACAGTGCAATCATTTGCAGCTAACATGGTAATATGTTAAACCATCTGCCAGCTGAGCTGTTCTATCTCAGCAAACCTACACTTTCTTGCACGTTAGCTCAGGCCATACAGGTGTCACACGCAGCTGGAGATGACTAACCAAAATCACTGATTACTGCCACTCCGACAAAGGCACCTTACTAAGTCGCTGTGCCTTGGTGCAACATACTGATGTGGTCATAATTAATCTCAGTTTATTAAGAAGGAAATTTGGAATAACATGTGGACGTTTGTTTGACTTGTTTACTTATGCTCAGTTTAACTAGCAATAAGGCAGACCCAGCTTTCCACTGGCTTGCCTCTGAACTGCTCCACAGTCTAAATGCGAAGTGGAAGGTGAAAGTAAACGAATACGTGATTTGTAAAGATAGAAGAAATAACCTTAAGGAGGAAGAATAAGCATAGACTTCCCAAGAATAACCAGCTTTGTTTTATCCGGTGAGAGGAAAAGATAAGACTAAAGTGAATCATTGAATCACTGAGGTAGGAAAAGACGCTCTGCTCACCCAGCCCAGCCATGCCCATTGACACGTCCATCAGTGCCACGTCTGCGTGGTTATGGACCACCTCCAGGGACAGGGACCCCAGCGCCTCCCTGTGCAGCTCATACCAGTGCTGACTGCTCTTTCTAAGAATTTATGCCTAATGTCTAACCTGATGAAGAACGTCGAGTTATTAGTGCATTTTAGGCCCTTAGAGGAGCGAGGTGCTGCACTAGGATGGCTGCGTGGGCTCTTCTCTTGTTTCAGGCTCTGCAGCTGCTGCTGCACCTCACACTGACCTTGGTGGGCGCTTCCAAACCAGCAACCCTTGGGAAACCCACCACCACTGACCGAACAGCGGCAGAACGCTCCAGCACTGAGATAACGAGAGCGAGCTCGGGTCACCCCTACAGCGTGACCTGCCCCGTGCTGAACGCAGCCTTATTTCTTTATTCATTTACCTGTTCGGCGGGGGGCTCTCCCCTCAGCTCTCTCGTGCTGCGAAACAACAGCCAGCCCTCACGGCGCCCGCAGCTCGGCGGGGCCGCAGCCATCAGCGGGGCTGAGGTGAGCCACGCCGCCGCCGTGCGCCGCAGCGGGGAGCGAATGGCGGCCGGCTCGCTCCTGCGAACGGGGACCGCGATGCGGCGGAGGGGACCCGAACTCCTCCCTCGCGCCGAGCTGCGTGCACTTACTGTATCCTGGCCGCCGTGGTCGCGTTGCCGGTGTGCGTTCGGAGGCACGCCAGCAGGAGCAGCCTCATAGCGGTATTTTCTTCTTCCCGCCGCGGCGAGGGGCCGCGCCGCGGTCGATGTCTGCCCGCAAGCCTCCTCACCTGCCGCCGGCACGGGAGCGGCCTCGCGGAACCCACGCGGCGCTGCGGGCGCACACCTGCATCGGCCCCGCCCGGCGCGGAGCCGGCCGAGCTGCCCCAATAGCAGCGGGATCTGCGCGCGGTGGTGTCGGAGCCGCTCTGCCTGCAGGGCCCCCCGAGGTCAGAGTGCACGCTGATTATCGGGAAGGGCAAAAGCCAAGGAGAACCACAGTCTCGGCTACAGCAGGCAGTCCAACCAGCCTGGGCGTGAGCGCCTAGCAGGGACAGAGCATCCACAGCATCACCACTTTCTGAATGAAGAATTTCTCCCTTAAACCCACGGTTTTTAATTTAAAATTTACCCCTTGTCTTGTCACTACACACCCCAACAGAATCTCTCCCCTTCTTTCCTGTGGGTGTCCTTTAAACCCTGGAAGGTGGCTGTAAGGTCTTCCCCAGTGCCTTCTCCTGCTTAAATAACCCCAACTTTTCTTCAGAGAAGCACTCCAGCCCTCAAATCATCTTTGCCTCCTGGGATGATTTGTGCTGGAAGGAACCTCAAAGACTGCCCTGTTTCAGCTGCTCAGCTGGGCACTAAATCAGACTCCAATCAACCTGGCCTCAAATACCTTCAGGAAAGGGGCAAAGAAAGAGCTCAGGACCAAGAAAACCACATCCAAAGCAAGCACTCAAGACAACCTCAGTAACCAGAAACAAAGCAAGCAGCCAGGTGGGGCAGCAGGCAGCAACACTGTGGGGTCCTCTTTGGAGACTGATAAAGGCCCAGATACCCATGGCTTCAGACTGAATTCTGTATTTTGTAAATACACTGACAGCACATACAGGGTGTTTGTCACTGTGAGGTAGGTAGAAAGAAGGCTTGAACTAAGAGGAAGCTCACTTTTTTGCTTGCATGTTTATAACCTGGACTGCTTCCCTGATGTAATTTACCACAAGGCCACACTGATGCATGTTACCCCAAGGCTGTAGGAGATAGAGAAAAACAATCTGCAAACCGCAGTGCCTGTTTATTTTGCTTTCAACTACTCTTCAAGTCTCCCTGGCAGGTAAGGAGAGAAAAATACACCACTTACAGGGAAAGGTTCCTAAGCTTCCTGATTTTAAAAATAATAGTTCTTGAGATGCTTTCTGTGGGTATCTGAGGATGAAAGGTATTCAGGAATTGAAGGGTTTTAGAAGGGAAAAAGATGTACTACTTCTTGGAGTGTACTCTGGCAAATTGTGAGCATTTTGGTGAGGAGGCTTGGGTTTTGCTAACACATCTTCATGCTGCAGAGCCATGCTCAACTCTCTGCACTCACTGAGGCTCATTTGGAAATTATTCAGCACAACATCCTGTTCAGACCATCTTCATCTTCATGTAGACTTAAATAAATAAATAAATAAATAAATTGGTTTCTACTTAGAAGAGCACCAGTCTTGCATAATTGCTGGAAATAGCATAAATGCTAATTTAAGGGTAGGCAAGATCAAGCTGTTTCCATCACTGTTTTAGAAAGCATTTCTGACTTCCTGGAAATTTAAAGGATTTTTGTCAACCCACTCAGCATTCTAGCCTTGAAGTTTGTTTCGATGTAAGCAGCCTACACAATGCCCAAATGGGCATCTGAAAGCACCTACCACCAAAGCACAAGCCATCTCTCCTTTAAAAGTCATTGCTGCCTTTTTGTCAGCATGTCCAGCAGACCTGTAGCACATCACAGAGACTGCTTCAACCTTTGACAGCTGCCTTTCCTCTCTTGACATTATATATAATATATCCATTACCAGCACACTGTGGCTCCCAGATTCCACCCCCACAAGGTAGCTCATACAGCTGTAATGCAGCAAGAAAAGTTGGCAGCACCTGTGCCAAACAAGAACATCATTCCTTGGTCTTGCAGCTCTGTTCCACTGTCCTAAAATGGCTCATGTAATACAAAACATAGTCATTTCTTAGTTGTACAACCTAAAGCAGGCTGGAGCGATGCTCAGAAAGAATTGCAGTGAAAGTGCCTATTTCTCAATACCTGAAGACTGAGGTAACATTTTACAACATGTTTTCAAACACTACTAATCACTGGTAGGTGTTTGTGGTCCAATATAAAATCTCACCTCATTCTCTGAGGTGAATTACCAAGGGCCTAGAACACCATAGCTGCATGTACTGAAGCACACAATAACACGAAGTGTGATTAATTACTTCGTAGTATCCAGGAAATACTGCTGGACTCCTTAGAAAGTGTTATCACAAGCAATATGATATGCTATGTTAAGCGAAGCAAAGCTGAAAGGCAATGGTTTAAATTACAGAATGGGTTAAGTTACAGTAGTTCACCAAGAGATCTCTGCAAAGCTGCTGGTTGTGTTTTCCTCATTGCCCTTTGACATGATGTATAGCCAGCTGAGAGAGCAAATATATTTACTGAGTCATTTCTATGGCATATGTTATTTACAAAGGCCCATCATTAAATGAAAGCATTTACTTTTACAAGCATCACTCGCTCAATTACCAACGCTGCTCCAAAAATTTTAACTCATACCTACGCACTGGGTGCAACTACACCACGTCAATCAGCCCAACCATGGGAAGCAGCTTTAACCACTCGCTGCTGGTCAGAATTGCTCTGTAAGTGCTGGAGACAGTAACATACTTCAATACCTTCACTCCGGCACACGTGACGGTGGAACAAAAGCATATTTCAGAGCCCCAATCTCGTGACAACCAATGTGCGTCCTCTTCAATCCCATTCCCTGTGGCACTGACATCACCCAGCGCTCTCCATCTGCTCAAATGACACAGCGTGACCACACACAGCTGTGATAAGGAGCTCACTGTGTCACAGCACTGTGACACAGGCAGGATGTATTCAGCACATATCCACGGCTGTTCTCCACGACGGCCATTGCATGACGACAGCCCCAGCTCCCACTTTCCCAACTGAGAAGTGAAGTAGGAAAATAAATCACATTTTAATTTCACCATCCTTATCACTGGAGAAAAACCAAGGGGGAAAATGAAATGAGGACTCTAACGGAAGCCACCAGGGTCGGGTACGTGCAGTTAATGAAGACACACGGTTCCATTTAAAGCCCAAAAGGTAACTCTCAGCCTGAGCTAACTCGTAAGACAACATTCAAATCAATTTTCTCTGCTGCAGCCTCCACCTGTGACACCTTTACCCTACCGGGCACCTCAACGAGACTGCAGGGCAGGATGTGGGAGGGGGGGGGGGAAGCCAAGGGTACAAATCGGACCGAGCCGGACTCCACCCCGCGTTGAGCAGCAACTCAGAACCCGCCGCCCTCACGCCGCAACCCGACCTCGCACAAACCCGCCCCTTCCTGCGCCTCCCCAGCCCCCCCCATCACCCCGGCGTTCCCGGACGCCCCCCTCACGTGACGGCGCGGCCGGTTGAGCGACACCGAGCTCAGCCAATGGCGTTACGCCGCCCCCACTCGTAGGCGGGTCCTGTCGGGCCCAGCCGCGCGGCCGCGGCGAAGTTACCTCCGGGCGCTCCGGGAAGCTGCGGCTCCGCGGTTGGTGAGGCGCCGCTATGGAGGAGGCCGAGCCGAGCGAGCGCAGCCCTTTGCTGGGCAGCGGGGAGCGCGGACGCGCGGCGATCGGCGCCTTCCACGGGCGGCGGTTGGCCTGCGCCGCCGTACTGCTGGCCGAGCTGCTGGAGCGAGTGGCCTTCTACGGCATCACCTCCAACCTGGTGCTGTTCCTCAACGGGCCTCCGTACGGCTGGGAGGGCGCCCAGGCCAGCCAGGCCCTGCTGCTCTTCATGGGCATCACCTACCTGGTGTCGCCGTTTGGCGGCTGGTTGGCCGACGCGCTGCTGGGCAAGTTCGGCACCATCCTGCTCAGCATGGCTCTCTACCTGCTGGGCATGCTGGCCTTCCCCGTCATCGCCGCGCCGCACACCCGCCAGGGTCTCTGCGGGGACATCCCGCTGTTCCCCGTAGAGAACTGCTCCTCTCCGGCCGCCAACGCCACGCTGGCGCCGTGCTCCCAGGTGGGAGCCACCCGTTACTGCGCCGCCGCCACCTTCGTGGGACTGGTGCTGGTGGGGCTGGGCGTCGGGTCGGTCAAGGCCAACATCACCCCGTTCGGGGCAGATCAGGTCAAGTATCGCGTGGTGGCTGCCACGGCGTTCGGTGGTGCTGGTGTGGCCCAGGGGATGGGTGTAGGACACGGTCAGCGGGGTGGATGGCGTGCCAGCTGCTTCACGGAGGTGCTAAGCTTGGAGGGACTCGCGGCTTCCAGCTCCAGCTTCTGTGTAATGCAGGCTGCGGAGCCGTGCCCTGTTGGATGGGGTTTAGGAGTTTGCACCACGCCTGATCTCTTACAGCTTCTGGCTTCTGCGCAGTCCAGGGATCTGATCTGGCTGAGGGTGTCACCACAGCGAGGAGCTGGGTTGGGTTCTTGGTGGCTGTGGAGTAGATTGTCTGCTATCCTACTTGGTGGAGTTTGCACTGAGTTAATATGACCTCGGAGCTCAATCAGGTGGAATACCTGATAGACGTTTTAGCTTTGACAAGAGTAGCATGGGTCTTCTGGGGCAGTGCTCTGGAGCCTTTATCATCCTACATGATGAATGAAGGATAGACAATAGGCATTGGGATTTTTGTGCAGGCTGATGCTGTTCCAGATGACTGGTGGGAATGTGCTCTCTGAGCAGTAAGTGTATGACCTGAGCTGTTCTCATAAGAACGTGTCCTGTCCAATGGTCATGCTGAGATCCAGTTCAGTGATATGATTCACAGGGTCATCGCTGCAGAATCAAGTGACTTTATAGACAGTATTTGACAGATAGTATAGTCTGGAATGCACTGTTATGTGTATTTTTTTTGTAGTCTTATGCTAAAGTAGGATGCTGACTGTGAGGAACTCATGTTTAATTCCTGCTTTACAAATTGAGATTTTCAGATCGTTAGATACTGAGCATCTTTCCCAACAAATCCACTGTAGGTTCTGAAGAAGGGAACATACCTCCAATCCAGCTTACTGGTCCACTGAGTGCTGGCTACTGCAACAGGCAAAAAAGTACCATGAAATCATTTGTGAGAGGTTAGGATCTACCACAACCTCCTTGCCAAGTGTCCCTTTATTCTCTGTTGTGCAGTTTATATTTCTCATTCTTTGGCATTTCACATATTATAGATTCTGGAGTGAAAGGCAGTATATAAATGTAAAACGTTATTATAGACTGGGATTGTATGTCTCCAGTGTATCAGGTCTGTTTAAACCAGCACGAGCCCATCAAGTGAAATAGCTTTAATATGACTTTATCTTGTAAGGTGTTTTTCAAAACTGACTTCTTATCCTCAGGACACTTTATGACCATTAAATGTAAGAGAGAAATAATGGCAGGGAGAGAGCAAAAGAAGAACCATTGCCAATGGAAGCGTAGCTGCTGTAGCTGGAGTTTTTATGTTTATTTTTTTGTCTTTTCCCTCAGGATTTCAGTGAAAGCAGTTATTGGCAAGGTGTGCAGGTAATTCCCAGTGATTTATGTAGGATGAAGCACAAGAAATATTCCTGCTGGTTCATAATCACTACTGCTCTGCTGAGGACCAAATTTTTCTTCTCTGTTTCACTAGACTATGTGTTAAATGTGTGACAGTGTACCATTTACCTCATGGTGCAGTTCTGGGCCTTATGAGTGGCTTCTCCCCACATGGTAACATAGCTGGGTACATAGGCATAGATTGCTGAGAATAAAGGTGGTGTTTTTTTGTTGGTTTTTTTTTCCTCCAGAAGGTACAGACTGATCCAATGCTTATGTCTAAATCTGAGCTGATGCTTCTCAGAATATAGGCATGTGCTTATAAGCATGTGATGTGTATAACCTGGCAGTTTCCAGTTCCCCTTTTGGGGGGGAGTTTGCAATCACTTCCTGTTCTGTGCAGCAGTTCATGACTTTTTAGAGTTGGGAAACAATATGACTGTCCCTCGTTGTTGTGAAAGCTAATCTGAAGCCAAAAAATCAGTAGTAGATGACTGGTCTGGTATCAGCTGGTACTGTTGTTCTAATTAGAGATGAATCTGGTTTGGAGTTAAGGTGATTAGAGATGCTACTTTTATCCCACACAATTTCTCCTTTCTAAATTGCCACTCTAGTCATTAAATATATCAGTCCCTCTCTTGCCAAAAATCTTCTGGCTTTGCTACTTTAACAGCAATGGTTTCAGCATTGCCAAAGGCAGGGTGCTGTTGGAAGTTGCTGGTATGAAGTGATTTTCAGCCTTTCTTCTGGGGAAGGATAGGAGACCCATATAAAGAAAGGAAGGCTGCTAACAGCAAGTTGCCTTTTTTTTTCTTATTTAACTTGGGAAACTGTGGACCTCAAACAATCTGAAGGCAACAGTTTGAAAACTGAACTTGTGGCATTCACATGTGCAGTACTAATTTATTTGCTTCCACAGCCAGGACAACAGTGAGAGGAAGCAGGCTGGCAATGTGGAGTGATCAAATTTTAGTACGGAAATTGAAGGTTTTATAGCAACAAAGTACCTGTGCACAGCTTTCTTACAGAGCTCCCTCCAGTTGCTCTCAAACAATAACTGGTGAATCACTGTGTGCTTGTATAGATTCCTGGCTCTTTACATAAAAATCAGGAGAACCTACCTAACAGAACTTTAGTATTAGAGCAGCGTTGTCAAGCTGTAGGGACTGCTTGGGTCATCTTCCAAGATACTGGTGTTGAAAAATGCAGGAGAGGGTAATTCAGCAAGTGATCATCTTTCTTCTAAGTCAGAATGAGGTCTGAGTGGGAATGTCAGTGGCAGCTGTGCCATGGAGGTTGCTGTCAGTCACATAGTTTTTAGTGACCACTTTCACAGAATGCTGTAGCTAAAGAACTAGTTATTCTCTTAGTTTGAGCTGTGTTTAACATTTTGGTCATGACTGTTAGATGTTAACCTTATATCCTAAGCAGGCTTAGAGTATTGCAGGGCAGGGTTACAGGGCTCTGTCCTCTACTGAAAGTGGTTGTAAATAACCTTATTATTGCACAGCTCCTGTAGCACAGTGTTACAGGCACTTGGAATTCTTTAGCATGAGAACTGTAATTGCATCTCATCTGACCTCAGTCAGTGTAATATACATGTTTTGTATTCAAAATTTTGGCTCTGAGAACCATTCCTTACTGTTTTGAAATCCAATGCTGTGTAGGTCCAATTATAACACTCAGCATGCCATATTGATTTTCTTGCTGCATTTGGATTAGCTACACGTAAAGGATAGTTATCAGATAGATCAAGAAAATGATTGGACAGCAGAAATTTCAAGGCTTAGGCTAAACTTTCTTTTGCAAAAGTTATGTTAGATGTCTTGAGAATAGCAAGTTTTATTTCCTCTTTAGGGGTCCACCTCAGTGCAGGCAGCAATGGCAGCTGGTCAGTGATTGACAACGCAGCTGTGACCAGAATGCTTACAGTTACTCATTTTCTATTATTCTTCAGTTTTGGGGTTTTTTTTTGTTACCTACAGCAGTTACACTGTGTGCATTAGATATTGGCTGTTGTTCGTTTCAGTTGGGACACCTTTGAAACAGTTTTAGTACAATGTTTTAATTCAGTGATAGACAGTCTAGCACTCCAGCCTTGAAGTATTACTGATGTTTCCATTTCACCCGTGTTAAAAGTCAATCGAAAATAAACTTCAGTATGTTTTTCTTCTCCTTGACCATATATTAAAATGTATCATCTACAGTATTAGTAACAGAAGAGAGAAATAAATACTTATTGTTCATTCAGTGAACACTTAAGAGAACAAATCCATCTTGTGCTGTTACAGAGTTCAGATAATAGCCAACAGGGAGAAACTTTATATGGCCCTTTGTAAATATAGCTGATACTTTGGGTAGATGTTGCAACGTTTGAAAGGAACTACAAGGATTGCCTTTTAATTCTAGCATGTTTTCTGTTTCTTATGAAGTGTCTTTGTAGCTCTTCCACCAGCTAGTCTGGTGGGATTTCTGATGAGTTATTATTGTGGGTCAATGAAATGCCATAGTGACATTTCAGGCATGGCTGTGATGTAATTTTTCGTGCACATATACATACCTTGATAGGAAAGCAGAACATGAACTCTTTTCTTTGTAGGTCTGTGGTGCGTCTATATTCCTTTTTTTGTGACTGTCTCAGAAGGGATCCTGGAAAATGGGAGGGAAGTTCCAGGGAAGAGTCACGGTCAGTGGTTTCTGTGCAAGGAACCATGCAAAAGTCTATAACTTCCTGTGCCTCAGAAAAGGCAGCTAAAAGGAGGATGTAACGGCCATTTCTGGAAATGAGAGGAGTAGAAATGGATCAGCAGTGGGATAAAGCTCAGCTAGCTGCCTTCTGTTGTCTTCTGGAGTTAGGGAACACAAGCAAGGTTAGTGTTAGGCAGGTTCAACATGAATAAATGGTGATGTTTGCAGTGTGTAATTACCTGGTGATCTCTTTGCCACAGGCTGTTATGGATTCTAAGAGCTGACCTGGGTTCAGAGGGCAGGCTGAACAAGTTCAGCAGGGGAAAAATTCAACTGCAGGTCATGAAGTAGATGGAGGCTTCAGGAAGTTTGTCAGGAGCTCTGAGTTGGAGGTTGGATAATACTTGATAGAAATCCCATGCTGTGCTTTCCCTGTTCTTATACCGTACCAAAGTTTGCTTTTGTGCCTTCACTTGTCTTTGCATAGTCATCAGCAAGGTCATTTGTGAGAGAGGATGGGAAGTCTTTTTTTTTTTTTTTTTTTTTTGCAGTAAGTATAAGAGAACTGAGACTTTATCATGAAGAAATTAAAACCTTTTATCAAAAAGGTTGATAATTCATTACCCAAATTGGAACGCTTTCTGTGATGTAATTCTTTGCTAATACCCTGCTATCATTTAGGATCTGGGATAAATACCTAGTTTAATATACTACTACACTTGATGACCCTTAAGATGAAGGAATGGGTACCAAGCCAATGCTGGAGAAGGGGAATTTCTAAGTTGCAGGCTCTGAGATTGTATCTGACTTGCCAACAGACATACTTCAGTGTCTAACAATGCTATGAATCATGCATAGGAATAAATGCTTTCATATTTCTTTTGTTCAGTTTTCTTAAACGATACAGTAAGGGTTCTGCACCATTGAGAAACTTGAAGCTATAAATCAGAACTGACATTGTTAAAAACGTATTTCAACATATAGTTTGTTTTCTGTACTGCAAACTAAACACAAATCTTTTCAAGATCTGGTAAAATGAGGAAGGGAAACTAACTTGAAATTAGAAGTCGTCAACAACTGACTCAGCAAGTCCAGTGCACGGTACTTAATAGCCAATGTTAATGGCCTTTTAGTCATAAAACAGTGACAAATATGGTGTTATGGAATCTTCTATAGACAAGTTGATCTTTTTTAATGTGTTTCACATTTTAACTTGTGTAATTTCTCTTACATCACAACTTATGAGTTATCCTGAGTTCTTGTGACTAAATGACAACCACATGGGGTGACTTATGGTAGGCAACAGAGAATAAAGAGTGATGGTAAGAACTGTGCAGGATGATTCTATAAGGTAGAGATGTCTTATTTACATTTGAGAAACACTTCAAGCAGAAAAAGAACACTGTGAACTGGGCTGACTTGATAGAAGGGAAAATGTTTAATGGGGTTTTTACTGCCTGAAACCTCAAGCAGCCTGTTTTTTTTTTTCTTTTTTCTCCTTTTAAGGTCAAAATGGCAAGTCTTCAATTTATGTTCTGATGAGAGGAATTAGGACTGTGTTAAAACTTAAATTTGGAATTTGGGCTTTAATCACCAAATAGTCATTTGAGGCTTAGAAAATGGAACGCGATGAACTGTGAGCTATATGCAGTTGGAAGAAGCAACTGTAGTACTAGCAACGGATGGATTTGGGGGTATTTTAACTTTTTTTTTTTTTTTAACTAAAAATAAGTTACTTCAATTTGTGTGTGGTCTATGGGATGGTAATCTGAGCAAGGTTTGTCTAGAGAAATTGACCATGTGAGATACAGCGCAGTAGAAGTAATAACAGCCTTTCTGGAGAAGCTGTGCAGTTTAGCCTTAATGTGACTTCAGTCCAAATACTGAACTTCTAGAAAGGCACTGACATCACAGGATGGTTTTAGTAAGGCATCATTACATCACATACAATGCTAAGCCCAAAACAGTTACGTCTGAATTAAACCTGAACATTTCAGCGTGTTGTAGTTGATTGAATTCTAATAAACACTCTTCATTTCCTTCAGAAATTGAACAACTTGTTTTTAATTTTTTCCAGGTCAAAGATCGAGGTCCAGAAGCCACAAGAAGATTTTTTAATTGGTTTTACTGGAGCATTAATTTGGGAGCTATTCTGTCTCTGGGAGGCATTGCATACATTCAACAGAATGTGAGCTTCGTTATTGGATACACTATCCCAACAGTTTGCATTGGGATTTCATTCATGGTTTTCTTATGTGGTCAGAGTTTCTTCATCACAAAGCCACCTGATGGTAGTGCCTTCACAGACATGTTTAAAATTCTCGCATACTCTTGTTGCTCAAGAAAAAGACATATGGAACATTCGACTAATAGGTTTGTAACGAGCTCTTTTGTGTAGTCTGAATTACAGTGAATCACCCTAAGAATTGAAACTAATTTGCACAGGCTAGCTGGCAGTAAGTCATAAGGAGAGAATACACTAGAAGAATTTTGGTTCCTGGGGATTGTATTGTGGGACCACTAGGATGAAAGAGATGCATTTCGAGATCACTGAATCTCTGCTGTTTTCAACCGAACTACTGAAAGTGTAACATTACCCAACTTTGCTGCTTTTAAACATTAGTGAACTTTCCAAACTGCCTAGATATGTTTATGGGGCACCATCTGATTTTAAAAACACTGCCATCTGCATTCAGTGTTTTCTTATGAAGTTTGTTGGGTAGCTGAAACATATGACCATAGCATACTGGTGGCTCTGTCACTGACTGTAAAATGTGTGAGGTGCCTCTGCAGCAATGGTTTTCACATATTCACTTTGTAAGACAACCCAGTGAGTTAGAGTAACACATTTTGTGGTACTGTTAAGTTCTGCATATTGCAGCCCCATTTTTTTATACATGAACGAGAGGAAAAAAGGAAATCTTTATAATGAACATCTCACCTTGTGCTTTTGCTTGCTATTGATCCATTCTGGTCTAGTTAATTTGTTGTTAAGAATTACTTCTTTTGGAAATGCATGAGTTTGTTTGTTTGTTTTTAATAATGAAAGATAGTAGTACAAGGTGTCAAGTCAGGTTTTGTTGTTAAACAAACCTATCTATGATCTTTAAAACAGTGAAGGCCAGGGAGTCCTTCAGCAGCCTCGTAAGCAGAGCCTGTTTGAGATGGCTAAGCTGTCACGTGGAGGTCCATTCAGAGAAGATAAAGTTGAAGATGTGAAAGCTCTCGTGAAGATTATCCCTGTCTTTCTGGCTTTAATACCTTATTGGACAGTGTATTTTCAAGTGAGTAGTTTCAAATAGTTGTGCATTCTTTGTCATATGTAAGAAAAACAATCTCAAATATAAAGGACATTACTGCCTCTTCTAACAACTGCATTTGAAAGATCTGGGGCTATATTGTTAAGCTGTAGTTCTGAGCCCAGGCTGTAAACCTAACTCCTCTCTGAAAATTGCCTCACAGAGCTTCTACTTGAAGAAAGTACACAAAAGTTGTTTTTTAGTGGGGAGGGGATGAGGATACTGTTCTATAAAGTTTATTTACAGTTACCATTTAGTAGCTGTGATTTTAGAGAAGCTGACTATTGAACAGGATTCTTTAGAACTCCATATTGACTGCAAGTCTTGTTTAATACTCATGTATTATTATGTGTTCAATAATGTTATCTACTTGTCTTTTACATACCTAGAACTGCATCACATAACATTCTGTTAGCAAAAATAATACTGAGCGACGGTAGCTGCTTTTGCATTTTTGCTTTGTTGGATAAAATTACTGGGGAAAGCTGAATCAACTTACCAGTATGCCAATGTATCTAATTTCACATTTCTTCTGGGCACTCTTCTGTGTATATGAAGAACTTTCAGGCTTTTCCCCTGAAATTGAGAGGTGAAAAGCAGTTACTGGGAACTCTTTATAATTAAAATGTTTCATAGCTGTACAAATTAATTTATCTTAAATATTGCACTGTTTCATCTTGCAGTTGATTCACATAGGTCAGGGTCAGTGGACTGGATTGCATTTTTAATTAATTCCTTTCTAGTTCTTCCTCAGTGGGATGAATTGGAGTAGCATATATTTGGGGGAAAGAATACTGTAACTGTATTTCAAATCACACAAATGAGTCTTTGTGCACTTCGTAAAATTAAATTGATGGCTTAAAAACAGTTTAATGTTCTAACAGTAGTTCTTCTTGGTTTCTCAAATTAGCAATTTACTTTTGGTGTAATCTTTGTTAATAATAAAAAAAGTAAGACCATCTTGGTGTAATTTGGGCTTGTCCAAGTAATTTAAACTTGTCTTCCCTAATACTAGATGCAGACAACATACGTATTGCAAAGTCTTCATCTGAAAATTCCTGAAATAGCAAATGACACCAACTCAATTCATACGGTGAGTAGGGCACAACAAGTGAAAAGTATTTTTTCTTTAGTGGAAATGCAAAACTTTGTACAAAAAGTCTAGAAAGTTAAGGTAACAGCTAAGGGGAAATCAGCAGCCATAAAGACGGGGCATTTAAAAGCATGAACTACATTGATTTAGGCATATGTTGTAGCATAAAGAGTTTGCACAGTGGATGTGAGCACAGTGAGGTGGTGGAGAGGCATTTCAAGAGTGGTGACAGTGATGTGAAAAGCAAACCATGTTCTGAATGGCCATGCACAGATGTTACACCACAAGATGAAGAGCATTTCAATCAGCTCATCTGCACAAATCAGCTGATGGTGGTGGCTATGGTGAAAATAACATCATGTAGATGAGAATTTGTTCTATCAGTGTCATTGTGCTCTATCAGTTATAGTTTTCATGAAAATAATAGGTGGCATTACTTTCAGAGCAACCTATATGCATTGTTTAATAAATATAACAACATATGCAAGAGAAACTGAAGAAACCTTTAATCTCAGTATTTCATGAAAAATATTTTCTGTCTGTTACAAAATGGAAGAAAAAATCCAACCCTTAAGCATGAAATTCCTAACTTCAGTCATCTACTCTTTTAGTTTCCAGCAGCCTGGTTGACTATGTTTGATGCAGTGCTTATTCTCATCCTAATACCCTTAAAAGATAAATTAGTGGACCCCATTTTGAAGAGGCATGGCTTGCTTCCATCATCACTGAAGAGGATTGCAGTTGGGATGTTCTTTGTGATGTGTTCAGCATTTGCTGCAGGTAAGAAAGCAACTTGGAGATCTGCTTATTTAATCAGCAATTTGAAATAAAGTTTTTGAAAGCCTTGAATGTTTAATTCAAGAATATTCAAGAGTCTTTTTCATGAGACAGCTGGAACACAACTGCATGGATGCATTTCCTACAATGAAGGACATTTTATTCAAAGGTTGCTAGACTGGTTTGAATTTTTCCAATAAAATAGGAGCATTTTTCCTGCCTGAAACAGACTTTGAGCATGCCTTTTAAAATCAACTTGTAAGTTAAGATCTTCAGGTTTACATATTTCCTTAATTAACTGCCAGCATTACCTGCTAGTATGCTTGATTCAGGACAACAACTTATCTTCAACCGTATTTTCATAACAGATGCCTTATCTTCACTGATCAGTGCTTGGCTGAACAATGTGTTTAGCATTTGGATTTGAAGCCTTTAGTGCTCCTAGTATAAACTTTATTATATTATGGAAGACCATGTTCTCTGATCTATTACTTGTTTATCTTGAAGTTGAACATCTATTTATCCTGAAAAACAAAGAGGTTCAGAAATTAAGTATGCTCCTTCATGCAGTCTGACTTTTGAGTTTAAAATAATTGAATTTCTACCTAAAATCCTTTCCCTTTATCTGAAATAATAAAGTCAGATTATTGCTGAACAAGAGTTTCTTCTTCCCACTGTTTTTTTTTTTCCTCCTTTACCTTAATGTTCCCTAATGTTTGGGAATTACTGTAGTGTAAAATAGCTTAGCTATAGCATGAAAGGAAAAAGATGGCATCTCTGTTCAAACTATAAATCAGCTGCTTTTGAGATGATTTAAAGCTGTTAAGCACTGCTGATGTGGAACTGAACATCTCTGAGCAATGCTTCATAGAATGAATAGCCTTCACCCAGTATCACTGTAACGAACATATTGATAAAGCATGATAGCATTAAATAAATTAATTTTAGCAGTTGTAATCTCCTATATTTTAGGGAAAGGGACACTTTATATGGCTATGATGATTTCTTTCAATGAGAGAGATAATTACCTTATTAGGTGAAGGTCACTTTGTATGTGGGCAAGTAAAGTTCTTTTAGCAAAGTCATTTAAACTTAAAATAGGAATGTTTCTCTTATTCCATGTTACACAGGACACTGCTACCAGCAAAAGAAGGTGATGTAAAACAGTTAAATGTCAGCTCTTTAAATAGAACCTGCTGGCTCACATAGAACTGAACTCAAAAACAGTAATATCAGTATTAGTACTGGGGGGGCTGAAGCATATTGAGCATGGATTGCTAAGTTGAGGGAATGATTTCACGTAGCAGAATCTTTAATGTCAAATGCTTTCTGTTCTATTCACCTACAAATACGATGTGCAATTCTGTTGGTTTGATTACCTGCAATCTGGGTGGAAAGTTGAACCTTTTAGAATAATTTGGCATCCATTCATCATAATGTGAATCCGAGTGCTTTCACTGTGGCAGCTTTGAGGCACAGGGGCCTCTGTTTAATGGGGAAAAGCTTCTGTTGTCTCTTTCATAATTTTTTTATTTTCTCATTAAACTGTATTTATAGAAGCCATATTTTAATGCTTCTAAAATACAACAGTGCTTCCCACAGTTTCTGCATTAGAGGAAATGATTTCAATTTTGAGAACTTGAGGATGTTAATATCTTAGCTTGAAGCCTTGCAAAAGTATACTAATGATTTGTTTGGGCCATGTTTCCATTTTAACTTGCTTATCTAACTGGTATTAGTTCTGGCCGCTATTATGGCTTCCTATTAGGTGCTTAGGTCGTATTAAATACCTTATAAACTGTGTGAGACTGCAGCTGATGAGACGTAGCAAACATTTGCTGCGCTTCATGCATTTTACTGTATATTTTGAGCAGCAGGATTTGAGGTTATTCAGCTGGAAAATCTACTTCATTTATAGAGTTTAAACAATTATTTCAAGAATTTAAGATTCTTTTAACTACAAATAAAATAAGATTAAACTTGAGGCTTGCCTCTCAAAGGCTAAGAAAGACTCAATCGATTCTAGATTCTATGGCAGTTTAGTGTAATGTAGTTACACTCCTATGTTGAACACCTCCTAAGTTTCTTATGATGTGAAGGGTGTCAAACAAATTAAGGATCTCTAGCTGCTTTAAGAACCATAATTTTGTGCTGAATATATATGAAGGAAGTTATGCACGAGTTCTTAGCTGAATCTGCTGCTTTGTTGATGTTCTAAGTTCCATTCTAAACGGTTGGCTGTGTTAAAAACATAACATCAAGATAACCTGCTTTATTTTAATTACTTCATCTTCTCATGGTTCAGAGGGCACTGAGTTAATTGCAGAGCTAAAGAAAGATACCTTTAAAAAAAGGTGTCAAAGTGATCACCTGGAAGGAAACAAGGAAGGCAGAGAAAATGTGGTGGCCCAGCACTAAACCCTGAGTTCAGAATAGTCGTTCCCTCAAAAACAGATGGTATGAAGGAAATCACTCTTTATAGCACTATTGGAACCATTTTAATAAACAAAATGGTTCCAGGCTTACCAGCACCCTGTGATACTTCAAAGGAATAGTTTCTGAAAGTGTATTTAAAAAATAAAAGCAATGACAAAAGCCACACATTCCCTAAAAAAGAACCAAATTTTGTATGAGAAAGCTCTTAACTAATCCATCTGGCAAAAGGTTAAGTATTTTTTATAGTTATTGCTACTGAATGAGAATATAACTGCTGCAGTTCTCTGGCAGAGGAACTATGCTCCTTAAAGTAACTATAATAAGAGTAGTCTGTAGTGATTTCTATTCAGAAGAAATACATATTCCTATTTAATAAATTGTAATTGACATGCAGGACTGAATGCTTGTTTAATTCTTAATTCCTCTTAATTCTTAAGTGTTTTTTTTCCCCACTCTATGTAGGAATTCTGGAAAGCAACAGACTGAAAATTGTAAAGATCAAAACAATCAATCAGACAATTGGAAATGTTACATACCATGCTGCAGATCTGCCAATATGGTGGCAGATTCCTCAGTACGTGCTCATTGGATTCAGTGAAATATTTGCAAGTATAGCAGGTAAGAGATTCTGTGTCTTAGATCTGCTTTCTTCTCTATCACAAATGATGGGTTCTCAGAAAATACTTCCTTCGAATCACTATAAATGAGCACTGATGTCCTCAAATGCAATATTACACAATATTGCTTAATTGCTTGCTTTCCCTTCATATGCTGTTTTTCCCATTTGAAAACTGGCTTTATAAGATACTCAGTCTTCTCAAAACTGAGTTTCAGGCAGAGCAGGATTTGAATGTTTGCCTGCTGTTCAGTTAGCATGGGATATGTGCAAGCCCTAATGGCAGACAAGATAGCCTTTCAACAGTGCATTTTATGAAGAGTGGTTTTAATGCTGTATTTCCTCTGAATTGCAAATAAAAATTTGTTCTATAACTTTTCCGCTTAGAAACTGAGTTCACAATTTAGGTAGTCAATTAGGATGTGGAATCTTCCTTTCTGAAGGCAAAAAGGAAGGAACCATTCTTTTTTAAAAAAAAAAACCCAAGATTTATTCCCAGTTTACGTTCATGTTGCTTAAGTTTCTACATCTGTACAATAAGAGTTAAGTGACATTAAAAAATTGTTTTCAATTAAGCTGAAAGTGAAATGGGAGGAGAGGGTGAAAGGAGTATTAAATCTTATTTTCTGACCTGTTTCATATACGTACATGGCTAGTTAGCACAAAGAAAGCACAGCCAATTTATCTGTTATCCTGGTGTGGCCAACGTTACCTTATTGCAATTAGACAAAGTGTTATTGTGAATCTCATAGTGCAGTGTTTACATATCTAGAGCTTGGCAAAGTGCTTACTAACTAATAATAGAAAACGTTCATGATCACATAAGTAGTTATTTTGGTGCTTTTCCAGTAGAATTGCAGCACTACCTGATGAAATACATTGGAAGCTCCAGTGACTTCATTTTAAAAATCTTCATAACTAACGTTTCAGTTATTTACGTGTTGTAGCACTGTTTCAGAATATTGAACTTAGAAGATCATCCATTTAAACTGGCTTTATGCTTAGTTCTTTCCCTTAGTTTGCTTAGAAGAGTTTCCTGGTTTCATTCTCCCTGTAGGTGGTCACTTTCATTTCTCACACTGGGCAAGCACAGTGAGTAAAACAAGATCCCCTGATTCTCTAAGATCTTGCTGGCAGTGGCCCCAGCTGTCACATGCTCTGTGGAGGAGATAACTTCTACTCTATCAGGTTTCTAGTTATGTGTGGTTGACTGTCATCACAGCTGTTGGGAAATGAAACAAAGTGCCTGGGTTTCTATGCAAGGAGGAAAAAAAAAAAATGTGGCTTTCATGGATTGGGTTCCTTTCCCTATTTCTGTTTCTGAAACAGCTTTGTGTGTTTACCTGCACAGGTTATAAGTTTCCGTAATTTTTTTTTTTTCCAACTTGGTAAAAACTGCTGCAACTATTCCAAATTTAGCAGATTTGGAAATTGCTTGTCTCCATGCCCCACAGTGATGTGTAGGCAAGTCTTTCTTTTGCTTCAACACTAGGAAGGCGTGGGGAGAGTTCACTATCTTTAAAGCACACCAAGACCTCAGATGCTAAACACCATAGATTCTTAAATGGAAAGTATAATTTGGTAGCACAGTAGCCTCTGCAGGGGAACACAGCTGCATAGCCACTGCTATCCTGTATTACACTGCATTTCAGTATGTATGAACAGTAGCCATCACAAATCCAAAATAGAACAACCTGAAGATGGAAGTCATACTTAATCAAGTTACTTTCTGCAACTGAGGCTATATTTAACTTTAATCAAGAGTAAAATGTTTTAGTTTTAGTTACAACTTCAGGGACCATGCCAGTTAAATTGGAACTCAGATAAACAGATGATTCATTGCAATGCCAGTATTCATGCAAATGTAAATTCCTTCTCTTACACGTTGTTGTTTCTCATTTTTATCAGTCTGCTGCTGGTTGAGCTCCAATTTAAGGATTGGTTTGGTGGTATTTCTGTTTTCCCTCCCCTCCCCCCTCAACTGCTTTACTGGACTTCTTTGTGGAAAGCAAAGTCTTTAAGGCTTACATTATTCTTATGACAATACCCTGCTGTGTTTGTCTGCACTTGCTGCATCTGTATCAACAGCTTTGTGTCTTCAAAAACTGGTAGATGGTCAATGTTAAGAAAAAAAATGCAAATGCTTCTCTTTGAACCAAAGATTCCATGGAGATCTTAATTGCTTTTGTACTACACTTTCATGTGGCTTGTTTTTACAGAGCTTCTTTCCCCTGCCTTCTGATTGTTATCTAAACTGAATTCCCAGTATCTTTAAGAAAGTCCCTTAAGACTTCAGTAGAATGTGCTTTACCAATTTGATACTCAAAGCTGATAAAAGCATCTCTTTTGCCATCTTAAAAAAAACCACACAAAACTAAACTGTTAATGGTCACAAAACTATCTTGATTTGAAAATATTTACTGCAAATAAAAGGGGACTAAATATCATAAGAGCAGAAACAGATTTGGTAGCTGCTGGTTCTTTGTTTACTGTAAAACCAAACATACTCTTATTAAGTTACAGTAGTTACACTTGATTTGCTTTTAAAAGATGACACACATTGCATTAATGTTTTGTATTATTCTGTCAGTCCTCTTAAAGCACTCTTATTTGGCTGGGAATCATCATCTCACCTGACAACACCAACTAGAGGGTTTAATATCAAAAGTGATTGTTTGAGCTAGCATGAAATTGTTATCACTGGCTGCCAGCAGGCAAGAGGATCTCTGAAGGCAAAGAAAAGATTTTGTATTCTTCATGCTAGATTAAATTCTAGGTTTGTTGGAAACATTATTCAAGTTTAAAGATATGCTTTTCCCTCTCCTAAGAAAAAAAAGGGATAGTGCTGTATACATTCTGGATTTTTGTTTTGAGTGTTAAGATTTTCCACCAACCCAGTCTAGTTGTGCAGTGAACAAGAGAAGAAGTGGTCTTCACTTTTCCATATGATGTTCTTAAGCCTAACTTGCACAGTAGATGTGGAAGCGAATGATACTCCTAACATTTGTAGCAAGAATGATTACAACAGGTTGAAGAACAGGCTATTGTATAGCAAGAGCAATATGCTTGGTTTTTTTTTTTTTTTTTTTTTTGTCAGACTGGCCAGGTAAATAGTTCTTGAGAAGTCTGCACTGTTATTACTAGAGGAAAAAGAAAACTGACTTTTTAATTCTCAAAATAAATACGAGGTTGTTGTGACTCTCTCCTTCTCTGTAGCAATTCTCTCATTGTGGTCTGAATTTACAGGAACTTACACAGCTGAGTTGCACAAAGAATGTTTCAGTTCCCATCCAGAATCACAGACAGGTTGCTACTGAGCCATTCAAATGTATTTTGCAAAGGAAAAGAGAAGTGCGTTGGTTATCAGAGATTTCTTAGGTGGCAGTGCAGAATGCTGTTAGACCAGTAAGTGAGAACACGTAATTCTGTTTCTCTTAGAAGAGCTCCCTTGCATCATGCAAATCGACCTGTTGCACTTGAAGCGTTAAGTCTTTTCTTGAAGAGAAATGCCAGTGTCTATCAATTAACCTCTGCCTGGAATAGCAGAAGTTAAATACCAATAACAACAAAAATAAGCATATGTTTATTATCTGGTACAATATTTGTGCTGATTTTAGGTCTATAACTGTAAGACTGGCAAGGGAAGCATTAGATGAGGCAGTGGATTCAGTCATTAATTTCAGTATGAAGCAGCCTGTTTTGAAACAAGCCTTTCATCTGTCTGAAGAAGCTCTGTGATTTAACTGTCTCTTGTGAATAATCCCTTTTGACAGGAATATTGCTTTAAAAAAGAGTTAATAGTGGGCATTAGTCTTTGCAAGGCAGAAAGTTAACCTGTGTGTCCTGTAGGTATTCAATTTCAGTAGCACAGATTGTTTTCAAATTGATGTTATTGGATTGGGTTTTTTTTCCTTGGTTGAAATTGGAGTAAGCATAGCTTAAAGTTGAATTCTCATTTATATAAGTCTTAAAGAACACGCATGCAAGCAACAGGCTCAGAACATTCTAAATCAAAGCTAAGTTGTAAATAATTGCTGTCTTCTCAGATACAACTGATTCTTCTGTTTACATCAGAGATACAGACAGGGAGCCTATGAGAAATAAACGTTCCTGGTCAATGCAAGAGAGCTTGTTCTTGATTACTTTGTTCTTAGTAAGGAAGGCCACTTGCCTTATAAATACTGCACAACTGGTGAAATGCATTGAAACAGGTGAACACGGACCTTGCCAGATTAGACTTGCTTAATATGTATCTTAAAGAATAAAATTAGATAGAAAAACTGAATAGGCTGAATCAGAAGATTCCTTGATACTGTACATGTAATGTTAATGAGATCAAAGCACTGGTCTCAGATATCATCCGTTTGAGAATTGATAACTGTAATGCTATAACAGGATGGAAAGTACCACAATAATAGCAGGGTGGCAAAGCCCTTAGCTACAGCAAATGAAAACAAACCCAAATGCAGCAGATGCAGAAATGAAGGAAAATTGCTGCTTACCTTTGGAAGGCCACAGATATACAAGAATCTCCAGGAAAAGATACTCTCACCTTCACTGCCAAGCCTTAAATGAGGTCTGGGAAGGGCTGGATCCTGGTTCCACCCCTTCCAATCACTCAGTCCAGTGTCTACACCTGAGCTCCCCTGGGTTGGCCCTGCCTTCCCACCAGGTGCTCCATCACTGCTTCAGGTCATATCTTAGCATTTCCTCTACAATATCTAGCAGGATTCATAAAGTAGTTAGGGGAGACTAGGAAATAGTAAGAATTCACTACTTCACTGTCTCCCAAAATCTGAGGCTAGTTTTGGATATTTAACATAGCAGAAATAGTATATATTTGTAAATTCTGTAACACTGAATAGGGATAAATTACTATGGTTTCTTAGATCTCTCAATAACATACATTTTTTTTCTTTTAATACAGGTCTAGAATTTGCATATTCAGCTGCTCCCAAATCTATGCAGAGTGCTATTATGGGACTGTTTTTTTTCTTTTCGGGGATTGGATCATTTGTTGGATCTGGATTGTTGGCATTGGTGTCTATTAAAGAAATTGGCTGGATGAGTAATCACACTGATTTTGGTAAGTTATTTGCAGCTTACTCGTAGTTCTATGAAGTCAGTTGCTTTCTCCAGAAACAGTCGAGCATCAAGCAGTGGAACTGTTGAATCTTACTACTTAGAAGATATATACTTGTCTACTGTTATGTTAAGGATTACACTTCATCTTGCATACAGGTCTGACTAATGTGCCAGGGCAACACAATACATTGTTCTCATGAAAGCATGGGAAACACAAATTTAGTTTTTTGCCTAAAGTACTGAAAGTACTTTCTGGAGACATGGGGAATAAAATGTACCTACATCTTTCTTAGAGATTATTCAGCTTCTTAGTTTCAAGAGTCTCTGTGGCAATTACTGTGAGTTAATTTTTCCATTTCTGTCTGCTAGCTGTTTTTACTCTTTTGAAGTCCAATGGAACTTTTGCTTTGTATTGCCAGTTAAAGTTAAAAATAATTATTGGCACCAGTAGGTGGCACCTTGGGAATTTCAGAAAATCCTGCCATCATCAATGGTTTAATTAGTTCCAACAGAAAGAGCATAAAAAGTCCTCAAAACATATGCCAGGCCTTCTGTGTATAAATGGCTTAAACTTGCTTTAAAATTAGTATGAGAAAATTTTCTGTTTGATTTGGTTTTACCAAAAAGTAACACTTTCTGGAAGTCAGCCTTGTTTGATAAGGCGTTCCTGTACAAAATTGCAGGTGAAAAGTAGCCTTGGCTTTATGCGAGTGTCCTCACCAAAGGGAAGTTTAATCACGTCTGGCTCAAGGCTGAGGCACTCAATAGGTGCTTTCCATTTGTAGCATGTTCTGTTGGTACTACTTTTACTATTTATATTGGGGGAGTAAACAGAACTGCTGCTGCTGCTATTTGATTTGGTCTAATGCTATTGAAAGCCATTACCAAATTCTGATAGAAAATTTACTTAGGCCTTCAAGAGCAGGAATTGTAAGGAGAAGACTTTATTAAATGAAAGACTTGCAATTTTTTTTTTAATTAGCTGCTGCATAATAACTATAAGCATGTGCACCAAGTTTATGCTATTTGAGCAACTCACTGTGCCATTTGATGTAACTACCTGCCTGCAAAATCTACTGACAACATTTATTCTCTGCTGGCACGTCAGTGTTGATTGCTGCCTTTGCAATGGCTGTTATTTCTCTGACACAAACTTGAGGTTTCATGGGTTTAATATCCCATCTCATAAAGGATAATTACTACTTTTTAACCACATCTGCTCTTGAAGTGGAGATTCGCATGTATATTGTATTTTAAATGTCAAGGAAAGACTTGGCTTAATTTTATTGCATTTTACTAGAAATTCGTTTAATTGAATCATACGTTTCAGTAATTAAAGTAATTTAATCAGAACATTTATAGGCACGCTGCATGAACAGCTTGTTAGGATGGATCTACACTTCAGTATTTTTACACCTTCTAACCTTTGTGATAATCTTAATGGTCTCATTGGCTGTGGCTCATGTGACATGTTGGAAATGAGCCACGATATATTTGTCCTAGAAGTACAGCAATACTGGATATTTCTTAATGGAGGAATAATGTTTTAGCAGTGAGCTTTCTTAATTT
This sequence comes from Phasianus colchicus, assembly GCF_987193195.1. Lineage (NCBI taxonomy): Eukaryota > Metazoa > Chordata > Aves > Galliformes > Phasianidae > Phasianus > Phasianus colchicus. The sequence goes on along the minus strand of NC_143453.1, from coordinate 9,643,142 downwards.
AACATTAATTAATGTGCTACAACTCACTCATTTATAACAACGTTGAGGGACTGTCAAAGGTGAATTGAACTGAAAGGAACCATGTATCATTTCATGAATTCTTAACTTTGTTCCAAGAGAGGGCTGAGATAACTGCTGTCCTATACCTACAGAGCTGCCAAACTTCTTCCCTCGTACCATTCATTTTATGATTCTTTTGATTTTCACTTGAAATGAGTTGCCTCCTGAAAAAATTGATGTGATTTCTGTTACTTACATATATAGAAGTAATATTGAGATTTTCAGCTGTTTTATTTGAGGTCAGCAAAGCGTTGCAATTTTGCAGAATGAAGGAGGAAGAATGGAAGATTATTAAAGTTTTAAAATTGTTCTGACTCTGGTGAAGCATGCATGTTGCTACATATATAGATTCCTCATTGGCACAAAGTTCTTACAGTGGTGGGAGTAGCTTCCTGCCATTCTTTTTATAAGGGACATCATGCAGTAAGAGTCCACCTCCTTCCTCAGAGACATTATATGGTTTAAGGCACTGAATCACTGACGAAAGATGAAGTGTATTTTCCTGTAAAGTTCCATTGTTTGTCCTGCATAACCGTGCTGTCAGTGTTTAGGTCTTGCCCATGTTTTGCAAAGAAGTCTTCACTACTTAAGCTTGAAGGGATTGATGTTTTCACTTTTATATTCTTTATTAATGTTTATTTTTTCCTCCCTATTTTTTTTTCTAGGTAACATTAATGGCTGCCAATTAAATTATTACTTTTTTTTACTGGCTGCCATCCAAGGAGCAACCCTCTTGCTTTTCCTTATTGTTTCTGTGAAATATGATCATCAAAAATCAAAGATGAATGACGTAGCTGCCAATGGGAGGATCTGATGTCTGTTACAGAGCAGATTATTAAAGCAGCTCATGCTGAGTCTGTGAGATCTTATGTTTTCTCCAGAGAGACTCTTATTAGACTTGCATGTTACAAGAGTTCTCGCCCCTGCCGCTCTCAGTTAACGTAGGTAAGTGCCTTATGTTGGTGGGGCTCATTTCTTGCACTATGTCCTGGCAGAGGACAAACACAAATCTTGGAAGTGTATCAACTCTAGGCATTCAAGTTGCTCTTTGTAATCATGTGATGTTTACTAAACTCTTGAAAGCTGGGACTTATGCTTGGAAATAGAGTGCAGCGAGTCATGTGTGGCATGGGTTAGCTGCACACTAACTGTGAGAAACTGCTAAGTGAAACACCGTGGATCTACAGAAACAGTCAGCTGCCTCAAGCCCACACTGAGGATGCATAGGAAAGAAAACATTTCACAGGAGCCTGAAGTAGCAGTCGCAAGAACAAACATATATAAGCCACAAGAGCTGGCTTTCTTGGGAGAAGTGGGGACAAATTAAGTTGCAGATCAGCTGTAATTAAAAAAGAAAAGTAATCATCATTCACTGGGAGTGAACTCAGCCATTAAGATCCAAACTTGCAGTCAAGTGTGTCTGATACTGGAGGCTGAGCTGTGAATGTGCTGGTTCTACATGTTGCAGTAGCTTGGCATGCAGCTGCTCTAAGTTTTGCTGCATAGTAAACATTTGTTGGCAGTGAAATGGTTTTACTTCAGAATTGGTTTTGAATTTGCATTGGATGTATTAGGCCAAAATAAAAACATACATCTTATGACAGAGTATTCTTCAGTCTAACACTGTTACTTCCCTAAGGAATATTTTAAATATTTGCAGAAAGGACTGAGATTGAATTCTCAGAAGATGAATGCACAATAACAATTTAGAAGCCTTTCAAGCCAGTTCCTTCAGTTCTGCATCTTAGTTCTGGCTACCATGCTGCAGGGTTTGCATCTTTCAGCAACACATTCCTATAGCAGAACAAATGGTTTCACATTTGGCCTCCTGAATTCTAGTGATTTTAACAACTGATTGCGTGCAGGCTGGGATGGAAGATGATATTTTGCAAGGAATAATGTGGAAAGAAAATGAAAACAATTTTTTTTATTAATATATTGGATTTTATAGTTTCCTTTGCATTTATGTTGTCAAAATGTCCCTTTTTTTTGTACACGGGCATCTTTTTAATGCGTTTACAAAATAAAATGAACTTCCTTGCTGTGACTTTCGACCCTTTGTTTCTAAGTGAATAAAACTGTCCTACAACTATTCTGGTTTTTAGCCTTTATTTCCTGAGCATACACTGAAATTCTATTAAATGTCAATGTGCATTGACATCCTATTAGCTTTGTCAGGTAATGTAAGAGTACACATGCTGTCTTTGCCATGGTAATCAGGGGAAATATCAGAATAGAGTTCCTTCTTGAATATATAGTGTTTCAGTTATTCAGTCTGAAGGACTGTTGCTGTTCTCAGTAACTAAGTGTTTCTTCTGCTGCTAGATCTTGTCAACTCTGGTGTCCCTATTTACTCCTTTTCCAGGAAGTGAACTTCATTTCACTATTTTTCTCCAGTCTTCATATTTTTAACAGCGCTCACAAATCTCTGATTTGATGCTGGCCAGCTCCAACCTGGTTAAACCAAGTTAGATGAAGATTGCCACAGAAACAAGAAGCCTAACACTGTGACAGCCCACACAGGCAAGCTTCTGGGAAACTTCCAAACCTTGTATGGATTATTTAAGGAGGAGTTTAATGAATAAATACTAGGTTAGTCCACATATTAGGCAGATGACTTTTACCTTGTCACAAGCATACAGTAAGTATCTGCAGTTTCTGTAGGGCTGTGCTGGTTCTTACACTCTGGAGATGACTTGAACGTGCAATCAATTGTACAATTTAATTTTTATTTGGAATGACTTGGCTGAGCTCCAGGCACAAGTAATTATGACCATTTATGAAGATTAATCTGGCACTTCTCATCAAAGGGATGACAAAGGCTTATGCCTTTGTGACTCAAAGACTTAACTGATTCTTCCTCCCAGTCTTTTTAGCGATTCCATTCCACTCACAAAAATAAGACTCATCAATTAACTTTGTGACTGAGCACTGCACCTCATTAATGAAATACCTTGAAGTGGTGCTGTTTGAATTTAGTTATGTTCGCTCTTAGATTGTTCCAATGTAGAAGGAAGATCTGATGGGAATCATCTGTTTCTAAGCTCCTGACTTTCCAGGTGTCTGAAATTCAAGGCACAGTGTTGGAAAGGAAATAGTTGTTAAACATGAGAGCAGGTATCTGACTAAAATTCGTTATTTGTTATTCACAAGGCATTATGAAATGTGCCAATGCAAGCTGTAATCATGTATGGAAATAGCTGCCTGGCCCCTTGTGTGTCACGCAGATGAATGCATTGTTCATCCAGCATGTAGATCTTTTAAGAATACAGCAAAACCTCTTCTCTTATGTCTCTTGTACCTACACTCCATCCTGGATATACCTCCTCAGAAAAGGGGAGGTGTTTTTCATCTGCTTATATAAACCCCCCAGAGTGAGTTTAATTACAGAATATGAGACCTCTGTCAATATTTCCCTCATAAGTCTGTAGTCATTTCTTCGAAGAGTTGAGGATTTGGGGTTTGTTATTTCTGTTTAGTTTTCTTCAGCAAAAGCTGCTCAGTGCTGACATGTCAGCCAAAGCTTCAACTTAACAATAAACAGTGCATTAAACAATAAACCTGTATTAAAGATGCATGGAGTTCTTAACATCTTTTTGTGTTTGAAATTGCTTTTTGAAATATTTTATCTTAGAGAATTTGTTTATATGCAGGGCAAGTTCCGTTAGTGCAGACAGGGCCTCAGGGGAAGATTACAATGCTTTTCATTTCAGCAGTCAATAGTCTGAGATGTAGATTTGTCTCTGAGGAAGCAGAGAATTTGTAGACCAACGCTTGCATTGATGGAGGAGTAATGCACACACCTGACACTCTGGTACCTGCTGGCCCTGCAGCAATGATGTAACTGCAGGGAAAAAATAAGAAGGGATCTGCAGTCAGAAGCTATTAAAGGATAAGTTTGTAAATAGGAGCTTTGTCTCAGGTAGTGCTACATTCAGAATAGCAATGAACGATGCTTTCAGTAAAGGCTGCCCACTGCCAGTTCATACAACCTGCCTGGTGGCTGTTTTCTCATGTGTTGAATACAGCATGGTTTAGCAGTCCTTCCCAGCTTAGACTTAATTTTCCTCCTGCAGTATTCACAGTACAGATACTTAAGTAAAGAGGAAGACTGGCTGTCAAAGCCCTGTTACACAGTCATCAGATCCACTTAGACTGGTTTTAAAATAAGCCTTGTTACCCAACTAGCAATCTTTAACCTGCAGTCTGCTGGACTCAAAAGGTCATCAAGAAGGATAAAAGACATCATATTTTGCAATTGAGAATTCACCACAATCCATCCCACTACCTTCTTCTGCCAGTAGCTGCACTAATGCTTGAAAAAAAGGCAAAGCAACCAAGTGTATTGAGGAACAAGCCCTTTAACAGGAATAAATTCAAAACATGTATATAACATTAATGGATGTCCTTTAGAGGAAGCAGTGCCTGCTCAGCTAAGCTGTGACTGTTTTGTATAGGCAGTCCTGAGCTAGATGGATGCTGATTAGAACTACAGCACCGGCTGCTCCTTGGCTGGCTCTGCTGCTCCAGGGGTCATCAGCATCCAACCAGTGGCCTTAGATATGGTCTACACAATCACAGGAACACTGAGACTGCATCATAGACACGTCCAATACTGTATTCCTCCTCTGGTGCATAGCTACAGTTCAGTATTTTACTGATAATACTTCTCATCCCTCTTACTAGGAAGTGTTAGTCAGTAATGAGATTTAGTGATATAACACAGTTCATAAATCACTTTTGACAGGAAATAGAACGCTTTAATGAACAAGGGAAAACAAGGTAAATATTGCTTAAGCTTTTGAAAATGGGACTTCAAACAGATAACATGGCTTCTGAAAGCTGAAAAATGCACTTGACTATCTCTGCACATTTAATACTGTACATCACAATCTCTTCCCATCTATCCTATCCCCTTTTCATGAGCAGTTTTTCTCCTGGCTCTAACTCTCAGGAGACCTTGTGGTCCTGAATTGCTCTGCCTGCTGTTAGTACCGTGCATCAACACAAAGGGACTAAAGCATATATGTCAGTAATGGTAACTATTAAGACCTTCATCATAACTGCATGCATTTTTTATCTCCCAGTCATGAAGCAACATAAAAGAACAACACTTTTTAGTTGTATTGCAAGTATTATGTTCATGTTTGTTGTATCAAATCACAGGTAGAGCAAGCTCAGAGCTCTCCTGGAGCTACTGGCAAGAGCTCAACACACAATAACTTAAGTGCTGCAATTCAAGCCTCTACCTGAACCCAAAGCATCACTGTAGTGAATCAGAATAGACAAGTGGTCATACTATGAAATAAGCAAAACTTCAAATTTTAAAGCATCTTGTTAGCATAGAGAATCCAAACGTCCCAGAAATCTGGAGGACCATGGAATCCTTGTTTCAGCAGACCTGAATCCAGGTAGTTTTAATGATCACAATTTCCCCGACCTGTACTGGCTAATGGGAACCTGAGCTTCAGCTGTGTAGCACACTGATGTGGTTTCTAACTTCCCCAGCAAAAGTGGGATGATGCTGTTACAGGTTTTTAAAATAATTATCTCAAAGCATTACATTGTGCATGTTTCCAGTCCTCATCATTTCTAAATTCCAGCATACCGAGTTTGATGAGCTCTCATACTACGAAATTGTTCTACATGAAATAAAACTGTCCAGATTCAAGTACTTATAAAAGCATGGAGTGCTGCAATAATTCAAAATAGCTGTGTGCTTTGCAAAGCGCTCTCATATCGCTGGAACATTTCAAATACTTTTGTAAGGACATAAGAACTGTAATGTGGTCAAATAACCTTTTGATGTAAAAGTAAAAGATGTCAAAACACACTCCACATGGTGCGAACAGCACCTGCAATTTCCTCAAAAATAATAATGTCAGCTTGTTGCCAGCATGCACCTCTCTGAAGCTGAAGTCTGTATGTTGGTGCAGCTAAAGCAAGAAACTTTGTCCCTTACTGAAGCGTTCCAGAGTTCAAGAACTGATCCTGCAAAGAGGTGCTTATTTTTGTATGTCGGGGTACTTGTGACCCAAAGCACAGCACGCTTTGTGGCTTACTGGTGGATGTCATCTTAATCGGGTCTTTCAACAAGTCCACGTCAGTGGGAGGTGTGTTCACAGTCAGCATTATCTGACCAGGGCAGGGAACCCATCTAAGCTGGGAAGAAAAGAGCACTGCTAAGCAGCAGAAGATACATCTGGACATCACTTTCTGCTGGAATGGGGACAGGACATAACCTGCGGATCTGCACTGTCCCAGTTCCTGTGAATTTCCATTCCCAAGACAGCAGTTGGCTGTCAATGGAAGTCTATCTACTGAGCTACCACCCAGACACACAGCCTTAGCATGTACACACAGTGTGCCTGCATGCAAGTACACGGGAAGAGTTCCAAGAAACTTCACGTGATCCTTCAGCAGTAAATATGCTGAGCCCGGCAGCCTGCTTTTGTAGGAAAAGATGGATAGTTTGGGGATCAAATTCCCACTTTTTAGTTTTGCACACACAAGCAGGATTTGACAGGAGCTGCCACTAATTAAAGTCGTGGTACTGCATCACTCGGTCCTACAGGACACAAAGTCCTATGTAGTGGGAAAATGAGCCACGATATGATCCTCCTTCAATTTCCTCTCTAATTTTTGTTACAATAGATGTATTTTCTTCTGCCTTCTAAAGCCTTCTAAAGAAGTGGCTAATGCATCTCTGAAGTTAATAAAATGGTGTGGGGTCATTTTTATTAAAAGAAAGTTAAACATCTGCTGTGTTTGTTTGAAGTGTATTAAACAATACTTTGTTATTCTCACTTCCCTGACCTGATTCACGTGCCTGCCTGGCAGAGAACCCTATTGTCTGCTTTTCGTGTACATGCAGCAATTTACAATGGGCCTGTGAAATAAAATTTGCAGTTGCAGATCAGCTGCAGATAAAAGCAGTGGGAGACAAGTGGTATCAATGGTCTCTAGCTGTTCTTTACGCCCATCCAGCTTGTGAGCCCTCCCTGCTTGCCAGTCTCTGAAATGAAACAGGGAATGGCAGAACACAGCCCTTGGCCACCACAAGCTGCCCGTGGCTTTGGACAACTCTTGTGTTGGCAAACCTCAGCCAAGGGCAGTGCTGGGACAAAACCTGCCCACCCCTCTGCATCCCCCACCCAGCAGCTGCTCACCCTTCAGATCCACCCTGCAAAACAGGGGTGTCTGAATATTCCCTCACAAGGGTTCCTTCCCCTTCCATCAGCCTTTCGGGAGGCTGGAAGGGAACAGGGCTCACACTGGGAGCTGAGCACAGTTGGGGAGAGGAAGCTTCTTGGTGCTGCCCTGCTTTGCTGCTGTGTCCACATCTCTTAAGCTTCCTTCAGGTCCAGAGAAGGGAAAAAGAGTTTTTGGATGGCAAGCTGTTTGGGGTTGGGTTATTTTGTTTTTAGTTGTGTTTTTGAGGGGGGGAAGGAAGAGGCATTGTTGTTTGTTTCTCTTGAGCTTGGGGAAAGTGGTAACACAGGAAGCAGGGTCATTTGCTTTCCCTCAAGCTTTGTTGAAGTCACAGCAAGTTTTAATAATGCTTCAAATCTACGGTGGGGAGGCACACGGGGAGAAAGAAGGCGTATGAAAATTTTTTTAGTCATTTTTCATCCAGTTCTGTTTGAGGCTGGGAGCTCAGGGACAAGCATAAAAGAAAAACACTTCACTTCACATTACCATTTCCTTACGCCCACTTCAGAGCCCAGCAAAAAAAAAAAAAAACAACCAACAACAAAACTGGAGCATCCGTGGGAAGAGAACACAAAAGCAATGTGAGCACAGTCAAAGCTGTGCCCAAGTGCAGTCTGCAGAGGGGAGGAAGGCTGGCTGAGGCATTTACCCAGCTCTGCGTATTTTAGAGAGACATTTACCCCGAGCTGCCAGGATTTAAAATAGATTTGTTTATAGTGAGCATAGCAAAATGACTGACTATCGACAGCGGGACTGACAGCTGCTATTAAATCATCACTGTTGGTGTGAGATGGATATAAATTAAAACAGACAGCAGGTTCAAGTTGTAGAAGAATACGCCCATCCATTCCCCCGCTGCCTTTTTTCTTAAAACCAGCAGAATTCAGTCCATATATGAACTGAGATGCACAGTCCCTGTTCAGACCAACACATCAAGCTGCAGCACATCTGCCCCTGAGCCTCAGCCCAGCCCTGAGTGGTTGGGGTTTGCTTCTATTTCTGAAGCCATGGGGTCCAGCATTGCTTCACTTACTAACACCAGCTCTATGCTCAGTCCAACTTTTTGCTCTCTTCTGCTGTTACTCTCGCTGTCACCATGGAAATAGCATTGTAACTATGGAAATGAATGGCTTTGTGCTATTAACGTGGACTGTGGAAGGCACACTGCAACTGCTTTACTCATCAAGGCATGGGGGTACCTGGGGGACCTCAGTCCCATACCTGGCATTGCTGCAGCCATCGTGCCTCAGCTTCCCCCGTTTCGGTAAGACTGTAATGACTGATTTATCTGACAGAGGCATTTTGAGGGTCTTCAACTCATTAACATCTTAATGCACCTTGAGATTTCTTGTTTTAAAGAATTAAACTAAGAATTAGAAAAGAATTAACATCTTGCCTTCATCGTATGAACTGTAATCACAGGCTTAGGTGATTAATGTTCCTTCTCCAAGTGTGGCTAAATGAGAGAAAACTTTCTTTGTCACAAGTGGAATTCTTCTAGCAACTAACAATTCCTTGGAAAGCAGGGGCTGGTCATGTAGCAAAGAGCCTCACAAGCCACAAGAACCTCTCCTATGTTCTCTTCCCATCCAAAACATAGAATTATGTAGGCTGGAAAAGACCTCTGTACCATAATAAAACACAAGCTTGCACTGCTCATGTTCTCCTACCTACTTCAGTTGCAGCTCCGGTCCGAGGGCCAAGAGAGGGCTCTCTGTATGGCTACACCACTCAGCAACCAACAGCAGCTTCTGCTCCCAGGAGTCCTTCCAGACTTCACAAAATTCAAGAAAAAAAAATGAGTAGAGTTGCTGCTATCACTCTGCTATCTGTATACTAAGGGAAATGTTTGAAGGAAATGTGTTTCCTCCCTTCTCCGCCCCCCTAAAATTGTTTCCATCTCACCCTTCAGTAGCATCATAGTGAAATTTTCCAGCTGGGAAATCAAACTCCGTTTCCCCCCCAGGGCAGCTCAGGTGATAACTGCTTACCACTGGCAAATTTTATTATACCAAGAGATATTCTCCTTTTGTTTTCCATCAGATTGATTTTCCAGCTCTACTCCGCATCAGTCAATGCATTTGCTTCTCTATTTCTTGCTTGTCAGCTGTGCCATTCAGTGCTGCACGTGCAGGTGTGAGAGCCATGAAGCAAAGCTGAGCGCTGCTGTCACCTGCGGGGACACAGACAAGGCAAAACCTCACGGAACCAAGACATGAAAATTCATGTATTAAAATATTAAAAATCACCTGTGTTTGGAGTGTGTTTTCAGAGCTTATGGTCACCCAAAAGCACTGATGCATTAAGCAGGAAAGCCATTTTATTGAATAATAGCAAGAAGGTATTTTGTAAAAAATAAAGGCTGGGGGACTATTGAGATCCAAGAGAGGCACAGGCACAGTTCAGCCCATTTGTTAACTCTCCATATCCCAACACTTTTCAATGATCCTATGCACACAGTAAAAAAGAGAGATGAGTTTGTTTCTCCCCACAGTTGTTAAAACGAAGCCTGGACTTCACCTAAATACATTCCACTTGCACACTGATTGGGGACATCTGTGTAAAGCTGGGGGGGGGTCACAGGGTCCCTATTGCTCCTTCCAGGAAGGCTGAGATGGGCACTTTCCCATTTCTGCCATTCCCCAGGGAAAAGGGACAGCCCTGCTGCCTTAGGACCTACCCTTTGCTGCTCTTTGCTCTGCAAGGGGCACAGCTCAGGTGCAGAGGGGAGGACCTGAGCACTGGGACAGCACCTGCTAGCAGGGCAGAGCAGCTCCAAGCAGGCAGCGGGGCTCAGCCCTGAAGGAGGGCATGCTGCACATGGGACTGCCAGCTACTCTGCGCTCTATTTGCTTTCATATTACCTCTGAGGAGCTGAAAGCCTCCCGGAGCAGGGCTGTTATCAGAACACTTCATTTTCGTAGTGGCTGATTTAAGGAAGGTAAAGACCCCACCAGGGAGCATCCCTCAGTGTGGAGCACAGACCTGCAGCACGGGCAGGCAGCGCTCAGCCTACAGGTTTCTTCCTCAGCACTGTCCAAATATTGACTGTGCTCAAGTGCCACTAAAATAACAGGCAGGCTTGTGCAATCTCTTCAGGTTTTGGAAGCTGTCTAGCAGAGAGTAAATATTTGAATATAAAAACAGTCTTTGAGGAAAGCCGTGTTATCCCACAGTCAGTGCAGAACCTCAGCAGGACAAAAAGGAGCGCTGCGCTGAGCAGGCTGCACAAAAACAGGTTACAGGGAGCTTGGGGGGAGAGGAGAGCAAGCACAGGTCCACATCTTTCAGAACAGCTTTGTTAATAGCTGAGTTTTGAAGGAAAACATGAAGTTCTGCTGCTCCTGAAGGTAATGCTGGAATGCTTCCCTCTAACATAACGAGCAGTATGAGAGGTGAAATAGATAACAGAGAACAGGAAGATAAATAATAAGGAATGGGAAAGTGAATGGGGAAACAACTCTCCCATTGTTAGAACAGTGCTAGTGGCAGCTTTATAGCAACTTATCATTTCTATTTAAAGCCTGGTTTGGGGGCTATAATGTCTCAGCTGTTTTCTGGCTGAAATTTAGCATAAAATTTGTTATCTCAGAGGTAAATTAATTCTTTTCCCTTTATCAGAATAGCAGTATTTGGGCAAGAAAAGCAAGATATAAAGAAACCCACATTCAGGAGCATTTTTGCCAGCTCTGGGCAATCTTTCCTTTAAAAATACACAGCTTTCTGAGATAATCCGGTCATGGAACTGATGCCTAATTCTTCTGCAATATTTTTCAGTGTTGTCTCTATGTGCTCTAAAAGCCTCACGTAGATGGGTGCAGAAACAGCCTACAAAAGCCCTGCCAGCTCAGGGCATGCTCACATGGAACCTTCATGTCTCACAGCTGAAGATTTCCCTTGAATCTTACACAGTTACTTGCTAATTAATTTGACACAAACCTGATCATTCCCTGCTCTTTGCTGCTTCTATTACTTTAGCCACTCTTTGGGCTGAAAGTAGAGCTCTATCAGCCAGAAGTCTCTATTTTCCACCCTGGACTTTATCATGCAGCAAATAATACCACTGAGTGGAAGAAGGGCGGTGGAATAATTTGTATCTTTTATACAAACCGATAATAAAAATTTAGCTTCTTGATGTATTTTTCTCCCCTAAACTGTAGTTATATTTCCTTGAATAGATAAATGCAAGATAAATTCAATTATAGCATAATTCCTCCCAGGATGAATAACCTTTAAATCAGCTCTGATCTCAGAACACATTATGAGATAACATACTGTCCATTACATTGTTGAAATCGGGGCTATGGCAGTGCTGAGAGTTGTCAGTATGAATATCAAATTATTTATGTTCCTCTTTGCATCCTTGAATACCAAATAAGCTCAGGAACAGCGAGCGCAGGAAGCCTTATTTAAGCACTGATTTTTAATGGAGGTGAGAGGTGCTTGCTTGACAGCTCTTGGAACTGCAGTGCGCTATTTATCAGGGAGGCACACAGCAGCACGGTGAGCCCCTGCCCTGCTGTCACCTTGCTGAGTTCCTCTCTTATGGGGAAGAGTTTGGAACTGAGAGCTCAGCCTCCACCTGGCTGACTGCACTGCTGCTGCAGGAACAAAAGGGGAACCTGCATAACAGCTTGAGCTGCTCATCGGGAGCTTTTGGGGTGCCTTTCCCCATCACCCCAGTCACAAGATTTCAGAGTTGTGCCTTTTTAAGCAAAAGGGTGAACCTACCTTCACTTAAGAAACAAACAGAGAACGCCAAGGCACTTGCAGAAGAGAGCAGTCTGCCTGGTCACACCATGCAAAGCAACCTCTGAGCAGACAGCTGACACCTCTTCTGAAAAGCCACCAGATAGAGTTAAAAAATAATAACCTAACACCACGTGAACCACGGCATAGAGGATAAAAGTCCGTATCTAAACAAAGGCTGTGCTTAGGAATGGTGTTAGTTTAAATAACAGGCAGTTTTTGTCAAGTTTCACATTGAAAGAGATGAACCCAGTGCTGAACCTCTGGCAGAGGTGTTCCAGTGGGAAGGAGGTGGGAAGGACAAAGCAGGCTGTGACTGACCCTAAATGAGATCCTCTTCTCCAGCCAGCTGCCCACTCAATTCAGTGAATGTGAAAAACAAAACTGAATTATTAGAGCAGCTTATATGGGAGCTCCAGAAAACAGCTTTTTAGCAGTTATTTTCTTCCTAGTTCTGAAGGCCATCAGAATGTCAAGCAGAAAACTCTCAGCTGTAAAGAGCTGTAATTGCTGGGACAGTTTACAAGCAGCTTTGATGGCAACAAGCCTCGTGTGCAGGAACATGTTCTCCACGGAAATGATTTGAGCATCAAAGTCTCCAACTCTGCACGGCTTGTTGCTTCCTAATGGAGCTGTGGGGCAGAGCTGGAGGAGTGAGCAGAGCTCCTCCAAGGGAGTGAGTGGAAGGAGCAGCTCCGAGCAAGGAGCACTCATCCCTGGGGAACAGAGAAGAGGTGCTGTGAGGAAGGAGGAGTTTGTTGGGGTGCAGAGGTTGTTTAACAGAAAGCCCTGGAAGTTCTTGCTCCTCATTTTGTTGTAATTTGCATTTTCTTAAGCACTTTATGGCGCTGAGGGGAGCTGCCCTTCCTGAGCAGCACCAGACAGCCCTGCAAGCTGCACCACCTGCTTTCCATCTCCCACCAGTCTTGGCTTCCCCTGAACCCAAAGCCTTGTGATTTAATTCTGTACATCCGACGCTGCTCTGAGGGAGCATGGGGTGCTCTTGGATGAGAGCAAGCTGCTCTCTCTGCAGGAGGAGCTGAACTTTACAGCACACAAACTTCTCACAGCCACAAAGCAGCAAGTGCCCTGCGTTCATCACCAGGATGCAGGCAGCCCCATTTGACAAACCTCCGCCGAGACACTCCACAAATCACTTTCCATTTCTCTGCCTTTGTTTTCCTCCAGCCAAGGCAAGTCACTCTGAAACAGCAGCAGTTAGCCACAAACTTCCAGGCCCGGGAAAACAGCGTAACTTATTTCATAAGTCTGTCTCGCACGATTTAGCAAAGAGAGAAAACCGTTTAAGTTTACTTGACATAACCAACAGTAATCATTGTGTGTGTCTGAATTTCATTAATACCCATGCACTGGCTGGTGGTGATGTATGGAGGAGATGAGCTGATGCTTTGGATCAGGGAGATAAGGCTGTCCCTGCAGGGCCTGATCATCATCCACGTCAGATGTGCACACACACAGCCAGAGGTGCCAGCTATATGGCAGTGAGGTCTCTGACAGCAGAACTGCTGTGGCACCAGCTTCCTGGGGAAGCTCAGGTGTGGAGGGGAAGGTTCCTACAGCTTGCAGTCAGCTTGCTCTCGGTCAGCAAGTAGAACTCGTGCACATTTTGGCAGCAAGAGGCACACAGAATGGCAGGGGGCTGGGCACACCCTGTGTACCAGAGCTGCTCTGGCCCTTCCTTGTGAAAAATCACTTCATACCCCGGTCCCAGTTTCTCTTCAATTTTAAAAAGGGCGAGCAGTCAGCTCTTCAAGTCGTTCAATGAACCTCTATGGTGCTTTAAAACACCCAACACCCAGCATTTAACACCTCCCTCAGCCCCACAGGTCAGGCACACAGCTGCTCCATTGCCAGGCAGTGTGACAGCCTTCTACCAGGGGATGTATCCTGCTTAATTACAGAGCTTCTGCATCACAGCCCGGCTAAAGGCTACTCTGACACTCTTCAGTATACATTATGAGGCAAAACTGAAGCAGGGTCAGAGAGGGCAGACCCCTGCCCCCCAGCTGCCTTCTATGGTACCCATTTCCCTCTGAAGATGACAGCCCTGTGCTTAAGGCTTCACAGTGAGGTCCACGTTCTTCCTAAAGCCACAGGGAAGTGACTTTCACTAACACCTACAAACCTGTTAAAAGACCCTTAAACCCTGCAGAGGAGGAGAACATGATCAAAAACCTTTTCCACTCCTCTGAGCTTCATTTTGTGATTAGGAGCAGCAGGGGAGCTGCCTGCCTCCCCTCAAGCTTTCCTGACTCTGCAGAACCTCTTTGAGGGAAGGTTCTCTCCCATGCACACCCCCAGCTTCCTTCCCAAGGCAGTGGGGAGTTGGCACAGTGCTGGTCCAAGGCTCTGCAGGTTAAATCCACTGCTGGAGCCATAGGAGATGCCTGAGGCCCAAAACAAAAAGTAGTAAAACACACACAGGTAGAGCAATAAAACTAGAATAGATCCTAAAGCTTTTGCCTGCTGCACTGGTATCTCTCTAGAAATACACTGTCTGTCTGGCCATTGCTACACATTAAAGATCTTTGAAATCCCCAGAATTTCCCCAGCTTTTGTTTTATGCAAGAAGTGGCTAAGGAATGCTTCTCTTCATTCAGCAATACTTCTGAATGTGACTGGAACGTGGATTCCAAACCAGAATCAAGCAGGCACTTATAACAAAACTTCATCAAGGACAATTTACCTTTAGACAAGTCATTGCTTTACTTCTATTACCTAATGCACCACAAATGATTTAGGATGGTATAGAACTTCCCGCACAGAAATTAATCCATTTTACAACAGCAGATCAGTCTGTGATTCTTTTCAGAAAGCACCTGCACAACAATTAAGCTACTACCAAAATGCTCAGCACCACCATGGATTTTATCCATAAAGATGTTTCTTCTTAACTTGCCAATACTTTCTTACTTTTTTTTTTTTTTTTGGTTCAGTAACTGTTTATAGCATGCAGAGAAACAAAACCAGTATAGCATGTACTTACACAGTTATGGCAATAAACTGCAGAGCAAAGCCTTCAGTCACAGAAGGCCATTAGTCAGGGAGCTCCAAGGATTTTGCTTTTCCCTTTCTGTCTCCATACTACAGTGCTTTGCTGCTATGTTTTACAGTTTCCAGCTTTTATGAGTGGGGAAGAGGGAACCTATGCTGATACATTTTGAGGGTCAGGCTTCCCTTTGATAGCCTGAGCAGAGAAGACTATTGAGAACTTTGGTACCTATGGATAAAAATCACTGCTTGGTTAAATAAATGATAGCATACAGCCATGTGAGTCACATGTGAGACTGGCCTACTAAATGACACAAAGCAGATCTGTAGTTGTAACAGCCCTCAAGTTGGAAGGAAAGCTTTCTAAGATTTCCATGTAAAATCTGGAAGCTCTGGTGAGATAGGGCTGATTTCTTCTTGGAAGAGTGATTTAAACCATACTCAAGAAACACCTGGCATTCAACCATAAAGACAGACCAAGATTTCTGAAATGTTTCTGGGAAAACAATGGAATTTTAAGATGCTTCCAAACTGCACTGTTTTTTTTCCCCTATGTGAACACCTCGATCACATTATTACCTCATCTCTTACACTGATGCACAGCTTTCTCCTGGAACAAAGCCTTCCTTCTGTATGCAGTGCACATGTAGTGCATGCAGTGCTTTGAGCTCAGGTTAAACATGCACACAATGGGGCACGAGAGAAAGCAGACAGGCTTCACTTACAGCACTGCAAAACTTTCTGAACACAGAGCTGGAGGGTTACAGCAGTGAAGGTGATTATAGGCAGTGTCCAGGGCAGAGGTGTGCAGAGGAGATCAACACAGTGACAAGGGCAATTGCATAGAGCCTGTCAAGAAGGAGCAAGACAAATGTATCAGTGCTCAGGTCCCAGCCTTCGTGTTCCATTATCTACAGGCACCGGCTGAGTAACCCTGCCTATAACGAGGGCCTGGGAAAAGTCCCATGAGATGCCCTGGACAAGATAAAAACTAAAGAGCCGGAA
The DNA here is from genome assembly GCF_987193195.1 of Phasianus colchicus. Taxonomy (NCBI): domain Eukaryota; kingdom Metazoa; phylum Chordata; class Aves; order Galliformes; family Phasianidae; genus Phasianus; species Phasianus colchicus. The sequence continues at coordinate 9,627,104 of NC_143453.1, read as the reverse complement.
TAAGAGATTGAGTGGCATAATGAGCTTCAAAAGCTGACCGAGCATCACAGGAACTGTCACTGGAAGGCAAAGGCAGCATTCCTAGGGGATGTGTCACAGGCTGCAGACTGTGTTGACAACACAGGGAGATCTATCCAAATTTTTTTGGCCAACATCTGTATTTAAAAAGCAAATCCTAGAAGTTTTTAATTGAAGAAAAATAACGTCTGAAATTATTCAGATCAGAAAAAAATGAAAGACACCCTTGCAGCTGGGTCAGATCAAGTGATGGGCATGCATGAAATCACAAAGAAGAAACAATTTGAGAGGCATGGAAAGCAGCAATCAAACTTCAGAAGACTGATCAAAATTCAGTCTTCCTGAAAAGGTCATGGTATTTCCCTTACGTTTGTTCTGTCCCTGGTTTTAATCTGCCACTTTTTCAGATCTTCCCACTCCCTGGAACACAGCACCTCACTTTGCTCATGCAACACTCCCTGGCCAGCAGAGTCCAGCTCTTACCATTACCTTATTTCTTCTATTGAAAACAATGAAGAACTGCTTTCAAGAAGCAGTATGTAATGCATATGAAGCAGGTACACAGGTGCTCCAGTCCATAGCCAGAGAACTACTGGCATTCTGCAGAGATCAGTAACAACATTGGCTTTTCTGATCCTCTTTACACTGAGCAGGAATACAGAAAGTAGAAAAATAATTTTACAAGTGATTGTCTCCCCTCAAATTACTTTTCTGCTTGTGAAAGTGTAAGAAAAAATGACCAACAAGAGCATCTATCTCCAACCTAGCTACAAACCTTTTCCCAGCCATAATTACCACTTCTCAGCTTAATTTTTAAACCGTTACTCCTTCAGAAAAGTATTCAACTCCTCCACACACACATTTAATCCTTCTCCTGCACCTAATACGTCTGCTACATTCAAGGTGCAGCAAGACTGATGACACCACATCTGTATTTGTAGACATGAATTTTATGCCTTCTCTAAATTCATGCACTGCTGTGCTACCCAGAGGGCAATTCCTATTCCCAAGAAATACCCAGCAATGCCAAAATTATTCTATAAACCGCCAGCATCTCTCAACAGAGAGATAAAATGTTTCAGCAACAACTTCTCATTTGTAATTAAAAAAAAAACAAACTAAAACTATTTTCCTGGATGACAGAACTCTTTTAGGCATAAGGACGCAGCTCTTTACCAAACCCAGGCTGTATTATTGGTTATACAGAACTCCATACAATCAGAGCTCTGGCTCTGCGTGTGCATTTACTGCTACCCAGTAGATGAGGAGCGAGCAGAGAGGACTCTGAGATACGAGTGCCATCTTCTGGCAAATAGCACTGCATGCCTTTGATTGTACATAGAGCACTCTTACTTCACCAACGACAGCAACTCTTAAGCAGCTAATCACATCTAACAACCGTAGGAAAGATTTCTGCTTAGGTGAGAACTTGGTAGTTTCACTATGCCCACTCAGCACCCAAGAAGTATCTTTGGACTATTCAGGATTATACCAGTTCCCCACTGCCATCATGGTTTTAATTAACCTTGAAATTTTAGAGCTATCTTTTTCTCATGATAGGTGCATTAGAGTTTTTCTTCATAAACATCATAAAGGTGAAAGCTCTGGATGGAAGCCCAGGGCAGGCAGTACCCGGTCCTGGGGGGCATTCCACAATGCCAAATGAAGCTTGAAGATTTTCTGCCAGCTAATTGCTAATATTTCTCCTAGATGAAGAGCTATGTGATCAGGATTTTCTGGAGCTGGATTTTACTGACTCAGAACTCAGTACTTGGCATGATTTTAACTGTTTTCTACTAGATCACATCCCTGAATCAAGTTCTCATTTAAAACAAAGGACCTAGGCACCTACCAGCACTCTTCAGTGCTCAGCAGCACTCCTAACACCCACATTTTGACCAACCGCCCAAGGCTGAAGGGACTCAGTTCCTACAGCTCTGCACCAAGGGTCTGCAGGAGCTTTCACATCGTATTTTTAGCCAAAGTCACCAATAGCTGAGGGAGATGTGGGAGTTCACAATTCCAGCAGATCAGCAACGCTGCATGGGACTGAACTGATTAAACTTGCCTAATTAGGTGATGAGGCTCTGGTGGGAAATTGCTAACAGGCATATTTGCAGGCCTTACAGAACCTGGCTTGCAATGAGCCCTTGCTCAGCCACCCATCGTTGTTTAAACACACAGTTGCAGTTGTTTGTGTGAGGTCACACAATTTGCTCCCAGGAGCAATTCCTGCATTACCCGTAAGTGAATTCCAGCTTTCCAATAAAGGCTCTGGGCTGAAATTCATGGTTATTTTTGATTACCTTATTTTTGTCCTTCCCACCAAAGGGCTGTAGATCCCTTTCTGAATCTGGTGTTCACTCTGCAGCTCAGTGCAGCGGGGTTCCCTGGTCCGCGTGCACACATTTGCAGACAGCATTTGAAGAGATGTTATTCTAAAGGGTGACACTACTAACGGCCCCAAAACCCAAGCTATAGCATTACCTACATTGTTTTTTTAATCTAAGGCAGGAAATAACTGTTACTAGAATAACGAGTGATGAGAGAAGAGACAAATGGGCTAATTAGGTTAATACTTTTTCTTAAAATGATTTCTCAGCATATGAAGATTTCCATGTCCATTACCTCAGCTCAAAGGCTGACATCAAGCTCCCCGGCTGGCCTTTCCCTCCCTGCCCTCATGTTGGTACCAGCCTATATCTGAAAGAAGATATGCTTACTGCTAACAGAGCAGGTTTGGCTAGGTAAAAAAGTCCTTTGCTATCACCTTTGCAGTACCACAGAGGATCATGCTGGCAGTGCAGGACACTGCTTCACAGGGATGCTGGTGCTGATGAAGAGGTGAGAAATAGCCAGCCTGACTCTGCCCCAATTTCCCCAAGCACTGTTGTGATAAGTTCAAGAGACAGAGACACTACAACAATACGATGATCAGCTCTCTTCCCTCCCTTGTATGCTCCCTTTCTGCCTGTAACAGAGGTAGACATTTGTATGTTCAGCAGTAACATCCTTAAAGCAAACACCAGGCTGTGAATATTTCCCCTTTTTAAAAAACAGGGAGTTCTAAAGAGAAATAGAATGGCACACAGCTCAATCCCTGCCTCCAGATCTGGCTGGAATACTCACTGTCATCAAAAGAAAGGAGAACGAGACCCGACTAAGCCACGCATTTGCTGCTGATGCTGGTATTTTTATACACCATGTACATGCAAATCAGCTTTCTGCATTTGTCTGCACTGAGGTACATCCCTGGGAAGGCTTTAATTTAACGTCCCATCTGCACCTACAGCCCACGTGCTCATGCCCTTCACCAGCAGAAGGGTTCTGTTGGCCGAAGCACTGCTTTATATCATCAGCTGAAAGGACTTGGCTCCTCCATATGTTTTTCCAATGAGACTGGTACAGAGCAATTCCTCTTAGCATCAACCCTATCATTGAATTTGATTACCTGCTGGTTTAATTTGGTGAATTGTTAATATGAATTCACTGATTTATAGATTCAGTTTTAATCACAGGCTACGTTTGATTGCCGCATTATTCCATTCTGTAATGGTAGTTTAGTGTACCAGATTAGTAATGTGCCTGCTTCATTTTATATTTATTTGCTTGTCTTTTTAATAAGATCTGTAAGTACATAGGACTGGTTATTTTATCAAAGTGTAACCTGGTTCACAAATCCAGAGCTAAGGGCAATTTAAATTTGGGTATTAAAAATACTGAGCTGAAATAAGCCATAACAAAAGCTGGGAAGACAGACAGCCCTTCTCTCCTCCTTTTGCCCTTTCATATCCCCTTCCTCACCATGCCTCTGCATCTTGTGCAACGGGGGCATAGCCTGCTATATGTATCTGTGCAATGTCTGCCAACCTACCTAGGGACAAGATAACTGCAGGAATATGTAAGTATTGTGCAGCTGTTCTAGCCCTGGAGATGCAGTTTCCATGCCTCGCAGTATCAGGAAGAGCCTACCATGGCAATGCCCTGGTCATTTCAAAACTGAGGGATGTGCCCACACCTGCAGAATGTGAACAGGATGGCACTGACAGCTTCAACTTTAATCCTACAGCCGCCTCAGTTTAACTGGTCTGAGCTTTTCAGCCCAAATGGTTCCTGCTGGAGAAAAGATTTGAAAGGGAAGAAGAAAAAAGCCTAAAAGCACTGTCTTCAGCCTTTTCTAAACAAAACAGATGCGTTTCGATCTGCTCTTTTTATAGGTAAAAGCTAAATAAATACGATCCCTACTACAGCAATTAGTTCACAGCCAGATGACACTACTCTAAGGACTGCCAGGAAGGAATCTGAAACACAGAAGGCTCTCTGAAAACCTGTATCACAGGAGGTCTGTACTCAGAGACTCACACAGAAACAAAGCTCTGCAAAACACATTGGGAAATGCTACACTTCATAACCATTCACTGCTCTGAACCATAGCAATCACTCACAATCCCACTTTATCACAGTTGATAATTCATTCCATCCACTTCCACAGAGTGCCACACTCTTAATTCTTACAGAAACATTTTCTTCCTACCTGAGCTGAGCTGTTTATCTCATTAGCACAGCCTAGGAATCTTTCCTTCAGCCACAGCTGTTAGGCCCCCACCAGGCTATATCACCATGTCCAACAGCTCTTATCACAGGGCAAGAACCAGGACAACCTCATGGGAGACAAAGTAAGAGAGCAGACATTCAGGTTCCCTCAGTTCCCTTGCAATGAAATCCTCACTCAAGTACATTGACTACAGCTACCTGGGTCCCATCAGTACTACCTGATGGGAAGTAGAAGTCTACAAATCTCATTGCAGAGGTTTGGTTGACGCAGGCCAACATGGAGAACAGCACTCCTCTATGAGAAATATGCCTGGATTTATTACAGTTGTGGTTTTTTTTTTTTCCAGTTGAGAATAAACCCCTCCTGCTGCACATCTGGGGGAAACTTCCAATTTTTTCTACATGGTGTGTATCCAAAAAGCCCCAAAGCTATCAGTTTCCCAACACACTCACTTCTCTCTTCCCTCGGTATCATCTTGCATTTTGTGTTTGTAACTGTAGGCTTTAAAAAGAGTCAAACACAATGCCCTGCAAAGCAGAGAAGTTTTCTTTGAAGTGCTCCAAGAATGTGTGCGTAAAGCTCGTGCCACATGATGGATGTGGTATGAAGAACCTAGGGGCATGATGGAAAAATTGAATGGCAGATCCCAAAATGCAGGGGAGGAGTGAAAGAATGGGAACTGGTGACTTGATTTGCCAAATTGTTTCTGTTAAAGAAGTATTAATCTTTTCAGACAATCCACAAAAAAAACCCTGTAGCAATATCATATTAAATTAATAGAGCCTCATCATTACGGTAACCTCAACTCAGTTTTGTAAGATCTATAGTGTCATCATAACCAGAGAGGAGTCCCTGAATAACTTTGTTCCTATAGCAATTGCTGCTAAATGGCACTGAAGTGATAATTATTAGCTACACAGTATTTTGGGCAACTGTGTGTTCAGACTGGGGCTTTCTGCCCACAGTGCAGCTAAGCTGAAGCCTCACACACAGTACAATTCTGTCAGGGAACCAAAATCTCCCCTAAGAAAACATTTAGCTGTGGACTGCCTCAAAATAATGAGCTATCACAGAACCAGCCCTTACCAGCAGTGCTGTTCACCATGCAGTTCCTTACATGTTAGCATCAACTGTCAGACTGGATGCTCCAGTACCTGCTGTGCTGCTCCTACCCCACATAACAATGAGTAATAAGTAATCAGGAGGGAGAGTTATTTGCTAATTTGCATCATGATCCGTGTCTGTTGCTGCATCTTTGCTGACAGCTTATTTTTAAACACTGAAATCCAATTTAGGAGCATTTCAAAACAGAACAGTCTTCTGGCTGCTATGGCTACTTTCCTTCCTTGCCAAGAAGGAAGGAAAATGAATATGTGCAAGCGTTGAGTGTCACTGTCCTGCTGCCATCCCAGAAAGGAGGGCACAGCTCTGTGAACTGACTGTGAGAACCTTTTCCAGGTTAAACCAACATCAAAGCATTTCCTGAAGCTGGTGGCAAGTCCGCACATCACTGATTGAAGGAACACGCACTTTCCAGCAGAGCCTTTTGCACTACAGTTGAGCTATACCAGAAAAATTCAGGATCCAGCATCTGATTTAAGATCCACCTTGAATTTCCTTTCTCAGGTGTTTCTATGTGCACGTTTCAGAAAAAAAATGATAATCAAAACACTTCACAGAAATGATTCAAGATTTCCATTGAAGATGTGTTACCAGTTACATGCTTATAGCCTAATGAATTGGCACTCAGCCCATCCCCAAGCCCTAGTCTCTTGAGCCCCCAGGTGCTATGCAATCACCTATCACCTGGGTGCTCTTCTGAAAAAACCTTTGTAAAACACATGCAAGACTGAGGTAGGTCACTCCAAAGACTCCCTTTAAGTAGACATGGGGGACAAGACTTGCCAAGGACAAGGCAGAAACAACACAGTTTCTCACTTTTCCCCTCTTTGGGACACCTAACCAAGCAGGAAGATTTCTCCTTTCCTCTAAACAGCCTAGTGATAAGAAAATCACAAAGAAAGAAGGACCTTTTCACCAAGGTCTACTTTGTGCCGGCAACTAACCTCCCAGTAATCAAGAACTTCTCCTCTCACCTTCATCCATTTCCTCAACCCACAACCACCATTCTCCTGTCCCCCAGTCACCTCTCACATTAACACCATCCCACCAACAGCACAACTTTCCAGTCCCACCTATAGAAGCTTTCAAACAGTGCTCACCCTTTAGCTGCAACAACCCAAGTACTGCTCTCTCCCCCAGCAGGCTGGACTCCTCATTACTGACTGCACAGGTGATTTCACTAATTACTTCCCTAGCAAGCAAGTCTAGGCCTTGCACAGGTGCAGCTGAGTTTCTGGGCCTCAAAAAGGGAGTAACATGCTCTTTGGGTGCTGTCTCATTTGAAGAGCCAGGTCCTCTTCAAGCTGCTTGTAGCTTTATCCTTTACCAACACTTGGAAGTCATTGATCTTCTCAAATGAAAGACCCTGTTCTAAGTGAAAATTATTATTAATGAATTTCTATCTTGGCTCCTTGACAGAAAATTGTACTTTGCAGAGTCTTATCTTTGCAACCATGCACCCCTGGCACTTATGGATTCCCTCATCTGGCAAAGTGAGGCACGCTGCCAAGAGTGATGTTTGGAGGGGCTTCCTGTGCCCGACTGCAGTGCCTTTGTAACTGCAGCACAGCAAAGCTTGAAGAAATGTAAATCCCGACATTTGACCTAGTGTGAATTTCTCAGATAAATATTTCCCAGCTTGGTTTCTTCCCAGCTGAGATTATCATTTACAGAGCGTCGTTAAGAATTGGACTTTGACGGTATTTTTGGTAGTGGAAGATAAATTGAAAAATTTCAGCATCTGCCTCTGAAACTCTTTGTTCTGTAGCTTCTAAAAATTAAATGTGAAGGCAGAGCTGAGTTTTTTCTTTCTTTCTTTTTCAATTCTTTCTGTTGTCTCTTGAAATATACCCCTTCTTCCTTGTAAAGACCTAGATATTTTGAAGCCACACTCCTGGTTAGCCAGCCACAAGTTACCGGGGTCAACATCAGCGGCCTCTTCTAGGCTTCTTCTGGGCTTGAGACCTACAAAGAACACAGAGAACCGTAATACCATGAAATACAGCCCTTCTGGCTTCTTTTTTTCTCCCTTTGGGAAAAAAATAAAGATTTATTATTTTAGAAAAGTTTAATGACCATCTACTCTACATCCTACAGATAGTTTCCTCGTATTCAGTAAATCTATGTGGATAAGTGAGGGCTGCTCTTAATTTTCATTCCATGAAATGCTATTTCATTAAATTAACACATCAAACCTACAAAAGGATGCGAAGCAGCATTTTTGGACTGGAGAGACTTCCTGAGTGCTATCAACCCCCACCAGCACAGGCCTTGCATCGCGTGGGCCGGTTGTTGAACACCTCACACCCCATCTGAATGGATTTATCACAATTGTTATCACATATACAGAACCTGGAGCAGTTGTTGTTCTTTTTCATAATAATTAGATGTCAAATTATGATAGGCGTTATGTCACGTGTCTTCCCCTTGGTCTTTCATCTCCAACTTTTTGCCAATGTGTAGGTTAGCAGAATTCCATTAGCTGATAACTCAAGGACTAAAAGACATCAATAACAGGCATGTGTTAGTGAAAAGAAACACCAGAGAAAAGCATTTCAAGTGCTTCAGGGATGTTCAGCTTGCATTTCAGCCTGCCTGGGGAAGGTGGCTGCACAGACTGTCTCAGCAGTGCATACCAAGCCTCTCAAATTGGCCAGGCATGTGCTCACATGGGCAGTTGTACGTGATTGATTGTCAGTTTGAAAAATGACTATTACAGCATAGACAAGATAAAGAGTAAGTCAGAATTGTAATGAATATCCATGGTAATTTTCAATGCGTGCAAAATGCTGTGTGTGTGTAAATGGCCAACATCCAGCCCAGTGCTATAGGCTGCAGTCAAAGGTCTGTATGTGTGCAACGTCTCTGAAACCACCTGCTTCAGAGAGCCTCTAAGAGATTGCATCTTCTAATGCAAACATCACGGCAGAATACTGTCATTGAGAATTGGCAAGGGCTAATCATCAGTGGAATTTAGCTTCCAAGGAGGCATCGTTTGTGTTGGTCAATAACGTAATGACCATGACTACACATTAAATATAAGCTCTTTCCAAAGGGGAGTTATTTCAAACAAACAGTCTAACTCTAAATCTGAACAGCAAGCAGAGAGCTATAGATGCAGTCAATAACTGGAAAGGAAACGATGATTATCTTAACAAGTACTGAAATAATGAATAAGCTATAATTTTCCTATTCTTAACAGAAGAGCTCTGTTCCTCTTTGGGAATGTTGAATTCAATCTGAGTTCCATTCATACAAGAATGAGACTTTTGACAAAAATTTACATCACTGTTTTTGAAAAGGAATTGCAAAACAGTTTCTCATGGGAAACTGATTTTTTTTTGTTTTTTTTTTTAATTACAATGATGATAAGTTCCTTTCTTGAAAAAAATTTTTGAGATTTTGGAGAGGAAGAGGGGAATTAGGAGTGATGTTTTTGTTCACTGTGGGATACATTTTCTAGACAATACGGTCAGATAGCAAGATCAAAAATAAATATATATATATAAATAACAACCATATGCATTTCGTTATGAAGAGTAAGATGAATTCACCTCAACAGGTTTTCTCTCAGCAGCCAACTCTTTGCTACGCTGGATGGAGATAACCTTTTCACTTCTGATCCTATATAGCCTCAGCTGCCAAAAGCAAAGATAGGGTGCATGGATTAGAAACAGAGATGGCCATCATTCCTTTCCTCTCCACCAGTGCTGTACCAGTATTGCAGAGAGCTCTCGGGAGCACTGGCTCACTGGAGATGCCATCCTTCACGCTGTAACAGAAGCTGCTCAGCACATGAATAGCTTCTTAAAAATGCATTTTGAACAACTGCATTGTGTATGGCTGCGATATCATGGTGAGCTATTTTAGTTCCGTACATCTTTTTGGTTCCACTCCTGTTGTATTTTGCAGCTCGGCACTGTAAATGTCTTTTTCACCTCAGAGGCACTTGCATTTTCCCAGGAAGATATACTGATCCCTGAGGTGTGGCTGATGCATCACTGCGCTTAGCTTCTGAAGTAGCTTGGGGTCCTTTGGGACGCAGGGTGCTTTGTATTTGTCAGTTGTGATTCAGCGAAACTTGCTTCCATCTGAACCTACTGTATCAATCAGAGAAGCAACATAATTAATCATGACTGGGCTGCACGAAAGTTGCACACATCAGAAGCAAGAGTCCTGGAGTTGTTCGTGCTGATGGTGGGCATGGAGATGAGCAAGATTAATAGTGACACTGCCATGAACTGTGCCTGACTGCTGTCTTCTCCTGCCATCCATCATCATCACCACATGTTGGGTGGGAAAGGGAAGCAGTTCACAAAAGAAGGATCAGAACAGTGAAAAACTTTCATACATCTCTATTCTCTCCTCCAAAAGCAGCTTAAATTCTGTTTCAGCTGTTAGGCAGTGAATGCAGTACTTCAACACAGAAATGACAGAAACAGCCCCCTCCCCTCAGAAAAGAGAAGTTAACTTGTCAAGCCATGTAAAGCATTTTAATTACAATTTGTATAACATGTATAAATAAATATTACATTCTTTCAGTCTACAATGCATACTAGGCTTATCGTGTTAAAACGTCCATCTATGTTACTGGGTGGCAGGATTGATTTTGTCTCAGTAAAAAAACCCAAAAAAACAACAAACAAAAACAAACAACAACAAAAAACAACAAAGGAACAACAGCAAAAGAAACCTCCCCTAACAACAAGCTATTGAGTTAATAATTAAAAGGGAAAAAAAAAAAAAAAAGAAATACATCAGTAAAGACAGGACGATGCAAGTGCTTCCAGCTAACAGTCAAGACATAACACTGCTTTCCAAAAGGTTGGATATACCACCTTCCTTGGAGTTACCAAAGGTTTGGGATGTCAGAATTTTTTTGATCTGCGTCTCCACTGATGTAAACTGGCACTGAATCAATGCAGTTCTGCCAGTTTATACAACAAATCCACTGTTCTGTATTTCTTTCAGATTCATTACTGGTTTTGTATTATTTTTTTAATACAAAATAATGGATGTACTGTCTAGTCAAAAATTTTCAATCTTAGCTGGTTTAATGGCAAAAATATAAGTACATATATATTTTTAGATCAACACAGATCTCTAAGTATTCCTTGATCTTGCTTCAGTAACATTTCTCCCCCTCTGAACAGCTCTCCCAGTACAAGGAAATACAAGTGTGGGGACAATTCGTGTTCATTCTTCCAACTCTCAAAGCTTAGTGAGAGCTTAGAGAGACATCAGAAGGAACAGAAACTTACAGAATGAAATCATGAACTCACGAACTTGGAAAAAAAAACCAACCATTGTATATATTTGGCCTGTGATGGTCTCTGTTCCACGTACACTTAAAATAAACCAGTGGATACCTCAGCTGGTTGTAACTTAACGTGCTAATGCAAAACAGCACCTTCTTCCCTTGGTGAAACGTGGGAACTTTGGTTGTGGAAACGTAAAACAAATAACGAAACAATCCAAACCTGAAATTAAAATGAACATTTCTTCCAAACGGAACATATTTCTAGCTAGAATGAAACAATTGAGGCTTTTGCTTTCAGAAGAGACACCAGATGAAAACTGTTCAATATTTGTCCTCTGAATTCCTTAAATAATGGAGATTTTTATAGCCAACTTAGAAATAAAATATTCTTGGTCCACTGCAGACTTCCTACATTGAAAATTTTCCTGGTTGTAAGATAATTAGATGAAAAATACAAAAGGGAAAATGACTGTGTTTCAATCTAGAAGACAAACAGAAAAGTAAAAATAAAAATAGCAAGTAATTTCTTTCTCCTTCATATTTAATGCCAAAGACACATCTTCACTTCAAATGAAGGAAGAGAAAGAACCAGACTGAGTTACATTATGAAGTCTTCTTATGGGTCATATGTCCATAACTGGGATGTTCTATTGAAAATATAAACAAGTCATTCTTTGCTTCTTGCTTATTCTTTTTAAGGTCTTATATTCTCTTTATCTTTTATTCTTTTTTTTCCTGAATATTTTTGGTGCTTTGAAACATCAGTATAATTATTGTCTCTGTGACCCATAATATATATTTTCACAACCTCACCTTGCCCAGTTCATTATACTGGCCACACCATCTCCTTGTTCCTTTCTGCTATTTATATCCCAGTTCCTAAATCCATGAAAAGCTTTTGGGAAAGCAAAGCAAAGTGAAAAACCTGAAGAAAAATACATGTTGCCACAGACAGTTTGGCAACTTTCTTTCCCTGATTGTAAAAAACTGCCTCATAATTTCTCCTGTGGATCCTTTTCCCACCCCCCTCCTCTTCTGTCCCAATATATACTGTAGAACTGAAGGCATCAAGGTGTGGTTAACCCCCCCCCCCCCCAAAAAAAAAAAAAAAATATCCCAGCAAGGAGCTACACTTTATCTTTGAGCTTCTCCATGTAGTTTCTTATCTCTTTGGAGTCCCCCAGGTCCATATCCTGGCACACCCACTTAATGTCATCGTCATTGCTACTTAGGATTGAATTGACAGTCGGACAACCATCGTCGGGTGGGATGGTGGTGAATGTTGTGAATTTTACCCGCTTCCTTTTAGAAGTTGGCGAATGTAAAGGTTCGGATTTCTGTTCCTTTACGAGCTTGCCCCCTGAGTCAGCACTCCTGTGAATCTGGCTCTGAATGTTCTTCTGAGCACTGCCATTGAGGAGCTGGTTGCTCTCCTCACAACCCGTCCCTCGGTCAATAATAGTTGTGTGTTCATCCTGTTGAGGCAATGCATCTGCTGTGTTCTCCAGCAGTTCTGCTTCATTTCCCAGCCAGACCCAGTCGTGGGAATGGGTCATAGTGGTCTGTCCTTCCACCAGAACCTGCTTGTGACGGTACTTAAGTGCAAATGTTGCACAGTTTATTAGGAAGACTAGAATTGCCAGGCAGAAGACCCCTAGCAGAGCATACATCCCAATCTCCAGATCACTAAGGCCCCGAGGTGTCTGCACCAGATCATTTTCCTCCATGCCTGCGTTGCCTTTTGGGAGATCTACTTGAGCAGGGAAGTTGGTGAAGTCTATAGGAATGTTCTGCAGCTGGCTATCATCTGAGAGTTTGCCACCGTCCAGCTTGTTTTTAATCACTTTATTTTTTATTACAGATTTTGCTGTGGTGCCGACTTTCCTGATGGTGCTTTCCTCTCTCTCTGCTGAAGAGCCACCATAATACCGTCCCTCCTGGCCGTAACGCTCCTGGTCAGGCACTTTGTGCCGGCGATCGCTGGCATGGTTTTCAATTTCCTCACCATTGTAATCTCCGCCTGTATCAGAGTCTGCATCATTCTGGCCAAACTTGACTTTGATGTTGCCATTCCCCACAGCCAGGATGCTTTTCCTCTTAGACTTCTGGCAGGCTTCAGAAATCATCATGTCCACCTTGACTAAGGTGCCCTGACCTTCACCTTCTGCTGCCACAACCGGCCATTTCAGGGCAGCATTCTGATGGACCGAGACAACAGCTTCATCTAATGATACAGCAGAAAGAGAGAAGTCCTTAGAGTCATAAATGTCCAACGGAGTAACAGAGCTGTCACTGAACTGAATCCAGGTGCTTACCACAGCTTCCTGAAAGGAGAGGGGTATGGTTAAAGACAGGATCTCAAATAGAACAGCTAAACCCACGGCCGCTCACTGATCTCTCAGCTCTGAATGACAGCTGGAGGAAATGGGAGACAAAGTCTCTGCACTGCACTGAGAGCAAACCAGGCTTCAGCCAACGGGGCAGAAGTTTTGGTCTCATTTTTCACTGACATTCCACTGCTACCCTTCCTGCAAGTATTTTGCAAAAGAAGGTATGAAATAATGGATGTGAGATGCCCGCAATACCAGAGTATCCATTAGTGAGTTACAATTTACATAATTTACAAAGAAAGACATTCCTGTCATACAAAACCTGGAAAAGACAAAACAGAAAAATTACTACAGGCACTTGAAAATGAGAAGTTTTCCTCATGTTGCCCATGCACAGGTATTACAGGGAGCTGTCAAATCCAACAAGGCATAAGTATCTTCGCAGGAATAAAGAGCTACTTGGGTATCTTGGCAATGGTTGGAGGAGAAGATTCACCTGAAAGAAAGAGTCATGGAACAATTCCATTTTTCAGGTTTGTTCTATCAAAACACACTTTATCCTTGAGATAGTGAAAAACTCTCCTGCATTTCTGTGTCCAGGAGAGGAGGATGATGATTCTGGTATGATTTCTATGATATCAACAGAAATAGCTTGGATTTAATTGGACTATCTTTGTTCTCTGCAAGCAGCACTGCTAGAAGCCATCATTAGAAGAAAACAAAATACAAAGCTAGAGGTCAGCTCTTTGCCATTTGAATCCAATCCAGATGATATAGATATTTACTTCTCCATGTCTCAGTAGCTTTCTTTGCAGGAGATTTCTTTGTTTTTTCATTTGCTCTACGTCTTGCCTGTTAAGCCAGCAGACATGCAGGCAGATTGCTGGAGTGCAGCTTCACACAAAAACTAAGTTCTTTTCTTCACCAGACTTAAACTGCAGATGGCCCTAATAACTTTACACATGGGTACATCAGAACAACTGGGCTGAAAATCACCACTGGGGAAAAACATTGCCACCCTGTTACCATCCAGGCATAATACAAATTTACAACCCAATATGGTTTCCAATTGGTTACAATTTGCTATGCTATGGTTATAAACAAAGGGAATTGCTACCCTTCTATTAAATTTAAAGCTTTTCAATGAAAACAGCAAGGGGAATTTAGCTACTCAGAAGGTTGGACTATACTGAATATATGATTTCCAAAGTGCTATCAGCAAGTTCCTGAGGGACTGAAAGAAGGAAAACAAGTTGTGGCACAACAAGAAAGAAGGCAAAGTTCTCAATGATTCACATGTGCATCAAATAGCTGAAACAGAGCCAGAGTACCTCAGGAGCTGTTAAGGGTAAAATGCGTAAGGAAATTTAAACAGCTGATCTTTCATTAGAGAAACAACCCTAAAATGGCTGAAAAGACTGAAGCATAGAGCTAGATGGCACAGCTTAAACATACATCATAGAAATCTGTAGCAGAGCAAACTCAGCCATGGGAAAATAGAAACAAACTTCTATGGGTATGCGTAGGGGGAAAAAGATGCATCTCCACTTGTAATTCAACAACACTACTGCCTTCCTTCACCCTAAAAAAGGAGGAGGTAGCCAGCATGGAGAATTTCAGTCCAAATGGCAAGAAATTTGCAATCAAAATTAAAACTTTTATTTTGTCCACTATTTCTTTATTAGTCTGCATGCCTGATTTTATGAAGCAGAGGTAGAGAAGAAAGAAATGAGATGAGATTTCCAGACACACATGATTTACTACCAATATCAGAGGTATGCAATACCTTAGGTGCTATTTTTTCCAGTACTGAGTTTTTTTGTTTCCAGAAGACCATTTTTTTCATAGGAAGAACCAATTTATTCACCACACAACACAACACAACACAACACAACACTGTCATGCTTATACTACGGATGGTGTTAATTAAAAGGGGGGGAAAAAAGAGTGAAAGAGAGATGGAATCTCAAGTCGTGCCAAAATATATTGCACCAGCCCCGATATTCCATTCGGCAACAGATCATTTCCTCTCATTCACATTGTTAAAGGCAAGCTGAAGGCAAAGGAAGGAAGTGAATTTCCCAAATGATTATAAATTCTGAAAAGCTAAAAAGAAAAAGAAAAAGAAATGATTTAGTACCATGTCCTTCAAAGAGCTGTTTCTGCAAATCCTATGTACCGCATCAATAAATCCCCTCCCAATCTCTGACAGGGACCTCCAATTACTATCAGCAGATGAAGATGGATTGGAGCCTTCTTACCTGCAAAGCTCTTGCCCTCAATCTGATGCCCTCAAGACTGAAGTGACAAATACTTGCATTCATTAATTATTAAGCATAAACAAATAGTCTGAGGGATTCTCTCTCCAGTCTTTCTTCCCTCCACTTTTGCTTTCACTTATGCACACACACACACAAACACTCAGTTGTACTCTGTGGACAAATGAACCACAACTACACATTAGTGTCAGTCTCTCTTAGAGAGCAGGATGATTTATATGGTGGCTGTGATGATGTGAAGTGAGTCAGATACTGCATATTAGATCACATTAACGACAGCACGATTCAATCCAGAAGAGATGAAGAAACTACTTTCCACAACCACTTATAAATACCATGATTTTCCTAAGCACGTAAAAACATTATATATTTTGTCTATGTTTTTTCTTTTGGCTTTTGCCACTCTCCTCCATTCTAAGTACAATTTCATAGCAGATCAGCAAGTGTGACAGTTTTTCTTCATCTGCTGAAGTTTCACCACCTTTTCTAGCTCTGCATTATGTTGCTGTTTATCAGTCCAAAGATGCCACTTGATAAATCTTCTTGGATAGCCTTGAGTTTTGCTTTCTACTAGTATTGTTATCTTTTATTATCCACATAATGCTTAGGTGGATAAAAGTAGGGGGAAATTACCAGGGTAAATAAGTGATGTGATACTACGTGAGAAGATGTGTATTGCCTGACCTGGAATGCTTCAACTCCCCCTGTATGAGTCAACCAAAAACACCACTGTTTGCTGGCTATGCCTGTTCCATCTAGTGAAAACTACCAGGCTCACTCTCCAGAAGGCAACCTGAATGCAGGAAGCAGAGCTGGTTGGGAAGCTCAGCAGAAAGCACATAAGACAGAGACCTAACGGCTTGTGCGGAGCTGGGACTTGCACAAGTTGCCTATGAAAATCTAGGAGCCATACTGCTGATTATTTTGCCCTCCAAAGCCTCAAATATCCTTCGGAAGTCTGGTATCTTATCGTGTTCCACTGAGTCCATCTGTGGCATCACAGAAACCTTTCAGCATGAAAGATTGTGATTACAAAGTGTCCCTCAATACTTGCTCAAAAAATCTGGGGTTATCTTGATACCAGGACACAATACCTTGTAATCTTCAAGCAAAAATTAGAGAAATAACATATGTAGGACTGATTGCATTTTAGAAAACACTGATGCTTAGAAACATGCATGAGAGGACTTACCAATATATTTTACTTTGTCCTGTGACAAGAGTTCTTTAAATGGCCTTCATTTACCAAAGCACATGTAATAGTAGCTGTGAATAAACCCTAAACTTCTGGTGTCAGCTGCTGGAGTGAGACAGGACACCAAAGGAAAAAAGGACAGCAGAACAGCTCTGCAGAAAATACACCCTCAAAACTAAAGTTCTCAGCTGCCTCTTTTTGACCAGCTCTGATGGTTTCATCTGGGGACTTGAATGCTGAAATGGGTTTCCCAAGCAATCTTATCACAAGAAATATCAAAGTATTACATGTGCATTTATTTTTAAGCCTGTGGTTTGTGTAGTAAAAACTGGGCTTGATCGTTATGGTGTGGAAATGAAAAGCAGCCAACACTCAGATCTTAATTCAAACCATGCATTCCTTTACTGCGTATTTCTTTCTCTCCTTTTTGTCCAATCTGCTAATGCGACATTCCTTTCCAGTGGGAATTTGCTTGTATTTGCAAGGGAAGAATTTAGATTCTTATCTAAAACACATCGTTTCTCTTTCCCATGCTGCTTAATCCCTTTATCATAAAAGGTGCCATTACATTCATTGCTCTATCAGTTTAAAGAATATAGAAACACAATTTAAAAGTAATTTACACTGCAAGAACAAAGTAATGAATCCACACCATAAAAATACCCTCAATATCCATTACTTAACTCTGATGTCAGTGAACTCCCAGAACTAGTTTTCATGAAGGACATAAGCTAAAAAAGGACAGCATTGTGTCAATCCAAAGGGCAGGGACGTGTAAGAACTCCAGCTTGTCATCCTGGTTCAAGTGACACTGAGCACCTCACCTCCTATCAGAGGGAAAGCTGACATCTTGCAGGACACTCCCTGAGGTTACAGATGACCTCATAGTGCTGGGTCTTGTCACTGATGTCAACACGAGCTACACGCATGGAGGAGAAGAACTTGGCCTTTAAAAAGTGCTAACACTGCTCTTTTTTTATTCCATAGAAAATATCTTCAGTTTTCTAGTAGCACTGAGAGATGCTTTAATACATACAGCTATTTATTAAGGGCTTTCTTTTTTCTTTCTTCCACTTTATCCACTGCCATTTCAGTTCACTGCACTACATGCCATACCCTACAGTGACGAAAAAGCTCTGATATGACTGAGTTTCCCCTGAAGAGCTAGCAGAAATGTAAGAGTCCTTGAAGCTCATTCAGATCTGAAAACACTTAAACACTGAAGATTTTCTTTTATTTACATTTTGAAGAAGGCTTTAAGATAGCAGTGTTTATTTGAACAAGTCTGCAAGCCAAATGGAACAGCTTTCCTACCTGAGCAGATTGCCACTAAAAACAGACTGTGCACAGCTACAGTTTCCAAATTTTCAGAAAATATTTCAACTTAATGCTTAAAATTTGGTTAACCTCCACTTACTTTTAGGCACCTAAATCATTGGTCCACTTTCAGCATTACAGAACTAGCCATTGATTTCAAGAAACGGAGATGTGGGTTCAGCATCCCACAAGGTCACCTCAGGTAATTAGTTGCCCAACGATGGATAGAGACACCTAATTTCAGGCATCTGAGAGTAAAAGGAAGGAAAAAATGGTTTATTACTTCAAATTGCTAAATGTTTGGGAAAACTGTGAGCCTTTTCAGGACTTGTGCTTTGGTTGCTGTGTTATCTGTGCAGAAACAATGTGTATAACCAAGGAAATAATCTAGTCACTATGTTCACTGAAAGTCACAGATAAAATACTGAATTCATTCCTATGATATTGAAGGATCTGTAATATCACAACTGTAAAGTGCTTTATGTTTTCTATTGCACAATGGAGATGTACTGCTTAATCTGATAGGATCAATATTGTGCCTGCCAGAGTACCAAATACCCAAGCATATTTGTTAATATATTTTGAGGCTTGGGCATTGAAGATACTAAAGCAGAGCTAAGGAAAATATTTGACTAAGAACACACTGACATATAACAATATTGATATATATATATATATATGTAATTATTCCTGAGAAAAAGGACTTCAGCTATCCTAACTGCTGTTTTGTTTCTCAGCTGCATCAGTGTGGCTCTTTGTAGGCTCAGGCAGTAGGGACAGCAGCATCGCCATGCTGCTCAGCACTACACCAAGCAGAAGATACTGCTCAGAATAGAATAATCATACAGAATGCCCAGTCATTTCTGTAACAGAAATGTGCCACTTGGAGGAAACAGATACTGTTTCCCACAAGAAAATTCTGCTTCAACAAAAATATTTCACTAAAATTTTGTTCCAAAAGACAGACACTGGGAAAAAGTATTACAAAATAGGTTTACATGTTATTATTTTTTGTTGTTGTTATTTCATAACTTGCCAATTGATGTGATGTAGAATGTCATTTCATATCATACTACCATGCCATAATACAATATGAGATGCCATATTGTACACTGATGATGTCGTGTATTAGTATGTCTTAATGTTGTGTTTTGATAAGTATCTTTGCATACTCAGGCCTACAAATCTGAGTAATTGATGATATATCTGTCAAACTTTCCAGATTCACAAGCTCTTTTATCTGCAATCAAAGCCATGATTCTTCCAATGTTGTTGCCATAGAAATGGTGTTCTGTCTACTTATGCAATTGGGTTAGGCATGCTTCAGCTTTTACTTTTATGGTCTTTGTCTGAAGACACCATGTCAGAAGTGGTTTCTAAGCCCTGGAGAAAGGGCATAAATGGGTTAATTAGATAAGATTCTTAGGTCTACAGGATAGAGTAAATTGAGCAGATGGGCAGCATGTCCTCCTAGTTTGGACATTTTCCTGTCACAAAGTTATAAAACAATCTAAATTATTTTCATGTTCTAGAAAGTTAGGTAGCAATAATGACAAAAATGGGCCATTAAGGTTGACTTGAGATGAAATACAGTTTCTCTGAGAGGAGTAGATGTAGGCAAAGCTAACTGCATGGTCCCCAGCCCCACTCCTCAAATTGACTGACTGAGCAATGAACATAGATACAACATGTTTTGCTGCTGCTGACCCTTGTCTGTTCCAATACAACTGTTTGCCTTGGTCTGGTGTTAATCCTCTTCCCTCTTTTCTACATGGGAACTGAGGACTG
This sequence comes from Phasianus colchicus, assembly GCF_987193195.1. Lineage (NCBI taxonomy): Eukaryota > Metazoa > Chordata > Aves > Galliformes > Phasianidae > Phasianus > Phasianus colchicus. Next base: position 9,607,240 of record NC_143453.1, on the reverse strand, counting down.
CTTGAAAGCCTTCTTTTCCAGAGGTGGAAATCTGCTGGCTTAAATTAAGGATCAGCATGTTGACACCTAATGAACTCCTCAAAATCTATTTGAAAAATAAAAGGACAGAGGAGACTGGCAGCCTGTGAATCCAGGAGGAAAAAGAAATGAGGAAATGTATTTGGCTTTATTTGGCTTTCTTCTGCCTCTACTTTATAGCTCTTCAAAATATAAAATTGTTGTGATACACAGAGCTCTTTGCTCTCTGGCATGGAAAACAAGGGCATGCTCATATAGCAAATAGAGATCACTGTCCAGAGACTGTTGCAAAAATAACAGATGTTGCATTATTTAAAGAAAAGGTACTAAAAATGTAAATAATGCAAACTTTAGTATAGCCAGAACTCTTAGTGTGGATAAAGTCCATATCTGAAAGGAAGAAATGAGGAGACAACTCCAGAGAAACTCTACAGAAAAGCAATTGCTGTAGACATGAGCTAGGATTACTTGTACACTTGATACTAAAATATCACATGTACTTTGCGTTGATAAAACACTGTCCCCATTCCAAAAGGCAACAACAGTAAAAGCTGAAGTGTAAACTACCTGCTTAGGAGTATGAAGCAGTTCTTGAGCAACAGTTGTAGCCACAATTGCCCGGCTGCTTGCTGCGCTTGGCTGAAGAAAGAGTGAAAGCCCAGCCACCATCTGGACTCCAAGGTCTGTTATGGTCACTTTGTCATCTAGAACAGTCACTGTCTTCTCTGCCAGGATGGAGTCAGACAGAGGAGACAAAACCTTTAGAGAAACACAAAAGAATCAATTTAGAGAAAGGCCGATAATTTAAAATAATATCTCTTATGTTCGTTATTCTTCTTGTCTCCAAAGCTTTAAGCATAAAACCTAGTGGGAGAGTGCACTGAAAAGGCAGTCTGATTTCAAATGGCGTGTGGGAAAAAACATTCAATACAGAGGTTATTCCTAAGGGAGATTAGACACATTTAGGATTTGTCTCTGCTTCTTTGCCTAGTAATTCCCATAGTAGGACATCCTTCCCTTTAACAAAATTGAGAGCCATACTGCTGTCTTTATGGGAACTTTGGAGGGCATTGTTCACACATATATTGTCCTCTCCACTTTCCCCATCTCATAGACAAGCTTTATTCAGATTTCGTGCATTGGGTTTCTTCAGCTGGAGGAGAACTGAGACATGATATTGTCAATTTCCACTATCAGCCTTTCAGGGTTAATTCACCAGGCTGTATTTTTGTATCCTGAGTTAACGTTTAACTAAGTCAAAAGAAAATAGGCATTATCTAAAGGTCTTTGTGTTATAAAGTCAAACGATGCTCATCAGTTGACTGCTGATAGTCTGCATCTATGTGGGACAGGGACTCTGACTTCTCACAACCTGCAATTGCTGCCTTTTCTAAACGCTTCTGAAGGCTGCAGGTCCCACTCCTGGTCACTCAGCATGTCTTGCACCGTCACTAGCTTGGTTGAATTAACACTGTGTGTGACACTCTAGAAGGTCACAGGAATGTAATGGGAAATTATCCTGTTTCAAGACAGAGGAGAGCTGTATGGTATTTTGTGCCCATGCATAGATTCTCTAAGTGAATGGTAGAATGTGGCAGTCCAGAGCACAGTACCTGCATTGTTGTCATTCCTACTTCCCGTCCGATTAGAATCCTTCCTTCCTGCAGCTTGGCAATGTGAGGTTCTTCCAGCTTCATGAAATCCATTACAAGGTCTGTAATGTCAAACTGCCAATCTGAGCCCAGCAGGTAGCTCAGCTGACCCCAAGGGCTGGAATCCTCAGCTACAAACTGTGTCAGGACTCGCACCATGGCATGTTGGTACTGGAGAGTGCATCCTCTTCCTTTCCGTTCATCTTCATCTTCATCATCACTGTCTCTGGTGGGTCTTTTTGATTTAAAAAAAAAAAAAAAAAAAAGAGTAAAGAATTGTTTTCAGGAAAATTAGTGAAATTAACACTGGAGTGCTAGTGGAGAGGATTCCCTTAAGTTATTAAGCCCTCCCTTCTGTTGTGTTATGATCATTGCTAATTTGTGTCTATTTAGTACAAGAAAGAACAATCGTGCTGAATTGGACAACAACACTTCTTCATCTAAGTTGGTATGTGTGAACAACAGTTACTATCACAAAGTTTTATACTCTGTTGCACATGATAGACACAAACAGAACAAGAATTCCATAGGCTTTCAAACCTTTATTAGACCTGCAAATGTCCAGAGCAAAACTAAAGATTCCAGTGCTGCTGTTACACAAGGAAAGATTTTGGGTGCAGAAGCAGCTGTTCTTACTGAAAGTTAAAATCAACTCTATTATTTCACAAAAATACCCAGGAAATCAAGCATCTCAAGCACACCTTTTGTTGGAAACCACGGGGACTCTCCAGCCTTTTATTTGGCTCAGTTCTGTGTCTGAAATGTCTATCTGAAGAGGCAGGCGTGGGACCCAGACTGTGATTTGCAGAGGAGCACTCAGATACTGATACGTGAAGTTCACGAGCACATTCACCTTGCCTTTCATTTCTTTGCCATTGACATAAACATAGTCACATCTATCAGAAACCTAAGGTGAGGGAGAGAGAAAGAAGAAAAGGTAATTGTTGAAACAACACAGGCTCTAAGGGTAACCATCAAAGCTCAAAACAAAACAAACCAGAAAAACCCAAAAAAGGCTCTCTTTTTTTGCATGTTAATGACAACCTTTTAGAATGGGAGCAGATGAACACAAAAATTCATTGTTGGCTCTGAAGGTGCCTGAAAACTGGATACCAGTTATGAAAGTAGTGGTTGATTCTCTGTTTGCTATGCACTGTTCACAGTGCTGTGCAATTTGAAATGAGCCATGCTCCTTCACAGCTTGGCCAAGAGGAACTTGAGAAACCATGACAGGTCTCAGTGGTGGCAAGCAACAAATCGAAGCTCTACCCCCACAAGTTTTGACCTTCAGCAGGAGGTGACAACACTGCTTTCAGTCCTCAAAACAAAGCTGACTTTGGAGTGGATTTCAGCCACTGCAGAATAACAGAAGTCTATTCATTCCCTCTGCAATAAACATTATCTGTTTGTAAATGTTTACATTTTAGTTAAAGCTGTAAAGTATTTCTAAACACTGCAGTAGATTTATCATTAACATGTAAATACTGTCTTGAAATATAAGCAAGTATTATCATAGCCATGTAAGAGTTATATCAGTAATCACATCTTTAATCAATGTTGTAATTTACAGACCATTGAGTTTTCTCATTTATTACTTTACTGAGTACCAGTGATAAAATCACTCCCAAATATATAAATCATTAAGAGGGATGCAAATAGTACAAAGTGACTCCACGTGATAAAGTCATTGTCATATCTATTCCTAAAGGTGTCATAAATGTCTGGGGAAATCCTGTGGTACATTAATCATATATTAAGTGGCTAGCAATGGGAGCTGTTATATTATTAAATGAGCTGGCATGTCTGCAGAAATTAACAGTAAACCCAGCAGATTTCTTCCACTCCTGTTCTTGCTCCCATCCCATCAGATACATTTCATCACCCATAACAAATACTGGCAGTGGTGGTAATGTGTCTCTCCACCTGACCATATACCATCATCTGCTCCCTTTTATTCCCACTCAACACCATTTCGTTCTAATGAAGATTTCCAACTGGAAACTTTCACATCTTCACACTCATAGAAGAGATGGGTGTCCTTTGTGATCACAGATACAGGAGCTGAATTTTTCCCAGTTTGCCATATACACCCCACTTTGTATCCTTTGTCAGGTTTCAGCGCTGCCCACATTCTGGTAAAATAATTGATTGCAAAAGGAAACTTCAGAAAATATAATACAAACATTTTTGTGACTCATTTACTAAGAAGGTTGTGCTGTGGCTGGGCTCTGCTGACTGAAAATGGTACTACAAGCTACAATAAAAGGCCCACCAGCTTTTCTAGGCTTCTCCCTCTGACCAAGGTTTAAAAGTCTGACGGTATCAACACAAATGGCATGCCCCATTTTTACACATGTTAACTGCAATGGTAATCAGAAACGGCCTTTGTTCACACCAGGCTGTTTCAGAATGACTGCTCAATTTAATCTATGGGTACTATGCAGCAGAGATGTATAATGTGATATGTACTACAATGGAGTGATTCACAACCCTGTCCTACATTTGCTGCTGTGACTTTCTACAGTGCCTTTGCATCAGCTTCACCCTGGGAGCAGCAGCATCAGGAAAATGTTTCTCATGAAAATTACTACAGAACAGGCAAGCGAAGGCTACATGTCAGGACTTCCAGCCTGGACTCCTTGACAACATCATCTCTGCCTAGAGCATAATTACTAGCACTCACTGGGGCAGTCAGCTCCCATATTTGAGCTGCTGTTATCTAGCACAAGCCTGCTGTCCTGCTGCTGCCGACTCCACTGCACGAAAACAAGTGGCCAGTGGCTGACTCTCAATGCTTGGCAGCATCAGATCCCCTCTTCCAGCAGCTGACAATGTCTCCCCATCTCTGACAGAAATTTGGGAATTATCTTAACCAGATTTTTAATTCTTTGATGGCTGAAGTTAAAAGGAATTAATATCTAAACAAAATAACAAAAAATTAATGTTATCTAGAGCACAACATCCTCAGTGAAAGTACAAGGAAATCCTGGCTGACACTGAACTGCTTTCTGTCTTCCTCTGTGATCTCAGGAAAGTCAGTTCAACTCTTTCTGTCTGTTTTCTCCCACTACTGCAAGTAATGCAGCTCAGGGAGCCTGGGTCAGAAGTGTCAGAAAGTCACAGCACCTGGAGAGCAGACCAGTTTCTAGAGCCAAATCAGAGGACAAGACTCTTATCTTTGGGTCAGCTGATAAAGCAGCTTCAGATTTAACTCTTCTTTCCTTAGCTCTACCTTCCTCTGAGCAGGAGTCTTTGGGGAGGCTGGTCAATGAGAGCTGATTGAATTATGCTTGGAGCAGTAGCCACTCCCCTTCTGAAAGTCCATTCTGTTCATTTCTATGGAGCTGATCCCAAAGGCAAGTGCATCAGCCTTTGGAGTTAGTTGAACAAGCTTCTTATTTATACACATAGTAAGCCACATGCACATGCTGATAAAAGATTCCTGATAACATATTTAGCTTCAGTCCTACCAGATCTGGTCTAGGTGTATGATTTAATATTATCTAAAGCCCAACACTGTCAGTAACAGAACAAATATATCTGTCAGGGAAAAAATACAATAACAATAGCAGCAAAACTGCTAGTCCTAAATGGTCCTGGGCTGAGATCCAAACTCTATCTGTATTTGTAAAGCTGCTATATGCCTTCACGGGTATGCGACAAACAAATGGCTAAACAAATACATATAGCATCCTAAGGAAGTGGCTGTTGCAGCTAACAAGCAGCCCTTAAAATTGCTACAGGTTAATATTTAGTACTAGACATGCATCAGCAACAGTGGCAGGTCTTTATGACTTGCACTGAGAAAAACATTACTCTCTTCACCAAATACAAGCAGCACTAATGTCCTTACACATGCTCCTTCTTCTGTTCCTTTATTTCCTATAAAGACATAACACAGAGAGAGTATAGGAGGAGCACAGCTGATACGGTATTACTGCATGCATTTCAACTTTGTGCCTTCGGGTATTCGTTGTTCTTGAAGTAACACTGATTGCTTTTTACAAAGAAAGGCAACAGACTACCTAACTTGTGCTGTACAGGGATGAAAGGGAGAAGGGAACAGTATCTCAGCATCTAATACACAATGTGAAGGCTAACTTGCTAAGCGGATGCCCCTCACAAAAAAAATGTAGGAGTTGTGTGTGCTGCATCAGTCCACTTAGCTCAGACTAACTCAGTCAGATGGAAGTAACAGCACAGCCAACTTGTTAGAACAATTCAAAGCAGCCTTGATGACACTATTTTGATCTTTACACGCATGGGGTTTAAAAAAGATGAAAACAAGAACGGTGGGGACAACTAAAAGCACTGCCCCGTGGAATCATAGAAGAAAGGTGGAAGGGTAATAAATTAAAGAGGATCATGTTAGAAATCACATTATTTTTAATTTAAAAGGGATTTTTGTTTACCTATTTTGGATAGATAGATGAAAGACTCTGTTTCCTCCAGGGCTTTGCAGTGCTTCTGAGAAGGTCACCAAACATCACAGTGACCAGCACTCGGCTGCCCACAGTACCTCACAAAGTCTCTGACAGAGACTGCAAGGCTGGAGACTGAGCAGAGATCTGCGTCTCTTCTCTTGTTGTATTTATGCTTTGACTACGAAAACATTTTCTGTCTGAAACAGCTTTTTATCTTTAGCTACAGAAGAAGTGAGAGATGATGAAGGGAAAGGCTGCTTAGCCACCACCTTTAAGTGATTGTTTTTTCCTTTCTGCGTAGGAGATCGGCGAGGAGTTTTGCATTATAAAGAGATTTCTGATGCTATTTCAGCAGTTTCTTTCATTATTAAGCTGCATTGAGCTACTTTTCTCCTTTTCTCCATTTTTCTAACTTCTTTCTCCAGGTTAAAACTAAAATAAAGAAGCTAGATGGCTAAAGATGGGGCTAAGCACAGTTCTGCGGGGATTTCTACTTTGTTTCTCTTTTTTCCTGGCATTGTATTTTTGTGTCCCTTTGCTACAAAGGCCATTGTCTTTCCAAATGGCTTGGACAGATTCACTCTGCAACAAATCACATTTTATTGAGCTGACAGAGCAAACTACTGCCTGGAAATCAGAAGAAGAGTCATTCTTGAATCACTACCTATGGCACTCTGACATTGTGATCTGGGGAGTGAATGTACTTTTCCACCTAGGAATGAACAAATTAACTGCAAGAGATATTGGGATTCCTAGTACCAGTCAAATGCAAAACCTCTGGGTCTTCCTTTTTCTTACTTATTTCAGATTAAGGTCTCGATCCCACAGTGAGGCCTGTATTGCAGAATTGCAAGAATCGAGATGGCTATCACAACACGAGCTGCCTGTCACACCATAAGGGGTGTGACAACGTACTGCCTTGGACTCTGCAGCTATAAAAGGGCTGCTGACACTTCTGAAAGAGTATCTGCCCTTTGTTGGCTTCATTCTGCTACAGATTACTGAGAAATCTTCATCCAATTACTGCTGGAGGCAGATAGTTTAAAAAAGACAAATATCGTGTCAAATATAAGCTGGGAATGTCTTTCAAAAGATGGCAAACTCAAAACTGTCTGCTCTGGTTTGTGTCAGTTGTACACAGGAGTGGAAGGAGTGACAGCTATAAGACCCACAAATAGATGGTACCAACGACGTGAGCCTAGCATATAGCTTGTTTATCATCCAAGCAATTTTTCACCTCTAAAGACATTAATCCTTAGCAACAGGTCCCTGAAGGACAGTCCTGAAGGACAAAAAAGAGAAGCTTTTAATATGACAATGCTGTTAAGTTTATGAAAACTGCAAATTTGTGAAGAATCTGTCTGTCTTCTAGGAACAAATCTCTGTGGCTTATCCTTAACTAAACACCCTGAGGTTTAAAATTCTCAAAACTTTTAAATGGAACAGAAACAAAGAGAAATGGGAAAGCAATTCTGGGTGGACCTGCTTGAGTAGGGGAGGTGGACAAGGTGACCTTCAGAGGCCCCTTTCAACCTCACCTATTCTGCAATTAAATAATTTTATGCTATGATAATGCTAGAAGTCCTTCTTATATTCATTAGCTTTCTACACCTAGAAAGGCTAATTGCAAATAAAGACATAAATATTTCAATATCCGTGGGATAAATATTTTAAACATTACTTTTGGTAGAGTTGCTTTATGAACTGATTGGCTTCCATCACTGGAAGGTATGAAAAAAGCAGTAGAAGTGTCAGGGAAATCAAAGGGAAGCAAATGCGGTAGAAAAGCATCTTGATAAGTACTTCATAGCATGTTAGCTGACTACTGCTCTGTAAATACAGAGGAAGACTAAAATGATTAAAACCAACTTTTATTCTTAGAGAGAAGCTTTAGGTGTGACTGGCATGAGCAGTGACTGTGGGTGATGAGAACCTTGCTGAGATACATACATAAAGTAGAGGCATATTCAGCTGGAGGCCACTTTAAGTAAAATAGGCCAAAATGACTTGTCAAAAGCTACTGCAGGTCAGGGTTAGAAATGTGAAGAGTTGTGCTCTTTCCTCCTAGATCGTTTTTTGAAAAGTGAGGCCTCTTCAATGAAGTTTCCATTGAGACAGTAATACATAAATCCAACGTAACTCTGCGTTCAGCACCTGGTGAACAATTTGATGTTCCCAACTTCTCTTGGAAATAACATCAAGATGCCAAAAAATCTGTTTCCCTTCAGAATAACCCTCAGAATAATGTCTGAGCTGCAAGAGCAGGAAACCTGCACACCAGGTATGGCTGTGCCACCATCCTTGCAGTCCTTCACGTCTGCCACACCTGACACGGAGTGCTTTTCTGTCACTCACAGCTTTAATACGACAGACAAAAAGAAGCTTGCATTTCTGTTAAGAGACCATGCCTCACAGAGATGTTACTCCTGCCTTTTTTCCACCTCAATCTGCTTTTATTGTTGAAAGAACATACTTTGTGTGATGAGACCAATATTGCAGTTTTGAAGAATCTGATCTCAGGTTTCTGGAAGGACGCTGTCTCTCAACAAGACAAAGCAAGAATGAACATCCTATTTATGAGCAGTTCTGGCCTTGATGGGCTCTCTTCTTGGGGACCTGTCCAGGCCAGTTTTGTGATACAAGGCTTCCAATCTGTTCTCTATGACTTGAGCTCACATTCTCCTCACTCTAATTTTGACAAGACAAAGAAGCATTGCTGTGTGTTTTTAAACAAATTAATCCTTATTAATCCTATATAATAATCCTTATAATATATATATAGTAATATATTACTATTTATTAAGCCTGTAGTGGCTCCTCTGATGATCATTCCTATCAGGCTGGGAAGGTCCAGAATCTGTTATTTTGAGTAAACCCATTTGCTTATTTCTGTTATACTAATGTAAGTGTTGCTATGTATCCAAAGGTTACATAAACGCTTAAATATTTATGAAAGCACTTCTATGAGCAAAAAGCTTTTTTCAGTACCTCTTAAAGGAATCTCAATTTCAATGAGAAAACTTACAGGATAATTAGTAAAGAACAGTGATGCTCAGCACTTTTCAAAGATATGACTCTCTTACAATTTCAGCTCGGCATCATCACTCTTACATACCAGAAGGGCAACTGAAGTACATGAAGGTTAAGCTTTGTGAAAAAAGTCATTCATCCCATTAATAAATACAGAGCACCAGAATGACTTATCCATTAAGTATACTAACACTTAAATATCACACAGAAAATGCTAGGCAGTGATAAACCATTCCACCAGATTTTGAGGCATTTTTCTAGGATTTTGTAATATTTGCATCCTTGCTGTAGAACTTGTTCTGCAATAATTTTATAACAATATTTTCTGCAGAAATTTTAGAGGTTTTCAGACTATGGTTCTATAGATTAAGAAAGTCTACGTTACATTAACGTTAGCTGATGGCAGCTGTTTCAGAAGAGGGATTTCAGTGCCTGATTGAGTAACTCTGAGAAATCAGTAACCTGCTGCTGGAAAATGGAAGCAGATTTGAAGGTCCTTAGTACTTATTCTCTCATACTAGACTGTTTAAACCTGATAAGAGTTAAAGCTTCAGACACGAGCTCTTCCACAATCTCTGGCATGATATTTACAGCTCTGTTGCACTCAGAGCAGCCTTTATAAAGGAGGTATCCATTACAGGAGTTGCTAATTGCTAGTGTGCCTTGACTTGCCAGAGCCACTCCCTGTTTCCACTGACTTCAGCTGGAGCTGTGCTCACTGACTTGGAAAGTGAAGCCAAGAACTCCCCTCACCAGGAGAGCATAGAGACAAATACAGCAATGAAGACTTTACCCTGATAAGGCTGTCATAATAAATGAAAGGCTTGATTTTTTTCCTGTTGCAAGTAAGAATAAGGTTGAGAGTTGCTTTATATCTGTGACCCAGCGGAATAAAATGAATTTGTTTCTGGAAAATATTGAGGACTAATCACCCCCACTCTGGAAACAGTGATGAAGGAGCAGGGCAGCTATTACACTTTAATAAGTGATTAAAGCCACTCTTAGAATTAACTCTCTGCAGTTTTCAGTGGACAACATGGCCTCTGCTTTCACGTTGCGCTGTGCTTGTGAACAGCTGCCATGTTCCAAATGTGGTTTCAATCCCTGCAATCAGCCCTCAGGCAAAATTCCCAGCAACCCGCACTAATAATGCAGGGAATGAGCCCCGAGCACTGAAGAAAAGGAGAGAACTCTGTAAAGTCAGGGCCATAGTTTAGAAGCAATTTGGACTCTCTCCTCTGAGAAGCATCTGCATTTTCAGTATCAGCAGCCAGATTAGCAAAACTAACTAGAAAACCCCCAAAGCTAGAGAGCATTTCTTAGGGAAAAGGCTGTACATTATCTAATCTCATTACAAAGATTTTGCTGGCAGCTTTGCAGAGCAGAAGCAGTACATTTAACTAACTGAATATCATTCACTATGACAGAACTGAGAGAGTAAAAGGGGCAAAAAATGCCAGCTGAGGCTGGAGGGCATCTATTTGCTCCCAAATGACCAGCTTTTGAAGCTCAACTGTAGCTGTGCCGAGCCACAGGAGCTCTCTGCAGATCCCATTATCACGTAAAACAAAATCTGTCTTGTTTTGTGCACTCTCAAGTCAAGTAATTTCTGAAAATGGGGCAGAATAGAGAGTTTGGCTACTGCTCACTAGGGATGCACCAGTCTACACATACAGCGCAGTCCCAAATTTCTTGCATGTCAAAGCAGGGTGAATGCAGAGACTTTTAATTTCATCCAACTACACGTTTTGGACAGTAGCTGCACATCTGAGAATATCACATTGCTTGTGGTTACCTAACTTCATACGTATCTACAGTATACAAATTCACACTGTGTATATTACAGCTATTAGCAGGGAAAAAAGGAAAAAGAGAGGCAAAACATCACTTTTTTTAACTATATTGTTCAAAAAGATCTGGAGAAAACATCTAATCCTCCCATCAAATCTATAGCTGCCACAAGACTCATTCTATTTCTCCCATTCTCTTCCCTCGTCTTGAACTTGCAGCTTTCAAGTTGATTTTGAAGCATTTTCAGGCATTGTTATCGCCACTTTGCTTTGATTTTTCATTTGGGATGTATAGGTTTTCCACTCCGGCATCACTAACACCAGCAGTGAACTGCGTGAAGGCATGAGATGACAGGGAAAGCAGTCTGCATGGCTATGGCTCAAATGCTTCATTAGCTGCCTTTGAAATCTTTGCCTATTATGTGATGGCAAGGTATTTACTCCTTTTATTGCTGGATTCAAGTAGCTCAGATTATGTCTATTTTGAGTTTCAATTTCAATTGAGACCGACTGTTTGGGCAATAGTGTTATACATTAATGGCAGAACATCTTCTATGAAGGCTCCACATACGGCTGTCCTCTATGTTGTATTTGCATCTGACACCACTGTGCAATCAGGTTTCATTTTTCTGAAACTCCTCTGAAGTTTTTTTACTTTGCTGATATGTATTGATCCCTGGAAATCACAGGGCTATGAGAAGTATGGAGGAGGGCAAGGAGGTGGATTTTCTCTTTGTAATTCTGTTCAGAATACATATCGTATTGGATTTACCAGAAGAAAAGCCTACAAAGTAACAGGGCTTAAAGAACAGCAAAACAATGGAATGTCCATGCTGTGACTTTCCTTGTGTTTTCAAAGCTTTTTACTTTCACACAGATCACATGGTAACACGGTATCAGAAGCAGAAAGAGGAGCCATCAGATAGAAAAACTGCTAGTTTTGCACTCACAGAGATACAGCTGCTGCTTTCAAGGCTATATCAGAATGTGGTGAGTTGGAACTGTATTTGCAGTTCATCAGCCACTGCACATTCATTTGAGGAAAGCGATTTGTGCTGGCCCTTGTGGTTTCTGCACTGTGGGGGGAAGCACTGGCAGATCCTATGCTTGTTCAGAGCCTGCTGCTGTGTTCCCTCAGCCCCATGCAGGGAGCATACCTGGCTCACAGTCCAAAAGCAGCACGGTTGTGATGGTTCTCAGAGCAGTGTCACACAGACAGAGCATCCTGCTCTCACTTCTGGAGCTAACCAAGGGAAGGCTTGCATACCTGAGAACGAACACAGGCTCCTCACAAAGAAGAATGCAACTTTTCTACTTTCCTGCCAGAAAGTTTCAGCTCCTTATTTTTCTTATTTTTCCCAGTGAGAGCACTGCTGCAATTTTGGCTATGTGGATGAAGCACCTGAAAGAGGCATCAGAGCTATGTGAACAGCTGCCTTTGTGCCACAAGAGGAGGAGGACTGCTTGTAGCTGTGGGTGCTTCGACTGAACCCTTGATGCTCCCACCAAACCACAGAAGACAGCATTACTTGCAGGCATATGGTCATAATGGATCTCAGGAAATCATGTTTCATTTCTTCTTTCATCTCACAGGACTGAGTTAGGAAAGAGATGTCTTTTTGTCTAAACTTTATCCTCCTACTCGTTACTCAGCATTGACATCTCTAGAACAGTTGCACCTAACTAACAAATTCCAAATAGAGGTTTCTCTGATCTAAGTAAAAGCTGAGCAATAAATCAATTGCATTCTATTCACTGTAGCATCTTTTAATTGGGGGGGGGGGGGGGGATAGCACTTTTCCTTGATCAAAAAAGCTGGTAGGAACAACTGGTTTGTTCTCATCAGCTCCTTGTTCTTATTTTCTCCTACAACCTAAAACAGAACGTTAAGCCCTAAATCCTCTGAGTCTTGAAGGCTTTACAGTGAAGCCCCATACAAAGAAAACACGCATGTGCTGCGGTGCAGAAATGCAATAGAGGTTTGGATGCTTTCCCTGCTATGTGTAGCAGCATTTGAAAGGTATGAGAAAAAAAATGCAACTTGTCCATGATGTGCCAGGGTTTCTATGGGCTGATTTCTTCTGGAACTCTGTTTCCCTGTGAAATCACCATCTGCATCAGCACACTTCATCACAGCCATCACCACATCATTACTCGCCTCCAGATGCAGAGAAAGCAGAGGGAAGAAACCTCGGAGGCCATGGGAAGCTTTGTTTGGAGCAGACTTTTCTTGCCTCTGACTGATACAGAATTTCCTAATTCTTGTATTTTGGCAATATCCATAACTTTTCATTGAACTAAGTACAGTTATCTCCAAATTATGCTTAGGAAGCTCTGATTCCCTATGAGACCACTCCTGTAACGCTAATAGTGTAACCTTTTAATTTCAATAGGAAAGGAATCAGATCTTGAATTAGTCCTATGGAAAGTGACAGAACAGATATTTAGGTCATTCCTCAACAATCTCAAGCATTTCCATACACTTCCATAGATATTTATAGATATATATTGTTATAAAAAGCACTTATTTTTGTTATGGGTTTTGTTTTGAACCATGGTACTATGATGAGCCATTAAGGAGCCCGAGGGACTGTCCCTATACTGTTAAAAATTCAGGGTGAGCTTTCCTGATGGCTTTAATGAGTGCAGCACTGAGCCATAAGAGTTTGATCCTTTAGAGCAGCCTGCAGCTCAGCCACTCACCTTGGAACTGCATTCAATCTACTGACAGAAAAACAGGTAACGCAATTTCTAATAAAACTACCTGAAGATGATGCCAACTAGTGGTTCTAAACCAAAGTAAAAGCAGTGCTTTCCTTTTCTACTTGTAAAATACACTACATACACTGTATATTTTGCTAATACTGGACAGCAGTGACATTTCTTTGCAGTTATCTGAGCAGCAGCCCCTGTCCATGGCAGGGGGGTGGAACTAGATGATCATAGAATCATAGAATCATAGAATCTTTAAGGTCCCCTCTAACCCATATCATAACGTTTAAAAATTAAGTTACTACAATTAGCATACAACTATTTATTTATCTATTAGGAACCCATGTCCATCTGCCAGCTTCCTTATTGGCAAACTGAGATTTTCCTCCATCAGGTGTCATAAAGCATCCAGAGTGGTCGTTAATCTGACTGGAGCACAAATGAACAGCAGACATTTGAACATAAGCTGTGCCTTTTTTGTAAGAATTAATTCCATCATATAAACTGTTTCTGTCACAAATGGCAAAGTCTATGAAACATTCATGAGCCCTAAATGACAATTTCATATGAGTAGGTTTCCTGATGTTAGTAGTATTCACAGCAAAGTTACTCATGTGTGTAAATGAATACTGCACTGAGCCTTTAAACAAGATCCACAACCTGGGCAGTTGTCTGCGACTCCCATCACTATTGCTTTGAAAGCTTTGCAACCAGCATTGCTTCCAGTCTTTTAAATACTAATCTAGAATTCAACCACAAAAACCCTCAGTGAAATTTTCAGCCCAGTGTTGCTTTGATCTGGGATTTTGTTTCAACTTACTGTGATAAGAGAGGGACAGCTGTGACACTCTGTCCCAGATTTGGGCTTGTAAGAGAAATTCCTAACATTCTTCCAATGGCCTTTACCTGCAGTCTCTGCCTTTGCTCGTCGGTTCCAACAAAAACAAGAGCCCACTGTGCATTAACAACTACCAAGGGATGTCTTAAAGGTGAGATCTGTGTTTCTCTTCTCACTGATGGCCAGAGCAGCTGCATATTTGAGCAACTGTTCTGTGAATCTACGTTTTGATCTTACGACATTATTAAAGCTATTAATGTCATTTAAGAATGAAAGGAAACTAGTAAATAAGGTCTTCAGAGTATTAGGCTACTACACTCAATTTACCATTTATAAATAACAGCAACATAATAAAAAATATGATATAATGTGTGTAACATCCCTTCATGTAGCAGAGGGATACAAGCTAGCCCAGAAATGACTCCTGAAATACAGGCAGCACAAAAGATTTTGAACTCAGATTATTTTCATGGAAAAAAACAACCACAAACCCACATCCACAAGCTTGTAAGCATCAAGGGTTTTCAGTCTGGAAATGTCACAAGGTAATGCAAGTCTCCTGAAATTCTGCTCTTCTTCACAGCATGAAACCGCATCTGTTCCAGCAGCCAGGTGACCTGGGAACCCAGAGCAGTGTTTGCCCTCAAGCAAACCACACGAAAGCTCTGGCAAAAGCAGCCACATTCCACTTGAATTTCTAGGAGATGAAAAGGAGCCTACGTATGCAACAGCAATCACCGTTAATGAATCCAGATACACGGATCCTACCAGTAATTTCCATCTTAGCAAAGCAGAATTTGGCTGTTGCTTGATTTTTAGTACCATAATAAATTTTTTGTCCTCTTTTAAAGGTTGGACCCCTGCGTGAAGGTCTAGAGCACTCAAAGACTTTTAAAGGTCAGGAAATCAACAGTAAATTTGGAAGTAAAGAAGAGTGCTGCTCTGAGCTGAGAGCAAGAGGTATTAAAAAAAGTAAAAGGAGTAATAGTCAGCAGATTAAGACAGGATGCAGACAATGCACTGAGCTGCCTCGAGACCAAGCTTATCACTGGGGAAACTATTACCTGTAACTTGCAGATATATCTTATCTTTCAATCTCCACTGGGCTCTGTTACTGAGAATAATGTAACAGAAGGCAAACTGAAGGCACCGTAAAAATTAATACAAATAAGCTTTTATCTGATGGCCAAGTAGCAGGGCAAAAGCATTACCTCTAGGCTGTTTGCACGACCCATACAAATGCACACTTATCTGTTTGACAGATGATTCTGCTATGACGAGGATGCTTGGGAATATGAACTGTAGACACATGCACACCTTTGTTGAGGATTTCATGATCTTGTACAAAGAGGTATCATTTATTAGGACTAAAATTTAAAAGAATGGCAACTCCCAGCAGGATATCCAAATGAGTATTTTACAGGGGAAAATGGTAAATCTACAGAATTCAGCATAAATTCTGCCCAAGGAGGTTGTGGATGCTCCATCCCTGGAGTCAATCAAGGCCAGGCTTGATGCAGTTCTGAGCAGCCTTGTCTGGTGGTTGGTGAGCCTGCACATAGCAGGGGTTTGAAACTAGATGATCATTGTCATCCTTTTCAACCCAGGCCATTTAATGATTCTATGATTCTAAGATAAAAGCTTAATGGAGAGTTTCAAAAGGAATTAAGGATGGAATGCTTTTGTGCTCCATGTGAATGTTTTTTTAAACTCAGAATACATAAAGGCATTTTAGTTTAACTCAAAATCCAACTCAAAATGAAGTTTGGTTTCATTTCCCCATGTAAAGAGATACCCTGAAAACTAGAACATTCTAGATTTAAAAGACCAAGACCTACTCCTTTATGATGAGATGATAATTTTTTTTGCTTGTGTTGAACTCTACTTTTTAACTCGCTGTATGATTTATAGTAGTTAGCATTCATATTTCACAGATGCATTCCTCCAAGGATTCCACTTATATTTCTAAATATACAGAAGATATTTTCCCTATTCATCTGAGCAATTTCAGAACATTTCTGAAGAGGAAATTACACCTGAAAATTTTCTCTAGTCAATTCCAATAATCACTGTGTGTTAGCCTCCAGTTATTTGTTTCACTTTAACTTCAGAGTGGCTAGATAGGGAGGCTTCTAGACACCACTCAGAAATGTTCCAATAGTGCAAACAGACTCCATTTTAAGAAATCCTTTTAGTGGAGATAAATTATTTCTGCAGAAAAGAAGAGCACAGCAGTATCCCAAGTGCTAATCAAAGGATATAGTGCTAAAAAAAAAATCCATTATTTCCAAGCAAATGGTTGGAGAACTGCAGTAGTCCAGGATGTACTGCAATTACTACAAGAAGAACACTCTCCTCTTTGTAAGGCTTTGGAATTCCATTTCTCCTTGATCAATGTGCTCCATAAAGCTCAAAACATATCTTTGCAGATGAATTTTTACTTTGGAAATCACTGTGCTGCCATTTTCTATACATTATCTGGTGATGTATATCAAGTCCCCAAGAAGATTTTAACTAGTAGTTAACTAGTAGTTATTTTCACTCTTAGGAAGAAGAAATTCCTGTGAGGCTGGAGTTACATGGTGAAATTCTGTAAGCTCTTTAAGCGAGAGAACTAGTCTAGATGATCACAGTAGGTCTTTCTGCACTTAGATTATTTAATTTTTGAATGCTATCCTGTATTTTAAGCTTCTCAGTCATAGTTCCTATGTGTTTCTCAATGAGGTTACAATCAGAATGATACTTAAATTAAATTCCGGCTACGATTTTGTAATTAGATGGGTAATCAGATGTAATTAGGAAAAAGTTAATAGGAATTCTTTCAGGAAAAAGCTCTGTTAAGCATCTGATATATGGGAATACATCAAGCTCCAGCGAAGTGGAGAGATTTGCTTGGCTGTGACAGATCCACTGGAAGAAGAAAGCTACCTCTGTACAAGACTTCTCAGCATAACAGCTTCATTAGTTCTAAGAATGTCTATTTTTCATAGAACCATAGAATATCCCAAGTTGGAAAGGACCCATAAGGATCATCAAGTCCAACTCCTGCTACCACACACGACTACCCCAAAATCAGACCATATGTCTGAGAACATTGTCCAGACACTCCTTGATCTCCAGCAGATCTGTGATGTGACCACTGCCCTATGGAGCCTGTTCCATATCCACCACCTTCTGATCAGGGACCTTTTCCTGATATCCATCTTGATCCTCAGTTCAGGCTCAATGATGTGGCAGTACTATTTGTGTACGATCCATCCAAGGGAGCTGATAGCCTTTTAAAGACATCTAAAGATTATCCTCACAAAGTCCATTGTGCTGTTTGATATAAAGTCACATAAACTATAAATTCCTCACCCAAAGACCTTACGGATGCAGGCTAAAATCACCTTTGCTCAAAGAACATGCATTATGAAAACCTCATTTTGCAAAGCTGCAACAGGATTCGTGCACAGATTGTCTTTGTGCTGACTCTGCACACCCTTAAATTCCCTTCAGGGCTTTGGCTGCGGTCACAGGAGAGGTAGCTGTGTTGCTATAAGACAGTGCTACACCGCTGGTGTTTGTTTCTTTGTGACATCAAGCTGCTAGTGCTAAATTGATGTATTGGGTCCTGCAAGTGTTTTCTAGCTACTTCTGTACAGAATCAGCTTCTTAATTCACAACAGAATTCAGCAGAACTTGCAGTTCACCAGGATAACTTTGTATTGCAGTTGCTGGGGAACGCACATCCAATCCATTCCAGTGATGCCGCTGTGGAGGTGATAATCACAGCTGGTAAGGTAATAAGAAACATCTGGAGAAGCAGAACTAACAGCAGAGCTGTTTTTGCAGTGAATGAACTCTGTGCACAGAGGACCTGAGGTGGCATGACAAAGATATTTTAAAATTAGAACACAAAAATTAAACACTGAAACTTTATTGAAACTCAGTACTGTGGCTGTACTGATGCACCTAAATCTCTCTTTTTTCTTAAAAATCCTCGCCTTTGTGCTTTTGAAACAAAGGAACAATTAATTTGCAGGAGCAGATTTAGTGTTTTTCCCAGGTTGTTATTATATAAAAAGATGTGAAATTTCAGAAGCCAACAGGGGACGTGAGCTTACTTTGATGACGTCTTCATCAGAGGATTTGCACTCAACTGATTCAGAGATGTCTGTCACAGCACTGTTCTCCTCAATGGAGACCACTTTGATGGGCACTGCCACAGTTTTTCCTGTGAGAATTGCGGTGTTCACAATTTCTGTATCCTGTACACAAAACAAAGCACAGCACTGTTAAGAAATGGCTGAAAGGATTTCCAAAGAGCAAACATCAGCTCTTCAACAGGACTTGTACTCAAGAGGGATGCATTAGTTCTCAGGAGCTAATGACTTAAACGCATCTTTTATTGGGCACAGCTTGGTAATATACAGTAAGAGCCCTTTTATCTTTTACCTGTTCAATAAACACAGTCACCTGCATTGTACACTGTTAAATAGCAAGCAAAATGACTGCAGCTCAGTTCAGTCCTAGCAGGCACACATCACAGGTAGCTTCTACATTTAAGAATGTGGGGCTTTTCCCAATATTTGTCTTCTACAACGTTCATTGGGGATTATTCTAAAACTAGGCTTGATTGTCAATATTTGGAACAGGTTGCAAGAGTACTGAAAGTAAATATATTACTCTCAGAATCGAAGCCCATTGCAAAGACACAGCCTTTCTCTGAACTACGCATCTGGAACTGTTTCAAGGTGATTTAATTTCCATTGATATGGCCAATGAAGAAATATAAGGAATCCAGAAGGAGTTACAAATGCTATTAACTGCAGGGAAAATAACATGGAAATCTGAAGTTTGCACTTGGGTCGTGGCATATAAAAGCCTTTTGATGCACCATCAGCTAAGCTAACTCCTCTAACTGCTGGACTGTTTCAGCATCATTGTAATCCCAAGATTCTCAAGCAGGAAGAACTTCAAAGTTTTCCCCAATTTTTTGAAATTCCAACTCCATAAAGTGAATAAAATATTCATCAAAATTCTCAGCGGCAAAATCAACAGCAGTGCAGCTGTTGATGTCAACAGCATGAAAATGGGCCACTGATACTATTGACACTGGCTTTAATTCAGGTTTAGTGAGCTTGAAATCTAGGTCAGACTTTCTTTTCAACTTGCAACTTGCTATTTCTCAGGTTCTCCTACTGCTCACATAAGAAACCCCACCAAATATCTAAAAAATATATTTAAAAAGGGATGCTGACTGTTCAAGGAAAATCATTTATGTAAACAGAGCGACTCAACACAGTAAATTAGAGCCAGACTTATAAATACAATTGATGGAAAGTCTAAGGCCACTCTGAGAACCCCCTGACCTTCAAAGCTGCTCTTCTATCAGCAGACTTCTGAAGCAACAGCATGCAGTGACCTGCATAGCTTCACCAAAATCAGGTTCAACAAATTTTTTTGCTGTATATTTGGCTATTGCAAGTGCTGCATGTCCTTTGAAATTAATGTTTTGCCTCCATCCCTTAGTGCCTTATTTTTTGTGACTCAGAGTGTTAAACAGTGTGAACAAAGGACTGCAGGGTGAAGGAGCAGTAGGAGAGCTTGTGGAAATGACAGGACATCTTTTCAGGCTATCTCAGCTCTGCTTTGAAATGATTCTACTCAGATCCACTTTGTCTTTAGCAACTGATATGAGCTACCAGTGGAGAAATCTAATTTAAAGGGACAGGTTCAGAAGAAGAGCAATGCCATAAGTAGAAATACTTCAGATATAAAACGTGCTCTTCAGCTTGGGGATCCATTCGTGTTTATATTTAATGGTAATTCATGAAGTTTTACACAAAAGTAAGAAAATCAGGCACACAAAAGAAACAGAAACAAACCCCATATCATTGCTACGAAGGAGATGAAAAACAAAATGTGATTATGCAGTGAGATGAAACTTCTTTGCTACAAGCAGCAGAGTAAATTCATTACCTGGCTTTAACTTGCAACAAAGTGCTTGGGAGTCATTGGAACTAGCTTTGCCTATGTCACAAGTTGGTAACTGCATGCTGCTTTGGTTAAAAACCAAAACCAACAAAACCCTCCCACAAAAAAACCCCACACTTTGTAAGAGGAATATCACCTGTAAGATGTGAAGTGCTCCTCACTGAGCACTAGCAAGGTTTAAATGACTGAACTAAATGACTGTATCTGGTTTTGAGAAATCTTCAATGACGACTTTCTCAGCTGAAGAAAGATTACTGTCTCCATATACACAAAAGTCTTCTGAAAACCAGAAAGAATCAACTATTTTCTACGTTCATGGACAGGGATTGAATAATGGGCTTAAGCTGCAACAAGGAAGATTTGTTTGACATTAAGGCAGTCTTTATTATACAAATAATGATAGAGAATTTCTGGAATAGATTGTCTGGGACAGAATAAAAGACCTCATCTATCATGAAAGAATTCTGAAGAAAGCTCATACTATGTATCTTTCAGAAATAACATCTGTTCTTTGAGCAGGGTAGAAGAAGAAAGGGAGCAGGTAACCTCTTGTGCTTTCCTCCACCTCTCTTTGTTATGATTCTCCAATTTTCAGAACTGAGTGGTAACACAGTAACCCATATATCTTATATCCTAAATAAGCCTATTCTGCTTCATCTATCCCAAATAATACGATCCATCCTCACCAGACAAAAGAAAATGACCTATGCCTTTAAAATGAAAAACCTGATAGGCAAATGTGAGTGATTTTCTGCTTTCTGCACTATTTAGCAGAACTGATGCACCAATAGCCAAGTAATAATCTGTCACTTCTGTTTCTCTCTTTCCAATACGTCATTATTGGCGCATCTCAATTCTAAGTGGGCTTGATATAAAGCCACTGCTACAAAGGTTTGAAAAACCTTTTGAAATTTCTCAAGACCTTTCTATAGAAAAGACAGGAAATTTGACTGCTAGCGCATTATCAGCAATTAGAAAACTCAATCTTCTGCCCTTTGCTAATGGTTTCACTAAAAGAAGTTGTGCGCATATGAATGAATTTATTTTGATTAATGACTTCAGAGCTGCATCTGCACCAAAAATCTGTAGAAGGAGGTTTGTTGTGATCAAGGTTTCTGAAGTTTTACATCTCTTCTTTGGCCAGTCACATTCAGGAATGTCAGATGCATGATGTGCACAAAGGAAGGAAATATACTGGAAATGTTACCCAGTACCTTCCTAATTAGTACCATTGCAATCATTAGAGAGTCTCAGCATTACAAAGCAATTGGTAGCCACCTCACTTCAGCTTGTTGTATTTAATCTCCACTGATAGCAGTCACAACTCATTGCTATTACACAGATTTGGAAATACTGAAATACAAACAATTAGTATACTATATTGCATGGGAAAAGTAATTTTCAAATCTGCCCTTTCCCTTATTTGGTCTGTGCCATTCATCTGTGATCTTTAGATAAGCAAGATCAAGGAACTGAGTCTTCATTCTTCTGCCTTTTTCTTAGAACTAAAATAGAGTAACATGTATCCCATATCCCTCTATATGGAAGAGCCTTGTGGCACAACTTCTGCCTTCTCTGTGTTTGCTTTGTATTGCTCCAATACAGCCTGATGGCTTTAATGAAACTCAGAATTCACCCAATGTCTGCATCTGCACCCACACAAGAGCTGTCAGGCAGAAAACTAAATAACATAAGGAAGGATCCATAGTCCAAGACTCTCTAAAAGCTGAAGTGAAATTCATAAAAATAAAAGGAGCTTAAATACAGCAGTTTGTCTGTCTGCTCTGTAACACTGAGCACTCTGAATGTGCACCACAGACAAGGGAGATAATAGAAAAGATTTAATCAAGAAGCCCACAAGCTAAAACTGGTAGGTTACATCAGTCTAATTGTTTGAAACTCCTCCATGCATGACTGTAGCAAAGCTACCACAGTTACAAAGCCTGTTTTTACATCTGTGCGAATCAGAAAATGAATTAATGTCCATCTCAAAGCAAAAATGGTGAGATTGGAGGCAGGCAGGAGTCAGACTCCACATTACATTACATTACATTAGAACCTGTGTTCAGTGAGAGCAATACATGGTATTTGAGGCAAATATCACCAACCTACAGGAAGGATCAGAGCTTTCCAGCTTAGAGCCAGGTGGAATTTTGGCTAACCCTAATGTCATAACTTGAAGTACCAAAAATATTGCTCGTGCTCTGGTCTTGGTTACATCAGAATTCATTTGATTAAAGTCCACTAGCAGTAATGTTGGTCTAAACATCTCCTTCCACAGCTGCACTCTTTGTGCTGCTTCACAGAAAATTCAGCCGAATTGGTATTCAAAAACATCGATACATTTCTAGAAAGGGAAAATGACATTCATAAAATAAATGTGTTCCAGCCATTTGAAATCAGGCAGAGTTGTGGCTGACTCTGCAGGAATCTGACTGCTTATTCCACCACTGCTGCAGTCAGGGAACTTCCACCAATGTCAGTGGGAGCAAGAATACAGAATCTGAGCAATAGTTGCTTGCATTTAGCTGAAGAGCAAACCTCGTGTTCATCCAACCTCTCAATTGTAAGAAGGCAAGCATTCAGCCATGACTAATTTAGTAACTAATTCAACATTAAATTGCGGCAGAATGTGGAAGCAAAGTGACAGCTGTTTAATTAAAGTCTAAATCCGATTAGATGGTGTTATCAAGAGAAATCCATGGGAGCCTGAGGTCATGAGAATGGTCCTGTTTGCAGGCAGAAAATTCTCTAAGTGGGATCTCATAGAATGATGTTAATCATAGCATTATGATTTCTCCTTCACACAGACACAACACCTGATGAGTAACCAACCCACTTTGACCTGAAGGAATGACACAGAAATGGTAATTGTGTTTTACTTTATAAGGAAAGTTTATTTAAAAACTTTGTAGAAAAGAGACAGTCAAGGCACTGCCCACCTTAAAATCAAGAGAGTATTTGCCTTATGGAAAAAGGACAGAAGAAGCAAGCCCTTGCATGCTGTTGACAGCACTTCAATGAGTGAAGACAGTGCCTTTGCAGGGGAGCTCCAGGAGCTGTCCTGTGCTTCCAACTGCTGTTCAGCCCATCACCCTTGATCAACAGTGACACCCTGGCAACACAGCCACAAAAGAAAATAGAGATGTGGGAAATAGAAAGTAAACTCCACACATACCAGTTGCAAACAGTATAAATATTCTACTGATGAGCAGTAAGTTATGCATTACAAGTTTCCAGGGCATCCTAGTTAGAGAGATGCACAGAATTGTTCTGCTCTGCAGACAACTGTTATGCTGATTTGTGAGTCTGGTGACATGATTTGGGTTATTAATACTGCTAAGATTACAGCTGATTAACAAACTGACATTGTTAGGCAGCAGATTCTGTTTATCTACATAATTCCATGATTAAAAATAAATTACACATTGAGCTTTCTGCCAAATGGATTCTCTGACGCTCCACATTCACAGGCAGTATACACAGAAAAAAGGGAAAGGAGCTGACGTTGTTTCTAAATTGTTAGCACACACTGCAGAAAAACAGGAAGGTTCCTACAGATGAAAGTTTACACCAGAATAGAGGACTTCCCTGAGGCAAACTGACCTCACTGCAGACAACTGGGGAGGACAGATTTCGTTAGTGGGATTTTGGCTTGTTCTAATCTTTCACTTGATCCCAGTGCTATCAGCCCACCACTTGTAAATCCTGTTCTGCTTTGCTCATCTTCATATAAACGTGAGGACTTTTGCTTTGTGAGTAATGCCACACTGCAAAAGAAATGGGGTAATGCTGTTAAGCAGTAAAATCAAGAGACCCCCTCTTACTTAATAGCATCTGTCAGTGCTCAAACATGGATCCATGTGGAATCTAAGTGATTCTACGACCCTTAGGTTCATAGCATGATGGAAAACCGAAAGAAATGAGCAGATAAATAGTGGTGAAAAATCAAGCCATTCAAAATCTCTACAAGAAACAGATCCATTCAATGTAAGTGGCCAATTCTGCAGCCTGTTTTTGACCAGGATAGCAGTGTAAAAGATCCCTGTATCTTTTGGAAGCTAATTCTCTTCGACACACGACATCCCTATGAGATATCTTCTTTTTATTAAATCTTTGTTAAACAGCCAACAAGGGACATGGCACAAAAAATTAAGGACAATACCTTCCCTAAAGAACAAACAATCCAGAAGTCAAACACAGATAAAACATCATCCATGGAAAGACCCGAAGGTGGATGTTGGCACTGTTCTGTCCCCAGCATGCACAGCATTTGTTTGAAGAGTTTGATCAACATGATGTCTGGGGTTCTCCAGGAGTTTTAAAGAAGGTAAATGGAGGAAATTTGGAAACAGGAATGTAAGGAAACAAACTCATTTTTCATTTCCCAGAAGACTAGCTTTGACACAGGCAAAGACTATCAGACCAAGCTGGGCACTCTCACCCTTTCCTCATAGGTTGGCCCACTGCTACAAAAACAATGGCTGGTGCCAGAAGGAGACAAAGCAAAGTCAGGCAGGATGGGAAAGGCTCGATCTTCCCTGTAGGTTTTGTGAGCCATGTAATTTATTGCAAAGATCTGAGTGTCTTTTCAAAATGGGAACTCAGTGTTCTGCAAATGCAATGCCTTTTTAATCAATGATCTTGTCTCTGTTTACAGTCTATATATTGAGATAAATCTTAATTACTGTCCCCCACCCACTTTTCAACAGATTATTCCATTTTCTTCCCTGCTTGTATGATTTTCAAATGCACTGCTAGTGGGAATTTTGAAACCTCATAAATTAAACTCTGCAGGCAGAAAAAGGGAATGTAGAATATATTAACAGATATGGATGCAGAAAAATTTATTTGGATTCTTAGATGACTAATCCACACTTTGCAGCAAATCTACCCTGTAAACTTGCAGACTTGTGAAAGGGAAAATACTCAATAATTACTTTTATGTAGCAGATGAAGACTCAGTTGGTAAATGTAATTCTATCATCTCTCAAAAGTGAGCATCTCCTTTAAAAAGTAAGAAAAAAACGGAACAAATGAACAAAATTAGGTGTGTCTGGAATTGCTTTGTTCGCAGTAGTTAGTGACACAGCTATACAGATGCACTGAAGTTGTAAAGCCAGTACTCAGAGCCTTGTATCTGTATGGCCACATTGACTTAGTCAGGTACACAGGCCCCACTCTAACTAAGCTTATAATGACAACAAGAATTCACTTTCTGTTCCTCATAGTTTTGAATTAAAAAAGTAAAATCTTGCTGGAATGAACTATTGCCACCTGCAAACCCTACAAGTGGCATTCAGGGTAACAGATAAACATGCAGTATGAGAATGTTCTGCCAGAAGGAGAAACACTCCAAAAAAGGCAGTAAGAAACATTTTGCTTCAATTTGGAGGCTGAATCTTTCTTCAAAGCTTATGGAAATGGTGAATTTACTGACAGAAAAGGCAGAACTTTGTGATTGTCAAAGATGTCCCTTCACTTCAGCTGTGTTTGAAATTAGGTGGAACAAAGAAACCTTATTAGCTGGTAGGTCCAGAAAGGTATCACGATTCTAAAGGTCTGTATAAACCTATATATCTCCTATATATCTCTTCTGCAAGGAAGGAGACATCAGAGTCCCCCGAAGCTGCAGACAAGTGAGTTAACTGCCTCCAACACTCCTTCCTTCCACCTGCCATAGAACAGTTACTACTTGAATCACGAGTAACACGCTCAGCTCGTGTGACAACACATTGCACTTGCATTCGCCACATTTTTTAATGAATCAGGGCCACAAGAAATAACTTCAGAACTCCCCTTCCACCCTAAATTACTCTGACAAGATGATCTCATTAGATAATCTGACCCCCTAGGTGAAGGGAAATGCAAATTAATGGCATGAAATTCAATCCACAGAACATTTTCATGCTTGACTGTGTCTTCCTTTACTGTCTCAAAAGCTGTAAATGTGCACAGTTTGTCTTTTCTAAGTGTCTATCATAATCAATGTGTATCAACAGTGATTGAGCCTCTGGCTGGGGGACTCTGCTTTGTAGGAGCTGTGACACTGAATTCAGTGAGGTATAACTCACTAGAAAGACAAGTATTTTGCTAAAGCTGTCTCTATTTCCTGTTGTCTACAATGAGTACGTTAGGATTCAGTGGCTGGTATATATTTTCAAAGAAAGATGGTATTTCCTGCTGTGTGGAGGAAGAATCTGTAAGTGAAAATGATTTCAAAGGCAACAATTCTGGAACCACTTAAAACACAGATTAAGGACATAAGGATAATGGCAGGAGACAGTAAGCAGAAGTACACATTTCATCTTTCTATAACCAAAATGTAGAATAAGGACATAAAGGTGACTGAAAAAAGATGGGGAGCAGAAGTCCACTTTCTATTTCTCTTTATTTAGGCATAAATGAACAACAACAAAAAAAGTCCTGATTTTTAAAAAGATGCATATGAAAGAACCTGCTCATTCTCTTTGTATTTTCATTCCTTACTTGCAGTAATTTGTTAAACTGACTCAGAAAGAACTTACATAAGAATCATATCACACAGAGAGAAAAACTTGTGGTAATGGGTTGAAATGTGTGTGATTACCAGAGATGTTCCTACTTCAGCATCATTACTGGTCATTCTGAGTATAAAGAATGCAAACAGATGAAAAGATGTGAAGCGACAGGTAAAAAACCCTTATCTGGAGACCAGCTGAGAGACTTTGCCCTTCTTGTTTCAGAGCATTGCCACTTACAGATATAAGCAAGCTTACAGTTACTTCTGAATACGTGTAAACCTCATGTATATAAGCAATCAACTGTCCTAAACTTCTCCAAAAATTCATGTTTTCAAACATTTATATACTGCAAAAAATATACATGTGTCATCTATAATAGACAGGTGACAACAACGACAGTTCGTATCCACACATATAATTACTTCTAATGAGCACTCTTAGTAAAGAAGGCAAATGTTTGGAAAAGAGTGATGACAAACGTATCAGAAGCAGTAGTTCAGTGACTAGCTACTTACAGCATTCCTAGGGAAGGATAAATATTTGCTACTGATTCCAAAAGCTACATCAATAAATGGCCTCAGAACCTGCAACATGTTCTGTTCTTTATAATCTCAGAAGTAGTTTTTCATTTACTCAAACTTCTAAGGAATAATTGTCTGAGAAAGCCTGCAGCTATGATGAATACCTCTCGTGTTTTTCTCTATTGCTGAATGGTCCTATTAAGCTTATCACAGATGGGAGTGGGAATATTGGTAAAGCCTGAATGGGAGAGAAAAGCAATAGCCACCTGGTGATCTTATAATGGAATGGTTCATGGATGCTTAAGCAGCCATGGATGGAGCTATATAATATCTTCTTGCTGAAATCATTTCATGGCTTACAGTTCTCTTTCGTTGTAAAAGGACTAATATGTGAAAATCGTCAATTTAAGGCATTTCCCAGGCTCAAGGCATGTCAGCCATTTGCTTTTCTTTTTCATGAGTCTGAGTTATTTGGAAAAGGGCCCCCCGATAAATTGAGTTTGCTCCATCATTAAGCAGAACCAACACAGCTCTGGTGATGTCTCCAAACTGTGTGACTACCGTGGGAATACAGCCAGTAGTAAAAAGGCAATTTTCATTAACAGTTTGAAATTCTTCCCATGCTCATTTCAAATAAACCTGCGGCACTGTTATACAGTTGGCTATATATCTGCAATAATATTGCTGTAATTGCAGTAATCAATAGATAGTTGCAGAACGAAAACGTACAAGCATATTAGGACACAAGCATGGGCACACACAATTCCCTGCGTGTGGAATTATTACATATGTGAGTAATCCATATCCTCAGATGCACACATACGTATACAAATACAATGGAAAAAAATATGAGGCATTCTGTCTTAATAGAACCACATACTTATTCTTCATTCTATACATCATATCCTTTCCATTTTATATGCAACATACATCTATCTTGTGTGTTTCCTGTGTTTCACAAACTTCGTGCTTTCAAACTCTAACCCACTGAAATCAGCAGTTGGCTTTAATAAAGCCAAGATCTTTTCCATCAAGTTTTTCATAGTAAACCCTAAGGAGTCCCCCCTAACTTGCTTTCCTCTAGTCAGACCCCTGCACTTCTACATCACCTGCTGACTTCAACCTGAAGTGTGGGTGTTCCATTCCTCAGATAAAACTGCCTGCCATAATTGCCTGTAGCACTAAAAAGAATGACACATACAAATGCTTTTCCACCACTCAGTGGCGATATGCATCAGAGTGATACTTTTGCTGTTACGAGTTTATTCTTTCACACATTACAAACGTTCACTGTGGTCAAAATGAAACTAATATTACCACTGACACAAGCGAAGCCGGTGGAGACACGGAGCAGAACAGTACCCTAAAATTATGCTGGGCAATAAGGATGGAAATCTCACTGTGATTTCTCAATGCTGGGAGTCAAGAAGCCTCACAGTGAGGGCCTGATGTTTACAAATAGCCATGTACACTTTTTATTGGCTTCAGTGTGCAGTGCTGTATGGTTTAGCAGTAGCAGGAGAAATGACCAAGAAAGTACATTCTATATAAAACTAAATTGTTTTGTGTCATTTAGACTATACACCAAAGAAATCCACATAGTTACAAACAAAAAATTAGCACTGTCAGAGATGTGCTTTACAACAGCTTCACTTGACAGTTTGCAGCTCTGAGGAAAGATTGCAATGCCTAAGAATAGAGTGTCATTTAGATGCTCGTAGGTACTATGCCTGGCCTCCAGATGTTCTTCCAGAAGGGCACAGGTGTCCTGTAGGCCTGTGTCATACCTGGCAGTCCTGGATGGATGGCTGAGACTCTACAGCATCTATAATGGCATTAGAGACCTATGTGCTGTCACCTGGATTGTTTCCTCTTTTCTTCTTGAATCAACTCATGCAAGTCAAGTTTGCAATGTGCCAACTTCATGCTACAGGAACCTACAGCCTTTTCTCTTTCATGACCATTATGGAGCACTGTGAACTTATTTTATTTGTGTAGATTGATATGTTATTGACTATTTGTGAGTTACTTTCTCTCTCCAACAGGGAGTATTCATCCTCTACAAGTTCTTCAAAGTCCTCAATCTTTGGCCACGGAGCGCACATGGGCACTTGGCTCAGGTTTCTGGATTTCAGAACTCTATTTAGAACACAGTGGAAGTGAAGCAGACAGCATCTGCTAAAATCTTTCATTTTAATTTAGTCTATTTTGAAACCAGCTAGAGAAAATTTCTACTTGCTCTTCCCTATTTTGGCTGTACATCTTTAATATTTGATAAGCACAATCTGTAACCCATACACAGTAGAGCTTCTTATAGAACTGCTTGGAGAAAGTAGTAATAAAAATGCAGAAAATAATCTTCCTTAACATTATTATTCCCTATCCTTGTCCATAGATTATTCTTCCTTTTCTAATAGTTTATTGATTTCACTGACTTCACAGCAGGTCCACATAAGCAAAGCACACAAAGGGCAGGAAAAAAGACTATTGCATTAATGAGAGAAGGTACCGTACAGACATCAGAAACTTAGTGCATCAGAAACTTAAAAAGATGAGAGTGTGACACACAGGAAAATTAACACTTGACACATGTCTAACCATTCTCACCATACACAGGAAGTAAAAACAACATATATGAATATAGGGGCGAGGACTAGAGACTGTGTATAACCACAGATCCCATTCTTTCCTCCTGATTCAAGCAAAGACGTCCTTTACCTTCAGAGGTTGCTTTAAGACATCATGCTAGCTAGAGATTCAGGGCTGAAGAAGCATCCTTGAGAGACACTGCTATGAGAATTTTGTGTCAGTGACATGAAGGACAAAGGGATCAAATCCATTTGCTTAAAGCAGTATTTCATTTGTTAGTATAACCTAAAGCAATCACAGTGACCATTATCTTTATCCGAGCATCTCACAGCAACTTACAACACTGAAAGGGGTTTGGAAAAAGGTTTCTGTGCTTGAAAGCTTGTCTGTTTTTTTTCTAACTTCATTGGATGGCCTAATAAAAGACATTATCTACAAACGTTGCCTTGCTTCCATTTTTTACTCTTCAGGACTAGAACATAATTGCCAGAACTGATTGTAGAAGACTGGAATGCATTTTTAAACAGAAAGCTTTCACTTATAAAGAATTTGCAGTATGAAATGATCCTGAAAGCCAAATACCTACATTGTAACATAGGAAATATTAATTATTGTGTCCATTTTAAAGACGAGCGAACTGGTGTCTGAGATTTGCCAAGATCCAAAAGAGACAGAAACAATCTCCAGACGCGTGGCTCCTGCTCCATCAGACAGCTCCTATTTTTGCACATCAGTGCAAAATCTGTGCATCTCCCAGTGCTTAATGAGTGGTCCGTAATTTGAATGAGGTAAGAGCAGTGAGGAGGAATTACCGAGTCTCAAATGACTTATTTATTTCCACACCAAGCTCACTCCTGAAGCTTCCAGGCATTCTTAAAACATATGCCATGGGACACGTGGTGCCAGCTGGCAGCTCCTCTCTTAGTCACCGCTTTTCAATGCTTGCAATTGACATTTTGTCCCAGATCCAGAATCTAAAACAGTGTTTTCTGCAGGCTCAATCGAAGCTTCAAGCCCTACGAAGCTTCTTGCTGTTGGCACACAGGCACGTAGGACCCTATTCGAGATGACTCCAAAGTACATCCAGGTCTCAGACTGATCGGTTTGATTTCTGCTGATGACATAATACATACCACAGGAGGCCTTCTACCTTCTGTTAGCTCTCCAGAATGAGAATTCAAGATCACTAAGAGGTTATAGCAGACCTTTTGGATTTCATTCAATTGTGCAATGTTTTAGAACACAAAAAGGGAGACAATTCACCTTTAAACCAGACAAGGTGATTTTGTCCACATGCACTTTCCCTACCCGCATCCCGGTAAAATCTGATTTATGCAAATGAAAACAGAAATGTTACGCCTAGGTAAAATATTTCCACATTAAAGGAAAAAAAAGAAAATGAGATAAACTAGTTTCTCTCTGAAATGGCATCCTGAGAGGAAAACTTCATAATGAACCTGAATTTTTAGACTGTCAGAAGTAGCCAGGGGGTACAAGAGTATAATTAAATGGGCAAACGCTGGCTGAGGACTGGAGAGACTATGCTGCAGAGCCATATTACATGAAAACAAAACAGTGACGTGGTGGATTAACATACTGGTGTGTTTTTTAACACTGAATTTACAAGTTTCTGTTTCCCTTTCTCCTTTCTCTCAAAATCCCCAGCTAACTTTTTTTCACACTCACTTAGCTTAATCAAAATCCTCATTTCACATTTTCCAAAACTTGTATAGACCTTGTCCTACAGGGCCTTGTAGAGCAATTTACAATGTATTCACTAATCCTGATAGTGACAGTCAGCATTCAATACTCAACTACTGTAATTAATAAAACTCTACTGTTCCTATTTTTCAACAATAGAGGATTTCCAAAACTAAATTGCAGCAATAAATTACTTCATTACAGCCATATTATTGTTCTGTGAGGTAACAAATCTTGCGGAAAGACAATCAGTGTTGATAAAGAAAAAAATCCAGAGGACAGATCAGATGACAAGGACTTGATTAAAATTAATGCCAGTGTTACTTTTGTTCCCCGTTTGTTCCCTGAAATTCAGTGTGCTGATGTGCTGACACTCACAGTACCGTGCCGGTGCTTCAAATATTATGCACAACTTGTTTCTGATGGAAAAAAAAGTCTTGATAGGTTCACCGTGCTGATTTACAGCAATGGGGCCTCTGCTGAAGTGTATGAAGTTTTGGTCTGTTAACTCATGGTCATGTAGCATAAGTGTGTCAATCTGGAGTGCTTCGGCTTTGGAGAAGGACCTTTGCGTGCTGCTCCTCTAGCTTAGCAGAATATTATCAGCAGCCCAGACTTTGGTGCTGTGTTGATACCCTTTTGATTCTGACATTATACACAGATCAAACCCTACCACCACTGCTGCTCCCCATGTCTTTATAGCAGCTGCTGCACAAAGCAAAGAGAAAAGCCAGAAGCACAGGGCTAGCTTTCTCACCAGGACAGCACTGAACTCTGTCCTAGGTTTTACTTTTTTATTCCCCTCAGGCACAACAACACAGTTCAAAGAACAGATTCCTAATGGCTTCCACGACAAACATCCTCAGTGCTGAGAGTGTGGCTGGATAATGAAGTGTAAACTGAAAGCAGGGTAAGGCAAACGTGCATCTAATAACAAACCGAAGGTGAAAAGTTGCTGGGTATTTTAATCCTTGGGGTAGCTCATTATAACACTGAGGCTTATAAAAGTCCTGGTTGGTTTTCTGTTTTTTTTTTGTTGTTTTTTTTTTCCTATACTCACTCATTACCTTACATTATAGTAAAGTCTCCTTGTTGCCTAGTTATTCTCACTGTCCAAGCTAGAGCACCTCAGGACCTCATTAATTAGGGTCCAGCCTAAACAATTCATAATTCTGCTAGGTGAGCATTGCGGTGAAGAATTTAGTATTCCCCAGAAACTTTAAAACTGTCATTATAGATCAAAACCAAAATTAAGAAGTTGCCAATTAAGATAAATTGTTCTTGTTTTTCCATATGGGTCACAGCTAACCTACTTAATGGTTATGTTGGCTGAGTACCTGCTGTGTTTGCAAATAAACCTGGTCTGCTCTGACTGTCACCATTCCGCCTAGCATCACTTTTAAGTGACAGCATGAGAAGATGGAAGCTGTTTTACTCTCTAGGGTAAACCACAAATATTTGTCATCTGGAATAAATGTGGGCAGTGTATGGACTTGCATTTATCAGTTAAGACAATTGACTGATAGCTAAAGCTAATGAAAGAGCATTAGTTTAGACAAAAACTAATACATCAACTTTCACAGGAGAAAGCATTACCTAGCAATCAAGACTCCCCTTCCAGCTCATCCAGCAGCTCATGAAGGAACTCTGTAACACTCTCTGCTCTTCTTTCTCCCTTTCCATTTCTTCCAAATCCTCCACAGCCAAAGTGCAGTGGCGCAGGAGAATCAGAATGAGGCCCAGCATTTGCCTCCTATCATTCGTTATGGGTGAACTATGGCCAAATCACCTAACTCACATTCCAATCTTACAGGTCAGTAATTTCTCTGCCTTTAAATTCCAGTTGTTTCAGCTGCAAAACTGGGCAGAATGTCAGCATCTTAAAGCAGCCTCCTGTCCCTGCTGAGAAGTGCTTGTCTTCTCTCCGTCTGATCTGGCACTGAAGGCAGCAGTAGAGGACACATATGGTGAATACAGTCCTTAGCAGATACAGCATCAAAACACACAGCTCTGCAATGTCCTTCTCAAGCACTCATCTGGATCCAGAACTCAATTTCTGCTGGCTCATTACTGTGTCTGCATGGTTTCTGCTCACATTTTCATGGCAGATGTGAAACTCCCTTTGTGATTATGTCAAACAATCAAAATTTTAATCAGTGTCATTTCAAATATAAACTGTTACCTCAGATATCTTCTTCTGATGGAGATGTACCATAAACCTGAGCCAATACCTACAGCAGCCCCCAAATCTAGCCCAAAAAATCACATGAACCAAAGAATCTCCAGACTTGACAAGTCACACAATGCAGTGCCATGAACCAATATCAAATAATCTTCAGCAGAAAAAGGACTTTGCTAGCTTGCAGTGCTGAGATGCGGCTTAGAAGCACCTGGCCATGTCTACACAGCCCTGCACTGTGCCATGCTGTCAGAAGAAAGAGACACTTCTGGTGGCAAGCGCAGACTGGTAGAGGGATCCAGAATACCTTTCACTGTGTTAGGCTGAAAACATGAGCCAAAGTCCAGTACCTCATGGAGTGCCTCCTTTCACCTTCAGTTTCATCCACCCTTGAAGCTGAATTTTATCAGCTTAGCTTGTGGACTGAGAATGTTCTAGAGAGGATTCTGACATGTCAGTCATCCATCTGTGCAGCACACAGTGCTAGGAGTCCCTGTTCAGGTGTTGCCATAAAACCACAAGCCCCATTGAGTTGCCAGCTGTCTCACTGCGCATTCTGTCTGTTCTGCAAACTTTTATTTGGTTCACAGGATTTCCCCCTTTTCAAGTCTGAGAAGCATACATATTAAGCCTCTCAGATTGATATCTCTCTACTACAAACAGGGATATTGCCAAAGAAAACCAAAATTTCTCTATATTTTAAAAATCAGGTATCTAGCTCGCCCTCCTCAGCTGTTTAAAAATTCCAAAGTAATCTATTCAACAGCATTGTCAGATATGAGAGATGCTGAAGGAAGAAATTATATATGCGTTGTGCTGCACAGAAAATGACTTACAAGTCGATCCAGTGAAAAAATTAATTCCAGCCAGCTGAGATAGCCTTATTGATCCATCGCCATTTCCTGCAAAGGCAGGACTGAATGTGACTATAGGAAACAAAAGAAAAACAGAAGCTGGAATCAAAAGTGCAGCGGTTATAGAAATGATGACTGGGACTTTAAAAGAGATTATTAAATTGAGCCATTCTGAGTCTTTTGTTTGCATTTTCTGATCAAGTTATGATCGATAGACAACAGTTCACCATTTTTTCACTTTTGTTTCCTGATGGGTAGACAAAAAAGAGCCCATTCTTTACAGATAAGATTAATCAATATGCATTGCTAGTCTCATCTCAATGCACTATGACACAGCCAATTTATAAGCAGAATCCTGTCTTTGTCTCGTATAAATGACAAACTTTGCTGAAATTATATATCCACTGTAAATCTAAAAGAAACAACTGACCCACCATGATAAAGACTGTATGCAGGTAAGTGACCTGGGCTACCATTTCTGCCCTGGCATCAGAAGATTTTATGTCCACACAGATCTCCTGTAACTAAAACGTAAAACCTTTTACTTCATGATACTAATTAGGGCTCTACAGTTCATTTAACCTGTTAGTATTACTTATAGTAACGGGGTAGGTTTTTTAAAACCAAATAAGTTTGTTTCAACTTACATTATTTATTTGATGTGATTCATGATTTCATTATCTGATACAATGCCTGTCAGCTGGGGAATTTAGCATGCAGGTTATCTGTTAGTTTGTTTGTGATAAGCAAAGTGGAAAATGGATGTGTTTGGACAGCCTCCTCACAGTGAGCCCTCTCAGTGCCTGTTGCCTCCTGCTTTGTTCAAGTCTCAAAGACTAATGGGAGTGAGAATTCTGCACTTCTGTGACCTTGAAACAATGCAGCTTTACAGTGTGAAATCACAGACTGTGCAGGGATGAGAACTTTATTTAGGGCTATATTTTAAAAGGGTATACAGGGACTTAAGTTTCCCCTTGTTGCAATGAAATACCTCAAAAAGTCTTTGTCATAAAGAATGGCAGACATAAAGCAACCAAAGTTTTGGGAGCTAAATTTTCAATCATGTGTTGTAATGGAAAGCAAACTAAGAGGCATGCATAAAAATGTAAAATAGCATTTTCAACTGAGTCACAGCTCTTCAGCTTAAATGTCCAATCACTTCTGCAGCAGAATCAGCATTACACTGACTTCTAAATGTAAAGAAAGGCACCTGAAAACCAAACACTTCCTAATGAAATAGCTGACTATAGAGCAAAAAGAATGCATGAAACTGTGCTGCCTAATGATAAGCAGTTGAGACTCAAACAACCACCTCCTCCTACCTGTTCTATCCCAAAGCACAATGCAGTGGTACTGAAATATGTATTACCCAGTTAAAGCATGAAATCTCTAGCTAGAATTCCTAACACAATTTGTGTTGAACACAAATATATAGACTTCTTAGCTGAGATTCATGTGTGCATGCATGGTACAAATGTGAACAATTTTGGTTTTGTTTTTTAATCTAATCAAGTGGCAAAATCAATGTAGTTGGCTGCATTTCCACATGAGAGGATGGAAATCTGAGGAAAATAGGGGAAGTAAATTAAGCAACCTTGTATACTTTAATGGTAAGCTCTGAGGTTACTTGTGATTAATTGAAAAGGTTTTCAAAATCAGCTTAGCAAATAATTAATTAAGCTCCTATGAAAGCACTTTTCTAATTGATCCTGCTACAAGTAACATAAAATCAGAAATGCTTGAATAAGACACGACTCAGTAGATTTTCTCTAATGGAAGGTTAAATCTTTGGGGTAGATTTTTCTTGTCAGAAACAGTGGGTTCTATCCTCAGTTTGACTTTAAGAAATCTTTTTATTTTCCTATTTAATTTTTCTAATTGTTGAATTTTACATCCCTGGGTTTCTGTGGCTGTAGTATTTTGCAGCTGCTGTGATTTAGGTAAGTGAGGCAAGAGATCAGAAGGAGAGATTGTGAGCCTGAAATAGCAACTATCTTTCTCCATCTGTATCAGTTGGTCTAATAAATAACATTTCCTCTTTATAAATCTTGCCTCTGTTAATCATTGCTACTCAGTGATGGAAATACAGCACATACATCTAATCTCATCCTTTGATGAGCACATCAAGCAGCCTGCAAGAAAGATACAGGGAGTGGATGGTTACAACAAGTGCCATGCTTAAGATTTCGTCAAAGAACAACATATGTATACATGTATGGTGAGAAATTCCCCACAGAACATACTTTAAAAAATCATCGTATGTGAGAGTTCGAAAGCAACAGAACCTGTTAGAATTACATTTTCCTAACTTTTCTGCCTCATTTTTCTCTCTAATAACTTGAAGGGTAAAATGTCCTCCAAAATTACTCAGATTGATCAACTTCTGAGCTTAGGAAAAAATATACTTACTTCCAATTTGCATCTCATTTTTTATCTGGGAAAGAAGTTATTTAACTTATTCTCAACTTCTCTTTCTCTTTTTTTTTTTTCACTTTTGGGTTCACTGTAATAGCATCACTGTGCTGCTGCTGCTTACACATACACACTATTTAGCAGCAAACTTAAGCTCACAGAATCTGAATTCTACTAAAACCCTCTCTTTTGACCGTATGACAAATTTCCACTGAATTTTCAGCAGCTGTGTCCAACAACTTGCTCTACTGATCCAAGCTCTGTAAGGCTCTTTTAAAATTTCAGATTCAGTTCTTACTGACAATGTCTTTTCATTAATCTCTTTCAATCCAAAATACTGCAGCAGCAATACGCTAATCTTTAGAAGGCACACTTTTTCTTCATCTTACTTCTTCCTGTACCATAGACAAGCACTGGCCAGCAAAGGATACAAGGCTTCTCATGCTTCATAAGTTTTAGCATTCAAAATGGCTCACCTGAGAGATGTTTTTCTCTATGAGTCAAAGACAACTTTTATGTCACTCACAAACCATGTGAAAGTTTGCTGCTTTCATCTCCAGAGCACTGACAAGGACACCCATCAGTCCAGTGGCATGGACTCAATCAGATGTTGGGAATCCCACATCCTAAGCCAGTACAATACCATTAGGCAGTTCCTTCCCTTCCTTTTCGAGCACCTCCTTCTCTCTGTCTCCTTTATTTTATTATTATTATTTTTTTTTTGGCCAACTTTAAAAACTCTGAACAACAGATTTTATTTTTGATGTCAGCAGTTTTGCTGTAAGAACACTCCATGCTTAAATCAATATAATCTTCTTTACTCTCTAGAGGATTTATGAAACACACTTGCTGATAAACACTGCGATCTAATTTCTGTACACAATAGCATGCTGTGGCTTTACAGTGTGCACTGGAGATAAAGAGCAAGGTCTGACTTCTCAGTAGATACAGTATCCCCCTCTCCCTTTTCAGTGTGGCTCTTGTTTCTGAACAGGAGCATTGCCAGGTAATCAGCTCAGCCAGCGATTAATGCCTAAATGAAGAAAGCACTCTGGCTGGATCTGCAGTCTTAGCTAACAGAAAACTGTGAAAATTCCCTTTATCTACTAATATCCTGCTAGCAAAGCCAATTTTGCATTGCTATCCCATCCAACTGGATTCTATTAACACAGTATATTTTGGCTCCTGCCAAGTGTTATCACAAGGTACAGAAATGAGATAAATAAACACAAGAAAGCTTTGCAAAGAGAACGGTTTAATGATTTCATTGCTTGAACCCTTTGGAAAGCCCACAGTACGTCTGCTGGGAATAAAGGATCTCACTTTATATGATTTAAACACCACTAAATTCATAAGTTCAGACCTTTAGTCCTTTGGAGAACCTTTGTAAATGCAGAAATTTTAATCTAGAATAGCCACAAGTCTGGGCATAAAGTTTGAACCCTGTATGCAAGTGCGAAAGCATTAGATCCTGCCATGTGATATGAAAAAAATCTTGCTTCCCTCAGGTGTGAGATATGGAAAAGAAGCTGGTAAATTCTTTAAAAAAAAAAAAAAAAAGAAAGAAAAAGAAAAAAAAGAAGGAGATGTTAAGTCTGCCAGCAGACAGATGCCTATCATTTGGTACTGAAAGATACAGGAGGCATCTACTGCAAAATAAAACCTGACCAGAATAAACATCCTTACATATATTCTTAAGTCTTTAGAACACAGATACTCAAATACACTTAGCTCCACAGATAATGAGCACAATTATTTCCCTCCCAGATCCGGAATGCTGCCCAGGCTTTCTGCTGACTTAACATACTTTGGATCAGGAAATTGCTGGGCATGACCTCATTTGTTATGAGCAGCAGTTTCACTCTTCAAAGGGGAGGCATATATTGAAGATTAGGACTTCCAGGAAATAGTACTCATCTTATTATCTCCTGCAAACCATAGAATATTACTCAAAGACTGCCAGAATTTCAGCACGAAGGTTATGCGCATGAGAGGCAAAACTCACAAATGGGATGGATATGTCTAACTCTTCTTCTAAAGCCTCATCTCTGACATTGACTGTTCCTCTGTTTAACTGACACTCTATCCTGCTCTAGCTTTGTGCTTCCTGAGGTCTGGGACTTTTAAAAAAGATGCTCAGAGCTACCTATGCATGCACCTAAACCCCACTGAAGATAAAGTGTTTGCTCAAAAATAGTGCTCTAGAGATGTACGTTCTTGATTTGGAGCAGAAGTGTGATCCTGGGTTGTTCATATGAAGGAGTGGTTCCTAACTGCTAGATCTCAGTGCTTCCATGGTTCCAGCATTGCTTTGCAGAAGTAATTGCATCTTCATTGAGCCAGAGGAAGGGAAGGAAACACCTGCTTTCACAAATCACATTTGTGAGCCTTGTAAACTGGCAACAGTTATGATTTCACTGGGAGGTAAATAGCCCACAAAAGCATGCTGTACTGGGCAGGGCAAGTAGATTTTAACCCAAGGCAATTCTTCACATGTAATTCTATGCTACGCTAGTATAGAATTTTCCTTAAATACATTATTGAGGCTTTATTGTTTTCTGTTTCTTCTCTGAAATAGCAGGCTCTGAAACCACCAGGGAAACAGCTAGCAAAATTATTATCAGCTGCAGCCTACTAAGGACCAAGCAACTCATTCTTCAGCAAAAGGTGTTCAAGGCACCTCGCAAGTTCAAACCTTGTAACAGCAAAATAAGAAATGGGAGGGTAAATCTACCTGGCTCTGTGTTGCCAGCTGGTAGCGTGGAGAGAACTGATTGCTACAGAAATTCAAGATTTAAAGGCTGAGAGATTTCTGAAATGGCAGCACTCCTTTCTTCTGTGCTTTTAAATTGTGTGACATACTGGCAATTAAACGTGAGTATGATTTTAGCAGGTATTCCTATAAAGTTCTGTAACAGGAGGCAGGGCAGAAAGCATTCCTTTGCAAATCTATCTGAGGCCTGGTATGTGTTTTCTCAGACAACAGAGAGATCAGATGAAGCAACATGCTGAAACAGTTTCTTACCATCGCCAGTGGAACAATTCCAACAAGATCCTTTTGGCAGATGAAGATTTCAGACAAGGTTATGTCTGTTGTCCCCTTCCGAGGGTATTCCACCTGCCAGGTGATGGGCTGCGTTCCAGACAGGCTGCTAAAACTGGCTATTTCAAAGTCCATCTGCACAACCTCATTGAATAGACTGTTACTTCTGAAAGAGGAAAACAGGGAAAGGAAAGAGCTATTACATTTGCTGAAGAAGGCAAATGAAGTGAATCATATTAGCTACTGGAGAATGCAGCTATTTAAATGCAGATATAACACAGGGCCTTTTCCAACCTACAACTTCTTCAGAGCATACAAACTGGAATTGTTCAAAATGGTTCAGGTGCTCTGACTATGAATAACATGTAGAGGGATAGAACTCCTGACTTTGTGTCTAAAGAAAGCAAAACATACTTAGTCCATTACACACTTATGATTTTTGCAGGAATAATTCAACCCTACAACAAGACAGATTTGACCCTGATCAGACAAATTTAAGCCCAGTATAACTTATGACAAGAGACCAGAATTAGCCTGGGCAAGAAGGAACAAGATTACTTGTATATGTCTAACATCAAAATTGTATAAATCCTCAGCATAATTGAAGCTGATATGCAGAGCATAGAAGCCATTTAAAAAAATAACATGGTTAAATGGCAAAATGAGAAAATTGTTGTAAGCTTAGAGGTATGTTCTGGAAATTTAAAACCCATACAACTGAAACCAAATAGAAAGAGCAAAGCTATGAGTGGTAAAGAACACCTTAAATCAGGAGATGTAAGGTCATTTGAATAACAAACAGAAATAGGCTGAAATTCTTTCCCTCAAATTTCTTTAATCACGTTTGAATTAAAAAGAATATATGAAAGGAATTTACTGGACTACCTGCTAGTTTAATTTAAGATAATAATTTAAAAAATAATTAGATGCATTAGAAAAGAAACACACACTTTTCTGGTACTTTCCAGGCATCTTTTCACATCATAGGAAGTTCTCATGTTTCACAGTGTTACTTCTACCAAGTCCTGTGCTGTAATAATTATAAAATGAAGAGAAGGATGGGCATCACTCTAACTTCAGCAGCTCACAGCTTCATCACACCTTTGGATGCATTCACCAAATAACAGCTTTTCCTCTGATTTTATTTTTTTCTAATGTACCATCAAAATACACAAAGGTCTGTTTCTGAGAAGACCCATCATGAAGGGATCGTGTACAAAGCATTTACATTATCAAATACCAGACTTTCTTTTTACCAGCAGAAATCACCATTTTTAATTACTTAAGATATGTTTTGTGTTTTACATTGCATGATTACTTTCTAAGTAAACGTGTTTCCCTGATAATTATTATTTTGATCATGGTTTTTCATTTTGGTGGCTTCCTCTGAAAAGTCCTAATGCTGCCTAATGCTTGTAATTTATTTCCTTTTGCTGTTTTCTTGCATTGTAACACTTCTCCAATAGTGGCATAGTTCTTTCATGCATTTAAAGAGTGATTTTGTGTAGCAATGGATTAGATGGATGAGTTTAGCAATTCATAAGTCAAGACCAGCCTATTCCCATTTGAAGAGTTCCTACTAAATAAATCTTCTAGCTTGTAAATACATGGCAGCTGTGATAACTGCAGTTTGCACAGTTCTGTGGCATCCCAAAATGAACACACACTGGATTGGACTTTGTAATTTATTTGAAAGCATGATAATATGCAAAGATACCTGAATCACCTGAGCTACAGCATTCATTTAGCTCTAAAAGACATCATTATGCCTGAGATTAATGACACCTGAAAGGCCATTATTTCCTCCATTTCTAGATCTGATGCTTAGTAACTGACAGAGAAAAAGTTTTTACATGTGATTAAATATCTCAGTGCTTTCACTTATGTTAAATAGGGAATAAATTTGTGCTCACATCAGAGCTGTCGTAAGAGAGAAAATGTCAGGAAAGTTTCCCCAATCAAGATCTCTTTAAAACGTTGCTAAAATATTTATTCTCTAAGATACATGCCAGAAGCCAAGAATACACACAGTACAACAGAAAGGTTTTATTGGTACTTTCTCAGAATGACCAGCAATTGTGTATTTCAATGCAGGCATTTGTACGGAACGCACTCATCTCACTCTCATAGCAATAAAAACTTTATACAGTGCCACTCTGCCACCAGTTTCCTCCTTCCCTCTTCATATGGAAGAAATGAAGAGATATCAACAGCTGGGAAAGCATCCACTTGAAAAAAATATGCCTTCAGAGATGTGCAATGGCTGAGAAAAAAACTTCTCATGAAGCACATTTAATGTTTAGAGCTTGCTCACTGACTGAAACAGCAGTTCCTTAATATCTAACATTTAGAACTGTTCAGCAGCCGAAACAGCAAGCAATTATAAAACTTTTCTGAAGTACACAACACGTAGCGATTACAAATGAAGCTTTGTGAGGGCAAAGCTTCTACTAAATTGCTCTGAGGTGGATATATGAGACTAATTTGAGCGGACTGAGAGTTCCCCTGGGCCAGTTCAATCCTTGGATTTATTCTGATTTATAAATATGCTAATAATTCATGGCTAGATTGGACTGAGCAATTGCAGAAGGGAGGAAGGACTCCCTTTGATCTGCTAGCA
The DNA here is from genome assembly GCF_987193195.1 of Phasianus colchicus. NCBI lineage: Eukaryota > Metazoa > Chordata > Aves > Galliformes > Phasianidae > Phasianus > Phasianus colchicus. The sequence goes on along the minus strand of NC_143453.1, from coordinate 9,564,375 downwards.
GCCACTCCAGCACACGGGCATCAGTGCAGAGCGCTGACCCCATGGCCACTCCTTTGCAGGAGCAGATGGGCAATGATTATGTGCTACTTACAGGTTACAGCAGCTGAGCCAGCAAGCCAGTGATGGGGTTAGTAATTTACTACTGGCATGGGCTTGCAGTTAACCCATTAACATTATTAGCCCAGGAGGATGAGGGGGAACTTTTTGCAGAGCTGAATGAACACTTACAGGGAGATCAGTTTTAGAAAAAGAAGGGCGATAGGAAACATTCTGTTAATGGAAAGTTAATAAAAAATGCATTAAAAGCAAAACAGAAACAACACTGGGAGAAACTCATGGAACCCACCAGCTCTTGCTAGCTGTATTGGCAGAACACACCCTTTTGCTATCAGCTAGTGTAAATGTAACCATATTCTTCATTTTAACATATTTTTGAGCATGACGATAACCATTTCTTTAAAACTATTCATCATCCAAACCTTCAACACCCTGAGATATATTTTCTTTTGGAAGGACATTTTTCTTCCATAGGAACTCAAGTCTGGCCGTATCCAAAGCTACATTTAAGTCTCTTCAACATGGGATACACGAGCCACACATCAGATAGAACATAGATAGTGCTACAAATGCTAGAATGAGAAACAGGTTTTGTTTCCCTGCAAAGGTCTAGTGTCAAGTGGAATGGTGGTCAATATGTGGATGCTGAAATGGGTTGTGCTGGGCTCACGTGGCAGTGCTCAGCTCAGCCCAGAGGGCCCAGTGCTACAAAGGCTTTCAGGGTGCAGTGGGAGAAGGAAGGAAGATAACTGCTTAAAAAGGCAGCGTAGAGTCCTCAGCTGATGTAAGATCCATACTCAAATGGAAATCTCTGTTGAATGCCTGTCTACATGTGTGGAGCAGGGGTCTCTGATGAGAGATTTCAGAGTTGGGTTATTGCTCTGAGTAATAGAGCGGTTTCAGCTCTTAAATAAGTGAATCTTAAGACTGCTGTAGGCTAAATCAATATTTTTGATTTATTATGGGGTATCTCAAAAGGGAAATTTTTAAAAGCCTAGATTAAAAACATTTTTTAGACATCCTTTATTCCAACAGATTTTCACTGACAGTCCTTAGAGAACCAAGAATATTTTGACCTCCTGAAAATTTAGCAACTCTTTTCCTTTTTAATGCTGCCCAGTTTGACAGTGACATCTTAATGCAAGATCAGCACTTAGTAAATGACATAAAATATTGAAAAGATTACAAATCCTATTTCACCTCAGTTCTACTGCACATCCTACTCTTCACTAAAATTAATGCATGTTACCACCATGAACAGAGTCAAGCTCTCATCAGAAGCCAATGGCCAGACTGGACCAAGAGTGGTCTGTACGTCAGCATGTGAATGCCTCTTCCCATCTTGGAAAAGTCTGTAATGGAGTAAGACATGCATTCCTGCTTTCTTCAACTTCTTGCTCCTCCTGCACACCTCCTAAACATATTTGATAATGAATTACAGCAGTTTAACTAAAATTATAACAGAACACAAAGATTAGAACTTGATTGGAAAGTGACTTAAGATGATTTTAAAGATGCTGAAATTATGCACACAGCTCTGTACACATCCATTCACCTTCACAGTCAGTGCTCAGCTCTAACAAAGGCTGGGTCATTAGCAACCCAGGTCCCATCGAATTAGTCACCTATGAGCAAAGTGCTGTAATATCTACCACTCTGACCTTGAGCCATCCATTCCTATTCTGAAAGGTCTGATCAGCAAATGGAGGACAAAATGCTTAGTATCAGTTTCTTTCAGCAGAGCTGTTATAAAGGTAATCCCCTTTGCAAAACTGTATAAAGCATGTAGTAATTAAAGAAGAATGTCAACCACTGTAGGCAAAACAAAGTTTAAATTTCTTATTTGCAATATTACCCTAGCTTTCATCCTTAAACCATAAAAACTAGCAGAGGAGAAAGAAAAGGATCATCTATTTTTGGAATTTACAGACAGGGAGGACAGTATTTCATGGAAAACTGCCACGTTAAAAGTATTGTGAAGCTCTTTGAAGGAAAATATCTGAGGTATAACTTAACAAACTCTAGAGCAACGTAACAAAATATGCATGCAAATATTTAAACAGATGATAAAAAGCTGTACTTGATTTTTTCATACAGTCCAGATAAGATCTGGATTAGTTAATAAGGTTTCTTAGCTTTCTTGTCATAAACTGTGATATAAAACAGCTTTTTGATTAAGGGATTGGTCTGAGACGGGAAATCTTATTTCATTTCCCAGCTCTTCCATGGGGTTCTTTAATGACCTCAGGCAAGACATGAAGATACAGATCCTTAAAGCCAAAATAAAATCAATAGGAATTAGGCATCACAGAGCTTTAAAGAAAAAAAAAAAAGAAAAAAAAAAGTATGTCTGCCCCTTCAGGTACCTAAGTATAACGCCTTTGCAATTTTGATACTGAGCCCCAGGATCTCAGTTGAGTTCAAGCCCACACCATATAGGACAGAGACAGAAGACCACTCCCGTGGTTGAACTGCTGCACTGTGCTGAGAGCTCCACATAATAGTGAAATTCTTAGCTGCTGAAATGCAGCTAAGTCATGTTGTTAATCAGAGTACAGAGAGCGAGAAACTCCCCTCTCATGGCCAAGCAGAAAGCTGAATGGACATTCCCCAGAGAATGAAGACCTGGCCTGATCACAGTAACTCACCAATTTCTTCCTTCTTAGCAGAGCATTTTTTTAGAGTCACTAATCACTAATATATACTGCAGTCTCATTAGTTTTCTCTGATACTACATCACACCCAGTCACAAGGTACATGAGATTGATTTTCTGTTCTCCCACAGGATGTGTGACCCTCCACCTCAGACTGCTGCCATCATATAAAGGCTACGTGCAAATACCCCAGGACTGAGCTATCATCATCTCCCACTTCTATTTCACTTCACAGGGTTTTAGTCTCCTAATGTCTTCATTATAATTTTGGAAAACAAAGTATGCAGGCAGATTGGTCAAGAAATAAGCTTTCTCTGTGATTCACCATCTCTTCCTGCCTTCGAGAAGGACATTTTCGATTTAGTATTTACTCAGTCCTGGAACCTCTCCAGAACCCCTGTAAGTAAACAGGATTTTCCTCTTTTGGAGATGACAGTGTTAAAGCACTGAAATTATTGCAGAGGACATCACTGGAAAGGAGACTCTGAACATAAATTTTCAGAGGGATTCACTGCAAACTTACTACCTTCAAATGGAGCAAGGAAGTCAGAATCCCTCTGATCATCAGCATTACATTGTATGGCTCTTTCAGCCTTCTAAAAGCATCAGGATGAGATCAAATACACAAAAGCACATTTTGACTTCTGATTGCTAGTAGTTTGGCAGCAGCCAGAATGAAGGATTTTGCTAACATACAAGCCACTGCTTTTGTCCATCACTCATGCCAACCCCTATTAGCAGACACCACAATGCAGCATGAGTCAAAAAAAACCCACCAACTTCTTGGGCACAGATTCCTAGGTGTTAGTCTCTGGAGGGAATTAAAAACAATCAGGGTACCCACAACTAGCAGGGAATTTTTGAAAATCTGATCCAAATAGCAAAAAGATGTAGAGGTTACTGGAGTAGTCCCTAAAAGGCTATCCTCTCCAATGAAGATGTGTCAGTTGCTACTGACATTAGCAGTTGCTTTCTTTATCAGATAGTTACTGACGCTGGACCATGTGGAAGACATGTAATCTGTTATGCCCTCAAATGACACATTGATTAAAGAAAGCAAAATAGCCAAAATGCTGATTGCTGTGCAAAACATGCCTCCAGGTATTGCTTGTGTAGATGTGTGTATATGAGGCATTCACATCTGTTTTGTAGTTGTAAGTGCATTATGAATCTGGTTGCAACACAAATCACGTTTCTTTATAAGTAACAGTTCAGGTAAATCAGATGTTTGATACACACATCTAAGTTAGAAGTCAGATGTCTTCAGATACCAGTTCCTGTGGGATTTTTGTTCTGCTTTGCTAGCATCCCTGCTGCTGGGCTATGCTTGAAATACAAAAAATATTTGGGCATACAGATCCCCATTCTTTTTCAACTACATATCTGCACATGCCTCCTGGCAAAAAAACACTTGCCAAGTTAACAGTCTATCAGGCAGGTAAAGCTGATAAAAATATCTGCATTTTTTACATATTAAGGGTATAAAGGGATGTAAGGAAGCGTGCATTTAATGGCAAAATAAAAAGGAATACAACAAATAATTAAGTGTCAAATATGGTTAAACAATGAAGTAAATAACCAGAAGATAAACTAAATTAATTTTCCAAACTTGATGGCCTCGGCAAAGATCAGGGGACAATGAAAAGCCCCGAGTTTGTAAGTGATTGCCCCCTGCTCCTTCCCTACACTCCATTTGGGCACGACTGCAGCTTTTCTAATTCAAGTGCATGAAGAAGGTAAAGGGATTTTTCATCTCAGAAGCAGTGATCAACAACTGTTCGGTGGCAGCTATCCAGAGAGACCTCCAATTTAGCTGAAGAGCTTTTCCAGGTGCCTGTGAAGCTGCCTGAATGGAGTAAAAGATCTTGAAATGAGCCACATCCTCTGAGAAATAAGCTCAACAGATGCAATTTCATCACAGAGCAAATTCAGTTTGTGCAGAGTCCCTCAGACTAGAAGCTGCAGGGAATTGAATAATACTGTGTACAATCTAGAGCTAGAAAATATCAGCCTGGGGAAGGTGGAGAAGTAGTTTTATTTCTTGAAAGTCAATATATTTTTGCAAGCTTCACTAAGGAGGAGTCTGCAGCAGGAATATACTCCTTTTCCTCTAGTCTTAGGTCATATCTCATGTGTCAGAGCATATTGTTTCCCTTATTAGTATTTGCAGAATACAAGCTGAGCTATTTCAATCCTACTCTTACCTTGTAAATCCTCTTCAGTGATGTATGCTGCTCATGCATTCTCCACCATGCTAAGGTAAAATAAAATTAGCAGAAATCCAAAGCAATCTAAGAAAAAAGTCTAAGCATTGATAGTAAGATAAATATTGAGCTCAGCTATTATAGCATACATCAGGTGAAGCACCACATAAATTGAAGGGATTCCTTAGGTGAAAACTGACAGAGCAGGAGAGCCAGGCAGAGTGGCCTAATTCAGTTCTATTAATTATTTGTAGGTATGCTTACTGTTGAGGGCTCTGCCCTGGATAATAGCAAAGGCTGGTCCACTCTGTGTCCAAAAGTTATCACCACAATGATGAGTAATAATATGTTGCTCTCTTTCAGACTCTGTTGATTACAATTATGCAGTATGACCTTGCAAGGTCAAACTTGCAGAGAAACATTTTATTTATCTCTTGGCATAGCTTTGTTGCAGTGCATTGAGAGTTTATATAAAAAAAACTGCAACAAGCACTGTAAAACCAAGGCTGTGCATGGGAAAGTGTGAAGGACAGGAGGGCAGATTTGAAAGTGCTGTACACATCAAGCCTCCTAACCCCAGTTCACAATTTTGGCATCATCAAGCTGGCTTGTGCATGATGGTTATTTTTAAAAGTTCAGAAATCTAGGCAGAATATGTGTTTAATATCCCTCGATGCACATTATGCAGCTTCCCAAACCTGCCCTGACAGTAGTAAAGATCCAGCAGAGACTGGACAAAAATTTGATCAATTCTGCAGTTATAAATCAGCTCTTATTCAGAGTAACAAAAATCATGGACCCTAGGGCTTTCAGCATCTATAGCGCTGGAAATCTGATGGACAAACCTTTATTTTACAGTTCATAAAGCAAAGCTTAACGACGCTGCCTTCCAAACCATCCACAGCTCTAAGGAAGCTTATTAAAAGCTAAACCAATATCAATATTGGAGGTAGATCCATTAGATTTCATGATACTGTTATTTGGTGGCTAACTATAGTAGTTCATTTCTCTTGTTCAAGGATAATAAAAGGAAAAATGTCCCCATGACATTCAGTGGCAAAAATGTCATTGCTTAAATGCCTGTGATGTGCAATTAACATTTTTAAGGAGTTGTTTAAAAGGATACTGCCAGGGCTGATAGGTTTGAGATCACACCAACTAGCTCTGTTTGGATATCTGCATAATTCAGCATCACCCCCAGCAAATTCATCCTTTCATTCTGGGTATTTATATTTTTCTTCCTCATCATGTTCACCCTATTGAGGGTACTGAATGTATTTGTCATTGACTTCTCCCCCACATTGTCACATTAAAATAGTGATCTATCAGCTTTAACATTCTGTGTTCCACAAGCAAGTTGAAATCCTCTTCACAGAACACGTGAAGAAAATTGTTTTGCAGAAAGAAAAGTTCTGGGGCAGAAGAAGTTTGATGTCAGGGTGAAGCTAAAACTAACTAAATAAACAGTCATTCTCTACTACTAATGAAGTTGCCACCTGCAGGATGGAGACTTAAGGTCTAGGCTCAGCATGTTTGCGTGGAGAAAAAAGCCCTGGATCTTTGGTTCATGGCAGTCCCATTTAATAGAATGAAAAAGAAGGAAAATACAGAAAATATTTGCTGTTGTAGCAGAGCAAAATGTTCACTGAAGTTTCTTGAAGATGCCAGCTGGTTTTAAAATATTTCATTGGACAACAACTGAATATTTGTATTTGTAGCTAAAATAGCTGATAGCAGACATCAGTTTTCAGGCAGAGTGCAGACATTCCTGTCTGACTGTCAGGCACACGAAGAGCAATGTGTCCTCAATATTTCAAGAAGACAAATGAAGGAGACTCAATCCTAATGTTAAATGGCTTGTGAGAAAAGCAAGTGCCTACTCGATTGACAAAACACTTACAGATAAACTCCAAGAGCAACTTTGAAGTGATGACTCTGACATCTCTGGTTCTTTTCAAACCTGTTTTTTCCCTACTGTACCTCAATTAGAAAACAGCTATGTCCAATTTGTTGGGAAGTCCAGGTTTCAAAGTTTCTAAATTAGGCTCTGATTCAAAACAAAAAAAACACTTCCTTTCCACACTGAATTTGGATGAGGCTTTTGAGAAACATCGTGCTTTATAAAGGTGATTTTCCATTGCTAGTAAAAGATTTTCATTTTAACTTGGTCCTTAGGAAGGGTGTAGGAGTGCTTGGAGGAATCGTGTGCTGCATGGTATCAGAACACTGAACAGCAGTTAGTTTTTCATAATGGAAAGCAATAAACAAGAGTCTAGCATAGAATCTCTCCATGCACCATATAGTTATGTATTTGTCTGACAGCCTAAGGTGAGGATTTTTGAATATGACGTGAGTTTTTCCAAGCAACAATTACTGCCTTTTTATATTTTCTTTTTCTACGCCTTACTGCACCAGGTGAATTAAAATAGGTTTATCTGTTATTATACAAACAAGATTCAGAGGACACTGTCAAGAAGAAGGAAAAAAGATTCGAAAGAGCAAACTTTCCCTTTGGTATTGAAATCTGCAGCAACATTAGTCACCACTCCTGTTCTTCGCTGACTTTTGACGCTTCACTTGATCAGAGAGGTAGAATTAGACTGATGAAAGACCAATTTCCAAGACTCTGACTAATGCAAAAAAAGCAAATCTCAGCTGAACAGTGCACGCATGTGGGATTAGAGTGTGTAAAAACCCATGTGAGATGAGAAGGAGCACGAAGAAGCACGAGTTCACGAGGCACACTTCAGTTTAAGATAATGTCACCGTCACGATCATAACCAGTTTTCAAAGGACTGATGGCAACACAGGTCTGAAACAGAACTATTTGGAATGCATGAGATGAAGTAGAGGAAATTAATTATTTGCAGTCATGTGGGACAAAATACACCGAAATCTGAATACCAGCGTTGAATGCAGACAGTCAGAGGGTGGAGAATGTCTGCTGACTCATTCCTGAATCACAGATAGGCTTCCTCCTGCCGCTGCAGTCTCACAAGTCCAACCAGCTTCATTTTAAAACTAAAATTAAGAGTTATTTCTAAGTGAAAAAGAAAAGGTAAAGAGTAGAAATTCAGTCCTACAGGGAAATCCTCACAAGGGCTTGCATCATCAAATTCACAGTGTTCTCCTGGAAGGTCTTTGCTGGAGGAGATTAAGCTTGATGAGATTTGCAGGAGTAAGAGTGCCACGTGCTCAGGTTCTTTTCCAGTTTTCTAAGGGCAAAGTTTGTTACCAAAGAAGTGCCCACATCCCACTATGTGCATTACATTATTGATGGTCTGAATCAGAATAGAACTGAATCAGTGTGAATTTTGTGTACAAAAGTTTATTTCGTTTTCTAAACAGCTTGGAATTTGGATCAGTAGTAACTACTTTCAACAAAAACTCTAGATCTCAAATCATACTAATACCCCTTGTCCCTGTTTGCCCCCTTATAACTCTGCCTCAAATAATTTTGCAGGAAGCAAACGCTTGCTGCTGGCAAACACTGCAAGAATTACAGATAGCATTAACAATTCCTGCCATAACCTCACATGGAGAGCACAAAGAGCCTTGTTGCTAAAGTACTGCTGAGCCACACCAGTTCATGTTAAATTGTGATAATTCAATTGCATTTACACCTTTGTATGCATGCTAGGGAAACCTTCTTATACTTGTTAATTGTTCCTGTATGAAAACACCAGCAGAATTGACTCCACAGCTGTGTGAGTGTCAGATAAGAGACAACTCTTAAAGACAAGCATTACTTTTGTCAGCGCAAGCCGTGCCATGTTCTAATCTGAGCTGTCAATGGGAAAACACAGTCATGGTTATATGCAAATAAAATCCAAGAACACTGACATGGAGTCTTACTTGGTAAAGCAGGCCTGCAGGAGCAACACTGAAAATGTAAAAATTTGGGAAGGATGACAGCCAACTAGATGGAGTGGTCTTGGAAATTACCAGCACAAATATAAAAGACTTTGCACCTTCCAGCCTCTTCGCAGCTACAGATCCTTAATCTGATTTGATTTTCCTGTGGTAGCAATCTGTCAGTTGCATCCTCTTCAGAACAAGATTATAAAAGGAGTGAATCATGGACACATTATTATTCCCCTCAGCATGCAGCACTTTTTCTTTAAGTACAGAAACCACAGTGTGCAGGAAATGATCCATCCTTTAAAACTTGTGTCAACATCTCTGAAAACTCATGGAGCTGTACAGTGAATACTGGTAACCATTCTCCTGTGTCTGAAAAATCAGAATGATGACAACACTGAAATATGTTATATGCAACACTTTGGTCCTGACCTTTCTTTCACTCAAGTTGACTGGCGTTCTGCTTCTGATTTTGATGGCAGTAGGACTGCTGTTTCATTGTCACCTTTCTCATACCCTCAGGCGTGCTCTCCAGCAGCAGCAGCAGCTTAGAGAAGCCACAGCAAGTTCAAAGTATTTTCTGATGCCCAAGGCAAACCAAGAGATGACCTTTTTGACCAGCAGAGAGCTACTATTGAATATTCCACCAACTGTAAGGCTTTGCTCCTGGAGCTGACCTGGCTGCACTGCATATGAGAAGGGTTTTACTTTTGTTTCCCCTCTCCTCCCTCCTAATTTAATGAATTAGGGTCACATTCTCATTCTTCTCTGCTCCACACATTTGTCTGTACTTTCATTTGTGACAAGGCATGTGCTTAAGTGTCATTGGCCAAGTATGTAATGTCAGACTGCAAAGGACTGGACAATAGTATTCCTTCCCTTGCATTGGGATTATCTCAACAGAGTTTCAAGAACATCTCTGGCTGAGTAGTTGGTCACACTTGGCCACAGAAAGTAAAAATGCTTGTGTCCAAAGTCTTTGGTCACAGGAGTTGTAGCTTCCTTCAGGTCGCCCTGCTCAGCATGGTGCCTCATTATCACAAACAAAATACCGGTGCTGTTACTAAACTCACTGAACAGAATCTTTGAATTTCAGAGATAAGAAATTCAGAGTAATGCAGAGACAAAATATCTCTGTAGAGCAATTTGACATTAAGGTTGGAATTTCCAGGGGTGTTCAACTGTGCTGCTCTGGTGAGGGAGCAGCGCTTAGCCCATATGGTGCATACAGAACTGTCAAGTGTGGGTTATAAATTGCTGCAAATATTTTACTGTTGCTGACTGTAGAATACACAGTTTGTACCAAAAAAAAAGAGATTAGCATATTCCAGATGGGATGGCCTGAGTCTATTACACCATTCACTTCAAATGACTTTTGAAAATAGACAAATATTTTCTTAAAAAAATTCAGCAGCATTGCCAGCTCTTCCAAAAAGCACATTTTGTTGGGAAGTTGCTTTTAACTTTATAGATAGGCTGCTCGTGTTATTCCACTATGTCTATAAAGAGAATTGGCCTTTATGACTAATTTAAAGGGTTTCCCAAAGCAGATGGAGCATTCTGAATAGAGAAAAAGGGAATTACAGGAATACTGATCTTCAAATATATGAAAATGAAGACAAAATCTTGTCTAAGGCAATACTGGGCAGTAAGACTTGCTCTTGGCTATTAGAGGTCATCGCTTCATCATCAGCAAATGTCACACACAGGGCAAATTGACATTATTTTCTTACATCAGTGGATTCTGATCATCTAGCTGATGGTCTCGTACACAAAATAAGAATGTCTTGATGAAATGGACAAAAAAAGTGAAGAGATAAAACAGAGAATATTTTAGCTGGCTATATTAAATTAACATACACTACTTCCATGTTCTTCCTATGCCAGCAGAATTACAGATACAAGCACAAACATATCTGTGACATGCCAAAAAAATAAGAAAACTGAACTTGTGGATGAAATGCTCTGTGTGTGTATGTATACATACAGAAGGAAATAACAGAGATGCAAAAAACCTGTTGGGCTGAGTTTGTCAAGCTCAAATTACATCTGCTTCCTCTCCACATGCATTAGATTTATGTTATCCTCAGCCAGCCAAGACCTACCATCAAACTGCTATGAATATTAACCACGTAATATCGGCCCTTTTCATGCAGGAAAATATTGCTGGAGGGGATTCAGATCAGATGGTTGACTTACAAACAATTTCTCCTTGCTTACCTGCTGCTCCCTTCTCTCTCCCTACTTCAAGGCTCTGGGTTAAACACCAACCGTGCTTGCTAGCTGCGTGCTGCTTCCTTACGTTAGCACCATGTGTTCTACAGTTAAGAGTCTGTGTCAAAGCCCTTTCCGGGGTCATGGGCTAACTGTATGATCTCACACCACTCATTTATCTTGCCTGTCCTTCTATTAAACCTGTTAAGAAAAATGTTTCAACAGAAGAAAAACAGGAGGTCCTTGGAGGCATATCGGCACATCTGAGTTGAACGTCTTTGGGTGCAGAAGCTATAAAAAAAGACTCTGCAGTGAACTTTGAAATATCAATTTGTTTAAAAGGCAGTGATTGCTGTTCCTGCGCAATGCTTTTCATGGTGTGAAGTACTGCAGAGGGAAAAAGGTATATTTAGAAACATTCTAAAACGTATCTATGAAGGATTGGGTGACGAGAAATGTTTCAAAAATAATTAAGGCTGCAAAAATACATGTTGTCTAGCAAGTCAAAGTTACGATTTTAAATCCCAGCAATATATTTATCAAAGTTTTTATTTCCAGTTGCATTTCCTGACACTTATGCCAAAACAGAATTCTCTAGAAGGTCATAAGCAGTATTATTAAGTGTATGATTGAATAAACAAAACAAATGACCTTCATTCACGCTTGCCTGTGAACTCACAAAGAACAGATCCTGTCCACTATCTGAGACTCAAAGAAATATCTATCCATCTTGGGTGAAATCATCCATACGCAGAGAGTCAGCAGAAACTTTAAATGCCTTTAAAGCACTTCAAAGCAGGACTGAATTATGGCTTAAACTCTTTGAAACTATTCTGCTCGCTTTCCTTTCACGGTGTTCCATGGAATACTGGCACACTGTTGTGCTAAGTGGTATGTTAGATAGTAAAGGATGGCTTCACAAAGACAAAACAAATCCAAAAAATAAGGAAAGGAGGTTTATTAGTTCTATTTATAAATGGAAAAATGAGTTGCAGAGAAGATGGATGATTTTTACCATCTCTCACAGAGTTTCTGCAGCGGTTAGAAATGGGACCTGGCTCTCACTTCAGTGCCAGGACCTCAAGGAGCCTTTCCTTCCATGCTCTGAACAACATTTGCAAAGGCATGACTATCTTTCTATTTCCTTCACCATGCATAGATTTCATTTCATTTCTCCCACGTTACTACTCAGACTTCCATAATATCACACCAAAAGTTCCCAGTAGCAGCCAGAATGACTTTTACTGCTATTTAACACAGTACTGAATTTAAATGTCGAATGTATCTGCTTTTCTCACAAACTGCAGCACAGGAAAACTTTAATTTATCAAATTAAAATGCACTATAGCACAAATTTATTGTATCCCTGCTCATGAATGTTTTTATGTGTTTGATTGTGGTGGGGTTTTTTTGTCTTTTATGGTTTTGGTGGTAGCTGAAAAGCAATCAAGGTTCCATTTGAAGCAGCCGTGTAAGCAATTCTCATTTAACAGAAGACAATGAAAAATTAATCTAAACTGAGTGTAACTAAGTTTTCATAGAAACAACAAAACCACTCAGACATTATCATCTTCAACATCTGTTTACTGTCTTCATTTACAAAATTACCCATCAAGTTTTACTGTATCTTCCGGGGAAAAAAAAAAAAAAAAAAGCCAACTCCAACTGTCTTTCTGAGTTAATAAAATGCTCCACATGTAACAGGGATATTAAGGATTCCTTTCCTGTAATCACAATACTTAGCAGGGATGATTGAGGTGAAGAAATGTTCAACATTCTCTCCTGCAGGTTTCAATTCTACACCTTTAAGCACAGCAGAGATCAAACATAACTGGCTGGTAGAAGCCTGGTTATTTTCTGCTCTCCTCACTCCCTCACCTGTCCCCTCCTTTTGATGGGCAAAGTTACACTTACATTCCTGGAGGGTTGCTTACTGTGAAACAACCACAACTTCCTTTAATATGAAATGAAAACATTTGAGAAACTGCAAAAAGGGATAATGGAATATTTTCTGTTGGAAAATCTGGGGATGAGTCTCCCAGTATCAGTTTCTTTCAGAATTTGGGCTGTGGATTTTATTAGTGAGAGGAACATATACAGCTGATTAATGCTACACAATGTGCACAGAATCTCAGAATCATTTGATTTGAATTTGAATCTGTTCCCCTGGCACAGAATTGCCAACCTTCTGATAACTGCAGGAGTGGTTCCTTACCAAGTAACAGCCAAATCAGCAGCTTAGTACCTCAGGAAAGAGATGAGAATAAGCACAAAACAACTGAATAAATTGTTCCTCGTGCATATGCCCTAGAAGTTTATCTCAAATGTTGTTGCCATGCCTGACCTTTGATTTAGGAATTGGGAAGAAGTTAATTATTGAAGGGCAGCGTGTGGGATGCACAGTTCCCACTGACTTCCTTAATTGTGGTAAAATTGCAAATCCTGTGCACTCGTAGCTGAATTTAAATTACAATGATTACAAAATATAAAGCCTAAAAAAGAGGATTTGTACATGAGCAGATTTAGCTGAGACAGACTCCCTTGAGACATAGATTGTGTTTACATGCAAAGTAGACTATGCCTCCTGAATGATCTTAAATCCTAATGACAATTATTTATATATTTAGCCACACATACACACCCCAACAGAGCTCTGGACCGCAGTTCCTGCTGTTAGATGCCTTGGGGAATATCTACTAGTTATAGGCTCATCCCTGTTTTCTGGCCATTGTCCAGAAAAGCACTTTCAATGTATAAACAGTCCCACTGCCCTCAGTGGGTCTACTCATAGGATACATAAGACCATAAGAACATATTGCTTAAATAAATACACAGCAGCAACAACAATAGCAATACTAATACCTCCCTCTTACTGCTTTTGGATGGATATTTTTATCCACAGCTCTTGGGAGTAAAGTACCATTATCCTATTTTATTATATGCAAGCTAGGGAACAGAAAAATGAAGTGACTTGCCCAAGGTCATACAGGAGGTCCATCAGAGAAATGAGGACACAAACTGTAAGTGCATGGTTAAATTGAGTACTGAAGATTCAGCAGAGCTCTGCCTACTGTGTAAATAAGGCTTTGAGTATTCTGACATTCATTTAAAGGCAAACAGTGAGCTTACGTAATGGGAATCAAATCTTTTCAAAAAGATTTACATCTCCTATCATGTTAGCCAACCTACCTCCATCTTCTACAGGAAGCGTAACTAACGTTTAACTCATGTTCAACCTAAGAAATCCCAAAATGAAAGCTTTTATATACTTGTGATCCAGCTACAGTATTAAAGACACTCCGTTGTTCTAAATTCCTTAACAATCAATACAACATTAACTATAAAGGATAAAATAACATGCAGTATCAGCTTTGGACAAAAACTTGCAGCTTAATAGGTTTGAAATGCTAAAAAAAAGGGAAGTACTTATAAAGGAACAGAGACACATCCAAACAAGCCCTCACAGACTCCCACAAACAATTTTCTACCAATACGTATTTCTACCTATACGTATTTTATGTTCTCATACTGTGTATCTACCAAAAACTTTCTATGGTTAGGCTGACTGGTGTGTGGAATGAGGAAAAACTGCTACAATCTGTATGCTGTAAAAGGAACTGGTGGCAGGCTCAGGCTATCATTCTGTCTGGCTCACTGGCATGGTACTGTAATAAACCTTGGCAACCTGTATCCATGTCATCTGGATCCAAGGATGTGACTGGCTGAAATCTGCCAATTGAATTTTATTTTTTTTCGGTCATCAAAACATGCAGTGGCATCAAAATAGAACTGTTTCCATCTAGCAGTATGAGTATATGAAAATAATATAATGCTCAGTATTATACGGACTTCTCTGAGCTTTCACTGTCCTTTTGGTCAAGGAAGGGAGGACCAGTCAGAGGCTGGTGCTGTTTGCTTTGATCAATGAACTCTCTGCAGCCTCCAAAGCTGTCAAAACAGCCATTCTCAGCAGCATCAGATTCACTGTCAAATTGAAAAGGAAGAAAGGTGACATAATCCTGGAATGTTCTGGAGATTCTGACTATCCCAAATAAAATTGGGTTTTGAAGCATTATCACGATCCATTAGGAGACTGAAAGCTCTCATTTTGAGCCTCCCCTGACGTTAAACAGCCCGGAGTTATAAGGAAGACACCTTCAAACTGCATTCTGCACTGTTTCCCTCGACCAGCTATTTCCTTCAAGGCGCAAAATTAAAGCAGTGATAGATGAACTGCTCTGCTGTTTACTGGACTCAGTTTAACAAGGCGGCAGCAAGGAACTGTTGCTCTCCAGCTGAAACAAAGGAGGTGTAATAAACAGCTTCTACAAACATCCCCATCGAGCCTAGAGGCTCAAAACCTGGTATACCTTCTGTGCCGGGCTCCATCCACTCCTGTCCATCTCCAGTTTGAGCTGCTAACAGAAGTAATTCCTCCAGTGCTCCAAATGCCCAAGTTTTTACTCTCAACCGTGTCCTGCATGCATTGTTCTCAGAATCTACAGACCAATTTGCAACAAGAGGTTTCTGTTACGTATGCTAAAATTTTCCATCTCATTTCTCTACCCTTTTTTAAGAAATAATCTTCATTGTCAGGTTCTATTGTCAGATGACTGGTTGGGCTGGGAAGTGAGATTTCTGGAGGTACCTTAGTTCCATTTTTAAAACTGATGGGGAAGCTCTGGGGTTTTCAAAAGCACAAGATCCCTTCAAACTACACTTACTTTCAAATACATCTGTATTCTTCCAGGCAGTGGGAATTCTGAGGCCTCAGAGCTTCTGAAAACTCCAATAGGTGTCAAACTGTTAAAATAACTGCTTTTTTTAAAACTTAGGTACTACAAACTATAGTCATCAAAGTATTTATGCATTGCCTCACTTGGCACTGCAGAGCTAAGTGAAACAGATGGCCAACTCAGGTTTCCAAAAATGACTCAGATACTCAGGAGCCCAACTCACACAGGAAGTCAATACCAGTTAATCTTCTAAATGTCAAATGGCACTTTGAAAATAGAACATTCCATTACCAATAAGGACCTGAAACTCTGTGCTTTTTAAATGTTTGCTTTGTACCAAGTAATACCCCAGGCCCCACCTGTCTGTCATTTCATGTTCAAAGGACATGTGAATACTTGGGTAAATGCAGTCCTCACGGGCAGGTCATGAACAAATCAGCCAGCTCTGCAGCACTGCAGATTTCTTCATTGTTAAGAGCATTTTCAGGCAACGAGCTTAAGGTTTGGTCAGGGAGAGAGAGCTAAAGAACATAGATACTTCCAGTTAGCAGCACAGCCTTCCTTTACTTGCAATGGCTTTAGCAGTAAAGTAGCAGAGACTGTGACCACTCTATATCCAAACAAAGTCCCCATGATTTAACCAGTGTTTAAAAGGAATTTAACTGAATGAAGGAGGGCTGTGTTAGAAAAGCTTGGGAAAATGGGAGATTAATAGCTGTGTAATGCTGAGGTTTCTTCTGGATCCCCCTGATATGCAACCAAACTCTTCCATTGAGTGACACTCCCAGGGCAGGGATGGATTTCTGGTGATGGCCACATGTCATCAGAGAACATGACTCAGACAGATGCTGTTGAACCATCAGGAAATAAGAAATGACTGAATTCTATCCCAAAATGCCACACTTAGGAGAAGGTGCACTGATTTTAAAGTGGATACAAGATAGCAGCCATTTCTCCTTCCTGACACTGGGACTGGCACAGGCCAAAGCCCTTTTTGTGGCAGAGAGTTCCCATGTGTCAGCTGTTAGATGATGGTCATCCAAGCAACTTCCAGTGTGCTCCAGATTGGTAATTAATCAAATCAATGTTCTACACAAAAATTGACTGAAGCAGGAGGGATGACTGAGTTGAGTGCATTTGGTATTTTTAACCTGAACATCAAGCAGATGAATAATGGCCATTATCTCCAGTACATATCTTAGAAGAGGGAGAAGTTATAAAGGTAATTTCTACCCACGTCAGTAAGTTTAATACAAAGTTAAAAAAAAAAAAGAAGAATGTGAAAACTGTTTTACAGGAGAGACTAGAGGGCAGTCCTACAAAAATTTTAAGGTTAACAGTACAGATTTTTAGGCTGCTCTGGAAAAGACTGCAGATTTAGTGCTTGCAGAACTAAGTTTTCCAGTATCGTTGCAATTTATTTCAATTTAATGAGAACATATTTGGGCTTGGATATATATATATATCCACTATACCATTGTCAAAATGTTGTCACTAACTGATAGCAACATGGAAACACTCCGAGTCTGTTTTGCATGGCCTAACAGATAGCAATGCACAAAAGGGAGCCAACACCATAAATGGTGTACAGTAAACTATACAGTTATACATTCAAAGTATATACTTCTCTCCAAAAACTTAGCTTCCTGCTTACTCTTAGCACTATGCTATTTTTGACACAAAGGACATAACTGTGTCAGCTCCAGGGAGAAGGGTGACTTCCTTTACAAAAATAACAGCCATTATAGCTTTGGATTCTCTTCCAACAGTTGTAATTTCAATACCTTCTTTTAAAATTTAAATTACATCTAGTTAGTGAAATGAGAATGACCTCTGGCATATTTTCCCTGCATCTAATAATCACTTCCATTCACTTAAACTCTCTTTTTCCCTACAGAGGATTATTATCATTAAGCTACTCAGAGAGTGACAATAATTGAAAGATTTTGGCTGTTGGAGTCAGAAGCATCAAGATCTGAGAAAGTAATACAGAGACAAGGAAGACAGAAGTTGAAATGCTCACATAATCTGCACCTGATTTCAATTAGAGATAGAAAACTCATAGAGCCTCAGGAGAGATTTGGTCTGGACAAGCATCTCCTCGTTTCTATCCTGCTCACACATAGCGGTTCTGCTGCCAAGCCTGCCCACTCAGTGACCCAGCTAATTACCCCTCTGAATGCTTCTCTTCTTCAAACCCACACTGCTGGGATCAGGTACACAAGGCCAGGTGACTTAGTGCACAGGTCAGTGCTGATCTGTAGAGCAGCTGAGGCTTCTGAATTGTGGAGAAGCCTTGGGATATGAAGAGCCCATCTCTTCCTTGCTGAAGATGAAAAAGGAACTACAAAATTAAGGGGTTGACATAATTTACTGAGTCTGTTTTTAGGAACATCTGGGATAGTTCTAATAAACAGGCTAAAGTAAGAATTAGATTTCAAAAACTGCATTACTGCCTAATTGTAAGAATCAATGTTTAAATAGCAGCATCTCTGAATCTTGCAGGGTACACAATCTCAAATCTTCATATAAAGAATTGGACTAGAAAAGAATTTTCAAAAACCTCTCTAACATTTTCACTGGAACAGAAGATCTTTCTGTATATTTTTGACTTTACTCAGGAAATACCAGATTATCAGGTTCAGTTGTAAAATAGCAAACAGAAATTAAAACTCTAGATACCTACGTGTGAAGATTTATCATATGACAAAACGCTGAATATATAGTAAAATAAGACATAGAGGAAATTAAATGTAAGAAAATGCAAGAAAAAAAAATGAAAGATGAAAAAGAAAAAAATATTCCTAAATAAAAAAAAAAAAAACTTCTTATGCAGAGCTGAGCTATTCAGTATTGATTAACATTACAAAGGGATGAAGTCTCCAGCAATCTGAGCAGTGCTTCACCCACCACAGCCCACAGCTCCAGAGTAGTCAGGATTAATGGCCTTGCTTCCTGGCAAAATGAACTCATGTTTGTATATACATGAATAATTTCACAGAATGCAACAACAGCCATAATAGTGCCTGACAAATATTCCAGTCAACTGTTTACTCCAAATAAAATAGCACTTTTTTTTTTTTTTTTTTTTTTTTTTTTTTTTTTTTTTTTAATCTTGAGAAAGTGTCACTGAAACTGAATCTTTTCTGTCTGAGGTGCACGGGGAATTCAGAACTGGTGGCAGAGAAAATATGCCATCACTGAATTATGATTTACTGCACTTCAGTATTTAAAGCATTTATCCACCCAACCAATGGGTCATGGCCAAGCTGCAGGATCTGGCAGCACTCCTGTGCTCATGTGCCTGTGCTTTTCCAGGCTATCCCTGCTTTTTCCCGTGCATCCCTGCTCATGTGACTCAAGTGCAAGTGTACCCTTCCTCTTCCAAGCTTTATGTGAAGCAAGTCAGGCTACAGGTCATAATGTGCTCCAGCTCCACCAGATACCTCATTGCTCATGAGACCCTGGCAAGAGATGTGCTTTCTTAAAAGGAGAGCTATGTGGGTTCAGATGATCTCAAGAAGAAAGGAATAGAACAGGACAGTAACAAACTGAGTCCCAAACCTTCACTTAGTGAGGAGGGTAAAACCAAAGTGTTACGAAGTGGTAAAGGTACTTACAAAAGCAAACAGAAGGAAGTGGGATGTTTGAGCATTTGATTGAAGAGCTCTGAGGGTAGGATGCTAAAATGACTTGGGAAAATCTGAAGAGAACAACGGAGAGTTGTTAAAAGGGAAGCATTTCTTTTTTTGTATCCTCTGCCCTCTAGGCAGTCATGTTCTTAAATGGATTGAGATATACAAGCTGTTCTGAAGCAGTTCATCAATAGCAGGACCTAAAGCTAATGGACAGTCTTCTCCAGACTTCAAGACTGAATGCTGAATAAGGCTCCAAATTCAAAACCTGCTTACTTTTTTAATTTTTTTAATAGTTAGATATTAGTTTGCACTTAAAGAGAGCATAACAACTTCTATTGCCAACTGCAGACACATCATTTCAAAAACAGCTGTTGAGGTGTAGCTCTTAAGCCAGTGAAATCAGCATTCCTCTAAGAGTAGATAGTGGTGAAGAGAGTTAACACTTCTAAAACATTTATAAAGTCACAGCCTATTTATTTATGCACAATGTGGTTGGTCAGGCCTGTGAAAACCATTGTCTCTGAATGTCTTAGGTTCTACCCTAAGTCTGTTCTGTGACTCTGGATATTGCCTTAGGTGTTTTTGTTTTCTTGGTTGCTTGTGGGCTTTGGTTTTGTGTATATGTATACTTATTTATATATTTTTTTATATTTTATATAAATTCACAGAATGATTTGGATCCGGAACAATTCTCTACTGATTTGTATCACTGAAGGATGTGGCAATCCTGTTTGATGACTGCATGTTTCATCTCACCTCAGCAATTCTATCAGCCCCAGGAATAGTGGAAAGAGCAGGAGAGGCTGCCTGTCAAAATAATTTATACAGATTTAATTAAAAGAACACGGCAACAATCCCCTACTTGAATGGTTCTGGGAGAAATGTTAGTAAAAGTTGAGTTACTAATGTGATCAAGTCCCCTGCAGTTACCATTACACTTCTAGGTTAACTTTTCTAAATAAGAATACTGTTAGGAGCTGCTTGTATTTATTACTGCTTAGCTTTAAATGCTGTTCATCTGAAATGAATAAGAGCTTACTGGTTCACCATGATCACAGCAGGTAAAACCAAACTGTGCAACAAAGCAAGTAGAGACCGCCAAAGAAATAAGCAGTAATGAATAAGATCAGTCTGTGAATATCCCCTCCCAGTCAGTCTCATTCAATTGCCGTGCATTTCTCACAACAAAAATTGAGAAATAGCATCTCCAAGTGGAAAGCATTGCCATCCTATCAGTTTTACACTGATAACAAAAATGCCATAAGAAATTATAATCAAATACAATTAAAGCCTCTAAATCTAGCTGAACAATTGCTAAACTAACCATAGAGTATATTCCTTTGGGAATTGTCAGTAGTACTTGCTGAACTCTGATTTGGTTGAAATCTAATTGAGCAGAATATTTCTTGCAAATTATATACATCAGAAACATCCTTTGCTTTGTATATTACATTGAACACTGCCACACAGAAGCTGTAGACTACTTAGGTAAGAGCACAGATACAAACACTGAAATTCTTGTTAGCTGGCTAAATATGCCAGTCTCATTAACAGTAGTTGAAATCGGAATGAATTCAGTGGCTGAGGTCACTGAAATACTCTGGCAGAGCCATTATTGAATTTCTACTAGTGTGATTACAAAGAGTGCATGCTTAGTCCATTAATTTACAGCATGGAAACCAAAAATCAATGAGGTGCTACTTAAAACTGCTTTTGTAATAATTACGATCATGTATGAGGGTATACGTGTGGTAGGGGAGTGTGTAAGCTGTTGTTCACAGTCTTGAACAGGAAAGAGATCACCTAGCTGTCAGAGCTGTATGTCAGAGACAGGGGTAAACAGAGCAGTAAGGATTTAACCTGCACTTTGGGTGAAATTCAGACTGCAAAGGAAGTGTTGCTATTTGCTTCACTGAAGCTAAGATTTCTTTCCTGGAAATTTAACTGGAACTGAAATTCCCAGCAAGCAATCTGGAATTCAGCATTGATCTATCCAAAAAAACAGTGGTACAACAAGCATCTCAGTTTTCTTTAATAAAATTGCTTCCCAGGGAAATTGCAATCATGTTGGTAAAGTAATAATGGAAAAGTTCTTTGTGAATGACAGTAGAATAAACTGACATACATCTTTTCAGTGGACTACACTGATTTGTTCCAGCTGTACACACTCTGCACTTGGACCCTCCAGAGTAATAAGGAAGCATTACGGATTTTCCCAAGAAATTTCCTTAAGAAAAAAAGTGCATTCAAAGAAAATTGGCAATTTTGTATAAAATTGTTAGTCCAATTTCATTTATCATTCTTAATTTTGAAAGTGTTAGAAAATGCCTGCTTATCTTAATTTTCCAATATCATCTACTGAAAGTAACGGAACCCCAGGCATCTTAGTCAGTCACAATTTGATGGATCAAAACTAAGCTTTTGAGAACTTTCAGCCATGTATTGCTTTCTAAAATAGCCTTCTTCTCCATTGCTCAATCACCAGGAAATATGCAGTATACCTAAAACACTCCTTATGTTCCTTCAGACCCACCAATGTATGCAACCAAACCCAACTCAAAGCAGTGATTTGTACATGCATTTGGCACAGTAAGATAAACTCTATTCTGATTTACACTTAAGAGACTGTGGCTAAATAGACAGCTGTAGGAAGAGCACTGTACTCATTGGAAGCTTTGCTGTAACTTTTCTAAGATAACTGCAGGAGAGTAAGGTTTTCCAAGCACTGATGCAATGCTGATGCACTACGTGTGGGAACAGCATGAAGGGAAGTCTGTAACTGAATGTTGGAGTCTGGCATCACAGCCTACTGCAAGATTCAAACTGACACATCGGTAGAGGGCAGTAAGAAAGGCAGGCTGAGACTGCAACCAAATGCACGTGGACCGAGGTACCAACTGCAGGTGTCAGATGAGGTCTTCAGATTGTTCCAGTTCACAATCATATGCTGGTTTGGTACTCAAACTGATTCATTAATAATCACAGAACTGGATACTGCAGATGAATTTAAACAAACGTCTTATGACTGTGTAAAGCTTGATCCTGTTTCAAATTATAGAAGTGGGAATCAGTAGCTTAATTCCACTCAACTCAGTGGAGCTAAACCAGTGTAAAACTGGCATTAATGAGACAACAGTCAGGTCTGCCAAGTGTTTATGAAGACTAAACATTTTCCATGAACCCCATATCAATCATATGAGTGGTTTAAAGTGATAATTTTAATGTGCTTATAAAATCATTTTTTCATTACAACTATCTCCAATTGGAATTCGTGCAGTGGCTGTAATAGCAGAGCCTAATAAAATGCAGTTGAATTCATTCTGAAATTCTTTCTATTTTGAAATTCTTTCTATTAGTTAGCCCTTGTGAGAGGTACAATAATGACAGATAGATTATGTGGTGTCTGAAGAAAGAGGAAGCAGTGCAGCAGTAGTGCTTAACCACCCCTTGCAGCAGGTACACAAGTAACATCACTTATTTAATTACACTCTCTGGCAGCTGGGAGCAGAGGTTAGTGACTGGAACCAAAGTGACAGCCAGGAGTGGTGCCTGAAGAGACAGCACCACACAGCACCACCAACACACCATAAAATCCTCCCTGTCAGCAGTTACCATCATCTGCTGGTTTCCTACCAACAACACTTAACTCATAAGACTTGCAACTAAGTCCTCTATATGAAAATTCTAAGATAGCAGTCTGCAGCATTATATAACAGCAAATCAGGAAGCAGAGATTTCGTCTGTGTTTTAAATAGGTAGTAGTTCATCACATTGAAGAGTCTTTGTGTGGAAAAGTAAATTTCAGTCAGCCTGTGCAGAAATAAGTAGCTCACCTGTCTAACAGAGCATTCTTTGCCCCCAGAAATGGAAAGGTCTCAGGTAAACAGTGACACTTGATCCCAGCCAGCAGGTTAACTGCTACTGATCTGACAGAGGCACAAGATGGGGAAAACATTCAAAATTATCCAATTCTCTTCTATGTGATTATAGTGTATTTTCCAGGGGCCTTTATTCATCACTCTTAAGCATCTTGAAAATAAGATGCCCATCAACTTAATGGAGGAAATGAACGCAGTACTTGTGTGCTTAGGATCACTGCATAATAAGCCTACAGTAAAACTCAAATGAGCTTAGAGGAGTTTCGTTTTTACAGAATCCTCAAGAAGCAATGGCATAGAGGGTACACATGCGTATGAAATATTTCAATTTGCTCAGCTGAATACTAACAAAGATCTTATTCACTATATTCTAGAAAGGTTTGGCTTTTGGCGCATTTTCCTAAATTTTCTTCATTCTTTTTTGCCTGACTGATTTATTTCCTCTGCTGTGAAAGTTACAGAGAAAAGCAGAGTTGCTTGGCAGCGTGATGTGGGATTGCTGAACTCAGCTGTTTATGGCTTTCAGCAGATGTTTCTGCTTCAAAGAGAGTGTGAGAAAAAATACACATGCACAAATTTCTCCCCCTCCCAGTTCTGCATCTTTTGTCTCTTATCTTCCTCTGTCTCCAGATCACAAGGACAGCTGTGTTACAATAGCTGCTAGAACATCCTAGCCATGGCAGCTCTCACAGACAAATAAGAGCTGACCTTGCCTAAAATTAAAGCTCAAGTCTTAAAGAGCAAAGTGAAAAAATTAAGAGAAGTGTCAGTCCATGAACATGCTGCATCAGAAGGACTTTCACAGACAACCTAGCCATGAATTGCATCTCATTAAAATGAAAAGCAATGAGGACTGCTGTGTGTGAGAGGCAAGAACACAGCAGCTTTCTGTAGAGGATGCAAGTGGGACAGGCTGCCTTTCCTACTCTATATTCCAGGCGCTGTGCAGAGCACATGCTCAGACATAAGCCAAAGGCTGCAAACTAGAAAGTATGTTTTCCAGTCAACCTCTGAGAAATGATTATTTTGTCAGAAATAAAAAAAAATCTCACCCTGGATATCAGAAATTATAGTTATTATTGAATCTGCCTATCAGTTTGGAATGGATATAAAACTGTCCCATTACTTCACGATTGCACACCCTGTTCGATTTAATATGTGTGGGGCTCTGCTCTATTTACATAATAATGAAATAAAACAATACTTTCAACCTGACTGGCAGAAAGGAAAGGAATTGGCAGCACATGAGACAGTTTTCTCAGCAAGGCTGGGTTACTGCATGAATTGGCTAAACGTCCAGAATTTGGTTTTGATAAGTATTGTGAAGCTTTTCCAAACTCTCCAGATTTGCTGAGCAAACAAGCATGATGCTTTCATTTGTGCAAGAAAAATGTGAAGAATGACCTTTCTCTTTGTGCTCCAGTTCTTCTGCTTCCCAACAGACTCAGCAACTCCAAAGCAGACAAAAATATAAGAACAAAAAATAAAATTATTGGAATTATGCTGTAACATCCGTAGAGATCGTGAATGGATCTAATTTCATGCATCTCATTGTCTCCTCTCTATTAACTAATTCCTAAAACATAAATACATTTAAATGGTATGTAACTACAGGCTTTCAAACAACTCAAACTATAGCACCTTTTTCAAGCAGATGAGAGAGTACTGTGACCTCTGATAAGAAAGAAAATACTTTCTGGTTAGTATCTTCCACGGCACTTGTGCAGATCCTTTGGCTTTCTGGCTTGGCTTTTTTTCCTGTCATAAAGCAGGAATCTATGCTGATACAGGTTAAGCACAGATTTCTAGCAAAACTACTGACTGATAGCAGTGTTATTTATTTTGACTATGGCAGGGCCAAGACACACCTGGTATGGAGCTGGGCTTTGCATGGAGGTGCTAGATGAACACTGCACAGACATGCTGTCATCATGACAGTTACAACAGTTAACTCAAATGCAATCTTTCTGAACTCGTACTGCTGAACATTGAATCAAAAGGGTGCATCAGCTTCAGTAAGAGTGTTTGCTCCTGTGGGCTCCCAGCAAATTTACTTTCCTCTAATGCAGCTGAGGGCGGCCAATTAAGTCAAAACCACTCAGGATTCATATGGTTCAACAGGTTGCCCTGCTTCCCACAAGTACCTGCTCAAACAGCAAAGCATAAGATACAAATATTCCCCCCGAAGACAGCTCATGCAGACTCTACAGCAGACAGACAGAGTGAGGCAACGGAAACGAACTGTCTGCCTCCTTCCTGCAGACAGCTCACTCTTGAAAGAGATCCGAAAGGCATTCTTCATCCTTCCTCCGTCCCCAGCTCAGTGCTTTGATAAACACTCCTGACTTTCAAAGCAGCAAAAGAGGAGCCGTATGAAGGGCTCCTTTGGGAAGCAACCTTCTAACCCCACTCTTCTGCGCCCTAGAAAAGACACTATTACGAGGCACAGCTGGCTGATCCTCTGCCATATGTGCAGATGTCCAGCGAATCTTTGGCACCTACAGCGTGCGCTGGAGACATCTGTGCCCTAATTTGACCCGAAGCAGGCATCCTAACATAAAGAGAAATCTTAAAATGCAAAGACAGCAGGCAAAGATAAATCACTGGGTAAATCAGATGAGAAAGCGTGAAAAGAAAGAACCTTTAAAGCAATAGGTAAAGATTTAGTTTTATTATGTCTGAAATTGTTATTGAAAGCTGTACGTGTAAATTCCTGTGTGCCATTTCAAGCAGACAGATGCACATCACATCGTGACTGGCATTGGAAGCTCCGAGGGTTGCACTGGTAACCTGCCAGCAGCCTAAGAGACTGCATCAAAATATGCAAGATGCTTAAAATGCAATACTCAGAAGGCCATAACGCTTCTTCACGTGTGATTTTCATATAAATGAAAGGAAATTAATTCTCTCCTGGGCTTCAATAATGAAAGATATCCACTGCTGATGTCTTCCTTATAAAGCATTTCTCTGGTCTGTACAAACCAGCTTCCCAAGCATCTACTACTACACTAGCAGCACCGTGAGCCATGTGAACTCTGATCCTGCCTCAGTTAACAGTCAGAAGGACAAACAACTGTAATGAAAAATCCTGATTCATGAGCACCAAACCTTTGAGTTCTTGTGAAAACTGGTGTCTTCTGCTCAGACTGTAGGGCTTTGTGATCAGCAGGCACTGCTGCCTGTCTGCTGAGCTTTGCAAACCACACTGACCCCAAACTGTGCCAAGGGAAGGTGACCCAGATTCCAAATAATTAATAACTTCCAGCTCGTTTGTAACGTCTGGATGGTCTTCTGTGTATCCACACACTGGGCACAGGCTGTTTGTCTTCAGGTATGGCCAGCCACACACACTGCATGGCTAGCAGCTTTCCAGGTTTCAGGTGTGCCGTGCACATATGCTTTACTTTTATTTTTTCCATCACTTTGCTGAAATCCCCACATGGTTCTTCCAGACAGAGGAAGGGCCTGCACACAACTGAAAGGCTTTGTTGCTTTCCTTCATGCCCTGACGATATGAAACATGAGCTGGTAACATCATTAGCTTTTTCCATGCGATACTCAGCCAGCGTTTAAAAAAAATAAAATAAAAGTGTGTGTGCTTGTGGCAAGGGAAGTAAGTGATTGTGACACAGTCTGAAACATATAAACATAACATCTGGAAGCACTCTTCCTGAGTCTGCCTCTTTATCAGACAGATGGCTGGAGAGCTGTAAGCCCACGGGCCTCTCAAAAGGTTCAAGGCCAAGAGGATAAAGTGCTACATCACAGCAGTTTTCCATTATGTCAGTTTTTCTAAATGTCTCTCCATTCTCCCACACTCTGTTTCTCTACCCAGTTAGGGAGACAGGCACTGCTGCGCCAGCAGAAGTCGGGAGCACTGGGTGACTCCACTCTTGTGCAAGCAAAGTAACAGAGAACAACATCCACAGGCAGAGACATCAGCCCAAGAACAGGCTGAAGCAGCTCATACCAGCCCACTTCTAGGTTTGAAGGAGGAGGAAGAAGAGTCAGACCTAGATCAGACCTTGTTGCTGCCTCTCAGTGCATGACAGTGCAGGTATAGGATACCCTGGCTTTGGCAGAGAAGCCAGCTTAAAAAATTCCCCTAACCCTTCATGATCCTACCCTTAACCTACTGTTTTCATCCTCACACCTGATATCACACCAGCTGCTGGTTAAAAACCACCTTTGGTCTGTCTCAGAACAGCTTTTATATGCTGTGATAGAACCCACAATGAGCTACATAGGAACTGTGAGACCTTTCACTGAAGCTGCTCTCAGCATTGATGTGGTACATCATAAACCAACCATACTTGCCTTAGACTGGAACAAAGCAGATGCAAGACTAAGACACACAACTGGTAGTAATAGCAAACAGAAATCTCTCTTTATCTGTCCTGAGGACACATTTTAAATCCACCAGCTGTCCTCCAGACACAAGAAACAACAAGGGAAAACAAATGACCAAGCAGTTGTCTGTCTTGTTTTCACTAATCAACACACTGTTGCTTTCTTCATCAACAGTTACTTGAATCTCAGCACAAATGGCATTATGAGGCAAACAAACATTGCTGATTTCAGGCTGTTTTCAGTTACTTGCTGTAGTGGTAGAGTCCTTCTGAATAAATCAAAGTTAAGCTGTGGCTTGTGGATTGGTGGCACAATTTTAAAGAGAACAAATATTTGTTAAAAAAACTAAAAAATCAAGGCGCACATATTCTCAATATTTAGCCATAAGCAATCATTGATATGATTTATCTGAAAGATGTCCCTTTGTTTTTTATTACTTACATTACATGATGGCTGTTAGCTGCTGAATGCTGCTGCATCCGGATACAAACTGCTTGCTTCACAATGCTTACGTCATACTTATATCCATGCACTCACACGACTGGAAAGAGGCAAGGAAAGGAAAGCAACACGGCAAGAAAAATAAGTAGCTTTATTGAGTCTGGGTGTTTGTTTCCATGGATATGAAGGGGAAAGAGTGCATGGCTCACCATAGTGTGCCAAGGAGAATCCCCAGTAAAACAGCATGCAGAGAAATGCCAGAAGTTCCAGTGTATGTGCTTATACTACATCACACTCCTCATTATGATCAGAATGAATCCTGGGATACAGATTTATCTGGTTTCCACAAGGAAACTAGGAGGCAGCACATCGAGGCACTAAGAATTTACTATGTATTTAAGAATTATTCTGACTTCTCAGCCAGCATGGCATAAATGCAAAAATATGAGGAGAGAACCAAATCACACTTGCTGGTTGCAACTACAGAAGACCCCTTGTTCTTCTTTTCTGCTAACTCAGTTCTCTGAACTATGATAGAAACAGCTGGTCATGCCAAGAAGAAGAACATGCTGTTATCCTCATGACAAACTGTGTGAGTGTTCATGAGGCTTTCAAGAAGTGTAAATGTTTACTACTTTTCAGAAACTCTTTGGCAAAGACTGGAAAATACCTCCCTCTGCTAAAATTAACCAATATCTATGAATTTGTTGCAGGAAAAGATTACTCTGTGTTGATGCTGGAGCTCTAGCATGGTACCTCACATCTACGCTGACCTTGCTACAGAATTGCACGTTGCCCAAATGACCTACACTGCTAAACCACCCTGAAAAAGTTGGTGGCAGCACAGAAAGAGCCCAGATGGGGCTTGAAATTCCCATACAAATCTAATCAACTAACTAGAATATCTGCTCTGCACCGTGGGCTCCAAGTGACACTGTAACTGCAATGCTCACAACATCCTATGCTCTACCAGTGGGATCCCAGTACACACACCTAGGTTTCTCCATCCAGCTCTTCCTCATACACTGACATTTCATTCAAACCTAGGCTTGTCAGGCTTTCAGAAGACAGGGACTATTTACATATACAAATATAGAGAGGCGTTCATTAAAACATTGACTTTTATTTGCATAATGAGCACTAAAAATATTTTTATAGGTTAATTAGATTTCATGCAAATTATATTAAGAAATTTAATTTGGGATTTGATAACCCGACTGTTATAGTTCTGCAGTTGTAAACACACGCACAATTATGTGCTGTTCTAAAGCCACCTTTTCCCTTTCAAGACATTTTTTTTTCTTATTTCTGGCAGAATCTGGTGATTCATTTTTACTTTTCGTTTTCCTTCCCCTCCAAATTCTCCACTGGAAATCTCACTAGCTGCAATGTTACCAAGAGTGAAGCACACTGAATCAGTGAGCTGCTCACAAATTTCCACACTTTATGGAAATCTAATGCTTCCCATGCACTCTGATTGGGCACAGAATATAAATGTTCAAACCTGCTCAGTTTTCTGTGCCTGAAGATGGTACAAACCCACTGCATAGGAAAGCAACGACTAACCTAACATCCAGTGAAGATTTTATGCCACTCTTCACTGAACCCAGGTTTGAGGCCAGTAATAAGTGCAGAGCTAGGGAAACATTGTTCAGAAGTGTACCAAAAAATGCTCTGCATGGACTAATGTACAGCAGTTTTGTAAGAGTTCATTAAAATGATACCCAGCAAGAGCTAAATGATTTCCACTGAAACCAGCAGTAAGTGACTACGCTAGGTGTCATGAAAAAGTCAGACTGACTGTAAAAGCACCACTTTTATGTCCATGGAACAACCAGAGCAGCACAAACCCATCACAAAGGAAAGCAAACAGTGACAGAGTAGTTCATACCAGTGCTCACTGGAGTGGCATGGCTCTGTCTGACAGAGTTACCATACGAAATGCAGAGTACCAGTACCTGAGTGCATGGCCTGCTAGTTCTGGAAGCAGTACTGCCTTGCAAAGGGGGATTTTTGCTGTATTGCATACAAGACACTATATACTAAATCTTTAAATTATCTTGTACCAATGCCTGAAAATTACAGTGGCAAGAATTGTTTGCTTGATGAACCATCCACAGAGGCTGTGATTTGTTCAGAGAAACAAGCCAAACATTATGTTCAGTAAAAACCTTTTAAATTAGGGAATTTATATTCATGTCAAAATGATCCCATCTCCCAAGCCCAAGGCCTAACCTCTTTTTCTTTTTTTTTTAATTTAAACTGATTAATTTTATTACCAGGAAATTGAGATGTCCTGTTATAGATCAGCAGATGGTACCACTGTTAATGTAAGTATCTCCAGATTTCCAGACTATAGTTTTAGTAGCTATGAATAGTAGTTATGATCCCTATCTATTCCATCCAGTGAATGGTACTATGGATATAAATGAGCTTAAAGTGCCAAGAATTTGGGGTTTCATACCTGTTCCTTGAACTTGGTGCCATCCTCTGACAAATAACTGTTGTGGTCGAATGCTTTCCACCATTCCCCACCTCTTGTTTCACATCCCATTGCTGGGGGTCACTTGTCTTTGCGTTGAGAA
This sequence comes from Phasianus colchicus, assembly GCF_987193195.1. Lineage (NCBI taxonomy): Eukaryota > Metazoa > Chordata > Aves > Galliformes > Phasianidae > Phasianus > Phasianus colchicus. The sequence goes on along the minus strand of NC_143453.1, from coordinate 9,533,757 downwards.
TATTTACACCTTTCTTCACCTTTGCCCTGTTTGAAACAGAAATTGTAAAAAAGCTTAAAAGATGGACCTTCAGGACTATGATTTTCCTAATGTAGCAGAGGCATCGAAGTCTCAATATATCAACAGTAAGCTAAAAACTAAACATGTTTCTAATCCATCAGTAAATTAGGAAAGTGATTTCATGAATGCAGATCTAAGGCAACCTATTGTTTTTTTGGTGTATTTTTTTTGGACAGAACCAACTAACTGTGCCCCTTTTGATGTTCTACCAACAGTAGGCTGGAGATATGACAAAAACTTAACTTGCAGGAAAACCTGCTCTAGAAGTTCATTTCTCCATTCCAGTAACAATTTCTTTCAAAGATAAATTTGTCCGAACATAACAGACTTGGTAAGGCTCTGTTCACCTGTATCAGGACAAGTTTGTAGTTCATTGTTGCACAGATGAATATTTCTCTAGAGATTTTTTCAACAATCCGTTGGTATTTTGTATGGCATTCTTGTAGATACCAATGGATGGATTGTTGCTCTTCTGCCTGACAATTCCATCTCTGTGACAGATTTCCAAAGAAATTTCTGTTTCTTTCAAAACCTCCAGCCTGGAGAGAATATTGGTTAATACAAGACTTTTTAATTTAGTGGTATTCTTCTAGGATGCAAATTTCAGGCACTGTTAGTTGTTATGTCCTCTGAAAAATTAACTGTATTAATGCAGTGACTAGCATCATCATGACTAGTGTCATCTGCAATAACTGCACGGAGGGTTAATTAAGGAACATCTGTTTAATTAAGTAACATTTGTATGAAGTCCCAGTAAAGATGCTATTTGGGTGCAGAACATTTAACTGCTGACCTTCAGCTCTATTACAAAGCATCAACAATAAGCAATATAGGTACTCATGCAGACCTTCCTTTAAGAGACAGAAGGACAAAATTCCACCGGACCAGAGGACTGACGTAAGACAGTGTGAATGCATTTCTTTAGACACTAAACACTTTAAAAACACAGTCATGAATAATTTGAGACAGCGCACTTGTCTTCCTGCAGGTTTTGTGTTTTTTTGAAACACTGAGACAAAACATAATTTAAGGCATTGAAAGAGAAAACATTGTTTTTACTCAGTATAAAAGCAGAGTGCTTAATTCTCTCATTTGCAACATGGAACAGGATGGACCATCACGAATTACAGTCTTGTTGTAGCAAAACTAGTGGAAACTTGACAAATCTGATGCATCTCTAGTGCCGTCTATTGAATTACTCAGAAATAAAGCTAGAAAAAGTAAGGAGATAATCAATTCTGTTACTGAAGGTTCATTAAAGCATTAAGCCCCATTAAGCTTTTCAGCATGCAGTTCAAATAAATGAACAATATACAAATAAACATGTCGTGCAGAAGAAAACATTGCCACCAGTCCAGACATCTGTGCAAATTCATCCAAATGCTTTGGAAAGTATGTGTTTAAGATGACATGTGGACATATTTTAAGATACTACTGTTGTCTAGGAAATGAGGAGGAGTAAAAACTGATCATTTAAAAACTTTATTCAGCTGCACGAGATGGGCTTTGAAATGGTATAATGTCAGTCAAAATGAAGTTCTTCATGTTTGAATTTTCAACAGAATTACAACTTCCTCAGCAGCTGTAAATTGCTCTTTCCATCATGTAGCTTTACATAGTCAATACCTGGCCTTCTATTAATTAGGATGGTCAAGGTTAGCAGTAAAATACACTGCCAGAGGACAGAAGACCACAGCTACAATGCCATTTTGTTAATTAACTACAGTATGGGGCATTAAGTTGAGTGGTTTTTCACATATGCCATTATATAAAGCCCATTAAAAAAAAAAAAAAAATTCCATACCAGAGTAAAGTAGGTTATGTTTAGTGAGAAAAATCAATGTTGTGATTGCACTTAGCACTGGAATTAGGGTATGAACACCCAGAAGATTGAACTTCCTAAATAAATATGCAGAAGCGCAATTTGCAACTCTCCCTTTAAAAAGGACATTAAGTTTTATATAACAAGGTCAATGGATGAATCAGAATTAAGTCAGACAGTACTGAGCCCCATGCATTTTTAAATGCAATCTGTACCCATATGCTACAAATGTTTTCACTTAATTTTTTATTTACTTAGGGTTTGAGTGCTAGCAAGGAAAAGTCTGTTTAATTCCTTAACAAAAATCCATTGACCTTGTTGTATGCTTGTGATTAAATATTAATTTTTTTAAAATCAATAGTGCCAACTTTGTAGATAAAAATTGGTAAGTTACAGTTATACCTCAATAAACCCTGAGACCAATGACCTGAAGGCCAAATTGTTTGACGGTCTCCTGTATTTACCCACCTAATCTATGCAGTATATATACTCCAGCTCTGTTTACTTAAGTGAAGCAGGCACAGTGACAATAAATGCAGATGACAAACAGCTGAAGTACTCCAGGTTCCCTTAGTGCAGGGCTCCCAACTCCAACTGGAAAATCTCCCCTTTGCTGTGTTTGCTTATATCCCCAGAGAGGCATTTGCACAGCTCTACAACCCACGTGTCAGCACAGCCAGAAGCTGTCACTGGGACTTCCATCCAAGTAGAGTCAGAATCTCCCACTCCAGCTTTATTCTTGATAAGTACTCTATTTTCTGTGGGTGTCACTAAGTTCTTCTGTACTCTCCACAGCAGTGGTACTGATTAACACAAGGTCCAAAGCCTGCTGACCAGTAACCAAAGTCCCCTTATCGTTCCTCTGGATCCAAACCCAGACCCTGCTAAACAAGCCACCTACAGATGCACAAAACTTCAAGGGCAGCAGCTCATTTATTTGGATTTGATGAAAAGTTAAGCACAGTTTTTGATCTCCTGTCGAAAGCAGACCTTGCAATAGAAAGATAAAAGAAAGACCGTCATTAAGAACAGAACAGAACACAGAGGTCAGCTTCAGTCCCACACTGTTGAGGATTCCATCTGAATGGGATTTTGAAGCTTTACGAACACATGGTAGCCGGAGTGGTAAAAGACTTTCTTGGTTCAACTTCTAAGGTCGTTAATTCACAGCACAGGAAATCTCTTCCTCAACTTCGTCTCAAAATGACTGGGTAACTTAAATTTTTCTCTTTAATTCTCTCAAAGGAAAAATGGTAACATTCCACTGCCTGCAGAACAAGCTGTATCTTAAAGACATCACAAGAAAAGCCTCCAGCAGCTCACCTAGATAGCATTACACGATTTTCATTAAGACCAAATAAAGATGTTGACTTATGCAATCTCACAACAAACACACTTGTCTAAATTTGCAATTTCCAACCAAATATTTGGTTTCCAATTCAAAGCTGTATAGAAAAACTTTCACTTAGCACCTTACCTTCCTAAAGTGTCAAACCTAGAAGTGATGTTTCTAATTAATGCATGCTGATCAGCTGCAGATGAAAATCTTACCGTTCCATGTCACTGTCCTCAGATTGCAAGATATCTCAGCAGTCTTTGGATATAATGTATATCAGTATAGAACTGATAGTGAAAGTAACAGAAAAGCAATTGAATCAGCAACAGCCAGAGCTGAAGATGTGACTTACAATGGCAAGAGCTCAAATATCAGTTCCCTATTTAAATTTAAATTTTAATCTTGCATAAATGCTTGTGGCCATGGAAGGGTTCTACCACTTGCAGCTAGTGCTATAGGCAGGACAGATTGGTCCCTTCCAACCCAAGTCATTCTATGCTTCTATGATCACCTCTGTTACTGCAAAGGAAGTCATCCAAAAAGCACAGACCTGAGTAGAGTCTGTGTTGTGATACAGATAAGAGATCTACCAGCAAAGCAGAGTCTTTCTTCATGTTTCTGCATTTCCCTGGCACAGCCAATGCTTCTTATCTGATCTCTCAGCAACCCACGCAGGAAGCTAATCCTGTGGAGATTAATGCTAGCACCTTATTCAGGCAAAGAGGGAGCAGGCTTGTGCCCTCAGCAGCAGCAGCTGGCTCCTACACTAGGTTAGCAGTTGGCAAACTGCACTCTAAGAGAAAGTTTATGCAGCAGCTTGAGCAGACAAAGCTGCCCTAGAGAATAAAAAGCTAAATCAACACTAAATTCCTAAGATCAGTAAGATCCATAGTATCTGGAATAGTTTTCCAGACACTAAACCTTCTGGTCCTGTTAGACTGTTTCTTTTCAGAGGGTCATACTTAGCTCTGCATCTCCTCATAAATGCCATGCTATTCTCAGCATGCCGTACTTTGATCTGAGCGCAGCCTGGTTTTAGATCAGTGACCACTACATTGCACAGACAGTGTCTTCAGCTCACATCTGTTGTCCAAGCTGCTGTGCAGGAAGACTTTTCTTTAGGAAACATTCACAATGTAAATATTGAAAACAGATGAAGTTTTGGGTCTAAATGGGGATGGGGGGATCAGGGCATCTGTGAGGCAGTGCTGGGGTTATGAGAGTTAAGCATGGGCATGCTGGATCCAAGGGGCAGGAAGGATGCTGGTGCTAAATCCTTTGCATTTCCACATGTAAATCTCCATCTATTTATATTTTTCAAATTGGTGCTTCAACTTAACAAATACTGACCCCTTTTGGTCAGTCTGCTCTGGAGTCTTAATGTTTCTTGCAGTTCTGCCCTTAGCTACCCAAGCAGGGGGAAGCACTTGAGACTGGAGGTTACACTGTAAGAAACGGTTTTACCCTATCTCCTGAAATGCCAGGAGCCTCCCCCGCTGGCTGGTTTCTGGGCTGTGCTCTACAGCAAGTCCCCAACCTTCTTGGGTTTCGCCAAGAAAAAATTCAGCTTCTTCCTGCCATGATTTAACTTCACTCCTTTCCTTCTTTGTTCCCAGTGTAAATCAGGAGATTAAAGCCAGCTGCAGGAACCCATAAAACCAGGCAGGAGACTAACCACAGCAATTAAGCAAGATTTGTTTTATTAAGTAAGTCTTTTTCCTTTCATCTTTCCATGTGAAATGATTTGCTACATCTCACCACAGCTCTGAATGAACTGGACAGACACGTGTCTTGCAAAATAATGATCATTAAAAGTCTTGTTGCTGGCCCTAGCTGAGAAGCCACAAGCAGAACAGAAGACTATGACCTAGTTAGCTGTGTCTACCTTCCAAATATGCTCCTTTAATTTGCAAAGTACATGGGGAGAGTAAGTGTGATTAAGTGGCTGCAGCCCTGCTTAGGGAATGAGGGGGATCAGATGTCAGCTCCAGGCTTCCTGCATGACTCTGCACCAGCCTCAGGAGCCCTAATTGCCTCCATCCTACCCTAGCAAGAGGATTTCCACCTGTGCTTCATGTGGCTACCTCTTTGCTTTAGAAGTTTTCATTTACAAGCCAAATACACAAGTAATCTCAACTGGGGAGTTTAAGTACTAAATTTAGTAGGTAATGCACTGCTGCTAATAGTGGTATTTCAGACTTGGTTCCCAGTAGGTAGGCTAGTCTGAAGGGCCATCCATTCAACAATTTAGGTTGCTTTGATTGTTAGATTTAAAATATGGGGTAATTATTAGTATAATGGAAGATCTTGTTCCTAGGAGCTTTTATTTTTCTTCAGGCATTTTCTTTCTTGAGTATTCAGATAAAGCCCTCACAAAATAATCTATGAAAAAAAGGATACACTGACAAAATTTAAGATATTTAGTCCTCAATTCAGGTCCCTTCATATTTTCCTTTCACTTTTGAGAATGTTGGTCTATTTGAGAAAACTTTGGGAAAAAAAAGCCATATCAAAACAGAAAATTCGAAATATTCCACATGAAAATGCAGTAATGAAATCCTTAAGAACCTCTAAACCAGAATGTCTAAGCTTCTTGAATATAGCTTTAATTCTGAGAGCAGCTGAGGCAGATTTCAGTATTTCTGAAACTTCCTCTGTCAGCTGAATTGCACTAAATTCAGCTCCCCCCAAAACTGCGTATTTTGGTACTTCACTGTCCATCAAAATTATATAAATTCTTTCCACTGCCAGTGAGGAATCTTGGGATTTGAAATTGCTCAGAGGCTGTTCTTTTATAGTGTTTCTTACATAACTGAAATTCCCTGAGACACTAGGAAAATCAGCTATCTTTTATTTCAATGAAAATAGGTGCTTCAAATCCCTTAGGAAGCTTTGAAGAGCTCAGCTGCAAGGCATGATGTGGATGCTGTCAGCTGTACTTTTTTTTTTTTTTTCCCCAAAAAAAACAAACTAAATGTGCTTTGGGATATTCAAGTAACAGAGTTTTTGGTTCTGGTCAATTTCCATGGTTAACTCTTCGTTATCACTCCTAGTCCTCCTGAAGTCTCCGTTGTTTATTTAAAAAGAAAAGGAGAGAAACATTATCTGTGCAGCTTGGACACTACTAGTGAAGTGTAAGAGCTAGTCATTTGATGTTCTAACACATCTTGAGGCTACACTGCTTTCTTCAGCTCTGAATGTCGATAGACAAGCTAAGGAAAGACAGGAAAATACATAGAAATAAAAGCAAGAGAGAACTACACAACTACATAACGCAGACAATCTGAATTTGTCTTCCACGCTGAGAGGAAGCCCAACCTGAATTTACAGCCTGTTAACACAGCCTTTCAGCAAAGATAAACACTGTAGGCTCCCAATGCTCAGGGAAGATACAATGGGGCTGCTACTATGTTTAACTTGCACACCTGAGCTCATCCTGCTTCATAGTAACAGCCACATCTCAACTTAGGAATCTCTGATTTGTTCCCAAATCCACCAGCTGAGTATTTAAACTCGAGGCAGCTCACAGGGTCTCTAAGCATAGGGGGACTTCTTGGCTACAAGAAGCTGTCCCTGCCTTGGATAACATAATTCTTATATTTTTGCAATGCTTGACATTGGCATCCCGAAATACAAAAATCCTTTTTCATTAGGAAGGATGGAGATTCTGTTGCAACATTTAGCACTATTCAAGGATGGAGCAGAAAAATCTTCCTTTCCCAAGAGTTTACCATATAACTATTATTCAGCAGTAGAGAAGGTACAAATCTCTACAAAAATAAAGAGACAAGACTGCTCTTTGAACCTCATTTACATTACACTTCATCTGCTGCTCACAGAATTAGCAGCAAAGCCAGGCTGACAAGGAAAGCAATTGGAGCTCTTCCTGAGACAACCTAAGTCTTGCAGCAGAGTTACAATAACTGCTGAACTCCATGAGGAAAGCTTTTCAGACACTTAACCTTAACTGAAGAGGGGACGGTCTGAGTTTGCAGTTTTCTTGTGACTCATTCACCCTTCACATTTCTTTAAGGAGTGAACGAGTGGAAAGGCTCTTTTATGGATACGAGTCAAAGATCCGTTTCATGGCCCCCATGAGGAACTGAAGGAAGTTATGCATAACCACATCCAAGTAAGAATCCTGAAAAGTTCATTAAAGCTGAACTCTCATTTATAATGAGTTATTACTCCTTATATAAGCAAACACTGGAAACTACGCTTCCCCGCTCTGTTGAACAGTGAGTTGGACCAAGCAGATCTCACACCAAAACATGCTTGCAGAGAGAGACAGAGATGGGTGTTAAGTAAGCAAAAAACTGCCATGGTGAATCCAGACTGCAAATTCAGCTGCATGTGCTTAATGCAAACTCACTGCATTCACAGATCCAGTTCAGAAACTAGAACCACTTTTTGGATAAATAAATGCATTGAGATTTTATTTGCTACTCCATGCAGTTTCCCTTATTACAAAAAGATCTCTAAGCAGCATATTTGTGACATTCTCCCATCTGGGAGAGCAATAGCAGTGCTGAGGAAAATACTGATGTTTGCAGTAGTTGTTAGGATTATTACTCAGACCCCAAGTGACTTTTTGAAGTAATCTTCCTCTGCAGTCCCTTTGTGTTTCTAATCCCATCTGCAGTCCCCCTTCAGCAGCTGTTATGGATGCAATTTTGCCATCAGCCATGCAGCCATGAGGGCCATGTTTCCTCTTCTCCTAGAAAAATAAAATATTTCTGAGATCAACTGCCAAAAAGAGGAAGGGGCAGGCATCCTTAAAACACCAAGAGAGGAGTTATTCAGCCAAAAACCTGTTTTGAATGTTATGTACTATACTATGTGTTTTTTCAATGCTTAAAAAAAAAAAAAAAAAAAAAAAAGGGGCTGGTTAGCAGGTGGTTCACCCCCAGGATGCAGCACCCTTTTGTACTCAAATCAATCTAGCTTAAGTTGACTCAAAGATGGAACATTTTAACATTGTCCTGGAAAAGATAACTCCCCTGATGTCCTACACAGCAGGATATTGCTGACTCTGCAGGTGCCATCCTAACTTGTGCTTCCATCCATTTAGTCCTGCTTCCTCCCCATCTCTTTGAAGTACTGACCAGCACCAACCAGCCAGAAACAGCCTTTTGGCACAGACGAATCAACAAAGGGGAAAGATTGCTAAGAAAGATAAGCGTAGATTAAAATGAAAGTGATGGCAACAGGTTTCCTTCTTATCCCTTGTATTCTATTTGCTTTGCTCATCACAGTCCTCACGCTTACAAAGAGTCACTGTAAGGCACATTAACGCTGCTGCTGTTCTTGCACACCTTGTTTCTAATCTGTATGCTAAGTGTGAGATAGTAATGCTACAAACATGGTCTAAGGGGATACAGCAGACAGAACTGCTAGCTTTTATGTCTGAATTGAGTCTTTAGTAAAAGCTGCCAGTGATCTACAGCCTCCAAATTAGGTTCTTTCATGCTTTAAGTTTACCCAGTAATAGCACAGAATCTTGCTTCCTGAGGCAGTTGTAGGCAGTTTGTGTATTTAGGTACAGATCTGAAGCCCTTGAGAGCAGCAAATCGTTAGAGAAGCAAGCACAAGTACTGATGCCTTGGCTCAGATTCCCACAGCATACATGGCTTTGCACAGGGCCACCAGCAGGTGCCAGAGCCAGTGGGCACTGCCAGCAGGAAGGGCAGCAATGGTGATTCATGGCTCCGGAGTGAGAAAACAATGCTAGTAAATTACAAATGAGTTGTGGCTTAGGGAGTTCAAGTAAGGTAGAAAACCATTCCTCTCTTCCTCCAGATTCTTGTGTAGTATAAGCCCATATTCCTCTTTTTTTTCAGAGTGACTGAGTGGAGAGGCTGACATATTTTTCTAATCATAAAGAGATGCCTCAAAACCTGGTGTGTTTTACCTTGCATGTGGGTGTATATGCTTGTACATATGTACACTCAGTATTTCATGCAGAAAGATTTCTTGTTTCTCTCCTTTCTTTTTCTCCTTATGTCTCCTATTTCTTTTTTCTTGGCTTTGTATTTCTCTACAGCTCCCCCTTGAAATACTCCTTTCCCACTTCTCTATGTTCACCCTGCTCTGTCTTTTATGGCTTTCTCCAACCAGCCCAGTCACCACCCTGTTACAGTGAACTTACACCCTGCTCATCCCTGCTTCTCTTTAGCTGCACTGACAGGTAACCTCAAATCCAACCCTAGAGATTCAGTTCATTTGTTTGGATTCAGTTTGCAATTGTGTCATATAATAGTAGAGGTGTTATTTTATTCTGTTCTCCAGAAGTACAGTTATTTTCAATAAGCATGGACTTAAGGCTCGTTCATTGAAGCTGCCGGATTCATTTGGAAGTCTTTTTCCACTTCCCTTTTGTGTGTGTTCAGTTTGTTTTATTTCAGGCTCAAGTATGTAACTGCAACAGCAATTACTGCTGCAGAACATCTCAGCCATCTCTGTGCTATGTGATCACAGAGGGCTGTACACAAAGTCATCCTTTAATACTAATTGCAAATTATCAAAGAAAGGATTTCTCCTATAGAAGCGCACCAGCAAGAAATAAAAGATACAAATACTACAGTCAAAATAAAAGGGTGACTTGACACTTTTTTAAACAAGGCACCGTTTGCCCTTTTCAAAAGGCTGAGATAGGATTGCCTTAGGAGTGAGCAAGCAGAGGTCTGTGTGCTAGCAACCATGAGCCTTTTGTTCATTGCTGCACAGCTACAGGAGCAGAGGTTTTACACCTTTGATTCACCAGGCCCATTTAGGTCATCAATATCATCCCAACAAACGTTGTCCGACGTGCCCAAGGGCAACAGTTCCCTTGGGCTGCCATCAGCCATTTTAAAGACCTATTTTTGTTTTGAGGGTGAACCTGCATTCGAGGACAACTGTGGATTTCTAAAGCTATAATAAACACTGAAGACTAAGAGGTCAACAAACTGCTGATCTCCTTTGACGCACTGTAGGAATCAATGGGAAGATTTTGGGATGTATCAAAAGAAAACCAGCTGTTGGTGAAATCCAGGGACAACAGCTCCTGAAGGCAGATATTAAGGTCATGATACATTAAAAAGAAAAAAGAAAAAAAAAAAAAAAAGAAAATACCCACAAGATGAAATGGAACAATATAGGAACAATATATTTATAACACTTTGTGTTTATTCCTTTTTTGTGTGTGTGTAAGGATTACAAATCAGCATAAATTGCATTCCCTTTCTCATCTCCTGGGGAGTCTTTTTTCCCTCCTCCATGACTCTTCCCAAAAGTCATTTCAATTTATCCAACTGCAGCCAGCTACTAACTGCAGGGATGAAAATCATTTTGTTTCAGCTTGATGCAGCAGAAAAGCACTAGACCTAAATAGCATATGACAGGGCAGAACGCAGGCACCTGATTTAGGGTTGCACAGGCTTCAGCAGCAACAAAGGATTTGCTTTCTGAAAATGCTGAAGTAGCTACTCCCAATAGTGTCTGTTATCACACTAACAACAGACAAAATGAAACTTTCAGTAAATAAGAGAATGCATGCACACATAAATAATTATGTGGCATCCTATTGTAATCATACATGAAGTGCTGCTACAGAACCCCATTTCATGCCTTCTAAGTTCTCCAGCCTTCTATGCAACCTCAGTTTATAGTTAAAGCCATCTGTGGACATAAGTCTTGGTTGTGGAAAAAAGGTTGGAAATGTCAGAAGTGCATTACAGTGGCTCAAACAGCAGCTGCTGAACAAAAAGAACACACATATATAGCATTATACATCCTTCCTTCGCTTCCCTCTCATTTGCAGGCACCTGATTCATACCTTTCAGATACATAGGACTGGTGAAGCTGGTACACATTCTCTTTTTTGGGGGGTCAAAGTCCACAGAAAACTACTATGGGTTTGTAGCAATCCTCCACTCCATGTCTTATTCTATGAAGTACTTTCAGAAATAGGTGAGAAAACCTTGGTCTATAGGCTCCATCACACATGGAAGCAAAGCAACTGGGTTACCTGTGCCAGGCACCCTGCTGAGAGCCAAGGTCACCAGGAAAAGATTCTCAAAGACAATGGCCTTTCCTCCTCCAGGCAAATCAGTGCCTCTTGCTTTGTTCTTGCAAAGCTTTGCACCCTCTATGCTGGCTGGGAAGTGCTTGCCCACATTCCAAATGCTGGCTGCTATGGGCCCGATCCTGCAGTCCTTGCTATCAGCAAGCTTTGCATTGACCCGAATGAATTCTGCCTGAATGTGGACTGAAGGGCTGTTTTCTTCACCAGCCAGCTGAATTAGAACTGCTAAACAGTGCTTTTAGTTACCATCTAATTTTATCTGTCACTATCAACCTGCTCTCTGAATCTAATTTTACTAATTTTTAGGAATCTTTTCCCTCCTAATCCTATTAAACTGCTGTTTGTTAAAAATATTTTGGTGCCACTGACCCAGAAACAAAAACCAGCATCCCTGGCACCCATTTCTACCCTTTTGTCCACCAAAAATAATACACTGATCCCTGAAAAGTCTTCACCACTTTGGAATTTCTTGGAAAATAGGTGCTTATTTTTTGTCTTTTTGTGAAGCCCCTCAGGCTGGAATTTCCCAGCCCTGTTTGCAAGGGTGGCATTTGGAAGACCAGTGACCTATTTCTTTTATTTTTTATTTATACCTCCGCTATTCACACAGCTTAAGGCCCCAGGATGAATACATTTTCCACAGCGCATGCTGGATTCTCTATCAGCTAATGCCATTTTGTCTAAAGCTTCTGGTAAAAATAAGGACTGCGAGCTGTGCTGCAGTAATACCAAGGGTAATGCGATGTTCACAAAGGCAATAAATCCATCGGGTGAATGGTAGGGGGAGATTTATTTTCTACTGATAAGGCAGAGAGCTGAGAACTGGGAGGTTAGGAAATCATTACGGTGTGGGAGAAGGGTTTAAAAGAACAAAATCGCTGTACTACACGTTTGTATTTCAACTTTTACAAATGAAGTTTAATGAGGGGAGGAAAGCAGGGAAGCAGTGTTTTTGTTCCCGTAGCAGAATACTCATAGCACGTTCTCATTATTAGAGTTTTGATTGCCCTCTATATACACATTAAACGGTGCTTCATAGCAGCAGTAACATTCTGAACTTTACCTAAAATAAGAAGCCATTTTACAGAAGTGGACCGAAACATACATGCTGATCTCTGCCCTCTCACCGTGGTTTCCATATGAGAATGAAAGGCTGCTTTCACCGACAAGGCTGGGGCCTACAGGCACACAGCTTGAGAAATAACACCACCTTTTCATTTGTAAGCTGAACAAATTTAATGTAGAAGCTATTGATGGAAAATGAACTTTAAACTTCTCATTTCTATTTTTTCCAGGGTAGAGCTGCACTTTAAGTCACAGGCTTTATTAATGGAATAAGTGCGTTTGTCTCTCACAGGCCTGAAAATAAAGCACTGAGAAGTAATATATGGAATATGCCCTGGGTGAGAGATTTTCTTCTGATATTGCTGTTTTTCTAATAGAATTGAAATCATGGCATGAGAGCACGTGTTTCTGTAAAGTGTTTCACAGAGCGTGGCCAAGAACAGAAGCACCCAAAAATCACAGATATTTATGTAATGTTGTAATCTCAGCTGTTCAAACTACAATGGTTTGAAAGAATCTAAGGAGAGAGAGAACCAGGAGCCTCTGAAATGCTGCAGGAAAGTTTTCCAGCAAGCAGTCTCATACATCAAACCATTTGGAACTGCAGCACTCGCTACCATCTCTTATTTCAGCTCTTCAGTCACAAACTGTGATCTACAAACCCTACATAGTGCCTGTTCCCCCCCAAACCTTGCCTCGAAATTAAGAAGAATTAAAGTGTTTACCTTTCCAGCTTTGATTTTCTCTGCACAATAACTATGATATGAAACAAACATAAGTGGAATTATTTCTCCCAATCCAATAGCTAATAATTCATACTTTGGCTAATGAAATGGAGTAGAAACCACAATCTGAAGAGAGCGAGGAAAGCAACTCAGATCATCGTTTGCATGAATTGGTGGAACTACATTTCACACAGTGCGTTTCTGTCTTGCAGCCAAGCTGTGCCAGCAGTGCATAGACAAGCTCTGGGTGCACGGCATGACTCAAGTAAGTGGTAGCACAGCCCCAAGCAGTGCCTGAGTTATGTAAGAATTGCAGTGGAAGTGCAAAGATTTGCTTTACCACTCAGGACAGTGAGTTATTTCTGGGTACAGCATTGCACTGATACAACTTTTCAGTCTTCAAGGTTTGAAAGCCTGCACAAAAGTACAGGGCAGAGAGAACCAGAGTTGCAAAAATCCTCTGCTCCAAGATAAGCAGAAAGGACAGGGAGTTGGCACCCCAGGAAATGAGGAGGGGCTGCATGAAGCACTTGACATACTCTGCTATCGTTTATGACAGTTAAGGTCCCATCTAGCACTCATAGAGCCTGTGCATTACCTAACACTCAATGCAGAGCCTGTAACAGAACTTCATCATCTAATGAGCAAAAGAGTTGGAACAGAGGTTTCGTTCCTCAAAACCTCAAAAACTCTTGGATCAGATAAAATAAAGTGATTTTTTCTTTTTGATGTCCGCATGATATTCCTCCAGTAATATCAGCACGGAACTGATTTGATGATGCCCATATACCACTAAGCATCAGGAGTTTTATTTAAACCATATGTAGCACCTTACGCACAGTAGTTTATAGTAAGAAGCATGCCTTGTAAAGTTTTAAGAATACAAAAAAAATCTACTTTGTAAATGACCTGGTAGCACAAAAATGGTTTGCATAAACCCCAGTTTCCATCATATGTATCACTGTGTAAAAGGACACAAGTGGCTGTTCTGACTCTGAAGTAGAAATATAATTTATTAAATGGAGGAGACAATGAACAACAAAATTTAATAAGCCAAGTTGTGATTAATGTCCTGCTCCCTTCTGAGAATTCAGGTAATGAATCTGATTTTACACTTCAGGTTTTCAACAATGTCTGCAGAGACAAAGTAATAGAATGTCCATTACTCCAGTGTAAGATTGCCATATTCTCATAAAATGCTTTGTGATTGTATAAATGGCACTGAACAAAGAAAAATCAAGAGCATATAGCACATAAAATGTCCATAGACATCTCATTTTTTTTTTCTATTCAGCGGAATGCAGCAAATGAAAGCAGAGAACTGGAAGGCATCTTAAGAGGCATTTGTGCGCTTCAGCATTTCTCTCTGTCTTACCTGAAGGTGCTTGATAAATCCAGTGCATATAAATAAAAAGGAGAGGGAATGGAATACGTGTGATCCTTGGTGCCGATGCTGACTTTTCATTCCTAGTGTTCTACTTCAAATACGGTCCATATTAATATTATTTATAGATGATTATCAAAGGTGTAGCACTCGCAGACAGAAAAAGCATTTTTGTTTACGACCCTCAGCACACTCACACTGTTTTGCAGAGGGCAGGCAGCTCAGGAGGGCTGAAGGACTTCCCCAGGGTCATAGACTGACTGCACGGGAAATAAAGGAACAGAAGGCATAAGACTTGACTTCTTCTCACATGCTGCCTCGCACACCATCCAATCAAGTGTTATCAACAACTGGTTTGCATGTTTGAGTTTGAGATTCTGTCCATCCATAACAGGAAATATCTATTGTTTATTGGACTCTCCAAGAAAAAGGTCTAAGAGCAAAAAAATGACAGCTAAAGCAAGACCACTCCACTTCGGATATTAAATGCCTGGATGAGATATCACTGATAAAACTTAGCAGTTTCCTTCCATCATACTCCACAGCCTTCTGAGCAGATAAAGGATTCCGGGTCAGAGGCATTTCCCAAGCCAACTCTGCAATCCCAGACAAACAAATAATGAAGGCTGAGCTTTCTGATATCTCTATCAGGATTTTTTTTTATTCCCTGTTGTTACAATTGGTATTGACATGGTCATTTTCTCTCATATTCTCCAAGTTATTCAATTTATGAAACCGTCAGTCCTTCAAGACACCCAAAACAACTTTTACAAGGTGGAGATCCAATTTCTTTTTAGCATGTCAAAATGATGTGATGTTTTCAAAAAAGCCTTTGAAATTTTACAGGCATTTCCACTCTCCATTTCAGGATGGAATAAGCTTAATGAATGGTACAGAATTGCCTTAAAATAAACCTTGTCTCTTTCTGATGAGCCTTTGCCTCACCTGGAGTGAAATTCATTGCCTTACAGACCACCGGCTTGAAGCCTATTCACCATTTAAGTCTTCAAAATAGGATTAGGGGATTTAGGAAGCACAGAAGCTTTGCATTTTCCAACTCATTTCTTAATGAATTTTTGCATTAATAGGAGGAAGTGTTACAACTGAGTATACAGCACAGGGAATGCATGAGCTCTGCAATACTGAGCAACGAAACATTGCTTACTTTTGTGCTGAGACAAGATTTGAACTCAAATGCACAGAAGTGAAAACTAAGTGACACATTTTTCCTACCTTTTCATTATTATAATGGATTTTGCAGCTTGCTCTTTCAATTTGGTACTCAAAGCTAGCTTTGCATACCACTGGGCTTACTGTTTACTCCTTTTTAGGTAGAACTAACTTAGAAGCAGTTCCTGTCAGTGCCAGTGACCCAGAGAACCCACAAACAATCACCTGTCCACATTAATTAGCAGCCATCTACTCCTTTTTAATTAGCAAAGGCATATAAAACTGGGAGTCACCTCATCATCACAAGCTGTGTTAATCTCAAGATACCCTGCTGCACAAGCAAGTTTACTGGCTGTACTTCTCAGCACTTTCTACAAGCATGCAGACTGACTTTTATCTAAGGAACTGAACACAGAGTACAAGCATTAGCTAATTAGATTTCTTGCAACTGCTGTAATATCAGAAGCATTTAGGAGAGAAATAACAGTAGGGTTAAGCCACAGAATCAGCTCTCATGAGACTTGTATATCAAACAGAGCTCTACCACAGGCTGCTCGTATAACTACAGGACTTGTCTGTACATCAGCTCCATCTCTGTTGTTTGCAGGTCTGATAGGGGTTTTTTTCTTCCATAGCATTAAGTTCCCAAAGGCACCAGTCGTAGCCAAAACACCAGACAAACTGAGGAGAAATTCCCTCCTGGACGTCAAGGTGACAAATCCACACGGCAGGCAGTACTGCAGCATGCCCAGAGATGAACTGCTTTGTCTAACTTGCACACATCTGCCAAAGTGCTGCAAACTCAACTACCACTTCCTATGATCTTTACCTGCCAACAGTCCAGAATGCTTTGGATTTGCTACGTGTACACAAGTCACCTACACAGTACGTGCTAAGTCTGATACAAACACATCTGTCTCTGTGTATGCATGATACAAAACCTGCACGCACTGAAAAATAATAAAGAACAAACTCTTACCACTAACACAATTAAATCTCCTAAATGACTGCTCAATGCCTGACTGTGAGTAGAATAACAAAGAGAGTAGTAATACAGAAATGTGTAAAAACAGCAACCTTCCCTCCCAGCTAGAAGAGATGAAATATAAGTCTAATCTCCTAATTGGAGTATGGGCTTCTTGTCATTATTTCAGATCGGTGGAGGGCTAGGAGACATTTTTAGGATCCAAAATGCAAATATAAACTAGGCTCACTAATTTGTAATTCACTGAAGACGTCAAGATGTGATTATGCTGTGAAGGAAAAAGACAGCTAGGAAATGGAATGAGGCTGTCCTAGTTCTCTTCTTAAACCTCATGGACTATTTCAAAAGAAAATAAGTGCAACATGAGTGTAAGGAGGTCCTTTCTTCAAACGAGACAAACGCCTGCCTCTCATTAGAGTTCCTGGGAGATGTGAGTAAGTCAAGAGAACCAGACCCTGAATATGGATATAAAATCCCAGATCACTTCAGAGAGGCAATAAAAACAATAAGGAAAGTTTATAACAATCCGGTGTAATTGTGCAAAGGTAACTGCTTCAAGGACTCTAACGAGACGTATAAAGTTCCTTCAACTGATGAAAAAAAGAAATCATTTTTAAGATGGGATAATTTAGAGCACTGTTCAGCACAGCTTTGTAGGTAAAAAGGATACTGATGAGCTTTGTGTTGGTTGCTGTGTAGCCACTGCAAACTAAGAGAGAGAAACCAACCTTGCTAACAGTATGTATTTATTCTCACACAAAATATTTTTGAACAGAAAAACTGCCTTCAATCCCTTTAAAATTCTAGAATTAAACACTAAAAAATAAGCCTTAGACTGACGACTTTATCTAGGTGCAAGAAGACATCTACTGTCTCAATCTATGACATTTTCAGAGCTCTCTGCAAGGAAGGTAGGGCATTCATACAAACAAGTCTGAGCACTGCAGTTAAAACAGAGCTTGGCATGTTTATAGTTCATGAGTGCTTATCCTTGATGAAACAGGTCAGGAAAGCCATACATTTGGTAGTTGGAGTTAGGGACTACAAATGATGCAGTCTAGTCCTTTCTCTTCTATTTACTTACTATAAAACCGAGACTTTTAACCTTCTAATACATTGCTGTGCTGTCCAAGTAGAAGTGGCATGACCACAGTTTTAATACCATGTAGGAGCCCCGCTAAGTCTTACAAGAATAAACACAATGTTTAAATGAAAGTCACTATAAAGTTTTCTGGCAAAAATTTGGAAATAATCAACGCTGCTTGCAAAGCTGCCCAGCTCAATCTGAATTTTACTGTATTCATGGAAACTATTGTCACCTGAAAAGTAGTTTTACAGGCCTTTTTTAATAGCTTATACATGAAAAAATTCCTAGCTTCAGGAAATTTAGGATATTGTTTTTACACTGAAAGTATGAATCTCTTTCTGAATACCTTCTTAGGCATGAGAGTTTTTCCTCTGTTATTAACAATGCATTATTAAGCTTCATCTTGTTTTAAGCATAACAGAATCAGGGCAGGTTTTCTATGCCTTTATCTGATAAATGCCTTGCCTCGATACGTGAATATATAAATAGGAGCAGAAACCAGAACAACAAATGTTTACTTTCAAAAAATAGCAATAAATATTGTGCGATAAAACTTTCCTCGCTGGGAAGGAACATCAATATTGTGGGAATAAAAAAAATATATAAAATGGGTCTTTTACAGCACATTTATTTGCTATAATACAGTTGTCACATTTGCTTGTTTATGCCTACTTTGAATTTTCTGAAATTACTGCAGGAAAATGTTAAAGCCAAAAAGATAATTAGAATCGCCAAACCTCGTGATCAATGGTTCAAAGAAATGAAACAAATGCGTAAATTATAACAGCTTAAATCAAATGTAGGTCATAAAGAGTAGCATAAACTAAAATTACACTCTTTGGCCAAGCCACATGTGATAGTGAAGCAAGACAGTTGCTCTCTGCAAATGGTCAGCGTGCTGCAAATTAGGTGTCAAGGTGTGCACATATTTTTATGAAACTTCAACAACATCCTTTGCTGACTAGTGAACAGGGACCAAAAATGATCTACGCTGAGTATTATGGGTAGGCACCATTGCCAGCACAAGGAATAAGCATGAATATAAAATTGATGCAGGTGCAGACTCACCAAGGAAATTTTGTCTCTCCTCCAGCAGAAGCTGCTGATGCGATCACGGCTCTGCAATTAACTCTCCACCAGTGATGCAGCCTAAATTCACATGCTTCCTGTTATCCTGGGAGCCAGAATTCTTGTGCAAAGGACTATTCTGGATATCTTAGGACCACTACCCCAAGGGCTTCAAAGGGAGAAAAGTCTGCCACTTTTTGTTACAAAGAGGATTTTGTGAGCTGGAAATGTCTGCTTTTAGACAGAACTGCTTCAAATCAGAAACAACCAGAGAAAAGATACTGAGATCATTTAATCTTTATAGGTACCTTAAAATTCTACTGACTGTAGTAACAGGAAAAAAATATACAAGATTGAAGTGTGGTAGCCAGCAGCCATTGCTCCATGGGGAGGGGGATCAGAATTATTTGCAAAAGTAACTGGTAATTCTTGTTATGACTTAACGAGAGTGGGAGTTCTTGTTGTTTGTTTTGATGTTTTTAAACTTTTTTACACTAACTTGAGAAAAAAAAGTACAATGCATTAGATGGTATACACTGATCCATGCTCTCTTATAGTCAGTTTTACTCTCTCTTGTTGATTTTGTACATCTATACTCACATTCCGCTTCGACGTCCACCAGACCTCCTTTCTTACTGTTCTTATCTTTCTGTACTATCACAGAATGATGCAGGTTAATGGATCCTGAGATACATCAAAGTCCAGTCCCACGTTCAAAGCAGTGTCAGTACTTTCAAGTTTTGAAAACTCCAACAACTGAACCTCCACACCCTCTCTGTTTCTTTTTGTTCTTCCCCAGGCCAAATGCTACATACAACTGATTTTCACTACTCTCCAGAATTAATTTTACTTTGTCGTTTCTCCTGGTCTCTTGTTTTAATTCCTACAGGAAGTACGAAGACAGCAAAGTAGATGAATCAGAAAACTTTGGTGACACATATACATGAATTCCTGATGAGAACTCAGCTTGCCAACATTTGTTTGAAATATTGTGCCGTACAGGTTTGAAAAACTTGAACAACTCCAGAAGTAGCACTGTATATAATAAATGCCTTACTAACACACAAGACATCTGATCGTAGACTATGTTCGAAAAGTGAGCACTGAGGTTGAGATCAGCTTTTTGACTCTGTCTCGATGAATCATTGTGTTGTTCATTTCTGAAATGAAATCAACCAGTAGCACATCAACACTGTCTTCCAAACATGAACTGAAATATTTGAGTATCCCTGGAAAGGTAATTTTTTTTTTTTTTTTTGACTCAACACTTTGCCATCTAACCTTGAAATGCTAGGTGTTGTAAATATGATATACTGCTGCTGTAAAGGTGGGGGAAGGCATCTGAAATTCAAAATGAGAAGGCAGTGGGAGAAAGATGTTCCCCCACCTCACTGCTATATCATTCTGATACTTTAAAAAAATTAATAATCCCAAGACATGATCTTGCACTATAGGAGTAAGTAGTCATTCTTTGTATTTCAAAATGCCTAAGTGAATATAAAATGCTATTCCCTCAATCACAGCTCATTTCACACCCGCTTTGCCCAGGTGTAAAAGCATTAATGAAAACTCACTGCAGACAATGGGCAGAGCTGATTGTGGCAGGTTTGGAGCAAGAGGGGAATTTTGCAAGACAAAAATCCACTGGATACACTTGAGAAAAAAAGAAATTCGATGGTTTAGGATTCTTCTTTTATGCTTCATATCAACAGGGTATGATAGTATAATCGATAGTCCTTGTGCTGACTTTTTGTTACCAGCTCACCTCTCAGAACAATAAGAAATCGTCATAGTTTCTATATTGAGTCTTTCTCCCTTCTCTAAAAGTTCAATATTTTAACAAGATACGATGTGTATAAAATCAGAAAACTGTTAATGGTGCTGCACTTGCACTCTCATCATCTCAAGTGTCTGAGGCAAGCATTATTAAGAATTGCTATGCAAAACGTGGTGTGGGCTTGCTGATGTCTTTAAGGAGAATCTTCAAAACAAATCACGGTTAGAACTTTTTACTTGAAAGCCTGAACTCACTTAAAGTCAGTCCTTAAAAACGAGAACAAAAAGGAAACGTAGAAGCACAAACCCCTTTACTGTCTGAACTACTCAGGTTTCTAAGCTCCTCAAACTCCTCTTCCCGATTTGTCTGTAAATCAGTTTTTACTGTCAGGACAGTGCATAAATTCCAGCAGGTTCTTCAGGATTCAGCCCATCTTTCAGTGTACAAAGCCCTTCTAGCACCAAAGGTCTCTGAAGGGACAAGTAATATTTTTCACATAACGGAAGGCATTAAGGTAGTGATAAACATTTGTTAATTATTTGCTAGGGGAGTCTAAATGCTGTTATTGAAAAAAAAAAAAAAAAAAAAAAACCAACTTGCAACACCAGGCAAAAACTTCTAACGTTTTTATTCCTCCTTTCAGTGTAAATTATTTACGATTGCGGGAAGCACAAAGTCACCAAGGACAAAACAGTTACAGTGCTGCTCCAGGTGCCATATACAAAACACTCCCAGTGCTGCAGCCCTGCCTCTGACCTTAGTTCTGCTCTTGCTCATCACCTGGCATACCAGAGTTCCGGCTCTGGAGTCCCAGAAGAGCAGTGGAGCTCCATTCTTACACAGACTTCAGTACTCCCTGGTATGTGGATCACTGGAACTGTGACAGAATACTTACTGTGTAAAATCAGGGTAACTCTCAACTAACCAAGAAACAGTGATACATATCTACAGCTATCTCAAATTAGCAGAATTTTCAAAATATGTTGAAATTGGACAGAAAGTTTATCAGAAAAAAATAGATAATAAAGTATAAGGAAACAGAGGGGGAAAAAAAGCTTCCTGTCTGCATAAACAGAGCCAGATAAAAGCACTATTCCTTGACTTGTGTTCCAGTGCTAAGAACCAAAGACAGACAGAACAGTGTGCTTATGCTGCATTCTCCAGGCCTTCAAGGGGGAATTTCTGGTACTGGATCCAAAATTAAAGTAAAACTGATTAACCTCTGCTTTGCTATCTGACCTTCAAAGCTGATAAAAGCATATTTTTTTTTCCCTTGAAAAGAAATAAAAGCCTTCGGAAGGCAGGAAGTGCTTTATCTTCATCTCATGACTCTCATCCAAAAGCTGGCATTAAATTTTTCATTTGTGCCAGCTTGGTAATATGATTAGGGGATGGTATTACTGGCTCAAGCACTGCCAGTCAAGACAAGAGAAACTTGCTCCACATTCAACAAGAAAATCCACGTGAAAAATAATATATATAAAAACACACTGGTCTGAAGAGTCAAAGGGAAAACTTTATAGAGATTTCCCATCAGTATTCACCAACATAACAGTGCCAAACTAGCAGATCATTTAGTTTCAAGCATGAAGTAGTCAGTATCTTACATAAGTTCAGGCCAATTCCTCTACATACCTAACTGCATGACGCCATCCTTAACACATACAATAGCAATTTCTTCAATCAGAAGTCACATTTCATATACTTAAACGTTACTAAAGTGGGTATGAATGCCTTCAACAGCAACACCTTCCACTTACGTGGCAGGAAGTAGAATGGTATGCATTTCCCAGATGTTTGGGGTTAATAGAGAAAAATCACGTGCTTTCAAAGGGAGAGTATAATTCTCTGTGGAACAACCAATCTCCTGCCCTTCTAAAGGTGTCCCCTATTTTACTGCACACCAGGGGCTGCTAGGAAGAAATTAACTGCACAGGAAAAAAGCATACCAGAAGACTTTTAGAAGAGTTTAGGTAAGTTGAGAGGATGTAATAGAGATTATTTATTTAATCTTTAATTAAAGGAAATGACCACTCATCAGGAAGATAAACACAAACCTAAAAGTACTGTTAATATGGCTGGAGTACATTACAAAACGTGCACGCTGTGAGTTCTGTGATGTCTGATCCCTAATATTGACAGCTTACTGTTGCTGGTTTCTAATGCTCTGCATTTTGCATAGGAGAAGTTAATCAGTCCCATGCAGTGGCAAAGTAAATGAAGTCCACAAGACTGCAACTTGCTGTTGCTATTCCAGAAGTCTAACTTCAGTATTTTAATTCCAGCTTTGCTGAACATCTTAATCTCATGTCTGCAGAAGGTCTTGAGACAGTGTTCCACTCGGCATTTCTATACTGTTTTATCATAATGAGTTCACATCCATTAATTTTAGGGATTCTTTATCTTGTTAGAAAGAGAATGTTTGAACCAGTAACTAAACACTGCATTTACTGAAGTTTCTACCTAACTCTTTTTGTTCTTGCAGCTATTTCTTGGCCCCTTTGTGCCACCACCTAAGATATAAATTTTAATTTGCTGCTTTGTTGGGGGAGGCTATGAAGAAGTAGGTTTGATCACTTGACTTTTTCCATCTCTTCTATCTTTAGATAATCTACGCTGTTACAATCTCAAATGCTGAATGCTCTCTGCAGCTGCATAATGCATCACAGATGCTCAGTAAGCTCCTCTCTATATAGCAGCATTGTGTCACAGCATGGTGCAGTGGAGGGGAAGCTATTCCTAGATCCAGTACCAACTTCTTGTGTGACATTGGACGAGGCCTCTTAACCTTTGTTCTTCGTCCTTCTTCTCTGAAACGCTGACGATAATATAAAACCACTTGATTGCAAAGAACTTTGAAATTAAAGGAGGAAATTTCAAAAGAAATGCTATTTATTTCTCAACCAAAAACATGCACATCTGTGATGAATGAAGATTCTGCTCTCAGTATCTTTTTCTCCATCCAGAACAGAGATGCTGTTTTTTTCCACCACAGTTTTCTTGCCAGCTCTCTCACTCCCTTACTCCCTCCCAGCCTTGCAATAGATTGAAATTTGGTCCTTATATTTTTAAGGGGCTATATAAACATCTGGTCTAAAATTCAATGGTTTGGTAATCACTGGAGCCCAATTATAACTTCCCTATTCAGATTAATCCCCTAATATAATACAGATACCTTGCTCTACTTACCTGCATTCATTGCTAATATGTTTCTTTCATTAAAGCCTCACTCAAAGCTCTTTAAAACCTATTATACCACAGCAGGCACAATGAGGGCAGAATCTGTCCTTTAACACCCTGGAGCAGGAATTCTGACCTGGCTGCACTGCAGTTAGGTTGGAAGGTGATGAGACAAACACTCCTACCTCCTGTGAGGCTAGAACCACACATGGCTTTTTCTTTACTGTTTGTGAGGCTAGAATCAGAAATGTAATACTTCAAAGTCCAAGGAATCCTGAGAATGCGAACGAATCCCCAGGTTTTAAATGGATTTTTGATAAAATAGGAGCTCCAAGATTTCCCCCTCTTCCTCTCTTTATAGAATGTATCACCTGGATTTTGACAAACCAGCACTCCAAATGACATAACTCAGGCATTCAAAATAATAATAAAGCATTACACGGATTGGTACAAAGAGTCTGGAGCATTATTTCTCCTTTCAAGATGTCAGAATTTTCTCTACTTTGGTGAGTGCTCTCAGCAAGAACCCAAACGCCCATCAAAGGCCCAAAGAATTTCACTTAATGTCATCAAGAAAATGTGTGAGCACATCACAGGACTCAGATGAGTCTGCTACAAATTCAGTCGTGATAACATTGCAAGGAAGTAACAACATCAGGAGAAAATGCTGTTTGCCAGCTCCAGAATGGAAAGTCAAACTAGTCCTACATCTGTACACTTTGTTCTATCACTCAAATAATTTGACAACTACTAGCGCAGTCCGAAAACAGTTTTCTTATTTTAGGAAAGGGCAGAAATTGAATGCAAGCTCTGAAATGGAACTGAAGCCAAAAGCAACTTCTGCCCTGCACTGCCACCAGGCACTGCAGCTATCACAGGGGACAGGAGGGAAGAGCAGTGCGACTCCAGCAAGGTCCCTGCTGAGCAAAGCGTGCGTTCAAAGGGAAAAAGCCAATGAAGGATGGTATGGCAGCCATGCAAATAGAAATATGGGAGCAAGAATCATCTGCAATTGTTTATGCAACCTGTCAAAATTTACACAAGTGCCTCTTCAAAAGAGGAAGAAACACTGGGCTAGCTTGAATCTATTGCATATGTAAATGACAACAGCACGATCTTTTATTTTATTGCAAGAAACTGTAAGAAGCAGACAAAGAGAAAGCAGTCTTTTTCTCCCCAAAATATTTTTTTTTTGGGAAACTAAACAAAACTAATTTTTATGTTCATATTCATCTCTACTGCACATTACTAAGCCACCATGCATAATGCAGAGCATTTGACAGCCTGCATATTAAACAGGGTGCAAGTTTAAGCCAGCTTGAAAGAGAAACTCCAACAACAGAATGAAAAATAAGTACAGAAATTACTTGTCTTTCTGTACACCATTATTTGACCTATGCATTGCTTTCTAAAGGTGGACTTGGCAGAGGATTTTGAAGATAGCTTCAGAGAGACAAGAAGAACTTCTCTGAGCATGGAATTGGAGTCATAGCCCAAAGCCTCCTGTGGATGTCCCATGAGAACCTGTGCAAGTCATTTAGACCTTGTACACATCTAAACAAAGGACAGAGGTACGTCAGAGGAGCATGGAGTAACGACAGAGACAACTTCAGAGGCTGCAAATATCATGCTACCAGGAGTACTGCTGTTCTTCCAAAGAACATTCATCCTACTTCATCTTACTCATCTTGATTATCTGAAGATGCTTTTATCTGCTTGGCCAACCAGTAGGAGGCATATTTGAAACAAGCTATATGTATGAAAATAGATTAGCTTTATTTCTAATCTGCAACCTCATACAACTGTATTGTCAAACATAAGACGATTACAAGTGAAGGGGCTTATTTTTCAGAGTATGCATTCTTGTCAACATCTAGTTAGTGAAACTGTCTGTACAGATATAAATAATTCTCCATCTATATGAGTGCCTCTGCATACGAGTTTCAGATAATACAATTAGGCAGGTAAAATCAAGTAATTGATTGATTTGCTACTCCATCAACGTTTAAGAAGGTGAATAAGTATATTAAAATAACGCTTTTAAAGAGTTGGGATTTCTAAGTGACTGCAAGGAAAATTAAAAAAAAAATAAAATCACATGCTAAGTAAGGAAGAAGGAAAACAAATAATTTTCAGACATAATCAATGAGAACTGACCACAGTCTGATTTGTAGCCTGAATTATGTCCGCATGTCATTCCTGAAGAGATATCACTCATCATTTCAATACAAGGAACGGAGGAGTAGTCTTGATTCTCTTCAAGATTTTGTTAATGGGATCTTCCTGTTTAAGAGCAGTTGGTTTCTGCCATACTTAGGAAAATCAGTTTCTAAGATTTCGGTAGTCTGGGAACAGCAGGAGTACAACTGCAAAAGCAGAAGTTGCCCCAGAATACTTTATATTAAAAACAAAAAACAACTCACTGTGTTCTTAAAGTATTTTTAAAAATAAAAAAAATCACAGAATTTCATGAATAACTGATTCAGGGTTTACTAGTCAAGTCAAAGTATTAAAAATTTAAAATGATTGCACTCAAACAGTTTTGGGGCTTGTTGCTCACCATAAAGTAGGAAAAAATGCTATTAGATGAAGTGATAAATACACGCACACAAAAAAAACCTAAAAATTTTCTTCTATTTTCAGATGGTTCAGCTCTTATTTAAATTAAAATTTGACATATTAACATCTTTGTTTGCCCTAAAGATGTACTCTTCACTGAACACATCATTTTGCCAAGAATTTCAGCCAAACTTAGCTGCTAATGATCTTTAGCTATAAATGCAACAGTGAGGTTTTTTCTACTACTGGAAAGAGGGAGCTATATGACATTTCAAATAAATAGTTTTTCCTTTATATTGATGTGAATTCACAACACAAAGCAAGCTCAGACTTTCTAAATTTTCTGTTCTTATTTAAAATGCCAGGCTCCATTTTTTGCTTCAATGGCAGACCATGAGCTGTCCTAGGAATGGTATTGCAAAATGATAAATACTCAAATCTTGCATTATGCATCATCTTTTACTACAAACCAAATTGTTTCCTGTGATTGTGAAATACATTGCTTTCAATCTAGCAGACATGGTCATTTGTTCTGCTCAAAGCTGTTAATAGAATATTCATATCCTTTATGCTTATGCTGTATGAACTAATCACACTTCCATTTTATGCGCGCCATATGAAACAAAACTAATCTTCAGGCACAGTAATTGTCAGCCAACATTTTTCCAACCTGAAAACATCAAATTCAAAGGCCAAGTACTTTGTCACTACGTTGTCATAAATTGAGGCTCTGATTATAATTTCAACCGTGTTAAAAATTGTCCATAGATACAGCTTTCATATTGGTCTCCTGAAAACAACACATGACCCTGCTGAGTCCACCTAAAGGGAAGCATCACATTATTGCTGGTGCTTATGCCCCATGCAAATGAGATTGCTGCTTTGAAGACTGAAGTATTTTTGCTTATATTTTAATGGCATGACTAATCATACTGATTGTCGTAGAGTGAATGTTGGCAAATCCACCTCAACATTTCCTTCCACTGCTCTATCTTACAAGAACTTGTGGTAAAGTACAGGCTGGTCTCTTGCACATCTGTCATTTTCTCTGAATTTTTACCTGCTTCTGTATCGCTTGTTTTTACAACACTATTTCAGAACATTTTCCTACTTGAAGGGAAATGGGCCCTTGTCAAATGACTCCTGAATGAGCAATGGAAAAATTGGTTCTATCTGGAGGGGTAACACTAACCACTTGGGGCATGGTACAAAATTACATTTGCTCACAGA
This sequence comes from Phasianus colchicus, assembly GCF_987193195.1. NCBI lineage: Eukaryota > Metazoa > Chordata > Aves > Galliformes > Phasianidae > Phasianus > Phasianus colchicus. Next base: position 9,506,244 of record NC_143453.1, on the reverse strand, counting down.
AAAGTAATTTTTGCAATGAGTGAGAAGAAGATGTGTTACTTTTCTATCACCATACTATTAAAGATATAGAAGCAAGTTTCATTTCTGAGCTCACGTATTTGAGTAACGATTTTGCAAGGTAGACTTGACAACTATTATATGATAATTTGAGAGAAAACCACAGTTATCTCTAGTGACTATTAACCTGGGACACCTAATCTGAGCAACTTTAAGGGTCACAGCACACACCCTGTAGGAGGGTTTTATATTAACCACAAAAAGACAGGCTTTCAAAATCCTAGTAATATCTCCCCAGATCTTTAAACGTATTCGCATCCTAGAAAAAGGATGCAGTGTAAGATCCACTCCTAAGAGACTGATACTCATTCTGTGTTGGGTATTTTACTCTCTTCAGAAATGCAACCTTCTGAAAAGGTGATCCAAGGTCAGTTTTAATGAAAAGAACCTCCATTTGAGTTTCCTAATACTGCATTCTTCTTAGGAAATAAATGTGTTTTCACCAAGACTTAATAAAAAATAGATGCTGGGGAAAAGAGCTCAGGGTTTTCTCATGTGGCAGACTAAACCCTTCCTGTTAAAGAACATGCAGAAGTTCCTACATACTGTAGTGTGGGAAAATACGAGAGCCTTTACATTGCTGAATTTCCTTCAAGCAGGTCTGATGTTTTTAAAATCAGTAAATGAGCCTAAACAATGCTTGGACAGCATCACTATCACTCCTTTGCAATTTCTCCCACATTAACAATCTTGAAGTATTGGCAAGGAATTCACTACCTCTGACCCTGTTCCTTACCAGCAGGTCATGTCAAAACAGAAAGGCACGTTTGGACGGTGGCACTACTTGCCCCCTTCTCTCCCATTTTGCTATTTGTACTGCAGATTTTAAAGGATGCTTTTACTTTTTGAAAAGTAGAAAGTAGCCAGCAAGGTAATTTTATGTGGTGCCTAGCCTGAGTGGCATGATCATTTGTCTTTGTTACTATGGAAAACCCTGCCTAGAGAAACTGTGCATGGGCAGCCAATTAAAACGTCAATAAAAGTAAACACATTTAAAGAGGCCATGTCCATGCATTATGCAATGAGCAAAGAAAAAGCTTATATTTGTGTCATGCTAATTAAATTGACACGGTTATTGCAAATCATTTTGTTTCACCTGGAGCTGTAATTAAGTGACCCCACTTAACGAGAAGGAACCAGCACTGATTGAACATGCTTCTGTATTAATGTTCCCTTGACAATGAAGGATGTTTCTGTTTACATCCCACATCATTTTGTGTTCTCCAATGTCAATGCCTTCAGAGTGAGTTAAAAAAACAAACAATTATAAGCATTTGTTATTTTGTATGGACTTTAACCCGGCTTTTAGCTAGACAAACACAACAAAAACTAATTCAAAGGCATTCTTTGTTGTTTTTGTTAATCTGTACTACGGGAGATAATTTCTTAAAAGCAAAATAACAGGAATCAGCAGAAAAATTAAAGTTTTAATTGCCTTTCTGGTATAATTGATTAAACATGTACACTACTAAGCTGAATTCCACTCTGTTTCATGATGATTTCATTGGGATTAGTCTACATTTAGAACAGATCTAAAAAACAGTTTGATTCCAGAGCTTCCAAAAGAAATTAGTAGTTAGATATTTAGAACTACTTGTATTACATGCTTATGTAGTAGGAGAGAGATGAGAGCTGCACTAACAAAGCTGAGTGCTACAGTTTCTTTACGCTCTGATTTCTTTGCTTGAAGCTAGTTTTCACCTGAATGCAGAGCACACATCAAGTTTATTTTAAGGTGCAGCAACAGCTTCTGCTGACATCTCCTGCCACTATGTGGAAGTGTGATGGATGGCAGTAAGATGACACAAGCAAGACTTCAAAGGATTTTTGCCAGCATCAGCCACACCAACCATATGTCCATAATTTGCACAGCCAGACTTGGAAGAACTCTTATTACGGTTTGTTTCGTGGTATCTGAAGATCCCATAAATACTTTTCTACATAAGGGAGCTTTACCACATTAATTATGATAGGATTGCACTGAATGGGAGCACTGCCAGGATCCAATAATTTGGCATCTTCGTGCTTAATAGTTAGAATAACTGAAATACCACAATGCATCTGGAATGCCTACTAGATCTTTCATCTGTGCCATCAGATTTGGATCTTCAAGTGATTTTATTTTATTTTTTAATGCTTTTAAACTTGAAAGTAAATTCAGTGTCTTAAGAAAAGAAAGATAAATAGAAATGCTCTGAGCCAGGAACACTGTTGGCAGCATCTGTGAAAACTCTTTCACCCGTTTCTGTGAGAAAGATACTATTTTTATCATGGGTTGTTCTTAAAAAAAAAAAAAGACCATCCTTCAGATTTACTGTGTAATGCAGTCAGAACATGACTGGGCAGGGAGTCTGACAGTATTTTAAATTACTATGGAAATCATATTTCCTAAACAAAATCTAAGCTTGTCTGGAGAGAACTCTCCCTAGGAAAAGCTCATTACAATACTGCATCTTTTTCTCTACATCTAGGAGAGGTAATTCAAAACCTCCACGTAGCTTTATGTTAGTGGGAATCAGCTTCTTTTCTTCTTTAGCCAAAAGGCTGAAAACTAATAGTAAGACCTGATAAAACTAGTTTTTATAATTAGGTAACAATGCAGCAGGATTCATATTTGGACTAAAAATGTTATTCAAGCTCCAAAGAACTCTAAAAGTGAATTCAATCAAGAGAAAAGCTTATTTCCAGAACTCAAGGTAATAAAATCCCAAACAGCTGACAGTTCTGCCATTTTGGACTCCAGAAGTTCAGGAGGTGTCAAGACCTGTGAAGCCAAAGTCTGTCACTTACCCAGGTGAGTACAGAACACCAAACTCCATTTATATCAGTTCTGCACAGATTCATCACCTGCATAGCAGACTACTGAAGCTTTCAGCTCCAGCTTAGCACAGGATGTGAGAAAATATTCAAAGAGCGTAAATGCTTTTGTGGAGGGGTAAAGAAGCCCAGTAGATTTTTTTTTTTTTTTTTTTTTTTTTTAACATTATCATTCAGTTAAAAAAAGCCACAAAATTTACTCCCTACTCACTCAATCAAAACCATGGATATGGTCCCATGACAATGAAGGCAAAGTAAGATGTTAGGACATACAGTTCACTGAGGGCTGCAGAGTGGATGCATACCTTCTTTAGTTTGATTAGGAGTCATTAAAGATCAGCTCACAACAAGGCACAGTCAGAAGTCAGAGCAGCACCTTCTGCCACATCATTACTGAAGGTGGTTAACCAGCATTCATACAAGGCAGACCGATAGCTGTCTTGAGATCTGTCATTAGCACAACATTCTAATAAGTGTCTGCAACCACCCATCTTTGCAGACAGATCTGTCTACTGTCTTCAAATCACTGAGCAAAGTGGCAAACAGCCAAAGCCTCTGCTTTATCTCTCCCTCTGTTTTTTGGGGGGCCAGAGGGAGAGAGGAAACAATGCCAAAGCAATCTTGGCAATTTTCCCTCAGTCTGTCACTACTATCCCTTTTCAGCCATTAAAAGTATTGTAAAATATATTTAAGGACAAGAAGGGCACCTACATGGAGGGAAAGGATTGCAAAATGAGTCCAATTCTTTGCACAGCCTGAAGCTAGTCCCAGTAGACACTAGAGAGGAAGTTGTTAGGAATGTTGATCAGAGGAACAATGAAGGAATTCATCGGCCCTTTATATGCATAAATGAGGAATATTTCAAAGCCATTTATATATATCTTATACACACACACTTGTATACAAATAGACATGTATATATTTTCTTCAGAAAGCACCAAGAATAATAGAGACTAGTCATTGTCCTGCAGGTAAGAGGCTATTATTCCAGTCACAGACATGCCCATGGTTTTGCACCAAGGCTTTTAAAGGTTTGTATCAATTTTGTTGACTGTAGACCCTTGATGACACTCCAAATCAGTGTTTTAAATGCACTTTACTTGATTGGGTCTCAATGGATTGTTTACTTTCCCAACTACTATATACTTAGGAAGAGGTGAATAAGCCTGGCCTGCTTTCAGCCACTCTTTTATTGATCCAGCTCTCTCATATCAAAGGTGGTGAAGCCCCACTGACATCAGCGAGAGCTCTTTTTATGTGGAAGAGAAACAGGGCCAGCCATATGTTTGTTTAGGAATAAAGAAAGCGAACTGAATAAAATAGCCTTGAACGTACAGAGTCACTATTTTGAAAAATAAATAATAAAATATCGTTATATAAATAATACAAACAATATTATAATACAAATGAAAGTTTTATTGTAGCCCAGGAAAAGGCACTGGAGCCAGAAGAGTTCAGTGAATACAGCCTGATTTCATTTTATCCTGTCCCACCTTCGATTTTAACTTTGCTAATGAGCATTTTTGAGAAGCACAGCCAGAGAAAATTCCTTAGTTACTGTTATCCAAATGTTTTCTGTAAGTGCCAATCAGTTTTAATAATGGCTTTCAAACCTCCAAGTGGTTTCACGCCCCTGTATTCCAAGTTCTTACAGCCGCCTGTCACTCGCTGTCCTCAGTCCTACAGACCTTTGCACTGATGGCAGAACCTCAGAGGAGAAGGATTTCTTTTAATCACTCTATCCTTCTCCCTGTCAAAATAAATAAATACTCCCATTTTAAATATAAGATACAGCCAACTGGGGAATAATAAAGGCAAGCATTTTTTAAAAAATGCTTTAAACATCACATTGCTGAAACTAATAGAGACCACATTTACATAAGTATGTGTATTTAAGTGTTTCAGGTTTAGGATAAGAGCACTTTGCCAAAAATGTGGCAGCTCTATTTGCTAGTCTCCATGGGAAATGTTATAAAGAATCAAAAGCAAACAAGTTTTCCTTTCAAATAAACTTGACCCATATGTTTCAGGCATATGTTTCCCTTTGAATCCTTGTCCCTCTTTGATGGTGCTACACACTCCCCCCCTCCTCCATTTAAGAGCAAATACTTTGTTGTTATAACAAAACTTTCCCACAATCCAGGGGGCTCCATGGTTTCTGAAGCTGGGGATCAGAAGTCCTGCACAGCTTCTGCAGGGGGTGTCCCAAGCACTTTCTATCATTCTGAATGCAAAACTTCAGCAACTGCACTGCCATCATAGCTATTAACAAAAAAAATCTCAGTGGCACATAGCACAGAGTGAAACAGGTTCATTTCTGAATTATCTGAGTGCTTTACTACTCTCTCCTTGCATATCAATTCATGGGTTTTTTCCTCTTGTTCACAAGCTTTCTATACGGAACCAGCTCCAACCCTGCTCCATTAATCAGGATGACAAAATATCTGGGAAAATAAATTTTGCCTCACTTCAACTCACGCAGAACTTCTGGGTTGTTAACAGCACACTGATTGCAGAAATGCACCCCACACAAATTAACACGTTGGGTAACAGGTAGTAAAGGCTCCACAAGTGGGACTGTCTAGCAGAATACAGCAACTCCACATCCAGATGTAGGAAATTACAGCTGTAACATTAAACCTTTTCCTGTGGCCAAAAGGACGTTTCAGACTTCTTTTAAGCCAACTCCACCCACCACAAGTTAGTGGTATACATGTATTCTACATCCATAATTCCATGCATTTTCCCCTCACGTATTTCCTAATCACCAATGAGCAATTAAACAAGCCATGGTGCCACCTTCCCCAGTTTACTTCTGCAGCAGAGCTGTCTCACTTCTGTTCAACCTCACTCCTGCCCTCATTAGCACTCCTGCACGAACAGCTCAAGTAGTTGATTCAATACAGAGAAATTGCTGTTCTTTCTGGATTTGCCTCAGTTTAATAACCCATCTTCAACTGTTAACAACTGTGATAATGAGAGGTTGGAGTTTGTTGTTATAGGCTGCTAGTTCTTAGCAGAAGTTGATCTGACTGTGTCCTCACTGAGGTCAATGGAAGCTTTGACATGGATTTAAGTTGTCACAGGATCAGATTTTGGATCAATTGAGATCTATGCCATTAACAGCAACCTTTACACAGCATTTACATGGATCAGTAACTGAGTTTTATGGCACTATCACAACACACCAAAAAAAAAAAATCCTCAGACTGTGAGGCCATTACCATGAATAAATTCCTACTAATACATAGAGTAATAAATTATCACTGACTGCAGTAAGATTAAGGCAGGGGATGCAAACAATATCATTTTTACTAAGAATCAAGATGATAATAACAAAAAAAAGTGATGAAGACAGAAGAAAAAATCCACTTATCTATATAGAGTTTTGTCAGAGAAAAAAGCTCACATTTGGGAGTAGCACTGTTTCTGAAATGGACATTCATTCTGGATGAAACCCTTTGTTAAACAACTAGCATTCCAACAAACTTTAGAAAAATACATGTTTCAAAGAGGAGAAGAAGAATACTGTAGAATACAAACATACTGTGGAAGTGTAGGATTGTTTTGATTAATAATAATCCAAGTTCTATTGTACCTGATGCTGTACAAACACATCCCTAGACATTTTCCTCCAGTAACTCTTCTCCTAGATTGTGTGCTGGAAAAAAAGAAATGCTAGTTCATATGCTTTACAGGCTGAAACAACCCTCAGGAGAGTTTCATCTTGCAAAATAAATAAGCATAGATATCTGAAGTCAGTTACATGCCTCATCTAAAAGTTCTGTTCTTTTAATTTCTTTTACAAGCCAGAGGCTGCAAAGAAAATGCACCTTATTTTATTGCTGCTCATTTCTTCTCACTTTCCCATCTTTCTAAATTTGTGAAGCCAAATTGTGATTGACCTAGGCAGACACACGGAGGTATACAGGCATGCATTCACAAACAGTGGAAACAAGAGAAATGTCTCTCATTTAGCCTTTGCACAGGGACTCAGCAATCAGCTCTCAGACTGGTGAATGCAGAAGCAGTATCTAGAAGACTACAATAAAAAAAAAAAAACCCAACATACACTCTGGCTTCGCTTCCCTACTGTCTATTCTGACCCTAGCAGTCACCCAGGGCAGCAGAAACCAACACCACCACATGGATGCAGAATGGCTAGCTCAACTGTAATTGCAAAAAAAAAAAAAAAAATTAGCATTCCTTGGGAGAAACACTGACATCTGCACACAGGGCAGTCGAGGTGTCCTGCAGATGGAAGGTTTCGAGTACGAAACTCTGGCTCTAGGGGAAAAAAATACGAGGTTTTGTTAATCCGACTAAGTTTGTCCTCTGCTTGTACACTTTTACTTGATACTCAAAGACTTGGGTACTTTAAACTACAAACATATACGTGTGTATTTCATATTCACATATATTCTGTTGTACAATGATGAAAGACATTAAAAACTACCAACTGACCACTGGCATCCGTGTCATACATTCACATCACAGGAGCACAAAGGCTGAGAAGCTGCTGGTTTGCAGCTGCTGATGGCATCTTAGCCCATGATCTACTGCCTTAGTCATTTCACTACCACTTGCTAATCAATATGTAACAATATTTTATTGAACTGGGTGTGTATGAGTATGATTTGTCTAGGAGGATGTCATTTTAGAAAAGTCAGAATCATTCTCACATTATTATTTTCAAGCCTGATCACACAAATTTAATATACAAACACTGGAACTGTGATAACATTCTGTCCCCTCTCATCACATGCTGGAATGACATATTTCCTCTTGTATAAGGGAACCCAAGCAGTATCAGATCAAAATGCAAGCCTCACTTTGTATTTAATCAGACAAGAGAAATTTCAGCTCCAACCTCCTTATTTCTCTCTCCAACAAGAAGAAAAGGAGCAGAAAGCACACATACAGCAAAAGAATTGAACAGAATTGAACTAGCTTAAATAGAAAGAAAAAGATTTAGGCAAACAATGTGCATAAAACCTCAGTGTAACCAACAGTCATTCCTTTATGTAAATTTGCTCATATCTAAATTTAAAAGCTTAATTGAAATGATCCCATCAGAGCTGTACAAGAAATGTACTAACTAGAGGTAAAACACAAGAATTAAGGTTCAGCACATGAAAGGCTGGAAAGCATCATCCTGTCTCTAGAAAGTAGAAAAAGCAAGCAAACTGTTACAGCTGCTGTTTCACAATCTCTGTTCCACACATCCACATCTGACAGTTACACCTCTACAATGACATCATACTTGTGCTTCTGAGAGAATCTGTTCTAAATATATTTCACAGCAGGATAGAGGTCCATTTTTCAGGGACTTGTGCTAAGTCTATCTCAGGCATGTACAACAGGTGGTCAGTGAAACCACTTGCTAGGTTTGTAAGCTATTGGGAGGCAGTGCTGCATGCTCTGTGCTGGGGCAGCAGTGCACAGCCAGCCTTCTGCATGCATAGCCACAGACACAGGCAGAGGATGAGCTGTCTCTCACCTGATCTGTTAATTAGAGGAGTATTGCAGATAGACCGTGACAGGTAGGAAATGAAGGATAGTGTAGTGGAAAGTGTAATGTGGGAACAAGTCTAAGAACAGGCAGTTTTATAATGATGAAAAGGATTCAGCCCAAGTTTTTAATCACCTTGTCATACACTCCAACATCTCTACCCTATATTATACAAGCTCCTCCATTCTGGACCTCCTGTTTCTAAACATCTTGAAAGTGCTTCAGAATAGCTCGAAAACAGAGCACTCAAATTTCTTCCCATCAGATAAGGCTGCTTATGCAAAGCTCTTTGCTCAGACAAGGAATTTGTGCTCCAGAAATCTGCCCCAACATCATTATGACTGTCACTGGAGCCTGCCTTGGTGACACAAGGATTTCAAGACTCAAACATTGCCAAATCACATTTAATGACAGGTAACAATCCAAATGTTTAGAATGGAAAGCAACCCAAGTTTAGTTATTAATCACAACTGGCTTTACTTACCAGGAAAACTCATTTGGAATCTCAGAAGCAGCACTGTTCTATTGGTGTTCAAAGCCATAGGCAACATACAAGATGGTCAGGTTTAAAAACCTCCTACCAACAGGTAAGTCCATCCATGTTCCAATTTTGTCCAAGATTATCTACCCAGATTGAATTCCACAGAAGTATCTTTTCTATTCTGAATGGCAAAGCTCTAAAACTGAACTAAAATGAGAAAAGTCTGCAAAATTATTATTTCTTTTCCTAGATCATAAGAACATGGTCAGATTGAGGGTGTTTTTTCTTTTTTTTTTATCTTTTTTATTTTGAAAACAGAAATAAAAGTAGAAAGTTCTTTATAGAGTAACAGCTTTAGTACATATAGATGTTGGAGTGACAATTGTGATTTTTTTTTTTTTCCATTTGGCCGACTCATTTCCTCATGTTTGTATAAAGACTCACTTACTGCCATCCTCCTGCATTTTTTTCCTCCACTCTTTCACGTTTTTGACACGGAATCAATTGAGTGTTCGGCAGGAAGAGGCAAATCACGGAGACAATGTAAGTAGCCCAGGGGGCCCCTTAAGCACCATTTAAACAATTATCAAAGTAACATTTCTTATCCTTGAAGCTCTTTTGGGCAGGGAACAACGCAGTCATGTTCACTTGCTCCTGTCACAAATCCCTTACATTTCGCCTTTGAATAGCTAGGATTTAAATAAATAGGCATAATACAAGTGAACAGCGGTAAGATACGTGGAGGCAGGATATAATTACGCCACACATCAGGACAGTCTGATCTTTCCAGCACCAGGAGTCCCTGAGCAGTCCATTCCCAGAGATGGCTGCAACTCCAGCTGAGTCTTAGCTGTGCCTTGCTTAGCATTGCACAGCCAAAGCGGCTCCTCTCAGCGACCACTCCTACCCACCGTGCTGTCGTACAGTGCTATGCAAGGCATTCCCCACAACAACGCCTTTTGGTATTCAGCTTTATATTTGTATTCATTATTGTATCATATCCTCGAACTATAATAATCAGTACTATCTTATACCAAGCTAACCGTAGATTAGCATACCTGAAAGTAACTGCACGAGCAGAGAAGCCTCAGGCAATTCACATTAAGGGGGTAAGCAACCAAATCCTTCACAAAAATACTAATTGCAGTACATGGCACATTCCCACCTGAAGGATTACTAGTATAAAGCGTGATCTTGATTTTAAAGTTACTGCACACATTCGGCCACAGCACATAAAGCTAAGGGGGTTTATAGCTTCAAACACTTCTGCCCATGCAGTGTTTTTAATGCCATCATCCCCAGTACAATGGTCTATTAGATTAAATTGCACTTGATTGTGGTGCAAGGAGGTACAGCCAATCACTCACAGGGAATCCCTGTAGCAGGTAATAGAGATGAATCTAAAAGAGCTGTGAAGATGCTTAATGAGGTTCCATCTGAACCAGTCAAAGTACATAGAATATAATCCAGAACATGCAAGCACCTTCTTGTAGAATTACATCTAATTTTTAAACAAACAAAGGCAACTTTTACCAACTTCCATCACCAATTGTGATGGAAGGCAGAGAGAACCCTGTGAAATACTTGCAGAAATGATATTTCCAGGAGGATTTCCCCTCCCTCGAGGAGCCAAACCTAACAGCTCTCCTTGCATGGAAGCGGCCCATGGATCTGCTGAGTGTCAGGACTCAAAGCAAACCAGCTCCCCTCTGTAAGGGAGGAAACAGAGCACTGTACTCCGCATTTGCATCAGCTGTGTAGCTTTAGAGCCACAGCAATCTAAAGCAAACTGTGCAGCAGAACTTTTTGGAGAGGATTGGGGCTATAAGAGCTTCAGACATCTTGTCAAGTGACTTTGTTTTTTTTTTTCAAGGCAAAAAAATCAGTACCAGCAGAGGAAAAGAACAGCTACTCCCATCCCTTGTGTTCAGAAAAGGCATAGGTGGGAACTTGAACAAATGCCAAAAATTCATGGGATCAGTTCAGCTTCAAAGGCACAAAGTTAGCATGCCTCATCTGTTATGAGGTCCCAGTTCCCATAAATGCTCATCAACAACACAGGCAGGGACTGCACCCCCCTCTCAAGTATTTGAAATCTAATTGAGCACAGGTAGGAGTGAAAACAGTTGAAGTAGCTGACAAAATTATGCGTGAGCTGCAAAGCAAAACCCGTTATAAACCAGGTCACCAGACTTAGGGTTTATTGCTCTCTATCCACTACAATCATGACATATTTGCACAGCTACGGCATCCATTAGGTATACACCATGAATAAAAGGAATGTTAGAGAGGGTTTTATGTCAGTGTTTACTTTGAGTAAGAAAAACACTGTTGTTGCCATAGCAATGGACAAAGCACCCATTACCTGAGATGCTAGGAAAATTAAAGAACGCAAACCATAAATGACAGCACTTTAGTCATACTTGAGCATCATGAAGAGAGGCAAGGCATATTAATTTCCAAACTCTTTCAGAGTTTCTTTACAGATCTTCTAGAGAATTAATATTAAAATTAACCAGCTGTCACTGTCTATAGACAGCAGATAAAGTCTTCTCTCTGCTATGTCAATATTTTCACCCAGCGTTAACTACAATAGCTTTGTCTGAGACAGATAAAAATTTCAAACAGAACCCTGGAGTCTTAGTAAATGGAGATTACACATCTACTTCATGTATTTATACCCAGGCTAGACTGCTGTTTGCAGTGTCCTTTCTAAGGTTTTGTACAACTTGATTTAAGATACAGAAGGTCACTGAGGAATTACTCTGAAACACGACCAAGACCAGACCCTAATGGACTAGGCTGGAAGGTTTCTGATACCATTGTGAAGTTGAGCTCATTAAGACTGGAATTACAGCTTTCATGTCATCGTGAGCACAGCAGTATCCAACAAGAAATCAAAACCCATTGTCAAGGATGCATGTAATGCACTTGAATGCCACTACCACATTACCTACAAGGCTGGGTGACCCTGCTGACACTACAACTGGCTGGTGTAATTCTACCACCTACTTTCCATTCTTGTATCTGTTCTAAGCCTGTCTATTCAGACCAGCTCTGTCCTCTTCACAATGCACTGAGTAGACAAATGAATTCAAACTATTTTATCATCTACTGTCTCAGAAAATGTGCGCTTACACACACACACACAAGTGAACATTGTCCACTAGCACTGACAGAGGCAAACAACCAACACCAGCTAAGTAAACACAAACAAGGTGTTTTGTTCATTCCCTTCTCTCCTGCAAAACTGCAATCAGCCTGCTATGGAAGAGAAAAGAAGCTGGTACTAATGTGGTCTTATGAATGTCTCGTATCTAGAGATAAAAAGCAGCCTGTGAATATTCTCATTACTTTTGACAGGACTAAATTCAGGAACATTCCTAAGCGACAGCCTCCCACTGTGGATTGGTGTTTCCTTTCCAGAGGAAAGACTCTCTACACAGTCGGGGATTTTTCTAAGCTAGACATAACCTCAAGCAGAAAAACACTTGTGGTTGTATTTCTACAACCTGCTGAGACCAGGCACATCACATGACTGACTTCAGCAATTAACATCACAGCATCTAAATGTTTAAAAGCTACAGCAAAGCAAGGCCTAAGCAGCCATGTACTCTACAGGAAAATTTACCCTCTTACCACGGGATCCACAAGTGCCCAGTATGCCAAATGAGGAACCCCTCTGGCAGGTCAGCAACATCTGTGCCTTAATGACCAGCTGGAAGGCTGAACTGCCTTCTCCAGCACTCCTGGGGTGAGAGAAAGGCAACATATGACTTAAGACTGCCTGACACGCTGGACCATAATCTTTAAAACCAAGTTGTGATTCATGATCCACAGCTATTTATGTTGTCTAATGACTAATCAGAGAGGCTGAGGAACTGAGCTCTGGACTTCAGTGTTTAAATGCCACATATTCCTTTTTTAATGAGCCTCTCTTTCATACAAACAGCTCGGTCTCATTGCACTTTGGAAATCAAGAATTACATCCTAATTTGTAAGAAAAAGCAAGTCTTTTTAAGCAGTCTGACAGCTGATAAGGCAGAAGGCCACGTCTAAAACACTTCTCCACTTCTTCCATGACACTCCCCAAGATATGAGCTCTCTTCTATTCTCTTGTCTTGCTGATTTAAGCAGCAAAATGAAAACCTAAAACAATGCTGCTGGAGATGATGAGACCGTTACTGCAAATTAACCCCCAGCAGCTTTGCTAATAGAAACATTTTGTAACCCACCAGGAATCAGACAAACAAACAAAATATGCTTAATTTCTTTTTAACCCAGTCTAATATAAAGCACAAATTAATCAGCTTCTCCGTGCAGTGAAAGCTTATAAAAATGCAACTTTCTTCTCAAGAGAGTATTACACAGCCCAACATCTCTCTCTGAAGATGAACACAGGACAGAGTGGGATTTAGAGGAAGCACAGAGCACCCCACTGGGCTCCCAAAGGAAATAGTGACAAAAATGAGGTCAGGTGCCCTAAATCTCTATAGGAATACTCAGCATTCTTCAGAAATTAACTCCTGAAGCAGAACAGCAGTTCCCACCATCCTCATGTCTTTTGAGGAAGCTTCAACTGCAAAATGTCATAAGAACACAAAAACAGTTCAAGTTCCTTGTGTATGTGCTGTCATGAATGAGGAGTGACACTCGGCCAAAAGGAACTGCAATCAATCTGACAGTTTCCATCTCAAATAATGAGACCCACAAGCACCAATAAAACAAATACAGATGAAAACAAGTTTTTATGGTTATACTGAACCAAGAACCTTGGATTATACTGCCATACCTCCCACCCTCCTCACCCAAAAATTGCCACAAAACCCTGGGCTATGACTAGATGTCCCTTCCAGTATCATTCCAGCAAGCTGCTACTATTTTTTCAGCTGTAACAGATGCACTGGGTTTTAAAGCTTTTCATATAATTTTACTCTGGAATACTCATTTCCATTCAGACCTACAGGCTCACACGCTTTCTTGCTTACAGTGGCCTTGGACCCCAACAGCTTGTCAGATAATCACACTGGGGATTCCCAGGAGGTTCCCTAATGCATCAGATCACAGCCTTCTTTCAAACAGCCAGAAAACATCTTTGTTCAACTCAAATTCGCTCTCAGTAATACGAAGTTTCCCTCCTTAGTGCTGCTTTGGGAGGACTTTGGTTTATATGGTATGATCTTTTAATGAGCCACCATTGTTTCTAATCAGGCAAATGATCAAGGATTTAATTAACTTTTGTAACTTGAGTAACACAAGTGGCTAATAGTCTAAACAAAAATTAAGTAAAGGTGCCTTTCCTGATCTGCAAACAGCCTTGCACTTGCACAAGCTTTTTTTGGAGCTACCCTCTGCCCCACAACCAACCAGGGCATTCAGCAACAAGTGTTGCTGCACGTTTGGAAAAGAAGACAGAAATTACTGTGCTAGTTTGCTGAGACTGAAGGGAAATAAGGAAAGCAAAGTATTTCCAGGAGGGGGTTTTAACAAGATGTTTCAATGTAACATTTCTGAAAGTTATTTTACAGACAAACATTCACCAAAGATTAAACAGAAACTTCAGCTCTAGCACTCCTGCTGCAGAATCTATAGCTAGCCATGCTTCAGACTGCCAACGCCCTGATACCACACTTCTACTCCTTCCCTTTTATGGACTCCCCTTAAGATAACCCCTATCAATTTATCCTACTTTTCCGATCAGTATATTAAGGAAAAGATTTCAAACCTACCAGCCTGAGATGCAGGGGCAATTTCTAATGGAAATAGCCCTGAATTTGGCTGAAGGAACCCAGAATTTAAGAATGCACTGTGGAAGTGACTGTTTTCATGATACAAAGAAAATCCCTTCAAAAATCACGCTATTTAATTAAGGTTTTTCTTGTTTTAAGAATTCTGCACAAAGCTCCACCTTACAGGCAGCTGATCAGGGTGTGCAGGACAATCTTTTTAAAAGGGAGGCGATGGTTCTGTGAATCAAAAGCTGAGTACTCAGATTTCTATGAACTTCAGCATCACTGATCTTTACTACTCAGCTCCTGAACACAGCAGTAATGTGCATCTTCCCCTAGATTTTAACAGATCTCAGTATCACCTAACACTGCCTGCTGTCAATATTTATTAGGAACTGACATATAAAGCTGTCTCCACTGATCAGTTTAATAGCTTTTCTCACAGCATTTATCCTCTATCCTTCATCCAATCTGTAGATTATCACTACTAATCGTCCATTGTCTTAGGCTGATTTGATTGCTGGACAAAGGTAATTCAGTAACTGTTTATAACCTACAGCCCATTGGGTGCAGTTTGTCGCTCTGCAAAAGTCCATAACAACAAACCTAAGGAGGGGACAAAGTACCCATTTTTCAACTCCTCTCTCTAATCAGGACAGATAACTTCACCCCCTTTCCCTTTACTTATCTTCCTCAATACCACCAGTAAATCTGCTCAGCACCCTCTGCAACTCATTAGAGCTCAGCTGCTGCCCAGCAGAGTGACACAAAGCATTCAGCACTCCCAATTTTTGTTTTGGCCCTGCGCTGTACGTTACTATCCCAATTCAAATGTGGTATATCATGCCATGGAAAGACAGATGGAAAGATCCTTTAACGTCTGGAAAAGTATTTAGAACTACAGAACAAAGCCAGCAATGCACACAGGCCAAACTTTTCAAAGCTGCCTAATGCTTTCAGCTCACTGGCTCCCCAGCACTACAAACAGAAATTGAGTCGCCAGCTTCCCAGTAACCTTCAAATATCTCAACTTACACATGCATTTCTTACTGAAAGTTAACCTCACAAGAATGACTTGTTTTCAGTACGTTATGATCTTTCCATTATTTGTAGCCTGCTGGGTGTGAGGGAGGTTCACAGAAGCATTCAGGAATAAGGTCTTGCCCCGAGGATTTTGCCTTCTAATCCTTACATACAGTATACACAAACGATGACTCAGATTAGAAAAGCCTGAATACACAGCAATTGGTGAAGTGACAATCAATCAGTGCAGCCCTATGGAATCCAGCAGTGTTAACTTACAACAGCTCCAGGAAGTGAACAGAAGACTTCAGTGATCTGTATTTTAGGAATTTACAGCTTCTTGTTTTTCTGTCCTGTGCTGTTTTTACAGTCTACAGAAGTTACAACGATGCTGCCTTACTTCTGCTCAAAGTTTACCCAACTGCTAGAAGTAACAACGAGTTTTCCTTACTGAGCGGTCAATACTCAGTGCAATTCATCTCTCCTTCAGGGGCCAGAAGTCCTCTCACTGGTAGGAATACAGCACAATGATACTTCCCCTCTTCTCTATTTCTTCACTCCTATTAAGATTTTCCCATTCACTCTACCACTGATAATAAATGACAAATCCAAAACCCCTTTTACTAGAGGAAGTTGAAGTCTTTTAGGAACAGGATGGACACTTCTGAGCATAATGCTGACCAACTTGCTCACGTTTTTTATGATAAGCATATAGAAAATACTTGCAAAGACTTCACAAAGGTCACCCAGCAGGAAGGGGCTGTGGGAAGAATTCAGATCTTGTGACTTATCAGCATTGTTTGAACTGCTTTCACAACAGCTTGCACTGACTAGATGCATGGGAGGAAGGTCTGTTTATTCAGACACTGCTCCTACTGCGTTAATGTACTACCATGCATAATTCACTTCATTCCCTGTCATGTTAGTCATTTTCTTCGACTTTACTGGTGTTATAAGGCTTATAAGTGTATGGATACTGTAACAGGATTCTGAATTAAGATACAATTTAAGAACACAGTTTCAATTCCACTGATTTGAGGATATGAGGTCATTTAGACTAGTCTATTTCACTTGTGCCAAAGAAGATTTGTAGCTATTCTTTTCCTAAAGCAATGATCACATGTTGTTTACTTCAGCACTGGGATGTTGCAATACCTCAATGAATACTACACAAGAAGCAGAAAATAAACCCACAAAGCCTGAGGATAGTGCGTGGTGTGTTTTTCTTTAGGATGATTAAATGTGAACGCATGTCACAGGATGTAGGGATCGCTGTGCTGGGAACCCATGAACACGAGAGGATGTAGCCCTATATCTAACCAGGCAAATGGCCACAGAGAAGGTTAAAGCAGCCCCCAGGCACAACCAGCATATGCGCTCACTTCTCCCTGGTTGTTGCAGTCCATTGCTCTTTCCTGGGAGGTATCAGCACCTCACGGGTTGCTGGGTCACATCTCACACTTACACATCCAGGAAGTTTTTACTGAAAAGGGATTTCAACCACAGAATCAGGAAAGTGAACTGAGTTTTTCAGACCTGCTACCAGCACTCAGTCACTGCCTCGTGGGACAGCAGCAATGAGCAGTGGGCACCAGCTGTCCTGTTCTACAGCAGGGTCAGGTAAGCTGGTAGAACAGTTTCTTTCTTTGTTTTGTTTAAAAAAAGATAGAAAATAATGTCAAAAAAACACCACTACGCAAAACTATGGAATTACTCATTCATGCCTACCAAAGCTTCCACTTGATGCCTTACCTGCACAGATCAGCATCTTCAGTAGATATGAAATTATAACGTGCCTGCAAGACAATGTTTTCAAAACTGACAGCTGTTTTGGAATATTGACATAGGTTTGAGATGTACCACAGGACTGACTTGCTTTCTGAAAATCACTGTGATTTGGTGTGCTTTCTCCTCTCTCTCAAAGGAAAGAAAAACAAATACCACCTCTCCACCTCCACTGGAAGTTAGCAAAGAACTTAAAATCTTCATCTCTTCCACCTCTCATGTCTTTGTGTCTCGTTCAAAATGAATTTTAAGCAAAAAAAAAAAATGCAAATCTTTTTCACCAGAAGTGTTTCAACATGAAAACATGGCCTGAGCTCTGCATTTATGATAACACAGATCGATATACCAACAAATGTCAGACTATTTACTTCAAATAAATCAGTTATCTGTTCTCAAAACCAAAAATAATTCATTTTGTCCATAACAGCAAGTGACACTACTGATATCCCATATACCATTTCTGGATGATAGACAGAAATCGTACCTCTCAGCATGCTAATGCAATCCTTGCCTAGGCAGATTCATTTCAGAGCAAAGAAATACATCATCAGATTGCAACAAGCTTGTTTCATCTTCAACTCGCTTTTCAGGAAGATAAAGACTGAAACAGACCTTCAAAGGGTGATCCCCTCCTCTCCCATCCACCCAGCAAATATCCAGTTCATTGCCTTTGGATTTCTTCTTTCACCACAGCTATGCTTGTTACGTGGAATAGCATCCTGTTTCTACTATTTCATGAAAAAGGATTTTCAATAAAAGATAAGCAGCACAGTCAGAAAAGACTTCTGTAATGGAGGTTTCACTCAGTAAACAGGTGTCTGAGAGATTATCTCACCAACTTAACCAAAGCTGCAAACATTAGAATGATTCTGGGATAACTCAAATCCCCTTTTTTAAATAAAAGCCTTTTATCTGCCAAGCGACGCTTCCTGCTCTAAAGGCTATTCTCCTTGGTAGTTGTCAACTATGTATTAATCTAATTCATATAAGCCTTAGAAATAAATACTTTCATGTGTAGAATCTTTTGGGAAACTCTGATTCCCTGAGGCTTTAAAGAGCAATTGTTATTTATCACCGTGGAGATTTCCCTTGAATTCAAAGCCTGGTAACCAAAAGAAAAAAAAAATACATAAAATATTTCAGTGATTAACAAGTTTTCTAGCCTGTCATCCTCAAAGGATTTCCATTTCGTTGATAGGGAAACTGCTATAGAAGGAAATGAAAGTGATCTGACCCAGTAGGGTGTTTCTTATGTTCAGAGGTACTGCTTTCACCATACCTGCCCAAAATAATTGCAGTTATTTCTAACAGTCCTTTACAATCAATGGCAATATCAAACGCATCAGGATTTATTTCAAAGGAAATACATATTGGCAACGACAAACGATGCTTAACTATAAGGAGACAGTTAAACCCCTCTCTAAAAAGTTCTCATAACAAAACCCACTCTGTGTGGGAGAGGCAAAGCACTGTCAGAGCACTTAGAAAAAAGCAAGTAATTGAAGTTTTGCTACGTTTGAACTATGCCTGTGCAACAAAAGGCAAGTTTTAAAAGCTCTGTAAAACAGAGAACTTTCCTGGTGCCTTACTGCCTGCTATTCCACAGAAATGGCACCACTAAAGCAGCAAGTTACCGTATTCTGTATTTTACTGCATGATATTGACATGTGTTAAGAGGCATGGCATACATGTTAAATGACTCCTAGTGACAGAGGCTTTCAAGCCCTCTTCTCAGTGTTTATGAAGGAAAACAAAGGACTTCAATGATTAGGTGTAATATTCACCTGAAGAAAAATACGCAATGTGGGTAAACACTAAATTGATTTAGATTTGCCCACTACCCCCAAGTGTGCTATCACATCAGAAACAGGAAAAAGAATCTACTGTACCTGAGTATGAACTGATCCACCGTAGAATTGTTGGCAATTGTCACATAAACATTCACCACCTCTCCTTGTTTGACAGGCTTTGAGGGCAGCCAGACGACGATGTTGCCATCCAGCCGTAGTTCAGTTAGCTGAGAAGTCTCCTGGCCTCGATAGAGGCTGATTGATCCAATCCGCTGTAAGTGGGACATGGTTTCATCCATGCCATCTTTTCCTGGCCGGATAGCATTTCCCTTCCTTACATCCTCAGCAGTACACTCTCCCTTCTCATCTCCTGGTTGGACAGTGTAGTAAAGCTCCACAGGGCTCCCTTCAGAAAGATCAAGTGGTTTCTTACGACCTGTGACAACGGTGGGGGGGTTAAACCAGCCTGGCAGCAGTTCCAGCTCTGCCACACACAGCCCCAGGTCCCCCTTCAGCCTGCAGCTGCCTCTGACTTCCCGCGTCTCTCGGAAGGCGAACACCCGCAGGCAGGGCAGCCTCTCCGTCGTGCTGTAGTCATCCCAGTCCCTGCCCACAATGTAGAACAGGACCTGGACTTTGGGCTTGCTAGGGTAGATTTTGTCACTCATTATGTAGGCCTTAAGTTTCCAGTTATAGGTGAACTTGTTAGCAGATCCAAAGAAGCTGGAAGTTATCATTAGGTCCTGGGGCACAACTTGTTCAATGGAAAAAGGTCCATAGCTGGCATTTAACACAGGAGGTCTCTTGGCTTTATATGGGAAGAATGATTCCACCCTGGATTGCAAACTGGAATTTCTCATGAAGTCTTGGTTGGCTTCTTTGAGGAAGAAAGAGGTCTCTGCACTGAAGATGCGGTAGCTCACAGGTAGGTAAGTTGGTGAAGAAGAAAATCTCTGATTATTGTCCAAGACCCCTCGACTCTCTGCCACTAATAAAAGAAAAGGTGACGTTGGTTAGATCAAATCTGCTTATAGGCTCAAAGAAATGTTTATTACAAAGTTTCACAGAGCTAACCAAGGAGCCAGGGTCTATCATTAGATGCAAAAAAATATATACAGTGTAGCTAAATCTTTACATATAGCCAATTTTATATGCATTACGCGCACAAAAGAAAAGCAAGTCAGACTTGAGTGCTATCTGGCACTGATCATAGTTTTAGTTTTATTACACATCCGCACACACAGGTGATTGTTTCCACCAATATTCAGACAGCAGAACTGAAGCAGTGCACTTCATTCTTTTAACTGCTGCTGTATGACATGTCCTTGTGAGACTCAGTCCTTTGCTGCACGTGTCCTTCAACTGAAGGCAAGGAAATCTTGTGCCCCTCTGTGTTTAGGCTGACCTTCAGTATTTCCCCACCACCTGGAAGTAGGAGGAGGAAGGTTTGCTCAGCAGGATCAATGGCTGTCCCAATAGCTATTTTACACAGCCGAACTGCAGCAGTGCTTTCCTAACACACACACACACACACAAATCACATGGAGGAATTGGCTTTGCTGCAGCAGCTCTTTGAACACTGACAGTCATCTGGATGAGAAATGAACAGATTACTTTTCACTCCTACACAGTGCCTCATCTCCCTAACAATAGACCAAACAAACATGCAAGTTTGCACACACCAGTTCTCTTACATACTTGCCACAAACGGGAGCCAAAGCTTCCCAAAAGCAATTCATGATCAAACAGGGTGTATTAAACTACCAGCAGGGCCATTTTCCCCATCAAACCCACCACCCCTACCCCCAGCCCTTTTAAATTTCCACCCAGTTAAACTTCACTCCTGCCTATGCAATCTTTCTATTCACTCACAGCACATCGGTAAGGTGCACTGAACCTCAGCTCCCCCAAGTCTGCTCATTGCTATCCCTGTAATGAACGCTGCCAGGAAATCAAAGACAGTTTTTGCTCTACAGCCAAAAACAGAAATTGCTTTTCTAAGAACTGACACATCCCATTTTATTCTCTTCCTCTGTCAAGAAACCTTGCCCTTGCACTACTATTTCCAGCACAAAATCCACACCTTTACAGGTTTATGTTGTCAGTAAGTCAGCTTTCTAAGTTGTTTGATCACACACATCACAGGCTAGGAATATCTCAACAAGTGCTTTACATATGTAAAAAGTTTATGTTTGTTACATACAAAAGTTACGTACATTTCAATACATATAATAATGCATGCACATTACACATTTATATTTGTGTATTATATGTAACATAACTTCCATATGTCTGTTTTATATACACACATGAAACAGACATCAGCATTATAGCACACACTGGCCCAATCTGAGATTCAGCTAAGTACCAAACTTCATTTGACCAAAATGCTGTTGATCTTTATAACAGGCAGGCAACATATACTGGTGTCAAACAAGATGAATGAGAAAATTACCTAGTTAAAGTAGATAAGAATTGAGGACAGCATTATTACAACACGTGGATTACTTAATACTCACAGCCCTCTTCCCTACTTGTTATGAAGAGATTAATTGTAGGTACAGAGGGTAATTGAATGAAAGTGCATCTAGTGCTAGACTGTCTTTAGTACTCAAAAATAGACCCTGCCCTCAAACATAAGTCAGTTCCTATGTCCTTGGAGGATCCCAGAGTCAGGATTTAAGGTTCATTTACCACGTTAAATAAAAGCAATAGTGAAGACATTGCATCTTGCTCAGACTTGACTAAAAATCAGAAGCATCTAAAGAGCTCTTAAAAGCCCATTTTGTCAGCTTTCCTATAAGGGTCAGTGGGATTTTTTTTCAAATAATAGATTCACTGCCCTTCTAGCTGCTAGCATGCTAATTATCCAGTCAAATTTAATTAAATGTTCGCAAGTAATAAATAATCAATATCTGTCATTACACCAATGGCTACTGTTGACAGAGAACTTCTCTGCAATCTTGCTGAGCATGCACACAGCAGTGTACACTGCCACTAGTCAGGGCTGAGGAACTGAATAGCTTTGGAAGGCAGGTGTGAGCAATTAAGGAAAAGGGAACAAACATGGAGGAGGAGGAGAATCAGAACTCTCAGTGGGAATACCAGCACAAAGCGAATTGCCAGCACACTTTCTCTATCAAGTAGAGCCATAATACAACACTGGTTTAGCACAGTTTCAATCCTATAGGTCTCTATCCTTTGGCATACTTTTAAATTCTGCTGGAAAGGAATTTCCAGGTGCCACTCCAGGTAAGTTTTGCTGAAGAGGTTCTCTAGAACTGGCGCCTTAGCTATTGCTGAAAGAGCAGAAATAGAAATAAACCCAGCAGGTTGCAGAGAGGAGCGAACTCCTGATTTCAAAGAGCTGTTATCAGGATGTATGCTTGAAACTTAGCAGCTGTTTTCCTGCCATTTCCAGGACTTTATCTGTAGCATATTATGCTCAGACTGACAGTGGTCTCACTTTTTCATTTACCCTGAATTAATCATATGCATAAGGTATGTAGGACCTGACCCAATATTAAGGAAAACAGCTATGCAACTTCCACTCTAGTAAGCTGAAGGAGAACAGCAAAATCTATTTGGCCAGAGTGACAGGAGGAAAAAAAAACCTTTGCTTCTTCATCATAGTCCAAAGATTTCTACCCACTGTCATTTTGTACTTAATGGAGTACTATAATTGTATAGCAATGGCTGTACTTTAGACAATCTATTTAAACACTTCAAGCCTTTTTCTGATAAAACTGGTAGTGCTTTACCCTCGTGTATTGAATAAGAGTTGCAAGTTGTCCAGAGATGAAATCCAGCATTGAAGAGATAGAGAACCATCAAACAAAGCTACTATTAGACAAGAACAAAATGTTAAGACTTACAAGTAATTACTCCTTTATAACAACCTTGTGACTTCCTAATCCTCCTTTTGGCATCTCATGCTTCTGCAGCACTTCATCAAAACCTAACAAGGCATCTGCTAAACACATCACTGGCTCCAGTGTAACAAGCCAGCTCAAATTCCTGTAACCTAGCAAGTCCATTTTTGGAGATGGATATGAAATGGTGAATTTTGATCTGAAGTATTCTTTCCTGGAGACTAGCATCAGAGGAATTTCATTTTGGAATTTCACATGGAGCTGAAGCCCTGGGTGCTGGATTCACTGGAACAGTGATAAAGGCTTAATATTTTTAAGCCGTCCTTTTATGCGGTTGGTTTGAAACAAATTTCTTCTGGATTGAAGAATTAGGAATTTAGAATGTGGGTGGTAGGTTACCAGCCAATGGCCATGCATCATCGCTGACTGAAGTCTGATGGGCCACTGAGCCTTCAAGGAAACCATGTGCCCATTCTGCAGCCAGGAGGCTCCAAGCCAGAGAAAGCTGGATGGAAGCAGAAGCTATTTCTCTATGCACAGGAGGACTAATGTGAGGATCGATCTGCTCCTTGTATAGTCTTCAAAAAGGCACACTTACAAATATTCTTTCCAGGAAACAAACCATATGAAAACAGATTGACAAGCTTCCATGCTTTCTATCAGCCCAGCCACATCAGTACACCTGAAGCTTCAACTAAGAATTCCAAGGCAGGATCTTTGTCTTCTTTTTGGTTACTGCTTTACCCTCTGAATAGTCCCTCCATGCCTAAACATACCTGTAACAGAATGCTGCAACATACTGATTTGATTTTTTTTGCCCTAATTTCATGCCATTAGATTTTTCAACAAAAACTAATATTCCTTATTTACAGCATCACCCCAAATGTGTAAAAACTTAAACTCTCCTTCTTACTATGGATCCCCATTTTTGTGTTACCCCTACACATAGAAACGCTATTCTTACTATCAGGTTATTATACCAGCCATCTTCTCCTATCTGTGACTTTCCCCTGGTCCAAACCTGCCCATGCAACAGCAGAACAATTGCATATTTCAACTTGGCAAATGCAGAATAGGGAAAGAATCTGAGTAGAAAAGCTACGCTTCAACCAGGACATTTCCTTTACCACAAAACATGAACAGCTATGTTTGCTTGTTCATTTTCCCCTACTTTTCTATATATTGGTTCCACACTTCATAGTTGCAGCAAGTAATTTTCTTAGAACTACAACTCAGCAAGTAGTGCAAGAAATAAGTGCCCAGAAATATTCATTTAGACTTCAGGATGACCTTAGTTGTACTCTCATACTCTCTAGAAGTTCAGAAAAGGGAGTTCAAAGGATATTTTCCTGTTAGAAAGGTAGGCTGGAACTTAAAATAGTAATAACTATTACTATGAATAAAAAAATAAATATCAAAGAAACTCAAATTAAAGATATGGAACACTTAACTGTGAGGTTCGATTAACCACTGCATGAGTAATGGTCATGGGCAGGAATATTGGCTTGTCTGTTTCTTCCTATCTAGACAGGATTCGTGTCTGAAAGACAAGTTTTTTTTCAGCTCAGTTAGGCTTTAGCTATCCCTGTACTGAAACACAAGCACTCCTTCCTGGCTTAAAATCTATCGATCTATTACCATTCAAAAAACCAATTGGAAAACTGACATGACAGGGTAATCGCAGAAGCCATGTTTTCTATTTCTCATGCTTGCCCATCAGATATGCTTTCTCATCCAGTGAGAGAACAGAGAGGCTCTTTGACTAATTGTACATCGGCAGTGTCAAGTGTCAAATGCTTACAGTGAATGCTTGAGACCAATTTGTGAAGTTAAAAATAAACTGTGGAAACAAATCTGTCAAAGAAATCCATACAGTGAACATGTTTGAGGAAAATTACAGTCTAGTCACAGATATTGTGAGCACCCAGAGAGGGCAATTTCATCAAATAAATGATTGCTAACCATTTTCTCAGGTTTTTTTTAGAATCCAGGTTTCTTTAAACTGAGACCCAAAGTCCAAGGATAAGTATATAATTGCAGTGTTTTTTTGATTGACTTGGAACAACGTATTCCCTATTCACATATATGGGAACAGACAGCCTTGGTAACCAACCAGACATATTTAAGCCCAGACAGAGATGAAATTTAACCTAGCATAGATTACAGAACTCAATTATGCTACATCAGATAAGGATTGTCAGGAGACAATATAATCAGTTTTTATGTACAAATTTCCTATTTCATTTCAGTATGACAGAATACCTGATTTCTCTTGGTTTACTGTTAAGTGAAAACTATCGTGGTATTCCATTAAATATGTTTCTCTCATGTACCAAAAAACATATCCCTAATGAATCTGTCTCCTGTATTTCACAACAGCCAAAATCTTCAGTAAATCTCAGACATTCATAGATCAGTACAAATAAACACACTTCATGTATTTCCTCCAGCAGAAGCAGAACAGTCATTTCAGAACTGCTAAGGAATATGACAAAAGTATCTAAAATAACAAAGATACACCAGGAACTTCTGCACTTCTTTAACATTAAAAAGCCAAGGGAACATTCAATGACATTAAGTGACAGAAATTCAGAGTAGACAGAAGGAAGTGTCATACACTCATGCATCCTGTGATTAGATGATGGAATGCATGGCTAGGGAGGAAGGTACAGAGCCCAAGAACTAACCAAGATTTGAGTTGAGGACTGGCACGTTTGGAAAGATGCAGGCTGTCTGGGGTAATAACATTAACTCTGAGAAAAACCCCTTGGTTTGGTGTTTCTCTATTAGAAACCAGGATTAGATCTCTGCAGTACGAGGCATTATCCAACATCTGTTAGGTTGCTCCATTTTCCTCAGGATTACTGAGGCTACAGGCACATGTGTACAACACAAATATCTGTTTTGTGATGCAAAGCCTTCTCACAGACTTTAAGCTTAATTTTTGTTTAACTTGGAAACACAAAATGAAAACTTTCAGGAAGCCATACATTAGAAATGCAGTTCCAGTCTTTTAGGTGCAGCCTGAAAGCTTCCATTTTTGAAGCTCATAATTCTATACGTTACCATTTGATTGAAATAATTCCAAAATATCCACGTATTGCAAACCAATCTTCTCTATCACCCTCAAGTCACATAACTGAAACACATGAGTCAAAGACTGTCAGACATGCGAGATCGAAATCTATATACTTGTTTTCTCAGAACAGCTGATGACCTTAAAAGTCTGTAAAACAACCATATAGATGCAAAGGTCAGTGGAGGCTTCACAAATAACCCCCACTGCCAGCGCTGACATTACCAAATGCCTGTAGTGCTACGGTCCTCTGAGTGTTTAAGCTACTTTATTGTTTAGAATCGATGATAAATATCTGGAACCAAATATCTGCCAGAGACAGCTTTTGTTGAGAGATAAGATACTAAAACCTTCCATACAGACACCATTCACGTGCCCAGGTCTTCCACCCCTTACCAGTAACTGCAAATGTCAGTGTCTTGAGAGCAACACACAGGAAGCAAAATGTCATACAGTGGCCTTTCCTTACAACGCTGCCTGTCTCATTGTGGTCAACTCCGTGGATTTGGCGTTCATTTATTGTGTCAGCACTACAAAGTCCAAAGCAAATAATACTTAAGCTGATTGTATGTGATAGCTGTAGAAAAGAGAAGGATTCAAGATCCAGAGTTTATTCCCAATTTTTTCGGAAACACAATAGCAATAGGAAAGCCCTACAACCAGTTTCTCTAGCTATGAAAGAAGAGGAACTACCACTAAGTTCAACTAATTTATGATCAAAACACTGAATTCATCAGAAGACCAATCAGACCACTGACTAAAATACAGCACCAACACAGGAGAAATGACAAAGTGGTAGCCACAAAGAAGAGTAGACAATACAGTCAGCTTTTTCTAATGTAACCAGCAACTTTTCAGAGATTTGGATTCTGCTTTTACACTGCTAAAGATGCATCATTTTTGAGGGAGTACAACTCTTTGAAAGACAAGTCTCTGTAGAATGCCTCAAGCGTAGCTCAACAAGATGGTGCGTGGAATCCCCCCACGAAATTCTGAGCCCGTGGTCAGACCATCACAGCGATCAATTACATTAATCTCTCAGCAAAATAAATAAACCGAAGCGTTGCAGAAACGGGGACGTGCAAATTACAAACACTTGAACAAATTGCTTTGGCCTTGGCACTGTGCCAGCCCCTTGTCCTGTGTCTTTCTCTTGTTTAATAGCACTGCGCTTTCTCTGCTGCTTAAGTCTTTGTTAGATGCTGATAGGCATCACTCCTCTGTTTAGACATTAAATTGCTTTACACAAGCTCCTTGTTTAAAAAGAGATTAGAGTCCTAGAGTCTGAATGGTGTAATTTGCTCAGCACTTTCCACAGCCACAAAAAATCAACAAGAACTGAGAGTAAAAGCTCAGCGTGAGTAGTGCTCAGATCTGTGCAGGATGGAGCTGTCAGCTACACAGGTGTGAAAGAGGACAGAAGATCCCATGAACGAATTACAATGCTTTTTTTTCCCCCTACCATTCAGTAAGAAAAAAATAGTTTTTCTTGTTAAGCAGGTACATCCTGAGAAGCCAATTAAAAATAAAACGAGACAAACAACAGGACTCTGCAGTACATCAGTGCCAAAAAGCACACACTGAGATTTAGTCTCCATTGTGCTCTGCATTACACAAACATAAGGGACATTACTTAGAGAGCTAGGTATAATCTGATAGAGAATAATTCTGTGGTTAAAATGGGTAAAAAAAAAAAGCATCACCAGAATATATGCAGGAATCTTTCCCACTACACAGATGTATAACTGAAGCACAGAGTAACTAAACTGAGTTTTCCAGGAGTTCTCATCAAAGCTGAGCACAGCAGTTAGACAGCTTTAGACTCACATGTTTTTATCCACAAACGCAGCCCTTCTGTTTTCAGGCCGAAATGGTGGGTTGATAACAAACATGCAAGATGCATCCAAAACTTCTGGACAACAGTTTCATTCTTTTGATAGCACTTTTTCTAGATACACCATCATAACAAACACGTTTACACAGGAGCACTGATAACTGCCTAAAGGAAAGTGACTTGGATTAGCAGTAGTTTTAAATTGCCTTCAATAAATCATTCGGCTTCTCATTTTATGGTCTTGAGGGACTTCCTTTTCAGAGGAAGAAAGATGTTATTAGCAAAAACCTATTTCCATCATCCTACCCGGTACTTGTTGTACGGCTACTTGTTTTGTTTGCCTTAAATTAGGTCCTAAATCTGCAAAGCTGAAGCTTTTCTACTTACGTTTCAATTTTTAAGATCCACACACAGGGTCACATGGAAAAAAAATCTGATGACTGCCTAAAGTAGTGTCACACCATATGGCAGCTGCACTGCTTTCACATTCTGGGGAGATGCACCTTGGCAGACAGAAATCCAATCAGCTGCATTCAGTAAGTGAAGCAGGAGAGAAAACATAGCATTGCACCTCAAGAGTATCAGGTTAAACTACCAAAGCAAGTCTGAGAAGGTAATACAATGTACAAGTCATGGTGAAGGCCTGAAACTTGGCAAAACAGTAGCAAATGCCTGTAAATTACACTCCAGTCTGTCAAGTCTTAGTGGAGATTCACACGCAGTTACCTCTCCTGTCTGGAGCCTGTAGATGTCCATGTAAATTTGAAGTAAAATATCTAATTTGTGGCAAAAATGACCACAGCAGTACTAACTGAGATTAACTGATGCAGAACATCACCCACAAGTTACCTCTACTGCCTAACCAATGTAGTTCTGTTTAAGGTCAGAACAACTGTATGGGACATTAGAGCTTCAAATCCAGCCCTCAGAGATTGTTTTTCTAGTTGTTTCCTGAAAGTTTAATATTTGCAAGAGAACTTCATTTGAGATGAAAAGGCAACACTTGTCGCTGCTCAGTCTGGCACAAGGAAACTTGGAGCAGTAACAGATAGAACGCATGCATATTTTTAATACTTTAATGCTGAAACTTAACACATTGGAATATCCCGCTACCTTGGCTACAACTCCACTAATCATCTCCATTTCAAACATGCAATAAGGATTTATGAGGAGATTAACAGAGAAGTGAGGCTGGGTTTGGGGGACAGCTTTGCCCATTCAGGAAATGAACTCAGTGTCACCTTTAACCTCTAAGTAATTCTTTGTCACCGAGCACAAAGGAAGCTCACCATACCAGAACTGCAGTGGGACAGAAACCAAGCAGAAACCTATCTGGTTAAACACTGTTTGAGGGATTAATTAAAAGGGATGGCTAAAGCACTGGTTTTATTGTGGTCACAGCATCTTTAAGAGCTCCTTTTAAGATGATATCACTTAAAAATGTGATCTTTTTGCAGTGCCTATTCCTCAGAATTGTGTTGCCTTTCCCCCCTTCTTTCCAAAGGTCCCTAACAAAAGAAAAAGCAGCAAAGGGAGGAATTGGAAACAGCACTAAGCCTGAGGAACACTGGGTGGACAAAAGAGCACCAGAAATAGCCCTGAGTACAACCTGGTTTGCAGCACTGTTTCAGAGGCAAACCAATAACCTTGTCTCTATGGGTAGGCAGAAGAAATCCGTGGCATCCAACCTGCCAGTAACCTTGGACACCAGCACATCAGGTGCTACCGACACTGATAACAAGCTAGGAACTACATCAGCTTCTCTGTGCTGTAGAAACTTTTCCCAAGATCTCAGTCTTCCTACAAGAAATGCTCCTAAGACTATTAACTTCAAAAACAATGCTGGGCTTGGACACCAACTTTACCATTCCTACCTTGCTGTTGCTTCTTTAGAATCCTTAAAGTCATTGGCAAAGATAAACAATCATGATGGATGAGAGTATGTTATGCTGAGTGCCACAAAATTACACAGACCCCTGCACTGCCTTTCTAACAGGTTGAACATGTCATGCTCCTAAAGTGTTGTTGCTCAAGAATTGGCAAGACCTCCCTGCAAATCAATGAAATAGAGCCTTGCTATACACTTAAGTCCTATTTTTGTCCTTTCCTAATGTAACTTACAAACCTCCCTTCTCCCCCAAGTCCCTGCCACAGATTCCTAATTCAGCTTAACATACAAATATCTCCTACGTTTTTTTCCTAACAGGTGCAGTCCTTACAGATAATTTTTTCCTTTCTTTGAAAAGCATCTTCATTCAACCTGGCTCTCAAGGGAAATTAATGAGTGCTCACTGAATATATTTACATAAGATCTCCTTAGGATTTATGCTATTAAACATTAGGAGTATTTTAATCTGCTCCCTAAGGACCAGGGAAGCTGATGTGGCTGGCTAACAATGTCTCAATACAATGAACGCTGTCCATTCTCTACTGACAGCACTGGCTGCACTCACACACTTTTGGCTTTGCATTGGCTCCAGTGACAGAGGAGCAAGCAGCAGAGGAAGGGGCTACAGCCGAATAAAAGCAACCAATTTAATCAGAAACATTAAGGGCTCTATTATCAGCAAGAGCCTGCAAGACCAAGGCATACTCCAAGTCCAAAAAGCTGCAAAAGCCTGGCTTTGGGCATAGCTTCATTCCCTGCCATGGGTGGCCCACAAGCCCCCACATGCAGGCAAACCCAATGCTGGGCAGTGCAGGCTGCCCATGCTAACACAGAGGGAGGGAAGCTTCCTGCACTCCTATGGTAACACAGACAATCCTGTTGCATGCTTCTGTATGCCCACATGTACACTCCCACTGATCTACATGGGGCCTCAACTGCTGGTTCTCAGACTGTGTTCTCTCTGCCTTAAGAACTTTATCACTGACCACAAAAGATAAGAGTGCTTCACGAGTGAAATTAAAATCTGTAAATTCAAGTTCCCAGTGTACTCCACAATCATGGTTCAGCCTATATTACCAGATATGGACTTCTTTAGAGGTAATAATATCCTTTTGTCAGTTCTAATTTACATCAAAAGAAATGAACAACATTTATATGTAAAAATAGTAAATCATTATGGTGAAATACATACTTTGTATGTAGAAGCACACACACTGTGTATTTGTGCATACACAAATACTGTTCCTTTCTGTATGATGTCATACTGCCTCACGTGAGCAAGGAAGAAGCTCCATACCTTCCCCCTATTTTAACTTTACTGAAGGCAGAGGTCTTGCTTCAAAAAAGGCTTTGTTGGGACGTTGGTACCAACACAGTACAATTTTAACAATGATTAAAGATACTTGTTGCTTCTTCTAGCCAGGCTGGAGCAAATAAAACCCTTTCGTTGGATGAACATTAAGGTAAAATTCACTGCTGCTTCCAGCATTTGCAGTTTTGTTTCCTTCATAGCTTAACATGACAATAGAGATACTTCTTGCTCTTAACTCCTCTATGCTAAAAGCACTTTGCTATTCGCTGGTCAAACACTGACCATTTTACAAAGCCTATCTTGCAGTTTTGACACCACGTTTCCCCAGGTAAGGCAAGTCAGCTGAAGCTGAGGAGTACAAGAGAATTTTGGGGATGCATAATGAATGACAAGACAAATGGAAATAATCTTTCCTTTCAGTACAGGAATATAAAGCCAGTGCCATCCTAAGGCCCCAGAGTGTGTGTGTGTGTATTTATAAGTCCATTTAAACCTGTCTAAATACAAGTCTGCTGAACTTGTTTAGCGGTGCATGCTCTGCATTCATGTCTAACTGTAATAAACATTGCATGCTGTAAACCAAGCAGGCAATTGTGCTAGCCTGCTGGAGATCATCATTCAAAACAGAAGAGAACAAGTAGTTCAGAAGTGCTGTAAATACTGAGCTGCTCACTGGGAAAACTAATGCACGGTACTTGTTCCCCACGGAAAGGCAAGGGCTGCAAAGGGCAGTAGGGGAGCTTTTTTTTTTTTTTTTTACAGCAGGCTTCTCAACTTATTTGTGATGCTTTAGAGTCAATTGCATGTGTTTGGCTTAAAAGACAGACATAAGCATCACACATCCTTGATGAATAAGGCTCTTACAAGGACTAACAATGGTGAAGAGCAGAACCAGCTTCTGCCTGGTATCTACGTTAAGGGAGGACCTACAATATGGAGTAATCTTCAAAGGCCAGTCAGGTTTCCAGTCCAACAACCCTGCCAAGCATTCCTTTAATCCTTTATTTACCAGTAAATCTGCCACTCCGTTCAGCAGGCTTTTACTGGTGTTTGGTTTCATCTTGAAACCCAAAAGCTGTAAGCATATGCTGTGCAGTCCTAATGAGAAACTTAATCTATTAATGGGCAGACCTTCTCCACAGGACCAGGTCTTGGCAACATGAGTCAGTTCCTGATCTTTCACCTCCCGCTTGGCAGCATACCAGATTAACTCCACATCTCTCAGCTGGCTTACATTATCAGCTCATTATTAACATACATCATAGCCAGATCTCTTTTACATGCACCCAGCAAACAGGAAACTACACAAGGGGAGGGCTCCTCATTTTTTGTCTGACTCTGGAGCTCATAAAAATGACTAATTAGAACCAGCTATAGTGGAGCCACAGTGCAGATTTGCTTGCATGCTCTCTGCCTGTGAGCCTTAGTCCTGACTTGGCCCAAGTATTACAAAATGCTACAGCAGCTGGCTGTGGCAATCTGCAGCAATCAGGTATCCCTTCCTTCTGCCACAGTCATCTTGTAGTTCTTATCACCAAGAACTTGTGGGAGGCAGAGATGTTCTACTGTCCTTATTTTAAAGTAACAGAATAAGGAAACAGTCGGAATAAATAAATGGATTAACATCATACCAAACCTACAGTAAGAAAAAAAATCTCAGATTATTGAAAGCAGTTCCTGTGCGTGGACTCCACTCAACAATAAAGGCAGCCATGGGACTCTTTACAGCCAAATTCAACTGATATTAGTGTATACTTTACATTTACAGAGTCGCATGGATTCAAAACTAAGTCTGCAGGCCACTAGCAATGCATACATTACATCTTGGGAAAATGATCCCATAAGCACAGAGAATAGTTCTCTTACACAATAAGCTTAACAACATGCTAGCATTTTTTTCCTCCTCACAAAACTCCTTTTCATTTGACCTCAAGTATCAACCACCCACATCTCACCAGTCATATTAATGCTCAGAAGATTTGGCTAAATGAAAAAGCATCTCTCCTCCAGATCACTGGTTCACATTCAGCCCAGCCAGGCAATAACCAGAAGCTGCATCCTCCTGATAACCATTTCCATATCACCTGAGCACAGATGCCTGTGGAAGAACCTGTGCCCATACAGGAGAGTGCAAATGGAGTCACAGAGAGCAAAATAGGTCAGAAAAGTCCCCTCAGGTCAGAAGGGGGGGATGGTTATTAATAAAGTGGATTAAACTAATACTGTTACACACAACACTCTGTACCTGCAGTCATCTTAGGTTAAGAACACACTCAATGCATAGAGCTCACACCTGTCTTGAACAAACGTTCAAGGAAATTAGCCTTAATGGGAAACAGTACGAAATACAGCAAAATGTAAGAACCTA
Source organism: Phasianus colchicus (assembly GCF_987193195.1). NCBI lineage: Eukaryota > Metazoa > Chordata > Aves > Galliformes > Phasianidae > Phasianus > Phasianus colchicus. Next base: position 9,472,700 of record NC_143453.1, on the reverse strand, counting down.
CACATGTCTAGAAATTCCTTCAGCTGCTTGAAAGGTAATATATATTCCCTTAAGATTAGTTTTGATTAGTATTACTGTTCAGAGTTTATCTCATTTCATGACTTGCCTTCTATTCAAACCAGATTTATGCTCAGAGCCAAAAATCTGTTCCCATTTAATCTACAGCAGGACAGGTAAGAAATGTATACTCCACACAAGTTCTTGTTCTAGTTCCTTCTAGTCAGATGGAAATTACCAAGTCTAATCAGGGAATGCAAAAATAAAAAGTACTGTTTCCCATGCTATGTTCTTCTTTTATGGTCAGAAATCTAAAAGGAATAACCTATATGTGAGAGTTAAGAGTACATTAATTTTGCTCATTTAGCCCATGCTAACTAATTAGATATGCTACCAATTTCTCCTTACCAACAGCAATTATCAGGGATACCTGCAGACTTCTAAAACTTGTAGCCAAACTGGAGTCATTCTTCCTAAAAATTTGTACCAGCCTCAACCACACATAGCATAGATGACTCATCTTACTTGGTTATTTTGTCCATCTGGATTGCAGAAAGAAACATGGTTCCTGTGAATTTTGGATCAGATGATGCATGTGCTTGCAGTGACAGGAACAGACTTGAATATTCTGTAGCAAACATCTTTGTTCCATAGCTGCAATTACAGAATCAGCTCTTAGCTGTCACATGAACCAGTATTTGAATCTGACGTGGGCTAAGAAGAACGTTTCCTAAGATGTGAAAGTTTTAGCTTCATCTTTTAACAGAAACAGCTCTGCCAGCTTTCCTTCAGCTTATGTGCTTGACTTACTGTATCTCCTTAGGCAGCAACAAGCCCTAATTGCAACAGTTGTATGAAATATTAGTGACACCACTAATGCAAACTGCTATTTAATCTCATTTTTGACATTATTAATGCAAAAGCATAAATAAGCCCCCTTGATGCAATATTAGCAGCATATGTCGAGCAGGAAACTGTCGTTAAGTAGGTAACTTTTTGGGCATACTTAACTCCTGTAAATAGCAAATAACAACATGAACAACTTTGTCTTGCTCAGCCTCCTTCTGTTCTGCATTTTCTTTTCATTTCCTTCCAGCCACAGCACTATTACCAACTCAAAGAACTTCTACTGAATCATAAGAAACACCACGATAATAAAAAAGAAAAGCAGAACAAGAAACCTCATAACCTCAGTAACTGAAGAAAAACGTCCCTTTGGCTTTTTAAGTTTCTGCAGCTCTCATTAGAAATGCTGCCAATTCAAACAACACTTCATGAGAAAAGCACACAGAGTAATTAACTGCATAACAGCACACCTGGATTTTATTCCTACATCACTAGATTTTTCACTAGGACATCAAACACTGATGGTTTTTAATCTCATCCAAGTAGTAACTACTAGCAGTCAGGATCCTTCTTTCTGCATGAAGCAGGACAGAACTTACCATGACTGACACGCAAGCCAAAGTTCTCCTGCCAACCTGAGGCAAAACCCTCCTCCTAGCCATAGCTCAATTCTTGCTTTCAGTGTGCTGTGGAAGAAACTAGAAAAATACATAGCATTATTGTATTTTCTGTCCTTCAAATTATAGACTTGTATGCAACCTTTACGACAGCTTTTCCAATTGAAAATGCATTCTCAGCAGTAAACCTGTAAAGATTCTGCCCTGTTGATGCTCCCTTCTGAGCTCCTTCAAATCCCACTTTTTACATACAAATTCTTATTCCTATCTTCTAGAATTCCCTTACATCTGCTACAAAAGCATCCTGAAACATTTGGTGGTTTAGCAACCCAAAACAGCTCAAAGCCAACACTACACCTGCATGTTTCCACTGTAAGTTTACTTCTGTGTAGGTTTTCTCTAACTACACAGATGAAGTGAGCACTGTGTACATCAGACCTTAAATAGCAGGCAATCAACAGCAAAGGATTAGAGTTCAAGAAGCAAAAAGACAATTGCTTCAGGGAAACTAAGTGAAAGCCAATCTCATGAGCTCACAGAAGGAAGTTGTATCACATCTCTTCTTTAATCAGCATGCCAGTGATTTTGGAAGAGGCACTTTAATCAGTAATAACATTTTGTTTCTGTTACAGTATGTCAGCCAAAGAAGTTTTGAGAAATCTGCTTTATGTCCTAACAGGTGTCTCAAATGTAAGCAACAGTAGAAACTTGCCACTACGTACTAAAAAATTTACTGAAGATGTGACTGCTGGATCACAAAGTTTAATCTGATTCAGTCGTTCAACTTATTAAAACTGAATCAAAAATCTTTTTCAGACCACTCTGCTAACTAGAGATTAACAACACGAACTGCTTTCCCAAATTCCTTATTTAATATTTAATACTCTAAAAGACAAAAGATAATACAGAGACTTGGGATTTCTTGTGGGTTTTTCATTATTTCTGTTATCTGCCCCAGCTTTGTATCTAGCCATTACTGCTGTAAATTCTGGAATGCACCCATTGCTACGAAAAGGAAGAACATAAATGTGCCATTTGTTTATCTACAAAGTATTTTCATCACACTGTCTAGTAAAATGTGACTGACTGAAATCAATGATCCATCACTTACAAAACACAAACACCTGTTCTATTTCAGGACCACTTCCTTTCTCAAGGGAAGTCTTCCTTCAGAGACATCTGAGATTATTTCTGCTCTGTGTTCTTGCCCCACCACACACTTTGATAGTCTTCTGGGTATATAATCACTGTATATTAATGTGCCAGGAAAACAGAAGGCTGTTCTGGTGTTCAATTCCCTAGTTACCCAGATAACTGCTTTCTCTATTCTTTTGCTAGTTGCCAGGAACCTGAAGGTTCAGTGGTAATTGCAGCAGTCGAGACTTCAGCATTACTGGAAATTAAGTCTCTGATGTGCAGTGGGAGGTGCAGACTGTCCCAGTATATTCACTGTCTGGGATGGTATCTTACTCCCATCACTAATGCTTGTAAATGGGAAAGTGGGGTTTTGAAGTTTTTAAGTGATCCTAAAAAACACAGTGGCCTCTTGCTTCAACAAGGATGCTCAGGAAACCTAGCAAAAGCACATTATGCAGACTCAATAGCTCCTTTGTTTTATTTTAAGAAGTGCCCTTGTCTTCCCTGCTCTCTCCCATATATATATATATATATATTTTTTTTTTTTTTTTGCTCCTTTGAGAGCCACAGGTCTCGCACATTATTTCCTTATGTAAAATCACAAAGATTTCTGCTGCCATGATTGTGCAAACAGGAATCTCAGGGAAGACAAGTAGTTAACTACTGAACAAATCTAAGTAGCTCCGGTAGTTTTTTCCATTATGAACTATTTGTAACAACAACAAAAAAAAATAAAAACCAAGGTGATCTTTTTTAATCCCTAAATCAAGCATGTTTTCTGTTGCTTTAGGCACTTACAGAATACACCACGTTGGATAAGCACACAGATGTGCAAATGCTGCTGTTGCCCAGTGTTAGCCTCTGCAAGCTGTACTGAATGACAATTATTTGCAGCTTTCAGTAGAAGTTTAATACATCTATCCACAGCTAAATCCACTTGGCTACATTCATTCATTCACTTTTAGTTTTGCCTCTAAGCATCCCTAGTTGCCTGAAAAGAAAGAGATAAAGCAATTACTTGATTTCATCCTCAGGATTTTAGCTCTCAGCCTCGGCATGGTGCCTCTTTAGCACTTGATTAGTGTCTAAATTCTCCACAGATTAAAGACGGTTGTCTTCTTTCTCAGTGCATTATACACAAGAAGAAAAGAAAACTCAAAGCAGTCCAACCTTCCACGGGTATAAATTGCCTCAGATTCTTTCAGCTCTGGAGAGGCTGTGTCAATTTATACCTGGTAAAGATCTGTCTCAAACTATTCCCAACCAGATTCAACTAGCTTTTAAGTAGGCTATAAAATCTAAGCTATGAATTTAGAGTTTGAATTAATTCAATAATAAATAGCCTTTTAAAGAGACGAATATGCTCTTATCAAGTCAGCTTCTAGAATAAACTCTGCAGGATGTTTTCAATCTATGCCCCAGAGATTATTGACTATAAATTGGAAGATGAGAAATGGTCTGCTCGATACATGAAGTAGGGCTGAGCTCAGAAAAATAATTAGAGAAAGCTACTGTTACAGTTCTCTGGTTTATTTCTGTCTGAAAGTACTTGAATAATGATCCAAAACACACCACTAGTGATTACTGTTTCCCAATGATTAATCAGCTGCAAAATCGTCTTTTTTTTTTTTTCCCCTCATGTCCCCTAGAACAAGGAAGGAAACCATGCAGTAACTTTTTAAAGAAAAGCATTTTTTGTTTCAGCTGCTCTGTATGAATTCCACATAGGCCCATACATTTCAGTGTTGAGCCTCTCTGATTCATCCAAAATCCTTAATCTGTAAATCATTTGTACAAAAGGAGATTAAAGGGAACTTGCACTCTTTCCCTCAATCTCCTCAGCGTCTGCATTTTTAGGACAGCTCTCAGAAGCACACTTTTTCTGCTCAGTAGAATTTATACCATTGTTACAAATCTCAGGTGTGGGAGGAATGTCACAGATAAGAGCTCTCCTAAACAAATTCCAATCTTACAAGAGACCAGAACCACCCCTGCAGCTATTTTCAGATCTTTCCACATCAGAGGATCGCAGCATAAGAAGTTACATGAAATACTGAGGTTACTCAAAAATATCAAGAATGATTCCAGATATTCTTTTCCTGTGACTCTTAACAACTCACTTATTCTGCTACAGTTCTTACTAATGTTTTCATCTAGTACCAAGGAATCATATCTATGTTTGACTGTAGGTATACAGCAGTAAAAGATGATCCAGTCTTAGATTTGTAATGAATGATCCATCACATCAGTTCTGAGGTTGTTTTCCTTTCTTCCCCCCACCCATTTTTTGCTGTAAAGTCCATTTTGAAAAGCCCACAAAAGAAACAAAATTACGCATGAAGTTATAGTAAAGAAGCAGTTAGATATGGATGCATATTAAGATATTGAAATGTTCAACCCTACTTTGATAACAGAAGGAGAGGAATATTATGAAATAAAGTATCACCAAAAGTTATCCTAAAATAAATCACTGGAAAAAAAAAAAAGAAAACACGAACATTGGCGTTTTCACAGTGCTCAAATCACTAACAGGCCATAGGTTAAACAAAGCAAAATACACAGAGCTAAACCTTATGAGAAAAGAGAGAGGATGCAGACTTCAAGAATGAGAGCTCTGAGAGAAACCTGACAGGCGTTTCCAACTCCACAGTGCAACATTACCTGACACTATGGTTGCAGATAACACATTCCAGCTGGGAATTAGTGGTGTTCATCATCAGCATGATGTTCAGAAACAGCCCTTGATGCCCTCTTGAAACAGATCTTGAATTCCACCCCCTCTCCCACCTGGTCACATACTTTGCTGCACAGCAAACTAGCCTTACAGAGCAGACTGCTGGGTTCTGTTCTTTTGGTCACTCTCAGCTATGTGACCACAAGATCAATTCTCTCTCAATGCCTAGAATTACAAAAACGATTAAATAGTATAATTCATATATGAAGAAAGGCAGAAAAAAATAAGGTTTTTAAAAGTATTCATAAGGCAGCAATTAAACTCCTAGCTAAAAGTTTTGGCATCAAAACAGTCCATCACTTCATGGAGAAAGAAACATACTTTGACTTCCATAAGAGCGGCCTTAAAAATACATGTAAGTGAGGTATATTTGTGATTTGAAAGGCAGATTTCAGCTTGCTACTTCTCTCCCTGAAACTGCTATTAAAAAATGCAGAACAAAACTCTTGTAGTCAGCTGTTGACAAGATTTTTATTTAGACACACACAAGTCAGTGAACCTTCGTGCTTCTCTTCCCTCCTAACATAACTTGACCAGAGAATTCAGAGGGGTCAGACCACACAAATACATGAATCAAGTTTGATCCCAGTTTATGTAAGTCAGTGGAGTCACACCACAAATGGCTCTTAAACCTGCTCTGACCTGAAGAGCTGATCAAATAAACTGGCTAAAGTAATCCAGTTTTTTTCTTATTATTTTATTTTGCCACTGTCACCAGTGTTTTACTCTTAAACATGCTTAGTTTCAAAACATTTTAGAGACCAGTATTAGTCTCCTTGTAACAGAACACAGGCATGGCTTGCCCGAGGCTACACAGCCCGTTTGTGGTGATGGATCAGGGGAATTACCTACATCACCTAATTTTACATTTACACAACAAATACCAGCAGATAAGGTAGGTAAGATAGGAAGTTTTTCTTATTCATAGTAGTGAACCTTTTGAACCATCACTCAGATGTTACTCATTGGTACCATAGTGACAGAATCATGAGTGCACAGCCACATTCAACAGCACAGGTTTTTTTTACATCTTTATTAATAAATTCATATAGCCTCTTGTACTGTTTTGATTTAATATAGGCATAGGAAAGACTGATCCAAATCAATTTAAAATTCATTCTAATTTTAATTACTGGTTTTAGGACAAAGTAAACACAAGAAGCATTAATGAGGTAAAAATGTTATTCTGCCATGAAACTCAGCCAAACTGAGCACTGACCTAAGAAAGATCAGAACATGAATGCCATTTTAATTCAAAGCCACAAACTGAAATCAGATGCTCTTATACCCTAATGAGACGAGTCTAAGTCAGAAGTTTGTGATAAAAGTCAAATGCATTGCCACCAACATAGTCAAGAAAAGACAAAAACTATTGCTTGTTTTAAGTACAAATGATACTGTGATCCTAGAACTGTATCAACATCCATCCTTCCAGAAAGGAAAATCCATGCAATAGCTGCTAAATGGAAGACATAACTAAGAGGGAATGGAGGAAATCCAATGAAAGAAAATAAATCTCCTTACAAAACAAAACTGCTCCCTCTCCCACCCTTCAGTTTTAAGCATAAGTGCAGATCTATCAGCTTGCAGCAGAAGCTAGGTTTTATCTCTGCTAGACCCCTTGGAAAATTCCATCTCCATCTTTGCTGCAGGTTCATCTGCTCCAGCTCCATATAGTCACATGAAAGATTTTTGCCTTCTCTAAATGCCTACTTAAGTGAGTGCACATTCTTGAACTGCCCTCACCTCATTTTCTATTTCACCAAAAGTAAAGAAAAGAATTTCTTTTAATTTTCTCTTCTTTTAAAATCCACATATTTCCTCCCTGCACTCAGCAATGGGAAACAGATTCAGACAGCCTTAAAACACTATCTCAGCAACAAAGCATGCAATGTGCTCTATCTCATCTCCCCACTCCAGCTGAGTTTACAGCAGTGGGTGGCTTTCAAACCTAACATTTGATCAAAATGAAAACTGGGCATTCCTTTCACCCTATGACAGGCAAGCTGATATAAATCACAGCCTTCCCAGCAAGGGTTCTTCCACAGACAATGAATTGTTGCAGTGTTTCAAAGCTCAGCCTTGGCCATTGTAAGAGAAAGTTTTGGGTTTTAAAAGCTGGTGTGGGCTTTTTACGACAGCACTAAAACTACAAGAGGGAGAAAATTTATGGAACGGTTATTTGTGCTTCCCCAAAAAAGTTTTATTTTCAGTGCTTTGCTCCTGGTGCCAGTTCTTTCTTTTAATAATTATAGTTCAATATCACTGAAAGTTCCAAATGAGTGCATCCTCCTAGCATACATAATGAACGCACACACAAGTTACAGTTTAAAATAATGAGGGAACAGTGTATATCAGTAGGAATAGTATATATCAGTAAACAGAACTGTTTCATTACTACCTCCAGAAAAGTTCTGATCTGTTCTTGCCAGGACTGCATTGCCTATACCCTCTGATGCTGATTTAGCAATATGGACAGCATAGGCAAGCAGTAAATAATAGCTGTCGAATCTGTGTGCATGCAAGCATGCACGCAACACTACAAAGCCTGATCAAAGCAAAGCTGATACCATACACAGTACCAGTGTTTTTCCTTGCTAACCCAGTAACCTATTAGAAATGCCCTCCAGTCTCAACAATTTTAAGCCTTAACTTCAAAAGATCAGCTTATCCTTCAGGGCTAAGCTGACTGACAGGTGGGGGTCAGGAAGAAATCCAGTTCACCCCCTCTAGCCCTATCGTATAGAGTTGCACAATTGGCTGAGCACCTTAGGGGGTTTCTTCTGCATTCCTCTGAGGCATTTGAAAATGGCCACCTCCAGAGTTTGGACACTGTGTTTGATGGACACCTCATCTGTCCCTGTGTCCCAGCTTTGTGTAACAATAGCTACGTTTACATGAAGGCTGCAGAATGAAGAGGCAAGAAGTTGGTGCTCCTGTAGAAATGGGCTATTATGCTATTCAAGGGGGCTGCAGCAGTTCATCTGCAATTAGAGAATTACGTACCTACCAGAGGGGATACGAGTTTGAGCAATACTGTACACATCAGCTGGTACCCCTTAAATACATGCTAGACCCCTCAAGGTGTTTAGAAAGCAAGCACTTGTAATTGTATCCTGAAATTTACTGTGCTACAGAACAACAAGCATTAAAAACACAATGAATATAATGATTGCAGATAAAAGGACAGGCAGCCTAAAAACATTTACAGAGAAAAAACAAAGCAAGAAGGTGAGTGTAACAGGGAAAGGTGAGGTGGACATGATCTCAGTGCAGAGTTTTTGAAGAGCTTTTCACTGAGCAGCACATGGAGAGGCACTCAAAGACCTCCCCTTGGATTCTGTGTGTATATATGTGTATATATAGGTATATATGTGTATATATAGGTATATATGTGTATATATAGGTATATATGTGTATATATAGGTATATATGTGTATATATAGGTATATATGTGTATATATAGGTATATATGTGTATATATAGGTATATATGTGTGTGTGTGATCAAAAGGTCAAGAACTACTGCAACAGACACTACGTTCCAGCTGCTATCAGGCTCACCCCCAGAAAGGGTGACTCTACAGCTTTGTAATGCAAATGATAGGAGCCACACCTGGTCAGCATTTTATTTTATAAAGCAGACAAACGTCCTCTATCCTCACAAAGGCTCCAGTTGTAACTCCACCCCCAAAGGAAAGGATATTAGGCCACAGCAAGAATTCCACAGAGCTGGAGACTTTCACGCATCAAGTTGTACACCCATACTGAGTTTGTAAGTGTTCCTTTCTATTAATGATATTTTTTCTACTTTCAGTATATTAGTCAACTTGAAGCACTTTGCTGACTAAGCAAAAGCCAGCAACAGAAGAGGAGCTGCCATCAGCTGAGACTTCCTCACCAGATTTAGGAGTAGCACTGAATGCTAAATTTCTCTCCATAAGCCTTAGGACTCAAGCCATGCTACATGGACAATAATTAGTCAAAGAATGCAGAATGTTGTTTCTCCATGAGATGAGAATCTGCTGTACAGAAGTCTGTGATCATATTCCTGCTACAAAATAGAAGAACATTAAAGAAAATCAAATAGCCATTATTTCCTCAAAATACAGGTTTCACTGGGGAAACCCAAAATTTTAGGGAAAACTTCTTATCCATCTTTATGAAGAGTCACACACAAAGTTCGTAGGCTATTTCCATAACCCATTGCTTCCAAGTTAAGGCCAGAGCTTTTATCAAAAGATATCACAGTATTCACTAATGAAGGGACAGAAGTGCAGGTCTTGGACCAGTGACTCTGGGTCCTGTAGTTAAGACAGCTGTGCTGGAGTTACTCTACAGAGACCACAGTACAATTCTCAGGTTATTGCAGTATATGCATCTAATAAATGATTTTTCAAATGTGAAAAATGTAAGTATGATGAGTAGCAGGAGGAGAGCAGGTAAATAAATCATATGACAAACAGCTGATCAAGTTAAGTTTGTGATCAACAGTATTTTAAAAACCTCAAGGAACAAATATGCCAGGCTCCCCAAAAATTCATGAGATAAAATGTGAATAGAGACAGGCATTCTTTCTTATGTTTAAAAATATTTCATTTCCCATATCAGCACGATGTCAATACAATTCAGTGAGTAAACTGTAACACACAGACCAGGTCTTCAGCTGATTTACATCACTAGCTTTAAATAAGAATGCTTGAATGGACAAAGTGCCTGTTTTATAGCATCCTCCCTTTCAACATTTCCCTTGTCTCAGTTCATTTCCCCGTGGTATGCTTTGTTCTTAAAGCAGTCTTAACCACTCGTACATCAAAATATTTAATCAACTTTTCTTAGTCAGAAAATAATCCTGCTTTAGACTAATTCAGTGGGAGACTGCAGTGGATTCAACAGGAAAAAAAAAGGTCAGAATGCATTTCCGAGGGTGCTTTAGAAAAATCAATGCTGACATGTTTTTAATGAAAATCAATAAGTGACATTAGATAATGAAACAAACATCCAGCACCGCTGCCGACAGACCATTTAGGCAATCAGTTTAGAAAGCAGCGAGTGAGGTTAATGCTTGAACGTACAAGTAACCTGTGTTTAAGTACAGCACTCTTTTTCCCCATCTCTTAAATGATGGAATTTCAAAATCCTCTTCCTGTGAACAACGACCCAAAAGCTTACAATTTCCCATCCCCCAGCTCGAAGTAAATCAGCCTTAGGAACCAGTGTCACGGTTCCTCTAACAGTGTCCCTCCACTGGGAAGCGCTGACCCGTGCAGCCGCCGCGAATGCTTTGACAAGCTGCGGTGCAGCCACAGCAGGGGACGGAGATCCATTAAAAGCTGAAGTTGTGAAACTCTTTAGAAGAGGCCTGTCCCTTCTCAGAGTAATTAATTCTTTGACTGCCACACTGAGACGCAAGGAATGAACACATACTCTCAGGAGTAACAACTATGCTAATGGAGATAAACTGTGCAGACAAAGGCGGCTAGCACGCACTTGAATTAGGTTAGACTCTAGAGGTAAACCTACAATGCTACTCACACTTGCCTGCAAATAACACAACTCAGAAGAAACCTGTCTCATAGACCAATAGTTAGGGTGGACATTAGTTTGCACTCGCATTCTTTACCTACGTCCAGTAACAGCACTTCTGTACAGCAGCCTGCAAAGCACACTGCCAACACCTGGATGTGGGCAATCTCAAGGTCTCTCCCAGCCACCACGATGGTCAACTCAGTGGGATTACAGCACGGCCACCACTTCATGAAAGCACGGCACACAGACCTGCTGATGGCAGCAGCTTGAAGAGCACGTTTCATGCACTTTTTATCCAAGGGAGGAAGGATCCTATTTACTAGGCTTGCACGTTTGATTAGGATTGCAATGTCATTTCTGGTACTGAGCTGCCCATGAACCCACTCTGTATCTCCCTGGATCTAACTACCCATGCTGCCAACACACAAAACAAAATTTGTTCTGTTTGCAACTTGAAAATGAATAAATCAATCAATCTGGCTGTAGAAAAATCTCAGGAAAAAAAAGAATAGTGTTACTGATCAGAAAATACAAACAAATGTTCTCAGAGGTCTATCAAGAGGCTGCACAAATAATCCTTTCCATCTAGAGATACACAGCAAACCTTCATCTCTCTGCTAGATCTGTTCAACTCATCTCTGAAAGAAACAGAACAGAAAAAAACACCATAAGACTGTAAATAAAAACCTAAACTGCCCAATACCAACAGCTTTAGTCAGCTCCACTGTTCCACATTCCACTGTTTGAAAACTAGCAAAGAAACACCCTCGAGGGTACGAAGCATTCACACTTCACTGGAAAGTCAGTAAACTGAGTAATCCCAAGCACAAACGTAGGATGTGTTGTAGGTTTCAATGAAAACTAGCAATATCTGAGGACAGATTTGGAACAAAAGCTTACCCACGGAGTCAACACGATGACTGCAAGATTCATTACAAAGTCAGACATGGTGTTTTGGCTTCTGGCTGGACAGAAGGCTGTAGCATTAACACATGGTTCATTACAGCAGAATTAAAGCCTGGTTATTCAGTACTGCAGAAATTAGGGATAGTACACATCAAACAGATTTTCCCATGAAAATACAGGGCCCCCAGTTCAGCACAAGAAATGTCACTAATTATGGTGCAGAACCTATTTGTATTCACAGAACACAACTTCTGTTTGGCAGTTCTTTGTCTGCTTTTTCAAAATCCTCTGCAGCAGAGAAAGTCATGGAAAAGTTGAGATTAAATTCTTAATATTACAGCAGAAATTTAACCATGATTAAGGTATAAGATTGCACAGTAACAAGAATGATTTTAATATTTTTTCTTAACTTGCCAATAAAATATCACTGGACACTTGTTATTTTTTTCACAAGCAACAAGTGTTACAATTCAGAGTTACTTGTAATCAAAGAAGATTTTAGGCCATTACTGCTTAATGGCTAAATCATCAGAACAAGGAGTTTGTGAGCTCAGCCATTAGTTTCTTACAGTGCAAAAGTAATGACAGTTTCTCAGCTAAATATATTCAAATGTCAAGCAACCCAGAAGTGTTGAAGGAAAAAGGGAGCTTCCTAATATTAACAGAAGTTTCAAAATACTTCCAACTTGTGCATTATTCTATATCAATTTCTACTGAAACACTCAGTGTTATTGTGTATAAAGAAGAACACGACATGATTTAGTCTGGAAGCATTTGAACAGGTTACTGAAATCAGGTTCACATCACCAAGAACAGAAAACAGTTGTATGAATGCCTCAATTGTCTTAAGCACTATTTACAGCTGATTACAGTATTCAAAAGACAGTAATAAAAAAGCTTTTCCCACTAAAGAAATCGTATTCACAGATTTTCATATAACCTCAGATTCAATTGATATAAATCAAAGAACTCCCTAAATATTAACAGAGCTATCATTTTTTCCTCTATCTATACCTTCTTGGCATTTGTACACAAGGTTTTACAAATGATACAGATAAACGAGGCAGTTGATCAATAGCTTGCATCTCTGGTTCTCTATTTTCTTATAGAAAAAGTCATGTTTTTGATGATTTTAGGAGACCAGTTTCTGCAGTGTAGTTTCTGCTGAGTTCATAAGCCCATTTCTAAGAGTCGCTCTCCTTAGCTTGCAAATTCCCAACCATCTCCTGCTTGGAGGATAAAAAAAGTGACAGAGAGTCCAGTACCACCCTTCTCATCGTTTACACGTAAAAGTATCAGGAGCCTTCATAAAGCACATGAGCCTGGGGGGAAAATGGGGTAATATGTGAGAAATACTTAACTGTACAGAGAAGTGATGTGAAAGAAAGCAACATGGGAAGAGGTTGGAAGAAGTGAATTCAAAACCCACGCGTGTCAACCACTTCAAGTTAATCCTTGCACAGGTACTGACATGAAAGCATAACAGCACTGCAAACAGGAAACGTGCAGCTAAATGTCTATTACTTGAACTGTCTTATACATTAGAAAATACTAGGCATTATACCTGTTGTCACTAGCCATTTCTCTCTTACATAGGTTACTTTTTCTTGTGACCACATGGTCAGTTCTCTTCTTGAACCCTGTTAAACTAATCTGATTAACAAAATTAATCCCCAAAAGCAGCTAGCACATTTTCTAAGTGGTTAGCTGGCAAGTTTCTCCTGCCTTATTTCTCTAGCTGACTCAGCTGGATGGATGGCTGACTTTCCCCAGAGGATAGCCAAATGAATGGCTTTATAGCTCTCGTTCCCCTGGCAATCTGTCACCGAGTTCAAAAGCAACCTTCCAATTCCTCATCCCTTCTGGCTGTAAACCAGTGCATCACTAAGCAAACAAACCTGAAGTAACATCCCTGCCACCCTTCATCATAAGAACAGATTCTCACATAACTTGTGTGTGCCAAATACGAGTCAGGCATAAAGGCAGTTCACCAAAATATTTCCTACGTTATACGTATGTGTTTATATGCTGTCCACATACATACACATTTTTGCAGAAAGGGAAGGAGCTTGGTGAAAAGTCAGAAATGCAATTTCAGCATGACATTTTTAAAGCTGAAAAATACAAAGTGATCAGTTAAATTAATGTACTGTTTTCCCTGACATATCATGGTATAATAAAATGAAGCCATTTCCAGTTATGAAGTGAAGAAAATTATGACTTCTGTAGCAAGTTGACCCACACCAATGCTACACTAAAGCACATTTTCTCAGTCATCAGCTTAGGTAATACTTTTATTTTTAAGTACCAACATGGGAATGGCCAAATAAGTTATCATACACCTTACTTTAAAGTGTGACTTGAATGTAGCTTATCATCTATATCCCCAAGCACTCATTTAACCCTCTCTGGCTCTAGGATTCCTGATGTCAGACCCTCCCAGAGCTCACTCACTACCTTTCACCATCAACTCCAGAGCTCTGCATACTCTTCAGCAGCTTCACAAATTCTACCACTTCCCAGGTGATTTCATTTAGCAGCAGCAAATGTTTAATTGCATAAGGATGATACAAAGTTAACCTAGGGCATGTAGAGGGAGCAGTCCAAAAAATTTTTCCTTTTCCTCTTCCTGAATAGCATGATTCAATTTCATAAAAGATCAAGAGGGAACTTACATGTCAATTAGTAAGAAAAAATTATAATGAAGAAGTCAGTTGCCTCCTCAGTTACTGCACGGAAACAAATGAATTCCACAAAGGAACAAATGAAAGCAATCAAATTCACTTTCTGCACAGCTGGAAGGAAGGCAACACTCCTAAGCTGAAAGGATTTATTTATTCGTTTTTAAATTTGCTTCCTTCAGAACCATCAATCTGTTTAAATAAAGAGAACCCACCTTTAAACTACAAGTTGGCAGAAGTAGTGAATCATCAGACAAATGCTGTGCCCTTCATGGCTGCTATAGAAAGTCCTGTATGCTTTTCAGAGGTAGAACTCCTTCCACATCTTCAATAATCAACACACCACTCCACTATCTCCTGCACACCAATGCATTGTGGTAGGACAGAGATCATAACAAAACACATTGCAAACTACATGCTCAGCTGATATCTCATCTCAGAACAGCAAATAGACTAATTTTCTTGCAAGTGACACGAGATAATCCTTCCAGATGACATCCTGCATCATGCATCCAGCCATATCACACCGCACATCGCTCCAGTGGTTGGGGGCAACGGAGCAGCCAATGGTTAACAAAAGCATCACTGCACTAACCAGAGTATGCTCAAAGAGCCCTTCTAAAAAATTCCAGGAATGCTCTTTTAAAGGGCTTTTTGGACTTAGCAGTTTGGTGAGATGTGGATACTCAACATTTCTCTAAATCATAATTCTAAAATTTGCAGGAGAAGGCCTGGTTCACATGACAAAACACTGTCAGAAAATTCTGAGAAGCAAAAGGTACGTAGCTGTACATTCTGCTTGGTTAATAATAATGCAATTAGTCTGAATCAAATCACTCAACTTTTTCACCTTTTTCAGTCACAAGTGTCAGTAAGAAAAAAATGCACCTGTTGATCAATCAAACAGTTTTCACTGAATGACTGATACCTTGCCTATGCATACAGAATTTGCCAGCTGTTAACCAATCCAATCATGCCTACAGTCCCCAATACCTTCATATATGAAATATATTAACACCAAGGGATATACTTTCTTAAAAGTGCATCAAACATGCACCTCGATACACAAACTTCTGAAAGAAGAGTTAAAAGTCCAGGGAATAACTGGAATCCACTTAGCATAGATGAAACTCAGAGTAGCTATACAAGTAATGGTGAAAAGCACACATTAATGGAATACTTCAAGGGAATGGAGAAGACCAAGCCCTCTCTACATTGAATTCAGACTTCACTAGCAGGCACATGACACTTGGGAATGTAAAAGAATAAATTCCAGGCTGAGTGAGCTTTTCACCTTGACTGAACAGTTACACTGTTGTCACAGATGGCAAATAGGATC
This sequence comes from Phasianus colchicus, assembly GCF_987193195.1. NCBI lineage: Eukaryota > Metazoa > Chordata > Aves > Galliformes > Phasianidae > Phasianus > Phasianus colchicus. The sequence continues at coordinate 9,456,915 of NC_143453.1, read as the reverse complement.
ATGATAACAGTAGCATTCAGCTATCATTTTAAAAAGACAAAGCTGAAACTGTCATGAAGAATGGTGATGCCTTCACACCAGGTACAGTGGTACCACAAGCTATTCCAATCAGATGGAAATCATTGTCAATAAGCATCCTTCATGTCTTTTCAGAATCCTTACAAACAATACACCGCCTCTTTTCTCATGGTTTCTCCCACAAATCATAGACCAGTGAAGAATTAGAAGGAGCCAAGAGATGACCACATACTTACAAGTCTGTATTGAGAATCAGCAATAGACACAAATACGGTTTCCATTCCCAACACAGCTGTTACTGTATCACACACTAACAAAACTACTCATTTTTGTGTACCTTTCTGTGAGCAACTACCGAATTATTTTAGAGGTCATTAGAATTTTGATCTTAATGTGGTGGTAAATATCAATTGTACAGGGTCAGGCTCCCTTCCATACACTGCCTTCCTCTATTCCCACATAACTGGCAGCATTCCCTAGATGCTCACCAACTGCTGGAGAAGAGAATATCAACCCTGTGAAATCTGAGTGGGGGGAGAATACAGAAAAGGAAGGAGAGAGATGCAGGATGTGAAAATCTAGAGAGATGCGTGGGTACAAGTAAGGGCAGAATAGAGCCTTAAATATTAAGTCTTCCCTGAATCTTTTACGCGAATCATTTAAATCAAGGCCACATCTTAAAAGACTGAGGAATTATCCAAAGCTTTTCAGTTAAAGTAGTTCTAGGGACACAATCAGTTTATCTCCTCCCCTAACATCAAGCAAAGCAACTCAGGCAGCAGTTAATAAGCCTGCTATGGAAAAAAAGCCGAGAAGGGGAAAAAAAAAGATGAGGAAGATCTATCCACTGATCAGAGGAGCCGTAGTACTAAATTCAGCTGGCAAACAGCATCACGAAAAAGGACTCACTGAGACTGCTTCCGAGTGTACTGTCACAGCTTTGTCTGGTGTTGCATCAAGTAACTGAGTCCAAAGGGCAGCATGTTCATCTGTGCATCCATCCAGCGCTAACAGCCAGACCTTCTAGACACAGTTTTTCCATTCAAGCAGAGCCACACAATTCTGTGAAAATCCAAACTAATTCTGAAAACTCTCAACATCAAAAATATGAGAAACAACCCTGAGACTCATCTGTAATTTGTATACCATTGTTCCAAAAAAAAAAAAAAAGCAGTGTCAAGATGGAAGAATCACTACTTTTCTGCACTGATCTTTCCTCAGCAATTCACAGTAAAGCCACACTTAAATTTAGAAGCCATAGAACAAATAAACATTTCCCCTACAAAGAAACTCAAGCACAGAGATTTGCTGAAGAGTAGATGGAGTTAAAATCTGCTGGGAATGAAAAAGAAAGCTAAAAAGCACTATTTCAGGTAATATTAAAACACCAACATCAGGCCATTTGTGCTTCAGAACCATTCTGCTTTTGATTTCTTCACTGACATCACACCCACACTAACCATCAGATGCACATACTACAGCATCATCAGCTTGTCTTGGACACAAGTTACAGCATACACTGAGGCTGAGATACATCTGAAGAAGTGATGGAATCTCAGTGATAAAGCAAGTAAATACACTTGTTGGTTTCTCAGAAACACAGCTTTCTGTGCTGAAAGTGGAGGGGGATGGAAGAGGACAGCAGGATTTATGAATTCTGAGCAGGATTAGTGTATGAACAGAACAGGGAAAAATGTACATATCTGAGAGGCAAAGTTTTCACAGATAATTATTATCTACTTACTGTCATTGCATATAATCAAATAGATGTTATAATACTGAGACAACACGTTACAGGGACAGCTGTAACAATTAGAGCTTTAACAAGCTCTAACACAAAACACGATGATACGGCAGTGTCATGCTCATCTTCACTCTCAAGCTGTCCAACTGAGAAGGGAGGTTGTGCTTATATTAGCACACCACTTCTCAAGTTGCTAAAAGCAGAATTAAAACCTTCTGCCATGTGCCGACACCTGGCTGCTGTCCAACTGATACTTCATTTAGTATTATCGCTGAAAAATGGAAGGCTTAAGCTAAACTGGAGGGAGATGAGAAAGACAGTTGCCCATTACTGTCAGTTAATTCCACGTAACCACTTCTACAGCCTTCAGGAGACAGGAATTCTCCAGGAATCACTTGTTCAACTTGGTTAATTTCATTGATTTAGGCTTTTGGTCCCCTTGTTTTGTCCAACAGGCCGATCGTAATGTAAGCTCTATACAAGCAGCCTGGATGTAAATTTTATCTCAATGCTGAATATTCTTGGTCTGCAGTGTATATCTGATGCATAACCAGCATTCCTATAATGCATTTTCTGACTCCACATCTCTAGAAAATTCTCATGTTTTTTTCTGAATCCCACAGGTAGGTCTCACATAAGGTTTCTGACATGATTTCCCACCAATTGACTCCTGCTATTCGTAGAATAAAAACAAGTAATTTAGTCTTTTCCCAGTGAGACAACGAAAGTAATCATTCACTTCAGGCTAGGCTGAATGCACTCAGTAGTGCTTTCTAGCTCCAACGACAGCACTGCTGTTGGTTTTTGCTTTCTTTTTAAAAATATCCTTATTTTAAACAACAGTATTTCATGTCTGCTTCATTGTTTAATCTTCTTTTCCCATATTACCAGAAACGTGGGAAATGAAAACCCATGGTCTACAAGGGTTGCTCTGAAAGTAATGCCTTCTATGTTATTATGTTGGCCCATAACATCAGAGATGGATATTGGTGGAATGGCAGTAGAAGTTGAATCTTCCTACCAGTATTCCACTACATTTTGTTGCCATGTGATAGATGGCAGCAGAGAGGCAGCCTGACAGTAACATCTGACATGGAAGTGTACATGAAGCAAAGGTATGGAATTGAATCCCTCCATGGTGGGGATTATGTTGAAAATTGTGTTTTGCAGCTGAGAACTTGCTCTATCAGTGTTACTGAGTTCTGTTGTAGTTTTGATGGAAATAAATAGGAGGCATTACTTTCAAAGTGACCTACATAGTTTGCGATCCTTCAGCATCCCTGTTTTCTGCATACTAGATGTTTCCAGAGCCTTGGCAGAGTAGTAGTCTTTCATATGCTACGTCTATCCAAATTATATAAACATGAATACAGTTATCTGTTCACCAATTTGAATACACGTCCAGTAAGGTTAATAGAAGTGCTGAGGAAAGAACGTGACAGTCCATAACAGAAAAAGAATAAACAATCAAATGAGCAGGAAAATGTACGTCAACAGCATAATCCCCACATTTGTAATTAAAAGGAACAATGTTTCAGAGACCTTATGGCAAGAGGTTCTCGTCTACTTAGCGTGTGCGCAAATCAACTACTGCAGACCTCCTCCTGGAAGAAAGTATTTTTAAAGTCAAAAAAGTGAAGTATGAATCACATGCTTCCCCACAAATTCTTCTAATTTCTTGGGGAAAAATGGGGTTAAGTAATATCTTAGTCCCTCATAAACAAAGATCCTACAAAAGGACCTAAAGGGAGAAAATTTATACTGCTGTTAGTTCTTTGCTATTTGAACTGTTGGATAACTTATTCCGAGAAGCTATGATTCTGCTGTCCTTTTCCACATGCCTAGAAATTCAGAAGAAAGCAGATCCTGCAACACACGTACATATGAACAGCTCTTTTCCTCAAGAGTAAACAATAAGAAAAGATAAGCCCTGGCTATTGTTATCTTTCATCACTTCACCCTCTTGAAGTGTCCTCCCCTTAGTGCAGTCTCACCCTTTCTCTCACTGGGTCTGCTCAGTGCATGGGCATAATTGAAGCTTTAGTTGCTGCTAGTCCAGTGCTTCATGAGCTACAAGGATATTAGAAAAGGTGCATATTCCAGAAGAAACAGAAACACAGACATAAAAAATATTCAGCCACCTGTACCAGCTTTAAGGAAATGAACTTTGCACAGCTGTTTTTTCCCCTCCCTGATTTTTATACTAAAAAATATCAAATCTCATCTCAAGTGAACAAAGATAAGACGACAAACATTCTTATTTTCCTCTAAGCATTCAATGTGCTAACACATTTCAGCTAGAATTCCTGCTTAGTCATGCCTGACACAATCTAGTCTTTTAGGCAAACATTCCCTTCATTCTATGTGCTGTGGCTGCCAGCCAGTTTGCAGTTGATGTACTCAGTGTTTCTGCTTGTGTCCAGGCACAGTGAGATCTCAGAAACCTGCTCTTGTGCATCATTTTTATCCTTGCATATGCTCTTCATTTATAAACAAAGCATACGCATATTTACATATAGATAGGTTTAAATATGCTAACAAAATTCTTGAAGATATCAACTAGAAAAACATTATATCCTATAACTAAGGCTACAAAAAGGAAATATAACTATTTCCTGAAATAAATTAATCTTTCTGGAAAAAAAAGATACTTTCCATCCTGGAATTAAAGCTCTATTACAGCTTAAATAAAGAGTTTTGTATACATAACATTTATTGCATGTAAAATAATCATTTTCAAAAGCAACTTTCAAGTCTCATATAAAAGGAAAATGAGATAGGGACATATCCAAACCTCCTGGTTGCATTTCAGCCTCAGAAACAGTCATTAAAAATATAATTCAGAAGCACATCATAAATAACTCCTTTAAAATGTAGTTCCGCCTAAGATCAGATAAGATCTCACTAACTGATCAACATTTTCACTTCTAGATCCTGCCTAATTCAGCTACCTACTTGCTCTTGATATCAGTGGTAGGAGCAGACAAACATATTCAGAGAGAAGGAGAAGATGAAACAAAACACTTCCCTGTTACCTGCAACAGAGCCCTCTGGATGGTAGATGGCAAAGCAGCCTCCAGAATACTGCCACAACCATGTAGGCAGGTGCGCCTTGGAAAGCATGGACAGGAAGCTCAAGGAGCCCAAGGCATAACATGCATTCACTGATGCTGGGGTGAAACTCTGTTGCTCCTGGCAGCTAGCTAGTAATTCCACTGGAGTCAAGAAAAGCTGGGATAGCATCTCAGCTCTTCAGGTCACCAGTAGTCTCTTGTGTTACTGCTACTATACAGTCAAATTACGGGATTTCAGTTCTCTTCCTATGCTATTCTTAGGTCGCTGATGCCTGAAGCTACAAGGATATCAAGTTTCTTTAGGTTGAAAGAGCATTCTGAATATCTCTGAACATTCAGTTTTTTCTCCTCTTCTACGAGCAGCAAATGCTTTCTTCAGCTATGTCTGCCCTAGGTTTTCCAGAAATGCAATAGAACAGCTTCTGCTCTGGAAACTTAATTGTTCCCCAAAATGTGATTAATCTGGGAGTGATTATTTTAATATAGTTGGTCTGTTGCCTCAGCTCTAATTACATTTCTCTTGTCAATTAATTAAAACCATGCTAAATGAAATACCAGTATTTATTTAAAGTTTAGGGGGAGGGAAAGCATGGGATACAATTAGATGTTACCAGACATGATCTCAGCAGGTTTTCAATTATTCTATGTATAATAGGTCCCTAATTCAATACAAAGCTGTAATTAAGAATGTAATTAACTTGTGGCATTCTACTGATGTCATACACCACAAGAACACATAACAAGCTACAGTTTTTAGTGCAGAATCCTTAATGGATTGGTGCGTTTCATTGAGAATGAATTAGACACATAAAAATAATTTATTATGGGGACTTGGCCAACATAATAGCCACATTTAAAAAAAAAAAAAAACAAGCAAAGTATAAAACAAGAGGCAATAAACTTCGTTCTGGCCAAAGCCCAAATCTGCACCTGGTGCAAATCGTATGGAAATGATGGACTTGCTGTCACAGGTAAGAGAGTTCAATGCCTGTGTCTACACAGCTCTTGAGGACAGGTCCAGGGATTGGCAAGAAGCAAGGATAATTGCAAATGTGTTACCTATAATCAGGATGTGAGCAGTTTGAGTAGAATAGCAGTGAGATAAACTGTCTGATGTTGTTTTGGTGACACACCGAGCTGTTCTATGTACAGAGCAGACAGTCCTATGCACTACATTCAAATCCAAACAGGTAGATTTACCACCTGTATTAAAACTCTGCATTTCAGTCTAGGTTTCATAATATACCAAGATGCATCCAATCTCACTGAACTTATGAGAAACCCTCCAGGTCAATGCTGCTTATTAAAGAAAAGCTTGTGGTTCTGTAACACAAACAGCATTGCTGCACGGTCTAAATTAAAGACTTTTGTTCTCAGTTACAGTCATTTGAATGCCACATTTCCTTCCAGATTTCCCCCTCCCCCCCCCCCAATAGATGACATAAGGGGAAAAAAGTGAGAAAAATAAGCCTAAAGAAACTAAACAGGTTCCAGAAGTATCCATCTGAGCTACAAATAACAGGTCTGTGGTAAAAGTGAAAACAAAAGAGAGCACAAAGCATTTTACTTTCAAGATAGCCCTCTTACCAGAAGTATAATAGGATAAAATTCTGGCTTACCAGCTAAGGAATCTTCTGCACTGGATTTTGCTGGTAAAGAGCAAGTAAATAGAAGAAAATATAATCACATAGGGCAAAGATAGGCACTTCAGAAAGTATTCAGGAACTCTATAACCATCAAATGGACTCCTGACTCTTTAAAAAGACACTTTTGATTTCCTCTCTAAATATTTAATTCTTCCCTCTTCTGGGGAAACAGCAAATTAATGGAGCATCTGCTACCTTCCAAAGGATATTATCACCTTCAAAGGTGAAAAGTCTCCCTTACAGTCAGTTCACTGGAGTTCCTCCTACAGTAACAAACAGAAAAAGCCATTCTCAAAATATTAACTACTACATTAAAAACCTCCAAATACGTTCAGTCTCTACTCCACTCTTAATTTCTTTTGTTTCTTCACGATATCATTTTCTTCAATGAGCTATCAAGCTAGTAAAACGTGAACATGCATTCACCTACCCTAAAATCAAGTCACTTGAATTCAAGAAAGCTTTTGTGTTAGTGACATACATCTACCTATTTGGAGAATTTTTTCCTTTAAGTAGTTTTCACATACTGACCTACTGAAAAGTTAACCAAAAAATATCTCGTTTCCTAAAATATTCCAATAAACCAGATCCAAATGCTCTTTACACTCATTGATAATTAATGCTGAGTATTTATCAAAATAGAACTGATGGAGTTAATGGCCTTACTTAACAGCTAAAGTTCTTTGAATCACAAGATGCCTCTTCCAGATTAAAGTGGCACTGAAAGAGTCTGAGTTCAAATCCATTCCCATGTATTCAGCATCTTTAAAATCTCTTTTTCCACAGTTCAAGATGTTGGCACTTCATGAATCAATCTCAAAGGATATTAAAAAGCAGCAGGAATAGCCTACAATGAGCCAGAAGGTTTCTTCACAAAAAGAAAAAAAGAATGTTACATCTGCCAAGTAAAGCACTAAAAAAAGTAATAAGGAAATCCAGACTTGACTTAATTCATGCCCACATACATATGCATTCAGATACAGCCTTTAATGACGTTCATGCTTCCAAATAAATTCTAAGGCTGAAAGAATAGACAGCAGCTCACCATTTCTTTATCATTATGTATAACCCTAGGTACTAATCCAAGACAATATTTAAGTGTTGCACTGAACTGATACTACTCCACTGTAATTTTATGTTGTTTCTCATGGCATCCCACAGAGCATTTCAAAAATATTAACTCATTTACTTGCACACCACTTTCCTAGGACAGCATTTTTTGTAATTTTAACTGCACCGCAGCTAAATTAGTAACTTAACTCAGAAGTATCTGCTAATATAAACTCCTTATTTAGAAAACCTATGGCTCATTTCTCAAAGAATACAGTAATATAATGCTGTATTAAGTGTTAACTCAGAGCAAATCTCTTGCTTACTCTAAGGACAGGTCTGAAAAATGGAAAAGTATGCTTTCTTTAAAGTATCACATTAACTCCATGGCAGGAACAAGAATAGAAAATAATTCCCCAAAATGTTACGGAACTGTTTTAACCAACTTTATCTTTCTTCAGTCTTTGCTGCTTCTAAGCTAACCTGCAAACATATCCAGCACGTCTGGATACAGAAAGTTAAAATAAAGCAGGGATTCAGAAAGCAGAGACCTGAATGCCTAGCAAAGTTTTTGAGTAACATGTAACATAACATGTTCAGAATCATATATCCCCTCCCTATCTTTCTCCTGCAGTTTGCATTTGGCTCACAAGGGCAGTCACATGGTGTCCAATGGGCTACTGAAAATACATTCCAGGATGCTGCCACCAACACCAAGTGAGGAGAAAACAGATGAAAATTCTCTGTATAGATTAAGAAGTTAAATCATGCTGAGCCCATTACATCTATGCACCTTCCGGATTCTGTAACAAACAAAGCAGAAGTCCACAGACAATAACCTCAATCAGAACAACAACAAAGTTATTTTTCCCCCTAGAAAGCTATCCATCCTGTGCATGGAATGAGACAGCAGAGCCATAAACAATCACCTGTTCCTTAACCCCTTTCATCCACAGAGATTGCTTCCACCCTTGCTCAGTACAGAAATGAACAAAGGAAGGAGACATTCTGAGAGCACGGAAGGAGGTTCTGTAGCTTCAGATTTTGCCCTAAAAATTTGTCCCATGATGGCTTATGACAGTTAAAGGAAAACATCTCCTTGTCTGAGATTGCATGCTCCACAAGGACAAGATTCACATAGCAACAGAGCTGTCATCCTCTTGATTTTACATTAAAAATAGAGTAAACTCAATTTTCAGACTCAGAAGTCCGGCAACTTAGAATTCTCATGGAAGTTGCCCAGAAGTTATATGGTTTCAAAAACATTTTAATCCCAGTTTTATGTGTTTTTCTTAATGCAGGGACATGCTTGCAGGTGTTATATGCAGTCATGAATCTTACTTATGTATGAATGCTAGCATTTTTATTCATCATCACTTCAGAAAGAGATTAAGGAAAACACCATTTATCTTTGCCTCTAACAGTGAAAATCACAGGATTTAACCTAAATAGTACTACTCAGGGAAATAATTCTTGCTGGCTAGAACTCAATTTCTAGCTGGATTTGTTCTTGGAAACAACTGAACCACTTAACAAAAACTTTCTCAAATCAGTCAGAAAATATGCAGCTTGGAAACTTCAGCTAAAAGTGTTACAGCTTGAGAAAGCCCCACTTAAAAAAGGTATTATACTGTATGATGCTGACACCAATTAATCTATATCTGACATCCTGATATGCAGATATCTGCCACTCAGAAAACATTGCAAGTAAACATGTTCCTTAAAATGCCAACTCAAGCCCCCTACAAGAAGAATTTTATTCACCTGCCTTTTTTTGATATAGTACTGATCCATTAAGAATTATCACATATGCAATGAATTACACCACAGACTTTTCATCTCAAACTGCTTTGAAATATTGCTCAGTAAACCTACTGGAGTTAGTTTTTCCAATGAAGAAAGACTACTTAAACTAAGTCTATGCATTCTGAGTACTCCATGTGGTTCACATTTTCTGTTTCTTCAAAACAGTTTCTTTAAAACTTACACTGTTTGATTTCATTTTCAGTGGAAAGTTATAAATGTTGGGAGGTGGGGGGGGGGAGGAAGAAGGGGGTAGGGAACAAAAAACTATATTCAGAATGAACTCATATATAGTGTTAATTACATTTATAGTATGCTAGCACAGAACTTAAATCTCAATAAAAACCCAAAGATATGTCTTCAAAAACTGGCAGAAATGAATACAACCAGAGAACAGCAACCCAGAACTTGCTTTCAAGAAGGTGGAAGTTTGGATGGTGTAATGCTATAAATGCAATGGGAAGTACAGCAATAATAGCAGGGTGACAAAGTCTCTACCTACAGCAAACGAAAACAGACTCAAATACAGCAGACATAAAAACAAAGCAAAATTGCTGCTCACCTTCAAAAGGCCTCAGGCATACAAAGATCTCCAGCAAAAGATACCCTCATATCCACTGTCAAGCCTTGAATGAGGTCTGGGAAGGGCTGGATCCTGGCTCCACCCCCTTCTGGTCCCTCAGGTACATTGCCTGCACCTGAGCTCCCCCGGGTTGGCCCTGCCTCCACACCAGGTGCTCCATCACTCAGCATTTTCAGTACAGATGGTATATGTTGGATTTAGTGTTTTGAGTACCCAAAACCATAATAAGTAGAGAAGAGGTTACAGAACTGAGCTTTCCAGCTAGGACCTCTAGCACTCAGTGTAAAATACTAATGGTTGATTTGGTTGTATTTTGGAGTCAAAACAACATATCAATTTGAATAACCCTCTGGAAACAGTTCTTATTCACCTGTGGGTGAGGGAACAGAGTACTCCAGTAGCCTATAAACCTAAGTTAGAACTCAAACAGAAACAGTTTCTAAAGAGTGTGACTTAGAGGCTCCAAGTGTGTCTATCTCCTTACTGAAGTCTCTATGAATTCAGTTAATGTCATCTACACTTACAGTGCTATAACATCAGCATTCACGTATAGATGAGTTGGTGATCCTATTGTAGGAAAGGTACAGACAACACCTTCAACTGAAGCCCATGAAACAAGTCACTTTAAAGCAGACATCCACATTTGGTTGGATGAATCACTCATCTGAGCAGCACACTTTATTGTCTAGATCACTTCTGCCAATAATCAGCACATTGATATTGACACTCCAAACTCCAGTGAGTTTTAATCCTCAAACAACATGAAGAACTAAGATATTCTAACTCTTTAGACTACCAATGAAAAAATTGCCCTTCCTTACTACCATCTTTCTTTTGTATCAGTCAGCTATTCCAAGTTGGAAAGAATACTAACATCCAGGAGTATCAAAAGTGAATAAAGACAGAAAGGATGAAATGGTCTGTTAGGAGATGAAGTCAGAGATAAAAACTGTGTTGCCAGAACTTCTACCAAAATGTGCCTCTCTCTCCACCACAGAGCCTCTCTCTGTGCCTCCTGAAACCCCATATGGGGCTATAGCAAGATGAGGGATGGAAAATTAGAGCTCTAGTTGTATTTTATCATAGTTTTTACCCCAAATAAATACAAATGCATAAGTATATTTAAATCCCATTGCTTGTAACAGTCATGTTATTTTGATTAAACATTTTCTGAAAAATTTGAACGGACTCCAAGGAATTGTTCTAAACATTCTCCTACAAAGGATATCAAAATAGTATTTTTCAAATAGCATCTACCACTTACAAACAGACTAATTAACATAAAAAGATGTCCAAAGTCAATTGAACTCTGGCAGTGTCTAGCAGTGCCAAATTAGATCTGGCATCTTGAAATAGCTTCTCTCTTCCAGCAAATGAATATATGTAAATGCTGGAAAAGAATTCACACAAAACTGCTCTTTGCCCATGAACAGAACTAGAAGTGCCCTCTTCATCCAATCTGTTTCTTTTCATAAGAAGAAAAATCACTTGGTAAAATTAGGTAGAACAAAGACACTTTACCAAGCACCCATGAATTGTTAGATATATACAGACTAATACGTATGTGGGTTGAAATCTTGATGAATGGCGAGGCTCCTACTGAAATAAGTAGACAAATTTCAACTTGACCAAGTGCCCATGGTGCAGAATTTCCTTAATTACAAAGGAACAGGACTTGATGATTATGCCAGCATCTTTGTAGCTATTTCATGTACAGATTCTAAAACTCAATTTTTAATTTCAGAAAAGTGCAGTGCAGCATCTGATGCATGGACTCAGATGTGAATGATCCAAATTGTTTATTACAAGTTCTCACATCACTTATATACTTTCACAAGTTCTCTTTTTCTAGCTTTCCCATCCACCCCTACAACTTTCCCATCCACCTTTACATGTCAACAGAGCATTCTACAAAACACTCTTCAACCATTCACACAGGTGCTTATCCAGTCAGAGCCATGAGACGTTCTTTCTTCTTCTAGAGGTGTCCTTGGTTCTCATGCTGTTTATCTTGCTCCACAGCTTCTGCTCTGAACAGCTTTTCTTGTATTCCCACAGTCCAGTAAAATAATGAATTACAAAAAGTCACGAGTGCACAGCGGTCTAAGGCTTCAATTTGACATAATCTTATTAAATGATAAAGAAAGACCGTGCACGAGAGACACGCAGTACAAAAAAGACCAGAACATTCCTAAAATATAAGTGTATTTGGACCACTGTTAGTTTGATTCAACGTACAAAGATGAGATCCTTTACAGGGTCTGGGTCAGGATCCAAAACCCTGTAGACATTTTGAACTTCATGTTCAACTGACTAATGTGGGGCCTCCTCCTGATAAACACAAAAACAAACCAATGTAAGTAATCTTCAGATAAACTGTTTGCATTTTGTGACCCTCTTGAACAACACTGCCTGAAGGCATGATTTTTACCTCAAACCAGTTTTGACATTGCAGCACTACATGATCATGTTTAAATGTCATCTGATGATTCCTATTAAAGTGTCACAGTTCTGTTGCTACAGCTAATTTAATTCTAAATGAATTTTCAAAACCAAGACTAAAGTTCAATGGAAGCCTGAAGCTTTGAGGAATTGTAAAGCTTTGAGCCTGAAACACAGCGATATCCAACTTCAATCTGTTAAATAGCCATGGAAACATCATGAATCTGTGATTCATTCAATAATGGTATATAACGTAATGAAGTAAGACCTTCCAGATTCACATTGCATTATACATCTTTCCAGACCAGCATTTGCACTTTCTAGGCCAGCACTCTACTTTCACTCACAAACTGCTCACGATGTTCCAGATGAAAAGAAAACAACATACTAATTCCACTGTTTCACACAGAGTTGGAAAAATTCACTCTACCATTTTGCTGATACATTAGCTTACAGATTCAATCTAAAAATATGACTAATGAACTTATCTAGTGAATTACTGAATACCATCAGGTGATGGTACTCATATCAGGGAGGGTATTTTTGAGTTAAAAAAAAAAAAAAAAAAAAAAAAAGACAGTAATAATTCAGATTGCTTTGCAACCGGTTACAAATCTTGTAAAAAGAACTTGCAATTTTACCCCCTCCTAATTCTTTTTTCATTCATATTATGAATAACGGAAAGATAATCAGATAATAAGTGCTACAGTAATTCCCATTTGACAGATGAGCAAATGAAATCAGAGAAGTTACCTAAGCAGTCACACACACACAGCTGGAGAAAGAATTAAAGAGACCTGGGAGCCCAGCTTACTATTTCTTCCTATTCCTATTCCCACTAAGAAATATATACATCTTTATCCTCCCTTTGCAGACAGAAGAACAAGAGCATATAGGAAGAGAGTACCTTAATTTATGAATTCTTTTAATAGTTTCTTTCTGAAGTTATTGACAGGATGATTATGAACAACAGAATCATGAAGGCATTTAAAAGCACTAGAAATTCAATAGTATTTCTCACATCAGACAGTCTTTTTTGAAAACATAAAAGACGAAAACAACTATTAGAGTCACTCTGCTAAATAGAATACTTTTTTTTAAACAGAAAGATTTGTCATTATTGTATATATTTGAATCTCAAAACATACCAGGACAGTCACAAGAGACTAGTCAAGAATAATCCAACTCATGTAATGTCACATCAGCTTTTACAAGAGGCACAGGCTTTACAATTACGTTAGGCATGTGTGCTGCCAAAGTGCCTCAAGTAGAAATTCTCCAAGCAAGCACTTCATAGCACAGATGCTGTCTTCAGAAAATGTGCAGCCTTTTCCACTCATGCTTCCCATACTTTGTATGATTCATTTGCAAATCCCAAATTACACAAAGAAAAGCATCTTCTCAGTCCAATCAGTCCACTATTGCACATCAGGAGCAGTGAAACAGAATCAAATATCAGGATATCCATGAGAAGAACAAAGCATATACAAAAGAAATCCTATATTAAACTCATCATTGAAAATGCAGAAGCGCAAGTATTGACAAGTTCAGTTCTTGCAAAAATAAGTGAGATTTAAAAGATTTAAGATGGATAATGCATAATTAGATTCTCCACTGGCACATACACACCACCGGCTGAAAATTCACTGAAGATGAGTGCATATAAGAAAAGCCCAGTAAGAGAACTGGCAGTGTCATCATTTCAACGCAGGTCCCAGAGTCGTGGTACATCAAACAATTCAGTTCCAGACTACAAGAATTAAAATCATGAATTAAAATGGAAAGCAGCTAGCTGGGCTTGAATCCATAGCCATTCATGTCAACAGGAAGGTTCTACCTGATTACAGAGGGCCTTGGGGCAGGGAGACATCGCAGCAGACCTGCTCCTAATTTGTGTAATGGTTTCATCACCATGAACTTCACAGTCCTTTGCTACAGGACCACTCTACATTCCAGGCTTTGATGAAAAAACATATCCTAGTGGCTGTGTACTTCTAGATCCAACTTGCTCAGGCCTGAGTCCCTCTTTCTATCACAAACTGACCTAAACCCAAACGTGCTACACATTTCTGCTCATTTTGTTATTTCATTCTTAGTCTCAGTCCCAAGACATGTCGTTGCCATAGACCTCAGTGCTATTTCCCCAAGATTCCTACCTTTCGGCGAACCTTCACCCCAACCTTCTCATCCACACCACCTCCACGCAGACTCTTCCCTACATTTCCAGTCTCCTCCTTACACAGAAAGCCTGACCCTCTCCCACCCATCCCCAGACCTTGCCCTTGCTAGCTTTCAGACCACAATTTCCTGCTTCATTTTCATTTTGCTCACTTCGCTCCACATCTAGTTTTTCTCCTTCCTTTAATCCACTGAAGGAATTTAATAAAACCCCTGCAGCTAGGGAGGGGGATGAAGCATTTTGAGAGCACAAAGATGGGCAGAGTCCCTACCCACATCCCTTACACTTCGCCCAGATCAAACTTTTGCAGCTCAGGATCTGCAATCACAAGGAAAGAAGGGCTCTGTCACAGTGTAGGTGTAGAGCATAACAATTTTCATAGCATTAACTGTAAGGATTCATCAAGTCCTTCCTTGCAAGCAAACATGGTTTGTAACATTTCTGACTTGACATCCCACCAAAGCAACCACAGACTTTCTTCAGATCTCACAAGTCCTGTTCTTGGCAAGTTCCATAAGGGTATCAGCACTTCTCAAGTAAGAGTAACTATTTTTAAACAAAAGAAAATCCATGTTTTCCCTCCTCTCCTCCCCCCCACACACATAGCTTTGTTCTTGTAAACCACTGAACTCTTGGCTGAAGTTTTGGAAAAAAAAAAAATTACTCAATCTGAGGCAGATGCTTGGCATTAATGGTGAGAGAACTTAAACTAAAACCTAACTCTTAAAGTCGATTCTAACAAGCAATTCTACCAGTCCTGTTTGCAATAATAGTACAGGCTTTTTAATTGCACTGCAGTTTTTTTAATTCATTGTTGGGATTGTTTTTTTTTTTGGTTGGTTGGTTTTGACTTTTTCCTTTTAGTTAAAAATAAGGCACTACATCAATGTAAGCATTACTATTATTTGACAGGATCAACAATAAGAAAAAAACACCCAACAAAAAAAATTAAAATGGCATGGTTCACCAAATGCCTTTCATTCTCTAACCTCTTAGTGTTTAATATCCTGCATTGGATATATAATGTAAGCAATTCCCGTGACAATCTCTTCTTTTACTGTGGTGTCACAAGTACAAATTAAAGCCATGCTGCTCTGAGTGTTAGGCTGCAGTACCATAATCACTTAAGCGTTCTCTCCACAACTTGAGTCCATATTTTTTTTTTTTTTCCTTATACAAACAGTCCGTTGATCCCACGGTGATGCAAAATTAAAAAAAAAAAAATCAACAACAACACATTTTTTATGCTTTTTATCTCCCTGAAGCAGCTCTCAGAGGAATCAGGCATGTCAGAGCTGGCAGAAGAGGGTTGTTCGGTTTGGAAGAGGGCAGAAACAATTTACATTGGCTCAAACCAGTGAGGTACTGCACCCTCAGGCAGTGCAACTGGTTGGAAAATGGAATTTCACAAGGACAGAAACTAATGTTGAAGCTTTTCTTGCCATTGAGAATGAAAGTAAAAGTTAAATTGTTATGTAAAATTAAAATGCTTTTCAATAGACATTCGTAATGATTAATCTTTTCACACAAGTCATACTGAGGTAATTCATTTTTGCAATATCAAAGCACTACAGAAAAACACTAATGATGTGCTCTGTAGAGTATCTATGCTATTATGTGTTCATATCTGAATACACTTACAAGAAGTCCAAATGATTGTTTTCTGAAACAGTTTCCCTAATGAAAAAGTTACTGAATTCAAATGCAAGCACAATAAAAAATAAAGGACTTAAACTCTCTCCCCCTCTTTGTTTTGCGATTGTATCAGTTTTTAAAATATTTTTGAAGAAAGTTCAGTTGAAAAACGTTTATCAAGTGGAAAAAGGCAGCAATCACATAAGTAATACATTAGAAGTACTGTAGTAGATGCATTTCTGTATCTGTCCTCTATGATTCTGTGTTGCAGCTGAAGAGCAGAATCGAGTGGAGGAGCCTCTCTGCTGCATCAGTATCACAGGATATCAGCTTACCTTTTATTTACTTAAGGCTTCCTCTTCATGTACAGAGAAGCCAACTTCTACATGTGCTTCAGAGACCAGTAAGGATTTGTTCAAAAATCAGCAAGCTCTCCCCTGGCTTTCAGATGTTTATTGAATGGTGAAGTTTCCCTACAAATGCCAAGTTTCTAACCACTGTTTTGTGACTTAGAATTTGCTTCAAATTACTGAACAGGACAATTCACTTAACAATTCTCACTCTCCTTGCAGCAAGTTTGTGTTTCTCAGTCTTAGAGAGGAACATACAATGTAAAGCACTGAAACACAAATTCTGGTAGCAGCAGAAATCAACGGATGAAGTAGTACTCTGATACTATTACAAAATATTACTGATCTTCTACAAAACTGCGTGTTTAATAAAAATTGTAGAAGAAAGTTGAAAAAGTTATCCGAGAAGAAACAACAAAAAAAGACCTTATACATGACACGTGTAGCACTAGCTGACGGTAAAATCCGATTAAATTCTTACTGCAGCATATAATAAAGTATCCACTTAAGGAGCCATGTCTAGCTGTTTACATCTGTCAAACTGCTGAAACTGCAGTTGTAAAAGAATGCTTTTGATAATGACAGTGGAACTATGATTAGTATGATCTGTGTTATTCAAGCAAAAGAAGTGCCAGAAAAGGCTGTCTCCACGCACAAAATTACTGACCCAAGATGTCAGTGGTGCAATAGTACAACATTAGCACATTTCTTAAGTGTAGTGGCAAAGAACTACTTAGTCAAAATGTACTTCCCTAAAGAAAAGCTCAGCTAATTGACCAGCGGTGCAAAGATGCCTGCAATTTTACTGATGGGGCTGACACATTGTTTATGGAATTCAAGCTCAAGAGATTAATATGCGTTAGAACAGCAAAGAAAATAGAAGAGTGGATTCACTGGGTCATTTCGCTAGAGTTGAAAAGAAAAATGGTGACCTGAGGCTGTGTATTGACCCAAAAAATGTGAACAAATAGACAAAGAGGGAGTATTTCCATTTACTAACTAAAACAGACGCAGGCAGTACTTGAGTAAAATTATTTTCAAAGCTAGATACATCTGCAGGCTTTTACCAGATACCTCTAAGTGAGGAGACTGCAGAAGCTATGAACTTTCAATGCACCATTTGTCCGTCCCGATTTCAAAGGGGTCACATCTGTCACTAGAGCCTGAGCCAGTCCACAGAACACAAAACAGTACAACTGCTTGAAGGGCTGAACACTGTGAAACTGTTTTGCCAGGGTACTGAGCCTGTAAGGGAGGCTGAATAAAATATTAAGGACTCAGGCCTGCAAGAGCAAGTCAGGACAAGAGTTTGAAGGAGACAAAGGCCAATAAGTTACTGCACACTACTGTGAAGGACAGAGCACTCAAATTTCAGTCAAACATCTAGAATTAACATCCACTTGTCCTATAGCATCATAGGGTACTACTTGTATTTGTATTACTGTAGGATTCAGATATTAAAAAGAACTAAAAAGAAACGACAGGACAAAATGGCCAAGGAAAGATCAAAAGCTAGCAGACCAACCAACCAACAGATGATCACAGTGAACAAGAGACAAGAGAAATAAGGACATTACTGATAAAAACTCATTGCAAGACAGTGATATTCCTGACTGATGAGGCAGCATCTGATTAAAATCTCGAGATTTTGAACTTCAGTTTACTTATCTATCTCCAGACTAGTTGCCTTAAAAAAGACACAACTCTAACCACAACTATGACCAACAGCTCTGAGACACTGTAGACGAGCCTTACTTTGATAACACTACCAAGGGAAGTCTGTATGCCAATACTTCTGGCAAATATACCATTATTTACAGTTTCTAGCTGTTCATTAAAGGACAGCTTTTCAGTGGTGCCGATGTACTTTTTCACCAGTAGAGGTAAAAAATGCAGAACTAAATCTCAACTCTCAATAAAATCTGTATCTTTAAATCTCAGTGAGTATAACTTGGCGATGCTTAATAACATTTAGAAATTTATGAAAGGTTAATGCCCTGCTGTTTATCAATTGATTAGGTACAAATGAAAGTTCCATTTATCACGTCATTTTGGATTTAAAAAATAGCAGAACAAAAGCAGGTAATAGACCAGCCTCTGGATGCATAACTGTGCTTGCATTTTGTACAGAGTCTACCTGAGTACCTAGAACTCCGCTAACATCACACAAATGTAACATTTGCTCATGTTCAATGCTTTCTTCCACGTATCTACACACACACACTTCTCAGCAAATGAATCAATCCTCTAGCTGGACATCCTTAAACTCATGTTTAGGTGTTACTTAGGATGATTCTTCGTTTCTGATTGCTGTTATTCTGTTTTACTTCAGAGATGAGTTGAAACAGAATACAGTTCTCTATGCACTGTACAATGAAATAGATCTATATGCTTGCCTTCTCTTTATTTGTGCTGAAATTCAAGAAAAGAATTAAAAATATCTAACCTTGAACCCATGAATTCTTCCTATTGACTACAAAGAGGCTTAAGCACATGCATTAGCACTTTGCTGAAAAGAGGTCATTTCCTGAAAGGAATATATATACACTTAGGATTTGCTTATGTAAATATGATTTCACACTCATACTCTCCACCGAGGGAACAGCACCCAATAATTGGTATGTAAAGCACGTGCATGCACCTATATGCAAGAGCACTTTTGCACACTGACTTTTTATACATCCTGGTCTAACTAGAGGCATGGCTTAAATGAAATGCCAAGCTTCTTTCTTGAGATTGAATGAATTAACATTATTAGCTTGATAATAACCACAGCATAATGACACACTGAGGCCTAAGGCAACATTTCAGGAGAATTTTCTTAGAAATTCAGGCCTGATAGGAGATGCTAATGAGTTCAGAGAAGTAAATATAGCTCTTTAAATAGCAAATGACAACTTGTCTATAATAGTAAGTTTCTCAGCACATTCACAAACGTTTTTGCTTACGAGCTATAAAATGACTTTCATTTAGATGGACTTTGGCTCTCAAGAACAATCACTATCCTAACACACCAACAAAAAGAGTGCAAATACACAAGGGGAACGCAAATGAAACGCTTGTTAGGGCCTCACAAGGAAACCATACAAACACCTTATTTAATAAGTTTAATTAACCGGCTCTTTTCTCAACAGTACTGCGCCCAGCAATGCAGAAAGGCAAATTCTCTGTTCAGAAGCTCTGCTTTCCTTCCCTGAATTAATATTTTCTCTTTTATTCTCAAAGAACGCAGCCCAGCAAACCCCAGCAGCTGCAGCTGTTAGCGGCTGGCTGTGGCACCAATACTGACTTTTTTACAGCATGGCTGAGTCAACGTTGACCCAGGCTCCAGCAAAGAGAAATGGCTTAATGAGGTTGGGTTGTTTATAACCTCTCACTGTAGCACTTTCTGCCACCCTTACGAAGCAGCACCTACATATTTCTCTATCTGAAAATATTTTTACAAGACAGCGTCCATACATCAATGCCCAATTCTATTAAATCTAATGCAAATGCTGACTGGAGAAGACGCATTTGTAACTGTAAAAGCTGCATGGCAGAAGAGATATGGTGCCCTAGAAAGGTGCCAGACACTCCTTAAAATTCTTAATCTCCTGCAGACTCTGAAAATGAACACAGGCTAATACAATTCTCACCTCAAGATCGCAGCATTCAAAACAAAGTCCCATAATTTACATGCTTCACATCGCACTTTCATGGCACATTGAGTCACAAGGATGTCCATTAGTTTTAATGTACTATATTAAAATGACTGGCAGTAAGAGGCTGTGCAATTTCCTGCCAAGTACTTTATTTTCTGCACCAATCTGAATGGGAAAAATATTGCCACCAATTCAGCCCTTGCTTCATTCTTAAGATACTTCTGTACACATCCATGCTGCCTCTCCAATCAGCTGCCCCAGTGAGAGGTCAGCAGGACTAGACCAAACTAAACAATGAAAAGCCTTTGATTAGTAATCTTCTTATGTCAGTCAAACAGCATCGCTAATATTAAGAGGGTAAAAAGCAAAATGATTTCTTCTTCTATTGCTAGAGACGACTACAATAGCTGGAATTGCAAACAGCTTTGCAAGTTTCCATCCCCAAAAAAGCAGAACGTGTCCACAACTAACGCAACCAGAGCAAGACCACAAGACGTGCTGAGACATGGCAATCACCTACAGCTCTGCATGGAAGCCCCTGCTTGGATCTCATGCAGTTTGCACGCCTGGGTCACTTCAGAGATCTCCCTCTATCAAAGTGACTCTGATCACAGAAGTTCAGTAATAAGACGAAGCATCAGATCATTCCAATGACCTCTGTGCTAAAACAAACCTGCTCCTCAGCTGTCCCTGTAATCCTGATAACAATCTTCTCGTTCCCTCCAGGTAATGGCTTCTATCCGTTCTCGGGAGCTCTTACTGCACAACTCCAAATTCCAAGGGCGATGTTCCATAACCTCAGCACTATCACTGAGCTCGGTGCTCCTTAGAGCTTCCACCGCGTTCCACACGGGAACACCCATTTCCACAGAGAAAAGCCCTTTATAACCAGGCAATAACGAAGATGCGTTTGTAAACACCGCGAAAAGGAAGGAAACTTTCCGCTTCTCGTTTCAGTCGTGCAAGCTCGCAAGGTTCGCTCCCATTCATACAAACACGAGCGCAGAAATAAGAGGATGGAAGGGAGAAGGGGGGGGGGGGAAGGCGTAAGACAACACAGAAAGGATGTGAAGAGGAAAAGAAGAGACACGGGGGTGGGGGGGAGAAGGAGAAAGGTTTAACGCCGCTGCGGGGAAAACGAGCGGCCATCCCGAGGAGCTGCGAACCAGCGCAGCCCGAGCGCGATCAACTGGTGCTGCGCTCCCCGCTTACCTCCGCACAGCAGCGCCCCGAGCAGCAGCCCGACAGCCTGCGGGCAGCGCGGCCCTCCGCCGCCGGCGGCCCCCGCCATGCCGAGGAGATGGGGCCACGTCCCGGGAGCGGCTCCGGGAGCCTCCGCCGCCGCCCGGTCAGCCCTCCCTGCGGGCCATCGCCGAGCGCTCCTCGCTCCCGGTGCCGCTCAGCCCCGCGCCGGGCTCCCGTCCATTCCGCCGCGCTCCGTCCCTCAGCCCTCCGCGCTCCGCCCGAGCGGCGGCGGGCCGGGGGGGGGGGGCACAGCGCCGGGGGAAGCCTGGGCTGACAGAACCGCGCCGCGCTCTCCGAGCAAAACTTTTCCAGCAGAGGACGAGGGAGATCCCGGAGCCGGATTCCCCGGCTGCTCACCGCGGTCGCCTTTCGCCGCGGCTGCGGCTGGCTCCGCTTCCCGTGCCTTTATGTGGGGGCCGGCGGCAGACGCGCGCACACGGACTTTTCCCTCCGAGGAGGAGGGGAGAAAAGCCCCAGCGGGGAGCGGAGGCGGCAACCTGCGGGCGGCGGGCGCCAATCAGGGGAATCGCTCCCGGACCCACGCGCGGCCGGGCCGCCCGCCCCCCACACCCGCGCGGGGACTCCCGCAGCGCGGCGACCGTTGGGCTCGCGCCGGGCATCACCTGCGCCCACCCCCCTCAGCGCCCGGCGCGGGACCCTGAGAGGGTCCCCCTCAGCGGTCCCTTCGCGCTGAGAGACGAGGGAAAGTGGCGATGCGGTCGCTCAGAGCACCGAGATTGAGAAAGAATTAGGCAAACTGACGTGGCTGGAGAGGGAAACGGGAATGAGGGCATAACCGGCCCTGCAGAGCTCAGAAAGCTCCCTCAGAAACAAGGGCACAGCATTTCACCGCCTCGGTCCTTCAGTCCAGCTCTCTGAACTCCTGGTATAAAGTGATGCGTATTGAAAGTACCAAACCAAAAGAGCATCACTAAAGCAGGGAAGTTTACTGCACATGAATGCTTCGATCCAGAGAGGGCAAGAGAAATGTGAGACAGGATTTAAGCATGTCAGTCCCGTGCCTCAGCAGCACAGCCCTCAGGTGAGCAGCTCACACCAGGACTTTGCTCATCTCCAGCCCAGTCCTTCCCACCTTGCCCTCTGCTTTCATTTTCATCTGCACTTTTAAGTCCTATCTTCTAACCATAACTCTTTAACTTGATGCTTTCAGTTGGGTGCTCTGACTAGTTTCTCCACTGCTAATTTACTCATAGTAGGAAAATAAGTAACTGCTCCCCAACTCCATTCCCCAAAACCTCTGGAAACCTTCTGTTTTTACACTGAAAAATGAGGGCCTCATCCCTCTGGAAGCAGGCACAGCCTGTCCCCCTGTGACATCAGTGCAGTTCTCTGGCCAGGTAACGAAACAGCAGGCAAGGCTGATTACATACTTCACTAAGTAAAATGATTAAAGTATATCCATGCTGATTCCATATGGAATATTGTTTATGCAAGATATTATTCATGGTTTGATGAGCCAAGCCAAAAAATTCTGCTTTAAAATAGGGATTTCTGATGTGGAACTGCAAAGAACTTTGTCAGGAGAGGCTTCATTCTGTTATGGTTTACGTGATTCCATTGTCTGTAGCAGCTACTCCAAACATGGGAAAAAATAAGCAGAAAGAATTGGATATGGATGCAATTCTGAGGTAATTTTTTCCACAAGAACGTGGAGAAACATTTCTAAGTGAAAAGAACAGTGTAACAGCTATAGTCTCTTCTGCTTGACTATGAATTCTGCACTACAAATACTTGTTAGAGAGCCTAAATGTAAGAATCCAGTGGTCAACAGTAGAACACATCGGCTAACACAAGTATGTCCTACCCATGCTTAAATATATAGATGTTGTCTGCGTTTATACGCTTATATTTGACTAGATGAACTTTAGAGGTCCCTTCCAACTCAAATCATCCTATGATTCTATGTGTAAGGACATTACAGTCAAGACAAAAGCCTTTACAAGGCAAATTTTACCAGGAGACCAAAAATGATGTTACCATCATTCATAAAAAAAACAATATTTAAGCTGTGAAGAAAATGTCAGTGATGAGTTACCTAGAGAGAACATGAGGTTATTCAGAAACATTGACACATAGGGTTATGTCTTACGTATCAAATCCAAACTGAAATGCATATTCCATTATTTGAATAAAATGCTCTGAAGAAAGCTTTGAAAGATGTATGTACAATTCATTCGCAGATACTTTCATGAATAAGTAGTCATAATGGGATGGCAAAAATGTAGAGAAGTTTGAACAGAACCCTTTTTTCTGCAGCTATTGTTCTTTTGAAGTTTGATTTCCCATCATTAGTCAGGACTATCCATAGAAGCTATGCCTAAAACAATTAGTTTAGGCCAGTATCTATAAGGGAAATCAAAGGAGTTACATACAAAAATCACAGTCAAAAGTTGAACCTCCTATCTTAATTTATTTCATTTCCCATGTGAAAATAAGTGACGCTGTGAAAAATTTAAAGAACAAAGCAATTAAAAACAAGCACAAAGACAGAAGCAAAGAGTCTACATTGGAGTCCTGAAAATGGAAACTGTAATAAATTAAAAAAGGGAATTGCAATTACTGTTCATGCAATCCAACTTATGCCTCTAAACACGCAAGCAAGGGTATTTGGTATATGTTAAATTATATCTAATCTTAAGTCTAGATTTTGTTACCTGCTGTTCCAGAATTATATATTGAAAGTAAGATTCTGACATTTCATTCATGTTGATTATTATGCTACTCAGATTATCCTGTTTAAGTCAAGGAGGTTAGTCTGCAAAAACTATGTAAAATTAATGGATATGAATGGGATATGAATGTAGTCCTAAGGGTTCAATTCTATTCTCAACAAAGTTTATGGAAATTTAATCCCTGAGCCCAGGTTTTACCTTTTAAAAGGTTATTCATGTGAGTGAGGAGAAATGGTTAGGTAGCTTTGTTTCTGGTGATGTTTGCCATTAGGCTGACCCCTAGACTTCAGGGCATCATAGTATGATTTGTCAATGATGATGGATATAGAGAATGAAATGCATGAAATTTGTTCTGAGTCATATGCAACTTAGTTTCACCAAGATCGTGACAATCACTTTGATTTTTATTTGTAGTAAATATCCCATCAGCAAACACCTTTAAAGTAATTACATAACTTGATTTCTATATGTGAGGACATACTCTGTAGGCAACTGAACACCAGCTGTAATAGCAGTCAGTTTTTTAATTTGTTATTATTCTGTTTGAGGAAAAAACTTAACCTGTATCTTATGTTAAGTATAGAGATATGTAACAAACATCCTAAAATGGAGAATAGTTGAAGAACAAGATTTTGCATGTTTTTTTCTTCATGAGAAAAAAAATGTTTATTTCAGGTCAAACTGGCCATTTTTTGTGCTACATAGATTTTCAACAACAATAGACTTTCATAGCAATTGAACAGATCCATACAAAAGGAAAGGCATTACAACAAATATGTGACAACAGAAAGACTAGCACAAAAGAAAAGTACAGTAAAGGAAGGGAAGATGATTGCTCACCCACATCAGAAGATTCTAGGTTAGCAGGGAAAGCTTCACCAAGAACAGGTCTCCAGAAAGAAATCCTTCCCTAATGGTTGGCCCTTAAATGAGGTCTAAGAGAGGTGCAGCCAGGCTCCACCACCTCCTGTCTCACAAGTGAATTGCTTTCACTTGTGCTCCCAGGCTGATCAGGTCCTTTCCTCAGTCAGTGGTTCAGGCCGGGACTCAACATTTCCCATACAACTTCCAACATCATAATTGTGTCGACCAACTGTAAGAGTGGGCTACAAGCAAAAGTGTGTCAGAAGGAATAATCAAATAGAATGTTAGAAAACAGATGTTAAGGTTGTGAAGTTGCCAGTAGTTTAGCACTTGTGACATAACAGGCATTATAGTCTGCAGTCTTGATTTTAATCAGTTTCTAATGAAAACAAGTTTTTGACAGCTACTCTGTGATTTAGGCAGAGAACAGAGGTTGTCCTTGATATATGTGAGTGGTTTTGGATGCGATCATTTAGCGCTGTGTCTACTGCTCAAACATCCATTTAACTTGTTCTCCATTTTAGTTAGCTCCGTCTTGTTATCCTTAGCACTTTATCATACATACAACTCAATCAGTGTGACCTTAAACAAGTCACCTACTCTATTCCTCAGTGTCTTTACGTGTTTAATGGCATAATGATACAAAATTGTTTTCCAAACTGCATGGGCATATGGAATATAATGGAATATATATATGGAATATGTATATATGTATGAATATCTATGTATTCGAGTATTCCTTATAACCAATAGCACTATCTAAATAAATAGATTTCTAATTTCATATATGCCTCTCTGCTCTGTAATTGTTTTTAGTTATTCATAACTGCACTTTTCTTAATTCATGTTATTAGATGTAGGAATCCTTTTAAAATCCTTTGAATATTCTCATGGCCAATCCTTACCAAAATTGTATTCTGCATGGCACCACGTGTATCAGATTCTAACAGAAAGTAAGAAAGGGTAGAACACTGAAAATTTTGCCAAAGTCTGGAGGTCACATAAAGGAGTAGAAGGAAAAATTGTTCAGGATTCAGTTTTATGTCATCCTTGTACTTTGGTGCGTTATCATCTCTTTTTGTCTTCCATGCTTTGTTTGCACTTAGGTGTATTGCCTCTTAAACTGATTTTATTATACTTCAGTGTCGCTATTTCTCTTTGAAATAGAGCTATAACTTGAATCTCTCCAGTTATTCATTTGTGTTTAATGCAGGTAGCATGTCATAGGTTTCTGTTCAGTACATCTGAAAGGTATCTTTCTATCACAGTGCCTAGGATTGTTATCTTTTTGATTGACAATACTTTTAACAAGACCTTTGGAACACATGGTATCATTGCTTCCAAACAACTCACCTTACCTAGAAATCTTTCCTAGTTATACTTGTGATTGTAAGGAACATAATATATATCCATTTCATGAGTCAACAACTTGAAGTGTCACAAGTGTGTACTTATAATGGAAGTGCAATGGAAATGAGGTGAATTTTGGAAAAAAAAAAATTGGAGGCAAAATGGCAGGTTTTTAACAATTGTTTTAGGCATTTACTGTCAATTTCTATTTACAGATTCTTTAATAATACCAAGGAAGTATCTTTCATCTGATTCCTGACTGAATAAGAAGCTTGAAGGAAACAGGGGTGCAACAACAAGGTAAAGGGTTTATTGATTAATATGGGGCATATCTTAAAAATGATATGAGATCTCTGAATCTTTCAACATTTTAAATTCTGGTTGTAGAGACCTTGCACATGGCATCAGCTGGATGCAAGCATGTTTTTCTGCATTTACATAAAAAAAATGCTAATGCTAAAACTTTTCTACAATTTTTAATAATTGAAGTTTTTGAAGAATATGATCTTTTTTTCCTGAGTGTACTAAGAATCTAGTGGATGGAGTCATACCAAAAGTACACCTAGCTTGTTTCTTGTGGTGGCCAAAACCAGAATTCTTGGGAAGAGAACAAGAGTGCAAGTGCACAGTGATAGTCCTTTCCCGGGCTCAGAAGACTTGAGGCTCTAAAATTTTCTAAGCCAACTCCTCTGTTATTATCTTTGATGGCTTTCACTCCTCTAATTTATTCCAGATTTTTTTTTTATTTTTGACACCATCTACATTTTAGCATCCACAAATCTGGTATCAGTTCTAAGGCAATTACCAGTGTTTTTATACATAAGTAATGATGCTGTGTTCCTTAATTTTTGAGTTCAGAATCTGTCAAAAATATGTTACTACATATATAATATATATAACTATTTTTTTCAAGATGTCCATATGTTTAGTAAATATGCAAGTTAGCAGTAACATTTGGGTCTGTTAGCTTCCAGTGTTGTAAAATACAAATGCAACTTCATCATTTGTGGAAAGCAAATGAAAGCAGAATTTGAATAGTGCCATGACTAAGTACTTTCATACAGGAAACAATTGCTGAATTGGAAGCATTTTTTTATCTTCTCTTTATTTCTTTGTTTCATCCAATTACTACAGCTTACCGTAAACTTAGACTGCAAACTCTTGGGAGGGGCCATGAGGAAATTATTATGATCTCTAGATTCTATTGCAGTAGAAGTTTGTAAGCCAGTGATGCCTGTGTCTTATATAGTGTTTATCATTTGTGCATATTGTAGCATTTTCATAAATGAGTAACAGTTGGAGAAATTCATCCACGAGTGTTTCTGATCCCACTTATTACTTTTCTTATCCTTTTCTCATTTTTTTTTTTTAATATTTAATATTATGTAAATGATTATGTGTTGACAACCTTAAAATATATGAGGGCTGCTCAGAAAGTGATTCCTCCCCTCTGCTGCTGTATGTTGTATGGCAGCAAAATATAATGGAATGTTAGTGGGAAATGCCATATCACCAACATCCACCTCTGCTATGATTGGCCAACATAATAAATAGGAAGCATTACTTTTGGAGCAGCATTCATATATAATGAATGAAATGTTTTTTATGCAGTGTTAATTACTTGTTTTAATATAGAAGAACAAATGTAGAAGAATACTTGTCGAGAAACAAGTATTCAGTCAGATATGATAAATTTCAAAGGTGTTTGTAACTTTACTACAGCATATTTTGATTTGCTTGCAGTTAAGACTTTGAAGTACTTAAGGCACATCTGTTGCAGGTTGTATTCTGGAAAAGGAAAGCTACTTCAAAGTACTATGCCCAGGATAAATTGCTAATCCAGGTGAACTCCTTGACACTTAGCTTGAGTTCAGCCATTACTTTAAACACATGGCAGCAATTATTAGACTCCAAAGCTGTATTATATGTACCAATTCTGTTGTGACTGTACATGGAAATGGTCATATTAATGCCATATTCTCTGAAAATTGTGATGGAGGGGGCAGCATCTGAGCAGGGGTTAAAATAAATATCTATTAAAGTGGATTATTTTTAAGCTCCAAATTCTTCTGAGGGAGTTTTGTTCTAAGGTTTTGACTGATGGGGAGTTTTCCAGCTTGGTATTTGCTTTGCCAAAGGCAAGTGATTGCTTTTTCAGTGCAAGCAGTGCCCCCTCGTGCATCAGCTAGGGCTTTCTGCATCATGCCAGAGGGAAAGCAGGAGCAGAAGGTAGGCTTGTTATTTTTTCCAATGCATCTGGTATACATGAGCAATATGACAGTGCCAAGTCTTGTTAATGTGGCGTACAGCTAAACAATATTCGGATCGTTCTCTGATCATGATGGATTATTTGGTCATAACAAGCATATTATCCTTGCTTAATGAATGGAACATGCCATTTCTTCCTAGCTATTGTCAGTCTTTGATGCAGTACAATTAGCAGACGTTCTCATTTAATTACCTAGTATAATAGGACCTGAAATGCTGAAATTTAATCTTTCATATAACTACTGCTTTTCAACAGTCCCCTAGGCTAATGAGGATAATGTTCTAACCTAATGCATATTATTTATAAAGAAAACATTGCAAAACAAGTGCAATTTTACAGGAGAATAATGCTTTAAACTGCTTTAGGAAATGCTTCGATTACTGTGGCCAACAACTGCTGTAAACTGGTAACGATACAATTAAATAGTTCTAGTTAAAAATTAATAATATCCTAGCCAGGAGAAGGAGATTGTTTGTTACTTCTATCTCTTTTTCCAAATCAAATGAAGGAAAAATATATAGTGACATTCCAAATGCAGCCATCTTATTAATAAGAATGCGGACTCTTACCTTTGATAGGAAAAATTTGTTTTTAAAAAAACAAAGAATTAGAGAAACGAATTGCAAAAACAACTTAAGTGTCTAAAAGATGAAAATAGGTGGCTAGACACATTTTGAGGAATATATACAATTCTGCAAACTACTGGGGCTCCTTAGCAATTCTGAATATCCCACAGACCTTCTTCTATAGTATGACTTGTCTGTTTATTGTCAAGAACTTCTTACAAGTGCCTAAATCATATCATAAAATGAAATGATTGTAGAATGAAACCATTCTTTGTCTCTGGAAAACATTTCAACATTTCAAAATTAACTTCACTATACTACATAGGTCTCTCTGACAGCAGTGCCTCCTATTTTTTTCCATGGAAGATACAACAGATACCAAGAGCACAATAACACTATTTAATAAAGCAAATTCTCAGCTACAAAATGCTATTTTTCAACATAGTCACCACCTTTAGCTGTGCATTTTCACCAGCAATGGACAAGCATGCCATGCTCATGAAAAATCTGCATGGCTGTCCATTCTTGGCTTGTCTTTCACGTTGTTGTTGCCACTGCTGAGACACCCCACCCACTGCCTTGTTGTGCTCACAACCACTGTTTGGTCTTCATAAATGTTCAGCAAGTGTCAACTGATGTTAGCAGGTGCCTTTTTCTTTTGCATGGAGGAATTCAATTAAATTCTATTGCTTTCTACAGTCTTCCATGGTAGATGTCGTTTGCCAGAAGACCCCTCTGCTGCCATCTGTCTCACAGCAACAAAATGCAACAGAACGTTGGTGGGAAGGTTCAACCTCTTTCTTATTCCCAATATCTGCCTCCGCCACTGTGGGCCAACAAAAGAAAATAGGAGGCTTTACTTTTGAAGCAACCCTCTGATGTTGACTGTTTACCTTTTTGTTAAATATTAATTGCTTAGTAGGCATGAAATAAGCTTTTTTTTTTTTTTTTTTTTTTTTTTTTTTAAATAGAGTATTCTAATTCTATGTGGAAACTCTGAAAACACTTCAGATTTGTCACTCATGTTCTAGGGACTTGTGTTAGATGATCTCCAGAGCTCTGTCTTAATCTAATTTACTCTGATTTTTATCTCATAGTTTATGTGAGCCTGAAATTGATCAAGTAACTTCAGAAGAACTTCTTTTTAATGAAAAGATAAAAAAAAAAAAAGCGCTCTCGGGTGATAATTGTCCGTGCTGAGCTCTCAGTTAATTCATCAGGCATAGGTTTCATTGGGTTATGGCTCTGCTCACACTTCTTACTGCCCAAGTTCTCTTGTTTTGAAAGATTTGAGAAAAAGAAATCTTCAAAAGAAATTCTAGATCTCAGTTCCATTTGAGAACCAAATTAAAAGATCTGAACTTTAGCTTCACTGTGCAACACTTTTCTACATTATAGTAAATAATAGTTTGTGCTATCAGATACTGCAGAGATTATTGTGAAGCCTACAGATACAGCAGGATAGTTACACATTTCAGATGAAGAAACAATGGGAGAAGAGTGTGATTACTTTTAATTTTCTCAGTTTCATTCTTCAGCCTTAGCAATTGGCACCACCAGACAGAATTCCCCTAACACTCAGTTCTGTGCTTACTGCCCCCCCCAATAAAATGATTAAAATCTAATAAGGGCAAATACTTTCCTACTTGGCTGACAAAATAAATCAGTTCTGTGAAGATTTCAAAAAAGAACCACAATCTGTGCAAGGGCAGCTGTGGGCAGGCAGATGAAAAGACAGGCAGAGAAGAAGGGAAGAGGAAACAGGTATGTACCTTTCTGGTACAGAAAGTTGTTAGGCAGCATTAGGCGTACTGTGGAACTATACCCTCTAGCCCAAGGAAAGGTCAAATCTGTCCTTGCTGAAACAATTATAATGGGATAAGATGATCATCAGTTATCATCAGTTCACAGATTCAGAAAGAAAGCAAATTAGTTATGTTGATTTCATTTTTTTAGTTCTTTTTCTAATTCCAGAAATTGAGAGAAATGTTTTCATCTTTCATAATTAGATTCAGAATGGTAGCTAAAAGGAGTTTCCTCTTAGGAGAGATCTTTTTACTGTGTGTTCCAGGTGTCTGTTCATTTCTCTTTTGATCATGTGAGTGCTTCACTTCAACTTTCATAAACAAACATTTGCCTTAGATAAAGAAGCCGTCAAGTATTATGAAAACACATTCCACCACTACAGAGCACCGTGAATGGTCAGATTTACAAGGTCAAGCATTCTTGCCAAAGACCAAAGAGATATATTATTTAAACAGAGAAACAAAGGGCGAAAGGGCTTAGCCCATTGAAAAGGCTATTGTCTCTCTTTGAAAGGACTGTGGAGTTTAGTTTATGAAACAGAAATCAGATCAAACTGAGACTGAGTCAGATGGCTTTGCCACCTGACAAGGTTAGGTGATCTGTCTGACCTTGTTAGGAACCCAGAGTGAGTGGTGAATAATGCCCACTTGCCACTTGCTCCTAAAGGGTTTTTAAACAATAGTGAAAACCTAATATGTCAGTTGTACAGCTTTTGCTGCTAGAACTAATGGGAGGATAATTTTACTGGCCTGCTATGTTTATTCTGTTATTACTATGAACTGCACAGCAGAGGGCCCTGTAGTATAACTGCAGGTGAAGAATGTTATTTCATAAAGCTCCATTCATTTTCTGATGCCAGCTGTGGTAGTTGTTTTAAGCAACTGGAAGCCTGCTTGTAATTTGTTCATATGCAGTTGTTTTCTGTCATGTCCAAAGCACCAACCATTAGTAAATTGATGAGCGAATGTAGTTTTATTAGACTAAAACTCAGTACTTGAATAAATAACATTTTCTGTCTGAGGAAATTCAAGATAGGCACTGCTTCTCTAATAATTCATGTAATCCTTTACACTCACGCAGAATATACTTGGTGTTACAAATCAAAATGGTGACAGTTTGGTTGGATGGGACCTACAGAGGTTGTTGAGTCCAACTGCATGGCAACTTCAGAGTTAGCCAGCACTTTATTAAGGGCCTTATTCAAATGCCTTTTGAATGCTGACAGGCATGGAGCATCAACTGCCTCTCTAGGAAGCCTGTTCCAATGTTTGACCTGCCTCATGGTGAATAACTTTTCCTAGTATCTGGACTCAACCTCCCATGGTGCAGCTTTGTGCTATTCCCACATATTGTATCATCTGTTACCAGGGAGAAGAGACTGGCACCTCCCTCTCCATTTCCCCCTCCTCAGGAAGCTGTAAGGAGCAATGAGTTTGCCTGTGAGTCCTTTCTCTGAACTAGACAAACCAAGTGTGCTTAGCAGCTCCCTGTAGGATATGCCTTCCAGCATTTTATAAGCTATTTGCCCTCCTCTGGAGGCATTCAAGTATCCTAATACCCTTATTGTGAGGCCCAAAACTGCAAACAATACTCGAGGTGAGGCTATACCATGTAGGGGTATATTTACCTCTTTCAACTGACCGGCTACGCTATCTTTAATGCAATCCAAAATGCAGTTTTCTTTCTTGACAACCAGAGTGCATTCCAGACTCATTTTGAGTCTGTTGTCAAAAAAGGGCAAGAGTGACTCATAAGTAGATTTGCCAAATCTCTGAACCATAACCTGGAGTAATAAAATATATTCCAGGCCAATAGAATTTCTGTTTAGATTGTTACTTATAATCAGAGACGAGATGCAAACATCGCCTGTATTTCTACAGGGGTTGGCCAAGAAAATTACCTTGGGGCTGTTGTGTACTGTTTTTGTGGAGAAGCAAATAGAAGAAGGAGGTGTAGAAAAATATAACTAGATGAAAAGACTTAATGCTCCTCCCAGCAACCCTGGGTAACAGTTTAGGCTTACTCTTATGTAAACTTTAAGGGTTATGGATGTATTTATAACATAGACATTTGCCAAACTAGAATTCATACTGTCCCAGTTAAGCCTAGCACAGTGAAAGCTGGACTAAATGAGCAGTACCTTCCTAGCAGTGACACCAACGTAGCAGCTGTGAAACAGTGGATCAGGTCTGCTGGTGAAGATTTTGTTGACACTATTGCCAAAATTACCTAGATTTAAAGTAAAGTAATATTTAATATTCTCATGGCAAAAACTCATATCTATTACTAGCATCAATGCACGTGACCCCAAAATACATTACAATGATTACTGAAAATTATATTCATATATTTTAGATGGGAAATCCATATTTCAAAAGTAGCAAACTTTCACACTACTTTGTGAAATGGATTTCTGTAGGAATGAAGTCACATGTAGAGCTAAAAGGATGAGGTAGGAACAGTGTTTTGATTTGGAGGCAAGAGAAGAGTCAATTTTCTGTCTAGTGCAGACACAGGTAGATATTCCATCATATTATGTACACATTATAACTGCTGTAACAGCAGTTTATCAGCTTTATCACAACATGTAGTAGCTAATCAGGGTTTTCTCTCCTGCACTAATCAATGGCATGAGAAAGAAAAAATCAAAATCAGGTGTACATAAAGGATCTATGGCTGATCTTTTGACTGAATTTTAACTGTCAAGTTAACAGTTCACAAATCCTTTTTACATTTAGAATACAAACTTTAGGAAAAGATAGGTAGAAGTTTTAGAAGTGAATTGTTGTCTCCTGAGCATCTGATGCCTCCTGAAAAATCTTAACACTAGGAACTTTTAAAAATGCCTCCTATAAGAATATTTCATCACTCTTTTATGCTGTTCAGATATTTTTAAATAACATTAACTTCTGACTCACTGCAAATAATTCTGAAATTAATGTCCCATACACTGCATCCTGCTTTGCCTTTGGAATATGAAATACTGCCTAGCTATGGCTGATTGTGATACAACAAATACTAGGATATTTAGTGGTGATTTATTAATTGATTTGCAAATGGTATTGGCTTTATGAAAATTATTCATGGTTTTAAGAGAGACCACAGAGTTTGACCACGAATATGTTATACAGAGAAAAGTGAACAAAGTCATCTTACCTTGATGTGGTGCATCAGATACGTGCATGTATCTGATTTCAAACCTAGCCAGATTTAGTAGAAATCATTAAGCACTTTCATTTTTCCACTGATATAATTATTTCAGAGGGAAGATAAAACAGGTACTGGAAAAAGGAACGTTTTTCTCATCAGGAGTACTTTTTGTGTGGTGAGCTGTTTCATCTGTGTTATAAATGTTTCCCTATTCAATTCAGTATTCCTTCCTCCCTGCATGGAGAGAGTTAAATCAAAGTGGACTGTAAAGGGGTTGTTAAAGGACCAAACAGGAAATGTAAAACAATGACACGGATAAGAATAGCTTCAGATACATAGCTTCAAAGTAGTTAAGATAATGGCTGGGTCATCACTTAAAGAAAAACTAATGAGCTGGCTCCATGCAGGCTAGAATAGGTACTCTTCCCAAGACTAAGTGGGGGATCAAAGAATCCTGAAACCTCAAAGAACTAGAACGGGGAGGGAGCTTTGGATGAGCCAAGAGAGGTTTCCCAGAATATGTCAATTACAGAGCTGACAGGCTGGGAAGACTCACAGTCTGAAAGAATGTGCTGTAAGCAATGTAGGCTGTTCCTCCTGAGAGGGTAACTAATCTGGATTTATGTTAATTAGAGTTTAGAACTTTAGCCAGGAAATGTGCATGTAGAAATTCTTTCCTTTATTTTTCTTTCCCATTGTTTAACACCTGGGCCTGCAGTTGCTGTTTCTTTGAATTGGTGAAAGAACAATATTTTGCTTTAAAATTAGTGGGTTTTTTTAGTCTTTCTAATTAATCTCTCGAGTAGTCACCAGGATCAAAGCTCCTTCAATAACCAAACCGAGTTGAACATACTGAAGTAATCCTAATGGATACTCAGGAACTGTTACCCAGTTACAAAAGAGAACACTGCCAAATTTCTTCTTAGGAAAGTAAGCACCCTGGGCCTAACACCAGCACAAGGACATAACCTTGAAGGGACAACTTTCAGTAACAGCTGTGCTTCCTATGATGGGTCAAAATGTTACGTGAATTTCTAAGCAGATTTGCTATGAATGACTAACAGCTCCATAGTAAGGGCTGGTGCTTGTATTGATTTGTGTGCATATTGTTAGGCACAAATCAAGTTTTTCAAGATAATTCACAGTTTTCATGGGAGTTCTTCTCATACACTGCATTGAACCTGAAATTCAATTATTTTTACCATATTATTGGGTAAACTAAGCTTTTTATAAGCTTCTCCCTCAACACTAGCTGATGACCATTGAAGGACCAGTGAATATAGCAAGGATGTAGGTGTTCAATGAGCCATTTCAGTAAATCATTGTCAACTTAATTTCACAAATACCTTCAACTAGAAAGGGGCAAATGTTATGATTTCAAGAGAAAGAAATTTCTCTAGACAATTGTCCTTTTTTTAAAAATCAGAACACAGGGAAGATCTTCGGTTTTGGTTTGAACACACTTTCAAGATCTTTGTGTGGTAAAAATCTTTCACATTTTTTATCATGTTTTACAGGGGATCTACTCAGTTCATTCGAGTTCAGCACTGAAATGTGTATACTAAACTAGGATCTTGTGGTCCTGGAACACAGCAGCTGCTCTCCCTCTTCTGTTTTTGAGAATCCACTACAGTATGTTGATAGTAGCACTTGAATGGAGACTTGTCAACAAGATGTGGCTCAAGTGAAATAAATGATTGTTGAGGGGCATCAAAATGCAGAGAAGTATTTTTTTTAGACACATGCAATTGCTTGTATCTTTTACACTTTGCTCTTAAGTGATCAATTTAGACAATCCTCAGTATGACTGCTGTGATCATATAGCCAACCTGAGATGAGATAGAACAAACATCAGTGATTTTGTCATGTTTACATGATCTTTTAAGCTGTAGTCATATCTACTGAATTGTTCTGTGATAGAAAAATCTGTTCTCCTGGATTCAAGACCTTCCTTCTAAAGATCACTCACTTTCACTGGTAGATTTTCATGCATCTCTGACTGAATGCATTTTTTTTTGAAGTGGTTTCTTCTCTATCATGGATTTTTTTTCTATAGTATTGTTATTATAATCTTCCATAGAGATAACATTTTTAATTGCCTGTTCTATTTTAGCTCATAGCCTGTTCCTCAATTCTATTACAGAACGGTCTGCAGAGTCACCAGGGTATAAGAATCTGATTAGAAAACTTGGTGCACTGTCTTTTTAGAAAGTATCTTTGTGTTTTTCACAGCAGAGGAAAATGAACTATCTAGTGAAGTTGTAATACACATAACTAATTTGAAATTTCAACGACTGCTTGCTTATTCAAACAGTTATCCCTAGAGAGAAGAATTGAGCAAACTGTCCTTACATTCCTCCAATATCTCTCTTGCCAAGACATTTCATGAGCAGATGCAACCCAAGGGTTGTAGAACTAAAAGCTATTTAAACCCAAGTAACAAAGTTTTCAGCAGGACTAGCAACTCTAAAGGATGGGCAGAAAGATGAGATTTTTTGAAACTGCAACCTAAGTTACACAAAGTAGGCAAAGAAGCTGGAGAATGCAGTAAGGTTTCCACATCTTTCTTATAATTCTTTACAGCATTTTTTTTAACCATAAAAGATAAGTATTTTGTTCTTTATATCATTGAGGAGACTGCTATAGAGAAACCAGAATAGCTTATAGGCCTTTCAAGGGCAGTAATTATGTCACCTTGCTCTTGGTAATGTTCTTGTGGGGATATTCTTGCAGGGAAACCATACAATTCTGGAGTAAGACAACCAAGGCTTCTTCAGTAAACTTAAAGAGACTGCATGAGGAAAGCATTTCTCACTGTCTTTTACACGAGTGAAGATTCTGATCTGCCCAGGGTGCATAATGGGCTCTGATATTTACTACTATTTTTTATTTTACAAGAAAGTGAAGAATGTTCAGAAAATCCAGACTATTTAAATAACTGATGGAGAATTAAGGTGTGGCACTTCCATTGATTACTGCAAGATAGTTGCCCTCTTGACCTAATTTAATACAACAGACCTACTGAGATGTGCAACAGGGTATCTGGGAGAACAATATACAGCAAACTGGGACAGAACTGTCTAAGAATCTCTTGTTCTCAGTGTTTAAATTTGTCTGATGATGAGCAAGTTATCAAAATATGTATTCCCCCAGAGGAGATCCTTCCCCTGTAATTCATTCCTCCAAGTTACACACCATTTTTGCTCTCCTCTTTGTTAGAGCAGTATTTTGAATGTTTCTCTTTGAATATCACCTTTCCTTCCACAGTTCCACTTGTTCCTTCCCATACTTCCCATATTCCTCAGCACTGAAATACCTTCTATCTGTGAAGTTAGGATTTAATTCTTATGATCTTTTTTTTTTTCAAAGACTTGATATTGCTTACGCTAAGCTCACATATTTTTGTTGACTGACAAGTATAAGGAGACACGAATTAGAGCAACTCAGTCCTTCCCTCTGAGAAATAATGGCCATGGTCATAGATGGTGACTTCCTATGCTAATTTCTGAGACAAAATGAAGTAAGATTTACAATTTTAGATATTAATTTCACATCTTAAAATATTTTAGGAAGATAAAATTTTAAGAAAATTACCACTGACTTACCAACACCCCCCCCCCCCCCCAGTCTATTGGAATACTGTACTGTTGGAAAAAATAGGAAAAAAATGGCCACTGCATTACAATAGTTTTAAGTGATGGCATATTAACCTTTGTTACTGTATGTGTAAGCTTTTGGCTGAGTGAGTCACTGACTGAATAATAACGTGTTTAATAATCTTTTGTCAACTATAGTATCTCATCTGGATGGTTATCATAATAAAG
This sequence comes from Phasianus colchicus, assembly GCF_987193195.1. Lineage (NCBI taxonomy): Eukaryota > Metazoa > Chordata > Aves > Galliformes > Phasianidae > Phasianus > Phasianus colchicus. The sequence continues at coordinate 9,418,983 of NC_143453.1, read as the reverse complement.
ACAGTAATTGTTTTTTCAAAGTAGCCATTAGAGAATTCTGTAACTGCTACCATTCTAATTAGAGCATTCAAGATTAATTTCAGGAATAGCATTCCCTAAGAGTTCAGTCACAGGGGACACTCATTTAGAAAGAAGTAAATTGTCGTCCATATTTATAAAGGCTGGTCCCCATTAGATGAGATACTGTGTACACTTAATAAAGTTAAGTGCTATGCTGAATTGAGACAAATAAACTAATGAACTCACTTTTCCAAGGTCACTGATCCACCTGGGAACTGAAGAATGATTTCCTTAGCTTTCTGTAATGTCCAGTTCACTAAAATCTGCTGTGTTTCAGATTTGTATCATTAGAGGAAAATAATTCCTTATGTTCTGAGAATGTAGTTGTTGAAGGTATACTTCTGGGAAAGATCCAGGTGTGAGAGTAGGTGACAGGCAACTTTTCCAGATGTACTTGGTATAGGCAGATCAAAAACCTGCTTAATATATTAAGACTGAATTGCACAGGCAGTTTCCTGATTTTTCTCATACAGCTCAAGTTCCAATGAAGGCAAAAAGAAATCTGCCTCCTTTAGAAAACAAAGCAAGCCATAGATTCATCAGCTGTGGACAACTGTGAGATCACAGGGAAAGAAACAAATGGCATCATTCATTCATTTGAATGTTTGGGACAGAATAGCAGAAATGACAGGACATGATTGTTACAAACTGCAGTAATTTCTGTGCTAACTTTTAAAATCTGCTACATTTACCAGAACTATAAAATCACTAAGAGACACCAGATGGTGCTATTGTAAATGGTCTTACTACTTTTGATGACCTGCTGATATTGCAGTTTACTTTTGGAGAAATGCTTATGGTCAGCTGTGGTGCTTCAGTTTTGAAAGCTGAATATCCTCCCAGTGGAAGTCTGCTTTGGACTAATAGGATAGGACTAATCAGTTTTTAAGTGGAACAGTGGTTTCTGAGCCCAGGAAATTCCTGACTTCAAATTCCAATGAATATAAGGGAAGGTGAGATTCATGCCTGGATGGATCTCAAGCTTACTTGAAAGCTGCCCTTCTGTTCAGCCAGAAACCTACCACCTGGTATAGTATGATTTGGGATAGTCTAACATGTCCAGAAACAAAAGTTCCAAAAACTGTAAAACTGGTTGCTGTCTATGTAGATCAATCTGAAAGTAATGCCTCATTTACTTCCATGGAAACCACAACAAATGCCAAGAGCACAATAACACCATTTAATAGAGCAAATTCTCAGCTAAAAAATACTATTTTTCAGCATAGTCACCACCATTAGCTATGCATTTGCATAGCACTGATCAAGAGCCTGCATATTGTGCTCATTAAAAAAAAAACAAACAACTGCATGACCCTCTTAAATATGGCTTCACATCATGGTAACTACTGCTGAAACACTGAATTCACTGTGCTCACAGCCACTGCCTGGTCTTCATGAACATTCAGTAAGTGTCAGTGGATGTCAATGGGTGCCATTTTCTCTGCACTGAAGAATTCAGCTCCACATGTTTGCTTCATACATGCTTCTGTTGTTATATGCCATTGTGTCAGACTGCCACTCTGCTGCCATCTGTTGCACAGAAACCAAATGTAATGGGATATTGGTGGGAAGGTTCAGCCTCTACTGCCACACCATCAATATCTACCTCTGACACTGTGGAACAACATAAGATAGGAGACATTACCTTGGGATCAGTACTTGTACCAGTTGAGCAAGTAGCTTGAATTCTTTTCTTCTTTTAGGACTGTGATGAAATTGTTTAAGCCATCATTTGAAAGCAAACATGCAAAGCAGTTGATTAACTTGTAACTGCACTTACAATCTGAAATGTTTCTGTCATGGTGCAGATCACGTGACTGCAATAAATGATAGCCACTGAGAAATACATTTTTTTTGTATCTGTAAATGTAAAATGTACAAGCTAAATACGTAGTGATTCTCTTTGGAGTGAGAGAAAATTGGGCTTTCTCATGCATGGAAGTGTTCATATTACCACTTGCTGTACAGCACATTTAGAACAGTCTTATTCTTCTCAATAGCTCTCAATTTTCTTTTAAAATGCAGAAGACATGCACATGAATACTACATTAAATTTTCTACATGTGCTGTGCTGATGTGCTGTCAGGTCCTGTTGCCTGAATATTAATCCCTCCTTTGTATGAATTTTAACATTTCAGAGGGCCTTCTTTTTATTGCCAGTTTTGTCTCTGTCTGAGGTTCTCATAGTGTCCTCTTCTGCTTCTGACGTGGTGTTGACTTCTCCAGTTTCCAGGGAAGCCATGAACTTTCTTGCTTACTCTCCCCCACCCCAGCAACCAGATGCAATCTGAGTACATACAGTGAGAGAGAATGAGCTGAAGGGGACACTGGTAAAAGCCAGTAGGACTGTTATCTTCTAATAGGGAGCCATTTCAGCTTTTATTTCATGTTATTCCTATTCTAGAAATAGAAATATCGTCTCTTTGGATTTTTTTTTTCCTTTCTATATCACAAAATGAGCTGTAGATTAAAATATATATATATATATATATTTAGAAATACTGGAAAACAACACAATTATAGTGTTATATAACTTCTTTCCACAGACTGATCTTACAGGATAGCAGGCAATAGGAAACATAGTTGAAGATGATTCATCACGTCTGAAACAGGTGTTCCTCAATTTGAAATGTAGCATCTCAGCCAGGCAAATAGAACTATGGTAGATGTCAGATGCAGTTACATTTGCCTGACAGATATGCCATGCTTTGGAATAACATTACTGCTAATGATAGCCTACTGTTGATGTGTAGTTCTTTGTTTTGTTGCTGATGTAGAGCAATAAGATCTGCTCGGTGCATCCATTAGCAATAAAGCTTTGTGTGTGTGTGGTATTGCTAAATTGAATTATAATGCAAAACACAGACTGCATCCTCACTACATTTTTCAAGCTTTGTCTGTGCAGTCTCAAAAACAACTGTTAATAAAGCAAGATACTCTCCTCCATGGAGCTAAGCCACCTGATTTATTTCCCTTTAGGATAGCAACTTCCTGTGATTGACCTTTGAGCGCAGCTGAAGTTACATCCCCATGCAACAGGCCAGCCTTTGTGTGTGACTACAACACAGTCTGAAGGCTGGTGCCAATACTAATTGCACTAGGGCCAGCAGCCTCTGCCATCTCTCTGAACTGTAAAGATTTCTTGCTTGGGTTATGGAATGATAAAACACCAATCTTTTTGTGCTGCTTTACAGAATGCTGGTGTCGCTTTGCATTTTATTTCTTCAGTGTAATAAAAAAGCCTTTGTCGTTAAGGTAAACACCTATTTTCAGAGCAAGCAATGGAGTAGATGTAAAATACCGTATTCTGGATAGTTCACATGGTGAGATTCATCCATATGTGTCCAGAAGTAAAGGCACTCTAAACCCAAGATATAAGTTCTATAATGGAAAATGCTCAATAGATGTTTTATGAGGATGAAAGACAGGGAGAGCACAGGAATTACATTAAGTAGAGACAGGAGCTGGTATTTCTTCACCTTTGTTTGATGAGCATAATTTGATGAATGTTTTCTCACATTGGCTAATATATTCTTAGACTGATTTGTAAAAAGCACTGGAAATAGATATAATTCTCCATTCTTCATTGACCATGAGGTACATACTAGAATTACAGCTTAGTCATTGTTCTGTATATTGGCCAGTTCTGTAGCAGTGCAGAATGTTGAAGTTAGAGAATTGGCAAATAAGGATATTTTTATAAAGTAAATAAGGACTTTTAAATGATTATTTATCATGCAAGGTGTCAGTATAGGGTTTGTGGGTATTTTTCTTTTTCTTTTGTTTTTGTAGTGGTTCTCTGTAGCAATACTTGTAAATTGTCCTTAGAGATGCCTCTAAAGAATTTCTCAATTTTGTAGTGGGAGGTAAAAGGATGGGAATGTGATTATAAACAAAAAGAAGCATTCTATTCCAGTTTGAAGAAATTATGCAGTTAAAATTTAAATGTTGAACGTTATGCTATCAAACTCTCACCATTTAAGAAAGTATGTGCTCATATGGCTAGGGAAGTTGACTTTTATTGTGGATGAGGAATCTGCTTATGTAAAGAATGTAAGGGTTACTGACAGCAAGAGAAAAATAAGAGGACATGTACATTGTTGAACTGCTTTCTTTAGCAACAGATAACTGTACTGAGAGTAGCCTAAAGGCATGGGTTGTCTCGTTTTGATTAGGCATAGCAATTTGCTATCTATCTTACATGAGGCTCTAATGACCTGTAGCTGCAAATAGACTGATTTGCTAAACATACTGATAGCAGCAGCCAGAGTGAATGTTGAGGGACTGACAGCTTAAAAATCAGCTTCTGAAAGCAGAAAAGTTGCCACTTGTAAGTTGCACCTTTTCTCTTGTGTGCACACACACGTGTGCCTTCCAGCTAACATAATGAATGAATGAACACAGAACATAGAAACTTAAATAGCATTCTATTCCTCATGGGAGAACTTGTATGTTCCGTTCTTCATAATGTCTGAATTGAAATGACTCAACGTTCCCGCAAAACTTAAAGTCTCATGAAAGCCTTTAAATGGAGTTCAAATGAAGTTGAGGAAAAAAAAAAATAATCCATTTTTGTTTTTTTAATCATAAGGAAACTTTAACACATAGATGAATATAATTTGAAAACGGCTGCTTGACAGTTTAACATAAACAATTCCACTGATGAAAGCACAATATGGGGATAATTATCTGTTCAAATAAATCTGCTTGATGTTAATGAGCATTTGAACAATCCATTAAGGAGTCATTTTTTTTCCGTGCAATTTTCTTTGGTAAGCAAAAATGACACATCCAAAACTTTTATTAAGTATACAATTTCCTCTCTATATTATTGCATCTTCTACAGAGCTTCCTTTTCCAATAAGGCATTGAATCAGCAGCAGAAAGGACAGAGCTTGGTCCTACAGCAGCTTGATGCAAGGACAGTTGCTGGAGCTAAAATTCTATTCAGAATTGATGCAGTGCTTCACACTGATGGTGCAGCTTGCAGATGTAGTACTGGGAAGGAGACTACAGAGCTCTGTTTTGGATGTTTTATCTTACTGAATGAAACAGTTCCCTATGACCATGCAGTAATTTTAACTAGCTAGCAGGATTCACAGAATCTCTGCCTTTTCCTTCTTCCAGTCCTGTTCCACTCTTAATTTTTACTGAGTTGTTGTTCTACGTTTGGTTGGTTAATTCTTCCTCAGAAAATGTCTACAGCCATAGAGATAAAAGTTGGGTTTTCTCTAGAATCCAAAAGCATCTGCCTGTTCAACCACCAACTGTCAAACCACTTGATTTTGGCTCTTAGAAGGCATGCTTATTATTGCATACAATTCTTGAGTATATACGTGCTTTCTAATCACTTGAATAACTAATGTAAAGATTCTTCTTAGGAAAAAAAAAAAAGCCTTTTACCTTAAAAATCCCAGATTTTACACATATCTAGACTTGTTAAAAAAAAAAAAAAATCTGAAGAATTGAAAAGCTAATGAGAAACTAGGTTCTGTACAGTGAAAAGGTAATGTGTGCCTCCTCATGTTCACACCAAAACACCAAGAGTTGGCTTATAGACTAACCAGCTCTGGAATGGACAACAAATGACAAAGTTTTCATCCCTAAGGTCGTACTGGATTGGTGTCATGTGCCTTGCATGATTTCTGTCTGTCATTTTGGTATAAGGGTAGAATAATTCATATGTATCTCTGTTGGCACACAGAAATACATTTTTTCACTCTGTTTTGGATATGTAGGCCCTGCAGAAGGGTGAATTTTACAGTGCACAGTTTTGGTTTTTACTAGCTACTGCAAAGGGATTTCTTAAGAAACTCAAAAGAAGCATATCCAGTTTCATCTAATTCCCAAAGAGAAAAAGCCAAAAGCCCTTACAGCATCAGCGGATGATGCTTTTTCCTCTTTCTGGTTAAGTCAAGACAGGGCTCCAGTAGTCTAATGTGTTTGGAATTGGATATAGATTTTTAAGATTGGATATAGATTTTTAAGGTCAGGAAATTTAATTTAATTCTTGACACCTACTTGATCATAAGGAGCTATTTATTAAAAAAAAAAAAAAAAAAAAAGATTTTAAACTGAACTCTGTGTTAATTTCAAAATGCTTTTTTTTTTTTTTTTCTTTACATGAGAATTTTTTTGTTTGTTTGCTTCAAACTTACGTTTAAGAAAACTGACTTCTGTGGTCACTGAGACATTGAAATTACATCTGCTGTAGTGATTTTTAATTACATAGAAACTGCACTTGCTGTGACAAAAAAAGAAGGATATATAATGGAAAAATACCCTAAAACTTTTTTTGTAAAAAAAATCAGAAACCAGCAGAAGCTTAATAATGACTTAAAAATCTGTTAAGGTAAGTTTCTCAGATCTGGAAGTGCATGTTGTAAATATTTTTGCTTAATAGTTTCCCCTGGGGATCTAACTTTCTATTATTAAATATACTGAAGTATTCTTGCTTAAAATACACCTAAAATAGCCATTCACTATCACTTTTAGGTTTAAAACATATTTACTCCTCCCACCATTTGCTACTCTACAGTAATTCATTTTCAATGATGTAATTTTATCTTCTGTGACTTTATTTCAAACAAATTTTATTTTGAAAGACTTTGGGAGTTTTTTTTCTCAGCCATTACAGTACGGAAAAAAAAAACTGTAAAAAGAAAATACATTGGTTGATCAGATGCTCCTTATTTGTCAGCAAAAAATAATCCAAGGAACTGAGACCAACTTTTTATTAGGAAAGTACATGTATTCCTTTTTATGCCAGAATAAATCACCAGATAAGAACCTATGTGATAATTCTATTGTAAGACCCAGTTTTATTTGATCATCGTAGTGATCAGATGTTGTTGTAAAAGCCATTGTAATGAATGTCAGGTGGAGAAAGGTATGTAAGGACAGTTTTTATTTTTGCCTGAATAAAACCCCTCTCTATTCACAGTCATTTATTAACCTGGTCCTAAAGTATGTAGGTTTCCATTGCTGTTTTTTCTGTAGCTGGTTAACATCAAATTTTATTTCTACTTTATTTTTTAACACTTTCATACATCTATCATACATATATACAGCACTCAAGCACTGGAGAATATAATGCTGACAAAACAGAATAAATAATTATATGGAAACTGCTGAACCATGGCCTGAACCTCTGATTGATCACCTGAGGCAAGCAATGAGTCAGCCATGGGAGCACAGGTGAAGACAATTCATCTGTGCTGCTGGAAGGGGTGGAACTTGGCTCCACCTCTCCTAGACTCCATTTAAGAGCTGACTACCAGTAGGATAGGATCTCTTTCTAGAGATCCCTCCTTTTGGAGTTTTACAGCAAGCCCAGAGCAAGGGTAAGCCCTCTATCTTCTTTTTGGTGTAATAGCCTGCTTAGCCAAACTCTCTTATATCAAACTCTCTTGTATATTTCTTAATTATAACACCTGTATATTCATTGATTATACAATAATGAATAGTTAAAAACTACATTTATATGGGTTCTGTTGAGTCCCAGCCTGAACCACTGATTTAGTACCAGGGAAAAGCATTGGGTCAACTCTGGGAGCACAGGTGAGGCAATTCAGCTGTGTGATAGGAAGGGGTGCAGCCTCTCTTAGACCTCATTTAAGGGCCAACTGCCATTGGTGAAGGACCTCTGGTTGGAGATCCCTCCCTTGTGGAGTTTTCCCTGCAAGCCTAGATCTTCAGGGTTGGGTGAGCTCTTTTCCTTTGTAACACCTGTCTATAGCACCTTTCTATTGCGCTGGTGCCTTTGCTACTGCACTCCTGTATTCCCTATTGACCTTTCTGATCGTAACAACTCTAAAATAGAGGACCCAGTAAGCAGCTAAATTCACAATGTACTTGGGTAAGAATTGCTCAAGTATGAATGAAAAGAACCTGTTCATTCTCTTCTCATATTAAAACAGAGTTTTGGGTAGGTAATGGTAGGAAACGTAGGACCCTTGAATCCTAAATCTGGCTATAAACAGTTACTCAAAAATCAATGGTATTCTGTGTCATTATTTTATTTGTAATGTTCTTGTTGCTGCTGGGTTATACGGAGTAAAGGTATCTTCACTGGGTAAAGATGTCTGCTTTTACTAGGGCTACCTTTGGGGTGTCCAGCTCATTGCGAAGCATCTGCCTGGAAGTTAGTCCCTTTGAATTCCAAGGGCTTGTGAAGTGTAGTGAACGTAGCATATTTTACATGGGTGCTAAAGGTAGTGGCCGTGGAGGAGATAAGAAGGTAGAACAAGTGGTTATCCTGAGAGCACCGGGTGACATTGAATTCTTTACTGGTGTCAATGGAATTCATTGAAGGCTTCTTGAAATAAAGGGAGGAAATCATAAGCTAGCGTGTTCTTTCCATGAAGGTGAGCATTATAATCACAAATTGTGCTGCAGCTGAAGGCTGGGGGAAATCTTAGAAATATTTACTCTAAAATGTTGACAGCTAAATGTAATAATAAAGGCCTTGACTGAAGAGTGTCACTGCCTTCCTCCTCCCACTGCTGTTATGTGGGAGTTTGGAGCAGTTTATTATGTGGTGACCTATTTTCTACTTTTCATCTATTGATTGGGAAGAACTCCTCTTTATTTTATTTAATTCTTGCCTTTGTCAAGCTGTCAGTGGATCTAACACCAGCTGCTAACAGAGACGGCTCACTAGAATGTCTTAGGTGCAGGGGTGAAGTTGTTTCTTACATCTAGGGTTGCAGATACACATAATTCCCCTTCTCGCAGCCGCTAGAAGCTATAATCCGCAGTTTTGATCAGATGGTTCTTGAGAAGTTGTCAGTGCATCTGTCAGTCAGTGGATGTCAAAAAGTATACATGAGAGAAAGAGAAGAATTTGTGATACTACGTGTCAAAGTCTTACTCTAAGGCCTGTACTGAGTGAACAAGTCTTTCTTTTTTTTTTTAACATTCTTCCCCGCAGGGACCTTTATTCCCTGTTCTGGGAGTTTGAGAATGGGTGAGAGCATTTCAACCTCCTGGTTTCTAATCTCTGGGCTGACAAGTTTTGCAATGTGACCTTGAGCACATTATTTAAACTCTCAGCATCAAATTCACCACTATTGTTGATCTATGCAACCTCAGTGTTGCTACACTGAGAGTGTAACTTGTTTTCAATTCCCTAACAAGTAATCCCAAGAGCAGTGTTTGTTTTTCTCATAAATATTTTGCAAGAAAAATTACTTTTTTTCCCTAGAAGACTCTATTTCAAAGTACAACCAGTGGCCAAGCACTAGGGTCTATAATACTTGGACCTCAGTATTTATGGTGGGACTGTGGCTGGAAATAAAGGCATAATTACAGACCTACAGGCAAAGAGTTGTCCTGTATATGGCGTTAGCTATATGGAAAGAAAAAGGCCCACTGTTTTGACACAGGCATTCTGTTTTCCTTTCTAATTTCTTAGGAATTGAAACAGGTTTTCTCCTTTTCCAGGCATCTTCTTTCATTTTCCTGAACAAGTGCAATGATGGTAGATCTCATTGGATGCAAAGAAAAGAGGAGCAAGAGACAATTTTTGTCTGGTAAGTTATATGGCTGCTTTCTTTTTTATTCATTTTTCGAATGTCTAATTCTAAAAGTGAAGGATCTGCTTATGATTCAGAGATGGTTTCTGTCTTCTGTTACAAGTCCTACTGCTCTATCAGAATGTCACAGCTCAACAGTCCCACAGCATAATGATGGTATTTCTCACACTTTTCCCTGTCATTATCTTCTCTTATTCTATTTAATCAATAGAAAGTTTAGCAATTGCGGTATTGGCTATAGCAAAAGTTGCTATTTGAATGCTTACACTGTTAGATCAGGAGAATAATAATTACCTTTGCATGTTGTATATCTCTTGACATGCTGAATAGGAAATGGAATCATCAGAGTATTTATCCCCACGGAAGGAGATGAATAATAATAAAAAACAGCTGCAGTTCTCTCTACTTTCTATTGCTTTTTGTTTCTGATTCTTTGCTGCCACAACCACCAAGATGGTGGCCACCATTATGGTTTTGCTATATAGCATTACAATTGAGAGTTTTAGAGTAGAAAAGAAGAAAAAAAACCACACCAAATCTTTATTATGAACATGGTTTTGCTGCACCTCTACTTGGAGTAAGTAACCCCGAGTAACAATCTTCCTATGTTTTCAATGGCATGTTGGCTTGAAAATGTTTATTAAATCTATCCTTCTGGAGATGTTTTAATGATGGAATCAAGTGACAAATCTGTTTTTCTTTTCTTTGTTCTCATGTATGTTTGCTGCAAGTAGTAATCATAGTTTAATTTTCAGTAATGTTTATTTGCTAAACCAAATTTTCAAATAGAACTTGTCAGATGTCCATATTTGGAATTGGAAGTTCATTGGGATATATTGCTGGATCTCTAGATAAGAAATATAGAATGAAATATTAATTTGAAAAAGAAATGAAAATGAAATCTTTTACTGATCTCCTCTGTCTTCTGCTCTCTCACTGTTGTTGAATATTTTGATATGCTTTCCAATGTATTTGATGTCAGATGAGCAAGTGTAAAATTGGAAGTTTGTTGGAGAAATGGAAGAACAGCAATATTCCTGTTACTGAAACCACACTAAGTTACTAGACAAATATTATGAATATGGAAAGGAAGAAAAATTGTCTAGGTACTTGGAGGAAGAAAAACAATTTAGTGTTCCATAAAAAGGAAATTCAGCAGCCTGACCATAAATTTGAAATGTTGATCTCTGAAATCCATTTTATCTTCAGAAGACATACAAGCTCATCAAAAATATTAAAATATATTTCTCCCTTACCAGTCCCAAAATTTATTTTTAACCTTTTTACATAACCTTTTTACATAACTGTTCCAGGTAATCACTCAGTCCTAGAAATTACTCCTAAAATTCCTACTAACTCCTGTTTATGCAGGATTGGTGCTTTAGCTGAAATTCTTATCTTGGTGAAATGAAGGTAACTCCCTGTAGGGATTCCACACTTCTTGGTTATGCGTCCTATACCTCTTTGTATATCTTGTCAAGTGTTCTAGTAAGTGTGGGAGGGACTGTACAATGGAAGGGAGGATGTCAGCCTGGGCAGCACTACATGCAGTGTCTTTGTTACAGGAATCAATAGTTCAGAGCAATCGCCCAATCCTTACTGAAGATTTGGAGGTAGCAAGCATTAAAAAACCCTTTCCCACATGCAGAAGTTCCATAGCATTTGATTTGTCAAGAGAAATCTGACCCAAGCTTGAGGTTTGATTTTTCAGATTGTAAAGAATTTTCAGATTCACAAGAATGTGATCTGCCTAAGCTGTGAGCTTGGAGAAAACTCCTGTTTTTTTTTTTCTGGAGATGTTTATTGGTTAGAAGTAGAAATTTGAGCCAGGAATCGTTAGGTTCACCAGTGGCTTGTGAAGGCAACTGATCTTCAGTATAAAAAAAAAATTACTGTGATGCATCATCCCTGGAGGTGCTCAGAATTAAGTTGGATGGGGGCCTGGGCATCCTGATCTTGTGGGTGGCAAACAGCATATGGCAGGAGAGTTGGAACAAGATGGTCTTTAAGGTCCCTTCCAACTCAAGCCATTCTGTGAAACTGAAATAATTTCCCTTCCATCTCTTTTTGTAAGCTTGCCTGCTCTTGTAATAGAGTGGATTGCTGTAGTAAGAAAGATGTACAGGCAAGCATAAATTCATTGACATTATGGTCAGTTTATGGAAGTCATTTTTGCAGGAGGTCATAAAATCCTGTCTATCTGTCTTTTTAAAAGAAAAGCCTTGGTAACATTGAAAGTGTTAACAGAAGACCTCAAAATGCATTTCTTAATTTATTCTTCCCCTTTAGATCTTTGCTCACCATCCCCTACAACTTTGCATACTTCAGTACTATTTGTGTTTCCTTTCTGTGTGAGAGAGGATGAAATGTTTAGGATTAGTATAACCCCTGAAATTACAGTGATTTTGACCGGGGTTCTTTTAGAGCAAGTCTAAATTTATACGAGCTGAGGGAACTGACCTTTTGAATTAGCATAACTAAATGTGTTTAAAAAGCCAACTCAGGCTACACTGGCACTTTTCTCTAAGGAGCATGACACAGTGTCAGTACTTCTGGGTATGGTGTGCCTTTTGGTTCACATAGCTTATATGATTACCCTGTTCCCAACATGGACTATGTGCTAGAGACTTGTTGTCCATTATGTGTTGCAGGTCAGAGGAGTGTCACAATATTTAGGTTATTTTTACCAACATGTTTTCATAATGCATTGTATATGACCTTTAAAAATCTGCAGGAAAGAAAGCAGTGCTCATCAACTCTTCTGTGCAGGCAGGTTAACTGTTTTGTGACTTACCCTTCCTCTCTGAGGATCCTAAGGCTGCCTGCCAGCTGTGGTGGTTTTTCAGTATGTATTTCACATCATGCCAAACTTCCATTATAATGTCTTAAAGTCTGAGAGAGGTTGAAGATTAGCGATCCTTTCTCTTTGTGCAGCAGCTTTGACTTTGGCTCCAAAAATCTGGTTAGTTGGCAAAGACAAACTTGAACACGTTGCTTGCCAGATATGCCCAGCTGTATGTATGCCACCTGCTTAACCATGTGCCATGTGGGCAGGCTGCCATTTACTTTGCTGACAGTGTGGTGAGATGCATAATACAGGGTATAGCAGCCAGGCACAAAGCTAAGAAGCTTTTCTCTCTCCCCTCCCCCCTTTTTGTAGTCAGTAAATCTAATATCAATACAAATATGAACAAATTCAGGATTAATTTAATGAAGAGCCAGTTTAAGCTAAATCAAGATAAGTTCCACTTACACTGAATCAGGATTGTATACAGGAGATGTGTGCTGGCTTAGCTAATTTACTCCTAAGCATATGGAAGCCAAGTCATGTAACCAGCATCAAGGATACAGGAAGCCATGATGGAAGACCACCAGTTTTGTTTTTTTTAACATGTACTATAACAAAAACTGTCTTGACATTGTTCCCACTACAATATCTAGAAGTCATCAGGGTGCAGAATAATCATTAACATGAGAACATGCAGTGAGCAAAAGCCACTCTACAGACAGAACAGTTGAAAACTGTTCAAATCTCTAAGAAGCTTGGAGAGCTTAAATCCTTGTTACTTGTAAAACTGTGGTGCTAAAGAAAGTGTTATAAAGTAAGTATTCCTAAGAAATACAAGTATTACGTTCTCCAGAGTGAAACTGCAAATGTGGTTTTGTAGCTGGAACAGTTCTTACTTACAGACTGATACTTCGTGAAATGCTGTAATCATTTTCCATATATAAAGCAATATTATGCCATTTGGTTCTTAGAAATCTCTGCAGTAAACGTACTAGAAACTCATTAAGTCTTACTAAACACTTCCATATTAAATAAGAGTTATTTCATATTTTAAGTAGGTAAATGGGCATAGCCTAAGTGACTTGTGTAAAAATAATACATCGTGTTGACAGCTTCCATGACATGTAGAGTAGCAAGTCTTCTCTTTGCATAACAGGGAACACTGATAGATTTTCATTACAAGAACCCTTTCTTTTTTTAACCCAAAGTCCAAGGGGCATGGAGTAAATCTACTGTTTAAGCATGTTAATAAATAACTGTAAGATGAAATCCCTACCAAGGTAACAAGTGCCAAATAAAATATATTAGTCAATAAAAAAACTATTAGAAAGCAAGTCCTTTTAATGTGATTTACAGTAGGCTGAAGCCACAAAATAGCAAATAGGAGGAAAGAAAATTACACTGTAAGAAGTAAAGAGGACCACTATTTTCATGGTATATGTTGGAAAACAAAGGAAAAGTAATGAGTAAGTATTGGTTGTAGTCTGTTAACATTGTTTTCCAGAGGAAATTACTCCAGTATTTGAAATCATGAACACCAATAAGGTAGGGAAGCTTGCTTATATTATGGTTAAAGGCTCAAGCATAGAAGTCATTTTCTAGTTATCTTACTCTGCTTTCCACTGCTCCATATTTGTCAAAAGGATGTTTTGTGGTGTAAGTTACTCCTTGATATGTAGAAGAATGTAGGGATTAAAGTGAATTGTGATCATTTAACAATAATTACTGACAAGACAAATTAACAAGGCCTAGCATGTGGCTGTATTTAGAAGCTGAAGTTGATACAATGCTGTTGCTTATTGGGGCACAAGGGCACCATTGGGGAAATATGGGTTCTGTTCCCACTTTGGGCTGATTGGTGATTATGGGGATGTCACTGTACTCAGTTTTCCAACTTGATGAATGAGAAATGGTAGTTATCTCCCTTGTACATTGAGAGTCAATGAGAAAATCAAAGTAATCACTAGATATCATTAAAGAAAGGAAACATTTTCAGGATCCATAATAAATCCAATACAAAATGCTACTGTTGACAAAGATTTCTACTGCCATGAAACAAAGTATATTTGCACGTAGCTTAAAAGCAGGAAATCTCCCAGAGGTAATGCTGATAAAATGTGTATAAATAGCATGTTAGTTTAGCTTTTGGTTTGTGGCATAGATTCCTTCATAGATTTGCTCTCATGGAAAAGAAGGAAATATTTACCTGAAATGTGTTAAATGGTTATGTGTGGAGGCTGCAGGGGATGGATGGCAACACTGTCACATTTAAACAGCCCAGTTTTTACTCTCTAAGTAAGGGAAAGGGAAGTGTCTTGTACTTTTAATTAGTACCATGCCACTAGAGTAAGAAGATAGAATCCAAACAAAGGGAGCACAAAAGAAGAGCTGTGTGTATTGAACTGTACTTTTTGTCTACAATGTGGCAAAATAGTTCTGGAGCTGAGAATTTGATCTATCAAATAGTGTTACTGTGCTCTTTGTATCTCTTGCAGTTTTCATGGAAATAAATAGGAGATCTTACTCTCAGAGCAACCTAAAATATTTAAATGCCAGATTGGTGTTAGTATATTAGGAATAGGGTGATAAAAATTGCTCTCATGCATGCTGCTCTTAAAATCTACTAAACCTAATCAGCTTCTTCCTGATAAGAGAGGCAACCTGGAACATCTGGCTATTGAAGACAAAAACTATGGATTATGGAACAGTACTTCATCTGTGATCTCATACTTTCTATTCTGGCTATTGCTTTAGCTGAGTTTTGTCCTGCTCTCCCTTAGCCAGTGAGATTCTGAAGGAGCATGTGATGGTTGACTCAACTGCTGAGAAAAAATAATTCTCTAAAGTCAAGGTGTGCTGCCAAGATAAAATCAAACACTTGTAAGATGGCAGATTACCTGCTCCTCTGGTCCAGAAAGGATTGCCTGCATTGGAACGAAGAGGAACTGAATTCTGAGTGTGGTAATGGAGGTCCTAGAAAAGAGGGTGATGATGGCAGATGGCAGTTTTTTTATAGAGGTTCTTACTAATAACTGACTTCATAGAACTGCATCTATCACAGCCTTGATCCAGTCTTGCAGAGTCAACATGAGTGTGATTTAATAATTCTGAAGAAAAGGCAAGGTGATGTGTAGGAACTTGGAGAGTAGACAAGAAGGTTGAGATGCTGCAGAGCGGATGAAGAATAAAATAAATAATATGCCAGGGCAATTGCTGTGATTTTGCCACTGGCAGAGTAAAGAATTTGTCTGTTAAATCCAACACATTGCGTAAAGCATGAATCTGTAAAACTTGCTGTCTCATACAGCTGATTGATGTGAAAATCACATCTGGACTTTGTAGGAAATCTGCATGGGTTTTGACAAATTAATGATTTTCATCCATTTTAGGAAGCAAATGAATATAAAGTATATTTGGAAAAATAAGAATGGTAAAATAACAGGATTATCAGCTCAATTTGAAGTTCATTCTGCTTCTTATCAAAGCACTGTGAAGACTGTAGACTAGATCTTCCCCTGATTGAAAATGAATCAAAGAGGTTATGCAGGACGATATCAGCAAGGCACCTAGCTTGTCTTTCATTGCTTATCTGACTTGGAGCCATGAAGTGATTGAATAAACACATGCAACAAAGTATAATACCTACGAGTAACTCTTGGGAGATCTGCATTGGTAATTTTGGTGATTTTATTGAATGCAGTTCTAAAGAAAACCCAGCAACCACCTTCAGCTTTGATATATTCTTTTCATCTTCAGACAGAAGAAAGTGTGATATAGCAAGTGTTCGTGTACTACAGGTATTTCTCATTAGAAATGATAAAAGGAGGATTAAAAATGTCATGAAAACTCTGCCTGATTAGAAACTGAGTAGGGATTCTGAGAAAGGGAGGAATCAAATTCCCTTGGAATGGTTACTGTCAGTGTCCATTCAAAACACTTATATTCATTTCCTTCTGTTCTGCATTAGCTCCTGTATTTCTACTTCCAATCACCATAGTCTGTTGGATATTCTTGGCTTTCACACTCTAAATAGCATTCTTTATAAGGCCTGATGCATATAGATGGCCTGGTTAATCTGTCTTCTCATTGCCAATCTGGGATTAAGACTATAGGCATTGTTGCCATCAGTACAACATTAGGTAGTTTCACCTGAAAATACAGCAGGAACCTAGAGAGTATCAAATTGCAACTGGTATGTTTGCAGCTCTGTCTGAATTTCAGAGTAATCCAAATGATGTGTTGATGCACAGGTGAAAAATAGAACTAGTAGGAAACAGAGCACCATGGCAAAAATTGGTCTTTAGCTGCTCTGCTATGATAAATGTGGCCTTGCAGCCAAACTAGATACAATTCAAAAAGACTATATGAGCCAGCTCTCTGCTGGTGCTGGCTGAAAACCAGTGAAGTATTATATTCATTGGCAGTATGGCAAGAACAAAATAAAATAAAAAAAAAACCAACCAAACAATAAATCACATTTGGGATCTGTGATAGCTTTAGTAGTGCATGACAATATTGCCTTACAGCAGGAAAAAAACCCACAACCCACCACCAAACCATAGAAAACACTATGAAATAGTGTAACCTTAGAATGATTAACTTTCAAAATAAAGGAAGATTCTTTTAAATATGCCTAAGTACATTTCTCTTCAGGAGTTTAAGGGATCAGTATTTTTCCTTTGTAACATTTTATTGCATGAAAGAAGAGATGCATTTGAAGAAAAATAAGGTATAGGTAGGTTTGAACTCACCATGACTGTAGCTAAATGTAGGCTGAAAATTACAGCTGGATTATAGATTCTGGAACAGCACCAATGGCTATAAGTAAAGTTATTGAGCTAGAAGTATACCACTGGAATGACTGGGAAATTTTTAGACCAGTAAACAGCACTGGCTGTAGATGTGGGCCTCGCACAGTGTTTTGCCCTAATTCTCAGATATTCTGGCTATTCTCTGGATAATTCTAATAAAAGAGAAATCATTATAAACTGCCTTTTAAGAACATTATGTGAATTAAATAATGTTAATGGGTATGTTGTAAGGATGATCCATGTTTTCAAATTCCCTTTAAAAAAAAAATCTGTGTGTAAAGTGCTAAGTAATATGAATCACATTAACTAAATTGTAGGCTATTGTGATATATTTAATAATCTTCAATAAGAAAATATGTAGAATATGTTTAAGATACTTTCAAGTTCTATTTATATAAAATATTGCATTTTTCATTTCTGACTAAATTCAGATCTGTGATACTGATACTCTTGGAAAGGAATTAAAAATTTCAAATAAGGGCATCAGACCTTTTGGAACTCATGTTATAAAATGCTGTGAATTAAGAAAGGGATTAAGTAGGTTATCCAGAAGTAAGACGACCTTTTATTTAATATGAAACTTATTTCAACTCTAAAATGGTTTACTATCATTTTCTGCAAAGCAAGATGCTTACTCCTTCTCAGTTGGTCTGTTTTAGCAATGTCATCACATGCGAGCCAGGTTGAAAGGTAGGTCAGTGAAATGCAGAATGTTTAACAAGTATGTGCATTAATAATGTACCCTTAGCAGTGCTATCCACAAAACTGTTTTGGAATGTTTTGTCTGTCTCCATTGATCCCCTCCTGTGCATGGTGTCACATCAGAACGTTTTTCACACTTGGCTGGAGAATGAAGATACTTGAGTTTCATCTGATTTCTGGTGGTGATGGTGCAAAAGCACAGCCTCTGAAAGGTTATTTTCTTCTCAAGAACAGAGACATACATATAGAATCATAGAATTATTAAGGCCGGAAAAGATCATCTACTCCAGCCATCAGCACAACACCACCATCCCCCATCCATGTTCCTCAATGCCACTTCTACACTTTTCTTGAACTCTCCAGCAGGGCAGCTATCACAGATCACAGGCAGAAATCATTATTCCTGAACATGTGCATTTGCTAATGTAATTGCTATTTACAGAGCAGAGTGTATGCCTGTATAGCACATCATTATTGTGCCAAGAATCAGAAAGATATTTGGTGCCTTCCTGTTGTGTAGCTTTTAAAGTTGTCTCACTTGCCCTGTATTCTGCAGGTTTAGAGACAGCAACTGTGCTATATTCTACCATGTGCCTACAAAATAAATCTGCAATTCAAGCATATGAGAAGAGTTTACAAGCCAGCTGGAAACAAGGATAAGCGGTTTTCACCTGCTGACCCCTGTCTTAAAGTGAGATTGTTTTGTCATATATAAATAATCCTTTCCACCTCCCACTTATAACCTAAAAATGATGGAAGCTCAAAGCTCGGCAAGTGGCTCTCTTCCATTCTTGTCTTGTAGCAGCCTATCTGACTGTACTTGGCGTGTTCTTCATTTCAGACTCCTCCAGAGGTGAAAGCATTCAAAAATGACTTTTATAAAGTCTTTAGCAAATTACCATTTTGGTGTATCTCTAGTACATAGCAACAGCAGTAGAGTCGGACAAGCGCTTTGCCGGGATTACGCATAACTACTTGATATCAGTTTTCATTACTACCTTTTCTCTGAACAAGAAGAACTGAAGAGGGTAGATGTGCAGAGCTGCTTACTGCCTCATTCTGCATGGTTTCTAGATTCCTTTTGCCATTACATGAGAGGCACAACAGAAGCGTTGGGAACTGATATTGCAGTCAGAGGTTTTTGCTTCTATTATACATACAGCGTTTATATTAGATTAGATCCCAACATTAATAAAACATTGAATGTAAGTGCAAGAATTAATACAGTGCAAGAGCAATTTAAAAATGTGAGGCAATTAGTCAGCCTTTTCTTCAGTTTGAAAAGATTCAACTCAATTTCCTATTGATAGATCGCTTCGAGGAATGCCAGATCAATAATGTAAAGTGTTCTGGGATTATAACAAAAGGCAAAGTGCTTAATAAAAGCAAGCTTCATAGTGGGTTTTGTTATAATCCCACTGATCTGAGATATAACGTCCTGTTTGTACACAAAGGCTGAGTAGCCTGTGCTGACTGACAATACAGATGGTTCCTTCTTTGGATTGCTCAGCCATAGAGAAAGAATTGATCTAGATTATCCAAAAGCAATCTCAAGTTTCCCATGTGGCTTTAAGAGCTGTACAAAACAGAACTTTGATACTGGGCACAAAGCAAAAGTTGCCACTTCCATTATGCATTTCTAGTATGATAATAATCAGAGAACGAATTCTTATTTTTCTTAGGGGGAGTGCTAGTTCTGCACTAGTGGCCAGTAGTTGCTTCAGGGAACACTGTCAAACATATCATCTTGGAATATTTACTACCATACTGGAAGGGAAAGAAAAAAGAATCTGTTATCTAATGTGACATTATGGGTGTTTCAGAGGTGCAGATTGATGTACATGCATGTGATGTATGTGCATAACTCCATTAGCACTAATGGGAGTTAATGGGTACAGCCTGCTAGAAGAGAAGAGGCTATTTCTCTAAGTGTCGCAGGCTAATAAAAATGACATTTCAATTTAGATGTCCAACCTTCAATTTAGGCAGCAAGTGCTTCGGATGAATGTTTTGACAGTTACAGTACCATAATTAACTTCAGGCTCAAATTGATTTGTTTATGCTTTCTATAGTTCATCCACAATATTTAAGGCCTTGATTCTGTTCTGTGATATAAGGTGAAACATTCACTTGAGTTTAGAAGCTTTGTTTTGTTGGTATAATATATTAAAAGGATATCACATGCCTACTGAACTTCTTAATCATTTTTTAACAAAATATTTTAATTGTGCTAGGTGTGTTAGTTTTTTTGGCAGAACAAACAGGAGTCAGTTCATGTGAATCACCAGCATTTTGCACAATCAGAAGAGTTGCTCACCAAATTTAACAGACGCTGAAAGCTGTGCAGAGCTGCTGAGAGCTCTATGGTATTCTTGTTCTGGAGTTACTGGAACTGTGAGGGAGCAATGAATGGAATAACCACACACTTCTCTCTGTCTGCATGCTTGATACACCTTTCAAAGGAGATCAGGGCAAGGAAGAAGGTAGTCTCTCCTTTAGAGATGTGCTTTAGAGATGTACTGTGAAATACTTCTTGGGTATGTTTTTTTCATTTTTCAGTTCCTAGCAATGATCTCATTAGAAAAAAAAGTGATTTATTAAATACCAAAGAAAATTACACATATCGTGTTCATTTCTTCTTGATGCTTCTCTGACCTTTGCTGATTTTGTTTATCTGACAGCCTTCTGTAAAATGTTATTTCTTACATTTAACTCCATTTTATTCCAGCCATTCAGCTAAAGAGTGCTTGGTTTGTGACAGTGCTGTTGAACTGCAACTGCCATTCAGACAACAGAAGTATCACTTTCCAAACTGAGCTGTGGCTTGGAGTAGATAATAGATTTTGTGATGCACTTTATGAATTTGACTATTTTAGCATTCATGACAGTAATTTTAAAACATTTCAATTATGAGTATTTTAGGACTAATGACACCAGTCTTTCACAGTAAATATCAGGGTGACCACTGCCAGCTTCTAAATATGGCAACTCCCATGAGACAAAGCAGCTTATGGAGTATCAGTTCTACTAGTAGTTTAGATTGCCCATAGGCTTGGAGGGGATCATCTTAGAATTGTTCCTGAGATGTTTACTCTGTGTTCAGCTGTAAGTCTGTCCCTGATGCCCATTGCTTGTGATGTGATCTCTGTATAGTTCCAATGAACATTAGTGGGACTTCTTGAGGAGTAAGACATTATTCAGTATTACTGAGGCAGAGTGGTCAGGCCTGAAGGAAGTTAATCAATGTTACAATGTTCCCATTCTGTAAAGTCTGGTAACCATTCAGAAGATTTCCAGTTTTTAAAGATAAATAGTGCTAGAGCAGTGATGTAAATAAATATTGTTTTGCTAATTATGGAAATAATGGAATTTTATTTTAGTTTAGTGCTAAAAGGAAACAACCCCAGCCATGAAGGAAGTCAAATTCAATCAAACATTAGGGATGCTATTTGTCCAGTTTAAGTTATAAAAAAGCCATCTAAATATTCAGTTGTTGGACGTGACGGTTTGCGTTATGAAGACATTGTGTCTTTCATTAGGCTGTGTTAATATATACGCAGAAATCGATCAACTTTAATGTGATTTACCATTGTTTATAGTACAACTAGTTATGGCCTCTCTTTTCTTCTAGTAAGTAATGTAGATGAGCAGAATATTAAATCCTACACTATATCCATTAGGAAATCAAGCAGTTAGACAACTACAAGCAGTTTAATCCTCAGAGCAGTTTAAAAGCTTTTCCATTATGTTATTAACTACACATTACCGAAGGATAATGCATAATGGCAATAGCCTTCAGTATCCCAAGCTATACAAATCTGAGTAACAAAAATAGTTGACATGGTTTCAAAACACCAATGAAGAACATTTGCATTAAAAAACATATACATGACTCATTAGTAATATTGTCAGATGCTATGAGATCTATGTCATGAGGCTGGCAGTGGAGCTAATTGTGATCAGTGGTACTGTAGATACCTGGAATTATTTGATGTTATTTGTACTATTTTGAAGAATTATTTTTCAGTATTATATGCGTCTTACATGAGACTTTTCAGATTTCCCCATTTCCCAGACTGAAAA
Organism: Phasianus colchicus; assembly: GCF_987193195.1. Classification (NCBI taxonomy): domain Eukaryota; kingdom Metazoa; phylum Chordata; class Aves; order Galliformes; family Phasianidae; genus Phasianus; species Phasianus colchicus. The sequence goes on along the minus strand of NC_143453.1, from coordinate 9,397,003 downwards.
TGTTAGAGTGAAAGGCAGATTTTTATGGAAGATGTCACTTTGTTGCATTCAAATGCTATATTGTCAGTTTAATTAGAAGCATGCAACTAGATCCTTTGCCCTTCTGAAAAGAATGCAATTAGTGTCACAGTGCAAGTAGTGGTCAGTTGTGTAAAAGGAAATTACTGTCCTTGACAATCTTATTTTGGAATGTTTTTCAAAGGTATTATTGAGATTGTTTTGCTCATAAAAAAGGGCCATAGCTACCACCAAGGAATCTTCATGCACCAACCTTAGGAATGCATTGCATACCTTCATCCACTTCTCCCCTCCACCTACTTCCCACTCCAATACCCGGCAAAGAATATTAGTGTTTCATATGAAAAATAGGTTGCATGTACTCCTAGATGTACTTTTTCCTCCAGAATTATGTCCTGTGAAATGGATAATGAATGTTAAACAAAGTTAAAACATTTGCGGAGAATTAAATGGCAGTAATATAAGATTAGGTTGACCTCATGCTTAGAGAGATTAAAAGACTTTCATTTATCCTTTGATCTCATTTTTGTTGCTGTGAAGATCTTTATGATCAATGTTATGGAGAATTATTGCTGTTCTAAATTATTGTTCAAATTTTCAGCAATAGATTCCATGCAGAAAAAAATGGTCTGCCATATAAATGGCAAAGACACTTTACTCATTTCAGCCTTCAATTTTACACCAAAGCATCAAATTCCAGAAAATGTTCCTCACTTAATTAGCCTAGAAGAGAAAACTGCCACCCTAGATGAACAATAAAAACTGTTTTCCGTTAGGCCCAGTGGTAAAGCTGGTAAAAGTACAATTCATTTGGATAAGACCTTACTACAGTAAGGTTCTGCTGTTTTTTTGTTTTTTTGTTTTTTGTAGACATTACAGACTCTCAACCTTCAGCTCTAGGTAGAGATTTGCGTTAGAGCTCTCAGCCAAACTTTTTCTCCTTGTCATACAGTGTCAAACAGCTCCTTTACTTTCACCTTAAAAGTTGTGAGATTTATAATGCCTGAATGAGGATTTGGACATCTTTTAATGGAAATTTCCTATAATTCTAGCATCCTGTCAAAGACTTAGCAACCAGTTTAATTTCATAAGATGCTAGCAATCCTAAAATGAGTAGTCACTGATTTCTGAATATAAACATTATGAGGAATTAAAATTGGTAGTGGCAGCAGTGGTGTTATCAATAAGTGCAGGCAAATTTCAATGAATTCCTTGAAGGTGCACTGACTTAGGGAAAACTGTATGACAGCATTCCCATGATTCTGTAGCCTGGTGCAGTGATGAAATGGGGTCCCATGGCTACCTTGCATAGTGACAGTCTTGGCAGAGTTCTTGTTCAGGCCTTCTGTCTTATCAATCCTGATGAACTGTACTTTCAATAGGCTCAACAGCAAGTGCAAATTTATTACTTGTAACTGGTTAAAAGTGCGTTCTACTGTTGCATTGATATGTTATAAACTAAAAAGAAATAAGAAAAGTCTGTCTTAAACCTTTCTGTTTTAGAATCTTTAGAAGCTTCAAAGCAAATCAATCAGACAGCAGTCCATGTAATTCATTATCCAAAGCCTGTAAAGAAGCATGTAAAGACACAAAAAATGCTGCTTGTACTATCAGTTGTTTGCATGAGCCACATGTGTTCTTATACCCTCCTCTTGTTGATGTGTATTTGCTTTTTCTTACTACTCTGTTCCATAAAAATAAAAAAAACAGTTATCATAAAAGAACAGTCTCACTAACAAGACCATAAGTTGCAGTCAGAAGTGAAGCTAAGAAAGCATTCTTTCTTTCATAAAATTTTAGACTATATTTTTTGCTTTTGTCAAGTGTTTCCTTTGTTGTGAAATACCTATAATTGCTACTTACTCTTGCTGTTGGTTTTCTTTTATTCCTTTCTGATAGTAACAGCGGAAGAAGCTTTAATTGGTTTCACCTTGCAGAGGGGGTGACATTTCTCTCACTCCTTTAAGGGATGTATTTATCAATTAAATAACTTTGAGTATTTTGGGGGAGGAACGAATTTCAAGCTACTGTTTATTGTGCAAATGCAGCATGTTATCTTATGTACTGTACTGACAGTATATTTCCTTTTTATATTTTTTATTTTCTTTCCAAAGAAAATCACCCCTGCGTGGCAGCAGCAGCAGCCTGTTCTCATCTCTTTGACATTCTCTGTGAAAATAGGCTATGTATTCCCTGGGAGGGTTTTTGAAGGGCCAGACAGTCCTATTCCATCTATGTTTGCATAAAGAAGTAGCGGGGTGTAAGAAACCTTGTCTGTGTTTTCTGCTTAGGTCAAATTGTTAATGTTTGCAGACTGGCTCACAGAGGCAAATTGCATTATGCTCTCTCCCATTCTTGGATGGTTTTGAAGGAGCCAAAGCAAGGTAATCAGGGAAGGACTTGGTTCTCCCTTCTCACGGGCAATTTGCCTGCAGACTGAGGAGTGTAATTCTCAGCTGCTTTTATTGTTTCTTTTTTTAAGAGGAGCTCTTTTTTCTTGTTAGAAAAATAAAAATACAATAGCCTTTTTTCCCACTTTGCTATTTGGAGAGATCTTACTGAGTTAATGGTTTACTTGACTTTCTAATCACTCAAAAATCTAAACATTGGACCAGACCCTTCAAAATACTCCAAAACTACTCCAGAAAAGAGTCATCAAGATTGACATAGGACCAGTGGGCTGCAATGGCAAATTAATTCAAAATGCATTTGCTCCAAAATCAAAACAATGATGTCTGTGTGATTTACCTGAAGTTTATCAGCAGGAATATTTCCTGTTCAGCAAACCATGTAGCTACATTAATGCCATTGTCTGCTGTAAATTACCACTGTCTCTTCGTTCCAGATTTTTCATGGTAAAGTTTTGACCAACTGCAAAGCATAGAATATCGGATCCTATTATATTCAGCTATTCCATTTCTCATGTTCCTTCTTTCCTTTTCCTCACACTACGTGTATACATACATCTAAAAATGGAACTGTTTTATACTAAAAATAAAATTAAAAAGCTCTGAGGGTTTCAGTTTCTGTTGCATTCACAATTGCTCACTCTTTCCTGTTTGTGAGCAATCATCATTTAACATAGAAGTGAACTCAGATTTCCTGTAAAGAAAAAAAAATGCTTGATGACAGAATGTGTTTTCCTGTAAATCACACAGATGGAGCGAGACACAGTGATTGTAATGCAGGGCTGACATTCTTTTACACCGTACAGTCATCTAATATTGGTTGCCATAAACACTATAAATCAGTGCACAGTGCAACTGTGCAGTGCAGTTTAAAACACCAGACTCTGAGCCTGATGCAAGATGCCAGCAATAAAACATTTACCTCTACCTCAGTTACTTGTTTACAGCTTGTTTGTTGGGTTTCTAAACTTTCTGCTGGTTCATGCTTGACATCAGCTGGTATGGCAAAGGAAGCATAAATGGGGAATGAAACAGGCTTCCAGCAGTTGAACACAGTCAAATAGATTCTGGCAGACCATGGTTGATGTAGATTGCTTTCACTTCTTAAAGCAATCTAAAAGTAATTTTTCTTTTTTTCTTTGCACCCTAAAAATAATTGCAAAACAGTGTTTTGATGACTGATATTAGAAATTTCTGTGACCAGAAGCTGAAATCACTGACTATTCATGTTTCCTAATGTTCTTCTGAAGCTGTACATGTCAGTGTCATTTGCAATCCATAGGACCAAATGGATGATTCTTTAGAAGTCTGATACTTTTACTGGTTTGGATTGACATCCAGGAATTCAGGCATTCAGATAAATATCCCTTACCTAGGCTTCACATTTTTTATTACAGTTTGACTTGCAAGAATTGACTGTTGTGTGTGATTCCTTTGCATCGTTACTCTTGTTTGGCTGTTTGACTCTGCTCCACTCCTGACCTGATGTAGTGTGTAGGGAAGTGAGTATCAACAAACTCTTATTGAGAATGAAAGATCTGAAAGCAGTGTGTGGATGGTGCCAGCATCCTCATATATAATAAATAATATTTATTTCTAAATAATAATATAACAGTAGAGAGAGATCTTCAGAACCTCAGGAAAAATCTGAGTTGAAGTTTGTGTGTGCTTTCAAAATTTGGCTTAACAACGTGACATAGAATAATTCTGTGGTGACCTATGCTCCCAAGTTCCTGTTGTCTGTTCTGAGCCATTACTGTTGCCGTTCTGATTGTCTTTATCTTGGAGAGATGACATTTGGAAGATCTAGTTGTCCTGATGCTTCCTAACACTGTGACTTAAGAAGTATAGGGAGTTTACTATCATCAGTATGTCCTGCAAAGGTATAAGGTACCTGAACTCTAGTGAAGAAAACTGCAGATTCCATTTTACCCAGCTTCCAAATAGGTCAGCTAGCTGAACATACAGAACTTGAACAAAGCAGCACTTAGTCCATGGGATCAGTGAGAGTGCAAAATAGCATAAATTCCTATAAGCTTGCTCCCTGGTCCAGTGACTCAGTACTGAGTCTTACACTGAGTTGGTTACTGGCTAAGGCTTTAATTACAGAGAAACACATCAGCTAATAAACAGGAAGATTAGTCATCTAAGTTACAGCAGTCTTCTTTTAATTTTTTTCTTCTCGTGGATTTTAGCAGCAACTGCTAAGCTTTCTGTAGGATGCTGATGTTGTTTGTCAGCAATTACTTTTTAAGTGCTATTTGAAAACAATGGGGAAAAAAAGTTTTTTTTTTTTGTGTCCTAAGTTGTCTTTTCATTTCTGGACAAAATGTTCTTTTCAAGTTCTTCATGGCTCTTTAAAATTAAGTTTAAGACACTGACAGAGTGGGAAATGTTTCAAGACAAAAATAGGATGTTTCCATGGGAGGCTTTTAAAACATTCACAGTTAGTGCCTGGAGAATATATTTCTTTACATTTACTTTACCTTTCTCTTTACTATTAGAATCTTTCTTCCCTTGTCCTCATTCTCCAAGCAGGGAGGGAGGGTAGCTGTGAGGAGTGGAAGCAAAGGAAATCAGCAGTAAATACAGCAGCTCTTAGTATAAGTTCTAGAAGTGTGAAACTTGGTCAAGATAAAGTTGTTCGGAGCTCATAGTTTGTCACCTGCAAGCCCATCTTGACCTGATTTCAGGATTGTATTAGCTTAGTAAACATGACAGGGCTGGAGAGTGGCAGAGAAAGGGGAGAACTTTGTTATTTTCATGGTAAATTTGAATTCTTGTTATAGGATGAAAATAAGGCATCTCAAAGTCAGTAAGTAAAAATGTTAGAATTTAGATTTTGTCATCAAAAGCAAAAAGTAATTATTAAAAGCTTACTTACAAAGGTAAGTTAACAGTTGAGGAATTCTTCTAAAGCTATGCAAAAAGTCCTTTCTATCCTTTAGACTCACTAAGCATTCTAATCTGTACTGGGGGGATTCACACCACGCCAGTCTCTTATCTTTAGCTTATGTTATTTTGGGAAAATAATTACTGCAAACTACTTATTTTAGTAAACACAACTTAATTCTAGTGAAACACTGCTGGTTGCAACATTGTGATGTTCTTGAGTCTTGAGAAGAAATGTTTGTTTGCTTCACGTATTACATACCAGTTCACCACAATTAATAGTGAGCAAATTAAGTGTAATATGATTTATTGCTCCAAACTTCATGAATGCTAATGAAATATGTGAATTTTTTTCGTGCCACGTAGAGGTTGAGGGGGAAAAATGCCTTGCTCTATTGCTAATTGAAAGCTTATTCCTGACAGTATTTTTTATCCCCAGTAGTTTTGTTGTTGTTGTTAAAGATAATTTATTGAATGTTTTCTTGATTAGGGAAATGAATTGAAATTAAATAGTAGAGGATTCACTTTGTTACTCCATCTTGCAGGCTACCTTTACTACTATTTGTTACTCGTTGACTGCATTCTGTAAATCTCAGTTTTTTTCCATAAAGGAGGCATGAATAAAGGCATCCTATATTTTATTGCTCCAGATCACCCTCTTCCTCACAGAGTTTCTGTTTTATGTGCTCTTATCTACAGTTCCTGCATGTCACTGTAAGATAAATGAGAAATTCCTGAAGACTTTATATGGTTCAAATTAGTCTGGTTTAAAATAACTCTTTTATCAAAACTGCCGGTTAACACAAAATAGTTCTATCACACTCTTCCAATTCCAGACTGAATATGTTATGATTAGCCACATCACTGATCACTATGATGCACAGAATTTACAGGTGCAAGTATTTTAGGACTGCTACTAGATTATCAAAACAAAATTTGGAGATAAAAAGACAAACTGTTACTCTTTACCTGCTCTGTTGGTTCCATTTTCTGTATATGTGTGTTTTTGTGTGAGTATACACACACATACCGACCAGATTCAAAGTCCTTAAAATAAAAGAAACTAATGACCAGAAAACATGAGGCAGCTGGTGAGCTCCTTATATATCAGCTGGATAGTTACAGCATCGTGCATGCAGATTTTGAATACAGAAAGATCATGATGGTTTTTTCATTTCACATCACAATTCAAAAGTTCCTCCAGTAGAAATGAAATTAAAAGGTACGTTAAAAATAAAGCAACTCCCAGGTTTTGGCTTAAATTGACTAAAGCAAGTAGGTTCAAAGAGTGGCCCCCACTACTTTTTCACCTCATTGTAAGCATTCGTTTCACAAAACGTTAGAGTGCATACAGTTGTGCTCTGCTCTAAGATCTGTTTCAATTGTTCAGTACAATAGGATGAGTTAATAAAGGTAGAGTGACAAATTCAGAAGTTCCTTTTTACTGATGATTTAAAACTGCCACACTTCTAACAACTGATATATATTTAATTCTTGCATAGAAGTTATGGCCCACATCTATCAAAGCTCTTTAGAAGGAAGAATAAGTGACACTGAGCCACATTCTTCTAATGTGGCGAGATGAATTAGAAGCACCAATAGCACTGACTTAATAAGATACAATCTCATTTATGTAGAAAGCAAAGATGTAGTAAAGTGACTTGCAGAAGGTTGTTCAAGAGAAATGTAGCCACATCCCTGTTGTCTTGACTCTGAGCCCAGGATTCCAGCAGGATGCTAACTGTGCTTCTGTGCTTGTAAATTAAATCATGTCATGCGTGCCAGTAACTTAGTTTGTTTTAGGCAGCTGGTCTCTCTATTTGTAGAAGAGTTGTGGAAAAGAAAATCAAATTTCTTTCTTATAGCCTGGTGCACTTTGTACTCTGAAGTCAATGGCATTTCTCTCCTATCTCCCTTATTGATAATGTAAGTTTTGATATTTGGTTAGGCAAAGAAAGAGGCCTCTTGCTAACGATCATCTTGAATCAGGCCTTATGATAACTAGGCCTGTTAGAGCAGTAGAAATTAAAGATTTCTCAAGTTAACTTTGGCAGCTACAGAACTTTTTTTCCAGTATATACATATTTTTGAAAGTGCATAACAAGATACAGTAGAAAACTAAGATTAATTAGATTCTGCTGAGCCAAATGGCATTTGACACGCATTACACAATATCTGCATATGTTATTATGACTATGAATAAGTAAATGCCATTTCACATTTCCATTTGCAGCATAGTCCATTTTGAAGTACACTAATTACATAGACATGGCATCCGTTGTGTTTTTTCAAAATGTCAAGGGATGCAGATTTTTATTTACTTGTGTTTTTAATCAATTCTTGTCCATCCTTTTGGTCACATGTTCTTGTGATTGAAGGAGTGGTGTTAAGTGAGGCCAGTATGGGAATTCAGTATTGTACAAAACTATCAGTTTGGTTTTCTCTCCCATTATGTTTACATTTGTCTGACAAATCCATCAATTCACAGCAGACCTTGAACTGAGACCTGCTTCTTTCTTCTTGCAGTATTCTAGCCTATTTTCTCTCTTCCTTTTAGTTTGCTGGTGTAAGTCTCAAGAAATAGTCTTGGTAGTATAGCAGTGATTTTTAAAAAGCTAATTTTGTAACGCTTAAAATACTTGAGACACATTGATTTAGAGAAAGAATTAAGACAGATTTTGAATAATTGGAGTCTGTAAGGATACTTTCCTGGATGCTGTGCAAAACTATTTCCACAGATGATAAATTTTCATATAACGGTAAAATATTTTCCTCTAATTATGCTAATGATGGCAGATGTTAAACAGCAGGCACTAAATTGTCATTTAAATTGGCAAATCAGGTTAGGATATATTCTGGTCTCCTAAGATGTTGGCCAATACACTGTGTGGGCCATCATTATTGATTTCAGTCGGTCTTAGAATACCAGAAAAGAAATAAAAGAGAGCTAATATCATGACAATATTAAGAAAGTTTAGGAGGACAGCATGAAGAGGAATATGTACATCTCTGATACCAAAAGGAAAAAAAAAGCAGAGCTGATAGCATGCAATAAATGTGATGATATGATTAATAACTGAAGAGAGAGTAATTATGTCTCCAAACAAATGTTTGTAGAACGTGGGTCACACCAAACCAATTTGATCCATTATTTTACAAGATGATAACATGTTTGAGTGATAAAACTACCCCCACCTCCCCTGCAAGTCATGAGAGAATTTACATTCTTTACCAGTCAAATAAGGTGGTTTGAATTGGTTTGGTAAAAGACATGGTGCTGTACAACCTGTTCTCTCAAGGAAGTCCAGTAGGTTGCATTCTATTTTCAACAAAATAAATAGTCATGTTGGTTACTTTTAGCTTTATGTATGTGAAAGTATGCTAAAATTCTGTACCTGTGGGAGAAAAAAATCCTTCTGAAGCACTGTAGTCGTGGTGTCTTCTATTTCTTCTTTAATAAACATACTCCTGAATGTCAGGCTGCATCATTTCAGTAAGTTCATAAAATTCCAATCATCCCTGTGCAGCAAGATGCATAAATTCATATGAGTTTTAAGTAAGTCATCAAATTGTTACTTGGGTTGGTATTTATCTTTTATGTGTGAGCTGCTGAAAAAGCCAGCTTTATTGTTTAGACCTTACCTATCTGTATCATCCACGCTGTTCAATAGAGAGCAAAGCTGACTTTTGTGATTGGGTATCAACACATGCTGCATAGCTTTCAGCTGTATTTTCTTTTTTGTCATAGCTTCAGGCTATTCTTAGCTCTCTCTGGCTATAACTATCCACTTTGACCAGATGAAGTTATCAAAAGGTTATGTCACGGTTTAAGATCGAGCTGGATTCTCAACCTGTCTACACACATCTTTTAACCTCTGCTCGTCCACCATGTAAACCTGTAGGCATTTCACTTTGTAATAAATATAGAGAATTCACCAGATAAGGCAGATGAAGAGAGAAGGAAACGTTATCTTTTAAATTTCTGTATTTTCCCTGTGGTTTCACAGTCAAAAACAGTGGTCAGAGCCATCTAAAGTCCAGAAGAGAAGTCAAAGTCAGACCCTAGAAGGATGGAAAAACTGAGCTTTGTGCATTGACAGGATAGTGAATGAGGAACTGATGCAACAATTTATTATAGCTTGACTTTTAGACTAAGAATTAATTGTACATATGGTATGATAAATATATCAAACTATGTAATATCCTATATATATATAAAAACATACGTAATATATAGTGCATGTAATGCATCTATTGAAAAAATAGCATTTCCTTCCATGAGAACATCCTTAATTTTGAAGGCAAAGCAGTCTAATTCCTTCCTGTTTGAATATATATATATATAAATGTTTGGATTTAAGCATTCAGAAAAATTTCACTGTAATGAGTCTGAAAAAGAAATTTCCATTTCTACTGGCTGCATAAGTACCCAGTGTGCAGGTGCCCAGGCTGTCTAGTTCTGGAGATGGGAGATACAGCTATGCATCTGAGGGATTTCAGCTGAAGAGGAAGGCAGCAGACTTACTTGACTGTCTGTTTATGTGGTCTCCACACTGAATTTCATGTGAACTGGCAGATTAACGAGAGCAATCTCACAACTTCTGATTAGATATTTTAACTTAGGGATACACATCATCCATTTTCCTCTTGAAAGACTCAGTTCAGCCTCTTTCTCTTTTCTATGGAAATAGAAGAGTTTGAGCCCTGGACAAAATATTTGTGAGACATCCTGGCCTTTGTGCATTGAGATGCATCAACCTATGATGAGGATACAAAATGCCAGGTTCCGAATAAGAAGTTACATTTTCGGAGTTCAGATGGAGATGGACAGATTTAAGCATCGGAACACAGAGCAGAATTACAATTTGAAGTAAATCTCTCACATTTTTATAATTTTGCCTAAATTTAATATAGAGCTAGAACATCAGTTTTATTTAAAGACCAGCTTTAGAAATAAATCTGATATTGGTTTAACTGGTAACATCTGGAAACAGATCATGACAAAGGTCACAACTCCAGTTTTGTAACTCAAATATGAAACACCTTTTTCACTGCTGCTCTTCTCACTCCTACCTGGAAACTTGGAGCACTGTTCTTTACAATGATTGCTACTAGCAATATACACAATGTCAGAAGCTAATGAAGGTTTTCTAATGGTGCTTGCATCACATGTTAAATTCTTTTGATTTTATATAGAATCAGGTTGTCGTTCGAGAGATGTTCTGAGAATCATTGTATTGCTCTTTGTGGCAACTTGATTCTCCAGCTTCAGAATAACTGCAAGAAACACTGCTTTGTTGTTTATCAGTGAGAAGACAAACTAACAAACTTGGCTATTGGGAAAAACATCTGGGAAAATTATATACCTTGCATGAGTTCTGATATAACTACTGTGCCTTCATCACCTAAATGTCAGCTACTATTAAGCATTTGTTGAGGAATGTACTGTTTCAGCAAGTGCTGATATATATATAGATAGATATCTATAAGACTATAGAAACCTTGTCAGCTTCTTGCCTCATTCCATCTCATAGTTGACTCATGTTTCTGTTCCATATGGAACGTCCTGTGCTCTTTTTTTTTTCCAACTAATTGCATGTGGTTAACTGAAAATCAGATAGTACAAATATAAAAACACAGATCGTAGTCGGCTGCAGCTCTTCGGGTACCCTGATTAGTGGTTAAGCAGTAATAGTACTAACACCATTTTCTGGCTGTTGCTGACATGTTATGTTTCCTCATAGCAAGATGTTTCAGACAAGGGAATTAGCAGCAATATTGGAAGAAAGGGTTGCCTGGTAATTAATGTAAATAGCGTGGTTAATGACTCTGCTAAACCAAAGTGGCATGTGATTGTAATGGAAATGCTACACCGGTTGGAAAACAAGATATTAATTTAGAACATAAGGACCAGAAGAAATAATGTTTGGGGACTGAGTAAAGGGCATTCAGCTTCTCAAGGCTCATTTCCTTTTTCTGTAGTACTCCATTAACCACAAGATGCTATCGTGATTTTTAATGACCCCAATGTTTTTGCCTCAACAGGTTTGTCTCGTTGAAAATTCCAGACACCTGTGATGGTGGTTCACATGATTGATAGCAAATTTCTTTGTGCCTGCTTGGATTTCATTCTTTAATTTCACATAAGAAATTCATTGAGAATCATAATTATAAAGGAAAACTTAATTCTTTTCTGTTCTCTTCAGCAGCAAGTGTCTGAAACTGAGACACATTTACACTCATGCTTTACATGTAATGGCATTGTATAATTTCATTTTACTGAGTAATACTTTAAATCAGTTTTCAAAGACAACGTCCATACATTTTAAGGAAATTATTAGTGTTGAAGTTCCTAGTTTTATTGATGAAATGTTTAAGTACGAAGGTAATTAAATTTCCCATGACAATTTAAACCATCTTACAAATATAATTTTCCCAAGAGATTCCAACAGGACTAAGATGTGAGTTGTAATAGTGTCATAAAGAAGCCTTTCCCCTTGTTGTTACATATTTAATACTTCTCATCTGCTTTCTAAGCTGTAATGCAGGGTATTGTTGTATGCTGGAAAACAACTGCCTTACTTTATGCAGATAGTGAAAAAGACATCCATAGAACTCCTGATTTTGTACCACTGTAATTGAAAGATAAATTTATTTGTATTTACATATTTATGTTGCAATCTTGTCCATAAATGCCAATCAGGTGTCATAAAAATCCTGTCAAGGAAAACATCTCTATGCCCTTGCAGAAGACTGCTCATCTTGTTAATGAGTTGTCTGGAAAAAATCCACCAGTTGGGCATAATGACTGAAATATATCAATTTCGAAACATTTAGTCATAGCTACTTACCAGAAATTTCAAAGCTGGCCTTAATGAATGCATATAGTACTTCACACATCAGTTGCTGCAAGCAAGTTTTAGGCTTTCCCTTACAGAAACAGGGCTTTAATTGACAATCCCTTGTACAAACTTTGTGCACATCCTTGCTTTACTTAGGTATACAATAATTTTAAAATGCAATTAAATAAATTTTTAGACAAGTGATACTGTAGAAATTAATTACATTTTGTCAGGAAACTTAGAATATTTCACTCTTTAGTGGATGATTCTGCTCATATTTATAGAAGTAATGATCCTTACAAAACATCTGCTGATGAAAGTTTATCCAGTGCTCAAGAGGAAAAGGGAGAAGAAGAAAGGTGTGGAAGGAAAACTCACCTTTGACAACCTGAAAATGCATAGTATAAGGTGGTTTTTTTCCTCCAGTAGTCTGGAAGCTATGTTTTTTGTTTTACTGAGGGATGGAAACATGTTTAGAAACAGCACGGAGTGGCTGAAAAATTGAGTTATTGTTCCCTGGACATAGCTACAGAAAATCAAGAATATATTTTGAAACTTTTACTGAAAATATATAAAATTTCTTTGTTTCTACTGCATGTTGACATGCACATAACAACAGAGTCCCCTGGACAAAAGTCCAGCATATGTACATCTTCAAGGTTTAGGCTTACTCATCAGAACAGCTCTTATGGTTTTGGGGCTCATACACACCCTACCATGATCTGAATAGGATGCTGTAATCAGAAGATGCTGAGATATAAAGAATAAACTAACAAAAAATTTTCCTTTTTCCAAACAAGCTATATTTTGTGAAGTAAGCCGAATCTGTACTACAGGAAAGCATGTGACAGATTCCTGTAACAGATTGCTTTAGGACTAAATGAAGATCAGAAAATGATGAACCCTACTTATTGTTATGCCCTGTACACGTTTTACGAACCATTCAGATATTGACCTGAGGGGTTATGTCTCATAAAAAGCAAAGGATTATCAGGCATACTGAAAAACAGTGATAATGGAAATTGCTTTTTTATTAATCCATGCTTAAATTTTCTGTTTGTAATTCTTGTGACCTAAATAGTTGTTCTAAGGGAACCCTGAGTGCTATATAAACTGTGTGCACAGTCTTTGTTTACTCTCTTCTTTTGGAAAGACTGCACCACCTACTACTAACACACCATTAAAAATGTATATCAAATGTAGAATAAATTGTCTACAGTTAAGCTGCTGGTGTTTTTAAACTGCTGTCATCAACAGACTTCGTATGGCCCTATCTGTGGCATCGTTCTGCTGTTGGCAGCTGTGGGTGCTTAGTAATGAGTCTTTGAGGGCAAACGGAGCAACTGCTGGTCAAAAGAGTAGATTCAAGCACTGCATGATAAAGTAGAAAATGTAAAATTAAAAAGGAATATTCCCTTTCTAACAGACTTAAAAAAAAACCAAAAACACAAGGCATAGCCCAAATTCATTGAAGACAGTGGAAGCCTTTTGGTTGACTGCAGCTAATTTTGGACAAGACTGAGCGAAGCTGTGAATGTTGTTATTACACCTGGCTTTGAATATTTTAGAAATTATTGCAAAGTGAAGTTATGATAGTGATTATCTGCCAGGAAAAGTTAAGTTTATTCATTTTTCTTTCTTTTTTTTCAAATGTTCTGAGTATGTAAAACTTGAGGTGCGTGAAGGTGAAGTGCATCTGAAGTGAAGCAGGTGTGTTCCTCTGCATGGGTGAAAGAGAAAGGTGTGTAATATTGCTGAAAATGTCAACTCTGAGCAGGTGGAAATGAGTATTGCTTTGCTTTAGAAAATTTCAAAACTGAACTTGAGTGTCCAGCAGAGTTGGGATCTTCTGTAAATTACACACCAAAAGCAGTAGAAGTAGTTTCTGGGACTTTGAAAACGTGCCGTTCCTGGAAGAGTTTTGATGTACTTGTTAGAAGTATGTTCCAGTCCCACCTGTGGTTTCTGCTGGCTCTGGTATTCTTCACTGCCTGCTTTAAACAGTTATGGAGTATTTCTGTGCATGCTGCTAAACAGGGGCCATCTATCATTTCAGAGGTGGTGACGTTATTCCTGTGTAGAGATATATCTTCTAAAGCACTTTAGGATCCTTTGGGATGAAAGGCGCTATTTAAATCTGAGACTTTATTATTGTCTGTCCCCCTTTACAAATAAATCATCTCGCAAAATGACTGTGGAAGAAATTACTCTTGCATAAACGAATTCATCCTGCTCTCCCACAGAGAGATGAGAAAAACTTTATAATAACTATCAAATTGTTTTACAACCAAAATATTGCAGTGGTTGAGTAGTTACCTACTTGTGACTTTGATAATGAGTTTTTGAAAAGTAACAGAAAACGTTTCTAGAAATTGGAAAATAAGATTAGCATATCTGTTATGTTGGATTCTTTGTTAAGTCAAGCTATTTCTTGTTTGGAAGATAATAGCTGTGCCTTTTGTTAATTATTATTTCATATTGTCATTATTAGGCTATTAATAATTTATAATAAAAGCTGCTTCTTTTTGCTATGTAAATGCTTCCATTCTTATTCATCAGTTCCTTATTTCATTATTAATGTGACTCATAAATACATTACATTTAGATCCTCTTATAGGAGAAGAGATTTTTGCTACTGTATTTTCACTCTTGTTTGTGTGTGAGATAAAACCAAGTGTGAAGGAAAGAAAGGAAGACCAAGGATGGTTTTTTAGGGAAGGAATGTAGCCACGCCTCTAAAACAAATTACAGATATAGTCACAGCTGAATGACTCTTACGTTCTCCTTGATAAATTGTTGTTCATCTGTTTGTTGTATTTGCCCTTTATGTATAACGGGTTTCCCAATGTATATTATGGACAGCAGGACTGTAAGGTGGCTTTGCTATGTTTGCTGAGAGATTAATTCTCCAGCTTTCCCTTTTTTTTTTTTTAATTTGAGTTACTGTAACCTATGTTCTGGATAATTGCACTTAGCAGTTCACAAGATGCCTACTTTGAATATCATTTATTCCACAATTTAAAAGAAAGTAAGACTCTCAGAAGAGTTCAGAGGTTGCACAGTTAAAATGAAGTGAGCTTTTAAGAGGACAGGCGTTCGTCTGTAGGCTGCTTCTTCATGTCTGTCCCTGGTTGTTGACAACCAGAATTTTATCTGGCTTTCCAATGATGTATGCACAATGGGAAGAGAAAACATGAAGAGGAAAAGGGGCTATCAAAAAGGAAGGAACCTAGCACTCATCTACTTAGAAACACTCAAGTACCATGCCAGCAGTAAGGTTTGACTTATGTTCATTTCCATTGCTGGACTTGAACGTGAGTGTTATGAGGTTTATCATAACAGTAGTTGAAATGCCAATATGTGAGGGGAATGTCAACTGGAATATTACTGCATCGTGGCTTATTCCTGACATTTTAACATCATTTGTCCTTTCTGTATGTAAACATCATGACACTACTTTCTCTATTAGCCTTTGCTTATGAAATCTGGCTTAGCACTGTGAAGCAAATGCAGTGTAAATAGACCTCATCTTACAATACTGTAGTAACTTCAATTCTTTAATACCTATTGGTAAAAACTGTATAGATTTAATTGTTTCTTTTCACATTGGATCCTGTAGCACAACTAACTAATGCCATCCAGTGGTAATGGTACAGCATAAATGGAATCTGACATAGGCTTGCTTACCTGGGGCTGAGCAGTATTGTTCATTGTTCTGGCTACTGTAAAATTTAATTAATGTGAAAAATGTACTAATGAGTGATAAATTTTTCATTCTAGTGGATGGGAAAAGCAAAATTACATATGATAACAAGGAAGTGACCGTAAGACCTCTTCTATAGCTCTGTAAAACCATCTAGAGAAGCTGAGCACAATTACAATTTGTAGGGAGGATTTCAATTTTGAAACAAAATTATTTTTCACGTTTCCACTTTACTGCACAGAAGTTGTATTTTCTTTAAATTTTGACAAGCTGTTTCACTGTAGATTAAAGCCAGCATGGGATTTTGAATGTTTTGCATAGTGGGTCACTCAGTGTCAAATAGTTACTCATATTCAGTTATTTCTGTATATGCAAGAAAATAGATTTGCTTTCTATTAACAAATTTTGGTTGCTTCATTGTGGAGAGTGGCTCTGCCCTACATTCTTAATGAATGCAAAAAAAAAACTTTGAATTCTGTGTTTTTCTGCAGAGTTTCCAGCCATCTGTGATAGGCACTAATTGCTGCTGCTGTTCTACTTGGTGCAGTTTCCACAATCTCTGTTTACACTGTAAAAATTATCCACTGCTCACACCAGTGGTAACTGAACGAGGGATGAACGCGTTTTAATTGCAGAAGCTGCCCGCAGAAAATAGTTTACAGTGAACCTTGAATTTCTGAACTGATGGTAATTGTGAATTCCTCTTAACTGCATAAGTTGATAAATAATATTTCTTAACAGCTCTGATGTTAATTTTGTTTACTTTGGCAAATATTAACTTGGGCAAAACAGAGACTCATCAGTGAGTGTGAAAAAGGTAAGCGTACCTAACTCCCAAATTTTGCAGAAAATCAAATTTCACTCTTTTTTTCAACTTTGCCTTATTTATGGTAGAATAACTAATGAATGTTTGCTGAAATCAATATTCTATAAATTGCACTTCAAATGTGATCAAGAATAATCAAGAATGGCAGAAAGTGCATATTTCATTGTTATCCACATTGACTGAGTGGATAGTTCACAGTCTGATACTCACTGTAAAAACTTTTAGTGCCATCAATACAAAAGTTGCTCATTCTCTATTCAGTTAAGCTTCAAGCTAACTTTGAATGCCAGCATATCAAGTGTAACTAGTTGCCTTCCTTATCAGTGTTTCAGACTTGTGCCTGTTTTAGGTCTTGTATGTGAAAACATATACAAAATTGTGGATGTAAAACAACTTCGAGTCTGGCTGCAAAGAGAGAAGAGAGAAATGCCTGAAGTTTGCTTTTTACTTGCCATGTGGAAGTTTACTCTCTCCATTTCATTAGCATTTTGTGAGGTTTTAGTTTAGATCATTTAAATAGGTGCTCAGAGACAATCTGGTTAATTTTGTCCAGAAGTGAATGAAGTGATTCATACAGACTTCAATCCCTGCGGACCAGGAGAGCCATTAGTGAGCACTGAAGGGGCAGTAACCTTTTCCTCATCTGAATCTTAAAGGGAATATCTGCCCTCTGTCTCAATGGTATTAAACAGCTTAAGTTCTACTGCGCTTCAAGAAGAGATTAAACAGTTAACTGGAATTTCTGAGACCAGCTCCTCTGCTCTTAAGACCTCTCCTTATTTGCTTATATAGAACCTATGAAATCCAGACAGCAAATCCACATTAAGGTATTATGGAACAAAAATGCATCTATTAGAGACATAAATCACCATTTCTCCTCACTCCTGTCCGTGTCACACAAGGGACAAAATATTCACAACACAACTGCTGTGTATTAGAACCTGGCTGTTAATAATATTTTGGAGCAAATGCTCAGGATCTAATAAGAGTATCCCAAATATTATGAGTACCAGCAGCACATATGCTGCCTAACTATTTGCATGGTTTAATAATAAAATTCTGTTTCTTTTGGACTTTAGCCTAAAAAAAACATAAACAAAACCAACACACATTGTTTTTGGATTTTTTCTTTATGAAAACACCCACCTAGCATAAACCAGTATTATTTCCATTGTGTTTTGCTGCTTATTGTGGAAGATGCAGTGTGCAGAATTCTTTAAAAAAAAAAAAAAAAAGTCTAAAAGCTAAAAGGTCACGAATGACTTTTTTCTCTACCAACTGATACCTGTTGCCAAAAATAATAATAATTCTATTCAGACTGAAGTGTATTAAAAATTTCTGACAGCACAGAAGAGCTCTATCTAGGAAGGAACTGTTAATTATGCCACACTGATTTAATCTCACAGAGACATGGTGCACAATTTAAAATTCATACTATTATTAATTTGCCAGGTATGTTTTACAGCCATCATATTTTAAGAAATGCAAGTACCAGCATTACCAATGAATCACTTCCCTTCAACATTTTGCAAGATGTGATCTTTTTCTTTCTTTTATGTTTTACTTTTATTTTTTATCTTTTCCAAATAATATTGAAAAGACCTTTGGCACAGTAATGATCTAGGAATTGGTGGTGGCAAGCTGGAACACAGTGCAGAGCTCCATGCTGCATGTAATTCCCTTAGCCTCCGTGCTGAGTTACTGAGACATGCATGGGAAATAAGCAGGCAGCAGCTCCAAGGACTTTGGAGTAGCATGCAGGTAACTTTTAAGTGCTAAAACTTTATTATTCTAGAGAAGCCAGCTACAGTATGATAGGCAAAGGCCAAAGTAAGATTTTTTTACGTAAAGAAGAGATGTAGTCATTTTATTAGTAAGTAGACTTGAAATTATGACACTTGCTTCTGGAGTATATGATTTCTTTCTAAGAGTTTATGAGTAAATATCACTATATCTTATGAATTAAACTACTATTCTAGTAAACTCAGAGATGTCTTCTGTTTTTCACAGTTCAGATACTTGATCATGGCACACACGTAAAATCTGGCTGATTGGTGCAATGTATGGTTAAAACAAAAAATTAGTCTTATTATTGGGAAAAGATTAGTTCAGACAGTAAAGTTCACAAAGTGGAAAAATTTCTCATTCTATCCAGGGTGCAAAATACTTCTAATAAAATACACTGAACTCCCACCAAAGAGATTGGAAGTACATGTATTATTAATATATATCCTAAGTTCAGGGTAATGCACTTAGGCAAAAATAATTAGGAACATAAATACAAAGTGTGTAGGTTGCAGGAGTGACTGCGGGGGTTTGTGGGAGGAGCAGAACAGGAGACAGAAGCATCTTGCTGCAAAAAGGGCAGCACAGCAGTGGAGCACACACACCAGTGGGGCTTGTGGGATGCAAGGAGCTTTCTGCTTGGCACTGGTTAAGCTATCTTGTGCTGGGGTTGCACAGTGCTTTGCCTCTTTCATGTTCTTATCTGCCGTGTGTTACATACTGACCTTTCTGTCGAGTTCATTGCTTTCCTCAGATAGACTCCAAAGAGCTGAGGAGAAATCATCACATCTTCTGCATCTTCCATATTTATTACAGGCTGTGTTTTTAATGGTTTTTGTTATTGTTTTTATAAGTAGATAATTGAGAAGAGTAATGCAGTAGACAGCTGTGGTCTGCTTCGCTGCTGTGAGTGCCATTAGCTCCACAATCTGAAAGACTAGGTTTTGGAAAATAAAGTAGATAAAAACGTATGCATTTAGAAAAGTAATAGTGAAATATGGAGGTTTTAGTTATAAATTGTGAATGTGCATGTAAAAATATGAATGAAGAGCTTGGAAAGCTTTTTAAGACTGATGGTTAATGTTTCTGATTCTCGAGGAAGACTTTCATATAGCAGAGCTTGTACAAAAATGAATGTATAAAATAAAGCACATTTTCCTGTATGTTTAAATAGAACAGGATAAACTATCCAGAACTGTATTACTGTAAAGATAGGAGTCAGCTGGGTAATACTGGTGTTCCCAATGTCCATCTTCTCAAATTAAACATTTAAATATTTTAACAGAAATATGTCCCTATGAATACATCAGTATTCTGTTATTTCTAGAACTTGGCACCATCAAGAGAGATCATACACCAGGCTAGTGAAGATGCTGGGAACTGGCTGTATGTTTTAAAAGCAGAGTTTAAATTCTGTCCTTTGATGCAGAAGATCTCAGTGATGGTCTACAGAATGTGGTCCTGTACCTGCTAATGAGGCAGAAGGCTGCTGTTAAGGGGTACACAAAGCCCAGTTCTTTTTGATGCATCCATCTCTTGTTTGCAAAAGAGAGCACTGTTCAGTTCAACTGGAATGACTGAGAATTGTGTCAAAAGAGGGAAGGGAGCTTTCTGGGGGTGCAGAGTTGGTGGCTCATGACCTTGTTTCCAACCTGGCCCTGCTACAAGTTATACACTGGAGTGTGTGTTGATAAGAAAATCCTTTGGAGCAGTTGCCCTAGGTTTTACTGACCAGCAGTGGAACTAGTGTTGGTTCATCACGAGTAAAAGGACCTACGATTCTTTGTTATTAGTCATGTACTAAGATGATCTCAGCACAGCAGGGAATTTGGGCTTTTCACATAATAATGTGAATACTCTGACAAGCAACTTACAGTGAACAAATCTAGTTGTATTTGGGGCCACAGCAAAGGACAGATGGAGCACTGATCATTCAAACTGCTTACATAGTTAGAGTTCAGCAAAAGTGTAAGATGTTTAAGAATTATCCCTGAAACAAATACAATCCCTAACTTCATCCTGAGAATAGGAAAGCACTATCTACACCTGCCAAGTTTCCCCCTCATCAAATCCACAAAGGTTTTGTGAGTATGTAAGGAAGGTGTCCTTTTCAGTAGAGGAGATTACAGTGCACAGAATGCAGTTGCTTACAGCAACAAAGAATTCAAATTGATGACATGAGAGTCAAAAATAACCACTCTGCTGCACTTTATCATATACTGCCCTACTTAATCATTAGAATGTTCAGCCACAAAGCTCTATAATTTGTAACTTGGTAATGAATTAATTGCAGACATCAGGTGTTTTTTCCCCATCTAACTGTATGAAATTGCTTCCTGCTATTTATATTATTATTCTTTTTCATTTCTCTATCCTCCATGCAGTGATAGTGATGCAAACGTTTCTTTTGCCTGAAATACACTTTTCTCAAATCAAATCACATTAATACTCCTATAGGATAGCTGTTAAACAATCAGCCCAAAGTCTTCCATTTCCCTGATTTCCATATATAAAAATTCAAAAATCCACAAAGGTGTGCTTGAAATTTTTGTCATATCAGTTCTCTTATATACAGGCTTCTGAAAAATAAAGATTTAGGTGTCATTTCTTTCTTCTTCTTCTATCTTAAGCCAGCACTTTTTACAGCTGAATTGACATATAAAGGCAATTTTATCTTTTCTTTTTACTCCTCAAACATTCTCTGCTGAATTGGTAAACATCTATAATTTCTGACAAGGTCACTTAATTATCAGCAGTGCTGGCTGAAAAAGAGCTGCCTTATCTCTATAGCTTCTGCATCTTACGTGGAGCTGAGCATTTCTGAAAAGCCTCATGCATGTTCATTAATTACTATTCAAAAGCCAGAATGTGCATGCAAGCTTTTTGCCTTCCTGAGGATTTGCTTGTCATTATGAGTGAATTTTCTCTGTGTTAAGCATCTACATCTCTAGTGTGCCAAACCCCTAAAGATACCAAGTTTGAAAAAGACAGATAATTTAAAAAATAGAAAAATAAAAATCAATAAGAATAGATGGAATAGGAGATGAAAGAATGAATTGTGTGTGTGTGCGACTAAGGAATAAAGAGGAACAGTGATTTGTGCTTAAAATTCCAGACTGTGGCTTGGGAACTTTAGATTCAATTTCCACCTTCATAGTGTCCTATGAGTCTATAGATAAAATATTAGTTCTTCCTGTGCCTCATTGCCTCATCAGTACAGCAGAGTTAATAATCTTTTTATCCACAATGTTTATGTTACCAGCTTTATGTAGCTGAGACATTTGTGCTAAGTGCACCTTATGCATGATGAGGGCTCTGGACAACATCAAAATAAAATATAACTTAGTCTATCATTAAGATTCAACTGTTAGTATAAAGTGTTATAGAATGGGAGTGATGCAGCCATTTGCATGTCTTAAAATAAACAGCCACATGTAGCCTCTCGCTCTTCCCCTATCCATCTTCCATTCCTTGGCAAGAACATCTCAAACAGAGAAATAAGCCTAGGAACCATCTCTCCAACAGCTTTTCTGTTTTTGTGTGGTCTTGGGGTCCAAATAATTTGGAACCAAGGAACAACATTTTTGAGAACTGTTTGGGCAGTTGCAGGAAGCCATCTGCTCAGTGTACAGGAGAGGTCCCCCCAAAAATCTGAACTAATATATAGAAGACGTCAGAAAATGATAGCATGCTATTATAGACACAGTTGGAACTGAGAAACAAACCTTACAGATTAGGAGGTGCTGATTTCAATAGAATTACACTTCTGTTGAATCAACACTCCCTGTTGAATCAAATGGTGTACTGCAGATCTCATAGTTTTATTACCTTCTTCATGGAAAAAAGGTCCTATTTAAACAAACAGCTTCCCTGTGAAATGGGGTTGAAAAGGATTAAGAATGTTATCCTAGTGGAGAACCTCATAAAATGAGAATGTATAAGAGGTATGCAAAATAATACACGGCATGCAGAAGGAAGCTTCTATTTACCCTTTCTCATAATACAAGGACAGTGGAGACAGATCACTTACAAATTCTAAAAAGGCTAAAAGGAATCAGATTTTTTACACAAAGAAAATTTACCCTGTGGGACAGATAAGGGCTTAGTAGGATTCAAAAGGGATTATGCATTTCTATGGATAATAAGAACATCCTCAGCTATGTTAGATAAGATTAGGAGGGGGGAAAAGATATAGGCACTCCTGCTTCAGGGCATCAACCAATTACTGATACAGACAGAAATTTTCCAGCGGAATGTTCTTCCTCTGGAAAGTGCAAGTATTTTGCAGTGATAGATTTCCAGTGAATCTTCTGTTGGATTCTGTTTCAAAACTTGATTATCTGCTAACTTAGAACTTGGAGTGTGAAAATTGGAGTAATTTGTTGATGATCACAAGGTGGTAAACCTCACTTATGCTACATACAATGATTAGAGAAACTATACATTTTGAGTGCTAGGAATGTCTCCTTTTCTTCCTGACCTAGAATTATATGAAATTTGCAAATTTAAGATTTTATGTGAAACAAACTTCAGCCTTGGAACCCAGCTTAGAGAATTCCTCAGGCTGGTCATTCCATATTTTTCTGGTATATTTTATTGAACTCACTGACATAATATCTGGTAGTAAGCAATGAAGCTGGAGACCAAATTAGTTTAATGAGGTGATTTCTGTATTAAGAGATGCTGTATTTGAAGATTATTTGTAGATTAGGTTGGGGATTTTCATTATATACAAGAGACTGAAGATGGAAGAGAGAATTTCAGCTGGAACTCAGATGACTATATTACTAAAGACAGTAATTAACTATATATATGTGTGTATATATATATGTATATATATTTATACCATACATATACAGAGAGAGAGAGTATATATTTCAACATTTTACACGGAATTTGTGAAAATATCACCAAGGAAAGATTTCTATCCTGGGACATGGAAATCTTTGTTTGCACAAACACTGATAGGAATGGTCATTTTGGTTAAAGCCCTATGCTTTGTGATCTTTATTTGCTGTTTCCTTGCTTATTTTCACCTGTTCTTGTAACCTCCCACGTGATGTTCAGTTGATTCTGTCAAGTCAAACTCTTGTTTTGAGATCTTTGAAATGTACTAACCTCTAGTGTACACTCTTTGATAGATCTTTTCGCTGTAAATAGTGCCTGACCAACATGTCTACTTTTAAATTAATATTGGAAGAACATCAGATAGGGAAATAGCAGAAGATAATTATGTAGGACAATTGGTTAAATGCTTTTAGACCTCAGCTGCTAAAAGGCTGGCTAAGTGAAAGGAAAGTAGTCATGATAAATATTGGAAGGAAATTATACAGAAGTCAGGTGGAAAAAGAATCTGGTACAGTTTCGCTAGACATTTTTGGCAACAATTCCATGTAAATCTTTCAAATGAGTACAGGTACTTAATAGATAATTAAAAAGACAGCCAATGTAAATGAATTAATAGCTGACTTAAAATGCACTACCTGCTCTGTAATTAATAGGAAATTACAAAGGAAATAAATGCTTGCTTACAGCCTTATTAGATATGAACGTTATGTCCTAGTCTGAATTGATTGGGATGACAAAAACTTCAGAGAAAAATACGGAAAGTACAGTAAAATACTTGCCAAATCTCAGCCAAATTTCAATAATGTGCAGTCATGCTTAAATATTCCAGAATATGCAAGATGACATTCAGATTTGATGTAAGTAATGGGAGAGGACTATTGAAGACCTATAGAAACTAGAACAGCAATCATGAATGAAGTTCATCAGTCAAAGGTGGAAGATTTCATGCATTATTCAGTGAGCCCAGTAATAAACTAACTGCTGCATGACCTCAGATGAGGTCTTTGGTGGCCCAGTACTGTAGAGCTCCATGACATGTCCATCTATATCCAAAAGTTTTCCAATACTGTTCTGCTTAGCCTATAAACAAGTGATGTTACATTCTACTTTTAGATCCTCTTTTCTTCCAAAAACTGTACCCCACCAGACTATGAGACACAACTGTAGTTAATTAGTCACTAAAATCTAGAGTGATGTATAATACTAGGGAAAAGGCTGCTGGTATATTTTTTAAAAGCAAAATATAGTTAAGAATGTATATCAAGGTTATTTTCTTTGCCAAGGAAAGATTTGATCAGTCTTCCTAAAATAAATAAATCAGTAGACTTACAAATAACCTTACAGTAAAGCATACAAGAGAAGGAAAATGATCGCTGTATATGAACATCAAAATAAATAAATAAAAATAATTTGGCAAAATTATTTTTATGCAAGAAAAGCCCAGATTGAGGCTTCTGAGGCTTCACCCTAATTGGAAACATATGTTCTTAACTTGCACCCTAACATTTAAATACTTGAACATGTGTGAGCTCATAGATAAGCCGAGAGAGCAGGTCACCAGGGAGAGGAAATGTATTTTGTATCTTAGAATTAAAAGATCAAATGAGAGTTTTCTGCATCTCTCCTTAATCACTGACACTGAGTCATTTCAGTTTAACAGAACGACCACAGTACGGTTTTGCAGTCTGGAATGCTTATTAAAAGGGGCCCTGAGCCTTTACAATAAATAGCTCAGTGTGCAAAGAAAGAAACCACTTCTGATTGCAAGAAAAACATGTTGATTTTAATATTTTCTTTTAACCAAACACTACAAGGATCATCCAGTGATAGCCATTTACATGATAGAAATGAAGAAGGTAACTATTCGAAGCAATGGTCAGATATTTCCCAAAGCTTCTTAAATTTTGAAGCAAAAACACTCATACCTGCTGCTGCCTTTATGACAGTCAAATTTAAGGTGCTCAACTAGAATGTATTTGTCCTGAATTTTGTACTGTGAGCAAATTCTGACCTTTTCCTCTTAATTTTTTCTTAATTCTAATATCCTCCTACAGAAACATTTGACTTCTCTCTCAGTTCTTCTTGCCACTCTGCTCCAGTTCCACAGCTTCCCAAACACTCTCAGAAGTACTGAGCATCCATGTTTAAAAGAACAGATACAGTGTCAAAGGAAGCTTTGTTCAGACATCTTTGAAAGCAAAAAAACAAAAAACAAAAAACCAGCAACCACAAAGACAGAGCAATGAAATACACCAAACCTTTGTGGCAAAGGTTTGGTGTATTTCTCAGAGAAGAGTCTCAGCTTCAATTACATTTAGCAAAAAAAAAAAAACAGGCTCATTTCAGCCACTGTCAGTGCAGTTATGCTCATTTACAATTGATACTTTCATAAAGCATGAATGTAGAGGAATAAGTTTATCCACTTGTCAATTAGGCATCGTGGTCTTTGACCAGCTTTCTCTGCCCATCTGTGTTTGAGTCTCCCCTGATACCAGCTGAGATATTACTACTCTGCTTGTCTTTGGTGGGAAACATATTCACTCTTACTTTACATTTCCTCTGTAATTTGGTATCATGTTTGTAGAGCTTTGAGAGGTTTGGACTTACTGTTTTGTGTTTGTTTCTCTCCCCTCCCACCACCATCACCATCATAGAACTGCTCTCCAGGTGAAGTTAACAATTTCCTCAGCATGCAGTTCTCTGTTCAGATACTCCACTCAGCTGTTGGAGGGCGCATGGCAGCTAACTTAGTCTGAAGTTCTGGACTGATGTGTTTACGTGCTATAAAATCTAAAAAACAACAACAACAACAACAAAACACCATTTTTTGTCTCTCTGTTTTCCCTCAGAAGTATTTTTCACTGTTACAAGACTGGTATCATGATCCCCAAAATTAGGTGTCATCGTGATAGTCTAAATAAATCCTCTAGAAACAAGTTGTAATCAGGTCAAATAAAAGCTTCTACATTTGCTGATCATGATGCACAGCAGTCTGTGTGATGCATCAAACTGGTTGCGTACAGGGAGAAGAGCCATCTCCTTGTTTACCCTGCACATAAACTATGCAAACCAAAGACCACAATTTCTACGTTTCTGTAGCTTTCTGCTTTTCCTTTTGAGCTCAAAATATTATGTAGTCATCCTACAGCAGTGCTGTCCTTGCTAGAATTCTGCCAGTGACAGAGTGCTTGTTCATTTGTATGAACAAGACAATATATTTCCTTTGTTGCATAAAGGTGTTAATAAATGCCTGGATTTGAATTAAAAGGTGATAATGGAAAATGGAGACCCCAATGTGTCACTCCTTCTAATGCCTAGAGAATAATATCTGATATATCAAACATCTTAAAACAGCCATATGTGAGCAGACCAAAAATTCATTTATAAGAACAAATTATTGAAAAGCTAACAGAGGAAGAGGAATTTGTGGCAAGTGAATGAGGAGGAAATAACAATAAAAGCCTGAACAAATGAAGAAAACAAATTTTCAAGACTGCAGTAAATGGCTACACCAAAAGACTAAATCAGGATTCGTAGCAAAGCTGGACTATTAGAAAACAAAGATGAATGGTTTACAATGCAATGTTCTTTAAATACTTTATCAGAGAAAACTGCACATCATAAGTGAAACTTCTCCATTCCTCTCCCCCCTTCCTGTAGTTTCCTTAGTGCAAAAGGCTTTCCAGTGGATCTTAATTCAGATTTTACAGTACTGAAAAGAACGAAAAGATATTGGCCACGAGTCTTTGCTTGGTGGTGCTAGTAGGAGCCTGTTAGTATAGCTGGGGTACATTTTGTTGGGCTGTGGCAATAACTATTAAGTTATGTCATTAATTATACCAGTCATCTTGGCTTCTAGAAGATGTACGAAGCTTATTTTCAGTTGAAAGCACTGCTGTGGCCCCTAACACATTCAGTGTGTTGAGTGTGACCACCAAATCCTCTTGTGCCTTGAGCTCGATGATTGATTTTAGATTATTTTAACTAAACTTCATTGTTACTAATAATGGTAATACGGTAATATGTTACTAATAATGGTTACATAACAATGGTGATATCACGAGTCTGACATTAATTCGCTTTTTTTTTTTTACATTTGTTTTTCTAAGACAAATTTTAAAAGTATTTGATCATATTTAAATAGAAAAATAACATTACTGTTTTACTCGGTATTTCCTACCAGAATCTGGCAGTTATTCAGTGTCTGTGACACTACTATTATGTCCCATGCTTTCTACCCTTGTTCATTTGTATCATAAGGTCTTCAAAGCAATGATGACACAGAGAGTAATCATGATAGTCTAATTATATTTGAGCACTGTAGATATTATCATAAATTCAGTGATTTAAATGCCTTCACCAAAATAATTAGAATCTTAACATTAGCAAGAGTCTATAAATCTAGTCAATAAATTATACTAACTTTATATTTACAGCATTCAGACAATTGTTGGCTTTGTTTCAGTATTTTCTAGTCCAGAAATTTTAATCTGAATTGATTTTGTGTAATGACAAATCACTAGTGTCACAGCTGATTTCTCTGTGATGTGTTCAGCTCTCTTTCAAGATTAAGATGTGCCTGGATACTGAAACAGTACAGCATGTACCTGAATGAATAATAGAATATATTCCATATATTAGTATGCTTATGATTTGGCATCACTTTGCCAGCCCTATTGTCCCCTCTGCTTTTTATTGCAGATCTGTGTACAATTTTACTTTAGATATGTGAAATTTATCTACTTGTTGTCATCACACATTCCAAGTCAAATCAGAAGCATCTTCCATCCTGATTCTTAACTTCCATGTATGTACATAAACAACAAAACCTACAAAACCTACTTTTACACAGATGTGATCGAATGACATAGAATGAACAGGTTACTTTTTATATGGAGGTTATTTTTCAGAGTTGCTCAGTGAGCTGGAAAACCCTAGCTGCTTTTCAGCTTTCCTCAGTCATATTAAATAGAATCTGACTTCAGAATTTTTCTTCTGGATTTTTATCCAAGAAAAACAGAATTTATAGGATCAAAGCAGCAACCATTACAAAAGTTTGAGATTACAAGTGTGAGACCTTTTTTTAAAAAAAAGAAAAAAAAAAGTCTTTTAAGTTTTTAGTGAATTTCAACCAATTGAACAGAAAGTTTATGAGCTTGGTTTCTGCCTGGGGATGTCTGCTATGAAGTTACTACAACAATATGAAGCCTTTTCCAGGCTTTCATTTTCAAGAGCAACGTGGAGTATTTAAGACACAGTATTCCAAAGATTATCCTCATAGCTCCTAAGGCACTCTCAGAACATTGCTTGCTGTCCATGCTGCCTACATGCTGCTTCTGGCTGCAGTCCAGAAATCCTCTTAGCAGAGAAGCTCGGGCAGAGATGGAGGAACTGGTTGACACTTCAAGCTTCTCCTCCAGGCTGTACAGTTTCAACTAGTCGGAGTTACTGCTTTATATAAGCAGCAAAGGTGGTGATATAGATTAGCATGCAGGAAAATACAGAGCCTTCCTGTTAGGATCAGCCCCAGTGAGTGCTCCTTTAGAGCTGAAAATGGGTCCCTTTTCATGTCCATGTCTGGGAGGGAGCACCTTCATCCAGTTCCCAGTAAGCCTACCCTGCTGAACTGTCTTAATAGCAAAGCACTCAAAGTTGTGACCTGTAAAAGAAGCAAATTAATGCAACCATCACAACTGCAGGCATCTGTCTGTAATTTCATCTGTCTGCATTGTTGCTTCGAGCTCTAGAAGGTACCCTGGCAACCTGCTGTAGTATGAAACCTGTAATTACTTCATGTACTACACTGAAAAAAAGACAAGACCACTATGAGGTTAACAAATCAAGCTCTGGCAGACAAATAGGGGTGGTGAATCCTAAGCCCCTGGGCCCTTGTGACAAACAGGCCATTGCAGCGTGCTTTCATTTATTACCCAGAGAGTTCCAGCACCCGTTAGCATACAGGCACCTTCAGGCTGTTGCCAATTCCATGTCTTGCCTTTAAATCAGTTGT
Organism: Phasianus colchicus; assembly: GCF_987193195.1. Taxonomy (NCBI): domain Eukaryota; kingdom Metazoa; phylum Chordata; class Aves; order Galliformes; family Phasianidae; genus Phasianus; species Phasianus colchicus. The sequence continues at coordinate 9,367,671 of NC_143453.1, read as the reverse complement.
GCTTAACACTCAGCTCCAGACTGGAAAGCTCTGGGAGATGCTGCTTCGTGTACTTCACGGTCCTTCAGAGTACTTGCAGACCCATTTTCTAAAACATGCAATTTTTGGCATAGTGTTACAGTAAACCTTTCTATCTCCTCTATCATAACCATAGCTGCTACATCAAATTCTGTAAATCATTTATGCACTTCTTATTTACATGATTATGAGATTAAGTCTGTTCCTCTTGCTTTAATGAGCAAACTTTAGTAGCAAACTTTATTGAGTTCAGTAAAAAAGTGTAGGATAAGTAGCTTCTATTCCAGTTCTGTTCTTGATGTTAGTGCATTTTCCATTACCTGAGCAACAAAATGATACCTTTTCATTTAAAACTTCAGATCCTGACAGAAATGTTATCATTGTGCTTTAAGAGATATTTTAAAATTTGTACTTGCAAAAGTACTATTCATTTATATATATTTTTTTTTTAATCATCAGAAGCTTTCAGTTTTCGTAAGAAATCGATTCTTCCTCATTTCATGGAGTTTTGTACTTAGCTTTCAGTTTAAGTGCTGCAAGATATATTTTTTTTTTGCTTTAAGACTTTGTTTTGTTTTGTTTTCCGTAGCTTCACATACAGCAAATTCATCAGCCTTTCTTTTACAATCTGTTCTAGTATTTACTGTCTAAACAATCAGTACTACTTTTTGATGTTTCCCTCATCACTTAAAAACATATAGTAAATTTTTTTTTTTTTTGCTCAGTAAAAGGGGTTAATGTTCTGAAGACAGAGCTACTGTAACTGTAGGAAAGCCTCTTCTTTTTTCATACAATAATTAACTTCCAGTCACATGCCAAGTTTTCATACTAGTGTAAAGGAGATGAGACATCTTAGAAGTTTCCTCATATGTTTGAAAACTTACATCTTTGTGATCATGAAGAATTGCTTGAGAAACTGACAACTCCCAGCAGACATGAAAGAAAGAAATAACAAAGCAGCTTGGCAAAAAAATGGAACTACGAACAATTGTTTGTCTGTACAGCACGGAAACGTAAGGGCTCAGTTTCTCACTGAATTATGCTCACTTCTAATCATTCTAATAATATAAAAGGTAAGATTCTGATGTGTTCGTAGACTGCTCCTTCTATTGACAGATTTGGACAGTTAATCAAGTGATCTAGATTTAATTTCCTGCCCTTCTCCTGATATGCTGTGTCATTTTAGGCAGCTCATTTTGTTAATCTCTCCAGCAAGAAAAATACCAAAAGTATTAAAAAAATTATTCCTGTGTCAATCATCATGTGATGTAAAACATATTCACTTGTATGTGTGGACTAGCAGAAGCCATTAGACAAGTTATTAAATAAGAAATCCACATTTACTTGTTTTACATAGAGAAGTCATACAGTTTGGTTCTTTTAGGCTTCTCTGGAGGATAATAAGATAGATAAGACCAGAGCACCTCACTCCATCACAGTTTTATTTTTATAGCTGTTTGCCTTTACTTTTTGTGAGATGCACTTTTAAGCAGCACAGATGCTTGGGTGTTCAGTGCAGTGTAGTCTGAGACAGAGACATCTACCTGCAGGCAGTGCTTTCAGGAAAATCTCATTTTTATTCTGCCTTCTTTTTTCTCTTGTTTTTCACATCAAACTCATTCAAACTGAAAACAGCTGTTGATCATTGGTTGTGGCAAAATCCAGCACAGACTTTTTCACATGTGAAATAGTGAATAGTTTCCTTCCAACATATTGATATTCAGGAGTAGTATCCTGTATATAATAAATTTGATGGCATTAGCTATATTTATCCCACCATAATGGAATTCATTAATAAGCCATTGTGTTTTCTTTATGATAGTTAGGGGTGATTAGTGCCTGGATTTTCTTCTGCATTTTGCCTAAGAATCAATTGTGACATTGGTTTAATGGATTAGTGTGTATTTATCAGACACGTGCCAATAAAGCAATCAGTTTGCTACCAAGTACTATCAATCTTTGCTGTAATTGCCAAGCCCAGTAAGTAGCTGCAGTGGTGATAACAGCATTGTGAGCTAATTCCTTTTCATGTCACAACCCATTCAACAGAAACTGCTTCTTTATTATTTCTTTTCCAGGTGTTGAGCCCATTGACTGTTAATCTGGATTAACAGTGCTGTGAGCAATGACAGTAATGCTAATAATTTTGCTTTTTAGCATTCCATTAGCTGATGTAGGCCATTGTCTGAGTACATTCTCCCATCACAATACAATGCTGAAGTTACTATTGTTCTGGTTCTTTTAGAGATGGCTTTTTCTACAAATGCTATTTTTTGCCCTATACAGGTTGTTTTGCTACTAGAGATTTAAGGAGTATTGAATTCATAGAAAAAAAGCATTGTTTTTAAAGTGTATGTTGCTGGGTTTTATTTCTAAATAGACTGTTCCGTATATAAACCTCTCTTCCAGTAAACTGGAAAGAGATAGAGAGGAATGGGAATACAAAAAAAAAAAAAAAAAAAAAAAAAGTGCAATGGGAAGTAGTGGGTAATTCAGAAACATTTAGAGGAGGAATTTCCAAATTTGTGATCCTAGACCTGGGCAATAAAACAAAGAATAAGGACAAGGAGGAAAAGAACAACCTTCTGTATACATACACAGAGCCAAATTTAGAAACAACAAAATGTTTTCATATGCACCCATAAATAAAGACAGTGCGTTTCGATTGTGTTCATTTAGCAAACCCAGATCAAAAGTTCAAATACTGGCTAAGGAGAGGGTATGAAAATGAATTTTTACAAATCAGAAATCTATAAACCTTGTCATGATTCATAACTCCATGCTGTTTTTATTGTTCTCAAATTATGCATCACTGCTTGTGCTACAGAATTTTCAGTTTAATATGCAATGAGCATGCTATTCAGTAGCATATTTTATCAAGCATTTGAAAGAATTATGCGGCCATCCATATGATATACATTACGGTACACGTGTCAAGAAAGCCAGGATAGTTTATGCTTCTCTATTAAACAAAATATACTCTAAATAAAGTAATTACTATTAATAAATAGTAATTAGTAGGAGGCCTACTTTTAAATAACTGTAAATAGAAGAATCTGCTGAAGTCTCTGTGTTACAGTTTATTTGCATGCTGTGGTTTTCCTTTGTATTTGACTTTTGTATGCCAAAAACCATCCTCTTCTCAAACACAAATTTAATGTCAACCTTCTTATCCCAGAATGAAAAAGCAACTTCAAAATGAAAATGGGTCACAAAAAGAAAGGAAAATAAAAGAATTCTTGAATCTTTTTAAAATAATTTCTTAGCTTTTTCTGTCCTGATTTACAGTACTTGAGGCAAAAAAAAAAACTATTCCATGGTTCTTGCTGGCACGTGGGAAGGAAATTTGTATTTGTATTGTTTTACCACTGCACTGATTGATGTTATGTCTTTTATCATAGCCACAATTTCAGGACATGCCATCCTATCACACATGGTGCTACCAACCGATTCCAGAATGCATTTTAAAAAGTGCTTTCTGACATTTTCATGGGGCATTACCTCTCTATCAACAGATCAGGTCCAGTTAAATACTGCCTATGTGATAATGGTCATGTCTGAATTTCCATTCTGGAGGTTTTGAAAGTTTTGAGTCTCTTGAAAAAGTATATTTATAACTTAATTGTAAGGATAAAGGTCAAATAAAGGTTGATTAATTAATTTAGAATACAACTGAGCAACTATATATTTATCTTCTTAGTTTAAAACCAATTAGTTTCTTCAGAACTTTTCTTTAAAAAATCCTGCAAGACTTCAGTGATAGAACAGATATTAGGGAAGGGGATTTGGGTTTTGAAAACAAACTGAACTTCTGCACATATTATTTTTACTCAAGTGAAAAAAGCCTTCAGCACAGCAGCCTTATCCACACAGCTTAAACTAGTAAGCAGGTTCCTTAACTACCAAAGCACTTTATTTTTATCGCTTCTGTTGTATCCACAAAAAGAGTCATAATTAATCTACAGGTCCTTTAAAGACATAAGCACCAATTCTTTTAATTGGCTAAATGTTAGGAACTTACATTATGTAAATGCAAGCAGGGTTTACTGAAAATTGCTCCAGTGATAATCCATCTGTCTTGGATTAAGGCCAATGTACCAGCAATTGTGCCACTTGCAAAGAACAGTAGAAGAAAGATTTCTTCTTGTTCCACATGACTCAAGATGATCTCTGTATGCTTTTATATTCCTAGCAACAGTCACAACAGCTTTTCTAAATAGGATGCCAGATAGTCTTTAGCATGAACAGCTTACATTCACATTGTGATAGTATACTTGCTGGTGTGTTTATCACTGCTTGGAAATTGCTCTATAAAAATGAACATGTTTTATTCTTTTAAAACATGCATAGTATCAACTCTTTGTAGCAGCTAACAATTTTCAAGTAGAGAAAGCTCTACCCAGTTACTCTAAAGCAACAGGATGGCAGAAACACATATTTTCCACCAGCATTCAAATGTTAAAATAGCCAGGATAGAAAGACAAATCCCTTACTGCTGCCCTGCAGCAAGAGAATAGACCATTAAATTTTTTAGCTGCTCTGCTTGCTGCTTGCACCTAATGTGTTTTAAAACAGAATGATAATATCTCAGATTGGATGAGTGCATGCACACTTTCATTTCACTGGAAACACTTGCTATGCACTCTCTTGGTCCTTTATAAATATTTCTATAACGCACTTTAAGTATGAGGAAGCTACAATGATCATTTCATTTGTCCTGCTTTCAATGACAAATAGATGTTGCCCTGTGTGGAGCCTGTCTTTTGCATAGTGTTTATATTGAATTTTGTGTGAGCTGCATCCTCAGAGATGCTGTAAAATACCTGACAGTTGTGCAAACTTTCCTGGCCAGGCAGCCTTGCTAGCAGCACAGGGATTCTCAGCTCTTACTCTTTCTGAATTAGTTGAGGAAATCTGCAAACCCGAATTGCATAAAAAACATCTTGAGTTTTGTGAACAAGTTATTTCTAAGTAGCAAGCACCGCACAAAGCAAGTTTAATCTTGTAAAGGCTGAAGAATCAAGTGTTTCCATGTAAGAGAAAAGCACTTGAACCCGTAGCATGGTTGCTTAGGGGGGCTGTAGGAGCAGTGCTGTGCTGTACTCTGTCACGTCATGTATGTGTTTCCATGCCAGGTGGTAGCTCAGTGATGGAGAGTGAGTAAAATCATGCATTGGAGTGTCCCAGTTTGCTATTAGAAGCACTGAAATCACAGAAGATTGTTTTCTAAATTGTTTCTGAGATGTTATTACCTTTCTACTTTTCAAGTGAATCTTGCAACAGCCAAATGCTCTGTGCTGTTAAAATGCTTCAGATGCTGCCTGAAGTTTATTGTTCCCTAGAAGCAATTTATTTCATTATAATGTACTCATGAAAGAACATTAGTGTTTAATTATCAGGAGAACTCTTCTTAGCAAGGCTGAGACTGAAGTATGAAGTCCTTGATTGTTAGTTGCTGCTTATCTGCAAAGCAATAGTTGGCAGAACAAATGTCATACAGCTTGGTTCAGTGATCTCATGTGAATGACGTTGGTTGTGAATTTTATCTTTTTTTTTTCTGTTAGAAATCTTTTTGAGAATAAATGTTGCCAATTCAACATATTCTGAATGATGGAGTGAAAACTTCACACCACTCCTAGGGAATGCATGCAGTGAGGTGATACCAACAGCAAGTGAAAGAGGGACAGAATTAATTGGTATTTGGCCTCCGCAAGGGAGATTTCATCCTCTTCATCCTCATTCATAGTGTCAGTTACTAGTGCTGATTCGGAGTGATAGATGCTGTGATAGATCTAATAGGAGGAAAGCTGGATGGGAACCCTGATCTTCCTGTTTCTATGCTATAATTAAATATCACTTCAGTTAAGGAAATATTTTAGTTGCTTACCCTTGTTGCTCAAAGGCAGTACCACCATTTTTGCAGAGTCCAAGTTTTGACCTCAGTAGTGAAGATTCCTGTGCAACTGCTGCACTCAAGAATGTAAATCACACAGAATTAACTCACCTGTATTGGCTCATATGGCATTTGGGCTGGCAAAGAGTGTTACAGAATGACTCAGCAGCAAGGGAAGTCATCAAAAGCATGGCGGAAAGCGTCAGGTTTACTCAACGATGGGAGACAGCAAATCATTTGGAGAGAAGCACCAGGCAAGGAAGATTTTGGAATGCGAATGAATGTGAGGGAGAGTCAGAAAATGGAGAGAAAGAAAAAGGAAAATCAGTTTACTTATGAATAGCAGCAAAAAGCTGACTTGCAGTCAGACTGAGCAAAAAGAATGGCAACAAATAGGAGGAACTATCAAAGGAGGGAAACGTAGTATGTTTTCTCAACCTAAAATGAATGAGAATTGGGAGTGAGTAATGAATATATTTTGGATGTCTGAGTACACAGGGGATGCTGGTGGAGATGACACAGTAGACTGGGAGATGGTGATACCCTCAGCCCTGCGACTGATCTTGTGTACAGCTTAAGGCAAGCTGATCCTCAGTGAGCTTCGCAGTCAGGGCTGTCTTACATTTGCATATGCATGTGCTGCCTGCACAGGAGACTCCTGAGCTGCGTTCAGACCTCTGGCTGTAATTTAATGACAAACACTGCACAAGGGAAATGGCCGAGGGGGAGATGGCAACAGGTCCTTGCAGCTCATGGTGCAGGGATGACACCCGCTGCAGCCGAGCTGCCTCCACCACCCGACAAGGGCTGCTGGAGTCCTTCTGTCCATAGATCAGAATAAACAGTTTATTCAATAATCAGAGAGCTATAGTAATAAAAACATAATAAATGTCATTAGAAGCAGGTACTCAGTAATGTAAAATGATTTTTATTCATGGCTTCCATATTCAGTACTTGAATATGCATGGAAACCTCAGGATAAACTGGAATCGATCCTCCAGTGCCTAATCTCCTTAAACCTGAAATAGCAAAACACTTTGTTTTCCTGTCTCTATGATTTCTGCATTTCAGTTTTAATCTTGTCCTATGTACTCCCTCTTCTCTCCGCTGCTAATAAAATACCAGTCCCATATGCAGCAGTTTGATGGAAGAGAAGAATCTTCATTGAATTGAAAATGCGCCTGCATTTCATAATCTCTGGGGAAAAAAAAACACCACCACCTCATTTCTTTTTCCTCCCCCACAAAATTTAATTCAGTAAAAAGAACAGACTTTATCAGCAGCATCGAAACTGAAGTTTATTCTTTGGGACTTTAGAACTTGGCCTTTAATCATAGATTTGGATAAATACAATACATAGTTCCAAACAAAATGAACCTCCACTGTCACTGTGTCATTTGCAATCCCAGCTGATTAATCGTTTCATTGTTGTTATAAATGAATGTTAATTGCCATGTGCATATCTATCTACGTGCCAAATACATTTTATCGTTAGGTGGGAATTTTTCATCTTCACTGGCTGAGCATACCTTGAGGGCAGGACACTGTCGCTTAGCAACTCCGAGCTGTCACTGTCTCATGGGGCTGCACATCTGCCAGTGTGCCAGCAGCATGCCCTGCGTGTGACCAGTGCACCCCACATGTGAATGCACCCCGTGTGTGCAAGCCTCACGTGCAAACACGCTTCATGTGAGTGCACGCCACGCACAAGCATGCCCCGTGCATGAGCAGCACAATGCCTCCTTATGCTGCACCCTACATAGTGTGCCCTCTGTGTGAACAGTGCACCCTACCTGTGAACACACTTGTCCACAGCTGACTCAGCCCCAGGGTACTGCATGGCGGCAGTGTGGAGTTAATGAGGGTCTCATTAATGGCCCCATACACCCCAGGAAGGTCTGCTGCAATCTGCTGGAACATTCCCTGCGGTAGGAGGGTTGATGGTCTTGCTCAATACATGCTGGGTTCCTGCAGTACCTCCTGACAGGTAAGGGGAGGCTCCAACAACAAAAATTTGGGTAGATTCCTCAGTACTTGCATTGTTGAAGGAAATCATTCTTGTCTTTGCTCTGTTTTTGTTTTGTTCTTGCTTTTAGCTTCCTCAATAGAATCTCTTTGTGCCATACTGGGCTAATGGGAATGCCCTGCGTTGCTCAGCTCTCCCTTGCACACAGTTTCGCACTGTATGTTTCTCTTCACATATGTAATGAAGTTGCAGTCAAAGTAGAGCCTGCTCTCATTGTCAAAAAGTACTTTCCCATGGCAGCAGATTTTGTGAAGAAAGCTGCTGTTGTGTTTTGGTCTGGTTTTGTTTCTTTGAGAGTGAGTGGAGAAAAGAAGCTTAGCACATAAATGTCTTTGCAACCGTAACTGTAGTGCTTGCCATACCATGAATGCTATAATATGTATTGATTTTGTTTGCTTTCTACTGTGAAGTGTTTAATGCTGCTGCTTGAAAGATGATTTTTTAAAAGTATGGTGTTATACTGAGTTGGTTCTGACATCAAAAAATCAAGAGAAAATGAGCAAGAGAGAGAGCAAGGATATCAAAATGATTAATTGCTGCATTAGCATTCAGGCACTGAATGTATTTTGCTTTACGGATTGCTTGTTTCAAAGGGTATGATCATGACTTCTAGATTGTATTAAAAAGTTGTGTATCTTAGGCATTGATGCTTAATTTAGGAGGGATTACATTCCTGCAGAACCAAGGGAAGGAGGGAGAGGAAAAGATAGAAAAAAGTTCTGCAATTAAATGCCAGCCGTTCACAGTGCAGAGCCTAAGAAAAGCTTGGCCAGCCTGCATTTGTGAAACCAAACTAATACCCCACAAAGCACTTTTTATTTACTTAGAAATGCATGCAAACTGTTGCTGCATGTATTATACTTTTTTTTTTTTTTTAATTAAAACAAGTCATCACAACTCAGGGCAGACTCAGACTCCCTCACCTTTGCCAGGGTTTGTGGAAATAGGCCAAGATGCATCTGTACCTACTTACCTGGGTTGAGACTGGTTATTCTTGCTCATATTTTAGAGAATGGAGAATTGATTAGGAGTTTTTAACAAAGTGATACATTGTTGTCAGTTATTTAAAATATCGTTATTAATTGCTCCATTGTGGTCATGATTTCAGTATTAATATCAAATATAGATTCTGTCTTTGTTTTGGGATGGTGGCTAAATGTATGTCAAACTTTGTATGTAAAGCTTATTCCACTTAGCCTACTTACATGCTTACAGCTTGCCACATGCTTCTAAAAATCATTATTGTTTAAGCTGTTTCTATTTATTTATCTAAAAATCTACAACTGTAGGTGTAACCCCTAGGTGGGTTTTGATAGTTTTGCAGTGGCATAGAAATAAACTGACCAAGCCTTAAGAAAGGCTTAACCACAGTAACATACCCCTGGCTGTGGTTTGGCTGTGTACTCACAAATCCCCAGTCACTCTGATTTCATTCCCAGGCCTCCTCAGTGGATGTTTAACCACCCTATCAGGGGTTATGTTCCTAAAACACTTTGCACAAGAGAGCCGTGCACTGCTTTTAGTGCAGAGAAAGAAACAACAGGAAAGTCTGATATTGGGTGCAATTAAAGTCAGAAAAGACCACTGGAATCAGTATGGCTGGCAGAACTCCCTCAGTGCATGCTTAAGCATGGATTTTTGGCAACAGCACTGGTGAATTCACCATTGCACCTGGGAGCAAAAGACTTTTAAGCAGCCCGGCACAGTCACGTAGCTCAAGGTCTGTTTGTCAAAAGGCAGGTTGTTTCTTATGCATTCTCTCCTTGTAGAGCCCCCCCATGCATGACTGTAATAAGTGATGGCCTGATTAAATCAAAGCCAGATACAGAAGAAGCAATACTAATCTGTATGCATATGTGATGTTAACTGGAATAAATAAATAAATAAATAAAGTCTGGCAATTACCCTATGTAGACTGGAATTATTTTCACTAATTAAGTTCTGAGGTGATATATTTCTATGCATGCTTTGTTCTGTCTATATTCTGTGTCACTTATGTAATGCTAGAAACAAAGGTATGAGAACTGCTCCCAGTTAGCCTGACCACATGTCTTTTGATTCCAAATTCATTTAAGCACAGCCTGCCTGGGGACAGACTTTGTAAATACAACGTGCTATCAAAATAGATCATGTGTTCTTGAACATGTCAGTAGCATCAGTACTTTTTTTTTTCTTTCTTTCTTTTTCCTGTGGCAATAAAGCTGTAATTTCATATCATATTATACAGCTTAGCATTCATATTTTAGAAACATCAAAGAAATACTAAAGAATGTGTAATATACTGTAGCAAGCTGACTTAGGTAAAACAGTTTTACTGTATACATGACTTGCAGCCCCAAAGACTCCCTCTGGCAATTCTCAGAAAAAACACTGAGAAATACAATTTCATTCTCTTCATTTGTTTCCCCCCCACGCCTCACCTAGAAAACCTACAGATTGCTTCATGAATACAGCAATTCTATGTGAATCCTATCACCACAGCCAAAAAGTCGCTGTTGGCAGAGCAGTCACTTGCTGTACCCCGTGGCCCTATCCTCGGATCACTGAGAGCTGTCCTGCAGGTCTAGGAGCATCTCTTAGGAAGCAGAGTGGCCTGGGAAACTACACTGTCCGTTTGCGTTGCTCTCTCTTTTATTCCTCAAGAGCATGGCAGTGCTTCCCATACCAAATGCATGGTCTTGAGTCTTCTTGAGCAATGACCATTCCCTCCTGCAGCTGTCGGTAACTTCCTGAAGTTGCTCAGTACCTTTAGCTGGCTCCTGTTGACTTAAAACAATGTCTGAAATCCACCCTGATGCAAAATGCCAGCACAAAGCAATCTGTTTGGGTCTGCAGGTGCAAGTAAAGTTCTGACAAGAGTTAGAAAATACTTGATTTGTCTTCAGAGCCTACTTCTATAGCTAAAGTCCAGGTGCATAAAAGATATTTTGAAAGAGATTCGCCAGTGACATCTCCCTTTTGCTGTCCAGATGCTTTAGTGTGCTGCTGGGTTAGTTTGGACTTTGGTGAAAAGCCTGCATTTACATTAGCCTTTGTTACTTCTGAAAATTAAAAACAAAAATGGTGGCTAATGAGGATATTTGATGATTTGTGGTGACTTTGATATAATAATTGACTTCTAGTATATGATTTCAAAGCAGTCTGATCAGATTCACTTTCACAACTTCTAAATCTATTCTCTTCCTATCTTGAACTTCTATTAAAGAGAAACCTCTCAATTTCTTTGAACTAAAATTCCTTTTATCATTTGAAGATTCTTGAAAAGAAGGAAATTACCAGGAACACACCTGATTAATTCAAAAATTAATTGAGGCTAATTTATATGACATTCATTCATGATGATTTTCATCAATAAATAAAACTATTATCAAAAGGAGCAAGCATTTTATCCTAACTTTAAGTGTACTGGTTCAGTTCCATCATTTCAGTAATCATTTGCTTCCTCGCTTCCCGATGATCACCAAAGGTTTAATTCATGGTGGTGGAGAAGACCTGCTCACAGCTTAAATATTCAAAATAGTAAGAGATGTCTGGTACACAAAGCCTTGTGCTAGATCTCTGTTTGAGGGTGAATGTTTTAATTGTTCACACACAGCTGCAACTTTTGCCCCAGATGTGTATTCTGGAAAATACTCAGTCCTGATGGCTTAGAAATGTAGTTATATTATACAGCTATTATGGAAAGTAAGGCAGACTTTTCTGTAGTGAATTACTGTTGAATTGGCTTGGGACACTGTATAATACCTCATTTGCTGTAAAATCAATAGTATTAGCCATCTGCCACCGTTTCCATTCATATGATGGTATTTCCTAGAAGCTCCTCTTGAGATTGATTGTCCAATTGTATTTGGGTCTGCACAAAATGCAGAATAAAAGAAAACCACATCTAAGTAAGTTATGGTCTTGCGGGCAAAAGCATGGAAAGGGAAATGTGATACTATTTATCTAGAACTGCAGGAACTGCTGGCTGATCTGCTACCTGAATCCACCTGAGTTTTGAAAACAAGCAGCTTGAAAACGTGAATGCTTATGAGAGGAGAGGCTTTTCATCTGAATTGCATAAACATAGGATAGGACTCAGGGACGGGAAGGGTATGGGAGGAATTTTTGTGGGAAATGCTAAGCATCAATACTACCTCTGGAAGCTTTCATTATTTTAACTGTCTTAGAGATTGCTGTATCTAGGTTTCCATTTCATCAAGCCCTGAAGTGGTTTAGTAATATTAATTACTAAAGAAGTTGCAACATTGGCAGGAAGGTGGAGTTCAAAACATTGCTGTGTATGCAGATGAGCTTTGTCCAAATGACCTCCTTTGCTGATGAACCTGTGTACCCTGATAGAGAACAGAGGGGTGTTCTGGTCTGTTCCCCATAACTCATAATGCTCGGAGGAGAAAGTTTCTGCAGCCCTCTATGCAGGCTGTGTCTGACAGCAGCCTCGGCCCTGCCATTGTGAGTACTGTAGCAGATGATAATGGTTCAGAGAGGAACCAGCTGGAGGAGGGGATATTTTTGGATATTCTAAATACTTCAGAATCTTATATAACTGGATTTGAGCAACAGTTGATACCAGACAACCTCACATAACCAGTTACAGAGCTCCATCAGTTCTCTCTTTATATTCACAGATCAGTTTGTGCCCCAGAAAAGGGGTTAGGCAACAAACATTACTCCAGAATTGCAAGAACTACAGGGAAAAAAGCACTGGGTTGAAGAATCCTGAACAGCAAGCAAATACATCAGGAAATCAATATCGTTAGGTAATTTGCAAGTGGGAGGAACTCAGCTGCCAACTATACTAAAGTTGAAGTCCTCAGGCTCAGTACTGGTGTATCTTAATGTATTTTTAACAAGCATTTACTGAATTAGTTGATATTTTCATGTGTGCTGAAATGGTTCTGTTAGAGTTCCTGGCCTTGTGTTATGTTATGCACCAGGCTTTTCTGCTGTAGAAACGATTACTAAGAAACTCACAGAGCTGGTGTCTGGTTGTTTAGCTTGTCTTTTGTTTGTGCAGTGGCTCAGTTCTGGCACTTTGCTTTAGGTCATGGTCTTTCAAATATATTCCATGTTTAAACAAATAAAGAAATTGCACTCTATCCATATGGGTGTACGTGTGGCCCTGCATGAGGCTGCTGGTAAATTCTTGCATTACTTTGCCACTGTCAGTGTTTACACATGTGTGATGCTATTTGTTCCTCTCCATTCTGTTGCATGGCACATCATCTGCTCCAACCTTTTATGCTCTCCGGAGGTTTTGTAGAAATGGCCAGGAAAGATAGAAGGTCAGACAACAAAGCCATGTAGTTAGCCTGGCTGATGTTCCTCAATCACAAATGGAGACTATTTTCTTAAAAAAAAAAAAAAAAAAAAAAAAAAAAGGGATCAATGTACAGGTTTTTTTTATTATTTAAATGTGAAGGAAAAAATAAATGTTGCCTTGAGCTTCTTATCATGCTGAATTGCTTATCACTTCTTAGCAGCTTGATGTAGTATAGAAGACAAACAAGCCTTCAAAGGTCCCCCTTTGAGAGACCAGGGCAGGAGCACTCAAATGTCACTGGTTCAAATCCAAGCTCAGGTGATGCTGACTTCCAAACTCAAATGTCGAGGAAGGCTGAGAACGACTGAGAGCAATCTTGCATCTGTGTAAATGAACATCCAACCCCTACATGCCTCATTCACAGGGCCTTTATTAAGTCTGATGTGCAAACAAGAGCTTTTGGCTTCCTTACCTATACTTTGCCTCCTAGAGGAAATGAGAGTCAAGTGGTGCTATATCAGCTTTGCTCCATCTGTACAGAGACAAAACTGTATACACTTGTATTATGGGAAAAGTGTTGCAAGTTTTGAGGTGAAATGGCATGAGAAGTTGCATCTATTGATGAAGTACAGAGCTGCTTAACATATCAGAAATAACTCAGGCACAGTCTTGTTCTAATCCTTTGCTACCCTGTGAAGTTGTCTCTCTGGATAGATTCTTGTCTCTGACAATTCACTGGCTTCCTGTGATACAGTGATGGAAATCATTACCTTTCTGAAACTGCAGAACATCAGAGTGGGCAGGGGGCTACTTGAAATTCTCCTGCTAGAAGTATATTTAGTGCATTAAAGAAATGCATAAACAGAAAAGAAATGGAAGTAGTAGAAAAACACGTTCAGAGTTCTACTCTGAGAGGCACCTGCTGTCATGAAAGAAACGTTAGCTTTAAAAAAAAAAAATTACCCTGTTTGTCAGGAAAGGACTGTTCTTTTTGCAGGATCTATTTTTAAAGAGTTGAATTAAAATTAATTATTTCATGTTTGATAACCTTTTCTGCCCAGAGACCTGTCTGAAGGAGGCATTGATTTCCCAGCTCACAGCACGCTCACCAGCCGCAGAATGAGCGCTTCATCTTTTAATCTCCAATATGAAAGGAACAACAGAGGTCACTGTGGACTTGTATTGTTGAAAGTGATTACTGGCAGACCTGAGACGGTGTGCAACAAGGCCAGCTTGCTCTTCATTTAAAATTATATATATATTTATTTCTCTCTGCTTTCCACTACACATGAGCCAGGGACCCACGTGGTCATTGAGTCCAGGGAGAGCTAATTAAAATGACTTGTTCCTTTTAAATAAGCCTGCTAGAAGCTTGGTACGAAGCCAGAGCAGGTATCATTTTACTGTATCTACTTCTAAAATGATTGTATTGTCCTTTTCTTTCTCTAGAGCAAAATTTATCTTCCTATTTCTGTTCCTCCTTACTTCTGTCTTTAATTACTGTTTATTGGAGACGTTGGACACACTACCTTGTAGGCCTGAAAAAAAAAGTGGAGCATCAGGTGGGGAGCCTGTTATAGCAAATGCCATGATTTTTCTACCTCAGGTATTTTATAGGAGTATCCACAATTAGAAATTGTTTGCATTTGAAAGACCTTCCAATAACAGACAGGCAATTCACATTTAGAGAAGAAAAATATCTTTTGCAGAGAGTAGGACGTATCTTATGTTTGCTAGCCCAAGAATTTGGGTTTTTTTCTTCAGTTTTGTTTACTTTTTTGTCTTTCATTAAACTCGGTTCAAGATACAAGCTGGACTTAATACAGAATCTGCATGTCTCATTCCACGCTGTTCCACGTGCTGCTGTCAACCAGCTTTTATTATTTCTGCCCCATGTGTTCTGGACACACATTTGACTCCCAGGCTGGGTTTGCGTTACCCCACAGATCTTGTCATCAGTACTGTCCAGCCACCCTCCTTTCTCTGAAAAGAAAACCAAAACAAACAAAATGAAAATATAGAATTTTCCCATGTTTAAATATTGAAGACATCTGATAGCAAATTGTGGCTTTTAGCTGGAAATCACATTGAGTGCCAGAAACCCCATCTTTGCAATTACAGTTCTTTTCTGTTTATTTCAAGGGAGATCAGAAATTCAAGTGACGGGAGGTTGAGCACCCAGACAACTGCTTGTGAAGTGTGTATTTCAAGGCTGTTTAACCATTCAAATCTGCTGTTCTGAAAGCAAACACCTTTTCCTTTGGACTTTCACATTCACTTGTATTTTCAAAGATACTGAAGCAAGTGGGATAAATGAAAGAAACTAACATAGGATTTACAGGTGCTCTTGATACATAGAAAGCAAGTCCTTATTTTGCAGAGAGCAACTCAAGTTAGGCACTCAGGGTCTGCTCTGTAAAGGCAGTGAGGCACTTTCCATACTAGCAATATAAACTTGTGTGAGCTGAGTATTTGGCCACCAGCGATTTGCTAGCTTTTTGATTACTGTAAGGCTTTTTTTTTTGGCTTTCTTCATGCATGCTTCTCGTTTTATGCAGTCACAGTGGGACCACTTTTTTTCTGATAGCTGGAAACATAACCAAACTTTGTGCTTTACGTGTGTGTTTCATGCAAAATCTCTTTAACAAATGTTTAAATTGGCATTTGCAAAAATTGGCTGGCTGCTGGTAGTAATGAGAGATAAATATCACTCATTATCAGATTATGTTGCACATTCCAAAAAAATACCAAAGTAATTCCTTTCTGCTGCTTCAGTACAGTAAACAATGGGGATAAATCTGAGCCTGAGAAGCTTACTCTGGTTCTTTACATAGTACAATATATTGCCATAATTTACCCACAATTACAGTGCTTACCAATGGACTTGATATTTCCATTACAATAGGATCATAAACAACATTGTAACTGTCCATTGTGGTGGCATATACTACAAACTCCCCCCCCAGCCCCTCCCTGCATTCAATTACATGGAAAATTGTAGCTAGACTGAATATTAAAAATGCCTTCAAACACAACTCAGTGCAGCTTCACAAATAGGATGCATTGAAAGCTAATTCTGAGTCTTATAGTAAACTCTATTATATCGTGAATATGGAATCTTTTATATGATTTGTATTGTGTATAAATTTTATAGCAATATTCTATTCTCCTTTAGCTACTTCTTCGTTCTTCCTTTTTTCACTATGCCTTCTGACATTATTTTATTATCATGTTTTTAAAAGCAAATTATTTTGCAGTGGCTGAAATAAGTAGCTCATTCACCTTCATACTGGAAATGAAGGGCCAGATTATTTGGTTTAAAATGGAGCAATTCTTAATGTTTATATATTAGGTGTCATTCCTAGGGGTGATCGTGCTGATTTCCCTAAAGCCACTGGAAAGTCTTTCTAAAATAGATGGCTCCAGTTGTCTTCAGAAGAAGCATACAAGCTTTCATTTCTCACTGTTAAGAACTGGGCTTAAACATGCAGAGGGACTCTTTTCCCCAGGGTGGGCTTCATCATAGCACTAGAACAACGTAGTCTTAACTAGCTGACATTTTTCACTCCTTATAATGTAGTTCTAGTCTGTGAAAGTTAGAGAAGTGTAATCTGCTGTTCAGTGGAACATCCAATTAGATAACATTATCTGAAATAGTAGAACAGTAAACAAGAATTTATTTTTTTTAATCATTGGGGAAAATTAAAAACAGTATTACTGCAAAGCCAAAGAAGAAATCATCAACAGAAAAGAAGGGAAAAAAATGGGAATTAAAATAAAAATTAAAAAAAAAGGAAAAAAAAAAAACACCACAAAACACAACAAACCATGCGTTATTTTTCTTCTCAGTGGCTTAAGTTTTCAGGAGTTTCCGGGGTGGATTCTCTTTTTATTTCTGTTATTTCATAAGGATGAAACTTGGTCCTTCCCTACTACTGTACCTCAATTTAAAATCTTTGCTAGTTGTTTCCCATAAGATATACCAGTAGTCAGTTATTCCTTTTCCATCGACTGCTCAAGCAAGGTAAAGACTTCTCCCCACTAAAACAGAGTATTAATGCAAACTCAGACATCAGTGCTGAGAGTAGTTATTAAAGTTCACTGTTTTATGCATTTTCTTCATAATGCTGACAGATTTATTTTTCTTTCTGTGTTCAGTGCATTGAATCAGTTTATGTTTGTTTGTTGAGGCTGCCCTTTGCCAGTATGCCAAGACCAATGATAGACCACTCATCAACATCATGATGTCTCCCAGCACTCATTAGTGTTCTGGGAGGATTTGCTTTCTCCCTTTTGTCCTATGAATTAAACTGTCAATTTATTGAGCCAGCAGTTCATGACCAGTCTAAAAATATTGGAGAAAATAAGTTTTGCATGGTTTGTAGACAGAATTATGGGTCATCTTGGATGACAGAGAGCAGTAAGCATTAGATTATTGGATTTTTTTACTGCCACCTCTTCCCCTGATTATTCAGAAGGGGTCTGCTCTTGTTCAAGTTCCTCATCCTCCCATGCTGCCTCCTGTTGCTCTCCCTACAAGCTGAGCTGTCATTTGTAGGAGACAGCCGACATCTGCTTGGGTGGGACCACACAGACCCATGTCAGCACTTGTGTGCCAGCCTCTAAGAAGACCCATTTCAGCAGTTATAGTCAGTCCTTTTTAACTGCTGTCTTCTGGGGCTGTGTGAGCATTAGGCTGGTAATGCAGTTTCCACTAATAAATAGGAAGCAGAGTCCTGTTCACCCGCTCTTAAGAGCCCCACCATCTGTCACCGCGTATAGATTTTCAGATTCACTGATTTGCTAATTAATCATATTGAGTGTGAGTGTAACTTGCATTTGGCATCTCTGCAAGGAAATAAGGTAGAAGAAAGAAGTCACTCCAACATCTCTGCCTGGTTAGCTTTGTTGCAAGGGGCAGCACATCGGAGATGGCTGCTATGTTCCCTATCAAGCGAGCAGGTGGCGAGTGGGAAGGAAAGGACAGGTTGTGTAGGGAGTTTCTACTCTCCCTGCCCTGAAATCATGAACAGGCAATTACAGAGAGAAAGTGATCTGTGCCAGATAAGGTACTGGTGGAGACATCTACTGTAACACTTGGTACTGATCTTCCAAAGGCTTTGCTCTAACCCCACGGATGCACTATGTCTGGGCTACAGATATGCCTACAGAACCAAATACCTGACACAGTGTCATTGTAAATGACATTGCAGTAAATGCAGAGGGAAAAGCTCTCTATTCCCAATATGTGTTGTGTATGGTATGATGAGCACACAATGAAGAATGGAAAGCACATATTGCAGAATATAAAATGTCTCTGGCTGCACATAAACTACATTTGAAGTGTTCTGTGAAACTGGCCTATTTTTATGAATCTCAGATATTGTCAGACAGACAATATACAGGTAAGATGTGATTGCAACAGATCTAAAAATCGTTTTAATGATGTAAATTGTAATATTTTTCACCAGTAATAAAGCTATATTAGCTTCCTATAATTCATTTAATGGCAATTATACTAAAAATACTTCCACTTGAAGTAAGTATTTTTAAGAGCTACACAGAAGTGGGAGTAGTTGCCAGATACTTTTGCTTACACAAGCAACACCTTCACAGTGTAATCAAAGAAGCTGTTTTGCTATTAGTTCTGCTTGAATTTATAGTCTCCAAGCCACTGGCAAGATGTGGATGAATAATGCCAGTGTCAAGGCAGTTTGAAGGCTCAGAAGGAACCTAAAATTCTATATATTTCAAATTATTCTCCAAAGCTTTCAAAATTGGATTCAATTGAATGAATTCTTGGAAAGAGAAAGTAATAGCTTGTCTCCATTTGTATCCAAGCCAGGCATAAACTACAAGCTTTACTGCTCCTTCCTACACTGCTCAGAAATTCAGGAATATATCTGAATGATGAGCAGCTGAAGAGGTTTTGCCAGTACTGAAACTGTGTTACCTCTTCCTTAAATCATTTTTAATGTTTGTCTGCAGAGATTCAGACATGGAATGAAAGGGCTGGATTCTTCAGCCTCCAAAATTGGACTGGCTCTTGAATTGACTGTTTCCCTGTAAATGAAAAATCTTTGGCCAGAGATGTATCTGTAAGCTTCACGTTTCTGTTGGTTATTATGCTTGTCATTGTGGGTTGTTTGTTGTTGGTTTGATTTTTGAACTCTTGCTCTTCCCATTCCCACTAAACCTGAACAGCCCAGAGCTGAGCAGAAAGGATGTACAAGGAAGCAGGTGGTAGGTGGGAAGCCATGGCAAAAATTCAGATTGAAAGGCTCAGTCACACCTAATTATCAGCTGGTATCTGGCTGTCTCACACAAATCTGTCTACCCAGTACTTCAGTTTAGGCCAGGAAAATCAGAAATGTGGCAGGAGCAGCCTTCTTCATGTCTGAAACTTGAGTTCTGTCTGGTCTTTTGTGGAGAATGAGCCAAAAACTCTCCTGCTGCCTTGTTTTGCTGAACTCTGTGAAACATTTGTAGGAAGGCATTTATGTGTAGGGATGCAAACCAAGGTGACCAGTGCCTAACATAGAAACAGGTGGTAGTCAAGAGCACAAAGCAAAGTTCCCAGATAGTTCTGTGGTGTTATTGTCTCTGCCTACATGGAAAGTTAGGGGGACTCTGGTGGTGGTTAAAGCATTTCCCACTACTCGATAACCAGTCCCATTTCGGATTTGTGCTCTTTGGCTTTTGCAAGCCACTTCTTTGTCCTGGCTTAGAAAAGTAAAAAGTGGTTTTCAGTTAGCATGATGAGTCACTCCACTGTAATATCAAAGTCTGGGCATTTATTGGGAATTGGAGCAAAATCATTTATAAAAGCCTGCAGAAACTTGACTCAGATGATAAAAAGACATCATTATAATTAGAAAAAAAGTACTTTCTATTTTAATACTTTCCCAGCCTGTTTAACTAAAGAATGGAAGTACAGCTGTGAGTAAGAAAAAAAAAAAAGAAAAAAAAAAAGAAAGATTTAAAAGAATTGTAACATTATTTAAAGGGCAATTTCACATCGGCCTGGATTAACAAGGCCGCCTCATTTATACCTACCACACAAAATTCTCTAACTGTTTAATTAATTGCATTAAATCATAGCAAAGTGTTTCTAACTTTCTAGGAAGCCACAGATAAAATATTCAACACCAAACTTTCTCACTTCAATCATTCTACTTAGCATTAGTTCCCAATTTAGAGCAGTAGAGAAATGTTCTTTGAAGCTTAAAAAAAAAAAGTAAAAAAAAAGTAAAAAAAAAAAAAAAAGGCTTGCTAAAATAAGCAAAGTTAAAATGAATAACTTGTGGTAATCTTGTGATTCTTTCTCGCAGGGGGTCTCTAACTCAGGGTAAGGGTACTTTTATGCCTTGCAGAGCAACCGTCTGTAGGGCTGTCAGAGCTGAAAGCAGCCAACCTGAATCAATCAGCCATGCCATATTACTTCAGACTGAGTGCCCTGCTCTGAAGTTTCTGTGGCTCAAGTTAGTACATCTGTGTGGCACCATGGAGTGCTGTGTATGGCTTATTCAGAGCATGTCCCAAGGATCTCCATATAGCACTGCGTGCACTGTTTAAACTTGCAAACTCATTGCCAAGTGCTTGCAGGGAAATGCAACTGCTAGCCCAGGTGCTGAAGCAGATACATAGGTAATGTGTATGTGAGGTTCTGAAGATGTTTTCAGAAGAAAATGCCAAGTCTCTTCTGAGTTAACCTGAATCTGTCTTGATTCAGAGCCTTGTGAAGAGCAGAGCTGTAGGAACAACCGATCACATTAGCGTTTCCGTGCTTACAGCATTTTCATCATTGTAGATTTGTCTTCACTCAAGAGCAATTCAGTTAATGTATTAGTTAACTACAGTCCACTTGCATGGCAAAATACAGCTTCAGCCCTTCTGCTCCTTAATGGTTCCTTAATTCACTTTCTTAGATTGAATCTCTGCCCATTTTCCCAGGAATGGTACAGCCCATCTTAACACGGCCACAATAACGATACCCACAGGTACATTTTGTATCGATGACACTAACACTGTTGCAGGCAAATAAATGATTCCTTCAAAAGGCAAAAGAACACTTTCATACTTTTCATTTTGTTTCTTTTTGTTGTGATTCCTTTCCACATAGCAATTAATTACTGCTATGTTACTGTCTGGAAAGCATATGGAGAAGTTCATCTGGCCACCATCTCATTTCATATGGTTTCAGTTAAAGGGCTAAATGGAAGTCAAACATGACTTGTAAGGATCCACTGTGATTTGAATGCAGATATCTATCCTTGTATTGAAACAACACAAGGAAAAAACTGTCCTGAACAAACTGCCTTATCCTTCCTTAGTTCTCATGTGTTTCCCTTTCGTATCCCTACAACTAAGTGATACCTCACAACTCTGACACAGAGATGTTTGAATTTCTTATTCCCCTCCTTAGATTGAGTCCTCTCCCTGATATTCATAAGCTTGCTATGTATATTTCATCAAAACAGTACAGGCTTCCAGTAAAAAATGTTTTAGTTATCCTGGAATTTAATGCATCTCACCCTTGAGGTCAGAATGTATCACAAAAAAAGAAACATTGCATGCACGGACTAAAGAGCAAGTGCACTAAATGATTTATCTGAGAAAAGATGATGCACAAATATCCTGTGGACTAACTTTCACCATTAAATGAATTCTCTTCCTAGCAGTCTGCCACCATAGGATCTGTCTTCAGAACACACCTTGTTGGAATTACAGATGCCTGCATCTTAGAAACAAACCTTGCCTTATTCATCACTATCAAAACAGCAGTGAATAGGCAAGTGGGAAATCAGCACAGTTCCCTAAATATCCCTTAGTTATGCTGACTTGTACTACTGATCTTTTTTTTGTAAGGATGAGCTTTACTTGTTCAGAAAGAAACAGCTGACTTGATCCAACTTAGAAGTAGGTTGCTTAAATGGTAAATAAATATTTTCCCTTATAATTTTGTTTTCTTCTGCTCCAGTGGGCTATTAGATGAGATATTGGGTGGTTTCTAAGGTACAACACTGTACAGAACAATGATATTTCAATATTTAATGCTGCCTGCAGTAGAAGTGTTTGATTGCTCTCTTCTGAATGTCTTGCCTGCTTTGCTGTGATTATGTAACCTTCACATTTCAGTGCTCAGTTACAATTTGTTTCATTAATCTGTCATGAATATCAATTGATAAGTGTATATGTGGATTCTTGAGCCAGCCCTAAAGCATCTGTGAAAGCCAATAAGAGATTTGTCTTGTCAATTTTATTCTTGTAATTCTCAGCTTCTTAGTAGTCCCACCCAGATCATATGTGCTACTCTTTGTAAGGTTGGAATGACACAGATCAGGGCAGAGAGATCAGTCACATCAAGCAATCTCATTTGGTGTGTTATATCACAAACAATAGTTTTCTTAGTGTTTCTTTTTAAAAATGTTATTTGCAACATCAACACCCTAGGTGATTTTTTCTGAACAAAATCTCTATTTTTGTACTTATCTGCAAAGTTTACCAAACATTTTTATTATTATTATTACTATCTCTTTTCTTTTCTCTTTTTTTTTTTTTTCAGTGTAGTTGTGGTTCCATGAAGCTAATTTCTATCAGGAAAGCAAGCAGAGTTTTGTATGAATCCAAAGCTGGATTGTCCTGTTTATATGTGACATCTTAAAAGTGAAATGCTGCTGGAAATAGCAAGAAGATTGTGGTTGCCAACACTTTTTGTAAAGAAGCACAAATCTCTAAGTTTCTCTAGCAACAAACAGCCTCATTCTGAGCATATGCAAACATCAGTATAATGTTGGTGCAGTTCTTTTTGTACATTAGGATTTATATCCAGTGTTAGATAAAGTCCTCAGCATTACATTCTGAGTAGCAATTTCCCCCTCTGCAAAATGTGAATGAACAAGAATAACACTTCAAAGTCTCTATATTCCTTTTATTGAAATTCCAATGTCAGATATAGAAATATCCTAGGAGAAAATCAAGTCTAATAAAATTGTGCTTATGTATAATATCATGCAAGTGTGAAAACAATCAACTTTAAAGCAAAATATTATTTCTTCTCTGCCTTTTTGACTATTATACAGACTGTGGTTAGTAATGAATATCTTTTGCTGGAAAGGGAAGTGTTATAGAATCCAACCTGACTGTGACAATACACACAGGCAACCTATTTTTTTATATTTACCTACTGACAGTAAGAAGTAATTTTCTGCTGTGACTATCCATCAAGGACAGAAAAATGTCATCCAAAGTGGGTGCCTGACCACTAAAATTATGCAGAGTAAAGCAGTATGCATGATGAGATATATGCCAAAAGAATTTGGCAGTTTTTTCTCTAGAAATACAATTAATGCTATTACTGGCATCCAGTATTTCTGCTCTTAACTGGTAGAAGAGGAACTGCTTGAGATATACTGTTCATGTTTGGAATTAGGCTTTTGTTGTTGGGTTTTTGATTTTCAAGTTGAGCTTGATGCATTTCCAGGGAGCAGGACTGTGGTGTCCTCTTGACTTCTACATGCCACCATGTCTAAGTGATACCTGGCTGCTGCAACAGCCAGCGGGGATGTAGAGTTGTCTCAGCCATGAATCCTTGCTGTTAGGTCTATCCCTCCTTCTGTGAGAAGGAAAGGATACCAGCGTGTTAGAGTGGTTTCTTCAGTGAGCCACTTAAATCGACTTTTCAGCTGCTATTTAAGGTGCAGTGCTGACCTGCAGAATGAAGAAGCCTTGTCTGATGGTGTGCTTTCTTGCAAGACTGCAACAGCTCAACATGTGCCACTCTGAAGTCATAAGCTAAAAAAACAGGCAGGAATTTTTGTCTGCTTCCCAGGAACAAAGAATAGCATTATGCAGATTATGCAAGCCTATTTTCTACCGCGTCTGTCCAAAGTACCAACCATGAATGCATTTTCTGCATCATAAGTTACTACTGTCCTGGATGCTGGATGCAAAGCTGTAACTCTCCAATACTATCTCCTGAACAGCATCTTTCCTACCTTTTTTTATTTCTCAGGCAAGTCATCTACTTTTCACCAGACAGGTCAAGAACCGTTCTTAATTTTTCACGTGCCACATGCAGCCAAAAGGCAGATATTTTTCTTTTCCAGAAGAAAAAAAAGTCATGATGTTTTCTTGTCCAGACAAACTTACAATTACTTCATATATCTGTTAAAAAAAAAAAAAAAAAAAAAAATCAGAAAAAAAAATCAGTTACTCTCATTCCTTTATTTTCTCTGAAAAATTAATGTACCTTTGAGCAAGTGATAATCTTAAGGAGCCTCTTGTGAAGATAGTGGGGATAAGTAAATTCTTTGCCAACCTCATCTTTTGTGACCTCCCTTTTTTGGCTCTAAATAACAGAACTTCATTTCTATTGCTAGTATAGCTTCAGGGCTACTTTTCCAGAGCCTCTTACACATTTCCTTCCAGTCCAGTGCATGCTTCTCATAATTATCATCCTGTGTAGCAGTAACACAGAGAACAAAAATAGTTTTCTAAGTCTTGGTGCAATATTGCCATGAAATAAGTGGGCTTATCTGATGGCAGATGTTGCGCTGGGTTAACAAATGCGCTCTGTAAGCCACCTTTGTACCGGTCAGTTTGATTTCAGAGTTACTGGTCAAGTAAATGGTTTAATAGGAAACAGTCTCACTCTTCCTCTGACCTCTCTGAGGTAGCCTACAGCCCCCTTTGCTGCCTAAGGCTAAACCACTCTCAAGCTCAGAGTGCTTGTACTTCATCTCACTGATGGTGACTGAAATATTTAAGCTCTATCTCAAATACCAGCGTGCTGTTTACACCTATTTTGTAACTAAACTCAAGAATTCCAGCTGAAAAAAGGGCACAGGTAGCATTTGATTTCAAGCTGGGGAATACTGTCTAAAGGATGCCTTGCTGCAATGCACTTACCAGCATGTAACACATGTTACTTGATTTAAGAAGCAATGCCCAACAGTAGCTATTAGATGGAGCATATTTTTGAATCATCACATCCTAATAAAATCTGTAGACTACCTGATTAAAAAAGACTGGATGCTGCTATGGCTGTTCTGGTTGCTCAACAGCATGAGCTTCCATCACCACCACCTACTCCTGACCCATCTAAACACAAGAGAGATGATACAAGCTTTGCACTCCTGAGCAGTGATGCTGGTAAATGCCAGCTGTCTGTGTTGCTCATGTCCCAAGGGCCATAGTCCTCCTCTCTCGTACCAATGACTTGCTATTTGTAATCCAGGCACAAGATGTCTCTGTGGGCTCTTCAGAAATCTACATGAAAAGTTAGAAAGGAAAAAAGACAAATCTGTAGCTCAAACTGTGTGGGATGCCTGTCAGCTTGTGTTTGTGGTTTTGTTTGTTTTCTTTAACAAACACTTCCTCTGTTAAACAGGCTGATACATTATATTGTATAAATTCCTTGCTGCTCCAGTCCACGGTAAAGGAGTGACATCAGTGGAAGGAGTGTAATGAAGGACTTGCAGTTGGCATACATCTCGACTTTATGGAGTTGAGAAAGGAGATCATCAGAGTTTAGGTAGAATGATTAGATAATAAAGGACATCATACTCTGTAATTTCCATTTTGAGACAAACATTCAAGTGGCCTAATGTTAACTGATCAGGGCATCAGTAAGCATGGTGTACACTGTAGATGAGTTAATGCTGCTAAAGAAAACTCAAGGTTTGAAATTTCCTGGAGTCCAAATACTTGTTTTGGCGCCATAATGCTTAATTATGAATTACCTCTGGTATTTAATACTTCTTTTAGAAAAGTATTTGTTTAAAATATAAATATATTTATATTTAAAATATAAATACATAAAGAAATATAGGATTTCTTCGATGTTATGATGCATGTTTGTAGCTTTTTTTTTTTTTTTTTTTTTTTTAAACTAAAGCATTCAGTCATTTTCCTTGAAAAGGCTGTAAAAGAATAACTCATGAACTGCTGTTTCACCCATCTGATCTGAGAGAAATATCTCTGCTTTCTAGCTTTGAGGAAGACCACCTTCATCATCATAGTTATTACAAAACACTTATGTTAACAAAAGCTGTGTTCAGTTGAGATAAGTCATATTTTCACACCAGGTATAAAGAGGCTTGGTAAGTTAATGAGTCTTATTTAGGCTAACTTCCACTACAAAGCCTTTGGATTGCCAAAAATACAATAGACTTATGTTTATTAGTATTAATATCCACATCATCTCATCCCACATGGAGGGAGCCCCTTTTCAACTATCATAGAAACCAAATCTTTAAGGAGACATGCGTAAGATATTGCTTCCTGTCAACCTTTTGGATTATTTTATAATAATAGTACATAGAAGTCCAAGTGATAGAGAAACATATCAGTTCACAATCAGGAACGAGTCATATTTTTGGTAGATACAAATGTTAAAGAACTGGCCTTGGATGTTCTCAAGGTGTCAGCAGCAAAGGTGATGTATGGAACAGTGGGAACGTCTCCCTGTGCTACTAAGACTAACTGAAACAGAGGCCCCATCTGGAATACTGCGTCCAAGTGTGGAGCCCCCAGTACAAAAAAGACAGGGAGCTGTTGGAGAGGGTCCAGAGGAGGGCCAAGAAGATGATCAGGGGACTGGAGCACCTCCCCTACAAAGACAGGCTGAGGGAGCTGGGCTTGTTCAGCGTGGAGAAAAGAAGGCTGCGGGGTGACCTCATTGCAGCATTTCAGTACCTAAAGGAGCCTACAGACAGGAGGGGAATCAACTCTTTGAAAGGGTTGATAACTGCAGGATGAGGGGAAATGTTTGAAGTTGAGGGAGGGGAGATTTAGGTTGGATGTCAGGGGGAAATTCTTTACAGAGAGAGTGGTGAGGTGCTGGAACAGCTGCCCAGAGAGGCTGTGGATGCTCCATCCCTGGAAGTGTTCAAGGCCAGGTTGGATGGGGCCCTGGGCAGCCTGGTCTAGCATTAAATGAGGAGGTTGGTGGCCCTGCATGTGGCAGGGGGTTGGAGTTTCATGATCCTTGAGGTCCCTTCCAACCCTGGCCATTCTGTGATTCTGTGATTCTGTGAAAGTTAAGTGTCAAACTTAAGTATCTGAACAAATTGCCTGGGAAGGTGGGTTGAGAAACTCCAGAATGTCAGGAGCTACTGTGGTAGAAATTTCTACTGGTGTTTAGCTAGAGATCTATTAGAGTTGTAGTGTTGTATGATAGACTAGTAAGTGAATTAGTTGCTTGTAAATTAAGAAAAACAGTGTTTGACAGTAAATCAATAAAATTTTGAGTTATAAGCCTTTCAAACATTCATGTTCTATTTCCTGATTTAATGAGATGGGTAGTTTCTTATTTAAACTTTCTATAGAAAGAGAAGGCTTTTTACAATGGGTACAATGCATTCTGTTGCAGACCTGTTTCTGAATTTATTTAACATTGTAAGATTTTACAGCAGACATTCATTTCTTTTGCGAGGGCTTAGAAAGAAAATGAATGTTGCTGTTTTTTCTTTCTATAACTATATTGGTTACTTAACAGATTTTTTTTTTTTTTGGATGATGCAAAATGTTAGCTATCAGATTGAGTTTACATTTTTCATTAAGTATATTTCCCTTTCCAGTTAATGCACAAGTGAGTTTTGATTTGACAATGTGTATTTTGTTAAAAATGGTAGTCAGCAAAGCTACGCTTTGCTAATACCCCAGGAAACCTAAGAATTTCATATTCATTTTAAGGGCTGTTGTATTGAAAAAAAAACTTTGGGACAAAAATAATCTGCAGTGATATCAAAGCCAGAGAAAGGATGAGGTTTCTATCACACATTTAAAGTTTGAGTTATGAAGGGATAATTAATGGGCGGTGTTTGGATTTTAAAAATTAACCATTGATTAAAAGTCTTGGGTTTGAGCTGCTGGTGTGCTTGTGACTATCCCTGGATGAGTCCTAATTATGTCTGTAACACGCTTATAACATCTGTTCCCTGATTTCTCTGGAAACTTTTAATAAATATTAATAAAAATGCACTGATTGCTCACTAACCCTTTATAAACGGCAGCTTAACTGAAGCTGTGCTACAGATCTGTGTGGCTTCAGAGTCTCTTGAAAATCCCATTAGGCTTCTGCAACACATTTTGTGCAAAGTCTTTATTTTACTTTTGTCAAGTAACACTGGCAATTAATTGCGTGTGGCACTAATAGACAGGACAAGTGTTTCATCACTCAAAATAAATTACAGCTGGTATTTACTTCCATGCTAATGTGTCTTGACATTCTTGTAAATCACACACAGCTACAATGATGCTTCCTCCTACCATTTCCTCCTCAAAGTGCTTTGCATTTTGACAGGATGGAGTCAGAGGTAGGGAGTTAGCCGGGCTCCCAAGGTTCTGTTCAACAATACAAGATCTGTCCCTGCCCTTAACTACAACAACTGTTGTAATGCTTCTTAGAAATTCCAAACCTTTAGCAGAAGTCTTGTCAAGGCTGTGCCACGAAAGTGAAACTGCCGAAGTAGAAAGTTTATAAAGTAAATTCAACTGATTCGAGGCTTACCTATTATTTATGAAATGTCAATACCAGTAAGCTCCTAGAAATGTACACATACATATTTATGCGTAACTAGTCATTGAAGCCATGATTTTGGCCCTCTCACAAGGAAGGCAACCCACTGTGATAGTCTGATGCATGAACGGAAATGAAAGCATGTTCTCAATTATGTTGTTAACAAGATATTTAATATTCGTAGTCCATAGTCTGATCACTGTATAGATTAATTTATTCCTTCAATTATTAAGATTTTACAAATTAGGAACAGGAAAATTATTTCAGTCATACCTGATTGATGTTGCATGTGTTGTTGGGGAAAGCTTGTCCTGACGTTTTGCTCTGCAAAAGTCCTTTTCTCTTGGCATTCTTCAGGATTAGATGTGTACTATTCAGAAATTAAGTGCTTTAACTTCTGGATCAACATTCTACAGTGTGCAAAGAATGACTTTTCAAGTCGTTAACAAAAGTGACTCTGAACTGCAACGTACAAAAGCTGAGGGGAAAAAAAAGGATGAAATAGAGACTCCTACCTCACCCAACTTCACATCTTTTGTTTCAGTCTTTGTTGCCTGAGGCTGTTCATGCCAAAGTACAATGTCCCCAGCACTTCAAGGACAAATCTAAATACCCAACTTCTGTCAATGTGACGTTGATTTGCTCTGACAGCCTCTGTTACACCTAGTTCAAGGCTGACATTTATTTATTTTTTTATCGCAAATTTAATTTATGCATTACGCAATAAGATTTATGTTCTATGCAAATAAAAATAAAGTATCACAATTTTCCCTCTCTTCTCCTCTCCAAAAAGCACCTGATAAAAACAATAAAACCAATGAAATTTTCAGGTGGCTTCTTGTCAAATTTAAAAGGCAAAATTCCTGACTAATAAGAAAAATCTTTTCTCCATTTCAACAGTTGATTAATATTTCTCCACTTTGGCCCTATATAAGACATTTGTTCTCCTTATGAGAGCCCACTGAAAGAATTTTTTTTTTCTTTTCAAGGATTTCCCATGTTCCCAGGTTTTAGTCTTGAATTCAAACAAAATGGAATTGATAGATATAAGCATATACACGTGTGCACACACACATAAATGGAATGATGCAGTACCTGTGTTGAACTGTTCCTGAATCCATAATAATATCTGAACCTTCCTTAACAGAACTGAGCTCTTTAGCAAGGGAACAGATTTAAACCCATATATCTGCACCTCTCCAAGGAAGTTCAGGTTGAAAGCAAGACACTCCTTCCAAAACCTTTGCTAATTAGTACAAATGACTCCTGCTTCCTTGTGATTTACTTCAGTACTTGGAGCTACTCAAACTGGAGTTTGGGTTAGCATTGCTTGTGATTTATTTCTGCTGTTCCTAATTATTCTACTTTCATCTCTTCCAATGGCAAGCATTCTGTTCACTGAACTGATGCTTGGGAAGGGCAGGTGTTATTTTAGGCCTTAGAAGTCTTTCAGTGGCTGCTTAAAGATATTAATACATACCGAGTTTTTCCATATGTCAATTTTCATAATTTTGTAACATTGCAAGATGAATTTCAAAAACACTTTCAGAAGATTTGGTGTTGCCCCTCTGTGGTGGAAGATCCATGACTTTATAACAGGAAAATTTGCTTACTTCGCAGCCATTGTAGTTGTTTCAGTTTACAGAAGGTGCTGCAACAAAATGATTTTATTTAATGTGGAGGTCAGGGATAGAGGAGGACCTCTAAAGGAAGGATGAAACAGACGATGTGTAAATGTTATAGTTTCTCTTAAGTGTTGTATTGAAAACACATTTAAGTGATAACTTCTTACTCAAAACTTGTGCTTCAGTTCCCCAGGCATCACAAAACAGGGATGATAATTTAGAGATTTTTCCAAGTATCCTTTCATATGAAAAGGGCAAGCAGCTGTAGATTTCTGATTTGTGGTTTGGAGACCTATTAATTGAAGTTGTCAATTATAGACCTCTTATTGTAACACAAACCCAATCTTTAAGCTTTTCCATTATTACACACTGCACCATAATTCTAAGGCTCCATATAACTAGTCTTCATAGGCCCTGCCACACATCACTAATTTGCTGCTTGCAAGAAGCTGGGAATAGCAAGTGTCTATACATCAGAGCAATTTTAAGTTTTGCTCTCATAATAAATGGAAATTGAATCAATCTCTTCTGGGACTTACTCCAAGATTACACATTAAAGCAGGATTTTTACACACACCCCCCACACTCCTGCAGTAAGCATAACTTCAGTTAATATTCCTAACAGCTACGTTTTTCTCTTCAAAAACTAGCTCATTAGCTTGTAAAATATATAGGATTCAGGTGCTTGATAGCAAATAAAGCCTTTAAAAAATTATGTTTAACCACTAGGGATTTTAGGAGCCTGACAAGAAACAGCTATTTCACATACAGCTTTTTCAAGCCTCTCTGCAGCAAGTTCAGAATCCTAATTCCGGAGTTAAAAAAAATATTCAAGGTTGTTCCTAGGAGGAGAATGTGCTGCTTGGAAGACCAAAGTCCTCTACTGCAAGTCAGAAAGTGCCACGTGCTGTGACTGTCTGTAGTCTATGGCATAATTACGTCCTCATCGAGATACAGAACTTTCCAGGTGTTTCTGCACAAGTGATGGAAAATGGAAGGCAAAAGCAATAGGAGAAGAGCGACACAACTTTAAGTTCTCTCTTACTTGAGCAGCTTCAGGAGGCATTTTCTATGCTGTGTAATTTGCTGAGTGTTGAGAAAAAGTAAAAACTTAAAAGGATTGTTAAGGAAACAGGAAAGCTTGCGTTCCTCCTTGAAATATGGATTTAATATACGTGTTGTTTGAAATATGAGTAGTGGGAATATGGCATCTTCTGAACACTCTGAGTTAAATGGAATCTTTTATAAATCACCATAGAATGGCTTTGCTTGGAAGGGACTTTAAAGATGCTGGGGTGGTAATCCTGCTCCTCTCCTCCTCAAACTAGCTTCAATGTTGTTCCCATTTCCTACCAGAGTAAATACCTTTCAGAATTTGATTTTGAATGGCACTTAAGTGGCTCTTGAAAAAAATAATAAAAGGTTAATGAATATTGCACGTGTCAGCAGAGATACACATTCTGTACCTCACATCTCCCACTCGTGCAGTGTGATATTGTCAGTCATTGCTGGAAGTTTTAATCCCAGAAGTCCAAAGAACTAATGTGTATTGCTCTGCAACTCATTGCTTGAAAGGCCAGAGCTCTCTTCATCAAGACTTTCACAGTAGATACCATAGATTAATAAAAAGGTGAAAGAGCTCTGGTCCATTATTTATCCCTGACTGATATTTATTAGCAAAAAATAATTTATACTGGGATTCCTTTATGGGTCTATGATTGCAGTAGCTGGGGCAAGTGGTAATTAAAAAAGCCGCGATGTGTCCTCTCACTTCAAAATTGGGCTTTAAAATGATGACAAGATAATGAATGGTGAAGGCTAATATCCATATTAATTTCTCTGGGTGTTCACATGTGGCTGTGTGTTGTGTAGGTGGCTGAAAAGTTCAGGATATTTGACAGCTAAGACACATTGCTGCTGGCAGTGCCCATCTGTCCAATTAGCCGCAGCTGCGTGATGCGATGTTCTTTTGTGCATCAGCCCAAAGCATTGGGTTTGACTGTTCCCATAAATCTCAACCACATTCCTAAGGAACTGTTGCCACATACACATCTAGAGCTAATTTTGGTCAAGGAATGTGTTAAAGCAGTACATTAATTTTAAGAGATGCTACAGCTGCATGAGTTAGATATGCTCCAGATTTTACACAAAGGTAAATTGAGGCACAAGCTTTGATTGCCCAATGTGAATTATTAAAGCAGACTGCCTTTGAAACAAGGACAGCTGGTTCGAGTTCACTAGATAACCTCCATTTACTATTGAAAGTAGGAGCTGAAAAGATGCTTTCGAAAGATTTTGAAGAAATGGTCAGAGTGACATGGGAATATTGTACAGATAAAGCAAGAATTTGGTGAATAAGTTCAGAGAAAAGCTGTACATGTGAGAATATGGGGAGGTCCTGTGAGGTCATTTTGTCTTATGAGTTAATCTTTAAACCTCTAAACAATTTTTTGTTACTTTCCTACAGCTCTTAATTCCACGACCTACAGTTGCAAAATACTTACTACCTAACTCTTCCCCCTGTCACCGCCCGTCCCCTCCCCCCATGTGTTAATCTATTAACAAAAAAATCAGAAGGAGTCAGTGCTAATGAAAAATGTACTTGTGGCAATGACAGGGACTGCTGGTTTATGTTAATTCATCTGATCGGATCGTTAATGTCTCTACCCCTCAATTTGATATAGTTGCTTTACTATGAGACAACATAATTTCTACACTCAGAACACATTAGAATTTAATTAGTACTGGCATAGAACAGTAGCACCTTGAGTGAAAGAAATACTAAATTGCTTCATTTCTGACATAGAAAATCAATGCATTCTCTATTCAAACTTGGTTTTCATTTCATTATGCTTCTAAATAGATTTACAGGAGTCTATTTGGGATTGTAATATAGCTAGCACATGAAAAATTAAAATACAGCCAGGGCTGGGTCATTTACTCAGGTGTCAAAAAAAAACCTATCATCTTGATTGTGGAGTCTTTTCATCCATTAAATTTGTGTACTTCTCACACTTTGGTAGAATTGGTGCTCACAGACTGTCCACCACCATCCCCAGCTGCACAAAATTTCCTTTTCCTCATTTCTGGGTAATGTAAGAATGATTTGGATTCCCAGCTGCCCAGGTTTATGTGAGGATGGGAGATGGAAAGGGGCAGTGCTTCCCTACCTTCTCATTTCCACAAGTCCCAGTCATACCAGGCTTAAAGCTGTCGCTGCTTAACCTGAGCCCTGAGCATAAGGAAAAAAAAAATGACAATGCAATACTTTCTGGTCCCGTCCTGACTTTCTAATGCCCAAAGCTGGTCAGTGTGAACTGAAGGTTTTTAGTACATGGTCACTCTTTGCCTGTAAGAAAATCTAGGATTTAATAAAGCTTCTTTGAGGTTTGAATGTTCTGGTTTCAGAGATGAAACATAATGAACCCAATTAATCTGCAGCCTTAGCTGGCCTGCTTGGATCTAGCAGGTTGGTTACACCTGCCCAAATGAGCGATTCAGTCCCATTATTCTCTCCCTGAATAATCGAATCTCCTCAGCAGATTGGAGCCCTCCCCACTTGCTACATGAATCTCAATTATATCCAAATGCAGCTTGAAGCTAATATATCAACAAGGACAACTCCATCAGACAATGGTGTTTTAAAACTCACCCGCTTCACAAGGTCACTGTCTTTTCCCCTCCTCTTTTCAGGAGCAGCTCTTGCTGGATGGGAAATCCCTCAGTGTGAACACAGTTGTTTGACCACTTCACACAGT
This sequence comes from Phasianus colchicus, assembly GCF_987193195.1. Classification (NCBI taxonomy): domain Eukaryota; kingdom Metazoa; phylum Chordata; class Aves; order Galliformes; family Phasianidae; genus Phasianus; species Phasianus colchicus. Next base: position 9,333,565 of record NC_143453.1, on the reverse strand, counting down.
AAGTGCCTCATCTACAAACTAGTCATTATTTCGTGTTTTCTGAATACTTTTATGAGGGCCTGCTGGATTTTGGTCTACTTTTCACTTGCAGTCGAAGGGCATTCCACTGCTGTTTTCTTTAATTAACTCTTACTGGAGTGCATTTATGTTTCAATGTTCAGGTCTCAAACTGATTCCTGTTCTTGCCTATGAGTAAGCTTACAGCATCATAGAGAAATGCATACAAATTCTAGAAATTAGAATATTCGAGGATATTGTTCTGATCTCTAATAAGATTATTTTGCTATTTTCCAAGAACACATATCACTTTTCCCTTCAGTTATTTTTTTGAGACAGCATCTCATTAAGAGAGCAAAGGGAAAATACACATCCGGGGAAACAATCTTTCAATAAATATGTCAGCAAGCAGTACAAATTGGTAAATAAAGAAGTTGTTACCAATGTGTTCTGAAAGCTCCAGAGCTCGCTGCACATTTTTTGGTACTTAAAATGTCTTCATATGATGTTGTTAGCTGTCAGTCAGCAGACAGGCAGATGCCAAGGCAAACTTACATATAGTGTAGTCTTGACGTGGACCACAAAACACAATGTCAGCTAATGCTAGTTATGCCAATTGCTTTGTTAGGAAGCAAGAGCAATGGTTAAAGCTATCAGACAGCTTTGTGGCAACATTTAAATTCTACCTTCTTATTTGAAACTTGTCTCAATTAAGGGGTAGCTCTTTGAGACAGCACTGAGAACATGTGCAGCTGCTCAGATAGAAAGTGGGTGGAATTTGGGATTTTGACATACTTACAGATTAGTGCAGAAAGTTTCTGAGGAAACATTTGTCAGCAGTTACTGCAGATGTTCAGTTTGAAACATTTCAGGTTTGATATACTTGTTGCCAATCACAGATAGGTTATTCTAGGAATCTATGTTTATGGTAGGCAGCAGAAACCTCCCGCAGGGAATAAACCAGTGTTTGTTATTGTGCTGCAGAAGGTGAGGGGTCTTTTTTGAGAATTTTGTCATGACTGCAAAGTACAACTTTTGGGGGATACCCTTAGTGGCTGTGAAGATTGGGATTCCAACATGCAAACACTTCGTTGGAATGTAGCAGTGCATCTTAGCCAGAGAGTGACTGCCTTAGAAAAGGAACTGCATCATCAAAAATGGGTGTGAGAGTTCAGGCTGCCTTAAGGATCTTCCAATAATCTCAATATTTATATTTCTTTGAGAGTGCCTAACCCTAAGAGATTAACATCTGATAGAACTGTAATAAGTAAGGAATATACTTCTTCCACTTCAGGGAGCAGCCATGCTTTTAGGTCACATCTGTGTAAATGATGAATTTTCAGTAACAGTCTGCTAAGTGATGCTTGTAGAAAGTTTTTCTATTTGAAAATACAGTATTAAGTACTTTTCATTCATTGTCACATTCCTTTAGGTCCTGTGGGTCTTTGTAGGACAAGAACAGGATTTGGTTTTTAGTAACAAACTAAGATGTGATGAAAGCAAAAAACAGAAGCCAAGACCTTAATTAAAACAGTTGCATTTCAGAGAGTTATTGAAGAAGAAGGAGGTGCTAGAGGCTAGGGAGTAGTTATAAATGTTTTTCAAAGCCCATTTGTACAGTGAAACAGTCAGCACAACAGCCCTATTTTTCACCTTTGCCATGTTAGTATTTGTGAAATGCAGACTTCAAAGAAGCTGAGACCAGGGAGCTCCCTGGTCAAGGGGTGATGGGCACACCAAGGAGTAGGAATGAAGAAATGGATGCTAGTAGCTGGAAGCACAGAAGCTCCTCTGAAGTTTGCTCGTGCTTTTTGACCTTGCTAGAATTCATTTCACATCATGATCCTCTTGATTTCAGTGTAAAGTCTGGCAGCTTTTGTGCTCAACCATGGCTGTGAGAAGCTTTTCATTTAGTGTAGCTCCCTGTTAGAATTCACTTGCACTTGGTGCCCCTGCCAGACTCCACCATGACATCCTGTGAGATGATGACAAAGCAGTCTGGTTCCTTAGAGATGAAGCAAATACAAAGTTAAACCAAACCAATTGGAACAGAAGAAAAGTTCAAATTGGCCAGATTCACAAAAGAACCTGAAAATTTCAGGTATCTTTTGTTCCTTCTGTTCTATATACTTGGATTTCTCCAGAAGTAATGCCTCATATTTACTTCCATTGAAACTACAACAGATACAAAGAGCACAATAGCACTGTTTGATAGAGCAAATTCTCAGGTACAAAACACTGTCTTTCAACACAGGCACCACCATTAGCTATGCATTTTTGCCAGTGATGGACAAGAGCCTGCATGCAGCACTCATAAAAATCTTTACCAGTGGAGGTTACCCACTGGTTGCTTCAGAGCTGCTATGATTTCATTGCTGCAAGGAAAATGTTGTCCACACCATCCAACTTTCACTGTGCTATCACAGGCATCGTTTGATCTTCATCAACATTCAGCTTGCTGAATTCAATCACTAAATGTCAATCAGTGCAATTTGTTCCACGTGGAGGAATTCAGTTCCACACCTTTACTTCATACACATTTCCAGGTCAGATGCCATTCTGTCAGGCTGCCCCTCTGCTGCCATTTGTGACACAGCACAAAAATGTAAGTGGAATATTGGTGGGGAGGTTTGACTTCTACTGTCATATTGGCAACATTCACTTCTGACACCGTGGGTAAAAGTAGGAGGCATTATTTTTGGAGTGTCCTTCTTATATATCCTCTACTGGAGTATAAAGCCAACTATAAGGTTCATTTATGTTCAAGTTAGTTTATAATAACTAACATGATAACTAACATAATTAAAATCTATAAGTAATTTAAATATATTCATTGGAATTTAAATCTACTGGCAGACAGGATCTTGGATTCATAAGACCAACCTTACATGTCCTGTGATTATCTCACTACTACACTCTCGTTATTCCCAAGGAATCTGTATCATCATCTTGTAGGAGACAAGATCCAAAGTCACCTCAGACAGAATCCCAACGTGTGTTGTGGATATGCCAGCTAGTTGCAGGCTCCTGTAGAAGAGGATTAGAAATAACTTGTAAGATCCTTGTTATCCATAAATCAGGACGTGCCTCAGATCTTTGGGGCTCTTATGTTTATTTATCTGAATGCTGACTCTGCCCAAAGCTGAGGATATTCTCCTTAAAACATCAAGCATGAAGTGATATGCCATGAGATTAAGAAGAGAGAGGTGTTGGTTTCTTACTTTGGGGATTTGTCTGCTGAGCTAGCGCCAGTTTTCCCTGCAGTTCTCTTGAAAGTATCTGAATTAAATATGATAAGAATTGATGAACTGTACTGGAAAACTCCTCAAGGCTATCATATATTCATTTACAGGAGCAGAGGGAATCATTGTCCATACTCTAGCTCTGTTTTATCAAATAAATGATGCTTTAGAGACAGCTTTGTACATGCCATCTCATTTCAGTTTGTGGGGTTTTTTTTCCTCATTAGATCACATCATTTTTCGGTCACAGTTCTTTGGAGTCTCTTTTTCTATAAATCTGCTAGGAGTTCATTATAAGGGACTAATTCATATGTAGGTTGTGTATAAATGTTTACATACATATCTCATCATACAATAATGTGTTGTACAAAAGGAAGGTGCCTTTATACGATGGCATCTCACGTATAAGAAAGCCTGACTGCCATGAGCACTGGTGTCATACTGCAGTGAAATGCTATCTCACTATGATTTTGTGGATCTGCATCCAAGTGCTGAAGCAGATGCCTACTGCAGGTGTTTTTAAACTAACAGATCAGAAATTTCTCAATGAAATCCTCTGGAGTAAACCAGAAAATTATCATCTTTATTACTAGTCTGTGAAACACAGTTTTGTTCTGCTAGTAAAAATCATGTATCTTGCAAATCTGTTGGGATGGATTGTACAGAACCTTTTTATCAATGCATATAACTATTGTGGTTTCTTAAATAAGTGTTTTATGTTTAAGATGTCCTTTAATTCCTGCTGCCTTGATGTAAGTTATTAATACAGCAGTTATGGGACTGAGTCATTCTGTATGCTAAATGTTAGTGTACACTAAATGTAAACTAAGGGAGGTACGATACGTATTTAAGTATCTAAATTCAAAGATAGTTGAAAAGCCTACCCTAAAATCCTCAAAATAATTTGATTTGGAGTAAATGAATTCTTTCTTGACTTTAATCAGTGCAATTACATTCAGTTAGATGTGGTATTATAGCATGACATTTATCATCATTTAAGTTTTGCAAAGTACTAGAGAAGCCAAACTTATCTTTATTTCCATGCTGGCAGTTGGTCAGGCTGACTTTGCATTCCCAAGTGATTTCACTGGTTGAAAGAAGGATTTAGTTCAAACAAAAGTACAAACACAAAGCAAAGGAAAGGTACACCAAGGTAGTGGGTTTTTTGTTTATAAATTAGAAGTTTTTGTCACATACCCCTTTTTCTCATGAGTGTCCTGACTGTAACAGAACATGAATTCATAATACAAAGACTTTCTTCCAGTTCTTCCCTGCTTACAACTTTTCTTCATGCTCCACTTTCCAATAGCATGTGATTATCATTTTTTGCTTACGTTGCTTAATTTGAATTACTAAAGTTGGCATTGCCCTCTTCTATTGCTGAATAAAACTGTATTAAGACAGCTGCTCAGGCTTTGCTGGTGCTTGGCTGTGCATCTCCTTACAGCTAGAGTGGTCAGCTTTAACTTCAAGTATTCTACAGGCTCTTCTCTGGAGTTTGAAATGTCTAGTGGTTGACTCCATAGGTCACCTAAGATTTTGGTTGTTTTGAAATAAAGGGAGGACACTGGAAATGTGTGTTTTATGGGGACAAAAGTAATTATACAAAAGTAGTTAGACTGCAGTGTAATACGTAATAAACAAAAATATACAAAAATGCAAAATAACAAAAAACTCGATATTGTATAGGAATGTTCTGGTGCATTTCACACACTCAAAACTTAGCATCACCCACTGCATTGCTTTCCCCTCTTAGTATGAACATTCAAACAGAAATCTCGTAAAGCTGAAGAGCCTTTTTGTGATTTCCCAGGCTACCTTTTCCATAATCATCTTGCTATTAAGCTGCTTAAAAATTCTGATTTCTTCATCTTCATGGAAATGCATTAACTTTTCTGTATTGCTCCTGTTGTAGAGATGTCAAAGGATATAAAAGCTTCATTTAGCTTGCCCCTTACATTCATTTTCTCACGCAAGACAAGTAAAAAATGTTAAGATTCTTTCCATTACTTACTTTTTAAAGAAAAGAGCTGTTTTTTAAAATTATTATTTATTTATTGAAGTGATTTATATGCAGAACAACATATGCTTTAATATGCATTCTCATGTTAGCAGAGAAGATGGCCATTTTAATAGACCACCAAAAATGTTACTGCTACATTATAATGCATAGGAGTGTGAATAGGTAGAGCTGGCCAACACACAGCAGCTGGAGCAAAACCTTTAGCCTATAGGGCTTTGGATTGAGTGTGTGAGAAAGTCCTCTTTTCATTCCCAAATCCCTGTGACAGGAATGGAAGGAAAAGTCATCGTGGCAGGATGTGAACTGCTTGTGATGTGACATCAGCAGCTGTGTGGAGGAATGTTTCTCAGTGGGGGCTGATGGTAGTGAAGATGGAACAGAGCCAGACAGTACCAGGATTTCAGCTTTTGTCTGAATTTTAAAGGGTCTGAAACACTGTGTGTCCTGTTCTGGATCTCCTCCTGAAACCACTTCTATCCTGTGTGAGCTGAAGAATGAATACCCACTCCCTTCGACTGTCACAGACTCAGCAGCTGTTGTAGAAAAATAAAATTAAGAAATGACACATCTCTCAGCTGAATGGGCATCTTCATAATCCAGTGAGGCAGTCCCTTACGGGAGTTATCTGGAAGTATTTGCTTCATTTAGCTGTCTGTCTGCTTAAGGAATGTGAGAGAAAAATACAATGTGATCTTCAGTGTTGTTGCAGCTATAACTCCATTAACTTCAGTGGAATCGTAACTGCTTGACCAAGGAAGGGACAGTTATGGTAACTGGCTGTTTTTCGGGGCTTACCATGTCTGAGATTACTTCTGGCCTACAGCAGGAAGAACAGGGAAGGATTAAGACCCCAACACTTCATAACAACATTTTTCTACATAGGGGACCTTAGCTTGCTTTGAAGAGAAATATTTTGGATCAGTTTCCAAATGCTGTTGCAAACCCACAGATTCCTTCCACATCATCCTCTGCCCTTTCCTTTTTTTTTTTTTCCATCCTCCTATTGAAATTTTTTATCAAAAGAAAGTCCTTTTACCTTCATCTCATAAAAGAGAGCCTCTATCTAGCTTTCTCAGAAGCATGATGAAGTCTGAGACCTGGTGAAGGCAAAAGAGTTGAGATTTCACCCCAATTTTTAGAGGTGCTGACCACTCTCAGATCTCATTTCTCTTGAAAGTGTGTTGTGAGGCATCAATACAGGATCTAGGTCAAAGACGATTAGAAACTCCAGGGATTCTAGGACAGCAGAGAATGTAAACTATTGAACATGCTTTTTCAAATCAATGCTCTTAAAAATGTGAATAAAACTTCTTTTTTCCCTCGTGAGAAGTGAAACGCTGAAAGATAATCATGAGCTGAGTGACTGCAAGCTCTTGTGCCTTCTGTCCTGCAGAAGGTTGCAGAGACCGTGCTATGGGAGTGCTTTGATCCAAGTGAGTATCCAAGCACATGCATCTTTCTGTTCTCTTCAGCTGCAGAGTGGCTCCTCTGGCCAGGCAGAGTGGGATGACTTCTATCTCTTGGCTGTCTCATGCCCTCCAGCTGAAGGCTTGCTGCTGCCAGGAGCCTTCTGTTGGTGCCTGGACAGAGAGCTGGTGCCAGGATGCATACGTGGCTCAGTAAGTCAAATTCAGAGCTCTCAATGCTGAGTTCTGATAACACAGGAAGATGTTTGGCAAAACTCAGATTGCAAATGTTATGTTCTGTCTGTAGTTCCCTAGCTGGCTGGATCTGGTTTCTCCCTCCTAGATTCTGTGGCTGTAAAACTATTCACATTACTCTCTCTTGTTACAGACCATGCTCAGAGAGTATTAAGGTCTTGTTTGATCATACAGCTAAAGCATAAAGCTCCAAATTCCCTTCTCCATAGTACCTAATTAAGGAATCTCATTAACCCTCTCTATAATACATTGAGAAGACGTCTCCCTTCTGCAACCTGCTAATAGGTTTTCTGGTAAATCAGCACACACATCTCACCCGGTTAAGGAACTGTGCTAAATGGACTCTGCTATCTCTGGCAGTGACATCTTTTTTTTTTCTTTTTGTCCATTCTTTCCGAGAATCTTCTCTGAACTAAACCTATTTCTTCACAGCTGATTTTTCTCTTTTCTCTCCCTACTTGTGGAGCTCTGTCACTTCAAAAGCTGGGAAACCAGTTGTCTGATTTCACAGAAGTTTCTGGAATCCTAAAGGGCAAAGGATCTGTACCCTCTGTACATTCTCTTCCATCAACTGAATATGCAGAGATAAGGAGACAAACAAATTCAGCATGATGCTGCTCATAATTTCTCCTGCACATCATCTCTGTGTCATCAGAATTCTTAAAGGGCATATGCAACAGAATGGCCTGGATGATGACTTGTGTGTTTAGAAAGTTATCCATTGCCTCATCTGCCAGGAAAGCAATGATCTGATAATTTCTTACATTGAGCCCTGCTATCTGGAGGCTGCTGGAGAAAATCTGCACAGCAATAAGTAGATAAAAGATGTGCTGCTGAGCCTTGTGTGGGCACATTGCCCAGCTTCTGCAGGGAGCCAGCTCCAGCCCTGTGAGGTGAATCTGCTCCTGCTCAGCACCAGCTTGCAAGCTGAGCCTGGTTTCAGCATCCCCCATGGGTGCCTTCCCTTGGAGTCCCCAGTGCTCAGGCAGGAGTGTGGGTGCAGGGCCAGGCACTCCTCACTGGCAGTGGGCCTGTGCCTACAATCCTTCCCAGAGCACCAGGTGCAGGGTGCAGGTGCAGAGGCGGTGGCTGCATGCAGATTCTTCTCCATTCTGGCATGCTGGAAGTCAGAAACCCAGCTGGGTTCATCCTTGTTGTGTGATGCAGGAAGGATTCTGCACGGCTTTGCTGTGGCACCCAGAGCTGACCGCCAGGGATGGAGAAGAGGTTTGCTGGGTGCTTTGCAGCAGAGCCTCCTGTTTCAAGTGAATATTTGAATTTAGGTAAGGAGATGTAGAAGGTTGAACACTTGTTGGATGGGCTGTTGAGTAGACAGGTAAGGATGGGCAGGTTGCCAGGAGGAAAGAGGAGTCACAAGCTCCCCACATAGTTCAAATACCTGGTCTGTACTGGAATCAGTGTATAAAAACTTCAGAAGATATTTGTGAATATCTTCTTGTTGCATGGAAGTGTCTGTGGCTGAACACTTCTCTAGGCTGTAAGAAGTCAAGCATGCCATCAGGATTTGTGTAATAAAGTTGTGCTGCTTCTCTGGACTGTCCCTTAGCAGATGGAGAACTGATCTCAGTGAAGTGGGCTTTAAATAATGAAACTGAAAGAAAAATGACGAGAAGAAACAAAGATTTAGCAAAGATAAGAGCGAGAAGGTAAGCAAATTTATGTAGTAGAAGAGCACAAAGACAAATTATTTAACTTGTTCTCAACTGGAGAAGAGGAGTTGAAATATTTACAAATGGGTTGTTTGAGCTAGCCAGTGTTATTGAAGCCTGCTGAGAAGACTCACGTGTTTGGAATGTTATAAAAATGATTATATTCCACCAGGCAGAACAGACTGAAAGAAACAGCAGGCAAGAGTCACTGCCAGTTGGTAGCAAATCTGGAGCACTTGCTGATTCATATTTATCTAACAAAGCACAAGCCAGGGTTGCTCCTGCAGACCACCATAATACCTGTGTTAGTGTTTGAAGAAGGTCCCTGCTGCCTGGATTTCTGGTTCAGATCCCTGCCCACACTGGCCCTCCTTTGTTTACTTTTCCCTGGGCCCTCTCACTTACCAGCACTTTCATCATTCCCACTAATGGCCATAGGTAACTGGTGTGATGATTCATGTGCATTACATCTCAAGGAGAATATGCTGTAAAGTGAAAGGACTGTTTTCCAAACAGTGCTGATAAGCAAGAATCAATTTTATATCATAGCCTGCATATATCACAGGAAGGAACATACATTGAGCAATGCTCTTGGCCTGAACAATATGCTGGCTTATTAATTTTCATGATTTTTTTCCAAAGACACATTAATTTAGACAACACAAGGTCACCGTGCAGAGAGCTGGATGGACACTGTCATTTTTTTTCAGACAAATTTAAAAAGAATGCGCTTAGACCACACTCATCTGTTGGAATTGGTATTCTCCACAAAATCCCAAGTGGCCAGGTTTACTCCTCCAGCATATGTTGTCATCACAGCTTGCAGAACTGGATCCTCAAAGCAAGGCTTAAATCTCTTTGCATAATTATGTAGATTATGATATTGAATTAAATAATATGATAGTGGAGAAACCATAGCATGTGACTTAGACAGTGAATCAAGCATCAGAGAATATAAAAATACCAGAGGGATCCTTTCATTGAGTTGAATGAGGGGAAAAAAGTCACCTTAGCTATCAGAGTCAAGCACTAAGTGATTATATTTAAGTGAAATATCAAGACCAGCATTAGGATAAAACTGTTCCCCCATGGCCTTTAAATCTATGGGCTTTAAATCATTTTCTTTCATCCATGGAGCTATTCTGAGACATATAACCTGTGCAAAGTCCCCTTAAGCTATCAGGAAATATCACTGTAATATTTTCCTAGTCATTCTGCCTATTTACCATGGAAAAACAAAGCATGGTATGACAGAGTACACCGGGCTTTATAGCTTCTGGACAAGAGCTGGTTTGCAAGAGAATGGTCATTTCTTGACCGAAGTTTGGTTCTGTTTGTATCTAGATATTTTTCTCAAAGTTGGGCTTTTTTCCTTCTAAAGTATAGAAATTACACTACTATAAGAAATTACACTACTATAAGAAATGTTGTATATTGGGGAGAAAAAAAAAACAACAATAAAGTAGATAAAGCTTTAACAGGAAAAACTCTGCAAAGCTACACCTTTCTCTGTCTTTGTTCAGCACAAAAGACAGATGCAAGATCTACTTTTATTCTTACAAAAAAGCCCCAGCCAAATAGAATGACTTTTCTCTTTTTACTATCCATGTGCATTTCTAAATCACACTAACAGTTGGCTCATGTACACTAACTAACAATAAAATGCACATTATTTTGCTGCTTAACATCATACGTTCCTCATACTTCCACTATAGCACCACTGATCTTTCAACAATTCTTAGATTAGTTTTGCAGGAATTCTGGAAAACCCAGACCTGCTTCACCAGGGTATTAAAGCTAAAACACTCAAATCACCTAATTTACAAATATTTCAAAACAGGAACATTGATGCACCAAAAGGTTAATTGCTCTTCTTACTCAATTAGAAGGAACCCTATGCCATTTATTATATAAAAGTAAGCCATTATCACTTACTGCGTTCTTAAACCCAAGATTCAATAATGACAAAACTTTTATCTCAGCCATGTAAAACCTTAATTGGTTCAATCTGAACACCCTTTTCTTCACAAGCCTCAAATCACAGTGTCTTGTCCATAGATATTTGCTCTGTGGCTCCAAAATGACATTCTCAAGAAGCCCTCATGTAAATTCTGTGTGTGTCCTTCATAAGCTTTTTGAGAACCTTTTCTCTTTAGACAATTCCAAATTTTTTCTTGTGCTTTTTTTTTCTGAAGAAGTCTGCAGAACAATCTTGGTAATTAAAACTTTCTTAACAAGTAAAATTTTCATTCCCTTTTAGTCAGGGAGGTTTCAGACTGTGATCTGCAGGTTGTAATGAGATGTATGGGTTGCTTCTAAGCGATCTGTTAGAAAAAAAATGATAAAAACTGTGCCTTTAAATTGGCAGAAAGAGATTTGTTCAACCAGTGTCTGTTTCGTGGCTGGGAAAACTCTGAGGTCTGAAAATTGAAAACACAGTAGTTTTCAACCTCTTGAGTCAATGATCCCTGATGTTAAGTTCCTGTACACATTAGTAGATGTTCGAACAAACAATTTGTACATAAATGCTGGTTGTTGTTGAGTGTCTTCCTTGCTGCAAATTTACTGCCATGTGTCTGCTTTTTGTCATTGTTCAGTCTGAGGATCTGCATCAATTCAAATCATTCTGCAATAGCTGATAATGTTTTGTTTAAGTAGGTTAACTTGTCTAAATAATGAAATACTTGTGGATCCTTTGACCCAAACTCAGTTGAGCACAGATGGGCTGTCTTTGATGAAAGAAAGAATCAATAGGATATTCCAGCCTGACTAAGTCGGTGAGTCAGATTTCATCTTCCTTATGCTACATCTCTCTGATCCTTATCACTTCTGAAATAACATTATGCTCATTTCATATCCTAAAGAAAAGAAACGTATTTTCCCAGTCTACCTCCTTAGCAAAGGTCATCCTAGTGTACAAGCTTAATGACCTCTGTGTGTTAGCATGTTGGAGACATCACTGAAATAGCTGTCACTTTATGTATCACACATTATATATTCCTCATTATTTGAGTTTGCTGTTCAGGGAGAGGAAGGAAAGGACAGAATTGCCAAAGCCAAATTCATTATAATTCTGACAGATTAAAAAAAAAAAAAAAAGAAAAAAAGAAAAATCATCTTCACATGGGAGAACAGCTGTGAGGGGACAGGATCAGGCCAGGTGAGCTCACTTAGCATCAGGGCAGGGTGGAACAAATTGTGTGTTTGTTTTGGTTTGTCTCCCAATCAATATTCAGGCTAACTGCTGTCTGCTGGGAACAGCCCTGTGAAAGTACAGGACAGTTAGTGAGGTTGCATGGTGTCATTCCTGCTGCATGGGTTTCCCATTCAGTCTGCCTGGAAAATGTGTGCTAAAGGAAAGGAACATCTGATCTTTGGCCAAGCTGTTAGAATGGGTTGCAGGACCTGAAAAGCAAGTTCTCCATCACTATATCTATCCACATCCCACCGAGAATCTGTACGCATTTTCTCCTCTTTCATATTAAATAGGAACCCTCATTTTTTCGGACAGCTTTAGAAAAGTGTTTAACTTCAGACCAGCTCTGAGTGTGTATACACTATCCTTGATTTCTTTCTTCTGCTTAAAAAGAGCACACCTAATTGCCTGAAGTGGATGTGCTTGTGCCTTCTAATCTTACCATTATTTTATGTGAGCAACTTCTCCCAGCAGCCAGCCCACACTCTCACTAAAGAGAAAAGCTCCACAGAGGTTTGTCACTCCACACAACTGGAAACATTTTTTAGGGTTTTTACGTACTGTTGTAGGGTCAAAGACGAGTGATGTAAATTGGAACTGATTGGAAGTTGATAGAATCTCAGTCAGGACTAGAATTGGCCTTGAGAATAGAGGAAATAAACCTTCCTGAACCTGGAGAAGCTCCTGAAATGGAGAGAACAAACCCTGCACCCTCACCTTTGCCTTTTCCATGTATCTGATTGTAGCATGCCAAAATGAAAAATAAAGTCTTTAGAGCAGTAAGTATCCTTCCAAAGCATTTTATTTCATCTGAGATTCACAGAGCATTTTCAGAGTCCCCAGCTCACAGCTGCAAGCACAATGGCATGATTTCTGTGCTCATTTCATGTGTGTTCAGAGTAGACAAGAGCTGTATTTGGCAGATGTACTTCCAGGACTCGATGCATTACTTGCATGCTTAATCCACAGTAATCAACAAATGCAATCCAACAAATAAAAATCCAGCAGCACCGTTCAGATGTTCCTACCAGCCACTGTATGGAGCACGGTCCAGCAAACATCCTCCTTGTCACTGGGATGGACTGCCAGGAGAGGCTGCTCTCAGGCACTGCAACCTGCTGGTGCTGTGCTCAGCTTCTGGGACCTCCTGCCTCTGCCCCTCAGCGTATTTGTTTTGCTGTGCTTAACTTGGTTGTTCCAATATTTTTCTAAAGTAACTTCATAAGTAGCTGAGTTTCTGCAATACAAGCAAATTCTCAAATTCTCTTTCATGTCTGTTGTATGGAGGATTGCTATTATCTTGTAGCATTTTATTTGTATACTCTGTGTGCTGTTTCTAAAAGGCTGTCAAGTGGCTGTCAGTTATTTATTCATATCAGGTGAAGCAGATGTAGAGGAACTGCTGTATCCAAAGTTAAAGAGCACTACCTAAAACTTTGTAGGAAAGGAATAATTCAAATTTTAATAACCTTACTTTTTACCCATGTGTTTTTTCTACTTCTAAGCTTCTTTCTTGGGTTGATTACCATACACATTGCTGTAGGTGATTCTGTTTGAAGGTAGCTGAGTGAAAAATAAAGATTAATCTTGACTGAATTTTTAATCATGTTTGCAAATGAATTGCAGCAACCAAATACCAGCTGGTGTGGAAATGCATTTATTAAGAACATATGGAATCCAAACTGAACCACTTGGTAATTTTACCAGCTTAGCATGTTCCACAAAATCATTCATTTGGTAAATGATGGGATTGGCTTCATATAATTTAAGCCATCACTGGGAAAACTATGTGATAATGCATGGAGAAAAGACTTGGGGATGGGAGGGTGGGCAATATTCCTGTCACTGCATTCAAGTCATTCAAGTGGGCTGCATTCAAGTCACTGCTCTTTTGTAGGTTTTCTGTGGTAGCAAGTTCCTTACTCCTATGCTGCAGCTTATTTGGCTTTAAAATGGGGAGGGGGCACTGGCAGACATCACTTGATGCTTGGATAGTGTCCTAATGGAGGACCCTGATAGAAAGATGCGTTTTGAAAGTACTAAGTGAAGCAGCACATAAACAGCTGGGCTGATGCACGTGGCTTGGAGGTCTGCTTTGTGGCAGACCTTCAAATCCCTCACTACAATTTGGCATGCCCAGTGTTCCCAAGGGTCCAGGCGACAGATCTGTCTCCTGCCTGTCATTCCTCCTAGGAGCACCTGCCAGCTGCCTTGTTCCTTGTCGTGTTGCACTGTTTCTAAGACTACTCTTTGGGTATATAAAATGCTGTTGATTCACCTCAACTATTGCTGCCTATTCACTTTTACTTCTGCTGAACTTTTTTTCAGTGCAAAAGCCCTAAGTTTTTCCCTGGATCATGGAATCCCTGGGACACATTAACTTCCAGTGATATTAGTAAGCCCTTTTCTATGGAATAGCTGAGGGATTTTAGAATTCTTGAGGATAATTTCAGTTAGATGCTTCTCCTGTTGAAACCAGTATGATGGTGGTTAGTTTTTCAAACAAAGCTCAGTATTTTTATTAACAAATCCTACTTTAAATTCAGGCTCATTTTAGTCTGCTCAAAATAGTGTATACCATCAACCTTCCAGTTCAGTCTCTCTTTTCTCAGACAATGATATCTTGGATAAAATTATTTCTCTGGTTTCCTATCAGCTGAATCCAGCTGACTGAAACTGGCAAATTTGAATCTCATTTTCATTGCTCCATCCTTACTTAGAAGGTTAGGAACTCCTTCAGCTAGAAAAGAAATATTTTCTTATGACAGTTTATCTTTTCCTGAAGCATGTGGGACTGGCCACTATCAAATCAGAGCGATGAACCACATTGCTGGTCTGATGACAGGTCCCATACTCTGTATTTCAGCATTTTCAAGGAGCAATAGGTTGGGATCATTTTGTTCGCTTCTTCTATTGCTTTGTTTTATTTTATTTCCAACTTCCAGTTGCTTCCCAGCCTAAAGAAAACATCTGGGGGATCTTTTCTGTTTTCATTTCTTAAACCACCATATAACCTTGCACTGTTCATCACTTTTCCTGCATTATTGTTGTAGACAGTGTTAAGATCCTATCTGATTGAGTTTATTGATTTCTGAGTGATCTCTTGAGTGTTATTTCACACTCACGTTCTGTCAGCATTGCTTAGAGAGCCTGTGTTAGACTATTTTGTATTTATTATACATGAAACTACTGCTCTGCAGATTTCCAATTTCAATCCACTGAGTGGATGCAGGAACACAAGGGACAACGTGCACAATATTTCTACAAGCCACTTTTTATTTGAAAACTTCAGAAATTAAAAAATATATATATACAAGTAATAAAATTTGCAGGATATATTCAGGGTAGATTTATTCCTCATTTTCTACAGTAACTAAGTTATATCTGAGAGCACAGACACATACTGGGTTGGAGGACTCTTCTTCCAGTCTATTCCAGCTGCCTGCTGGAGATAACACCTCCCAGAGAAGACAAAGGTCAGAATACAGCTGTGTGTGTTCAGGGCAAAGTCTGCAACATTTATGTGCTCTGTCAAATGGCTTCTTGGTGATACTTACCTATTTCTTAATGGAGTTACTGGAATTTAATAAAGTGAATTTCTGTGAAGTACTTTGGAGTACCTATTTGGAAAAAAACATATTGCTAAATCTTTCTCCCTTTTCCCCTTTCTTCTTTTCTTTCTGTCTTTCTTTTTCTTCCCCTGGAGAGAACATAATCTTGAATTCAAGTGGCAGATAAAAGGGGAGTAAGTTTGTGCACATAATATCTTCCATCTTGGTAAAATACGAATAGAGGGAAAAAAGTGGAGGTATATGAAAAGAGCACAAAGGAGTGTAGGGGAACATTCACTAAATCATACATGGAACTGAGAAAATGATCACAGCAGGAAGGAAAACAAAACATGCTGTCTTGAGTTCAATGTGTAGGACACATTTTTCCATTAAAACTTTGTATGACTTGTTACATGTAACAAATTGTTTTTATTTTCTCTGGGACAATATTTTTTAATTAATGTTGTCATTTGAACTCATTTCTGAACTAAGTGCTAACTGCAAAACTCTGTTGAGAAACTTGCCCTGCTTTGTTCCTCTCCAAAGCTCAGCAATAACACTTTATGAAGACATATTCAGAAGTGTCATTGTGATTTTCAAGGCTAGCCATCTTCCTTATGCCCCAGAGCAATGCTACAGCTTGCTGGGATGCCTTTCCCTTTCCACTCTGAGCTGTTTTAGGCAACAGCCAGTTAATCCTTTTCTAGTGCACAACCCCCTACCAGGACTCTCTCTGAGTTGTAATGTTACACTCTGAGAGGATGCTCCTACAATATACTGTCCAAAGTGTCTTATAAAAACAACTCAGAAATATGTTAGACATAATGTTACTACTACTTTTCCACAGATCTTGACATTACCAAGTCAATGAATTCTAGACAGTTTTGTGTACATCAGCATCTTGTGCACTAAGCTTTCCCTATTGGATCATCTCAGAAAGCAAGTTTAAGAAATGCCAAAAATTCACAAATATGAAATCAGTGGTATCCAACTTTTTTTTTTTTTTTTAATGAAGTCATTAAAAAGCCAGTTTTAATACTTAACTTCATGCACAGTTTGCATGTTCTTCAGCAGGGCTCATGGGGGTATGGAATGGGTTTATATCACTCAGCAATTGCCCATCCTGGGCTCCTTAGAAAGCTTACGCCGTTCGTTTTCCTGTTGCTCCGTTAACGATAATGGTTGCTAGAAGTAATGTTTCATTGCGAGAGGAAGGGGGAGTTATGTTAGACCTCCAGCAAGATGATCTTCAAGGGAAAAGCTCAATTTGAATGAGAAGAATCACAGAGATATACTACTAAAGTAAGTTCCTCACATATCAAGTATTTTTCCTTTTTTATTCTTCACAAGTATTTTTCTCCTCCTTATTGTAGGCTGTGAACTTAGTCTTTCACATGATGTACACAACAGTTAACCAACCAAGAGCAACATCTGTCTTATCTGTCACTAACTTTCAACTCTTCCATCTGCCTTCAAACTGGGCTCTGGATCCTGAAAGTATCAGTCTTATCTGTCGGCAACAGCAGCATCTCTCTATTTCTCTTAGTCACTCAGTCCAATCTCAGCTTTGTACTTTTTGTTCTTACACAATATTTTTCTTATACTCTTTATGAAATAGTGTATCTTTCTGCTCTGACATTTTTTTCTTACTCTGGATGTGTTGCAATTTTTGTGTCAAATTAAAAAAGTTGATTCAGTTTCCTGACTTCAGAGGTTTTTCTGATTTAAGTGCAAAGCAATGCTGGTCCTGTAAGACTTGCTAAATTAATCTGGAATGTTTCAGGCACCTTCAGATGACTTTTTTGGTATTGCATTCAGATTTTGAAAAGTTACCCATCCCAAGTAGGAGGCTGATCATTGTGAATTATGATAATGAGAGCTTGGGCCAACCTTCCCATGTTGAAATTCTCACAGACTTTCCCACTGATATAAATGGAACTATTTGCAGATTTCCTGCTTGCCCGTTAAGATGCTTTGCGCATTAGGGCTCAAATAGTACCTGCCAGCAGATAATGCAGATATTATCTTATAACACACTTAAATGTAATGATAGTGGTTTAAAATGAAGATTAATTATCCTTAATGGCACTGATCTATTTTCTATTAAAACCCACCATCTACCAAAGGGTATCTCATGGCTTCTCTGTGAAGCTCGTGGACAAACATGCTTTCTCTATCTCTTCTGCACTATCAATGCTTTTCCTTCACACCTCTTTCAATTTATCAGACTCTGAAAGCAAGACCACATTTATTTGTAGCACTTCTTCTCTTTGAGTCTTTTGAGATTTCTCTCCTGCTGTATCATTTCAGCTTTTTGCTTATTTGAGGGCCCTTTTCATTGTCGTTGTTAACCCTCAACTTTCTCGGAGTGAACCACCCTAAAGCTGCCTGTCTCCTGCCCTGTATCACTGGGAGATATGACCATCAACTTACACAGCCATAGTTTTTGTATGTAACAGTTTTGCCTCATATGATCTCCTCCTTTATGCGCATGCTGATTGCTTAATTTAAATTTAATTGGTAATGGTCAAATATTAGTGTATTTTATTATCTCCCAGTAATATTTGGTAATGTGTTGGGTGGTTTTTGTTTTTTGTTTTTTGTTGTTGTTGTTTTGTGTTTTTTTTTAATACTGCTTGGAAATATTGAATTCAATATATCTGTGTAATTTTAAATTATGAGGCTCGGCCAATTTACTGTGATTTGAGACAGCCTAGCATTTCTGCTGTTTTTACTGATTTCTTTTTTCTTGTTATTGAATGAAGGTTAAAATAACATTTCAAAATGATAGAGGTGAATCACCTACAAAACTACAATGAGAGATGATTGTAAGTATGCGGTATGATAAAAGACCCACAATGCTGTTATTGCATGAAAAGATATTGTAATAGACTTGAGTGAGGCCAAAGAAAAACTAATGATTAAGATGTATTCCCACAGAAACAGGAAATCTTTTGGGGAACATGCAATCTTGAAGAAAATGTCAATAAATGTAACAAAAAATAGACGAGATACATTTTAGAGAGATGAACAAAGGGGATTCAGGGGACCAGGAGGTACATGAAGTGTGTTCAGAAGCAGAAGGTTCTTGTGATGGTGCAGTAGACCTTTATCCAGCAATGTAACAGGCAATAATATTGTTCAAAACAGATGCTGCAACTAGAAAAAGAAGTATGTTGTCTCTCAGGAAACAGAAAATACAATTCTCGATTCAGATTGTGAAAATCAAAAGCTAACACTCACTAGTATCTGTATCTTTCCTTCTGTCATGAAGGGCACTTGTGCCATCTCATCATGACTTCTTTGGTTTGTTTTTCTATGGGATAAATGATGCTTGAAGGAATTGAGGAAGTAAAGGGCAAAGAGAGTCAAGAGACTAATGATGTCTATGGCTGGGTTGCTGAGGATAATTTTTGTTTTCTTTTCCTTTCACAATGTGTTGGATGCAGTGGCATGGCTCTGAGCAAAAGCAGAAAAATGTGCAAATTCCTAATAATCTGAAAAAAAAAGAAAGGTCATTCAATTTTATTTTATATAATGACTGTTGAAGTAAATGATAATGAACATAATATTAAATGTCCATTAACCCTAAACTTCACGAAAACGCTGCTTTAAACTACCTCTGCTTTGCTCTGCTTCTATCTGATATTCGGGAAGAAGTGGGAAACTCAGAGTGATTTCCATAAATCATGCCAGGAGAAAGAAAATCTTAAAAATTAGAAAGCCCTCTGCCCTTAGAACTACAGATATAACGTGGTTGTGTTTTCATTAAGTGAGTGGTGAGAAAACTGCAGTTTTACTGTAAGAGTCACAGGGCCAGACTTCCTTCTTCCGAAGGGGAAGAGTTAACCTTGGAAACAGGTCCTTGTGCACAACCTTTCTGTCCTTGAACAACCTCTCACATTTATTCCAAGTCTCATCTTCATGCATTCAATAATTCAAGCTATCCAGGCACTGCACTCGTCTTTGTATAGCATTCATCAACGTTCATCAAGTTGAAAACATTTGTTTCTAACAATTAACAATTGTGTAATATTGAGTGTTTTTAATATTCAAGGTGTGGAATGGGTGAAGACACAGACTCTGTAAAGCAAGTCCTTCTTATTCAAATTGATATCACTGGAGAGCTACAGAAAAAGAAAATAATAGCACAATAAGTCCATTGCTTGAGTCTCTTCTCTCATTTGCTGTCTTTAATATTATACCAAGACTGTAAATTCTCAGGGGCAGAGCTCTATCATAATGGAAGAATCATTATGACAGAACAAACATAGCCTTTAGATGCTGCTCAATAAAGCTGAAATCACAGTATTAATAATAAATGTCTTTCTTGGTTAACACACAGAGACCACAGACAGTGTGGAGTTACACACGTTCTCTCTGCTGGGCTTGGTCTTGTTAATGAATTGATGAACAAGAATAAAACAGAACATTCAGCACCAACCTTCTCCTGCAATTCTCCTTACAATTCTTATTCCAACTGCTACATCCTCTACATTAGCTTCTGAAAGATAGGATAATAGCCCATTGGGATCCTGCCATACCTTCCCATCACCTTAGACATATCTGCTGTCCTACCCTATTTCAGAGAAGCATTGCCAGTTATTACAAAACGAATTACCTGCCTGAACTGCCAGTGTGCCTGTAACTGTGGTGAGCAACTTGTAAGCAAAAGCTGGATCAACTTTTATTGTTGGAGCTCAGCAATTCTGTATATCCATTCTTTGATTTTGAGCTGAAGTCTAGAAAATGCAGAAGAAATTTCTGCTTTTCAGATTAACTTATAAACTGGAGAAGTAATTGTAAGAAGCGCGTGAGAAGTAATTTTCAGTAGTTTCATTACAATGCAGTTCTATTTGGAATTTGCTTAGAGAAAAAAAAATTGGTTTTCAAGTCTTCGGCCATTCATAGCATCTCTAATTTGTGGCATTTTCAGTATATCTGAGCTGCAAGTGTATCAGAACATAATGCTCATCTGTCAGAGATCAGAATTTAAGGAGGTAATTATAACTGCAATCAGTAGTACTTAACTGCCTGAAATGGATCTGTAGGACTGCCCTGCCAGTATCAGGACTGCCCTGCCTGTATCCCTGTGCAAATGTACTGCAGGAGCACAGCCCTGCCAACAGCATTTAACTCTATGGAGCTATTTGGGATATTAGTAGTTCCTGTCAGAGAGGTTTCTGACATTCCCTTGGTCGATAGAGATAGAGATATGGTAACTAAATTCCTGCACACAGTTTCTAAGAACATTTTCTTTCAGATTTGGTACCTGGACATTTTGATTCAGTATCACTGATACACTTTTGTGTGAAGCTGGCAAACAAGGAAAAATCCTTGTATGGCCATTTTTAGTAAGGCTTTCTCACCACTCCTTTCAAACGGCTGTAATACTGTCTATGTTCTTATGTAAACAGTACATAGCATTTAAAATTTGTATTCCTTCATTCTGGCAGTTGTTCTCTTTGCACTCTTTTTATTATTTTTAAGCCATTGAATTTTCAGTCCTATGAATACTAAAATTACACAGCAGCCAAGCAAAATGAAAGCACGGCTTTGCCATTGGCCATGATGAGGTTCATGGCACAAAGTCAATATCAAAGCAATATCTGTAGAACCTGGAGATGATTGTAAATATAACTCAAAAAAAAAAAATTCTCTTCAGTAGCACTGAAAATGTAATAATCAGTGATCACACATGCTTGAGTTATTTTTTCTATTCTCATAGGCAGGCTTTCTTATAGTACTGTTGTTGCTGTTTTCATTAATTTTGCTGCAAACAATATACATAGCAGGACACGGAATAATCAGGCATGTTAGTAAGGTACAGAGTCAAACAGTTAACATTCAATACAAGATTCAGGTTAGCTCTGAACCTTCGAAATACCATCTGTGATTCATGTTTAGTGCTTTGACTTATACATTTTTTTTAAAATGAATTGATTCAAGTAAAAGATGATCTGTCTGATCTTTTGGACCAAGAAAACTACTGCTTTGTTGTTCAGTGCCTATTCACCAATAGCTTTAAGGTGGTATAATACTGGAATTAATACCTGGATTAACTCTCATGCTCTATGGTAGGGCTTGGATAGTTTGGTTGTAAGGTAAGAGGAATCTCATTAGTAAGGCGCCATGGCTTAAGAGAGGAGGCTGAACGCAGCTGCACACCAGAGTACCCAGCTTATGGAGAAAAGGGTCGGGTACTGGCAGGTCAAATTAAATGAGATATCATCTGAACTATGCATATATACTGTGCTGCAAGCAGGGATTTTCCCCCTATTTTTTCTAACAACTTTAGCTAGGGTTATATTTTAATTAAAAACAGTGAGGCTTTTGGAAATCATTCAAATATCCTTGTAACAACTGATGACTTCAAAATACACAACCAGCAACCACATCCAGAAGTGGCAGCAAGAAATCAAATAGAAAATGGTAAGTTCATTTCAGATAAGATCCAGGTTGTGATGAAGGAGCTAAATATAAGGAGGACATAACCTTGTCATGAGGGATAGGCCAGCTCAAAGGGAAGTTCTGGTCCTAACTTTCTATCTTTGGTGCCTCCTTGGCTCACTGTTCTCTTCATCTCACAGCTGTTCTGAAATTTGAAGAAAGAGATTTTTTTTCCAGAATGCCATCATGGGAACTAAGCCACACAGGAATACTACAGATACTGTGACATTTTTGAATATGGCCATGGTGCTCTGTGGTGTGATTTTCCTGCAGGTTAAGCCAACATACCTAATTGCACCATGTTTTGTGCTCAGATTTGAAGTTTTATCAAATGCTGCTCTGTCACATGGAAATTTCTAAACGCCTCTCCCCATGCTGAGAGCTTTCTTCAAAATGGAACCTTCCTCATTTATCAACTTCTTGTTTCTCAGGACAGTTTCTTAAATTAGATTTTCTATCACTGTTTCACACATACTTTCAATCTACACGTTCCTTAATCCAGGTCATGAGGAATGGTAAATTTTTCTATGCTGAGGTTCATTTTATTCTTGTTTTATTATATAATTTATGAATTATAGTAGTTGGGACAGGTCTTCCATGCCATAGACTCAAAGTGTGATTGATGAGCTACTCAGCACTTGCAAAACTTGCCTTATCAGTTGTTGTCAGCACCATTCTCATTTGCTATTTGTCTTATTTCCTTACCCCTGACCTTGAAGGCTGTTCTCAACTGTTGATTTGCATAGGAAGTAGACCAGTCCTGCCAATGAAAATACAGCCAACAAGAGAGCAAAAAATCCTATTCTGTCTTGGCCGGTTTGTTTCTTCAAGATATACTAAGTCTTTTTATAGAAGACATAAATTGTGTAGTTGTCTACACATAGATTTCTTTACAAGCAAGATCAGTATGCATAGAATTAATCTAGTAATAAGTATAATTCGTGTAGAAGGGAGAAACAGCTAAATTTAGCCCAATATTTTGACAGTGGCTGATAGTAGCTGCTGAGAGATGAAAGATGAATAAGATCATCATAATAGCTTGCAATTCCTATTTAGCTTGGATAGTACTTTGTTCTCTTCATTAGAGTTCATGAAGCAATTTCATACATCTTGTTTTAATGAGCATATCACTGATTCTAAACACAGATGTATGTGTTCAAGCATGTAGGCAACCTCTGCTGAAATTATTGAGGCTAGTCAAATTCTGAAGGAAAGCCAGGAGAACGTCAAGATCATAGATGTGGACAAGGATATTGAAATGGCAGCCTGACAGCTGGTTCAGCTTTTAAGACAGTTTTTCTTGGGCTCTAGGAACTCAGTTTGTTGGCTGATTGGAAGACCAACAATGTGGAGGATTTTGCTCTGCATGCAAAAGCACATAACAGCTGGCACGTTATTATGTGCTATATTTTACTTCATAAATATTGTCTTGGTCTTGCCCTTGCAAGGTGACTAGGATTGAGGTGTTGTATGGGCAAGACTATTTAATTGGCCTGGCCAGTCAAAGAGGAGGCTTGAAAACAACCACACTTCTCTGATATTCAGCAGTTTGGCTCCTGCTTATTTTTTCCTCTCATTTTCAGCTTGCATAACTCAAGTAGAACTTAGTCCTGCGTATAAATTTTGTGCTTGACAAAATAACAAAGAAGCATTGACAAAAAGCAGTAGTAATTGCAGCACATCCCCACTAATTGCTAGGTACAATAACAATATACTGTATGCAGATAGGCTAAGTCTGAGATACAGAACTTCTTCTCAGCATTACCTGTCTATTACATGCAAATAAAACTCCACCACGAGAATGTTCATGTTGGAAAATCAGACATGAGAGAGCTTGAAAATGCTTAACAACATGACAGGTAATCCTTCCTCTTTTCTCAGTCTCTCCATCACTCCTGTCTTCTCACTGAGTCTCTCTCCTCTCTTTGTCACACCCACTATCTTCCATTTCCAGCTCTATTCTCAGCTGTTGGATTCCTGGCCGTTGCAGTTGCTTATAGAGTGTATGAGGAGGAGTCAAGAAAGTTTGCTGCCCTCCTGCTGGCAAGAGTTTTTCTTTGCAGCCCACTTGCAGCAGGGAGTGCCAGCTGGTGGAGGCTGAGAGTTGACCTGGCTTCATCAAAACCTGAAAAATGAACACTGGAGAATGGCTAGTGCAGGAGGTACATTGTTGGTACAGTCAAATACCCCCCCAAAAAAACCCAAAGGCAAAATTTCAAAGGTAACAGGTGAAAGAGTAAAGCATTAGTAAGCAAAACAAACAAACAAACAAACAAAAAAGAATGAACAAAAAAACAAATAACAAACAACAAACTAAATGTCTTGTGAAAATAACAGTAAGTTTATTGTCTCCCTGTGGAGACAGTTCATATTTGGCAGTACAGGTTAGAATGCTATCACATGGCAGTTCTCCCAGAAGGGTGGTCACATTAAGAAGATGCTTTATGAGAAGTCCTTCTCTGTTATCAGACCCCTGAAGAAGGCTGCTGCTTCGGAGTGCTTTGCTCCTTTGCTATTACATGGCAATTTGCCAAACACAAGCAGTAGCCTGGTGCTTAATCTACCGCAGTTTTTTGCCAATTATATAGCAGCCAAGTGTTTAGTATTGTTTGGGGGAGAACATCAATAACACCTTAGAGACTTACTGAAAATCAACATCCACAAGGCTCAGACTAAGCGTGTAGATTAGTTTACCTTTTTCTAATGTATTTTATTTTATTTTATTTTATTTTATTTTATTTTATTTTATTTTATTTTATTTTATTTTATTTTATTTTATTTTATTTTATTTTATTTTATTTTATTTTATTTTTTTCCAGTGCCTACATTACAATAATATGCCACCTCAGATTCCTATCTGTCTTGCTATGTTTATCTTTTTCTCTGGGGTTCAAAAACTTACCATGTGCATACTTTCCCACAATGAAGCAAGACATCTCAGTGCATTTTTTATTTTAGGTGTTAAGACAGGATTATATCTGTCCCTGTGGCCTTGCTTACTTATCAAAAGAGACTCTGTATTATGTTCTATTGCATTCCTCTCTGTCCCTTGCTGATTTTAGACAATGCACAACCTAGTCAGAGATGCAAAGCCCTGAGTACCATTATACTTCATCACCTCTGAAATGTCTGTGCTCTTGAGACAATCTCACATACATACTTTATAGTCCATGACTTCACCTAGCAATTGCTAGCCAAGATAATAAAAGGACTCTGTATATGGCCTTTAGAGTTTAGAGCAAAATTTGGCTAAGACTTTGGCTACTTCAAGTTTTTGTCCTCAATTTAGCACACTGTTTCAAGTCAAGGAAGAAGCGATACTGTTGACTCCCTTTGGTTCTCATGAACGCAGCTTTTAATATCTGATAAAGCAGCTCATGGAAGTCAAGAATAATCTGCCTTCTGGCTTCAAAGGGCTATGTATCAGACCTCCATTTGTATGGCTGTTTCTTAAAAGGAGACTGTTAATTTATGAACCCAGGAAAAATTTTAACAGGAAAAAAGAAAAGTGGGAGAGGAAAACCACATCTTTTTGAATGATTTAGTTCTGGATGACAAGTCCTTGAAATAAGATACAATTTGTACTTTAACATTTGTAATAACATTTTGTGTCGAGGTGAGAAATTTAAACTTCACTAATGCTGACATTTTCATTATGTCTTCCTGTATTTTATCTTAATCACTTGGTGCATCATAATGCTGATTAATTTGTCTCCTTAAGGATGTCTTTTATATTAATGTCCTGTCTTGTTTTTTCAAACACTGCACAAAGAAACAAAGCTAATTAATTGCATTAATAGCATTTTTTATATTCCTATATTTTATCTCACATTCAGATTTTGACACCATCTGCTGCATAGTGCACTGCTGTGGGTTTAAAATGATAATAATCCACATATTCCATAAGTGGGCTCCTCTTTATGACCCGTGTTTATAATGCACATCTAGGCATTGCGGGTCATAATCAAATTCGCAATCAAGCTGAGTTCTCAGCCTGATTCATCTAAACATGTTGCTTTGATGGGCTGAAGTGAAGTATAGCACAGAAGAAATGCATTCGCTGTAGCCATGCTTTATGTTTCTTATGCAGGAGGTTAATGCATGAGGGACAACATCCTGAGCAGAAATACCAGCTCAATCAGCAATATCGAGGGACAGTGCTGGAAATACTTATTCCCACAAATGACTCTGTTCATACAAGTAGTCTTATACAGCTCTGCTTGTGGCTGGATGAACATAAATCCAGGAACAGAGTACTCTGTGTGGGATCAGACCACAGGACTCCAGATTTATACTGAGTAGAAGTGTTGACAGTTGGAAGTTATTTTGTATGAGACCGGGATTTATACCTGCCTGTCTTGAAATTCTACAAAATAGTTCAAAGCAAGCAAATCTTAAATCAGTTTTTGCTTCCCATAAAACAAACCAAGATAATGGCCCAGGCCTGTCAGCACACAGAAGGAGAAAAGAAAAACATTTTGCCAGAATTGAGGTTTCCTTCGATAGCAGTCTTTTGGAAGCACATGTAGCTTTGTGAGAATTGGAGTATATTGGATGTCAGCCTTGGACAATTAGTAAGCAAAAGCAATCACCAGAAGGCAAAAAGAAAAAGGATTAAAAAGAATTAAATGAGGCAAAAGAAATTCAATAATTTCCATTTGTAAGGAAAGGATATAATAAGGCAGTGATGCACCGCAGATTTATTTCTGGAGCAAAATCAGGCTTTATAAACATACAATGCCTTCCTTTACCATCCTGTGGGTTCCTTCACTCTACAGATCTCAATCACACAATTCAGGGGTAAACTTGTGACATCAGACCATAAAAAGACTGGCATTCACACTGATACTAAGCAGAGGTAATTTATCTTCATACTACTGGTTAGTGGCCCTTAAGCTTTTTCTATTAGTGACAAATCCTTTGTGTAAAATGATAAAATTGTGCATACAGTAATGACCAACCACTTATTTCTTTCCTAAGAGAATAACAGCTACTGACTGTTACATCCTGGGAATGCATCAGCAGTTCCTATAGGCAGTCAGTTTAAAAAAGAAACCCAAATCCCCAAAACAATAGATAAATAAAACCAATATTAATGCGTTTCAACAACTGTTGTATCAGTCAAGCAGAAAGATTTTTGCTCTGGATATTTAAATGCACCTCTGGGTATTTGATCATTTCACTCGCTCACACTGCATTCACAGCAGCAGTGGCAACAGAAAGGAGCATTTTGTTGCAATCCAGTAGGATAGAGTTCCCTATCTCTAATCTCTGCTTCAGCTCATGGTGTGAAGTATTATGGACCGATGGATACAGAAACAATCCATTAAATAGCAGGACTGCCTTCATTAGAATGCCGTCCTGAGATCTTTTATCAACATATTGCATAGTTATACACCTAGAGAGAGTGGCTGATGGATAATATTAACCTACAGAAAGAAAAAATCAAGGAGGAAAAAGAAGATGCACAGTAGAACACATAGAATACATCCTACTTCCAGACAGAGCAGTTGCTGCTTGCTGCTGCATTCTCAACCATCAGTAATCACACACAGCTCTACAGAGCCAACTGTTTCCATTCCAAACTTTTTTAAGGCACAACTTCTTGTTTTGTTTTGCTTTTTTTTCCTAGGGGATGAAAGAGATTAGTGAAAATATCTGGAAATCTGATTCAGGCAGCAGCACTGGCGTCAGATGCACATACATTAAGAGGACTAGATGTTTGGTTGTTGGGGGGAATTTCTACATTTCCATGGGACATGTTACTAAATAGCCTGGGCATGAGAACAAAGCAGCTGCAAAATAAATGAGGCAGAGATAAAGCTAAAACCTGGCCTTGTTGGGAAAGAAGTGCAAAGAGATCTTGCCAAGACCAGACACAAAGAAAAGAGGACTGGAAAAAGGAACTTGGAAAGAATAATTGGTTAGGGATACAGTGAGGATGCAAAGATTATTGTAGGCAGCCACATGAAGGAGAGAGAGGAACAAGCATATCGTAACAGAGCCCAGTTAAGCATGATGATCCAAACATGGAAGATGCTGAATAGGAAAGGAGATTAGAAAGACTTTTCAAATCCTGTGTTTAACACTTTCAAAACTGGAAGTTTAATTGCTAAAAATCATATAAACCATAAATATCTGTTATTAGAGTCATGTTTATAATGCACTGTAAAATGAAGAAAATAACAATAATTAAGCATCTGTGCAAATCATATGGATCAATCACAGGAAAAGAAGTTTGCTCCAGAGGTCCCAGCAGCAGTTTTTCTTCTGAAGCACAGAACTGTCCGTACTTAGAGCTAACTGCAAACTCCCTCTAGTATGCAGCACTGGAGAATGATCATATAAAACTAATTACTTCTTTCTTCGGGTTGTAGTTTTCAAATAGATTTTTGAAAACCAGATGTCGAACTAAACAAAAGAAAATTTGAAATCCTTTTTTAAGGGTTCAAATTGGAAAAGAACCCCAAAAGAGATTATTTCAAAAGTAAAGAATAATTTTTATTATGTTTTAAAATGTTTTAGTCTGTCAGGTGTATTGCTGTATGTTGAAAAGAAATCCATACACTGTATGCATCACAAAATCATTAGGGCATATAAAAACATCCTAGTAACCAGCAGCCAGGGAACCACAGAAATCTGAAACTATGGCAACTCCATGTAGGAAGAAGCATTCATGGAGAGAGAGAATGAGAGATTAGAAACAATAGCCCCTAAATCTCTATATCAGCTTGGGTCCTCATTTTCTCAGCAGCTTAAACCTTTTCAGCTTCCAAAGCAGAATTCTTTTTCTGCTGTTTCCAGAACAGCTGTCCGTGCAGTTTGAGGAAAACTTAGTGGCTCCCAACAATACAGTTGCCTGGGAAAGGAACATTGCCAATGTGCTATTGTATGCACTAATTTGTGAAACGAAGAGACAAAGGATAATTTGTCTGCAAGCATAGAAAGTACAGAGGGAAAGAAATGAGAGAATACCAAGTCATCTCTTTCCGGTGATGTTTCCAGCCTTAGCTGTTTCAGGATGATTATGGTTTGCAATCTGTGGGGCCGCTGAGATGGGCTTTGTTGTGTTGCAAGAAGAGTGCAGGTGTTCTAGCACAGCAAATAGGGGTCAGCAGAGGAATAGGGTTTGGTCTGAATGTCTAAAGCCAGACAGAAACTTTCCATGGAGGGTTGTTTTTTCTTCTCTGAACCCATTTTCACTGTCTGTGCTCGACATGCAGCTCTTGATGAGAAGTGTCACTAGGTGGGTTTCCTTTGTTTTACAGGAGAATAAAGAAACAGGTTTGGGCTCCACATCTCTCTGATGGGCTCATGAATGTGCATTAAAGATCCAGCTGAAAGGATTTTCTGTAGATTTAGATAGAAGAGAAAGTATCTAATGGAGAAACTCTTGTACCTACATTTAGTTCAGACAGCAGACCAAGATTATTTTCTGGGTTAATAAGAACACTGCATTTTTATCTTTCTTTTCAACATGTTTTTATATACCAACGCTCCTATCTCATATTATATTCTTTTCACATCATTAATCTTCTTTATGTAGCCATTTTCTCTCTTAAGTAGAACCAAAATGCAGCTTTTTCTGAGGGTAGATAGTTTCAGGGACTCCATGCTGCAGGATTCCAAGTCACACATATATTCATTTTCTCATGTGCCTTGTGCAAACACTACTTTCATCTGCATAGACATCCTCATCATTGGTAGACAATATAACCAAGGCCTGAAAAGAATTCCTTGAGGCATGCAGATTTGCAAATGAAAGCATACATAAATGTCTGAAAGTATGGTCTGATTTGACCTAAATTATGGAAGTATGTTGATGTTCCTCCTTATGTGGATATATTTCAGCAGCAAATGGTATTTTAATACCTACCCAGAAAGCTAATTCCTAACCTCACTGAAGCCACTGCTCCTACACTGCTCAATGCAGCAGCACTGTGCCAATACCCAGAAGGAAGCCACTGGAAGCTCTGCATAAAGACTATTTGCACCATGTGGTCCTTTGTCTGAAACCCTTCTTAAAATTCTGTAGGCGAAGAAGCTCTCTCTACATATCATCCTTGGTAAGGAGAATTGCCAGAAAAAAATCTGATGGTGTAGCTTATTTATCTTCTTGTTTGAAACAGTGGTGGAATTTATGTATGGCTTAGAAAGGTGCATCTGTGATCTATTGCACTTAGCTGTCGTATTTCCAGACGTGTTCAAATATTCCATCTACTCCCCTGATAAGTTAGGGGAACATTAATGGAACTTTGCTAATTTCTGAGTGTGACAGTTACACGATCGGCGTTATCTATAAATTTTAACTGCGTTGATTTAGAGTAACTTATGCTCTTCTAAAGAGCTTGTATCCGGGAGTTTCACTGCGCGTGTGTGATAGCACAAGATACAACATCCTGGGCAGCATCCTGATGTGTATAAATACCACTCCTGGTTGCTCACTGCCAGCCGCAGTCATCCCTGTGTTCTTTCCTGTGGAGGAGTGGCAGGGAGGCAGAGGGCTGGCGGCTGAGGTCAGGCTCAGAAGTGGAAGCCTGCAGGGAAGGAAGGTGAACATTGCTACGAAACCGTGCTATATTGCAGTGGGTGCTCTCACAGCCCACTGCAATTACTGGAGACGTGGGGCAGTGTCACAGAAATTGCCGTGCTCAGAGCTGACTGGAAGCAGGCAATCAAGGCTCAGACGGTATCACCTAGGGGGGAAATGAACCGTAAAAGAGTGAATATCACTGAACTCAAAAGACGTGTTATAATCTTACTGTGAAAGGTGAGCAACCAGCTGAAAAGGCATAAATCCAAGTGATGAATGTATTTGTATGTTGGAGGAAAGCAAGCAGAAGACTGGCAGAGAGACGGTCATGACTGCATTGGATCAGAGCGAGCTCCACTTTGTGTGATCCATATTCATTGGCAGTCTGCACACAGACACAGCTCAGCACACCCAGGCACACGTTGCTGATGTGCTGGAGTGTTTTTCTGGGCAAAATGCAGCCATGTAAGATACGCTTCAGGAGCCCACCTGTACTGTCTTTAAAAAACGAGCTGCTCTGATAATTGTGTTCAGAGCCAAATGTGTTGCATCAAGTGGCATTCTCTGAAATGCTGGGTTAATTCCCATCTATATGTAAGTATTTGAAAAGCTAAAGACTCATTAAACTTTAATCAATTAGAGAAAGATAGAAAGAATAAGACATAGTCTATTGTGATTTTGCTTTTATTTTTAGACTGGCTCCTTGAAAATAGAAAAGACTCTGCATTGAATAATGACAGTTCTTTAAATGGGATTTTTAAGACTTGAATACGAAACTGACTGCTCTACTATGAAGAAGTGCAGCTTCCAAGGTATCTTGGTTTCCTGGACACTTACACTCCAAGCAATGGTGTGAGAACTTCTTAGTATTTCATAGAGGTTAAAACCAAACTTTGGCTGTTAACAACTTTCAGTTCTCCCTCTCAATTGCTGCTGCACTGCCCTGAAGTGGGAGAGCTTGTAGTCTGCTAATAAGTCTCCCTTTAGCAAGCAAAGCAATGCTTTTATTTTTAGACTGACAAAACTTGGCTGCTTTGTGCAGGCTGTCTAATGAGGGTGGAGTACAATCCCCGATCACCTCTGTTTGGAGGTGTTTATACAGAGTTTAACCAGCAATATTTCAAAGACTTGCTGATATAATTAGAAAAGTGCTGGCTGAGCGTAGGTGTAAACTGCAGTTTTCAAAGATATCTAGAGCCCTCATAATCACAGCCTACTTGGATGGAGAAAATATAAAGCTTTGATGGAAGGCATATTCACAGGCTGCACAATTTAGGAGGTCTCAAGAAACTTTTTTTTAATTATTTTTATTTTTTTAATCTAAACCTTCTTTGGAACGAGTAGATTAAAAGAAGCCTTATTACTAAGTGCCAGCCAGACACAGCTCTCAGCAATAGAGCAGAGTGGCTTCTTGAAGTCAAACATTCCTCAGAAATTCCAGACTGAGATACCACAACAGTCTCTGGGATTACTTGTTTCTCCCCATCAAAATAAATCAAAGTATTGAATCAGGTGAAAGCAAGAGCTTACTAAGACTTTGAAAGCTATCAAAATCCTTTCTTTAGGCCATTTTAAACCCCACTGCATATCTTGCATTGATTTTCCTACATATATTCATATTCTGTTTTCATTTCTTTCTGCTTTCGCCAAAGTCAGTAAATCCCATAATTACTTTGCTGCTTACAGCTGTCCACAGCTGCCTGCCTTCATTTGAACGAGGCTGCAGGTTTACTGCATGGGGAAATCTGAGAGCCACAGTGGAGAAGGAGAGGGCAGGATTGGCTGTGCAGTCCCACCTTTGTCACTGGACATACACATTTGTTTGGCATAGTTGAATAAGAAGTAATTAAAAGTAGCAGACATTGCACATTGCCCTGTACATGCTGGTTTTGCTTGCACCTTTGTTCCATGATGGGAATTGTTAGAAAAATGGCTGAATTCCTACCCAGTTGGGGCAGTGCATTGGATGGATTTTCCGTGCTATCTTCCAAATGTCACCACAACCCTTTGAATCACAGCTTCTCTAAAGTAAATCAGAGAAAGAGGGGAGCCATGAGTGGGTATTGTGTGGGTATTCCACATCCTGAATTCGACCCCCTGGAACAGCTGAGATATATACAGAAATGGAAACAAAGCTCAGTGCTACTGAGATTATCAAGGATGCAAGAAAGATAACAAAGCATCTCCTCTGCCTGTACGTGTATATACAAATACATTAACTAGGGCACAGCTATGGAGCACTTTAGAGTTAGACCCAAGAGAAGACAAATACCAGTCAGCAGGTAAGTGTGGCAGTAAAATACTGTACAGTTCCCACATGAAAAAGGTGCTGCCCTGCTTATCCTTTTTACTGCCACTGCTTGCATGGGCTCTGGCACGTCCGCCTGCACTGCTCTCTCCCCTGCACTTTGTGTAAGAAGTTGGGCTGGTGGGTGAAAGCCACTTCTCAGCAATAGATGTCCTAAAATTAATGGCAAAATACAGTTGATTAGCCTGACACCAACAATATATATGTATCCCATCATGTAAGTACATGCTGTAAATGCAGCTTTACTCCTAACAGGTTTTTTTTGCAACAAAGTTAGCATAAAATCTGTGTCATATTTGTGTCCCTGAACAGCAGCTGGGTCATTATGGAATAGCTTTTGAATAGAGAAGGTTGGAGAAATAGCCAGCTGCTTCCTCTTCTTGCCTGTGCTTTCACTCAGAGCTAAATTATTATTTCACTAATTAATAATCTGCATGCAGATTAAAATGATTACTCTACAATATATATTGCATGACAATAAAACAGTGACAGCAAATTATGCGTCAGTCTGCATAACAGCTTAACTCTCTAAACAGAAGATGTTTTCTAACACTCAATTCCTATCCTTCTGCTGATGATTAAGCCCTAACTGATTTTGTTTTTATTAGTCTCCAGTCATTATTGTTCCTTTATCACTATGCGGTCTTTGGAATTAGCCACAATGGCTCAGACACATGGCTGCTGCTGCTTTCCTTTATTAAATCAGGTTACCTCACTAGTTGTCAGGGACTGAAATCAAACCCCTTCATTATAATATTCCACAACCCTTTAAATATTGATTATTACGACTATGTAGAACTGCAGAAAATTTATTTTTGTCTAGACTACTTCAGAGTAGGAATAACTTCCATGACAACAGGGACAGTGCAGCTGCTGCTTTCCCCTTGGAAGGAGCAGCCTGGCATATTCTGGCAGCCCAGGGTCCCAGGGGCTCCTACCTGCCCTCTGGAGCTGCTTCAAGACAAAATTGCTGCCTGAGATGAAGAAGCTGACACTCTAATTTTTTAATGGCTTGTGGTTTTGCTTGGTTTGCACTGGATTGCCAAAAGGCAGTTCTCCAGCAGTCTTGAAAAGAGCCATTTGGGAGGTTTTTAACATCTCCTCTGTGAATGCTGGAAGTGGAGCTGCCGTCAGTGCAGTTTCCTTTCCATGATGAACCTGGGCAATGTCTCCCTCCATCCTGGGGAGAGGCAGGCTGGACAAGCAGTTTCTTGCCTAAGACTGTACAGTACCTCAGTGGCAGAGATGACAAAGGAAACACAGTGAAATATTCGCCTTGCCTATGATGAGATTGCCTAACTGTCTAACTAGCCATTGTTCTCTCTGAATGCAACAAGAAATAGATTTTCTGACATTTCTTTCCTATCTTTGGTCTTAATTATCTAAATAAAACCTGGCTTGCCTGTTCTCACCTTTAACTGAGAAGAGTATAAGTCAAGCAACATAACTAAATCTGTTACTTCCATCCTTCTGCAGTGTGCAGTCATTTATTTTTATGTGTCTATGAGAAAAAAAACACTGAAATCATTAAAAGCTAAAATCACTGTGATCAGCTAAGGAACCCTTCTCATTTGGCATGCCCTTTCTGCCTCATCTTACTTCTCAGGTGCAGTGTAAACCTGTCTTTTGAAGTATTTCCAGAGCTGCTTAGCATTGTTGAATGGAACAAGCTAGGCAAATGGAACACATTTATATTAATACCTGCCTTCTGCTGTTCTGTGGGAGCCATAAGAGGAGTATTACTGTGTCAAAGCTCCTTCTGCACTCTGTACAGAGTTTGCCTTTCCCACCTCAGGATTCATGGGGAGCAATACAGAAAGCCTGAGGAATGCATATAAAGGAAGTCCGAAGTCTGAAGCCAGGGAAACAGGACAACTGCTGACTTCTGCTCCTTAGGGTTCTAGCCAGGGCTGCTCTTCTATTACAGGATTTGTCATATACTCAATTAAAAGTCTTGCTGCAGACTGCTCAGCCATGAATGCAGGAGCATATTTTCCTTTCAAAATTCCCTTTCTGCTTCAACAACACTTATAATCCAATTTTCACCAGCAGAGATGAATCATGTCCCTCACCAACACGTTACAGTGGATGGAGAAGAGCAATCACACATATTGATTTCCTTTCCATCCTCTCTGTTCATGGGTTTCTTTTCTGAGTGCTATAAGTAACTCTGCTCCTGTTTTTCTTTCCTGTTGCTCGTTCCAGGTAAGTAATGAATAACTTCAAGAGCATTTTTAGGAAGAAAATATCTCAAGTAGCCATCATCTGCTAGGTATGAATAGCTCCTCATTTGTTCCCTTTGTTGCAAATCAGGGACAGGCAAAGGCAAAAGGCTGGGAAAAAACTGCTCCTTTCTTTTCCTCTTCGTTCCCCTCCTTATGGGTAATAATATGGCCATGAAGTAACTTACTTGCCATAGAAGGGAAGTGTGGGTCCAGAAAGAACACAGCTTTCTGAGTGGCTTTGTTTGCTGCCCTTGAGGCTCAGGTAACAAACATGAATTAAATAGAAGAGGCTGGCTTGGACAGATAGGCTGTAGGATGTCTGTCTGGGTTTCAGAAGTGGAAATTCTTTTGTTCCAGCTGCTTTACCTGCTGGATGGAACTGACTTCCCTATACCCTATAACGTTTCCACAAAAATGAATATAGTTCTTGCTGAGGAGATGCAGTAGCCCTGTTCCTGTCACAGTTCAGAAATAGTATCTCTGCCAAAGAATAGAATTTGCACAGAACTTCATTAATGTTTCTGAATATGTATTTATTTTGTTTTGTGCATCAAGAGCGAGAAAAGTTTGTTGAAAGTTGTCAGCAGGTCTTTTGTTTAAAAGTAAACATGAATAGTTATCATCCCACGTAACGCATGCATCTGACGTGTCCTACTTTCCCTGTTTGCTTATCTGTTCCAAAAACACCCTTGTGTCACGTTAGGAGAATCCCCAGCACTTCTATTCTCTAGCACATCTCTCTGCTGCCCCAGCACACAGTGGGTGGCTTTGTACGGGCCAGGCTACACCCAAAGCAGAGGAGCTGCTGGCCCGGAGCCTGCTTCAAGACAGAACCCATTCCAGCAGGGCTCTGTTGCCTCTACACCTACTTGATACTGTGTTTTGTGGACTTGCCAGTCCAAGTCAGTTCTAAATTGGGCCTCTCTGCACTTTGTCTTATTTTGCAGCATTGACATGCCCCCAGTTTACAAGTGTCACAACTCTTTTACAAAACACAGAAGATTTAAGTCTCTCCTGCTCGTTCTGTGTCAGTACTCGAGGTATATCTCCCCAGGCTCCGATATATAAAACACTGAGAGATGGGGATTTCAAGAGTGCAATTCAGAGCACTTAAATTAGCTCCTGCTCTGAATTGCCCTCTGAAGGTACCTGTCTCTTTCTATTGATTACAGAAAGTGCTTACAGAGACCAGTCTTCTGTGCCTAAAATTAGCCTTTGCGAAGACCCCTCTGTGTATTTCTTATTGCAACCCATTCTGGAATGGTAGCACATAGTAATTTCTTTGATTATTATATTCTCTGCTGTGTTTCTCCTGATGATATTGAAGCCCCATACAAATATGAATGGTTAGAGTCTTTTGGTGCCCATTTGGTGTAAATAAGGATTATTAAGCCTACATTAGGACGTGGCAGACCTGTTTGTTGCTGCCTTTAATATACACAGTAAATCAGAGCAGCATTAGGAATCTGACCAGTGCAACAATACAGGCTACCAACAAGTCACAGGGAAGCAAAGAAGTCACCTTGTGGGAAAGTATAAACCAACCTATTAATTAAAAAATTCCTCAGCTGAAACATCCCTCTATGTTCCCTCTTCTCTCACTGCCGCAGTTCTCTTTCTGGTAGACAGCTTCCTGGATGTAAATTACAGATGTTGCCAGACATTTCTGAGCAGTGCAGGGTAAGGACGCTGTCCTAAATGTGTCTGTTTATTATGATTCTGCAAAACAACAGCAGCAAATGTGACCTGGGACCGACATGAAAAATTAGTTATCTATTAGGCTCTCATTCATTGTTGTTTGCAAGGCATTGGATCCTTATGTTGCTGCATTCATTATGCAATGCAGGGAGAAAGGCTTCATTCAGTACTAGCTGGGTGCTTGGAGTCCTCTGTGTCCCCTGCTTGTGAGAGTGTGACATTCACTTCCCTTCCTACCCTCAGGTGCCAGGTATGCAGATCCATCAGCCGGCTGCCAGAAGAGCTCCAGGGGGTTCACGTTAAGTATCTTTAATAAAAAATGATAGGAAAAAAAAAACCAACATATTTTTCTGACTTCATATTTTGCAGACATTTGAAGTTGTTTTGATAGACCCTTGTGCCAGGAGCTTCTTTTCAACCTGGATGATGAGGACTGAGAACAGGCAGTGGGAAATGATGAAGAAATTGATAATAGTTTGCTACTATTTTTTGTTGTTTAACTGACAGTCCCAGCAGCAGTTTTGAAAGGGGTATAAATGATTACAGCCACAGAAAGAAGCCTGTAAATGGTAATTTGCTTTTTAAGGGCACAGGCAATATCATTCGGATCATAAGCAGGAGAAATTACTTAGGAGCTGTGAACAGAAACCAGAATAACATTTACATCACATCCTTTATTTTCCCTTCCCATATATATGCTTTCTAATCTCTTCTCTGAATTATTCCTCGCTTATTTTTCCCCTCTAGACATTACAGGTTTTGATTTTCCTCTCACTACTCCCTTTAACCTGCCTAGTGGTAAAAAGCCTGTGGAGCATTTGCATCCAAGCTCTTTGATTTCATTGATGAAAAAGCTATATCTTAAGTAAAGCATTCCAGTAGTCTGAAAATAAGATTAAAAAAGAGAAGATATGCAGGACTTACCAAATGCCTGTTTCCAAGAAGGATTAATGGGAGCTATTCCATAGGACGCAACTTGGCATGGAAAAATTCAGCTTCAAGTGAAGGAATGAAGAGTGCAAAGGTTTTTAGCACTGCTCATCCCCAGAACTCAGCACAGCTAGTCACTTCTGTGGGGCTTGGCAAAACTCATGTCTACCTTTCTTTTTTCTTTATGTTTTCTCTTTTTCTGTATTGCTTCCTGTCCAATATCTGAGTAAAAATGTAGGGTAGTGTTTAAATTTCAGAGCCATGTGTCTGAATGAAATTTGTCTAGTTCTGACATTAGCAATGGAAAATTATTTGGTTTTATGTGGAATTCCTGGGGAATTGCAATGTTTTATATGAAAATTAAGGTGTAGAGGTTCATTGTGAGCAGAAGTTATAAGAGAAAAGTATAAGTAATTAACAATTGCTGATTATTTCATTGGCTATTTATTTACAGTAACCAATAATGCTGTATTTAGATAGGTGTGGTTCTTTAAATAATTGTTCAGGTATTAATGGAAGCAAATAGCTATTATTGCAGGTATCCTTAGTACAGTACTGTAGTGTGTGTACTGTAGAATAATAAAAAGCAAATGTTGAGTATCTGAGAAATTATAATCATGTCACCAAGAATGACAGGTTCACTCAAAACAACATTTAATGCAATTTTTTTAGGAAATCTATAATTTTTGTTTAATTTACAACATACTAGATTTTCCTGGGTGTTTTAAAGTTTCTTAAATCATTGATATGACTTTTATAATGATGCCTACATTGCTTGTTTCTCCTAATTCGTCATGCTTCGTTTCTGCTGAATCTCTTTTACTTGCATAACTGATGCTCTCTTTATAGCACAGTGTGTGCAGTACCACACAACAGTATGCTGTCAGCCACACTGCTTAATTTTAGAAAAGGAAGCAAATAATTACACTGAGGAACAGCGTGGCTCTGACTTGATTACTACTGTAATCAATGTTAGGTATTACTTTGACTTTAGTGTCTGTTGCTGCAACTGCTATTTATTTCTTCTGATTTCCTTGAACAGAGAAAAGAGAACAGCTTTTAACATGTGCCCTTTTCTCATCTGAGCTACCACACACTTCCAAGCCCAACATATACACAGTGGAGACATATGGTTTGAAAAAGTTCTTTTTCTTCTAAGAATTCTAACAAGAAAACTCTCTTTTCTTTAGAAATTATACTTTTGCCATATGTCTGCTTGTATGTACGGTAAGAGCAAGACTGAAAGGCATCTTACACCAGATGTGTTAAACCCTCTTTTCTTCAAAAACATACCCAAGGCATACTGGTACCATTTTAACCTCCATGCCTTCTGGCTGTGCGTGTGCTGGCACTGTCGTTACGATACTTTATGGCGCTGAGTGCTAACAGAGCGCTGCAGTAGGAGGATGGATGCAGGTACAGGCTTGTTATAGGGTTTTGTTGATGCAAGAAAAGAAACAGAAGTACTTTCTGTTGACCTTCTCTGTTGGTGGGGTTTTTTTATGGTTGTTTTTTGTTTGTTTTGCTAGCCTTGAAATGACTATTACAGAAAGAGAACCACGTAACCTTAGCCAACATTAGGCAAAGTAACAGACCTTAGTGTGACTGAAAATCAGGGTGGGGAGGCTGTCATTTACCTTCCACAGCAGAAGTTTCAGAGAGGTGGCAGGCATTCAGCGAAGTGATTCATAAATGCTGTGTAATTCTAAGCAATTATGCTGATGGCTTCAGTGTTATTGATGGGAGATGTATCTTTGTATCGGAAAATGCGTTACTGACAACCCATCATTGCACTCTATTTCATGAATGATTAGGAGCCCACTGGAAATAATACTGATCATTTTTATATCTCACCTAGAAAGCAAAAAAAATATTGTGGCTTTGGAGCATCCCAGTCTGTTTACATGTAAGCAGGAAAAATTAATAGAAAACCATTATAAGCAAAGTAATCCACTCATAAATGGTCTGTCAGGTTTTGATTAATTTCTGTTGATCAAGTCACATTTTCTGCACTTGTAGTTGCTTGTATTTGGTTTGAGCTTTTATTATTGAATGTGTTTTCTCTCTTTATGGAAAGGAGGAAACACTGGGGAGTATTTCACTGGATGTCTGAACACTGACAAATGCAACCATTTCATACACAGTGGGATACCTGGCAAGGCTCTGATCCCAATATATCAAGAATCAAGAGATAGTGGACCAAATCTATCTCTGGTACAAATTTCATTGGATTCCCACAGAGTTACACTATGGATGAATTTGATGCACAGTTCTTGACACATCTGAGTTACCTGTTTTGAAGGAATGATACACAGTAGTTCCAGGTGCAAATCACTGACAATAACATTAATAGCTTAACAGTCACTGCAAAATAGCTACTATGCTGTAGTAACTCTAAGCTGAAGGGAGTATGTTAAAGCAATGTTGTTACAAGACATGACAAAATGTAATGGTAAATTCTGTCTGACAAAGAGGATGGGTGGTTTCATGTTGGCACAACACCAAGCATGAGGAGTTCTTGTTTCCTTTTCTGGCGTTAGCATATGTCAGGGGATGCTCTGAAGTGGTTGCTCTGTCCATAGGTGGGTAGGTGGTTATCATGCCAATAGATGGTGCTCAAAACCAAGCAGCATTAAACATATAGTTTCTAAAATCAGGGCAGTGCTGTGCACTGCAAATGTCTTCCCTTGCTTCTCTCTTGCCATAGACTCCAAAAGGAAGCTGGAGGGCAGCTATGTTCAGTAGGCAGTAGTCACATTTTAGCAGCTTGGGTTCAGGTCTTCCCTGCAGCCTATCTGTATAGCCCTGGGCAAGTTGTTTATTTATCTTGTGCGAGATCCCTGAAGATGAGTTGGTGGAAAACTGCTCTTTTCAATAGTAGGATCTTATTAAATTAAAGCTTAAAACCACTTATAGCCAAGAATTCAATTTACAATTAATCATGCACCTTGTATAACTGATGGACATGTTCATAGAACTTCTATTATATCAGAAACTTTGGGGCAATAGAGATGCAAGAACCTGGAAACTCATGAAATGCTTCAGACAGACCAGACCACTAGCACACAACAGAGCTAGGCATATTAATTACAGCTGAAAATGCATCCTATTACCCCTTCCTTGACATTTTTTTCCCAATGTTCCCCAGCCCCAGTCATGCATAGAGCTCATTGCTGTACTGACAGCTCTCAGACGTGCTAACACAAGGATTTTGACTACATCCAAGATATAAAAGATGTCAGTCAGTGAGGATTTGGAACATGGCTTGAAAAGTTTCCATTCACAACTAGCATTGGGTATTAATGAGTAGCAGAGTAAGATTTGTAGCCAACAAAATGGTTGCTTATACATTCAGTGTAGTGGCTAGCAGTCTACTCCTGTATTTTTTCTATTTATTTCAGGACATGACATGTCCGATAATTGAATAATAGTATGTCTGACTCAGAGAAAATCTTTCAGCTTAGATAGCAGGTGTTTGATCAAAAATATTCTCTCAGCCATTGACAGTTGTATATTTCCAGAAAGCAGAATTGCTCTTATTTTTTGTAAGTTGCAGATAGAGCTGACAAAGAGAATTATATGTTAAGAATACAGAAAAAGAGCAATGCGTGTTACAAAAAAGCTTCTAACAAAAATTGTGATCCAATTTTATTTTAAATTTATAACATAATCTGTCATCATCAGCACAGTGTGGTGCTAATTTACAATAACAAAACAGTCTGAAAATGTGTTCTGGAGTAATGCATGTGCGCTTAGTGTCCCATCTATACTCTCATAAATCTTTAATGATAGCTTGTAATGAGCACCAATCAATATAGTCTGAATATGGATATTTGCTTAGATTAAATATACTGTTTAAAAACAAAAAGTGTGCTTGGTAGCACAAAGAGATTGGATAACTCAAAACCAGGGGTTATTAAATTAAATCAAAAAAGATTTCAAATAAAAGATGTTCTAAGTAAATGATATTTAATAATCTTTGTTATCAATTCAGAAACAGAGGATAGATGTGCTGCATCAATTATTTGCTGCCCTCATTCTGCTTAAAACATTGGTTGAGTGAATATTCTGCAGCCTGCAAAGACACGGAGCTGCACCTGAGATCCATCATGTAGCAGTCACACAAAACCATCCGTTCTTCACATTGTGCCACTCCTGTGTCCGTTTCTCATCTGACTGATGGCCCTTCAACAGTGGGGAGCCACTGCTTTAAGACAATCAGAAGTCCTTTCTCCAGCAGCCACAGCTCTGGGCAGCAGCAAGGTGCAGGGAGGGAGCTGTCGGTATTAGCATGGCACTGGGAGTGAGGAGGAAGAGGAAGGAGAGTGTAGAGCTGGTGCTGGAGGAAGGTGTCTCCTTTTTCTGGAGATCCCTGGGTGCCGCAGTTGCTGAAACAGAGCAGGCACAATATTGGCCCAATAGATTCAGGGTCTGACAGATGCTCTTGGAACTGGGAAGAAAATTATTTTCTTTGCTGTTTCAGGCTGACCAGATCCCTAGCACATTGCTAGATACCAGCACCTTTGAGGTGTTTGTTGTTTTTATCCCACAGCTCTTGGTATCAGATGTCAAAATTTCCTGATTTAACATCTTAATCCATTTTGCTGTTATCAGGAGTTCTGCTTACTAGCTCTGGAGGCTATCAGGAGCTATACCTTTCTGACAGTGTTTCAGGTGTAGGAAAAATGAGTGTGCAGATGACAGAGCATAATGTATGGGAGGAAAAATTTCAAGTGCTGTGATCATATCTAGCCACTGAGACATAGAGAGCTACTTAACTTCAGAGAACGCATTGCAAAAACTCAGTAGGCTACAGAAGTCGCAGGATTCTGTTGATAGTCAAGGAATTACTAGCAACAGTTAATGGTGTCTCTCTGGTTGTTTGGTTGTTTTTTTTTCCTCATTTTTAAAATTTGGAATCATAGAATTATTTGAGTTGGAAATGACCTTTAAAGGCCACCTGGTCCAACTCCTTTGCAATGAAAAGGGACACCTACAGCTCGACCAGGTGCTCAGAGCTACCAGGTTTCCCAGGAAGCTTTTCTTTTCCAGGCTGCACAGCCCTAGCTCTCAGCCTGTCCTCATAGAGGAGGTGTTCCAAGCATTGTATCTATGACCCTACAACCCATGAGCACACTTTGTCATGTGTTTATGTACCACAGCTGGATAATTTGGAAGAAAAGAAGATGAGGAAGTAAGGAGAGGGATTTGGAGGAGGTTGGGATCTTGTGCTGAGCTTCTCAATTTTCTGAGGTTTGCAGGAGCCATAGCTGGAGGCATTTTAAGTGCCAGTATTCTGTAATTGCTGATCCCTGCTGCTCATTCCACAACACTCTCCACTAAATCTCCCTTTCTTCTGGCAGGCTCTTTGTCAGCTGCTGTTGTTCCTAATCCAGTTCACTGTGCATAAAATCCCACTGTCAGTGCAGCAGAGAGGCAGGGCTAAGCTGGGATGGCCTGGCTGGAAGGAGCTGTCAAAAAGAAGGGGCTCAGGGCTTCCCATGCCACCTCCTCCAGTCACCCCAGCCAGTGGCAGTGCTGTCTGTCTATTTTGTGTTGCTGGATTCCACCACTGCCTTCCCACTCCTGCCACATCCACATACCTGGAAACATAATGAGTTTTTTTCAGTTGATTTTATAGGGAAAGGCTCCAAACACCTCAAGGGAGGTATCACAGCATCTTCATATCACTTCAAACCTTCTACAGAGGCACCAGAGCATGTCTCCTTGGATGCTGGTTCTGACCCAGCCAGGTGCGCTCCATGTGATCCTATTGCTCCATCCTTCCAGCTGGTGTTATGAATGGGCAGAAGGGAGCTCTGAGACTTTGTTCTGAGATTCTTGGTTTATTGATAGAGTACATTATAATTCTTTTTTCAATTTATAATGATACTTTGTCAGATTATTACAAGGCTTCTGAAGATTTAGAATTAGAAATGAAACAGTGAAGATGTTTCTTTTTTATGGTAAGAAAAAATAAATAACTTTTTAAATCTGTCTTTATCATAACCAATTACCTCTCTTTTTTGAAACTTTATAGAAATTGGAAGCAGAAATGTAGCACAATTATTAAAAAGTAAAATTAGGTTGTTAGTGAGAAAGGTAAGTCATTCACCTTTTTTCCCCAAGTATTATATATTTGTAACCTCCTGCATGCTGAGGTAAGCACTGCTCCTTACTTTTGTGTCCTGGCAGAGCTGGCATTGGCTTCATTGCAGCTTTGACATTCTATTAGGTGTTGCAATTAATACCCCTCAGTATGATTACAGCATCTCCTTTGCTTGGACATTTGACTGATCTCTAATTTCATCCAAGATTTTGTGGGTAGAAAGGGAGAATGGAGTGATATTATAGTTTTCAGTTAACATAACAATTGTGCAAAATGCAGCAACGTTGGTTGTAAAACCCTAATTTAGGTTTCTACAGAATTTTATCTTCTGAAATCTGATTTCAGATAAATTCCAACTGGAACCCAGGAAAACCACAGCTAAAGAAAACCACAGGGAGCTTGCAGGATTTCAAACGCACTTAGATTCTCTTGAAAGGTTCTCAAACACGGGGAACTCATAAAAGAATTTAATGTATTGTTTTCTCTCAATGCCTCCATCACCACCTGGGTGAAACTGGAAGCTGGGCAGCAGGGCAGGTACTCATCTATGCAAACAGGAGTTCAAACCAACATACTGTTGACACATTTGCTTTTGTCTGGATTCATCCTCATTCAAACTCATGAAGCCTGCATTCCTATGGATTTTTGTTCCCAGTACCTCAGGTAAATACAGGCAAAGGAGACTTAACCACTGGAAGAATATCCAGTGTAACCACTTGTCACACATCACGTGTTTTCTACCCACCTGCGTCCTTGGAAGTTAGTTAAGATTCTGGAAGACATTCAATTTATGTTTTTCTATGTTGTTCATCATTTCAATTTCTTGCATTTGTGTTTCTTTATACTTCAAAACTTTGAAGGTCATTTTAATTGCACTCTT
The DNA here is from genome assembly GCF_987193195.1 of Phasianus colchicus. NCBI lineage: Eukaryota > Metazoa > Chordata > Aves > Galliformes > Phasianidae > Phasianus > Phasianus colchicus. The sequence continues at coordinate 9,289,092 of NC_143453.1, read as the reverse complement.
ATTTATAAATTGCTTCCTTGGCCACACAGTGCCACTCACAGTAGACTAGATGTAAGACTCTCTATCTCCGCCTTTGTTCTATGGAAAGGATTGATAAGTAATTTACTCTCTGTAGAATGCTCTACAAATGAGATAAGTGATTGGGAGAAAGATTTTTTCATCTGGAATTATTTTCCACAGAGAGTAAATGTGTTATTTTTTTCTGACTACGAACGTCAGGATATATGGAGCAGAGTCTCAAATGGAGTAAATTAGCAGAGTCAATGCTGATTTACACCAGATGCAAGTATTTTTCCTATAATGTTTTGTCTAGTTCTGTAATTTTGTCTAACCTGTAATTCCTTCTCCCTTAACTTAGATTCTGAACTCCTATAACTCCCACATCTGTTTATTTACTTTTTGGCTTGTATTGTTTTGGCTGGGTTGATTAACATACTACACTTTTCTACCATGTTAAATAGGATATATGCTGCATTCTCATTTATAGTCTACATTTGCTTTCTGGGATACTGTTTTGCTGAAAATCAATAATAAGGCAATTTAGGAAAAAATGTGGTTTGCTCTTAACTCCAGTTAAAGAAAATGTGAATACTTAACAAGGGAGACCAATCCTGCTGCCTGTAAGCATGGGGATTTCTTTCTGGCTTCAGTAGGATTTAGTGGGGTACACAGACTCCAGAGTATTAATCTGCTGTCACAGCTGGGAGTTGGGCCTATCTGAGGAAATGATGCTTAGCTCTGTGTCAATCAGTTCAGCTTCAGTAAAAAGAAAAAGGCTCCCAGCCTTCTTTCCAGATATTAAATATAGGAATAGGATTTTGTATCTCCAACTCCTAGCGGAAAGAAGGTTTTTAATATCCATTTTAAAAGCTTTCTGATTTTTGGTGCTTATTTGTCAGATCTCTAGTTGTAGCACCTGCTGAAGGCTGGGCAGCTTCCAGAGTGTTACCCAAAGTCACACCAAACTCTGGCTTGGGGACACGTGAATGTCAAGCTGTATATAACACATCAACAGCACCGCTGGTTTGAACTCTTCAGCCAGTAGATTGGCAGACAGAAAGATGGTGTTTAAACCTAGACTGAAGATCTGCATGGCTGTATACAGCTCGGGGGCCTTTTTTCTGGAAGCTAAAAGTGTTTGTGAAATATGAAAAAATGCTTGTTTCAATATGTAAATGGTATTGTGTGCTGAACAAAAGTGTAGCTGCAGTTCTGTCTATCCCACACACTAACCAATGCTCAGATAAATGCATTTTATTAATTTATTATCATTTAATTTCAGTGGAGTTTTATTGTACTTTCCATTGTTGTTGTTAATCTGTGAAATGCTGTTAATCAACTTTTATTAGTGAATATTTGATTAATAGCTAGCAGATGCACTTGCCCCTGTGTATATTATGTTAAACGCAACGTGCCCACGTATAATTCATTATTTTAATAACACACTGGGCTTATAAATCAAAGGAACTCTTGAGAATGCAACAGACAGAATTACCAAGGGAAAAGCTGTGCATTGTTTTAAAAAATAATAAATATATGCATTGTTTTAGGTATAGCATGGACTTGATAATCAGGTACCTATGACTCCTGGTATCAAATTAATGTGGAAATGACTAAGGGCTGGTAAACAACAGGTCTTGTCCCTTTGACCCCCTTCTGTTAGAGAGCAAAAATCAATCCCAGACCCAAAGACCTTACAAATCCAAAGAGACAGAATGGGTAAAGGGTGAGGAAAAGGAGCAGCAAGTACTGATGAGCATGCAGTAAGTTGTCTGCAAGTATCCTTTTCACTCTGTGATATGTGTAGTTTTGTAATTTCAGTCTTGCTAGTGCTCTCAAGTTATAAAAAAAAAGTAATAGCTACAAGAGAAGAGCAAGCAAGTTGCAATAAATAGCTGACCAGCAGAGAGGGAGAATACTAAGTCAAAACTGGTGTAGGGAGCAGCCAGACAACATCAGTGTCCATCAGTGCCTAACTGCAGCAGTGCATTGAAATGTGTGAGTGATGCTCAATTTGTCCACTCTGATATTTTCCTTAATAGGAAATCACTATCTATCCAAAGTTTTATGTTCAAAATCTTTACTCAGTATTAATCACTGACAATCTGTAGTGACAGTTGCATTATTGAAAGAGCCCTTTTTGGTGACATATGTCATTCAGTTCCTGAAACAGAATGAAAAGAACTTTCCAAGTGAATAGCACCATGGAGGAAGTAAATACCTTCATCCAACAAATATGGAACAAAAGTAGAGAACAATGAGATAATATGCAGAAATTCGGAGACTACGCTGAGAACTGTGCCTTAATTTCCTTAGTCCCATAGCAGCATTCCCTCCCTGCTCTAAATTGCCTATTTCTAATGGAAAACATCTTATTTATGACAGTAGAGTAGTTGTGGATATGTTTAATGGCAAGTGCTATGAAGTGCACGTAGTGTAACGCACACATCCAGCAACACAGCTGTGCATGTGATTTACTGCTCTCTCTTGTATTTCACAGGCTGCCTATTTTTGCTGACCTTGGCAAGGAGCTTGATTCAATGAGGGATTATCAGATTTGATGGGCCCTCTATTTAATTCTGTGACTTGGTTGAAAGCTACACTGCTTTGCATTGATTTCCATGTGCAATTAATACATTCATCAGTGACTAATGCATGCAGAGATAATATACTCTACTCATTTCAATCTCTCCTGCATTCATTTTAAATCAAAGTAGCACCTGGTGGCCAAAACCTCCTGAGATGTGATGGATTTAAGGTGGAAATGTAGAACTAAGAGATGCTTGCATAACACTATAGTAATTTTCAGCAGTGAAACAACAATTCCTTAGAAACCTAAGTAGTCCAAAAGCTTCACATCATCACTGTCTTACTGTGGCTTCCTTGTTCTCTGTCTTGCTCCTCTTCATAGGGCAACAGACTATTGAGTCAGCTGGAGAGCAAAGGAACGTTTTCCCTCTGATAAGCCTTCAAGAAGTGACCCTTCTACAATTAATTGATAACAGCAGGTTGTGAAGTCGTGTGGATACTTTGCTGGCTCTAAAACAGCATTTGTGCTCCTTGAGGAAGTATCAGCTATTATTCTGAGTTTGTTTCAAATTAAAAATAAATCCAAGATTTCTTGAAAGCCCCAGAGATCTTTTTACAATTAACTTCACTGAAATGTTTTGGAAGTTTGCTCTTTCTGAAATATTTCGTTTATATTTTTGACAGGTATAATTCAGCATAGAATCTAAAAGTCATAGCTACCTAAAACATTTAATTCAGACTTCAAGACAAACAAGCATTTTCACCATATTCAATGAATATTTCTTATATCCAGTTATAAAGAGATTGATATCTGTGTCTGAAGCACTTCAATTCTGTCAAATCTGTGTTTTCAGACATAACATTCTTCCATTTATAAGTACTCCATTCAGTCAGTTCTGATGTGCAGTGTCTGAAGTTGCCAAGTTTTCCTCTGCCCAGTACAGAAATGGAGCATGACTGATAAGAGTGTTTTGGTGCTACTCCTGTCAAACTCCACAGAAGTGAGACTATTAGAATGTAAACCCAAATCCTCTCCTCTTGTTTTTTTCAAAAACATCCAAACTTCTTCATCCAAATAAAAAAAATGCTTTGTACTGCTGTGTTTGATATTCTATAGCACTCCTTTTAGAACTCCACAGTGGGCTTTTAATTTCTCCTAGATATGAAAAATGAAACTAGTGCTGAAAACTTCTTGTTGAAATAAAAGAAGAAGGAAAAAAAAAAAAACAAAAAAAAACAACCACCAACCACACAAACGAAAACTCAACACCACCAACAGAAAAAATCCCTCTGGCTTTTATTACCTGTTTATATTCTTACAGTGCTGTTGTTATTACAATCGCCTGTGAAACAGAAATGGATGATGTCTTCATCATGCAATAGTGTGGCTGGAAGTGTTTCAGTTTGCTGTCAGATATTTGGAAAAAAAAAGGTAGAAAAATGGTGAGGTTTATCTCACATAACTTTAGATATATGACATGAAAAGTAGATTTCTGGGCTAAATAAGGTGAGCTTCCCCTCTACGCAATAGAGAGAAGGGAACTTCTAGGGGGTGATTTATCATCCTGTGCAGGCAGCCCAGACAACTCAGACAGACACACAGCTTCCAGAGTGACGTGGGAGTCTAAGTGATCTGCATAATCAAAACAAGGTTTCCAGAACTGTAGCCCAGCAATAAAGCTGCATTCCAGCATACGCCTACTGCAAGTAATCCTAGTTGCCACTTCTCAGAGAATATCACATTCTGTAACCCTCGGAGCAGAGTAACTGAATTATGTAGGGATATTAACCAAACCAGACGTATATATTCCATCAGCTCTTCCAAATCTTCTATGTCCACTCTGAAAAAAAGAGCTACCCACCTCTGCCAAGCATTTTCATCCACTTTGCATTTAGAGATGTTTTAGTGGCTGCATTTTCCCATGCTTTTTGAATCTTTCTTCATTAGGAGCCTCTAGCACCTGACAGGTTATTTGCCTGCCTACAGCTTCCTCTATTAACACTACCTTTAGACTGAGCACATAGGAACAAATGGAAAATGGATGTTGTGCTAGTTAATGGAGTAGCTGTCCCTCACCCACTTTCAGTCTGTCACGTGTCCTTCCCACCCCTTTCCTATGGCTGCATTTGAGGAAGGAGGGTTGCTTACACCTGTGTGGATGTTTCTATTGCATATTGCACAGATGTGTGTCCTAAACCAGAATGCACTACTTGTTATTCAAAAGGCTTACTTCTGCAGATGTTCCTACCACTACGCCCTCCTGCTTTTTCCTCTGTCCGTCTCTTGTAAATGAACAGATTGCAGTGAGTTTTTCTTTTTTTCCCCTCCAGAGAACTAAATCCCAAGACAGTCCTCTGGGGTTTTCTTTCCTTACTCCTAAGCAGCAGTTCATTCAGGCATACATATGGTTTTCTCTCCTTCCTCACCATCTGGACAGATGTTTTCTCTTGACTGTACATTCTTACTCCATGAGAGAAATGAGAAAATGTCATGATTTGTTAAGAAAAAGAGAAAAAAACTTTTTTTTTTTCTGATGCAAACTGCTTTTCAGCTACATGTTCCTTTAACGACCCAATTTTCATATGAAGACCAGTTGATATAACAAGACCAGAAAGTTTATTCTCGTTATATATGAATCCCATTGTGATAAGTGCTGTGCAAACACACAACAAAAATGAGTCTTCCCTGCCTGAAACAGTTTCTGCACATAAAAAGACAGCAGGCGAGTGCAACAACCAGATGGGAGGATTCAAAGTAGTGATGAGACTTTTGTGTTCCACGTACTGAGCAATGGTCAATATTAATTAGGTCATCACCTAATTATAATGATTGGTTTGTAGCTAATTGAGAGGTAAGAAGTTATTAGAAATAAATGTCTGGTTAATTGCAGGCAAAAAATGCTGAAGATCTACTTCACAATTATTTCTGGGCCATTTTGAGGTCAGCATTAGTGTTATTTTTTCAAGAGTTCAGATTCCAGTATATGTCTTTGTTATGGAAAGAGGAATGGGAATATATGCAGTGCCAGCACAAAAATACTTTCTTGAAATTATGCTATTTTCATTTCTTCTTAATTTCTTCTCAGAATTGACTCTCTCAAATTGGAGGTAGCATGAAAAGATGCATATTTATGCATGCATGTGATTCCCCCAGGTAAAACAAGGCCCTAATGTGGGAATGTTTCATGAGCAAGTAGCAAGCTGAGAGCCGTGTCCATGCACATCTGCAAGGCTTTTTATTTGATGTTGCCTGCCTCTGTTAGAAACTTAAAAATGAATGAAAGAATCTGTCTCTAAACCCTTCGTTCTTCACTACTCACTATATAACTCTTCCTAAATTAATGATTACAACCAAGATTTTAATACGATACCCTTGTCTTTCACACCATAAGCATCCCACACACTTTCACACCTCCCACCGTGACAGCTGAAGGAGCAAGAGTGAGCACAGCCCCAGTGTAAGCAAAATCAAAGAGATTTATTCAAGGGTTATACAGGTTTTGACGCAAGAAATTTTCATGTGACAATGGGCAGTTGGCTAACATTCAAGGTGATCTTCCCTGAGCCTCATTAAGCTGTCTTTAGTAGTTAGGCTTAAAATGGGAAGCTGGTGGCTTCCTAGCCACCTGAAAGAAGAAAGGATGAGATTCATCTCTGCCTGCAGTTCTTTTATGGCTGAGTAAAGTGCCTTGACTGTTATTCAGAGTGACTGCATACAGAGTGAAGAATCCTGGCTCCAGTGAAATCTATGGAAGAGATATAAACTGTGTTGAATTAGCTCTTCAAATATTTTGATACCCTGCTGCATTAATGGGCTTATTTTTCAGCATGACCCTGATCAGACCCAAAAGACTATTGGTGTGTTTGAGGCACTCAGTAAAAGGGATGAAAAGTTAAACTTTTTCTGGTACTAGAATCAACAGTGTTGCTGCTGTGACCTTCAGATCCGGCTAGGAATAAGGGTTTCATTCTATAATAGGATATTATTTTATGGGTGGGAAGGAGGAAAAACTTGTATAGGAAGAACTTAGGCTGTCTGCAGGATTCCCAGCACTTGTCTGAAGGATGAACCCTCAGAATTGATTTTTTTCTGTCTTTTCTTCTGAAAAGCATCTAGAAAAGACAGGGTCAAAGAGGGCAACATTTAGCCAGTGTTGCCAAGCCCTAATCATTGCCAGATTTTTCCTCATCTCTTTAAATAACAGACAATAGAGCTGAACAAAATGCATACCCCAAGATGTTAAAAGCCTCCTTCTTTTCAGATATTACAGACACAGAGTCTGTTTCAGATACAAGATTCCAGTGATGTCAAAAGCATGAAAATACAGTGAGAGTGGGGAGGCAGCCTGCAAGGCACAGGCCTGAGGAAGAGTATTCCCAAAGGAAACTCCACAGAATTAGCCCCACAGCTGGACAGAGATTAGTATCCCTTGTTTTGCTGTTGCCATTCTTGTTGGGTGAGAGATTTTTCTTCAGGTACTCCTAATATAAGTTCTCTCTCAAAACCTCCCATCTCTCAGGTGCCCTTCCACTAGCCTAGAGATCAAGATTATGGGTTTGAAGCGTTGTGCCAAGAGTCATCCTTCAGATTTATTTTGAGTATCTGAAGTCAGTGCGGATGTTTAAACTATCTGCATTACCCACCGTTCATTTCTGTTTTCACTGTTCCTATATACATTGGAAGTAACAAGAATTTCAAACACTAATTAAAGAGCCTGGTGCAAATACCTGTCTAGGATAACCCACTGAAGTCAGCTGAATGCACTGCACTTGCATAATGGATGAATGATGGATTCAGAATCGCAGAAAATCTTCTCAAGAGAATTATTTTCATCCTACAAATGTTATTTATTTGGATCAGAACGGATCTTTTCAGAGATAGTGATATTCATCAAACTCTGCTTTTGTGATACAATATTGCTCTTTTATTAAGCCATAATACTAGTAGATTGTTCTAAGCCTTATGGTGTGAATCTCTTGCAGATGAAATGCTGCATCGGGAATATCCATATGATAAGGAGATTGGAGGATGCTTTTCTGCATAACTTTATCATTCCAGTGGTCTAAAGGATTTGGATGATTGAAAACCAACAAGTAAATAAAACCCTATCTATTACATAGCCAACTGTCGTTAAGTATTGAGTGATGGGGAGCAATGCTTAAAAGATCACGTGAAGCTAAATGGTGCTGCATGGACAGAGTGACTGAAACGGCATTTTAATCAAATCTGACAGCTCTATTGCATTATAATTATAGACTGCCAGAGGCGCTTTTTAGACTATCAGTACTTTTGGGATAGTTTGCATCTAAATTAAAATTGAACTTCAAAGCAGCTTGATGGGGATGTGTTTCCAAGGAGTTTCAAAAACGTGAAAGACACCAACTGATTAGCATTATGCACTGTACCAGCTGGTTGCTACTGTAAAAAAAAAATAAAGTAGCAGCCATGCTGATAATCAGAAACCACTGTCTTGAATCCTATTAATTCTCTTTTGAATTATTTATTGGAGGGGTTGTTCCAGTCATGCACTTCCTTTCAAATGTTTATTTAGTTTCTCTGAAAAGGAAAAAAAAAAAAAAATTGGAGGAAGAGAGAGAAATCTGGAAAATCTCCAAGGTTAGCTCACTAGCAATCTGTTTAGATGTCCCCTTCTCAACTCAGCCTTGCTCTGCTAAATATTTATGGCAATGTTTAACAAATAAATCCCACCCACCTCCCCATTTACAGTAAAACAGAAGAGTGAAATGCTTTAAGGAAAGATAACCTCTTTTTTATCATGAGAGGGAAGGAGATACCATGAAAATATTTTAATTTCTGGAACACCTAAATTGTAGAACTGCAGCTGCAAGCATCTGTTTGTCCACATTACAGATGTTCTGCCTGAAGTTTCTATTCTGATCCCACTTCTAGACACCACCAACAAAGAGGAGTTCACAGCTCCACTCTATTTTCTCCTTCTTGTCATACTGTGTAACCACCAATCGAAAGCTGCAGACATTCTCAGGGCTCAACTCTGTCTCCAGATACATACATGCATCACTTGGCACATTGTAAAAAGTCAGCCAGTTTCTCAGCCACAAGCAGAATCAAAATGCATTGCAAGGCAGGCTGTGTGCAGTAAGAAAGAAACAGGGCCCTCATCTACTAAAGTATTTAGGTTTCTCAGTACATTTCAAATGGAGATTAAAAGTTTTAAATATCTATGTGCTTGTAATGCCAGTTTCCCATCAGCTCCTTTCCTTTGACTCATAGTATTCCATAATGAAGACCTCTTAATTCTTTATACTTTGCTTCCACCCACTGTTAGATTCACTTAGCTTCAAATTCTTTAAGGGGGACTGTGGTGAATCAAGGCAGTGTGTCAGACTGACACTGTTCAGCAATGGCTAAGGCTGGACTCTTCAGAACAGTGAAATTGCTATGAGATAAATGGATACGTTTATTCTCGGCCAAAACCAGTCACTAGATGGAGCATTTAAAGGAGGGCTTACAGGTCTTTAAATTTAATTGAGTTTGATGACTGTAGGTGAAAAAAATGCCAGTTATATAATTTAAAAATGTGCAGTTTGGCTTCTATATTTTCAATGCTGTCAATTGCTATCTGTGAGCCCTTCTGAGATTTGTCTCAAGATACTGGATCTATTTGGATGCTTCCACAGTTATCTACCCACCTACAGCACCAATCTGTATAAAATTGCCGTATGCAGGATCTATGTAAACAACTTGTGCAAGAAATTTGAAGCTTACTTACCACTGGGCCAATTTTGAACAAATAGATAACTTTCAGCAAAAGTTTCAGACTTTTTCTGTCCTGATGCGTTTATTTTCACTCTGCAAAACATTGTGTTAGGAATAATTCTGGTCAAAATGCAATGTTTCTTTCATATTTTCTTTATTGTTACTTTCTTGCTGTGGGAGACTTTGGGTGTTTGTGTATATTCATGGTAACCTATTCATGACTTCATTTACTGCTAGTGCATGTAGTTAATAGCACGTGGGAACTCTTTTCATAGACTGTCCATAGGATGGCATCATGCCTATTTCTTAAGCCAGAGCATTCATTCTCACAGAATTACTTTTTGTAGTTTCTCAGGGAAAGAGACAGAAAAAGATGCATTTTTCATCAATTATTTTCTTTGAACATATTTACTGTTTTGCAACAAAACGTGGAAAATTCGTCAGGTCTCCCTCAACCATCGTGCACTTCCTTTTCCTCAGACCATGGGCACACAGAAGTATGGAAGCAATGTAGGCCAAAATTGATCATCCCTATAATTATACATATGGACCAAGTATTGCATGCAAATATGTAAGTTGGTTTAAATAACTGAGCAAACTTTGGGCTCTTACAAGCTGCAAACCTCTACATGCTGGATAGCAAGGACACCACAAACTCAGATTTTACTGGCAGTTTTGACTAATTTCATTGCAAGTTAGCACACCGAGCACTTAAACCTGCAGAGGTTAAACATACATGCCTTTCCTAACTATGGCTGGTTCCCCTGCCTAGGCCCTGCTCAGAGTGCACAGGGTTACTCAAGTCCTGCTGTATGGCAGGGATGAGAACAGCCAGTAGCATCTCTGTGCCATGCCCGTTCATACACCAGCCTCTCTTCATTGCTCATTTGATCTCCTTGCTCTTTGATCTCAGTTGCCCCCTCAGCTGAGAGCTGCTTCATTGCAGACAGCCTCACAGACAGACAGAAGCTGCTTCTCACCAGGTTCTGCAAGCTTTTCCTCTCAGCTGACACGGATACTGTGACCTGGTTGCGCAGCAGGATTTTGTTTTTCGTAATTCCAGTGGTGTTTTTTTGCTGTTAGAATTACCATCACAAATCATTGCCGCAGGAGCTCTTTTCAACAAGAAATGACAAGTTATTAAAGAAAAACGCTTGAAGACATTTAAACTGAAAGCTGGTATTCCCATTTACCCCTTGACAACATATCAGCCACTCTCTGAGACGGGGCGAGGCAATTTTCACAGAGCCTTTCTGCTTTACTGCACTCTCTCTCCCTCCTCCACCCACTTTTCTCTCTCTTGCCAACTGCATGGAAATTCAGAACATTTCCCCAGAAATAGCGTTCAGATCTGAAGCCTGGATACGTTTGTGCTGGTAGCTTGTAATTCTTGACATACTTCTGGTGGCTTCAAAGAGTACTGCCAGCTGCTGGCCTGGAGCAGAGAGGTTCTGACTGCTGGGTCTGAAGAAGCATCAGGCTGCAGAGCCTCCCACCCAGTGGAAGCCATTCGGTTCAAGGCACGTGAGATCCTCTCTGAAATGGGGATTTAATGTAAGTCTGTCCAGCTGGGAGTACATCTTGTACCTTCTTCCCACGCTGGCAGTTAGCTTTGTTCTCACTGACCTGCACTTGGCGCTAGTAGGACTCAGCTTTGGAAACAGGCCTGGTCTGGTGGAAAGTCATGACACAGAGTTGCACACAAATCTCCATGTGCCATCATTATTTCTACTGTGGCATGTCTCTTTCTCATATCCCCTTTTCATATCAGCTTTTTATTCTTTCCTTTCCTCTTAACCAGGTCGAGGGCCAGCCAGCATAAAAATCCATGGGTAGGAAGGTGTTTCCTTGTGTTTCTCTCCAACATGCTCCTGCGTGCAGTGGGGATGGAGGGAACATGCACAGATCTTTTCTCTTTCAGGAACCTCCATTTCCCTGACTAAAAGCATACCTCATGTAAAAGTTTGAGCTGATAGAAACTGTTAAGAAAAGACCTAGTTATGATCGGTTCCTTTCACTGATTCACACTGCATTATGCTTTTGATTTCTGTAGCAATGTTATGTAACATTTAAACAGTGCTTTCTTCAAGCTACACTCTATATGTACAATAAAATGTTACGATAAACATGGCTTACTCTTAAACTGAAGCTCAGAAAAAGTGGGGAAAAGTGAAGTTAAACCCCTTCTTGTTAGGTAACTACTTGTAAGGGGATTTCTTGCACTATAGGGGCATATCCTTCGAACTGAAGCATGATATTAGACTTTCAACATAGGATAAGACATATCACAGAAGTGTAGCTATATTTCTGTTGGCATCATCTTTGATTGAGTCCTCGGGAACATGTGGAGTGCACTGAGTGAGAATAGATTCAGCGATGCTCTTCATGTCTGCTGGCTGGGAAGTAATTGTAGCAGAAAAAGAAGAAATCACCAACTTGTGCTGGCATGTTCTTCTGCCTGCTTGGATTTATATATTTAGCTATCCATGGCCAGCAAAGCCTTGGCAAGGAGTGAATGCAGATTTCAGGCAGTTCTTCCTGAGTGAGATGTGGTGGTGACAACATACTCTCATGTCATTTGGCTACAAGGAGTTGCTATGAGTCTATTCAAAAACAGTGAAATTGCCAGAGTCGCCAGTTTTCTGTTCCTCTGTGGCACATAACAAAACAGAGTAAGATGGTTTGATGATTATTGCAACCAACTCAGACTTAAATGGTATCAGCTGAGTTCCTGGTTGCCACAGACTTTCCACCTAAGCTAGGAGGAAGGGCTTCCGCCCATTTCTCCTCACCTCACAACCCTGCAGATGTTGGCCTTTCCTCAGCAGAGCTGTGATGTGCAGAGCAGGCAGTATCAGCCACGAGCAGTAAATCAGTGCTTTGTCTGCTTCATCTGCATATGTTTCTTTGGGAGAAGCAAGTGGATCTTTTCACTCTTTTCCTCTAGGCCTATGGAACCAAAAGGGGAAAAAGGAGTTCTGTCTAAGCGTACCTGAATGATTGATTTTAAAAGTGTTTTTTCCTGCTTGGTCCTGATGGTCTTAATGCTAAAAGTATTAAATGCTAATACATGGTAATGCGCTGTGCTAAGGTGTAAGAAATTATTCACTGTGAATCTCAGAAGAAAACAGAAGCAATCCAGAAGCTTTGGGAAAACAACACTGCGGCATCAGCCTAGGGAAACATTATTTGAGATCATATTCAATTGCTGAGAGGTCTCCAATTTAAATGCTTGAAGAAGGTTCTACTCAGGCATTCAGTCTGAGTTTCCCCCAAGATTAATTTATTACCAAGGTGTAAGTGATGGATCAAGTAAGTTGTTTATAGGAGCAGCTTGCTGGTGATAAAATCAGGCAGGTCTCAAGCCTGCCAGCCCTCTCTGTGACATGCTCTGTTCAGCAAGGCTGCACTTACACGTTCTTATTATAGGGCTGTGTAGGGTGACCCATCTCAAATACAGGTAAGCACCAACGCTTGCAAGTCTATTACCTTGGAACACTGGGACATTCCCATTTGAGGAAGCAGCTGTTACAGTGTCCTTAGCAGTGTCTGGGAGAGCAATGTGTTTGGGAGAACAAGTTCTGAATAACCACAGAGACAGTAGGAGTTCAGAGTGCCTCATGCAGATGTTCATGGTAATTGATGGATACCCGTGGGACTGGTGAGCGTTTCAGGTTCAGCTCATCTCTTAACTTACCTTTAGACACTTTTCCAGTTGAACACGCTTTGGGTCTGAAATACAGAGGAAAGAAATGAGCAATAGGAAAGGGAGCAGAGCCTTTCTTCTGTGCATGGAAATTATTCTTCAAGTGTCTTTGTTGACAGCTGGCATGGCACAAAATAAACATAGGTCTATTTGCAAGTAAGCAAGAATTAGCATAAACAGCAGCTGCTGTACTACCAAAAAAACCCATGTAACAATAAAGAATTTTTTCTGCCTTCAGAAACAAAGGTAGGTAAAAAGCCCGCATGAAATAATGAGTTAGTTAACCACCTGTTAAAGTTCTGAGTACCAGCAACATGAAAGAGCCATTTGTTGATGGCATAAGCGTTTTTCTGAATCAGATTTGCTAATTAAAACTGAATCTGTACTTATGATAAAAAAATGCAAAGCAATATCAAAAAAAGTTCTCTTTCTTACCCCCTCTATCAAATTAAGGGAGTTCCTACATTTGCCTTTTCAATTGCTTTCTTGCTGCATCCAGATAGTTGTCATAGTTTTTTCTTAGCTTGCTTGGATATGATTTCTTGCTCCCTTTCTCCACCTATATAGCACAACAAGCCAAGTCAGATCATCAGAATGTATAATTGATGATGTATAGCCAGGTCGCATTAAGCAAGATAACTTTATGGTCTTTTGTCTCGTGTACATTTCTCTGGTAAAAGCTGGTTAGTAGTGTACTCAGCAGCACTGACGTATTTTAATAAAAACTAATGATCCAGCCCAGTGAAATGCAGAAACATAAGAAGCAGTTTTAAGTGTATCATTCTAGATTGATGATGCTTGAATGTGTATCTGAATCATTTTCCAAAGGAAGGTAGTTTACCTGTTCAATTAACTTTTTGTTATAAGTTGTACATCCAGCTCTCTGCAAATGCTATACATTAGCTTATCCAGATCCTCTTCACTATTATGGCTCATAACTGGTTTTCATTTGTTTGGAACTGAAGCTGTTTGAATATTTCTGGTATTTTTTAAAAAATGAAAATGCAGTAAATAGCCCTATTTAGAAGTTATATAGAGCTTTACAATGTGTCTTGAAATCAGTGTAAGTCTTTCCAGAATACATTTTAGATCAGAATAGCTCAGAGTCAGATTCTGATACTTTTGCTTGCCGGAATATTCACTTTGTTTCACACGTCAATAAATCAGCTCAGTAAAATATTACCCCTACTCAGCAAAGGCATCAGAATCTTACATGAAACAAACATCATACCCCTGGAATGCACGCCCTGGGGGAGGGTGTGTATGTGTGCACTGCTACATCTGGTGATGTGCTTGTGGCTGTGTAAAATTTCGGGTCAATACTGCTCCAGGTCTTCAGCTTATGCAAAAAACATCACTGTCACATGTCCAAGAAATGCCATTTCTCCCAGCCAATTTCTGGATATTATTGAGGCGTGTTCTGGCTCTCCCAGCTCACCCAGGTAAGCTGACAGTGTTGCTGGGCTGGTGCAGCACTCTCACTAGGTATTGCAAAGGAATATTTTGAAGAGAAAATTATAGCTGACTGAAAGCAAGGTGTTTTCTTTCTGGAAAGGAGAGGAGATATGTGAGGAGTAGCAGTTTTTTGAATGCATCTATGAAGAGGTAGATGAATGACAGGCTCACGAAGGCAGCCACACACATAACAGACAACCCTTATTTTCATGGCTGTTACAAGATGACTTGCAGTTTCTACAGAGGGAATTACAGCATCCTGCTTTGCTGGAAACTATTTCTTCTATCTACACTTTTCAAATTTTCCTCTTAGTGGAATATCACAAGTTTTGAGTGGAGTTGATTGCAAAGTTCAGAAGTTCTAAAGTCCGAACTAAACCAAGGTGTGGAGTGGAGATTTGATCCTTCCATCGTAAAGAAGTCTTCCCTCTTTTGCACTCCAAGGGCCTTTAGTTTCATAACACCACAGGAAAATTCCACAACAAAACCCAGAACCAAACCACAGTTACTTAAACACAGGTCCATTAGCCACCAGACCACAGCTTCTCCTTCTGTCCCCTCTGTTTATTTTTGTAACTGACAACTGAAATGAAGTTGATTTTCAGGATTTCATGACGTTGTTCATTTGATTGCATCATCACGCTGTGATTTTCCCAATGCCGTCACTTCCTTACCTCTTAAGAACCCAACAAAGACAGGAACTTGCACACACCCAGTAATGCAGGCACAGGTCATTTACTTTGCTCGTGTTTTGACTTTTCCTGCTCTTTTCTGCTTTCCCTTCCACTCTGTCAATCACTCAGTCAACATTTTTATTCTGCTGTCTAGTCATCTTTCAGTGAATAACTTCACTATCTGCTAGGGTCCTAATAATTCACTGCTTTTTTGTTTTAATGAAAAAGCCCAATTCTCTTGATATCAGGCCTCCCAGAGCTGGGAGCATGCAAGCCCCTTCTCATCTGCTTGTTCTCTGAAACCCGTATTCCAGAGGGATTTTGCGATCTATTATTCTTCCCCCTCTGCCTCTGCTGCAGCCAGTCTTGAAAGAAGGGCACTTGAAAAGAGAGAGCAGCAGCAGCAGCATGGCTTATGAATTCCTGGCACACTGCTTTACCCTGAAGGATATATTAAACAATAAGCGTTTTTTAAACAAAGACCTCTGGTAACCTCACCACGGGCACTGACTCTGCTGATAGATTATTAATTTTAGGCACTAGCTTCAAATTATCTCTCTGAAATACTGCTTGTCTGCTCCTAATACTTGGTCATCAGAAAGATATTACATCTTTCCTAAGTGCTACCTTCCTTTGGTATTAGACTGCTTAAAGAATATAAACTTGGGTTTCTTTGGCTAGCAGTAGCCCAGTATTCACTGCAGAAAGTGAGAATGAAGTAAACCATTACAAACCCTCTCATTAGAGCACACAGTTAACAGTCATGAGAGGAATAAATACCATTAAAAATTAAAAATGATTAAACACAAAGGGTCACATTACTAGTAAACAATAAATGGATTTCCATTTTCACACTAAATATGTAGTCATGCTTTGTCTCAGACTCTCCTCAGACTCTTACTCTAAATGATTGTCTCTGTTCAGATTCTTATTTATATTTATTATCCAAGGACAGTAAACATTCATCATTTGTCTCCTAGGGACTGTGCCAGGCACTTTCAGAAAAAGAAATGGTTTTGGATAATAACTATAGGATGATGCATGCAATTAAAAGACCATGCCTTGTTCAAACCATGTTGCAACAATAT
Source organism: Phasianus colchicus (assembly GCF_987193195.1). Lineage (NCBI taxonomy): Eukaryota > Metazoa > Chordata > Aves > Galliformes > Phasianidae > Phasianus > Phasianus colchicus. Next base: position 9,272,901 of record NC_143453.1, on the reverse strand, counting down.
GTGTTGGGTTTTTTTCTAAGTTGAATGTTGCCTGTTTCTGCATTGGAGAGCCAAGACCCCTTCTAGCTGCTACCATCAGGTTTCTGGAGCTGGACCCCCAGTGCTGTCCCCAAAGGAAGCTTCTGGGTGAGGGCCCATGGCTGCCCTGCATGGAGACTGCAGCTGAGATCTATCCAAGACCAGGATGGTTGTGATGGGAGGTGGAGGGCAGGAAGCCCCTGGGAGCTGCAGGGTCCCTCAGGTCACAGAATGAGAAGTAAAAAGTGTTAGATGGATGGAGACACATTTTAAGGTGTTTTTCATGGCTGCGGATGGTGATTTGCTTTATTTTTGGGGAATGGGAGGCAGAAATTTCTTAGTAACTTGTGCTTTATGGAGCCTAGCAAACAAGGACTCCTTGCAAAATGCCTTCGGAGACCAAACTATGAATTCTTTAAAAGCCCACATGACTAGGATTAAAATCTTTATTTTTTAACTACTCTGTTTGGCAGCTTGAATGGGGAGGAGAGAATGAGAAGCTGTACGTACAGGATGAGGTCCCATAGGAAAGGCCTCAAATTAATTTTTCACTTTAATATATTTTGTAACCCTTTAGCTTACAAATAACCTCTAGACTTGTGGTCTGTGTTTCATGGTGGTGGGGAAGAGGGACTCAAAATTAAGGATTATGATATGACAGAATATAAGTATGCACATTGAAATAACCCCATAGCCACAGTTGTTTGATTAGCTGAGTTTATAATAAATGTTAATAATCATTCTCATAAACAGCCAAGCGCGGCTGAATTTTACTGAGCTGAGCTTTGCCTACAACTCAGGGAAGGCTGCTCTGTGTTTATTTTGTCTCAGTGCTTTTTCCTAAGCATGATCCTCCTCTATTATCAACCTTCCAAAAGGTTTTATGGTTCATAGCAATGATACCACTTTAAGACGGTCATTACTGCTATAATGCAAATTATAATTCTAGCATAATGAATAGGACTCAAAAAAACAGGCTGCATTTTTGGGCAATTGTAGCAGTCCTGGATTTTGGGAAGACAAGCAAGTTTCCTCTCTGTCTCTCCTAAGTATGTGTAGTCATCAGTGTTTACTACAATAAAAATAATTCTACAGCTATGCTTCTTAAGCCAGGTTACAAGGTTATAATCTTATGTGTGCTGTTATCGTGTATTTCTTTTGCCTATTAAATTGAAGGTAATTTCCCTCCCTTTATGTGATAAATTTACCTTTAAACATCCAATGTGATTCTGTATTTCCTCTATAGGAGGGTATCAGATGCTTCCATCATGCTGCAGAGCTGGGTTCCCTGTTCCTCTACAGCCTTGATTTGCAACATATTCTATCATGAGCAGAAGAAAATCATCATTCCTCCATGCCCACAGGGAATGAGCATGGTCTGCTCTGTTAATGGCTTTGTGCTGCAGTTGCCAAAAGGACGTGTGTGCCTGTTTGCATGCAGAATTAAAGGGTTGTGCAACTTCTCCAAGTCCCTCTTTCATAGCACTTAGAGGAGCTGCAGACTGCAGAATCAGACTTTCCCAGAGTTTAGTTGTGTCCCAGACCTATCTCAGATGTTGCTGCTCCATTGCAGTCATTAAATTCCTTTCTTTGCCTGATGAGAAGGCTCTTAAATTTTGCATTTTCAATGTGGTAATTATCTTAATCATATTAAAGTATAGAGGAAACTTCAGTGAGGAAAATAAAACCATACTTCTCTTTTTGAGAAAACTTTATTTCCTTTCATGTTTATATCTTATTGCCTGGACCTCTCCCACTAATAAGCTTTTAATGATCGTTCCCACTGATATCATAGCAGCAGATTCTTTGCATGCTGTCTTTGTTTCCTGGAATAAAATCAATTAAGCTCCTTGTCTCTCTGACCCCATCTTGTATTAAGGCTTAGCACAACAATTAGGAGCACATTATGATGTTCATTCTTTTATAATATTGCTTCTACACTGCAACAAGTCAGGTGTCAGTGCAAAGATGAACTTTGATGCAACACAATGTAGTATGTGTATTAAAAGTCTTCAGTGGTCTAATTACTATACTTATATGATTCACTTTTGCAAGAGTGATTTAATGAGCCTATGACACTTTTCAACAGAATCTTGATTTTTTTTTTTTTTTTTTGAGTATTCTGATGGACAAATTTATAAATTTTGAAATCTTTCACAGACTTATAAGAGTGAACTCTTTCAAGGATGCTGCTGTCATGCAATGTAAGATTTCAAATACCAATTTAGTCTCCATTTAAGTCTCAAACTCATACCCTTGAATTTGACAAACTCTGTGTCTGGTGAGTTATCTCCTTACTTAGAAACAGGCATGTTATTTCCTTTTCTGATAAAGATATGCATTCTTAATTTAAAATGATGTACTTCAGCAAATAGTAACATGCCATGGGAACTGCACTTTTTTTCTCAGAAAGGAAGATAAGAAAGACATAGTATACTACTGGGATATGGGCAGTGAGTGTCCTTGCTTGTTCCAAAGTAGCTGTCTTTGTCCCTGTTCCCACTGCTATCTATGTTCTAAGTCCTGATGTCCAGTTCCCCCTCCAAACTTGACATGATAACTCAATAGTTAAAAAGCAAACTCTATCCACCATTGGAGGTCCTTTCAAGGAGATTTTCTGAAGACATATAATCCCACCTCAGACAAATCCTTCTTCATACATATGATTTCTAAGCATGGCTCCAGTTGTGCTGTGGCATTTAAGGCCTTCTCCACCTCTTCCTCTTGCTGTCACATTTTCCACAAGAAAAGACTGGGGATAAACTCCACAGTTTGTACAGTTGTGCATCACAGATACTATACTCATTAATAATGTTGCTGATTGTCTCTTGCCTATGTAAGTTGTACTGTTGTTCACCATGGCCAACCTATGCATGGTACACTCAGAATCTTCAAATTTCTCAGCTCACTGTTGTGTTATGGGGTGAACATTAGCAAGCTGCAAACGAGTGGCTGCAATGTATGTGTGAGGGAATAAAGGAATTTGACAGTGGGGCAGCAAGACTTGATGTATTCCACAATTAATCTAAAACAAATATTTGGCTTAAGGATAGTACAAATATTTTGTTTCCAAATTACCTTAAAGAAACAGTTCAGCATTTCTAGTGAAAGTTTTTTTTTTTTTTTTAATAAGAGTTTTCTCCAAAAGTTATGGCTTACTGTCAAAACTACTTCAGCAAATTTTTGACCAGCTTTAGAGAAAATGTTCTTCAGTTACTACAGCTAATGGCATGGTCGGTTTGTTGCTAAGCTGCTGTAGAGAAAATCAGCACTCCCCTCTGCATTCTTTTTTAAAATCCCTTTTAACTTTAAGCAGGTTATGAGACCTAATTGATCAGCTCCTGCTGCTAATTAGCTAGATGTCAGATGATAAAGGGAATAATATCAGATCCCATCATTTCACAAGAGACGCTTTGTACTAGATACTTGCTTTTCTCATAAAACGCAGCACATGTGGTTCTTCTGAAATAAGTCCTTGACATGGAAAGACTTCACTGGGTTTGGATTGCTTTTTTTTTTTTTTTTTTTTTTGGTAGGACTATTTGTCCTTCACTCAGATTATTAGCCAGCTGAAGATCATTTATTTTGCTTTTGCCTCCGTGCTTTTTAATTCACAATAATACATTCATTATGCAACAGGTCTGAGTACAAACTGAGTGCAGTGAAGTCAACAGAGATGCCGTATCTGTGTCATTTTTTTCTCTATATGTTCTGTATCTGTTTCCTTCATCCTCATTTCTTTTCTTTGCATCAAATACCACCTTCCTCCTCAGCTGGGCTGCATTAAGAGAAACACTTATATCTCTATATTTTTCTATGTGTTATGAGATCGGGTTTTAGTAGCAGGAAGAAGTGTGAACACTGGCATTGAACTCAGCATAGGTTACCAGCAATGACATGGCACATTAGCTATGGTTTGATATCCCTTGGAGTTTCCATCCTTGGCTATAAATGTTCTCTGATCCTGTGGCCTTTCACCTGCATTGCCAGAGACTTACTTTTCTCTCCATTAGCTGCAGTTGCACTTCATCTGTCATGATTACACTCCTTAGACACAACTTTATAAGTTAATGCCCAATCCTAGGTCTGCCTGGTGCGACTATGATTAAGCATTCATATAATTACACCTTTGCAGAGGAAGGGCCCTAGAGAGTACTTTGGAGTGACAATAGCAGCAGTACATGTGCACAGCAACTAAAAGCTCATCCTGTTTCCTTGCAGACAGCAATTCCTCAGATCCAACCCTTACAATCTGCACTCCTAGCCTCATGAGCAATTTACTCATGAAACTGGCAAGTGCCTGAATGTCTCTGCTACCCGCTTCATGCCTTTAATATTGGCAGTAGCCAAATACTTCTCCTGGAACCACTTCTGCATTGTTTGTATATTCTATTGTGGTGTCTGATTGTCACTGGGAATAAATACTCTAAATACTCAGATATGATTTCACGTAGAATCCTGTGTCTTTATAGAAGTCCCTCTATGTGTTTGCTCTTTTGAAGATTTTTAGTTGCTGTCATTGTCCCAGATGGGCTGAGGGAAGGCAGAAGGGCTGCCTGCAATGGACAGAATGACAACGCCAACTTGCCTGACTGACTTTGGCTTGAGTGAAGGATGAACAGGAGATGTTTCTGTTCAGTACTCAAGCCTTGCTACTTCTTACATCCATGCAGGGAAGTGTAGCAAAGATGTAATTCCTGAGCACTGCATCAGTGTTCCCAGAGATCAAGCCCAGCAAGAGCTTTGTTTTAAAACACTTTCTGGCCCGGGTCTAACAGCATTTTGTAGAACCAGCGTTTGAAGTAAGCACTGCTGCTGGCTTAGTGTGGAGGGAAGAGGACAGGGAACCTCTTTTCTGTTATCGAGCAACCGGGATAAGAAAAAGGGTAAATGAGCATCTGAATTTTGTCTGTTCACCTGTGATACAGAAGGTAGTCCTGTCTACAACTATCAAGATTTAATTAAAAAATGAAAAGAGTGGAAACAAATTGAATTGCAAACTTGGCCATTTTATCATCAATTCTGCCTAGTTTCAAGAATATTGAATAAATTGCTGTGCTTTCTGTGATAGCCTCTGTTGAAAACTTCGGTGACATTTCACTTTGAAAAAGAAATTCATTGTTCCTCCCAAACGTGATGTTCTGAAAGTCAAATTTCTCTTTCATGTCTGTAAGCAGAATTTTCAAAGAATTTCTTTTAATGATTGGACAGAGCTATTCATAGGAATCCATTTTCTTCAGAAAATTCTGGCTTTATTTATGCCTGGAGTAGGACTTGTAAAAATGAACAACAGAATCTCTGGATTACTTGCTCATAATTGAAGGCTAAGTTTAAGCTTTTTCATTTTTCCATTGTGAATGGCAGCATTTTCCTCAAACTATCTGGGGACCACATTAAAGACAAAATGATGAACTGAACAACCTTTTTCACCTATACTTCTACCATCACTGCTTTCCCTACCTGCAGCAGCCAGACACTGCCCATTGGTCCTGCTGCAATTCCTAAAACATGTGGGCTGTTACCATGAGAAACAGCAGTAGGACACGGCAGTAATTATTACTCCATCGTTTCCCAGCCTTTTATTCAAACAAAAGGAGATTTGTGAAATACACTCTCACTCCAACCTTCAGCCTCATTATAGTTAGCAATGGACATGAAGTCTCTTATCTGAGTCCTGAATGGAGACTGTGAAAGTAGGGAAGCAATGGAAGTCATTTTGTCACATCTTTCCTCACTCAGTACTTTCTTTGATTGGTCATCTTCTGCCCAGAACCTACAAAAAAGGAGATAAAAGTATGTAAGCAATAGGCACGCCCTTTATTGCAGTATCACTGAGTTTGAAATCTTACTGAAATCTTACACTGACTGGTCTAGTCACTGGCTATCTGAGATGCAGTTTATAAAAGTATGGAGCATTTTATGTGGGCAGGAAACATTTCTTCAAGAGAAAGAAATGGGTTTTTTTGAAAGGAGGAGATGGTTTTCTGACTGGCTCCCACTTTCATCTGCTTTCATGACTCACTGGATCAGAGAAGCTGCAGCCTGGCCCCAGGCTGGGTACTTAGCAGACAGCTGTCTTCCTTCTCAAACAGCTTGCAGAGTTAACTCCTCTTTATTTCTAGACAGGTACCTGAAAAGCCCTCTTGCTTATATTTTGACACACACTCTAATTATGAGATGGAACAAAGAAACAACTCAGATTTTAAAGAGGACTTGAGTTGTGATTGATTCAATTGATGCTAAAACCTGCTTTGATACAATAACATCCCTCATTACAGCGACTAAAATTCTTACAGGCTCTCGGAGTGAAACTTCCAGTCTCCCAGCTAAGCATCTGCGCTCTCTGCTTAGAGGAAGACATTATCTACTGTAGATATGCTTAGAAAAGGCTTTTGTCTTTGTTGGTGATTACAGCTGCTGAATAGAGAGTATAGAAAAGTATGTTTAACAGTATTTAATGTGGAGGATCTGGTGACATTAAGTACCTTCAATTTGAAAGCTTAGAAAGAGAATGTAATTTTATGTGAATAAAATATAATAAGAATTGCTATTTTAACACATGTAGACCATTAGAACATAAAGATGCAAAAAAATATCTTCTGACTTGCATCATCAAGGCTATCCCAGTAGCACTGTGGAGCAAGGTTTCAAAGATACCATACATAAAATATGTTTGCATGACCTCTCGTTGTGTCCTCTCATGACATTCAAACAGATCTTCTGTAGAGGATGACACCATTGACACGAATGAGAATTTCTTGGCAAATTCTACCTAGTATAAACCTTCTCTTCCATCTTCCTCAGTCTGTGCATTTCTTCCCTCCCATTCTCCACTCACATCACAAGGCCATCAAAGAGATGGGATCACTTGTTATCTGGTGGCAGTTCACAAGTTTTACAAAGGCTTCCACACGCAGTATGTATCTTTTTGTTTTCATTAATTAACCTTATATATTTTAAGTCTCATTATTTTTGAAGTCCCTTGAAATGACATGACAACTGCAACTGTGCTATTCTGAATTTTGATCATTATATTTCTCTAAAAATAAAAGCTCAACACGAGACTCATTTACAATTGTGCACCTGGGGAACCTCTGATTACTGCCTAAGGTATTCAAGGCTATTAAAATATTCACTCTGAAAAGGCCTCTTTCTAGCTCCTTGCAGTGAGGGAGAATTTCAGCTCCTTGAAGACTGGAAGGCACTAAGTGCACACTGTGGTGCCACAGCACAGACCTGGACTACTGAGGAGAACAATGTGCCTTAAGTGGTGGGAGAGATCCAAGCTCAAGAAGTTCCTTTAGGGAACTTTTCCAATTTGGGTTTTGAACTCTTCCTTATCCTGGTAAAGAAGCAATTTGTTCAGCAGAGCAACTCTAGCAGCAGGGTATGAGCTGTATTTTTTAAGAAATACTTTTGCCTTTCGTCTAAGAAATACTTTTACGAGCTTTTGTAGCATTAGTTTGTCCTTATCATACTGAAATCAACATCTTGGTATTAAAAGAGATTTGATTTCCTGCAGAATTTCTTACTGCCATTCACAAGGTTTTCTGCAGATCTAACTGAATATGTTGCTGTCCATTCCGTGAAAATGCCAGTGGATATTCATGCCTTGAAGCACTTGCCTTCTAAGCTGTTCTTTTCTCTTATTCAGTAGCAATATGAAGCCAGAAGTAGCAGTGCTACTCTTATGTATTCTGGCTGCACATGGGAAGTAGGGTAATAAATAAACGCTGCCTTGTTTTCAGCAAAACCAGATCTGTGCCTATAGAATAAAATAGCAGTTATTACGTGACTGTGGCTGCAGAAAGGCTAGGATACGTGTTGGAAGGAGATGCAAATAATCAATCCAGAAGGAAAAACAATCCATAGAAAACTAGACATTCAGAGGGAAACTGTTCATTGTAACGCTTCATGCATCTGTCGGGCATTGAAATGAAAGAAGTTACCACCAGGTTCTCTAAGTTCACAGTATAGAAGATTGTTATTTGTCAGAAGATTTTTTTTTTTATTATTATTATTTATTTCAGTTAATATGCAGTTTTTGGTATTTGGCTCTGTATAACTTGAGCTCTGTTAAGAAATCTTAAAAATGAAAGGAAGTTGAAGATGCTGCTCTTTTCATATAATGTACCATAGCAGCACAGAATAGATAACTATGGATTGAAGTCCCCTTTCCCTCCGTTATGCATTTAGGCATTAGAGAGTGTTAGAAAAACTATTAAAATGCAATAAAGTTTAAGCAGAAAAATAAACTAAAAAGCTGAAACATAATTATCTCTTCCTGTAAATGATGCACAAGCAGCATGTAGAGCTACCAAATAAACGCTACGAGTCATTTGATAGTGTATGAGGACACTGAGGAAATTTAGATTCAGGACCAAATTACACCCTGATGAAATGCCATTGGCATTAATGAAGTCGAACTCAAAAAGAATTCGTCATGTGTAATCCTAATATTCTGTAGGTTTTAGCATGTTATTTTTAACCCGCACTAGCTAAATATTAACAAGTTGTGCACTTTACTTTGCAAGACTAACCAATCTAATTATTGAGAAGTAGTTGGTTAAAATTACTTTCCACATTCACATACATGTGCACGTGAGCAAATAAAAACACATAATTGCAGCTGATGTTGGCTAACCTTGCAGTTGCTGTTGTAGGAGAATAGCTGTGTTAAAGGCTTCCATCATTTCCCTGGAAATATATTTTTCTTTCCACTGACTGCTCACCTTTTCAGCCTAAATATTTATTGGTTTCAGTATTGCGGTGATTTATTTCTATTTGTTTTTAATTTCCTTATGCACTGTTTCAAATGGTACCACAAGCTATGAATGGTTGGTGTTAAATTATGTAGAGGTGCCACATTGCTCTTGAATGCATGTTTTTGATGAGGTTATTAAAACTCTGACAATACAAATTACCATAGCAACAAAACCCATAAATTCACAGCCTATACCAACCTCTGGAGTATGGAAATATTTTAGAGCACTCAGACATTTTGCAACATAGCACAGCTCATGTGGCTTGGCTTGCAGTTCTTCACCATGTCCTCAAATATATCAGCATTCATTGGTCCTTGATCTCTCAAACAGGCAAGGAGTTGTGAATTTGTTCCTTTTTTTTCCTTTTCAATGTATTTTATCTAGCTCATGTCCTTTCTGATGGCTTCCTCTGTGACCTTCAGGTGACAATTTGAGCATGGTCCTTACACAAATAAAGAGAAGGGAAAAACTCTGACTGGAGTTGTCTCTGATAGTGACAGTGTAGCAGTGCTGTGGTTTTGATTGCTACCTAAGGGCTAATCCAATAACTTCCCATTTTTGCTTCAATGTTTTTAAAAGTCTGTTTCTGTAATGGGTTGTTTTGTGTAAGCTGCTGTAAAAATGCTTGAAATTCTTATTTTTTCTTAAAAAAAGGTGTTAGTCAGCAGGTCTTAACACAATGCTGGAATCCAGAAAATCTTGCTTTACAATGAAATAAGGCTGAAAGTAGAACTACGATTAGAAGAACCGCATCTGTTATCCCCTACGTATTTCATGGCTGTTATTTTAGTACCATGCAGTGTTTGATGGTCATAGCTAATTCCATGGGCACCTATGCTTCATGTGACAAAATGCAAGAAGTGAAGTTAAAAAGGCACCTTCACCGTTCTTGTTCAGCTTGAACTTGATACATGTTTAAAATCCTTGTGCAATCCAGAATGGTTCGGTTGGGCAAGATGATGTTTGCATTTGTAGGAGGCAGACGGAGGAAAGAACAAGAGTTCCTGCATTTTTGATACCTTTCTGGTTATTGACACAAGTAATTCCACTGAATTCAATAGGTTAGTCAGAGATGCAAGATGAGATTTGGCCTAATTCTCATAACAGTAAGGACGCAGGGGTCATTATTTCTTGCCTTTGTGCTTTATAGACCAGTTTTGTACTCCAAGGTTTGTAGGGACATTACAAGGTGGTCACCATATGGTCTATTAAGGCAACCATACTATTTCTATCTAATGTTTCTGTCATGAAATCACACTGCATCTGGTAAATTTAAACTGAAAATATGTCCCTATTTTCCCAAGACCTCTCTTCCTGTCCTGTTGATACTAAAACCTATATATTCTACTTGGCAGTATGACTCTTGTTCTCACTAAAGCCCTGTGTGCCTCTAACAGTGCTTGTATTTGAACACTCAGATGAACTATTCAGGTTTCCCACCTTCTATGAATGAACATTCTTTCCCTCTATGCCAGACAAGGATATTAAAGCTCTCAGCAGGTAATGAATATTGTGTGTTTGTTCTCTGGCTAAAATGTACAATATAAATATACTTTACAGTTTGGTTTTGTGGAATAAATACAGCAAAGAGTAATGAATTATGATCCTTCTGCCTTAATCACAAATAAGCAGGGAAATAAGAGCCAGGATTTAACAGCAAAGTGCATTATTTAGAACCTATATCTGTTGGGTTTTTTTTATCTCTGAATCAAAATCTGGATCATCTAATAAGATTTATTTTATGGAAAAAAGTATTAATTTTGAACAATTTAAATTGTTTAAAAAATTTATATAGTTTTGAACTGTTTATTGCTTTATTAATAGACTGTAGTTCAGTTTTGTAACAAACAGCATTCATAATCTGTAGAAACATGGAATATTCTGTGTTACAGCTCATTTACTTTATTCCAGTGTCTAAATATCAGGAAATAATGGAATAAGTCTCCACTTGTTGCAGACGGAAGGAAAACCCCTGACTTAAAGGATCAAGAATTAGTGATCTTTCACAACTGTAATTGTTACAAAATGCTTAAACTTTTGTTTTCTCAACACTTCTAACTTTCATTTCAAAACCAGCATCATTTTGCTAAGTAAATGATGTCATTCCTGTCATAGCTGGAGTTCAACCAACAGATATTCTATTTCATCAGCAGCAAAGGATCAAACTTCTTTATTTGAATATTTTTCTTACTCTGTAGGTGAGAAAGTAATAGCATCTTGTTTCCTTTGCTGTGGTTGGCATGCAGGAACCTGCAAGAATCTCACTGCTTCTGCAGTACTGTGGGAGAAAGAGAGAGTTTTAAGCAAAAATTCTGGTTATCTTATTGAATTAAAAAACAAACAAACAAACAAACAAAAACGAATTCCATTTGTGCCAGGCTTGTCACAAGTAGTTAATAACAGTTGCTCTGTTATTTCTTCTCCCATATCAGGGACCTCAAGCACTGTCCTATAAAAGCAATAAAATTCTGCACTAAGGTTTTCCTGAGGATTTGAAATGAAGCACTGTCTTCAGTGGCTGCAGAGAATGGAAGAATGGAATGTGGGGAATGTAAAGACACAGCAATATTTTTTGGGTTTTTTTTAGAAAGGGTGGGGGAGAAATGTGTGAAACTACAGGCAAGCAATGGGGGACGTCTGTCCTGGACAAAATGGCAGTAAACTATAATAAACAATGGAACTGATAGACACTGAGATAATATACTGGAGAAGACACAACATTGGTTTTGTAGAAGGAAGTCGTATTTCACAAATCCATCAGAGTTCTTTGAAGGAACCATTAAATATGAGGAGAAGGGTGATGTCAATTGCGCTGTATTAGATGGATTTCCAAAAAACTTTCCAGTCACGTTCTTCATTCAAACTTATGAGAGTTACTGAGCAACCCTGAGTTGAGAGTAGTAGCCCAAGTAGACCAAGGCTATGTCTTGAAGCACCCACCCATTTTCAAGTTCAGTCTCATTAGTATTTCTTCTTGATTTTTGTGGCATCTCTGAGTTTCTGAGCATGATATTTGTTTAGAGCAGATGGAACTCTACAGCATGGTGACTCTGATACTTTAACAGCTCTGCTGGTTTTTTTCTTCTTCTTCTTTAGAAGATATTCCTGCTTTAGTGCCATTATCCTTACTTTGAGCAGGGTTGGAGCAAGTGACCTCCTTAAATTCCTTCCATCCTGAGTAGTTCTATGATTCTGTGACTAGACAATCTATATGGAGAGCTGCCTTATGGCACCACTCTTTCATCAGCTCTTAAGAGTCAGGTGTTTTTTTCTGATTCAACTTTTAAAATTCATCCATCAGTTTTTTCCTCAACTGAGTTGTCTTACTGAAGCCTGTCAACATCTACATCTAGAACAACTGCAGACTGGAAAAGCTTTTGGAGGAAAGAAATTAGTCTTCAGTCTCTGGATTTATTTCTGTAATGAGTATGGACAATGGAAAATGCTGCTTGTCCCTACAATCTCATTTTCATGCTGGTATAAGAAGGGAAAAAATCATATATTCTGGTCCACATTAATAGAACTATCTCCTAACTAGAACTATCTCCTAACTTATTTTATCCAGCCAATAAAGGTGAATTGCTAACTCTGAATTGAAAACTGTCACTTTAATTAAGATAGGAATAATCAGGAAAAGTTCACTAGGGGCTCTGTGTTGTGGGGAAAGGTAGCAGCTAACCAAATGGATCGTGAGAGTGAGACCTTATGGTGAAAAAAAGAGTTTAAAAGGAAAATGAAGGGACTATACCTGCAAGGAGAATCATTTCAGAGAATTATTGGACATCACAAAGCACTCTATTTTCTTTTCCCCACAGTAAACTTGAATGATCTTAATGACAGAATATGAGATCCAGCAGGTGTAAACTACAGCATTTAAATATTTATGAGTGAAAGTAGAAGCAGGAACTGAATTTAAGTGCAGGGGTCAGTAAGGGGGAAGATTCTTCAAGGCACTGAAGCAAAATAGCTGTCAGGATGCAGAGAAGACAGTGATGAAAGACAGCTTGAAAGAAAATGGTAATGGTCAAAGTTGGCTAATAGGTAAAGCTCTGAGGAAGAGGCAGATTGAAAAATGCTCTTGAAATGTGGCTGAGCCATTTCCAGAGACACAAAATTTTGCGCCAGGCTTCAGAAGCACTGGAGCAGAATTCAAATGGGATGTGAAGTCATGGGAAGGCTAAATTCTGCCCTGCACATTTCACACAATATTTGATCACTGTTAATAAACATGCAACCTTTCTTCCAAACAAACATCCAAAACCAGATCAATTTGTAAAAATTCCAGGAGGTTGTTAAGGAGTTTTCTTCCCCATGATTTGTATCCACGGAACATCTCTCTAAGAGGAAAGTGGTACATTGTTAAAGAATGAGCATCAGAATAGGAAAAGTAAGGTAGATAAATGCAGATGAGAACTGTCTTTGTGGCATGGTTTGAAGAAAGAATTGATTTCCTGGTAGCAGAAGAGAAGAGATTCCACTGAAGTAATCTTCCCATGTTCAGACAACTTGATGAGGGCTGCTAACAGGTGGCTGTTCCAAATAGTTGTCTGCAAAACTCAGGTTGTCAGATATTGCCAAAGACTGAATACATACAATATAGCAAAAGCTCATGTAATGTGGCCCAGCAATGCTTTGAGAAACTGCAGCTCAGTAAAGAGCAAACCCAGCGGGGGTTTCTTGCCCCAGACATACCATGGCAGTGTGCATTTCTGTGCCATTATGTATCTGAACAGGATAGGTTGAAAAAAAATTCAAAAATCTCCATCAAATTGACTAAGGATCTAAGCTGAATGTGTGTCAAAGAAACAGATACTATTGCTTTCAATTTTAAGATGGATCACCAACAGTGATATATAGATGTAAATGAAACATGGCATAGATACCCCTTACAGCCAGTTTATTTTTTATGGATTGTGAATCCAGCCCTCGTTCCCTGTATCAGATGCAAGGTGTGTTCATATATGAGATCTGCTCCAAAAGAAATCACTGTTTTTATAATGAAATAACCTATGTTGTTCTTTTATCCAGCAGCACACCTGTCTCATTCTCCCCAGAATTATTGCATAAGCAATAGACAATATTCCAATTCCTTTATTTGGAAGATTCCTTAATTTGGAAGAGTGTTGATACATTTAAAAAATATTCCTTAACACCTATCTGGATATAAGTCTTTGATTTCTATCTTTTCTTCATTTTTGTGTATGTCTGAGACAAGCAGCACAGCTGCAGTTTTAAAATACTAAAGATAGGTCATTCAATGCAGGCAAGTTATCAGGAGGGCAGGCATCACTCTGCTCTTTGTACTGACTGGGATGGATGTCCTGATGCTCTTCAGAAGGTTTTAGAGATCAGAACCAGTTAGTTTTATCTGCAAGTGCACAAACTCCTAACCTCCTGCTCCCAGACCGCAGGCCTCACCGTATGACACTGCTGGGAAACTTGGCTGCTTAAGCAGAAATCTCAGTCTAGACTTTTTAAATGATGTCTGCAAAGCTCCATGAAAAAAGAAGTAAATTTTAGAAAATCCTTTCCGAATGAACAGCTATTTCAAAAATTTAGGTCTTTGGGATAACATTCCTCCATGTTTGGGGATTGATATATATATATTCTTGAATATGTTTTGGAGTAACAACATCCTTTATTTCAGTGTCCCGGTTTTGGTCACAGTGTCCAGTCGTTATTTGCGCTAAACACATTCAGCTACCTCCTGTTTTGTGTTCTGTCAGCTTTCATATCATCAAGACAAATACAGGTTTTGAATACTGCCTGACAGTCTCTCAGTCTTCCAAGTTACTTTTGGTAAAACTTTGCAATCTCTTATGCTGCTTCATTACCTTTTTGGCTGTTTGTTTGTTTAATAGTTGTGTAGTTGTTATTTTTTCACTGCATCAATGGTACCTTAATCTAGCTGAAAGTGTTTCCTAATGTCCCCTCTTGGTTTTCTGCAGGAGGATTTGAGAGGCATGCAGAGAACTCTATTTTTGTTCAAAGCATCCCTTCAAAACCCATAAACACTGCGTCACATCACTGCTGCTTTGTTGAAGCACTGTTTGCACATAGGCAGGAAGGAGCAGAGACAAAGAACAGCTAAGCACGTTTTTTTCTCATTCTTTTTAACAACTTGAAATAATTGAACTTGGAATTTTTAGTAGCTAATTTGAAATTATTTGTCTGTGCGATGACTGGCTTGCTGAGCTGCTTCCAGAAATGCAGGTCTGCTGGCAGTACTCATAGCTTGGATATGTTTTCAAACAGCCTCATGTCCCCTGGAATCAGGGAAACTAGTCCCAGCTTAATGTGGAGTGACTTGCAGAACCTATGAGACCCCCATTAGCTGCTCTATTTTTTTTCCTATGCAAGGAAATAACTTTCAATTATTCAGTGTATCCCATTCTCTGACTTTGTTTTTACTACTTAGGGTTCAAATGTGATGATGATAGTAGGCTAACAGAAGCACGTGAATAGAAGTAGCCTGTTTAATTACGTATCTTGCCTGGGGATGAATGCCAGACCTAGGTTGACATGAAGAATCAGATTGCATGTGATATTAAAAACAAAACACGTGACACAAGAGGAGTTTGGGTAGAAGCTGGAATGGCACGGTGTATGGTGGCAAGCTAAATGATTACAGAAATCTAGGTCACTCCCCAAGGCACTGCTTTCTCAAGGCCATATTCCTGAAAGTGGGGCTGGAAGCTGTGACTACTCTAGCCCTGGAAAGAACGGATGATGGGAAAGCCACCAGGTAAAAAAAGTGACTTAAAATATGCACCAGTTTCCAGCAAACTAGTGAGTGTGCTATAGATCCTCAGAATATGTAATATTAAAGATATGCCACAGAGGTATTTTTATGAGTGATTTTACTTTTTACTTCCAATTTCCTGAATTGCCCTGCAACATGAATGTGTGCTTCCTCCCAAATGGTGTTACGCACGGTTAGATTTGCACAGTTGACATTTGCAAGGTTTGGAGTGTTTCTGGGGTCTCTGAAAGTTCTGTGCTCAGTTTAACTCTATCTGGAGGGTATTCATGGTGAAAAGGATGGAAACACAAGCTAGTACGTTAAAGAAATGAGAAAAAAATTGACTCTACCCTTGAAAGATTATTACAGAAAGCTAGATCATACTTTGTCTGACATCAGGATATGCTAGAAATGAAGCTGTCATCAAGTGACTTAAACCAAGAAAGTACAAGGAGTCTTTCTGGCTCTCTTGAGATTTCAAATATAACTTGAGAATATTGGCTTTCTGTTAATGACTCCATTCTAGAATGGGCAGCATTCATTTATCCCAGCCTAACACCCCAGTGCCCAAAGCCCTAACCGTGTAAGGATATTCCCTCTGTTTCTGAATTCATTTTGCAGTAGAAATAAGTGTTTGGCATCCAGCTCAGGCACATGATTTAATGAGCTCTGTGTAACCTACCAATAAGCAAATGTAGTTAGATCAGTTCTTTTGCTTCCCCTCTCAAACGTTATGGAACACTGGGGATAGAAATGGGGCATTTGCAACAGAATTTTCAATCTGTTTACATTTTTGGATGACTGTTAGTTAGACACTGAAGCCTGGAAACAGTGGCTTTTATCTTGCATTTATAAAGTATATATTGTTCCGAAGGGTTCCCAAGCATGTTGTAAAACTAAATGTGACTTTCAAGGGGAAGTTTTAGATAAGAATGAAATCTGCTAGGGAGAGAACAAATCACATGAAGAAAATCTTTTGCCCCGTTCTTAAAAATATTTGCAGAGTGTAGTTGAATCGGTTTTCTCTGTACTGGTAATGGTGTTAAATACTCTTATTTTACATCTTCCGCCAAGACTTTTAAACGCTTCTAGGAGCTCACTGTCATTGCTCTGGTTCTGTAAACAAGGAATTCTAGGCTGAAGGAAATAGAGTGGCTTTTACCAAGTTCCCACTGGAAGTCTCTGCAGAGGCCTGACTTCCTCAGCCCCAGCTGAGTTTCATCTACTGCAGGTCTGGCCTTTAGGTAGCAGAGGCCAGATTTAAATTGATAGAAATCTCTTTATTTGCCCAGGAATTACTCAAGATGGGGCACTTCAGGTCACCTGAGCATCTAACCACAAGACGTGCTATTTGATTCTGTGTGGAATTAATCAAATTTGTTTTGCCTTTAGAGCAAAATGGTTGACTATGAAGAGTGGAGCTGTGGCTGCTCCATCTTTCAGTATCTGTTGCTTTTCCCAAATGGGTTTTGCTGGACAATCTATAAAATGGTTTTTCACATTTGCTGTGGTAACTGGGAGAAACCCAACACAGGGGTTTGAGATATGGGATCTAAATCATGAGCTTCCATTTTTGATTGTATACTGACGTTCAGTGTTTGAATGTGTATTTTATAGAGGAACCTTCATTTCCAGTCTTTGTTACTCTTCCTTCAGAAGTGATTCCCACATTGAATTGGATGCTGCTTGCTCAAGGAGTTATTTAGAGTTTCTTTTTTTCCTGAGTTTATGTCACAGCGTGAGCCTGGAAATAATACAGCTTTCTTTTGTGCTATCATCCCTGTGAAACGTCCATCAGGCCCTGGACAAAGCCATTCCAGGTGCAAAGAAATTGCCAAATAATTTCCTACCTGTGTATATTTGCATTTTTAAGATTTTGTTCTCTTTTTGAAGAGAGATTTACCCTGCATATAAGAAAACCCGTGTAAAAGGATGGGATGTAAATGTGCTATTTGGACTAAAATATTTTGTATTCTCTGTTACTTTATTTATCACAGTTGGCTGAGTGTTTTCTGTAGAATCAGCAGCTTTCATTACAGTACAGGTTTGTTAAATAAATAATGATGCACTGAACAGACGTAACAAAACTTATAACTGCGTTTGTCTGCTCACACTGTGTATTGCATACAGGACTAAAAATCACTCCTCACCAAGGAATATTGATCTCAGTGACAAAAGTTCTTCCTGTAAAAATCTACTAAATACCATTTGTTAAATAATGCCAGCAGAAGATACGATCTAAATACATTTGTTACAAGAGCTGTATTTCAGTCCTGCAGGTACTTACCACATTTAGAGTGCTGTGCAGGGAAGACGTGTCAGACAGAGGCTGCTTCTTGGGGCTCTGCAGTTCCCAGTAGGGCAAAGTGAGCCAGAAGATTGGCACCGTCTGGTAGATCACAGGGAAAGAGATAATTATTGAGAAATGAGCCGCAGATCCTTCTTTCATTAGATGGCATAAAAGTATGAGCCAAGCCATATATATCCTTGCACAACTCTTGTAATGTGTGATTTCCATTTTCTCTGTGAAAATTGGAAAGGAGGAAGGATGAAATGATTTGCTCAAGTTTACACAGAATATTTGAGTTTAACCAAGGAGTGTTGCCTTGATTTTTTCATTTTCATTCCACACCATATCCAATTTCCTTCCTTCAAATTCTAATTTGATAGGACTGCAGGTACTATGTGTAATTACTATTTACAGCTAATCAAGAGATAATGCAGAGTATTATATCCTTTAGTACATCCTCTGAATAGCTTTTGCACAGCACAGGCTGAAACGTGAGTGTTATTCAGACACCTTCCATCCCTGCCTTTCCCCACCAACAAATGTACTGGAAATCAGGGGTTTTGTCCTCCCTGTGGCCCTAGAATTCCTATACATATCTAAGATTGAACATTAAAAAATGAGATGCTTCTGGATGGAAATAGGTGGGTTTTTTTGTGGGAATATGGTGAGTGCATAACTGAAAGCAAAACAAGAAGAACATAAATGATTGGGAATTAAATTATTTTTCAACAGTTCAGCATATTTTTCAGTAATTCTCTTTCAAGAGAAAAATTTTCACCTCAGTTGTGGTCATTGGGATCTCAGAAGGCACCTGCATCTACAGTGACAGGAAAATAAGTTATTTATGGCAAAATACTAAATATGTGGCAAAGAACAAGATATTAGAGCAGTATAAACACGAGATATATTATGCAGTGTTTAAATAGATCAGCACCACTGGGGACGTACTTTGGGGAAAGATTTGACCCGCTTTTTTCCTCAATAAGAGTCTTCTGTTACTGGCATGATGCTCCCCCTGAGGATGCTTGCACCTTTTGAATGACTGAATATGCTTAGAGATAAAATAATAACCGATTACACACAGCGCATTTTTATTAACACTGCGGTAATGCAGGTCACCTTCAGAAATAGATCCCTTTTAGAAAACAGAAAGAGCAGCAGTCCAGCTACGATTGTAAGCAAATAATTATCTGAAACTCTTTCTGCCTGCTTTGTTTTTATAAAATATTGTTAGAATAAGTCTTTATTTTAATGACACTGAAGAGCATTTGGAGGTTTTTAGATAAAAAGAAACAATTGGCATGCACTTTTCAAGAAGGATTTGTGAATGATTCATAGTTCTGCATAATCCTTGGTCTTCTTTGTAACGTACTAGTGCTAATAATATTAGTATTTAATAAGGAAGTGGCATGGGATCTTAATAACTTGCCCAGGAAGTTCAGTCAAATTAATTGATAGCACACAATATCGAGACAATACTGGATTCTACCTCCACAAATTCAACCAGGCAAGTTTCCAAAGCCTCGTTTAATTCTGATGAGAAACCATACCTGTTAGTACAATTGCTGCAAAATGGACTTATGGTTAGAGTGTATTACACCTCCATTTCTGTCCTCGTGTACTCATGGTGAACAAAAATTCAGGAATTTGTCTGCCTGTTTCTTTGTTGCTTTTGTTGTTTGATTGCATTTTGTTTTAATGTTGGCTGTACCCAAGTGGATAATATTCAAATATATGAAAAAATTGCACAGACAGCAGTACAGAAATGCACGTTTTTACCATTCCTTATAACACTGTTATCCCGTTGCACAGGTTTTTGGCTTGAATGTTTCAGAAATGGTGATAGAACCAATTAATAATAAATTACTGATATTGGCAGCTGCTCTGCAATTTTTCCCAGCTGTTGCACTCAGACATGTCGCATTTCTTGAATTCTGTTCTGATTTGCATAAGTGGCAGAATTAATCATATGGACAAACAAGATTTTTTCTCCACCCCCTTTGGTGGAATACAGTAAAATGCATTCCTAGGCTCCCTTTTTATATTACCAAGCTGACACTGCGGCCTGCTCTCACATTTCAGCCTCTTGCCTCCTACCCAGTAGACCTCAAGTCAGCTCTCAACATGGGAGATTGCTGACATGAAGAAGCTGAGCCATCAGGAAAAAAAAGAAAAAAAAAAGTCTTATTCAATAGCCTTTGTTTGAGTCATGGAAGTGGCACGTGATACAGTGGACTTCAGCACAACTTTCTTGGTGCCATGTGTTTCCAGGACCTGCATACAGTCCTCTTGTTTTCACCCACCGCTGTCAGTAGAAGGCAGTAGCAGGCTCAATTAACAGTCCGTGTGATTATACAATTAATTAAATCAGCAACTTGTCGGTGTTGTTAAGGAAGACCTGCAAAACTCCTCACGTATTTGGAAAGGAGTTTCTGGGTGCAGATCTGAAGTTCGCAGTAGAACAGAATAAGCACTGAGAAGAGATTGCAACCTTTCTAACTGCAGGGTTTGGCTTTTCCTTAGTTTCCTGAACATTGTTAATCCATCTGCAAGGTGTGAGCAAACTTCCATTTAAAATCCCATAGAAACTGTCTTTGAAGATACATGCAAAATCAGTCTAAATATGTGAAATTTTTGCAGCCGGACCTGGGGTTTAGTTTTCCTGAGAGGTTAAGCAGGTCTGATGGTGCAAGCAAGGATTGCTAGAAAAGAGCTTTTCTGAATAGCTCTTGCTCAGCCTGAAAAAAAATCAAGCCCTTATCTTTGTACTAGGGTCTTGTGTCTAGTCTCAGTGTTGATTCCTCATTACAAATGCTGTCAATATTGTGTTAGTGTTTTAGGCTTCTCTTTAACAGCCCAGCCTTAACAAAACACCCTAGTGGATAGCTTACTGCAGATTTAATAACGATTTTTCATTGCTGGATGATTTCTTCTAAATGTCTTTCTTTTGAAGTACTGAAGTCAGGGATAATGTTTCTTGTGAAGTTTCTTGTGAAGTTTCAAAAGCAAATACTGCAAGAGCGTTCCCCCCACCTGCCTGTCTTCTGTTTCTTACACTGGTATTCAATTTTTTCTTCAGCTGTTTGTGTGCATTTGCACTGCATATATATCAGCTGTGTTTCTAACTACCTGTAACTAATAGAAATTAAAGACCTGGGATGTGGGAAGCATTTTGAGGAGGAACAGAGGTTAAGTGTTGCATGCAAAGTTCTGGGGGTGGTAACACACTGCAGCACATGCTGAGCAACAGCACGTCTGAAGTGTTCGCATTCCTCAGAATGAGCAGGTTAACAAACAAACCTGGGCCTTCCTGTCCAGCTCACATCACTGTCCTCTAGGGCAGTAGTACTACTGTCTTTGCCTCCCATTGTTGTGTACTGCAGGGCTGACAGCACGGTTTTCTGTAAGCCGCAAAACACGTGGATAATGAGATTGAGTTGGAAACATGAATTTCTTTTAGTGCCTTAATGTTTTTAAAATTGGAATTGCTTTGATGCAGGTTGATGTGCTAATCTTCAGACATAGGAGCTGCTGCGGTCATTTTCACAAGCTCTTAGGAGGGAGAGAAGAGGCAGCCATGCACAGCTCCTGGTAGAATCTCCTTTTGGGGGAGATAAGGGGAGGGTAAGCTAGGCCACAGGGACAGGCTGTCTAACTGCATCTTTCTGGGAGAAAGGCTAGGATGCAGGGATCCCAGGACCTTCAGTTTCCCAGAGAAGGAAGATCTCTTTTGGTACCACCATCTCAGCTTGGAGGGGACCTCTAGTGGTGGCCTACATGGAGAGAATTCAGCGTAGGTTACCCTAACCTGCCTCAGAGACCCTTGGCTCCGTGCTAACAATTGATGGCTCATTTAACAGCATAGCCCTGGCTTTGCTTATGTATAAAAATAGATTTTGGATCCTGTCATTTCTAAAATTTTCCAAGTTTGACAGAATCATGATGACCAGACAAAGGGGCTGCTGGAGCTGGTCAGGCTTCCAGGATACAAGTGATCTTCTTTTGATTTAGTGTCATTTTTATATTCTGTGCTGGTAATTGTGAGAAGCACAAATCGCAATTTGTTCAGCCTTCCAGTTCCAAAGGCTTTTTGTCACTGATTGAATCTGGCCTCTCTCCTTGTGTCTGCTTGTATGTACAGATATTTCCAAGCCTCCATCTCCAAGATTTGAGTTCCAGCTTTTCTGAACTCTCCTACTTCTTCGTTTTTCATGTGTGTGTGTATCTGTATTCTCCAGGAAGTGGATGGAACGTCTTTTTAAGGGTTATGTCTAATGAGTGAAAGCATACTTCGATCATCAGTAACCATGCCCAGGACTTGGTCTCCATCAGATCAATACCTTCAGTAACCTATCTTCTTATTCAAAATGTACCTCCTTACCATTTGTCTGTTTCAGTAACTGTGACAAAGGGTTCCTTTTACGCCATTCTGTTTTCTTTTTGCTTTTAGCTAGCCTTATCTCTGCTTAAGGTGTTTTATTAAATCTCAGGTGCTACACTGTGCTCTCAGAAGGTGCTTGGTCTGCTTACCCTCTTAGGAGCACGCATGTAAACCTGAGCTTTCTGGCTAAGGTCTCTAAGCTTGTTGCCAAGCGGATTTGGTGCTCTTTTCACCTGACCTTTGTGACTCTGTTCCTTTGAGATTGTGCCTCTTTCCTCGTGTTCAAAGCAAAGTACATTTAATCAGTGTGTGGTATTACTTAAGCCTCCAGTCCCAAACTGATTTCTTTCTGAACACTGTGGTTTTAACACTGTGCTGGGGTCTCTTTCCTTAAGCTAGCTTTATTTGGAAGGGATCATGTTCTGTTTTCCTGGCCAAAACTGATCCTGACTCCTTCTCCATTCCTTCTCATCCAAATCACTGTAATCCCATCAGAAGAGGAAGCCCACAGACAATTATGCAGCCAGATGTTGTTTTCTGCGATGCTTAATAAACAACATTCCATCAAAGCTACAGTCAAGTCGGTGCTCATCTCTTAGTGCTGTTAAATTGGTAAAGCAGGCTTAAGATTCAGAAAAGAGACTGTGAATTCTGCTTTCAATACCCCTTCTTTTTCCTAAGTTTTGTCTGCGTTGACTCATGCAGAAGGTATTTGCTTAGAATCTTTCATCCAGTATCACTTCACTTTGTGTGTTAAAGGCAATGTGGTTGTTTCTGTTTGCAGGGTTTACACAGCCATGGGTAAAGCCAGGTGAGAGTCATATGCTTCTGTACATTTCCCTGTAAAACTGAGGGAGGTTTATAGATATATACATCTTAATTTTACTCAAGATGGAAATTGTTGTTATTATAACATAATGTACAGTATTAGAGCTTGTTGAAGTGCAACATTTAGAAAGCATACGTCTGCTGTCATTTGGCAGCGGTGGAGGATTTTGATTAAGTAACACTGCAGTGATGAAAGATTCTGTTGAGCCTCTGTATTTATCTCTTCTGCAGACAGAAGGGTGGGCGAGCAGATGCCTTCACAGATGAGTGTAACACAGCTCCTTGGCCAACAAGCATTTCAAACAGATTAAAGAAGTTCACCGTGTATTTCTTTCCTTCAGGGAAATATACAGAAAGATGGAGATGGGAGAGGAAATCCGAACAGCCTAATCACAGCCATCCAACTGCTGACATCGTTATTTATTCTGTCAGGGGGAAACTGTCCAGTCTCAATGTGTGTTTAACTTATATACAAGTTTGTAAAGATGTAAAAAAAAAAAAAGAAAAACCACCTCTGTGAAAACTAAGCCTTATTACCCATTAGGAGAGAGCTGTCTTGTACATTTCAAGCAGCAGGAGATAATGCTGACAACCTGGTTCAAAGCCACAGACTCAGAAGTGAATTGAGAGTATCTTCCTTCCAATGTATATAAGCACATCTTAAATAGTGGACACCATTATCTAGGCATCCAGAGTTTTATACACAAGTTATTTCCAAGTATTTCACAAAGCTGA
Source organism: Phasianus colchicus (assembly GCF_987193195.1). NCBI lineage: Eukaryota > Metazoa > Chordata > Aves > Galliformes > Phasianidae > Phasianus > Phasianus colchicus. The sequence goes on along the minus strand of NC_143453.1, from coordinate 9,249,142 downwards.
TTGGCACAATTTGCCTATTTACACTTGGGGAATCAAAACACCAGAAGGCAGCAGCTAAACCACAATAACCCCGCAGGTAATTGAATTTCTGAGCTGCACTCAGTGCTCTACCCTTTAAGTTTCATAAATTGTTACTGATAAATGTTGCTAATAGTTTCTGACTCTTCTACTAAAGCAAATTATCTGTGTGCAGGAACACAGAAAACGTGATTTCCAAATACACACAATGTGAAGGGATGAGGGAACATGGAAGCAGAAGCCTGCTGATCCACATACAAGTCTATTCAGTTTATGGATGCTGCGTAACTGGTTTAGAATACTGAAAATGGTCTGTGCAAAGAATGCCTCTGGAAGATGTCATCCAGTCTGTTCTGAAACCCAATTGCAAATAAATAAATAAATAAAATTGAGAAAACTGAAATTGTTGGTGGGGCTGAGAAATAGAAATCAACATAAAGGGTGACAGAGGGGAATGGCCATGAGAAAAAGAAAAATAGATCCCAGCTTGTGTTGCTTCTGACCTGAAATATGATAAAGGAGCGAGTTAGTCAGGTGAGAAGTCTTCACAATCTTGAGAATAAAACTCAGCTGCCATCTCATAATAAAAGTGACTAGTGCCTCTGTGAATGAAGAACAAGCTGTAGCTAACCAAACTGCAAGGGCTGTTTGTCATCACACAGCATAGTGCATGCTTTTCATTTACACATCACATTTTTCCCCCCTTTCAAATTGCACCCATAAGTCATGGGGGAAAAAAAAACCTCAATATTCAGCTCCATTAGACAAAGTTATTCTTTGAAATTCAGGGCAAGGAGCATATGGAAATTCCTACAGCAAGGAACTAGCACTACATCCGGAATAAAAATCAGCACTGTGCAATACTGAAATGAGTGCCATTATGGGTTATTTTGAATCTGATCATGATATGATTGAAATTCAATTACCTCTTCTGCTTTGAAGGGCCAAGTAGCTTGAAGAACACAAAGTTAGACTGTAAAGATTAAGAGAACAAAGAGTTTGTGCTGGTTGTTATTCTCAGTTCTCCTCTGGCTTGATGCTTTTAACCTATTCCAGCAGTCCTCGTTTAACGTGGCATTTACAGTAAATGCTGCTTGTGACTTGGCTGTGCAGTCCATTCTTCTGGGTTTCTTTTCAATAACGTGGCATCATGGGCAATTGATCGCCGCAGCAGCCAGTGCTTCTTTGGTGGGATTAGCCTTGTTTACGACTTGCCCTGAATCCCTGATTTTTAGTGGAAATGGAGTGAGTAAACCTTATATCTACTTTGCATATTTTTCTTCTTTTTTTAGCCTGCATTTCTACTTGTCTGTGTTCAAAGGCATTTCTTTCTTTTGTTTACACCTTTAAAATCTGATGTGAAATTCTGGGGCCAGTGCATAGCCAAATAACGTGGACCCAAATAGCACTTACCAGTACAGCAAAATGGGTCAGAGAAGGAGTGTTCAAAACTTCATGGCTGTGGCTTTTTATAGTGCTGAGTGACAGCAGGATAAACACTCGGGTCTCTTGGTCAGCAAGAATCACTTATAATTGTAGATTATAACACAAATTATTTTATCATTTTGCTATGGCCTTTTTTTTCCCCAAACTAAACTATGGTCATTCTGAAATATCTCAAGCATAGTTTGAAAAGGGCATCCTTCACACTAATAAGACCTAGAATATTTTTTGTAGTTGATATTGTGTAGTTTGTTTATACTGGAACTTAAGAGGTGGGAGTATTTCTTTCCTAACATAAACTGTGTTTGTTATCATAAAAGCACACTGACATTCACCATGGAGCAAAATAGTTTCAAATCTAAAGAAAATCTCTCCTGGTGATCTGTTTCTGTTTGTATGTTTATCTGTTTATGTTTATATGTTTATTCATTTGCTCCTGATTATGGATATGGGAGTATGAGGACTGTATGTAGGTATGAGAGCCGACTGACTAGGACAAAAACAAAGAATTGATTGCATGTTTCCAATTCAGTGGAAGTGCTTTTTTCCCCCATTTTTGCTCCTCTTTGAACAGCTGCTGCATATAATAAGCACAGATCCATTTTTATTATAGCTGAATTCACTTTTTCTAAGGAAAACAAAACATCTTACAGTGAATGAAAGCTGCAAGGATTTCTAAAATTCAGATAAGTCTGTTAAGTAGTCAGCCAGCTAGAAACAAACGTTTGCCTTCTAGAGCAAGACTGTAACCTTTAGAATATGCCCTTTGAAGAAAACAGCACAGCCACAGAAGCAGTTGAAATAACAAAGCAGGACTGTTGGTTTTCCTCATTGTCATCAGGGTAGATGTGTGATTTCCTTGCTATGGAAAGCTTTTATTCTCAGTTACTCAGCCCTGAGTCTGTGGCTCAATGGTGATCTTGAGAGTCTCTGATAGTATGTGAGGAGGTGGCTTAGAAAACAATTATAAAAGAAATAATAATAGTAAATAAAATCAACCATCCTCTCCCCTCCAAATTCGAAACATTTCCAATCAAGGAAGCAAAGAACAGGAAGGGGATTTCACATTCAACCCTATTTTTATTCAGTTGCAAATAATTGTTTGACATAGGAAGGGAGGTAAAGAAGTGCCACTTGAAACTCAGAGCTCAGGAGCAAAGATGAGAGCAGCTTGCTAAGAGTTTGCTCCTCCTCTTCTTTGCCCTCTGAAACTATTTTAATCTTTAAATTACTATAATCCAGGACACATCCAAGGGGCTAGATAAATCAGCCAAGTTTGCTTATGGTCTTTGATGTAACCTGTTGCTTTTAGAGATTAAGAAGTGATGGAGGTGTGAGCAGGGATTACTTCTTATATGCTGCCTTAGAATTAACCAGATAATTTGGCCAATTAGAAAATCAGGGATGCTTCAAACTACACTGAATTTTGGGATGCTATCTGGACACTCGTGTTCTTCCTGTTGTAGCCCTCTGAGAAAAGATGACCTTGTGATTGAAGCTCATCTTCAGAAAGCCTCCGGCAGACATAGGAGATGTCACATTAACTCTGATTTCAGTCAGGTAATCTCCATGGCCTATTATTTGAGCTTTCCACCAGGATGGAGAAGCTGGAGTAACGATTTTAATGTGGAAGCAGAGGAGATCTTGCTTTTGTAGCCAATAGAATGCAAGCTAAAGAGAAAGTTTAGGATGAGATTTGTGTTGTTAGGATTGAAGCCATTCATTCTTTGCTTGCTCCTTTGGACATATTTCCTATTATTTCACCTTTCTGAGTTCTATTCCTTGCTTACACATCCTTTAAATGCATAAATGAGATTATCAATACATATTTTTAAATGATATTTTTAGTGATCACAGCACTGTTACAAAAACAGACTAAGCTTGAATTTTTTTTGTGACTCATTCAGTAGAAATTAGGACCTGGGCATATATGCAGTCCTAGCAGAGATATAATGCAACATTTTGTTAGAGGCTCTAAAAACATCTGTAGTAAAATGAAGCCCTTTAGGATAGAATGATGCATAAAATTAGAGTTGTGGATCTCAGATTAAGTAATTTATCTTTGACTGCTTATCAGATGCATTGTCCTATGCCCCTGAATACTGTCTGTACTCTGGCAATTACAGAAAAGCAATTGCTATAAATGCCTTTGCCTTCTCTGGAAATTAGAATTCAAATTTTGTCCTGTCAAACGCACAGCAAAGAATATCTCTTAAATTAACATTCAGTAGATAACATGGAATTTTTCCCACACCCACTTCCTTCAGCTCGGACTAGAAGCCCTTCTTAGCATGATTGCTTCAATCATTTCCTCTTGAATATCTGTAGGCTTCAAGCTGCTTTGCATCTCTCACTTTATTACCAGTGCTTTTTGTTTTAAAACACAGCTGTGTATCCTGGAACCCAAACTCACTAGAAAGTTGTGTTAAAGTATGTTGTAACATGGTTACTCACTAGGAACTCAATGCCTTTCAAATGGAGTGGAATGAAGTAACACCTTTCATTTGGGTACTGAAATTAACAGGGGTTAGATAAGACTTTACTCAGAACTTAGTTCAATTTCCATCAGTTTGGCTCTTTCCAGCAGGTCTAAGTACTGGACATGAAGCAAGAAAAAATGCAAAGAAAGGAAGATGCTGACCTATTTTTCACTGTCTCTGGTACTGCGTGTGAATGTCTAAGTTATTTAACCTGCTCTTTGACCTTTCACTGTGTATAATGCTCATTATATCAGTGCTATTGATTGTGCTTGAAGGATTACAGAAAATTTAAGGCACAGAAGGAATACACTTCCTTTTTTTTTTTTTTCTATTTTCAGCTATTTTCCAGTTACAAAGTACTCCTGTCCTGGCACGATCATCTGCATTCATTTGGCAAAAGACATATTTCTTGTAGCACAAGGCATTTTCTGGTGGCTTTATTTATTTTTTCATTCTCAAGCTTGTATAGACAACAGTAAAGAGATGGTGCAGTAGAGACAAACTGTGTCATCTCTGATATTGCATTAACCACATTTTGTTAACTCTTGATTTTTGTTGTTCATTTCAACTCTGAACATTCCACCAACGGTTCATATGCTCAAAAAGAACACCAGTATGCAATGAGAGAACTGGGAAGAGCTTCCTCCCCACGAAGACTAACTTAGGGGCAAATTTGTGCACTGATATTTATTTATTTCCCTCAAGAACTGCGTGTATGTAGTGCTAGACACCTTCAGTTCTCAGTGAACTGAGAACCTCTGAGATGGAAGAACCATCTGCTTCACTGGTTTTAATCTTTGTCCAGGTCAGTCTGCTTTATTAAGGCCATTAGTATCTCAGTTGAAGTTTTTGTGAAACTGTGCCATATTCCTTTGAGAAGAGATGTGATCGCAGAGTTGGCTTGTTCTTCCTGGTAGCTCTATACAGGCCAGCTGGGAAAATTATGTCCATGGAAAAATAGAAAGCTGTTGTTCTTATTTTACTCTGTCTTTTCATTCTTCTTTCATAAATTATTATTCCCCAATAATTTAAAGATTTATTCCGAAGGGGGAAAAAAATATATTTTTTAAAAATGAATAATCTTTTTAAAAGTACAAAATATCTACTGAGTCCTAAGAGCAGAACACTGCAGGGTACACATTAATGACCCATTAATGCACTTCTAAGTGGTAAATGGCCCATTAATGCTCCCTTGTCGTGCTATCTTGTATAATTTATTCAAATTCATAGGCAGAGCATGGAGAGAAGGGAAGCAATGCCATAAAATGGTGTTTGAGACATTACCAATACAGATCTTGCTCCTAGAGCAGTTCTGTGTCATCCAATGGAAAATGAATCCCATAACCAAACAACATGTACTTTACTGGGACAAGCAAAGCTACCTTCTCTCGTGTTCTCATGGAGCCTGTTTTCACATTTGTAGCATCACTTCTAGGAATAACTTGTTTCTAGGGATTTGTTTACTAGAATTCCATTTGATAGAGCTAAAACCTCAGAATGGCTGCGTTTCTTTCATTAAACATGTCATGGAAAACAAGACAGGGCAGACACTGAGTAAGTTCTGTTGATCAGCTTCTTATCAGCAGAGCATCATCAGGAGGAGACCACACAACTGCGGGAGATGCAAACAGTTCAGAGCACTTATTAATAACAGCAGATCACCTCACTGCCATTTCCTTTGACAATTTCAACTCCAGCATGGCACAGAAGTGACCTGGAGGAGGCTCAAGGCATTGCAGTCTTCTGCACCAATAATGGTAAATCCCACAGAGAAAATTACCACCCCTGCCATCTCACCCTTTCCCAAACCTGGGATTACTGCAGCTGTTGGCCAGGACACAGCCACAGGGAGTTGATCTCCCAAGCCTGGCAGAACCTTGGATGTCTGCAGTATTCCCAGGCTTCCCAGTTTCACTCAGCTGATGTTTATGGCATATGTAATCCAGGGATTCCTATAGTCCATCTCCCTGCTTCTGGCATGGTAAATTAGACCACTATCATTTGTGTCAGGTGTTTGCCCAACACATTCTTTAAAATCTCCAGAAACAGAGATTCCCCATCTTCCCACACAGTCTATTTCAGGGCTTCGTTATCCTTAGTTTCCAAGAATGTTTGCAGTGCCTTGTCTAATTCTCAACTTTGCAGATTCAGCTCATTACTATGACTTCCCCTTTAAAAAAGCAGGTAAAAAGCACTCATTCCTCTTCTACTTCACATCAGCCTTTTATGTACTCTGAAGACTGCTATCCCTTCTTTTAGCCTTCTATTCTGTAGACTGCAGAGCCCCAAATCTTTCAGCCTTTTCTCACAGTCACACACACGGTGCTTTGATCTGACCCACTGCTGGAGTTAGTCAACTTTTTTCTTGAAGTGTAGTTTCCAAAACTCAGTACACTTGTAGGCGAGTAGGGAATGGTGTGCTGTGACACATGGCTCACGTGTTTCCTGTATGGTGCATCGAGTTCTTGGTTCATATTCTGCTTCTGGCCTTCTAAAATCTCTGATGCTTTTTCTGCAGAAAAGGGACTGGCCTATGTTTTGCATTCTGCATTTGTAAAAATCGTTGATCAGGAGTATGGAAATGTGCATTTATTTTTTGTTATATCCCTTTTTCTTACTTATTTAGCCCCTCAGCCAAGTAGGCAGTAATGAACAAGAGGCAGATTCTTTTAACATACACTTTAACTTTCTTTCCTAGTTCCTCAGATTCCTAGTGTTAACCTTCCCTGATTTTCAGCACTTTGCTTGGTAATGCTGGGTTTGAATGAACAGAATGTATCTGCCATACTTGTTCCCTTCAAAGCTCACAACTATTGAGCAGCTAGATCCCCTCTGATGACTTTGAAGAGATGATCTATAGCTCACTGTTACACTGTAAAACAGTGATAAATTGTCCACGGCTGATCTATAGATGTATATTAAATATATTTAGGCTCCAGGTTTCTAGGAATGCCTAGTGACTAAGAAATGTGGAGGGATAACAGATACTTTCTACTCTAAAAAAAAAAAAAAGAAAAATAAAAAGAGGACTTCTGCTGCAACAGATTTTTCACTTTAGCACATAGATCAGTTTAGAGAAAGATTTCCTAGACAAGATGGCCCCATCGATCTCCTAATCTAGGGCACACCTGGAGTGGTTGAATTGTAAACTTACCAGGTAGTCGTATCCACGTTGTCACTGTAGATGGCTGTTCTATCCAAGAACTAAGCCAATATACATATATGTATACACAAATTCATATGAGAGAGCTCTGGAGGGTAGCTATCTAAGCTGCAGGGTCACCTGAGCTTTCAAGAAATAATTTCCATGCATTGCAAATCAGTATCTCTATGCTCTCTTCCTGTGCTCAACTGTGTGTGGTGGTGAAGGGATGGACAGCAGAAGGACACTGTGGAACCTGCTGGCATTGCTAATGGTGCAGAACAGCCAGAACAGGCACACGGAGCAGCGCCCACGTGCTCCTAATGAGGACAAAAGGAGGAGGATGTGCACAGAGCACAGAGACAGCACCAGGCATCTCCTGTTGGTGGGCAGCCTGAAGAGAAAACAGGGTTGTCTGTGTAGGCTTCAAAGCTGTGTCAGAGCCCTCCTTACCCACAATGTACTGTTCCATCTGCTGTTTAAGCAGAAAATATTAGTGTAGGGGAAAGTAAGTGATGCACCTAGGAAAAGCTGTTGTCCTGAGATAGTTGGAAATGAGCTTGTTTGACAGCATGGGAGGCTCATCTTTGTATCACACAACTGAGTTTTGCTCAGGAAAGGGAAGAGAAGAAGAAATGCAAGGAGCCAGCATGGGTGTATCCTGAGTTGTGCAACAAACAGGATTTCCCTTGATCTTCTTGGAGCTGCACCAGCTCATGCCAGAGCTGGATTTGGGTAGAGATCTCATCCATAACCTAGCCTGTGCCCACTCCAGCTTTAGTAGAAATGGAGAGGCAAGCTTTCTATTCTGACAGCATTGCCAACCACCGATAAGGTGTCTTTTTTTAGGGGTTGAGGAGGGCATGGAGCCAAAGGCATCCTACATTCCTTATGCTAAGTGTGAGGGTTGCCAAAATTAGTGCACATGGAGAGTGCACAATAAACCATTTCCCGCTCAATATGCCAAGAAGGCTGAGGAATCTGTGAATTATGCTGTTAGAAGGAAGCACATATCCAGCATCTTGTCCATCATAGCAGAAAACACCTCCAAACGGCAGCAGGAGAAACTAGCATTGCACAAACCAGTGTTTAAAACCAGCAGCAGAAGAGCAACCTTGCAAATAAAATTCTGAGCTCATGTAGACAGCTCCAAACTTCCTGCCAGAAATGAAAAAGCAGCAAACAACAAGAGTGTAATTGAACCCTTCCAATCTACTATGCAAGTGCCTCTGCAGTGGCTCTTCCTCCAAGAAAGCTGAAGTTTGGAGTGGTGTCTTGAGGGAGACATTTCACACTGCTGCTGTAGGTACCGCAGTAAAATTGCCTCAGCCATTGCAGCATTGCATGGCTCTTTATTCCATTTTGCAGAGGTAATAACCATTAGCTGAATAATTTAGGCTGAAACATTTTGCCCCATAAAATTTTTTTTCGGTTGACAAACAGTTGTTTCTGTCATCCAGAAAAACCATTTGAAAGGACAGCAGAATGAAATGTAGTTTTCCATTTCGCACGAACTTTTTTTTTTGTTCAGAAGACCTCATTTATTTATACTGGGGTTGTATTGGGAGCCACGATTTGAGGAAAAACGTTGGAAAAAGGAAGGAGAAGGGAAAGGAGTGATATTTATTTCCCAAGCAAATACCCCTCTATTTCAACAATGATGGAAAGAGGGATCTGATTGTTTACAAGAAATCTCCTATATTATCCTGAACCCATTCTGTGAAGCTAAGTGGGATACTAATGCCTATAGAAGTGGAGTAGGTCCTGCTCCTCTCCTCACACAGATGCAAGTGATCAGAAAGTTTCCCTGAGATAACTGAATTACACTTGTAGGAAAATTGACAAGAGATACAGATTCATTATTTCTGGAGAGGGCAACATCTGCAGAAAGGAGAGACAATAGGGTGAACCATTATTGCTCCACTCAGGTTAAAATCTCCTGCCCAAATCACAAGTGAGAAATGTAGGCAATTATTTAAATTGTTACGGAAAAATGACCAGGTTCTGCACTTATATCTGATGTAGGTAAGTGGAGTTCTAATGGAAAACAGTATAAGATCTTTTGTTACAAAAAGCCCTGTTTGTGCTTTGATCCTATCTTATTTTGTTGACTAAGTGTAGGTCACTTTGGGTCTTAGAGTATGAAGATATCCTCATCCGTATCATAGAGTTACAGAACCATTTGAGTTGGAAGTGACCTCTAAAGGCTGTCTGTTCCACTGCCTGCAGTGCACAGGGACACCCACAGCTCCATCAGTGCTCTCAGCCCCATCTCTGACTGTGGGTGTCTGCATGGATGGGGCACCACCACCTCTCTGGGCAAATATATACAGCTTGGAGTATCCCCATAGTTCTGTGCTTTGCAGGTTGAAGCTTGTGGACTTTCTCCACTTGCACGACATTACAGCCTGGTAACACAGCAGGGCTTGTCTTCAGTCACTGATAGGATGAGTCGTCATGCTTAATAACATGCATTTTCTTAGCTCTGCTTGCCTTCAAACTCATGATTCTACATATCACCCCCACCCTCTTGACATTGGCTCCACACCAGGTTGTGCCCTCAGGCCCCTTGGGTGTAAATAAGAGCAGAATGTATTCCTGAGGCTTGATAGGAAATACTACACTTCGTGGCTCAGTTTTTAGCATAAGTGATATATTGCTGGAGATAGAAATGAAAAATTACCACAGAAAATAGAAATATACATTTGCAATGTTCTCTTTAATTGCAGAGGTCTAATTGCATCTTTATTTTCAGGAGTATGAAAGTAGTAAGGCTTTTCTTTCTGCATAATACCTATCACTAGAGAGCTTGCATCTTATGAAAGTAAATTCTCCATAACTATCTTGTAATTGAAGTATTGTTAAGCCATTGCCTAAATATAGAGGTAACATTAAAAGCCACAGCAAGCAGTTTCTTCCTCTTTTTTTATATTTAGGTTGGACTTTAAAAAAAATGTGTCTGCAGATTTTAAACAATGAATACGAACACTTACATGGCAGCCATGGGGAAACAGAGGGAACAGCAATGAGAGGAGGAACCAATGGATTGTGTGTCCACAGGTCTGGCAATGAAACTGCTACTGAAGAACAGGCCAGGAGCTAGGCTTTGCCTTGCCATGCAGCCCTTGCCATGAGGGTCTGAGGAAGTCCAAGTCCACACCACCAGGCTGTGCTCTTTGAAGATGTTTAGGCAGAACCCTGTAAAGGGCTGGCGGTGTGCTGCAGGCTGACAGGATAAGTACAAATATTTGCTAGTCCAGGATCAGCATCAGTCTGTATCTGTGTGACACCCAGGGAGTGAAATTCCTCACTCTGCCAGTGACCCAACCGCACAGTCCTGATGAGAAGAGGAGGCAAAGGACTGAGTTAGGGTGCATTTAGTGAGCGATGTCTTTATGCTCAAGCACACTCTGAAAACCCGAAGCTTCCTGTCTGAGAGCTTCAGCTTCCCCTGCTGCTGGAAGTCTGTGATCTCCAGGAGTTGTGTTCCATGAGCCCATTGCAGTGCAGTCAGGAAAAAGGAATGCTGTGACTTGCAGACTGCAGCAAGAGCTTTCATCCACTCTGGGGCTCACTTGGAGCTTTTTCTTTTTCCTCTTCATATATATGTAACTAGTTTTTTAAACATGAACCAGCCTGTGAAACACACACACACGTGTTAGCTGAAATCTCAGCGTGATATTCTTTAGATGTTTGATGGCAAAAAAGCAAAACTGTGATTTAAGCCCTTTGCTGTTCATGGGCATACAATGCCTTACACACTGCCACGGTACAACCAGATGGCTATCAGTGAGGCTACAGCAGCTTTTTGCTCCCACTCCTGATGATTTGATATTCCAAGATCAAGGCATCAGGTTCACATCATGCAGCCCGCAGGGTTAAGGGGGTAAAATAATCAAAACTGAGATTGTTCTGAGTTGGATGCAACCCTGTGACATTTTGTTGCAGAGCAGGATGCTTTAATGAGTGCTTGAGCCAGTGTTCATCTTAAATCAAATCTTTCTCCCCTGTGTATTCTGTTACCTCTCCAAGGCTGCAAACCTGTTTCAAAGGTTATTAGTTTGGAAACACTTTAGGGGGTACATCCCTGTACTAAACCTGTAACTGCCTGCCTTATTTTGGTGGCAATAGACAAAGAGAGAAAAGCTCTCTTTGATTTTTTTTTTCCTCTATCTGCTGTTTTGCAAGTATTTTTCCATCCAATTAATCTCACTAGGTTTCTAATTGAAGTGGTGGTTTGCATAAATATTAATCAGACACTAAGTAAAGGGTCAGGGGCACACCAAAAGAAGGAGTGTTTTTGGTAGATACTCTTTTATCTTTGCTGAGCTCTCAAATTGCAGAAGATGCTCGGATTGCTTTTCCCTAGTATGCTCTTGTTGAGTTTTATAGCAATATTGGTAAATAAATTATGTAAACATATTGCCTGTTCTAATTCTCTCGTAATGCCATTTCAATGTGAGGTAAGTAGCTAAATATATTCTGCATTCATCTGGTCCCTCGATCCCTCTCTGTCTCAGTGAAAGGAAAAGTATTTCTTCTCTCTCCACACTGTAATGTTGTGAGGATAAATAAATTAAAGTTTTGGTGGCCCTTCTAAGAATAGGGCTGTATGACCTGCGATAGAAAATTACAAAGCAATTTTCTTGATACTCACCTTGGCCACATAACTCATTTGCTACTGGCACATATTCCATTTCCAAGCTGTGACAAGTTTAGATGTTTTGTTATATGGGACTGTTTTGATTTCAGTGTTCATGGCTTGATCTGACCTCTTGGTTTGACTCCCTTAACTTTGGTATTTTAGTTCTTCACAAACATGAAAATGAAGGAACTGGTTGGGAAGGTGACTTGGAAAGGAAAGAAAAGAATTGGCTAGTTAGATGGTTCCTTCTTTATTGGCATTTATCTGGGGAAAACTGTTGCCCCAGAACTGGCAATGCCCTGAAATTGCATCTTCTCTTCAGTCTCGAGAACACAGTGAGGCTGGGCTTTCTATCCTGAGTTTTCCAGAACATTGAACATGATGGAGAAACAAGGTGGCAAAATATCAAAATCTGTGTTGATACCTCAGTGCTACATATCACTTTCCATCTCTGCGCTCCTGTGCTGCAGGAGGTAAGTACCTATTGATAGATCCTAAACTTGTATTCAATAGTCTCTCCTGATGCTGTTACTAAGCTTGGTAAAGCTGAAGACACTGTTTATAGCAACACTGCTGTTCTCACCAGAGGATAACAGTTCTGATGCATCTTCTTTTACAACTTACCCTGAGGTGACATCAGACAGCCTCCCAGGTATCCAGAGAGCACAGATGCAATTGGAAGGGGGTGGGGGAATGGGACTGGAATCAATATTTTTCCTGCTGAAATGTAAGGAATTCTGGGGAAACGGGCACAGTTTGGAGATATTTGCCTTCCTTCAGGCATGCCATCAGCCATTGTTTAAGCCTCAAAACAAACCTCACCAGAATGACAGCCACTCATTTGCTGCTGCAGTCTGGAATTAGGCTGTTCCAGGGGGAGTATTTTTTAACATCCTTGCAAAGCAAGGCAAGATAGAAGCCTCCAACCATTGTGTGATGACAGCCCTTCCAAACCCTCAAACATGGGAACTCACTCTGTTGCCTGTCACTGTGCAATAGTCACCTTTCAGGACATTAAAATGGAAATTGCATAACAGACAAAGAAATACAGCATGATATGATGAAGCTTGTCAGCTACTAATCTGATATCTAAACATATACATGTTCTGCGTCTTCTTGTATTAAATCATTCTGTGCAAGTATTTAACTATTAAATAAAACAGCGTGGGACCATAATCAGTAATCAGCACATCAGTACCAGTTTTCATTTCCCTGCCTCCTTTGTCACAGCTTCAAGTTGTAATCGTGTCACGTCAGAGCTCAGTGATTGTTATTAGTAGGTATGGGTGATTTATTAAGTAATTTCAGTTTGTTTTGAGGCTCTGTGTTAAACTCTACCACACACTGCATCAGGCACATCGAGTTAAAGTGAGCTCAGAGCTGCCAGTAGATATTTCAGCAGTGGTTCTAAGTGAAGAAAAAAAGAGTCCCTGTGGGTGTACTTAGGAAAGTTTACAAACTTGCTGCTATTTGCTTAATAAGGTCAGAATAGAATGCTCCAATTCTCTAAAGGAAGCAGTGGGTTTTATGGTCAGGAAAAGTCAAAACAGGAAAAAATAAAAACACAGCTTCTCAATTGTAAGACTGCACGGTCAGCTGGGGAGAGCAGAGGGCCAGGGCAGCTGGAAGCAGCCTCTGCAGGGGTAGCTTGGTGTCCTATGGAGAGATGTCTTGAAAATCATTTTCCTGTGCCACAAAACCCTGTGCAGTTTTGAAAGCCGTCTGTATTTTGTCTTCAGGAACAGACCCTGGGGGAGGACGAGCCGCAGTGTCCCGGCCGTTAGGTCACTCTTCAGGAGATAAAAGATCAAAAGTCTTTTTATCCTTGAAAACCAGATTTGAACCTGGGTCTACACTGTCTAGAATGTCTCTCCTTCATATTCATGGGGAAGAATATAGCTCATGAAAACATTTTGCAGCTTTGACAAATGCTCACTACAGATGAAATATATATATATATATTTTTTTTTTTTGCCAAAAAAATTCATAAACCATTTTTTCCCTTGGCTCTGCCAGCTCCTTTATTTTTCTATGCTTTCATCCCCAAACCTCCTACCCTTTTTCTGTCTTGTCTATTTTGATTCAGTCCATGCCCTGAATGACTTCAGTCTTGCTATGTGCTTGTACAGTGTCTATCACAACGGGTTTCAATCTGTTAGCACCTAGAGGCATTAACATAATGCAGGTAATAAGGTCTAAATTTAACTTGCTCACAACTACTTTTACCCACACTAATATGCATCATGCTCTTCAACTGTCAGACTTGAATCGCATATAATAGCTGCCTGGCTACCATACACAGATGAAGAATCTGGTAGAAAGCATTTACCTCAATAAAAAGAATATTTTTCCCTTCCAAAAAGCCCAGCTTCATTTTTTACCATTGCTTTCAGAAGCTTCATGTCAAGATAGATTTTCTTCCCACTGTGATGCCATTAAATCTCATGGCTGGCATAAAATATGCTTTATGAGTTATTAAAGAATGTTACAGTAGCTGAATTGGGCAATCATTAAATAAATATTACTAAATAGTTTATAAAAAAAATTAAGTGCCTGCCATTTGTGCTTATTCTGCCTAGAAAGATGGTTTTACATTTTCTCTTCCTTTATCTATTTTTGTGATCTGAAATGAACTCTGGAAGCTACATGGGTCATCCAAATACCTGTAAGAGATTAAATTGATTAAGAGCAAGAAATAACTAACCGTCACGTTTCTAAATTTCTGTGTTTTGCTCCATGAATTTCCTGAACTAAAAACTCTTGAAAATTGAGTTCAAGTCCTTTGATCCATCATTCTTTGCTTTTATAGGTCTAAATCGTGGAGGTTGCCAGTGATAATCAAATTATATATGGAAAAAAAAAAAATGGAAAGAAGTAATTCAATTAAAAAAAATGCTAAAGGACTGAAATATAGGGAACAATTTTTAAGAGATCGTTTGGGCTCCAAACACTGTGCACTTTCTTAGCTTGCCATTAATTGTGCACTGCCTGCAGTGACCTCCAGGAAGGTCCTCCCATGAAAAGGAGCGTAAATTGATGAAGGACACTGTTACCAAATACCAGAACGTTCCAGATATTAACTACTTTAACTTCAGTGATTTTAAAATACCATCTAAGCACATCACCCAGCTTTCTTCAAGAGCCAGTGGCAGATTTCTAAAACACAGGGATAATTGGTCATTTGGAAATATCTTTCCCTTTCTCTCTTGACTATGGAGATGGCTAATCCTGGTCTGTGTGGGATCCCAGCCTGAGCAACCTGCTCAGGAGGAGCTTCAATAATGTTTCCATGGAAATCCGCAGTGGACACAGATTATGTTGTGCAGGGCTGCACAGAAAGTAATGCTAGCTTCAGTATCCCTCTTTCTGAGCACATTTTATGCTTTCTAATTTAGTGTTACCTGTTCTATGTAGAGCAAGATGCATTTCACTTGGAGATGTGTTAAAGCTTAGAGGATGTCTTCTGGTCTGGATTAAGACCAAAAGAACTTACACTCCTTCCCAAAGAATAAGGGAAAAAATCAAATCATGTCCAGCTAGTTTGGTCTGCAGTTGCTGAAACTAGCTCAGCCATGACTAGCACTCAACTGAGCTGTGTATTTATGAAGGTAAATCCATGCCAAAATGAAATTCTCAGACAAGGCAGGCCGTGTTTGTGTGTATCAACTTCAATTTGCCTGTCATAATTGGATTAATCCACAGTTGTTGACATCTGAAACCGTAGGTAATCTCAGCAAAAGCCACAGATCAATGCAAAAAAAAAAAAAAAAAGCCAAACAAACTGGTAAGAACAATTACACTGTTTTAGTGTTTCTCATATAGAGATCTTCTTCCCCAAAATCTCAGGGTTTGTGCACTGCTTGCAGCTGCCATCACCTCTGCTAGCCCCGTTTCTTCTTTGGTCAAACCAAACTCCAGTGCTACAAGGTCTTGACCATTTTAAAATTCAGACATAATGTGATTGGGTCCAAAACCTGGGTATGCAGCTTCACTTTTCCATCTCTAGCATAACTGAATCTCTCTTGGCTCTTTTCCATTCAATTGTCTCCCATTTCAATAGATTCAAAAATAGCTCCCACATATTTAATTATGCTTCACTTCACTCTGTTCCTTCTACTCCATTCAATCTCCAGGACAGTGTTTTGTCTGCTGACAGACTTTCCATTTAGGGTGGCTGATGTTCAACCTATTATACTTCCAGCCTGTATCAACTGAAAAAGGTGCTTATCTTACGAGACCAGGAGGCAATGCAGCAAAGAACCAAAAATTAGGTCAACAATGTCATATGAGCATCTCACAGGTCATGATAAAAGCCACAAGAAGCAAGGTTTAACACAGTGAGAAGAGAAGTAAAGAAGTAACAGGGAGAATATTTCCCTTTCCTCTTTCACTAAGCTGTCGTTCATCTCCATTCTACTTTGATTCATTTGGGGCATTGGGCTTGAACAGGGAAATTAGAGAGAGAAGTAATAATAAAATAGTACTTTGCATGTGTTTAAATATTGCAGTAGAAAGGAAGCAGTGTAGAATCTCTCACTAAATCCATGATGAAATGGAAGAAACACGGGTTTATAGATTTCAATTAAATTCAGTTCCAGAGGGATGTCGGTGCTTCAATCTTCCAGGATCCCTTTCAGGAAAAGTTTTCTCTGGAGAGCTCTGATCCAGAAGCCCATCACAGTCCATTGCAGTTCTCCCACTGACTTAAACAGTCTTTGAGCAGAACTCTAAAAAGCAGATAGAGCATTTTATCTGTTGAGGTAATCACCATAATAAGTTGGGGCAGCACAAACACCTGCTGTCAGCATTACATTCCTGATCTGGATAAAGTAAATGATGCACAAACACTGAACAAAGAGAACAGTCCCTGTGCTATAAAACTTAATTTCCAGAATAGGAGCTTTCTTTTGTTCTACAGACAAACATATGATTATGAATATGACAATATTATGGATTTAACTCAGCAAATTTAAATGCATGTCAAGGGAAATGTGACAAATGCATGAAGGTTCTGGAGGTGAAATGAACCCTGATTGAGCAACGTGGATTACTTTTTGCAGGGCTAATGCATTCAGATTTTGTGGATTCATGGAGCTCTCCAGTAATGTATAGTATAATGGAGTGTGAAAACAGCACTTCCTCTGAGCCAAAGACATTTGGCCTACGTTCCATTAGCTCCTCATTTCAAACGGATGTAGACCATCATTTCTTGCAACATAAATATGAATGACATTTTATGCTACTGAAGGTGTTTGTTTCCTCTGAGATGCACTTTTCATTTGTTACATTAATAGGAAAGCATTTCCGTTTAATGGTATGAAGTCAGAAATCAGTGTGAGGGGAAGGAAGGTGCTGAAATACAGACACTGGTTTGATTCTCCCACTGCATGAATGAATGAGGGAAGGAAAATGATGTGGCACTGAAGAGCATGATGGTAAAGTAAAAAAAAGATGCAGCAGAGACTGACCTGTACGAAAAACAAAGATTTCTCTCATGATAATATATTGGTTCTCAGCATCAGAGGATGCTTTGTGGGCTTGACCCACAGTCTGATGAATCCAATCAAAATATGCTAATTGACTTCAAAGGGTGTCAAAGCAAGTTTTAAGTGTTTTTCTTCTGTTAACTTCAGTCATTAATATCTTGTCTTCAATCCATGTGAACACCCCTTGCTGATGGTATTGGTAAGTATGTGATGAGACTGAGAACATCGTATGCTGGTTAGGCCCCCAGGCCTGACAGAACTGTCAATTAGACTTGTGACAACAAAAGAGGAGTGCTAAAGACACATCACATTTTTGGAAAAATGTGCAAAAATTAATGACAGAAGAGACTTCTTTTTTTAGGAAAGAGGATGGAATTTGAAGTGTAAAACTGAAAGAAATCGCTGAAATCATATCAACCTTATCAAGCTGCCAAATTCTGCAAAACCTAGAGTGGCACCAAAGGAGAAAAAAAAATATACGCATTTTTTGTCCCCTGGACAAAAAGGGGGGAAAGATCTTTGTGCTGAAAATATAATCTTCTGAAATAATTATTAGTCCTTACAGGAATCTTGTGACACGTATTTCACCCATCTTTGATATTCCAGAGGCTAGGCTTTATTCTAAGCTACTACTTCAAATAAAGGCTGAAGAGAAAAAGAGCCACTCGTGGAGAACTATGAATGCTGCTTGTCTTAGACTGCTTTCTCTGGAGTTGTGTTGTTGCTCCTCTGTGTCCCTGGATGTCCTTCCAAGCCTGGACTTCTGTGTACCCTGGAAGGCACCCTGGGGGGACAGGGCTGCAGCCTGCCCAGGGCCCTGGCTGGGCATCTCTCAACCACACTGCACTGACAGGTCCCCAGTGGCTCTCCAGTGTCACAGGTATCAGCTCAGATGCCCCAAGGCCTAACACTTCTGCAGTGGAAAACTCTGCAATAATAGTTTTGCCATGTTTTGCAAAATGAGGATCTACCTATCCTTTTCACAACTGTATCCTTATTTTACCCTCAGAGGCTCACTGTTATTCCGTACTGTGTGCACAGAGTATCATACATTCAAAAAGGCCAAAACTACGACCAGCATAAGCCATGGTCATCATTACCCTTTCTGCCTGCATTTTCCTTGGCATGGAGGGGAAGAGTATGAGTTTGCCCACTGGGGGTCATAGTGCAGAACACAGGCAGGGGCTGTGAAAGGAGGTAGAGGAAACTGGATGCAGAGAAGGGAAGAATAGTTTAGGTAATACAGCTGAGTAGGAATTAGGAGCATGTCCCATCAACTCATGTGTTTAACAAAATGAGGATGAATTTTTAACTTTGAATTTTTAGCTTTGTTGGGCATCATCCCATTTTTCTTTGTTGTTCATTGCCTTCCCCAAAACTTGAAACTAATGTCTCTCTTCTGACATATATTTCACTGCTACTGCAGGAGATTTTCCTTGTTCTCTGGCTTTTGATGTAATTTAGATGTGTTTTGAAGAAGGGAAAAGTGCAAGAATATCTTTAGCAACCTTTTAATGAAATTGAGTGTGCTTCAGATGTGAAAAACATCATGTTGGCAGTAGAATGCAGCACACAGGAGAACACATCATAACTACTGCCCTCTGCCTCATGGCCGGGCTGCCCTGCTATAGGCTTTGGACTCAGCAAGGTAGAATCATTCTTAATTTGAAAGATAATCTCTGCGAAGTCTCCAAAGCATGGTTTAATGTCAAAATAGCTAAGGAGTTAATTTTGTGCTAGAGAACTGTTATTTGGAAACCGCTGCTCTTAAATAATTGCCAATGGTAGATATATTGGGTATATTTTACCAATCAAGAAGCCACTTTTACACTTAAAACAAAACTGAGAACAAAGAGTGCCTGTGTGAAACCTAAATGCTTTAAACACAGCTGCAGATGCCTGCACAATGAGTGCTTCTGAAAGGAAAGCACTGAAGTTGGAGAAATAAACTGGTCATTGAACTGTTATATACAATGAATATTCGTGGCTAAACAGATATTCTCATTCCATTTCACGGTACAACATAGACGTCCCTAGGGCAAAAGTCATTGTTAGTTACAAAAACCTTGTAATGAACTGCCTAAGAGGTGCTGTATGCATCCCATAGTCCTCTGCCAAAGGAAATGTGGAGCTCTAAGGTGTGAGCTGAAAGAAGTGGGCAGAAAGTGATTTTTCTGATAAATGTTTGCATTTTCAAAAAACACACTTTGCCTTTTCATTAAGGAGAGCTGAAGATATTTGTGTTTTCCTTTAGAGTTCAAAACTTCCTCACGTACTTCAAAACAAAGCATAATTGGAATCTTGCAGCTTAGAGGAAAGCAAGACATGAATCCTTATGCACCACAGCTCTTATGGGACAACCTTTCCCAGCTCTTTCCTTGGCAAAAGTTCATTGGACTAAAAAACATATCCCTGTGGAAAAAGATCTCAGCTAACACATATTGTGTAGGATAGTGTATGCAAGCAATAGGTGGGGATTTTAGCATTGACCAAAACATTCTGTGATTTTGGAAGTGCATGTAAGTGGGTTTTATTCTTACTGCTGCTCTGTGCCAAGGGGATACAGTGCCAGTTACTGAAAATGATTTGAGGTAACACAAGATATGCTAAAATTTCAGTTTCTATTCCCTGACCATATCATTAGAACCAACAGTAGAAATAGCTCTGAATGGAAGGGAGGAAAGCAGCAGAAGTATGACTTAAACCTTTGTTGTGGTATAACTCAAACATTTGGCTTGATCATACATTGTTACTGGAAGACTTAGATAATGTGAACAGAAAAGAAAGAGCAATCGTAATAGGATGTCTTCACTGAGTTGCCAAGTGCCCTTGAGGACAAAAAGAGGTCTTTTTGGATGTAGATAACGGAGCTATCTCTGAAATCCAAAAGGAAAATCATTCTTATTGGATCCGAAGTTGGCATTTTCTCATCTGGTGCATTGCCAGGCTTAGGTAAGGTTGAAATTTGATGCAAGCCCCATCACTGAATTAAATAAAATTGCTTTCTAATAATCTGGTGAAAACCATTACTATAGTTTAGATGTGTTGACATTAAATAGCTTTTGATTTCTGACTTGTTCCAGGGTGCTAAAATGGTGCTGGAAGCAATTAGCATTTGGAAGTATTGGAATGATTGATTGTTCTGCTTCCTCTCCGCTCCTTTGTGGGTCTAGCTTTTATCTACAGTTTCAAATCAGAGTTCTTTTCATTATTTTTTTTTTAAACTAGTTTGCAATCTGTTGACAAAAGGGCCTTCCATCTGAATAGATCATATGCTCTTGTTTAGTTGGATTAAAAATGACAATTACTTTTGTGGAAGATATTGGTTTTCTTCTCAGAAGAAAAAAAAAGGCCCAGTGGTGTAAATTCTGGTTTTGCTTGATGACTCAAGAGCCTTTTTTCACTCAGAAATTTCTCTACTCCAGCTGTGATAAAAAGCAATATGTCAGTATTTGTTTCGTTTGGTTTTAGTTCAGTATAGGTTCTAAATTTGCAACTGGATGTGAGTGATATTTTCAAGATCAGTCCTTACAGCATTAAGGTCAGTGAAGGGCAGCATTATTATAACAAAACCACATCAATCCCCTTATTTGAAAAGCACTCCCCAATCTTAATGAGGATGCAAGATGTGCTAAGGGCCCTTCAATCCAGGCAATACACTGCGACTTGCTGCTCTTGCTGAACCACACTGGAAACATTTCCATCCTTGTCGTCTCTTTCCTAGATTTCACAGATCACCCAGGAAAGGGACAGCCTGCCAGAATTGGTCCCATGCAGCATGATTAGTTTTCTCTTGAGATGAGCATATACCAGAAGGCTGGATCTCAACACCTGAGGAGTTAGAATTTTCTTGCGGCTGCTCTGCAAGAAATCTGTATGAAATTGCCCACAGGGTCCAGAGGCTGATTTACACAATAAACACTGCCTACAGCCAAAAGCCAGGATAGAAAGGGGAGCCTAAAAAGGCAACTGGATTTACAAGCTTGCATGCAAGAAATATTGTTGTAAACATTATTGTGTTAGGCTATTTAGGGACCCTGGGGAGAGTGCAAGCATACTCCATGCCCTGCTGTGCCTTGTTTAGTGGTTACAGCTCCTGAACAGGGAACAGGGACTGCTAAACTAATGCAGATGGGCAAGAAGAAAAGATGGATGGGCTCAGTGCTTTGCTTCCCAGTGCCTGCTGCAGTCTGCTCAAATAGCTGCATACAGAAGGGAAAGTCAGCTTCTTAACTAAATAAGAGAGATGAATCAGAGGAACAAGAGGTTGAGGTGTCGCTTAATCTCTGATCTGCCCCTCTAGGTAACAATGAACTGCTTCTTTCTCAGAGTGGATTGTAGAGTTGCCATTTGACCAACCTGGATTACACCTACATTCAATAAGAAACAGTCAAATGGCAGCTGAGTTCTGCAGTTCACTGGCATTCTGATGCCCAGCTATGTTCTTACGTTTCACCCTCAAGCTTAGCTTATAAAGAGGTTACACCTGTAAATTATCCAAAGAGGGTGAGAGATCCACAGGCAGGCACGACGAGGAGAAGGGAGGAGGTTCAGAGGTTTTAAGGTCAGGACAGATTCTCTGTCTCATTCTGTAGCCAGTGTGCATATTTATGATGCATAGATAGGAAGGGCCCACAGAGAAAATACAGCTCACAAATCATATCTTTCAGCATGCTACAGGGTTTGTTAAAGTTCACTCATGTCTCTTGTGCTTGTACTCCATTAATCATTTTTGCTTCTGAAAACAAGGGTAAACTTGTATCCCCGATCTGCATGAAGATCATGTTCATTTCATCTCACTCTTATATCTCTTTCAAGGCAGTCTGCCTCAACCATCCTTCTCATGAAAATGAATTGGAGAACCACTGATTTCTCAATGGCCGATGCCAACATGTCTGAGCTGGTGGTTTACAGACCTCAGTCTCCTGATGTAAAGGAGACCTGGCTGTCCTCTTCCTCCAGTGCAGTCCAATGAAGAACTGGTGAACACAGATTTCTGTTCTTCAATCTTAAAATCCTTAGGTAAGAAACACTCAACCTGAGATTTTGTTATTTGATTATTTTCCTCCTTTGCACTTTGACCTCCTGTGCAAAGTGAAATCAAAGCTGAACACTGGTCTTTTATCATATCTTTATAACTGGCTTTTATCAAAGAGACCTCTGCCTTCCAATTAGAAGCTTATGAGTGGTCTGAAACTTCACACTTGAATGCAACAAATGGCAGATCTGATACTGGATCTCAGACATCCTAATTTTACACCAGTGTACTTCTGCTGTCTTCTGTGATGTTGTTCCTGCAAGTGAGATCAGACTCATGAAGTTGACTCAAAACTGAAAGACGGATTTGAAAGAAAATAAATAGAATAAAGTAGATATTCACTAGCATATGCTATTGCAGCTGAGTGTTGCTGAAATCTCTCTGCACTCTGTTCTTATGTGGCATATGTGCTATAACTGAAAGACATAATAGTGTGAATTAAAAATTAGTCATTTGTTTTTCTCCAACACCTTCTAACCACAAAAACTGAGATCTCGAAATGCAACCTAATTAATCCTGATTCTGTCACTGTGTTCACTGAAGTATACGTGTAGATATAGAAATACTGTAAGTCTGCTCATGACTGTAACAAAGCCATCTCTAGGGCAGAGCTCCAATGTCAGTCCTAACCCCATGGAAGTGGTTTTCCTGCATTAGCACAGTACTTCCAGCTCCTTTAACAGCCCTCTGCCAGGCTGTATTCACGACCAGTCCCAGCACATCCAGGGGAACAGCATTTGGGTCTGTGTTTCCTGCTGTTGGCTTACAAAAGGATTAATTTCCTCTCTAGCTGGCAGTGGAATTACTCTCTTCAGTAATAAATATTTTGACTATAATACTTGGATGCTTTTGATTCAGAAGCTATTGAAAACCAAATAGAGGTTCAGCCACTGGGAAGATGATTAAAGCAGATCCTGAGAGGAATGGAACACTCATTTCTACACTAGCTGGGATTTGCCCTTTCCTTTCCAACAGCAGATTCTCATGGTATTTTTCTGTTTTACTACCTGAGCATTTTCTTTCTGTCGTATGCACTGTAATGGCATTTATAGTTCTATTAGATTATGGTCAAGTCTTTTCAAATTGAACAGCCATTTATGAAAGCCCTTGAAGAACAGGAACACGAGACTATAAGGTCTCATGATGGAGTTATAGATGCTTTTTCAGTCTTTCTACATAACATCTCTCAGATATAAGGCAAAAATCTCACAATTCAGTCAATTTTTTTTGTTCTTTAAACACAGAAATCCAGTGTGTGCTAGATCCCAGCATGAACCAGGAAATACCCTTGCTTTAGTATTTGTTCTTGATTCTAGCAAATTGCATACCATTACCTGCAATTATTTGTCAATTTGCTCTTGAAAGATCTGAAGTCATGGCATAGGCTGGGAATGAGACGTTTACTGGAGTGGAACTGCAATATCCATATTGCTTGTGCTGAGGGGACTTGCCTTGTCTGTGTGCAGTGGAGCCCTCAGCACTTCTGTCTGATTTGGAGAGGGTGAGAATATTCAAGATATGATATAAAGGAATTACACTATATAGGACTAGTTAAGACATTAGGAAAAAAACTCAGTCAAATTCTTGGTAAAATTTAATTCCAATACTGTGAAGAGTTGATAAAATGAGACACTTTCACAGATGTGTTAGGAGGAAGAGCAAGACAGACATGGCAGTTCGTAATTTTAAAGGGTGATCTTTTTCTTCCTGACTGTCTTATTTTGATTCAAAGGCTCCCCAAGCCATCACCATAAATCCTACTGCTAACAAACCACCTGCAAGGCCACTGCTGAGCTCAGTGGATGCTGCACTGATTACAATAGGAATTCCCTCTCCTCCAGCTTGTTAACATGGACTCCTTAATCATGCCTTAAGCAGAACCATGAGGGTTCTTCTACCTCATTACTGTTAGACTATGCAGCACAAAATCAGAGCGTGTACAAGTAAATAATGTACATTAACATCAGTTCATAAATCAGACTAACTGCCCACAAACAACAAATTTGCAACGTATGTGAGAATATTGAAGCATATACAAGTCAGGATGTAAAACATCACTTACCAGGTGCTAAAATGCATTTTACAATGTTTTCAGGAGATGATCCAGGATGATAGGTGGACAGAATTAAATGAAAGGTCTCAAGTCTGAAGGAGCAAACCCCATCTGCAGTATGGCTGGAGGAACATGGCCACAGGTACACCCTGTTCTCATTCACTACTCACAATTTGATTCAGCATTGTTTGGATACATCTTTTTTTCCCCTTTTTAGTTACGATTCTCATAGCAAATGTTTTTTTAATTTTTTGAAATAAATTTAGTTGATATGCAAAAGAAATGGCAGAGGCAATACCTTCAAGAGACATTTTTCAGAGACTTTTACAAGTGGAATTGATCACTTGTCATTAACCAAGTGGCAGGATTTCAAGACAGTGTGAAATGGATTGACATAATAGCAGGTAGCAACTCTTATCTTCCACACATTTCCCCACTTACAAAAGTTTTCTGTTGCAAAGGGAAAAAATACCTTGAGTTAAGCCACTGGTATTTTTATATTTTCTGCACACCAGCAAAATCAATAGTTCTGATTCTTGCCAAAAGCTCACAGCACTATTTTCTAAGATCACCTGCATTTCAATAGGATGCCTGAGATTAATTACAAGCATGAAGATTCTGATTCAAAACTTCCTACTACGCTTGCAGTTAAACATGCAATGCCATCTCCTTATCTGAACTCCCCAATAAACCCCAGCTGTGGGTGAGTTAGCTCTGCATTTATGTACTGATAAACACTGATACACTTCAGTGAAAAGACCTAGATATAAGTGTTGCTCCTCGTTTAGGTTAGCCACTGAGACAGGTGGAAGGATGCTGTCCATCCAGAGATGAAATGTGCTGGGAATATGGTTTATGGGAATATGGAAGAGGGCAATAAAAGTTTTGTGAAGTCTCAATGTCAGCATTTCAGGCACTGAGGCTGAGCAGCACAGGTGTGCGAACTACAGATTGATAGAAGTGAATCCAGTTTTTAAGCTTGCTGAGATCCTGGTTCCTCTGCTGACTGTTGTCTGGATGCAAGTTTTATTGGTCAAGAGCGTATCTGTTAGAAGTCCAGTTAATCCAAACTGCTGCTTGTCAGAGGCTGCCATAGGAAACTGATCCCACTGATGCATTTTTAAGGTGTTTTTGAACCTAGCTCCTCGCCCTACAATGTGGTCATGCAACAGCCATCTCCAAGGAAAAGAAATGCCATTTCCAGGAAGCACCATTTTCAGAAAGCAGGACAGAGGACTTAAGGCTTTGTTTGCTTTTCAATTCAGAAGAAAAGTCCTAGTTCAACTGTAAGAAATCACTTTGCAAAATTAGGAAGAGGCCAGATAAAAATAGTGGTGACTTCAGTCATAGACACTGAGCATGTTTGGAGACCGTTAGGTGAACTGAAGGTGGAAAACCAACTCCATAGCCAACAAAGGACTTATAAGTACTTTCAGAACATCAGCAGTGTTCATTTTCTTTACACATCTGTGGAATTACACAAGGGATGCATTTGGCCCAGAAGTAAGAAGCAAATTTTCTAGTGACCTGCAAGGAGTTTGAGACCAAAAATAACCTATTTGCTTGAGGCAATGCGAACCTATTGGAGGATAAAAGTATTTGTCTTGTTCTTTGGGTACTTGGGATCTTGTGAGTCCCTTTTGAAAATTAGTTCCCATTGGAGAAGTATATTCCCATATAGCATGGCCAAGTAAGGGCTCAATTGTGCTTTTATCAAGTGATAACACTAACCTGTTCTACACATCTGTTCCACTGACGTCTGGATCCCTTAAGTGACACTCACTGCTTTTCTGCAAGTGACAATCAATGAGACAGCCACCTAGTGGAAATGGGTTAGTGCCAAATGGGCATGATATAAAACAGAACATAACAGCAGCTCTTCAGACTCTATATCAGAATTTCATTCCATAGCCATTAGTGCCTTTGTACAGTGCTCTATGCTAACAATCGATATTTCATTAGTGCAGCAGTATTCCCTACCTTTATGCATTTTTTCATGTTTTGCTGCATTTAATGTATGTGTGCATTTGGTTGTCTGGAGACGGGTAATGGTTGGTTATTTGAAAGTAACCACTTACTAAATTTCTAATAAAGCATATAGTTTAAGGGGAAAGGTTGGCAAACTCAGATGGAAGATTAAATGGGTAAGACTCCCAGAGGTTCCTTTAGCTGGAGAAATTGATTTATAGCATGCAGAAAAAGCTTTCTTTTGGAAATTGAGTGAGCGGGTGGCTGCAATTTATATAAATTAAACCTTGGGCTTGTTCTTCTGACTTGAGGATTTTTTCTTCAGTTTTTTAACAAAGTTGCTGGTGCATAAACAGCATCTGCTTCAGTTTCTAAATGTTGGTTCCTTACAGTTGTTTTTAATCAGTGAGCCTTTTGAATCAATTGTAGAATTAATCTAATTGCAGGCTTCGTCTTTACTCCTCATTCTATGGAGCACAACACAAGAGGGGATTTGTGGCCAGGGAGAAAAATCACAGCTATGCATTCTTGTCTCGTGTCACTTTCCTCTCTGATCTATCATTACAATCAAAATTCTTTATCCTGAAAATTGTGACATGGAATTTTAAAGCTTAAAATAGCACATCTGTAAGGCAGAGATTAGATTATGCAAAGTGTTAATGCAGCATTAACTGAAGAGTCCCAATTAAATAATTACAAATAGTTACATGTCTAGCCTTTTCAGTTCCACAGCATCATAGTTTAAAAGTCAGAAACTTTTTCTTTCTCTGACAATGTTCATGTCAGTTAAGGAGGACTGAGACAGAAACTTTCAGTTACAAGATAACAAGCGTTGCGAAAAAACAGTAGATTTCCCTGAGACATAGTCAGTGATTTAGACTTGTTTTTAGAGATTGTAATAGATGCACACGATGATAGGACAGTATTAGCATTAATATCAGGGTATACGACTCTTAAAATCATCTTCCTGTTGTCGTCAGTAGTGATTTGTGACTTTCTCCTGCAGTTCTGCCTGCTCTCTTCAAGGCGTAGCCCTGTGTACAATCAGACATTTTGATGCCCTAAGGGAAGCAAGGCAGTAGTAGTCGGATGCCTTCAAAAAGGCACAGTCCTCATGTAATCACCGAGATACTAATGGTGCTTCATGTTGATTCCCATTCCATCTTGCGACGGTCATGTGCACTCTGCCTGCACCATCTTCTGTAACCAGACCAGACCTTATTCTGAGAGGCAATGATACTTTTGAAATAGGTCTCCTCTTCCTGCAACCTGCACAGCACTTCTCTGTGCAGTGTAGACAATGGCAACGTGCCATCAGTAAGGGTGCAGTGCCCACTGCTGCTCTTGTTGGAGGGAGGCTCCAGCACCAGTCAATTCCTGAGCTCTCCTTTTGTTTTCACTTCTCCAAGTGCTTGGATTCACCCTTAGCATGCAACAAGGAAAACGATTAGATCCTTGCCTAGTCTCTGGTGAAGTTAATGTCTCTCAGTGGTATGCCCACCCTACTTTGAAGGAAAAATAATTTCCTGCCTACACCAGCCAGTCATGTTCTCAGTAGATAGAATTAACTATTCTGCTAATCTCACTGAGTATTAGGTTAACATTCACTGCATGAGATCACTTCCCAATTATTTAGCTAGCAACATCAGCAGCAGAACACCAACTTGCCTGGGGAATGGGAGGCAACCAACCATGGCGAAGCCATTTGAACCTAGACATCATGTACGTGCAGAGCTCCCCAAAGACAGGAATGTAATGACACAGATTACTGAAATGATAGTTCTCACACAAGCAGGCCTTTTATTTTTTCCAGTAGTGGAAGACACTGGCTCACTTGATAAACTTGTTACAACCCACTGCATTCCATCAGAAATTCTAGTCAGCTGTAATAGCATATTTTCTTTTCTGCAGAGCCAGGAGAATAAAAAATACACAACAGGATGGGCTGTAATCTCTTTCTCCCCATTGGACATCTAAAGTTATGTTTGAATAATCTTTTTACTGTAGTGTGACAAGTTCACTCTGATTCATACCTTGTCATGACTTAAGGTAAGATGCTAATTATTTACCTAAACTCTTCTATGTGCCATAATAATGTACTTAGCAGCTTATTATCCTTGTTCCTTTCTAAAATACCGTCTTCCTGAGGCAAGTCTTTTAAGTGATATATAAAAACGTGGTTAATCATAAGAGGCATTATCACAACCATACTACAGGCCTGAAAAAACTAAATGAAGTATAGGATCCTTCCCAGAAAATGAGAGAGAGAACCAGAAAAGATTATTAGCACTATGGCTTTGAGTTCCATGGGTTCTTCTTTGTTACAGGTTCGCCAAGGATTGATAAACTGAGCATTTCAGCCTCAGGAATGCAATGCCATTATTATTTGTGGTCTAGAATTAAAGTATTAAATTCAGTCCTTTTTTTTTTTTTTTTTCCCCTAATTTATTTATTTTTCCAAATGGTTATCAAATCCTCTTATTAGGAATTTTCTCTTTCTTTTCAAAGTCCACATTCCTCAGGGGACTGGTGCCCCTTTCCCCCCCTTCTGCAAAATGAATCTCTGAAGAAAAGACATCTCCTCCCTTAACACATCTCTCCCCTGGACGAGGAGCAGGCATGACAAGATGAGAAATCTTAGGCCTGTCACTTGTCCCTC
The DNA here is from genome assembly GCF_987193195.1 of Phasianus colchicus. Lineage (NCBI taxonomy): Eukaryota > Metazoa > Chordata > Aves > Galliformes > Phasianidae > Phasianus > Phasianus colchicus. The sequence goes on along the minus strand of NC_143453.1, from coordinate 9,220,210 downwards.
CTGCAAACCAGTGTGTGCTCATCAACCAGTTAGCCTACAACTGGTCTTTATTTCTGATGACAGCATTATCTAAGAGAGTGTGACTCGGGAGACCTGGGTTCTATTTCTGAATCTGGTACTGAGCCGCTGTGTGACATGGGCCTTGTCACTTCACTTCTCTGCCTGCTTTTGCCTTAACCCTTTTTGACCATTTTGAAATGAGCTGTAGAGGAGTCAGGGGAGAATAGGGCTGTTTGGGATTTTTATGCCACTGTAGCAGTCATAGCGCATGAAACTAAAGCATGGAAGATGGATGTACAGAAAAACAGCATACAGGTCGCCTTCAGAAGGATGGAACAAATGCAGTAAAAGACAACACGGTGACCGTGTTACTTTGCAATTTTACTTTAATTAATTTCCACATCAGTAAAATAACTAGCAGCTATTTCACTGAAACATTAGGGGGCGGGTCATCCTTCTTTCCTATCCCCTCTTGGAGGGACATCGTGTGCTTCCTATATAGAATTTTTACAAAATAGCAAAATATGATTGAGCTGTGAACCAGCTGACCTCTGTAGTATTGTTTTTTCTGTCTGACCTTTTTCTTTTAAAAAAAGAAAAAACAATTCAGTTGTGCCTAAACATCTCAAGTTTGAAGGCCAGCATTAGATTGTCATAATCTTTATTTAGTACAGTGTTGTGTTATTTGTTTAAGGCTGACGCTTCTTGACAGTATTAGGTTACATCTTAGGGAGACACTGTGAGTTGTGTTTGAAGCAGCATCTTGGATTTACTTTAGCTGCCATAAATATCAGCTAAGCAACCTTCATAAATTATGCTAAAGGCATTTCTGAGTTATATAAGAATTATTTGGGTATGTAGATGGATTTCTGTTGCCAGACATTTTTAGACTATATGCAGGTAGTGGATGTATAGCACTTAAAATTTTATATTTAAGGGTTGTTCCAGATTACAGTAGTATGAACATTGTATTCTACATAATATACATGCCAAATTGACCTTGCCATTAGTAATGATTACAGTTACAGCTTCCAATTTGTACATGTATAAAAACGGGGAAGGTTTGTAGCTCTAGTTTTGTACAGATGGAGAGAGGAGTTAGTCAAATATTCAGATGTGCATTATGAAAATGCTTTACTCTGAGCACTGTGCACTGTCTGCACAAGGCTCACAAGCTCAGTCCTGCAACCAGCAAACACTGATGCATGTGAACTCAAGAGAACTGTCCTCACTAGCGAAGCCACGAGAGAAACCCTTACTGCACAGAGATGACTCAGACAAACTTCCCTTTGGTTTTGAGTTATGCAAGTTGTTTTTACAGGATGATGCCAAATGGAGTTAGGCAGCCTATTTAGATCAAGAAGAAATTAGCTGCAGCCGAGGCTTGAGCCCAGAGGTCAGCCATTTTCTATGGACAATCTCAGTTCCACCATTGTGGTGTTTGAGGGACAGCTATGGCCTTGTCTGCCATCTCTTTACATTTCACAGCACTCAGCTGCAGTCCTTTATGGCTACAAGTACTTGCTTACACACACACAAGCTGTGCACTTTGTTCCTCTCTTGCACTGATTGCACTTTTGCTCTTTCACCCACATTTCTGATGAAGGGAAATGACAAGTCTAGGATCAGTTTTGCAGCTATAGACATAACTGACCAGCTGGCACCACAAGGCCCAAATCCCAAATATGCTACCCCAAAGGACTAAGGCAGTGCTATATGGCTTCTCTAAGCTTTTCAGTGGCAGCTCTTCAGCACAGGACTGGGAAAAATTCCTAGTGGAACAAATTGTCCAGATCTGCATGTCACATAAAATGTAATTCAGGCAATTAACTGAATACACTGTGGGCCACCTGGGCATGTGCAGAGAAACCATTTACAACACCAGAGACAACCAGTAATGGCAGACATTGTGGGAACACTGTGATATGTAAGTCTTGGTGTAATGAATCCTGTCCAGCCCTCCACTAAAACAGAGCAGAGTGAAAATGAGTCAAAGACTGGAGCAATAATAGACTCTCCATGACACAGTAAAGGCAGTTGCTTAACAGGCAACTGCTGGCCAGTTGGCCAGGGGAAGAAACAATGCCATAAATCACTGGGCTACAGGAATCCAGCTCTAGGCATTCTTCACAGCTTAGGCATTTGACTCACAATTTACTTTCACTCGGAGAAAAACTCTAGCTAGCTGAAGCAAAGGAATCAGGAATGCACAGCTCTCCCCTTTAAATACTGTGCATCTTTGGGTCATGCCCTGTTCTGGGTATTTATCCCATACCTTTTCCCTAGCAGTTCTAGGAATTCTGAATATAGGTCTGTGTATCTTCTGCTTCTCCTTCACCCTGAAAAGTAGGGCCAAATCTCAATACTTCCCTCCTTCCTTGATATGAAGGTGTGACGGAGATGCACGGATGTTTGAATGGACGTTTGAGTTACCAGACCTTTGTGTCATTCAATTGTATAATTTTATTCTAAGTACATCTCTGTGGCCATTCTGACCTGCCCATTTGCTCTGCCAAAGCAAATAAATGAGATGCATGGATTAGTTCTGTGATGCATTTCATATCTGCCCTGTACTGAGGGAACCCAGTGAATCACAACTCACCGTAGGAATGAGAATTCAGTAATGAACCAGAGAGACATAAAATGAAAACTTTACTCATTCCAAAGCAACAACTGTGTCTTTGCTATCTAGTCTACAGCAACATCTAGCTCTTCCAGCCAAGGCTGAATGTGTAGTGTGAAAACCTGTCTGTACATACAGGATCTTGCAGCATAAGATGTCAAGTGGCATGAAAAAAATGTGAGGAGAGTAAGGCAGTCAATTATATCCATAAAGAGCCTGTTCCCACGCCCATTATGGAATCTTTCTATTAAAATGAACACTAGCTTTGGACTAAGGCCAGGTATATTTGCAGTGGCAGTGAATCTATTATTATATCTTTCTGTCTGTGAAAGCAAGCTGTAGTATAGGGAGAATTCTTATAGTGCATAATATACTAAGCTATCACCTGCTCTTGGCAAAAAACCTGTAATGTAGTTTTCCTGTAATAAAAACAATAATAATTCTTCAGTCATAGCTTTATGATTAAACAACATTGAGACAAAGATTTTTTTCTTGCCTTAATCTGCATAATTCCCAGGCTGCAATGCAGAAAAACCTTTTGAGATATTAACTAGATTATAAAAATGTCATGACAGATTTGAAAACTGCCACTAACGTGAGAGTTTTAATTATGAATACTTTTTTTTTTCTTTTTTTTAAGAGAGAAACTGCTTTTCCTGTGGCAATAAGATTTTGCATTATGCACAAATACTAAAGCTTAGAAATGTTCAAAGGCTGAAAAGTAAAAGTGAGATAAGAGAATGGATTATTCTGGAAAATAGGTGAAAATAAAACTGATAAAACATTACTATTCAAATGATATATTTATAGGAGTCATTACAACAGAATTAATGTTGTTGGAACATAGAGGGAAGCAAGGTTATAAACCATTCAGGCCTGTATGCCAGATTTATTTCAAGAAATGAATCCTAGTGTTTGTAGCAACACATTAGAGCCCTGATCCATACAACAGTGGGCAGGAAATGCATGGGAACTTATGCTATAAAGCATACATGCACAGCTCAGCAGCAAAGAGAAAGTTTACACTTGGCAGGAGGAGATTACCTGAGCCATGAAGGATTCACTGGGGTTGTTCACATCCCTCAGCTCTAACGTGAGTACCTGGCTGTGCCCTGAACATCTGTCTGCCTTCACAGGTAAAGACATCAGCAGTTTCCTCACATATTGCTACTGAGTAGATCCACGAGCTCCTCTCCCTCATGAACGCAGCCAGAGCCAAAGCCGATTTAATATGGTTAGGATAACCAAAAGAAAAGGGCAGAATAATATTCAGCATCCAAAGGGAAATGCTGTTGGGATACAAACTATGTCACAAAAATATATTACATAAAGAGGGAGCCCACAAACTCCTTAGTATGGGTAACCACACACCAAATTCAAGCTGGAAGCAGTTTAGCATCATTTGCCCTAACTTGGCAGCCTGCTGCCAGCACTGCACAGGCACAACTCGATGCCAGCCAACCCAGTGCTGCTCTTCAGCTCGTTGTCCTGCTGGCTTTGCTTAGTGTTAGCCTAGTGCTGATTGCATCACACCCCATTTGTACAATGCAGAAATACTGCAGGGGACACCTACAAGCATATACAAACCAGAAAATATGTGTCTTATGCTAATTGATGCATCTTCACTGCTGCTGCTTTCTCTTGTTGCCAAATAAAGCATCTCCTGTGCTGCAGCTACAGTTGTCTCTGCAGTGTAGGCAAAGCCTTGGTGAACATGCAAGGAGTCTTGGGAAGACTGCTTAACTCACAGCAGCACCATCAGTATCACTAATAACCAGGGTGGAACCCATCTGCATCTAAATCAAATAAAACCATTATTCTCTCTAGATACAAAAATGATTTGCAATTATTGAGATATCTGATTAATTTAAAGCCCCCAAATAAATAAAATAATTATTGCCATCTATTCATGAGACAAAGATTTTTCAAGACAGGAGACTAAAGCATCAGCAGCCCCCCATTTACATAGGAGCTGGCATATCTGCTAAAGTGGTATTTCATGTTTAAACAGACTTGAAGTTAGCAGATCTAATGGATAACAATATTTCAAAAAGAGACTTAATCTATTTCATTACATTTTATATTACTTTGTTTAATAAATCATCGTCCACTAGAAGCACGATCTTAGATGAATTTAACAGACTTTTAAAATAATGGGTCAATATCAACTTTGTCATAAATTCATTTTTACTTTGGATGCAGGCCCGGTATGAACTTCTGTATTGCTTTCTTGCAAATGATCCATAATTCATAATTAATGTTGACTTAAAAATGTGACAATGAATTTTCTTTTGTCAAGTGTGGGTTTTTCCCCTTAATTTTTCAGTAAAGAAAAATGAATTCTTCTTTAATTAAATTAAAGTTTTGATAATGCTAATTTCAGTTTACTTTTCTGTGTTACGTGGCATGGTTTGAAATCCCTCTAGCAACAAGAACAGGACTGAAAACACAGACTGGAAAAAATAAAAAATGGAGGAACAAGTTTAACAGTTGTCAAAAAAAAAAAAAAATGTTGTCAGTTTGGGGAAATACAGAGGGGATTCACGTTCTTTAGTGCAACCAAAAAGTTCTCACTGCAGTTCTCTTTATTACCCAAAAAATCAGCTTTTGCAGATATTTAGAGCAAACTTAAATATACCTGTGTTAGGATGGAGAGGACACTGGGGCAACAGGTTTGTAGTGCAGGTAAGACCATTGACTGGAAAAATCCCATGCATTTGTGAGACATGAAGGCGCCACTTGCCAAGAAAGACAAGAAGTAGATGGCACCTGAAAACATTTTGATACCTTTCTATTGCAAGCTGATTGGTTGTGATTTGTTTGGAACAATCATGAAATTTTATTGTGAGGGTTGAGAACATCTCAGGTTCATAGTTTGGATGGGAGCAACTGTGAACTTGGCAGCAAAGTGATAGTGGGTTCAATTTAGAAAGCAAGTCAGCTGAAGAGATTGAGTAGAGTCTTCACCTATGCATTGCACAGGCATGCGGAATGAAGGAGGAAAGGAAACAAACCTAAAAGCAAAATATCGGTGTTTATTTTTGCCTCAGAAATATGATTTGATATCTGCTGACTTTAGTATTGTTTTCTTTTCTGGAGTTAATGGTTTACAACATTCAGTCTAGAAGATGGGACTGTGGATCTGCTGCTTATGAACAACTCTGAGGTGCGTGCCACTGACAAGAGTTGAATTGCTGAATCCAATCTCTGTGCTTCTGTTTTCCCTTAGTTTCAGTGATCACAGTGCCTTCTTCTAGATTGTTCAGCCCCTACAAAGGCAGCTTTGAACCAACCCTCTTGTGGCTATTTCTCATTGTCCTGGGCATGGAAAAGCCTTTGGCTGTGAAGGGTTTTCATAAGCAATCAGAGATGGGATGCCAATAACATCTAAAGAGAGTCCCTATTAAATTCTCATATTTCTTTCAGTTGTCTTTTTTTTTTTTTTTTTTTTTTAAGCAAAATTATCTGTTTTCCCCTCTGTGTGTACTCCATCTGAACTGAGGGTATGGTGAGTTTGTCATACCTTGTTATCTTATTTGGCTACACTTATCAGATCACAACCTGGAAAAAATTCTCCATGGAAGTCTTTTTGAGGAGTGATGGATGAATTGCAAAGGAAGAAGTGCGCAGCTTTGGGAGGGATGGATCTGTTGTGTGCTGCCTTGGCCTGGGCACTGCTGTGTTTCAACTCTGCTTCACAGTTTTCCCCTACCTGATCACTAATGCTGTTTAGAAAGATCTCCCTTTTCTTTGCCATTAATCATTTCTGGCACATCACTGGCACATATTCTTTCTTGTGTTCAAGGTCATCCTTGTCCCATGATAGTAAAGCACACACTGTGTCTTTCATTTGTAGATCTGAAAATGTATAAAAACCTTACAACTTTGATTTCTTAATCTGTTTTATGCAAGAAATGTTCTGGTGCTGCAGCTTAACGTGCTGCCTGATAAATGCATTGCAGGCACATCAGCAATCACATTTTTCCCCCCAGTTTTTCCAGTAGGTAAATGAGGAATGATTTGACTGAGGTCAATTTGAACGTTGTAAGTTAGACCTCAGGCCCTCTGTAAGAGCATGGTGCACTTGCTGGGACATTGGTGAGTTCTGCAAGAGCTTTCAGATCCTAATTGGTTCTCTCTGTTTGAACTATGTGTGGAAACACACAGCACTTACAGTTATTGCTCCTTTGCTCAGGGCTTTTAATATATGGTGGTTAGAGCTGCTTCTAATCCCTGGTGAGAATTTGAAAATTAGCCCAAAAACATAGGATTTTAATACCTTAGGTATCTTCAGGTTACCAGAATGTCTTAGCCTGGTCATGTATCAGTCCAGTCTTTGACACTGTATTTCTGTTGCAATAAAACATCATGAAAAACATTCTCTCTATAAGCAAGCAAGTAAATACAGAAACAGATCTAAGAATAGGCAAAATGGGTGTCAACTTCATTGGAAGTCAAGGATGGAGAGGGAAAAAATAACAAAAAGAAATGCAATTTTGCTTGTTTGCAAGCCAAGTTTGTTTCTTCTTAGAGTCGGTGAGAGTGAATTTTCTTAGTAATTTCCTGGAGAGTTTGGAAATAAGCAGGGGCAGAGGCCAAGAAACAGCCTTTATTCCCAGAGCAAAGACCAAGCAAACATTAGGACTGGGTAAATAAGCAGAAGAACTCGGTTGCGTTGTTTTGTTGAAAGTCCTCTGATTGGGCTAAATTTCACTGCTAGGTTAAGAATGAGAGCCAGGTCTGCACCCATTGGGAGCTGCAGTTAAGTTCAAGTTTAACTGGCCATGTTTTGTTCTAGATTCCTGTTGCCTATGCATAGCTGGCCCTTTACAGCACAATTTCTCATAGACCAGTTTTCGTACAGATGGGTAAGCCATTTCAATCATCACAACCCTCTGAGCTGGTGGAGGGTGTTCTCAGAAACAGACATTTCCAAATTCCCCAGGGAGATTCAGGGAACGTGCTTCTCATTGTAGAGCCCTTTGAACAGAGCTTCAAAACAGAATTACTGAACCTTTTTCAATTTCAGATTCTTGGACAAAACCTCTGAGGTCTTGTTTTGTATACCTGTCACATTTCAAACTCACTTTAAGTGTCATACTTAAACAGGAGCTTCATGTAGATTTGGACCTGCTGCCATTCTCCATGCAGAATTCACAACAATTTGAGAGGGAAGCCTGGTAGAAAGCTACCAGACAAAGTCTTCATAGTGTTCATAAGTGATAGGAAAGCTTTTTTTGCCTTTTGCAAAAGTCAGAAGAAGATCTAGAGATAAAAAGTGAGAATATTCTGCATGATAGCATAAAGCATTGATTCTGCCAACTTTTGAGCAGCTGTAATGGTGTGAAACGTTTATTGACAAGTGCTACAAACTTCTTATAAGAACTTGGCCATTTAATAAGTTCCAAGGCAGCAAAGTAGGGGGAAGATGGGGAAGAGATGTGATAGGCCAACAAGAGTGTTGAACCTTGCTAAGATAATTCCAATGTAGCGAAGGTTTACATCCTTCCTCTTTCATAAAAATAAATCAAAATCTACTGAAGAAGTTAAACAGCACTTCCAGATTTAATTATTCTTTAGCTGAATAAGCAGAAAACAAGTGGCTCAATTGATCACTTGTGTACGCAGGGCTCCTCATGCATTGTTCATCATTAACCTTACTTAGCTCATGGTATCAAGAAAATCAAAATGAATTAAAAAAAAAAAAAAAAGCAACAGCAACAACAAAAATATATGAAATCTGGCTGGCAAGTTGCTGGAGGGAGCTAGCAGTTGTAGCTGTGCTATTCCTCACTTGTTTTTTTGTGTCCCCATTCTGCAACCGTCTGTTGTTTTTACTGTTTTGAGCTAACTCCTGCTCTCCCTGGATTCCACTGTCTTTAATGGAAGCAATAATAAGCCTTGAGATATTTGTACCATAACAGCCTTTGTTCACAAGTGCCTCTTATATCTTGAGAGAACAATCCTGGAAGGGAAAATCTGTTGTGTTTCTGAAGCACAGGAATTGGTACTTTAGACAAGTTGCTGCCCTCAGCTGCCATTTGAAAAACTGGGATATTAATAACACTTTTTCTCCTGCCTTTGTATGTTTAGGCAGAAAAGTCATCAAATTACAGTTATCTGTTGCTTTCCTCGTGGCCAGTGAAAGTTTGATCTTGGTCAGGTCCTCAGCACACTACAACTATATATTGCAATATCTGATTGTGGTTAAGTCGTCTCGGCGAGGGATTTTCAGAAATGTGCAGCTTTCAACCTGAATCTGTTCAAAGGGAACTGATGAATTTTACCAGTGACTTTAATGGCATACTAGTGACTTTAATGTGAGGCTAATTAGGCCAGCTCGAACCACGTTTCAAAATCCCACCAGTAAAGATGCACCACATTTGCCTTCCTCTAAGGCACCAAACTGGACTTCACTGGTTTGTTTTATTGTGCAAACACAGCCTAGAATTGAGTTTCACTGTTCTAGTATTACAAATCCATTATGTGCACCCTACGGTCATAGGCAGTAGGATGTGAAGAATCCAGCCTCTGCTATTAGCTGAATAGGTTCTAATGGAGCTGATGGATGTCAGAGTTGAGTAACACCTGTAGGATTTGGCTCTGGTATTTTTATTGTTATTAATTTACTGTTGTGAATAGTAAGCAATTTTTCATCTTTAGGGTTTTAGGACGTCTTGCCATGTCAGCAGAGACAAGATTGATGCAGGAAAGGACATTTCAGTTATTTTCTCTCTGATCGTACTGCTCAAGATTCTGGCATTTCTGTCATGAGTGAAGGATAAGAAAATAGGAGAAAGTCTAAAATTTTATTCATAACATGCCACAGACAACAAATGGCAGATAAATTGACATATAACAAATTTCACAATTAACCACATTTCTGTCCCTGTTCTCTGTTGCGAAGTGAAAAAACAAAATTAAGGATAATGCTAAGACATGCAGAGAGTGACCTGGTATGTCATATATACAGGGATAGCTTTTATACATTTCTCTCTGGTGATATAGGTGATATACTTTGCTTTGCTGTTCACCCAGGTAACCTGGAGTGGAGCATTTTATCTACCTTGTTCCTTGTTTATGATCTCCATTCCTTTTGCAACATAACTAATTAATAGCTGTACTTTACCTCCCTTTTGCATTTTGGAATAATACTTCATAACTCCATTCTTTACTCAGTAAGCTTAAAGCTGGAGTATTAAAGAGGTTAGGAGAAGGATGGTTTCCACCAGAAGATAGCCATGTATCATGTTATGTACTCATTGTCACAGTACCTATATACACATCAGCATTAAGTTCATCAGAGCGGAGTTTTTTTGTGTGTTTGTTTCTTGGCTGGATTGTTATTAAGAATGGAAAGCTTTTTTGACTAATAGCTTAGAACAGGTGCATCTGCTGTCATTGTACGAGGTATCAAAGTGAAAGCTAATGCATTGCTCCATCTCCAAAATATTAATGGGCCCCTTGATTTTCTGAGTTTCTATCTTCAGTAAGTACTTTCTGTAATCTATCCAAAGATCAGCTTCAGATCCTGAATAATAACAAAGTTTTCCATTGAAGGAAATAATACCCAGGGACTCCAAGCACAATGCTTCATATTTAGATTGTGGGCATACAAGCATAAGAAAAGCAAAAGTCATTGCTCTGAAGGACCACAAATAAGACTGCCTCTGAACAGCTCTTCCTAAATGGTGGGTTGTATTCTCCTTCAGCTACAAGTCCTGTGTTAAATGTGAAGTGAACAAATTGTTTATTAATATTCCAATGTAGCACTCTAGTATTTACTCTGAACATTTGGGAAACCCATAGAGGACTTTCTAGAACTCATTATATTAAAGAAAAAAAGGATTTTAGTTGCAAGATGTGAATTATACGGATGAGTGAGCAACAGTAAACAAGCTTATTTTAAAGTGATACCTTGGAAAACCTATTTCTAAAAACAATTAGTGTTGAATTACTTCTAGCATTTGGGAAGGTTACTAAATGGCGTTTGCTACCTGAGAAAATGCAAAGAAAATTTACAGCTCAGAGATGAGGAATGGGAATCTGTGAAGTTTTTTTCCATCCAAGGGAATGAACTGGGCAACCTGAATTGTCAGCCTGGGTTTGGGAAACAAACAGCATTCTTGCATTCTGTGCATATAGGAGAGAAGTTCAAAGAGGCCAAAAGCTACATATAACAGGAAACTATTTCAAATTCTCCATCAGCTCTCAAGCATCACGTTCATCTTAAAAATATTTCAGGATTCCAAATTGACTTAAAATTGAGGTCAATATTTGTCGTGCTGCTGTAGCAGTTCAAAAACATATCCATTCTCTCTCCTTGTAAATGCTGCTCTATCAAACTCTTCCGTCTCCATCTTGCCACTATGAAGCCAGAAAGCAGAAAAATGAGGAGACCAAGAAAGAAGTGCAATAGATCTGCTGTCAAAATTGTATTTGAGGCAATCCATCTGTAAAATGACCTAGGAGGGGTTCCTAGGGAGCCTCAGCATTCTGAATCTGCTGGGTTTGGGTCCTAAGACCCAAATTTACAGAATTTGAAATTGAAGCACAGAGCTTACTAGAATTTTTTATTTAAATCATGTGTAAATTGGGCTGCACATTATGATTGTCTGAAGGAAGATCTCCTGGACACAAAATCTGCCAGAAACAGGAGCAAAAATTCACTAAGGCAGCCTGTGTTAATTAACAATGTGGATTAAAAGGATGTGGATTAAAATATTTAAAGAACTATGCCAATTAAAGTGGATACGTGTGAATAAAACAAGGGACTGGATCTGTGGATTCAGCTCTGTACTCAAACTTCAAATTTGTCATCTTTGAGACTCCATCTGGGATTCAGCTATCAACATGAAGAGGTATAGGAACTTCCCTTCATTTACTCATAGATCATACCAAGGCAACAACATCTTTTAGCACACCCTGCCCATTTAGACTGCAGTATATATCATGTGCTCTATGACACTAGCTCATCATTTCATCTGCCATAAGGTGCCAAGATGCAGGTAAAGCAGGCTGCACCGTGTGAGCTATCTCACCCCAGTATAGGAAGAATGTTACCTGAAGAACCTAATAATTGGGCACACGTTGCAAACTCCAAAAGTAGAGTTTGTAAACTTTCTGGAGTACAGAAAAACAATTCACAAACCAGTTCAGAGGTTTTTACGAGCATCTCCTGCATGTCAGAGCTGTTTATCTTCCTCTAAAAAAGCAACAAAAACATATGTTCTCCTAATAAGTTTGATGCTTAAGTAAAAATTGGGTTAATAACCGTGGTTACTACAAACTGTCCTCTAATTTTTCTCTTTTGTGACAGGCAAATACTCCTCCGTATAAAATCTAGAAGATTTGACAACTCATACAGACGGGATTTGGTTCCAGTAATCCCTAAGTCATTTTGAAATAAATCAGTTATTTGAAACAAATTTAGTCAGAGAGGAGAGGCAAAGGAAAAAAAAAAAAAAAAGATAAAGAAGTTAGTTTCAGGGCCAGATATTTGCCTCAAGTCATGTTTTCTTCTGGTCAGATAGATTATGATGTCAAAGGTTTTCCTCGTCATACATCAGAGCAGCATCTGCAAAAGAACTTCTCATTACTTTAAATGTTTGGCTTAAATTGGCAAAGAGAGAGAAGTAGGTTTTATCCGAGCTCTTCAGCATACATAAACAGCTTGGTGTCTAATGTTGTTTATACCTTTGACACTCTCTCTTGAAAGAGCCAAATTGGACAGACTTTCCTTAGGTAAAACACCCATATAAATCAGTGCATGGGAGGCAAAGGGACAGGAGAAGGAATGAAATTGAGATCCTTTGGGCTACGGAATATATGAATTCCTTTTAATGAGATTTTGATTACAAGCAGTAGTGCCTTGGAGCAAAAACTACAGCAATAATCTCTAATGTATTATTTTGAAGGAGAAATTTAAACATCATAATGTTCATCCAATGAATGTCCATTTAGGCTAGCTAATGATGGAACACTGTATATTACACAGTGCTAACCAACTAATATGAGGAAGGATGTCTTTTATGGGATTATGTAAAAAGAGATCAGGTTCATCAAGAATGCAGTTACTCACTTGGAAACCTTCCCATTTACTGAGTCTTGAAAATCACAGAGAATAAAAAACAGCTATAATGAGATCATTTTCCTCAAGTAAAAATGGAATACATGCCTAGCAATTATTGATTATTACATAAAATGGAGTTCCATGTCCTACATTCTCTCACCTGGTAAAATCTGGCTATGGAAAGAGGCTTATAAAGACCACTTTTTTGACTGGAGAATCCAAGTCGTTTCGTGAGGAAGTTCTCCAATGGGGATGGTGGTATTATAGCCAACAGAGTTTCCTCATCCTGTTCCTACTCAGCAATAGCAGCAACAGCACGTGTTATTTGTGCCTACACATCATGGTGGGCTATCCATTGTGATACTATTTTTTTTTGACACATCAGTCAACCAGAAAAGAGGACAAGGGATCCAAAGATCAGGACTGCGCCGTGCAAGAAGACTGTCTGCAGTGAAAAAGACAGGATAGCATTTTCTTTACAACTCTCTCAAGCCAGGTTAAGAATAGAGGAGAAAACTGCACATCTGCCACATCTGAGTAGAATGAGTGTGATCAGACCATCTGTTGTCCCTGCACAGCTGAGAGATCTCAGCAGAAACTGCAGTTCCCAGACAAAAGTTGGGACATGCTAACGTGCTGGGGATCCTGGGTGGCTGTATGATGGGCTCGTGTCTCCTCTCTCATGTACATCATTTTTCTGACACAGGAAAAGGAATGGCTTCCCATAGCATCTAAAGCAACTGTTCCACGTGGTAGTGCCGTTGGAAAAGTATCTGGTGCTTTTCTGTTGTATTTCAGGAAGGTTTAACTGCTGGAAACGGGGGAAGATACCAGATACTCAGTGGAATACCCACAAGCACCTCACACTCCTCATGGAAACCCAGCAGTGCAGGAGCTGTTGGTGGCACAGAGCTGCTGCTCGAGGCTTGCCGCTCTGTTTGCTTAGCGGATCACAGAAGGCAGCGAGGCTGGGTTTCAAACAAACTCCATCTGCATTCTACAGACCCAAACACAGAGCGTATCCCGACACAGTCAAATGGAAATGAATTAAGATGAAGCTGGAGACGAGCTAAAAAAGTGGAAAAAAAAAAAAAAAAAAAAAAAAAAAAAAGCTTTTATTAAGCAGACACAGAACGCAGCGGAAATAGAATCTGTTGAGGGAGAGCAGGGAGCATCGCCAGCGTTCGTCCCCCGCAGCTGCGCCCTGAGGCGGGGCGGGGCGCGGACCAATAGCGGAGCGGCTCAGCGCCCTGCAGCGCCGGCCAGTCGCACGTGCATCCGCCTCACGGCACGGAAAGTTCCAGCAGCAGCTGCACGCGGCAACCAGGGGACGGCGGCAGCGCAAGGACCGCGAGGTGCGGCTTTCTTGAGCGCTTTTTGGCGTGGCTGGCCAAACACACAGAGCTGAGGTGAGGTGTGATTTTACTTCTCGATGCGCCTTACCTCCCGGCTGCGTGCCTTCGTGCAGGAGATGCGGCGGAGGATGGGGTGGAGGCGGTCGGGGGGTATCGGTGTCCCGTGTAGCGCTTTGGGCAAGGATTGATGGAAAACCCCGTGCTGAAACGGCGGTGGGAAATGTGTGGAGAACGTACGTGTGTTTATTTGTCAGGGTCTCAGCTTTCCACTCAGTTTTCTGGTACACGCTGACTTTTGTTTGCTTAAGAGCGGTATGTTTGAGTATCATGGATGTCTTTATCTTGAGGGTTTTTTTCCTGTGTCTTCTGGATGTTATCTTTGATTCATAGCCACAGAAAGTGTACGTTGGGAGCAATCATGGCTGCTTTGCTGCTGAGCTCCTAGTGTAATCAGTGGTTTCAGCTGGAGAATCCCTAAATGCTCTGGGTCACACCTGCCAAAATCAAAGGCAAAATCAATAACCAGCCAGGTGCAGGGAGAGCTGCAGAAATCAGTGATGTAATTGAATGCAGGTGCTGAGTTTTGGAACTAGAATCATAGACTGTCTCAGGTTGGAAAAGACCTTAAAGATCATCAAGTCCAACCACAGCCTAACCATCCTACCCTAACTCTAACAACCCTCCACTAAATCAGTCCCTCAGCACCACATCCAAACAGTTTTTAAATACATCCATGGATGGTGACTCAACCACCTCTGTGGGGAGCCCATTCCAGTGCTTAACAACCCTTTTCTGTAAAGAAGTTTTTCCTGCTATCAACCTAGATGATGTTTAAGGTCTCTTCCAGCCCAGGCTATCGCTGGTTTCTGTCAAAGGAGGCAGCAGGGAATGGTGGGAGGGGCTGAGCAGCTTGCTGAATCCCATGGGCTGGATTCCCTGTGCTCCAAAGGTGTTCCTATTGAGAGACTGCTTGTGAAGTGGTACTTTTACTGGCAATGTCAGCTGATGTTTTTGTGATGCAATTAAATAGCAATTACTTCCTCCTCTTGGATCTTCATGCAGAGTCATGAGAGAAGAGCACGTTGAAATCTATTCTTGGTGAAACTGTGCAGTTGAGCTTCTCTTTTTAATTATTTTAGGAAAAACATCCTTAGTATAAATCCACTGAAGGAAACATGGCAGTATGTGTTTGGGGCACCTGAAACTTGATGCAAGTTTTCCTGGGTCAGCAACAATGCATTGGAAATGACTACAGCAGATATTTGTTGGGTTTTATTTATTTATTTTAACATTTGGTATCTCTTTACTAGAATAAGAATTAATAACCACTAATTGGCTGTTAACATATATTGAACTACCCTTTTAGATTTTGTTCCTACTGTAGAGTTGGTGTATTTTTGTTAACTTTGTGCCCAGTTGTGCTTTTATTCCAAGCTCCCAGGTATTTTGTGTCAGTAGATTACAAAACTAAGGTAACTTGTCAGCACTGGGGACTTGTTTCTCTTCCACTTTCTCAGACTGTTTTCCTTCTGCAAGGCATACATTCTGTCTGTAAGTCTTACCTGGAGGTGCTTTTTGGCAGCTGTTGGCATCCGGTGGTGAGAAACTCCTGCATCTTGTTTACATTTCCTTTCAGATCTTTAACTTAGTAACCCTTGCCATAAAGAAATACACTTGCATACTTTGTTACTCTGAAGGAAGAGGCTGCCTTGAAAGGTGAAGCTTGGTCAAGCTGGGACTCTGCAGCGTTTTTTACCTCCTGCTTGACGCAGTGATATCAGTTTAAAAAACAAGGCATCCATCCTTAAAGTTGACCCAAAATATCCCTCACATACAGCTTTCAAATAATTCACCCCAAAGAAACACTTAAGTGATAAATTACTTCTCCTGCTCCCTGCTTACGCTGAGGACTGTCGCACTGTTTCTGTTCTGTTCCTGAAGTCTCTTCTATCTTTCAGATGAGATGTAAAACTGGAGAAGCAGCCAAAGCGTATTTCAGTGCCCTTTAAAGGCAGTAGGGAGCCATGTTTTAGGAAGGGGTCATTTCCTACAGATACTCATTGATATATATGTTTGTTTTGTGGGTACACCACAGCAAGGAGGTCTCACTGGGATATTTGACACACTGGAATAGGTTGCCCAAGGAGGCTGTGGATGCTCCACATCCCTGGAGGCATTTAAAGCCAGGCTGGATGTGGCTCTGGGCAGCCTGGTCTGCTGGTTGGAGACCCTGCACATAGCAGGGGGTTGGAACTGGATGGTCTTTGTGGTCCTTTTCAACCCAGGCCATTCTGTGATGATATTGCCACAGAGATTCATGAGGTTCTGACAATCTGGTTGCCTTATTCATCTCCAGCATGCCTTCTGACGGCTTCTCCAGAGAAGAGCTTTGTTTTTTGTTGAGCTCATTCATGAGTGTTAGGACAGAAGTTTACTTTGTAAAATGGTTCTCACAAAAATTTCAGAAAGGAAAGGAGGAAGAAACAATTTGGGTTCAGTGTCTGAATGAAAAATTACTGCTCCATGACTCCAACAGATAGCTTGAGTATTAGTCCTAGATGACTTAAGTGAGGATTAATATAAATTACTCTTTTTTGGCTTACGTTCCTCTTTTGTGTCTGAAAGGTTTTTTCTAGTGTTTGTTTTCCTGTGTATTCAAACATTTTGTTCTCTACTTTTTGAGCTTAATGTTGTTTCTAAGGAAACCTTACAAACCATTGACTATGATTATGTCTGTCATTATTTCTCATTTTTTCAGCCCTACTGAAATTACTACCATTGTGTATCAGTGCAGAGAAGCTGCTTTAGTACACCAGCTAATTTATGGACAGCATGGTTTAATGGGAGTGTCAGTAGAAAGGCAATCAAGCCAAATAGTTCTTATGACCCTCATTATTCTTTTAATCAGGGTTAGAGGAAAAACATGTAATGTGAAGTTCTTTGATGAGAGGAAAAAAAACAGTGCTGAGCCAGCCTTAAGATTTGCTGTTTATCCACATCATCCCTAATATCAATCAAACAACATGGGTAGCACGGATACGGCTTATTACAGCTGTGACAAATACATTTGTTTTCTCTGTTATAATTTACCAAGTTGGCAGATGCTAATGCAGGAAAATAATTACGGGTTAGGTATACATGCTGTACACAGTGTTATTCTAAAAGGTGCCAAGTGGAGCAGAATGAAAATGAGAATTTCTTAGCTTTCTGGCAACTGGGAAATTCGGGATGAAAATGACTCTTTAAGACTTTTCCCTAAAACTGCCTTCATCAAGAAAGCAGGTGGAAACTCCTGAAGTTTTCAGAATTTTGACATCTTTGTTAGTTTCTTGGGGTCTTTGTTTTCTTTTAGCAATAAAAAAGAAGAAATGAAGGCAAAGTCAGAACCAAAATAAGCTGTCATGTTTTCTTTTGAGTTTACTAGAATTATTTTAGAAGAAACATTTTTGAAGCTTTGAGAAATAACTTAATGTGGAATTTGGCAGAACAGGTTCTTGAGATTTCACATAACTGGTGATGTGGAATCTGCATGTTGTTTTTTGGGGGGGAAGTCTTACTAAAAATTCTGACTGGCCATGTATGATTTCATAGCAGCATGGAGAGACGGACTCTTGTGATAGCATAGTTGTAGAAGTAGGCAAGATGCTCTTCAGCATTAGCTGCCAATAGGCTGTTTGGCTTCTGGACTACAGCTGAGCTCTGCCTCCCACACTGACTGCTCCATTCATTGCTGCTGCTTTTTGCTCTGTGCTTCCCATTTCCATGTTAGCTTGGGTGATGGTGTGCTAGAAGAAAGTAAATAGAGTGTTGTGCATTAGAAAAAGCAGACCTGATGTGCTCAGTGCATGTATGTTGCAGCAGATGGATGCGTATGAGATCTACTGGCACAGATCTAACTTTGGAGTTACAACTGTACCCTCTCCTGTGTCATCCAACTGGTTCCATTCCCCTCTGAACCCTGTGTGCCCCTTTAACCCATCTAGAGTGGGTGTTTAAAAGAATATCATATTAGTTCTTCCCCTTTACAACTGTACTGAGGTACTGAAAAGTTGTACAGGAGGTGGAATTTTTAAAATATGTTCATAGAAATAATTTTAAATCGCAAGAATAACTCAGTACAGAATGTTCCTGGCTGCAGGAAAGAGAATCCAACTCAAACGCTGTCAGATTTCTGGAATCAGAAAGGTATTGAGTGTTGGAGGTAGTTCAGAGGGAAGAGTGAGCTGTAGGGGCTCGTATGAAAAGCAACATTAAAGGAGTGAAGTACGTGGAGTTTGGCTGAGCAATGGCTGTAAAGAGACAGAATGGCACACAAATGTTTGAAGGATCTGAGCACCAAGAAGGGAGTGGTATTTTGAATGCAAAAAAAGGACTTTTCTCTTCTTCTAAGAGCAGTGGGTGAGGCTTTAAGCAGCACATCAGGAAAACTTGAGCCCTCAGCTCTGGAACCCTGGTGTATTAGCTACCCCAAGAGAGCTCTGAAGTGCCAGTAGGCTAGACTGCAGTTGGCACTGGAGGAACTTCTCAGTATCAGGCAGGCTCGTGTTTTCTGGTGGGTTGAATTTTCTGGATGTCATTCATTGTCTGCCACCTCCATCAGCTTTTTAAAAGAACATGAAATGTGTGTGCCCATTAATTTGCTGGAAGGCAGTTTTGGTATCAAAGAACTGAAAAATTCTTACCTAATCCTTTATTCCCTCGTATGGTGGGAGACCACTAACTGCTACAATGCAGGAGTCATTATATATGCAAATGAGCACCTGCTTTAAAGGCTTTACCTAAAAGATGGTGATGAAAGCAATGATCTGTGGTCCTTTTACAGGAAAGAGAACAGCTCTGTGCTTTGAGCTGCAGATATCCCCAGGTCAGCCTTAAGCAGGAAAATGCATCACTTATACTCTGTATTGTTTCTCAGGGAGTGGAGTCACCTTGACAAGGTGCTGTCTTCATTGAGCCATCCCCCAGCCAGGGGCAAAACCAAGTCCTACCATGCATTCTTCTACCAAAGCTTTTCCATATGGTTTGTCTCTGATGTTGTTGTTGTATATGATGGAATATCATTTACCTTGTCAGAATAGCTTTCTAGCAGGTCATTTTCGTATGCTGATGAGATAAAAATGAACTAATTCAATCACTGAAGTAATACAATTTGGCAAGTGAAGAGGAACAGCATTTTATTGTGGAAATGCCTTCTGTAACCATTAGCAACTCTGATTCAATATCGGGTTAACTGTTCCTCCAAACTGAAATTCCTTGTCCTTGGAGATGCTGAATAACATCAGGTATCTCTGGTAGCAAACAGCCATGTCCATCTGTCTTGCTGTGTTTCTTCTAGGTGCAGAGAGGTAGATGGACACACAGAGCAATCTCCATTCAAAATTAGTAGCAAGAGAGACTATCTTAGATAAAATATAGCTGGTGAAGACAGAACTTAAAAGTTGGAATGTGATTGAGAGTTGAGTATCCTGCAACACTGTGTTCTGTGCTTTCATCTGAAAATGAAATAACTTTTCATTGGAAGCTTCAGGGAAGAAAGTATTTTCAAGTTTACAAGTCCTGATGGGGAAAAGAACAAGGTATGCATTACTTGTCTGGAAGTCTTATCATGTAGTTCAGATAATTTGTTTTCAGGCAAAGAATTAAAAATGCTGGGATCTTTAGAATTCTGTTGAATGCTCGTATTTCTCTGTAAGGCTAACAGTTAAGTTTTAATCTGGCATTTACCCTTTACTTTTCTTTAGTGATGCTTTTCAGTAATGGGAGAGATGTCTAAAATGCATTCCCTTTAATGCTACTTATAATATGCATGATGACAAGGCATTTATAGCCACACCTTGCTGTGCATTTACCATCTGTCCTTGCAAAGTGGGGACAAGGGCAGGTGATGCTCGAGTGTAAATAGGTGTGGTCCTTGAACCCGTTTGCCCTTTCTTGTCTAGGTCAGCACACAATCCAGAGAGAGAAATATGTTTTCTGACAGATCTGGTGTTTGGCAGAAGTTGATCAGAATTCCCACTGTGTGTGATCAATAAATGTGGCTATTGAAGCAGAAATGGAACAATTAGTAACCCAGTGAGCAACACCAGGAGCTGAGAGGAGCAGGCTAGTGAGGAATGACACAGATAGATGCCAGCAGTAAAGAGTGGGAAAATAAAGTAAAACATCTGTCCAATTTACCTAATTGTGTAATAAAGGAAATCTTACTTCTCGAAGTATTGCACTGGAAGTTTGTGCACAAAATATTCAAAGCATGGCACAGTTTGAGAAGAGGAAAAGGTGATGATGCCCTGTGTTGCTGGAAATGTGGCTGGCAGGTTTTCTTCTGGTGAAGGTCACAGAATCACAGACAACTTGGATTAGCTGGCTACATGCTGTAGACTTGGTTTCTCCTTCCAGGTCTGCTCCTAGCCAGCTATTTTCTTACTATTTTTACCCTTTATCTGCTGTGTATAAATGTCAAGATCATCAGGGAGGTGGTGGATTCAGAGCCAGCAGATGCTACAGTACAAATAGTATCTCATAATTAACAACGTAAGCTTTAATAGATATATATTAATATATATGTTTGTATATATGTATGTACATATACATGTATACATATACATGTACTTAACCTGAGAAATCTATGCCCAAATATCATTGTGTAAGTAAGAAAACAAATTTTTCAAATTTATCAGTGATACATGCGTGGGAAAAGAAGAAATGAGTCTTGATAAAGTAAAAAGGTAATGTTCTGTCTGAATTTATTTCATTCCTTTGAAAAAGTTTAGGCATCTGTACCATGAGATGGCATTAAAAAAAAAAAAAAGAAAGTAATAGGTATGGCCAACAAAAACCTGGAAATTAGAATTCAAAAACCTTATAAAACTCCCAGTGTTTTTACTTACGTGGGAACCCTAAAATGGAAAATCATTCTGATTCATATGAGAAAAAGCTTTGAAATATTGGTGTTTTCTGCAAAGTGAAAGCTGTGGAGTTTGACTCAGTAGTGATCTAATGCAGCACAGGTATACATATGTACAGTGTATTCTGAGGCCAGTATACGTTGTGCTCTAAACCATGCCAGCTATTACCAAAACAGGAGGAAACAAAAGCTTCAGAGTTGTGCGAGAAATTAAGCTTTAATTTTCTAATAATAAGGTTAATTTTATATCCAGAGCATTGTCCAATGCCCCCTTGTTGAACAATGGGTAGTGTGAAAATCCCGTAGACAATGAATGTTGAAAGCTGTATAATAGTCTTATCGCTTTCTGTAGCAGCCTTGTTTGAGAGAGCTGTAATTAATTACAAGAAGATGACAAATGGTCAAGGCTGTGCTGAAAGCAGTGGCCCTGGTGCTTGACATTGTAATGCAATTGGGGAAAAGCTTGTCAAATCAAGGTTGTGCTAATTTATGAGGAAGCTATTCGTGCCAAGCTGAATGAAAGGAAGAAAAAGGTGAAACGCTACAGCAAATATTTAATATTTGGGGGATTTTCATCTGTATACTTTAAAGAGTGAAGTAACTTTATTAATCTGACTTCTGGCCTGGATGTTTACTTGCCAATCACACTTCACACAGTGGGCCGCCACTGAAAGTCCATGCTTAATTATAGGTTGGTTATCTGCTGTAGCCTCAGTGGAGTTTAGAAGTTCAGCCAAGTGTGGGATCAGCTGCTTGTCAATAAGTGACAAGTCTTTCACACCCTTTCTGGTTTAATTCTTGTCAAAATAAACGTTTCAAAATATTTCCTCCTGCTTGTCTGATTCTTCATCCATATAATCTGCAGTATTCAGCACGGTGCCATGGTTAAATTGCTGGGTTGGTGGTCAGGGATGTTAGAATCCAGTTCTGGATGTGCCTGTTGAGTTCCCATCTATTCTTAAGTGACTGCTTATTACGCTTTCCTTTAGTTTCATGTTCTCTCTCACGTCTATTCCAATCATGATTCCTAATGACAGGAACTTTTTTTTTTAGCTATAGAAATCCTATCAAAACTTTCAATAGGAGTAAAAGAATCCTGAAGTTATTTGTCCTTAGAAAGTGTCATTGTGTTCTTAGACTTTAAAGAGCATCGTTAAACTATCCGAAGAAACCTGTGTGGGAAATGAATCTTTTAAGGCCAAGAAATATTCTTCTAGTGCAGCCCTATGGTACAGTGAGAACTTCAGGGCAGTAATCCTAGAACTTGCAATTCTGACTTTGTGACAGAGCACAGGTAACAGTTGTTATTAAAAAAAAAAAAACCACAAGGATTCTTCAGAATCCCCTGATCATTAATCTGCCTTGCTTTTTTGAAATATAAAACATTTTATGAAGCATTTTTTTCTATCCCTACACACAAGATGACACATGGCTTGTAATTCTTTTCTCTGAATATCGGCTGTCTGGCTGTTTAGCTAGTTAGATTTGCATTTGACCACCATCACATTTTAGGCCAGGATGTGATAATGTGTGATAGTGCTGCTTTTGCACGCTCTCTGGGTGGCTGTCACCAGCTCATCACTCACCATTCATTAAGTCATACTGGGAAGAGCTGAATGATCTAACTGAAAAATTACTCCCAAAATGAGTAATTTTTTGCTCGATCAGTTGATGACTACAACTTCTGCCATTTTGCAGCATATGCCTAATTAGAAACACCTTTGGCTGAATGTTAAGCATACGTTACTGTGATGCACTTCCAAGCTCTGCTATAAATGCCTGTGTATGTGTCTAAGATAAGGCTAGCTTGCAAAAATTGGTTGAAGTGATGAATTCCCAGTTAAATTCTTTGTTTACTCCGTTGGCTGGAGCTGAGCCTCCATTGATGTATGATGTTTCCTCTAGCAGACCTCATGTTCAAAGGATTCTCTTTGCTGTATTAGCTTGATATGGTCATAGTCCTCAGG
This sequence comes from Phasianus colchicus, assembly GCF_987193195.1. Lineage (NCBI taxonomy): Eukaryota > Metazoa > Chordata > Aves > Galliformes > Phasianidae > Phasianus > Phasianus colchicus. The sequence goes on along the minus strand of NC_143453.1, from coordinate 9,197,289 downwards.
GTTGCATTGTGGGTTTATATGTGTATGTTATGGTGCTTAAATACACAGCCTGGTATCATATTGTACTGGTGATGAAGTCCCAAAGAGTGGTGCCACAACACTGATGTAGCAGAGCGACCCACTGCTCCTGCTTGCAAAGAGCTGAGGGATGGACTTAAGCCTATGGCGCTGATGAGAATGGCCAACTTCTAAACAGTGAGCAACATACTGCAGTCAGTTTGTGACCAGAGGTGGCCATTCTTATCCAGATGTGGATAAGTATCTTGGTGTGAGGCAAAGCACTTTCACTGCAGTGATGCAGAGCTGCCCCAAAGCAATTGGCAAGCTGAGATGAGGCTTATTTTCTTAGTTCTGACTGAAGATGAGTGTGTCTATTTCTTTTGTTGCTGAGGCTCAAGACATGAAAATGTCTGAAGACTTTCATTTCCACCTATTGAAAATGCTTTAAAAGGGAAAGAAATAAACAGATGGCTCTCATTAGCAAAAGAGTGCTTTAATCTTTTGCATGTTTTAAATTTTATTTTCCTTTCAATGTTTGTAAGTAAATTGGTATAAAATTAAGACTTCACCAGAGCAATTGAATTTCACACATTTCAGTCCATGAAAGGAGAGGTGGACTCCATCCAAATTGAACAACTGATGTAATCCTGGCATCACAATTACTTATGATCAACAAATGCATTCTAAGTGAATGGAATGCAGCGAGACTGGCCTTACAAGTCTTACTCAAGCAAAACTCATCAGAAATCTGTGTACAACTGGGTGTCTTGTCTCTACAATTCAACCGAATTTTTATTTTAAGCTGGAAAAATGCAGAGCTCATCATTTTAATGGCCACGTGCAAGAGACTGTGGATAGAATTTGCAGTTGGTGCCACCTGCTGAAGTGGCAGGGTGTCAGCAGTGCTATGCAGTCCTCACTGCAAAGCCATCTCCTGGCAGTGGTCTGTAGCCATCCCTTGGCAGATGCTACAATACTTAGATCCTTCCTGTGGCTCTGGTTGGGGTCTCATTGGTTGATGGCTGTCATATAGATGGTATTATATTTTTAATGCTTGTTTTATAGAGTGGAAATGGAGCTCTGATCCTGTGCTGTTAATTTGAGGGGGAAAAAAATTGAAAACTGTAGAACTGGTGGGTTTGAAATGATACAAAATGAAGTAAGGTCTTAGAAAAGATTTTTATTCTGTTCCTTTTAAAAACAGAATTGAGTGTAAGGTGGGTTTTCTAAGAGCAGCTTTCTTATTTTCCAAGAAAGAATCTTTATTTTTGGTACTGCTGTACAACATTCTAATTCAAAAGCAAACAGCCCTCAGCGTTTCATTTACATTGATGCTTTTTATTTTGAGCTTAACCTTTTAAACTACGATACGTTTTGATACCAGCACTCTCACTTAAATACTACAAGAATTTTCAGGTTTTGATGTTTAACAGTATTATTTTAAATACAGGAGAGTCTTTTAAAAATTGCTTGTTGAAATCTGAACAAGTTAGAAGAGCTTGGCGTGATTCTTCCTTGCAGAGTTTGCTTTCCTTGATATTTAAACAAAAAGCAGACATACTCTTGCTTTATTTTTAATGCCACTGCTTTTGGTTTGAAGACTACAGTCACGTTTCTCCCTCAGCTCTTCTCCCTGTGCATACATGGATGTCCATCTGAGGCAGTTTTAGATAAAACCATGGATCTCTCTGCTCAGGATAACTTCTTGTTTGCACAGAAGAGAAAAGAGACCTTCCTTCACGAGTGTTTTACAGAGCTGTCTTTTGTCATCTTGGATCATTTCTTGGATAATCCAGATGAAGTTATTACAGTGACAAGTCAGTTATATGGCAACGTTCTTGCATGAAAAATAATTTCCAGGAGAAAGTTGTACATGGCTCTGATTATCTTTAAATTCATGAGCACGCAGCTGATTTTTAAAGAAAAACACTGCCTGTTCTGTGTGCTGCATTTGGATTCAAACATAGATGTCCATATTCTTGGATGCCACCTTCTAAAAAGCTAATTTGATACTGTCATGTTGATACCTCTTTCTTCAATTGATGCCTTTGGCAATAATTGGCACACTGCAGCTACCGCTGCTGTGATGGTTGTGCACTACAGGAGTTGGTGCCACGTTGGAATCCATCCAGTGGATCTCAGCTGAGGAAAGTACCTGGAGGTGGAAGGACACAAGCAGCAGATCCCTCAGCAGCATCAGTGTGGTTTACTTGAAGACTAGGAGATGTTTGGGATTCAGGGAAAACCATGCTGCTGCTATTTTGCCCAGTCAAGAAGTGCAGTTCATGATTTTCCTTCTGTGGTGTAGGGCAGTACCTGCCCCTCCCAAGCTATTTATGCTGCCAAAGTATCTTTATTTAGTGTAAAGATACTGAGCTAGAATAAAACTGCCTTTATACTATGCGTTTTCACTTAGGCTCAGAAACTATTTGCCTTCTATGGACAGAAAAATGCAAGGTCTGATCTTGGACTCAGTCCGTCCCATTTCACACCGTGTCTTCATGTGCTCTTACTGAGTCACTCCTCGCTTTCAGCAGTGTGCATTAGGTAAGAACCAGGCCTCCAGCTGGTTGAGCTGAAGTGTACGTAACCAAATGTCAGCAGCAGTTACCTGATCTCAGCATAAGAGATGAAAGGCACTCCCAGGAGTAGAAATCCCCTTGAGCTGATGGAGAAAGAAAAAGGCAATTACGTGAACTGCTTGCTGTTCTATCAAGAGCAAACACTAGGAGGACTCGGCTGAAATAAACTTGGCAATACAGTTTCAACACTGCCTGTACATTTATTTCACAGGTCCAGAGGAGCAAATAGAAAAAGGGGAGAAGAAAGGCAAATAAGAACTTCAAAAATTAGAATTCCAATTAAGATTGTTGACTTTTCATTTTATTTGAAAAGTGAAGGTTTTTTCTAACAGTCTTCCCTTCCTCCTTTTTTGCTCCTGGTAGCAATCAGTGAAAGTCTTTTCTTTCCTATGAGGGGTCTACAAGCTCATGAGTTCATGGAAAGTTACTGGAGACTATGATCTCTATTCTGAACACTTGAGTGTAATGACTTAACAGAAGCCTTCCCACACCACCAAAACAACTGACACTGCCAGACTCATAAGAATTTGTCTATTTATTCTTTAGAAAAATGCATATCTGAATGCAAAAAGTCCCTCTGGCAAACCTGAAAAACATTCCTACAATATTTTTTTTATGTTTTATACAGTTAAATCTTCTACATGAAAGAGATTTAGATCTCTGAACCTTTGGAGTGCTGTATTTGAATAGGACACTAAAATCCTCTAAAGTACAAGACCTTTCCAGTTCCGTTGGATGAGTTATTGGCAAACCATGTATTTATGTGGGACCATAGCTTTTCTTGATTTTTAGATGAAATTTGAAAAGGCCTTTTTTAAGTGGGGGGAGGGAAATCTTTTTGTTTGGTGCCAGTATTCTGAATATGTATCTATATATTTAAAAAACAAAACAAAACACAGAAAACTGAAGCTGCTAGAAGAAGGAGTAGCTAATTATCTGTACAGGTGTAGTCACGTGGCTTTCTGCCTAGCAGGTTGTCCCTCTGATGTTTACTCATCCCCTGGAATGTGGGTTTGTTCCATTAAGCTCATGTTGCCTTTAGTATTATTGTCTTGTCATCTTCAATCCATCCCGTACATCTCCTGTCTTTTCTAATAGGCCTTTCTTCCTTACTGCTGTCTGAAGGCCTCTTTCACTTTGTTCTTAGGAAAGCAACATTCTTCTTATCTTTGCCAAGTTCTGTCCCTCTTAGACATCAGGTCACCTCTCTCTTTGCCACTGTACCCTCTTTTAGCTGTATTTTCTCCTTTTGCAGGCCATCACTCCTGTCAGCTTAAGAAGTCTTCCTGTCTGCCACAGCCACTGTCTTGGGTCATCGCTGGCTTCCCCTTTCTGTTACAGTGCCTCTCTTCTCTATCGCCAGCTCCAGCTGAAAATTTAATCTCTCAATTTAATAATGTGGTGATTCTGTAGATATCTCTGTCTGAGCCCTTGCCTGAGCTTTTGTACTTCTGTCAAATTCTGGCCAAATTCAGTTTCTTAGCTCTGATGTGAGGATAGCCCACGTAAGAAAATGCAAGGTGATAACAGCAGTGAAGCTTGTTTTCCTGAAAAGTGTTTAACAAGTGTTTTTATTCCTCTGGGTCTTTATTTTCTAGCTGTCCTAACAAAACAAAGTGAATGCATTTCATGGCATCAGGAGACTTTGGTTGAAATTAGGGCAATTTGGAACTTTAATATTGTTGCTTTGCTGGTATTATTAGGGCTGCTGCTGACAGACTATTGAAACAGTGTGTGGGATAAATATACAGTGCTTGTTTCCCTGGGCTCCTACTCTAACACACAGCATCTGTGCTCACATGCACTGTTCTTCTTCAGCCTTTGTTAAGGACTTTTCAAGTTTAAATAGCAGAAAGAGAATATGATTTCTGTATTGTTCCAGGAAGAGTGAGACATTGCAGTTATTTGGTATGGGTATTTTTGTGGTTTCTTTCAAAGTGCCTTAATGAATGCAACTGTCCAGTACTGATGCCAAACCAATTGCTTTGCCAGGCCTTGAAGCACTGGCTTTATCTTTAGCATTGATCTAAACCTTAAGGAAAAACTGTCAGGAGATGAGCTGCTTATTGATTTGGGCTTCAAGGCTTTCTTGTGTGTCAGCTTCTGTGAGAAAGCTGTGCAACATAGAAAATTGGCCAAGAACAACTTTGTTTTGAGTTGGCAACCTCTCATTTTGGGCACAGATTGTATTTCAGTGTTTAGTCTTTCTTCTGAGCTTGTGTTACAATTTTGGTCCATTTCTAAACTTTGTAATGAAGAGTAAAACTTCAGGGTATGGCTTCCCCTTCTCTTAGTATTTGTGTCCCAAAATAGGAATTTCCTTTATTCCAAGCAACATATGTTCCTTTCTGTTGCAGTGATAAGATCTGATACGTTGGTCCAGATTTCATATTTGGCATTGTTCTACTAATGATTACTGTTGGTACTATGGCTGACATTGCAGCTAGGATACAAGTGCCTGTGCTCAGCACTGTACGCAGCAGTCTAAACAGCTGATAAGTGAAAATGTCCAAGAAAGCAAGTTGCCTTTAGAAGTTCAGTGACAGAGCAGAACATAGCTGAGGTCTCTTGAATCTTGGAGCTATTCCTGGTTCTACTGTCTGCAGAGGAATTTGTTAAATCAGAGTTGTAAGTCTAATGTCATTAAAAGATGTAAGAGCAGATCAAAGTATTTATGGTGTGCTTACACCTCATCTGTCCAACAGTTTTAGTGTTATCTTTATTTCATTGCTATATTCCATGCATAACACAATTCACAAAAGATCTTGGAAAGGCAATATTCCAATTTGCTTTACCCGTTTCACTTAATCATGCTCTTTTTCCCCATTTTGAGGTACAAACTTGCCAACAGGTTTAGCGATAATGCTGCTTTTACTAAGCAGAAACTAAACTTAACCTTGATCATCCAACCTCTGTTTGGGTGAGTTTACTACTCAATTATTAAAATGTTGAAAAGATGTGATCACCAGAGTCAAGTCAGAAGCTAGCATCCTCTGCATTGTGGGCTATTTCCCTGTCATTTGAACTTGAACTTTCAGCTTTTAGAACAGTGCTGATTGGAGAAGCAGTGCTGATGCTATTGAGGGAAAATGTCCATCGAAGACATGAAATAGTGAGAGGAGTACAGACTGGAAGGAACCTCTTTACAGCACTTAAAATGAGTACAGACTTGCAAAAGAAGCTTTCTTGCACCACAGAAGAATGAAGTACAGGAAGAACGAAGCATAGGAGTCCTTAAAATCAGAGCACTGACTTTCTGCAGGTGATGCTGTAATGAGGAGAATGACCCTAAAATACCCTTGGCCAAGTGGGCTCTGGGGCAGCAGTAGGTGTGATTTATCACTGTAATTGACTGTGGGAGGCAGCATTCTAGCTCACCAGAGTTGTAGCTACAGGCAGTGTGCCAGGTGCCATACCATGTGGCCCCAGTTCTTCAGATCACTTTAGAAGGGAAGAAAGAAAGAAAAAAGAGTGCCAGTTGAGCGTGAGCTTGAATACACCTTAGCTTTTCTGTCCATTACAGAAGAAGTATTTCAGGCAGCTTTTCTTGCCGCACTGGGTCCCTAGGAATTAGGATGGGAATCTAAAGGAGGAAATAAGTAATATATTCCAGTGCATCTATAATAAAACACTAATTCTGCCTCTTCTTTCCGAGTTAAACTTTTAGAAATACATTGCTCAAATCAGGTGTAGAGTTTGTTGTTGGTTTTTTGTTTTTTTTTTTCCTTCAGCATGATGACTAACCAGTATATTAAAGTAATGCAATTTGATGGGCCCGCATTCCCGCTGTCTTTTTTCCCAACTCAAACGTTACATCTGTTATCGTTTGTGCTGGAGGGTGTGATTATCCTCTATAGATAGAAATGTTCTATTGACTGAGTCAAAAGCATTTAGTTTGTCCAGAGAAGTTATTGTTTGGAGGCTAGAATGTCTCCAGTTCATATCCTAGTTCTTGTTTCCATTATTACATGTGTGATATTAATTTCTGTCTTTGAGAGTACGAAGAAATCCATCTACTGCTATGAGAAGGGGGTGGAAAAGAAAGCGAATGACTGTGGACATCTCCCTTGGCACAACTTTTCATCTTGGTAACAGCAAATCAGAAAGGTTTCAATTTAAATTCACAAATAATGCGAAAAAAGTAGTTGGAAGGTGCCACAATATTTATCTGGAGTAACTTAGTTTACTTCTGTTTACTAGGACAGGGCTTGAATCTTTATAATAAATAGTGAAAAATCTAAAAATCTTGAGGAACCAAAAAATCCACTATAATGCATATAATGTTTATATGAGAGAAGTAAATTTCTCTAGCGGGGCCTCCAATATCAATGTAATCAAAACAGAAATACAGAACTTTGCAGTACATAGGAAAGAAACTGTGAAATAGTCAAGCCAAGTAGTAAAACAGCTGCTGTGATTTATAGTTAAGAGAAATGCATTATAGTCATCGTTGCCTTTTATCTCAGCTATAGCGTGATAAATTTCATTCTACCATCACTGCTTACAAAATACTCTTTTGAATGTTTATTGCCAATATGCAATCACTACAATGGCAGAGAACAAGCGAGATTCTTTAAGAGCTGTACGTGTTATTCAAGTGGTTTATACTAAAATTAGCCAGAAAACGAGAGAGACAGAAAAGCAGAAGTAATTAAATTAAGTTACTTCCCACTAATGAAAATTTATTATTTAAGAACTGCAAAATAGCCCAGAAAAAGTACTGCATGTTGAGTAAGTGTGAATGTTCAGAGAGGGTAAGTGAGGCAGGGGCCCAGCTGATTGCTGAGCTCCCTTCCTCAGCCTGTGGGTCTTCTCTCAAGCAGTGTTTTCCTTCTTGTTGCACTGTTACTGGAAAAATTCCTTTTTCCAGTTACAAGCTTACAAATTTAGCCTTAAAAGATCCACAGCTAAAATACAAATCTACTTTTTCAGCATCCTTCATCCATACCCAAAGCCATTTAACTGTGTTGCTGTATGGCTGTCAGCAAGCCAGAGCAACTCGAGTGTCATGGAACAGCCATCCAAAAGAAAACACACACAGAAAAAGATTGAGGGCAGAGAGCATTTGAGTGACTACCCTCTCCCTTACCTCTGTGGAAGGCAGCCAGTTAATTTATTTAAAATAAAAGTATTTCAACCAGCTGGATAGTGGCACTTGGCCGCCCTTGCAGGGCTTCCTTGGCATTTACTCCAGTCATGAGGTAACTTAAATATTCACAGAGTTAGAGGTAGCTGTCAATAGCTAAGGCTGTACGTAGGAGGAAGCAATGCAGTACAATACAGTAGCCCAGCAATGGGTAATTCAGCATAGGAAATGAAATCACCCACGACTGACCTGTGTAGCTCAGCCACTGTGCTGTGCCTCTGCTTGGAGACGTACCCTTTGCTTTGGGTCTGCATGGAGCAGTGCTCTGGCACGTAGCAGTGATGCTCTTCCCCTTGCAGTGCAGGCTACAGCAGATCAGAGCCATGGGCTGCAATGTGCACAGAGATCTATTTAGACCTGAAAAAGAGGCGTTTTCTTTAATTATGGGATTCAGTGCAAGAACTTGTTGCTTTAAAAGTGCAGCGCAGGATTGGCATCATTTAAGCAAGCATTAGCAAAATTTCTTCTGCTCCCTGTAAGAGGCTGATGTATGCAAGGTCATGACTCATTCTGCATCAACTTCTAGCCAAGGGATTTAGACCTTCAGTGAAGAAATGTATTGTGAACCGATAATCTTTTTCAACAATTAGTAAAATTTCATGATATATCTTTTAATTGTTAATATTTAACTAGTGAATGTGTCACTGCCCTTTTTTATTACTACACGTTTTGGAAAGAGCACTTAAAAGACAAAAGCCTATATAGGTGACCTGCCATGATGTTTGAAAGCTTTAGTAAATACTTTCAAAATGATCATTGTGATGAGCCAGGTCCTTAGTTGGTGCATATCATCCTCTCCCCACTGGATTACACCAGCTGTCACCCTCTGAAGAGTTGTCCAAAAAGAGCTTTTCAGTGGATACCTGGCAGGGTTCAGCTGTGTCATTCTGAGCTCTCAGTGGCTCTGTGTGAATTGCCCCTGATGTGAATTGAGAACTGAGTTATCCTCACAGTGTCTTGGGCACTGGGAGATTTCATGGAAGCCAAACAGCCTCACTGCTACAGGATGAAACGACAAATGATAGCATCCATTAACTGAAACTGAGTTTACAGGTCTGAACCACAGCTAAGCAAAGCTTGGCTAGTGCTTGTTTGAATCTTTAAACCAGTTTTCTTCAGCCGTGATTTCCCCATGTTTAGTTTTCTACTATTGTTCTGAGTCTGACTGCAGTAACAAGCACGCTTACTCATTTTTCTTACTTTCTCATTTTAATAGAGAGCAGAAGAAATAAAGCAGTGTGGCATTCACAACCACGGATATTCATGCCAGGAGCTGATCTCTGTAGATTTGTCTACTGCGCCAATTGAAAATTTGAATATCAGGGAAAGCAGTGTCCCTGAAATGCTGCAAGTTCACGAATCATTCCTCAGAATTACTTTGTTCCGATTGATTTGGGATGTTTTGGTTCCTGATTTATTTTTTTTTAACATTTTGATTTGTTCAAAATAAAATTAAATAGATGTAGAGAACTCATTTTGTTAGCGGTTCTATGCATTCTGTGCCCAGTTGTGCTCTGCTCTTCTTCATTTACTTCTTGGTCGTATCTGATATGTTGATATGTTTGGAACAGCATCCAGACATTCAGGCAAGGATTTTTGGCTACAAAGATGGGTGTTCTGTGAAGTTAGATGCAAAACCCTTCTCACTGTACATACAGATGCAAATGGATCAGTGGGTTTTGGCTATCCTTTATCACAAGAGTGAAGGAACGTGGCTGGATCAGTATGACAGAAGGGGAAGACAGATTTTGTCTGTTGTTGCATTCCATGGATGATGGTGCTGCTTGTTGCCACCATCCATCACTATCCTGTGCTAAAACCTCAAAGATCAGCATTGTAATGTTACAGTACAATATCAACAAAAAGAAGGAAATTGTGTTTTTCTTCACTACTCTTTAAGCTTGCTTTCTCCACTCCAGTACTAAATATAAAGGAGAGTTGTGGCTCTGGAGTCCTCCGTTTTTCCTCCTTTTTTTATGAGCCTATGCAGGAGGTTGCAGAAGGGCATCAATTTTTCTGCATCATTTGACACTATGCCACTGCAGCTTGCTTTAAGAGCAAGTAGTTGGGTCCTTCAAACCTCTACTAGAAGAAAAACTCCGACCATTTCTTCAGGTGACTGCATTCTCACATGGAATAAAATGAGCTTGGTTCTTGAAAAATAAAATCCTCTCCTCCTCACCTACTTTCTGTTTAGCATTCCGCACCATGGGTTGTAATGCTCAGGCTCCAATAAGACTTCATCAGTCATGGGTTTTCAGTCCTGCTGAAAAAAGTTCAGATTTGATTAAACAATGCAGCACAATGAATTGATGGGGTAAAATGTAGTGAGATTAGCTGGGCTACGTTTTAGATGCCAATCATATTTAAAGCAATGAGCAATGTCAAGATAAATGAAATATGGTGTGCTGGAGAAGTGTCACCATTGGGAATGAGATAGTGACTCCCACACAGAACCAGAGATGTATATATTTGTTTTTAATAATGCCTGAAAGAGAATCTCAGTTTTAATTTTTCATAATGCTATTTGGCAGATTTTAAAAGCTGATGATGTTTTCAGAAAAGACTCATATCTCTCATATTAGAGGTGAGCAGGAAAGAAACCCTTCACCAACCTTTTCCTGTTAATTGTGTTATTATTCACATACTCTTGTAATTATTTTAGGTACTGTTCCAAATATATTTTTTTAGCTGGATCCTGATGATAATGAACTTCCAAGGTCTGTTTTCCTACAGCTGGCAGTGTCATGCTAAATGGACTGCAACAAGAAACATTGCTGTGCCGGAGCCAGATCATAATTTGCAAATGTGTTTTTTGGGAGCTGCTGAAATTTCTCACCACCTCCTTGCAGGGAGAGCAGAACAGTGCGGAACACTTCCCACTGCTCAGATCTGAGTGAGAATTTCTCAGGCTGATCTTCTTGACAGTGACCAGTAAAGCATAAACCAAGGCTTTCAAAAAAGACTGGGGAATTCGGCATACAGCATTTCCCTTTTGTTCTCTGTTTGCATTTGCAAACAACCTGGCATTTCAGAAAGACAGAATATCTGCCTTCTAACAGATAAACCTCACCTTAGGTATCACAGGTTACCAAGGAACGTGTCTCCAAAATCACTGGTAACATGATCACTCAATTACTGGATTATTTAGGATTTTCTCAGCCAGAGATGTGTGTGTGTATATTTTATACAACACCACCTTTTTCACGAGTCTTCCTGTTCAAAATAATTAAGGAAAGCAGAAATGGTGAGAAGTAGGTGACAGAAAGATCAGAGCACTGATATAATGTGATTAATAACTGAATGAGATGCATTAAACTATGTGGAGCTCAGGAGCTTTGTTATGAGATAATGCTTGCTGTCACAAGTCAGTGAAAACTGAATGCAGACCACAGGTGTTCAGTAATACTGCAGCCTTAGCTTGAGTTCATGGATAATACAGAGAGGATGGAAAGGCTGATCCACCATTTGTTTAATTGGCAGTCATTATAGGAGCTTGGGTTTCTGCAGCAGTCAGTAGAATCCTGCAAACCACTTGGACACAAACACCTCAAATTGTTTTGGAGGCATTCTGGTTATCTGGACTGTCATTCTTCTTGGCTCTAATGTAGTGCTTGCAGTCTTGCACATTTTCCACTTTTCTCAAAAGGAATAAAAGCTTTAAATAAAAGATATCACTGGACAAAATCAAGCTGTTATTAGGAAAGCAATGAAAATGGCAACGTTCTTAGGTGAAGTAATAAAATCAACATATTATTTCTGTAAAAGGACAGTGCATATTTTTTCCATATGACAGAGGTGTCTTGATGGCAAAGTTATGAGACAGAGGGCAACAACGTACTGTAGTGAAGACGTGCTGTTGTTCTTTTTTCCTCCCCATTATCACGCGTTTTATTGTTCAAGAGAAAGTTTTTCAGACCAAAACGCAGCAGGGATGAATGAGCAATGTGCCCACTGCTTGCAGAGATGAGCACGAAACAGAATGGAAATGAAAGGCTCCCACCAGAGGGGTCTTTTTTGTTTCTTATTACAGTGCAAATGTTTTCCTCAGCACCATAATAGAAACTTCTAATGTCAAATATTAAAACACTTCCTGAAAATAAGTGCTGCGATGTGATTGGAATTTATATGGAAATGGATGACTCCTACCACGTGGACCAAAAACGTGCTTTGATTGCTGAGCTCATGATTGTCACTATTAGCATCTCTCACATCAGGCTTTGTTTCTGCAGGTGCTTGTGCCCTGTCCCACGGAGGTGTTTGGTGGTATTGCTGTTTGGGAGCCATGCTTCTCAGTCTCTAAGTTAGCACAGCAGTGCAGGAGAAGCACGTTGACAGATCTTGTCTTCAGTCCTGCTCTATTCTTAGAGGAGCTACTTTAGGAAGATGGGTTGTTTTAAAGAGTTTGCCAGCAAATGATAGATCATCTTCTGGGTCGTGAATTCTTGCCACCTTGTGTATTAATAGGAACTACCAAGGTTTCTTCATAAGTTTCGTTGGTTACAGTAGGTCATGTGAGTAACAGAACCACAGAGCTGAGCAGCTGTGACCCATATATTGGAGAAGAGAAGGGAAGAACAGCGGAATAAGGACACGGTGTTTGAGTCAGTACTTGATTTGGCTAAGCAAACATGTTTATGCAATACTCTGAAAACCAATTGCAAAGTGCTGCAACAGCGTGAAGCATTGTAACAACTAATGGGTTTTATCCTGATTACTGCGAGCCACCTCACCCCAGGCAGCGTGTGGGTTTGTAGGGGGATTTGGGGAATGCCTCTCTCTGTCCCCTCCACCTTGAACAGACAGAAATCCTTGTGAGCTTTAGGCAGATAGCTTGTCCTGCATGTACAGTCACAAGATCTCGTGCTGCCAGCAATGGGCACTGCCACTCATGCATTGCTCTCTTTCATGCTATACATGAGGAAGGTTCATTTCTTGGTTGTTTTCTTGCGTTTTGAGTGGTCGGAGGTTAGAAATGCTACAGAATAGAAGCACAACAGACACACCCCTGGGGCATCTGCCATGCCAGATTTTAATAGGATTGCCTCTTGGCATACAGAACGTGTTCCTTGGCTGCCAGAACATTTTGGTTCCATTGACAGTCAATACAAAAAGACTTCCCAGTAGGACCAGAAGAAGGAGGAATTCTGTGACCACAACGTGTATCTGTCACTTTGAGATCTGATGTTGTGGTCGAGTCAGCTTGCCAGTTTAATGGGATGAGAATAGGTGGTACTGGCTGAAGATTTACTCTGTTAGAATGTGAGTTGTTCTCTTAGAGATAATGGAATTCCTACTGGGGAAGGGGACAGCTGTCCTCCATGGCATTGTATGCTGTCAAAATCTGGAAGTAACTGGGATTATCCTCTGCTCACCTATAAGCATAACAGATATTTCCTCCGCACTGTCACTCATGGCAGTGCTTCAGTTTCAGAGTATTGCCCTACTGCAGTAATCTCCTCTATGCTCTGTACCACATTCCTGCAAAGTGATCCTGGCCCTGTCCTTCCTGCCCTTCTCATATGGAGAAATAAACCCCCCTCCAGAGCTACCGAGGGGTATCTGCCAGATGTGACCAACAGCATTGTTCTGTGAAATAAGGGAACTGCAGCGTGTCTGCTGATGGCAATATAGAACAGCTAGCTTTTTAATTAAACAGTGAAGAAACAAATGAATAATTAGCATATAGATAATGTAAATTAGCCCTTATGTAATACATGAAGCTGTTCCACTCACTGGACTGTAGTGCACGGTTGCGACGTATTAAGCTGAAATCTGTGCCCTAATTATTTGCCATGATGTGCATGTCTCAGCTTTTGTACTAATGAATGTAGGTAAAGATAAAAACATATTACAAAAAGCTAGGATTCTAATGTAAGATAGGCCAGTGCTAATTACTGGCTAATCATTGTGTTAGAGTAATTATATTATGTGCTTTCACAGCCTTGGTTAATGCCAAATTGAACACCAGCATGTAATTTTCTAGAGAGGAGTTAATTTTTTTGTTATCGTAACGAGATAGTATTTTCCCTTTTTTTAATCTATGGTCTTCAGAAATGTAAGACGTTACCATTGTTTTGAACAATTTTCCCACCTTGTTTGAAATAAGGAACCGTTTTGGATAAGTTAGTGTCAAATTTTAGGGTAGTTTTCATTCTCTGTTGTGCTAATGGGAGAAAGCACTAGCAGGTTGTGACCCATCGGTGAAGAGGTTGCAATGGTTCTATTGGGCAGCATTTTCAAAATGATTTTTTAGTGATGACCTCCTTACTGCAGCCGGACAGAACTTTTCTCCTGAAGGAACAACAGCAAAGAGCCATTGTTCTGTGTAGCTGGCTGGGAGATGTCCCAGGCCTGATCCAACATACCTGACAAGCTGTGACAGCCTTTCTTTCTTGGACCCAGCGCTTGTTCTGCACTGAGTGTCTGAAATAGACATACTCATCATGCAAGCTGATTGTAGTGAAAGCCAACGCAGTATTTTTAAAGTACTGCTTACCATGATAGCAATTATGGGAAGATGGATGGTGTGAATCTGTGGAGTAAGCGAACAGTTAGAAACAGCTATCTTCTTTGTTTCACTTCTGTTCCCGTTATTCCAAGGGCACGTGGAATATATCATTAATTTTAAAGAGGGAAATAAAAGCAAATTGAAGGACCTAGATTCAAAGGTAGTACCTAAGCGTGGCTGTTTATTCTCTCTGTAATGGCTTAAAAATCTGTGTTGGGCTTCTTATGACAGAACTGGCAGAAGAATGCTTCCAATAAAATACAGATTCTTTGTGGATCAGAATCGAAAACCTTTGCTAGCTGAAGGGAACAGCGTTAAACTTGGTGGGGAAAATAGTTCTTGGATTCCTATGCGTTATAATTTGTCTGCTTTCTTTTTTTATACACGTGTACAGGCAGCTATTTCTATCTGGCTCACCTAACACAAAACTTTTTTCTTTTTTTTAGTTTTACAAAAGTAATGATTTAATTTCTTTCCTGTGAGATCTCTCTATCCTTGATGTGGTAACTTATTTTAGTACTTAGATAAATGTACAACTCTCTTGAAAAATCAGACCCCTGTAATCTGAATACATCTGGAATCTGACTTGTTGTTTTCCAGCCAAAAGGTAGGGAGATAATTATCTGTCTTTAGTATTAATAGTGTGGGAGGAATGTGCTCCCAGTGTCTTGCCTGGGACTCTGTGATTGCATCTGTACTGATAAGTGGGCTTTGGGCACAGACACCCCCAGTGATGCTCGGCGTTCAGGTTCTCCTAAGGGCCCTTCAACTGGCTCTCTTCTAGACAGCTCTTAGCCAGGGTTTGGGGTGGCAAAGGACACTTCCACTATGGATAAAGATATTGCAGTAGAGATGAGAGCCTGAGCATTTGTATGGGTAAGAGGAGGAGGTAGGAAAGAGGCAGGACCAGCTCACCATTTAAATGGGCTGGTATCTGAATGGGCTGGTGGATCTGTCCAGGGAGACTGACAAGATGATGATGTTGATGCAGGACTCTAAAGCATTACTTAGTTTTATCTATTGGTAATAACAGATTCTCACGCATCCGCCTGTTTACAAATGACTGATCTCTTAAGGAGGAATGTGCTCTTCCAGTGCTGCCTTGAATGGAAAGAGTACTACCTTGTCTGATTTATGGAGAGTATATATCTAAACTGATGTCCTAAACATTGCCTTTAGGGGCTCTTTCTCAAAGCGTGGTGCTACCTAGCAGTTTGCCTCCATGTTACAGGATGACAGAGGAAGCTCATAGTAATGGGTCTCCTAAAGATGTCACCAGAGTTGACTCCCATGACAGAAAGTGTTAGAGCTATCTGTTTATATCTAATATTAATGCCTTCAGTTTTGAAGAGATGAGCTAGAATCTGGGCTGTCAGAAAAAAATACCCTCTTAGATGAATCCAAAGAACTGCCTGAATCTGACAGTGGAATCTCATTAATGGGGGAGAAAATGCAGACATGTGAAGACTTCACACTAAGCAAATCTGTGGCAGGAGATCTCACCTTTCTTTTATGTTTATACTCTGAGAAAATGTCACCTAAGAGACACTACGAATCTTCTGCAGAGGCATCAGAACCACTCTGTGTTATGGGAAGTGCACAATAAAGCTTGATAACTGAAGGGACAAAAGTTAAACGGCCAAATACTTCCAGTTAAGCGTGTAGCAGCACCAACTCACGGATAGGTATTCAGTGTTGCCTCATTCTAGCTTGATTCTGTTGCTTTCAGAAACTGGAGAATCTGAAGGAGCTGCACCCTGAGTCACAGCCAGAGCTCAGGTATTGACTGCTGTGCTGGCAGAGGCAGGATCATAGCACTGACCTTCTGCAGGTTCCTGGACAGACCTTTCTCTTTTTGAGTTTCTATTTGCTGCTTCCACTATTTGCCAATGTAGATTGCCAGGCTCTGTGGAGCAAGGATTGGTTTTCATAATGTTTGCTGTGCTTTTCATAATAGCCTGAATCTCAGGTGGGCTGCTATTAGTCATGAATTATGTATTAACTGTAAAATTATGGAGTCGAATCACAAAATCTAAACTGATAACTGACGGGGATGAGAATTACAGGCTATATTTTACAGTGATGTAAATGATGCTGTAAGTGGCAGACCTGGGGGATTCAAGGGCAGAGTTGCTATGGGAATACTAACAGAGGGGGGAGAGGAAAAAGGTCTTCACATTTTTTGAAGCCTTTTCCAGTGCGTGTCATTTCTCAGTTTCCTTTGCGACCTTAAGGGAGATAGGAAATCAGTTAATCTAGCAGCAAGGTCATCTTAGTAATGATTGAAGGAGAGAGAGAGAGAAACTTTTGAGCAGCCCCTTGTAACTTTGAGGATTACCCCAGTGTTGGTCACTCTGAGTCTGATGGTGGAGTTGTTGGCACACACAGGTGGGAGGTAGACAGATGGTGGAAGTGCATGCAGAAGCTGTAGGAGGGACACAAGGTGCAGATTATGCCTGCAGTTGGGTACAGGTGCAAAAGGAGGAGGAGAAGACACACAGTACAGTGAGGTAGATGAGGAGAAACGCTGCAAATCTCCCAACAGCCATGGATAGCTGCTTCGGAATTCTGATGTAAATTGCATTGAAATTTTCCTTACTGTGAAAATAACAGCCATGCAATAGAAAAGGAAATATTTAAAGTAGTAAAAAGAGAACAACTGCTTCCAGTATTAAAGCAAAGCAAAGAAATCTGCAAATAAATACAAAGCGTTGTATTAGCAAAAAAGAGAATTGCCTTCTAGAAACAGTGGCACAGATCTCATCCTGACTGAAGTCCATTGCAGTAAATTTAAAT
Source organism: Phasianus colchicus (assembly GCF_987193195.1). Classification (NCBI taxonomy): domain Eukaryota; kingdom Metazoa; phylum Chordata; class Aves; order Galliformes; family Phasianidae; genus Phasianus; species Phasianus colchicus. Next base: position 9,180,254 of record NC_143453.1, on the reverse strand, counting down.
CTGTGGTGAATCAGATCCAATGAACTGACTGGGCCTCTGGGATGCAATTCTTGGGTTTTAACTGGAGGGAAGCTAAACTGTAATGTGCTACATGCAGGCATCCCGTGGACTGCTGAAAGACAGAAGAATGTAACATAGCAATATCTGTGATTGGAAATATTTGGGAAACCACTACCAGGCCTGAAATGCAGCGTGTTCCTACTGGTCGCTTTAAAATCTTGATGAAGGATGGCCAGCTTTGCGCTGTGCTTCTTGCAGAGGGTTGCTTTAGAGCAGAAATCATCACCCTACGATTGACTATAAAAAGGAGGATGTTACTAAAGCCTTGGTCAGAGAAATGCTACACTTAAAAATAGTTGCCAAATTGGTCCCTGAGTTGTATTTGCCTCTTGATGTGCTTCTGGACCCATCCAGGAACACCAGGCAGTCTGCAGCATATGGCCATCTTTCCAATCAAGGATTTAGTGTCCTGAACCTAATCCAGGCTCTGGCTGGTTGCTTAAAGCCACTGGCACAAGGCGTGGAAGAGGGCAAAATACAGAATAGATGTGACAGTGAAGGGCAGCTCTTTGAAAAGAGCCTCGGTTTGCCTGCAGTCAGACAGAACTGTGGGAATGAATAGAGAAGTCAGAGGAAAACAGAATATAACTGTGCTCTCCCCAATGTGTGGTGCCTCCATCTCTTGGGAAAGTGCTGTGCAAGGTCCTTGTCCCCAGACCACACATGGTTATTGCAGAGAACTGCAAAGAGGCAGAGATGTTCCCAGGCAGGACATGGCTTGCAGAGAAGGAGAAATTAAACAGGGCAGGATCCATCAGCTTGAGACAGACTAAGTGCAAGGTGCATGAAAAGGAGCTGGAGAACGCACATACCGAATAGTTATTCACTCCTTCATCACTTTTTGTAACACAAGAGGCAGGTTTCATTGTCAAACTGCTGGTTCAGAACAAATACGAGGAATTAATTTTTTATACAAAATGTGATTGAACTGCAGATCTCGGTATCGGAGGGCGCCGTAAGAACCAAAGGTGTAAATGGTGTCAGGCAAATTCATGAGAGGCTGGTCAGGTAAAAGTGACTCTTAGCAAAATGTCCCGGCTGCAGTTTCCAGCTGAGGGGTCACTGAGGTTCTGACTGCTAGCAGCAGCTCAGAGTGTTAGCAGGGGCAGGATCACTTACCTGATGCCTTCTGCATTTAGTCTGGACGGTCTGTCTACCTTTTGCCAGAGCAAGATGCACTTTGATCTGATGCCATGCTGCTGTTATGCTATTCCACGGCACAGCCTGTGCTTGTATTCATCTTCATTTAAAAAAAAAAAAAAAAAAAAAAAGTTTGTAAAAGCTTTGCTTTCTTTGCTGCTGTTTCAGTATCTTAATATTGTTTTAAAGTTGCCTTAGCAGCTTCTTTGAGTAACTCCAGGAGCCTGACGTGATGCTGTGGTGTGCTGCCAGGACTTGAGCAGAGCTTCAAATTCCTGCACAATAAATTCAACAGTAAGAAGTGCTGCCTCATCTAGAATCACAAATAAAAGCCAAACTCTTTCCTAGCAAAATCTAGGAAATGAAAATTAAACATATATATATGACTCATTCAAAAAGGTCTGTTTTTCTGAGGTTGAGCCACTTCTCAGTTTTCCTCAGTTTATGATGTCTGAGAAAGGCAAAACGAAATGTTTCAACTTTGTCCATATTAGCTATTTTGGAGTGCTTTAATGGTAATTTTTTGCCTATTTTTTTTTTTTTTAATGTTTCACACTTCTGGCAATTGCAAGAAACAGACCTTTATCATTAGATCGAGTTACTTGCACTAGCTTTACTTGTGCACACCAACACCATCTGTGTTGTTGCTGTCAGTTTGCACTGTTACTACATTTATCTGCTGCAAAATATTCCCAGGTAGACTTGTCATGGAAATGCCTTTGGGACTTAATTTTCTTGGGGATGGATAAGAGATGTTTGTGTGAAGAGGCTGTAAATGGAAAGAGCATGCCTTGCTGCTGTGCCTTTATTTCATGCTCCCTGAAACATCCAGGTAGATGCTAATGTGGCAGTGTTAATTTGTGTCTCCAAGTTATGGTACTAACTTCATTGTGGTATTAGGCTGTGATCAGCAGAGATTAAGATGAAGACTCCTAATGCTGTTTAGCATATGGCACTCCAGCTACCTTTCATGTTCTATTATGAGGATAGAGACAAGGTAGCAGCCCCACTGCAGCAGCGGTGGTGAAAATTAGCAAGGCACCATCCCCTGCCATGCTGCTATTGCTGTAGCAAGGTGGCCAATGCCATGAATGTTGCTCAGCAGGCTCTGGGTGAGAAGAGGCAGCTCATCAGCTGCAGAATTCTGGTCAGTGTTAATTGCAGGGCAGCGCTATGACTCTACTTTTCCTAAAGAAACGCGGAGTTGTGAGTGCTGTGATGTGCAGGACTCGTGCACCGACCGCACGGCAGCAGCCAGAGGATGGCACTGTTGTTGCAAGGAAACTTCAAAAAAAAAAAAACAACCAACCCAAAACTCAACACTTCCGAAATGTTTGGATGGAAGTTTTCCATTGAAAACAGCGGTTGTGTCGAAATGGAAACATTTCATGGCACATATCGCTTCGCAGTGAATTTCTAATGGAGGAGAATGTAAATGACTCAGTTTGACTTTATAATTTCAGTTTAGCTTTTTTTTTTTTTTTTTTTTTCCTCTCTCTGTTTTATTGATTCAGCTTACTCGTTCCTGCAAATACACAATTTTAATATAATTATTTATTCTGTGGTGTTTATTTATTTGATTCCAGTGACTTGAACTCTCAAAATGAAGCAGTCTTCCTTTGTGGAAAGGAAGCATTGCTTCCCCCCCGTTTGTACAACTAAATGCTGTCACAGGGTAAAATAAATAAATAAATCTTTGTTCTCAATGTTGGAGAAAAATAAGGCTTTAGGGTCAGAATCTCAAACAATCTGGATGTTTTGAGTTTTGCCCTCGTCCAAATGGGGCTTCTTGCAGAATGTGCTTGGAGGGGCTGTTTGATGCTACCCAGTAACATGTGTTCTAGGAGGGATGTTGGACAGGTGGTACCATAAGCCAGGATCATGATAAGCTGTTAGGGGCAGGAATTGGTGCCAACGTGGGCTGGAATCTTAGGTAGCTGCTGCTTTTTAAAAATAGCTGGCTGATGAGGTCTGACTGGGAAGAGTTTGCCATCTGCATGAGTTCATATGGTAGCTGCATGATGGGTGTTTAAAGGATGACTGAATACAGTGCAGAATGAAAGAACTCAGTGAACTGGAGAGGGAACACCTTTCCTTCTTCTTGTCTTCCAAAACAAACAAACAAAAAAAAACCATTTATTCATCTGTGGCTTGTCTTGTTATGGCAAATATGCAAAATGCAGTTTTGTTCTACATAGACAGGGTAAGTTATTTATAGTGAATTTTAATACAGTCTTGTTGGAGGTAAGCCCAAATGCTTCATTCTGCCATATGAAAAACTTACTGCAATTATTGCAGACTTCTCAGATTCTGCCCACTTCATGTCAAGTTAGCATTGCTACATCTTCACTTTGCAGCACAGTAGGATTTAGAGCAACATGCACGGGCCCTATGAAAATAAAGTGACAGGGATGTTGGCTAAAAGATCCAGAACTGATATCCATAAATATACGTTTTTCTAATTGGAAGTGAATAATGGCCTTGTAAGCTACTGTGAGCTGCCCATGTCTCTCTGGGATGTATGGACAGCTGCTGTACAAAGAAGTGTTTAAGCACATGCAAGTATCTCAGTGAAATGAAGATTCCTAGTTAGGTCAAAACAAAACAAAAAAGTTGTGTTTTTTTCTTTGGAGCAGTTGCTGTGGTGTCTGTCAACAGTGAATTACCACCTCTGTCAGTTCTTAAAAGGCACAGCAGAGTCCCCTCTCCTCCCCAGATGAGGAAGAGAAATTCGTGCTGTAATATTAATAACTGTAGGGCCCTTTAGCCTTTAATAATTAACACATTGCTAACTGTAGCTGAATGTTCCTTCTTCTGATTGCAATTAAAGACCAATTTGGACTCAGCTCAGCTGAGGGAAGTAGCAAAGCAGTAGTGTTATAATAGAGACCTACATCTGAGTGAAATTGTTCTCCTTTGGCCCACGCAGTAAACTAATGAAAATTCTGTCTCTCTGACAGATGTGAAGTCGAAGTATCAGGTGTTGCAGAAGAATAAAGTACTTTCGTACTCCAGTTATTCCAACCTAGGGGACTACTTGAACATCAGAGCCAATTCCTGGAGTCTGCTGACAAATACACTCACCTATGTAATGAAAAATGTTCCTTTCGGTAGATGACAGCTGTTCATAAACTTGCTACTTTTCCCCAGGATACTGCTTTGTAGGAGGCTCTGTTCCTTGTGGGATGGCTGTATGTCTTCATTGGTAGGAGTTGAGTAAGGAGTCCTGGTCAAAATACACTGGTCTTACATTGGCTGGGCCCGATATTTTCAGCCTGAAATAGAGTTGCTAGTGGAGCTCTAACAAGAGGTTTAGCATGTAGCAAACCTACTGTGATCTTTGCAACCTGATTTACAAGTCTTGGATAAATGTTGTTTGTGTTTACTGCAGCATCATGATGTTTTGGCAGGATTCCTGCTATCCCAGACACTCCTGCTAGCAGAAAGGCTGATTTAACCATAACAGCTCAAATGTTTCTCAGCCTGTAGCCTTATTTCAGAAGGTCTGCTATTATGCAACCAGGGCTGGGAGGAAGGCAACTAGCAGATTCTAAGTGGTGGTAACCTATCTGCTAGAACTGAGCAAATGGAGGCTGCCATGTATCCTGGGTTCTGCAATCTCATCCCTTCATGTGTGTGCAGCTGTGTATTGAGAAAATGGAGAGAGCTGATCCAGCTGAAAACCAGGCTAACAAAACCAACTCAGTTTTTGTTGGTGTGGCTTTCCAGTCGTGTTTGTGTTAGCCTAAGCTATTGTGCTGTCATACCCAGGAGTAATCAAAAGAGCTGGGAGAAAAGGCTTGGAATTGTACTGGAATATATTACATACTGGGATGTTTTTAGTAATTCTATCAGTTATATTGTCAGGCTTTTGTAATGCTTGATGAAATGTTAATTCTCACTGTTTGTGGCCTAGCCATGAGTGTGATCATTTTCAGCTACCTGCTGACAATTAATACGAGTCTCAAGAGATCTTCTGATTTTTCAAATTATTTTCTCGCTGCTTTAAATTTGAGAAGTTGTGAAGTGGAAACAGAGTAGGGCTCAGAGTGAGAAGTCCTTTAGCTCCGTGGTAAATGTGGGTAGTAGTTTTCAGCAAAAATCAGATATGGCTTGAAACTGAACAAAACTGATATTTTTTTATTAGTAAACTAGTTCTAACAAAAAAAAAATCTGATGCATCTGTGCTTACCCCCTTACTGACTTTCTGTCTCCAGGATGGGGCATTCACCACATCTTTGGGCACCCTGTGCAGTGCCTCAGCGCCCTCAGTGCAAAAACTTCTTCCTTGTATCCAATCTGAATCTCTCCTCTTTAGTTTGAAGCCATTTCCCCTTGTCCCATCACAACAGACTCTGCTGAAGAGTCTGCCCTCTTCTTTCTTACAGCTCCTTTAGATACTCTGTAAGTGTTTGTTATGGAAGCATAGATGCTGGAGTAGATGAAACCAAGAAGGGTTAAATTTTGAGTATAATCAGATATTTCAAAGATGAGATTTCAGAATTTTTGGCATATGTGCAGAGTTTAAAAAAAAAAAAGTTTTTCAGATGTTTTTAATTAAAAGAGTTCTAACAAATTCTAGTTGGAATAGTGAGCACTCGCATTTTTATCTAACAGCAAAAAAGAGACAGGATTGCTTCGCACATTTTGGATGCTTTGGTAGAGGTCACTTTCTGGTTTCTCCAAGCCTGCTCACCCATCTGTGATCCTCTCAAATACCATTAATCGAAAATGTTACACCAACAGTGAAGAGAAAAAATCATTTTTAATAAAAAAGTATGTTGTTTGGCAAAGCAATAAGAGCAGAAGAAATTTGACTACAGAAGAGAATCCAGTGAGGAACATGACTAAGGCTAAGTACCAGTGGTTTCATCTGTACCCTGATAGCATTTCATAGACTTATGCTGGAAAGGCAGTCAGATGGATGATGATTACATGAGAAAGACATTGGAGCGGGTTGTGAAGTCACGGGTTGGCCTTTCTCCACTTCTGAGACAAAGATGACAACGTTCAGGGAAGAGGCTGTGTGTTCATTTGAGCCCTGGTAGCACCTAGCAGGGCCCTGCTACTACTTATCACCAGCTAAGGGGGTCTTGGACGTTTGCCTTGGTTTGGATGTTGTTCTGCTGTGCAAGAAGCATTTTTGGAAAAAAAAAATCTCTGCAGGTTCCAAGTAGGATAAAGATCTGGGTTAAACTTTCCTGAAATGATGGAAAAGTTCCCCTGCTTTGGTGCCTTATGTGTGGATTACCCCATTTTATGGTCATGCAGACCCTAAGAAGACAGTGGGTTAGCAGATAATGTGAATCAGAGGGTAAAAAGTTGCTTTATAGGAAACATTTGAAGTTAGAGTGCTGGATTTACCTCACTACTAAAGTGAGGGCAGAGCTTTGACATAAACTCCACAGTTAATGAGAGGATGGGAACGGGATGTTTTGTCTGAATTTTTGTATCCTTTCAAAGTCCTCAAAAGGATGCACGTGTCATCACCATAGAAAGTCAGGATGCTCATCAGGAGAAATGGCCAACGTAAGGGTATTTTTTAAAGGTAATCCATTTCCAATGAAACTGCTTATGGGGAGAAGATCACATTTTTAGTGTTAATCTTTTCTCCCTGCTGACTATTGCTCCCAACTTATCAATGTTTTATGAAAGAAAGAGAAACCTTCTGCAGCTGCAGAAGCAATTTGGAGGGATTAAAAATTTATCCTGTTTTGAGCAGAGCGTTCAGCAGGTGCTAGAATACACTTAATCACAGGTGGGCAACCTGCACAGCTTCCCCTTCCCAGGGCTAAAAGATGGAATCAAGGTCTGGGCAGTTCTTTGGGGCTGGGGTCTTCTGTCAGGACCCGCATTCAGTTCCAACCATACCCATCCCCAGGCTTTGCCTAGAACAGCAGCAAACTGAAGTCCAGGGAAAGACTTCTTTTCTCCTAGTTGGTTTCATTTGGTGAAGCAGCATTCAAGCACTCCTGGATGCGCTCTGTTACTGCAGCAGGATTTCACTGACCTTTGAATTTGGATCAGCATTTAAAGAGCACAGACTTTATTAAGAAGAAGTGTCTCCATTGGCAATAATTGCTGAAATTAAATTAGCTTTTTTTTTTTTTTTCCTTAAGCTGGTATATGTTCCATATTTCCTTAATACTAGTGGAATGGAATGGTGGTCAGAACATTTATCAGCTGGATTCCATTTGATGGCAGATGGTCACTTCTTCTACTGCTGTTGTAGAAGACTGTGTGGGGATCTGATAAATGTTTTTACATATCTAAAGGGAGGTGGGAGGCAAATGGATGAGGCCAGGCTGCTCTTGGTGGTGCATAGTGATAGGACAGGGAGCAATGGCCTAAAACTTAAACGTACAACATTCCATGCAGACATGCAGAAGAACTTCTTTACAGGTGATGGAGCACTGGAATAGGCTGCCCAGAGAGGTTGCGGAGTCTTCTTCTATGGAGATATTCAAGACCCATTTAGACACCAACTTGTGCAACCTGTTGTAGGGAACCTGCTTTAGCAGGGAGTTGGACTCACTGGTTTCTTGAGGTCCCTTCCAGCCCTTGCCTTTTTGTGATTCTGTGAAAACAACACCTTAATTTCTAAAAGACTCTTAAGCATATGTACTCTTTCCATCTCTAAAGGAAACCTAATTAAAGCATCTCCTTTCAAGTTTCTTTTCAGTGAGATTTCATGCTGGTTATGACGTTAAATGGAACACTTGGCTTCAACAAACCAGCATCTCTGGGATGTGAAAACATCACCTGGGAGGTGAGGAGACTCCTTCCCTTTGTTAGTAGGTCTGTTTGCTGCTATCGTGGTTGGTTTACTAATCCATATGAATGAGCAAATATTCACCATTGCTAAGGGCAGAATGCTTCTAAGTTTTTTCTCAAGAGAGCAAGTGGTGGCTGACAGTGACTTGGTACGCTCTGTACCGTTTGTTTACACATCCACATGTAGTTTCCACCCACCAGAACTAATTGCTTTTATCAACACCAGTAATTAGAAATGCCAAAGAAGCATCAAATTTCCTAACTTAGCACAGTATAAAACTGTGCATGGCAGTGTGCTGTGACAGGTCGGACTGGGGAAGACAAAGATTTGAGGAAAGACTGTAGTCAGAAGGCTTGTTGGTACATAGAGAACTGATAAGTGGAGCTTCCTGCTGCAGCTGTGGGGAAATAGCATGGATCTCTCTCTGGCTTCTCTTGGTCATTTTCTTTAGAACGCTGTGAAAACACAGTGGGATTTGCAGGGCCAGGCTGCTTTTGGGGAGCATTTTGTTGAGAAAGTTTTCTCAAATAATGGCACAACAGATACAAGTCTGATGGCACTGTCTGTTGCAAGTAGAGCAATTGGATTGCTGGGACAGACAGGTAAAAGGAGAGAGCTCCAGCACAGAAGAAGCTCTTTGAATCTAAAAAAGCCTTTGAATCTAGATCTCCCACAGCATTTTTATCATCGGGGTATTCAGGTGTTGTCAAAGAGGTGTGTCTGTCAGCCTGTTCCATCCTAAAATAGGGTCCTGTCACATTATAAAGCGTATTGGAAAGCTGGAATGCACATCCTGCTTTGGGGCTGAAGGTTCAAGCTTCCTACCTCAGTGCCAGACAGGTTTCTGCATCATTCGTGATAGGTAATAGTGGAAATCAATTTCTGACTAAGCTCTAAATAATTGCTGCCAGAATGCCATCGTGGTGCTGATGAGTATTTACCCAACAGAAGAAAAACAGCATGTTGATTCTTGAACCAGAGAAAGCCGTAATTGTCATTTAAAATCTGGCATGTTGTTTAAAATACTAAATTCATTATCTTTCAGAATCTTTAAATGTATAATTATAAACTATCACTCTGAATACATTTGCAGGGGTAAAGAAATAGGCGTTGTTTCTTTCTGACAAGAGATGAGCCTGTTGACTTGCTCCATTTTTAAGATCTTCCCTAACCTAGATATCCAAGGCCCAAGCAGAAAGTGACACTTTCTACCTGCACAGAAAGTAAAGCCTGCTCTGTTTCAGAGCTATTTATTCCCATTAGTTACTCCCAAAATTATAATTTTGAGATTGCAATGCTTCAATTGTGTATGTTTCTCACAAAATAACCAATGTTCCTGCCCCTCCTCTTTGACCGTAACAAGTTGTGTTTCTTTTTTTCTTAAAGTGTCGGGATAAAAAGCCAACAGAACATTAAAATTTCTCAGCTCCAGGGATGCCAAACTGCTATCAAGGGCTGTGACAGCGTGTACGTTTTCAGAAGTATTGAAAGGAGGGGGGAAAAATTCAAGCTTTGACATTAACGAGATGATAACAGCCATTGGCTCTTGTTCAGTAACTGCCACCCCTGAATTTCAGCACTGAGACAATCCGGCTTTCACTAACTTGGATGGGAAGGGATCTGACTTAGATTGTGCTCTGCTCTGACCTGGCTGTTATTATGTGCAGTTATTTGCCGGAAGAATTTAGACAAAAATAATAATCCCAGAGTGTGGTTTTAAACAGAGAATCTGTAGTAGGCAGGTAAATCACTGACAGATCCAGATCCTGGAATTCGCTCTGCCCTTGGGTGCTTTCTGTATGTAAGGAGAGCTCTTGAAAATCCAGAGCTTTGAAAGCTTGAGAGCCTGAAGGATCTATCTGGCGTAATGAAATGAGGATCTCAATGTGAAGTATTCTGCCAGTAGGATGGGAGAAAAAAACAGATGTTGCACCTACTCAACAAAGAGTGCTGTGGCTTCCTTTTGCCGTGCTTTAAATAGTGAGAGAAACATGCAAGGCATTATTAAAAACTGGAGAGTGATAGAATCAGTTTCACATCATTTCTTCTAGTTGCAAGTAGAGAGCAAGAAGCACTGGCCTGTCTAAGCCCAGTGGTTTGGTGCATCTGCTCAATCACTCCTTGTTCCCATTCTGCTCGTCTGCCTTTGCTTTATTGCAAGGACAAGTTATTACTTAGATAACACTCCTGCTTCCTGGAGTAATAGTGTTTTGGATTTTAGTTGGCTATCACCCTAAAGATCAACAAAGCTTGTTTTTCGTAATTGCAAGCTGTGGTGTATTTGGACAGCTGAGGCATCTTTTATATCTTGGATGTCTGGAATATTATTTGTCAGTAACACCAGGAATTTACAGACTGGGCATCAAGATTAGACAGGGAGCTCTACGAATGAGAAACATGACAAGAATGTGGCCAGGTACTGTTAGCATGTGTCTACAGATATCCCCATATGTGCTGGGCTGGAGACTGCATTTCAGCATCACTGCTACTGATTACAGATTTTGTGATAGGGGTGCTTTTGGGCCTCACACTTAAATTTGAGATGATTTAGCTACGTGCCAGGGAGCATCATGTGTGTTGTTTGTGTGTTCATCATACAACCTGTGCCATTTTGGCAAATAGAGAGAGGAGAAAAATAACATTAGGCTTCGCTTTAAAAAAAAAAAACTCTTCCAAACTTCTAGTACATATGATGTTTTTCATAGAAAGGGAATTGAGCTGAAATAGTACTACAGTGAAATGCTTGATCACTAAGGAGAGGAGATGTAATGATTTTGGACAGCAGCTGTCAGGGTTAAGAAAGTTATTTGTTCCATTGGTTTATAGCACAGACTAGTAGTATTTTATTGTCAAACAGAATTAGTTTTATATCAAGAAGAGTGATTACTTGGGTTCACTGTGTTTGAGATTAAACTTGATGATTTCATGTCCATTATTGATCTAGGCTTTGCATTCAGAGAAGTAGCGGTTTATATTTTACTTAAGGGGATTTGATCACAGTAGATGTAATCTTCAATGGTTTCTGCAAATAAATTAGTAAAGTTGCAGTGCCTCTTACAGTATCTGAAGGAGAAAAGTGAAAGGGAATAAAAAACACGTCACCTCAACAAGTCTAGTGCAAAAAGGCCTAGAAAAATGGCAGAACTACTTCTTACCTTTTCCTGTCTACAAGGGACATTCTAGTACATGAGTACGGCATGCACACAAACAGGAACCTCACAGAACACACCCTGTCAATGGCACATTGACACCTCCAGCCTGGATGGGCGTTTGACAAAGGGATACCAGAGCTTGCTGCGCATCATCTCCTCTAATTTATCCTGAGATTACACCAGAAGAGAGAGGGACAGCCAAGGTGCTTTCTAGCATTAGAACAGGGTCAGTGAAGCACCAAATGTGGGCTGCCTCTGTAGGAGGGAAATGTGTAAATGTATATAGTATGTCCCTAAAAATAATCCCTTTCAGAATATCTTAAGTCGTTGGAACATGCCATGAGACACAGCCAAGCAGTGCAGCCTGTGATGGCTCTGCCTTTGGGAAATCTGTAGCTCAGAGAGGACAGGTGGTTGTGGCACCCAGAGCTCTGCTCTGCTGGGCAGTAGCGCATGGCTACAGGGGACGCAGAGAGAATTTCATGGAAGGCACTGGAAGCTGGCTGTGTCAACTTGAGAGCTGCACAGCATTCCCCAGAGGATAGGTGGTATGGGATGTTGTACCTTCACTGTGAGCTGTGAGAGCAGAAACCAGTCCTGCTGGTGTTATTTACAGCTGACCTATTCGGGCCATCATGATCCCTACCTCCAAAATGCTACGCTTTGTTTGTGCTCCCCGCATTCCCTACGGTGTCTTTGATTCTTTAGGGAATCAGTGGTGTGCACATCTGCCCCTCCTGTCATACCTCCGTGTCAAGTGTGTGATGCCATTCTCCATGCACGGTCCCTTGCTGCATGGCAGAGCGTGTTTCTCTGCGACTGAAAAGTTCAACATCTGTTTAATTGCTTACCTAAAGTAATGGTCTCATTCTGTTCATTTTGCTCAGGGTGCAGCTACAACAGAACAGAGCAGTCCTTGTGTGCCACCTATCCCCAGTCCAACCTTCCTCAGCTCCATGCCAGAGGAACAGATACGTAGCTTGCTCTGAAAGTAGTGCCTCTTACTTATTTCCATAGGCATGCATGTCACACTCATAAAAATCTACACTCCATCTGGAACGTGGCATCTTTCACATCGCTGTCACTGCTGCTGCAACACAACACCCACGGCTCACAGTGCTCACATCCACTGTTTGGTCTCCATAACCATTCAGTAGGTGTCAGTGGGTGCCATTTCTTAAGCGTGGAGGAATTTGGTGCCACATCTTTGCTTTATACACACGTCCATTTAACATGCCATTTTGTCAGACTGCCTCTGGTGAGTCCAGAAGTGAAAACAATATTCCAGGTGTGGTCTTAGCAGTGCCGAGTAGCTTTTCCTGGCTTTGGAAGGATGTACATAGTCCAAAGGAAAGAGAAAAGAGAAGGAGAAAGCAGGTGCGTGGTTTTGAAACTAATTGGATGGGTTCGATGTGATGGGAGTTAAAAAGATGTTGCCTGAGGCATTACAATTATTATTTTTTACTAATTTGGGGATTTGTTTTTCATTTTAGTTTCTCTGCTCAGTGAACTGGTTCATATTTAATAGCTCACTAAGTTATGACTGCAATTGAAATGACAGAGCATGTGTTTTCTAATTTAGATATAAGGAGAAGTGCCCCCTTCTGCAAGAAAGAGGAAAAAAGCTCTCATTGTTCAATGAGGACATGGTTGGACCAGGTCCTTCTCAGCAAAGGTGGCAAAGTCAGTGGCAGGTTATCTGTCCTTGTGGCTCCCATGAGCTTCTCTTGGTGCATGCACTGCTTAAGCATAAAAAACTGCAAATGTGACCGAGTGGCGCTGCCAGACTGTGAGGTTAAAGCCATAAATCACTGATGGCACTTGGAGAATGCTGCCCACTGGAACTGGGGAGCACAAGCTCTGTTAGCTTTCAGGAGGATCTAAGCTTATTCCTGCCTAAAAGGTTTGTTAAAGGCGTTTGAATTCTGTAAGGGTGTCAGAATGGATGTAGATACCACAGACTACTTCAGAATCTCTGCAGCTTTCTAAAGAGGGCTCAACCTGGGCCAGAGTCAGCTGTCAGCACTGCTGAGCAATGCTCTGGTATCTGCTGTTTCCTTCCCACCTGTGTGCTCTTCTTTCCCCTTGAACAGTCAGAACACCCATTGCTGCCTTCTTCCTCTCTGGCCTGCACCAGTATAGGAAGGCAGCTACAGCATTTTTACTTGATGGGATGTGTTGGGTGGGGGGGGAGATTGGTTGTTTGTGCTTTGGTTTAACTTTAGTGTTGTGGTGGTGTTTGTTGTTGTTTTTTTTACATTTTGAATATGTCTGTACTTAAAAAAAAAAAAGGCAGAAAATAAAAGTAGAAGACAGCCCCACGCAGCTGTATGTTTCCCAGCATGGCCCCAGTTACCAGCTTCTGGCAAGTTGAGGGAACAAGCTGCCTTACAAACTCTATTATATTGACAAATGCATGCTTCCATTATTCAGACTGCTGGAACACACAGTGCTTACTAGCATTTCCTTCGAAAATACCATACATCCTCATGAGTTACAATGACCAAGAGCCTAACAAAGTAAGCCATTGTAAAGAAACATAGCCCAGTCAAATAACAGCTGAACATACAGCAAAATCCTTGCTTTGATCCTTGTTTGCCTTCGGAAATACTATGTCAAGTGTCTTTATTTAAATGAAGCTTAGTTTAAAGTAGAAGCAGTTGTTTCAGGAATGCCATAGTGGCTCCTGGGTGTGTAATTTCTTTTCCTATTAAGAAAATGGTCGACTGATTTATTCTTTGTTACTCAAGTGCAAAATCCTTACCAGCACATTGAGCTTTTGAATTTACTGTAAACATTTTCTTCCTGCTTCCCTGCTGTCCCTGTCTGGATTCTGATGCACCATATATCTTCACCTGTGTGCAGGAAAGTCACCCTAAGGAAGCACATCTCTGTTCCACTTTGGACAGGGTCCAGAAGGTGGTGCAGTTGCATGGCTTACGTGGCAGTCATCAGCATCTTCCTCTTCGAGAAGTCATTGGGAATGCTGAAATGACTCCTTACATCCCCACTGTGATCAGGTATCCTGCCAACTTTCCTTTCTCAATGTATTTTCTGCTTGTGTTGCAAACAGAAAGAAAGACAGTAAGAATAAGATGAACTCTTTCCAAAGTAGGGAATGCCCTTAGAAACTTTGGCTTTCGCTAAACCTTATCTAAAGGAATGCAGCTTTTGTAGGGCAGCAAATTAAATCCCTTTAGTTATTTGCTCAGCTTCTTCTGGCACAAACCCTAAAAGCTTGAAATCCTTTTCTAATCTATATTTTGGTGATGCGTGCTTTGGTCCTTTTACAGCAAAGTTAGATTGCAAAGTTAAAATGAGGCATTAGAGATGGCTGAAAGCCAGAAAAGGAGTTCTGCACTGAGCTGGAACTAATATGAATCAGTGTAGGCACCATACACCATATTTACAAATACACCAGACAGAGGAGCTACTTTTATTTCCAGTAACCACGTAACCTTGTACCTAAATAGGTGTATATACTTCCATGTTTTTATATTATGGAGCATTTGTTGTATTAAACCCCAGCCAGTGCTTGTGGTATTGGCCAGGCATTCTGCATGTTGGCCTAACAGAGTTGTTACTGCAGACATCCATGCTGTAGGTTTTCTCAACGTTTGCTGAACCATCTTATTGTGGTTGTGGACTTTAATAGGATGTCAACATAGGTGGCCTTTACTGTGAGCTGGTGTAGCAGATCTCAAGGTAGATATTTCTTCAAAGAAGGCTGAATTGCTCTGAGCCCTGCATGAGCAGCCTTGTCAAAATGTCCCTTTGCTAACTTGCTGGGTAACCAACATAGTGGCCATTGCCTTTATGCCACAGGGTGCTAAAGGAAAATCAGTAGAGGGCTCCTCTGGCAAAAACCAAGAAACAAGCTGAGAGCTGAGTGAGCTCTCTGATTTCCCCCACTCCTGCTGAGCCCTCTTACTGTTCAGAGGTTGCAGGTGCTCCTGCTTCCTACTTGTGCAGTCCTCTTCCATTTCTCTGTGTGCAGATACCTGTAACATGTGAGGACAGGAGCAGTGCCAATGTCTTCTTACTCTTAAATTGAAAACAACTACTGAAAATAGCCTTTTGTGCTTGCTGCAGAGTGAGTGAGTGGGGATCCTAGCTGACATCAGTGGAAAGCTCCTCATTAACATCATCTGTCTTTGGTTAAAGTTCTTTAATTCTGTGTATTTTTTTAATATCCTGCTCTATCCCAGCCTCTTTGGTCCTTGCTTAACTCCTCCAGAAAAAAGCTTCCTGTAACCTGTCTTCACAAATTAGGCCTTAGGAAGTGACCTAGCATTTTAGATTTAGAAAAAGATTTCACAATGTTTTCATTTATACGTGTCAGTTCTGTGCAATCAGCAGGATATCAGTGATGCTGCCATATGTGTGCACTTACAGTACATACATATTTAGCATAATGCAACTAGAATGTTTACCTGGGATTAAAATGGACACCTATATGCAGTTTATATATACCAAGGGCAAATGTTTGGACAAAGTCTTAATTACTGCTAGACAAAGATATCCCTGCTGTGGTTTATTTCCTTGCACTAGCCAGGTGGCTGTGTATGGATTCTCATCCTGTCTGGTTTTTGGCTCTGAACGCTCAGCTTATTCAAAATTGAATTAAACTGTGAAAATAAAGCACTCTCAATCTATCTATTGGAAATAAAGTGAAGTACTTGTCGAAATTAATTGTACCTCAAGCGAAAGATTGATTTATAGCCTGCAGTGTAAGTGGCACCTATTTATATATGTAAAACGCTTCAGAGTGTTTAAAAAAAGTTGCTAATTTACAACAAACAGTAATGCCTCCTTGAGATTTAGTGAAGAAGGTAAGCTTTCACTCTGGGGTTATTCTTTTTAAAGAAGATGCAACCACCTCATGTATCTGCATGCCAGACAGGGTCAGGCTTGGGCCGACCCAACTTTTGCAGGCCTTGGTCTGGCCACCAGCATTGCACAAAATACTGGGAATTCCTGACTGGGTCTGAAATCATAGCGATTCCACGGCGCCGAGTTTATATTTTATTTACAGCATCCCATAATGCCTGCCAGCAGGGTATGTGGACCCAGGAAATAATGAATGGATAAGATTTCTGTGTAAATACACTATGAAATGGCATCATTATTTGTAACGTGTGTAAATTAGAGAGGCAGACTTAGTTGGAAATGAATGCTTTTGAGCAGTCGTATATTTCAGTAGGACCAAACTTTGTTCATGCTATGTTTTTTAGTGAATGTTTTTTGAAGTCTACTTATTTTTTAAAAACCTTCCTAGAGATCATATTGAGGCACC
Organism: Phasianus colchicus; assembly: GCF_987193195.1. Taxonomy (NCBI): domain Eukaryota; kingdom Metazoa; phylum Chordata; class Aves; order Galliformes; family Phasianidae; genus Phasianus; species Phasianus colchicus. The sequence continues at coordinate 9,163,831 of NC_143453.1, read as the reverse complement.
AGAGTGTATTCTGCTCTCCTCACCACAGCTTTAAATTGTAGGATTAAAAATATCCACTGTTTATTTCCACTTAATCTTGAGCTCATTACTTGGGTTTTATATCATCAGATCCCATTGATTTTTTTTAATAAGAATAACCCGAGATTATCAGAAGGAATGATATAAGCCCTTATCCATATTAGTTTATAAATCCTTAATCCAATAGGTGTGCTTTTGGAAGTAAGTAACAGCATTACACATTTGAGGAGTCTCAGAGCTCGCTCACCTCGGTGCAGTTTCATGACTAAGCTGGCTCTATCAAGAATACAGCTCGGCTTTATTCCCTCATCACCTGACTTCTGCAAGTTCTGCCCAAACGCATCACTGGAACAGAAACAAACAGAAATGTACTGCTACACTAAAAGGAATGTCATGGCAGGGTGTAGACTTAAAAGACCAGTTAATTTTGCAGCTTGCTCCACTTTAGCAAAACAATCTCTCTATTCTTTATGGATACTACACAGTGCCATGTGTCATCAGTTGTGCAAACTCTGAGCACGACCACTTGTTCTGTTTGCTACAAGCTAGAGGTGTTACTGACTGCAAACAGCAGCATCCAGTGCTAGGTGCTATGAGGCTGCATCCCACCTCTCAGACCTGCTGGGTAATTGTCCATCTCTGCTTCTTCCTGTCATAGCCCATCTCCTAACAAGGCCAGGGGGAGTTTCAGCTGAGACAGCCTTCAGGATCTGACCTATTTCATCTGTGACACACAGCATCGTGAACTCTTGCCTGCCAAATTCCAAGAGCTTGATTTTTGGAAGAAAAAAAGTGTATTTCTTGGCCTCTTCTATTTTCTTAAATGAATGCAGGTAATTATTTTCAGTTATATGGCATATACACGTGGGTAGTTAAAATTTTCTCCTGTGATTGTTTAAAAGAGGTGACTGACTCTTGTCTATATAGGCTCGTGGTCTGATAGCTTCAGTGGCACTGTGGTGTGTGTAGTTGTACTGGAAATCTCTTCACTAAGATGCTACCAGGGAGAAAGGTCATAGTGTGGGTCAGTTACAGACCAAATATCACTGGTTTAAAAAAAGTGTCATTTACAATACATGCTTCTTATTTTACAGTTGAGAATACTAAGTGGTGACAGTGGAATCTGTGCCCAACACACATTAAAATTGTTTCTCTGAGGTACTTTCTAAATCAGCACTCAATCTATTCATTCAATTGGCTTTGTATAACAACAGATTTCTATAAGCTAGAAATGACAACAGTGATCCTTAAATTATTCAGGTGATGTTAAATTGCCCCTATTAACACAAAAGCAGCCAACAGGTTTGCCGTGAGTTTGTACAACTGGATCTCAGCTGTGGTCCACTTGAAAACAGCTAAGGACTAATAATTTTGAGGCTCTGTGATTCTCATGGGAACATCCTAGAAGGAAATTAATAACAGTGAAGCAAAATCTGTTCACAACAGAGAGCTAAAGGGACAGGTTAAGTTTGTTAGCTTTTTATTGTACTTTGCAAGACAGTGGTCATCTAATGATCATTACGTTCTTCATGATCTCTGGCCCTTTTTTTGCTGAGGAAGGGTCACTTACTGCAGAAAGAGATGGCTGCACCACTTTGCAGGGAAGAGTGAGTGAAACCCCCAGATATAATCTGTAATTCATGGTGTTTTAAGCAGGGAGGCACCCAACAGTTGGCAGTTGGGCACGTCACTATTTGCTGTTTGCACTCCAGGGCACATCACCCTCAACCCAACCAGTAGATCACCTCAATCAGTACAAATGGAAAATGCCTTAGAGTCGGTTTTAAAAAAATCACATCAGCAGTATGTTTATTTCTCCAGAAGAACCTGTGTCTTTTTCACAGTCTTTCAATTGCTTCTTTTCTGAAGAGTGAAGTCTTTATTTCAGACATCTGCCTATAGAAAATCAACGTGGTTGTTTTAAGGGCACATTTAAAGATGAAAACTGAGGCTTGAATAACTTAGCATACAAATTACACAGATATAAAAGTTGTCTTTCATTGTCTTAACTTACAGTTTATTTTGTACAGAATTCATTATGTTATACATCTAAGACTTATTATATCGTATAAACATCTTGGGTGTGATGTATATACATATTCAGTGTTATAGATTCAGCAGTTAATGTATGCATTTCACAATACACTATAGTGTATTTCAATGTAGTGCACATGATATATTTCAGAAAAGAGCATTTCCTCTATGAAAAAATGGTATTTCATTCATAGGGTACTCTACCTTGAAATACAGGTTTTGTTTTTTTTCCATTCTATCATGGACTGTTTGTACTGCGTCATATGGCTGTAGGATTTTCTTGTACATTCCCCAGTATGAATTAAGAAACAGCAGCTCAAACATTACTCTGGTTCTACATCAAGAGGAGAGCAGGGCACTCGTTTCCTTAATTCTTATTAAATGAGAAAGAATGCATAGACAAGCCACATGGAGCTAGGCTGTGTGTGATGTTCGAATGAAGGAAGTTCCAAACAGATGAAAACCACGAGCTCTTCTGTGTTCTCTGAATGCCAGCTTTCAGCTGGCATCGGTGCCTCAGCTCTGCTTTACAAGAGCTGAGGGTCTGGCATCAGCTCTGTTTTTACAGTTCACAAACTCCCTATTTTTCATTAACCCTCTCTTTGCATGCTGAATTGTTCCTTCTATTTGCATTGATACTACATATTGTCTTTTCTAGATATCAGGCAGAGAAACTCGCCTACTGTGCCTTCTCTCTGTATGCTATAAATAAGATGTTGTGTTTATTCAGCATTAGATTACAGGTGTTGCTTCCCTGGGCAGCTACTGAAGCACAATTCTAATTAATCTGTATAGTTTGTTTTCTTTTTTAGCCAATTCTAGTTCCTTGCATGCTTACAGATCATGCCTTTTAATCACCTGACTTCCTCTGCTCAATAATCTCAGAACCAGAGGCTCTTTTATTAACCTACAGCTGCTGTTCATTTCACAGCAGAATATGATATATTCCATGAATAAAAGACCTTTTTCATTCTTTTTTTAAATAAAGAAGAGCTTTGACTCCCTGGGAAAAAAAAAAAAAATAGGTGCATCTGAAAATGATTTCACTTGTTTTGAATTATTTAAAATTAAATTTACATTCAAGGTATGTTATTTTGATAGTAAAACATGAGATATTTCATTTTTAAAGTACTGCACTTCAACCCAGGACTGTGCTTCATACCTACTATATTCATCTAAATTCTTTTCCTTCCAGTTTAGAAGTAGCTGTTGATTTCTGTTATGTAGTAAAGATTGAGAAAAGCAAATGAGCACAGCTGTAGGTCTCTCCATTCAGTGTGCCATAGTGACCAGGGCCAGAGTTCAGCATCTGCTGATGCAGTTGGCAGAACTGTGGCCACACTGAAGTGGGTTACAGAGCTGAGCACAGTGCATACAAGATCCTGGTTGCACAGGTAAGCTGCTGGGTATGCATTCATGAAAAGAGCAATGCTGTTTGTCCTGCTCAAGTACCATCGCCATGCTGTCTCATGTCTAGTTTAGGTTTATTGGTGATTGATTTACACAGGGTGGGAGCAGGCTGGGTATCAGGACAAGGTTAATCACTGCGAGGCACTCTCAGATAAGAGCATGTTGGAAGAGATGCTAAATCTTAAAAAGGGATTTTTTTTTTTCCCCTGTTCTTATTAACAAGGATCATAGAAGGAATTAATGGTTCCTCGTGAGATCTGGAGCATTTAAAGAGGAGGGAAACATTTGTTAGACACTCTGAGATTTCACTTCAGTACAAGTACTGCATCCCTTATCAAATGGAAGCATCGTGGTGGTTTGGTACTTTATCTACTTAAAATTGGATTATAACAGATGCTTTTCCCTGACTATGCAGTTCAATGCCAGCAAGCAAAAGTCTTTAATCACTTTCATAAGCCTGGTGTCCTCATTTTGCTTTGTAGTCTCCCTATTTAAATTCTAGTATTTTGCAGTAGTTATACTAAACATGTTCCCAGTGGTGGATTAGGATCCAAATGCATAATTTGCTGGAGTAAAGGTTATCTGGTCTGTTCTAATATCAGAACAGAATTATAAAATCAAGGTTTTATCTTGAAATGTGGGAACAACAGTATGTAAGGCTGTCATAGTTTGGACCTTATCCATCAGAAGAACCTGTGCTTTATTGTGTGTTGGTTTTTTTAGCATTATGTAGCTTCAGCTTTTTTCTAAATGTAATTTTCAACATATTTCAGTTACTCTTCCACACAAATATGCATGTAATACCTGTGCAAGGGCAGCTCTGAACCTTCAGCATGTGTTCCTTGTTACAACCGCAAATAGTCACATTATAATGTGCCCAGTGGGCCTTTTCTTTCCTGCTCCCTTTTTAATGAAAAATGACTTAATGTAGGTTATTTCTGTGTTTTCTTTTTAGCAGCCTTATGGGCAGTGATGGCTTAGTGGGTGTCTGGGGCATAATCTGATGTCCTGCTAAACTCTACCATCAGTGTATTAATTTATTAGTAATGCGTAACACTGACTCCAAGCCTTTGCTTCTTTGCTAGGACATCTCCTTCCTATTCTATGCATTTCAGTACCATATTTGGCTTTCTCCTTCTGATAATGTGTGTTGTCAACGAAGCTGCTGTGTTTGCCTTTGAAGTATGTGCTGTTTGGTTGCAGGTTACCTTTTCATGTAAGCAATGACGAAAGTAAACCCGGAGTTGCTCCTTGATTTTCATATTCCAGTGTTGTTTATTATTGTATTTACAGTTCCCTGTAAGATAAAACCCTTTCCCAGTAAGAGTTCTAACACCTTTCTATGTTTCTAATGACCCATATACTCACATGGAAAGAAGGAAGATAATCAGTGATGAAGGAGGTATCTCTAGGAGCTGATGCCGATGAGTGGAAAACCTAAATTGTTATAAATATTACTGTACTTCACTTTGGTACAACAGAAACAAAAAAAAGATCAATGGAAATAACGTTCCCTCAGTCAAATAAAATTCATAAACAATACAAAAGGAAATTAACCACATGGGGTTTTTATATGTGTAAAAAACAGTAAGACTACTTGGCTGCATTGCACGTAGGCAATAAGATTAGATTCATTCATATCCCTTTTAATATAAGCCTCGTTTCAGGCTGTAAGCAAGAAATGTCCACTGTGCTTTACAAAGAATGACGACTAGAAAAATCAATGCAAACAAAGATCCCTTTCTTTTCTGGTTTACCATTTATCATGAGAGATGACAAACAAATGAAGTCTCCTCTGAGTCTGAGCGTAGTTGTATTAGCATTTTGCTAGTACCAGGCAGTATACAAAAACAGCCATCATGTGTGACACCTTCAACACCTACAGGTAGCTGCTTTAGGGGCACATCCTGGTTTGTGGTGAAACAGGTTTAACTCAGCCAGCCTCTTGTACCTGCTCAGTGATGCCAGATTATCATCTCAGTAACTCCAAGGTTGAACTGTCTTGTTCCTATTGCTGACTGGACTGACTGCTCCACCATCCATAAACAGAAGGCATAAAGGTGATTACAAACATAAGAAAGTAGTTTTACATATTGTCTTGCAGTCTTTCCATATAGTCCCTAAGTTCCTTGGAATCACCAAGATTCATATCTTGGCATACCCATTTAATATTATCATCACTGTCAAATAGAATTGAGTTGGTGTAGGGGCCTCCATCCTCCGGCAGTATTGTTGTATAGGAAGTGAACTTCACTCGCTTCTGCTTTGGCCCAGAAGGATTTATAGGTTCACTTTTAACTTCTTTTTCACAAAGGTACTCAGAAGATCTGAGGATATGATTATGAAGAGTCTTCTGAGAACTCCCATTAAGGAGGAAGTTGCTTTCTTCAAACTGCATTCCTCTGTCAATCATGGTAGTGCACTCCTCCGATGGGAGTGAAATGTCAACTGGGTTCTCCAGCAGTTCAACCTCATTTCCAAGCCAGACCCAATCATGGGAATGGGGGATGTTGCCTTGCTCACTCACAGCAAACCTTTTATGCCTGTATTTCCAAGCAAATGCCACACAGTTAATCAAAAAGACCAAGATTGCTAAGCAGAAAACACACAGCAGGGCATACATGCCGATCTCTAAATCTGTTAATCCTCTTGAAGAGAATGTGAGATCACTGGGATTGTTCTCTCCTGGTATTTCTACTTGGGCAGGAAAACCTGTGAAGGCAGTTGGGTTATTTTGGAGCTGGTCATCCTCCAGGGACTCCTGATCAATGGGAGATATGAAAGTTGTGCTTTTGTTTGCATTGTCCTCATGATTACTAAGGACTCCATTTTTGGACCATTCTTGTGCTGTCCTCTCTTGTTCTGCAGTTTTTTCTATGGAATTGCTTGCATGGCTTTTAAAATCTTTATCTGTATCATCAATGTCATTGGTGCTCTCTTTTTGGTCAGAATCTTTTTGACCAAACTTCACTTTGACGTTTCCCTTTCCAACAGCCAGAATGCTCTTTCGCTTTGTCTTCTGACATGGTTCACTGATGACCATTTCAATTTTAATTAGAGGTCCTTGACCATCCCCTTCTGCCACTACCCCAGGCCATTTAGACTGTAGATTCTGGTGTACAGATACTACCATCTCATCCAGTGAAGTGATGGTGATTGAGAAATCCTTGGAGTCATAAATATCTAACGGTGTCACTGACCCATCACTGAACAAAATCCAAGCACTGACTATGGCTTCCTGCAGGGAAAAGAGGATTAGAAAAATGGTGTGTGAAATGTAAGCAAGCGCACTGGCGGTGCTCAGTTGTTTGTTTGACAGCAGCTAAATAAATACACAGTGTGGTTTTGGTTTATCTTGTTTTTCAAAGAAAAAAATGAAAATGTCTACTCTGCTTCCCATTCTCCTCTTGCAGTTTTGAGTTCTCTAGGCCATTAGGCATTTATCTCATCTTTAGGAACTATCAGACAGCAGTCATCTAACTTTAAGAAAAATAACAAAAAAAAAGTCTTTAAGTCTTAAGCAAGACTCCATCTTGGAATAATGGAGCTCTGCTATGAAAATAATTGTATTTTCAAAGTCCTGGTTAATTAATTTTACAAGTGCCTTATAATGGGAAATCTCTGTAATGCTGCAGTTTCAATGCTATATTTAGTACAACATGTGGAGTGGTTACAGACTGGAATGGTGATCCCATTCAGTCTGCTAAAACAAACTAGGTTAAGAAAACAGCTCGGTGCAGTATTTTAAATGTTCTATCATGCTTTCAAATACACACAACTACATTAAATACACAAAAGTGATTGCAGTTCTTTATGGGAACTACAAGAAACGCTGCAATCCCCCCCACGTTTAGGAAGATTTCAATGAAAATAATTTGTCTTAATGCAAACGGCTAGTGTGAAAATAATAGTTGTACTTTTTCTTCTGTCACAGGGTATCAATTCCATATAAATATAGTGAAAAATATGTAAGATACTTCATTCAGTGGTCTCATCCAAAAACTTTGCAATTTCTCATGTTACATACTCCATTACATACCTGTTTTGGTGTATGAAGGATATCATACGCAGAGGTGGTGGATACAATAGCTCTCTTATTTCCTTTGCTGGTTTGTAAGGAGAGGGACAAGCCTGAAACTAGTTGTACTCCTAGATCTGTAATAGTTACACGGTCATCTAGAACTACCACTGTCTTCTCTGCCAAGATGGAATCAGAAAGAGGTGAGAGAACCTTGAAAGAGAAAAGGAAAGCCAGTCATGAAACAGCAACTGTGTTAGAAAGCATCATTAGTCTCCTCAGCACAACACTTTGGTTAATCTCAAGTTTGTCACATTTATGTATGAACTGTAATTCGTGTTTCCCCCAAGAGGTTGGACTCATTTGCTACTGAATTATTATATTTACAATTTAATAAAACATCATAACACTTCAAAAATGGCCACCTCATCTCAACTACGGAGCATGGTTTAAATTAAACAGATTTGTTTAACAAAATGTCAATTTTGCATTGTCTATAACGTTTCCAATGAACGCAGTGCAGCCCAAGATACCATGTAAGAAACCAGTTAATGCTGAAACTTGTTAAGGATTAGTGCACAAGGCTGAGCAATGGGAACGTGCAATGGGAACATGCCCTGGTGCCTTTGTGAGAACAGAGGACCTCAACGAAGTGAGAGATTTGCAAAATGGATTTTGAAAAATCCCAATGGGTGCCCATCTTCAACTTTCTTGTGCCAAAACAGTCCTGTCAGTTTGCTCTAAGACCTTGTATCTGAGATACTCATAAGGAGATAAATCATCTCTCAATTGATTCCCGAGTCAGCTGGATCAAGCCCCGAATATTTGACATGTAAGTCATCTAACATAACATCAGATATCTATGTTATAGATACCTGCATCTGAGCTGGCTGCCTTCTGCACTGCTACAGTCACTGGGGAGAAAGAAGTACTTCAAGGGCAGAAATCCCTTGCCTTCTCCGTGTTGTTTGTTTTAGGCTGACAGGAACTGAGCTCTGTTTCTGTGCACTGACTACTAAGGAATGACTGGAACATTATGAGTGCTTACAGTTTATCCTCAATGCTTGCATTCCTTTATTTTGATTTAAAAATCTGAATTAAGATATATGGGTAAGCACGAACACTGAAACATTTCTGAAGATTGTTTTTGTGTCTACTTTTTGTGTTTCATTTCATTGTGAATGTTTAGGGACCAGTTTTTCAAAGACATCTAGGCACGTAAAAATGCTGGTAAATCTTAGGTAAATCTTTCTAACCACTAAGTTAATAAGGTCCCAATTTAAAAAGAAGCTGGCTGTATGGATGATGTAACCTTCACTATTCATAAAATCCCACTGTATTCCTTAGTCCTTAGCAAATACAACTCTTCCAAAATTTCACCTAGAAGTATTGCATGGAGGTGACAAATAGCAAAAATGAAAACCTGTTCCAACTTCTTTTTAGGCTTTTACTAAAGCTGCAGTGACACCTGTGGCAGTACCTGGACTGTGGTGATGCCATGCTCCCGACCCACCAGAACTCGGCCATCTTGAAGCTTAGCAATCCTGGGATCTTCCACCTTCATGAAATCAGTCACAAGGTCAGTGATGTCAAACTGCCACTCAGAGCCTAGCATATAGGTCAGGTAGCCTCCAAACTCAGAGGATTCGGCTACAAACTGTGTGAGGACTCGCACCATGGCATGCTGATACTGAAGAGTGCAACCTCTTCCTTTTTTCTCATCATCTTCTTCATCCTCACTGTCACGGGTAGGCCTGTAAACATATTTATAACATATTTATGTTTAATGAATTGCCACAATCTCCACACAACACTGCGGAGCTCCATTTGCACAATATTTTCAATTAGATTAAGGTTAGTGTCAACTATTACTGCTTGAGAAACAGGTAACCAGATTTTGGAAGAACACTTAAGTCTGAGTGTTACACTTCTATACGCAGATTTTTGTGCTGTAAAATTTAAAAGCTGCCATCAAAGCAGTTAGTTCTTTGTTAGAGCAGGACTGCCCAGCAACCTGCAAACATGGCTGTTGGTGCTGATGTTTCAGAGGATCCACCATCGCTCTCCTTACCATCGTTTGGCAGCCAAATCTTGTAGTGCTAAGGAAAGCAGTGTGAAAGATTCATGAGAGGGCCATTTGGGAACAAACCCCTGCAGAAAGCTCAGCAGAGTGGGAACAGTTTAGCATCCCTTCCTCCACCCTTGCTCATAGCATCGGTATCACATTGCTTATCTCCTCAAAATGCTGCTCCACCTCATCCTACTGTGTTTGAGAACCTCACATAGTTCATGCAACTGCTACATTTAGAAAAGCAAAGACCACAGCAAACTTCAAAAAGCCCAATTTAGGCACTTAAATTATGACATTATCCATTATGGTGCTCTACAAACATCATCCCAGACTGGTGAGACTCACCCTTAGGAATAGGTACAGCATTAGGCACACTTCCATTAATGTTTTCTACCTGCTTTGTCCCCCGTGCAAAATATAACTTGTATCAACATCACAGTTTTACATAAACCTTTTATCAGTGATTTGTACATGGTATTAGAGCTGGTCACATCTCACAGTTTTCTCTAGTTTAAAACTCAGTTTCCCATAAATTCTTTGTTGTTGTTATTCATTCCTTGGGGCAAACACATGGATTTTCTTATCTGCTGCAAGTCAGGCATTAAGTCCTAGGTGGTCAAATTTTTACTCGTTATGCCCTCACACTGTGGAATTTATTGTTCAGAAATATTTTGCCTTTCTTTTGCTCATTTATTGAAGCTGAAGTGACTTTATAGCAAGGATGTGAAATACTGGGTAAGCCTCTTATTTTTCACAGTATTTTGGGAAGCAGTTTTGTGTTTACTGTGGTCCTTTATCTTCCTTTTTGAAATACCAGCTATGAAAAACTATTATAAAACAGAATTGCTTTTGTTATAAATTGTTTTATGACAAAGTTGGCAAACTGTAAGCTGAAAATGTATCTAAGAAAAGCCTCTGCACTCTTCAAAACGCTATAAAGTCCTGGTGTTACAGAATCTCATTCACTAGAAATATGTTCTCAATGCATCATTTGTTAGGTGGATATACGTAAATATTCAGCCTGAAATAAGCAGCATTTGGTACAACCCTTTTGGTTTCATGCGTGTAAAACAGCAGTGTTCATCATTAGTCACTGAATGAAGCACCAATGAATTTTTATAACAAAAGAGGATCTTAAGATAGGATTTACACTGCACAAAGAAAGGAGACCAGCTGAGTAGCCAAGGGAAATTTTCAGTTGTTCTCTCTTTCCCAGCCTGAGTTTCAAACTGGACCACGAGCTGACACAGCTAGTCAGCAAAACAGCCACAGAGGCAGCACTCAAAGGATGTTGATAGAGTTTTCCTGACCTATTTGGATGTATTTTGGCTTTATAATGCTGTAAAAGAGTTCATAAACTCCTTAAGGTTCCCACTTCCACATTTTTCCTGTATTCTAATGCTCTTTAGCTCATCTAGACTGTAACCCAGCCCTGAATAATCACAAGTTTTGAGAAAACCAAGCCCCCAAGATGCGGATCTTTAACCCTGCTTTTTGACAGTACTATTAATACCTGTGCAGAACTAGAGAAGAACGTGCAGGAGCCGTTCAGGTGAGAAATACTTGCCAGATTTGGGGGAAAAAAAAGCTGCAGAATCACTGGGAATCAATTTTCTTGTGGGAAAAGATATCACAGAACCACCTTTCTGTGATGTGGAGAGAACTGTTCACATGTTCAACATCCACAATGACTCATTTTTCTTACACCGCTCTGTTTTCTCTTTACCTTTATACCAGCAGATGTTTTGCTCAGTCAGATCCAAAGTGTTTCTGCTATTCACATTTCCTTTGGTGCTGATTTATTTTTAATTTCACTGTCTAAAACTTGAGACCAGTAGACTGTTCAGGAGGAAACACATTTCAGACAAATTTGAGCATCACACTGTGGGCAGCAAGACCAGGAGTTAAGGAGCATGGTGAAAGAGCAGATGGGGAGCATTACTGCTGGGTTATGAGGCTTCAGATTTTCTGGGCAGCCAGTGCTACTAAAAGATGATCCAAGCCCACGTATTTCTATGTATCATCTGAAGCAGACAAAGGTAAGGGTTCTGGTTCCCCTATAGAAATATTTATAGCTGTTGATATCTGTACATGCAAATGTGGAACAGTAGAAGAGCATCCTTAAGTCATGGACTGGGCAAGGCACATTCATCAGTGCAAAGGAAAAATAGAGGTGTTTGAGTTTTCAGTACACGCTTTGCAACTCTGCTTTACCAGGTACCAACTCAGGTTCTCTCTCCTTTTTTTTTTTAAATAAATGATATGCATTTCCACTTCAAAGCCACAAATCCCCAATTCAGTTTATAAGAGCATTTGAGTGTTCTGTCTCCACAGACCCAACGAAATGTTTGAAATCTACTGAATCGCATAGTTCCCTTTAAAGTCTTAAATTTCTTGTTCCAGTGTTTTCAGTAGGATTAAAATCCTTCCCTCCTCAAGCTCCTTTTCTTTTTAAGACACGTCCTCATGAATATGAGCTATTGCTGCTTATTTTGCTTTTCTTTCCCCTTGGTCATCTCTGAGGTTAGCTCTGGAACTTGCTCAGAATCCTTATTATCCAATTTCTTGCTGCTTTTCAACCTTGTTTGGAAGACTTCTTTATTATTATTATTTTTAATTTTCTGGAGCGAAGCAAGGTTGCCAGAATTACATGTCATTTACATTTCACACAGAAGAGCTTTTGCTAGAGAGCCGAGTTAAAGCAGCAGCCCTGTTGCGAGGGTGCCTGCTAGCACTGATCTAATCAGTGACCTGTCAGTTTCACATTCCAGACACGGCCTTCAAGCAGTTTAAATGTGTCCCTTTTAATTTGCACCACTCGCAAACCAGGCATCAAGTTCTTGGGCCAGATGCTAATTCTCTGTTTAAAAAAAACCCAACGAGATCAGTTTTGCTGGTTTTAAGTTTGAAATACCCATTGAGAAGACACATCTATTTAAAAAGCACGTGCAACACTCCCAGCTGAAACAAAATAAATCTATTTCAATACAAAACTCAAACCACTAGAAGGTGATTTAGTGGAAGATGGTAGAAGTTGTACACAGCTCCACTCAAAGCTCAAGAAGAGAAGCTGATACCTCTGCAAGTCCTGAAAATGCAGCCTGCCTTTGAACAAAAGCCACTGTGGCCTTATCTCCACAGGGCTTTAAACTCAGTTAATGGAAGGTGTGAATTTATAGTGCATTCAAGCTTCATGCAGATGTTATCATTCACAAATGAAATGGTTTGAATCCAGTCTCACTTGATTCTCATTAAAAGGATGGTTTCATTTCCAGGTCACAACACGGTTTAGTTAGGCACTTCTTTTCCCTTTGTTAAACTCCAGCTAACTTCCCTGGGTCTGTCTCCAGTATGAGACCAGACCACCAAATTAACCGTACGTTCAGAGTGCCACTCATAAGCACTGCCATGTCTGGCTTAAGCAGGTCGTAGAGGTTTATGTGATGTGAAGGTTCCAGTCACCGTGATCGAGTAAAGGCTTTATTAGCTCCTGCTCAGTGACCAGATGCTGGTACAAGTCCAACACACCATGTGCCTGACACTGAAGCATATGCTGGAGTCCTGCTGTGTGATGTCTGTTTCCCTGGGAGCCTCACAAAAACAAAGTGCTATTCCAGTTGCAGATATGTGCTTAAATTAAATTTCTAGCTTGTTCTGTGAGGCTTTAGCCGTGCAGTTCCTATTAACACAAGTTAGAGCCATTCATCACATATAAAAATGTACTGGGCATAGAACTAGTGCAGGAGCTTCAGGAAGAGGATAATTATTTTTCAGATGCGTGAGGAATCAAAGTAAACGTCCCTGTTAGACTGGCTGGACCTCTTCTCCACTCCAATATTTGACTTTAATTTAAACATACACCTTCTGTTTGCTACAACTGTGAGCTTCTCTGCAGCCCATTACAAGCAGGAGTATTTCTGTGAGCCCATGCTGGCTCAAGGACCCTTCACCACACCCACGTAGCTCACTTCCATCTGCTCTTCCTCCCGTCGCTCAGAGCATTAGGAAAGAAAGCACTTATGACAGAGATGGAGGAATAAGGTAGGTTGAAAATCAAAGAGAAAAATCCAAAAAACAACAGATGAAAAGCCATTAAATCTCAGCTAAAAATCCAGCCAGATCTAAAAATAAAAGAAATGTAAAAACCTTAGGTACAAAGCAAATAGCAGACTGAGCAAAACTAATGCTAGTCCTGGGCTGCTTGTTGATTTATAATATTCCCACAAAGTTTAAAAACACAAAAAGAAAACAAATGAACATTGCATAAAATAAGGGGTACATTATTTCCAGCTCATAAGTGCACGGATTGCTGACATGCATGTCATAAACTACCAGCTGCAGTTCTGGGGAATGGTAGAAGAAAGTCTCTACTCCCACCCTTGACAGCAAATGCCTGCCAGAGCCGTGCCAGCAGTTCAGATGCAGTGTGAGCAGCAGCACACACTTCCACAGCTTGCAAACAGAGCAGGCTCTCAGACCATGTCTTTATTTCAGCTGGCCAAATAAATCAGAACTAGGCACCAGGGGGTAAATTTCCAGCACTCTGTATAATGGATTTAAAGTCAGAATGTACACGACTGTTAACCACAGTTGAAAGTCTAACTTGCTGAGCTTTCTGCTGGAAGTTTACTCTTGCAATAAACACCAACAGCCTCATCCTGCAGCCATTTACTCAGCAAAATCCCCACTGGCTTTGGTAGGAGTTGTGCCTAAGGAGGTGTTACAGTATCAGGCACACTGCATGCAGGAGGTAAGTTTAGTGAGGCTGTAAGCAGCTGGCGTGTGTTCATTCACTGCCTCGCACATCTCCTCCTTCCACAAACAGCAACTTGGCCTTTATCACTGAAGCAAGCACGCATTTCTTCTGCGGCAGATCCTCATTGTGCATTCTTCTGTTAGAGCTGGAAAAAACATCCACATAGCCAAGAGGAATGGCAGTCTCTTTCTTCTGAGCTCATTACCTGAGTTTCTTGTATGTTTTCTATATTATTACCCTGAGTTTTATGCTCTCATAAAGCGTTAGATAATTCTCCTCTGCTGCGGTCTGTCCAGGCTCTGTAAGGCTCTCCAGTAGCTGAGATGTTCTCCTGGGCAAACCCTGTGCTTTACTTAGAACTGCTACAGGTTTAGAACTCCTGGTACTGCTGCCAGAAATGCTTTTCCACTGTATTATAAATGTGATTTGGTGTCATGCTTTGGTGCCCTGTACCATTTTTCAACTTCTCCTGAAATCCACCAAATATAGCAGCATTCCTGGAAGTTATTAATCTAACAAGTTGTCCAAATGATTATTCTATGAGAATGGATATTTTCAGTAGGGAAGGATAAGAGAACAGAGCTTAGAATCCACGTGTGTTTATTGTCGTCATTGTTTTCAATCTGTGTCCTGGTAGAATCTGTTCATATCAGGATAGTCTTCTATAGGAGCATGGGTTTTGTTTGTTGATTTTTTTTGCCCAATTCAGGTCTGTTAAGTGGTGCTTCACCCAAGGCTGCTGTACAGGGGTTGAAAAGTCATTCAGAGCCCTGTTGGTCCTTCTTGCACCTTTTTGCCATCTGCAAGATTTCACATGTTCCCAAGCTGTTCCATCTGCCTCTCTGTGAGACTGCTGATCGCATGGAAATTTTGCCTTCAAGTCAGTTTTGGTTTTGCCTTCAAAAGCATGCTGGTTTTGAGTGTACTGTGCCTAACCTGCTACAGTGCAAAACTGTATGGGACAGCGAGAGTCTGCAGAGACCTGAAATATGGTCAAAGCAGGTCTTGAAAATCACTGTTAAGAAGCCATTATTCTGCTCTGAATTTGTTAATATCAAATAGTACTCATTGTTACAATCAGAAAGGTCAACACAGTAGAAGGGTGAAACAGCAGTACAAAGCAAAGGGACTAATATGAATGGAATGGTGTTACAAAGGAAAAGAAAAGGTGCTCACCTGTCCCTGAAGATCTAAGCTCACAAGAAAGACTCCAGAAAGAAGGGATCTCCATCCAGAGATCCTTCCCCAGTAGCAGTTGGCCCTTAAATGGGGTCTAAGAGAGGCGCAGCCAGGCTCCACCCCTTCCTATCACACTGCTGAATTGCTTCAGCTGTGCACCCAGGTGCTCAATCAGTGCTTCAGGCTGGGACTCAACAGTTCCCATACATGCATTTGTAAAAAGGTGTCTAGCACATAATCCAGAGTAATTGTGCAAAGTGTACTTTTGCTGCTGCTTTAGAATTTGGAAATCCCAAGTTATGCTAAGGAAAAAGAAGGAGCTACGCTTTTTCCAGGCTTCAAGTCTCTCAATTTTTATGAAATTTAAGTATTTTGCATAAAATTATGCCTCACACTACGCAGGAGTGGGCTGAACAGTAGCCTCCCAACACGATGGTGAAGCCAGCACTCAAGTGACTACAGGAAAGCAAAATCAGAAACTCTGACCATTCTTAAAACCAAACAGCCTCAAAATATCTGGATTTTCTTTCCTGAGGCTCACATTTCCCTCTCTAGTGCTATGGCAGACTGCTGAGTTCACGATGAATGGCTATTTCTGTATGCCACACCGAGATGTGCACGTCCTCTGGATCTGTGTGGTGCCCTTTGGTTTCTGGTGTAAGCTGTCCCCTGAGCTGTGCCCAGGCTGAGTCCTGCAGAGCAGAGGCTGACTTGGTCTTGTGCAACATCCAAGTGCTGTGTGTGCTCAGTAACCCAATGCCTGACTCCTCCCTTGCCTTCTTTTATTCAGCCACGTACACAGAAATCAGCACTGGTAGTGCCGAACATCACACACACTAAAACTAGATGGGGCTGCAAGAGGTCCAGGTTCTTTTTGTCAGATTTGCACAGTGGAGTTTGTGATACAATTTCCTGAGATTGTGTGGAATTGATTACTGCTCCAAGCACAGCTGCTGACATTTAAACTATACAGGTCAGGGTAAAATGCAGCCTACTCACATCGTTGTTGGGCACTGGAATGAAGGCAAAGAGAGAGTACAGATCTCATTTCAAACAGGAGAGTTGAGATTCTGAGAAACTACAAATTTGAAGCGTTCCAAAACCAGAGGCTCAGGATGGTGCTAATGCTGTAAGCTTACCTCTTATTGGAGGTGACGGGTATCCTCCAGCCTTTGATCTGGCTGAGCTCTGTATCAGAGATCTCAATCTGCAGCGGCAGCCGCGGAACCCAGACCGTCACTTCTAATTGGGTGGTAAAATGCTCATAAGTGAAGTTAACAATAGTATCCACTTTGCTTTTCATTTCCTTGCCATTAACGAAGATGGAGTCACATCTGTCAGAAACCTTAAAAAAAAAAAAAAAAAAAAAAAGATTAATTGAGAAATGAATAAAAGTTCCTGGGGAAGCACAAGGAACAATGCATCAGTCCAAAGACAACGCAGATAATGCGAATCATGCATATTGTATTTTCAGTTTTCTAATTAGTAGCAAACAGTGATAAATGGACGCCAGGGAAACAGTTTTGCCTTCCTCAATGGAGCCTACTCAAACTACAAAAATAATTTAATGATGTTATATAACCTACGTGAATCTTTTATACTAGGCAAATTAAACTCTTCATGAATCAAACTCCATATGCATCAAAGTTTACGTTTACAACTTGCTTAAAGAACCTGGAAAAATGGGGCCATATGTTAGTAAGAAAAAGACTGACTCAGAACCATAAAATAGAATCCTTTTCTTTTTCCTTGAGCACTGTAATACTGAAAGACAGAAGCTCCCCGTATGGCTTGTGAGCAGAAGTGCAGCAGAAGCATTAATTTTTAGAACTTCTCTGTAATTGTTTTGGTAAAATGTATTCATAGTTGCTGTGTGTCATTATATGAAATTATATAAGGAATCTGGCATAGCATTTGACTTGCATCCAGGAAGGATGGAACTTCTTGATAAGGCATGTTTTTTATATTCTCGTGTGTGTGTGTATATGGACACTTTTAGACCACGCATACATTGAGATTAACATACTGAGTTTATATATACCCATATTCATGCATATACATGTGTAGATACATGCCTATGTATGTGTATTCATTACACATCTTCACTCTGCTTGGAAGCAGAGCTGTGGGTCACACGAGGTGGTTCTGTCACTGAAATGGGCCCCGTTCTCTCATCAGGACTGTTCTGCATTGCGTTGTACTGAGGCTCGGATATAGAATCACAGAATCATTAAGGTTGGAAAAGGCCTCTCAGATCATTTAGTCCAACCAGCCACCTACCACCAGAATTGTGCACTGCGTCAACAGACAAAGATATGAAGGGATACTGGCTGAAGGAGTTCACAGAAGCACAGAATATCCTAATATCTTACAGCCTGGTTAGGAAAGTTCACTATGTGATGGTTTTCTCTCCATATATGATACTCCTACATAAAGTGAAAGAGCTGCACCTCCACTTATGCCATTTGCATGTCAGCTAGTCAGAATCAAATCAACATACTGAAGCTAAAATCATTTTTTTGCAAAGTAAACCAAGTTACAAGGAAAGGAGCACAGGAACCTAAGTCACTCTTGGAAAGAATAATCCTTCCACACCAATGCTGAATAAATAAATACAAGAATTTAAAAAAAAAAAAAAAAAAGAAATTTAAATATGAAAAATAAACTCTATCTATCTGATAAAAGAGCTTCTAATGGATTCCAGTCTCAGGAGTATCACAAATGAGATGGAGCATACTCAGAATCCTTGTTTCCCCCTCATGATGTGTCACAAGTGTCTCTGGGAAGTTTAAGCACGTTAATCAAGCCCATTAATTGAATGAGCAGTTGAGATTCTAAATCATAAAGCCCACATCTAGGGAGTTTTCTGAGAATTAAAACAAGGCAGAAATAATTAAGAAAACCCAAAGAGGGAGGGATAAACATCAAGGCCTGATCGAGGGAATAACTAATACCTGACAAGACAGCGGCTAATATTTTAGATTACTCTTTGTAGTGGCTTAAAAGGTCCTTGGATTTTTGTCAGCAAGCAGGTGAGGCTCTGAACTGGGGAACAGAAAGATGGACTTTAATCTGTGAAATGTGTAAGCCAATGATATTGGCTTATATTTTAAGCTGTAAAAATATCATCAGGCTTGGCTTACACATTTCACAGATTGCATCCAGACAGAGCCATCCATTCACATATATACAGCCCAAGAGGAAGTATACATCCGTACATCTAACTGAGCTGTAGAAGTACAGGGGCAGGACAGGAGACAGAGGGCTGCAATTAACCTCTCCGGGCTTTGAAGCAGGTGGTTGGCTGCAATCCCCACATGTAATTGTGAGAAGCACCGTTTGCCCTGCGCTGCCTCTCACAGCCTCATCAAGCGCTGGCAATCCAAAGAGTAATTGGGAAAGCATTCCTGTAAGGGTCAGTGCAGGTTTATACACTCATTGGGGGAACAGGTGAAACAGAGGGGATGGGAACTGTCAGGAAAACAAATCAGCTTGCCGTGTGGTTAATTTTTACAGCTTTCCATCAAGGTTTTGATGAAAATCTTGCACTTCATCCTCAGCTCACAGGTCATTCGTTGCACAGGGAGATGGAGAGACAGATGTGACAGAAAGCAGCCCAAATCCTTGTTTGTTAACCAGTGAGCAACTGTTCCATTTTTGAACAGCAAAGCCCAACTTGCTATAGCTCACCTAATTATCTTAAAATGCTAATTTTGTGATATTCCTTGAATGCCTTCTTGTCCACCTTTTCTGCTATCTTGGTGTTGTCTGCCCATGAGGAAGGACTTGCTGTGCTACTCCTAGCCCTTATGCTGTGAGATTTTTATTTCGCCATGAGCCTGAGGAATTTGATTTCCTGTATGAGAAAAGAGCACAAGGGCAATGGGTCTGATGTCCTCCTCCTCTGTTGGTGAGCACAGTGCCTCCCTGGCTCCACTCTTTGCATTGCTGGAGTCTTTCCTCAGCCAACAACAGGGTGGGAAGATAGGGCTTATGACTTTATGTCTGGAGACAGAGAAACAAAGGGTTTTCCCAAGCCTTTTTCAGCTCAGCAAAGCTGTTTTTATTTAAATTCAGAGTTTTGCTTGATAGTAGTCAGCCTAGAAAATGTCAGACTTCTTGTTTTGGTGCTTTATGTCACGACACATTAATTAACGCACAGTAAAAATAAAAGGTTTTCCATGGTGTTAACAAAGCATCGGATGCAGTGCGAGGCTTCTGACAAAGCATGCAATTCAACCTCTTGCACACAAGGCATTTCTCTATGCAGTTAACTCTGAAAATACTTCTGCTTCCTTGTGCCCCAGCTCATTGTGCAGTGGGGTCTACAGATACTGTCTCCAAGCAATTGGAGGCAAATGGTAGATTGAGAATAGACAGAGTGAAGGGAGGCAAAGGACACAGTGCTGAAATTGGAACTAATGAAAGCAGAAATATTATTTCCTTTTAATTTTAGACACGCGCAGAGTAGTCTTGGAGGTGTCATTTTTGAAACAGTCTCTTCACATGAATTTGTTTTTATTGGCAAATCAGTTCTCCAAATACTATTCTGTGGAAAAGCTGCCATAGTTTTAGATACAAGGGTTGGCCGTGAGAATCCCTTGAGATCTGTTCTGAAGTTTGTTTCCTACTTAGAAACAAAAGCAAGAGTTTAAATCAAGTATTCCCCAATGCACTGTATGTGTTTGCTTTTCATCTTAGCAGTGAGTAATAATGTCACATATAAACGATACACAGACAGCATGATTCACTGCACTCCAATAGCTATACTTAGAAATATCATTTCAATGAAAGTTTCTCCCATCTACCAGCTTTCACGGGTCAAGATGGGCCTGAGAGATTTCCCAGGTTCTACATCTCTAGTTGTCAGATGCAGACAGTAACATCCATAACTCCATTTGCCAGATTGGGCCCATTCTGAAGACTACTTATGACACTGGTACAAAATACAAACTGTAATTTATGCTCTGAAGTGTAGTGATGGGCAGCTGGAAGCTAGAATGAAAGGGAGATCCTTTGTCCATGGAACCAAAGATTTGGAAAACTGCATGGCAAATGGAAGAGCTGCATGAGCAACAGAGCACAGAAACGTGATGGTGGGTGCAATAGGCTTCTGGAGGGGATGATCAGTCACACGGCTGCACAGGGCTCTACGTGGACATGAGATCATTTCAATACAAGCTCAGCAGCAATTAGCACACCAGAATTAGTGACACTCTATTGTCTTATTAAAGAAGCTTCATTTCTCTCTAGATGTCACTGTTTACTGATGAGGAGAAGCAGGAGGAGGGAGATGGGACTAAGTGTAGCTTCTAATGATGTCAGTGCCTATTTGAAGTTTTGGAGTGCTTTTACCTTTTAACCCCCATTGAAATGCACTGAACTAGAGGGAAGGACAGCATGGAAGACATTAACATTTTGGTTTAACAATAGAGACAATTGCTGTGGCTTAGAAAAGGTGCAATGATCCATAAATGTACAATGAGAATTTAAAAACCTGCTGTACTGAATGAAGTGTGCACTATTCAAAAACTGTTGATCTATGCAAAATTATTAAACAACACATGAGATCTGCCAAGATTGCAGTCCCAGGTGCAGAGCAGCTGCTTTCATTCACTTTCCAGCATGCCATGCAGGGGCGTTCCTGCTAGAGATGATAAGTTTGTTGGGTGCACAGGTTAAAAGAGGAGGACCAGAGAAGGTGGATGTGCTTTCAGGCTCCAGCTTGCTCCTTGCTCCATCATTCAGGCTCAGTAATAAGTGCTGTGCATTCACAGTGGCTGTGCAGCTGCAAGGATGGGCAGACACTCTGGCATTTCGTTCTCACTGATTCTGCCCAGTGAATGCTGGAAGTGGTTAGGGGCAGCTAATAGCAGTACATGGTTACTGCCAACATGGTTTCTGCTCCATGTGCAAAGACCCTTTACTAATCAGCTGAGCTTTTATCTGCTTTTTTTCCTACAAAAATCTGAGGAATTCTCTCACAATTAAATGCGACTGTTTCTGCTCTCCCCAGTGATTCAGCACCACTTTGTACAGATTACAGATCAAGAGATCATCTTCATTAGGTGAGATCAGTGGCCAGATTAAGATGATATCTTTGGAACATCTTTGCTTGCAGGACCTGGTGGTTGGTCCACCAGGGTTGTCAGCTCCCCTGCATATGAAGAAATGATGCTTGATACCTATGCAAGTTGTTCCCATCCTTGCTTCCTGAGTTTCTGTTGCTTAGGCAGTGTGGTACACAAGTCAGCTTGGCTTCTGCTTGTCATCTGAAACAGTGCTGCTCCTGGGCTAGCAGCCTTCTCAGCCAGCCATGCTTATCTCTAAACAGACATCTTC
This sequence comes from Phasianus colchicus, assembly GCF_987193195.1. Lineage (NCBI taxonomy): Eukaryota > Metazoa > Chordata > Aves > Galliformes > Phasianidae > Phasianus > Phasianus colchicus. The sequence continues at coordinate 9,142,003 of NC_143453.1, read as the reverse complement.
ATTCGTTGCACTGAGATAAAGCATCTCTAACCAGCACAAATTCTAAGCACATACTTGTACAAGGTGTCTTTAGCTCAAGTGTTTGATCCTTAAACGTCTGCAGATTAAGCATTACCAACACTTGGTAGTTTAAGTAAACATCCACGTGCTTCATATTCATCAGCTGGTGTCCCAGGAGGGATTAAGAGCTGTTTACCTGGTGAAACCCCAGCAATATGGTGCCAGCTCTTTCTTGCACCAATTCTAATTTCATACACAGTAGAAACTGTTCATTGGATGAAACTAACACGAGTGTTTGAACTAGAAACTGCTTTTTCCCTCAGTTGTTTCTTTTTTTTTTTTTCCTTCACTTGAATTACACAAATGGGGTTATAGGCTGACAGTAATTTACACATTGTTGAGAAAAGTGAGAGGGGAGAATATTTAGGCAGATATAGCATACTCCAGTTGTACTGAAGTTCTTTGTAAAATAATGGGCTTAAAAAGTAATCTTCTGTGTACTAAGTAAACTTATTGTTCAGATTCATGGCTCTAATCCCTGTGACTGAAATTTAAGATCTAAGGCTCCATGAAATGAAAAGAAAAAGAAACAATTACATGCGTATTCATTCAATTTCATATGTTGCATATCCTTCAATTTTCCCAATGAAATTTTAAGAGGGAAAATAAAGGTTTCTAAAGAACGTGTTATTAAAAAGAAAAAAAAAAACAAAACCTGCAGGTCAGCTGTAATTGCTGAAGCTTACTGTGCCTGGCTGCTTTCTTCTCACTCCTGGCAAATGCAAGTCACCTCCTCGTTTCCCCATCTCTCACAAGTGCTTCATAGGTGCTACAACACAGCATGCAGAAAGCTGGAGGACTCTCAGCGTGTTGAGCCCTGATGTAGGACATGGGCACCCAGCCCTCCCATTACACAGTGGAAAAGAAGGACTTCAGAGCAGGGCCAGGACTGCATGCCATGTCTTTGTGCTGGATATTCCATAGGGAAAAGGAGCCCATACGCTGCTTCTGCCTCTTCCCTTGGAATGGGATTTGAATATATTGCAACTACAACAGCACCATAAAGCCACAAGACCATCAGACAAAAAGAGTAAGTAACAAAGCCTGCAGGCTTAGTGTAGTATTTAGAGTGATGTGTTCCATCGTGAATGTTGGCCACACCAATCCAGCCTTTAATCTTGTACCAGTCAGGAAAGGAGACACCATTTTTAGCTTAAAGAATCATTTGAAAACAAGGAAAAAAAAATATCCAGAAGGAGTTTTTAAATACACAGCAGTACACTTCTATTTTGCAAAGGAAGCTTTGGTCCTATGCCTAGATTTTAGTGCATCCACATTCATAAGTCTTCCCTGCTAGCTTTTAGTTTCTGAGCAACAAATAATTCATTAATTAGGAAAAATAAGGAAAAGGGGACATTTAGACAGCAGACACAGCCAACAAAAACAGCCCTTAAGCCACTTTCACTCAGCCAAGTGCTTCAATATAATTGTCCAGAGAGAATGCCAAGAGCTAAGAAATTGTCTTCCTTCTCTGGTCACATAGGTATATATATTTACCCTCTTACCAGAGTGCTTTATACATTTAATACAAGTTGACAGAGAAATTCAGCATTAAGAGAGAGAGCTCCCTATGCAGTAAGTGGAAAAAGCCAAGGGATACAGCTGGGTGTTTTTCAGAGAACCAGGTTTAGAGCTGTACATACAAAGATGGTGCAAGGTCCTCACACGTACAGATACTCCCAACAGCCTCTAGACATTGCTAGATCACACGTCCCATGGTATTCCAGCAATACAGCACCTGCCCTGTGTGTCCCAGTTGCTGTGCTGGTGTGGCTGTGCGATGCACACTGCTGAGCTGTGCTCCTGCAGATGGAGCTTTGCAGGGAGAGCTTTTGGACAGACACTGAAGGAAACACAGGGAGGTCCTTCAGGGTGAGTGCACTAGAAAGAACAGAGTCTCGGTGTATCAAAAATGCAGTTAGGTTTCCATTCAAGTGCAGTCTCAAGGCTCTTGAAATTGTCAGGAGGTGACTGAGTGACATAGCAGATTTTTTCCAATAAAATATTTCATCTCTCTTTCATGTCAGAATGACAAAATTGTGAGACTGAGCTTAACTCCTTAATGCAAAGTGCCAGATTTGCTTGCTTCGGTATGTAAACAAGACTCTAAGACTGTGCTAAAGATGGCATGGTTCAGTCGTGACACAGCCTGAAATTAGAAACCTAAATTCTGCATAAAAATTCAAAGGAATTACTACATCAGACATACATAAGCTGCACCTCAGTCAGCTGCAGTCTCTTGCAAAGAGATCCTTACATAACCCACTGCCTTATAGCCCTGCTATCCCTCCCACTCCTGGCTGAGGTTCCTTGCCAGAACAGGAGGAGAAGCCCAAGAAGTGAGGAACAAGGGAAGGGATCAGAGCAAGCAAACCAGAAGGGCCTCAGAGCACAGCTCAACTCCTGCCACCCACACAGGGACAGCGGTTGCAATGCTTCTGAATCACAGAGGGGTTACACACAGCTCATGAGTTACAAGCATGACAATCTGATCACAGCAGCAGCTGCTTTTGTGTTCTCCAGCTGCAACAGCAGAGGAGGGAATTGTCCCTCCAGTGCAGGGAGTGGAACAGGACAAATCCTGCAGGGCTTTAAAGCAGGAGCAGCCCTGTTTGGGGAGAGCACTCAGGTGAAGCGTGTTCTGTTGCTGCCTGTTGTCTGACTTTGATTGCATCAATAAATCCACACTCCAACAAGGGGGAAGGCGACACACCTCAGCTACCTCGTGCAGAGCAGAGGCACAGCATGCCTCATGCAAATGCCCATCATATTGATGTCTGTCCACTGCACTGATAGAAAAAGAATCTCTTGTATCAAAGATAGAGAAGTGTTTTGATTTACAAGCTCTCTAACTGAAGTATCTACAGGGCTAAGAAGGGTCGCTGCAATCTCCCATCATCTCCACCTGTTGTTTGGTCTTTTCGTTGAACTTTAAGTTCAGTATCTTCCAATGGTGAGGGACAGAGTTAAGGGGCATGGCATAGCCAAGGATGGCATCTCCCCTACTCAATCCTTTTCACCAGTGAGGGAACACAGCTTATTGAAACCACTGACCAGAAGAGGAACCCTGAGGATTGCTGTGGTGTTGGCCCAGAATTTCCAAATCTCCAAGACAAGACAACGACAGCAGGAAGACCATAGAAGGGGCTGCAGACCTAAGGACTACCAGGATCTGCAAAACGCATAACAGGACATGGAGTTGTCTCTTTGGAAAAGAATTTTACAAATTGCTAATGACAGTGAGAACAAATGTCAGAGCACCTACGTCTGGGATGACACAAAATCTTCCACGGAGCTCTTCAGGAACAATGATGTATCAAAATCCATAGTTTGCTATTGACTTTGATTTAAAGGCAGAGACTGAATTGTCAGGAGGATCAGTGTTGAGCTACCTGACTCCTCCATGGCTCTAAGCCCGTATGACCTGGGTGGACTGAACTTCTTGCTCATCAAACTAAGACCCTGTTAAAATCCAGCTACGAATGAATGTTTTTCCTGTCAATCTTTCTGCCATCTACGGCTGTTGTGCCTTTGTGAACTCTACCTAAATGCCAAGATAGATCTGCAAAGCTCTCGAGCTCCCCTGTCAAATCTGGGCCAAAACAGCCATTCCAACTCATGCATGAAAGATAAATGACAAACCGCAGAGTATTGCTGTGAGTTTTCTGTTATACTTTTGGATTTTTCCTCTTTTGAGTTGTTTTTTAGCATCTCCCCCTAGGGCTGCGTAGATACAGAAAAACAGGCTGCAGTCAAAGAATGTAAAAGCACAGGAACATGAAGAAATGTTTTTTTCTTTAGACTGATTCTCTTCATCACAAGACAAGTCTATGTAAAAGCTATCTACAACATAAAAATGCATCCTAAACCCTGGAATCACAGAAAATGTCCACTGAGTTGGTGCTTCTACTAGAAGCTGTGATTTCTCTTTCCTAGCCTAAAGGTACATTATGGACTTAAGAGGAAAGTATACTCAACCAGTGGTATAAGGAAAGCATGAGGAAACTGGGAACAGTTACTTGTCTTGACCCACCTGTATTTCTTTAATAATGATGCTATCACCTGATTGCACTTTTCTCCATAGAAGCCTCTGGCACGGGACTGAGCAATTATGGGTTCATACAGTGCCTCTGCCATTGATCCCATCTAGAGCCCATCATCCTTAGATGGCATCCCCTACTGCATGTCTGCAGGAGTCGTGTTGCTACTCCCCATGCAAACAGGCACATAGATAATAAATTTGGTGGCTGAATTGTTGTTGTGACATAGTAATTAAAGCCTAAAAGAGCTGGAAAAAAACAAACAAACAAACAAAAACCAAAAAAAAAAACCTTCCAGATTAAGCCTGAATGGAGCTACATTAAAAATCTCAAGAAAGAGGTAGGGAAAGCGTAGGTTAAAAAAAACCCTAGAACAAGAGAGACCTGAAAAGCAAAATGGAAATAAATCAGCCAGGTAATCCAAATGCACAGCAGGTTTGCAGCTCTGGCAAATACACCTGAGCAAGCTGTACATTAGTTCACCTGGGTTTTGGGGAAAAAAATGTATTACATTTGTCCACGTCTTACATGTATCACTGACTCAGATCTGTTAGCCCAAGCTGAACTGTTTGCATTGGCTGCTACCAAAAGTAGTTAAAGTTAGCATCGATTTTGTGCAAACATTAGTCACACTGACAGTCCAGAACAGGCTTACTCAGAGGGATATCAGAGCTCTACCAGATGAACGACCACATAGGAGCAATCAGATGCAAAGTATTCCGTGCACAAACACAGAAACTACTTTCCCATGAAATCCCAGGTTGTTATCTTTCTTTCCTCTCCTAGCTTGCTATAGCTACCAAAAAAGAACAAGTTACAAATTAATGTGAAATACTGATTTCATTTTTCTACTTAATGCATAATTTTTCTTTTGTGCTATTGTGCTCTGAAGACACTTTCTTCCCTGCTTGCATTAAACAGAGAGACAAAATTAAATAGTGACAAAGAACCCAGTGCTGTGGCTGTCACATTTCTGCCTAAACAGAACACAAATCCTGTGCAGCTAATACTGTATCCCTGGCATGCCCTACCCAAGGTAACCAGTGCTGTCCTGTGGTTTTATAGTTATGAGCACAGCACTGAAGGCTTTGTAAATTATTTTGCTCTTAATTGTCTTTAAGAAGCTCATGTTCTTTTCAAAACTACTGCTTGACTTCAAACTTTCAACGAGACAGAGAGCATGACTTTGAAGGAAATTATTCCTGCCTGCCAGTAATCTCACCTTGATAGCAGGGCATTCTCCTGCAGCAGGCATCTCTGAAGTCAAATTGTAGCTACCAAAGCTATTAGATTCTGTTTACTGCAATGACTCTATTAAAGTCTCATGTTTTATGCAGGTCAGAGATGTAGTCCTATCGATTTAATGTGAAAGAGCACTTTTTCTGTGGTAGTAAGATGTTTGCTTTTCTACACTTTGCAGCCTTCCTTGTTACCTAACATGGACTGTGTCTGCAGCAGGTCACTGGATTTTAGTGAAGTCGTGTTCAGTGCAGGTGTTTGTGCTTATTGACTCAGCATTGAGGACCATTCTTGAGCAGCTGTATGCTGCCTCCTCGACCTATAGCCCACACCACTCCCATCTATGTGCCCTGATTCCAGAGGGCTATTCAGCAAAGATTTTACTCAGATGGGTATAACTGAAACACACTCCTTGTTTCTGTGCTGCTCAGTGGGCATGCAGACAAGCAAACACACCTGCACTCTGCAGTTCACATCTCACACACGTTATGGCACTGAAAGGTACTGACCAAGTGTTCCTAAGCCAAAGCCAGAACAAAATAACTAGTGGACAACAGCTGGGCATCCCCTCTGCCTTCCAGAGAGCCCGAGCAGCCGCAGCACAGCACCACTGTACCACTCTGAGCCAAGGGGGTGGAAGGGCTGAGCTGCTCTGCTTCCATCCCTGCTTTTCAGGATGCATTGTATTTCTTTCCCTTAGTTTTCTTTTTGCCTTTCAGTCACATCCTATCTTTCTTTATTTAGAACCACCTTCACTTTCAGGTACCTCAGGCTTTTTCCTGCTGCAGCTCTTTCTGAACTCCCAGTGACAGAGAAACAATTATTTGAAACACAGGCAACAGCAGACACCTTTCCAGCTCTTTTCCAGCCTCGCTAAGTAGGATCCCTTCCTGTCCTGACCCCACAGACACTCACACAATGCCAGCAGCCTTCTCTAAAGAGTCACGATCCTGTACAAAACCATCTGTGCCTCCTTCAAATGGGATGAAGCTGGAGGCATTTTCTTACCAGAATTAAGGAGATCAGAGTTGGCAATAATACATTTTTCCTCAGCAAAAATTAGTTAGAGAAGATGAAAATATCAATAATAACATAAGGCGATTAAACAAGCCACATTGTCAAGTTTGCAAAGAACAGAAGGTCCCAGCAAATGGCTGTCTACTAGACTTTAGACAACCATACTCACCAACAACGCTGTAAAAAAAAACAAACAAGCTGTAACCTAAATAGTTGGAATCACATTGCATTGCAGAGAACAGCGGGAAGGACACATAGGTTGTGGGCATTGGCCTTGTTCTACAAAGTGCACACAGGAGATGCCCTCCAGCATCTCCACAGTGAGGCTGCTGGATGGATCTTCCCAATCTCGGGGTTAATGCAGTCATTCAGGACTCAGCTGAAGGGGCTGCAAGGAGACACCCAGCTCTGGGCATCTACCACAAGGAAAATGCAGCTGATATCCACTCCCCATCCTTTATTTGCTTCTGTGTTCCTTTGCCCCCACCTGTGGCACTCTGGTCCTGATCACCACTCGCTAATTTTGCAAATGTAGCCTTTATAGGCATTTAGAATGTACAAAATGTGCTGAAAAACACAACAGCAAGCACTTTAGCCCAAGGAAGGATTATCTTATTTTACACTGATAATCTTTCACGCTAAACTCGCTGCAGGTTGGGAAAATCCAGAAGACTACAGCTTCTGCATGTCAGAAGCTCCTCAAGACTCCATTTTTCCAGTAGTAGCATATTGAAATTTTTGATTTGTGGGGTGGCAGGAAAAGAAACGGAGAGAAAATCTCCCCTGGCAACGTGTACTCCTGAAATGCCCTTTCAATGCATTCCAGCAGTGAGAAACCCTTGAGCACGCTGCATTCCCAGCTCCTCCGCCCATCCCTCCCTGCCTCCCCACCCTCCATACTGGAATCATGCATTTCTTTGTGCTCCATATTACACCATTTCTGGAAAGAAACTCTTTCACATTATTTTCACGTATTCGGCCAGGGGAGTCCTCACAATCAGGTTATTTTCTTCCATGCAACACTGTTGAGATTTTATATTTCTTTGAAGCCAAGCGTCATCAGTTGGCCATACAGCATTCATGTTTGGGGGAAAAAAATCATTGTATTCTGAAATGCTGATTGCATCAAATGGCAACTAGATTGGAGGACAGTAATCACGCTGGGCTCAGGCGATTAAAAATCGCTTGGAAAATTGGTCCTTGCTGAGCTTCTATAGAAAGAAATGAATTAAGAAGGAAAACAATAAGGAAGGGTATGCATTAATTTTGCTCTGCAGCAGATAATGGCGAGTGTAAGAGACCTAAGGAAGGACTGCATGTCTTAAGGATTTTCCCTTATTTTTTCAGGAGGAAACCGAAGAGTCACTGGGGAGGGGTTGTAAATTAAATCCAGGCAGTAATCGTAGGAGCAGGAATCGGAAAAGCGCAAATAAATACAGCATATAAATAGGAGATCGTGCTTCCTGCTAGGAACTTATCATTTCTGCCAGTGCAGCTCCAGCAGAGCACTCCCTCTCGCTGGCAGTCCTGCTGGGCAATCTCCATTCTCTGTTCCCTGGGCAATGCCATTCCCTCCTCACTGCTAAGCTGCTCTGGGTATTTGTACAAGTAACTCAATAAAGGATTACCTCCCAGAACGTCTATATTGTAGCAAGCCCTGTGCAGCTCTCATTCAGCTGTGAGATCAGTAGGATAGGCACAGTGTCTGCACTGCTTTTTATACAGAGCTGAGTACATCGTCAATACTCCACAAATAATAAATGCATGCAACTCAAAGGAGCGCTCGGATCTTCTTCAATGAAGGATATGTGTATTTAACAGCCCATTCTTGGCACTTCGAGGAGTTCACGCATCTCTGCTCAGCAGTCTTTCACTGATTACAGTACATCCCTTTTTCTGGCTTATGACAGATTTCTGATCTGCACTCACGTTTAAGGGAGGACTTAACACAGGACTGCGTGGCAGGAGTTGTTACTCACTGCAAATGGGACCATTTGCACAATAATTATGGCAGCAAAAATAGAACAGGAGCAATAATCATTATGCCGTCTGCACTGTATAGGTAACATAGGTTTTATATATAGGGATACATACATCTTTACTTCCAGCATAGATCTGTCTGCCTTTGCTGTCTTTACACAGTCGTTCACTGGCCAGAACATGCTTGTATGCTCTGGCTTCTCCCCATTTGGAAAAATGTAGAGGTAATGGATTTAGTTGCTATTTCCCATTAAACAATTGTAAACTTTAAAGTTTTAGAGATGCCTGTGCTGTGATCCCAGCACACAAAGGTAACTGCTGACTTCTAGCAATGGAAACAGATCTCTGATGTGGGAGTGAATTACGTGCGTTACAGTTTTAATCCTCTTCTAATGTTTCAGTCCAATGACATTTGTAGAAATCAGACCTTAAGAATCCACAACACAGAACAAACGGTTAAATCCTGCCACTTAGTTACCGCTCAGCACTGCTCCAATGGAACCTGACGGGCACTCACAATTACAGCACACAGCAGAACTGGAGGAGGACAAAGCCACACCCCAGCAAGCACTTCCATTCCCCGTACTTCATGTCAACAGAAGAAAAAATACCATTGGTAACTTCCTTTTGTTCTTCATCCTTGTCTAACTCACTAATCCACTATTTAGCTACCATCCTTTCTGGCTGGATTTTCCCAATTCCCCTCTCGATCACAGATGCACCCCAATCCTGATGCAACCATCGAGCTACATGCATTTCTCATCCTGCTGCTGTTTCAATGGAGGCAAAGTAGTTCTCATTCTGGTTTCCAGTTCAGTGCAGTGAGAATGTAAAAATGTTAATTAAAAATAGAGCAAGAACAAAACTGCCTTCTCCCACAGCGGAGAAGGGGAGCTGGTTGCTGTCAGTGGTAGGTGCTTTTCATGTCAAATGAATTAACTGCACTTCAAAATGACGGCGGTGTGTCAGGCTCATCATCCCCAACCTCAGCTGCTGTTAAGTAGCTCAAGGGAGTGCATCTTGGAGTCACTGAAATGTGGGTGTGGGGCAATTAAACCCCAAAACAAACCCTCAAGTTGCATTCCAACACGCAATTGAGGCCCACAGAGTAGGGGGGGGGATGGATGCAAAGGTCTGGTAGCAGAGAGTGGTGGTTGCTGCCTCAGCACAAAGCTCTCTGCAAATAAAGCCTGTTAGGAGGGTTGGAAGATTCAGCATCATATGCCCATCTTGCTGCTACACAGCACCTCCATGCTCAAAAAATTGTTGCTTAGCTAAAATGGGAGGCTCTGCTGCCCAGAAAGCATCATTTGCTGCCCAGTCCCTCTTCTCTCAACTATGACCTTTGCAAAGAGGGTGGAGATAAGGACTTTTTCCTCATCCCTTAGCTAACAGCTAATGGCTGTTGTCGCATTCACACGGAGCAGACTCTGCCCTCTGGAACACCTCTGTCACCTCAGTGCCTTTTGCACAGACATTAGCTGGAAGCACGTTTTGGCCCCAGTTATGATGACAATGGAAATCTGAGTTAATTTGCCCAGCCAGAATGACAGTTCAAGAGGTGTAAGTGCCTGAGAATCCACGAGGTTCACACAGCCTGAATTAAAATATTCAAATGGCCCCACCGCATCAAAGTTTATAAAGCAAGGTTAATTTCCTACAGAACTTGGAGAAAAAGCCTCCAGATATTTGTCAATTTTCTCTCAACAACAGTCTCTTATTGCTACATTTGCTTCTGTTGAGCTGTTTACTCTGTGCATCTCTTAGTATAAAATATTCAGAGTTGATCCTGAGCAATATCGCAGCTCAGGCTAATGATCGTTTCCCAGGACTGGGATCCATGCCCTCTGCATTTCTGCTCTCAGAGCAGCCAAATGCTACGCCATAGAATTGTTTTCTTCCTCTGAAGCAGCAGCTGGTCTCTTGGAAGACACCATAAGCATCTCTGCCGAAATCTGTGTAATTGCACATGTCGGCATGGTCTGTTCTTAACGGATCCTCTCCCAGACTAAACACTGTTTTCTCAAGCTGGCTTTGAAGACTGTGTTTAAAAATAGTTTCAGGAAGACACACACATATATTTTGCTATAAACTGTGTACAATGTGTACTGTGTACAGAATATTAATTCTTCAATATGTGATCTCGTACACTGCCTCACTTTCATCCTTATTGCTATACATGGAGCTGTTTTGTGTGCAAATATGATTCTAAACCCAATGTTTTAGCTTGGCACATTCGTAGAACACTATAGACTTCAACCTGTTGCTGTGTTACAAGTGTGTTTTTTAAGACAAATCTGTTAATATTCAGTGAGTGGCTGTGCTACTCTTTTCTGATCGTGCTTTGTCCGGATAGGAAACTAATTAGCAGAATCTGGTGACCTAAATGTCAGAACCTCTGATATTTCGACAAAAAGCAAAATCCTTAATTCAACAGCTGACATATTGCTGAGAGATCTGCCACGTTCTCCTGTCTCTCTCTTGTGACTCATTGAGATGAATTTTGTTTGGGGGCAAAGGGGCTGTTTTCTGGCCAGAATAACTAGAAACCAGAAGCTCTAATTACAAGCTTAATGCATTTCAAGCAGCTCAGTGATATTCAGTTATTTCCCTAACTTAGGTAAACCTGCCCACAAGTATAAAATAAGACAATCCACAGTCTCCAACAGGTTTCTTGCCAATAAATCCTTCTGAGATAGAAGTATTCTGGTCATCCCTGCGGCACTACTGCTACAGACCAGCAACTTCACAGAGCAGGGCTGGAGTAATGCAGGGAGGTAAAGCAAACACCTAAATCCAGGGTGGGATCCTCACCTCCAAAATCATCTTTCTGATTGGCCAAGAAACACAGTGCTGCCATAAGCATCTTGGTTGGGCCAAGCATCAGGGGGAGTCATTATTTCAGGATTTGTGATGGACTGCAGAGTCCATCACCTCCCAGCTGTCAGAGATGGATGAAACGAAGTCAACAGTGACTTCAGGTTGTTACCAGCTGATTTCATGGAGCTGATGATACTGATCCAGTGGCACTAATCAGGTGAGATTAAAAGCACTGCTTGGGCACGGAGGTGGACTCACCCAATTAAACACCCGCACTTGAAAAGCTTTCTAGCTGCACAGCTGCCTGCTGCAGCCCCGAGCTGCCCTGTGCTGGGGTGAGCAGAGCAGTTAACCCTCCGGTGCTGTCAATCTCAAACCCCTCAGCAGCACTGAAGAAAAAAACAAATCACTGAAAAAATACGATCTAGTTCAAAATGAATTGTGTAATAAACCAACTGGCACCAAAAGTAAATCCATCATATAAATGAGAACGTTTTCACTGCTTACTGAGTTTGGACTCCTAGAATGAGCTAATTTCTGAGCGAGTGATGACAAATAAAGCTCCCAGGTAATGCAGTGATAGGCACTCAAAAATATGATAAATGGAGAAATAAGATTAGCTCCACTTTATGTACGTTACATCCTTGATCGCATACTTTAATGGTGACACAGCTGCAGAACTTGCTAATTACAAACTGCTTTTGTTTTCAGAGCTTCTGCATAAACCACTGTGATAACAACTGCAGGCAGTTGTTTCTTTCTGTAAGTTGCCCTAAGAACGTGCTGCAGGTCTGTTCCCAAAACTCAGCATAATCTAAGTTAAAGAACTGCAGTATCTCTCCCCTATCCTCCCTCTTTTTCCCCCTTATGGTCCACGGAGCTGTGGCTAGAGATCACTGCTCAGCTGCTGAATAAGGTCCTCAGTCATTCATCTGCTTTCCTCTGAAAGAGGGAAGAACGTTCTGCAGATTCAATCTAGTTCAGCTATTACCTTTCCTCCCTTTCTGACACTTGTTTTACTGCACATTAGATAATGCCTAGCTGACTGCTGCTAGCAAAATTAGGTCTTCTATTGTTTTAACATTAATTATGGAGAGTTCAAGATAAGGTTTGTGTTAGAAAAGTAGGGGGTGGGAATGGTTTGAATTTGACTTTCATTATAATTAGGCAGGAAATTATGAAAAGGTGAAAAATAATTCACTGAAGTGCTTTTCTCTAGCAAGCTAACAAGAGAGTGCATTGTTGCACAGATGGAGTTCATGGTATATTATTGTAGCACCACTGTTTTAATGTTTGCCACTGCTTGGGCACATTGAGCCTGTTGCTATTGCATGTGGGCAGAAATGAGGAGGTTGAGGCCCTCTGGCTCTCTTATGTTCCTTTGAGGACCTGTTCTGTTACACAGAAATCAGGCTATGTTAGTCCACGGCGTAACTCCATGGAAGCCATGTGAATTACAGCAGACATTAATTTGAACCATCAGTCAATTTCTGTGTAACTTGCAAAGAACATGAAAATATTACTGTCTAAGAATGAATTAATTGGGCAGCTGTCTCCCTTTCATTTGTACGCTACTGAGATAAACATTTGGACTAAGAAGCTGTCCTCATTACAATTTCCTCACTTGTGGCTGATGTTCCTGACTAACACACAACTACAGTGCTTTCAGAATCTTTCTTCACGTGCAATTACTACGGTTCAGGCTTTTAAAGGAAGGAAAAGGAGTTCACACACTTTGCATGGAGCATCTGTGAAGCTGTAAAGACTGACAGCCACCAAAGCTCATCAGGTCAGACTTCTCCATGCAATACAACCATCCCGAGGTGCTCCTTCCATCACTGCCACTTCTCTCTAACAGTGGCTCAAAGGCCAATGAGGAGCATGCAAAACCCACTGCAGCAGACCAGCAAAACTTCAGCAGTGCTTATATATCCTGACAGATGGTCAAGAAAAGGAGGTCCCTGCCATGGTACAACTGCTTTAATCCTTTTCTTCAAGGCTTTTTTTCCCCACCAGCGAGGACTGAGGCCCCATGGCACACATATAGAAAAAGCACATCCCACTTTGTCTACAGGCTCCTTTAGCTCCTTTATCTTCCAGAACCAGAATAGCTCAGCAACTTCTTCATAAACTTTTCAGCTTCACCACCCTTTCTAGTTCTGGTTTGCAGGAAAAACAAGACTTGGGAGAAGACCTTCAAGAGAGTCCATGGCAGAAGACCATTGAAGTTAATGGGGCTTTTGGAGATAAGGATTTTGTCCGTTCAGAGTCAACTGTAGCTTGAAAAATTATGTAAGGCAGGCTGAGGATGGGAAAGAATTCTTTTTTCTCAGCCTTGTTTGCAGATAAGGAAGTGAGATTCCAAGAGAAACGACTGACTTACCCAAAGTCACACAGGAAATCAGCAAAAGATATGGAAATAAATGCTGAGAAGCATTTCAGTGCCTTAATCATAAAGCCATTCTTTTCTTTCAAATGCCAAAAACATTAAACATTCCTTTTCAATGACGGAATAAACATGAGAGTTTCAGTGACTCAAGAATGATATTTTCATCTCAAATTTTTACAGCGTAAGCCACATCAAGGCAAAATGGTTGGTCAGTATTATGGCCTGTGCCCAACTGCAGGAACCAGGGATGGCAATAGAACTGAACAAGTAGATCAGTGCGACTCCATTGATGATCCAGTCCCACTGAGGTCGGTGAATGCAATGTCAAGTAATGGATGAGTTTCATTGTATTTACCACGAATTATTTAGGCCATGAAAAATGTGGACTGAATTACTCTCTTGCTGGGAAGCTATTATACTGTTAGGCAGAGGGGATATATGGCTTTGAGCAGGAGAGATTCACATCCCTTGTCTACAGAGAAATCACTCATCACCAGTCTGTTGGGCCACCTCTGAGTAGTATTTTTGTCAGTATGATACCAAGGTAGCTGCCCATCTAAGTGCATTTTGTATAAATACATAACAGCCTGGGCCAAAGTCTGTTTCTATTTAAATTAGCTTCAGTTCATTGTGTCTTAATTGAAAATAATGGTGTTACAGCAGTGATCAAAGAATCGTCTCATTTATTGTCTATTAAATCATTAGCTATTAAACAGAAATAAAAGGCTAAGAATGCAACATTCTGTTCTGCCCAAAAGAATATGAATCTGTCTCCAATTACAAAGAAACAATAAAGGCAGAATTAACAGTGAAATGATCAAAATTAGGTAAATACATCCAAAATGCCTGACAACCCTTATTAGAGGGTTTAGCAGTATGACCAGGATAGAAAAGTCAACACAAATCCAGAAGCAAAGTCAATACTGAGTTTACCAAAGGGGATTCTAAAGGCAGATACACGATTTTGTGAAAAAAATATAGGCACATCCAGCAATGTACTAAACTCAGCTAATTCATTGTTATGAATTCAATTTTGCAACCAGTGCCTATATTTCCAGTTAAAAAATTAAGCCTGAATAGCACGCAGCCTAGAAGCACCTCTCAGTGATCTGTAACTGAAATCCATTGGAAGGATACTCAAATTTTCACAAGAATAACTGTATATATCACCAAGATTGGGCAAGCAGAACTCAGACCATATTCAAACCTTTGTATTTTCATTAAGTTTGCAAAGTTGGGTACCAGTTCTGAGAAAGAGTCCCCAAGGCACTGTCTTCTATCAGCAACTTGATGCCCAAAAAATTGCACAGAGGAGTGAAATGAAGACTGGATTTGTACCCAATGTAGTCATCAGAAATAAGTAAATAAAGGATGAGTTGTGGGAAAGTACAGTGAAAATCTTCTAAAACCTGTGTGCATTTTGACCATTGTTTTGGTCTGGTCCCCAAATCACTGAAAGAGATGGAAGGACCCTCATCAAGTTGAAGGTGTTTGGGAACAAATCTATTTCCACCTAGAAATACAACTCATTTTTAAAAGCTAGAAAAGATGATGGTCAAAGGGCAAGAGCTTTGCTTTCTTGAAGTGTGTAAATCCAGGAAAGCAACTGGCAATCATGTCTCCTCTCAAAGGGATCATGTCAAGCTTTATGTAGTTGCCAGCTTCAGTGGACCTTTTAAATTCAGGAACCAGAACAACTTCATAGCCAGCTTTGACGGGACATCCATATGGACAACTGCTGATTGAACTAAATGGACTTTAAACAAGCAGCACTTTGAAATAATGGAAGGGGAGTTCTTTCCCTCATCTTTTTGTATCTGGTTCTGTCCCGTATTTTCTAACAGTGAGTCCTAGAAATCCAATAAAGTCAACAGAAACAGAAGTCCACACATCATCTTTTAGACCTCGTTTTCTGAGGTGCAAAGAGGAGAAGCCTGAGCAATATGTTGATGATATTTAACTTGGTGCCTGAGTTTATAACACGAACACTTCATTGTCAACTGATAAATAATAGCCACAATTAGAGACAACTAGCTGCATAGGATATAGCAAAAAAAAGAACTGCAAAATGATCAAAATAAATTGTTCCTTTGAGAATTAAGTCAGTTATAAACAAAGACAGTCATTTACGTTCTTTTTGGTAAGAGCTTTCATGGAAATTTTGTTACTAGAAAAACAAAATGTGATTTTTCTTTCCCCATCCAACATATAGCGAGAGCTCAGGACAGTGATTTGAGAAATCTCTTCCATCAATGGCTGAAGGTAAACATCATTTTCATGAAGAGTCACTTTCATGGCAAAGGAGTATTACATTGATTTCCTTTGCAAAATGCTTTGAGGTTTGGAAACTGCCAGACATCACTCTGAGGATTCAACTGCACATATGCCTTTTCTCACTAACTTCATTCTTAATTATGAATAATTTGCCTTTGTGATAACTAGAGATAAACATACATGAAAAAGGCTGAAAGAAAGTAGAGTTAACCTGACTGAGGCTTTTGCCCAAACCCACAGCATCTTTCCTAGTGCTACCTAGGATCAAGCGGATGTCATCTCTCATGTGAGAGTCTCAAAAACAGGATAGCCCTGTAAGCACTTTAACTGCATAGGAATTTCTTTCTTGTTGGAATTAGAATGCAATTTAGATGTTGTTTTGTTTGTCTTAGAGGATATTATGTATTCCCAATATTGGTAATGAGCTCATTCAGTGTTGTCAAAAATAGGAATTGCATTAATAATGGATGCAGAAAACCCACACGAGAATAAAGATTCCTGCACAACAAACTGACTTTTTCCACGTGGGATGTATCAGACAACACGTTCTTTCTTGCTAGCTCTGGCTGTCCAGCAGCAAAGACCAGAAACACACTTTCAGCATCCTTCGCCTTCTCCCACACCTTATGGAAAGCACCAGCACAAATGGTTCCATGTCAGTCTACAGAAATGTGATAACCCTGCATAACCTCTGGAGGCCAGTTTCCTTATTGCACAGTGGAAGCCACCCAAAAGTGGCTATGACTGTATGAAACCATGTAAAATCCCAAATGTGGGCTAGGTCCCAGTATACTGGTGGTGGAGAAGGCAACAGAAAAATCTTGTGATTCCCTCACACCCATCTGACATGGGCACCTTACCTTTATGACGTCTTCATCAGCTGATTTGCACTCAGTGGACTCTGAAACATCAACGACCGACCCATCCTCCTGCACTGCAACGACCTTGACTGGAACTGACACCGTTTTGCCCGTCAGGATGGCTGTGTTAAGGACTTCTGTGTCCTGTATGCACACACACAATTATGGGACGGGCGTTAGAGAAGCAAAAAGCACAGAACACTGCAGAGATCAGAGCTCAGAACCAAAACCTCCTCTCGGACAGGGGAGTGACACTTCCTTGCACGCACCCTGTGAGCTCCCTGCAATCAATGCACAATTTTCTAGGCCAAAATTTGTGTCTGGACCACCAAGTTCTGGTTTGACAGACACACAGCTTTACTCTTTCTGAGCCCATTTACAGGTTTGGCTGTTGTGGAAATGAAATCCATAACGCAATGACGCGCGAAGACACATCTGTGTGTTGGCAGAACCTCAGCATGTTTCAAGCACCATCTCCAGGGGTGTCAATGGCTCAGCCCACCCTTATGTCCCAAATCATGCCCGGGATGTAGGAGGCAATTGCCAAGCACTACAGCAACAGTATTTCTTTCATACTGGTTCAGCCAACAGTTGAGCCAGTTGTCCCTTTTCCGGACATAAATATATGATTAGAAAAACCATGCATGAGGCATGCTATTATCAACTAAACAATGTCACATACAATTTTTCTAATCTTTCCCCATCAAAATCCCACCTGGAGATGTTTTACCACATTTCTCTCTAATCCTGACGAATTCACAGCACTGGCACTCTAATGACTGCATTAACACAGCCTTCCTCGGCATCTCAGTGTGGCTGCAGTTTGATTAATTGTGCCAAGTGAGTTGCCCAGAGGTCCCTGCCTTGCGTAAGCAGAGCAGAAGGGAGGGGAACAGCCCTGATGGAGGCCTGCAGAGGAACACGTCTCTGCTTAAGCACTGCTCACTGCAGGCCCAAAGCTTCACACCACCTCTGCTTCCATAGAGATTCAGCTCAGCCTTCTAGAAAAGCCTTCAAGAGGAAATACTGCTTTAAATCCATCTGCTGCTCATTTTTCAAATTCCATAAAACTAATTGCTTGCCAGTTGGGGAAAAAAAAAAAAAGTTGTTTCCAACTAATCTAACTTTAAATTCCATTATTTGAATTGGTGGAAGAATAAACAGATTTTAGTGGAAAACCTGATGGCAGTTTGCATAGGAAAATATATTCACTATCATTTACTTCTGTCTGCTAGCTAGATTGAAAGAAAATAATGGGCATTGACCACCAGCTAAGGACAGCTGGAGAAGTCCAATAAATACTTGCAACTAAGATGTATTATTAATCAATATTCGGAAACTTCTACAAAAAGCACCCTGAATTAAATGAGTAGAAGTACTAATAACGCTAGTGCCAGCTAACTAATATAGTCTAGTAGAGCTTTATGGGCAGTCATGTTCCAGAAAGGCACTTAAACGTGTACTCCAGTCCATTTCTGTTCAAAACAGCCCTAAAAGTATGTGGCTCAACTTGACACTTAGACTTCTCTGTGATTTAAGCACATGTGTAAGTGCTGTCCTGAATAGAGATGCTTTTCTGAATTACACCTCATGAAATAAATACAATCCTCCTTGTCCTGTTCTCTGCCAGGCACCAGCCAGATGTTTCACGCAGTAAATGACTGGGTTTTGTTTATGCTGAATGGGATCATTTATCACCAGCTGCCACCCATGACAGAGGGACACCAGCAAGCAGAGATGTGAAAAAATAAAAGTGTGAAAGAACAAGTGGAGAACCTTTACAAAGAGTGAGGCTCCAACAAAACTAAGAAAATTCACTGCTGTGTGAGAATTGTTAGCTGCAGCACGAGTGGAAAGGGGTTGTGTAAACCAGGCGAAGATGAATGGAGATGCTTCATGCACAAATACAGCAGAGGTAGGCAGATGGCACCAAACCAATGGCAAATATGTCTACACCATCAAGTTGATACAAACAAATGCTGAATACATGATGTGGACGTGGTGGTTTTGCATCCTGGTTCGTCAGCAGGACGCTTCTAAGGTGCTCCTCAACAACCACCTTCAGTGCATCAGGAGCAGCAGTGTTTTTGCCAAGGTCACAGGCAGTGCACGTGTACCTAATTGTGCTTCCAACCCCCCTATTCTTAGCACAGCTCCACAGCTCCTACGTGTCAGGGGCAGGCAGCACTCACAGTCCAATCCAAAGCCCTACTGAACAACAGATGAAAGATTTCTTCTGACTTCAGTGGACTTGCAGTCAGGTTCTCAGCAGGCCTGAGCTAGCTGCTTTGCTTCTGCACCGTTTGTTGTATCACCCAACTGCTGACTGTCCATGCGATGACAGCCAAACACAACCTCCAGTCTCATTAACTCCTAAGAGCTGCTCAGTTTCCAAGCTGAAGTCACACTTTGATGTTCTGAAGGATAATGCAGAAAGATTTACATTCTTCTGTGAACTCCCGGTGTGAGAGAAAAGGGCTCAGAAGTGACACGTTGCCACTCCTCCATGTGTAGGTGCACTGCAATATGCTCACCTCTCTCTCGACACAGCCCTGTCCTGAACCTCCCCTCCATCCCAGTAAGTACAGATACCTACCCACGGTGCTAATTAGCTGGTGCTGCTTCACAAAGCTGCACTTTGCTGGTAAGCAATTCTACCATAGAAATCAATATTTCAGGTGCCTGATGCCTGCATCGGGTGTTACAATAGCATAATAGACTGCGTAAAGACCTTTTTAAGAGCTGGCTATTTATAGACTGACAAAACATATTTCCTCTGAGGAAGAAATATGAAGGCAGAACTGAACTAATTGACTGTCTGTTAGATTTATAAGCAGACCTCTTTTTTCTTTTTCTTTTTCTTTTTTTTTTTTTTTTAATTTGCATCTTCAGTAGATTCAGTTAGGTTTGTCTTCTATTTCCACAGCAAGGTTTTCTGCAGAAAGAAGTGTCACTGCACGTAAAACAACTCTGCTGGTTACTGTCAACATCAGTGAGCTCTAGAGAGAGGTAATAACACTGATTTACATGGGCAGGTCCCACAGCATGGCACAGCATCCCCAGACATCTGGAGCACCACCCAGGGACCAGCACCAACCTCTCACCTCCAACTCCCCGCAGCTCCCATTTGGAAGATGGAGTCCTTTCCTACTTCCTCTGCCATGGGTTTAAGATGGGATCTTGACCAAGATCTGGAATTTAAGCAGCTGGGGCAGAAACTACATTCACATTGCAGCACTATCCTTGAGTAACAATTGTGTGTGTTTATCTCCATTCCTTCTCTGTACCTGAATGCATTAGTACTTCAGCAGAACTCCTCTTAATTACAACTGTAACCTGCTAATGGCGTTTCTTTGTTGTCTGAAGGAATCTACTTCTTATCCAGCCCAGGCTAAATTAAAATTTAATACAACATCAGGACGCAACAGAACTAGGAAGCAAATGACAGCTGTTTAATTAAAACCTAAAGCTGATTAGATGGCACTACTGAGAGAAATACTCAAGAGGAAGAGTAGAAAACTACTGAAACTCAAGGCCAGGATAATGGCTTTATTTAAATATGAATAAACCCTGCACACAGCCTTGGTAAACGTTTGACAACTCATTGCTTTGAACAAAATGGAGGAGAAATGTGAATGGGAGAGGCATCAAGAGCCACATCAGGCTGTTACTGGGGATGTGACCAGGAGTAGGGATCCCTGAGGAACTCCAGGCACTGAGGTCCTAATATGTAGGCTTTAAATAATGCCACATTGACCTAAATCCTCACCAGGCCCTTGACTCTCACAGCTCACCCAACCACTGCAAGCCAAGAAGACAGTGATGCATCATACAAGGAACCATCTCAGGGGCCTTATTACTCACACCCCAGCCTAGGATCACCAGCACACCTTTCCTGCCCCTCTCCTTTCCACAGAAACCCTGCACTGACCCAATTTACTGTAACAGACATCATCCTAGTGATTAATATACAAGCTGGATGTGCTTTTTCAGAGGTTAACCAAACACGCTACAGTACAGCAAACCCAATAAACACTCAATTGTAAATCAGGAGGGAAACCTAAAGCCAACCCTATTCCACTGACAAATGTTACAGCTAAATGCCTTTTGGCATTTAGTTGAAATGACTGTCTTTAGTGAGGAAGGCATAGACCCGAAACATTTGTCTGCAGAATTGCATTGCTTCATTATTATTTTTTCCCCAGAGTGTACCTCATAAAAATTCATTTGTAACATTGGAAGGAATCTTTAGGAACCAGTTCTCCTGCCTGGAAATGGCATCTCTTAGAAAATGGAAATTATAGGGCAGGTTGTGATGTGTGGGCTGGGCCAGGAGATTATTTTTTTTTATATATTTGATAAATTATTCAGCACCTTTTTCTTCAGATCAAAGAGCAAGGCAATATAAGCCCATTAAGCAAGCTTAATATATAAATTAGATGCTTTGCTGAAATTATTATAATCCAAAGCAATTCTGTACTTTTTTCCTCTCACAGCTGACTACTGTTTTAGATTTCCAATACATATTAATGAAGTTGGGTTGCTGGAAAGCTATTTCTGTATACCACCATTAGATCAGGTAAGATTTACCATTTTGCAATCCAGTGGTGAGAACAAACAACTGAGATTGTGCTTATTAAACGCATAAACAATCTTTGCAAAGAGCTCACATTGTTCTTTAACATTTTTCCTCCCTACTTTTACACAGCCAGCCCACATCACACATGGAACCAGGCCCACAGCAATGCAGGTGGCTCTGGTGGTCGGTGCTGCTGAGTGCCCTCAATGAAGGGCTGAACAATGCTGATTTCTTATCCTGCAAATATCATTTCACTTGTGGACTCACCTGTGAAATCACCTGCTTGCCAATGTGTCAGAGCTACACACAAGTCCTTCAGTGGGCTGATGGCTGACTAGAAGACCTTTGTGGTCATTCCAACCTTAAAGACTAACGTCCTGTGATTCTGCCCCACCAAGCCACACCTGCTGCTTGAAGCTCATCCCCATTCCCCTCCAACTCCCTCTATCTCCAGCCATCCCCTCATTGCAGCTTTTATCCAGTATATTGCTATCAGGAGTCATCAGTTATGGCAGATGGTAAATCACAAATGCTGCTGTCAGAGTTAAAGGTCATCCTTCACCTCCTTTGTTTACCTGCAAAATAGCTTTACTTCATATTGGGATCCCCAAGGAAGAATAGGCAGGTGTATACATTCTGCAGGGGAAATTAATTAATGGAGATTGAACCATACTGAGCAGTTCTTAATCACTGATTCTTACGGAACAATGTAAGCAGCAACTATTAGCCTAATTGAATATTATTCTGGATGCATATTACAGTGCAGGCTGCAAAAACAATTTGCTACAGCACAAAAAAAGCATGATACAGATTCCAAAGCAGAATCTCATTCTATAGCTTGTCCTTTTGCCACAGATACACTGAAGGAAGCTCTTATCTTAGCAGAGTGTACCTAGCAAACGTGATCAGACAGTGGAAACTCTGCCTTGGAGTTTGCAACAACTGAAGTTGAGATTTATGCCATTTCTGTTTTTTTTTTTTTATGATGGAAATTCAGCTCATTTAGAGGTTTATGTAGGATGAATAAGCAAAAGCTGCTGCTGAAGGTGAAACCTGATTAGAAGCAGACACTGTCATATCTAGGACCTGAGGCAGTTTTATTTTTTTTCATAACTCAGAACAGATCTGCCCCCATTAAGCAAAGGTTCAGAATGCAGCCTGGTGCACTTGGCAGAAGTAATTGCAACCTGTCAGGCAGTCTCCACTGGCTCAGCTAAGTACCAGTGCCTTCTGCATCAGCAACAGACCTTTCATGGGACGGGCTCCTGCTATTTTGCTTCAGCCCATTATGTCCCAGAAGACTCTATTCTCCAAACTTATGTTAAACATCGTGACACCATCACTTCGAAGCACATGCCTGAAGCAGAAGAAATGGGAAATTCTTACAGCTGAAGAGCAGCTATCAAACATCTGATTTTAGTTGTTTGCACAGAGAATACAGAATCCAAGAGCTCCTGGCTTGCATTTCTGCATGCATTTTTTTTTTTAGCATGCTATGAAATAAAGGACCTAACGTCAGACTAAAAATGTTATGGTAAACTCTGCCAATCGCCCACACTGGAATTTGCACTATGTTTAACAATCTGCAACTCACCTGAGCATTCATCTGATAGATCTGTGCCAGCTGTTCTCAACAGAACATCATAGATCACTTAATGCAGTTGCTTTTTCCTTTCTTTTATTCCAGAAAAACAAGACCACATTCTGTTGTTTAATAAAAATATGGGCCATCTCCATTTGAAATTAAATTATATCCCCCTGACCTCAAGAGGATTGCAAATGGGTAGAGCTGTCTGCTCATGTGCAGTGATGTATGCTTCCATATGAACCAATAATTCTTTTCAGATGAACACAAAACAATCACCTGAGCATTTGTCAAAGGCTTCTTCCACTGAAGAATCCAGGGAGGCCATGTTTTGTCTACTTTATGAAATGTAACTATTGGATTCACTTGAGTATCAGCAGTCATCAAAGATAAATTTTTCTGATCAACATGAAATTTTATTTCTCTATCTTTGTCCCACCAGTTTCAGAACATTTAACAACATTCTTGGTAACCACTTTAATGAATTTCTTTTCTACTCATCATAATTTCTATTGGAGCAGGCTGCAAGAAGGGATGTTTTTTTTGTTTGTTGTTCTCTTTTTTTTTTTTTTTTTTTTTTTGAGGAAATTCTATGCTATGGGAGCAATGGAAAAGTTGGCAACTCACCAGCTTGAAAAGGCTTCAGTTTCACAAGTGCAAAACCACAGACACTGAAACATAAGGTTGCGTATCACGTGAGTTTACTGCTGCAATCTGTGTGCTCATCATCTACCATGAGCACTACCTGGGCAGAAATCCACGTCCTTCTGTAATAACAGCTGCTTAATGCTGTAGCAGAGAGCACAAATTAATTATGGCACGTCTCCATGACTTCCCAACATCCTGCAGGAGCATCCTCTTAAGGAAGGAGCATGGCTCTTTCTCCTTTGGCACACGTTAGGCCATTCACACAATGGCTGTGGCATCACAATACTCGTTTACGAGCAAAACAAAGTATGTGGAAAAGCAGCTGTGACACAGAATGATTGAATTGCTCAGGATGGAAGAGTCTTTCAAGATCATCAAGTCCAACCTAGCCATGCTACACTAACCCTAAACTTAATGATACTATGATTATCCAAATAAGATTTTGGATTTTTTTCTCTTCTCTCTTCTCGTCAGGACCAGACTGCACACATACTTACTTCACCTATGGAAGTAATTCCATAGGCTTCCATCTGACTGCTCTCTGGATGTAACATCCACACACCCAGCACAGCAGCAGTGCCATTCAGCAGACCATGCCCACTGCCAGCTCTCAGCCACACAGCAATCCTCCCAGTGCCCACAGTGTGCCATTCCCTCCCTGGCAGCTGCTGCCTCAGCCATGTATCTCAGGACAGGTAAGTGACACTCTGGAAGTTTTATCTCCCTCTACTGACTGTTAAAGGGCTCACATGTCTAATTTAGCTTCAATGGTTAGAGGACAGAACTCTATTCCTCCCTGTTTTCAATTACAATCAGCATATATATTTTTGTTGTAGGACAACATTAGCAAATACTTATGCCACTGCATGATCCCTAACATGACACAGACTTCTACAGCCATGCTTTTTATCTACTTCACTTCACAAAGCTGCCAACCACTGTATTCAGTGCAGCAAAAATACAAAGCAAGAGAACATGCCCATAGCCAGCCATTACTAAGGGTGCAAGCTCAGAGCTTTCTGGTGCTTCATTCCCTGACCATGGGAGCATCCCACACTGAACACCCTGTGTCCTTGCACTGCCACTGCCCAAATAAGCTGCTCCCACAGGCACTTTTTGCTTAAACAGAAACAACAGAAGATGCCTCCTGCTTGTGTTTAGAGCTTTAGGGTTTAGAGCTGCCCACAAACTTTTTGGACGTGGAAAAAATGATGTGACAAAACCCAGGAATGGTAAAAGAGACACCAGTGAGAGTATTTGGGGGAAGAAAAAGAAAAAAAAAAAAGCTGAAATTACAGTGATTTTTTCAAATGACAACATTCATTTATTTTGAGTGTTCGAGAGTCTTCTGACTGCCCTATGGATTTCTGGAGGTTTTTCCTTCCTTCCTTCCCCTGCTGCTATGTGACTTGCATTTTTGCTCTTCATTTTTATTTTTCTATTTGTTCACCTTGTACCTGTTCAGAAGTGCTGTCAGATCCATCCTGCTTCTATGTCTGATTACTTCTTTTTCTGCTCAACTTTATAAAGAACGACCTCTGCTTTATTCAAGTTCAGAACAAAATCCCATTTTTTATCTTTCATGATTGAATTTCTCAGCACAGCGTCTGTATTTGCTGCAGAATAGGACAATATCATCTGTGTTTCATGAGTTGAGCCACTGCTTTCAGAACCACAGTGTTCTTCCAGAGTCCATCAGCTCTGGGGACACACAGACCTCAAACTGAAGAACCTCTGAGTAAAGACTGGATTCTGCTCTCGGCTAGACTGGTGCAAGACAGCAATTACAGCAAAGATCATGGAATTACACAAATGTAAAAGTCCTGTGAAATCAGGATCAAACTATTTAATCTTTCATCTTTTCCCATACGGCCTTCATCTGTTCTAAAAATTACACCCTGAATGTTTAATTTATGTTGTTCCTTATAGCATCTTATCTTTCAACAACACTTTAGAAACAGCTCTCAGCTTTACAAGGGACAAGATGGTTATCTCCATTTTACAGGTCAAATAATGAGGCAGGAAAATCCCACCAGGCCAATGACACAATGAGAGACTGAATCCCCATTTCCCATGTCCTAGATCCATGCCTTTCCTGCAAGATTACACTCAAACCTGCTGCTGGTTCTGCACAGTGTAAATACCGATTCGCTCATCTTTCCTACCAAATGGCCTTTTTGCTGTAAATGCTGAGCAGGCAACATCTCAAACAGTTAATTTATTGGTTGGTTAACTGAAATTCAGCTGTGCAGCAAAACAAATGCCAGTGATTGTAAAGAAATACAGAAGGCCACAAATAAAACGACCAGTAACAGATGCAAGGAAAGAAAGACTGTCTTACTTGCTGCCTTTCCTAAGTGGAAAATGATAGCAGCACACTACCATGTATTCTAATGCAGTAGATAACCACATGCACTCAAGAGAAAAGAATACCTCTTAATTTGAAACTACTGCAGAATGTTCCATTTAAAGAGGGCTTCTGATGCCATCCCACAGGTGGTTTGAAATGGGGCAAGACAATAAGTAGACAAGGGGGATGACATTAATGCTTCTCAGGAACAGGAATAGAAAGTGACAGTATTATTGGTTTTTGATAGAAGCATTCTGTAAGCAGACAAAGGTCTTCACTTGTGATTCTGTGAAAGCAAGCACGTATCAAAATCACAGCATGTTTCTTTGATAAAGAATTTTTAACAATGATTCCTTGTCCTTACCTCTGTGTCAAACCCAGTCCAAGCAGAGACTCCAAAGTAACATTAAAACTTTTAGTTTTAAAATGCCTGCAAACTGCACAAAGTAGTGGCTGACTTGGTTCTCTGTCCCAACAAAAAGCCCTGAAGGACAGGAGGAAGATGAGAAAACAACTTCTAACTTTGCTTCCAAAGCATTATCTTCATAATTAGCCTTCAAAAGGCATTAAGGCATTATTCAATTCAAACTTTACAATTATTTCTTTAAAACCTGCTACATTACGAGTAATGGGAAAAATACCAATCTTCCAGAAAGACAAGCTAGGTACAGTAAGTGAGTAAAAAGAGAATTACCCACTTCATGTTAAAGAATTCATCTACAAGAACTATCATGGAGGAGGAAAATGTCCCCCATTTGCTGCCATTTTACTTAACATGAAATAACTACACAGCCCAGCTGACTGGCAAAGAGAAAATAGATCGCCATCACTGGACTGTTCAAAGAGAATTAATAGTTGCCATTTTCATCCATTAAGGAAATCTATCTTCCTCAAAACTGGCTGTGTCAACTATTCATTCCTTTCTTTCTCTCTAAAAGTGGACAAATTTCCAAATGATAGTACATGTATTTCTTCTTTTGCAGCATGAATTCCAAACTGTTTACTGTTGTAAGGTAGGAAGAAGGCCAGGTATAATACCCTGTTCTTTCTTGTACTGAAGCTGATGGGGTCCTCTTGCTACATAGTCATTGCTGCTGCTACAGGGACAGACCAATACAAAAGAATATGCTTTTTTACAGAAGATGGAGCCTAAGAAAAGATACGGTTCTGTGGCATTTTGACACATCATTTTAGAGAAGGAATGACAAGGAGAGAGCGTTGCATTTCAAGGTCTTTGTAAATGTACCACAGAATTCCAGATCAAAAGTGCTCTCACTTGAAAGCACCCCTATACATTTTCAGCGTCGAAAGGAGCGAGGGCTCCTCACCTTCCATGTCTTGTTACGTTGGCTTTTTCTCTCCTCTTTCTTACACCACGCAGTATCCAGCCCTCCTGGATGGCAGCTCACCTCCTCAGTGCTTGAGATGGGCTCACGTGGCACAGGTACAGCCAGCGCTTCTCACAGGTGAGAAAGACAACGACAGAAAATGCCCTTTTTTCTCCCACTTTCCAGTAGTCCCTAAGCCCCATTGTAGTCACCAATGTGCTACAATTCTCTGAGAACCAGCACTGCAAATTTGCTTTCAAAGCATTCCTCTAAAATGTCTTAGATACAGTGAATGGTAACCCGCCATTCAAAGAACCAACTTCTTGCATCTGTTTGCAAAACCTCAGTGGGGACATTCACCTACAAGAGCTGAACCTCTGACAGCTAGGAACAAGAAAGTCCTCAAAGAAAAACAGCACAGTGAGTAAAGTGTCTCATTTAGCACTGTAATTTCAGATCTTCTCGGCAGTGGGAATCTTCTGAAGATGGATAAACTGGAAAGAAAAGCTGTTTCAATAAATCTTTGGGTTTTTTTTTTTTGCTATGCTGCAATATCATCACTTTCCAAAAGGCCACTAAGTGCTGCCAGAAGGCATCTTACCACAAAACACAGAAAAGGACGGTCAACAGCTTCACTCCACATCCTCATGCTTCACTGCAGGCCAGCTTTGAGTAACAACCAACACAAGGTGGCTAACTAAAGCCATTCTCCTAAGATCAGCAGCTACAACAAACACATTTTCCTGCTTTGTTTCATTTTTTCTTGTTAAATGACACCGACTTTAACAAACTGTCCAAAGGTTGTACGTTCTTAAATGAAGCAATACCTGGCATTTTAAAATTCTTCTTCTTCATTATCAGATGCAATTGTGTAAGCTGTTGATTTAGCTTTGGATCTTTCCCTCAATAATCTGGTAATTGAACTCCGGTATGCACATCCACTGCAGTGTGACAAAATCTATTACAGAGAACAACCCAGAATGAAACTGCAGCCCTATTTCTTCCTAATGACAAGCTGAGATGGGAGTGGAAGAGAAGATGAGGTGAGTTTGCTCTGAGCAAGTCCCAGAGGGCTGGCAGCAGGCTGACTCAGCCTTGGCCACGAGGAGCAGGAGCTTGTCCCAGGCTGCCAGCCAGCAGCTCCGTCTGCAGGCTTTACAATCCATTCAGCATGGCTGTGCGTAGCTCCTGCAGCCTGTATTTCCCCAGCTTTTACAATATATTCTTCCCGCTTATTCAATATGGTCTCTTGGGGAAAACAAAACCAGAAACCCTACATTTCATTAAAAAAAAAAACTGACACGAAATGTGGACTGGGATATGATATGTAAAGATTTTGCTATTTTTACATGAGCGGTGATATTTAGAAAGGTTGGAAGTGATGTTTAGGTTTTACCTATTTCTGGTCACATGGATTGCCAGTGGATTTTTCTGAGAATGACTGTCTGCAAATTGATGGGACTGAACACGTAGAAAATGTGCTGGGTTCCAAGACTTCATTCACAGAACATTGCTAGTGATTCTCATTAACCATGTCCTGCCCTGCAACTACCATAATATGGCTGCTGAGATTAGCTCCTATGTTACCAACCTGTATTTTTCTGAGAGCCAGGGTCAGTCTGAAGACAGCTTTTCCACGCACAGTTTTTCCAACACACATTTTGGTGATGACTAGGAAAGCTTTGTATTTATCATTCTGTCCACATGCCCACAAAGAGTGCTATGAGCATTACTATAAATTGAAGGGAAAAAAAAAAGGACATGGTGATTAACGGAGCAGATTAACCTCCAAAACACTCGGACAGCTGTTTCAACATACTGAGTCTTGGAGGCCAATATGCTGAAACAGCTGTTCTTATATATAAGGTAAACTTCTCTGTGTTGTTTTTCGACGTGTATCCTCTAGGTCTGTTTCAGATCTTAGCGACTTCAATGCACATCTGGAGCACTGTCAACATTTTTGAGTTTTTATACTTTTTTTTTTTCCTCCCATGTTCGTAGCATCTTCACCAGTGTCAGCTCATTCATTCAGCAGGATGCTCAATGACAAAGTCAAGCGGCTTCCCAACATCTTACCTGGGACCTGCACTCTCGGGCTGCTGTCTGCCATAAGCAAGATGTTACGGAATGGATGAATGAATGTCATTATTTTTGCATGTAGCTTTATAATAGCACAAAGTTCCTTAAACGGAAAGCATGTTATGGTTTGTGATGCTTTCTTCCTTCGTTTCCAAGGCAACCCAATACACAGACACACGCAAACACACACGTGCATGCTAACGCCCTTCATCATGTGAGAGATTTCTTCATTTTTCAATGAAGCACCAGCTCCAGCAACAGGGAATGCCTAAGCCAAACATCTCACCCAGTAACACACATCAGGGAAGCATTCAAGAAACTTTTCCTTGTCAGTGTATGCTTAAACACTTCGTTGCATCCCTCTGCTTTCTAAACGCAATGCTTTCAGGCAAGCTCTTCCAAAGAGAAGGAAAGAACCAGGAAGTTTGCAGATGGATGACACAGTGTGTTTCCTCCCAAGAGAAGGAAGCTGCTGACCATGGAGGCAGTTGGTCAGCAGCAGAAGGTCCTACAGCCTCGGGAAGCCCCGCAGGAGCCGAGTGCAGGAGGTGCATTGCTGCACTGACACTTGGCACCCAGACACAGCCGTGTCTGTCTGTGCTTCTAAATGAAACTCATTTCAGAAAAGCAAGGTCTAGGCACAAAAATGATTTGTCATGCTCAGCACTCCATGCTAAATCACTTTTATACCCTCTGATTCTCGGTTGTAATCCTCTTTGGAATTTGCTTAATTGCTGGGCTTTTAAGAGCTGGAGGTCAGATAGAGACACTGAGTAACAAGTACAAAACTGTCAAAGGCAAAGTGAGAGCCTCACAAATTCTGCTGTTTAGCTGAGAAGTGAGATGTGACAAAGAGGAGAGGCAGCTGGAAATTGCGAGAGATGTTTTGAAAGAAGCACTTTGAATCATTGTTCTGTTATTGTTGTTTCCATCTATCTGATTTTATCCTCTGCATAACAAAAAGCCCTGCTGATTGCTTTATTGCCTGGGGTTTTGTGCTTGTCCTTCCCACTCGAATGTCAGCGCACTGCAGGTTTACAGAACAAGTCAGACTTTGGCCCAGAGTTGGGCCTGGCCTATCTGAATACCCTGTTAACCACAACAGGACACAAACCTGCTTTGTCCTTAGAGGTCAAGTGCCATTTCCATATAAAACCTCACTGCAAGCGTGGCAGGAGCATTTGCAATGCGGAGTTGCATTATGTTGCACTTCTTGTTCACAGCTAGTTCTTTTAAAAGAGCAAAGTGCTTTTTACTAAGAGCCATCACTAACTTCAACAGCGGCTCCACTAAGAGAAGAGTTTATGGATACAATTTGCTTAATTCATGCACTCACTAATTTTTCAAGATTGCTACTATTAACTTGCGCACCGTGTAGCCTTAATGATTTTATGTTACATTTTATATTACATGCTTCTATTTATAAATGGTTTATAAGAGACTAATCAATATTTAATAGGCACTTCAAGTGTGCAGAAGACACGAGTAGCATGCGTTAGCAAAGGTTATGGGCAAGTCAATAGAAGGGTCATAAACACCTATAAGCTATGGCTCATAAGTAGCTCATTGGGTCATTTGGATTTTGTAGCAGTTATCCAATTAATTTAAAAGTATTAATAACTGTTTGTAAACTGTTTGTAAGTGGAGTCCTATTAAAAGGAGGTAATTCCATGACCTACCCTGCCCACAAGCATTAGAGGGAAATACAGAGGTTTGTTTTGCCATGCCACGCTCTTCCTGTAAGCTCAAAGTAATGCTTGTTTCCAATGCAAACAAGTTACAGTGTCATTCTGGGATTTGGGCATTTTATCATACATCCTTAGGGTTAAATTCTGCTTGAAGATGCATAAATTTAAGTCTCACAGGAGCCACTGGAGCTGCTGGCTGTGCATATGTGCGTGTGGGAGGGTAGAACTCAGCCTTTTTATTTACAGTACCATTAATTAAATTACTGCAATTAAATATCAAATCAAATTGTTGTAAGATAGCACTAAGAACCACAGCTTGTATGAGGGTTAATGAGAGCTACACATGGTTTTTAATGTGCCACTCCATAAACCATGCCCCAAAGGATATTGCTGGAAGTAACACACATGAAAATAAAATTTCATGCAAATATTTTTTAATGATGTCCCAGTTTTTATTATTGTATCCAATCATTTATGTGAGCTTCCTGCTCTTGTTTTCTTAAAGGAGAAATAAATAAGAAAGAAATGGAAGAGCTCTGATCAACTGGAATCAAATGGAAGAGTTTCTGATCAACTCAGAGCAATTGACAGCGTGCCACGAAACTAACTTGCAATTAGCCCAGGGCACATGCTCCAATAACAAATCTATTTGACTTCACCATTTTCTGATTGTGATTATAAAATTTACTGATTTTCTAATTTTCTATGACTTTCTAATTAACTTTAATAATAATTGACATTTTTGCAAACAAGCCATAGGATTAAACCTTAAAGAAAGCTTCCTCCTGTGCCAGCCCAGCCCTGCGCTACTGCTGAGTGCTGCTGACTCCTTAAGGAGTCTTACAACCACCCAGTGAAAAACCATCACTGAAACAGAAAAAAATATTATCATTATTGCATCACAGCCCTGGAAGACACTTGTCGTGTTCTGAATTGAATGGTTTTTTTTTGAGAATTTTACAGCAGAATTTAAAAAGTTTGCTTATCCACTGATCAAACCAAACAGAAGTGTGTGCGCCTCCATTTACCGCAGCAGAAAAACATTAAGGAGGTTCAATATTTATGCAGTATTTCATGGAAGTTCACTAGAAAAATCCAATATAATTTCCCAATTAAAATCATCTGCTAGCTGTCTTATATCCATTAATATTATCTCAAGTCACTGTATACTGAAGCTATCCACACAACAGTGCTATGTGAACATCCATAGCTTAAAAATTAGTAATTACTGTCTAGACAATTCAGTTAGCTACAGCTGAGAGAATATAATGAATAATTTATTTGATGAATTTTTACATTCCTCTTCCTCCTTGTGAATTGTTCATGACCAGTTAGGACAACTTGAAAATGCACACATTGCTTAGAATTATTTTCAGCGAATAATTCTTAACCTGAATATCTTTCCACTGGATGGAACTATTTGAATTAGAGGTTTGATACTCACATTATGGTACGTAGACCAGATTTGGACCAGCAATCCAGAAGTAGAAGGCTAAGCAACCACTGCAACTCCCTGCTCTGACAAGGAATTCAAAGGTATGTTTTTCCCTTTGAAATTCAATTTTAATTAGGTGAGCCTCCAAATGGAGGCTGAAACAATGAGTGTTTTAACTCCGCAGCAGATCAAATGCATTTTGACATCCATACAGTAAGGAAGAAATTGCACACTAATGAGAGACTGAGATCAAATGCTCCGCATTGTCACCCCAACCTCTAGGCAAGGTGAAGTGGTGGGCTGTTAACCCACGCCTGGCACTCTGTGCTGCTGCAGTTATCAATGGCCCATGGTGCCTTCCTATCAAACTTCAGCTCTTGTGGCCTCTCCTCTTGCAGGAATGGGGATGAATCATAGAATCACTGAGGTTGGAAACAACCACAAAGATCCCAAAGTCCAACCCCAGCCCACCCCCCCATGCCCGATGCATCCCTCAGTGCCACATCTCCACATTCTTGAACACCTCCAACTCCACCACCTCTCTGTGCAGCCCGTGCCAACGCCTCCACACTCTGGGAGAAGAAATGTCACCTAAAATCCAGCCTGAACCTCACCAGCACAGCATAAGGCCATCACCTCCCATGCCTTTCAATGTATGAAGTGCTCTAATCAATCTGCAATTTCTTAGGGACATTCTCTTCCTGCACAGAACACTGCTGAATCCCAATATCAGAAAGGGAGTGCATTTATCACCTCTTGAATAACCTGGAACTTGTAACTCTGCTCCCCCAAGCACTGCTGGCCCCACTCCTGCTGTGGGGCAGTGCTGCCTTCTGCACCAGGCTGAAGTACAGAACACAGAGTTTTACCTTCCAGCTCTATAGGAGGCAGAGCTGTGAAACTGCTAAGTCAAGGTCTCCAGACCAGAGCAACACAGAAGATTATGAGGCTGTCTTATCTTAATAAAGCTGTAGCACAGCACTTTCAGTAAAGCTGAGGCACCTCTGGAAGAAATTTATTTAAGCACAATGGCTGCTTATAGGCTACCTTACAACTCCTACCACTCCCTGATTGCTGCTCTGCTCCGTCGTTATGATGCTGTTTTAATTGAGTTAAAAAAAACAGAAATTACATGTAAAATAATTACCAAACCCAACTGATACCAGGGCCACAGAAATCAGAAGGAACCAGATGAAGCTCAGTGCCAGCCCTGAACAGGAGCTAAGTACAAATGTTTAAAAAGAAAAGCTTTCCATGCAGCAATGTGTGCACAAGAAATATGGCATTGTGTCTGTCTGGCAAGAACGTGGGTCTTCTGCATAAGTGTAGAACTGTGTGTATCACTCACATACACACAACACACCATCAGTACATGCAGAAGGGACCCAGCTCACTGCACATCTCACTAACACAGGCTGACAATGAAGCAGTCCTAACAGGGCTTGCTCTCCAGCTACCAGAACAGTTCAAAAACAAACATAATTTTGTTCATGTGTGCCCATTATATTCATGTGCTGATTTAATTAACAATAATTTCAGCATCTCTGAGATTTCTTCTCCGTTTTACAAATGATGCTGTTTTGATGAGGGCTGTAGTTCAAATTACTGGCCAATCCACTGCAGCCCAAGACTGGAATGCTACATTAATTGGCAGTAAAACCAAAATGAGCACTCCAGAAAAAGTTATTGATGAGCCAAATTATTGGGTAATTGCAAAGGAACAAGAGGAGTCTCGTTTTAGGCAGACAACATAAAAGCTTTGGAGCTCCCTTCAGCAAAGTGTTGTTCCTGTTTTGGGTCTGCTCGCGTGCTCCCAAAACTCAGTGCAGGTTGGCCTGTGCCTTCCCTCTTGCAATCGCTCTGCCAAAGGCTCCCCATGCTCCTGTCCCCAGCAGCCTGCCCAAGGACCCAGGCATCCCTCTGCCAGCTCGCACTGAGCTCCCACCAGCAAATCCTTATCAAGACAGAACAGCAAACCTGAAGGAACGGAGGCAAACAGCCCTCCGGAGGCAGCACAGCCGTAGCAGCTCAGCAGCAGAGCACCTCTTAGCATTTTCCTCCACGCAGTTATTATCGGAGCCACTTACTTCTAACAAGAATTTAGTGCCTATGCATCCTTGGAGAGGGTTTTCTAAGAATAGTAACTCTGCAGATGGAACAGGGAGACCTGAGATCGCGCTGGCTACAAGAATACCTGGATGTCCTCCTACCCTTCGTGCAAGGAGAACATGGCACTGCTTCCAAACTCAGCTTTATTTAGAAACACCTCAACAGAGTCTCTACTGCTCTTTGTCAATCAAGTCAGAACTGCCGTTCCTTTCCACTGATGCAGGTGTGCAGTGCAGACTTCATTTGACCAAATGCAGAAATCTCCAGAACAGCACGCCTTTAATAAGGAAGCAGGGCAAGAAAACAGACAGGCAACACACAAAGCCTCACAGAATCATAGAATCACCAAGGTTGGAAAAGACCTACCAGATCATCCAGCACAACCATCTGCCTGTCACCAATAGCTCTCACTAAACCACATCCCTCAACATGTCATGAAACAAAGGCACTTGGGACACTCCTGAGCATGCTACACAAGGCCAGGTGCCGGTGAGGGATGTAAGCTAAGGCACAGGCACTCTGCTTCACTCCTGGTGGCTGAGAGGTGGGCAAGTTCTTAAAAAAGAGAATACTCAAAGCCATCTTGCTGGGCTGGGAGACCTTCGTTTCATGGGGTAATCAGTGCTCTTCCGATCTGCAAACAGCTAGCAATATGTGGTCAATCACTGCAATCACGAAAGCATCAGAGTGATTTCCAAGAGGGGAATTAGTGGAAAATAGTACCTTTAGGACTTGATTCTGAGCAGCTTGCAACAGGATCTCTGAAGCGCTTGGTATCAGCATGCCCTGCACAGTCATTAAGGTTTTGGACAACGGTTGTAACAAGTATCAGCGAGTGTATCTAATTTTATGAAAGAAAATTATTGGTTCACAGTGGAATAACACCGTGCTTTTACCCAAGCAGGCGTCAAACATGAGTATGAAATCCCGCACATAATCTCTAGCTGTTGTCATTCAATGTTTATCATCCAACACAGTTGAATACAATTCTTATCTTTGATGGATGTGGCACACAATAGCTGTTTTCTTGAGTGCTTCATAAATATTAATACTATTCACAGAGCTTCTTAAAATTTGTCATGTCACATCGCTTTCATAGGAACAGTCAAAATGCCATTATTTTTGTCCCACCAATAGCAAACTCTTTTTTGGTTTCTTTCATTTTTGCTCTAAGAACTAAATGGCAGAGTATGTTTAACTGAGCAGAGGGAGAGAACAAGGGACAATGGATGGCACTGAGCAATTCCAAGAATGAGTTCAGATGCCCAGAATGAGAGTGAAAGGGACAAATTGTGATATTCTTTGGAAAATACAGTTCAGCCAAAACTGAAACACTTCGCGAAATAGAGGAGAGTTGGCTGGAATTTCATTTTTGGAAGAACACCAACAAAGAAGTTTGACGTTATTAAAATTGTCCTACTCTACCACGTTCAGAATGGGGCATTTTCACTTAAGGAAAATACTTTTTTTTTCCCCAAAATTAAATATTTGCACATTATTTAATCGAGTTTAATCAAACAGCTGAGTACTGCAAGGAAGGACGGTTTTTCTCTGTTAAACAATTTTGATTAATCCAAAATAGCTTTTCTGAATGTTCCTTCCCAAACGAGGCCGAAATTGCCTGGCTCTGAACAAAGCCCATTTGGGCGCCCTTCATGACATGCTTTCCTTCCAGCACAGTCAAAGCCTTGCCTTGGATCCAACTTAATCACATCTTCAGTGGTTTGTATTTCGGCTGCTGCGTTTCAAGGAATCCTTTTGAATTTAATCTTGCTCCATAAAGTTCACCCTGCACTTGTCAGAACAGCCGTACAAAACAAAGCCACTTAATTCCCTACAACAATTAATTTGACGATGGTAATAATTGCAGAAGATCCTATCTCTGCTGCAGAGACACAGAATGCTCACTGTGGGCATGAGAAATAGAACAATACAAATGAAGAATTTCCGTTTTTTTTTCCTCTCCGCAGTATTTAATTTGCTTTGAGTTGAACATCCTTGAGTTGAACCTCTGTGGGGTTTTAGGGATGCTCAAGGCTTCACTCCTGCTCCCATTAATCAGTGTTAAAATACACT
Organism: Phasianus colchicus; assembly: GCF_987193195.1. NCBI lineage: Eukaryota > Metazoa > Chordata > Aves > Galliformes > Phasianidae > Phasianus > Phasianus colchicus. The sequence goes on along the minus strand of NC_143453.1, from coordinate 9,105,447 downwards.
TTGAAATCTGTGATCTGAGATTCTCAGATTCTGGTTTTAGAAGGAGAAAAGAAATATAACCTTGATAGTCCTTGATACATCCAGAGTGAAGACTCACTTTCTGCTGAATGTACTTTCCAGTATTTTTTCCCTTGCAATTTTCTGACTGACACAATCATATTCTCAAGGTTCAGGTACAACACAGACACAATGACCATCTTAAAGGGAACTGGAAGGCCAAAGGTCAGCATGATTTCAGGTAAGAAATACACATGAAGTGCAATGGATAAACACACACGGGACTCTGTGCACATAAATCCATTTTAACCAACTTTTTAAAAAATATGTAAATCAGAAATGACCTACCCTAGTCTGAAACTTTTGCCACTCCAGCATTGTGTAAAATTCGGAGGTTTTATAACTGACACAAGAGAGAGGGAAGAAAAGTGGCTGCTGCCATTGACATTTCCTTCATTTCAATGGGCTGAAGGTAAGCCCCTGTCAGAGGCCAGGTCAGCTTCCATCTTGGCTTGGTGCTGCTCTTTGTTTGGCATGTGAATGCAAGCTATACTGCCATCAGCAAAAATGCTTTCTGGAGGAAAACTAAAAATCTTTAAAGGCTGTTTTATTTTTAAACACTCCCTTTCTGATAGCGGGATTCAACAGAGTTCTGTGCAAGAACACTCAAATTCACCTTACTTCAGACATCCTTCAGCTTGGACTGAATTAAAACAAATGTGCAGGAGAAATCTTTTCCCCAAAGAAGGGCTCAGGAGCTGTCACAACTGAAAGTCCTCCCAGGCTACATTTGCCTTCCTATGGCTCATTGCTACTTGGCAGCCAAAGCGAGATGTACACAAAAAATAAAATAAATAAATCACCCTGCATTCCTGCTTTTCCTAAAACAAATAAGCAAAGTGTTGCACTCAGCAATTCCCTTTCAGCCTGAGTTATAGAAATGGGCATCTTTGAGGACCATTTTTCCTGGGTGTTCTTGTCAGCACGTTTGCTAACAGCAACTGGAGATGCTATTATTCAGGCTCCCATTTAAAAGAACCTTACTAGAGTATATACAACCATCTGTGGTTCTAAGTGATTCACAACATTAGTCAACCATTAGTCAACCAAGAGCTTACATTTTTGGGGAGAAAACGAGATTTCTGAAGACGCAGATTAAATACTTTTAACATATACAGAAATGTTTCAGGCAGAGGGGCTGCGAGAACCAGCGAAATATTGATTGCTGCCTTTGAAAAACAGGTTAGAATAATGACAGACAGGGAATTACAATCCTATTACTATACCAGAAAGGCTCTGTAGCACGTATATCTAAAACACTAGTGACACCAGTCACAGACCAAACCATCATTTTCCTAGATAAGACAAGCACACTAGAGATTCATCTGTTATTAAACCCATTGTTCCTCAAGCCTTCACCCTCACAAAGAAAACAGCCCAAGAAACAGCTGTATACATCTCTTCAGATCTTGTGCTTTACTTTGACAAAGTTCCTGGTTGCCTAGAAACCCTCTAAAAGAATTGGACTTTTCTTTTTCTCTTCTTTTGCCCCAACTGTTAGTTAGATAACAGATTAATCCAATCACATTTATTTGCAAAACCCTCATGATGGGCTGAGGACTTGTGAAGTGTTTGCTCCTTGTAACCTAGGAGCCAGGCTCTGCCAATAGCCTCGTTATCAGGAACTTTCTATAACCATGGGAATTCCAGCCTACGTATGGTGAGATCAATGGAGGTGACTACGGAATGCATCCCTGCTGGACAGATTGCATTTATCTGTGCCATCATTTTCTGTGATCAGCAGGACATACAGTTCACAAAACATCACCCAATCCACAGCTCGCACCTCATTTCAGTGCCATACCATTTGCTTTAAAAAAAATCCCCCACAGTGTTCATATTTAATAGCTGTAATACCAAAATGCTGATTCTGATATTCACTAGCAACAAAAAAGACCATGCAAAGTAGTTTACTTCCATTTTCTACCCTCAATCTCTGTTCTGCTGGGCACAATGAAATTGGATAACTCATACTTCTGGGGAGTTCAGCTCCACGTGTCAATCTGCACACCAGATGTTGGAAGAATCAATTACCTAAGGTAGTTATTGTCAAAAAGAAAACAAATAAGCCTCGAAGGAGCAGAGCAGCTGACATTTTCATCTAACAGTGCATCAGTGAACAGCCATACCGATCCTCAGAGGTTTTTAGGGACCTCTTAGCACCATGCAGCAGTACCTGAGCTGGAAGGCATCACACAGCCAGCCCAGGCAGTGCTCCATCCCATTCACTTCCTATGGGCCACACTTCTCAGCAGTTCTTTCCTCTTAAAAGCTTACAGTGAAACATTCAGACAAAACTCAGTATTCCTCCTGTTCTCACCTAAAGAAACTTCCTGGAGTCAAATATTGCAGCTCCCAAGTAAACTTCAAATTAAGGGAATAATCCCTCATCCATACATTTTTACCTGAATTAAATCAGCTTAACCAGTTCTACGCAGCATTAAACGATAAAGCAGCATTTACATTCTTCAGAGCCACTCATCTGTGCTGTCATTAGTTCTTGACAGAATAAATCCTACCTCTTTCCTAAGCGAAACGTTTTTAGGGATATTAAGCAGTATTACTGGGAGATTTTTTCCCTAAGTGTTTTAAAAAGTACCTTTAGGGGTATGAAAAGTGACTCACGCATCATTCAGGAGCAGGTAAAACTGAGCAAGAGTGCCTTCATTTCCATGTAATTTTCCATTCTTATTAAGCTTTGCTTATTCAGGTCTGATTAATTAATGCCTGTAAAGTGTTCTGAAAATATATAATGCTACATAAATACTAAATAATAACAGTGCACTTAAAGTAAAAATAATTTGTTAATTTGCATAGAGTTTTAGGAATTAGCATTTACTCTGACTATGTAAACGGGTCTATCCGGTCCCTTTCAGCTATCAGAAAATGTGCCAGCAGTTGCAGGACAACGTGGCATTGTGGATTTTACGTGAGACAATTCACAGAAAATGAATTTGGAATTATTTGTGATGTTGTATTTATAGAGGAACACAGATATATCCTGTTTGCATTCATTTTCAAATCCACATTCCCTCTCAGCAAGAACCACGCTGCACTGCTTCTGGGATTAAAATAATTAGAATGATTCCAATTTCAGGGGTTGCTACAGCTTGGAGCTATGTGTTTTCTCAGTCTGTTGTCCAAAGACCCTAAAATTTCACCTTCTGCTTCTAACGCAGCCTGAAAAAGGCATTTCCCTACATCTTTATATCTGGGCATCTTATGACACCTGCTCTCAATATGTATATTTTTATGCTTCTATATGAGAGCAGAACCATGCATGCATCCAATTAGGAAATCCTACCAATAAGACTTCCTTGCTCAGAAGGGGTGAATTTTCCAATCTAGCTCTATCTGTAGAAACAAGACCTTCCAGGAACAGAAGACAGGCTATTAGTATCAGCACTTCCAGGAGACACATCGTCTTTTAGTTTAAAACACAAACAGGAGGTATGATAGGTATGGAAGACCCTGAGTCCCCTTTGATCATCTCAGCATAAGTCAATGAAGTGTGAATACCAGACAAAATAAACAGTCTGTTTCTAAAATGGTGTAAAATGCACACAGCAATACCATCTGGGATCAGCTCCTAAGCAGGGCTGGAAGCAGTGCCAGGGGTACAGCGAGTGCTTCACACTTGGAATTGCTTTTGAACCGGTGCTCATCACCTGCTAGGTGGTACTAAGGCCATGTATGGACAAACAAACAAACAAACAAACAAAAACCAAAACAAAGCAAAAGGGTTGTTTGTGTGTGTTCATTTGTTTCAGAGGTGCCATTTATCCTCGTACATCCTTTCATGTCTCAGAACAATCCTCACATGGTTTTTCCCACAAGGCTTTGGTTGGTTCCTCTGCCACATCGGTCTCAGCAGCTGCGGATGATGGAAATGGCAGCACAGCATCACGAGAGCCTTCCCCACCATGATCCTCTATTAAGTGCTATAGGAAGCTTCTAAGCACCTATCTGATTTACAGGAGGGGACAAAAACAACTCCACGAAGAAAGCTGGTCCTTCCTGCAGCCCTGGGGTTATCACGGCTGTCACCCAAACCCAATCCTGAGACAGCAGCAGGATGCAAGCAATTGTGATCACCCATTTGGCATTTCTCCTTTCTTTGCTGTGTCAGCCAGCAATGGTCTGCATTCCCACTGCATCCTGCCCATGTGCTTTCCTACTGTGCACAGCACCTACACTGCCCACCCAGAGGCAGAGAGATGACTTTCAGAAAGCAAACCCTGAACCACTGGACTATGCCATTTCCATCTGGCTGTCATTCCTCTGGAAATCCCAACAGCCTGGCCCCATGCAGCTGTGGAAAATGGAGGTTTCAATTAGAAGGAGCTAAAGGACCTGGGGAGAAGAGTCCAATGATGCAGAAAGAGGACTCTTTTCCAGTATGAAATTTGTTTCGTTTTCTCTCATTAGTGCTAATGTTTATTTATCTATATATTTTGAATGCACTGAATTTGGCAACAAATAAGTTAAAAGATTTGTTAGATGGAGGATCATCCAAATGAAAATGGACAGTCTGGGGCAATTCCCAAGAGCCTGCAATTACATTTTAGTCCTCCTCTTCCAACTAAAATGAAAATAAAATCCCCCAGCTTATTTACAGGTGCCATATAGAGAGAATGAAGCGTGGAGTAGTTGACAGACCAGTAACTCACCTGGAGATCCTCCCTGACCACGCCATCTTCTGAGCATCTCAAAACAGTGCCTATTAATGTGCTTCTGAATCGGCACCAAAGGATTTGCCAGAAATAAGCTGCAATATCAATTCATTACAGCAAGATTGTCTGCTAATAAGGAGCTATTTTCTTGCTAGACAATGTGCAAAAATCAGCTGTCTTCACTCAGAAACCCCAAAGCAAAAGACAAAAAAAAAGACAAAAGCAACAAAAAATGCCTTTCAAGCTTGCTACAAAATGTAAATGTTAAGAACATCAGATTTTATGTTAAGGGCTTCATAAACCCACTAAAGCAAGAAATCAGCTCTTTTCATCAGGCTATTATTCAAATGTTACCATGCAGTCTGCCACATCTTTATCTACCCAAAAAAAAAAAAAAAATCAGGCTGCTAATGAGGAAAATATCCCCACTGCTGTTTCCAGAGCCACCACAATGCAATGATAGAATAAGTCATCTGTAGCTCTTTCTGTTTTCTATCGCTTGTTTAAGAAAGTAGCATGGAAAACGAACTTCTGATCAACTGCAGCAACAAAACAGACACTCCAAACAGTACAGATGTGGATGTCTCTGCATTAAAAGGCCCAAAGCAGCCTACAGAGGCACACACATCTTGGAATGAAGGAATCCTGAGCTGGTAGAGACCCACAAGCACCACCCAAACCCAAACCCTATGTCTGAGAGCATCATCCAAACACACCTTGAGCTCCTTTTGTCCCTGACTGGGCAACACAGTGCCAGAACCTGCATCAGTTAGAGACAATTAAATGGAGCAGCACTGCAAACTGGCAATTGTAAGGGGAAGGAATGCAAATACAAGCTGCTGCTCCTGCCACTGGTGCCATCAGTTCTTCTATCAGCCTAGGGCCAAGCCAGTCAAGGATGCTCACATGCAGCAACAAGTAATAGCCCACATGAAACCCCCAATTAAGGGGTAAGGGCGTAAATCCATAAAGCTTTTTGCTCTACTCCACAGTTATCTTATAATGATGAATTGTGTGAGATTAGCTCCACTTCAAATTCAGGTTTCACCTCAGATTTTGTCCAAGGACATTTAGAGATAGCTTAAAGCAGCTGCCATAACTGCAAAGAGATGAAGTGAAGCCCAGGCCAAACCCTGGCACAGAAAGAAGCAAAGCTCTGATCCAGCGTTGCCAATGAGCTTTGGGGTTGGATCTGCTTTTCCTTTATACCCACAGTTCTCTGCATGGCACAAAACCTGTGCTATCCATTTGGAACCAGCAGTGCTATGTGCAAGTCAGTTCACGCACTACGCTGTTTTTATTTTATATCTGATTCATCACTGCTACTTGATAACATTCCATCCACACAATTAGAGGTTTGTTTCATCTCCTCTAGTCGTGCTTACTGTTTATTAGAAGAAAATTCTCTATTGACTTTTCCACACATCATTTCTCCTCTCTTCCTTGCTGTCAGTGAGCGTAGCCTTTGGCAGTAGGAACTGGAAATAAGATTTATTTAGGGTCTTGTTTACCTTTAGAACTATCTTCCCTTGTTTTTGCCCTACTAGGAGAAGCCAGTGGCCATGCAGAGAGAAATACCAATATTCCCTGGTTAATTAGTAGAACAGAAAGAAAAGCAACACAGGCAGAGGGTCAGATTGGAAAAAACAATTTACCCTTCAGAGGTGCTTAGCTGAAATTTACAGAGATATGGCAGTTACCCTAGGACATGCACCTTAAGCCCTGCCTGGAAACCATGTCCAGTACCTCAACTTTCAGAAAGTATTTTCCTTCTCCTGGAACTCCAAGTGGACCTTTAGTTAAAAGGACACTTTGAAGCTCACTGGTCTGCATGGTTCTCAGGGGAAAAGCAAAGCAGAAACCAGCCCAGTTGTTTGGTTTAGCAATGAAGTTTCTCCTCACTTGCATGATAATTTATTTCATTGAAAATGTCTCGGCTAATTGCAACGTTTACCCTTAGAGCACATGCACGGCAGTCACATTAATACACCAGAAGACAATGGCTCCAAAGGAGCTATTACCATGTACCAGGCCAATAATCCACAAACACTAAAGGATTTACACAAAAGACTCAAATAGTTTCCTAGGAGCCATTATGGCATATCAGGTAAATAAAATATTATTGAAAAGTATTTTTTTTTGCATTTAAATCATTTGCAGCAGGTGCACAGGAAGTAGCACATAATAAAACGGTTCACATTCCCCTGCATACTAACGAGAATCAGCGGAAACACTGAGCAGAAAGAAGCAGCAGCAGGTTCTTACCATGGCAAGAGGAACAATTCCAGCAAACATCGTTCGGCTGACAAAGATCTCAGAGACCACCAGCTCGCTCAGAGAATCATCTCGAGGGTATTCCACCTGCCAGGTGATCTGCTGGGCCCCCGCCAGGCTGCTGGTGTTGTCGATCTCAAAGTCCATCTGCAGGATCTCATAGGAGGTGATGTTTGCTCTGGGAAAAAAAAGAAAACAAAATTGTCCATAGAAGAAACATCAGTAGGATGTTACTGACAAAATACATTCTGACTTCTCTTTTCTTTTCAACAGAAGATTTACCATTCAATTTAACATGCAGACTTGAAGATGGAAACCTAAACCAGGCAATACACTGGGCAAAAGCCATCCTTTATAGGCAGGTGACAACATCTCCTAGCTTCCTGACATGGAGCCATCCTTCCCATTAAACCCAAGCATTCATTCCACGTAATCGTGAAGAACATACAGAATAAACCCCAAACCCTGGGAACTGCACTGCATGGACGTTGCTGAATTACTCAATGTAACATTATTATAATGGTGCTGCAAATATTAATGCTCCAAAACTACAGAATAGACCAGAAACTTTGGTGTGCCCCTTCCCACAGCAGTGATTCAAGAGCTGTGCTCATAGTGGGCTGCCTGTATGCTGCTACAAAGAATAGGCACTTAAGCATCCTTTTCCTCTTTCCAACTGCACAGAGGCAAGAAACTGTTTTTGCCATATGTTTTTGAAGGCACATTGTAAAGGGAAAAAATCTGAGCAGGAATTATTGATTTTCATGTTTTCTTTCTGACAAGAAACAACACAAACATATGCTTCAATGCCTGGAGGATAAATATTTTCCACGCTGACAGAAGATAATATCCACCTTCAGGCAAAACTAGAAGCATCTTTGGGTGGCCAACCAGGCAGCCAGCAAAAACTCTTTAAGAGAAATATTATTGTACATTGCTATGGGTGTAATTAAGGCTGTTCTGTTAAAAAGTCTAACCACTGTGGGCACCACGATGGCACACTCAACTTCATGGTTTTCCACTTATCACTTCTGGCAGTTTGTTTTATCAACACTACATAAAATGAATTTGCTCGCAGTGCAGAAATAAAATCTTGAGATGAGCTTTACATTAACTATGGATGTGGTTATTAGCCCTGTTAAGCACGTCTGGATCTGCAGTTTAGGTTCAATCTGTTCGAGCCAATAGTTGCCACTCACAAACACCCACAAGCAGCTTCTGAACAAAACTACTAACGGAGGGTTTTGCTTCGAATTCACCAATGAAATAAAGTCCAAATACTGTCAGGTCAGTCTGTAGTGATCAATCAAATCTGCATGTCCCACTGATGGGCCTCTGCTCTGCCTGTCAAGCGTTCAAGTTTTCCTTTCCTCATTTTTTTTTATACACTCCCAAGGAAACCATAATAGCCATTTTCTATTTTCATGGCACACCAGGACTCAGATCTCTCTAAGAAGAACATGTGTGTCTTTTCTATATAAGCAAGTTGAAGTAATACCTGGGAATAAATGACTCCTGCCTCTACAAATATGCAAAGGCCTTCACTGCATCCTTAGAACAGCAAGGAGCCTTCACCAGACAGAAGTTTCATTTAAAGACAGACGTGACCATTCACTGCTGGGTTGGAAATGAGCAGCGACACAACAGAAACTTTCCTCAGATCCAACTGACAGTTCATGCACACTAAAGCAGAGCTGACTTTCCAGGCAGGTGGTGGTCCTGCTTCAAAGGAGAATCCTTATTGTTGCCTGGAAAAAACAACAGGGCTCACTAACTGCTTTCTGTTTTTGTCTCAGTAGCAAACCGTGCAACATGAGATTGTAATACTAAGTAAAAGTCCATTTCTCACTTGGAGTTTTGCTGAGAGGCCAGGACTTACTGTATCCAGCTAGTTTTCAATCTTGAGTCTCCACCAATTGTGCAGCTTTAGCAAACAAGTGCTCAACTTTCTGCACCCCTTTGTTTGCCAGCAGGTTTTCAGTTACCTCCAGAACAGCAGGTCAATGGATTTGCTCAAAGCTATGGGCTCTTTTTTCCTCCTCAGGACAAAGACTCAGCTTTCATGCAATGCCAAGTGTGACAATATCTGGGTCACAGGGTGCCCCCATGGACTAACCCACCCTCTTTGTTCTGAGCCTCTTCCTGGGTCGCAGCTGTAACGAAACCATGATAAAACCTGAAAAGTTTTCTTAGAGTAGAGCTTTTCTGCTCACCACTGCATCTCCTGCAGAGGCTTCTTTCCTAGCAAGAGGATTGGTACTATATTCACACTTCTTGCAATTTATTATCCATCCTCTATAATACCGTGTGGGAGATCACTGCCTTTTCCAGTGAAACTGAATGAGGTTGCCAAAGTAAAAACAGAATTATCTTAAATCATAAGCAAGACCTTAAAAGTTAGCATTTACCTCTACCAGCTCCATCAGCTGATAACTTCACATCACAATGCCTGCATCTAAATTTCTCTCCTCAATATGCAGTACTGCACCCCTTATAAAGGAGACATCCCACCCTGCCATCGCCAGTCCTCAGCTTCTCCTTGATGTGACTTTCAGCAGGTGACCAACGCTGGTCTCTGTGGTCAACGTGAAAGTGTTTGGTGAAGACAAAACACTACGAGTGGGAAAAGCCACTAACAGGGGAGATGATGACCGTAACTCATGCTGTTATCGGTCGTTAAATCCCACTAACCCATATTTTATCCTTTATCCTATTTCGGCTTTTTCTTGAGATTTATTCCATTTTTCTCTTAAGTAAGTCTGCACTATTGGGAAGAGCCTGATGGAATCTAAGAACTATAAATCACTTCCCCTTTCCAAATCTTTCTTCTCTTTTTAGTTTAATACTTCTGTTGCCCAGTGAAGTCTTTTCTTGGTTTAGAAGGATTTTGCCAAACCTCAGTTTGAGTTTAGAGGAGCAATAAAAAATAAAAAGTCAAAATTACTTTTATAAAAAAAGATTATTTCCTGCAAGCACAAGGAAAAGACCTTATAATTTTAGGCAGCTGGCATGGTTGCTAATAAGTCCATTTCTATGGAAATGAGTTCATAACTATTAATTTTGCCTGCTCCTGATCTATTCTTGATGAGCCTTTCAAATTTAGAAAAGCGCTTCATGATTCTCTCAATTTGGTAATTACTAACTCCCTTTGATGAATCCAGCCCAGTATTTCAGACATGAGACATTCATTAGACATTTTTCTTTCTGGTGAGAGGAGAAAAAGAAACCATGGCCTTGGATTTATTTCCTCTCCCAAACTCCAGCAAGTAGACCTCCTTCTTCCTATTGCAGTTTATAATGCTGTTTGTGTACTTTCACACCACCACCTCTGGTGCTGGAAGAACCCCAACAAAGCCCTGACATTTGGGCTCAATTTCCTGATGTCACACCTCACGTACACCTCACCCACCTCCCCAGGCTGAAACTGAAGCATTTCCCCTGGATGTTAAACCAGAAAGCAGCATGCACCCACCCACAGGCTGCCTCTTCTCCATCAAAAACACTCTCCCAACACAACAAAGCACAGCTGCACAAAGAACATCAACAGTAAGACCTGGGTTTCAAGCGCTCCTAAGCATCTTGAGGAGGTCCTCCATCCCTGCATTCAGGTGCTTTTTAGAGATTTACCCCATTTTTGGAGCGCTGTTACCTCCTTACATATATTCTGATGGACTCTCTTCCTGAATCTGCTAATATGCAAAGAGCAAGAAATATATATATATATTAAACCTGAATCTAGGAAAAAAAAGCCATATTTTGCTTCTCCGCATTTATTATCTCATTAGGAATTAATATGGAACGGCATAGGCTCGTCTTACAAAATGACAGATTACTGTGAATGTCCACTGTAGCATTAATATTAGCGATTTCTGTAAGAACTACAAAATCACCTGGCATTGAAAAAGTAAAGAATTAAACTGATTTCTAATTTTTGTCAAAGCAAAACATGAGATTACTGAATTAAGCACCGGAACTGCGCTCAGTGATTGACGTTGTGGTGGCAGTGGCAGTCTAAATAGTAGTTACCATAAGTAAACAAACACCCACTGTTAGCTATAAGGACCTGCATTTCTAACCTAATGAAGAGCCTGCCCTGCACAACTTCAGAGAGAAGGAAATCTGGCCCCCACCACCACGCATCAACAACTTAGCAGACAGACAGAACCTCCTAGTGGTGCTGTTGGCTACTAGAGGAAATCATCAGCTTCATCCATTCATAAAATAACTTTTCCTGTAAACAGCAAACTAACTGTTTACGAGGCACACGGCGGTGTAAATAAACTCATAAAAAATGGAGCAGACACGAGGTAATTGAAAATAATAAAACGTCTGCTATCGTGTTGCCTCCGAGTCTTCTCAAGGTTAATAATGGTCAATTCCACTCTCACTGACAAATTGTCACCAAATTCAATGAGAACAGGATTATATAAGCAAAGTACATTAGTTTATGAAATATTTCAGTAATACAGGTCTCACTCCTTTGATCTCAGGAGGATTAATTTCACAAGCACGGCTTACCAAAGAGCAAACACTTACAAGAGGAGAGTTTTCAACAACTGACTGGAAATGCTCGTGACCCTCATTTCTTACTGAAGTCAAACGAAGCAGCAGACGGCCAGGATCTCTTGGGGAAAAGATCCAGATTGAAGGTCCTGACCTTCTTCCCCTTCAGGAAATTAAGACTCCAGTAGTCCAAAATGAAGGAAATGAGACGCAATGTCTTCTAACAGAGCAGCATCCAGTTTATGAATTGCAAAGATTTGCATACTGTCAGTCCTTATACCTTGCTGATGTTGCTCTTCACAGACACATGGGCTATGTAAACAGCTATGCAGGATAAAAGCAAGCTGTTACATATGTTAAGAATGCATGGACTGACAGAGTAGGTTTTAATAATCTAGTAAAAGTTGTATAAAAAACAAAGAAACTTTTGTTTGAAATGCACCACCAAGACCAGGTATTATTCATGGTATTTTTTGCTTAGCCAACATTTTCCCACAACTGAAAACAATAAATCTAGATAACGAGCAAACCTTTTAAGCTTTTCAGCTTCATCCACTGCCAATTCACAACCGTGCTGCTCACTAACAACTTGCAATAACTTTATTTGATTTTATCAACGTCATCATGACAACCCTGGAGACAACTGAGACAATTGCTTCAATTATTTTTATTTGCTTCCACCCTTGTGACAGCATACAGAAATTCTTCCAGTAAAAGTGTCCTTAGATACTATTTTAGTTAGCCTTTAGCAAAACAGGACTTAACCAAAATCAGTCTGGATGTAATTGGTACAGTCCATTGCTGGGTACTGGGACTCCATTTGCTCCTTTGTTATAGCTCTCCCTTTTGAAACAGCATGTAAGCTTTTTGGGGTTTATAAAAGCACTTTGATTGCACTGAATATTTTTCTGACTACTATTTAGAGCCTCTTTATTGCTGTGCTGTGTATTTCTTGAAATAAAGCTCCTCTGCCAGGAGAAAGCATCTTGCTGGGGAGTATAACAAACCCATCCAATAAGAAACCGGGGCCAAGGTTTAGCTGATGTTGGATGCAAATACAGAGGGAACTATTTTTGTACACAAATACTAAATGACTTTTTGATGAAAGATTTACGCTGAATTCTAACCAGTTAATAAATCCCAGTGCCCAAATGGTGCTTAGAAGTTTTCTCTCAACTGTTCAGAAATCTTTGCGTATTTACGTACCATAATCACATGGTGTATTTTCACACTGTTGTGCAAGCAGCTGAAATACACCATAAAGCAGTGATGGCTTTTTAAGCAACCAATGACTAAACTTTCAAGACAATAAATTCAGTGATACAAGAACTTCTTTGCAATGCATAACTTCCATTACAAACATCTCCCTTCAGAAACCTTTAAATGAACAAGAGTACAATTTTGGGAGACACTTCTTTTACCATTTCTGATACTGCAGTTTAATAACCCAAGGCATGTCTATATTCAGCCAAGCTGCACATAACATCAGGGCAGCAAACACTGCAGTTAACCTTCAAAGAGAACTGAATGGTCTGAGTCACTCAGGGAATCAATGGTGCAGCCACTAAAAAAAACCCAAAAGTTACTTGCTGGAAATCCATTGCCATGCAAGGGGACAGGCTTGGTCTGCCTATAGAGTCACCACCTTACAGCCAAACAAATGTGCTCCCTGCAGGTAATTAAGTAGAAGAAAAAGGCTGATCTCCCACCCAGCTCCTCCATCCCCTCTACCCCATATTAGTGGCTACAAGCTCAGCATAGAAAAGATGCTTCACTCCGTCCTGTTCTTCCCCAGCCAACAATGAAATGGAAGACATGTAATTTAATTTCCCTGAACACTTCCAAATTTACCACAGGTTATCAGGAAGAACGACTCTACATGACAGCTCCTGAGCCCATACCACTACGCAAGGCTCTTGGATCCTTACAAACACACACAGGTTCCTCATCTTCCTGAGTGAAGAGCTCTGTAATGAAGCCTGGGTTCATCAACCCTAGGGTTGAGTTCTTACTCAACCTACACTTCCAACAAAAAGTTTCCTCGGCATTTTAATACCTTACAATTTCCACGTGGCTGACATCAGTAGTAATTGATCAAACTCATTCATACACACCAGGTGCACGGGTACAAAAAAAACGTGATTTGCCCCAGGAGATGTTACTGATGATCCAGTTGCTCTCTTGATTTCAACTGAAGCTGGCAGCCTCGCCACTGGGGAGAAACAGCAACCAGAGGGGATAATCTAAAGATGCAAACTCACCACGTGCTGCATTTATGAATGAAAGGGAAGAGGAGACAGGCTGCAGATGGTAGCACTCACATACCTAATTCGCTGGAGGATGCAAGAAAACAGTGACAAATGGTGCTCTGTTCTTGAGGACTTTAAAAGCCTACTGTGACACCTTCAACTTAATCCACTGCTTAATGGGCAAAGGGTGGAAACAAACAAGTAGCAGAATGCCAAGCAGTCAGCAAGGACAATGGAAAGTTAATAAGCAGTGGTTTGTTCCAAAACTTGCTTGAGTGCACAGAACTCATGAATCTGCTGCAGAAGATACCGTAATTCCAACTGCACAAAATAAAAAACAAATCAAAGCAGGAACACAGGCAAGAACTATTTGCTTCCTCCTACATTCTGTTCCAATTTCAAGAGTAAGCATCTAATGAATTAGACAGGTATCTTTGAACTTAACGTGCTCTCACATGGAGAAGTACAAGCAGGGCTGTCCTGTGGCTGGTTCACCTTTCTGCTAAGAAAAACATGGCCAGGACAACATCCTCAATGAAGCTGACACAGAGATCAGTGTTGTCTCTTAACAACAAACAGGACCTCCTCTCCCTCCACGTCCTCAGAGAGACCTGGCTCACGTATGATTGCCTAATTTTATAGCCTGGTAATTACGAGAAAAAAGAGCCATCACTTTCCTGCTGTTATTGATATCCACTGAACAGACAGGGAAACTGTTAAAGTTAACAGGCATCTAAAAGTTTCCCATGTTTCAAATGATAAACAGGATTAACTCGGCTGAGCAAGCAGGGTGAGCAGGTTCTGCATGCAGGGTAAGAGCAGAAAAGGGCCAAAGGTTCCACTATATACCCTTCCTCCTGTTAGCTGAGATCTGCTTACAGCTCTCATCTTCACAACAAAACCCAAAGCAAGAGAGCTGAGCAAGGAGATTTAATGTAATCCACTCCCATAAAGCCTATTTTTCTCCAAGAAAGGAATCCCAATTTCTCCAGAAGTGCCAAGATAACTCCAAATGACAAAAAGCAGAGAGGTGGATTTAATATTTCTCTCTCTCTTCTAAAATCATTCCACAATTAGCTTCTAATGGCATGTAAGTGAGGTCAGCACAGTGGTCACCACATAACATCTCCGGGTCACCTTTTTAAAGGGTAATCATTACTTTGTCACACTTGCAAGACAATGATTTCCCAACATGTGATGGATTCCCATGCAGTGACAGCTAATGACATGCACTGGGTGACTGCTGGGGTATTGCTCAGAGCTAAGGTCAGCCCATGAATTAATGAGCCTGGCTGCAAGCGAGCAATAAGCGAGGTTAATTCATTTAGGCTCTGGAAAGGAATGATTAGAAACAGGAAGGGGAGAAGAGGCATTCCATCCCACCTTCCCCATTCCTTGTCTATAGGACAAAATGCCCCCAGAACTGCAGTTCCATGGGTTTCCTCAGCAATGGAGGAAACTGCTCAAACCATTCCCTCCTTCCTCCTGCCCCCTCCCAGCTCTCTTCTTCCCCATAAAAGCACGTTCAGGCCTGGAAAATTGTTCAGCTGAAATCCTCAGATTTTGTTGAGTCCTGGCATTCCCTGAGCCGTATTTACACCATTGCTGCTGGGTATTCCTGCTGGAAGCAATCCACTTTCAAGCTTTCTCAGTTTCCCCTTGCAAAAACTTTGAGATCCCTCACTGCTATCAGATGTAGAGACACACCCCAAAATAAATAAAATATTCTAGTTCCTTTAACCTAATTCCTCATAACCTAACCAACAGCTGGATTGGATGATCTGAGAGGTCTTTCCCAACCTTAATGATTCTATGACTCTATGATTCTAATTCAAAAGCAGCAACCTCAGCTCCCCCCCCACCTAAATACATCCCTCCACATCCATGACTGTGCTTCCAAGGCTCTGAAAACACCACCAAACTCCCAGATCCAGCTTCCAACCTTACCAGCAGCCATCGCTCATTTGGATCAGCTGTCACATCTGAGCATCTCCATGGATTTAACAGCACTTTCAAGTGTATCCTCTATGTTTACTGAAAGAAATTCTGTCGTTGGACCATTT
Source organism: Phasianus colchicus (assembly GCF_987193195.1). NCBI lineage: Eukaryota > Metazoa > Chordata > Aves > Galliformes > Phasianidae > Phasianus > Phasianus colchicus. The sequence continues at coordinate 9,089,628 of NC_143453.1, read as the reverse complement.
AAAAGAAGAAAAAAAAAAGGAAATGGAAAGAAAAACACGGTATGATAAGACAGCAGCTAAACGTATACTGATTGCAGTAATTGCATCCATTCCTCTGTTGGAAAGCCTTGTATTGTATTTCTAATATGTGCTGATAAGTGCATTCACAACATAAGATTAACAGCCTCCAGACAAGAATGGCTATTATGTTTAACAGACTGATTAGCAAGTGACAGAGCTGCAAACTGTAGTCCTCGTAAATCGCTTGCTTTTAAATTACAGCAGCATTTTATGGTCCCATTTTTAAAATGCAACGGTTTGTTACACATATGCGGTGTAATTCCTATCTGACAATAATAGAGGACAGCAAGATTTGAGCTTTTAATCTTCAGATCTCAATTAAAGCATTGCTCATTTTCTTTTTAATTACAGTAAAATCTGTGCTGTACGTGGCACTTTTTATGGAGCCTCCTGGCTTAAATGTCTCCCAAACACCATCCCCAAGCACAGGGACAGCCATTCTAGCCAATATCTTTTATAAGTCCCACTTCATTCAAGCTGCCATTTTTGTGCCTCCACCAGCCCTGCTCACCTCCTGGAACAGAAACCAAAGCACAGATCTCCAACTGATGCCCATTCAGACTTGCCAGAGCAGGCTTGCCCCTGCTACAACCAGCTCTGCTTACACCTCAAGTGAATGGAGCTCCTAATTAATTCCCTATATTTTCTAGCAGCAAATGGTAGGATTTAGGCACATCGTTCCTTGCGGTGCTTCTGAAAATCCTGCCATCAAATGTGTGATTCTGTTTTTGTTGACTGCTCTTATTTTTCTCGCTGTAACATATGAGAGCACCAGTCTTGGATTTGGGCCCTCTGTGTATTTCATAGAAACACAACTATAAAGGCAGTCCTGACCCCACAGAGCGTGCAGTCCACAAGACAGAGACAGAAAAGAGATGCAACAATCTGCACCGCTTTAAATTCACACACAAAACAGAAACCCTTTAAGCATGAATTTATCTACAGGCTTTCAAGCTCAATGACATCATGCACTTCAAACCAGTTTATTTATAACATAAAGCTCAGTATAACTTGTAAGGAGACAGAATAAATGAATTTGTTCTATCACAGAACTTCATCAGATACAATACAGATGGCTCTGCTACCATGGTTAAAAATAGCCTACACATTTTGAAATCAGCTCAAGGCATTTATCAAATTAGGAAACTGGTGAAGGAGGATGTCTAGCTTGTATACTGTAATTGGGATATCCACCCAGCGGTTTGGTGCTTTTGTTTTTGGTTTGCTTTTATTAATTCTACTTCACATGTTCAGCATTTGGTCCTGGACAGTCAACTGAACTGGGAGAACTCAGTTTCCCAAACCATTTTTCTTGGCTAAACAGCAGGACAGAACAACTCGAGGTTGTTTACCATATGTAAAAGAGAAGGGGGGAAACCATCCGAAGAGCAACTCAGGGTAGAGCAGAATACAAAATCACAGAGTGCTTACAGTTGGAAAGACCTGTCAGTTGGTCCAACTACCAACCCATCCCCACCATACCCACTCACCTTGTCACTCAGTGTGACAGCTACCCTCTTCTTGAAGGGTAAAATACTTCAGAAACAAAACAACTGTAAAGCAAACCTGGCACGCAGGTTAAGCAGCCCAACACATCGTGCGGGATGTAAAAGGAAGATTGCAATTAATGGATCCCAAGCGGTAAGCCCTGCAGGTAATTAATTGTCAGTGAGATTGCACCACAGAAGTGGCCTCGTTGATCGTGGCTTCCTCCTGCATGCTCCTCGAGCCATCCACGTGTGTTTCCCAGCTAATCTGGAGCAGACAGGGAGACAGAGTGCAGACACCCCCCCCCAGTCCTGCAAACACTGCTGTCTGAGGAATGAAATCCATTTGCTTCTCAGCTTTCATGGCTCTTGTTCTCACATTCCACCCACAGATGGAAATTAGGTGTTGATGTTCGCTGAGAACTTATTTACTGAAAGATTTAAAGGAAGATTTTTGACGGAGTTCTGCCTGTCTTTTCTACTAAGCTGCAGCAAACCCTGGGGTCCCCAGGCCCCCGGATGTCCCTGTGTCCTCTGCAGCCCCCATGTCACAGCCCTGCTCCATGGGGGCCTTCTGCAGAGCCTTCCTCACTGCCAGCTTCAAGCCTCATCTACTGGATTCTAATGACAGTTCCGTGCCCAGGTCCTTGTACAATCATCTGTGGTCAGAACACCAACTGAAGTACGATCTATTACCAGTTATCTGACCAAGAAGTACCTAGCATATCACTCTCCAGAGCAGGCTTACAGAGCAGGACCACATGGGAAGTTTGAATTTCTGACATCAGCGTGAGCTTTGCAGCTGAGATCTGTGGGCAGATGATGAAGATCTGTTTTCATCTAAATCTAATACTTTCTCCGGAAGGGGAACATGCAGTTTAAAAGATCAACATCGAGTTCAAAGTTTACTACTGGCTTTACAGGATGCACTTAAAAGGCAGAAAGATGCCATTAGAATTCATAAGATCCACACTGTGGACTTATTGCTTACTAAGATTGGTATTAGCTGCTTCCTCCTACTTCAATTTATCAGCTGCACCGTGCCCATATTTTGTTTTCAAGAGGATTACAACAGCACATCTAATAATATGAATGTTTCTGCAGGTAATAATTGAAAACGAGATCAGTTGATAAACTGCTTTGATAAGAATTCCAACACGTACGAGGAGAAAAATATGACATGCTTCCCTTCTGGACTTGCTCCTTTGCAGTGACCTTAGAAATGAAGGAAAATTGCTTCTCATCAGCTCCTGCTCATCTAAAGCCCACCTCAGTCCCTCTGGATACTGCTGCTCACAGCATCCCTCCCCTTGCTACCTCTATCTCCATCTCTGAAACATCAGGAGAGCAGGGAGAAAAATGATTTAAGAAAGCAATGGAAATTCCTTTTAGTGAAAAAAGAGGGGGTGGGGGGGGAGGGAAGATTTGAAAAAATGCTTTCCAACTTCTGTTTTTTTTTTAATTCAAACCACTTGCCTCCAGAATCCCAACCGTTCAGACTACTTAGTGCCCAGGCACCAAGCACACAGAGCAGAACGTGGGAGGGAAGTGTCGCTTATCAGCTTTAGCTGCAAGATTTGTACTTCTGCATTCTCTTTCAGCGGAGGAAATGCAGAAAAACAAAAACAGCAAAAATCTTTAAACTCAGGAAGCAGGTTGGAAGGCAATCCTGTTCTAATCATAGGGTTTTCTTAACGTTTGTGAGCGATTGGAAGAGTTACGACTTTAATTTCATATAAAGCAATTTTTTATTTCAATGCTAAAATGTGGGTGTTCCAAGGAGACCTACAAAGTAGAATAAACAAGATAAAGGCTCTTTGCCCTTTAATCAGTACTTGATGACACATTGGCTTTAAACCTCCTTTTACTGGTCTGTACGGTTTGCATTTGACTTGTGAAATAAGAATAAGAGGATCTTCATTGAAGGGACCTCAGGTACCTTCCAGTTTCAACCCTGGTGTGAGTCCATGGCCCTGCCCAGAGCCCAGCACAAAGCAGAAGTGGCACAGAAAGGACAAACCATGCACTTAAGTGAGGACCACCTCCCCACCCCATTTTGAGCTGCATTCACCAAGCATCCAAAGCACAATTGGAAACCTGCTTCCAGAAAAGAAAGAATCAGGAAAAAAAATGGTAAGAACATCAACCACACAAACATCTGGAGAATAACCCAGCAGGGTACAACATTTCTTTGGAGGTCTGCAAGCAGCCAAGAGATGACAATACTCTAATTAAAACGGCAGGCTGCAAAACACATCCAAATGGCTTTCCTTCCTACCCAGCCCCTGCTCAGATCCTCGGTGCCGAAGAAAACATCAGGTTGCACTGAGAGTTGTTTCCATAAAGAAAATACAGATAATGATGCATCCCTAAAACTCTCTTCTTTTAATTTAAAACTAAGAGGACCGTGTGCATAAATGGGGCAAGAGGCCAGATGATTTTGCTCCCAAAGCAATGCACAGAAACAAGGCTCATCACAGGCCTTTTATTTCACTCAGGATTTCTTTTTTACTTATTTACTCTTCTTTCTCTCTTCACTCATCTATTCATCTACCCACTGGAGTACTGAAAATTCAAGTTCTTGTTCTTCTGATTCATATTCAAATTCAAACACATATAAACACACAGCAAATCCTTCAGTGTGAAAGTTTGAAGAGTTTTGCTGTGGATTTAGGGTCTTTTTAAGCGTATAACAAGCCAATTAAAGAGGCTGAATCAGTACCTTTTAGATGAATACACAGGAAATGAGAGGAACATGGCAAAAGTGATACATTTTCCAGCCTGAACTCCCAAGAACATGTGGTATATGCTATTATTTTATGTATAACGAGTAACTTGTAATGTGTTTATCTCATCAAGGAAACCACTTTTCCCCTCACTTTTGCATTCCCTGTGTGCTTAATGAAGTGGGTTTGCTTTTGATGAAGGTAACTGCATAACTAATCTCTTCTGAACAACTCCTGTGGTTTGGTCACAGTCTCTATAGATGTGCTCATATCCTCAGCTGCCAGCCAAACACATCCAAGGCCACCTGCTCCAAAGGCCTGAGGGTACAGGAGACTGTCTACAAAGCACCACAGCCAGATACAGTCAGTACCATTCTCATAGTTGAATGCATGCACATTACTTATGCTGAGACCCCACTCATACAACAAAGCAGGCCCCAGCCGTTGCAGCAGCCCCCAGACACACAGGCTCAGGCCACGTCACACAGCACATCTCAGACCCTGCAGGAGAAGGACAGTTTAGCCAACTGAGCTCTGTGCAAGGACCCCTGATCAGGTCCACGACCACCAGGTCTCTCTGGCTCTGCCTCAAAGCTGAGTCTAAGGTTTCCCAGACAGGCAACAGGAAAAGCTTTCCTCTCTGGAATGACTGATGCAGAAGAGAAAGGCAGCACCAAATAGAACAATGACCGGCTGGGATCGAGCTACTCAACGTTTCTGTTGAATGGATGTAAATCAACACATTTCTGACAAGTCCAATAAAATTAAAGACTCCAATTCAGAGTATACTTCCCCAAAGGGAGGCACTGCAGTAACAGTTTACTAACTGAACATTTAATGCTTGCATAAAAGCTAGGATATCCAGGATTTCCTACTGGGAAATCATTCTGAAAACAATTCCAGTCATCACAGAGGCGGGTGGCCTCTTCAGTGGGGCTTGGCTATTTAAGGGACACGGGCTGAGACCATCTGAGATGGCCCCTGCTGTCTGAATTCTCTGCTTACAATAGAAGCACCAGAGGACCTGCTAAGATGGCAGGCAGCAGCCCCACAGCCACGCTGCCATACGGCACCTAAATTTGGAATGAAAGGGAAATACATCCAGCAGAGCACACAAGAAAAGTTTAGGGAGACAGAGCACACTCTATCAACCAGGGTGTGGGAACAAATAGCAATGTTTCTGCAAATACCAGGGACCTAAAGATAGGAAAAGCAGTCAAGAGGGACATCATTTTGTCATTTATGAGAAAGTCATCCTGGATCCACTTGGATAATGCTCCCATTCTGGAACAGCAGAGCAATTGCTGTCAACCAAACCATCAGTATACAATCTGTGACTTGAATGATGCTCCTTCTCCTGTATGTAACATATTTCTTCCTTGCACCTTTCCTTCTGCCTTTAACCTTAGAAAAAAAATATATGCTTTGCAATAACAATAATAAAAATGGATTTCAAATGAACAGTCCTTACAATCACTGAAATAAATGTATGGAAAATACATTTAATTATTACCACAGCAATCTGGAAAGTGTTTTGCTATAATTAAAAGGATAATTACCTTTCTCTAACAAATTCATGAATTAATAAATCAGGGCAGCTTTGCCAGAGTAAATTTATTTGCAAATATTACAAACAACACACTCTCATGGTATGATCACTTTGGATCTGTAGATCCAAACTCACAAGCTTGTCTTGCTTGAGCAAAATGACTGCTTCAATAAGCAAAGCAGGACCCCAGAGATCTCTAGCTAGGGAATAATCCTTACTGCATGGGTAGTGGTACCATACTGAGCAGATGTGCTGGGCCATGAATCTACTTGCTCATCATTAGTACCACATGCAGAAAGAACACTTAGTACCTCACTCGTGCACAGACCTACAGGCTATGGTCATTTATGAAAGTTTCTTGCAAATCACTTCAAAAGTCAAATAATGTGCTCAAATCACAAGCAGCTCATGGACAACCTAAACCAAGCAGAAGCAAAACAAAGCATTTACTACAAATTGTACATCCAGCTCAAAAAATTGCCTTGAATAACTCACTGTTATGTTTTGGTTTGTCACCTGCTATGATACAGTAAGGAACAAAAATCTTTGCTGAAGAATAAATGTATCCTATTTAGAGTTCCATTCAGCAACGATGTTATAAGGTCTGTGTGTGTAGGTCACAGATGAAATATAGAGCATGAGCTCTGTTGCTTGAAATATAGATCACTATAAAGAGTATTATAAAGCTAGTGCTGTCTGGAAAACTGCCATGCTTTTTTAGATAGAAACAATGGACACATGTTTGTATCTCAGTTGAAATAAAGATGCTTATGAAGACTGCAAAGGGAAACAAATTGAAATTACAACAAAAACTGAACTGTAAGGATGTTTAGTAATGTAATTAAGCAGAAACATTGAATCATTTAGTATGGAAAGACCACTATGATCATCCAGTCTAACCATCAGATCATCTTGTCCAGCCATCAAAGATCCTTAGTAAGTTACACAAACAAGGTCAATATATAAACTTAGGTTTAAAAAACTAGTTCAGGTTCCGGAAGGGAAAAAATGGACTAGTGTTAGATCAGTAATGTATGCTAGTATGGCTTCTTTGCTTAATGTATGAGATATATAATATTAAATGTGTAATGTTGAAGTGGGACAAAATTATTTATGGCAACACAGGCATTGAACAATCAAAGACAAAGCATGATTTTCCACTGGACTCTCTCCACAAACAAATGGGAAATGTTTGGCAGTGTAGAGCATATACCTACATACACACGCCTTCAACTTGTTTTACTCTTTCTTCAACACAAAAACTTTGGAATGTCACATTCTGATGCATGCTCATGCATTCTGCCCTGCTCTCTCACCACGAAGGTGATGCACAGGTCTCTGTGGGTTAGCACTAAGCCTCCTGCAAGGGCAGCTTCCCAGCAAACTGAAAGCCTGAAGCCCATGTCCGTACATCTGCAGTCTGGCATCACCACGCCTTGTGGCTGCCAATTTGAGATTTCCATGGATGGTGGTGTTCAGCAACACCAGTGACCATCTGTTTCTTCCTCCTCCTCCTCTTTCTTCTCCTTATCTCTCGCTATAATAACCGAGATATCCTGGAAGCAAAAGGAGTTTAGAATTTGCAGTGGATGACACAACAGCTGCTGAAGGAAAGAAAGGTTTTGAAACAGGGTGTAACGTGGAGGGTTAATGGGGAAGATGGAAGGGCTTGGAGCTGCAGGCAGGCAGCGGTGTGATTTGACAGCCTGTTTCCCTGGGTGGCGGGTGGAAGAGCAAGGCTCCACGCAGGGCGTGTCGGAAACAGGAATGATGTGATTGCTGCAGGCAGAAATCAAAAAGAAAGGCAAGCTGACCCCTGGCTATCTCTGCAGCAGCATGCTATGCAGGGGGGTGACGAGGAATGGAGATTAATAGCTTCATTCAAGTGCATTGTCTCTGCTTTCCACATTAAGCACTTTAAAGCAAGTGATCATTTTGATGCTTTGCATTTCCACGCTTGCAGCCTACGTTCTCCCATGACAATGTACCAAAGGAGTTTCAACTTTCCTTTTAGAGCTTCATATTAACCGAGGAATGCCCACACCACCTCTCACTCTGCTTTGGAATGAGACAGGGCTTTGCCTCAGGAGAACTCAAATCTGGTGTCAGCACTTCATCAGATGGCTGCTGGTTAAGGGAAGTATTAGAGGACAAGACCTGGTTTTGCAGCCAAACGGCCACAACAAGGCCAACAAACTGCACACTACAGATGCCTGTTACCCTGCTGCACTCAGGTGCGGGAGAAGAAGGGCAAATATCCCACATGGAGGAACCCAGCCATCTCCAGAACTGCCCCCTCCTCCAGGAGGCACAGAGCACAAGAAGCGCTGTGGCTTCAGCATGCCTCATCCCTGCCCCATCCCACTGTGTTTCAGGAGCATCACTCAATTAAGAAACAAGCAGTGCTGTGCAGAGGAAGGAGTAGAGCCCCTTCTTTATACCATATGTCTGCCTAGCACCCAGGCTTTGTGCTGCTCCCACTGCTCTGCTCAAGGGCTGAGGCAGACCATGGGCACATCCCTCTCCTCACTGTGGCCCCAAAGATCCCTGGGGAAAGGTGTCTAAGGGATGGAGGGGGTGTCAGGACAGCATAAGCATGAAGCAGTGCCCCAAGCCCTCCAAAAACTAGTAGTGACATACTACACAGAAACTTCCCCCCAGGAATGAAATTTAGTATTACCTAATGCATTCTTCAAAATATATCTTTTGCTCTTCCAAACCCATGTAAACTTTTATCATCTCCAATATCCTCTGACTTTCATGAGTAACGGGGTCAGAAATGCAGCACCTTCTTTTACACCAAAGCTGCCAGCTGTCAGTTTCAGCTGATGCCACCAATTCTTTATTTGGATAAGAATCTCCCTATTCACCTGACAGTGTTCATTTCTTCAGACCTCATTCTCTCTGAGGTAGGCATCCTCACATCCTCATGACTACAGATATATTCCCTTTCCTGCAGAACACAGACACTGCCTTCTAAGCTGCTAATTTTTCTCTTTTCACTTAATTAAAAATTACCTTCTGCATCTTCAGTTTCATAACCAAATGTCTGCTATATATAAGGTAAAGGAATTTATGGAAATTCAGTTGAAGAAAGTAGATATATTTCTTTAAGTAATAAATACTAGAAAGATATTCATTAAAGCAAATTAAAATAATGGTACTCTGAAATTAAAAGACTACAAGTAATAATTTCTTTCAAATACAGAAAGCACTCCAAAGTGGGTTCAGTCTGCAGCAGCGAAAGATGTGGCACTGCATTATGTTTTATATGGGAGTATTTCAGGCAGTCAGCCTGGCAATTTCAGCTCACTGAGGATTATGTAAGGATGGAAAACCAAACAGTTCTCACATTTAAAGAAACGGAGTCGCTTTGACTTTGCTCACCGAGATTCTGCTCCAAACAGCCACGTCTGTGCTGATCCCCACCAGGGCCTGCATTGCTGCTGCCACTGTTATCTCCTGGAGAAGAGGACCTGTGTGAAAACTAGAGCCTCTAACTTTTCTAGTTGTGAAGGTGAGACAGCAAGATACAATGCACAGCCAACACAACGATGACTCGACAAACAAGCAACCTGTCCTGCAAACAACTGGAGGATCCAAAAGAAAGAAAACAGCCTGAATCTAAAATAAGCTGGTATGCTTGAAAGAGACAGAAATCTCAATTGCTTCAGCAGCAAAAAGCTGAAGAAAAACAACTGCCAAATATCACAAAACCTGTAACCATGGCGTGTCTGAGCTAGCTTGCAACCAAGCATTACAAGAAAGGAATTTCAGTGCTGAGCACAACTTAGTTTTAGAGGGAAGTGGATGTTCTGTTGTGATATAACATAAATGAATTAAACCTCTTTAACGGGTTCTCAACAATAATGCACATTAAATGCTCGGAGAAATTCCTCCAGGCAGCAGTGATTAAATAAACGTAAAGTGCTTTCACATTAAAAGGACACGATCCTGCATCAGGAAAGAGAGGTTTGGCTTCCTTTTAACTACAGCTTCAAAGCATCTGCACTGAGCACAGTGCCATACACGCGACAGGTGAGAGGCAGCATCCAGCCCTACATGGGAGCAGCACAAAGCTCATCAGCAGTGAGATCAAAGCAGCACCAGCTGCCTCCATGCCGCAAGGAATGATGCTATCAGCCCCACACAGGTCCCAAGGTGAGAAGGACCAAATGGGAAGATAATATGAGGATGGGAGCTCTCAGAATAGAGCCATGCTGACCAAGTGCTGGCATTGGTCAGTGGCTGCCAGAGCTGTGCTGTCAGTGAATGAAGACATCCTGACATCACCCCAGGGCAGGGCGGCCAGCCCTGCAGCCAGGTGAAGAGTATGGGTGAATCACACATTCCAGGGCTCAGCTACAAAGGTCTCCATGCTAATGACTGGTTTCACAATTATTTATGCACAAACTATCTCCCAAACACGCTCTGTTTAAAAAACGTTTCCACTGACTCGACCCCTGGCGTTCCACATTTGTATGAATGGGATGAGGTTGCACACCAAGACGGAGGCAACTGAGCCGTGCCTTTGAGCCAGTTAAAACATGAGACAGCTTTCTGCTGAGATGCAAAACATTCTTCCTCTGAACAGCATCTCAGGAGCTCACCTTGTCTGGGCTCCCTTTCCCAGCCAGCGGGCAGGAGTGCTGCTGTCAGGGGGCTTGCAGGAGCCTGGCAGCTGTTCTAAGGCCTCTTTAGTGGGCATATATAATTCAAACCTCACTACTAGTTTTACTTGAAGGTGAAACATAAAGCAAACACCAGGGATGTCAAAGCCAGAGGAGTGTTTTCACATGTTAAAAATATATCCACAAAACCACAGTTTTCAGCAGATCTTCTCAGGAGCTGCTAGCAGGAATTCAAAACGTTGCTCCTGAACACGGCTCCTAAAGCAGCACCTCTTGGGACAGGAGATGCCCCATCAGTAAGAGAGGAGCAGTCAGCATCCTCCCAGCACAGGAACTGCTGGGATGCCGTCTGTGGTTCCAAGCAAAGCCAGCTGCAAACCCTCATGCTGACACACGTGGACAGAGCTGACTCGTTACACATTCAACTCTGCCACCCCCACGTGCCAGGGAAATAAAAATATGGCATTTCAGAGACATGGGACATAAATTTGGGCTTGGTTTAGAACCCTGTGGGCAGTAAAGTGCTTCGCCCATTAAAACATAAATTACCATTGGAGGATGGCTGATGAGAGGCTGGGGCTAAAAGGAAATGGCACTAAATCAGAATTATAGGAATGCTCTTTCCAGGCTGACTATGGGGATTTACTCTCCTCCCCAGTGTGTCTCGAGATGTCAGATGAAAATTAAGGCTGGTTTGTACGGGAGATCAGGAATTACTCTCCCCCCAAAACAACCTTATCAGTAAAAAACCTTCTTAATCCCATCTGTGAGTGTACAACACCTGTCACTCCCCAACCTCCCAGTCTTTATAAAAATGATGTATTTATTCTCATAATCATCCCCTGCATTAGGTAGCAGCAGCATGCTCAGACGTATGATGGAAGGCAGATGGTCCATCCTCTGTACCAGAAAGTGGTACAGCCAAGAGCAGCAAACCTGGGAACAAAGTGGGCCCTCCCGAGCCTTCCTCTCATTAAGGATCACAGCCAAGGATCTGTAATGAACAGCAGCCTTAGAAAGGAGCCCTGCTCTCCTCACAAAATCTTACTGCTTCTTTTGTAACAGTGCCTACAGTATCGCTGTACAGGGAGTCCTGTTCCCTGCTTGTACAGACAGGGCAGCGGGGCAAAATGCAATAACTCAGCGATGTACTCAGCACAGCACTGAAGTCCACAACAGACCCAGGAATTTAATCCGAAACATTTTAACTTTTCCCTATGGTTTTAACCCAGACCAGCTCTTAACTCCTCTTCTGGGAATTAAAATAAAGTAATCAGGACAAATTTAAAGTGCTCAGAGGGATTGAAACTGTCAGCTTATGTATGATCTACAGATAAATCAATACATTCAGATAAACTTTCTATTTGCCAGTAATAAGTTCTTTGACTCTTGAATTCACCCGTCTCTCCAGATGCTTGTTTCCTAAGCAACACTAACTCATACTTCTTATTTACGGCCCATTCTTTGCTAAGATTCCACAACAGGGCTGAGATACAGCTCCGAGAGAAGGGCTGCTCACCAGCTCACATCCAGAAAGCACCGTCAGCATCGTAATGGAAGATGGCAGTTTGCTGCCATTCCTGCAATCTGCACAGTGTGCTTCTGGATCTGCTGGCTACGTCCCCGGGCACCACTAGGAAACAGGACTCCTGACAATGGATATATAGCTCAAAAATGATGATTAAAAGCCCAAATAAATCAAGTGCCAACGTTTAGAAATAGAACATAGCCATGGGTTCACTCACAGCTGCTGTGCACAACTCTTTTAAACTCAAGGTTTGGCTTCTTGTGCTACTGGTTCTGTAACTGATGCTCCTTAAATTCTTTTAGAGACATATTTAGAACAAAATAGACACATGTTAAGGCACACTGCACTGGCTTCTTGTTTTTTTCCTCCCAACAAAGTGAAGTCCTATTCCCCATTATAAGTGGAAAATTGCTCCTGCTTTGGAATGGCCTCTGCAACTAGCAACACAATTGAACTGCGTGCCCATGCCACCAGAACTAAACAGCTAAGGAATGGTTTACACAGATCCCAGGGTGCCCACTGATGCGAGATGTAGTTCTTATTTATTGGAGAGGACGCTTGCATACACTGGGAGAAAGTTATTTGCTGGCCTTAAATCATCCGCACAGGAACAACTGAAGGCAAGTACATCAAAGAAGGGATTCAGGACTGAATGTGGTAAGACAGGGCTGAAGCAGCCCAAAGAGCTTAAGTGAAGATAGGTTCAAAAGCCAGGGCTGCAGAAAGCAACTTATTTTAGAATGGAAGGGTAATCCTGCCTCCAGTGCTCCCAAAGGCACAAAGGTACTTTGCACTTTCAGAGCAGGACTGCAAGCTGTGGGGTGGCTGGATGCTCAGGGTAGGATTTGGAGAGGACCAAACCAAAGCCACCACCTCATTTGTTTCATAGTGCCCCAAAATGAACCATTCAGGAAGAGAGCAAAATAATAGGAATGGTAAATGCTATTAAATTCCCAAGAGTACAGAGTATGCCTAACCCAGATATCACTTCCTTGTCATTAATTTGTACTCTACACTTCATAAACTTTTATTGTAAAGAGTGCACTTGGAATTTAAAGAAACGCTGAAATTCAGCAACATTCAATGCTCATGTTCAACACGTCCCCTGGATGAGAGAGAAATTGTGCTTGTTTGCTCTTGTTGTTATGAAGTGGTAACCCATATGTTCCTCACATTAGGAAGATATTTAATGTATGCCCTTGGCAAACAGCAGACTATGGAGCATCTGAGACAAACAGAACCATCACCCAAAGATGATGCATATTTCTGTTGAGAGAGAGGGAGGCTATTTACAGTAAATTAAAAAGATATGTATCAAATCTCACTTATGGTAATATAAAACTATTTCTGAACTTTAATTATTATGATGAACTGGTCTCCTGTGGCTTGTTCATTTCATGCAGTTAAAAAAAAATGTTAACAGACTTCTAATTATATCAGTTTTCTGTGTAAAAAAAAAAAAATACAAGCTCACATTTATTACTCTGTCTAGGGAAGCTATGGATCATCTTGCTATTCACTTTATGCTTTTAATTTACATATCAGAAATACTAATAAGTACAGCGCTATTAGATCATATTCCCATTCGCTTCCCATCCAAGAAAATGGTCCATTTTGTTTAGCTGCCACAATTAAATTAATTTATTTTTCTATGGCTGGCTTTTTGATAAGGGCTTTTATCAGAAGTTTGACTGTATTAAGCTTAATAGGACATCTCTCATTAAAATAAAGTGCAAAAAGAAAATATGTTTCATTAAAATCAAACAATGGCTGTGACCCCCACCCCAACCCCATTTGGGCTTCATTAGCATTTTTAATAGAGGACGTAATTGCACCTTTCACTTGAACAAGAGCAACACAATCTGAAGGTTTGGATTTGTTTAAAATTCAGTGGATTATTTCGGTATCATTTGATGAGCAGCACTGCTGTGCCGTGAGATGGCCAAAGCAGAAGTGGCAAGGAAGCTGGATCTGGCATGTTCTGCATGTGTTTGACATTAATTTTCTGTTGCACTCACAGCACAGTACCCAACAATTTGGTCTTCAGTCCCTAGAGTATTTACAATATATTCCAATGGTATCAATTATAAAATATCCTGTAGTCCACTCTTAACAGACATAGAAGCATCTGTTAGAAAAGGAATCGAGCCCCAGGCTACAAAATTGACTCTAGAAACCTTTAATTGGGAGAGCTAGTTCTTCTCTCCAGCAGAAACAATCTCCAGCGATCTCTGGGCTCGTTCCTGGTTGGGCTAACAAAAGAAACAGGAAAATATAAATCACTTAACCAAAGAAACAAATAAACACCTGAGAAAATCAGCTCTCAGAATAACACGGTCTTTGGGAGAGGTGCTGAGGTTTTGCCTTCATGCTGTTTCACCTGACTTTAACACCTGCTTCTCACCTGTTCCATCAGGGCAGGGCACAGCATCCCCTAATATGCCTGGATGTCCAATGGCTCTGTGCTTTTGGAGTTCCCCTACTGCTTCCAGCATGTACTTCCAATAAGAGACCAACCTTAGGGGCCCAACAGATACCTGACAAAGAAAAGAGCACATTCTGCTTTTGGTTTGATGCTGGATAGGGACAGAGAGCATAAGAAAGGTCTTGTGGTTGATTCAGAGCCATACAGTGATTCCCACTGCCAAAACAGCAGTCTCGTGGCATATGAAACCAGGGCCACTCTCAGAGAAGCAGAAACTGCTAAGAATGAGGTGATACACCCTTCTGGTAGGCAGCAGACAGACTAAGGAAATAAAATGCGCGCTGATCAATGTTGTGTACACATCCCATCCATCATTGCCTGAGTGGATCCAGAGAGCGATTTTATCCTAATAACGCTTTTTCAGTTAGCATCATTCTTTTGTTCTTCCCCTGACACCCACTTAATTCTTCTTCTCTGCCTCCTTGAGAAGTTTCTAAAGTTGAAACTTTCACCTAACCAGCTGCACTGCTATCTTACAGTCTCTTTAAACAGATTTCTGCTCCCAGCGGAGCAGACATGAGCTGCCGTAACAAAGCAGCAGCCCATATGCAAAGCGTGCTTGGTTGCACCACCATGTCCCGTGCCTCAACTCCAAGCCAAAATGTCCATATGGCCCTGGAAAAATGAAGGGGGGGGAAAGCGTAGAGTTAAAACGTCGAGTTGCTTCTGCTGGAAGGAAAGAGGGACTGTCAACACCAAAATTGGATTAACACCTCAGCCGTGCAAACAAAGTTTGTCATTCTGCCATACACATTACACCAACTGGGAACTGAAGAGCAGTAGCGCAGCAGTTTCTTCTGAACATCTTCCTTTTCTTAACCCCTCTGAGCACTGAGGGACCTGCACAACCTGCAGGGATCACAATGCATACTGCTGGTGTGAGCGGCCCACACACACCAAAAAGGTGAAATTGCACACTGAGTTCATCACTATTTGCATAAGATGTTTTTTCTGCATGCTGTTATCAAAGAGTTCTTATGCTGCTCACTTATTAGACTTGTATGTAGAGGAGCTGAATAAGGAGGGCTGCCCCCAGTGCCAGCATCTTTTTTAGGAGAGAGCTCAGGCCTACGGTTACATAGACTCTCTGTTTGAATTTTGTTCTAGTAGTTGATGAGATATAGTCTTAAAATTCCAGCCAAAAATAAATTTAAAAAAATCCAAAATGCAAGTCTCCAGATCTGAGTATTTCTGGCTGGCTTGGAGACAGCACCTTTTAAACAGCAGTCCTCTGAGAGCCCCAGCACCAAGAGCACGTAAAGCAGAACTGGAAATGACTGTATGGGTTTCAGACCTGCATTTGGGCAGGAGAACAGCAGCAGCAACACAAATGATTGCACAGAGGAAGCAATCTGCCAGCCCCTGCGGAGAGTACCTAGAGCATATGTTCAGTGCAGCATGCAAACATCTCTGATTGCAGCAAGCAGATCAGCAATGCTCTGGCTACACGTTTTTAGCAGTAGGAAGCAGGAGATTGTGGCATGAGGCTTCTCTAACTCTGCTGCTGCTGTCTGAGTTTATTACATTTATATCTTTTATGGATCATCACTTCAGCAACCCCGAACACAGAGCGTGCAGGTCACAGGGAGGGGAGATGCATGGGGCACACAGTAGGTCCTGGTGAGAAGCAGCCTGGCTCATCTGCTTCTGCTGCAGATCTCTACAGACTTGTTGTCCTTCCCACCTGCACAAGGTTTCCCTGTGCACAGCCCTCAGCACTTCTTCAGGCAAAAACTTATGGACGTCTACACAGTCCTAACATTAAGGCTTTGCAAAGAATACATGTATTTTTTCAATATGACTAAATCTGAAAAACAGAGAAGTGGCAATATTTTGAAACAACAATGAAAGTGTTGATCTGTAAAATAAAATCACCCAGTTCACATCTGGGCCAGGACATGGGCTAATAGCAACATTCCTAAGAAGAGAGCACTGACATCCCATCTATCTCTATGTACAACAGCCTCGTTTTTACAGCAAAAGTTAGCACTAAAACAGCCTTTTATTTCCTGCTCTTCCCAAGAGGGAGTGCTTTTTTCCTGGGGGACGTTCCCCTATTTACCTACTGTGTCATTTATTTTCTGAATCTTGCCGAGATGCTCAGCTGCTCTGTAAGCACAGCCTGCAGTCCTCCAACCGCCAGACATCAGTCTCTCTGCTTCAGTCACTCACCCACCCCAAAAGCTGACAGCTTGAAGAATTACCAGCTCCCCGAACATGAAATCTAACTACGCCTGGACAGCTGTACAAGGGAACAACCTGTATTTCCATGTTCTTCAGGCCCTGTGTGACACAAAACACTACAGGTATTCTATCAGCTTGTCTGGGAAAGGCATTCAATCTCCTTACAGGTATAAAGCAGGAAAGAGACTGCAGATTTTGCCTAACTGATTTTACCATGCACTTAGATCAGCATCTATAGCTAAAAAAAGAAATGAAGTTGACTGGATTGATGGTAGGATTGAGAAATAGAGACTTCCCTCATCTGAAGATGCCCAGTTACATGGTTTTTCATTGAAATTTCATCAAAATCCAGCACAAAAGGGATGTCAGTGACATAAGAGAAGAGCCAAATGCATCTGGCTTTACTGAGTATAATTGTAATATCAAATGCCTTGTTGGGTTGTGTCTTTCAGAAACAAAAACAACCCATTGTGATACTTTGGAAAGGCTCCTTCTCATCTGCATGGAACTCATTTAGAAAGGATGATTTAAAACAAAAGAAATATTATCCAATATTAGAAGTAACCGTTAGCAAGGCTCATTATTGCAGTGCACTGAAGCTACATTCTCTGCAATTCCATTGCACAGCTAAACTACTGTAATTAAACCATAGTTCCTCTGTGTTATTTAGCAAAGTAAATAATTACACCATGCCCCTGAGGCTTATTGTTAATTTGCAGCATCAGGCAGAAACCCTCGCTGTCATTTCCAAGCCTCCATTTTATGTGTCCATATCCCTATAGCATTGCCCTGCTACTGCACAGAACATCAAAGTAACTGCACTGACATTCTATGTGTTCCACATCGTGAATAGCAGTCATCATACGGCCTTAAGTACACCTGTATCTGAGGCAGCCATCAAAGCTTCCTACCTTACAGGTAGGGCTAAAATGATGGGTGTGGGTTTATTTCCCAGCATGGGACAGCTGGCATTCCCCCCGTGCACCAAAAACAGCCTGGATTCATTCATTTATTGCAGTTTAACTTTCTGCTGTGGACCTGAAACATAAATTCCAACAGAGTGGGGCAGGTCCCTTCCAGCATCACTCCTGCTTCAATAAGCACAGTTCCTCCTGTACTCCTGTCGTGGGCACAGCTCTATCCTCAAGGTCCCTGGACTGAAAGCCAGCCCTCTGGGGAATAATAGCACAGCCAGCAGGATTCCAGCTACCTCCCAGCCCAGCAGCAGCAGCAAGAGGGCTGGCACTGCACAAAGTGACAGCCAGCCCATTGCTAGTGACACACCTAGACAAACATCCAACATTCCTATGCAGTTTTTGAGCACAATGACTTAATAATACCACAATTCAAGCAAAAAAAAAAAAAAAAAAAAGCATATAGACACCTCTACCCCAAAAGAAAAGACCACTTAATTCTCACGTATCAGCAGGAAAACTGAACACACGGCAACTTCAGTCTCTCCTGCCTGGGAGCAGCAGCTCTCTGCTCCTCGGGAGGAAGATGCTGTTTCTCTTGTTTTCATGCACCTCCCAGTGGCTGAACAGAAAGCCCTGACTGCTGCTGCAAAGCAGAGAAGTGCTTTATTCCTTTGCTTTGGCCATCCCCACTGTCCCTTACACCCAAGAGCCAGAGAATACTCATCACAACACTCTATGTGCCCAGGATGAATCAGGAAAAAGCTCTTGTGCAGAAGCATGAATTTATTATTCTGTTTTCTTGGAAAGCCTGTGATTTACATGTCAAATTTCATAATAGTACAGGTGATGAAATATAAGCATCCAGGGAAGGAAAAAGGGGAGGAAAAAGGGGAGGAAAAAGGGGAGGAAAAAGGGGAGGAAAAAGGGGAGGAAAAAGGGGAGGAAAAAGGGGAGGAAAAAGGGGAGGAAAAGATTATTTCCCCAGGACTTGGGTTTGCTCTGAGACACTCCTCAGATCCACTAGCATTTAAATTAGGAGTTTGTGCATACTTGCCCAGGACAAGAGATAACACTGTACTTCCTCCCCAGTTTAAATCAATAGCATCCTCACTGTACTGTGCATTACTGGAAAGAAAACACTGTGAGTTGTGAGAAACACTTTGAGTGACTCCTGAAGACCAAAATTTTGCCTCTGACAGTAATGTACTGACTTTTAATACCTTTACCATCTTTCTTATGGTCTTCTTGGTCTATTCCTTTTGCTTTTCAGGTTAGTATTTAATTTTATGAAAACAAAAGAATCACTGCTGGATCTAACCATTAGACTGTGGTGTTTAAATGTCTACCCACCACATTATTTTTAAGCAGCACTTTATTTAGCCTCAGTGATTTGCTGTGTGTCTAAGCCAACTTGTGTGTTGTCATTTGGTGGATAAAATATTGTCACTGCTAATTAGTGCAATACACTCTATATTGACTCAGAGAGTCAACACACAGACAACAACTAAGTAAGACTGTAGGTGTCCTCCTGAAAGATCTGAATGATTCGGCCCATTCAGAAGGTTCCACAGGGCAACTGCACTGTGCCATCCCATTTGTAAGCTCTGTTTCAGCCATGGTTGTGTGTCAGCTCCTTACAGTGCAGTATTTCAGTGCATTATTCAAATGCTTAACATGTCTTTTGCATTATCGGTCCTTATGAATCAGAATACCTCATTAAGGGCGACATCTCTCTTTTGCTGCCCATTTCTGATTTCATTTAAGTTAGTGAAAGAACGACAAGGAGTTATATATGGAAGGATTTGTCTTATAAAGCTTTATAGGCAGCAATCCCTCATCTTGATAGTTTTTAAAAGTTGGTTGCTTTCTTTTTTCTTCTTTTTTTTTTTTTTGTTCCTGTCAGTTTCTCTCTTTATCAAAGTACAACCAAGCAAGCAGACTGGATTGCAAAGTTTTGACAACAGAAATCCCACTTCTCTTGCCTTTTTGGCTGATTCTGTCAAGTCTGTCTTTAAACAACGCTTTAAAACATTGCTTCTACCATGAAAACAAAGAAAAGAAATGAGAACAGAAAGAAAGAGGAAGAAGGCAAAAAAGAAACAGGAGAATAATAATAATATATATATAAAAAAAAAAGATGAAAAAAAGGGAAAAAAAGGAGGGGGGAAAGGAAGGGAAAAAAGAAAAAAAGGTCTTGATAGATTATAACCATGGTCCTTAGAGGCTTCCTGCTTACCTCAGTCTCTTAGGAATTCTGCTAATTCAATAGCTCCGTTAGAGCCAAGCTCTTTTCCTAAGGAAGTGAAGCAGGAGTCACGTTCCCAATACCTCTGCTCTCTCCCTCTCTCTTGTTTCCACTTAAACCTGATGGAGGGAAGGTTCTTGGTGCCAGCAAGAGGAGGTAAAGCAGCAAAAGTTCACAAAACCTGCTACGTAAGGGAAAGAAAAGCATTCCCATGGGTGATGTGTGTGACAGCAGCAATAGGCCAGGGCAGTAAACTCACTTCTACAACAAAAGCTGAGTACTCTCCATCACTGCTGTAAAAAAATAATTAAAAAAAAATATATACATATATATCCTTAATCCTTAATCCAAAAAACTTGTTCCTGGAGGTCTGCAGAATACCTTCTTGCCTTTTATACCCTCCCTCCCCTTTCCTATATATGCCAAGTGCCTGAATCCATTACCTTGACAACACTGTGCATCACTGTAACAGCATGAGTCAGACTTGTGATTTTTGTGACCATAACAAAAGCAGACTCTCATCGATTGGCCTGGAGCTCCCTGTTCGAAACTATAATTTCAGAAGGATACTTGCTTTAAATCTTTTTGCTCTTTGCTTTGGTTCTTGCCAAACTTGCACGTACACCAAAGTCCATGGCTTGTTTTATGGTCTCATTTTAATGGGTTTGTATGTATTCCAAGGCCCAGCAAACAGAACAGAAACCTTCTACAAGGGTTTTCACCTGGGGCTGCTTCTTCATCCTTTACATATCCAGTCTCCAGAGGCTCAGTTCAGCATTTGGAACTACCTCCCCTGTTTCCAAATGAAGGTTGCCAAGTCCTGTTTCAGACTAACTCCAAGCATGCAGGTGCTTCACTTGTAAAACCCCTTTGGCATACACAGAGCTGAACCAAAGGCTTAGACTGGCAAAGGAAGGAATGAAGGAAGCAAACAAAGCTATATGTCACATTTTCTATTGGAAAAACTACTGCTACTAGCAGGTATTGATCCAAAGACAGGGAAGACTGCTGGCTAGCACGTATTTGGCTGACAAGCCAAGAAAGTGAACAGGTTACAATAGTGACAAAAAATGTAAGTCACCACAAACACACAGCAATACATCTTCTTTAGAGTATCCAGGAGAAAGAGGGCTCAATTTCCTGTGGTTCAGTCTCCTTCCATTGTCAACAACCCCCTTTGATCACCTGAGCTTAGTTCACAGACACATGGCAGGGACATGTCTTGCTGTGAGCTTCAGGCTGAAAAAATGCTGTTTCAAGAAAGCATGTAAAAAAAAAATATATATATATATATGTGCAATCCAGTGGTGACCAGATTTCTCATCGATAATATGGGTTATGAACTGGCCTATAGGGTTTTCAATAGGTCATGTTTTAGTGCTTTTTTCTGGCACCCATTCATCAGCTTGGAAACATCTAGCACAAAGCAGAAAGGTACAAAGCTTTCTATCAATTGCATAAGCTGCTGAGTAGTGAGCGCTAAAGCAGTGAGAGAGGTGATGGATGCCTCTGTCTTAAAAGATATTAAGATTAGAAGATGAGACGTGAGCACCACTGAATACTGGTGACTACTGTATGTATGACAGGAAAAATCTTATAGTACCCATCAGCATCGCTTTTCTCCTAAAGCCAAAACATAGCACCATATCAGACACCACAAAGAAAAAAATTACCTCCATCCCAGCTGAAACTAGGACAGCGGGGAGCCTCTAAAGCCAACAGGAGCCTGCAGCACACCACAGGCAGTAGGAAGGGTATCCATGCTGGACCAGCACAGACAGCCTCAAAGGGGAGGACTGGTATTGATGGTTGTACTTGGGAGGGGGTTCACACCATGGAGGACCGCTCCTCAGCTCTCTCAGGAGACCCCAAATATTTCAGAGCCCTGAGCCTCCCATCTGTTCTTGAGAAAGGGATGAAGGATCTAATTAAGGTGAGATTCACAGCAAAGGCTTGAGGCAGCAGAGTCCCTGCTGGAGAGAACTCAGTAACCTGCTGGAACTCTTTGAACAAGTTAATACAATAGTAGAGAACTGTGAAAAGGAACATAATTTTCCACAAGTTTTCAATAAGTTTCCATGTAATAGAGCAAAGGCCCTATCCTACCCTTAGGGAATACAATGTAATAGTTCAGAGGAAAAGAAAAGAAGGAAAGAAACAGGTAAAGCAAGATAAAAATTGACTTCCAGCTCAGCGCTGACGTACTTGGTGATGCACAAGCAACAATGCACCATCACGTCCCATTAGAAAAAGGACCCATCTCTGTCCTTCAGCATCCCAACATCACATATTCTACCTGTAGAGCACGAGGACAGCAGCAACCAGGCGCTGCTGGACTAGCCACTGGCCACCAAAGAGGATGGAGAGGCTCTTGGGTAAAGTCCCTGAGGTCAGCAGTGGTAGTAGACACAAACAGAGATTTCACGGCATCGTCTGCTATATGGCTGCAAACTTCAGTGAGAGTTAAGTATTTCTGAAAAGCCCAAGGAATTTACTGACATGCTTATGCAGAAGAAGAGAGCATAGATTTTACAGCCTCCTCTTGATCATTCCTCTTTCTACAGAAGCTCTGTAACTAGTGCATTCATTTTCCTCAGCTGAGAAAACAGGCCAAACCAGACTCAAACCCATGGGTGTTGCTGCCTGCCTGTCTGAGGAACTCATGCCATTCCCCACAGCACTCTCTAAGAACACGTAATACTCTGATTTCTGTCCCTTGTGAGACAGGTAGATGTTCATATTTGCATTTTATGATTAGAAACTGAGGCACAAAGAGTCTAAGAGACTTGGCCAGAGCCTCAGAGGGAGCATCTGGCTCAGCAGCGAGCTGCAGCCCAGCACCAGGCTGGCAGCCAAACTCCTGGAACAGCTTCTGTCGGGAACAATTCCCATGTGGAAACAAGCCATGAACACAAGGACAGCCTAATTACAATTAAAAAGGAATCTTCCCAGACCCAAATAGGGTATCAGCAACCAAGGTATGGTTAATCCCTTGCAACAGGAACCAACAGCAAGCAAGAAGGGTCTTGCCACCCAGAACACTTTTGGGAAAGAGCCTACTCCCCTCTGTCACTACCAGGAGGTGGACCGAGGGCCCAGCAACGGCCCAGGCCCTGTGGTGCTGCTCAAGATGGCCACGCTCATCCTACAGCATCCTCTCCCCCCACCTCAGACATGCTGCCATTTCACTGCAAATAAACTTGTTCACTCTACTTAAATCCCCTCTGCGCTTTCCTTTGGAAGGGAGGATTTCAAAATTTGATTTGTTTAAGTCACTAAGTACTCTCCGGTATTCCCAGCAGCTCCTTTAGCTGACAAGGTTTATCCTTGTCGCCACTTTGTTGTGTTTTATGAATAGGGACCCAGCAAAACCCAAGGCACCATTTAACACAGAACACATTAGTCTTCTACCCCGACTTGCTCGGCGCCTGGTACCACTTTCTCTACCAGAGTGTTACACACAGAATGGTCCCTCCAGGCAATGTACTCAGTCAGGAAGGATATTAGCTGCCCCCAGCAGAGCATGCGACTGAAATTCCCACAGTCCCTGTAGTTTACAGCACAGCTGGTAAAACATTTGTGCACATCAGAGAGACAATGGTCTGGTTCCCACCACGGCAACCTCAAGCCAAGCACCCTGGGTGATGCTGGGAAGTGCCACCCAGCCATGTGTGAACATGTGCTTTCCTCCCAAATTCCCCATCGCTTTTCTTAGGGCACCAGGGTCTATTGTTGCCTCCTTCATTAAGGACATGAGCTGGACAACGTGGTGTTGACAGCAGGATGCATAGTATGGACAGGGTGAAAACCACGTCCTGCCCATGGTGAGGCCCCCTAACTGCAGATGAAGAGATCAGACATGCTGCACTGAAAAAGATAAAAACCTAATAGGAAGGTGCTACCCAGCAAAACACAACAGCTGATACCAGAGCATGATTACCCACTGCAGGCAATCAGAGATGGCGAGCAACAGAGAAACACAATGAGAGCAAACCAGAGCAAGGCAAACACAGGGTGCTGTTGAGGCACTGGGAGCTGGTGCTTGGCCAACCCCATGCACGTGCACCAACCTCCCACAGCAAACAAGGAATCAAAACCTGTCAGTCCATCAGGAGAGGTTCTACACCCACCTTTGGCTGGCAGAAGAATCAAAGACACTTTTCCCTTCCCATAATTCCTCAAAGGAATTTGTAAAATTCAAGAGAATCTCAGTTATGCTTAGAACACCCAGAATCTTACTTATTTTTAATATAATTTCTTCTCAAAGCATTTAATAGGGTGAAACTAAGATCTTCCCAAGTGTCACCATTTTCAGAAATTATGATGTATCCCATTCACTATCATCTGTCACACTGTGCTTTGGGATGGAGTGTGCTGTGAGTGACAGAACATGGTAGATCAGTAACATGCAGGTGTGCGACAAACAAAATCAGTGTAATCACAAGTCTCAGAAAATTGCTTTTAATGTTATGTTTATACATGTAATTCCATTAAATTACTTGGGCAGGATATAGATGGATTTCATTTTATACAACTGCCTAGAAATCCTAAAATTGCACGTATAATTACTGTACAGATTTGATGCAGACTGTAAAGACGTGTCAAGTAGAAAAATGACACTAAAAATGCTGGTAATAAAACAACATTCAGTTGTTGCAAATCAATGATGTGAAATAGTTTCATATATACTTAATTAAAGAGTTGAGCAGGTGAATGTATTCTCTTCCAGATAGGGATGTAAGTATTACCCACTTCAAATATTTTACTCACCTTGACCCTTCAACTTTAATGGAAAGATTTTCAGAGTAGTCAGTAAGAAATTACTTGATTGACCTCTGTTAAGAGCTCTAGAAATCGCCCCAAGCCTCTTGCTAACAGCATGAAGTACCTGCTGAGAGGCTCAAGAAGTTGATAACGGGATACAGAGCGTTTAATTGCTGGTCACTAGTTCAAACCTCGCATAAAGCAGGGATGGCCAGGAGTCATTGCCACGGAATGCAGTTTGGCTCCTGATGCAAAAGGAGATGTGAAAGGAGCTATGAATCTTCCCCTCCTCAGCAGAGCCCGTAACATCATAAATGTCCCTGCCACATTCAGTGCTATACGGCCCCCTTACCGGCAGTCACAGGGACACTGCTACAGGGAATTGTCCATGGGCAGAGCATGGGGGGCTGCTCTGCATTGCTTCTGTCCCACCCTCAGGCAGCCCCTCATCTAAACAGAGCGGAACCTTTAGCAAAACTCAGGGAAAGGGGGGGGGAGGAAATACATTTATAACTAAAAATAAAATGCTGTTTCATTTGGTGACTGTGTAATAGTGATTTTATACAGTGCCGTTAAAAGTAAAATTCAGATAGGAGGAACTGCTGACTGCTGCTAAACTGCAGAATTTTTAAGTTCTTTGAGACAGGAACATGTCAATCTTTTATATGTCTGAAAAATGCCATGAACATCTACGGCACTGTATAAATCACAAAGAAAACGATGCAAGCAAACAGGAATTATGGGATCTTATCTCTTCGGCAGATTTTGCCCTATGGATAAGGTAGCTTACAAAGCAATAATGAAATACTATCAGCAAAATAAAGTTTTAGTGGCTTTTTATTCTTAACAGCATTTTGCTAGCACCATGTCAATAGAAGCAGAGCTTCAACTGGGACCAAAAAGTTCTGATTTGCATATGTTATCATGCAAAATGAGATTTTATTCTACTCTTGCCTTCAGAAACACTGAGCCATGCATAAGATCACATCACAAAATTAAAACAATTTATTGTACTGGAAGTCTCTTCTGTTAGTTTTGGCCAAGTTCCCAGTTCAAGTGATTAGTGAAACCACGGAAATACTAATTAGCAGTGCAGGGATCCTCAGAAGTTCCAGTGTTTGTGTTCACGGTGTATTAGCAAGTAGACTGACCATGTTCATCTTACAATTACTGACTGCTCCATCACTAATTGTCGAGACAAGAAATCAAATGACCACTAGCAGAAGACAGATGACTTAGGGCTGACCATGTGGAAGCCTGCCCTACTACAGCATGCAGTCCAGCTGGGCTAATGCAAGAGCCCTCCTCAGCATCACCAACACACAAAAAAATCCCCTGCACATTCATGAACTCATCCTAAGGAGGTTTTTTTCCAGTGTTCTTTCTTTGCTTTCTTGTCTTTTGAATCGCATTAAATTTTCATAATTTTTCATGACAAGAAGAATCTTGCTTTTGCTTTTAGATTCAAGATGAATTCTTTTATTAAATCACTCCAGGATCCTGTGACTTACAGAATAAGCATGTGAGGATACATGATAAAAACTGCAAGACTCGTCAATATGCATCACCAATACTACTTAATAAGGCCATGCATCACAACTGATTCCTCCACAGCACGTGAAGAACTCAGAGAGGAGTTGAACCACTGGCCCAAGGGTGAGCTGCAGACCATGGACCTACTCAATCCTGATCAACTCCCCAACGCTCTGGTTTCTGAACAGCTGCTGTTATACAAGATACCATTTTGCACTTGATCAGAAGTGAATTTAGATTTTCATCCAGAGACCCAATTAAAGCCCATTTAAAAGAAAATTAAGAGTTGGGTACAGTGTGCACAAATGAGTGATCTGCCCCAGTCTTTTGAGGCACATTTTGACTCCAGTACTACACTCAATCCAGCACCAAGTGTATTATTTGCACATATTGACGACTGAATAAAACTTTCAAAAGCAAAACACAGAAAGCAGCTATGAAGAGAAATGGGTCTTTCCTCGCCTCATCAGATGAAAAGTGCATTGGCAGCTCCATAGAAGATATCCAAAACTCTAATTAAAACGTTCCTCCTAGAGCAGGCCCTAACCCTGCCATATCCCAACTGCAACACACACTTCATATTCCAGAAGGCATCTCCCACATAATAGTTTAGCAACCTACACTGTTGCCTGGAATAGAAAAGTACATCAGACTTGAGCAATTAAGTTTTTCTGTGCTACATAAGCTGGAGAAGAACCGCACAAAGAAAATAGCAGCACAGAAAATGAACCGATGGATTACAGGCATCAGCATTAGCAGATAAAGGAGTAGTTTCTCTCCTTCGTTCAGTAATATATTTGGAGGAATAAGGCTTGTGCTGACAAAGAAAAATGTAACAGGCAGGACTACAAATAAACGTGCAGTTAGCATTCATTTCATCACAGAGAGCTCCAAATTCAATTTAGGATTCACATCCTACCTAGGTCACAGGGATATCCTACACTTTAGGGTATGGGAACATTTAAAATGAATTTTATTTGAAATAGGGAGACAGGTGTGGTTAAGGAAGGTCATGCATGCTGAAAACATTTTATTTCTGTATTTAAACATGAAGTATTACTGCAGAAAAAAAAAAAAATAAGGCTTAAATTGGGGCTTTTGTGCATTAACACACTTTGTTAAAAAATTCCTGATGTATAGAACTAAAAGGTATGAGAACCCAATCAACCACTCACGGCAGGAACCCAGAAGCACACTTACAGTGTGCAGCAGATTGTCGTTCCATCAGTGCAGCAGCACTACAGCTCACATCACCACCTCGGATCTGCTGATCTCCGCAGAGGGAAGAGGTCCAGCACACATCCCCCATCAGAAGAGGTAAAGTGCAAGCGAGGACTAACTGACAGCCCAACCAAAAGCTCCAGGAATTCACTGGATCACGAGGCACGAGCACAAACTGTCCCACTGCAGGCGGTCAGATCCTTATTCCATTTAACTAGTTGAATGAAATCCTGCCCCCGCCCACCCAGCTCTCCAGCTTGTCACGATATTTACTGTTATTATATTTTTAAAAAGTAGAGAATTTGTACTGTAAACCACAAAGAATGGAGCTCCAGTGTCTTTAAGCACTTGTGCTAAGGATAAATGCACAAATCCACGAGCATCTCCAAACCAATGCAAGTCCGCTGGTACTTTCAGCTCCTGCATATGATCTGTTTTTTTTTTTTAATTCCTCCACTAGGGATGTTTTGGAACACACATAAGTTCACCTGGCCTAGGGCAACAACGTACATAAAACCTGAATATTAGAAAAGTTGAGTGAATTATGTGCTGGTAAACAGGAGGGAGCTGCAGTGCTGCGCTTGACCCATTCTGCTACGGTGTCAAACCTCTATAAAATAAAAGGGCAGTTTCTGTGTCCATCCAAGAACTGCCGCCCATGCTCTGCTCCCTCACGTGCTGTGATGTGGATGACATTTATTCAGCTGAATAAGGAAGTAAGTGACAAATTTCCAACATCACTAAACACCAAGCAACCCTTAGTCCAGCAGAACACAGAGCAACTACCAAGTAACTCAATTACTGGATTTTAAAGGAGATCAGCAACCCTTTAAAAATGACACAAAAAAGTGAAATGAAGGTGTGCAAACCAGCACGGACATCTGCTCTTTGGCTGTGTGAATTTCAAAGGACTGCAGAACTGTAAAATACCCCACCTCTCATGGCAGATCCTTTCTGAAAGGCTCTTGAAAGACATTTTCTCCTCCTACAACATGTTTCTCAGGCAGGAGTCTCAAGGTGTTGTTCATTAAATAAGTAAGAGTTTTCATTATTAAGGCATTCACAGTCAATATGTCCCATACTCATCCTTAACATTTTTATTTTCTTCTTAAAAATTATTATCTACTTTTTTTTTTAATGGCAAGGCTCGGGAGTGACAGATGATCCATCAGATTATCTACTGATTTTTAATGACAGCATTTTGCATTCATTATTCCCTACTTAAATCACTCTTTTTAAAAGACGAATAACTTATTTCCTACTCCTGTCAGCAGAGAAATTAAAGAGTCCACCATTAAGAAGAGTGCTTATCTAACAAAAAGATCCACCAGTCAGATGTAGAAAAGTAGCACGGTTGAAAACTGCCTAAGAGGGAGAGCAAAAATACCTCTGCTATCCGCTCACCGCTACGATCAATAACTCCTGGAGTCAAATCTCCACACTAAAAAATCCTAAGAGAACAACCTAAATTTCTTTTTGATCATGCAATGCTGAGCACATCCTTTTTTTTAAGGAGTTGAGGCGCTGTTTGGGTGGGTGATGCCAACCCAAAGAGCTGCATAACCTCTGTGGTTGCCTTAGAGGGCCAGGGGATGTGCAAAAGTGACGAGTCTCCATGTATGGATTCATCACACCAATGAATGTGCAAGGGCTCTTAGCTTCCATCTGGTTTCGTGCTCTCCTCAACAAAACACTGAGGTTTGATTAAAAAAATTTGCAAGAATTACATTACAGGTTTCAAAAATAATCTTTTTAAGTTATAAACACGGGTAAGGAATATCAATGGTAAAATGACTGAAAAATTCAAACTAAAGCAAGAATTAATTCATGCAAACTTAATGCTGGGATATTATATAATTTATTTGGCACGGATGATTCAAATAAATCAAAGTAACAAACTTAATATTTGCCTGTACTTAATAGTTGCTTAGCAACATCACCTCCTAACAATAAAATGAGTTTAATTTTTGGCCAAATGCCTAATAAATGAGTTGTTAGCTTTGGTACTTTCATGCACTGGCTGTTAAGTAAGCAAGTCAACACACATTGCATGGAATTCCTATGTGTGCAGGAGGCTCTGCTACAAGTCAAGCTCGTAAGCCTGTAAAGGTGCGAATTAAAGATGCCACACATACCAGCTCTCTGATTTCATACACATTCAGTAATCTTTTCCAGTCCTATTATATCAAGGAACAATCCAATTATGGCTCTCAAATCTCAGTGTACAGTTGCCAAAAATAAATGCCTTACTAACATTTCCAATATACTCAGGAACATTTCTGTGCTACGGAAGGGTTCAATTTCCAATTTCAACAATATTTTCAGGTGTGACACACTAATGCTTCTTATTATACATAGTGTGTCTTACCATCAAGACCTGTATTTTCCACACAAAGCTCTCCCTAATTGCTGACTGCAAGTACCTCCTTTAGCATTATAGCAGGCATCAACAGAACCAAGTCAGGTACTTAAGAGCAAGCAGTTACTTAAGTGGCACTCTTCTGAATCTAGACTTAAGTTTGCCAGAAGAACAGGTTTTATTACTGGGAAGTGATAAAAGTACAATATTTACAGAAGAATCAGGTCACATTTGTGGCAGAATGGTTTTGACCACATGTTCTCCATCCCTCTGAAATCTCCACTAAGCTCACTGGAACTTTCCTATCAGCAAGGATGGACCTTCTGTAGTAGCTCACATGCAGTAATTCAAACTACCATGAAAACAGACAACAGACTGGCAGAGCCTCAGAGAAGCCCACTGACTCTTGAGTATGTCATACTCCCTTTGGCAACTAATATGGAAAAGCCATGCAAGCACCAATGGATGAATAACAATTTGAAGTCATTCACTCATCAGCATGCATTTGATATTTGTTCCCAGCCTCCCTGCTATATTCTCACAGCCCTAATTATGCAGACTATCCTACCCTGAAATTAAACTTTCCCAACTGTTACATTAAGATTCGCATCTAGGAATGATATACCCAAAATGAAGTTAATTAGGTCAAATTCAAAAACAAGGCTCATTTCAGAATGATTAGGCTCATCTTTCAGAAGAAATATCACTCAAAACATGCATTGAATCAGGTTTTGTGGAACACGTTGGTAAAGAGGCTATTGAAGCCACTTGGTATATTTGTTGTTGAATTGAGAAGACCAAAGTATCATTGAGTTGCACATATATTTTTTTGCTATTTAACCCAGATAATATACATAATCAAAGACACGTATTAAGAAATGGCTTCCCTTGGTTTACACCTTCTGAACTGCCAATATAGATGAATGGAGATCAAAGTTGAGAGGGCCAAAATTAAAAGCTCAATGTTTGTCTCAAACTGCTTCTAGGACCAGGAAACAGACTTCAAAAAAGCCATAAGCCTCAGACACAGCTGTGACCTATCGAGTTGTCAGAAATCAGAATCAGCTCTTCTGATCCCAGGATCACTCCTAGAGGTGAGCATGGCCTGATGATCTAACTTAGATATTCCTTATGTCAGATGTTAACAGATGTTCGTTTTCCAAGTCATTTTCAAGCCCCTGTGCTACATCATCTTAAACCACTGAATACAGGTGCTTACTGTTGAGTTCTTCCAAAAAGAAGTTTCCCATTCTCCAGATTTTCCAGACAACTGTCAAAATCCCTTGCTGTACTGCTCAACAGGTTTTTCCAGTTATCAAAGATGCATTTGTTCAAAAATATTTCCTTGGGCCATAATAAAAGTACTGTACCAGCACAGCACGGATGCCTTAAGAAGAGCCACTACTTTCTTGGATGCATGAACCACAGTAAAGAAGCAATTATCCAGACTAGCAGTAAGTAATCCCTCTGACCCATCTCTTCTGGGGACTTTACCAGAGCAGCAGTGAGTTTAACTAAGATAGAGGAAGAAACAGCCATCTGAAAAAGCTGGCTGGCCAGGAGAGGTATCATGTGGTTATCAGGCTATTAGGCTCCCAACAGGAGATGGACAGACAATTTCATTGTTCTTAGCCTTGAACGAAAAGAAGAAGAAAAAAAAAAAAAGAAAATATCCTTCTGAAATGATACATTTCCATTTGATCCTAAAACCGCAGCTTTCTGCACTAAGCGGTCCTTCCCACTGCTGTTAATTGTCTATTATTTTTTATGTCCTCTTTAAGCTACTGCGAGGTGTCAGTGCTTTTATCTCATAGAAACATTTCCAAGTCTGCTTGGATTCTTTCCTACAAAAAGGCATACATGTAAAGAATAAAGGTTAGTTAAAATTCTTCTTATCGGGTTTTCTGTGTGACACTATTGAGTCATTTATGTTTGAAAATGTGTGTGGATGCTTCTCAGCAGAACACTCTTTACACAAAGCAGAGCAGACTCCATCACTCATAATAGAGGTCACAACCTTAAAACTGGTACGTTAAAGATAAAATTCTCTTCATCAATGGCTCAAGAGACAGTACTGTCTTGGGGTCTGGCCAAGGCCAGACAATGAACTCCTACAGGATCTACAGGCCACACTCACTCCACATTCAAAGCACATTTCTTTGCCCATGACACTTCTGACCTAAGCAAAGCAGCAACTGCATAAGAATAGGAGAGAACACCCAAGGCAGTACACTGCACCACGCAGTCGATGACTTCTGCTTCTCTTTTCCTTTTCAAGCAAAACCTTCCTTCCCAAAGACCCAAGGCTGCCGTGATGGATGCAGTGCCGAAGGACAGGAGCTCACATTCCTTCTGCCTCCCCTACCTCAGACCAGGGCCAAGCTTTAACAACAAAACCAAATGATACAACATTTTTGCTCAGTTCATCAGCTCCAGTAACACAGATTTACTTTAAATAAATACGTGCCCATATCTTAATCGACAGCCAATTTCACATCTTCTTTTTTTTTTTTTCTCCTAAGTGAGATTTCAGGTTCAAAGGGCATTCCCAAGTGCAAAAAAAAAAGAAGTGAATTATTTCAAAACAGCAGGCTCTATTTGCATACCTATAAATACATGAAATAAGTGCTTTCCCTGATTTAAAGATACATATGTATATGCACACACTATGGTTATAATTTTTTAGTCATTTAAATTATTTGAATTCTTTGAACACCTTTTAAAATGGCAAAGAAATGGAATATCATTACAGAATATTAATCTTTATTCAAGTTTAAAGATAGATAATGTCAAATGCTGAACAGCTGAGTTGGTCTGCATCAATTAAAAAAAAGATATAAAATGTCCATGCAACAGAACAAATAGTTCTGACAGAAACTTAAAGAAACCTCTGAAGATTCCAGCTTCCCTACTTCTACCTTCTGAGCGTCCCTCATGCAAGTTTAATTTATGCAGTGATGGATATTCTGAGAGATGGAAGCTGCATTATTGACATGGAGATAAAATAATCCCTGAGTGAGAAAAACAGGTTTGGTCACTTTATGCTCAGCCTGCAGGTAAAATCAATTTCAGTAACTTCGCCAGTTAGCATAAATACAACCTTTCTGATTAAAGTACTACTTTGTCATGGGATTAGATTCCCCCCTCAGCTAATAATCCAATAAAATGTAATGACAGTTATCCTGAGTGAGGAGAACGATGCCTCTTATACTCCCTTGCAAAGCAGAGTCGCCACTTCCCAGCCTCAACTTCTGAGTCTGTTCTTCAGACCACCTCGTTCTTCGTGAACCAAAGGTCAGGTCACATCAAGGTGCTGTCCTTCAGCTTTCCAGCAAAGTAGAAACCCAGCAGCATGAAACATATTGGTTTTGGGGGCCTTTCAAATGAGAACACCAGCGGTCTGAAATAACCCAATCCTGTAACATGCAGGATCATTGGCAAAGTTCCTGCTATACCATTCCTCTGGATATTAGTGCAAAGTTATGGGGCACAGCAGCTTGCAATAACTGAACATTTTATTGCAATAATTCAACACGTCACCCTACACCAAGGGTAAGATGCCAGTCCTTCACACACACAGCTGTTCTGCATGGACAGGTTGGAGCACCTGATTCTGCCAGCCCTGACTTCCTCTGCTCCTTGCAAAATGCACTCTGCACTCAGCACAGAAATCCATTAAGATCCTTTCCTATGGAAGAGAAGCACCAGGTCCCAGCTGCAGGCATCATACAGGAACGTTTGTGCTTGAAGTAGAAACTGTGTCTTTTTGAAGCAGCAAACTTCTGATCCAACTAAGTCTCCCACAATGAGATTCATGGAGTTCTGCCCCAAGCAGAGAATAAGCACGCATGATGACAACCCATCTCCTTGCTCAATGAGCTCCCAAAAAGCTCCTTGGAGATGACAGCAGTAAGGGCAAAGCAAGGCTCTGCACAGAGCAGAATAGGTGCGTGCAATATACTTGTGTATATTTAAAATAAATCTTTTTATACTCTTTGTTCAACTGCGTTATCAAAAGAGGTTTTAAATACAAGCTTTTGGGGCGACTAAAGAGGTGAATTTATGAATGTATTGCTAACAAAACACACTCTGCAAAGCTTTAATCTGCGAATTGTGACAAGCTTGGACAAAATGGATTTTTAATAGAATATAATGTAAACTGCCTGAAACATTGTGATAAGGATTTTTTTTTTTAAAGTAATGCACAGAAAAGGCATGATGCACTCCGCATGAAAGGAGGAAAGGTCTTAATTTAAACCATTTTAATGAACGCTCAATTTGCGTAGGGAAATGTGAGAAATGGAGATGAAAACCTCATGATAACAATAACATTGCGGAGGGGAGAAGGAGAAGATTAGGAAAGTAAGCAAATTTGAAAAGGCTCCCACCGATAACAGCGGCTGAAGGGAATGGAGAAGGGATTACCACCACGTCGCAGCCCAGCAGTGCAGTTCTCCTTGCAGCAGGCAATGCTGCAGGCTCTTGCTGGGGTCATGCACTGGGGAGGACGGAGCAGCCCGAGTGCAGAGCAGTGGAGAGGTAGCGGACAGACAGATTTCAGCAGTGCAGCAGAGACATGGCAGGATGGTTCTCATTTTCACCAATCCTCCACTCACATATAAACTGCCTTTAAGAAGCTCCCCAAGTTACTCAAAGGCAGTTTTGCCACGCTGACCTTAGCAGCAGCAAGTTCAAGCCTCCGCTTGTTTACACAAAGCATCAGAATCCCTACGAAACACTTAACATTCTTCAAAAGAAACAAGAGGGCCACCGCTATGACCAAAAAGGCAAATTAAAGTAAGGATCAAAGCTAAATATTTACTCTAAGCACTACAGTATTTGCAAATCTGGAAGCGATCTTTCAGCAGTTTCCATTTGCATACTTTAATTAATCCAAAAATATTAAAACTAATCTCACAAAGGAAAGGGTCAAAGTATTAATTAACTCGAGGTTCCTTGCTTTTGTGCAATTTAACAGTTCAATACAAAGCAAAAATCAGTTTTAATAAAAAGTAAGTTACTGTGACAGGTAGAATTCCACGGATTAGTGAAACCACATACAAGGCAGTAAGTTTCAGTACCTTGCCTGTTCTTTTTTAACTTAAAAAAAAAAAAAAACAGTTGCATTAGATAGACAGTCCTCTCTGTTACACCAAACCATCTTCAGTCTTCCTATTGCCTCAGCATTTCAGCACCAGCACTGCACCCCGACCCCAGAGCCACCATTCCTGGATGAGCTTTCCCAATACCAGCAAGGACCCGCTGGTGGTGAAGACTGGGGAAATGTAGTTGAAAGACAAAGGATTTTGGTGACAAAGCTTATCCCAGCTGCCACAGCCCTGCTTCACCACTGCAGGAGATCATGGAATGCCAGCAAAAAAAAAAAAAAAAAAAAGAGAGGCAGCCACAATTTCCAACATCACAAATTCAGACTTGTAACTTCGAAGAATGGAAACAAGAGGGAAATTTTTACTGCTGATGTTTTTCTGTTTGTTTTTCAGTGGGCAGGAAGGCCACGAAGCAGGTAACGAACTGAAGTGTTTCTGTGACTTTTAACACCAGAAAGCTCTGCATCATTTCAGAGATTAAATGCAGAGGAACTGCCTCCCTTCGTTTTGTGTGCTTGCAAAGCAAATGCCCAAATCCCATTCAGTCACCTCCACTCTCCATCCTTACTGAAGAGGAGCTTTCAGTTTGCCATGCACCAGGCCTGTTTTACACACCCAGCAGTGTTCCTTTTTGTCACCAAAAAGCAAACCCAATGTAAATAGCTCCCACCTCAGCACTCATACTGCAGGTACCCAGAACTAGGTGGGGGTCCCTTGCTCCCCAAATCCAGCTCCAGAAGTTCAAAAGAGCAGAAATACACTTTGCCTGCCAAACCTTTGGCAATAATCTTCCTAGCTCTAAACAAAGAGCTTTCAGGAAGAATGGGTGCAGAAGGCTCCTCAAATCAAAGTTTTGACATAAAGTTTCGCGCTTTTCTAATTACGATGCAATTTAATGCTAAATGTATGCACGGTGTACTCTAAATGTACAGTAACTGCATGGTAATGAAGAGAAATTGCTTGTATTGTCAAATACGTAATTCTGACTAACAATATAAATTTCTCATTATGTTTGATATAGCTGGCGGGAGCATTACCATAACAAATGCACCCGGCTTTCACAAGGCAGTTCATAGATACTCAGGTGTTCTGCAGCATTAATAAAAAACACTTAATAGCTATTACTTCTACAGCTTTTCAAATAAAAGAGACAGCATTGTCCTATTTCCATTATTTCTCAATTATTCTCCATATTTCTCTATTCTAATCCATTTATTTTTGTTGGCTCTTTGGCAACGGGATTTTTGCTGCCCTTAAGGTGCAAGAAAAGCCAATGTGAGCCAGGACGAGTTGGCTGCCTCTAGTTACACTCAGTCATCTACTTCTCAAGCTCAGAAGCAAAACAAAAGGGACAAAGCTCTAATCACAGCACTTACAGTTCTTCCAACACAGACGAGAAGGAGCAAACGCTGCTGTTAAAAGAGCAATAGTACTCATCAAAAAAGTTTTCATCAGCATTTCAGCAAGAGTTAATGCACAGAGGAGCTTACCTGCTTTCTGGGTCTGGGTCATTGTGCATGCAGGTGATCGTGGCAGTGGTCCTGGCGCTATCAGTCTCCTCTTGAACTCCCCACTGGTCCGCATCGCTGACTCTGACGTCCAAGATCTTCACACCTGGGGCAGTCTTAATTCTGTTGGAGAACAACAGAGATCTCCTTAGTTACAGACCCCATACAAATAAATCCAGAGAGGTGAACACAGAAGATGAAAGAGGAAATACTCCCTCTTGCATTAGTAATAGACTGATACATTGCAACTGTAAGTCAGCCTGCTTCAAAAATATAAAACGGGCCCAATTATTTTAAACAGATGAAGTATGAGTTTCATTATGTGCAAAGGTGGTTAATTTTCAGCTGGAACAATGTGGAAAGAATAAGAATGCTTTCTGCTTCAGTGGCACCAGTTTGATATAAATGAAACAGATGTGACTAAGCATAAGTTGATTTAATTTGTTGTGTCTGTCCTGCAGTCTGAGATGGAGGTTCAGAGCACTGTGATATAAAGTAGATCCACCTGCCTGCAAACCTTTGGGAGTGAGGTGGCTCTTAATATTAGGGAGATTTGCATGGAAAAAATGTGCTTCACTGCTCAAAGACCGTAACATGGAAGAGAAGAGAAGGAATATGTTAGGATAAACCCTGGACACAGGCTGGAAATAATGATGCCATTGCACTGGGATCTGTCATGTGGGGCATGCAAAACCTGCTGATGGAAATATGTCGACATGAAAAACCTTCACTTCCCAAGCACAGGTAGCACTAAAAGCATGCACTACTTGGTAAACATCACCTTTTTTTGCCATTTGCTTAAACAAAAAAAAGTCCATGCTCCAGCGGGGCTCTGCATTAGGAACAGATTGCTAAGGAATAGGAAACAAACTGCTTTTAATAGCAGGAACTTCATTTGTGCAGCTTGACTCCAGAAACAAGCCTGGGATTTCGACAGGAGTGCTGCAAATATGCCTGGAGAACAATTAGGCTGAAAGCAACTGCTATAGCGCCGCGTTCGCCACTACTGTGACTTAATTAATTAAAAGCAAGGCCAAGAGGGACCTCTTAGTTGTATGGTGGAATTAAACAGCAACTGCTGTGACTTGAAGCGTTACTTAACAGTGAGTTGTGATGGATTGGCCCCAATGCCTCGTGGCCAGCCGGCCCTCATTCTACTCTATTAAGAATCTCCTTTAAGTTTTAGCTGAGTTCGTGGTCTGGGATCAAACTAACTTCAAGACTCAGTGGGTGGTCTTTTCCTCTGAGAAGGAATTAATTTGTCCTGCTTTTATGATGTCCATGTTTCTCCCTGGAAGGCTTTCCTGACGTGATGGACCAAACCCATGGCTGGCATAACCACTCTGATGAAAAATGTTTCCCGTAAGGAGGGAATTTCATTTGATATTTTTCTAATTGTTTCCTTCATGTTTCTCCGCAGACATTCATATCTCCAGACAACATGCCTCAAAGCTAATGTGCCCTTTCCGTATCGTTTCCTCTTCTTTTTTTTCCATAGGAACATTCATTTATTTTGTAGTAATTACACTGGACCGAATCATTCCTGCAAAACACCTACATGGCTTCATTTCAGACAGGCTTGTAGTTTACATGAGAGAGAGAACCAAGCCTTCAGCAATGGAGCCAATCTTTTTTTCTTTAGACTTAGTCAACCACACTTCAGGGGGGGAAAAGAAAATAAATAAGGATGCTATTTTAATTTTCTCTTTCCCAGCCAAAATTATATACTTTCAACAAATTCACCTCCCCACTGTCCCCTCACTTTACCAATTTTTTCTTGACAACAAGCTTGGAAAACTCTAACCCAGCTTTCCACCTAAGTCAAGGCCCTGGTGAATAAAAGTTTCATTGAAGGGCAGGAGATGCATGGGGCCAGGACTGCTGGATTACACCACGATTTCAGGATTCATCAGCCTCTTCCCTTCTGCCAGAAGCCTGTTATGCCCTCCCACGCAGCTCCTGCACTATGGATATCTTCACCCCACAGCATGCTCTGTCTTCTGCTCCACTCTGAGCCTGGTGGGTCTCAACATCCCAGCAGGACGCGGCCACATGGGACCTTTGCACAGCTCCATCCTTCCTCTCCTGGGCCTGAATGCAGCCCATCCAGGCAGCAGCTGAGGCTCTCCCGATGTCCTGCTCACTTCTGGGCTCACCCTTCAGGGCACTGTTCCATACGAGGGGCTCACTGATTGCGCTCGCAGCCTTCACTCACTGCCTATCCATCTACTGTCTTGCTGGGTTAGCATCAAGTGAACATCACATCCACTGCTTCCTTGCTCTGTTTTCCAAAAACATCTCCAAATGCTGCATTTTAGGAAAATTTCCAGTCTAATCCTTTGCAGTGCGTCTGCTCTGGCGGGCTGAGACAAGATGTCATTTTGCATTTCTGGATATCAGTACAGCCAGAAAGATTGAAAGAAGGAAAAAAGTGAATTCAGATTCTTGCTTAGGAAAAAGTCAAGAAATTCAAATCGAGCAGCCTACGTATAGAAGGTCGGAGCCTACTATTCTTCTGATAAGTGATTCATATCTTTTAGTCAGCCCCCAAATCCTCAGGCACAAAACTGCTGTGAGAGTTGCTGACTCAGAGCATGGAAAAGAATGGGAAAACCCACTGGGAGCTGACAGGAATTGAAGCAGAGATGGTGAATGGCCAATGTGAGAGCCCAGGCGTTGGGTGTACTGCCTGCTATGTGCCAGGCTTCAATGACAAGCTTGGGTGGATTGCTTCATTTCCTTACACCTCCTTTCCCCACACAAACTACAGAGAAGTGCTGTGCTTCCATCTCCTAGGGAGCTGCAACAATGCACAGAA
This sequence comes from Phasianus colchicus, assembly GCF_987193195.1. Classification (NCBI taxonomy): domain Eukaryota; kingdom Metazoa; phylum Chordata; class Aves; order Galliformes; family Phasianidae; genus Phasianus; species Phasianus colchicus. The sequence goes on along the minus strand of NC_143453.1, from coordinate 9,050,505 downwards.
TGGATTGAAAAAATGAAGTCTGATGTACGTTAAATTTACCACCTGTATTCACAGTCTGTACCACAAAGGAGGTGACCATTTATTCATGATGATCTCTTCTTTAGGGCTGGAGGGAGCCCAAGAGAAATGTGACATTCTCAAGCACAGCCTTTCATGACACTTATGACTGTGAGATCTTCAGAAGAGAGAGCTGGTGGGGATGGAGGGGGTAGTGTCAAAGCTATTCAGAAAGGGAATCAATGACACAATTACTTCACGAGTGAATCTTGCCCTCTTCTCCAGCTATAAATGCAGAATGGAGGAAGCTGCTTTCAAGTCAGATTGCAGAATACATTTGCTATCCCCAGCAGAGCTTTCTCCCCCAAGCAGTGTGTCCTCCATGTACTGCGTAATATAAAGCTGGAAACATGATGGACTGAATGGAGTGGGTAAGAGAAGTGTCCCCAGCCTGCCAACTTGCAACAGCTATTTTAAAATGCAATCCCAGCCTTAAATGTATGCGACCCCATGAATTCAGCAGCTCTCTCATTTAGTACAAGAGGAGGAGAGGGGAAAGTACGAATAATCACCAGGGCTGGGATGTAACTGAAGGGCTGCAAGAGGGATTTAGGCAGATGAGCACTCAGCGGAACAGTGCTGGGACTGCCACTGCCTCCTGGTCAATTAGCTGCAGCATCTGAAAGGTAAATGTGGGCAACACACCCAGCACCCCTCCTAGCAGCAGTAATTGGAAGTAAGATCATGGTAAAAAGAACTTTAGAATAGAAACAGAAGCGAAATTTGTTTAGGAAGTAAAGCAGGAATGTGCTCACAGCAGATGGAATGTGCTCAAAACGATGGAAAAAAGACTTTTCCAGAGCTATTTTAGAAATCCGCTCATCTCTCCCCAGCCCATTACAGGGGAAAACATAATCTGAGTTAAATCCTCTCTCAATAACGTACTAATAATAATGGTTCTGATAATAAATTTCCTTTGCAGTTTCCAAGTACTTCTGCAGTCAGTCTTTCAATGATCCTTTTTAGCCCAATTAAAAATAAAATCATTATCCCTCCCGTACAGGCAATCCAAGCTGTAGGCCAGCTTGGCTAACCCACCCAAAATCATACAGCTTCTGCAGAGCCAGAAATGCACCCATCCACCCCGAGTCCGTGTTCACACTTCGGCCAGACACCCCGACCCATCTTTAACTCCAAACACCACGGAGCTGAGTAATTCCAAGCCCTCACAGAGCATTTTACAGATTTGAAGAATCGCACAAACAGCGAGCAATTAGTTCTGAATGAGGTCCCCGGGGAGTTTCTAGTTAAAATACATGTGTTTTAAGATACATTAAGCCAAGCACTATAAATTAAAATAATCACTGAACTCAGACGTAACAGCTGAGAACTTTGAGGAGTGTGGGTGAGACAGGCAACTGCTCCCATATGGCAGGGACACAAGCAGCCCTATACAGGGGTAGAGCATATTTTCTGAAGTATTTATCCAAGAACCTTATTTCTTTGTTCTCTTACATTTTAAAAGACTTGTCACAGCTTTATGTTCAAGCTACTTCCCTATCAAATTCTTCTTACAATAGCAGTGCTAGGCCAGCTGTGTTTGTATTAATGTCACAGTGAGTAAAGCTAAGTATTTAAAATGCACATCAAAGTACACAAAGAGCCTGGAACGAACCAAGCCTTCTTCTAGAGGCCACAAGTATAGGAGCACAAATAATGTGCCTTTTTATCACATAAGCGAAACAGGCAGCCTGCAAAGCGCAGAGGAGAAGTGTAGGCAGATGTGGAACAGAGGGCATTGCAGTGCACCAAACAAAAGGAAAACTCCAAAATATTAATGACATCAGGTGGTTGAAAACTTAACACAACCCTAGTACAAACACAGTGAGAATATGTACTACCAGTAAAATAAAGTGGGAACTGATGGTGGGACAACCCCCCCCCATATTCGGCTTTATCCCTAAAGAGAACTCAACAGAGATGGAAACAGTGACACTCTGGGTCAGTTGGAGTGTTACTCAAGATGTTACCTCTCCATTTCAACCCAGCTGAAACCTACTCCAGAGGCCACTCCATTGCCAGCCCAATGCATAACTGGTCCAAATTATTTATCAAAACAAGACGTAGATTCACTGTGCTCTGCCTGTCCTGACAAGCCATCATGGGACCAAGGTTGCTCGTCACCACCCTACAGAAATGCCTCTCATCTTCACACCACATGAGGAAATTTGCCTTTTCCTCTCTCCAGGATAACTCAATTTCTCTCAGCATCTGCTATTTTTATATAACCTTTTGTAGCTGTCTTATTTAACCCCATCAAGCACTGGGGATGCAGTTGCTAGGAAGGCAGTTATTACTGCTGTATATCAAAATATCTCCATCCAACAGGCGCTCAAGGAATAAAAGTCAATGCCAAAGTACCACGAAGAGCAAAGTAAGAGAAAATAGCTGTGGTGACCAGTGCAAGGCAAGGCAGGAACAACGCTGACATGGCGGCCAAAAAAACAGAAAGCCTTGGGGAGGTGGAAGCCCTCTGCAACCTCAGAGAGGACTGATGCTGAAGACTCAGAATGATACAATTACCACTCTTCTAGACAGACACACGAAGCTATTTTTTCAACCCAGGGAATGGATCAAAATGTGCTAGGCATCAGACTCGCTAGCATATTGGATTTTGAATAATGAAAAGAGTAAACAGGGCTTTTCATTTGGATTCTGACAGTAGAGCGCTTTCCACGTGATAAATCAGCTATTAAAAAAGACAAATTAATACAACCTACCCTTGAAGCACGATGGCCTGTGATTCAAAAGGAAGCTTTTACAGAAGCATAACCAAAATAAGGTGTGACATGACCAACAGGAGGTGGTGCTGGGACAGGCCAAAATCTTCCCCCCGCCTTTCAATCAAACTCTAGGTAGAACTTAGCTAAAAAAGTACACAAAATTGTCTCCAGTGGTCACACTTTTCCTAAAAGCTTATAAATATTTTAGGAGAGATTCTCTGCTGTTCTAAATCACCAGAGATCACTGAATTTCACATCGAATTCATGATATTGAAAAGATAAATTTCACATCTGAGAAGGTGAGCCCAAAGAAGGAGGGGTCACCTCTCATGAGTTTGTTCAAAGGGAAAGTGCCTCAGAAACTCTTACTAGATATAAGACTGCATTCATAACATCAGCAGAGCATGTGAGCATCTCCAAAGCAGTCAAACATTATCACATCTTTACATATCCAAAAGGAAAATTCCAAGTTTTTGCCTTTTTTCTTTTAAAGGAAAGAAGGTATTTATGTATTTTTAAATGTTATCGTCACACGGTAGCAGAAAGTCCATTTTTCAATTTGCTCTCTCTCTTACTCAGGTACATAAAACAACACTGCAAAGACACTCTAATAGGCTTGAAATTAAAACTATTAATTTTTATCCTTATTTATTGCTATCACAAACCTGTTTATATGGATTTGCAGTGCTGCTATGGGAATCTGAGAGGTTCTGAAGTCTTTCTGCAATACAAAATCAAAACACTGTCTCTCAGTGATCTCCATTCCTATCAAAATATGTCAGCAGAGCAATGTTTTCCTTCAGGGAGAAGAAGGGGCAGGAGATGCTGGGTGCAATCCCTTTGACTCACAGCCCTCTATTAGCCATTTAACTGAACTGGTGCATTGAAAATGGGAATAAGTATCTTTTCTTGCCTTAGTATGGAAATTCATTCCAAGAAAAAAAAAAAATACTGCAGGTCAAAGAGTTCTGTAGCAATTGGCATTTTCGTAATAAAACTGAAAGCTATAATTTTTTTTTTTTTTTTCAATCCACCTGAAAATACTGTTGGGTCTTTGACACATTGATGACTATAATTATAGCATAAGCAGACGTGGCTTGAGATTGTGCTGAAAGCTCTTCAGTCCCACAGCCCAGCCCCCTGCACACACCACAGGGAAGCGTTCCAGGCCTTTTGGCTTGGCTCAGCTGGAGGGCAACAAGCACAGAACATCTGCAGAGAAAAACCCAGTTCCAACATCTGTCTGACACTTCCAGAGCATTCAATAAGCACAAACTGTATTATTACTATTGATCAAAAGGAGTGAGGGAACCTTCTCCAAACTCTGATTCTTGTGCTACCAAACAGCCTTTCCTCGTTGGTATGCACACCCTGCTCTGAAAGAGGAGCAATGTTTTCCTTTCCTCCACTGCCTCCACTCAGCTGAGTTACGATGCAGTGATCGTTATTCAAAGAGCTCCAGAGTGCCTGCTGCCATGCACCCCTCCAACACCTGCAGGAACTGAAGTATGTGCCCTCTCTTCTGCAACACAACAAGCCGTGCCGTCCCTCCTCCATGGAGAGGAGAGGTAAAATGCTATAATGGTTTCCTGTAACGTAGGGTTGTAGAACAAAAATCAAAGCCTGCTCAGACTCTTCAACCTTTCTCGGAAAGATCTGATACACTCCCACTACGTCCTTTACCTTGAAACCAACGCAATCCTATAATAGATGAAACTATCCCTTCAAGCCTAGAAGCACAGGAGAAAATGCATTATCAAGTCTGAAGGTGTCCGAAGTATTTGAACTTGGGATTCTTGCAATCATGCAGAAACACAGCTTTGAAAACTGTAATGAAAATATCAAAGCAAGTCAGAGGTTTCTTCCTGCAAAGACAAAGATACTTATAGGTTTCCTTTTATTGAAAGGCTCCTTTCAGAAATCAGTGCTGCGGAGATGTTTGCAGCCTGAACAGAGTGCAGTCCTCCTGGGAGACGGCGTATCTTTGTGAAGGGGTCATTTTTCTGCCTCTGAAAGTGGGAGGGGAAAAAATAAAAAAAAGAAAGAAAAAAATAAAAGAGGAAAAAAAAAAAAAAAAGCCCTGAAGGTCACAGTTTCTGAAAGCACCTAAACAACAATAAAGAAAAAAAATTTCCCATCCCTCTTATCCTTGCAAAACCAGATAATGAGCTCCATAGCCCTGTCTTGGCCAACGTGGGATGGGGTTTTCCAGCATTTGAAGTCATTGATCACGGTGGCTAAATTTGGTCACCACCTCAGAGACTCACACATTTCCTATAGGGAACAAGTCTATTCAGTACGTACAACTGAAATCAGACTGTGACAGCCAAGCCCCAAGCAGCAGATGCTTGGGAAGCCCATGGCAGCCCACCAGTAGCCCATCTCTACATCCACAGCACAAACAATGCACCTTTAGGGCACCTATCACCATTTTTTGATACTCACTCTGTACTCCAAACCAAAAAAACAATGAAGGAAGGGCTGTTGTCAGGAGCACTGCCCACACTGTGGGGAGGAGACAGTGACCTGAGCACAAGGGAGGGGGAAAACAAAGGACTGCAATGAAAATCCATCCAGAATTAAAAAGGCCACAAGAACTTTGCCTGAACTAGTGGTTGTTGTTTTTATTGAATTATTTTATGGCGCTTTATGTTGTTTAATCGAAGAAAGAAAATGGATGCCATAAAATATGCAGAGCTAACTGGGGCTGCAGAGTACATTGCTGAATATTGCTAGTAATGCCATTTCCCCTTTACTGTCAAAAAATGAAAATATCGTTCTTTATATCCCTGTCACACGGAACAGAGGTCTGCTAGTGCTCACGATCAATCTTCCTAGAGTGCACCTTTACCTTGAGCAGCGTGTGCCAGGATGGAGAATAAGCAAAGCTCAGGAAATAATCTCCCTTTCCACAAGATAGAATTCAATTTCCAGTACAGCTCAGACCAGTACTTTTCTTGAAAAGGTGGTACCATAAATTACAGTAAGAAAGCATTTTTCTGCTGCTAGCAAAAATTTTAGTGAGCATTATGATTATGTGGTTTGTACTCCAGGCACCAATGACCACCAAGCAGGCTAATAATGCGTGAATTCTGATGAGAACCAGCCCTCCAGCTGGGATAAGCCATCAAAGCCTTCTTTCCTGCTTTTTTCCCTCTGCGTTCCCTCTTGTAACAATTTTTTCTAGCTGCAGACAACAGCCTTCCAAGATTCTCCTAAAGAGTAAGCACTTCTCAAGGAAAGGGACACCCCAGGCAGCCCTTTGGCCACTGCCCCAGCAGTAGAATGAGGCCACAAGGATGCACCCCTGAAGCCACCCAGCCCTGCACTGCTGTCAGGAAAATCTACCAGCCACAACACAAAAGCTGCTTGCCATTTGTGACCGTGATTGATGGTAATGCAGGAAACTAATGGCATTTCACTTGTTCATCAGAAGAAATTACTCACCCCGCACTAGCAGGATTGGGGAAGGATTATTTAATACTTGCAGCAATTTTTAATTTAAACTTGAGTGTTTGTAGAAGAGCAGTCAGGCAGCAGCCTGCTTCAGGACGGATCCAAACGTGATGGAGCACATGGGCAGATCTGCTCTGTTTGCCAGCAAGGCTGTGCTGCTCAGCTTTGCCTGCAGTTCCCATGCATGCAGGACAGATCCTGCAGCCCGGCTCAGCCCCAGCATCCCTCCTGATGAGAGTCACTCCAGTTTTAGGACAGGTAGTACTCAGTCATCAGCAACCAGAACAAGGGGTTCTGCAGTCCTTCACCAAGAACTCATTCCTACAGGTGGGCTCCAGCACCAATTGCTGTCCCCGGGAATTTCTGTGACACAGATCACTGATTAAAAAAAGGCCCTTAAACCTTGAGTATTTCAAAGCATGCGCTGTGTTTGCAATAACAAACGCACTAAAAGCAGGCTTTCCCCTGGGGAGTCGGGGGGCACTGAATCAACTGCCAATAAAAAAGGCTTTGATGCTTTTTAACACGTTCAGTGGTTTTCAGCGAAAAACACTCAGTGAGATACTTTGTCCCACTGAGCATTAAGCACTTACCATCCCCGTTCTCCTTTTGCAATCCTAACTACTCCCCACCCGTCAGCCATGAATTTGCGATTAATGAGCCTTGTTTAGAGGATGCAAATGCTGAAATAGTTCTGATATACTGAGCTGGAAGCACAGAAAGATGAGCTCATTCAGCGAGGGAATCTGCTGTCCTTGGGGGGAATCCAACCCTCCCAATAAAGGAAACCAGCTGCTCAGTGACTGCAGCAGGGCAGCACGCTGTGCTCTGCCCCGAGGTGCCCAGCCATGCTCTCGCAGCTCGGGATCCAGGACAAAACCATCCCCATGCATTAAGGATGCTGAACGTCTGCTTGCAAATCTGGGGCCGGCCAAAAAATGGCTGTGATTGGAAGGAGGATGGGGTAAGCATAGGTTCATTCTTAACTACAAAAAACAGGCACAAGCTTCAGGTTTAATAGAGCAAAAGAACAACAACCTAGGGCTAAACTATGACCAGTTATATTTAACCAGCAAAACAGCAGCTGCTCCCCTTTTGCTTCTCCCCATGCTGCTGTTTTCCTGCTTCAAATTGTCCATTATGTGCCCATCAGTACTGACGTAGAAATACTGGATTGGAGGAGGAGAGGGTTCAGCATGTTTGACCATGACTTTATGAAGTACACCAGGATGGAATGCACTGCTCTGTTGCAGCATTCACTCCCAGACACATGACAGTGGACACCAGGAGACTCAGCACCTCCAAACTGCAAACAAAGCTGGAGCTTTCCAACCAGCCTCCTGCAGAGGAGGGGCTGTCAGCTCCTGTGCCCTGTGCTGTAATTATTTCCTCCAGCAGTTACTGCACTGCATCCAACACTATCATGGACTCAAGTGCCGAGGCATTAAAGTGACAATATCTTCTTTGCCAATAATTGCTGACTCAAGACCATATTCTCAATTACTTGCATCGATAGCTTGTGAATACTCAAAGGGAAGCCACTGCTTTACTTTGGCTGAGTTTTCTTTCTAATCCGGTAGTTTGGATATAAATTACCTGATTTGTTGATGAAAACCTCAAATGACAAAGGCACCATTCACAAAACCACTAACTGCATGGATGGTTCCTTTGATTTTAAACGGTGTTGAGAAAAGTGCTCCGTTCCTCCTGGTACCACAGCCTCCCTGACTTGAATCTGCACTGTCAAGCCATCACTCTCAATTAACTTCAGGCCCAATGACTTCAGGTGTAACACACTGCCTGCCAGCAGAGCAAAGCCTTCAGAAAGTGAGCTTTCAACCCACGGCACAACGCTCATCTGTCCAAAAGACCAACACTGTCCCTGTGAACTACCAACACCCTCAGCACTGCTGGTGCAGTCGGGCTGTACTTCCTCCTGGGGAAGCTTTGCCTCATTTTCATGTGGGAAAACCCTTTCAATAGAGATCTTTGCAGGATTTGGCAAAGCAAAGTGGCTAACATCACGCACGTGGTGCTACAGAGAGTAAGTCGTGGCATTAAGGAAAGTCAAGGTTCAATTTCCGCACACGCAGCAGGGGGATACGTGCACTGAGAAAGGCCAGATCTGGGGAATGTAATCAACAGCTGCAGGTAAATATAAAATGTAACTGCAAAACGCATTTCTTCGTATTTATTACATCTTTCACATCTACATCAGGCAGATTTCATTCCACAGATTGAGCCTGATCTGAAGTCATGTAGTGGGAGGCTGGTAGCTGAAACAAAGCCACATTTCTAGAACAATGTAAGTACACTAAATTTAATGGGATTTCCTGCCACTGGTTTTGAGGTGCAGCCTCCACCATACCCTCCATTTACACTGAGGATGGCACTCAATGTCAGATTACTTTTACACCATCAAGTAGAGCGCCGCACAAGGGAAGAGCTGCTCCAGGACTGCCTGAGTTCTCTCCACGTCCCCCAGGCAAAAGCTGCTGGCAGAGTGCAGTACCAGAAAGCACCAGGAAAAATAAGAAAGAAGTGATTCAAACCTGAGCCAAAAAATGAGACAACAACTTGGCAACGGTGAGAGCATCACTGCATCAGCAGGGAGGTCTGCAGGGCTCATCAGGGCTTTCATTACACAGCAAAATGACTGAAAAAAATCTCTGCTCACCCACCAGCACTACAGCAGTTAAGTATTGAGATTTTTTTTCTGGAATAAGTGCATATTCATTTTGATTGACATTTCTTCCCTTCATACGTTCAGATCGTGTCAGGAGAAAAGTTGACTGAATTCACAATGTGGTACCGATTGAGTTTCTAATAGGTACAGCTGTCAGGAGGATGTGTAGGAATAACTTTCAGAACCACTCTCACTTGGTCTCTCAGCACAAGGAGCAGGCAGAACGTGCTGGGACACACGGACAGCCCTCAGTGCCTTCATCCAACACAAGGCATGGAGCTCGAGAGGGAGCAGAGGTGGCAGGAGGGCACAGCCAGAGGGAGCAGTCCCCAAACCAGGGGAAAGATGCCAAGGAAAACTGGCAGAAGAAGAAACTCAGCTTAAGTTTGAGCCCTTGGAGAGCCCCAGCCTTGGGCTGTGCTTCCTGGCACAAGATGGCCAGCTCCCATTGATTTCAATCACTGCCTAAGAATCAAAAAGCCCTGTGGTTTTCCTCTGCTCATGGATCCTTCCTCTGAAGTTTTCTCATTCCCTCAGAAAGACCCTCACGATACAACTTTCAAATACGCCAAGGCTTGTCCAGATGCTCTTCCTTCTCTGCACAGATCTGGGTGACCACGAAATGACCAACCTTCAGCACTCACAACGTGGGCACCCAGGAGCTCTAGCTGCCTCCGCCCTTTTTTAATTAGACAACGGAGAAGGAAAAAAAAAAAAAACAGGGCTCTTCAAACTTAAAACCAACCAGATTCAATAAAATATTTAAAATTGCCCTGCTTGTTAGAGCAGCAGCGTCTGCAAAGAGACTGCAAACGTTGCCATTGTTTTGCAACACGGTCACCCCCAGCTGGAGGCCCTGGGATGCCGTTTCAATCAGAAATGTTCCATTCCAAATGCATTTGGCAGTTTGTTCGTCGTGAGAAGTGCTTCTCAACGTGGGAACTTTCAGAAAGCTGCAAGGAGCGAAACGCAGGTGGCTTTTCTTAAAGCCTGGGTCAAAACACAATTTCTCAGGTTGCCGTAAACATTCTCGTTTAAAAATAAATAAGTAAGCAAATAAGAAAGGAAAGGTGCTGTGCCATGGCTTCTGCACTGCTATTAGGAAGCCGAGAGGCTCCTGCTACACCAGACAAAGCCTTCAGTCAGTCCCACAGAATATTCACAAGACAGAATGAAAAGAACAGTGGGAGGAATTGGCTTAAAAGTGCATTCATTGTACTTTCCTTTGCTATAAATGTAATAATAGGTAACAGCTCCTTGCAGTGTTGAACAGACAATGCCATTAACTCTTTTCTTGCTCCAGCATTCCAACCAGTTACACCCACTCTAAGTGCTAATATCCATCGTGTACTACAAGACAGATATTGAGGTCGTCACTCAAACCCTTCCCTAGATGAGCTCCTGGGACAATTTTTGCATGATACTTTCATGTTTTTCCACAATGTCACTCAAAAGCCCGAAGACACAGAAGCCCTGCAGGAATTAATGAAAAATACCTGCACGTTTGTACCAGGAACCAATCCCTGAAAGAAAGAAAAAGGAGAGTGGAAAAAAACCTGGAGGATGCATTAGCAGGAGCAATCCCGAGCAACTTCCCATTTAAAGCACGTATGGGATAAATTCTTCTTAAGCATCGCCTCAAAGGGAACGGCCCATAATCAAAATAAATCACCACTGATTTGGCTGGAGGTTCGTGCCCCAGGGGCAGGTTCTGCAGCCGCAGCCACGGGCAGTGCCAATCCCTCTGCTGTGCTGGTGCCACCAGAAAATGCTGCAATGGGATTCAGGCCAGATTTGCTTATCGGCTCTGAACCATGAGGCCAGCCGGCAGTATGTGCTGAACAGTGCTCTTTTTGAGGATGTCATCTTTCTATTTATGTTACCTAATTCTTCTCGTCCAACTCCCCGTGGCAAACCAACAGTTGAAATCACACAGTATAAGCTAATAGGGTTATGTAAGTGTCCATTTGCTGCACATATGCTCTCCCCCCCTAAGGCGAGCGATCACCATGACTGTCTGCAACAAGAGGCACACCTTCCATTCCTGATGCATAAGCACATGGAAATTGTGCCCCTTTTGAAGGGGAGAGGTGTGGGTGGCTGAGCACAGAGACACCTGAAAGCACTGTCAGGCAGAGGGAAACCCAAAGGAGAGATGTCCCCAGGTCAGGCATCTCCTGCCTCTTGTCTGCCCAAGATACAGAGCTACACAGAAACAAGGCAGCTCCACACACAGCAGCTCTCTGTGCAGCATAGGACAGGCACATCCTTCCTGCCCAGCCCAGCTCCTGGTACTGCCTCCACAACTGCCTTCGTGCTTCTCAGCCTCCACAAAGCAAGACTTGCTTTTCCAGCTAATCCTACAATCACAGAATCATTACGGCTGGAAGACACCTTTAAGATCATTCAGTCCAACCACCAACCCATCAGCACCATGTCCACTCCTTCCTATCCTTTTCCTTCCTCTTCTGGTTTTCTCAGCATCATTCTCCAACTCTGCTTCTACAACATAAAGATAAAATAATTTACATAAACAACTAACCTGTTTCAAAGCAAAGTGTGTGCATGGACATGGATACTTCCTTAGTTTCAAATGCATTCGCCTTTGTCTACTTAGAGCTCCACATAAGAATACTCATAATACTCATCCATGTCATGTCTGAATTCCTGCACCCTTCACTCCAAGGTGCACAGGAATGGCGTAGGCCCTACTTTGGGAACTACATCCCTTGCTTTCTGGAACCTCTGAAAACACACCTAGAAAATATAAAGCCTTGCAACGTAAGATTTTAAGCATACATTTTGCTTACACAGATTCACTTTTTTTTTGTTTTTTCCTATTTTTTACCATTCCATTTCATCTCTCAGTTCTGGAAGGACCCCCTTCTAGATACAGGCTGAACTTTTTTCCAGAGTGATCCAAGCACGTAACCCAGTGGAGGTGGGGGCTTTGCCCACTTACACGTACGCCTGCTGTCTGTACATCTTTCCCTTTACACCTCCCAAGATTGCCGCCGCTTCCTCCTTGGCAGTTTGGAGGGCGCAGATGCTCCGAGCACACAGACAGCAGTGCCATTCCCAAACTGGCTGCTCCCTGTGGTTTTCTGGCCAAATCCATTAATCAGGCCTGATCCGGGGAGTCCATGTGTGCATGTACTGTGAAATCCCCTCACAGGGCACTGTCTTCCACCAAAACACACTGCCCTTTGCCAAGCTCCCCCACGGCACAGCAGCACACAGCACCAGCACGCGGCCATTTGCCACATATATGCTCCATGTGCTCTCCAGAGCCCTCTGCTTGTCTGCTGGGCTGAAGGGAAGGGACGGCTTCGTAGAATCATAAAAAAGACCACTGGTCCGACCAGCAACCCATTACCACCAGGCCCACATTGATTCACACTGCTCATCCTCTTCCATACTGAACATGTCATTCAGGGAGGAGGCTCTTCCCAGGGCACAGCATCATCAAAATTCACTCCAAAACACTTAGCGTTTGAATCTGAGTTTATGTGGCATATCCCCAGGACACATGAAATTCAGAATTCAGCATTTCCAGCTGCTGTTTCTTATTGCACTTACCTCCTGCCAGCAGACAGTCTTTACTGAGCCTAACAAAAATGATTCGAGCCAGTGTCAGGCTCCAACATTGCACAATAAGAACAAGCAATCGCAGCACACAAGGAATGTGTCATTTTCTCCATCTTTTCTTGGATGGTAAAACAGAAGCACAGGAAAAGCAAGGAAATCACTCAAGGCCACACCAAAATAGCACCAAAATCCCCCACCACAGGACAGGCTACATACTTGTAGTAACAGAAATATATATGCCACTGCACGTCACACAAAAGCTCATTCAAACCAAAAATTTATCACTTGCTTCGGACTCCAGCCAGGTGACAGCACATACATCACAGAGCTGTCAACAATCTGCTAATCTTGGCTGTGAAATGTAGGATAAGAAGCTTAAAAATACACTGCTCCTCCAGAAGCCATAAATTTTGCTGGCTCTCTCTCACATACCACTGGGTAATAGGTCTGCTCCAGCCATTTCACTCTCATCTACTGCAGCTAAACACTTCCTTTTTAAAAGTCTATTTAGGGCATGGCAATCAGACAAAACAGTACAAGATAGCAGAAATCTTACATACATGAACGGATAAGTAACAGAGACCCTCTTTCACTCCTTGGCTGAGAAGAATTACCAACTTGCACCTTTCTGGAGGGTGCAGAGGGATGGCAGAGCCCCATGCACTGGCAGGTTCAAGCAGTGACTTCAGTGCTTGTTCATGGCATCTCGCATTGGGCACATTTTGAGAACCTAAAGAAAATGCAAGCTTCTGTCCAGGTCAAGTTAACTTCCCAGTCAGCAAGCAAACCAATGACTACATTCCCCTGCTTAGCTTAAATGCTACCCCTCCAGCTGCACAAGTCAGTATTCAACCCACCATGCTTTGTGCAAACCCACTTCTCTGAACAAATTTCTCTTCCAGCAAAGGGCTCGGTGTGTATCTGCCATTCTTCATTTCTGACTCTGGCTACAAACTTCAATTTCTCTCCACAGCACTTAAACAGCACATAATTACAACTAATTATCGATCACTGAGGAATTACTAGTTGACAAATCCAATTTTCACACTGTTATCAAGCATGACAGCAGACCAGAGAGGATCAGGGTACCTGCAGGTCTGTACACAGGGTAGGACCAATGCTGTTATCACAACCATTCTTTAACCCAACATTGGCCCCTGAAGATCATGTTTAGGGACCTATCATGTAAGGCACCATAAAGCTATGGGAAGTGACAGTTCTCACCCCAGCGAGTTTTGCAAGCCTATAACAACCCAAGCCTTCAACATCTGTAAATATACTCAATTTGTCTGCGTTGATACCACCCCTGAATTCAATTTCTGTAAATACTTTCCTAAGCAAGCTGGCTAGCAGAGATGCTCAGAAACAGCTCATTTTGGGGAAAAACACCCCTCGGTTTTCCTCAAAGCAGATTTTAAATTTGCACACTGCAGTGTGCAATCCATTGAGCCCCAGCAATGGATGCACCACGGAGGGCAGAGCTCTGCACAAGGCTCAGGTTGCCCCTGCCCAGCCCACACGTGAGCTGCAGCCACCATCAGCCACAAGTGGGTTGGCTCCAGGACTTGGGAACCGTGCAAAGGGGATCCGAGGGGAAAAAAAGCATTCCAAGAAAGTCCAAGGGAAAAATACATGGAGTCGGTCACAAGGCTCAAATGGAGCAAAAAGCAACTTGTTTTAATAAAAAGTCGCCTGATGGATTTTTTTTTTCCCCCCAGTTGTATTTCAATGGAGTTATTCGCATAATTCAAGTAGACACAAATCCCAGTGAGACAATATCCGTGCTCTCATAAGCCCAGTGGCAGCCCTTCCAGCATGACTTACAACCAAGGGAAGGGAAAGTCCATTCCCGTGGTTCACACAAATTGGTTTATTATTAGAGCTCATCCAGCACCATTATTTTCTGACAGAAAATGTGTTTTTCACAGAATTGAAATTTCTGCAAAGAGCATTTTTTCTTGCAAATGCTTAACTTTTCTTTTGGGAAAAAACGCATTTTGTTTCATGTCTGGTTAACATTAAGATACATTTCCCTTTCCCTTCAGTTCCAAAAGAAGCACAGCACAATTTGGAAAATGCTGCACTAAACCTCCCTGGCTCCTCAAGCACTGAGCTGAGGATGAGCTTCACACGCCTTACTGAGGGCTTCATTTTTACACCAGACTCAATTCTGCTCTGCTTCCAGCCTATGAAAGTGAAACATGATTTTATTAAATGAAGCCCTTAAGACTCTTAACTACATTTCCATTGTCTTGCAAGTTCACAAAGAAAGCTGCCCTGCAGCAAGACAAACTCATTCCCAGCTTCCTAACCTACAGAAAAAAAAAAAAAAAGTTCATGTATTTAAATTTTGGGTACACCGATTCCCTGGGACAGGACTGCCTACACGCACACCAAGCCTTGCCCAAGATGGATCCATCTCCTCGCAGCACTTAGGCTTTTTGCTTGAGCTTTTTGCTCCAGACGCCAACAAACCTCTCTGCTCTCTTCCAGCCTCCACATGGCTCCAAGGCCATGCAGCCCTCCCAAAATCACACCCAGAGGTAATGGAGAGGATCCAGGTAGGCACTGACAGACACAGACAGGCAGAGCCCCCAGTGATGAATGGAGCCATTCCCACTATGGGGCAGTGCAGGGGTGTGCATGGGATGGCAGCTCCCTGCCCAAACCACCCAATGCTGAATGGTTTTTTTGGCCATTCAGAATTGATCTGCCCTGGTGAGAGAGCTACAGGAAAGAGCAGGAATGGCACTCAGCCCCATGGCCCTTCTTTAAAGACAGCAGAGCTTAGGGGTAGAGGTGGTATTGCCTTCCTACTTTTGGAAAGCATCTCGTTCTTGAGAAGGATCTCTGGAACGCGAGCAATAAAAATAGCAATTTGTAAAACGAAAGCAATGACTGACTCTTCTTGTAAAAACACTGCGAGACATTACAGATAAAATAACATTGCATAAATAGGCCAAGCATTAGAGCCACGATCACCGACAGCAGCACGGGGCGCACAGCACTTTAGCAAAGGAAGTGAAAAATAGTGAATGCGATTTAAGAGGCAGACAGAACCTACACTGGCAAGTTGTAATTACTGCCACTGAAACCCAGCCAGGATCCTGCTTGACTGCCTCTGGGCTTGTGAAATGCAACCCAGAATCTTTAAACGACCAAATAATTGAGACCTGGGCTTCGTGTCGCCGGCGAGATGCTGCCATCCACCTGGCCCAGCAGGACACAGCCTAGACTAACACAGAGGAGGAACAACACTGGTGATTTCAGAAGTCTCTGATCAGATATTGACCTGAACCAGTTCTGCTCCACGTGGTCATTTTTCTTCCCCAGGCAGTACAGCTGCAGGTTTCTTTCAATCATTCCTCAACTTCAGCAACCTGGAGGCACCCAACGTCTAGGCAGAGGACATCATTCATCCATTTGATGGTTCCCAGAATGCAGAGATATCTACCCAATTTCCTAAGAAACATTAATATTACAGTATGGCTTTCTCAGCCCAAATCATGAAGGCTGAATCAAGCTCTCCTGACGGTTTATGACAAGGTGATTAATAATACCAAGAGAAAGAATGAAATGATACCAGATTATAAACTATTGTAAATCTTTCAGTCATCCCGGGAATAATGAATGTAGATTTCTTAGCAGAGCAGTACAGGTTTAAGCAGAATCCTTTTAGTTTTCTTGTCAATCAAAATGCTATTTATATAATAGCAGAAACAGACAATGAACTCGTCTAATCTTAAAATGAAGGTGCAGCATATTGATGGCAAGGGTTACCAGTGCTTTAACTTTTTTTCCATTAAAAATGGGAACAGAAAAAAAATCATCCTAGGCTGTAAGTACCAAAGTCACTGAAGCAAATGTTCCACCATTACCATCATTTCTGAACACGATCAGGATTTCTGGTCAGGAACCACAACAAGAAGTTCAGAGCTCACACCAACCAAACTCAACCCAACTAAGAAAGCCCAAGCTGACATGGCCTATTTTTTATTTTTTTTTTCCCCCAAATACTTGAGTTAAAGTTTAAGAGAATGGTCAAAACTGAAGCAGCCCAAGCATCCACTGGACCGCAATGCCCCACGCTTCCTTAGCATGGGTTACAGTGTCAAGCAAAAAGCAAATGCAAGCTCTTTGTGAGCTGTTCCACAGATGCCATTGACCTGTAGCCCCCACCTGGAACAAGGATTGTGCTTTGCTCTGCTTCTGGCTGCACCTCTGCTCTCCAACCCCTCGTAGGCTGTCCTAGACATTACCTCTGTACAATAATTAATAAATAATACTGAACTTGAGCTCATGCAACTCATACGAGGCAGAGTCTTCCAAAGAAAAATGAATAATGCATGTAGAAGAAATTCATTTGGTGGGGAAAAACAACTAACTTCAGTTTGAAATAAAGCCCTGGTTGCCTTGGCAAAGTGGATTTAATTGCTGTAATCACTACATCTCCCATAAGGTCGCTGTTTGAGAGAGTCCACAGAACTCTATTCATTCTCTGCCTGCTCCATAGCAAATGAAGGATACTGGTCCCAAGAGCATCAGTCAAATACTTCTGAAAACGCTTATGTTATTTTTAAAGGGCTATTAGCTTTGGTAAATGAGTCAAAAGTCATCTTAGTTGGAGAGGAAAGGTACTTACACCACATTATGGAGATAACAGCAGGAAACGCCGTAATTAAGATGGTACTACTAGTGTAAGTGTGTGTCATTAAAATCAGGACCAAAACGTGACCGCTCCCTATCCATCCATGTCCTGTCTGCACCCCGGGACCACCGCTGCCCCCAGCACATCTCACAGCAATTATCAGGATCACAACACCAAAGCACTGGCACACACGTGTGCCTTGCACACAACCAAATCCACATTCAAACAGTTTTACTGGCACAAACCCTAGGCAACTCCACGGAAGTTAATTAAATCAACCCCTCTTTTCTGCGCATAAGAGAGAAGACTCTGGCAAGGCAAATTAAATTAGAGATGGGACAGAGCCAAACTCCCAGACCCAAAGCAACCCAAATCTCACAATGCACTTGGGTCCCAGTCCAGGTTCTCACAGTCTGCTCCCACTTCTCCCTCACCCTCTGCCACCTCTCAGGATGGGACAAACCTTTCAGGCTGCCTCCAAGCACCACTCAGTGCATTTTATCACCATCTTCCACAGGGGATCTGTACCAAAGTGCTCATACGTGTGCTTCCTGTGGCACATTTCTTGCCCAGATTCTGATTAACTTAAGCAGAAGCCCATGAACAAGGCTCCATCTATCCCTCACTTGTCCTTCTCTTCCTTTCCCACTTGCTGTCTTCTAGAATCGGCACAATTAAAGATGGAGATTCAATGAAAACACATTTGATGACTCCTTCATTAATCCCACAAAAGCTTGGGCCACACAGAGAGAAAAAAGCAACCGAGAAAGTCTGCTTGTCAGGAAAACGAAAACAAAATAAAAAGAGAGAGGGAAGCAGGGAGGGAAAGGTATATATTTTGTATAGATATTCTTCTCTTACGTATGTGTAAATAACACTCAAATGAAGCACTGCTCTGCACAAGGCGCTGATGCAGCCTCCAGGGCTCAAGAAATAGCTGCAGGTGCCAGCCCCGCTCACTGCACCGCAGGATGGCACATCATTTGTCACTGCTTCCTTCTCCTGCAGCTCCTCGGATTCACCTGAGATCCAATAACTTTGTTAATATGATTGCTTTCATACACTGGTCAAGTGCAGCATCCAAGGCACACATGGCTACTCTCTGAAGCAGAACAAGCCATTCACTGAGCACAGGTCCCTGCTCTGCTTTTTCCAAAACCCGATTTTCTCATGAGTTCCTTGTGGGCATAAATTGCAAAGGAAATAGGGAACGTATCTTCCAAACCAGGAAGATACACCAACCATTTTCTTGCAATACTACATCTCCTGTCTTCCCCAAACCTTCCCTGTGCAAGGCCACCAAAAGCTTACGGGGAAACACAAGGATAAAAGCAATGCTGTTGCAACAGCAGGAACACAAAGAGACTGAGATCAGCTGCTCACCCCAAGCAATACCTCACTGCTTTGTGTGATTGCACCCGGGCAAAACAACAGCAAGGCACAGCCCAAAACACTCATCTCAGGAAGAAAGCAAATTTCAAAGTGTGCACATTTTTAATACATTTAATACTATTCATTACACATGAAAAGTAAATGCAACAACGACTGAACACTTTGTGCCTGAGTTGTTGCAACAAGCCCATGATTTACTGCACTGCCAGCTAATGAAGAGCCCTACAATGCCCCCATTGTCAGGCAGCACAAAGCTGAGACCCCACAGCAGATTGTCCCAGACAAAGACCCCCACCCTGTGCTCCCTGTTAGGGGCTCATGCAGTGGGACAGCATCCTTGGTTGGAAGAAATCACTCCAAGACAGCAGCCTGTTCTGACCTGTGTTCTCAACCTGAGTATACAAGGTGCAAAAATATCATTAAAATAAACAAAAGCAGATAAAGATGATGTTTATCTTGTCCGGCGCTCAAATTCTGCAATCCTGATGCTCCTCCCAGTGCTGACCTCTGTCCACCCATGCTCAGCTCCCAGCACGTGGTCACAGTTGGGATGGGCTGATGGTTAGACTGGATGATCCTAAAGCTCTTTTCCAACTCTAATGATTCTATGGAAACCTGCCCTGGCACAGCCCCAGGCAGCCCCGCACACCCACCTGTAGCTCTGCACCTTGGGGAGAAGATGCCCGCTACATCGGCTGACTCAAAACCCGACATAAATGACATATATTTTCTTTTCTGCTTTATGGTTCTGAATACGAGATACAGCAAATCCATTTACATAATGTTACTGCATCCCTTAGTGCTCATAAACTCAGATGGGCTGATGAATGAGATAGCTGTGCTGCTGGCAGGGCTGAACGCAGTGCGTGGGGTCTTTCCAATGCACTGCGAGGCACTGCCCCATTCCAGCTGCATTCAGTGTCCATCCACCCTTGTCATAAGCAAGGAACATCCCCAGTGAATCACAACTGAAAGTAATTACACAAGTTATTCATCTTCTTAGTGAAAAAAACCACCCTAGTGAAACACATCCAGAGGCTAAATATTGCCAGTTAAGAAATCAGGTTAACCCCCCAACTTCTAGGAACGGCTCCCTTCTTTCACAGGAGCAGAAAGCATTGCTCAGCCAGAGCTCCTCTACTGGAAGGAGCATCTCTATTTGGACACAGCCATCCGGCTGCAGTGCAGGGCTGCTGCTCCCCACAAAATCCCTACGAGGAGTGACTGTGGGCAGGCGAGTGCTGTGGCAGGCAGCTCATTTTTAGGTACAATTGCACCAAACTGCTTTATTGACTGTGGTCTTGTGGGTCTTTAAGGATTCACTCAGTCATTAAGTCACTGTCGGTTATCCGGTGGCTTTTAAGCTTTTAAGACTGTTTGAGCTGTAGGAAGGAGCTAATTTATTTTTTACACCTGTAGCTGTTTTCAAGACTGTAAAAGAGGCATGGGTTCTCCCTTCTCCCTCTCTAGGTGCCCGGGGCAGAGAAGGTTATCTCAAAGCATGAGGAAAGGAGAGAGCCTGGGGGCCTTGCATGTCAGCCAACACCAATTCCAGCCCAACTACGTTATGCAGTGACCCAGTGAAACGTACAACTCCATCCCATCACGTCACAAACACCATCGATTAAGATGCTTAGAGCACTGCCAGGCTTTCATCAGCTGAAGTTTCTTTTTCTGAGCCAAACGCCTGTCTCAGAAATCAGAAAAGCAAAAGAATGGTTCAACCCTCTCACATTTATAGAAATGGTTTATCCAAGCTAAAAAATCCCAGTGACAGGTCCCAGCCTTCACAGGAGGGCCCTGAAAGGATGTCATTCCATTTTCTATCTGGGGATGAAAATAAAAGAAAACAAAACAGTGGGAGCAAGACAGTCTATATCTAATGAGGCAAGCTATCTGGGAAAAGGTAGCGTGAATTCAGCTTTGAGGAGTATGTTAAGATGCACACACACACAAAGGGGCTGAGTTAAGACTGCACAGATACTTCTGGCACTTCCAGACTTGCAGTGCTCGGTCTTTTTAATTAATATTGAGCACTGGTGTTTCATATTTTACATTTAGTACAGCGTGCATGTAGACAGAAGAGAGAAATAATCACTTCCAACATTCATTCTGGGTATATTAACGCCTTTAAGTAAAAAACAAATATTCCCAAGTCGCCGGTAATGCCTTAATTCCGTAATTATTTCTAAATCTGAATTAGCATTTCTGATTAGTTCCTGAAGTATGTTTTTCTCCTTCTCACCACTTTTGCTTCTGCTGAATTTTCGTCCTAAAGAGATGCTTCAGTTAATCATTTATTTCTCTCGCCAGCAATAACCCTGCCCTGCATCCCCCCCCAGAACAGCTTGCTCAGGGCAGCAGGAGCCATGCAGAGCCCCCTTCTCTCACTGCACTCCCCACAGTCTACGCTCTCATTTTTCTATGCATTT
Organism: Phasianus colchicus; assembly: GCF_987193195.1. Lineage (NCBI taxonomy): Eukaryota > Metazoa > Chordata > Aves > Galliformes > Phasianidae > Phasianus > Phasianus colchicus. Next base: position 9,029,523 of record NC_143453.1, on the reverse strand, counting down.
CCAGATCTAAAACCTTCTGTTTTCTTTCCCTTGTTTGCTCTCGGCAGCTATTGGCAGGAGACATCCTCTTAATGATCTTTTTCTGGCCTTCTAGACGACTGCTCAGACTTCTACGGATCTTTCATTATTAACGCGGAAGCCTTGTAAGTCAGTTTTAATGGCCTGTGCAATTTTTATCCCTTCGCAGGAGACATAACCTCCTCCATATGGATATATGTTTATTAATATAAATCCTTAATATCATATTTCCTAGGGAGAATAATCAGTAAAAGCCAACTGGCGTGTATTACACCTTGTACCGGTTCACCCAAAAATCAAAAAGTCATCTTAGCCCTGCACGATGTGGAGCACAGCAGAGAGGATAATCCTTCTCCCTCGGGTTGCCAAGGCACCGACAACAGCCAGCTCTCTCTGCAGCCCCGATCCCCTCCAGACGGAGGGCCACAGCCGCTTTCATTTCTCTGCCGTGGGATTCATTACCTGGTTTCAGTCCCTTCCTATTATTCCTGGAATATCTCCGGTCTCCGTGTCTATTCTGACCAGGGATGAAAGAAGGATGGGCCGTTGGCGTTGGGGACGTGTAACGCATGCCAACAAACCCACTTTTTTGTCTGCAACCCGACAAATTGCTGCGAGTGCTCAGCCCTCATTACCGAACATCCTTGCGGATGGTTTAAGAAGGGAGACTTGGGAAACAGGACAAAACTCCACCATTCATTTACAAAGAGTGTCCTGGTTTCTTTCCTACAGCTGCACTGCAATTGTCCATTTTTTCCTTTAGATGCTGTATAAAACGACTCTCATTTTTTCCTCTAAATATATCTTTTGAGTCTCAAGTTGGAGTTAAATAATACCACATCTCTCCTTTTTACTGTTCTCCTGTGTGTTTCATGGGACTTCTTTTGTTTAGCTATTAGCTGGTGTCAACCCTTCTTTCATCACCATTTCGAGCTTTCCCTGTTTGCTATGTTATAGCCACATTCATCAGTAAAGGAGGTAAATGAGATATTCCTGTGCATGGAAAGACAAAAAGTGCCCACAAATTGGTGATGAATGTGTGTCCAGTCCTGCATAGTCTCAAAGCTATGCTTCATCTTTGCTTTTTTCAAACAAGGCATCTCATTAAAAAGTTTACTTGCAGTAACTTAGTGCATTTTGCCTATCTTTATGGTTTTCCTATGCTCAGTAGCAGCCCGCCTCACATAATGGCCACAATTTATGCTCACAGATGGCAAATTTTACAGTAGGGACCAGAGCAAGGCCACAAATTAATCTCCAGTGTCACAAGAATTTCAGTGTACACACATATAGATCATCTGTCAACAAAGGGTGCAATATGACTGTCAGACACAGCAAAAGCATGACATCCACACTCCAAATTCTGCCCCTTGACATATCTCAGCCCTTCAATTATACCCAGCAACACTGCCTAGATTGCAGAATGAAAAGAAATTCCCTGGGCCACAGCCCACAGCTCTAACTCCACCTTAAATTCCAGTTATTGAATGAAAACAAATGAAAAAACTTAGCTTAAGCTGAGCAAAACCAGGGAGGGGTGAGGAAGGGAGCTTCATGCACACCCTGCAGCATCCATCCCCTGTCCAGCGACACCAATGGAAGGCTGGGGGTTAACAACTGAGCACAGTGCTGGACCAGGAAAGTGCTCCCACTGACTCTCCAGCTTCCCACTTTAATGAAGAGCCTGCAATTTTCCCCCAAAACAGGGAAGAATTGGCTCTTCCAAGAGAGAACATTTTTGCTAGAGCAAAATGCAACTCCAAATACAACAGTGCACAACACAGCATGAAACAGTGAGGAGATGTATAAAATTGAGCAGTTCTGTTCTTTTGCAGAGTGCCAGAGCCGTGCAGAGGATGATGTAATTTTGATCCATCATCCCCTATGAGCCAGGCTGCAATTTCCTCCATTCCACTTATAACAGATACGATTAAAAACAATCAGTTATATTAGGCAAAAAATACTTTTCCCAAGGCAAACATTTACTTCAGTGTATTTTTCCTCTGTAACACACAGAAATTCGATGTATGTAAAAACCTTCTGGGTTTTTTTACGTTAACATTGAGCTCCATCCTGCAGGATGGGTGAGCTACCAGAGCTGTCGTTTGCTGCTTACTTACAGCTTCCAACCCAAGGTTAAATAGAAATAATTGCAGTTTCTGTGATGAAAATCACAATACAGACAAAGCCAAAGGACAGACGGGACAGGCCAGGCTACCAAGAGCTGACTGTGGCTTTTCCAAAGCAGTGTTTCTGGTTGCATATACAACATACCTATTTATTCTAACAGAAGCATCTCCTGGAGACGCACCCATTCTGCACATTTCTCCAAGGAAATCCCCATGGAAACTGACTGCCTTCCCCTTCCCAGCAACTCAGGAGCTCCAGTGGCTGTGGGAAGCTGAGATCACGGCAGTGCCTGTGCTCCTGGGGCTCATCCTGGGGCTCCTGGCTCAGAGGATCCCTCTACTTCTGCTTCCTCAAAACCCCACACCATAAGCATTCTCAGGAGCTCCAGACGCTATTTTGGTTTTGTGCTTTTGAGGACAGCATTACAAAACTATCCCTGCAGGAGCATTTTGGTGCTTTCCTGGCCACTGGAAGCTTCAAAACGACCATCTTCACTGCCATTTGTTACAAGGTTCTGTAATACCTCAGGACTTTCATCCATGGTGTGGCAAAGAACAAAAACCTGACAAGAGCTGATGCAAAACCTCGAGCAAATCTCATCACCTCTCTGTTTTAGAGCAGAGGATCAACAGGCAACTGTTCAAGTCCAACCAGTCAGTGATGTCCATCTACTGCCCTGCTCAACAGCAGCTGCTGACCAAAACCACATTTAGCAAAGAAAACACAGACAGAAGCAATAACAGAGTAACTTGGTTTAACAGGAAGAGTCTTCCTCACCCAAACCATTTCAAGTCTGCTTAAACCCTATGATGTGATATCCCTTCTCATGTATTTCACCCTACTGCAATGAAACCTAAGAGTTTCACTCAACGATGCTCACGGGCCCCTTCCAACAGAGGATATTCTATGATAGCATGAAAAATGCTTGGGTGCAGGTGGCCCATGACCTACTCTCTGCCTGTGCACTGTGTCCTGGTTTGTGCTGCAATCCCACTGATATGCATGCACTATTTCACAAAAGTTGAACGATGTGCAAGTACTGCATACAGCTCGCTGTCTGTTTTCTCAACATCTGTCCCTGAAGAGCACTTCTGTCATGTTCTGCTCCCATCGTTCTCAGATCAAAAAGTTAGAAGTAAGGCACGAATCTGTCTGAGGTTGCCAGCATGGACTGCAGCTCCTTTCCTCCCGAGTGTCTCACATTCTCACTGCAGATGACACTTTCCAATTACCTTTTGGCCCTTCTATTCCCCAAGTCTGGCTCACTTTTCTCTCTGAATTCAGTCTCTACACAGCTCTGAACCTAGAGTCTGACAGCTAAGGACGTAACAAACATGCAGCACTAGCCCTCAGGGGGGTTAGAAATGCCTGATTTCTCCTATTACAGGCATATTCATGAGTAAAGGTCACCAAAAAATGTCTAAACTTAGAACAAAAATGGCTCATGCAACAAGCAGTCATAAGTTCAAGGAGGTCAGACAGGCTGTCTTGCAGCAAAATCAAAGCAGGACTTGCAAAGCTTGGGTTTGAATGTTGGCTCTGCCAAAGACCTCCTACACAAGTTGAGGCGCATCCGATTTCACTCAGCTCCCCTCTGCAATGCAATGAAGTAGTTCCTCGCTGCATACAACATGTTCAAGATGCAGCCCGTGGGCTCTGGAAAGATTATCTGGGAAATTGAGGATACTTCACCAAAGCAACAAAAAACACTCCTGCAAACCATCTAGCAAAATGAGTTGTGGCAACTATGCTGGCAGACTCAGAGAGAAGGAAAGCAGCATTATGAGAAGCGAAGAGAATTAAAACAAAAGATGATGATGCATATGTTAATAGCGCATACTTTAAAATCAATTGCCATCTTCCAGAAAGAGTCATCTACACAGATAACTCAAGAATATTTATAGTTTTCCCTACTTGGAGAGCTAATACTTGAGTTCTCCAAGGAAAACACTGAATGTCACCAAAGCAATTACATCTGAGATCAATTTGTCTTTATTTGTAAACTGCTTAGCATACTGCACTTCAGATATTCTCTTACCTTAATACAAACTGGTCTGCCAGAGAGTCATCTGCCAGGGAGACATGGAAGGTCACAACGTCCCCTTCTCTGACCGGGCTGAGCGGCAAGCGGATTACGACATTCTCATCTAGCCTCAGTGCAGACTGTTTTAATGTGTCTTGATCTGGGTAAACAACAATGCTACCAATCCTCTCCATAGCTGGCAAAGCCTTCCGTTCGTTATCTTGATCCGCATGAATATTGTTCTCCCACTTTTCATCCTCTGGAGAACATTCCCCATCTGCTGCATAAATCTTATAGAAGAGCTCCACAGTAATCCCTTCCAGGGGAGCTGTATCCTCTGAAACCAGGGGTGGAGGGGAGCTGAACCAGCTGGGAGATAACTCCAGCTCTGCAACACATAATCCCAGTTGGCCTGTCAACCTGCAGCTGGCCACCACTTCTCTAGATTCCAGGAAAGCAAACATCTTCACGCAAGGCAACCTCTCCTCAGGGTCATAGTCATCCCAGTCTTTCCCCGCAATATAGAACAAGGTTTGTATTTTAGGTTTGTTGGAATAAATCGAGCTGTCTATTATGTGCGATTTTAATTTCCAATTAAAAGTGAATTCATTTGTGAAACCAAAAGATGTAGAAGACAGCATGAGGTCCAAGGGAACAGCCTGCTCCACAGAAAAGGGTCCGTACGTGGCATTTAGGACGGGCGGCAGTTTGGATTTGTATATAAGGAATGAATCCACCCTGGACTGCAAACTGGAGTTCCTCGTGATGTCCTGGTTGGTTTCCTTAAGGAAGAAGAAAACATCAGCATTGCAGATGTGATAGCTGGCAGGGAGGTACGTTGGCAGGTTCGAGAATCTCTGCACGCTGTCCATGATCCCTCCTCGGCTCTCCACCACTGCAGGCCAAAGGAAAAAAGAAACAAAGACAATTCTAATGTTTGCTTAGCACACCCCACAAGAGCAGATCAGTGCTGTTATAGGTACTGTGTGATAAACACAGAATGTCTGAGTTCTGTGATGGGACCCTTATGGCCACCTGGACCCGCTCCCACTGCGGTGCATGGGGACACGTACAGCTCCACTGGGGACACATACAGCTCTATTGGGTGCTCAGAGCCCCCCCTCTGGAAACACCCAAGGTCACCAACCACCACCTTTCTCTGGGCACCCTGTGCCAGTGCCTCACTACCCTCAGCATAAATGTTTTCTTTATATCCTGCCATTGTTGGCTTGAAGTATGAACTTCCCTCCCACTGGATTGGCTCTAGTAGGCAATGAAACTTTTTTTTTTTTTTTTCTCCCAACTAAAGACAATGCAGGCTGAGCTGGGGTTTGCAAATCAGCATCACTCCCCCTGCACTTTTGCCAGGTCAGTTGTTTGGAAGTTAGCTGCAACCCGATAAAAGGTTGGTATTCTTGAAAATCAAAGGAAAGGGAAAAAAAAAAAAAGAATAAAGAGAGTTTTCAGACACAAGAAAATATAGGGTTTGGTAGAGTCTCAATGGGACAGATTTAAAGGCTAGGGGGAACTTGAGAGAAGGAGAAATCCTTTACATGCTGAAGGTTCACGGATGCTTGAAAGGATTTTTGTTTGTTTGTTTAATTCCAGAGGAGAATGAAATACATTTGGAAATCACAGAAGTTTCTCTACAACACAATGGTCAATCCTCCAGCCAGCACTGAGCAATTTTTCCTGGGCAAGAAAAGATTCCAGAGGGAGGGAGGGTTCAGACAGCTGCCTTTGGTTGGGGCTGATCTCTAATTAATAGCGAGATATATTCAATCTGGGCTGTGAGACTCTACCAAAAAGAAGTGGTGGGTCTTTCAGACTAATTCATACGCTGGTGAATGCAAGCTTGCTCCTGGGACCGCCAGAGAGGAAATAAACAGAAGGCAAATGAATCAAAATGAAGCAGCTCCATAATGCAGAGATAACAAAAGCAACAATGACAGATCCTAAGGTCAGAGCTCTTGTTGTCTCCCATTGGAGCTCAGCGGCGATTTCAGTGTTTGTCAGGGCTGGGGATGGCAGATACACAACGCGACAAGTGCAGAAACAAGGACACCTGTGAGCGGCTGGGCGATGGCGTACCTACAGCCACAATTTAGCACAGATAAAAGCTGGAATATTTAAGCTGTTTTTTTCAGGTTGTGTATTTTAAAGCCTACACTCCTCAATGACAGCTGCTAGGGCAAACCTCATCCACCTGACTTCGCTCCACTCTTGTTCTCTGCTGAAATTCTGCTCGGTTACTTTCAACGGCTGGGATTCCTCCCAGCTCCACAAGGCTGCATTTGAAAGCAATACTTTTTAAGAGCCTCATTTATCATAAAAACCATGCCGCTGTAGATACAAGCAGAGGACAGACAAAAGCAAGAGTACCTTCTGCTTTTGGGGGAGGACTGCTACGATCTGCCCCCGCCCAGCACACCCCACATTGCAAGGAGGCTGACACAGCTCCTGAGCACACAGCGAAAGCAAAGACGAGCCAAGGCTTAAACGCATCTGTGTTTATATGACAGCACTTTTTCCCCTCTCCTTATCCTTCACGCAGATACTTTATCTCTCTCGAGCACTGATTTACAGGAAGTTTGAAATGTATGTTTTTTCCTTTTCCTCCGCTGCATTACAGTGGCAACGTTCAGTACTGCTGCTGAGAGCTGGTGTGAGAGCCAGGCTATCAGCCTGCTGTAACTCAAACTAAACGAGACACAAATTTTCTCTGAAAGCTTATATGGGAAGCCATAAACACCAGTAGACAGGGCTGGGCTTTGTCCTAGAACCAGCCTGCAACAAAATATGATGTCTGAATTTAGCAGCATTTTATGATGCTGTAGGAACATCTGAAAAAAAAATACTTCATAGGATGGCAAGGCAACAGCCCGCCTTTTTAATTCAGCACATCAGCCCCACAACATCCATCTCCTCACAGTAACCATCACCAGCAGAACACGCATCCAGCTCCTGATGGACAACAAAGCAGCTAATGAATCACCTGCTCCTTTAGTAACCTCTCCAGTGAGATCACAAGTGTGCAGAACACGGTTAGTCCTAAGTGCAAAACAAAGGAGAGCACGACTAGAAGAACAAGTCAATGGAGGCCAATGGGCATTCCCAGAGCTCGGGCCACCTCAAAGGCCAGGCACCATTTTTCAGATGACTTTGGGACTGAGGGGTGCATGGGAGTAACACCGAGCTGGATGTGATTTGACATGTTAAAGTCAGTCCTGTTGGAACATAAATATCTTCCCTCTCTATTAATTAACTATTTAACAGGAGTCAAGTCTTCCATCAGCTCCATAAGCTGAAGGAGCAAGAAGCATTTAAAATACGCAACTCTCCCCATATTCTTTTTTTGGGGGTGGAAAACAAACAAGAAATCTAATCTCACACCTGTGAAAGACTGAAAATGTTAAAATTCATCTTTTCTGCAGCATCATCAGAATTGTAGCGTGAGATCATAGACACTCCTCTTTGTAAGAGGAATAATTTCAAGTAATGTGGTGCCAGTAAGTACTATGATGTTATCCATGACTCATACGGAGGCAATCAATGGCTTGTCTGTATAGGAGAAAAATCACCAGCCCTTCCCACCAACCCCCACTAAAGACCATAAAGACCAAACTACACATGTACATTATTCCACTATAAAAATGGCTCTATTCATAATAATTATTTTGCTCGGGAAAGGAAGGCATTATCCTTGAATAAAAACACACTGTATCCCAGAACGGGCTGTCCACACAAGGAAAGCTATTCTAGAACTGCTAAATTATAGGAGAATATTTGGCTCTGGACAAGCTGGGTAGGTTCCTTTCTCTCGTGCACACAGAGGGTGAGACCTGCAGGCTGAGAGGACCCCAGCCAGGAGCAGCTCAGCATGCAATCTGCCCTGCATACAGACCAACCAACACTCCTTTAACTCTAAGGTCAGCCCAGAAGCTGTCAGCATACCAAAGACTGTAGTGTAAAAAAAGATGATGGGATCCCTTTAAGCTTCTTGTTTGCTTTCTAGTTTGATGTGAGAACAGGACTTGATACAGGGCCCACAACCAGTTTCAATTTGGTCTTGATTAGACTTTAGTGGAGACATTCACTTTGCTAGCTGGGCACTTTGTTTTGAAAGATGAAAAGAAAAATGATGCAATAAAAAAAAAAATTCTATTTAATCCAAACATCTAAAGCTGAAGAGAGGTTAATTAACTTCTGTAGGCTTGGGACAACATCTCTTGGACTTATCCACAAGCGTCTCATCAAACTGTTGTTCCCCAGGTGTCACTGCAGCTGTGCATCACAGTCATCACCAGCAGAAGTCCATCGCTGAACACTGCCATCCACCAAAACACATTTTTCAGTGAAAAATTAAACCTTGCATATGAGTAAAACCCACTGAGCAGATCACAAGTTCAGCAACAAACTGCATTACTGCGCTCATCAGCAGTATGCCTGCTTTCCACTGCCAAAAAAATGAAGTTGCATGGGGAAGTTCCTGAGCTGTGCTTGCTGCACTTTTAGCTCGTGTGCATTTTGCACAGTCACCCAGACTGAAAGACACACACACAGCAAGGCCACCTACAGATAGTAATAAAACCGCACTGTCTGAAAGGCTGCCTATAAATCTTATTAAAGTAATCCCTTCCCTGAACCCAGATTATTACATTCACCTTTATGGTAGAATAAAAATTAATTTTCTCAGCTATAATAAGTGTATGATAAGAAGGCATCACTTGAGACTAAATAAAGATTATAATTAACTCCAACTGAATAAATTTAGCTTGGACTAGCAATTTGTTTTCATAGATTTTCCTCTGCAACAGAGTGAATAGGTACGGCAGGATTAGCATCCCATGCCACTTCCAGCACTGCTGGCATGGAAAGGAACGAGGAAGAATGTAATCCAATACCCAAATGGCCTGAAGATTAATTCAGGGTTCTCTATCAGCAAAAGCTTAGAGAAGAGCTCAGAACTGCCTTTAGCCCTGCAAGGAAAGCTCAGAAAGCACTGGACCCCAGAGAAAACGATGCTTGCTGCGCTCCCTAAATCAGCATTAGCCAGGACAGGACCTCTGACAGAGGGTGCTGAGAGCACATTCAGGGGAAATATCCCCCTGTATCTGCCTGAGCTCACTCATCCAACTGAGCAGCAGCCTTGGGGTGCCTCAGCAGTGGGCTGGGCCAGGCAGATCAGTGCAGCCTTACCAGCCTGCTCCCCTCCGCCATGCTCAGGGTGATCCATAGAGCAGCTGCAGAAGAGGACACAGCATTACACAACACAGATCCAAGTGAGCAAACAGAACAGGGGGAAGCAAAGGCATCCAACAGCTGAGCAAAGTTTACCCTGAATTATCACTTTTTTTTTTTTTTTTAAAGTCACAGATAAAAAACCTTACAGCAGCACAGCACACAGCAGATCACAGCTTTATTTATCTTTCAAGGAAACGAGGCTCTGCTTATACAAGGTTGAGGAACTGCCTTGTTAAGCCACTGCCTCATTATTTGACATTCTCAGAGAAGATGATCGTTAACTACTTTATTACGGGGAAGGAGGCATTCAGGCTTGTTTATCAAAATAGATCACATATTTATCCTGGCCAGGGAACAGCATGCAAACCCAAGCAATAACACTATTGTGTTTGCTCCCCTGATTGCCATGCTGGCCCATGCAGACATCAGATCTGCCTGCATAAGAAGATTTTATCAGGCATACAGCTGAAGCTGAGCCATTATCATTACAGCAGTATGGTTCTCTGAGCGGATATGTTTATTTCCAAAGATTGGATTTCTTTTAGCTTAAAGTTGACACAGTCTGAAACCAGAAAATAATCTTTTTAGGATGAAATCAGAGTGTGTATGTAAAGCATTACACCGCTATAATAACTTCAATTTGCATCTCATGAGGGTTTAGCTTTCCTAGACCTTGTGCTGAAGGATGCAAGTCCCAATCATTTCTTTCTGAAATCCGCCACACTTAAGCACAATTCCTGCCCAAATGTGAAATTTCTTAAAATTATGCTCTCTGAACCCAAGGAGTGAAAGTTCCTCCTGGATTATTTGATTTGTCAGTCTCTAAGCCGAAGGTCCCACATCGCTGCAAGTTATGAATTAGAAAGTTTATTGCACCATGGAGATGAGAGATCCCCTTTCCTCCAAATGTTCCATCACGTCAACGCCAGGAAGGACCTGAGAAACAGGTCATCAGACCTGGGGAATCTATAAGTGCAGGAAGGCAACGTTAGCTAAGTTTTAAAGGTTCTGTTGCTTCCTCTGAATCCTTTACAGTGGGAAACATGGTAACTGACGCACCTGGTTTTACAGGGAGGAGTGATGGAAAAAATAGTCACAGAAAAAAAAAAAAAAAAAGTTATAACTCTCTAAACATCTCCTAAATAGCTTTTCTTGAAAAATATCATGGATGGTTTCACCGTCCGTGAGCAATGTTGCCATTCCCACACCCCATAAAAGCTTTATGTCACCATGCAGTCTGTTTGTTAATCTCCCCCTCGCTCTCACACACATGCTTCTGGCCAAAGTCTTCCTTGCTATAAACATCTATTCAAAAGTGTCTGATAGTAAGAGCAAGAAGTCAGATCAGGAAGCATAAATTACATTCCTGTAACACTAACTGAAGTTCTGCATAAGCACTTCTGGTCCCAGCCACAGATCATGCAAAGCACCAAGCAGATATTGGATATCGTCAGCCCGGTACTCATGGCCTCCATGGCCAGCAAGCTCTTGCTCCAGCCTCTTTGGTCCAAAATATTCTCCCCTTTAGGAAAATGGGATCATTCCAATGGGTGAAGGATACAGAATAAATATCAGAGCGAAGCTATAGGGAAACAATGAGCATTAAGGGAGCGGAGATGAACGTCTCTCCAAAAACCAAGCAGACAACTGATAAATGGCAGTGCAGGGAGCAGGCAGGAGGGAGGAACCTCCCCAGGAGTTTTCTCATTTAAGCGACCATTGCAATCACCCCAGTTACTCCGTTGGGCCGATCACTGGTCTAACTTGTCATTTGGGTTTCAGTCACAGGTGTTGATACAGTAGTTAAAAGTCACAGGTTGCTCTTGGTGAGTTTCTCTGCATCCCCCCTACAACAGCAACAGGAAATTGTCCTGCCAGTTACAATCAGAGGCACTGGCAGAGCAGCTAAAGGTCACAAATTCATCAGCTGAATGAGCCGAGCTGAAGCTTAAACACACCTGATTAACCAGGCAGGGCTTCCATTCTGCTTACCTGCAGGGGAGAAACAACTGCTAAGGCTGCCCACGTGCACACACACACACACACACACACACACACACACACACACAGGTTGTGCACACCTGCCCCAGGCCCTGCAGCTCTGCTCACACTGCTGCTCCCGGCCCCAGAGCACAGCTGATGCTTCCAGCACAGCAAAACCCTCCTGAGATCTGATACACAGGGTTTGTCAGGGCTGATTCAGGGCCTCGCTGCTAACAGGAGGTGAGCAGAGGGCTCCCTGCTACCACTGTCTGAGACAAGACTCATTTTCCCGTGGTGGTATTTCATAAACAACAGAAAATGAGTGTAGGAGCGTGTGGATGTTCTCCTGCACAAGAGAAAGGCCTTACAAGGGGAACTCATTCATCAGGTGATTGCAAAAAGTAAATCTCTTAAATACATGCCCTAAACTATTAGCCAACTGTGAAATATTTGTATTCAGAGTCAAAACATCTATGTCACAGAAAGCCAAGAGACTGACAGGAGAAAGGCCAGGATTTATGTTCGCTGGGGCCTATCTGTCATAGAGATAGGAAAGCTGAGCGAGAGTCCTTTTATTAAAATCACTCTCCTGCTGCAGATATTGATCTCAGCAGCTAAGGTTGAATAGCAAAGTGCATCCCCGTCTCTCACAAAGTTACTCACCGGTACAGCCGCAAAGGAGTGGGGGAAGCACTGTCACACCGACATGGAGCCCCACAGACAGGGGCCAGGGAATGGGGGGCACTGATGGGACCTGCATCCTGCAGTGCCACAGAGCCAACGAGTCCCACTCAACCCCACTTCACCACTTTCCAGGAAGCAGTTTTGCTTCCCAAATCACTAGCGTAGGCTGCCTTTGACTCCCAGACTAAATTCCCCATTAAAACAAGGAGAAACACAGCGCTGACTGCATTACTTACAATCCCACGCTACCCAGATGAAAGAAAAAAAAAAAAATAAAAAAAAGCCATTTCATAAGCATCCATCCCTAAATCTGCTTCAAAATTCTCAATTTTTCCCCAAGCAACACTAGCTTGGCTCCATACTTCTGCTCCTCTCTGGGCTGACCCTTCCTTGGCAGCTCTCCCCTGCTCCTGGAGTGCGTGTCTCTGTGCAGGGCCCAAGCTTGTGGCTGCCATCAGCAGCCTCAGGCATTACACCTAACCATGAAATGAAGCAAAGCAACTTGAATTCCTACATGCAACAGACTATCTGCACTCATGGGATACACAGATGCATCATTTTATAGCGCTTCCAATCCTCCTCTCAGAAGCTTCGGAGATATTGAAAAATTCCTTGCATGAGCCAGAAATTACAGGCTCCCAAAATGCTGGCAGCAATTCCTTATTAACACTGTCACAAAGTGGTGATGTTGGTCCAAAGGCTTTCCCCAGAGCAATGGGCTTTCTCCATCCTCTTGTTCTGGAGCTCCAAAACAATGGGCCCAAACAGCCACAGGAAACTACAAAAGCAGCTTACAATAAAACCCCTGTAAAGTTATTAGGAACACAGATGTGTCTTGAACGCACAGAAAATCCTCTGTTTTAGAGCACTCATCCGTATCCCACAGTGACTGTAATCCCAGAAAGAGCAAGTGCCACATGCAGCCACACCTGGGGCTGCGATAAGGCAGAACAGGATGCACAGACACCACAGCCAGGTCCTGGGGGCTGCACAGCCCCACGCTCTGCCCCAGCACCAAGAGCCTGCCCACTGTGCCCCCCACTGCTGTTGGATTTCCCATCTGGACAGCCACGTGCTTCTAAGTTTAAGCACAAGCTGTGAAGTTTCAAGACCAGGACCCGTGAGGCCACCAGCCTTTAGGCCACAGCAGAAAAAGATAAATCAGAGCTCCACAGCTCTAAAGATTCACCTGCTATTAGATAAGGGATATCCACACCTCATGTCTCTGAACACAGCCTCTACCCTGCTCTTCACATTGATCTCCCAGGCAGCCAACATCACACCAACCAGACTCCCAAAGCAAGATGTGTGCTCTGGCTCTCGAGGGAACAAGCACACCACCCTACTTCTAAAGTTCAGACATCACTTCATTATCAGTTCATAAGTTATCAGTTTATACCAACCTGTCAAGGAGCAGCGCAGGAAATATGAATTCTCTCCTTTCTAATGACAGCAGTCTTTTTTCCACACCCAAAACACCCAGAACAAAAGTTTCTGTGCTCTCTCAGATTCCTTTGCTTGATTCGACTTTTTATTTTTGAAATGACAACAGCCTCGAGCAACTCCATTAATTTGTTACGGAGTAAAAGAGCTTTGCATTCCTGGGGTGATTGCTGACCTCCCCCCTGCTCCCTCACTTACTGAAACACTTCTCTTCAAGCACGTCCCAGTAACAGAACAAAGCATAATTTTTCACGCTTGAATGCATTATTTTACGTTCTGAATACGACACTGACATATTTTACAAATTCATGGCAGATGCTGTCAGAAAGGACAAAACAACCATCCCTCGGTACCGCTCTTCTCTAACTACAACCACCAAAGGCTGCAGCTTGTCACTCACACAAGGAGAGCAGCTCCTTTTGGGGAGAGAAGCATCAGCCCGCAGCCTCACCCAGATCTTCCTGGCTGCTTGTTTGGCTGCCCGGTGCCCTTCAGCATATTTAGAGTTCCATTTCCTAAGCACCAGGACGATTCCCAACTGCTCCAGGAGGCAGCAATAGGAGATCCTATCAAAACACTGGTGCACAAAGAAAGCAAAACCATATTACAACCTTCCTACTGCGACAGAGTTGTCTCCATCAGAGAAACTACAGGCAGAGAATAAAAACTTTCAAGCAGAAATCCAAGTTGGATAAGGTCATACTCATTGTGTGGCCCTCATGTGTTCACATATCAAGGCAAATGCACAGCCATGAGAGCCTCAGCTAACAGCAGCATTCTGTACGTGGATGGCACTGCACCCACACAGTGTTTGTGTGCGCTGGGGATGCTGTGCCATGACAGCACTTGCCCACCCAAAGCTGCCCAAACTGGAAGTGAAAAAAGCTGCATTCACCTTCTGCCTGGTGGCACCTCCAAGAAACCTCTGCGTGGAAATATCACAAGTGCACTTCAGGTTTGAGTCAACTCAAGTTCAAGTCATATCTTATTACATCGGATATTGCTCATCTACCCATAGCCCGGAGAATCAAATCCTGCAGGAGCTGGGCACACAGGTCACCTCAGTGCTCTGCTCTGCCTGGCATTCATAACCAGAGCCGAGCCCATCATTCGCACCGCATGACTTATCCATGGGATTTAGCCTTTGGAACACGCACAGCACATAACAATTGCTTCGTGTCTGTTTATTTATTTAGAAAAGTCAGTCAACTTTTCCTCTGCGTCATCTGAACTCTCCAGTAAGAAAATTATGGACCTCTGGCTACATTCTTCTAGGGCTTGAGCTCTTGGATAGCTGTAATGTTAGATTAATTCATCTATTTTTCAGTATTATTGCCCTTAACTATTCTTGTTTCCTGAGAAGAGGAAAATGTGTGCAAGCATTAAATCTCAAACATGCTATTCCAACATTCGGATTCCGTTATCCTAGAGATAACATATAACCCTATAACGATATGTAATAAATTAACATTTCACCTCGTATCAGAAAGTTCAAAGGGATCACAGCCAGCTGGTGTTAAAATAAGCATTTGCTAGAGGCTGCGAGTGGGAGCCGACAGCGAGAAGCGAGATCTAAGCTGCTCTGATGCTTTGGCTTGGCAAGGCTGGTTGGCAAGGAAAGGATTAAACAAATCTCTGATATGAAGGAAAACATCTCCAAAATCAACCCATCTGAATGCAGTCCCTGCAGCCCACCCAAGGCAGACAAAGGGGAGGTTTCCCCTTGCAGAGCTAGCAAGCCGGGAAGGTCATCGCCACGCAGCACTGCACAGAGGGCTCAACTGAGTGCTGGATACATCCACTGGTTGTCAAAGTGCAGAGAGGCAGTGAGGCCAGGCACTCGGAGCTCCCAGCTGCACCCTATGGCACAGCACACCTTGCTGGACGCTTGCAGACCTTAACGTTTAGTTTTTGTTCATAGGAAGCAGCAGCAAAAAGATAAAAAAAAAAAACCAAACTGCTGCCATCAGTCAGATTCAGGTCCTTTCTGTGAATCCACAGACACACTTCATTGCTCCATCTCATATTGGAATGCAGTTTAAAATAAATAAATAAATCAGGAAGCCAAGAAAGCCAAGAATCCATCACAGATAGAGACAGTATTTTGAAAAACTACTGCAAAATCTTTTTGCAAGCTTTCAGAGGAGACGCATCATCCTTGCTGCCAAATTAGCTAGAAACTAAAGGCATTTAGAAAGAAAAAGAAAGAGAAACCCAGACATCGTGGCCAATAAAAACGCACTGCAGGCTGACTTTCACAATTCTTGACAGCGACCACAGCTCTGTTCTGAGAAAACTTAATAAATAAATGTAACCAAAAAAATCTTAAGTGTTATGGAGTCGTCGTTGCTCCAGCACATAACACAAATTTCTACCACCCTTTCCAGATTAGCCAATTGAAGATCAATGTATCTATAAAACTCAATGGCATGTTAATGCAAACCTTAAAAAAGATAAAATGCCTTTTATCTCAGTGTAAGGAAAACCTAATAAAGAATTAACAGTCCATGAAGCCATGGAATTTCACTCAAGGCTTTACTTTATGCCAGGACTTCCTACTCCATTAATTTTTAACAGACAGGTTTCCCTAGGCTTTGGGACATGTAAGTACAATTGTACACCGTCATTAAAATTGGCCCTACATTTTCTTCCAGAGGCAGGATAGGAACCTCACTGCATTACACAGACTTACAATACAGACAACCCTCACCATGAAACCTAAACGTCAATCCAAAGCAACTGTTAAAACAAATAAATATGCCAAAAAGGAGGGACAAATATTGACTTTGAAAAATCGTCTTTTTGGCAGTTAATGAATATATAAAGCCAGAACTTCCACTCCTTTTCACACCTGAAGAAGGAGCACTTTGGTTCAGAACTCATTTGTAACATCAGCATTTCAAATTTACATCAGAAGCGACTGCTGGGAATCTACTAACCCGACACCAGGTGTTGAATCTTTAAAGGGATGCAGTCAAATATTAGTCTAGGATTTGGTTCAAGATTGGCTGCCAGAATTAATGAGCCTTTAGTGACAGCCACAGGCTCACCTCCTCCTCGTTCTTTGGGGCACGAGGCGATGCGCAGTCATGTCCAGAGACTTCAGCTCAGGGTAAGGAGTTGAATGACTCAGTTGTTCTCTCGTGTGAATGCAGAAAAAGGCCTAAAGACAGAGCCATGGGTCCTTCTGTTTCTACCTACAAGTGCTGGATATGGAACAACAGCCCCGGATGCATCCTGTGTAGCAAAGCCATTTGTTGGCAGAGAATGCTTACCCATCTTTACTCGACAACATCTCACATCCACCAAGTACACTTGGATCACCAAGGGGGGATGCTAAATTAATCAACAGGAAGCGCTGCCTTCCAAGGCAGCCTCTTCTAGAGCCATTCCTGGCTAATCTTCAGGCAAAGCTCTGCCACTCTTACTCACACAGAAATATTTTAAGAACTGTAAACAAGAAAATATAGCTTTGTGCAGCAGGGAGGGGTTCACAACAGCATCATTTGACACCTGGCATGGAAAATTCCATCACCAGACCCCGAAATCTGAGAAGAGTTCCTTCTAATAGTCACTAATTCTGAAATTTCATGTCAAGATCTGCAGTCTTTTTCTAAAAAATAAGTACAGACAACAAAAATAAAGGTAAAAACCTTAGCTCTTCAAACGCATCCTTTAACCTCACCATCTTCATTGAATTTTAGATTAAACTCAGAACCAAGAATTTCTGGGCACCAGACTCGAAGTGACCCTCCCTTTTGCTGTTGCCCTCCTAGCCTTCAGTTCCCAGCCGTGCAAGACAGGGACGTGAACACAGAGGGTGAATCAGCTCGAGGGGGGGAACCTGTCAATCAAAGCTGTTAATGCAAGCCCACAATAAATCTCCAGTTTAACCTCAGTGGTGACCGCCCGTCATAATGTGGCACTTTGACTGCTTGTCAGCAACCTGCTTTGAAGAACAAGGGTGCTGCAAAAAGTCTTTCTGAAACTCAGCAAGGAAAAAATGCACCTGTCTGCTGGTCATCCATCAAGGCTTCCCAAAGTCTGCAACCTAATGAATTCTCGACAAGGTCCAAGTAAGTTATGGGGGAAAAAAAAAAATCAAGGTATAAAGGCTTTATATAGATCCTTCCTGCCTCGCACACTGGGTGCAGGTGTTAAACTGGGCCTTACAGATGGACTGCATGCAGGTTCCGTCTTCATCACCTTATTTATATCTGTACAGCCCTCAAGCTCCCCATTTTCTTCAAAGCACTGGTATCTTAGAGGCGGGTCTGAACACAGGTACGTATGGGATTAACAATATCCTAAACAGAACATGTTTGCAGTTTTCTTCAGGAGCATTAAGTTTTCAGAAACGTAGCATATTTATTCATGCAATTATTGATTAGACTGTAATAAAATCAAAAATATCCATTACTTCTCCTGAGTGTAGGAGCAAAAAGGAATAACACAATTCTAACTGACCAGGGCACTCTAACCTTACTCCTCCCTGAACATTTAATCACATTTCCAGCGTATGCAACTTGCAGAAGAGAGTCAAACTAGCTTATTTTCCAAAAGCAAGAAGCATTGCAAAACCCTGTGAATCTTCACTTTTTGAATACAGACATCCCACAGGAGTGGGAAACCCACCCCAAGGGGGCACAGGCTGCTGGCTGCACTTCAGCTGATGGCAAAGCTCACATCAGCGACAAGTGTTGTCGTTTTAATCAATGAGAACCAGAAATGTGAAAAACAGCTTTCACTGCACTTTATGTTTTTTTTAGCATAAACTACAAATCGATCGTGTCTCGTTAACAAAATTCTGCCATGACAAACCAATTAGTGAGACTCATTAATTTTTTAAGCATGTTACTGATGTGCACAAAGCCAGCTCACCTTTCAGTGACCAGCGTAGCATACATTACACATTTCACATCTCTCCCCTTCTTTTCTTTGATTTACAATAGTTGCCATGCATTTTTCAAGAAGCAAAGCCCGGCTTTTCAGTGCCACTCAGAGCTGAATTCTCCACTCCACCTCACAATTCCCAACCACACTTGCCTCATCCAGCACAGCCAAAGGACTGGGGAAGCACAAACACACCTCCAAACTGCTTCCAACTGCAGAAGACAGGTGAGGATATGGAGACAGTCCCTCTACAGGGGCAGATAGTGACAGGGCAATGGGGAATTTGGGTTTTCAACCAAAAGAAGGAAGAGTTAGATTAGATTCTGTGAAGAAAGTCTTTACTCAGAAGGTGATATGGCACAGGTTACCCAGAGAAGCTGTGGTACCCATCCCCTCAGGTGCTCAAGGCCAGGCTGGATTGGGCCATTGCTGCCCAGTCTGGTGGGGGAGCAACCAGCCCATGGTTGGGGTTGGGACTGGATGACCTGTAAGGTCCCATCCAACCCAACCATTCTGTGAAACCCGGGGATACAGCGGTCACCACTAAGATCTCCATCTCTGCAGGGTCCAAGAAGGGGCAGCCCCTGTCCTGCTCACCCCTAACCAGCTCCCAGCCCACACACACGCTCACAGTAGGGCACTCTTGCTGCTGACTTCCTAGCAAATAACCCAAATGCCAGCCAGCCCACCTCAAACTGGCCCCAAAGGGCAGAGCGTGTGGCTAACAGATGCACACGGTCGTTAAGTCAGTAAAGCAGAAATAAAAGAATTCAGAAATAAAATGAAACTTCTGCCTGGCTAAGGACCTCTGGATCAGGCATTAAATCTGTCTGGTATCTCTCTCCAGTGTCACTGCACACCTATTTTCTCCTTGTAAAGCACAGTATTGATTTTTAAATGTTTTCATTCACACTTAAAAGCCTTCCAGGATTGGACTTTATTCCTCAGTATTATCCACTGAACAGTGAAACACTGGATCAGATCGCCTGGCAGCACTGCAGGCTCTTCATATCTGGGAGCCCATAAAAACAGACTGCACAATGATATCTGCAAGGAATAGCTGAGCTGTCCTTGGGACAGAGGGACGGGCTGTTTGATCCCACACATTCCCTCCCAATCCTATTTCCCTATGAGCAGCCAAGCACAACAAACAAAAGTGTTGTGTTAATCTGCCCTTTGAAGCATCAGCAGTATCACAGCAGCTGGGAAGCCGAGAGGTTATCTCATCCCTCAAAAACCTGGTTATCTCAACATTTACCTATAAACACACTGAATTTTCAGATCTTACCAGCCACCAAAGCATATTGCTCAAAAAAGGGCAGTAGCCTGTCAGAGCTCTACACACATCTGGTGGAACAGTACCTATTGGATCCAATATGGTTTCATCACAGCACGGGCCAGTTCAGCTCAAGATTGCAAATACACACACACCATTTTTAGCCACACGTGGCTTTGAACTTGATTATGACAGAAGGCAAGGGCTAAGGGTCCTCTCAAAAAACAGTCCACAACCACCAGAAAGGTACTCATCAACAGCTTTCTGTCGCCCATGGGTAGGCATCAAGCCCTTGGGAAACCCAACCCATATTCACCGTGGGTATCAGTCATGTTCTGAGGGTTAATGTGTTAAAACACAGCAAAGCGGCGAGTGCTAAGGAGCGTTATCCAAGCGACAAGTGCTTATGCATATTTTATGAAGCATCTTCAACCATGGTTCACTGTATCCAAGAACGCGGATCTGGAGAGGAAATAACATATAGAAGGACAGATGTTGCTAATTTATGATGCAAAGGCCTTTACTGAAAAGTGCACATTTCACTTAAGATTCTCTACAAACGCTATTTTAATGCTGATTTCCTCCTCTTTAGAATTTCACAAACTCTTCTCTATAAAAACTTCAGCTTGGCTCAGAAGTTTAGCTTGGATCAAAAGCAGCATCTGTAACCAGCAATTAAACCAAGGCTTCAGTACTGTGCATACAGGCATCTTTGAAGCATATCCTCTTTTGATGATGCCATTCGGAAAAAACATGGATAAGATGGTTTAGGAAATGTGAGAGCTCATTCTGCCCTCCTGCCTTCCACGTGTGCCAGGATTATTGGAACTTTCTGACCAAGGACTAAATTCAGAACAGTGACAGAACAGGAGCCCTGGTTCCTAATACCCAATAAGGTCAGAAAATAGAAGCGAGATTCTCTCTCAAAAAATAAATATAAAGCAATATATTGGTCCGAGTGCTTCATCAGTCTCTCATGTCTTTCTTGCAGGTGCTGTGCTCATTTTTTTATAGCATACCAGCCCTTCCACACATGCTCCTCTGCAGCTTTACAAAGATGATACAAATACACTACAGAGCAGGTTATTTTCTACAAGGGGTACACTTGCTATACTTCCAAGGGGTCTGTGAAATCCTCCTTCTATGTAAATAAGTTAAAAATAAAAAATAAGGAAAAAAAAAAAACAAAAGCTATGCCAAGTTCTCCTTGCTGGATCCTTGCAAACGAGTGGCTGATGTGGTCAAGTCAAGTGTAGATGCTGCACTGAGAAACCTGATATACTCCAGGACTTGCACTTGATCGCAAGACAGTTTCTTCTCCTGAATTAAGGCTGCATCAATATTTCACACAAGGTGTCATAAAAAATAAACAAACCAAGGTTACATAAACCAACAGTCACAAATTTTAGAATTAAGATTCTCCTCACAACCCTATTGAGGACAGGGATGGTAGCACCAGAGCTTGTCACAGCTGCTTGGCTTCACATCTGATGATACAGCTTTTAGGTCATACAGTTTTTCCACCAGCCTTGATTAGGATGAGACAAAATCAGGTGCTCAGTTAGGCAGCAGCAAGCCTCTGCTTTGCTCACCCTGCATCCCCAAGTGCTTTGGTTTTGGGGCTGCTGAGATGGAAGCCTAACACACAAGGAGAGGCAACCAGAAAACCTCTGGTTAGGTTGCATGGATTTCCTTAGCACCACACATGAAATCCATGGCAAAAGCAAGGGGTAGAAGTCTTGTAACTCAGTGACAACCCTCCAGCATGGATCACTATTACCCCAAAGGAGTGGCAGAGCAAAGGAGGCTCTGTGCACACCCATACCACACTGGCTCCATCTCAAGCCAGCTGCCCTGCTCCCCACACTGGCAGAGGTACACAAGAAGGGTCACACTACTACAGACCCCATGTTGGCAGAGGGACTCAAGCAGGGTCCTGCTACCATCAGGCACAGGCGGCACTGCAGGCACCTGGCCAGATCCCACACAGCTCCTCAACAGCTGGAGCTGAGCTCAGCGATGCTTCACACTCAGGTATTCCCACAGTGCTTTGGAAGAGAGTGATTACCCTGCAGAATGCTATCTCACCCATCACAAGCAGAGTTTATATATATATTTTTTAATCTGATAAGTTCAAATTTCAGTACACTTGGCTACAAAAAACACTGCATTACAAAGACATATAACAACCAGCGATTGTTTATAGACTAGGTTATTTATTCCCAGTGCATCCTCCTGCCTTTTACTGGCCGCATCTTTTATCAGCGATAACCAAGTACCTTTCAAGTTGACAACCCGTTTGGTTTACGACAGGGAAACGCATCCAAGTATGTTTCAAGCCTCCTCTTGCTGTGCTGAATTCAAATAGCTCAACAAACATAATTCTTGCAAAGTTTAGTTTTGATATGAATCGTGGTTTCGTTTGTTTTAATATCAGTAAAATCTTAAGATGGGTTTCTTAAGGTCAAGAAAACTTTCAAAATCAACAGCGACTACTGTGCCAGGACCTATTCTCCCATCCATTGCTGTAAATGATGGAATCATAGAATTACTAAGGTCGGAAAAGACCTCTAAGATCGTCAAGTCCAACCATCTGCTTAACCCCACCGTGCCCCCTGACCACATCCCTCAGTGCCACATCCCCATGGCTCATCAACGTCCCCAGGGACGGTGACCCCACCACCTCCCTGGGCAGCCTGTGCCAGCATTCCACTCTTTCCAAGAAGACATTTTTCCTAACATCCGACCTGGATTACAGCATTTACAATTACAGTGTCTAAAAAGAACCACCATAATCAAGGCCAAGATAATTTTGACTTTATAGGCCAGTTTTGGTCAGCATTAACACCCAGACTGCTGGGACCTTCAAGGGACACGCTTAACTGCAAGATTTCAGGGCAAGAGAAAAAACCCTGAAAAGAGACCACGTGTGTGCAAGGCAACAGAAAGGAATGCTGAGAGCTGGCCTGCAGACTTGCTACATCAGCTGCACCACAGAGTTGTTTCCATTTACACATGCAGGGGAATGGCAGCATTGCAGCACCTCCTCCAGCATCCCTCCATCTTCTCACTGCAGCACTGCACATCACTCTTCCCACCATTTACCATTTGAAAGAGCTGATTCATAAGCGATAATCAGGCCTTTGTATTTTAACACTTTGATTGTACTCAGGCCCTCGTTTTCCCTTAAGCCCCCTCCAGATTCATTGGTGACACCTTCCTTCAGATTTCCTCTCCAAGAGCTTTCACTTCTCTCCCTAACTGAATTGTTGTCATGGAAATCATTCCTCCTCTCTGCCTAACTGGGTGATTTACGACAGCAGCCCCTGCTCCATCCATCGCTGTGCCCCAGGCCCGCCCTACCCCACACCACAGCCACCCCCCCAGCACATCACCATCTCCACAGCTCCTCCATCCCTCCCAGAAGCACAGTGTCCTCCCAGCTTGGGGAGCCCTCGCTACAAAGCACAGACCATACCACTTCGAGTTCATCTGATGGAGGCAAAGACAAAACTAAAGGTTGTGAAGCCGAGGACAGCTTTCAGATAGGGCTGCACAGAGAACCACCATTAAAACATCCCAAGGAAGGCACAGGCAGGCACTCAGCCATGACTAATGCCCCAAATACTCTCAAGATGGAAATCTGCTCCATGATCATTCACTGACAGACTCCCATAAAGCTACTAATTAGAACGGTGTTTACAGTCTATATTTCATTTCACTTCATGTTTTTACTCTGATTAGTTATTCCATCACCTGCAGAGAGCTAGTTAGCTGAATGCAAAGATGCCATTGGACTTAATCAAGTGAAGTAGCATTTCAGTGACAAGAACTCAACAAGCTCTGCCCTGCTCACTGCTGTCACCTTTTTAGTAACTTCTTTAAAAAAATCAGAGTTGAAAGCTAAGCAGAGTCAAGCTGGGGCAGTGCTCAAACGAGACACCTCCAAGGCAACGGGTGAGACGCAGAAAAACTGTGCACTGCAGATCATTTCCTCTGTATAAACACTGCAGCTGGGCACCACAGTTTCTGGAGAAGATATAAAGCAAGGCTCAGCACTCCTGCAGAACCAGATGGCACGGTGCACCTCCCAGAAGAATGCTCCCCCAGCACCTCCTCACACCCAGCCCACGTGAATTGCTTTGAGATTTCCAGCAAGACACGAGGGCTTCCCCCCCTGCCAGCCCACAGGTCAGCAGCCAGGCTCCCACTGAGCCCTCCCAGGCTGCTGGAGCAGGAGCATCACTCCTCACGTCTTCCTTGCACACAGTCCTGCAGAGCGCTGCTTTCATCACTGCTGATTTTTGTCCTGCTGATGGTCTACTGCAACCCCAGATCCTTTTCCTGAAGCACTGCCTCGCCTGCTATTTGCCATCTGCAGCGATTCTCGCCCTAAGATATCACTTGGCCCTTTTATCCTTTTTTCCAGATCACCATTTCAATCTGTCCAGATTATTTTAAGAAGGCACTCCGGTACTTTTTTTCCCCATGAATCTGCAGTCCCTCCCGACTTTGTATCACCTGTCAGTTTAACAAACGTATTCTCCATTCCATTAACCAGATTGATAATGAAAATATTGAATAGAGATGGACAGGAGCCAGCCCTGCAGAGACTTCACAGATTTTCTGGGAATCAGAGATAAATGTGCTGCTCCATAAAGCCCCGACTCCTCTTTTAAACAGCGGTACCTTTTGCACCATTGGCTTTCTTACAGGCACCGTGCACTCAGCACCCACAGCAGTGCAGCGCTGCAGCCAAGTTTCTGTGGTGTCTGAAGCTCTGCAGCCAATGATGAAGTTGCAGTTAATAGAGAAGTGTCCCCTTTGTTGTAGGTAAACATGGGGTCTCTTGCTCACAGTGCCCTTGTGAGGCACTCCAGGGCCTCCAGCACTCTCCTGCACAGCACCCACCACCAGCACACGGGTTGATGGAGGATGCAAACATGCACCTCCCTTAGAACAGAAGTTGCTGGGTTCTTCCCCCCCATTTAGCTTTCTAATCACAGCTAGCCAAGCTTGAAAGTACAGCCCTGCATTATGCAATAATGCACTGAGAGCAGGGGGATTTTGCATAAACCGTGTGCAGTAATGAAAGGCTTTCCCTCCCCCTCTGCTGGGGGGCAAAAATAAATAAAAAAATAAAAATGCAAGAGCACACAAAGCAACTAAAACCTATGTCCTCTAAGAGATGCTCATTTTTAGCAGCCTTTTGTTCCATTTTAGTCATCCATCTACTGACAATATTCAGAACGAGACGGCTCAATTTGCAGCGAGCTGTGCTCACCTCTGCAGAAGCCATGCACAGTTTTCCCCCAAACTCTATTTGCAATAACTAAATAAATCAAAATGCAGGAAAGGTTGGTCCTCCGGCTGAGGGTCTGGAGTTTTTTGTTTTTTTTTTTTGAAGGGAAAAGGCCATTATTTTGTTATTAGAGCAGAGAAACACCACTCTCTACAAGAAGCAGAGGAACAAAAAGTTCCAGAATTAATAAACTGGCCTACTTGGTGCATTTTAAAATTATAAAACACTTTTCAGAGAACCCGTATACAAAGTTGCAGCCTGATGCAAATTCAAATAGTAATAAACACTTCAAAAACACATTTATAATGGAAACTCTAACAAATCCTTAACTAATGGAAAATGGCTTGCCAGGCAGCTCCACAATGTTAAATTAATCCTTAACATGCCTTAATTTTCTTTTTTTTTTTCCACTGGGTCATTTAATAATGTGATAACTCATTTCTTCCCTCTGCCTTCATCTCTCACATTGCCATGGAGACAATTGTGAATCAGATATAAATAAAAATACTCTAACGCTGTGGCACCACATGTTCTTTTGATCCGCTGCCAGGACGATTTTGAAATTACAGGAATTCACAGGAGCGCAATAATTAACAATTCATTTGCTCCAAAATCACTTCTTTTTAGCCGGTTTCCTGGTGATTTGCTAACTCAGGGCCGCTCGCAAGCATGAGCAACAAATTAAAAGTTCTGTGCTTCCTTTCCAACACGTCTTGCACTTCCATCTGCAGCAGAGAGGCAAACAACCGGTGCACCCCCAGCCCACCGCCAGCACCGCGCTTCCTTCTGCAGCCTTAGCAACCTCAGCTGGTTCTTAATGGGAATGCATTTTGAGGCACTTTTCACCCGTTTGAACTAGTTTATTGCTGCCCTCCGTTATGAGAAGTGGTAGAACCAGTGCAGTTTGTTTGTGAAGCTCGCATAGCAGTAGGAAGAGTAGGATTAATTATGCATTAATGATCCCGACACCCCTAACTGCTACCCACTTCCCCATGTGTTTCAGGCCTTGAAGCCAGGGAAAAGCTCACTATCCCAGCTTTTACAAAGGCTCTTACCCAACCCAAAATATTAGTTGCTGTTACAGAAAGCTCTCCATTAAGCAGCACTGTTGCACATCGTTCAGCCTCACCGGACGTGTCCAGTACAGCATCCCGAGAGCAGAGCTTCGTGTTTCTCTGCACAGCATCTTCTGTCTTCCACTGCTTTGGAAGCACAAAGGCCATCGTGGGCTGCCTGAGCTATTAATCATTGCTACATTCCTGTCATTAAAACACATAGGCGACAGCTCTGCAAACACCTCTGTGTGTCACAGGGAAGTCTCACAAACACGAGGTCTTGTAAAAAAAGCCCCCAGTTCTAATAACTACTTTGTCCATAAAGAGTCAAAGTGATTTAAGAGCTCAACTCTGACTCTCAAGAGCAACATAAGCACCTACAGAGTTTAAGTAATTGCATACTCAACAGCTCAGAGCTTGCCTTCCCAATATAACTCCTGCTGTAATGGCTCATTTTAATTACTGATACAGCAGGTAACGGCTTGATACCAGCCCCATCCTCTTGGTGACCTACAGCGATTCTAGAGCAGACCAGAGGAAAGAAGGGGGGAAAAAAGAAGAACAAGGAAGAAGAAAGGTCAGAGTTTAGCACAGAGGAGCTGCTCAGGGCTGTCCCTGTGGGCAGAGCACACGGCCGCCAGCCCCACCAGCTGTCTGCACACACAGCTTCCTCAGCAGCTGCTCCAGCACAGCGCTGCCCTCTCCTCCTCCGCAGGAACTCGCAGGTGGACCCGATGCTTCAGAAATGGGACATCGGGGCACTTGAGGCATTCACCCTTTCTCTGTCAGCACATACAGGATGAAAGCACTTAAACCCAGCTTCCAATCCAAATACGAAGTAAATACAATAGTTACTAATTGGATCAAACTTAATAGGGTCCCTATGGCTGGCAACCAGCAAGGAAAGATAAATGCAGAGCACCAGTTTTGCTGAAGGTGAATTCAGTCTTTAGTGTTCCCCTGCCACTAGGTGAAAGACCTGGTGCCTTATCAAGCAAAGCAAGCTGCTGTAGTGCTGGGAGACACAACCTGGAGAAACAGGAAAAACACATGGTGCTCTGTTCTGCCTGGCTGATAACACTCAGAGAAGGGACACAGGCACACTGCACACAGGCAAAGCACATTCAGGTTCCCAGAAAATGCCAAATAGCGCAGGATGACAAGGCTGAGGATGGGGAGGGCTGGGACAGAATGGACTCTTTCTCACTTTTTGCAGTTTTACCTGAATTATGTGCTCACCCTAAGCAGCCATGAGTGGATTCAGGGAAAGGAAAGTACTACAGGAACCTCAGCCTCCTTCATGGCCCTGCCACAAGAAAGCTACCTGATTCCTCTATCTGTTAATGGGCAACCTTCCATTCTGCTCACTGCCTGTGTCCAACTTCTCCCCTTGATCTGGCTCGGGAGGCTAAAAAAAGCTTTAAACATAAACAGCAACATTCACATCACAAAGAGCATCAGTGCAGGGCAGGGTTTTTGGTTGAGGAAAGGGCTTAATCTACTGAATAAGTCTGACAGTTTGTTGTACTTGCTAAAAACTTCTTTGACACCTACAGCTTGGCTAAGAAATGTGGAAATAAAGATGAGCTTCTAATCAACACACAGCCTATCCCTGGAAGGAAAGCAAGGCGTAATAGTGCCATGCTGTATATCCAGTATCCCAGTCGGACAAATCAATGATCCATGGTACTTCTGAACACCAAGCATCCTCCACCCCACACATGGGGCTCTCAAAGAGACTGAAAATATTTCAGCGATGGAGTGAATCCATCTGCTGGCCTTACCCATCCCTAGAGACATTCAAGGCCAGGTTGCATGGGGCCCTGAGCTGCCTGATCCGGTGGGAAGCAACCAGCCCACAGCAGGTGGTGTGACTGGGTGATCTTTAAAGTCTCTTCCAACCTATGCCATCTTATGATTCTCTGACCTCAACATAGTGCTTGCTAAGAAATCTCAAAGACTAACCCCAGCCTCAACAGTGGGCTGTTAGAAAAACATTCTGCCCCTTTAAGAAGCACCATGCATGGATTGGGAAACCCATGGGACGCAGGGAGGGCTGTGGCACAGAGGTTGCTCATATCTCCCAGGCCCACTGCCAGCACTGCCCTGCAGTGCCCATCCCACGTGGGGAAGCAGCAGTGCCATGGGTGCCCAGCTGGCCGCACAGCCCTCGCCCACAGCACAGCTGGAGCCGGCAGCTGTACGAGGTCCTGTGCCTGGTTCAGGGCAGCCAGGCAGCAGTTACGATGGCAGCCTCATTTTGCAAACATTATCTCTGCTTTACAACCAGAGAATTGAGACATGCACAGACCAAGCGTCTTCCGAAATTCCGAGCCAGCTGAGCGCAGCTCTCCCGATCCCAGCCTAATAACTTAAAACGCACGGCTATCTCCTACTCTCCTCTGTTGAAATACCTCAGTAATCATTAAAGATTCAAAAGGGAGTAGGAAAGCTTACGCACCAATTAAGCCGTGTTTCAGTAAAGTATCATTTCTGTGATGGATGCCCCGCTATGTCCCGCGCGCTCCTTCTGCAGGGCTTTGCCTTCCATCAGCTGCTGCAGCGCGGAGTTAATGACACGCGAGCTTCCACCCTCGTTAGGATGCTGTTGCCTGCCTTTGCCCATGACGGCTCCCCGTATTTATTAGTGGTTTGATAACAAAGCGAAGCACTTGTGAAACCGGCCCTAAGCTCCACTCGGTGACCTGTGAATTAACTGTAAATATAATTAGAGCTGTACCTCACACTCGGGACTGGGAGGAACAGGAGGTCTGCCCCAGAGCTGTTACTACAGCAAGTCCAGGGCTGATAAAAATAGCAGCCTGAGCTAAAAGAGCAGAATTAATTACATCAACCGCAAAAACAAGCTCCACAGAGTTAGTAAGTGGTTGTGCTCCTCCACTTCAAAACCAAGAGGAAATTTCTCCATCCTCCCCACACTGTTTGAGGAACCAACGATGGCTCAAGAAGCTGCCATCCCCTCCTGCTGCATTACTGGCTTTGCCAATGTCAGGCTCCATACAGCACTGCTCAGGCACGGAGGGAAAACAAGCCCAGATACCCCAGTTGAATGCCATCTGCACCCATCCAGCCAAACCCAGACTTCTGTAGGATGGCAAACACGGCCATCGTGAGCAGCCAAAGCCCAACCCCAACAGGGATCCAAAGCAAGGTGAGCAGTGCTGCATTTCCCATCCCCAGGGCACAGAGGGGACTGCAGCAGCAGCAGGGCACACTGTGGATAAACACAAGTAATCCCAGGTCCGTGCACCCACCCTCACATTTCCACATAAATCCCAGCCCAGCAAGGCAGGCAGCACGCCATAAATCGAGCGAAAAGCCTCGTAACATAATGTCTCCTTGCGTTGCCTCCTCCCATAAACAAGCAAGATTTATGCGTTCCTGGGGCTAATAACAAGAGCCATTTGTCTTTATTTCTGTACGTAACTAATAGAGACACCAGCAACATTGATGAGCCTCGTGGGATTAATTACCAACGCCGTTTTCAAGGGGTATCTCTGGACTTGCCTTCCTTCATACTACAGGAAACGTCAAGCATTTTTCAAAGCACAGGATGAAATTTCATTTAAGAGACCAATGGCCCATGTGAGCGCAATCATTACCAGGCTCAGGTGCGGCCTAGCGAAAAATTACACGTGTCCAAAAGGTTGACGACTTTCTCAAGTTTCCTTTAATTTCCTTCGTTTTCCAGATATTAAAGCAACACAGTGAATCCAATCCGACAAGACCGAAAAGAGAAAACAACCCAGCAGATCTGTAGGGGATCAGTCTGACCTGATGGTGGCCAGAATCACGCTAGTTCCCTCAGACACCCATTCCAGCCTGGAAGCACAAAACTTACTTCATATGCATAAACTCAGTGCTTTTTTCTTACAATTCCAATCCTAAACCTTCTCCAAGGCATAATTCACCCAACACTCAACCCCAGCAAGTCATGGCTTCTTTGCACGCTGCTCATCCACACTGAGTTACATCTGCACAGTGGAGCACTCCCAATCTTTCCTTATGGATCAAAACCCAAGACTTCATCCACTTTTTGCACCTATAACCCTCATGCGTCTCAGCCTCTGGCTTTCAGGATGGTCCCTTCTCCAGGGTGAATCACACAAACCAGGAAAAAATAATCCAGAAAATCTCACAGTGCCAAAATAAATCAGCCAGGAGGGCTCAGAGCCCCACACAGCCTCATGTCTTCCATAGGTTCACCTTGCTGCAGTGCAGAATAACCGGGCAAGGAGAGCGAGGACAGGGACAGGCTGGAGATACTGGTGACAAAGTTTAACTTGGTAAATATGAGCTTTCACCAAGGCGACACAAACAGAAATGAGTCATTAACTTAATTTATTTTACGAAAAAGTTGAATAAAGGTTAATAGAAAATTAGTCATCTTTCCTCCGTTTTTTTCTACCCTGCCTACATAATTTAATTAAAACCGTGCTATGGAGTTCCAGAGGATGATTAAAAATAACCTCTCATTTTCTATTAAACTCCTTAGGTTTGCACAGGAGTTCCTATAGAACCTTATTAAATTTCTGTTTACCTCCACTACATTTCATTTTTATTCTATACATCTTTTTCTTAAGTCCAAAGGGATTTTGTGATGGGGATGGCTTATTAAATAAATATTATTTCCCATGGCTGGCAATCCAGCCTTTAGATCAACATTAGATCAGTGCAGGAGAACATCCACAGGGGGAAAATTGTTTAAAAAGCAACATTATTGGCTTTTTTCCCCAAATGGGAGACAGAAAGATCTTTTCTAGTTATGGCTGCTGTAACCCAGCTGAAGAAGATGGTTGGTACTGCCGTTGGGTTTTTTTCAGCCTTCTCTGTATTTTAATTTCACATTGGCGCATGCGAGAACACAACCCATAGCAACTCAGCTCTGCAGGCTCACAGAACGCCAAGAATGTTTTTTTCCCAGTGTTCTTACCCAGTTGCTGTGGAGCTAAAGCACAGAGCTATGTAGCATTTATTAAAACAAGGCGAGGTTGCTCTACAACAGGTAGGGTATACTCAGCAAACCCAAGGGAGAACGCAGAGCTTGCAGGCATATGAGACCTCTGCACGATGCAAAGGACAGCCCCACGTCCTTGCTCCAGCAGCAGAGCTCATGCTGTCACCCTCCCTGAAAAGCTGCCTGAGCTAATTCTGCGCTCAGTCCATCTGTGCTGAGCTTGAGGCAAGTGGGACACCCGGAAAGGCTCATACGATGCAGCCCGGTTTGTTCTTGGACATGAAGGAGCTGCACTAGACCTATTTCTTCTTCATTTTTCTTTTAAGGAACACCAATAACTTAGAAGGTCTGCTGTCCCTTTAGACCCACAATGGAATCCCCATGACCTCGCAGTCCTGCCTAGCTGCCACGGACTCTGCTCCCCAACACTTTACTGGCATTGAACACTGCCTATCTTCCCATCTTAATATAAGATTTTCTTTTCTGAACAGAATAGAATTATCCCTAATTTGAATTCCACAGCACAACAGAAACAGCCTGTAAAACCTCACAAAGAAGCCAGTTCCCTCCAGCAGAATGGAAGATATATTAGGCTTCAGGACTGTGTAGAGCAGAACATAAAATTAAAATAACAGACATCATAGAGTTTGATAGCATCTTCCAATCTCAAAGATCCCAAAAATACATTACTAACTGCGACAGCCATTCCTCTGTTAGATGACGGCGTATCTCCAAAGTGAATGGTACATTCAGGAGGGGAGCATAGAAGTCTTTATGTAAATAGGAGCTGTTTGCTGAGTGCTCCCAGTCCTGCAGGGAGCCCAGCAGCACAGCAAGGTTGGAGCAGCCCCTATAGGTGCGCCTGCTGCTCCAGCCCAGCAAGGGTACATCTGCATTTATTCTCACCGGCAGAGAAACAGCATCCCATAAGCGTATTTTCATCAGCATTATAATTCAGGTTCCTCATTTTCTTTGCTCTCCCCGTTACTTAATGACAAAAGAACATATTCTGTGGTTAAAAATTGGTATTGCTATAAAACGGCATAATAATAACATCCTTCCTCAAACCACAGCTCCCAAAGGCTCCTTGCGAGATGGTTTAATCGAAAATGATAGTTAATAGGTGCTTCAAAGTCTCCATTAGTGCCTTCTTCTTAGCTTTAGTTTTCAAGGAGATAAAAAGAAAACAAGCATAAACTGTTCTAAAAAGTCACTCAAGCTCCCAGGTCAGTGCCGGTGAGTCAAAGCAGGCCAACAGAGGGGGATTTTCAAACTCTCATTCCTCTTTTTATTATATGCCTTCTACAAATAAGCTTGGTTTATCCTTTATCCTTTTCAGACAGACATGGGAGAGTCAGATCTATACTCAGTATCCAACTTCCACAAAGAAAAACCCATTCTAAGAGGGTGGGTTTTTTTTTTTATTTTTTAATGCAAAACCTAGAATTCAATTTTTAGGTCTCTCAAATACCTCCCAATGCTGATAAACAGGAACATAATCCAAGCAAAATAAGTGTCTTGAATCCTCACAGCTAAATTCCAATTTCTGTGCAAATTTCCAGCGTTGCCCTTCAGTCCCAAGAGCCTCACGTTGCACAACAGATAGGAAAGGCAGTGACCCGACCTGTACCACTGAGTACATAAGGTGTCATGGAGCACTGCCGAGGAAGGAGCAGGATTAGCCATTGCAGCACCTCCGTGATCAATGGCAAAAACCACAGGGCTCTCCCCAGCCACCCAGCAGGGCTCCAAGCCCTGACATTTGCTTTAGCAGCACTCGCTTTCCAAGTGTTAATTTGCTCATGCAGCATTTCACAGCTCCACAACAGCAGCAAAGCGTGACGCCTTGGAATCAGAAGCCCAAGTACCTCCTTATTTCTCCTACCTATCCTGCAAGGACTTCTTGGCAGCAAATAATAAAAGGGAACCAGCATGGTTTGATTTTTGGGTGGTGCTGTGAGGAGCCAGGTGTTGGACCACCACTCCTCCCTTATGGGTCCCTTCCAACACCCAGACAGCCTGCAATCCCTAGCCGATCCCACAAAGCAACCTTCCCCACGTCCATTTGCACCAGGGAGCCCTGTTCTGCATTTCTGTGACTCACTCTCTCCCTAGTTTTCATGGGATTTGGTTGAGCAACATAACAACCACAGATACAGGCCGCAGAACAAGGACACATGCAACATGGCACAGCAAGCAGATGCAACATGGCAGCCCTTTCCATAGGAAAGCATGACTTTATTAGTTAATCCTGTCCTTGCATGTGGCATCAGAAGAGTACAGCTACATAGATAGTGGGCACGAAGAATGCTGTACCAACATGCAATAGCATCCCTCCCCAGCACCAATAAATACATAAACAGGATTTCATACTTCCTCAAAACGGATTTCAGCTTTGGCTATGCCCTGTGCCACCCACCTTCTGTAAGCACTTTCCATTCAATTTAGTGCATTATGATGAACACAAGCAGGACCTCCATGCTGTCTTCACACCACTGGACAGCCCTGGCTGGCACCACGGCTCAGATAGCTCTAAACTGCCTCACTGAGATGGTAATTGCCTTTGCTTGGACAAAGGGAAGAAAAACTGTTGCAGGTGAGGACTAGAAATACAGCAGCTTCATTGAGACCAATCCTGCAAACCAGTGCCAGAAATGCCATCCCACCCAACACATCGTGTGCTGACCCACGGAGGAAACGCATGAGGACTTGCTGCAGAGCACAGTGTTAAAGCATCTGAGTCGGCGTGGAGAATCACCCTCAAAAGGGTGAGCAGAAAGCAGGAGAAAACCTGCAATGACCAAACTTTCCTTTGCTTGCACATCCTGCCAGCCAAACACATGAGCACATCCCACCTCCCCAGGGTTCTGCCTTTCTATAGGCACTTATAGGACAAGTAGGAAAGGAAGTCCAAATGTCACAAGGAGCCACTCGAGGCCATCTGGGATAGAAGGGACACGGCAGTGCCTGCTCCTGCAGCACCCCGTGCCAGGACAGTGCCAAACACCGCCTGCATGCACCGTGGTGATGCATGTGTGATCCGTAGGGCTGCACGCATTCCATTACCTGGGGACACGTCGGAAACTGCTACCAAGGTAACACGGACAGGAATACAGAGCAGCCAGGGGAGCACCGCTGCCAGAAACACGGCGCCTTTCCTCAGGTTATGTTTCCATTTCCTCTCTCATAGCCTCCTTGGTTATTAACATATCAAATATTGCGTTTCTATAATTTGACATCTTTTGCATTTTTTTGAGAACTAAGATCCAAGGTTTTCATAGCTCTGCTGAAAGAAAGTAAGTCTCATTACCGACGAGGAACTGAAGGCTGAGAGATTTCTTACACAAGGGCTCTCCAGAGGAGACATATTTTTGTGAGTCAACAGCATATGTCGCTCTCAGAAAATACCGCATCTGAATGAGATATTTCCCCGCTCCTTTTATTTAACGAACAAACAGAACCAATCCTCAGCACGTCCCCTCGCAGCGCTGCCTGGTGAGGCAGCAGTTAAGCCAGTGCTCAAACTTCTCCACGACAGGCAGAGCGTTTCCGACACTGCCACGGGTCTGGGGAGAACGGATGCGCAGGGCAAACAAAAGGATTTATTTCCCTTTTTATGATAAGATGACAATTCAGGAGCCCAGCAAATCCTGAAAAAGAAGTCTCTGGAGGATGGTTTCAAACAGAAATGAGCCTGGGAGCTGCTGCTGCTGTTTTGCTGATGGCATTTATATCCCCACTGCGAGCAGCAAAGGGAAGACTGGGTCTGGTGAAGGAGGAGGGGAGGGGATGGGGGATAAGGCTTGGTCAGGAAATACATGGAGAGCTGTCCCACCTGCAGCCCCCACCCCACGCACCTGCCTCACACAACGCCTCCTGCATCATTCACACCATTGCACATCACTGTTATCCTTGCAGAGGCTGAATCAACAGAGGGAGGCAAGGTGGAACTGTTGGGACCAGGCACACCATCCTCAGCCACGACCATCCCTGTGGTAGCAATGGGAGATGGGGACACCAAGATGAAAACCTGGTCACAGTGCGCTGTGGCTGCTGCGCAACATCACAGAAGAGAAGCTAACATTTGCCTCCAGTTCCCCATCATGCATCTGAAAGGCTTGGAGTCACCCCCAAGGCACCCAACAAATGTGTGTGTTTGCGGCATGTTTGTGCATGGAAAATGAAAGTTCTCTGAGAATCATCTCCAAATACCAACATTGCACAAATGCTGTACCAATAGCACTATATCTATACATATCTAATGTCCCTGGGCTCCAAACCATGAAAAGAAAGTACAATCAGCAAGCAGAGGTATGCCAAGCACCTCCCTTCCAGACACAGGGTAAATGCAAAAAGCGTTTTATTCCCGTATCTCCATTTTGCTCAGAACTGATCGCACAGCTGCTTCACTCCAACTCAAGACCAACCAACGCAGAGCAGGACACTTTGTGCCAAGCGCTCAATGACATCCATACATTCATGAACTAACCCAACCGCCACTCAATGCGATGCAAAGCGTTTGTGGTCAATAGCTGTGAGCATCGATCCCTGCAAGCAGCATTCCCCGGCCCCAGCCCCCCCAGCAGCCTCTTCCTGCACAGCTCCACAGTCACTGCCATCTCCCCCAGTCAATGCCATTGATGGGGCTGCAGATGGAAGCCCAGCGTGCGGCCGTGGCGCCCACAGAGGTTGCTCAGCAGTGCTGCCTGCACCCAGCAAAAGAAGAGGTTTGGGCAGCAAGCAAAACACAAGCAGGGAGAGGCACAAGGAACTGCTGCATGCAAAACACTGAGTGCTCCACCTTTTCTAAGAGATTTAAAGTCCACTGGTTATTATTAAAGGTGACCCGCAATGAGCGGAACAAATCTTCAAGCTTTTGCGTTGTGGCCAAATAGCCCCAGACCTGTATTTGGGAAGGGAACAGCTTCTTAGGCCCTGCTGTGCATCTGCTGTGTGTGAGCAGTGGGATCCTGCCCGGTGCCTTCAGCGCTGCGGGGCCACGTGTGTCCCAGCAGTGCCTCATGGGCACAGCCTGAGCATCCCCGTGTCAAACGCTGTCAGAGCAGCTGGGTCCTCAACTAGTAGCTGTCAATCTCCATTTGTTTGCAAAGCCACGAAGAGGGCTTTTATATTCCTCTTAGAGATACGGAACAGGCACTCCGATTTGGCTTTAAATGAAAGCATGAGATAATGTTGGCTGCCGGTAAAGCTCACAGACAGCATTTAAACAGCATCAGAAACATTCGCAAAGACAAGAAAGAGGCGCCTTCGGGCTGCTGGACCTTCAACTCTGCGACCCGCATCCCACAAACTCCTTAAGCACGCTGCAGGGCTCACGTCCATCAGCACTGCCATCCCCCAACAGGACCACGCTTGGGCAGAGGAAGGCATAAGGCATGCTGTTCTCTCAGTGATTTTTTAATTTCATTATTATTTGGAGGAGCATGCATGGCCACAGCTTCTCCTCTGCAGTCCAGACCTTGCCTGCAGGCCAGAGATGACACTGCTCAGCATCTTCCTCCTGCAGACTGCAGGGCAGTTCTAAAAAGCACCAGGTGTGGAAAGGTGCTGGTAGGAAGTACAGTTTAAAAAAAAAATAATAATAATACACAACAAAACAACCAAAACCCTCCAGCTGAAAACCTAAAGCGCAGCAAAGCAATGGAATTGGATGCAGCCCTCCAGCTACACCAGCCCTGTCGCTTCTCCTCTCCCCTGAAGTTAAATTGAGGCAATTTTCATGAATATGTTAAATTGGCAGGAAAAACTCAGAGCAAAGAACAGCTTGTTTCTGCTTTGGAAATCCCTCTCTCAGCCTCATCGGGGTCCTTGCCAGTACCCAGCATCTCCTCTGCCATTAAGTTATGCTGTGTGTTAGCAGAAACCCTCACTGAAAAGAAAAAAACCATCGGTAATGACTCAGCCCTCATTGCAGGGTCACTTACAGGGATTTCAGCTGCCCATCACGGTGCAGCCAAGGACCCCGGGCTGCCCGCATCGATCCCACAGGTGCTGATCTGCTGAAATCAAAGCAACGCCCAGGGTGCGATTTTCAGGAGATGGGAAGATGTAACGCTGCCTAAAATTACCCCCAGATTCTGCTGTGGGGACGGGCATGCCAGCTTGTGCCTCTGCCTTATTACATTAATAAGCAGCCATTCAGCTCTCATGGTGTCCCCAAGCTGAAGTGACACAGGAGGTCTCCCCCTGCTTCTCTTCCCCATTTGATTTCCTGTTCCCACAAAAGCATGCCCACAAAAATGCTTTTTTTTTTTAGTTATTATTTTATCCCGTTTTCCTCCAAGGCACAGCCTCAGGAATAATACGTTTTGTTGTGGAGCTTTTCTGCCTTGGCAGTGATGGGTGTTACTCACAAATCGTGTCACACCCAGCTGCTCACCTTTGCTACAACCGCAATTATTTTAATGGGAATGGTAAAAATAAACTGGGGAGAAAAGTAACAGCAACTTTCCAGTTGGGTTTCCAGATTGAGATCTGACCTCACACACACCACGTGCAGATGCTGATGTTAAAACTCAACTGAACTTGTCCTACATGGAGAACCAAAATGGGCCCCAAAAGGCTCAGAGCTCAGCCCAACCGCATCTCCCTGCCCATCACAGCCCACCCCAGCAGGGCAGCACCAGGCACACAGGGCAGGGACAGAAATACAGCAGCAGACACATGGATGTCATCTCCCCACTCTCCATGTGAGCACTCCGGGGCACCCCACGCAGCTGGAGCATCCCAGCCCCCGCACTGCAGGCAGACCCAAGGCACAGAGTTCTTTCATTTGCAGCATCTGGTTCCTTGGCAGGCTCCTCGGGCTATTCTGTCCCTAGCTGTTAAGCTGTCTCTAGCTCTGCTTCACGAGTTTGCTGCTTTTGGCATGTAGCAGTCTTTTCTCATCTTTCCAGTCTGTTATTTTGGCTGAACGTTGCTCTTAGAGTATGGGAATCAGACCACTCGCATCTCCCTCTGGGAGCCAAAATAAGCAATACTCACGATGCTCTTTCAACACAAGCACTTGTTTTACTTCCCAGCCACACTCAGGAGGCCGCAGCCACTTTCGTGAAGCACCATGCAATTGCAGCTCCATTGCAACCACCGAGACACCATGAGCAATCACACCCCAGAGGTCTCCAACACCACGGAGAAGGCTCTGCATCTCTGCCAGTGGAAGGTGGCAGCTGGAAGCCTGGGACAACCAACAGGAGCAACTCAGGCATCCCCAAACCTGGGAACGTTTTTATGGGAAAACACCCTTCGCCCCTTTCCTTGCTTTTGAGGCAGACTTGCAGCTTCTCTGTCCCCATGCAGAAGCAAAGCCTCCACCATGGAAAAATCACAGAGACCAACACAAGCACTGCTATGAATGGTTTGAGTTGGAAGGGACCTCTAAAGGCTATCTGGTCCCAGTCCCCTGCAGTGCACAAAGACACCCACAGCTCCATCAGGTGCAATGAGCCCCGTCCAGCCTGACCTTGAGTGCTTCTCTCCCAAATCATAGCAAGGACCCACAGGATCATTCGTCCTGGGACTCAGGGTGCATTTATCCCTCCTGAAGGAATAATCCCATAAAGGAAAAATTACAACAGATCTCAGAGCGTTTAAATGCATTTCCATAACCATTCATAACGATTCCCAGACAGCAGCCTCCATTAAGCTGGAGCAGAGGCTGAGAGCACCAATTAACAGCAGAAGCATTAAGGAAGAAGGATGGAAGCCATCCCCACAACCTG
Organism: Phasianus colchicus; assembly: GCF_987193195.1. Taxonomy (NCBI): domain Eukaryota; kingdom Metazoa; phylum Chordata; class Aves; order Galliformes; family Phasianidae; genus Phasianus; species Phasianus colchicus. Next base: position 8,990,752 of record NC_143453.1, on the reverse strand, counting down.
CCCAGCTTTGCAGGAGGCAGCGCAGGTCAGCACTGGTTGGGACACAGAACCAGCTCAGGTCCCACGAAGGAAATAAAATTACTTCTTTTTCCCCCCATTCTCTCTACTTTTTAGCAGATTCCTTAGCTTTACGCTGTGCAGTCCCATTGATGGACCATGGCAGCATGACCCTGCAGCTGAGCTCCCATGTATAGCAGCAAAGTCACTGACTTTGACCCCTTCCAGCAGATGCAATCTGCTCAGCCCCATTAGAAGCTTGGTCAAGTTCAAACCGACAGCAAAGATGCTCACCAGTGCAACATACAAACCAACAGAAAAGATCAAATCAGCTATTTAAAGGATAAGTGTTATGGATTTTTGTTTTTCTAAGAGCCACGAGCAATTATTTTTGAGCACAGAGATCTTAGCCATTCGTTTATCCCAAAAATAAAAGTGGGAGAAAGAGGAAATGATTGCTTTTTCATTATTTGTCAGGCTGCCGGCACAGAAACAAAGTCAGAGGGCTGCCAGGAGATCTCCTTTGATCCAAGTAAGAATTGTCCTCAAACATTTCAAACCCACAGGGGAAGAAAAAAAAAAGTCAAATCTTTCCACCACGATTCTAAAGATAAATACCCGAGCAACAAAAGAAACCCTCCTCCCATATGCACAAGATGCTGCTGCTCACCCCAAGCACTCAGGCTTTAAAAAAATGCTGTTGGGGTGAAGCAAAACTGGACCAGGAACGGCCAAGCCCAACATCATCATTCACAGTGAGTTAGAGATATTAAAATATATATATATAAAAGATTCTACATCAGGAACCAATTTATTTTTGCTGCTCCACAGAGCAATCATGCCCCAGGACCTGCAGCTAAATGGCTGGAGCTCACGTAACTGGAACAGCAAAGGCAGCGGCAGAGAACTTGAATGGCTTATGAAATTCAATTGAAATTGATGGTTGGGAAAGGGAAACATTTAACACCCTGCCAGTTTAACGTCAGAGCACACACGTGTGCATTTATACACAGACTGAGAAAGGTGGGAGCTTGTTTTCTGCATGCTTACATGCCCATGACCCCCCACAGTACTCAGGGAAGGAGGCAGCACCTTTCTGCAGTAACGTAGCCAACACTTTGGTATGTCAGCACCCCAGCACCCAGGACCAGTTCTCTATAGGAACCTTTAACACAAAATCCATCATCAGTGCATTGCTGCCTTCACAACCTGCAAGGCTGGGAGCCCACATCTGTGCAGCCGCAGCATCGCCACTGCTGGGGAGGTGGGAGCACCGCCGGCTGCCGCTGTGCCTTCAGGCACAGATCACTTCAGTGCAGAGCCCATCTCTGATGAGCAATAGAGGAAAATTGTTGACAGGGGCGTGCTTCTCTATCAACTCAAAAATATCGTTTTGCAGAGTATTTCCACAGCTCAGCAGAAGGTGGAAGGAAAGACAGTATTACAGTCGCAAAGGAAAGAGGAATATAAGCCATTAGGATTTGCTTACAGTCGTTTTCTTGTTGGTTCAACCTCCTTAGATGAGGCCCCCTAACTGGTTCCCCTTCTGACTCAGACATCAAACCTCACGTCAACAGAAGAGGGACGTGGGTAAAATATTCAGGATTGGGCTCCCACTCCCAACTCCTCCAGGACCCCCCAGCGCTTGCTGGGGTTTGCAGTCACTGCTGTGATCCCAGCAAGCACTCAGCCACATGGAGACAGAACTCTCCTCCATGGCGCTGCCCACTGGTTCACATTGGTGAGAACCAAGCAGCCTGTATGCTTTTGTGCCCTCGTGGTTAATGGGAAAGGAAAAAAAAAAGAGAAATGCACAAATAATGAAATGAGATTATAAAAATAAAGCAACGCTCCTGGACTTCTCCATCCGAGGTAGAGCCTGGAGCAAATTCTTACAAACAAATTAAAAGCCCTGAATATTAGGCTTTTAATGCAAACACAGCCAAGCTATTGAAGCAGGGAATGGACCTGCATAACGCATCACCTGCTGCAAGAGGCATGCAGACATCCACCACCTGAGAAGCATCCCCTGCCAGTAATGGCACTGGTCATCCACTGGGGAGGAAAGAATGGCCCTGAAATGTTACAGCAGATACAGGCTACCCAAAAACCAATGGCAATCTATTGTTTCCTATATTATTTTTTTAATTTGGTACAGTTTCTATTTGTCAAAAGACACTTTTAAAAAAAAAAAAAAAAGCCAAGCAAAGCCCCACTGACTCTGAGCACATTAACGGGCTTTAGATTTTGCCCGTTCTCTACATTAAAGCAAGAAACCTGCAGCAGTTTTGTTTCTTTAAACACCAGGGGGCTGATTACTGTGCAATGAGCACAGGTTCCTCCCACCAAGCGGACAGATGGGCTGCTGCTCTGCAACCCCTCCACTGCAAGGCTGAGCTCAGCTGCTGGCGGGGGGCTGCTCCCCTCCTGGGGGATCTTCAGCCTTAACCCTAATTGCCAGCAGTGAGACTCACTAATGGCCCCGAGCACTTTGGGGCACCTCCGTTCTGACGGGGAAACACGGGGTCAGGAGAGCTGGAGCAGGGCTCTGAGCACCCAGGGGCTCTGTAGGAACCCACTGCTGGTCTCCATCCCACCGCAGCCAAGCAGTGGCTCACAGCCCTCAGCCATGCCCTCCTGCACAGCCCCTGCATTAACCCTGTGTTATTCACTCCTGCTCATCCTCAGGGAACAGCAGCAAAGCAGAGGAGGAAGCAGGCAATTCCCCGCCATCTGAAAGCTCACTTTCTAAATCAAATCAATTTTTCTAACATAATTTGCCTAATCTAAATCACTGACCCATGCATTTTCTCACAATCCTTTGACAAGAGCTGCACCAATTGAAGCAAAGCTAAAACACTTCAACCAGACCAATTCATAGGAGTCTTTAGAGGAATTCTTTCATCACTGTAATTAATTCTTTAAGTACCACAGTGGGATGCTCAGAATTCAAACCCAGTCCGAGGAGTAATGATTATACTAATGGGAGAAGCTGTGAAGTAAATAAATGCAAGTGCCCCACTGGAAGAGAGAGCTTCCATAGGAGATAAAGGCAGGACGGGGTCCTGCACACTGACTGGGGCCCAGCTCACACCAGTGAGCTCAGCACAGCTCCAAGAGCATTGCACACACATTTGCTGTGTGTGATGTGGATGGGTACCTGGGCTCTGAAAGGGTACAGAACAGCTCTGCAGCTCAGCCCCTGAAAGGACAGCCCTGCTCCCTACGTGCCAGGGCTGGGGGGCTGATTTCAGCCATAAGAACATCACCACCACCTCTCACCCTGTGCCAAAGACTTCCCATAACTCTTGTAATGGGGCAGAACCCCACTGTGCTCCTCATGGGTACTGTGCTCCCAGCACACGGACTGCAGCCCAGCAGCACCTGCTCTCATCCCCCTCTGGGAGCTACAGATGGAAGAATGAATCATATTTGAAATGGGGGAAAAAAAAAATACCTCAACTGCAATAAAATCCAAGCTGTCTTATGTTTCACTTGCCTTTTCCTTTCTTAATGATGGAGTTGAACCTTTCTGAGCACCAATATCACAGTAATAACTTTCAGTGGGCTACTCCTAAGCAAAAGACAGAAAATGAGTAACTGAGCTGCATTAAAAAAAGAGGAGGAAACCTTTGTATATTAATTCCCGTGGCTGTCAGAGATGAGGATTTAATAATGTTAGTAACTAAGCCGCTCCATTACTTCCAAACACCTTGGAGGAAAATGCCTTTGTGCAAGATGAGTGCCAGTGCAATGGCCTTCTCTGCACCTGTGGAGCACCAGCATTCCCAGTCCTCACCCTTTGTTCTGCCAACAGCCTCCACCTGTGAATGTACGCACAGCCCAGGCTCAGCTGCTCCTCCCCAAGCAGCTCCCACCCCTTTAACCATTGGTCCCATTCTGTGACAGCAAATGGATCAAGCGGGAGGCTGGGCTGCTTTTGAAACTGAACAAACTGATGGTCCATAAAGGATGGTGTTTACGCTGCCTCTCAACATATTGCTGGCACGTGTCTCTCTCTCCATTTCATCGCCAAAATGCGGGAAGAAAGCATTTTTAAAGAAAAATAATAATAATAAAATAAAGGGAGAAAGCGTACACGAATCTGGAGCACATCATAAATTCATGAAGCTTTCTGAACGCTGTCAGAAATCAAACACGTTTACGTAAACAAAGAAAAGCTGAAAGTGTGCAGCAAGAGGATTTCTGGATAGCGTGAAAGAAATGTTAATATTTGCACTGCACCTGAGCCTGCAGCCCAACCTGTGCGAGTAGGAAACCCTCCCAAGGAGCGCTCTGTGCATCACAAGGCTCTTCCCATCGATTCCAGCATCCCAATGGGAACTCCCAGAGAAAGGAAATGCACGGGGATCCCCCACCCCACCAAGAGGAGCACATCCCTGCCCCGAGGTCAGCAGGGTGCTGATCTCTCCTCCGTGAGATGCAGACGGGATGGGGACAAAAGCTGGAGGAGGGAGAACAGGGATGCCTGCAGTCACAGCAACTCACATCACAGCACGAGAAGTGCATGGAACGCGTCTCACTGCCACGCTGAGCTGCCTTAAACACGGAGCTAACGGCGCTCAGGAGCTGCGGAGCCCCTATCATCCCCTGTAATAATACAGCACATTAATTGGACTGTATTGATTTGTTTTTTAATGTAACTGTTTTGGCATCCGAACCTCAGGAGAATCTATCGATCAGCTGCAGTCAGGTGTCAGCGCATGGAGCTCTGCAACAGAGCTGGAGAAAGCAAGCAGACCCAGGGGCAGCGCGGGCTCTTCCCTCCCAGAGGCCCCGCGGTGCCCAGGTCACAGCGTTGCCCCCACGATGCCCAGACCCACAGCAGCTTCACCACCTGCACAGACAGAAAGCAGAAGCCAAACGCCCGAAATGCATTGCCCTGCTGGGTGCCAGAGCTGGAGGCAGCGTGGCGATGTCAGGCTGACCCAGTGCCCCTCAAACACATCCATTTGGAGTCTGATTGGGCAAAACGCTGAAACTTGCACTGATGTGCAGAAAATAACCCACAACTCCAGGACTGCACTCTGCAAACCTGTTGTACAGCAGCCAGAACAGCTGCTCTGTGTTGCTCCTGACGAGCCTCACCACAACATGGAGGCACTCGTTATGCAAAGCAGCACGGGGACAAACATCCCAAAGCACGCACACTGCCCGTCCCACACCTCTCCTCAGGTCTGAACGCAGCACCCAGACCCCTTCTGGAGAACTTTGGGCAAACGGGTGGCTGTGTCCTTAGGCCTCGTGGCTGGACACGACCTCCAGCAGCTGCCCCACACTGATGCCGTGGCAGCAAACCCGACTCAGCCCCACGGGGAGCCATAGGGAGCTACAGGTGTGCGTGGCACACACCCACCGCCTGCTGTGCCCCCAGAGCCCACACCCACAGGGCACAGCACGGCCGGCGGGAGGCCCGCAGCCACAGCCGGCTTTCCATATGCTGAAGCACTCGGATCCGTGCTGGAAGCATTACACCCACAGCCCGATCTCACCATGGTAGCTGCCCACACAGGAGGAGAGGGGAACAGCAGAGAAAAGATTACCATTAACGTGGCAAAGCAATAAGGAAGAAAAAAAAAAAAAAAGCACAGAAAAAGAACACATTCCTACATTCCTTCGCTGTTTTTAACTCTCTCCTTGGTTAAATGCAGAAGACTCAGAGCGGAGCATCGCGGTGCCCGCAGGAAAGCATTGCTGTGCCCACCGCCCGGGCTCGGCAGGATCCCCATCACAGCCCGGGCAGGAAAGGGCCCCTCCTGCCCCACGGGAACCCTTCCCACATCGCTTCTCCTCGTCCTGCAGCCGCTGCCCGCGTCCCTCCGCTCGGTTTCACCCCCCGGCTTCGTTTCGGAAGTTTCCCGTGCCGCGGCCGAGCGGAGCGCCGCGCGACTGCAGCCCCGCCGCTCCGTAACGCCGGGCTCCGGGCAGCCGCTGCCGGGCACAGCGGGCAGCACGCGAGGAGCTGCTCCGGGAGCCCCTTCCGAACCGGGACCGGGGGCTGAAAGCGCAGAGGGGAAGCCTTTAACCCCCACAAGAGCCCGACCCTGCCCGCGTAACCCCAATTTTATTGCAAGTAATGCAAGAAACCCCTCGGCAACAGTTGAAGAGCGCGTTCCCGGAGCGCTCCCCACATCTCCCTCCCCAGCGCCTGCGGACCCCCGAACTCCTCCACCCCCCCCCCCACCCGGTGTCCCCCGACCCGGAGCGGGCAGCGCGCGGAGCCGCGTTCAGAAAAGCGAAGTGGGGAAGCGGGGGTAGGGAGAGGAAAAGAAGGAGGATTAGGGATAAAATTAAAAAAGAAGAAATAATAAAAAAGAAGAAATAATAAGAAGAGAAGAGTTGCCGGGTCGCGGCGGAGGGGTTACCTCGGCAGAGGAGCAGCAGCGGCGGCAGGAGCAGCGCGGGGCCCGGGGGGAGCATCCTCCTCGCTCCATGCCCAGAAGTAGTCATGGTGCTGATTTATGGGCGCGGGGCGGGCGGGGGCCGGGGGTGTCGCGGCGCCGCCGGTAACCACTCCCCCGCCGCTCCCCCGCTCCGGAGCCCCGCGGGGGGTGGGGATGGGGTTGGGGATCGGGGGGGGGGGGGGGCACGGCCCCACCGCCCCGCTCTCACCGCCGCATGGCCGCCGCTGCCCCCCGCTCACCTGCGGGGACGGGACGCTGAGCGAGGGCTCCGCGTGCGAGCCTGACCCGCTCCCCGCTCCTCCGCCCCCCACCCCCGCCCCGGGGCCCGCCCGAGGCCGCTGCCCCCGGGGCCCGGCCGGATCCCCCCGAGCGGCGGCGGCGGCGGGGCTGCCCCGGGCGGCCCGAGCGGAGCGGAGCGGAGAGAGCGGAGCGCGGTGGGGCGGAGGGAAGAGCGCGGCTCCCCCCTCGCGGCCGCCGCCGTCACTGCGCGGGGCCGGCGGGCCGGGAGGGGCGCGAAGGGGTGTGCCGAGCCGAGGAGACGGGAGAAGCGTTCCGCAAAGAGCGGTGCGATGCGGTTTGCAAACAGCCCCGCGAAGCGCTGCGCGCGAGAGTTTGCGAAGAGCCGTGCAAAAAAGGCGCTGCGAAAGAACGCGCCGCTCGCAGAGCCTCGCGAGGCGCTTTGCGAAGAGCGGCGCGGAGGGGTTCGCCGAGGGGCGCGCGGAGGCAGCGGTCAGCAAAGGGCGTCGCGGAGCGCGGTGCGCGCAGAGCAGCACTGCGGGGCGCAGCCCCAGACCTCTGCCCTTGAACGCCACGCTGCTGGAGAGCAGATGGCGGTGACAGCCAGCGCAGCCCTTCGGGAAGCCGTTGCTGCGATTGCGATCAATCCAGCAAGGTAAAACAGGAGAATAACCAAAGAAAGCGTCCCTCTGGGATCCTCCCCAGCTTTGCAAACAGGTCCCCGAGTTGGGTTTTCCGCTCCCTGCACAAGCACGCTTTTCTGTTGCACTTGCTGTCCTCTGGTTTGCAAATCATCGCCGCTCCTACAAACGCGGTACCAAATTGCAGCCTCGTATTTTACTGCTGCACCCAAACAGAGCGACGGCGGCTGGGAGCGAGGCCTCTTCAACATTCAGATCATAAAGCATCCTTTGGTTATCCCTTCTTTATTTGCCCTAATAGCTGGTCATAAAACCCACTTTTAAGGAAATAATTGTGTACAGAAGAATCAGTCGCATGCCACAGAGATGCTGTTATTTGCATAATTACGAGGAGCCTGATTTTATCTCTTAGCTTTGTCAAAACAAAGAGGAGCGATCTCACACCGCATTTCTGATGCCCTTGAACCAACCAGAACATGCAGCCCTCAATTCCAATGAGCCTGGGTTCACGGGGTTCACGCACAGTTTGTGCTGTGAAGTCTCCCTGCTCTCTGCCCAAGGCTGGGGCAACCCAGCTCCTGGTCCCTAGTGGCAAAGAAGCACAGATGCTCAGCGAGGGGCTCTGTGCTTCTCTGGCTCCAGAGCAGGTGGAACAGATATGGGTTTAATCAGCACCTCAATCAGATCCAGCTGTTCTTTTTCACAGGGCTCCATCCATATTAAGAATTACCTTTGCATCAGAAGCATGCCGTGCTGTCACCTGTACTGCTCAGTGCCAGCAGGTGGGTGGGAGGGCACAAGCAGCACAGGGCCTCAAGGGAGGGCTGGGAAGTGTTCCAGGCCAGGCCAGCACTGATACAGAAAAGGGAAATTCTCAGCACAAGCCCAGACAGGCAGCACTTTGCACCCCCATCCTCAGAAATTCAGGTCTGCCTCTCTAATGAAAAGGAGAGACTCCTGCCACCAGGAGCACTGCAAAAATTAATGGAGATTACGGCTGTAACTGCTCGAATCGAATGCAAACCCATGTGTGGCACGGCCCTTCTGCAATTTTAGCAGCTTGCGACGGCCCTGTTTACAGCTATCCCTGCCTGATCTGAGCCCAGCAGGAATGAAGCTAATAGAAAGCGAGCAAAGTGAATTAGGAGCAGAGAGGCTGTGAGTGCAGCGCATCCCGCTGCAGCCACACCGGGAGATTTGTCTTTCAGGCAGCACGAAGTGCTCCCCTCCCCTCTGTGTGCAAAGTGCCCCGGCTGAAACGCTGCGCTGGCACTGAAAGGACAACACAGCCCCCGGGTCCGGCAGGGAAGGGCTGATGGCTCCGAGCACAGCCCCACTCCTATGGGAGCTCTGGGGGAGGAGAGCTCACCCCAGCCTTCCCTCTTTCCTTCTATGGGAGCTGAGGGAGAGCTCAGGGCACAGCACTGCTGGGGCTGCTGGTTGGGCAATGCCTGCAAGGTGTTTGAACGCAGCGTTTGGTAGGATGCAGAGATGAGGAGACCCGAGGGCAAAGGGACCCCGCTGCTCACAGCTCAGCCTCACGTCCTGCTCTGCAGGACAGGGGCTCCCAGGCACAAAACTATTGATTGTCACCTCTACTTTAACAAATGAGTGGGGAAATTTCCACTCTTTAAAGCAGGAGATGCTCTGAATATTTATGTTATTGTTCACCGATGGAAAAAAAGGAAAAGTGCCATAAATGCACATATTTGGTGACCCAATTTGAGTGGCTCATTACAATCAGATCAAGCTAATTGCCAGCCTTGTATTTCATTTGGCAACTTGTTAAGCTAATTGAACAAAATAAAACTAATGAACAATTATAATGAAGTTTATAATTAGACCATTGGAAAAACTCAGTGTGAGAATGTTTAAGGCATAATGAATGTTGGGGAGGTGCGGGGGAGCGGGAGGGGTCGGGCGGTGATGCCAAATGCTCCTTTCCAGGCCTGGAGATGGTGGTGTGTCACTGCTCCCAAATCACATCAATGCAGCGTAATATTAATTACATTCATGCCCTTCAAGTATGCACATGGCATTTAGCGACCCTAAATTCGGGGCTGAGCCTATTAGAGAGGCAGCTGAGAGCCGGCTGTTGTGCTGAGCTCCTCGCACTGCCGTGCACATCTCGGCCCCGTTAGGGCAGGGCTGTTGTGCTGCAGGAGCTGCATCCTAACAGAACGATGAGTCGCTCCATACTGAACTGCATTGCCAGTTAGGAGCCAGGGAGACAAACCAGGAGGAACAGAAAGAGTGGGAGACGGGAGAGTGATCGCACACAAATGCAATGGGGCGGCACCAAGCACAGCTGGAACAGCGATCCCAGCACACAGCAGCCTCCTCATGCTGCTCTGGGCTTCTCCTTCCTCGGTTCCTCGTCCCCCCACAGCAGCACGGCTCAGCAAACAGGAATAAACCCTAAAGCAAAGCGTGAAGCAGGCCCCGCGATGCGGGATAACAGGAGCCATTTACAGCCAGGCTGGCATTTGCATTAAAGAACAAACCCTGTACGAGAGCCTCTCTCCATGCTTTACACTCCTGCATTAATTCATGAAGTGTCGTGTATCTGGCATATTTCATTATACATAAGAACCAGGCCAATTAAAACCCTCAGGTGAGTACAGCAGCCGCACAGCCAGGCTGGCACAGCCAGGCCCATGGAGGCACGGAGCTGAACCTGCTCAGCTGAGCTCCCTTCCTGCAGGCAGGTTATTTCAGTTCAGTGTTACCTTTTTGTAGCTAACAGCAGCTGAAGAGGCTCAACCCCACGGTCTGGTGGGAATGTTACCCTGCACCACCAACCACTCCTGCCTTTAAATCGCTACAGGAAAGGGAACAGCGCTGACAAAGGGAACTTTGGAAAGCAGATTCCTTAGCAGTGTGAACTGTGTGTTAATATGCTATCATAATCAACAATCCTGAGGACGTTTTTTTTGTCTATGGGTCTTCATTGTGTCAGCCAGAAGCTCAGGCAGAACGCTGATAACCCTCTCCAACTCTGCAAAAGCACTCGTCAAAAGCGTTAGGGCAAGAATTAAGGTCTTGTAATTATGAAGTTGGAGGCCCAATTAATTCTTTGCTAACATGCTACAGAACAACAATGGCTCAGCAATAGCACACTGAAGATTCCCTCCCCCACACACCGCTCTGCCCCCAAACTCTGTGGCTGAGAAGGATTCCTCTGACCCACAGAACCATGAGGAGAATTGCACGGACAGCTGAGGCTGCAGCGTGAGTACTGGGGGCACCCTACAGTTCTGCAGCTCAAGTTGTTCGAGATGCCCTCAGACCCACTAACAGCATTTCAGGAGCTGTTTCCCTCTGCACACCAATTTACTCTTGCTTTGCACACAGCCCATGCAGAGCAAGGTGCTCCAGCTGACACTGATCAGCTCTTCAATGGAGCACATGCTCTCAGTAGCTTGGCCATGCTGCTCCAAGCTTGTACATTTCTGCTACAACACTAGACAGCATTCAGCTTCTTTCTGGTGACCCTACAAACCCCCAAAGCCCTGCAGTTCCATCTCAGGATGAAGCTGTTACACTCCACTAATGCATTTTAATATTACCTTAACGCTCATTTGCCTGTATGACTGACTGCTCTGCCTTGCCAGCAGTATCCTTCTCACTATGCATGCACCGAACAAAAGACACCAACAGCCCCAGGGAAGGTGGACTCCATCAGGCAGTTACCTTTGTTTTTAAAATCACTGAATTTGTAATTCACACAACCAGTTTCTCTTTTGCACATAACTTCTATCAGCTCCATCCTGTTTGGGCAGTTGTGTTGCCTGCTCGTTTTCTTTGGAACCACTGCTAACCATGGAAGTGAACTGAAATCAGAAGGCAGCGAGAGGGAAGGTACCTGCTTTGAGAGGAGCTGACAACAGCACGTTTATAAGAGGGCAGCAATTAAACTGTGAGTCAAGGACAAATGGATGGGGCCATACAGTGCTATGGAGGTGCTCTCAGATTTGCAGAAGACCAGCTGAGAAAAGCCCCCAGCTGTGGTACTGCTGCTCTGAAGATCCCCCGTTGAACACTTCTGCCAGAGGCTGACAGTCATCTGCAGTGAGCTCTCTGTATCCCACACGTGCCACAAGTATCTGTATTTTCCAAGCAAAGCACTGCAAACCCCAGATTGGGAATAGGCAGCACACATAACTGGGTGCCACTGGTTACACACTGACAGCCCAAAGGCAGCAGATCTCTGGACAGAAGACCTGAGTTCACAAGAATCCTCTTAAAACAGCATTTGCCCCCTATTTCCCTATGTTTGATCACTACTTCCTTATGCCCAGGCTCTGAAGAGAGCACAGCTAGCTTATAGCTGTAGATGGGCAGCAGGAAAGCTACATTCTCTGCTCCTTTTTACCAGCTGGTGAGCTGCCCCCACCTTTCCAGGCATTCTGAACTACCCCCCATCTGGACAGAGATATGTTGCAGTACCCAAAGAAATAGGTCACTTGCATTTCTCTTTGCTTACCTTTGGTGTACATTGGTTGCTTGGAGGACAGGAGGAGCTGGCTTCAGGAAGCCTGAACAACAGCCAGCTCTGCCTCTGCCTCCCTCAAGGAACAACTCACCCCTCTTCCTCCCCTCATCTCCATCAGCTGTGTCCCCAGCACTTCTGAAACTCAATCTTTGAAACCAGGTGAGGCACTCAGAGGTCACTGTCTGCAGAGCACAGAATTTGTATCACCTGTCAAGGCTTTACAGCTAGCAGGTCATTTCCAGCACACAGACCTATATATATATATATATATATATATATATATATATATATGTATATATATACACACACACATACATATACATACACACACACACACATTCCTTTTTTCCCTGTTAAGATACTCTGGGAACACCTTTGTACAGTCTAACATTTGCAGGAGATCAAATTAGATCTGTTAAAGCTTTCTGTAACTTTTCCAGTATGATATAGGATTTAAAAAAAAACAGCCTCTAGGCACTGTATATGTTTTTAGTATATCTGTGCTTCTAAACTATTTTTAATTAATGAAATATCCCCAAATTACTTATTAATAAGGGTCTGTGGGCTTTGTAAACAGACATTTTGCATGAATTAAAGAACAATATAATGAAGTTTTAATGAATACAAAGTCACAGTTAATGTAAAATTTATATATAGCACGCCAGAGGGGAAAGGAATTTTAAAATACTTTTAATCATAGGTTATTGGCAGCTGGATAGCTCATTTTTATACTTTCCTAACGGGTGCTTGGTATTTATGTGCTAGCATTTATCACGCCAGCATCTATACTGTCCAACTTGGTACAGTTCAAAAAGTCAAATGGAAACCGACTCATTTAAAGACTCATTTGCTAATGAGGCATTTCTGAGCCCTGCAGTGGGTGTGGAGCTGCTGCCCACAACCACTGCGTTCTTTGGACTGTCAAAGAGGGGCACTTTCACCCTTTGTGAATGAACAGCCACACTTGATGAGCTCTGCAGCAACATTCAGCTTACCAGAGCTGGCTGAGATTTGTCATGGGGGAGGAAACTACAATTCACATTGACTATCTGCAGCAACACATCACCACCACCAACTCCTTGATTCTGCCCTAAACAACAGAGCATGCCCCTTCCCCCTGTTAGCAGCATGAACATATTGCAGCCTGCAGCTCCTTCCCATCCTGCCACCAGGCACGTGTGCAGCACATTTTCTTCTCCTGTTTACCTGTGACCTTCTAAACAAGCCAGCCATGCATGCATAGCCAGCACCTATGTTTGCTTGTCTTGGGCTCTGCACCAGAAAGAAACAGGATAAAACTTTCAGAGAACAAACATTGTGCTGTGGGGATAGACTTGGGTTAAAAACCCATTAAAATCATCAGCAGAAATTAAGTTACAAATGGTTCCATGACAACCAATCTAAAGAAAATTAAGACAATAGCTGAGTGAAAGTGTAAACAAATATATATTATATATATATAAAGAATCAATTTATTTTAATTAATTCTATTACTGTTGAATGCATTCAACACAATTGTAAGGACATCCATTATTTTAATGCATTAAATACTTAACCCACAAAACTCAAATAGTGCAGGAGGTGCTGACTGCCAGAGGTTCGGTACAACTGCTGCCATTCTATTTTCCTTGTGGGAAAAGAAAACAAGGTTTTAGTGCTTCCATTTTACTGTTTTAGTATACTCACTATCGTATTTTTCCCTTTATGAACTGGAAGGGTACAGAGCTAGAAAACATTTTAGCCTTTCCTTTTCATAGTGACATTTAGTAAAAAAAAAATGTTACAAAAACATCAGCTTTTAATATATGAACACACTGGAATCCTTCAGCTAACATAACAGTGGATTGTAATTGGGAGTAATTACAGTCAGTTCCATGGACAGAACCCAGAGCTACACCAGGAATACAGCAGTGATTGCTCCTCCACCTTTCGAATCCCCTGAAGTCTATGAATGTAGAGCTTAAAACAACAGGAGGGTTCCATCACAAAACGGAGCAGCAGTTACCTTCAGAAGTACCATCACCTATTTCAGGCCTGGAATTATTCTGAGTCAAGTCAGATAGATTTAGTGCATTATGATTTGGCTTTATAAAAACATGTAAATGCATGGTATGCATAGGATGCTTCTGTGTTTCACAGACAAGTAGTTACAACTGCTGCACCTTCCTTGCAGGTGGCTCTAAAATGCATAAATTGAAAAAGAAAAACATTAAAAATCCAGTTTCCTTTTTTTAAAACGCGAACATTTTGTGAAAGAAATATTCTATTATCAACTGCTAATGGTGCTCCCATCTGATGGGCTACTGATGGGAATCTAACCAGAAACAACGCATTCGTCATATATATAAAAATCAGAACAGGCAGGTTCCTCCTTCCAGGCTGGAAAAGACTCCAGGACGTATGGCATATTGAAGCAATAAAAGGGAGCTAAGCTTTACCCAAGCCTTTCATAATGCACTTTACGAGATATTTCTTTTTCTTTTAAAAGAACCACTGGTATTAAATAGAGCTTTTTCTTTACGTACAGTATTGATATATACAAAACAAACACAGAACAAAGACAGATGCAAAAAAAAACCAACAAAACCATGAACATGTGGCTTCAGAAATTCTGAAGCTCGGGAATATTTTGGTAGAGGTCCAAAGTCTCTGGGTTTGAGAAAGCTCCCCGCTGCTCTACTTCTTTCCCTGCAATTATTTGCTTCACGGCCACTTCCACTTTCTTCCCATTTATCGTATACTGAAAAACAAAGCCAGCAATGACAGAATTACACTTTTCATGTAGTAGCTTGGTGGAAAGATTAATAAGAACACCTACCTAAGAACCCAGCCACAGTGCAGCCTCACATCTTCCCTTTTCTGCTACGTTTGATCGGTATTTATCAGGTCAGGATGGGACTATGAAGATTTGCACAATGAGCCCACAGTGTTTTTGAACACCTGGAGATCTCATGAAAAACAATGCTTTGCATTACTGAAGCACAGCAGTACTATTTCCACCATTACTGCAATGGCAGTACAAAGTCAGGATTAGACAGGTTTTTATCCCCCCATCAGAAAATACAGTTCTATAAGTAGCAGAAAATAGAAAGAGGTTTCCTTTCCAAGCAAAACCTTCAAAGAAAGATAGGAGACAGCTTTGATCGTTTTACCACTGGAATATTTACCTGAAATGTAATTAAAATTCACTCCATTTTAAATTCAGTCAAAGTGTGAACTAATTAATGATCTAAGCAGGCTTTCCTGAGGGACAGACCATCATAAACACTTCACTGCCATCAACTTTATGCTGTACATCCAAGTGATTTATGCAGCTTACAAGTTCAACACTTCATGCAGAAGCTAAACCACAGCCTGGAAAATCTAACCTTTACCATTTGTCAGATGCAGGGACTTTTATGTTCATGCAATGACAACATTTTAAAGCTAATACTATTGGAGAAGAGCAACTTGATACAGAAATAACCCAACAGATCAGATCCAGATCACTGTGTATTATGAAGTTGGTAGTCCTATACCCTGGAATATTTCTACATAGAAACCTCACTGGCAGCAGATGAGGTATCAGAACACACAATAATTGGTCTGAAGCCTCAAACCTATGTGCATGTGGCCTCAAGACAAGCACAGCCTGCATCCCCATCCTGCAATAAGCTGTCCATAGAGCTGTTGAGGAGGCTGTAGTATCAGAGACTAGGTAAGAGATAGGCTTCCCAAATAAGAGTTCATACAGCAAGGAGGAGTAGAGTAGAATACTACCGCTCACAACTCCTGAAAACTGAGCATGCAATACCTTTAGCTGTATATTTTTCCTCTCTCCCTTTCACAAGCAGAAAGATTTTTAGTTATTGCTACAGGAAGACAGTGATAGAGCTACATTTTAAATGGCTAAACAGATGTACAAGTGAAACGGCGTGCAAAATGATTTTATAAATTTGCTCGGTGCTCTCAGCTTTCATAAGGATGTCATTTGAAACTGGAAAACAGAAACAAACCAAGCTTATGGGTAGCGTGAAAAGCTTAAGTTAAATTACCTTCCTAATATTTTCCTTTAAAAGACTTCAAGTATATATTACTGAGAAAAAGCAGCTCATATATTTATAAGCTGAGAACGGCCATTTTTAGGTATTGTTAAAAAAAAACAAAAACACACTTAGCTGAAAAGGAGATGAAATGATGTTGCTAGGCAACATAGACAAACTATTTATAAAGCTCGAATACACTTTTGAGATGCTAAAATTTCCATGCATGTGGGCTTGAAGAGCAATGACAACTGCTCCTTAATTACTATTCAAGGTGACAAAGAAAAAAAGTAGGCAGCATTTTTCATGACATACCGGAATGCCTTTGGTTTCTAGAATGAGGCTTGGAACATGCCTGGCAGAAAGTGCTACACGGATTGCATCTCGAATTCTTTTCACCAGATCCTCGCTGAACGCATGGTTTGAAGCCATCTTCAAGAAGAGTATCACCCTTTCCTCCCCATCTTTGTTGTACTGAGGGACACAGAGGCTATCAGAAACCTCCTCAAAGGCTTCAACTGGAAAATCAAAGAGTCATTTTTTAGTATGTTTTGTTTTATTCTGAACACACGATTTCTGTAATTGCAAAAGAAAGTATTACTTCCTGGGATATACAAAGGGAAAGCAGACTTCCTGGCTAGGTCATTCTGCAAGGCTTGCCTCCAAGAGCTTTGAGATTCTAACTCCTGCTCAGCTGAAGTTTTAAGGGCCACTTGTATGTAGGCCCAGACAAAAAAAATGCCACAACTTCTGGAACTGATGATGGTTTGTACACAAAACTATTGTCTTTGGTTTTTCTCCCAATCTCCAGTTGCTGCTCAGACAGAAATCTAACATGTCTGATCACAGAGGAACAAGGTGTGGCAACAGGTGCCCAAGGGAAGATTCACACCTTGGCACACAGATCCACCACCCTTCACAAGGCAGACGTTTGAGATACGAAGCAGTTTGCATCTTGACAGTCTCACGGAGACTGCACTAGATTCAAATTCTAAGGATTCAAACCAGTCCCTGCTAAAACTGCTATTTATACTACAGAACCCTGTTTCCTATTCTGGGGAGGCAGAACCAGACGTCAGTTGTACCAGGGTAAGCCTTCCAACACAAGAAGCCTGTTACCCAGTTAAAGCACTGCAGAGCTGAAATGGAGCATGACCCAGGGCAGCTGCCACAAGCACCCACACAGCTCTTCTGCAGCTAAGGGAACTTGATCCTCCAAACCTCACACAGCACTGGGAAGACATCGTTCCCAGCAGAACATTATTTAAATTGAACAGGCTTCAGCAGTGCAACCTAGCCTCCCCATCCCTTTGCACTTTTGGCTTCACCTGCAATCCTTCTTTTCAATCAGTTATTGTAACATAAGCTCAAGTACTTATTTGGAACGATGAGATAAAACAAAATAGTGTCAAGAGCTTGGCTAAGGGAAAAAGAAAGAATACTTCATCAGAAGTACTCTTTAAATTTGATCAAAATACCTGTAAGATCTTGTTATATGAAAGCAACATCTTACAGAGAACATCTCAACAAGTCATCTCCAGTGATCTAGATACTTTAGGAAGGCAACCAATTTCAAGTCTACAGGACAGACTTTTATTGTTCATGTTAACATGTACCATTTTCCATTTGAAAAAGAGCAAGCTTTATCACTCAGTCTTTCCAGACACCTGTATAGCACTCGTATCTCAGATTTATGGCAACAAGGTTGTAGTTAAAGAATGTGAAAAGTTGATTTCATACCTATATTATAGATTTCAGAACTTCCGAATCTTACTCCGTTTGGATTTAATGTACCATCACTGAAAGTCACACACAAAACAAAGAGGCATTAAAATGTAATTACAGCTTGATCAAAAGAAAAAATGATGCAGTTAACCAAGTTTCTCCACATCTCATGCAGTGAACACGCAGACAGACACATAAGAAACGGAATTTTAAAATAACTCAATGCTGTGAAAAAGGCCTTTTGCTCATTACAACAAAATTGTACAGAGAAATCCAGCATTATTTATTCCCATTTCCCCCTCTCTCCTCCTCACAGTAGCCCAAATGCGGGCTAGTTCTCTCTCTTCTTAGCTTAGAGGTACACACTGACAAAACAGGAAAAAGACTTTCTAGTACTTCACTGTACTGCAATTGTGTGCCATTACCTCTCAGCAATTGATGGAACTCATGTTTCACACACAGCAGCCTCGCACCTTATGCCTGTAAGTAGATCTGTTTGTGACAGTGCCAGACAGCTCCAACACAGTCAACTCACCTTTATTTTGAACACTAGTATGTAAATACAAGCATAAAATTTACCTCCATTTGTGACCTCCAATTTTTCTATGATCTCTAACAACTCAATGGCTGCCTTTCTGTAATAAGGGTAAGTGTGCAAATTTTAAGGCCTGCTTAAGGAAAACACTTTCACCATCATACTGTACCTGCGCCCAAGCATGACAATTCCTCCTGTCTTGGGATTAATTTTGCAATAATCACCATGGGCCCAAACACCTGTGAGAGAATGACAATGCTTTTAGCAGCTGATTTCTCATTCTTCCACTTCCAAAATATATTTGTGTAATAACTCGTGCATCTTCTATTGTACAGCAAGAATCCCACTGCTTCAGATGTACTTGAAGAGCCACCCACAGCAAATGCAGCAGTAGCTCAACGCAACGTGGATTGTTTCTGCAGTTATCACAATGAGCTGGCTCACACAAAAGCAGCTCACACATTCTGATCAAACCCCAGATTATTTTATGATTGCTTGTTTGCAGGCTACATAGCATCATCCTCTTGAAAACTGACAAAACTCTGCTCTGAACACCACATTTTAAGGAAACAAAGAATCTTTCATAAAGGTAACAGTATTCCCATTGGTCTTTCTTGACCCACTTCTTTTACAGTGTACAATTCTGTGCAAGAAGCTCTCTGGGTTTGCACAATAGGTCTCAGCAGTTCACTAAGGAGCTTATGTGCTTAATACTCTTGATAACATAGTATCAGATTTGACTCTTCAGAACAGGAATAATTCTTGTATTATTTTTAAGACTGAGACCACTACAGCAGACTGTCACAAGCAGAAATAACAAGCCAGCTTTATTAAATTTTTCCTAAAGAAAAACAAGCCTCAATTACATACATGCACATAACACAATTTGCCATCATCGCTGTTACAACTGCAAGCCTATTTACAAGGAACACCAGGAAAGGAGTTTCACACACAACCTCTGAACCGTTATTTCAGCCCAACAACCCTCAGTGTTTTTCTACTTCTTATTGTCACACTCATGCTGACTAACTTCCATATTCCCTCCATCTTCATATATAATTATCTCCTCTGCACATCCTAATTTTTCTTGTGGTTTTACACTGCTGTTTACAGAAAACCTTTCCTCTCCAGAAAGAAAGAGCTCAAGGATTCGCTCCTATGAGCCCCTGTCCAGTGGGCAGCAGTGAGTACAGACAGCATCACCACTCTGCATATGCAAAAGCTGGATGAACAGAGTTCTCACAGTGATTAGGATGAAAGCCTCTGGCTGTCAGCATCATTTCCTCTTACTCTTAGCAGCACTAAGAGCCTGTATGAATGCAGAATATGCACGTCTGAGGCAGTGCATACCTAAGCCTCACGCAATGGAAGCAGCAGGCTAGCACTTATCCCCTAGGATCCACTCCTGCCAGGCAGAAGCAACCTGGCAGAGGTGCTGTAGAACTCATTAATGGAGGATTGCTCCCTGACCTATTGAGCACTTTTGCTTCACACTCATGCCAAGCAGTTTATGTCTGCATTGCAGATTACCAAGCTTTTGTAGCCATATATCTGCCTAATGAGAGCAGGAGCAAAATAGGATTGGAGCTTTCCAGACATTCTTATTAAAGTGATTTGAATCCAGATTTAAAACACCAAAAAATATGGAATGAGAATTATCAGATATGCCTTGGAGTTCTCATCCTCAGTCTCATTTTAGAGCTGCACCTGCCTATCACTGGGCAAGAACAACCTGTACCTTCCCAATAGCAGCAATACAATCTTTACTCTTGGCCAGCTAGAGCAATATCCAACCCCCTTCATCACATACCTGGGAATTTTGAAAAATAAGCCTTCCTGTATTTGCTTCCGTTCTCATCATTCCAGAAGTGTGTAGGCTGACAGGGAATGGGCTTAGTACAAACCAGCTCTCCACTTTCACCCCAAACTGGTTTTCCTGTTTAGAAAGAAAAAGTTATTTTCTGCATTTCCCTTCTGTAAACAACTGAACAGCAAAGCAAAAAGCATCTTGCATGTAAATAACAAATGTACATGTTGATGCAGATATGAGGCAAGGGATGACTGATGATCTTACAGCTTATTTAATTCATTAACTCATCCCTACCTTAACTTCAGTAACTTAAGGACATTTATACCACAGGGTAAGGACAGACTGGCATCCACAACAACATAGCTGATTAGCACACACACACAGGCTAGAACTTGGCACAGTGTGCTTTCCCAAGGCAATGGAAAAGCAGGGTTTTCTTTTACACATTTGTTTTCATTGTAGTGCTTCACACTCCAGATCAGACAGATCCAGAATAAGGTTTTGTGGAACACGTTTCTATAGTGAAGTCACTACTTACAGCTGACTGTTAGCCATCTGATGACTGACACACTTAACATCATAACTGCTCTGTTTTGTAAGTGCAATAACATTTTGATAATAGGTACCTTCATCATTCCATGCTTCCACAGCCATTCCGAGATTTCTGGCCTGAATTTCTCCTTTGTAAACTGGAATCGTAACATTCTGACCCATGAAACATGAAATTATATCTGTCCCACCTAAAATAGAACAAGTCTATAAGAACTCCAGAACATCAGACTGCTGCGTTTGTCAAATGTTTCTAATCCACATTATGCAGCACAGAATAACAGTCAGTATTATCAGTTATATGACTTCTCATAACAGAGGTTTCTTCTCCTGCTTTGTGTGTGAAGATCTTTAAACATGTACACCTTTCATGCAGAAAAGTTCCTTAAGGCATAGCTTTTCTTCCAGTAGTTCCATATCAGTAGGTTCTTCAAGATCATTAAAAAAAGCATCCATCTATGTAAGAATGAGAAAACAAACAGGCCCTACTGCACTGACTTCTATATTTAAGACCACTTGGAAATCTTTTGTTTGTTTTCATTAGCTTGAACTAATTGTTCCACTCGATACATAGCTTCCATTCCTTCTTCTCATTAGCAACCAAGGAGGAGGCAACCATACTCAGAGAATGAACAGTTCTCCCAATAAAAATAGGTATAGAGAAAGTGCACACTCAACTGGAATACTTACAGGGCTTTAAAGATGTAGAATTCTAAGACAAAATCGATACTGTTAGCTTTAGTTATCAAAACAGTCTTCCACATTTGAGACCATCAATGTCTGTAGTAGCAAGTCTAAAATTCAGCACTACTCTTACTAAGAGCAGAGTTAGAAGTGACTTCAGAAACAGAATAGTCAGACTATAACATCAAACTAAACAAAGCTTAAAAGCCCTGGGAAAACTTAGCCTTCATTACAAAGCAGCATAAGGAGTTGTGAGGGACCTTCTATGTACAGAAGTTGCCTCAGCCAGCACTTCTCACAACAAACTACACAGTACGTGGGCTTGATATTTCTCTAATTATATAATTTAGAAAAATCTGTCTGCAGTGCCAATTATGTGGCACAAAAGAATTGAAATGGGAGCATGGAAAAACCTCTGTAAGAGGCATTTCCTGCTGAAGTCAGCTATTTTCAGAGCACTATATTCTGTAGGTTAATAGACTCTTTTTCTTGATCTCACCCTGCTAGCCCTAAGGACAGCAAGTCAAAATAAATGATCCTGCTTCAAAAAAAAATGAAGCTAAAATGCAGAACATCCACCATATCAGAAACATTCAATCTAAAAGCTTTCGTGTATGAGCTTCATTATGGCATACTGAATTACTCATAAGGTATCTGCACAAAAGAGAATTAATTCTAGTTTAACTATACCAAGCCCAAATGCTCCAATGTCTAGGTTTCCTAAATGCACAGTAGCAAACAAGCAAAAAGGAAATATAAAGGCAAATAACAGAATTAAGATGCATATAGCATAGAAGCATCACCTGATATGGATCCCAGGAGGACACTGCTCTTTATGTGTTTGTAGACATACTCATAGCTTTGAGATTTGAGAGGCGATCCTGTAGACAATATAGTATGGAGCGTTTGGAGGTTGTGTGTTTCACCTTTAAAGGAGGAAATCCACAAACTAAGTTCAGGTTGAATCTTCACAAGAGTTTGTAACCATTCAACATACAACCCACAAAAATGATGTAAGATTTGTTTGTGAAAAGAGCTGGAACCTGAGAAGAAAGGCAGGGCAGAGGGTAAAAAAAGAAAAGAGATGCAATAGCTTTCAGAAGCTTACATGGTTTTAAGTTTTTCTCTTCTAGCACAGCAAGCCACTTTGCACCCGTTCCAAGGATGGTGATCCTAGAGGGAGAAAAAGTTTAAAAGTTTTACATATTTAAATACACTAAGATTCAGAAGGTTGGCAATCCCCATTGCAGTAAGCAGAGGCTGAAGGCACTCCATGCATTGATTAGTCAAGCAATGAAGTCTCCTAAAGCTTTAAGTGCAAGGGAGCATTCCTTTGAGCCATCAAAATAATTGAGATCACGTCATTTCTGTAGCTTTGAAACTTTTAATTCTATCTTTAAATATTAAGCAAAGCCTTCCCACCTCCTGAAAAACGTTCACTTTCATTTACAGGAATTCTTAACAGCTGAACACTCCAAAGACATCACAAAATGTTACAACATTTACTCCATTAATTGGGCATAATTGCCACTGAGCTGTTTAACACAGATCTGCTGCCTTGTTATGCTACAACATATCAAAATTTTGCCGTTTTGGGGCACAGTGGAACAAAGAATACTTCACGCTGAACACAACAGTCAGGGATTTGCTCTGTAGATACATGTTCAGTTCCCACTGATGGAAGTCTGAGCTGCAGATGTCTAACTGAACATGAAGGTTGGCCTAGCTAATTTAATAAATGAATTCTGTCACTGCAGTAAGTACATGCAAAGGCAGTATTCAGTATCTGGCTGCATGTATCCTTGAGAGGGGGGAAGATTCAGGGAGAATTCCTATTTCAGCTGCTTTTGGCTTCTCATTAAAAGACAGTAATCCTATGTTACAACAGTCAGTGCACACATTAAAGCTGAGACATCATGCTTAACATCTTTAAAACTGAGAAGGCCTTTCTATCTCCCAGTTGCACATTACTGGTCTTTATGATAGAGCAATTACATTATATAGGACATTCACAACAACACTGAAGGCACTGTGTTAAATATTTCAATTAATGTAATAAATAAAATATAGCTTTGAGAACGTTGTCCATTTTGCATATTGGACAAATGAGAAACATGACACTCCTCATATCTCCTCACCAGAGCAGTAGTGTGGAGAACAACCTGTGCATCAGCAATAGAAGTACTGAACTGAGCAGATAGCAGGAACCAAAGTTCAAAACCAGTGCACCCATCCTGCAAGATCTGAGAGTTCTGGGATCTGTTCCCTGTGAATGCACCAGGGATGTAACCTATGTCGAATGCAATAACTGCAACTCTGGCTTTCTGATCAAAAGAGACCTTTTAATACATCTCTATCTTTAGCCCTCATAATGGATTAAACACCCAGCTGAACGCTGTGGGGGAAGGGGAAAGAGAGCAAGGAGATGTACCCAGTGCTGATGCAGGAAATGCAGCCCAGAAATACCATCTCCCAGTTGTTACATACTTTCTAGAAAACCAACAAAAACAACAAAGCCCAGCGCATCCTTCCCAATCCTCCAGAAAAGTAATTACTGAATTTGCAAAAACTGAGCTATTTTCTGTAATCAATGAAAGCTAGCACTTAACTATGCCAGTTTAAGAAATCACCAGGCTGAAATAGAATCTTTGTTTACTCCTTTAACAAACAGGCTCTGAGGTCCCATTAATCTCAACAGGAACCAAGAGAAAATTTATGAAGTTGCTCAGAAGCTTCCTATTTATTACCATGGAAGTTACCACAGATACAATGACACTATTCAACATAGAGCAAATTCTCAGCTGCTTCGAAACACTGTTTTTCAACATAGTTCCAACCATTAGCCACTGCCATTTGTCATACAGCAACAAAACGTAACAGACTATTGATGGGAAGATTCAACTTCTACCACCATACCACCACCATCTGCCTCTGACATTGTGAGCAGACATCATAAAAGAGGAGGCATTACTTTCAGAGCAGTTCTGGTAATTTTGGTATTCTAATCAAGTAAAGCAAAAAAAGAGAAAAGAGCTTTCCAATGCAATTTGAAACAAAGGCTCTACCCCTTCCAACTCCAGCAGGAGAAGTGCTAGCTGGATGGTTTTGCTGACCTTCAAGAAGCCTTGCTCCCTGCTAATTCATTTGATATTATAGCAATAAACTCACTCAAGAACAAGAGTAGAAACAACCTAGGATAAGGGATATGGGCTGAATGCACAGAGCTAGGGCAACACATACATCAGTATAACCGAGTTAAAACAAGATCCTATCTTCACTCCAGAGGCAAGATGCAAGGTAGAACAGCACTTGAGATAATTACACCATTTCAGAAATGGAAAGAGAGCTACCCCACTGTCATCAGGGATGCCTTTCTTCACCATTCAGGTGGATGATGATGAGTTGAGAGCCTTCCACCCTTGTGCAGGAAGAAAGAAATTGCCTTCACTTACCATATAGCCCAATCACACCAACCAGTTTTACTCTTGTAAAAATCTCTCTTTTTACTGTATCTTACTTCTCTTCCATGCTTCAGGTTACTTCTTGTTTTATAGATAGAATACATAATACTTCTCTCTGTATTTTTAAAGTCTTCCTCTCCAGCACATATAAAGACTAATCTGCTATTATTTCCTTCTAAATGCTACATAAGTGATGGATAATTACTAAATACAGTTCACTTAAATAGATCTTTCACTGATGTCCACAGAAGTAATTCTTGCTGAGCAGCACATGATAGCATTTTTATAGCATCATCAAGATAACCAAAGGAGAGTATGGTGCATCTTCAGTAAAGTGAGGAAGTCTTAACATGTTGAAGCTTTTTTTTTTTAATATGTAACACATGACTGAGTTGGGAACAGACTGCATTATGAAGTACCACACAGATGGCCACCGCTTTTAGCACCAGATTACAAAAGTGAGACATGCAGACACATTTGAGATATCTTCACTTACTTTTTGGCATGTAGAAACAATGCTTAAAAATAAGCCATCTTATTTCTTGAGTCTACATTTCTGCCTGTTCTAATGTTTTTTAGGGGGTTTGTGGGTA
The DNA here is from genome assembly GCF_987193195.1 of Phasianus colchicus. Classification (NCBI taxonomy): domain Eukaryota; kingdom Metazoa; phylum Chordata; class Aves; order Galliformes; family Phasianidae; genus Phasianus; species Phasianus colchicus. The sequence goes on along the minus strand of NC_143453.1, from coordinate 8,965,578 downwards.
GGGGTGGAAAGTTGTGGGCTTTTTTTTTTTTCCAAATGGAAGCATTCTAACAAGATATTAACTTTCAGTTATAATACCCAGAGACTAAATGACAGACTTTAAATATTACATGGCACAAAAGACAGAGCAAAGTTTAAATTATTAATTACCAAGAGTCAGAAAGTCAGGCTTTTGGCATCCACCTTCTGCAACAAATTAATTTTAATTACCAACAAAAAAATTACACCCATTTTACTATAAAGTAACAGCACTCAGATCTACACTCCTTACAATCAGTTTGAAAAATGGGTGAATTGCAAAAATCAAAGTTTAACCAGTGTACAGAGCAGCTAAATAGCACCACAGGATTTCAGTTGTTTATCTGATCCCTGTCATTTTCCTCGGATTGGACAGAGGGCACTCTGAGCATTGTTAGGTACAAAGAACTTTGTAAAACAACTAGCAAATGGCTAAGCAGGGAGAATTCAGCATTATAAATCAAAAAGTAAAATATATGGAAATGTAAGTAGCCCTGCTGAGCCTTTCCAGTAAATTTGTCTTGAAGTCAATGTGTTATATTGAATCATACATTAAGTTGCTTGAAACAAAAGATTCTTAAAAGTTGAGTGTTCTAAGAAATTTCTCTTCAGATTGCTCCCAATTACTACATTTTGAAAAGGCTGCTCTCAAAAACTGACTACTGAACCAAAATTCTTTGTTTGCCGGGAATCCAAACACCTGAATCCATTTTTAAATGAACAAACTTGGTCTCTTCTGCTCTCAAAGACTGTTTATAGTGTAAAATTTAAAGAATCTGTTCTACTCAGCATCAAGCCAAAAGATAACAGCACATACAAGCTTTTTACCAAGAAAGCATCTTTAATTAGGTTGGTTTCATGTGAACATTTTAACAGAAGCAAAGACCACATCATCTGACTTAAGATTCGTTACCTACCCTAGTCGGTCAATCAAGTCCCAGAGCACGTTTGGTGATGGAACTAGAGGAGATCCATCATACAAAACCACTGAAGCTCCCGTAGCAAGTGCTGTCACTAACCAGTTCCACATCATCCAGCCAGTCTAGAAAAGAGAAAATATCACAATTACTTTCTATCTTTGTCAGCTACTTGTCCACTTCACTGGCAGTTCTACCACAGGACCAGGAGTATTGCTGTCATACAGCTATTCAGGAGCCAGGGGCAACTAGAGAAATCATGACTTTTTGCACAGTCACCTGGCACAAAGCATGCCTCCTGCCCTTGTGCAAGATATGCCATCTACCCCTCCATTTTCTTCATCCAAAGGTTTGAAACTGTTAAACCAGCATGCGAGTTTATATCTCTGATTATCTCCAATCACATTGTTTAGAAATCAGAAAATAAGGCTGAGCACTGATTCTCCTCTCACCTGTCGCAAGACTGGATCAGGCACACATTACTAACGAATGCTCATAACATATCCTCATAAATATCTATTGAGATAGGGAATCCATATCTCCCTATACATATAGCTTTAAAGCATGAGTCACAGTATGGAACAACATTAGGACAGGCAATCATAATTCCTCTGCAGAAGTACTACAAACCAATTAGTGGTGTCAAAGTTTAGAAAGGAGAGACATGAGCTTTCTCAAACTGTTAGAGAAGACTGCAGAATCATTTTCTTCACTGCAACAACATTAAAGAAAACATAGCTGAAGTCCTACAATGATCACTCAGCTTTACTCCTTCCCTCTACTCAGATGTGCAAATTTTTCCTTCTCCATCAAAACAGAACAACAAAAAATTCTCATCCTCAGTATGGTCAATTACATGATGAAGGAAGGTAGAGTCTGTTTTGCAGATTAAATTGATGAGGCAGTTAGATCAATGACCCTAAGAGGCTGTAAAAATAAATTAGTTTTCCTCACTAATTAGATCAGAAACATTTAACGTAACATTCATCAGAAAGGTCAAATTTTTCACCTAATATTTTATTTATATATTTATGTAAAATCCAGTTAAACAGGATGGTCCTTTACAGAGCAAGAACTAAAAGTACATAAAAATGAATTTGTAGATTTGTGGGAAAAACTCTCAGACTTGTAAGGAAAATGTATTAAAGGCTTTTTAGAAGTGCCTCAGTGAGCCACACTTGCCGTTGTGTAGTACATAATGATGTCACTGCTGGTCATGTTGCCATGAAGAATGTGTTCCTTTAGATGCTGTATTAGTGTACCCTGAAAAAAAAAGTGAAGTAAAAAATTAAGTTTACATAGAAAAAAACAGACAGCACACTCAGTCTTCAAAAAACTAATTTGTCAGTCCTTCACAGGATGCACTCCAGGATTACAGACAAGCATTTCCTCCTAACCACAACTGAAGTAAATCCCAGGGCCTATCTAAAGCAGCAGCAGCAATTGCATTCTCCATTTTCTCACATAACTTTTCAGCCTTTCTCATTAGACCTCAGCAATTCCCACTGTGCATCACTTGTAATTTTGTGGAGTAAACAGCTTTCTTCTCTTCCAGCTCTGTACAGCCATCAGAGTTGCAGAATACTCCATGAAGGCTATAATTTTCACAGTATGGCCTCACCAATCAGATTTGCCAGGTAGATAAGCAGGAGGATTTCATCTTCAGCACATCTAGACAAGTTGGAGGGACCTACAGCTGCTATGAACTGTAGCAGCTATCATTTATTATTCATACAAATCAATTTTCCTATTAACTCTCAAGAAACAAAACACATAACCATACATATAGCTTGTAAATATTGAACTAACTAGCAATATGGAAAGATCTCACCATTCAAAGCATCAATATTAACAGTGAAGCAGTGAAATATCTTCTTTTCACTTTTGTTTTTGAGATCCAGCTGCACTTTCCTAATCATTAACATGTAACATGTTAAGGCCAAGGAAGTTTACAAACTATTTCACTAAGTCGCTCCACTGCAGTGACACAACATGCCTGATATTAAAATAAAGTGGGTTTTGCATTTTTTTTTTCCATTGATGCAATGAGTTGTAGCCTCATGACCATGCAATAAAATTTATGCTAAAAGAAAATAAATTACAGATAAACATTTGAAATGAAAAAGTCATGAGAACAGCATAAACTCTGGGAGAAAAGGCAGAAAACATCAAATAAAACTAAAGGAGTAAATCTGATTTTCTCTCTGGTATGAGGTCCAAATTCGCCTGTTACTGCTTGAATATACTAAGCTGTCACAATGCTGCCATCTAGCTATACACTACTATTATCTACATTTAAAATGTTTATATTTTGGATTTAGAAATGTTATGAATAACTTCTTAGCTTTGCCAAAAGAAATCCAGGTGTTAACATAAAAATCCCATATACAAAAGTATGCATATTACCTCTAGAAGAGCCACATCAAATAGTGAAACTGAAAACCAAATTCAATTAAAATAATATTTTGCTTTCCTTTCATTTAGTTATTACTTTTCCACAGCTCTGGAACCAACACAAAGGTGTGTTTTTCATTTAATAACAACTTTAGGCAGAAGCCATGAACAATTCCCCGAGGAAAAAACTGGTAACTCTGATAAAAAAAAATAAGCATACTCCGGTAGAGCACAATAAAGTTCAGAAGCTTACAGCCTAACATGCTCTCTCATGCTTATTTATTAAACCTGTTTCCTTACAGTACTTGTAGGACACTCAAAATACATCTTAAACATTTAGCATTACAGGACATATCTGACAGCTGATAAAAACCCACTGGTCTGGGTGCCTTCACTAGGCTTAACATGCAGCTAATGCAGTGCTGAGCATCTGGAGTGTCAAAGATCAGCCAGGGGGCACTCAGGTTCCTGAATCAGCACATAAGGACAAGTGCCAAGAAGTGAAGTAGCTCAGAGAGCAGCATCTCATGGCTGCTGCATTTTGTTCAACATTCAGAAAGCATGAACTGAAAAAATCATTGGGATGAGGAGAAGGGGCAAAACTAAAAGTGTCCACATGGATAAAACAGGAGGAGAAAACTCTTCAACAGAGATGAATCCTGTTGGTTAATCCGCATCTGTGTTTTTCATCTCCCAACTGCTTATCATGCATCACTGAACAGAACACCTGCCCTGTTCTTGCTAATTCATTTCTGCAAGTATTTAACCAGTCTGAAGCCAGCACAGCTTCAAAACAGCTGTCAGACTTCAAAACACATTTCCTTCTTTCTCCAAACATAGGACATGTGTCCCAAAGGGACCATTTCACATGTCACACACTGCCTAGTATGATTTCCTGTTGCTACTATACAAAGCAAAGTGTTTGCAGGCAGTGTGGAATTTGTGGGCAAATATTCCAGCCCTTGTTATCAAAGGGAAGCAGTAACACACACAGTGCATAAAGCAACCCAGCCCTAGGGCTGTCTGAATGACTCTACAGGCAGTCTTGCAAGATGCTCACCCTGACTTTCAGAACAACTAGCAGAAACAAAGGACAGCAGCTAATAGTTACACAGCTTAACTAACCAAGTTGGCATGAGGGTTCTAGACAGTACATTCTGCCTGCCTTACAAGTAGAAAAAAATCCCTGCCTTTAATGAAGGGCTATGCCAATAGCAGTGAAAGTTTTACTGTGCTCTGAACTGACAAAAACAGGCAGTGAAATTTAAGATCACTGAAAAAACTGAGATAATAAAGTGCAAACGCCCCATGAGTCTCAAACTTGACAGTGTCCAAAAATTGGTTCCAAGCAGCCATTCAAGTTCTTTCAGCTTGCTGCTGCAAGTATCAGTTGGGCCACTTCTACCAGCTTTGTGACACATACACATTCCCAACAGCTGACATCTCTGAAAGGTCTCCATACCAATCAAATTATTTTGTTTCAATCAGTCAACGATAAATTTGAAAGTTTAATAGTGAGTTACTGAGAAATTGATTACTGTCAGTAATCAATTCCTCCTTGAAGTATGTTAAGATTTAAGATGCTGTTAAAGGAAAAGAAACACAACACAGGGAGTTATATACAGATAGCATAGTTCCATAGGGAAGACATACCCCTGCTGAATGAACCATGCATTTTGGTGCCCCAGTTGTGCCTGATGAATACATGATAAAGAGAGGATGACTGAAAGGCAGCTGTTCAAACTCCAGCTGGGGTGCCTGGTCTCCTTTCCCAGTAGCAAGGAAGTCTTCTAAAAAGACACTGCATAAGAGGGAAGAAAGGGAACATCTCAATGTTTTGTTCATTTGTTTTTTAAAGCATTATCCCAACTCATATATAAGATTAGCTCTATATCTGGTAGTAGCTCTTTTACTATAAACTATATACACAAACTGTATATACTTTTAAATTTTTAGCTGTTGTTCTCTGTTTAAATTGCTAACAGCTCACTCTGGAAATGAGTGTCTGTGTGTTAATCAGTGCTTTGCTTGAAAGAAAAAAAAAAGAACAAGGTTATGTGTAGACCATAAAATACATTACAGTGTGTGTATTATCATGATACTGGAGAACACAACTCTGCCTACCATCATGACAAAGCCAAGAAAAGGCATCCCCTGACCAAAGCACTTTGAGATGGCATACAGAGAGGCAGAAACTGCTGCCTAGCCAACCTCCTTCACATGCAGAGTGCAATGCAGTTCAAGCCCTGATCACCTTTAGCATGGAGACTCTGTTCCCACATAAAATGCCTCCCTGTGATCCCTGAAGATAAAAGAACTATCAGAGTAAACACGGGAAAGCAAGAATGGAAAAATCCAGATCAACTTTTTTTCCCCTCTGCTTTCTCATCCATCCCATGGTACATTCTTGACTTGGAAGGGAAAGATCACGAGCCCTCATCTGAGAACTATTAATACCAACAGGTGGTTAGTAGAAGCAACACATCTATAGCAACATAATATCTATTTCAGTATGAACCCACTTCAAGAAATCTGGCTAAATCCTAGCTTTCACAAGTTGAAAAGGTCATACATTTTCAAGAGATAGCAGTATTCATCCCTAGCTCATTGAGTCACAACTCAAAAGCTCCCATTACCTGTTTGGAATCTTAGAGATATCTATAGTTTCTCTTGAGGAGACATATGGGATCACCACCACTTTTTTTAAATCTGGAAGCCCTGGAAGGAAGAAAGAAAATATTGACCATATTCAGTTATATAAGTCTTTGCAATCCATTTGTATCACATAGTGTAATGCCCTACTACTGAAATAATTCTGATGTACAGAGTATTGATACAGTTTTAGACATTAAAAAAACTCAAAAAAAAAAAATCTGTTAACTACAATTATTGCCAGCTTTTAAAAAAAGACTTAAATGTAAAAATCAAGTTTTAGTGCTGTAAAAGCTTTTCAGTTGTTTTCAGCAGCACTTCACATAGGCATAAAAAAGCAGCATTAACAGCTCCTGTTCCCCCACTCAGACTGCCAGCTAATGCATGCTGATAGAGCTATCAACAGATTTAAACTAAGCTAGCAAAAAGCTATGTTAAAATCCTGTAAAAAAAAAAGTTTCCCCTCATATCAGCTCTGCAACTGTAAGTGGCCAAAAAGATATTGTAAGGGAGCAAGGACAGCAACAAGCAGTCAAAGGTGTCATTTTTAGTGACAGTGGAGGCTTTGAGGGCACACAGTTATGGTATAAGATGTATTCTATGCAGTGAAATACCTTTTACCACACTAAGCAGCTTTTCCAAGTGGTTATGTTCTTTGCCATTATATACAACAGCTTCAACAGAGAAGATGAGCTTAGGCTGAATTTGAGAAAATCTGTCCAGCACACCCTAGGGACAAAGAGAAAAACAAGTTAAAAATGAATTACAAAACAAAACCCACTTGATGTTAAATTCAAGTGTTTTTTCAAGTCAGGAGCAAGGGTAGGACTTGGTAGAATCATGAAAAGACTGCTTGCCCCTGTCCTTCACTCATCCCAAGATTTTCAAGGTATAACATAATTCTAACAACCTATTTCACGTCTTTGACATCCATCAAATCATCTCCATTGAACTCTTTTCCAAGCTGGGTGAGTCAGGGTTGCAATGAAATAATAACAAGAAGCCTACTGCAGAAGTATGGAGGTCTGAGCACAACTGATCTCCACGTTGCCTTGTTAGGAAAGCTCACTGAACACCACACGTGAGGTACAGGAGTACCATTAAAGATGACTAGCAGCTGACTCTGCTGAATGTCACTTTAACATACTTCTTCCTCAATCACTTGAAGAAAAATGCTTTCTACTATGCAGAAAAGCATGAAGGTGCATTTCCTTTTCCTAAATACACATATACACACATGATGACAATGCACTGACATCTAACTATATCAATTAGCTTTAAAAAGTCCCCAGGTTCGGCAACAGAACAGGTTTTTAATAAAGCATTAGCACATTAATCTCCAAGGGAGTACAGAATCAAACTTCCATCTGTCTTAGGAATGTTAGCATACTCACTCCTTTGTAACAGAGCTGACCGACCAATGCACACAGTGTGCACGTGTATGTATTCATACACACATGCTGAACACAGATATGCACCCCAAATCCATGCTGCCTATTTAAAAACCAGGGGACTAAGGGTACTCTAACAGAGGAATGAAATCTGAAGTGAAGTGTGGATCAGAAACAGAGGTGACAACAACTCTCAGGGTCTTACTAATCCTGCTAACATACCCAGTCACATTCATTAGCACCAGCAGGATCAAATCCCACAGGGCAGTTTGGTGTGATACAAAGGGAACACAAACAGATGGAACATGTAATTGCTACACTGGAACTTTAATCCAACCAGATGGTTCAGCAAGGAATTGCTTTCATGAAAAGCCCAGGTACACCAAATACGGCTCATTCTATTTGATGGGCCTCAAACCCTGCACTAAGTATTGTGAAGGATCCCACGAATTAAGCCCTTTGCTAAGCCTTACCAAAGGCTCCTCACACATTTCTAAGAGCAGATCCTCTTTTAAAACTTACATATCCATTAATTTCTTACATGCACAGGCCAAAAAGAAGCACCTTCTTGTTAATGCACTTAAATGAATAGCAGGGACAAGAGAAACGAAGCTCGAGCTGCCAAGGGCAGAATTCTGTGTGGGAGGAAACTCACTGCTCCCCTGACAGCACATTTCCTGAATGCTTACAGTCTTTGGATGTATAGCATTCAAAGCTTGCAATGTGTAGGCAGCTCTGAAAAGAGACAGTTCTAGAATTCAGAAAACATATATACACAATTGATTTGAAACGTCAAAAACATGACGCTATTTCCCCAAACACAAAAAATCTTAATTTATGTTAATTAGGCTAATGCAAGTGCACAGGAGAAAAACTTACTCCTTTGGGGAGGAGTCAATCTCCCTGAGGACCTCTCCTGATCTGTTGAGATTTTAGGGTTTGAATTCAAGCCAACACATGCTGCCAAACCAAAGGAGAATAAGTGATACTGATAGCAATGCTGCTCCACAGCTAAGTTTCATTTAAAAAACCTATCACAAAAACAAAACAAAGCTGGGTGCTGAAAATAACAGCACATCAACATGGACAAAAAGCATACCAGGACTCTGTAACACAAACAAAATGAACAATCTCTCCCCAGATGAGAGATGAAATCACACCATAAAGAAAATACTCCATACTGTCATTTTCTATGCAAGCAGAAACAAGCAGAAAATATTTGTAGAACAGATTGATCATTACATGCTGCAATGATTTTTTTTTTTTTTAATCATTTTTCTTTTCCAATGACAGAACCTCAACTACAAACCAACGGAATGCTGCTGCCCTCTAGTGCTAACCCACAGACAGCAGCTCCATACATATAACCAGCTACTGGGATCATGAAGTGAGATTGAGGGGTATACACTGCCTAAGAACTCTGGTAGTTTCTGCATTCTGCAACGTACAAACAGTGTATTTTCCAAATACTTTCACTCAAACCATTAAAACAGAAGAAAGATTCAGCACTCTATTTTAAAAGCAGTTTGTTACTGTTTTTGATGTGCTAAGGGTTATCCAAATAAAGCAGAAAGTATACCCAAACCTTCCAGGGTACGCTGTAATGTCTGTTTGGGTATCATGACATTTTTTAGCCTTTTTTTCTCTATTTTTCCTATTCAATTTTATTCAGAAGCTACAAAGTCACTCCACGTACACTTGTCACGCCCAGTGATACTCATTCTTCAGGGCCTTGAGAAAATAAGTTGACAAGATGCAACAAAAGCTCACCAAGATTATGGATTATCTGAGAATCTCCCAGCATTGAGTTTGTTGAAGATGCTCAAACTACTGTGCTGCAAACCCTTACTGCCATCTGAAAGCATGGAGTTTTTGCTCACTTTGTAGCAGCTAGAAAAAAGTATCCGGTGTGCCACAAGGTGGCAGTAAGACTAAAGAGAACAGCATCCACCTGCCACTAATTTGTCCTCCTCACCTCACTTTTGTCAAAAACAGTGACAGCTTTCCTGAAATGCACAACAGGGCTACTCACGTTAATGCCAAAGTCTGGTGATGTTGAACTCCAGATAGCACCAATACTCGCCGCAGCCAGCATCGCTTCTACTGCATGAATGCTGTTTGGTAAGTAACCTATGGTGGAATTTGAAGGGTTAGAGATGGAACAAAAACTACGAAAGCTCACAGGAAATATGTATATAATAGCCAGTTGGCATAGAGAAAAAATGAAAGTCGTAGTCTGAAGCATCCTTCAACTCTGCAAGTTTGCCACACGGTCATACTGTCCTCCTTCAAAGTCCACGCAGTTCATTCCTGTGTCACTAATTAGAGTTCCATTTATAAAGACTTACATCAGATTTTATAACTACAGAATTATTTCCAATTTACAAAGATTTCTGCTCAATTAATGAGGCCTCCAGGACAAGAGGGTAGCATATTAAAGAGAGAAACTAAGAGAAAGTAAATTTATGGACTAAGTAGGTTATATAGAGTCTCTGCACAGAGTACTGCACCATTGCAGGTCAGGGCATTAGAAATACAGCTGTTAGGAGAAACAAACATCTGGAAGGAAAGGTGAATACTCAGCAGTGCTTAGAAAGGCAAGGCTCTCAAAATAAGAGAAATTTGGCTGCTGATCTTGTAAGGCTCTCTTATGCAAACAGGTTATGTCACAGACTTCTCTCTTGTATTCCGTCAACACTTTCTGTACCTAGCCATTTAATTGCCTATAGAAAGACATATTTCTTTCCTTTGCTTGGCACAAATGGCAAAGAACATTGTTAACAGATCAAGAGACTTCTGTTCCTGACTTCATTCTAATTGTAATCAACACGAGATTCAATATGTACAGTGCATCAGAAAACAAGTCTTCCACGAAGGGACACAAAGCAGGAGGGTGGCCAGTGTTTTCTTCAAGTTTTTCCTTTGCATTTGAAGTACATTTATGATCAAAAGCAGAAAATCAGCTTCACACAGCTGAGCTTTGTTTGGTAGAGACTACCAGAGTCTTAAATAGAAACAAGCAAAACCGGAGTGTGAGCTGATAAGGGAACACGGTGGGACAAGCCCTGGAACATTCCAACACAAATGTAAATCCTCAGCTTTACTGCTAACTTGCAGCAAGCCTTCAAGATTTCAAGTCACTTTATTAAAGCACACAGAAGAAATGAAAGTCAAGTTAGACTTCCAATGGGCTCAATTGGAGCAGCCCTCCACAAAGCCTGCCGTGGCACTGAGACTGACTCAACTGATCCGAGTCCAACCCACATCAACAGCATGCAGCTGGAATTCACACTGAAACCACCCTAATGCAGATCAAAGATCTGCAGTTTCAGATAATCCTTTTTAAGCAACTGAAAGATGTCCAAGTACTTTAAAAAGGCAAACGACAGGCCTAATTATTTGGACATCTAATTAGAATTCAGTGTTTGAAAGCAAACTCAAATGGCCTTAAAAATGCTTTCTAAGCCATTTCTACAAAAGGGGTGAGCACAGGGAGATCTTGGACTTCTGGGCAAGTTGCAGCACTGCAGAAGTATCTGCCAGGCAGCAGAAACTCAGCAGGGCCAGGCACTTCTCAGTGAAAGACATCCGTGAAAGTTTATGGAAGTGTTTTTCAGGACAGGAAGTAAATCATAGATCTTAACAGCAGTTTATTGTGTTTTAACTTCAAGTAAGAGGGTGCTGAGCTTGATTCTTGTCAAGTTGTCTACTCAGCTTGAAAATCTATTCTAAATGTAAAACTATTAGATTAGAATTTTCTTCACTGTGATTCAAAACCTGTGAAACCAGTCTTTCAAACCAGCTTGACAATTCAGTGAGCTGCTGTGCTTCTGGAAGCAGTGGAACTTGGAAAACAGTGTTATGATTTGGACCCAACAGCTTATTTAAAAGAAAACAACTGAATGAAAACCTCATATCATTAAAATGCAAATTACTCCCTAGAGCTGTGTACAACTTGTAATGCTTTGTTCAGGGAAGTTCTTATGTACATGAAGTGCAGCAAAGCCTCAAGTCCATAAAGGCATATCTATTTTGCTATCTCTTTGTTAGGGTCAAAAGTTTACAATATGAAGTACAGCTTCCCAAGATTTGACTTTTTTTCTTTTCAGATAAATCTCCTTTCTAGAATAATAATTTGAAGTGTATGAGCCATTCTAAACCACCAACTGCCTGATGGAAACATTTATTCTTAATTGATAGAATGTAATTCCACTGAGCCTTTTTTTGGAGGGGGTTTTGCTGTAGTACAGCCCACAGGTAAGCAAAAGATGTCTCTTCAGGCTTTGGAGCTGTTTGATTACCTTGCCAGAGCTTACAAGCATCACTTACTACAGGCAAGTTCTCTTCACTCTACAGAAGCCCACAGGGCAAGTACACAAGTCTCTGCACGTTATGGCGAGCCAGACAATTAAATCATTACTCCCATTTGTCAGATGGCTTCGAAGTGGTGTTTGAGCAAATCAGCCGAAACTGCCAAAAAGTACGAAGCATGTAAAGCAACTTACTCTGCATTCCTCCACCTTTATCTGATCAGTGTAGGCAGGCAGCCTGGTGAGCAGGAATTTCACCTATCTGTCACAATGCCCAACACCAAGAACTGTGAGTAAAGATGTAGTTCTGTTCTAGAAAGAGATCCTTCCAACACAGCACTGTAAGAACTCATCCTGCTCATCTCTCAATGGCTTCCAAATTTAAGGGACACAAACTGCATCTCCCCCCAGTCTTTCTTTACCTAAAGGGAGCCTACAAACAGGAGGGAAATCAACTCTTTGAAAGGGTGAGTGACAGCAGGACAAGGGGAAAGGAGATTTAGGTTGGATGTCAGGGGGAAATTCTTTACGGAGAGAGTGGTGAGGTACTGGAACAGCTGCCCAGAAAGGTTGTGGATGCCCCGTCCCTGGAGGTGTTCAAGGCCAGATTGGATGGGGCCCTGGGCAGCCTGGTCTAGCATTAGGTGGGATGGTTGGTGGCCCTGCGTGTGGCAGGGGGTTGGAGATTCATGATCCTTGAGGTCCCTTCCAACCCTGGCAATTCTGTGATTCTGTGATTAAAACTGGATTCTCAGAAATACAAAGTGATTTCTTCCTTTCTCACAGAGATCCTGCAAACCAGTTATAGCAAGCACCATGCATGACACATTCCCTGCATTTGGTTATGGCCCTTGAGGTACCAACCAAATCCTTAAGAAGGAGCAGAAATGATGGTCTGTTACTGGAAAGGAGGATCTTCCTGTCCCTTTGGGTGATCAAGAAAGGAAGTGAATTAAGGGTACAAAACACAGGAGCTGGGAACTCACAGCAACTAAGGACTGAGTTTGTAGTAGCGGGGGTCCTAGCAGCAGAACTCCTCACCCATAAGTATACATAACAGTTTTGTAAGAACAAATGAAATAAAAACTTTCAGAAGAAAGTGATAAAAGCCTCTATTAAGCAGGACAAGTGATCTCTTAGCAATACTACATGGATCACTTTAAGAGGTACTTACAGCCTCATCCATTCTGGACAGCATTTGTCCAGTACTTTATCAGTAAAATAGGTGACATCTGTGGTCCAAAAATTCCTGGCATAGTCATGTTGGCAAAAGTCTTGATTTCCTCTGAGTGCTGTGAACAACTCCCCTGAAGGCACCCAGCGGCTCAGAGCAGAGCCTGCACTCAGCAGCACAGGCATCCAAACATTCCTAGCTGTCTGAATGAAAGAAGCACAGACCTGGCACCAAAGATGTACCACAAGCCTCAGAAGAACATGCTGGGAGGAAGTCAGGAGCTGCAAGTAAACACCCTCCCATGTCTCGTACTACATCTACATTAGTTCACAAAGAAAGTCAATTCGAAGACCAGCCTCCCAGCTTCTCTTCCTGACATTAACGTAAGATCTGGTATTCCTGTAGGATTTTGCAAGGGTCATCCCACCTAGCATTACTGTGGCCTGAGACTATTAGTAACATGCTAATCTTCTTACAAAGCTAGCTTTAAAACCCACGTAAGCAACCAGGGCTAATGCAGTTACTATAGATAAATTACCAGCTTTAAACAATGTAACTCATTGATGTTTTGTTAAGGATTTTTGTGTGAACACATGGGGAAGATTAGTTTGTTGCACAGCTGACTTGTAAGAGGACAAAGCTGGCTATGGGATAATAGCAGCAGAGTATCTGGAGACTGATAGCACAGATACTTCCAGTTTTATTTGACTCCCTCTGCAGTGTTGCTATTTGCCAAACAGATGGCCAGTGGGAGACCACAAGCACTTCACATTTGGATTTGTGTAACTTGGATTAGCCATTGTATCTGTCTCCTCCAGCTGTTCAGATACCATGGACAATACTGCAATGCATCTTTCAAAAAGAGATGTTTCACTATGCATCTGTTTCAATTATGTTTACTACTAAGTGCCATCTCATTAGTGATAGAAATGGAAAATGAAGAAGAAATCAAACTGAGAAAGTGCTGACATTGCTGCTTGTCCACCCACACTCACCCATCTCCAACTTAAATTGACTATTGCTGTCATGATGCAACCATAAAATGTACTGATCAAACTAGGGGATATGTTAAGTAATGAAAAGTTAAACTAGTCTCATCTCAGAGGTGGTAAAGAATGGAAATTAAATTCACAAGAAAAAAAAAAGAGCTATAATGGTCCTGTATGATCCAAACAGCTCAAGACTAAGTAATTTTAAGAGAAAATGACAACAAAGGGCATCAGAACTTGGCAGGTTGAGTAGGAGTTACACAACTGAAATAAAATTAGTAGAATATGTTCCTTCCATTTAAAAGCTGATTTTCCAGAAACAGCTAAAGTATGCCCCTTATTATACTTCTATAAGCTATGTGAAGAATCACACTTTATGCCATCTGCTACAAATTCTGGGAGAAATCAGGCCCCAGTAGCTTTTGGCAAACACTGGAGAGCCTCATCTTTGATACCACAAGGGGCTGTAGGACTGAAGCCTTCCCACCCAACACTTATCTCTCTCCCATGTCAATTTAGGGTTTGGAAAACAGCCAGTAGATTCAGCCTCCAACTGAAGTTGCGATTCAGCTCTCCCAAGGACTGCCAGTATCCTCTGGCATAGGAGAGACACATATGAACAAAGTTGAGACCCAATTTCATATATATGTGTGCATGTACAGCCCAATTGCTGTTAAAATCCCCACCAGATTTCTTTCAGATGGAAGCTCTCCCTAGATAGAGGCCATCATCCAAGGCAATGCAATCTGTCAGTCGGGAGTCTTGGGTACCAGGGACAGGGAGAGAGGGGGAACTGTACAGCAGACTGAGTGTTAGGAGTTGGTATGGGTTCATCTGACTGGAGGTTGGTGAGGAAAAATGTCTCTCAGCAGCCAGAGTAAGAGGGAAGGGCATGGAAAAAATTAGAATGCAAGATATCGCAAGTTTCATACCAAATTTTGATAAACCATGTTCTTAAAGGAGCAATCAAAAGGCAATACCAAGGTTAAAAAATAAGGTAAAACCATCACTTCACAAGAAATCCTAGTAGCTGCTATTTAGGAAGAAGTCTGAAAGCAGTTTACATCAAAATCTTGTAGGTTGGACAGCAGGAAGTGGACAGAAGCAGCAGAGACTTTACAAGTGAACCAACCCCCCTCCCTCCCTCCCCATTTTAAGTTGTCAGGAAGAACACAAGAGTAATTTATAAGAAATACCATAACAGGATAACATTTGTGAAAGAAGAGCTTTCTATAGTAATTCAAACATGTTAATAGATTACAAGGCTTAAAACAGAGTCAGAATACATCACAAAAAAATTTGTCATTGATTTTTTCAATGCATGCTTGCTTTTTGTTGTTGTTGTTTGTTTTAATAACTGCAACCCCACTGCATTTTGCACCTCCTCTTGAAATAACTAGAAGCCCAGGTTTCCCATTGGAGTCAACACACACTTCCTCCTCTGAGAACAGGATGCTGGAGTGGAAAGTTAAATCCTACCTTTTATGTGCAAAGAAGCATTGACATTAATGATGAATTGTCAACAGAAACTTGGAATTGCTACCTTCTGCAAGCACATCAATGATTCTTTTTGATTAAAATAAGCAAAGAGGTGAGCCAACTGCCAAAACAAATAAGATTCAGAAGTCAGCCAGCCTCCCATTGTGCTAAGCAAAATACACTCATTAGCCAGAAGAAATTGTTGTTGAAGTTATGATAATAGTAGTAATAACCATGCTAATAACGTTGACTACAATTACATTTAAATAGCACATTTTCTCTTCTCCAGCTACAGAGAATACTTCTCCTGCATATTACAGGAGCTTAAGTTCTATTTGCTCACATGGTTTCACACAGAGGCCACTGCTCCTCAACAAGATGTCAGATACAAATATGACTATGTTAAGATTGAAATGAAAACAAAATTTGATATTAAATTCTTCATTCAGGCAGATCTTCCTGACTTTGATGGACAGTTTATACTAGATTAAGAACTTGATTCTATGTAAAATAGCAAGCCCATAGCTGTGATAATTAAATGTTCAGTTACAAGCTCTGCAGAATATTCATAATATACACAAAGTATGAAATAGCTTGAGTGTATTTTACAGCCACATTTGTAAATCATATTTATGTGTGTAATAAAAGATCATGATGCATACCCTTCTGGTTTTGAGGACATGGGCTCAGGTTCAGGTTTATAAAATGCAACAAAACAAACCAAGTAGTTTCATCACTTTGGGTTTGCACCATACAAGAATTTACAAAGACTTCGGACAGTTGCCAAGTATTGCTCAAACAACGTGTGATTCCAGCAGTAAGATGGATAAGCACATCAACACAAATACCAGGTAGGCGTCAAGGGAGCTTCAAGGATACTGCAGGTTTGACTGACAGAACCACAGAATATGTTACAGACTATGCAGAGTGTATATATGGAGCAGATCAACTGCAGATCAAAAAAAAAAAACAATTCAAAAGCAAATGGACTTAGGCCAGCTTCAGTAATGCCTGCATACTGTACAAGCTGTTCATAAGAAAAAGACATTTGTATGGAAAAATGTGTATGAGTCTTAGGACTGAGAATCTTAAATTACTCCAGAAAACATTATGAATAACTGAAATCATGCCAGGGCTCTAACTGCTAAACCTGGCACTGGAATGACATGAAAAGTTACTGCTCATCAGTTTATTCACTACCACCATTCTGGTGGGAGTCCCTGCTCCCAAAAGCACTGATGGCACAAAGTAGTACACATCTGTTCCTCAAGAACTGCAGCTCACAATGCAGTGCATTACCTGGGGCTGTAGGCAGTGTAATTGCCAGCTGGCACCACAGCACACAACCTGGCATCCTAATTTCCAAGACTGTCCCAGTGTGACTTTGCTGAATACGGTGAGTCAAAGCTCAGCTACATGCACAGTCTCCAGCACTTTTGCTTCTGTGGAGCACTTACGAAGCAGACCTCAAAAAAGCTATGAATGAGGTATTCTCCTTCCCTCTACAGCACTTTACTTCCAGGCTAATCCAAGTTCCTTCTCTCTAGAAGCATGTCATACACAATTAAGGAAACAGCTCTTTTACTCCTACATTTAGAATGTTTCTATGAAATAGAAATTCATGATCAAGTGTTTATAGCTCTGCTCATCTGAAACGTCAAAAAAAATTTATTTCCTCTCCTTTAAAAAAAAAAAAAATACTTACCCACAACTCTGTCTCCTATTTTTACTCCCATCTTTCTCATGGCTGCAGCATACAAAGCCACAGCTTGTCTCAGTTCTTCAAAAGTCACTTTCAAGATTTCTTCCTTGCCTTCCTCTGAGGAAAGAAGATTTATTAAAACAACCAGTCAGAAAACATACACTACAACCTAGAGTCAGTATAAGCAACTAATTACGGAATTAAAAGAAAATGAAGCAATTTTAGGAAACCACTTTCCACTAATATCTACTCTTCTGGATTTTTGAGTTCCTCCTATGCCTTTCATTTTGATGGGAATCCAGTATTAAGTAGTATTCACTCAGGAGACGTGAGAAACTTTCTTAAAAATTGGAACTTCCATCTGAAAATGCAAGCTGTTCACCAGAGATAGGTGTATTCTCAGAGCATTCAAAGTAGAGTGCACCTACCAAGGCTACTTTCTAACATGGAAAGAACAGCCTCATTCTCCCTTCTTGCTCCACTTTCTCATTAGGTCTAGAAAGTGATAATAAGGTGTTAATTCTGTTTTATTATGTCAGGTTGCTGATGAGAAAAATCACAGGACTTTCAATGTGTTTTTCTTAGAATATCTGTTTGCCAACATACCACAAAGCAAATAAACTAAACTGGGCTCCATTCACGTCCAAGAAGGTCTGCAGGATATTTTTATTACTATACTGGATGTCAGATGGTACATAAGCAGCTAATAAATCACTCATGAAACAAAATGAACAAGTTAAATGTTAGGAAAAGCAAAGTTTGTCATCTTAAAGCCCTGCAATTCTTTAGCCTGGTTTCTGTAAACCATTTGGCCCATCCTGTTTCCAGTATCAAGTATTTCTCATCAAAACACAGATCGGGAGCATTGCAACAAAAATGCACTGTGTGCTGTGGTACAGCAGGGCTTTGCTGAACAGCTACAGTTATTTCCCTTAAGCAGTGAACAGTCTTGATTTCTTAGACCTCTGTTCAGGTAAATTTAGTCCTACATGGAGCAAGAGAGCACGTGGTGCTGGGGAGAAGTACAGAAGGAAACAGTGTAGTTTATAAACTGAGCAGCACATCTACAGATTTTGTGTTCCCCTAGAACAACAGGGAAGAGGACTCTGATCTTTCTTCATGACAAATGAAGGTTTAGGAAAGTTGTATTTCTGTTTTTGTGCTCTATCAAACCCACAGAGCTCCCACAGGATCAACCCCAGTGATTTCAGGAGCCTGACACAGGTTTCTTAAGCACCACTCTGACCTAGCAGTGATTGGTTAATGAAAAATACTCTGACTTAAGAGATCTTAAGAAGATTAAATATAGCAGGTCATGTAAAGAGGTGCAGGTGCAAGTCTGTCCCTCACAATGAAGTAAATGCATTCACTCTACTTGGGCACTGACACACTATTCAGTCAGAAAAGAATTTTGCTCCTTTTGGTTTCATTCCCTATGATTAAGTTACACAAAGCACAGAGTGAAATCCATCATTTCCTAACAGGAAACAAGATCTTTACAGACAATGTAAATATATATCAAATAAGTAATTCCACCAATAATTTAAACCACTGGTATTTAACTCTACTTTTTCTAAAATTGCAGCATGTCTAAATTAACATTGAGAACTTCACCATGGACTTTTCTGAGCTATCTACATTCCAAGAGCACGTCTTCCCATTTTTTGATGAGCTCTACCACCCATATTCTGTGGAACTGCCACTTCTACTTCCTTTTCTGCTCACTGAAGCCAGTTTATTGCAAGCTTTCATCAAAAGCAGGGCTGCTTTATAAGCACTATAACTCCTATGAGTTATAAATAAATACCAGAAAGCCATTCAATCATACTCACTTGCTGCATACAGTGCAATTTTGTCATTGTCCTTGTGCTTCAGAAGATTTTCTGCATAGTTCAGGCGACTTCCTTTAAACCACTCTGGGACATCTGCAATACTTTTGGACGTGTCAACCACCTGGAGAAAAGCATAATACAGCTAAAGAGAAAACTGTAATATCACTTCATGTTTAAGACCATTCTACAGATATTAGCTAGGTAATTTCAAGAAAAAATGATTGCTCCCAGTTTGCAGATGGCAAACACTAGAACTATAATTAAAGGCCTAGAAAAATTAAGGAGTTGTCAGCAAAGAAAGCCAACACCAGAACAAGACTGGGAAGCATTCCTTGCTGACAGTACTACCTCCAGACTAGCCTTAAATATACAAATGAACCAAAACATTACAGCCAGTCTGCAAGATGCATACAAACTGCTAGAAAGCATGGAAGTACTCCACAGCTTCATTCAGAGAGCAAAAGCTTCAGCAGCCTGCACAAATCACATCACAAACAGTGCTCACAGTTCTACCATCCTTGTTTGGTGTTTTCCCAAAAACTGTCCCAGTAACCCAGTAACCCTGTGTTGGGTAGCTTCCAACTTAGGAAAAAGGAACACAAAGAATTGAGAAATACAGTACACAGAAGTCCCCAGAACATATTCAGCTGAAACAATAACTCCCCCTCATGTCTTAAATTTAGTCTCAAATATTAGGTTACCTGTTATTAAGTTGCAGGTAAGCGTATGCCCTTAAAAGCAGTGACAAAGAGCCCCTAACATTACCCATGAGTGTCTGCAGCCCTCTCCCCTACATGTCCCACTTTTTAGAAATTCCACTGCCCAGCAGCACGCATTCTGTGCTCTTTACACTGCAGCTTTATTGCATCTGCTGTTTATTTTCTAAGTTGTGCTTTTGAAAAGCTCTGTTCATGCCCCTTCTAAGGGCAGCACCAGCAGAAGGTGCTGGAGACAGACAGCCCAGTGCCTCAACAGAGAACACCTACAACCCCATGTCAAACTCAGTCCCTGTGGTACTTTAGTATATGCACAACTTGTTCTCCTCAAGGAAGTTTCTGCTGCTTGCTGGTAATATCTCCTATTTATTTAGTGGAAGATCATTACTAGTTCTAGCATGGATATGGAAAGTTTTGCAACAGCCCTTTCATTTACACTTCAGAGTCACACAATAAATGCTTCGCAAGCTCTTGGGAAAGGGAAGAAAATGTACTCTACAGTATTGCTAGCTGCAATCCTCATTAAATGAGGATCATTAAATTTTGACTCTTACAGCAGAGGCATAAAAGGCCAATTTATGTGGTTAGGCAGACATGGCAACTGTCAGCTGCACTCCCACATCCAGGTGCTGTTCTGTAACTGCTCTGCACAGCAGTCACCACATCCTTAGCCTCAGCAGTTAAGAATAAGCACTGTATTGCAATACCCTCTGTCCACCTCGCTGCCACATTTCTCCCACATGAAATGGTTTGCTTGCCATGCTATCACCATCCCACAGATTATGTTTACCCTTAGCAGAGAGTACAGCTTTGAGAATGTATTTGACCATTATCATGAAAAACTATCATTGCCTTGCACTGTGTACATGGGATATTCTGTAAGACCTGCAGAGCAAAGCAGCACACCTCATGAAAAGCAAGAGCAGATACCATCAGAATGCTCAAAGCAACCCTTCCATAGGAAGGACAGCTGTCAGGTACTTCTCAAGGAGAAGGAACTTAAGTTTAAGCTACATTTCTCACTTAAAAACTAACAGCTACTTGCATTTTGATATCGTGGCAGTGCTGCCACGTCAGGATAGCTTCATATGCTGTGAGTACCTTTGTTCTTATCAAAAGTTACATGGATACTTAACTCCTCCACCAAGTTTAAATAAAACACTGGCTGTCTGTGTTATATACAGCATTTTATTGTTATTCCAAGAATGACTTACAGAAGTAAGGGATGTTTCTAGCCAGCAAAACAAGAGTCAACTCTAGTTTGTGAAAACTTTTATTCTCAAAGGATAACACTTACTTCCACTGAGCAACAGGGATCAAGCAGTAGGACAAACGAAAGCTCTTAGCTATCACACAACAGCTCAGTTACTGTGAGCAGCATTTCCTCCTGATATCCACCAGAAATTGATTAAGGATTACCAGCAAGTCAACTTCAAGGCTTGACTCTAGCTTTGAGCCTTGATGTTGAGCCTCCTACACGTTCACACAGATAAAGATACAAACATACAACAAGCCCTGTATTACACCAAGTATATTCGTCTGCAGTACTTGCCTATATCTCGAACTTCATCTCTCCCCGTTTAAAGACCCCACATCACAGCAAGCCCCTTCTTGAGAGTTTCCAGGCCACTGCATGCCTACTCTACAAGAAGTCTAGTTAAAGCTTTCCTAGGCAACCCTATCTTTCAGCTTTTCATCCTCAGGAAACATCCCCTTTTTGGCTACTATTGCCTTTTTCACTTTTCCTTCCAGCTTGTTGATCACTGATGGTGCCTTGAGGGACAGTCTACCAGAAACGTGAATCCTGTAAGACAAAAAAAACAAGAATTACTCTTCAGTTTGCTCAGAAAAAAGGTAAAAGACAGTTCTGAACTGCTTGCCTAGGATAATTGACATTCTCATGGAAGTTCAGAAAATAGCCTTGCTAACAGCACAGAATACAGAGAGAGGGAAGGGAAGGGATTATATCCCAATTACAATCGGGCTAGATTTTGAACTACTGCTTACAAAAAAGTTATTAGAATGACTAGTAGAGCATCTACCACCTTCAAACTACACCCTTAGGCTAGCTCTTCGGTTCTAAATTCACTCTAAGGACGTTAAGACACCTAAATTCACTCTAATCACATTAAGACACCTAAACATGCAGTTTCACAGCAAGAATTCTGGAGAGTGAATCTCCCGACCTATCATCTCATGCGGTACAAAAACTTGCAAAACAGGAAAAGGTAAAGAAACGTACCTGTTTCCACTGCAGAACTGCAAGCACTCCATGCTTTTGGTACAGGTGGTCTCCAGGGATTAATAACCAAGTCCAGTTCCTTCTCTAGAAGTCCCAGGAAGGTTCTTCTGCATTAAGCTTTTGAAGTGATTAGTCAACCTGTGCCTTCCTCAGATGAGAAGCACAGGCTGGTGCTGATATCCCATACCAGGACTGCAGAAGGATTCCAGCTTTGTCTTCCATTTGCAAGAGGAAGTTTCCTTTGTCTCAAAGCAATGCTGCAGCAAGGTCTGCTATTCCATTTGTGATTGTGTTCAACTGCTATCATTTCCTCAGAGATATTTCCCCTCTATCTGACTGTAAGTAGTTCCAGAACCAGTCCCACAGAACTGGTGGGTAACAGGTACACTTACCAGGAAGGCTGACTCAGAGAATATAAACACGAACTTAGGGGTGTGCCAGCATTTCATGATATACTATCAGCATAACTCTGAAGCAGAAATCAGTTTATTGATAGACTCCTTATAATCTGCCAGGACTGCCAGGTTATTCGAGAGCACATAACCACTAAAGAATTGTGTAGGATAACAAAATTTGAGGATTTCACCATACTAGAATTTATCAGCAACAAAACATCACAATCTACTATGCAAGGAAGTTCAATTTTTCATATTAATGGAGGCAGGTTTCAGCAGCAGTTCAAAAGATCAGCTGTAAAAGTGGTTGATCTCCCCTTTGTGTTGTACTTGATTAGTTAACAGCAGCTCACCTCATCATACAGGCGAGAGCACACGATGTTACTGTACTTCCAGAATTCTGCCCAGAAGTCCGCAAAGGATTCCACTGACCACTGGTATAAGTCATTGTAGTTGGCTAGAAGTAACAAACAGCTGTTAGTGTTACACAGAATTACAGGAATGTAGACCAACTATACCTAGGAATGTCCTAAATCAAGAAAAACTGTATCACTCATGGCTCAGCTCCGGCCAGCTGCAGGTCACTCTGGGGGAGCTGGAACTGCTTCTGACCCTGCACTGGGCAGCTGCTGGGCTCTGCTCACAGAGGCCACCCCTGCAGCCCCCCACAACCAAACTCTTGCTACACAAACACAACACATTGTTCAAGGCAAGTGACTATGGCATCAACAGACATAGTGTGACTTGAACAGATGGCATCATTTCACCTGACTGCTTTACGAGCCATTTGCAACCAAAGAGACAGAGAGGGACCTTTTCTAATAGCTGTGCTACATCATGAATTGGATCCACTCGCTGTCTAACAGCACCATATGAAGCAAGAACACATTATTCCTCATCAGTGAAGGGTGAGGGATAGAATCATTTTCATGCTCAAACAGCATTATTGTCTCCTGTGACAAAACAAGTTCAGTGGCCAGACATAACAACCATGAGGGGGCATTAAGAACATGGCAATGAGCAGCTGAAGTTTCACACAACAGACAGATGAAGTAACCTGAGGAATCCATACAAAAATTCCAATACAGCAATTCAAGCTGAAATCCAGAACTGTAGCATTCAACACATCAAAATGCAGTGTGTAAAGCACTTTTGGGTATGAATAGCTGAAGCAAATTCCTCATTCCTCAACTTACATGGCTTGAGGATGTCATGTCCCTGCTCCCTGAAGCTGTGCCAGCAGCCAAGTTAAACAGAGTATCTGCCATCAGTAGAGGTAGTAACAGTTTCCTACCTGCCAACTGTTTCCTATTTGACGCTTTCAACTAAACCGATTGAAGTTATTTTCTCCAATTATCTTTGGCTTGTCAGCCTGTTATCTACCTGATTAAAAGTCACCTTTGTCTTCCTTCTACAAGGAAAACGTCTTTTAGCCTCATAAGAGAACATCTGAGCCATCTCTACACCACTATTCACACAGTTATTGCTGTTTCCCTACCCAGCCCACCCCTTTCACATCATCTTTATCAATGGAAGATTACTCCTCAGATATTGATATAGCAGAAAGTCAAACTTGACATGGTGAAAGCAAAGAATGTCCCTTGGTCAGGACTCCACTATTACCTATATGCTGCCACCAGCTCAGCCTCCAGTTGCGTTTTCTTAAAGGAAGAACTTCCACCCAAATTAATCTTTGATATACTACTCATTGTCCATAAGTTGATATGAGGACAGGTTTGACTAAACTCATCCCCCCCTTCCTCCCCTTCAAAAGGAAATTGCAGCACGTGCTCCAAACCATTCAGTAAGTGCTACAAACACCACCACCACCAATCTGGTTTCTTCTAACACAATCCGCTTGCTCTGTCCTGTCTGTGCAGTTCGTCCCCAGATGAGCTTCAACACAAGTCCTTCAGGGCCCAAACCTGTTACTCAGCAATTAAAAGTTGCATTTCATTGCTACGTTTCAGGGTTGGACAGAGCTGTGCTGTTTAAAGGGCTCTATTGCCTTTGGCTGTCCTCAGTGAGGCCACATCTTGATATTACATAAAGAATCCATTCTTAGTTGCCGAATAACATGCAGACCAGTGAATATCAGTTCGTATCTAATGGAAGTTGACAAAGGTTCCTATACATAGGAATCCATTTTGAAGTGGTAGCAGCATTGAAATGAAGAGAAAAATTCCAGCTCTTTTAACTAGAAATGTGCACAGCCCACTTGAAACTGCATTTGTTCTCAACCATTGGAATAGCAGTTGTGACATCCCGACTCAAGGCTTGGCTGAAATCCTGCAATAACTTCTTTCCAATGTAGCCAAAGATTTGGGCACCGTGTTTACAACAGCAAAACTTTAACCTAGTATGCCTGGACATTAAGTTCCTTATGAAGATGGCTTTTCAGAGGGGAACTGATTGCTGGACTACATGCTCCAGAACAGCTGTATGCACTACAGACATTCATATGGACAGATGAACCAGTGAGACCACTTGCCAGAACTGCTCCCTCCATTCCTCATCCCCTGGCAGAGGGATAGGAACTGAAAAGCTACACAAGCAGCCCAGTGCCTAAACACTGAGGGTGTCCAGCCAGCACCAAGCAAGGCAGTCACAGATGTGAGCTCAATCCCTGTCCCAAACACGGCTCACACCACGGATGTGCTCCAGAAGCCCTCCCTACTGGTTCCTGAGACCTTCAGCACTGCTCACAGCCTGCACTCAGTAAAGACGACACTACCTGGGTTTGGAAGACCCCTCCGGAGGCCTCACCACCCACCCAGAGCAGTGCTAAACTCAAAGCCGGTGGATCAAATCAGAAGAGCACACACCAAGACACAGCCACACGGTTGAATGGGCACGAAGCAGAGCTTGAAGAGCTCACACAGTAACCTCACCTCCACCACCGAGCCAACATCACATCTCCCTCCCCAGACCTTATAGAGGCTACAAACGACGACGCTCCTTTCATAAGCAAAAAGAAAGCAAGCACAGCCTTCATTCCCGCACCCCGTTGAGTCTCAAACCCCTATCTCCCCCCTTCCCTTAGGGACCCCCAGCCCAGTGCCGCCCCGCGATGCCCGCAGGTACCGCACAGCTCCGTTCGCACTCCGTGCCGCCGCCCAGCTCCGCGCCAGCCGAGATGCGGCACCGAGGCCCACGCGCGAGGCTGCGGCACAGCACCACGCCCGCAGCCGGCACCGCCCGGCCCGCAGCAGAGCCGGCCGAGGTGATGCGCGGCCCTACGAGGCCCCCCGGGCCGCCCCGCCCGCTCTCCCGTACCGCTCACCCAGGCGGAGCCCGCAGCTGCCGGCCACGGCGGCGCGGAACCGATCCATGTGGGTGTTCCGCTTGCTGTCAGGCTCCCACATCACCTGCGACTCCATGATCTCGGGCTCGCGGGACATGGCGGCGAAGAACGGAGGCGCGCGAAGAACCGTCACTACTCCCGCAGAGCCGCCGCACAGCACCACTCCCACCGCGGCTCTCAGCGCGCACTGCGCGGCCCCGTGCGGGGCGCTGCGCTTTAAGGGCCGCCTCACCGCCCGTCGCGGTAACCTTCCGCGGAGCCAAAGGAGTGCGCCCCGCCCGGTCAGAGCGTGTCCTTCCGCCGCACCGCCGGCTGTCCGCGGGCACGGCAGCTCGGCTGCTCCCCGTCTGGTGATTGCCGTGAACTGGCAGACGTAGCCCAGAACGAGACAGCGGCGCGTAACGCGCTGCCAAATAAATCTGGCAGGGAAAACAGGGGATTACGGCAATCGCACGGCCCCGTGCCCTCTGGCTCGGCGCTGGGGTCACCCAGGCGCGAAGCGCGCGGTCGCAGCCGGAGCGGCGATAAGAGCGGCCGCTGTCCCCGTGCCCTGCGCGTGGCCGCTCAGCTGCTCCCCTCGTGCGCCGAGGTGTGACGTTTTGGGGCAGCACCTCTGAAAGCTTCGCCCGACGCCCCCGGCCCGCCTGTCACATTCAGCTCGGGCACAGACCGACGCAAAAACGGGCAATTCCCGCTTTCACCCCGCACATCCCTCTCCCCTCCGGCCGCCGCCCCTCAGGCGGCCCCGCGCTGCGGACGGATCCGCGCGGCGCACGGCGGTCACGACGCTGCCACGAGCGATTGGCCGGCGCGCGCCTGGCCCCACATCAGCCCAGAGCCCGCTCTCCTCACGGCTAGGCTGAGCGGGGAAGAGCTGACATGGCGAGGAACCAATCGGCGCTGACTTTTTGCAAGCCGTCGTCTCTGCCGACCAATGAGCTGACGCATCGGAAGGAGGTGCGCCCAATCCGGGGGGAGCTCTCATTCTCAGCGGAGGGTGGAGGTCTGGGTGGTGGGGGGTGCTGGTTTTAATCGTTTTCAGCTCAAAAAGCAGCAGCAAAACAGAACCCTTCCCGCCTAAAGCGAGCGTGCATCCACAAAGAAAACGTGGTGCCAAACGACTCGAGGAGGGACCCAAAAATTCTCCTCCCTGGGGTCAAAAAGGCCTGGTTTAAAGCAGGCTGCCTCAGCTGGAGGAGAAGGGACAGGTGGGATTTGTGATGGAAGGCGAGTTTTAGGAACACCTGGTGCCCTTCTCGTTAGGAACCGCAGTTGCACTGCTGCATCCTCGGTTAGGATCTGCCTCCGTGTTCCTCACCGTTATTCCTCTTTTTCCTTATCCAAATAAAACAGCTTCTCCTTTCAAAAGTGACCTCAGAGAAGTGGGGAGAAAAGGGAGAACGAAATGCCTTTCACAGCAAAAGGAGCTCAAGGAGGAATGCAGTGACTGCTAACGATTCAGAAGCTAGATGAGAATAGTTAGGGGGAAAATAGCCTAAATGAGGTTAACTGGAATTCACCATTTCCAAATCTTTTCTTACCCTGGCTTTATACCTAATAGTAGTAATAATCGGCTACAAATTAAATCATGGTTTGCGCTCTAGATTAGATTAAGAACCCTTCAAAGGACATTGCAGGAGTTATTAAGAGGAACGGTGATGATACTGCCTCATTTGTGGCATAACTAACCTGCAGCCAGCCTGTTAAATTAAAACAAGGGATACAATCACCGTGAGCTAACAGTTTTGTAATTATACCTCGGGGCACTCTGCGCTGTATGCTCAGGATTGATTGTGATCCACTGATCCAACAGCTGCGTTAAGAAACTGTGCTCCAAATCCCCATATTGGGAGTAGCCACCAGCTGGTTAATTGGTCTGTAGGAGGGTGAGAATCTTGGGGCACAGCTGGCATCCTTGGGCTCAGCCGCCCCTAAGTGGAGCCCAAGGTAAGGGCAGCCAGAACAAAAAGCTAAAGCATCTGCAGAAAGTAGGATGAAAAAAAAAAAGATAAGAAGCAGTGAAGAGGAACCTCACAGAGATAACAGCAGAACGTGAATAAAAAAGGCCGCAGAAGGAGGTTGTATGTATTCAGTTGTGGCAAAGCGAGCTGTGAGATGAAGTAAAGGAAGAAAAAAAAGGGTTGGGGAGGTTAAGGGCTGGTTCACATCAACGCCACTCAGCTCTCTTAAAGGCTATGCCAATTATTTTTCAACGTAAGAATGATTTTAAAAAGAGAGAACCTTGTGCCACAATACAAGTTTGACACTGCAAAGAGACCCCAGTTTATTCCCAAAGCTGTTAAGAATGTTGTTAGATCTCTCTGAATAACAAAACACGTGCAGTCTCCAGATGAGGAAGCACAAGTGCTGTTGTGTTGCTCACGCTGCTCATCCTCAGGAGAAGATCTTTCTAGAAGCCTCACAGTTGTCCTAATAAAAAGTTCAACGTGGTTAAAGAAAAATGAGATCAATATTTCATGCCATGAGGCAATGTATTCTTTGAGCAGACGTGATTTCATTTATTAAACAAGAGAAAGGTGAAATATTGTGTAATTTCGTAAGAGCTGCGGGTGAGGCGAGTTGAATTTACCTAAAATAGGCTCATTGAGACAGATCTGGAAATCAGTGATGTGCCAGGGGTGATTCCCAAATTAACCTGACCTCATGTGAAGGACAGCCACAATCACAGCTTCCAAAGGCAGCCTCTAAAATAGACCCACAGGCACCTGCAAAGAGCGGACAGAAGAAAATAACAAATACTTTGCAGAATGGATTTTGAGGGAAAACTCCCAATGAAAACTCACAGGGAAATAGGAACAGATTCTCAGCATCGAGACCTGCTGGACCAGAAACAGCACAAGGGGATCCAGAAGAAGCCATGCCAGCTGAGAGCAAATCAAGCAATTGTAACTGGCACAGAAAACAACATCTGTGACATTTAATTAAATTGCAGTAATGTTTTGGTAATGCAAAATTCTTTACATGAAGGAAATGCCCCCAGTGGATGCTGTATGCTGGGAATCAATGCGTGACACTGAGGGCAGATAACCAGAGACCCCCTAACAACCTGTTATCCATTGCCAACTCATTTTGGAGAGCATGACACAGATGTCAGCGTAGGTACAGGTATGACCATATCTGGGATTTGGGGGCCATCTTAAAACAGAATGAAAGCAGCTTTTATAAATATGTAAAGAATCAATGTCCTACTGAAATCACGCGGGAGCCTAAGTGCCTCCCTGGGTCTGAGCCCAGCGCCTTCAGGGCCAAATATAAATGAATGCTGAAAGGCCCGAGCCATTCTGCCAAATGTGAAAATAAGCAATTTGGCCAGACTAAAAGTAGGGAAAAGGCAATAAGAAAAATATCTATAATCTAAATGTCTGCTTGACTACTTTACAACAAGATTTAGGCCCAGCCACGAGTTTTAGCATGAAGGGCATGGTTCCAGTGTCAGAAAGAGATGCACGAAGCTGAGCCACAGGTACGCCCTGAGGCTGCAGAACTCCCCAGGAAGGGGCAGAGTTTTCCTTATAGGGGAGCGCAGTTATCGGAGCAGAGATCCCAACGAATGCTGTACACGCACGGTCACCTCCCCAGACACAACCGCAGCTCCTCACCGCGCTCGCACCCCGGCTGGGTTTCGCTACCCAGGAGCAGCACATAACGTTACCCAACTCATACCTCCCAGCCGCGCTTTTGTTGCTCCGCTCGCTCACGAAGGACCCACGTGAAACCTATCAGATGGAGCCGCGCCGCCCGGCCGCCCGCGCCCCGCCCCACGGCCGGCGGCGGACCTCGCGGCGCGGCCTGAAGGCGGCGCTACAACCGCGGCGCAGCGCAGCGCGGGCGGCCATGGCGGCGGGTCGGCTGCCGGCGGTGCTGCTGCTCCTCGCCCTGCTGCTGGGCGGCACGGCGGGGCCCGGCGCTCGGGCGGCGCGGAGCCGCGGCGCCGAGAAGCAGAACAGCTTCCGCCGAGCCGCCAGCGGCCTCTACCAGGGCGTCAGCGGCCTGTTCGGGGAGGACAACGTGCGGGCCCTGCAGAAGGTGAGGCCGCTCCTTCCCGCTCCTACGCGCGCACCCCGCGCTGCCTCCCCTCCCCCGGCTGTCCGAGGGCCGCGCGGCGGGAGGCCGCAAGGAGCGGAGCCCGGCGCCGGGAGCCTGGCTTCGGGGAGGGGAGCGCGCGGCGAGCCGCAGCGTGGCGGCGGCGAGGAGGTGTCCGGTTAGAGCCGTTGCTGCTGGGAGAGGCCGGCGGTAGGAGCCCTGCGGCTGGGATGCGGAGCGCGCTGTGTCTGTGCGTGCGCTGGGGAAGGGAGCGGAGCGGAGCCCTGCGCGTGCACGGGGCGTCTCGGTTGCTCGATGGAAATGTGGTTCTCTGGCTGGCTTTACCCGCGTCGTGTTTTCTTGAAACCTCTGAACGGTGCATAGCGAACAAAGTGCGTTTTTAAAGCCTGTTAACCTGCAAGTTTACGTGCTAAAATACCTTAATAAGAGCAGCTGTGCCGACTAAGTTTGCAATTACAGAACCACAGAATGGCGTGGTTGGAAGGGACCTCAAGGATGATGAAGCTCCAACCCTCAGCCACAGGCTCCAACCTCCTCATTTAATACCAGCCCAGGCTGCCCAGGGCCCCATCCCACCTGGCCTTGAACACCTCCAGGGACGGGACATCTACAGCCTCTCTGGGCAGCTGTTCCAGCACCTCACCACTCTCATAGTAAAGAACTTCCCTCTGGCATCCAACCTAAATCTGCCCTCCCTCAACTTAAAACCATTTCCCCTTGTCCTGCTGTTATCTACGCTTTCAAAGAGTTGACTCCCCTCCTGTCTGTAGGCTCCTTTAGGTACTGAAAGGCTGCAATGAGGTCACCCCGCAGCCTTCTTTTCCCCAGGCTGAACAAGCTCAGCTCCCTCAGCCGGTCTTTGTAGATAAGGTGCTGCAGCCCTTGATCTTTGGGTCCCAGGACAGCCTGAGCTGGTGTGTGGTGGCCCTGCCCATGGCAAGGGGTGGGACTGGGTGCTTCTTAAGGTCCTTTCCAACACGATGGTTCCTTCCGTGGTTCTCTTATTCAATTTTTTTCCTTGGGATCTTCAAAATATTCTGCGGTTTCTGTTGCATGACTTACAGTTCTGCTCACAACTAGTAAGTTGCAATAATTGAGGGGTTTTATTATTCTTTTTTTAATGTTCAATTTTATTTCTCAGTTTTTCTCAAGGTTGACAGAGAGGTTTGTGAATGGGGTGGATGTATTAATGGACACATTCTGGAGAATATGGACTGATTTGTTAGATGTTCTTGGAATTGATGGTAAGTGTGATGATGCCTGTTAACCCCTGAGCTGTGTCAGTCCGTGTCATTGCTCACAAGCATAAGCTGAGTGGGAAACTAACTGTGTCATATCATTCTACATAGAACATTCACCAGTGGTATCTCTGCCTACTTCACGTGATTTTGATTGTGCTATCGTGGCCTCCAAACCAGAAACTTAAACCCAACTGTTGTGTTTTAGTGTGTTTATAGGATGTCTGTGAAAGTGTGACAGGTCATGGTCAGCTCTTTGGTGTCATCATTAAATGGATGCAAATGGTATGGAACAGTGCATGGAAATGAAGGAGAGGTGTAGAATCTTGCCCTACAACAGCTTGTCTTTGAAGAGTCTTAAATGCCTCTTCTTTAAAAGCATTAATTAAATTGCATCATTAGAGCTGGGCCAGTGATAAGAGAATCATAGAATCACTAAGGTTGGAAAAGACCCACAGGATCACCCAGTCCAACCATCCATCCAGAAATGGGTAACTGAAGCTGTGCTTACGTTTCCACCGTTCTCTCTTTTGTGTGCACTCGTTAACATTCTGTAAATTTTCCTTTGTTTTTCAGCCTCCAACTTGACTCATTATTTCAGCCCAGCAGCAATTGCCAACAACCCAACCCGGGCTATTCTGCTGATCGGTGCCATCTTACTCGCCTACTGGTTTTTATCTCTCTTCCTCGGATTCTTCTTCTATCTCCTGCACATGATCTTTGGTCGTTTTTTCTGGATTGCGAGGGTTGCCCTCTTCACCCTCTCGTGCATATACATCCTGCAGAAGTACGAAGGTGACCCGGAACACGCGGTGCTGCCTCTCTGCTTCGTGGTGGCTGTCTACTTCATGACGGGGCCGGTGGGATTTTACTGGAGGAGAAACAGCAACAGCAGCCTGGAGGAGAAGATGGACCACCTCGACAGTCAGATCAGACTGCTGAACATACGTCTCTCCAGGGTGATTGAGAACCTGGATAGAGGCAGTGACCAATGACCCCACCCCCATAGACCACCGTACACCAGCTCTAGAAAGTTCCTAAGCACTGTCTCATTTGAAGTTACAAAGCAACAAAACATCACATGGTAAAAAGTGTGCAGAGTTATAACTTTTCATCATGTGTGAGACTAATTGATCTAGATTACACACTCAGCCATTATACTTGTAGGAAAAAGAATTAAGCCGTATATTCAGAGTTTTATCCAGTATTAGAATTTTATCAGTAGAGAAACGCTTACTTTTACAAGCATTTAAAAACATCTTTTGTAAATTTTTTATAAAAGCAAATCGAGTAGTCTTTAAAATACTGAAATTCAGCTAAACATATGCAAATTTGACACACAAAGTTAAAATCTGAAACTACCGAACACTTCTGTTGAGAAGTAACTGCTGTGGGTCCACCCTTTGCTGTTGTTTGTTTGTGCAAAGTCACAAATGTTTTTCTCTTACTGTTGGCTTATTTCATTGCCTTGAAGTTGTCTTTCCTAGAATATTAAGTAATTTTCTGGTATCCAGGCCAAAAAATTCATGCCCTAGATTTTAATAGGAGGTGGAGAACAAGGGAGAAGAATGATTTCTTAAGTTTCAGGTCCTTAAACGCCAGTCCCACGTAAGGAATTGAGAAGTGCACGTGTGGCTTTATTTTATTGCTTTTCCTATCAGGAACTTAAATTTTGACATTCGAAAGGAAATCCGATTTAATTGATTGACACAAGAGGAAAAGATGTAGTGTGGCAATCTGTAATTCCTATCTGACCTTCATAGTGAAGTGTATTTCAAGCATCAGTGCATAGGATGGAATACAGTTTTTAATCTTGGGACCCATTTACTTTCACGCAAAAGAAAGTCAGCGGTTAAACCACTTGCAAATGCATCGTTGCTTAAAGCTTTCTCAGGACCAATAAGTGGCAATAAATTACCTTCAGGAAGATCTGGATTTCTTTTCTAAAATCGTAATTGTGTTGTAGGAGCTTTTATCCTGAAGTCTGTGTCCTCAATATATTGGGCTTTGGGGAAGCGAGTCACCTCATGGAAAGGTGTGTTAAACAAAGCAATGTAGGAGCTTGGAGCAGCTGTATTTTGAAGGATTTATGTATTTGTAACCTTGTGATTAAGTAGCTTGGTAGGTGAGCACTGGTTTTGTACAGTTTGAAATGTACTGAAACAAAGGTGACCTCAGGGAGGGAAGTCAGTCAGTGTTTTGTGTGGTAACCGATGGCGCTGAGCTCAGTGACAGTGCCAGGAGAGGTAAAAATGGGCCACAGCTGAGGAACAACACCTTCCCTAATTTCTGAACGATAGGTTAAGAGAACCCGCAACAAGAACTGGGTCTGCAGCAGGGACTGGCCTAAAAGCAATGGGAGCAAATCCATGTGGCTGCTGAGCGGGGCCAGGGCTGCCCGGGCAGGACCTCAATGTGCTGCTTTACTGAATGTATTGTGGGCTGAACTGTTTTTTTCCTTTATGCTGAAGTTTAATGCTCTTCTGAAAAAGCATATTACTTGCCTAACCTCCTTTGGTCTGTCTGTGGCATTTATGGGAATGGTTCTTTTATAATCCATTCTTACGGCCTTCATGTCAACCCGCAGTCGCTGAAGTTCAGCGTGGTTGGAGTTGATATGCAGTTGGCACTGTTGTAATGCATTTTTATTTTTTTTATTGCATCTGTAGTTTCCTCTGAGTCTCATTTTTCAAGAAATACATGGTTAGAGTTGCAAAGAAGCTGCTTTTTTATAACTTAAAATCTTTCCCATAAACAGATGAGTACTATGGAGACAATAATCTGCCTTGTAAAGCTGAGCACTGGAATGGCGGTGTATTCGTTTCTTACAGCTCATTTTCTGTAGTATTGCAGAGTCTTCCCTGTAAGCTCTGGTTTTGCTGCTGTTGTGCACAGAGGACTGAGCTAAGCACCACCGTGGACATTAGGAATTGGTTAGCAAAGGTGGTCACATCTCTTTTTTTTGCTAAATCTGAGGCCTGAGGACCAAAGTCTGCAAACCTTACTCCATTGCCTTCAGTAGGACTATGTGCATGAGTCAGATTTGCATAGATTGTATTTTGCATAATCCATATTTAATGTTGAAGTTAAAAATGCTGAATCGTTTATATATTAAGAGCTGTCTATTATAAAGATTTCTTTACAAATACTATATGAAACTTAATTTGGATTATAGTTTCTCCCTGTGTCTCTAATCGTTTATTTTAGTTTTGTAAAAATCAGCCCTCCTGTATTAATTCTCTTAGTTTTGATCGCCCTGCTGCTTGGAAAAAGTATTTTTGTATTTACTTGCATCCCATGTATAGCAAAATGTTATGTGAAGAGCAGTATATATAAAATTGGATATTTTTAATCAGTATTTTTCCCAGCACTCAGTTTTCACGTTAGTCAAATTCAGAAGTAATGATTTTTTTTAAAGCACAATCTAGTCTTCAATATATATACTTTAAAAATGCTCTGTATTTTTAAACATGCACTGTAGTGAAAATGCTTTTGAGATATGAATGTGGTATTTAACCTCTTTCAACTCACTTTTGTAAATACCTTTTACAGATACTTTCCATTCCAAGTCATGTAGTTGACCCACCAAGTGTTGGCTCTGATTCGTAGACCTCGTTCCAGTGGCTGGTTGCACTGCTTTGCTGTTGCCATGGGTGTGAGCATCTCGGATAGGCGTGCAGGTACGGGCTGTGGGCACAGCAGAGCCCTGCACACTGCCTGTGGTGGTGGCACAAGGGCAGGAGAGCCCCGATCCCACAGCTGCCAGCCTGGCTGTAACACAGCACCCGCTATGGGCTCCGTACCACCTGGTACCAAATTCCAGGGCGGGTCTTCAGCGTTCTGAGCTTCGAGACCTGATGTTTGAAACTACCGTTGTGTTCTCAGTGCATTGGTGGTTGTTTTTTTGTTTTTTTTTTTTTTTTCAAATGACACTTGTAGGGATTTCCTTGCAGGTGGGCACCTCACCTGTAGATAACCGACCCGTCGTGCGCAGAGTGTAACGCTTCTCCAAGTGCTGTTGGGTGTCGGAGTGCCTTGTGTAAGCTGCTGTGGCTCAGTGCTGTGTTAGTGCGTCCTCCAACTCGTGACTCGCTTTTGAGATGTGTTGCGTAGTGAATGTGGAACATAGACCAGTGTGTAACCTTAGCTCTTGGTGGTGTAGAAGTTTTTAGGTGTGATTTGCTCACGTACTGATCTGTATTTGGCAGCTAATGACGTGAATGACCACGAGTTCTCTTTGTCTGGGCTGGAAAACAAAAGGTTTTGTTGTATCCGCATGTATTTTAAACTTTTGGATAATTCCACCCAACTGTGATGACAGCACATTAAAAGTTGATCTTTTCTTTTTAACTGAAGCGGTGTTTGCTGTGGTAGCACCGGGGGGCGGGATGGGTTCTCACTGCCCCACGCTCCCTAACCCTGACCGCGCCCGAACGGCGCGCCAAGCGCTGCGGCCCCGCCCATCGGCCACCAAACCACGCCCCCAAACAGCAAGCCACGCCCCTTAACCGCTTAACCACGCCCCTTCTCATGCTGCGCCTGCGCGCACGCACCGCCCCTCCTCGCGAGACCGCGCTGCCCGGAAGCGGGGCTGCCTGCAGCTGCACGTGGGCCGGGCCGGTTCCGACATGGGCCGCGCGCGGCGGCGGCACAACTGGAAGGCGCGGGCGGGATGCGGGGCCGAGCAGCTCCCTCCGGCTGGGGCCGAGCCGGCGGGGCTGCAGCTGGAGCTGGGAGGTGCGCGGGGCGCAGCGCAGCTCGGGGTGGCTGCGGTGTCACCGCGCTGCTGTTGGGCCGTTACGTGGTCTGGAACGGTCGTGTAGGATGGGTGGTAATGGCTCTGTTATAGCAGCTACTGCATCAGTTAGGCTGTTCTTTACTAAGGCAATCCGGTTATTAAACAACCTCTGTGCTTAACGCTTGCACTATCAAGGCCAATGTTTGTGGGTTTTTAATCATTTTTCTCATGCAATTATTATCAAACCATTACTAATGCAGACTTCTCTACTAGAAGTTGCTTGTCTCTGGTAGAGAGCGTGGTGTCACACGTGGCCCTGAGCTGCTCTGCATCCTTTGGCTGCGAGGTTGCATAAAAAGGAGGGAAGGAGCTGTCAGCCCTGTGTCATAAGCCTAGGGGATGAGCTGAGCAGCCACAGTAAGCATGGCAGCATTCAGCACCCCGTGCCATGGGGTTTTCGTTCCTGCTGACAAGTGGGATTGGTTCTGACTGGGAGGAAGGGTTGTGTTTGCCTGGAATGTCCGTATCCAGTACAGCATGTGATTTGGCCACTGAGCAGTGTGCTGACACCGGCCCTCTTGGTTCTGGTGAGTGACACACCGATGCTTGCAGATGGGGCACCGCTGAAGGGGATTGATGGGAGTAATGCCCTGGTCCTGCCAGCAAAGAAAGAGAAGAAGAAGAAAGCACCGAGCGCTGTGCAACAGCAGAAGAAACCTCTCAGCAGGAAACAGAAGAAAAACTTACAGAAAGTTTTAGAACAGAAGGAAAAGAAAAAACAGGTACAGTGCTGCTTGTGAGTAATTCTGGCATTGGTTCCCCCTCTTCAAATGGTAGTTAACTTGGGAGCCAATCTTTAAATGAAATTATTTTCCAGTGACTATCAGTACTGACTTTAGTTGGTTTTCCCACGCAGCGCGCTGAGCTGCTGAGCAAGCTGAGTGAGGTGCAGGCTTCCCAGGCAGAAATGAAGCTTCTGTACACCACTTCCAAGCTTGGCATCGGAGGGCGCATGTATCAGCCCAAAAGGTAAAGCAGTGCTGGGGAAAAACCTTTCTGACTTACTGCTGTGGTTGTGGCAACCTGTGCATCTTTCTTTTCTCACTCTGCCTGGGGAGCCTGTCTTAGTGCTGCATGATGCCCGCTGTGCAGGAGTTCTTTCCCTGGGTTTGAGCTCACACGGTGACTTGGTGGTACAATTCTGTTTGCTGTGGATGATGTGTGAACTCTGCAGTTCTTGAACGCCTTTGGGGCCAGTGACTCCACCACCTCTCTGGGCAGCCTGTCTTTTTCCTGGTGTCAGTATGAGCCTTCCCTGGTGCTACTTAAGGCCATCACCTCTCATCCTGTCGCTGTAGTTCACGTGGTGGTGTGTTGTTTTAGGGTATTGCAGGAGCCAGGCGCTGCTGTACCTGAGATGATCAGGAGCATCAGCGGTGCAAATAAGAGAAGACACAGCTCAGATTCAGAACCAGAGCCTGAGGGTGAATCCAGTTGCTCTGAGGAGGAGAAGAAAGAAGAGAAACAAGAAATTGAAAAGCCTTCAGCCAGTAATGTGAGTTCTGCTGGGAAGCCAGAAGAAGGCACGAAGAAGCCCATGGTGAGCCAGCAGGCTGCTCCTACTGTGTCCAGCAAACCGTCATGCAAGCCTGCAGTTTTTGTTCCAGTGGACAGATCTCCTGAGATTCAGGTGAGGTTGAGCAGTTACCTGTGGGCTTAGGAATGACATCTTGCAGTTTGCTGCAGACACCATCGTTCTATTCCATTTGATGTGAGTAGGATGTTCTCCAGAAGTAGGAAGAGTTCTATGTGTCTTTGAACAGACACGGCAGGGTTATGGAAGGGCTCTGTTGGAAATGCGGTATCGATAAGCTCAAGGGATTCTGTAGTTTCAGAAATTAAAGTGCAGAAAGTCGTGGCTGCTTTCTGAGAAGCTGTTTGGATGAGTCTAGTTCTAGGCATGACAGTGGGACATTCACTGGTTTGAAGCTTTTTGAGCCTCAAACCTTGCAGAATTTCTTTCTGTGGATTTTGTCATCTGAGCTAGGAAACACTTTTCAGTCCTTGGGAGGACTAAACGATGTGTGTAAACCATGTGTTTTATCTTAGGAGGCAAGACTAAAGCTGCCCATTCTGGCTGAAGAGCAAGTCATCATGGAAGCCATTAATGAGAACCCCATTGTCGTCATATGTGGAGAGACGGGCAGTGGTAAAACCACCCAGGTCCCCCAGTTTCTCTATGAAGCTGGTTATACCAGGTAGGAATTGTCTTTTGTGTGCAGCAAATGTAGCTAGAAAAGTTGAAGCTGAGCTCAGTCACTTCTGATTTATCTCCTGTATTCTGAAATGGCTGAACTGGGGAGCTCACTCTTTGCTTTGCAGTGGCAGTGGCCGTGCTGAAGGAGCTTTTAAAGACTTGAAGGAAGTACAGCTGTGACTTGCAAAACCCTTTGCACATAAACAATCTTTTGAAACCTTTAAACAACCCCCCTTTGTGGTTCTATGCCCCTTTAGTTCAAATGGCATCATTGGGATCACGGAGCCCCGGCGTGTGGCTGCAGTGTCCATGTCTCAGCGCGTCGCTAAGGAGATGAATTTGTCACATAGGTGAGAAGGAAACCTGCTGGGACCTTGCTGGGAAGGCTACACTGAGATGCACTGCACATGTGATTGATTGAGACAGAAGTGTGTGTGTTGCTGTTCTGCCTCTGGTGAGAATCTGGCAGGTTACTCACACACTGCTGTGGTGGTATCTGTAAAAGCACATGAGGATGCATGGAGTGGAATTGCTGTATACCCCAGGTTCTGGTGTTTGTTGTGTGTGAGGCTCTGGTGGGTTGTTGGGGTGCATTTTTTCATATGTTGGCATCGAGTCCTAATTTAGTTGGGCTGAAGGCTGCTTCCTGATCTGCACGCTGATTTCCTGCTCCTCTCCATGCCTTGTGACTCTCCTGCTGTTCCCTCACAGAGTGGTTTCGTATCAAATACGATATGAAGGAAATGTCACAGATGAGACACAAATCAAGTTCATGACAGACGGTGTGCTGCTGAAAGAAGTGCAGAAGGTGAGGTACTGCCCTTGCTGCTCGGAGAAGGGAGGGATCTCCTTCCACCAGAGGAGGTGGCAGCCAAGTTGCGTGGGTTTGTTGCCAGCCTTCCAAGCAAAAGCCCTTTCAGCACTGAGAATTCTCTCAGTGTGGGGTTATCTTGCTATGTAAAATGAGAGCAAGGAGTCTTGGGAGCTAGGCTGCTTTGCACGGCCTTGAGAGTTTGGGTCTGTGCTACACTGCCTGTGTAGGTCTGTGCCTGGGTGTGGAAATGAGGGTGGTGTTTGTGCAGCCACGGGTTGTTCTGGCAGGGATATTCTCAGATGAGGCTTCATGCGGTGCAATCGTTTGTTCTTCTCAGGATTTTCTGCTTTTAAAGTACAAAGTGATCATTATTGATGAAGCCCACGAGAGAAGCATGTACACGGATATCCTGATAGGGCTCTTGTCTCGCATCGTGCCTCTTCGGGAGAAGGTGAGAGAAGCTGCATGAGGTGAGA
This sequence comes from Phasianus colchicus, assembly GCF_987193195.1. Taxonomy (NCBI): domain Eukaryota; kingdom Metazoa; phylum Chordata; class Aves; order Galliformes; family Phasianidae; genus Phasianus; species Phasianus colchicus. Next base: position 8,926,476 of record NC_143453.1, on the reverse strand, counting down.
GAAGGCACACGAGGCAGGGGTGCCAGTCGATAGCTTTTCACACGATATCTCATTGCAGTGCCACCAGACACAAGTAATTAAAATTACTGGCCTATCAGAAAGCACTTGTGTCCAATGCTGCCAATAGTTCTTGCTCTGTGTGCTGTATAGCATAAGTGCCACGTGCTTCCAGGCAAAGAGTGACAGCTGTGTGTCCCTGCAGAAAGGGCTGCCCCTGAAGCTGATCATCATGTCAGCCACCCTGCGTGTGGAAGATTTCACTGAGAACACCAGGCTGTTTGCTGTCACACCTCCTGTTCTACAGGTATTGTTCTTCTCGCTGGGATCTATGCCAGGTGGAGCAGCTGAAAATACAGCGAGGGCTTCCTTTGTGAAATAAAAAATGGACTCTAATCGTCCATTTGCTGCCTAAATCTATTGGATGTCAATTTAAGATATGGTTTTGTTTTGGTTATACTGGTCTGTCATTTGGAACTCAGTGGTTTTCTCTCCACTTCTATCAGAGAATCTCCCCTGGCAGAATTGGATTACTTTGAAAGACTGGAAGTTATGGTTAGGAAGCCTCAATCCACGAGAGAATAGTTGAGTTTCCCTCTTGGTTTCATGGTGTTCAGCATAGCCAACATGGATCACTTCCATGGGTCTGGTGGTCTGTAGGTTACCAAAACCAAAAGCTGCACAGACTTCAGGATATGCATATCTGGTTCTGCCACGAGGGCTGCAGTGACTGTGCTGGCATTACAAACAGGGCTTGTTTGCTGTTGGATTTCCTCTCTAGGTGGATGCGAGGCAATTCCCTGTCACTGTTCATTTTAACAAGAAAACCCCCCTGGATGACTACAGTGGGGAATGCTTCCGAAAGGTGTGTAAAATCCATCGGATGTTACCCTCAGGTAAGGGCACTGTGGAGCCTCTCAAATTCTTCACACTTAACCTATCTGTAGAATTTTTGAGCTTTTTTTGGGTAATTTAAGCAGCGGTGCATGGCATTTAGAGTGATTTCATCTCTTGCAGGTGGGATTTTGGTGTTCTTGACAGGCCAGGCAGAAGTTCACTCTCTCTGTAGGAGGCTGAGGAAAGCCTTTCCCTTCCAAAAAAACAGCACTGCAGGTAACGCCACTGATTAAGACTTGGACTTAAATTAATTGAATTAAACTTGGTATTGAATTAAATTCCCCTCTCTGAGAAATGAGCTTCCTTTGCACCTAAAATAAGAATTTTTATTTTAAAATTTCTCAAGACAAGGGTTGGGGGTCGGATCTAAGGATAGTGGAATTTCCCAGGGTGGCTTTAGAAAGCAAAATCCTGCCGTAGCTCAGCTAGTTGTCTTCTCAACCTCAGTGCACACACTTGCTGTGCTGCTGTTGGTCCTCAGTATGGTTCCTTGTCCCCTCTGCCTTCAGCAGGGCTGCGCTTCATTCATACTGTGATGCCTTTGGAATCCTACAGGAGCTGGGAGTGGGGACAGACTGTACACTCCCTTTTCTGAGATGAAAGCGTGCGCAGCTAATGGTGATTTGATGGCTGTTTTTGTAGGAGATGACGACGACAGAAAAGAATCAGTGGAAGAAATGCGAAAATTTAAGAAATCAAGAAGGCGGAAGAAAGCTGCGGTACTGTGATGGCTAGGATTCCTCCCAGACACAGAGCAGGGCCCTCCCTGCAGAAGAGCACTCCTGCATAGTGGTGTTTCTCACCAGGCTGGTTTAGGCTCGCATGAAGCCTTGTGGCCTGCATGTGTCCCCTGCAGAAATACGGTAGCACTGTTTGCACTCCTAAGTACTGCATTACAAGCAGCAGAGTGCTAAAATGTGTCCCTGGATACTGTGGGTAGGAGACAGATTTCAGCTAAGTGCCGACCTTAAAACATTAATGGAAGGAGTTGCAGACTTACTGTCTCCAGGGCTGCCTCTCCTCTGGCTATTTGTTACCCAGAATTGAGTCTGATGTGTCTGTGATGGATGGCAGCATTTGGCTTCTGCCCAGCTCCCACATGCACTGTGCTGGGAGGAGATCTTGATGCTGCAGATGTACTGCCTGCTGGTCTGGGGTCCTGGTAGCTGGAGTGGTGTGAAGAAGTGTTAACCTTTGCTTCTGTCCTCCCTGTGAAGAAACGTGGCTGTTTGAAACTGTGACTTGGGTGTCCCCTGACTCTCACAGTTAAGAAATGCTGAATCTTAGCCTTGAAATACAGACAGCGTTTCCCAATCTCTGTCAATTTCAGGTCAACAAATGCTTGGAATAAATGCTGAACTTTGCTTTCAAAGCTATATGAAATGCTGTCTGTGTTCCCACTTACACTGCATTGTCTTCTTTCCCATCTTCCTCAGACACTTCCCCAAATCAATCTGGACAATTATGCTGTTGTACCAGTGGATGAAGGAGATGAAGATCGAGATGCTGAAACTGATGATGATATTGCAGGATCTGATGTTGACCTCGACTTAGGAGATGGAGACTCAGAAGAAGGTTTGGCACTTGACCTACAGTTAGCTGTGAAACGTGTGACATAAAATAGCTGTCCTTTGCTAGGCTGGTGTGACAGCACATTGGGTCTGCATAATGGAAGAGTAAAGTTTTTCTGGTTGAGATGTATGCCGAATAATTTATTGCTGCTTTTTAATGAATTATGCTCCTGGAGACATCACTGGGGATAAGCCTAGAAGCTAACTTACTTTAAAATTATTGCTTTGTTTCTTCACAGAAGAGAAATCAGATTCATCCCTTCCACTTTATGTGCTCCCTCTCTATTCTTTACTAGCACCGGAGAAACAAGCAAAGGTAAAGGATTCATTGTCACAAAAACAAATGACCCTTAATAGGTGGCATTGCTGTCTTAAGTCTCTTATGTTTTGTGAGCTAAAAGGTCCATCTTGGACCACCGCCAGTGGGCAGACTGGAATGGCTCAGTGGACAAGATAGGCTGGGTTGGAGCAGGCACTGCTTGGCCTGTGCTCTCCCTGATGTCCTGGTCCAGTGGGCTGAGAGCGATGAAAAGCAACAGTCCTGTAGCATGTTAAAATTGCTCACAGCTATGGGGTGCATCAAGGATTTTGTTGGCAATGCATTTCATACGCCCATCTGTTTCTTGTAGGTGTTCAGGCCTCCTCCTCCTGGCACGAGACTCTGCGTTGTAGCCACCAACGTGGCAGAGACATCGCTCACCATCCCAGGCATCAAATACGTGGTTGACTGTGGAAAGGTGAAGAAGCGTTTCTATGACAAAATCACCGGGGTTTCATCTTTCAGAGTCACCTGGATATCTCAAGCATCAGCTAACCAGCGGGCAGGTCGTGCGGGCCGGACTGAACCAGGGCACTGCTACAGGTCAGCGAGCTGCTGGGAAGAGGGTGATGTAAATGTTACCCTCAACTGCCTTTTGATTTTGAATCCCTTGCCAATTTTTCACACACATTTCCTGAGTTAAGATTTCTTGCAAGTTTCCAAGCAGCGTTTCTGGTCCACTAGGTTGTATTCTTCAGCTGTCTTCATGGACTTTGAGAAATTTTCTGCGCCAGAAATAACAAAGCGACCAGTGGAAGACTTGATCCTGCAAATGAAGGCACTAAATATAGAAAAGGTAAGGTGTCAGACTGGCTCTGTGCTATGGAGCTCATTAAAGTAGTTGCCCTTTGGAGCCAGAAACAAACACAAATCCATGTTAGAAATGACGGTCCTGGGATTTGGTTTCCATTCTGCGAGCTGCAGATGCTGTTATGAATTTAGCAGACCTTACCAGGCCTGTTCTGGTCATAAGAGCTTTTGCATCATCTTTTCACTGCTGAAAAGTCCCCTATCAAAATAGGGATGGTGTTTTGGAGCTAGATGTGTGCTTTCAGAAAGTGCTCAGAGTTGGACATTAAGCAGCCTGCTCTAGGCGGTGCCTGCAGTCAGTGGCAGCTGAGGGTCATGCTTGTTTTCACATTTCCTAATGGTTTTGTTCTAAGCATTTCCTCCCATTATATGTCCTTTCCTCTTGCTTCTGGCACACATTCTAAATGTTTTTCTTTGGTCTTTGTAATGGAAGGTGAGGTTTTTGCTCCCTTCCAGGGCTTCTTACTGATCCAGACTCTGCCATGTCAGTGATGTACTGAGAGCATTTTATTTGGTACCTGTAGGTAATTAACTTCCCATTCCCAACACCACCTCCAGCAGAAGCACTTGCAGCAGCTGAGGAGTTACTGATAGCCCTGGGTGCCCTGAAGGAGCCCCCTATGACAGGAAGGTAATGGCTGTGTTCCTCAACATATTTCCTCGTGGGGATAAAGCACCCACAAGGGCAGCAAAACGGGTTTGCATGAATGCAGATGTTACTTCATCGCATGACTTCTCTCCCCACAGGCTGAAGGAGCAGCAGGCAGCAAAGCTGAGCTGCCCTATTAGTCCCCTGGGCAGAGTAATGGCCACTTTTCCTGTTGCCCCCCGCTATGCAAAGATGCTGGCACTAAGCAGGCAGCATGACTGCCTGCCTTACACCATTACCATTGTGTCTGCCATGACTGTTCGGGAGCTTTTTGAAGAGTTTGACAGGTAAGCGAAGGAGCCCAATTCTCAGTTTATATGGAACCATGGCATCATAGGACAGCTTGGTTTGGAAGGGACCTTAAAACCCATCCAATTCCAATGCCCTGCCCTGGGCAGGAACACCTCCCACTAAATCAGGCTGCTTGGGGCCCCATCCAGCCTAGTAGGGATGTTGATGCCTCTCTTGAGCACAACCTGATTCATGCCATTCTGTGTTTCTTTTAGGCCAGCAGCAAGTGAGGAAGAGACAGTGAAGCTGAAGGGGAAGAAAGGAAGGCTTGTACAGATGCAGAAGATCTGGGCTGGGCAAGGGTCATTGCAGAAGCTTGGAGACCTCATGGTGATGTTAGGTATTGCACACAGAGCTTTCCCTATGCTGATAACTTCCATTCTCCTCTCCTCATCACCCTGACCTCAGCTTTATACAAAACCATCCTGCTGTAGGACTGAGTGTAGAAGTGTAATTCCTGAGCTGATCTAGGCAGCGTCGAGGCATCGTGGGCTGACAAATGGCCCTGGCTGAGTGGGAACTGCAGTATGTTCATGCTGACTGTGACAGTACTGTGCCACAGTTGGTTTAATTAGAACTCATTTGTGAACTTGTTTTCTCCGCTTGATTATTCACTTCCAGGAGCAGTGGGGGCCTGTGAGTACTCTGGGTGTACTCCTAAATTCTGTGAAGAGAACGGGCTCCGCTACAAAGCCATGCTGGAAATCAGGCGATTGAGAGGGCAGCTGACAACAGCAGGTAATCGGGTTCTGGGGGGAACTCTCATCTTTTGGGAGCAAACCAATCAGCTGAATCTTTACTCACCTTTTTTTTTTTTCCCCCCTGCAGTGAACTCAGTCTGCACTGATGCTGGCCTCTATGTTGACCCAAAGATGAAGCCCCCAACAGAAGCACAAGCGACTTACTTGCGACAGATTGTATTGGCAGGGCTGGGGGACCACCTTGCTCGGAGGGTTCAGGCTGAAGAACTCCTGGATGATAAGTGGAAGAATGCCTACAAGGTAAACGGCTCAATTTACCTGAGTTCCTCTTTGCTTGTGTCTGTAGGGCAGAGGGGCACTCTGCAAAGCCTGGGCTTCTGTCTGGGTGCAGCCATAGGATTGTGTGTGTTGGCTTTCTCCAGCTTCTTGCCATAGAATTGAAGTTTCCAGTGTTGCAATTTCCAAGTCCTTGTGCAGGAATTGCTGTAGAAGAGTAAAAGGGCCGTTAGTCCATCTTGCAGAGTGCTTGATGTCCCCAGAGAAAACAGAGCAGAAAAGCAAAGTGTTATTAAAAACCTCCATGCTTAAGAAGATGTTATAAATGTGCATCTGAGAGAGAGTGAAATTTGATGCAATCAAGAAATGAGGTTGCCAGTAACTGTTCCTACTCTGCCTCAATCCTCTGTGCTTTCTTAAAGACCGCTCTTCTGGACGACCCGGTGTTCATCCATCCAAGTTCAGTCCTTTTCAAGCAGCTCCCAGAGTTTGTGGTGTATCAAGAAATTGTTGAGACTACAAAACTGTACATGAAAGGTGAGACTGCTTTGCTCCATTCTGCAGACTTGATTAGGAATGCAGAGCAGAAAACTTCCCTGCTACTGAGTGGCAGCTCTTGGCAGCAAGGCTTCCTTCAAGTGTGTTTTCCCTTTCTCAGGTGTGTCTGCAGTTGAACCTGAGTGGATTCCTGTTTTGTTGCCACCGTACTGCCACTTTGGGAAACCTCTGGAAAATCCTCCTCCATCGTACTGCCCTGAAACAGGCAGAATTCGATGTCACAGGCCAAGTGTCTTTTGTAAGCTTCTTACAACATCTCTCTCAGTCATTTTGCCTGAGGGCTGCTCTGTAGTTCGTTATTGTAATGTCTCTTAATGATGCTGTGCACAATATCAAAGGGTAGAGCTTAGTTTGAACTGTTCAAAGGGCTTGACAGAGATTTGAGCAGATTCACAGGATTTAAGTGTTTAAATGTTAATGTCTTCCCATTAGCTTGGCAGTTTTATGTCCATCACTAACCTTTGTTAAAGAGAGAGGCTGGCAGGGCTGGTGGTACATGTGGAAATTTATATTCATCAAGTGTTGAGGAGACTCTGATCTCTTTCCAGATCGAGTTAGCTGGCAGCTCCCTGCTGTCGAAGTTGACTATCCAGAAGGTATCGATCGCTATAAATACTTTGCCAGGTTCCTGCTTGAAGGAAAGGTATGTGTGCTCTGGTTGCATCACTTCTTGGACGTTAGCAGTGTTTTAGCCCAGTTTCTGGAGATGAGGCTTGCCAATGGCTGCCAATGTGTTAAACTTGGTGAGGTGGGATGGAGCTCAAAAATACAGAATGGTATGAGAATTAGCTGGTGGGTGAAAGAGACCCAAATTTAAGTCCTGTTTTCTCAAGGGAAGAAGGCTTGTCTCTCCATTCTGAGAGATGAGTCATCAGGTGGGACAGTCAGGTCAAGGTTGGTATGGAGATCTACAAGGAAGAGTAGGGAATACAGGATATGGGACTGAAACCTACAGCAATTCAAGTTCATTGATGATTGCTTCCACAGCACAATTTACCTTGTTTGTTATGTGCTTACTGCAACGTTTCTCACAGGTCATTGAGAAATTGGGTTCTTACAGGCAGTGTCTGCTCTCCAGTCCTGTCATAATGCTGAAAACGTGGTCCAAGTAAGTTGTGAAGAGTTTTTCTCCACTGAATGCTTTTAACTTTCTTAAAAAAATAGTAACAAAAAAATTAAACTCTGGGAAGGGTGTATGAGGCAGTGAGCTAAGGTTTCCTTGCAGAGAGGTGAAAATTGCAGTTTCGGGTGTTGTTTGTTTTGTTTACTGCAAGACCGTTTTTCTTGGTATTTTAAGAGCTGGGTGGAAGCAACAGAATGCACTGATCACACTGACCTCTGCAGGTGGCTCCATACAAGTGCATGAGAACTTTCTTGAGCTAAGGAAATGTCTCTCTATCTCCAGAGGTCGTGTGTTTTACATGAGTATTTAGCTCTCACTAATAATGAGCACGAGTTCGGAAAGGTGAGCTGTAATACTGCTAAACTGAGCTGATGGTCATTTCTTTATGGCACCGTTTTGTCTTGGATTCACATAGGCTTCAGCCCAGGACAGAATCCCTCCTGCAGGCTCTGGTTGCTGAAAATTGTGATAATCGTGATGCTTTGCTGGCTGCATGGAAGAAAAACCCCAAGTGTAAGTGTCCTACTACTTAAATATTAGTCCTATCAGTGAGGGCTTTGTTGTTGGCTTTTTGAGATACATGTAAGGTGGGCTGTTTCACTTGATGTGCTCCAAATTTTATTTTTATTTTTATAAAAATAAAATTTTTATTTTCTGAATAGAATCCATAATGTTGTGAGTTCTGATTCTTGTGAAAGAGCCAAATGGATGCTGATCAGTATGAAGCCATCTCTCTGCTGCTCTCTTTCTATTCCAGATCTGCTCGCAGCCTATTGCCAGTGGATCCCTGAGGTTATGCACGAGGACATAGCCAAGCAGTGGCCGCCAGTAGCACTGTGACACCCAGCTCTGTTCTTGGGGCACTCCTTTTCTCCGAAGTGTTTCTGGAGCATCGGCTTCCGTGAAGATCTGCTGATCAGAGGGACTGCCTAGCTGCTAGCAGTACCTTTCTGTGACTCTTAGCTGGCTCTTAGCTCTGGTTTTCAGCCTGCTGTGCTCTCAGAAGCCCCACCAGCTGTTTGGCGGGTGCTTTATAATGTTAATATTTGGATAATTTTATCCACTGTATTTTAGCAGTTCTGTTTTGCTGAAGTTTCTCTTTAGACTATATTAGTCATAGGGACTACAATAAACATATGTAATTCTTGGTTTGGATGGGAGAAATGTTTTCTACAGAGTGTTGCAAGAAGCAGTGTTAGACTTTATTCATAGGCCCTTCCTCACACAGACCTGCAGCTCAAGGACTGAGCCTTCCCCCCCTGCTGGGCTGGCTGTGGCCTCATAGAGCTGCCCATTCGCTGCCTTTCACCCTGTAGAACTGTGTGGGGAAGGACTGAAGTAAGAAAACCTGTGGGTTATGTGAGTTACAGCACACTAAGAACTAGAGTTTTTTTGTTTGTTTCATAAGCTTCGGTGTTGTAGAGCCGTGGTGCTCAGCACTAACTCCAGCAGCAGGGGTTGCAACTGCACTTTGCAGCCTGTTTGGGAGGGGTGAAAAAAACTTAAGTGTGGTGCTGATTTACAAATGGCAAAGGTGAGATACGGGTATTTAGGGAATCTTGCAGGGGAAAGCAAGGTAGCTGGCTTTGCAGAGTGCTGTGTTCTGCCTGTGAACCGAGGAACGGGGTAGAAGGTATAAAAGCGGAGAAGAAAAATGAAAGTAAGACGGGAGAAAAAAAAAACTGTGGAGATGCCGGGGATTGAACCCGGGGCCTCATACATGCAAAGCATGCGCTCTACCACTGAGCTACATCCCCTTGCCGTGCACAGAGCTCCCGCACAACTCACACATCCAACACGCGGCCGTCGCGCGCCACCAGCCGGGCCATGGCCGTGTAGCAGGAGCGGAGCGCAGACGTTCCCTATGCCTGTCCTCGTTAGTATAGTGGTGAGTATCCCCGCCTGTCACGCGGGAGACCGGGGTTCGATTCCCCGACGGGGAGAGATTGTATAGTTTTGATCGTTGGCACAATTTTTTTCTCCTGGAGGCCCCGGCACTGTGACTGCACTTAAAGCGTGGCGGGGGGCAGTTGCCGCGGGGTGCCGGGAGTCTATCCGTTTCCTGGGCTTTAGAGCAGAGCGATGGGAGGAATGGGTGGAGATTCCAGGCGACAGCCGACCCCTGAGCCGCGCACTGTCCCGAGCGGCCGTCCCCACGTGCTCGCGCTGCGCCAAGCGCAGGGAAAGCGGGGCTGGGCGGGGTCGTATCCGCAGCCCGGGAGGGGTCGTCTCGCCGCCGAAATAGCTCAGTTGGGAGAGCGTTAGACTGAAGATCTAAAGGTCCCTGGTTCGATCCCGGGTTTCGGCAGAGCTTTTTTTCCTTCGTTTTTTTTTCCCTAATTCTCCCCCCAGCTGTCGCTTTGCAGCCGAGCAGCTCGCAGTTTCACCCAGCCCAAAGGGTCGCGGCGCGGGGCGCTCCCGGCGGCAGCAACACGCAGCGCCCACGTGGGCTGAGCTCTGGGCGAGCCGTGGGAGCACACCGCGCACCGTCCTCGTTAGTATAGTGGTGAGTATCCCCGCCTGTCACGCGGGAGACCGGGGTTCGATTCCCCGACGGGGAGGCAAGTGCTCTTTTTAACTTCCTCAAATTTTTCTTTTTCTCCCTCGAATTTTTCCGGCTTCCGAAGAGAAAAAAACAAAACAACAAAACACACAGCCAGCCGTGCGCGCACACAGAGCGCTTCTGTGCTCCAGGAGACACCCAAAGCCCACGCAGCGCTGCTCCGATGAATGAAGTAGGGAGCGCAGCGGCCGGCCCAGCGAGCAACATGAGCAGGGGGATGTAGCTCAGCGGTAGAGCGCATGCTTTGCATGTATGAGGCCCCGGGTTCAATCCCCGGCATCTCCAGTAATGCCTTACGTTTTCGTCCACATTGCGAGTTCTGTCATCGCGTTCACCCACACAAAAAGCTGCCGCGCTAAAAGGCCTCGGCGCGGCTTCGTGCGGCACGGAACGACTCTTCTGCCCCTGGGTTCTCCTCACCAAACACCACGTCTTCGTTTTTGTCGTTGCAAAGCACGGCTCTACGGATGCACGGCAGGAAGGCAGGAGGTGCCGAGCCCAGCAGTGCTGGTACAGCACAGACCTCACACAGCTTTTATCTGCGCGGCTCAGCCAGCAGGTGCTTCATCTCCTCCGTTCCATCAAACAACCGCTTTCTTCGCAGCAACGGTTATTCCTAGTTATATTTGTGACAGATCTCTCCTCAGCTGGCAGAACCACGATCCTGCGTGCTACGCTGATATCCACGGCCCAGGGACACGTTCTCACTTGACACAAACCTGACCGCACGGCTCCGCTCCGGCGGATCCCGGCCGCGCTTTGTGCCGCGCCGCACCGCGCGCCGAGCGCCGACCCCGCCCAGCCGCCACAGCCGCATCACAGCGCCGCCACAGCCGCTGCTCCCTCCGCGCGCCGCCCCGCGCCGCGCTGCCGCCCATTCCGCACAGCGGCGGCAACGGCCGCAGGAAAGTAGTGCGTGGCGGAGTGATCTGAGCGGCGCGGGGCGGGAGCAAACGTGTGGCGTAGTCAGAGACTCGGCAGGCAGGCTGTGGTGCGCCTTGGATTTGGCTTGCGAGCGCCGTGGTGAGCGTTCCGCTGGGATCAGCCGCGGCTCGGCGGGGAAGAGAGACGGCGGGGTGCGTGTGAGGAGCGGCGGGGCGGAGCGCGTGCTGTGCGCTTGGACAGGAGAGCGCTGGGGAAAAGGGATTGCGGCGGGCAAAGACGGCGGGCAGAAACGGCGGCGTGTGGACGGGGTGTGGGCCGGGGCGCTCGTTTTCCGTTCGGGGCCGCAGCGCGGGACGGGGACGGGGAGGGGAGGGGGCGGGGAACCGCCGGGAAAATGGCGGCCGCGCAGGCGCAACAGCGGCCCCTAAGATGGAGGAGGCGGGCGCGCGCCCTGAGCGGGAAGGGGAGGAGGCGCGTGGCCCCGCCCCTCGGGGTGTGGGCGGGTCCTACTGTGACGTCACTGGGCGGCTGGCGGCGGCGGGCGCTGCTGACGCCCTCTTAACATGTGCTGATCTCCCTTCCAGACCGACATGCAGATCTTCGTGAAGACCCTGACTGGCAAGACCATCACCTTGGAGGTGGAACCCAGTGATACGATCGAGAATGTCAAGGCCAAGATCCAGGACAAGGAAGGCATTCCCCCCGATCAGCAGAGGCTGATCTTTGCTGGCAAGCAGCTGGAAGATGGGCGCACTCTGTCAGACTACAACATCCAGAAGGAGTCCACCCTGCACCTGGTGCTGCGCCTGAGGGGAGGCATGCAGATCTTTGTGAAGACCTTGACAGGTAAGACCATCACTCTGGAGGTCGAACCCAGTGACACCATTGAGAACGTGAAGGCCAAGATCCAGGACAAGGAGGGCATTCCCCCCGATCAGCAGAGGCTGATCTTCGCTGGCAAGCAGCTGGAAGATGGGCGCACTCTGTCAGACTACAACATCCAGAAAGAGTCCACTCTCCATCTTGTCCTGCGCCTGAGGGGAGGCATGCAGATCTTCGTGAAGACCCTGACTGGCAAAACCATCACCTTGGAGGTTGAACCCAGTGACACCATTGAGAACGTGAAGGCCAAGATCCAGGACAAGGAGGGCATTCCCCCCGATCAGCAGAGGCTGATCTTTGCTGGCAAGCAGCTGGAAGATGGGCGCACTCTGTCAGACTACAACATCCAGAAGGAGTCCACCCTGCACCTGGTGCTGCGCCTGAGGGGTGGTAACTGAAGTGGAGATTCCTTGCTTCCAAGAAAAAGTTCCTCTGCACGTGTTCATTCCAATAAAATTCTCGCATCCTCAAAGATTGCAGTCTCTTAAATCCTTCAGGCAGCTATTTTAGTTACTTAATTGCAATCTAATAAATTCTGGTTACTTAATTTCTGAATAATAAAGGTGTTATAAAACTACCTTATGCAAGGCCTGCACGTGCCTGGCCAATGACTCAGATGGTGCTGAGGTTGTGTAAGTGTTTCCATAACTCCCTGTGGGCTGCTGAACTCAGTGCTGGTCACAGTGCTCTTCAGCTATTACTGTGTAATGTAACACAGAATTACAAATCCTTCTGGAGTAGGAAGGTTCAGTAATACTGCGTTGCCCAGTGGAGGGCTGAATACTGCATCAATGTAGTAAAAACCATTGTAAAGACACTAAATTCCTTCAAAAGCCAGCGAGCTTCCCTGCTGGCTTTGGCAATCTGCGTGATGGACAATCGGTAGTGAGTCTGCAGCCCTTGATCCAGGTGCTTGGTTCTGATAGTGGGCTGCACAGCTTTAGTCTACAAAGCAAACTTTGTAACTTAAGTACTGGCTTAAAGAATGCGTCTGGGAATGCTCTTTCATCCCAGCTGTGTGCTGTGGAGAAACGGCACTGTGTTGGTGAGCTGAAGTGCTACAGAGTAGTTCTGTATGCCAAGAACTGACAAGGGATGTCTGCTCACTACTTGCGGTAGGCTGCTGGGTATCTGAGGTCAAACGCTTGCACTGGAAAAGTGGAAAACAGGCTGAAGAGTTAAGAAATGAATGACAAGCTGTATCCTGGGCAGTACTGCGTTACCCATCTGTGTGAGGGTGTGATTGGCGTTGCAGTGAGGGTTTCAGCTCTGCGGGGCTTAAAGTGTCAGCACCACCCAGAGCAGAAGGGTGGGATCCCAGGGAAGAAAACAAAGCGCTTCTTAGGTGATGCTGCCTGTGAATTATACGTGAGTGAGAGTGGTGTGAAGGGAGGTTTCGATGCGTTGTGGTTTGCAGGGAACAAGCCGGGATAATTAAGAAGGGCTCATTGGAGAAAGCCTTTGAACACTGCTGAATGTGCCATTGCGGATTCCCACGCGTACACATCCATGAAGCTTTTCCTGGGAAACTCAGGAATGGAAAAAACCCAAAAGCTGGCACAATACCTCCAGCGCTCTTCTGTGCCGCACAAAGCCGTGCGCGGGCAGGCAGAACGGACCGCCCGCCCAAAGCAACGCACGGCCAAAGGCAGCCATCAGTGAACGCAGCGCTGTGTTCTAAGATGTTTTTTTTTTTTTTCTCCGAAACGCCTTAAGCGCCCTCCGGTGCCACGGAGCTACGCGACAGCCCGGCGTGCGCTGACCGTGCGAGCCGCGCACGGAGCCGCGAGCGGAACCCGCGGTAACGCCGGCACGGCCCGGCCGCACACAGCGGCGGCTTCCGCCCCGCTCGGCTCGGCCCATGGGGGCGGTCCGCCCCGCCCCGCTCCGCCGCAGCGCCCCGCCGGGCCCGGGGCATAAAGCGGCGGCGGGCGGCCCGCTGCCCGAGCCATGGGCGCTACGAGGTGGAGGGCGGCGGCGGGGCTGGGGGCGGTTGGGGCCGTCTGCCTGCTGCTGGGCGGCTGCCTGCTGCTGGCGGGGCCCGCTATCATCAAGAAGCAGGTCCTCAAGGTTAGCGGGCCGGGGGCTGCGGATGGCGGCGGTGGTTGCGCGGGGCCGGGGGCTGCGGATGGCGGCGGTGGTTGCGCGGGGCCGGGCGCGCTGCTGGCGGTGTTTGGCGCCGTCCGAGCTCCGCAGGGGCGATGAGAGCCGCGCACCAAAACGGCTGCTTCGGGGCTGCTCTTCCAGCTTGCGGCGTCCTTAAAATCTCAGCGGGGATAAATCTAGGCTCGGCTGTTCTGTGCTCTGTTGCGGGAGGGCTGGGCTGCCTGGGACCGCGATCCTCCTTAGCGGGGGCTGCGCTCAGCTGGCACTGATGGGTGGTTGCTGCTGGGAGAAGCGCTGGGTGCTCTTTGTTAACTGCATGGGGAAGCTTGTGCTGGTAGATTGCTCTCCATTGCCAAGAACAGCGTGGGTGATGCGCTGCAGTGCTCGGATGGAGTCCTTGCCTCGTGCATGCCGTGGTGTCTGAGAGTGAAGCACAAGAGCTGCCTCTCTTTGGGGTTCCTGGCTGCTGGAGGGGATCCTGCTGCTGGGATGGCATTGGTCCCCTGTGGTTGTGGCACAGGACTGCAGGCTGAGCCCTTGGTCTGCCCAGTGGGTGCTGCACGGAGCCCTGGGACCAGTGCTTAAAGACAGAAAGGGAGAAAATACAATGAGAAGGGCTCAAGGACTGAGATGAGAACAGGGAGGTTGCTCACCTATTGCTGTTGTGAGCAAAGGGGTTCTAACTTGGGGCAGCTGCTGGGCTTTCCTCAGTGTCCCCTCTGCAGCCCCCCACTACCAAACCCTTATTGCATCAGCCCAATACATGGCTTCGTCCCCACATTCACCCAAACCTTTCCCACTGCCCACAAGGGAGGGTCCCTCTGCCTTGGAGTTTCTTCAAGCTCACATCTACCCACATCAACATCTAGAAACACTCCCCTGGCACAGGAGATGAATAGCAAGTGGCTGTTGCTGTGTGTGTGTCCCTGTGTCTTTGTCAGGAGCAAGCTTCTGCTGCAATGTGTGCTCTGGCAGTGCCAGTGTCTGTGCAGAGCCAGGCAGACCTTCGGCTTAAGCCAAAGTTGGTCTCTGTCCAGTCTGCTGGCTGTGCAGAGCTGGTGCTGGCACTTGTAGAACATATGGCACGATCAGTGCAACCAGACTTCCCTTCTTTTGGGGAAACACCCGATTTAGCTACTTTCTAGTGAATCTCAGTGCGAAGAGGAAAAGCCTGACCCTTCTTTTTCCTCAGGACTCGCTTCATCTCAAGTACGCAATCTCCTCAAATCTCGTCTTCCAACTGATCTGAAGGATCCCAAATTCTTACCCAGCTTAAAGTCAAATGGAAGACAAACAAGGGAGTGATATGCAGGGTGGTGAGAAGTGTGCAGGGCCTCGCTGAGGCTCCTGGGGCAGTGTTTGGAGTGGTGGGTGTGAGGAGGAGCTGGTGGCAAGGCTTGGGCAGGGCTGGAAGCTGGTTGGCCTTTGGCAGGCATTTATCACACAACTCCACGTAGGAGCTGTTGTCCTCAGTGCTTACACTGCTGTCTTTGTCTGGAGGAGAAGCATGGTAACCCGTTGCTTTCGGTTCTTCAGGAACTTAGCATGGTCAGGATATGTCAGACCACCCAGTGACCCTTTGTAACCCATCTGAGTGAAAAATATTCTATTTTTATTTCAGACATGTGCCACATTTGTGTTGACCTTCATGTAGCTTGACTCCAAGGCTGCTCTGATCAGTATATCTTATTTGGTGGTAGTTGTTACAGTTGGACTTTATGAGCTTAGTGCTCTTTTCCAACCTCAGCAACCCTGTGGCTCTGTGCAGGGCCTGGAGCTGCTGGGCTCCCATGAGAGGAGGCTGAGAAGGGCAGCGGGTGGTCGGGATGCAATCTGTGTGTGTTACGTAAATGTATGCATATGCAATGGGAAGCCCAGGGAGTGCAAAGCAGAACAAACAAGTAAAGAAAAAGCAGATGTCGGTGTTCAGACTCTGCTGGGTGCACAGGGAAAGGGTTATAAAACAATCTAGGTGAAGTCTACGGTGCTCTTGTCCCATAGTTGCTTCTCTGCCGGTGACACTGCTGGCAGCTTTCTCCTTGTTCCTGCCACGAGGCTCAAAGCAAGCAGCTGTGGGGCTGAGCTGGAGCTGGATAGTGCCCGCGTGCCTTTGCTGATTAGTGGGTCAAACCCAGTGCTGAGGTGCGTTGCTGAACTGCAGCAAGAGTTGGTACTTGCAGAAGAAGCAAAGGTAATAGTGGAGTCACCCAAAATAGATGATTAAGAAGAAACAAGCTCTTGGTGTGCTGGTCTGTAAGGCAGCTCCCAGGAGGCTGGGAAGGACTGGAGGCAGGAGGCCAGCTGCCAGCAGTGTCACTGGGGAGGAGGTGAGAGCTGCTTGGCTAATAACTGTGCTTCTGTGAGCTTTTTCTGGAAAATGGGACAGTGATATGGAAAACCATTGTGCACTGCCTTCAAACTGCATTAAGATAGACGTGAATCGCTGCAGGAGCACATCTGAGAGGCAGCAAAAGCAACTTGGATGCAGTTTGGTTGACATCACCATTCTCCTCATCTATTTTGGGATAACCCAAGAGCTTTGTGGTTTGTAGTTGTAGCTATGGAGCTGCCATACCTGGCAAGCAAGTGGAAGACTTTAGGATGGGCTTGTTTGTGCCAGGCAAGTCAAACCACCAGAACAGTGAATAATTCAGTGCTGGCTTGTCTAGCACAGTGAAAGCCTCCAGCACTTCAAAACAGCTTTGAAACCTTGTGGGTAGAAGTCTGGCAAGCTGAGCCTCAATAAATGAGCCTGCAGACATCCTGTGGCATGTACTTGATGCTTCTGCATGCATAAGTCTGGAGTTTAGAACTGGCTCTGTTTCAGTTTGCATAACATGCTGTGTCCTCTAGAGATCCACTGCTCTCAATAAATAAGCCTGCAGATATCCTGTGGCATGTACTTGATGCTTCTGCATGCGTAAGTCTGGAGTTTAGAACTCGCTCTGTTTCATCTTGTATAACGTGCTGTGTCCTCTAGAGATCCACTGCTGAACCTTCTGCCTTCAGCTGGGCCTGGTGTGGGAAGCAGGAATGGTGTGCTCAGCCTCCAAGGCCAAGCAGCCCATCCTCTTTCTCTTTCTTTGCAGAATGTGAGGATTGATCCCAGCAGCATCGCCTTCAACATGTGGAGGGACATCCCTGTTCCTTTTTATCTGACGGTGAACCTCTTTGAAGTGCAGAACCCTCAAGAGGTCCTCCAGGGAGCAAAGCCAAAGGTGAACCAGCGTGGACCGTATGTTTACAGGTCAGGTACTGCTCGTGGTCCAGCTGTGTGTGAGCTGCTGTGCTGCCTGCCAGGCTCTTAGCTGGCTCCTCCAGGAGGACAGCATGGCAATAGTGCAGCCTGAGTCCGATGGCATAGGATTTTAAAGCAATCCAAATGTGAAGTAATTGCTCTGATCTTACTAAAACCATCAGTAGGACCTCTGTGAGGCTGTTTGGTGCTTCAGTGTGAGCTGTGGAGCTTGGTCCTGCTAGCTGTTAGTATGGTGATGGGCAAGCCCCATCCTCAGATTGGGCTTCAGCTGAATCTTCACTGTACATTTAGGAATCTAGCTTCAGAGCTGAAATCTCCTTGATACGAAGCTTCAGACTTCCTGCAATGATCTAAGGTGATTCATCATGTATGATGGGATGCAGGATTTGCCTAACATGAATAATCTGGTCATGAGAACCAGTACAGAGCACTATATCTTGGTTAGGTTCAACAACAGCAGGGCTTAGCCATGGCTAAGAATGGTGGCTGGAGCCCCTCTCTGGACCTGGTGTGTGAAGTGATGAGAGATTGAACTGAGCACATACACTTACCTGAAAGTAACAATATTTGACATGTTAGTGCCTATACATGTAGGCAAGGTCAGGTCAGCAGCCTAAGCAAGCTCATGTGGGAAGATTACAGGTCTAATCCCAAAGCTGTTTGAGTAGTGTTGGGGAAACCTGGCACTATGTATATGCCCTCATTTCCCCTGGTCTGCTGGTCACACCACAGAACCGTGTGGATTCTGTACGTTGTGGTTGGATCGGTCACTTGGCTTGGGGAAAAGGCTTCACTTACACTAAGTAAGAATAAACAAAGGGGTAAAGCTTGTTAATGTTCTTATGTTCCTGTTGAGCAAGATTAGTGCCTTTCCCTATCACGGACCATAAAATAGGCTCCACAATAAAGGACTTTGTTTCTGCTTGTGGATTGAGCTGCAGCTCCCCGTGGAGGAGCTTGTGATGCTGGGGACAACCTCAGGCTGCTGCGGCTGGCTCCCTAACAGCATGCCTGCCAGGCTCTTAGCTGGCTCCTCCAGGAGGACAGCATGGCAATAGTGCAGCTGGCCTGAGTCCGATGGCATAGGATTTTAAAGCAATCCAGCAAGCAGGAGCTGGGTGGTACAAAGAGTGACCCAGAGAGAAGCAGCGGAGCCAGGATGCTATGGGGGGGTTGAGCTTCACATGGGGCTGCCCAGGAGCCAATAGGGAGCTCTGGGACAAATTCACACGGCTTTGATAGCGGAGCTTGTGCCATCTTGTTTGGTTCTCTTTTGTTTTGGAGGTTGTTTTGGTGCGTGGGATGGTGTAGATTGACTTATCTGGGCATCTTTCATAAAGAGAGGTTTCTCAGTAGCTCTTCTACTGCCTCTCCTGCAGCCTGATGCTCCTGACTGGGGTTTGCTCTCCTTCCTCTGCTCTTCAGCAGCAAGCCAAGGCCTGCCCTTGTTTCGCACGCAGTGCAATTGGCACCACATGGGGCCAGGTTCCCATGGTCTCTCTTCTCTCTTTGCAGAGAGTTCAAGTATAAAACAAACATCACATTCCATGACAACGACACAGTCTCCTACCTGGAGTACCGGCAGCTCTTCTTCCGGCCAGACTTGTCCAACGGCACCGAGGACGAGTACATAGTGATGCCCAACATTTTGATGTTGGTAAGGACTTGCTTCCCAGCTGTTGGGAAGCAAGGCTGGCGGGGAGGGTGGTGGTGCTCTGTGCTAACCTGAAGCTTCTTTTCTTGTCAGACTTGAATTGAATGAAGCCACAAGATTAAGTTTGCAGAGTACAGTTCTTTGTGTGTCGGTTGTCACGTTGGGCTGCTACCTTTCCAAAATAAGTGATTAGAGGGGCTGGGCTCACGACTTCAACCTCATCTGACCTTTATCTGGGGAAAGGAAACCTGTGAGCTCCCTGTGGCTGCTGCCACAAACTGCTTTTTTCCCAGCTGTGGGCTGAATGGTGCCCCTCAGGCTGTCTAAAGGGCTTCTGTAGAGCGCTGTGCTGTGTGCTGAAGATGCATTGCAGCCTTTCTGCAGGGCTCTTGTCTCAGGGATTGGTTTCCTTCACAGGGAGCAGCTGTCATGATGGAAGACCTACCCAGTTTTGTGAAGTTCTTGCTGAGCGGGGCCCTGGCTGGCCTGAAGCAGGAGGCCTTCATTAACCGGACAGTGGGGGAGATCTTGTGGGGCTATGAAGACCCTCTTTTAGACACAATAAATGCCCTTGTCCCTGGCCTGATCCCATTCAAGGGGAAATTTGGCATATTTGTAGAGGTGAGTAAACTCCTGCTGGGAACCCTGAAGTCCCAGACATATTGCTCTTCTTATTGAATATGCAGGCTGTCTCCTTCACTAACTACTTGGAGCAGCCATGTATAATTGATGGTGGTTGTGTAAGGCGCCTTGTATTTCTGCTTGAGGGGAAAATAGCATTGGAAACTGTCTCTGGCAACCAAAATAAAACTTCAGAAGCTTACAGTATGTGGAGTGCTCCTAATGCTGATGAAGCATGCAAAAGTGTTAACGCCCTGCAGTCTTTCAGCATGTAATGGATTACAGGTGAATTTCTTGTCTCTGCAGTTTAACAACACCAATTCTGGATTGTTCACAGTGAACACAGGCATGAAGAACATCAGTCAAGTTCATATGGTGGATTCGTGGAATGGCTTGAAAAAGGTGAGCATCAGGCAGCAAAACTCAGGCACGGGGTGATGTAGAGCAAGGCTAACTGAAAGCTTTTGGTGCTGTTGTATCAGTGGGTCACAAGTTTGGAAGCGAGTTCCTATGGGACTTCTCCCACAACTTCTGTTGAAAGTCAGAGCAAAGGCAGAATGACCAGAAGGCAGCCCAGTGCAAGAAGTGTTCAGTTGAGCCCATCTTGAAAGCTCTCCAGCATTGCTGTCCCCAGCTCCTCTGTATGGCATGGCAAGGATGGAAGCCAACATCGAGCTCAGAGAACTGAGCTCCTCTCTCTGCACAATCCCACAGGTGAACTACTGGCGGAGCAATCAGTGCAACATGATCAACGGGACTGCAGGGGAGATGTGGCCACCGTACATGTCCCCAACATCGCTGGAGTTCTACAGCCCCGATGCCTGCAGGTGAGGCTGCAGCAGGCACAGAGCTCTGCAGTCCCTGTGCTGATGGTGGGAGATGCAGTGTGTGTCTGGTGCTCACAGAGTGCTGTGTGGTGATGCAGGGGACTTGAGTAGAGTTCCTGTAGTTAAAGATTCTGCTACAGTTTGGTATTGTAGTGTCAGAACATTGCAAAGAGTGTTGTCTGCCTGCATCTTGTGATGTTCATAAATACCTTCTGGATTGCTGGGGAAGCCTAACTTAACTGAATTGAGAACCAGTCTAGATAAGATTTGGGAAGAAGAAGGCTGGGAATGAAGGTTGTCACAAGGAAATGCTGTTTGGCCACAGAGCTATTGCAGTAGTGCTGGGGGCTGTGCCACTGCTCCTACATTGCTTCATTTTTGCTCATGCACAGCTGTGCCTGTGTGATGCCCTGGCCTCAGCTGAGTGTGCAGAGGTTAAAGTACCTCTGGAGCCTGCCCTGCTCCTGTGGAAACACCCTGAGACTGGAAGGAGGGGAAGTGAGGTGGCCAGATACAAAGCTCTGTCCCCAACTGGGGAAAGATAATGGTGATTTCGGCTCTGCAGTTGCTGTAAAACAAGCAAAGTGCTCCTGCTGAATAGAGATCGGTGACCTCAGCCAATAAGCAAAGTCAGCTGAGCCCAGTATTAGTGCAGGAATTCCTCTACACAAGAGTCAGCAACAAATAGCAAAATGACTCAGAGCCAAGGACTTGCAGGGAAGTTTACCAGTAGACAAAGTTTAAATACACATACCTGTTTTTGTAGAACTGTGGAGGTCTTGTAGAGAATGTAATGTGTTTTTGGCAAGGTGTAAAATCGAGCAGGAAGCTTGGTTTCCTGTGATTCTTACTGAAGGGTGAGCACAGCCCAGAAGCGTGCGCGTCACTGCTGTGCAGAAGGCAGCTGTAGTGATGAGCATCCTTCTTGGCTGGCTGGGCTGTCTGCATCCCCACAGGTCTTGCTTGAGTGTGAAGGAGCCAACTGCCTTCCTGGAAACATGCATCTACTGATGCATGCAGCATGAAGTCTGTGCTCTTTTACCTGGATTAAAATCTTGCTGCATAGTGTAGTTCATAAGATAAAATTTTCCACTCCCCTGATGGCTGTGTGCTAGAAAACAGATTTAGCCAGTGTCCATCTGCTGTGACAGAGCACTTCTATCTTGGAGCCAGTACTGACACAAAGGCAGCATTATCTCTGGGAGAGCAGCCATGGGGATTACCCGATGCCCTTAAACAAATCCATTCTGGATTCTGCAAACAGATTTATAAGCTTGTGTGGTTCCCTCCACAACTAGTCCTGACCAGCCTTGTATTTGTGCTTAAAACATGGAAAGCAAATGGCTTAGATACTCATTCCCAATCCAAAGCTCTGCTTGGAGTGTTTATCTTGATCTCAAAGTCTAAGTTACATTGCAACTGCATCTTATCCAGTGGAGATAAGAGCCTGTTTCCATGCTGAGAACCTGCTGGCTAATCCTGATCCTTCTTCACCAAAACCCTTCCAGATCCATGACGCTGGTGTACGAGCAGTCGGGGCATTTCAAGGGTGTGCCCACCTATCGCTTCGTGGCACCGAAAACGCTCTTTGCCAATGGCACAGATTATCCCCCCAACGAAGGCTTCTGTCCCTGCAGGCAGTCTGGCATCCAGAACGTCAGCTCCTGCAGACTAAGTGAGTCCTCCTGCAATTCTCCTTTCCATACTGAAATCTGGGGCAGGTGGGATGGGATTACCTGTCCAAAAACTTGCTTTGCTCTCTGGCGGAGGGCTGGAAGAGATCTCTGGGGTATGTGTGCATTCCTCTGAGCAAGGGGAGAGTGAGAAAGCCTGTGCCCAGAGCTGTCTGCTTGTTCATGGAATGGCTGAGGGCAGGATGGAGCATCACCTCCCCCAGACTGGGATCTGGCTGTGTAACTGCCAAGCTAAACTTTGGACAGTGAGTAGAGGTCACTCAGGAGTGAGAATTCAGTCTTCAGTGTTCTATCCCACATCTGTGGCTGATGAGTGTTTGGTGTGTGGACTGAAGGTGGCTTAGAGGTGGGATCTGAACCTTCCTGGTGCTACAAGCTGCTGGTGGAGGAGGATAGAAAAGCATGAAAAAGCAGGAAAAAAAATCCTGCAACGGCTTAGAAATATTGACATGCTCTCAGATGGACAAGCTTAAGTTGTCTCTGTTCTCACCCAGACGCACCGATGTTCATCTCCCACCCTCACTTCTACAATGCTGACCCAAGCCTGGTGGATGCTGTGGAAGGCCTGCATCCCAGCAGGGAGGAGCACGCGCTCTTCCTCGATGTGCACCCGGTGAGGGGCTTTGGGGTGGCTGCCCCAGGGCAAGGCCTAAGCTGTTCAGTGGGGCTGGGGGGGATGGCTGCCCTTAGGCTGGGCCTAGGCTGTGCAGTGGGGCTGGGAAGCACCTCATGGGGAGGGAAGGGGCTGGTGGATTCCTGCTCCCCCGGGGCTGGACCTGGGCTGTGCAACAGGGCTGGGCAGCACCTGATGAGGGGCTGGGAGGGTTGGGGGCCCGGCCAGGCCTAGGCTGTGTGGTGGAGATGGGAGCATGCTACCCTGCCTGTCAGCCCCATGCTGCTCTCCTGGTGCTGACTGGAGCAGGTTCCAGAGTGCAAAGTGATAAGGACGTGTGCAGATAAAAAAACACCAAAGTCGTAAACTAATTGAATAACTAGCTTAGCTTCTAGGGAATTGCAGGACTAATTGGAATCATAATTGTTTTGATAAGCGCAGTCATTTTCTTTCCACTGACTCAGGAAGGCCCGTGACACCAGGAGGTGTATCTGGCAGCAGCCCAGTTATGTCCCAGGTCTGTAAACATGTATGACCATGAAAGATGACTGGCAAAGTCTGAACACCACTTTGTAGTGGACCTGTTGCTGTTGTTTTTGGGCTGGCTTTTTTCCTCCATCCTGACTAGCCCATCTGACTGGCTGCTTCTGCACTCCAGCCTCAGTGCTGCACCTCGTGCAAACTGAACGTAAGGATGAAGTTGCTGCACCAGTGCCATCTCAAGTCATCTCTGTCCCCAGTGTTGAAGGGGAGAAGATGTGGGGCTCTTCCCCTTGTGGCCCACTATGCATGTGGCTATGAGTGGAATGTTTCCAAGTGTTCAGTGGTGCTAGATTGAGCAAGAAACCAATCCCCTCTTGAAGTAAGGCAAGATAAGCTCCTTACCCAGGCATTGGCTTCTCTGCTTTTCTTATCGCATTTACGGAAATCTAATTAAGTTTATTACAGTATCGAAGCTCTTCTGATAACAGTACAATTCACTGTTATCTAGCCCAGCCTGCTGAGTACAAATATGGGCAATCCAACAAAAATACCCTCCCCTTAGTATGTCAGAGAACTGCAGTGTCATGAGGAACCAATGCCAAAGGACCATCTTAGAAGCACGGTGGTGTTGTGTACTGATGTATTCTCAAAACAAGTGCAGATAAGTTCAACAACAGAAGAGGCTCATCAGGCTTAGGAATAGAAGCTTCTGTTAAAACACCCTGCCCAAGGAATCAATTGCAGGTTGTGAGTTCTACGTGGTAACTTTAAACTTGCTTGGGTTTGGTCCCATGAGCCTTGTGACCCTTAAAGCACCTCCCCACGTTCATGCAGTCTGCCTGTTAAACGTGTGCACTACACATGTGAGCAATCATCCTCAGAGCCTGGGGAGCAGTGTGGGGCTGACCAGTGCTGGTACACTGGAAACTCAGCCTTGCTGCTGGCTGTGTGCATTGGATCTCTGAATGATCCAATTCAGTGCTTCATAGGGAAGGTGGAACCCGGAGCAGCTGGGGAGGAAAGTGGGGAGCCAATTTTCTGCAGAGCTCTCATGATATGTGTGAGATGTACTGATGAGCTGGTTGGTCTCTTCCTATGCAGATGACAGGCATCCCCATGAATTGCTCCATCAAGCTCCAGCTGAACCAGTACATGAAGCAGGTGTCTGGTATCCTGTAAGTGATTCACTGTTAAAAGTGGCTATCTCTTCATCCAGCAGGGAGTGCTGCTGGCTCTGGGGTCCCTGCAGAGCTCACCCTGACAGAGGAGATAGCTTTGATGTTAGCAGTGTCACCATTGCAGCAGCCAGCTGGCTGATGCGTAGGGTCAGCTGTTCCAGCAACCTCCAGATGCTGTCCCCTGGCAGTGCTGTGTGCCTGCCTGTTGGCTCAGCTCTTGCAGTGCTTCATGCACCTGACAGAACAGTTGAAATACAAATGTTGGCCCTGTTGTGCATGCTGGCAGACAACCCCTGTGCTCTGGACTTGGCAGTACTGCCCTGCAGTGCCATGCAGATGACTGGGATGTCTCAGATCTGCATAAGTTCGGCATTCCAGTTCACTGAGTTAATGTACCTGGAGCCCAGATTTGGAATGGTACTTTTTGCTGTCATTGGGCAACTAAGTTCAAATGGAAGTGTTGGCACTGCTTTTGCATAGAAGGCCCAAGATGAACCTGGTCCCTGGAGGGGAGGGAGCTCCCTGAAGCAGCAGGAATTGCATGTAGTCGCCTTGTATCAGTGTCCTGGCCATTGCTGGTCTGCCAGACTCTTCCCATTAGGAAGAATTGCAACAGTAGCTATGGTCTGATGAACCAGGAATCTAAATGCTTATTTCTTTTTCACCTCCACAGTCAAACAGGGAAGATTCAGCCAGTGGTGATGCCGCTGCTGTGGTTTGCAGAGGTGAGCTGCCTTCCTTGACCAAATTCTGAAGAGTGTCTCGTGCAGGAAGGGGGAAACTGCAGTGCTGGGGGAACTCCGCTCTGAATAAGGCTTTAAGCCAGCCAGACTGAGCAGCCAACAGAAGGCTTTGTACTGCTTGGCTGCATGATTAATCCTTCTGAGCTGAACAAACCCTGCACTGTACTTGGCAGACCTCTGGCTCTGTCCTAGATGTGGGGTTAAATAGAACCCAGAACAGCACTGCCAGCATCTGCATGCTAATGTGTGCCAGGGAGTGCAGTCCTACAGCTGTGTGCATGTCCAGCTGTTTGGTAGAAGCTTCTGGCCTGCCTCTGACCTAAATTCCTCAATCCATGATGGGAGAGAGGAGTTGCACAAATGGTCTATCACTGCTCTGGATGAAAGCGAGATGCCTATCACAACTTTGCTTTCTTGGGCAGAGTGGATACATTGATGGCTCAGTCCTATCGCAGTTTTACACCAACCTGGTGCTGATCCCATCCATCCTAGACTACCTGCAGTACATCTTCCTCGGGCTCAGTGTCCTGCTCATCATCTCAGCTGCACTCATGATGATGAGTCAGGTAAGAATGTGCAGTCATCAAATGGGAAGTTCTGTTAGTCAAATCAGATTTAATCAGATGACAAAGATTGGGTCGACAATCTAACACTCCTGATGAAGCATTGGCTGATACAGTGATTCTGTTCCAACTATGTCCTAATGACACCAGTAGGTAACAGCAGGACCTCAGCATCACGAAGTTGGGCTGCAAATGTTTTAAAAGCAGTTCTGGTCATCTCAGTACACAGCAGTGACCAAAGCAGGTTCTCATGGAAGGAAGCATTTCTCAGCTCACCCAACTAATGAACAACCCTGGCTCATCAGTCTCATTTCCATGTAAAGCATCAGATCTGTGCCATCACCTAGAAACTCATTTATTTCTCTGCAAGTGCAGCTGTTCCAAATAGCTGTGGGAATCAGGCCTGCAGGGATCTGGGTGGGAAGCCCTGACCTCTGAGGGCTGCAGGGAGCTGGGGCTGGGTGCAAGCAGCACAGGGTCCTGGATGCCCCATCCATCTGAGTGTAATGCTCTGGGGACAGAATATAAAACAGCTCAGGCACTTGGTGGTGATCTGTCTCCAGCTGCAAAACACTCATCTGATAAGAGCTAAAGCTTTTAGAGAGCTTAGCATTGAAGTAGAGATCTAGCTCCCTAACCTATATCAAAGCAAGCTTATTCAGCTTGGCATTACAGCCAGACAGCTTGAGCTGGCTCTAAAGCTGCAGATAAGAAGAGGCTGCTTGTGGGGATGAAAAGGCAGTGAAGAGGATGAGTGGGTTGAGGTGAGAGCATGGGCGAGAGGCTGCTTCTGCTCAACCTGTAGCTACTCTTACTGAAAGGCTAATACCAGCCCACTTTAAATAGCTCTAGGGTTCTCCAAGTATCACGTAATTGGATTTCTACCAAGCCTACAACTGCTTAATTGACTTAAACACATGATCCCGAATCCCCTTCTTCCTCCCCATGCTACCTGGCAGTGGGGGAGCAGTGTGAGGGGCTGGGGCTCAGTGCTGACCCTTGTGGTGTTCCCAGAGCAGCTGAGCTCTGAGTGTGCTCACCCTTTTTGTTCCAGCAACTGCAGGTAGCCACAGGCTTCATCCTGCTGTGCAGCACCAGTATGTCTCAGCACATGTTGGTGTTTCCTGGGCTGCTGTGTCTGACAGCCTGGGCTGCTGTTTCCTCACCCTGCTTTGTGCAGGCTTCCCATTATCAAAGAGCCTTACCCACTATGCTGGAAGGGGGTAGGAGAAAAAGCTGCCTTCTCTATTCACTGGAATCATCTGAACAGCTGCTTTTGAAACATTCAAAACCTGGGCATGAGACAGCTGCATCTGGGTGCTCAGCCTCACAAAGTGCTAGAACTAAAATAAACCATAGGAAGCATCTGACTACCTGAAAAGTAAATCAATAGCCCTAATGGCTTTATAAATCTCGGAGGAAGCCACGCAACAACACATTAAATTCTGTGCCTAATGAACAGATAAGAGCTTGTAAACTGGAAGACAGCAATTTGCAGCCAAGGTGTGTTCCTCGATCAAAGTGTTGCTGATCTAGTGATGATTGCTAATCACACCCGTTCCTCTCTCTGGAGGCCACAGGTGATGTCTGAGGGGCATTGTCCACACTTTCATGTGTCTGCCAGCGTGAAGCTCTTGCTTAACCTATGCCTTCCTGGTATGTCTTACATCTCTCTGGCTTCCAGAGGGAGCAGTGGGCCATCAAACCTGTCCAAATGAGGTACTGTGAAACACTTAAATCTTAGTCTAGTTTACATAGGAGCCAGTTTAAAATGCATCTGTTGTTCCAAAAATGTGCGTGTCTCCTGTATGGGCACAATGTGTGCCCATGTGCAGCATTAAAGCTCTCTGCTAATGCAACCCAAAGCTTATGCAAGAAGACTTTTAATATGCAAACAGACCATTTTAAAACTGGCTTGGTGCTGATCAATATCTTAAATAGGGTTTAGTTTAACCTAAATCTTGAAATCTTCCTCAATAGCTAGATTATCGTTAAACAGTGATTAAAACTTCTTTAAAATCACCTCCTAAAACCAGACCCTCGTGGAATTCATGTCAAAGTGCACCATAAACGAGCCTGATTATCTTCTAGGAAAAATGCTCTTTATTTTGGAGTAGCAATAAAAAGAACTCAGACAGTAATAAGGCCACCCAGACTCCCCATGCCAGAAAGCTGTCTCCGGTTAAGGTGTTGCGGGAAGCCAGACTATAGGTGGGTACCCAGCCAAGGTAACACACTCTTCTCTCATCCAGAGTTGATTGAACTTTGCTAAAAACCAATCAAATGGAAATGTTTGCTGTCCATGTGTACCAGAAGATGTGTCTTCTTGGCAGTCTTTGATGCAGCCATGTTATCTCCTGGCTTTATTCGGGATGATTTAGCTGTGTTAGCACTGGCACTTAACCAGGCTGTGAGAACACACTCTTGTTTCTGCTCCCTGTGTGCCTGGTCAAATGGTATCAGTGAGGATTGGAATAAAACATAAGTGTGGTGTGAGGAGCTGCTTTTCTCACCTCTCCCCCCCTGTGAGAATTTGAGAGCTGGAGGTAAGTTTTTCAGAGGGCCTAGAGATGGGGGTAACAGAGGCACCCTGCTGGTGGGTTTTACTTCCCTGCAAGGGCTTTCAGTGGGGAATTTGGTTTTTTCAAATATCTGGGTTTGTATTACAGAAACACAAAATCACAGAATCATTGGAGTTGGAAGGGAGCTGTGGAGGTCATCTCCTGCAACCCCTCCGTTCAAGCAGGGCCACCTAGGCCTGCTTGCTCAGGTCCATGTCCAGGTGGCTCTTGAATCCCCAAGGATGGAGATTCCCCCACTTCTATGTGCAACCTGACCCAGTGCTTGGGTACAGTTTTTTAAAAAAAAGAAAAAATTAAAAAAAAGTAAGCATTTTCTGATGCTCAGATCACACCTGTGTTTTAGTTTGTGCCCATCACCTCTTGTCCTGTCCCTGGCCACCACTGAGGAGAGCCTCACTCTTTTGGGGTTTTACACTCTTCATTCAGCCACTGAAATAAATTAAGATCTCCCTGAGCCTTCTTTTCTCCAGGCTGTACAGCTTCAACTGTCTTGGCCTCTCATAGGAGATGCTACAGTCCTTTAATCATCTCAATAGTCCTGCTTTGGCCTCTGCAGTAGATCCACATCTCTGTGGTGCTGGGGAGCCCAGAACAAGTACTTGGGAACAGTACTTTAGGACTACATCAGTGCTGAGCAGGGGGGAAGGATCACCTTGAGCTGCTGGCAGTGCTTCACCTAATGCAGCCTGGGGCTGCCCCTCCCCACGTGCAGGACTTTGCACTTCCCCTTGCTGCAGCTGGTGAGGCTCCTGTTGTCCATTTCTCCAGCCTGTCGAGGTCCCTTGGGATGGCAGTGTGACCCTCTGGCGTATCAGCCACTCCTCCCAGCTTTGTGTCACCTGCTAGTTGCTGAGGTTGCACTCCACCCCCACCATCTAGATCATTAATATAGATGTTAGATGTTAAACATCTAACTAACAGAGCTGGACCAGGACTGATGCTTGGGGTACACTACTCATATCTGCTGTCCAGTAACTTTGGGCCATTGGGCAGTACTCTTTATGAGAATCAGATAGGAAATGGCATCAAAAGCCTTGCTGAAGTCGAAGTTGGCAGTATCCACAGCTCTGCCCTCACCTACTAAGCTGCTAATAATCACACAAAGTTATCACGTTGGTCAAAGGTGACTTTTCCTTGGTGAATCCATGCTGACTGCCCCTGACGACTTTGTCCTTAGTGTGCTTGGAAATAGTTCCCAGTGCTTCCCGGGGATCGAGGTGAGACTGCCTGCCTTGTAGTTCCTTTCTCGTAAAGATAGGTGCTTCTTTTTTGCATGTTTGCTTGGCCAGAAACAACTCGTTCATCCAGCCAGGCCTCCTGGTCTTTGTGTCCATGATAAGACTCAGTTTGTTTCATAGAACTGTTTGAGTTGGAAGGGACCCTTAAAGGTCATCTATTCCAACTCCCCTGCAATGAATAGGGACACCTATAGCTAGAAGCAGGGACTTGTACAGCTACTAGATGGCTGAGGTTGTGCAGCTGACTTACCGACAATCCTCTGCCTGATGACACAGCTCTACAGACTGGGTGTTCCTGGGGTGCTACAAGGACTGGTGGGCAGGACCAGAAATAACGTTCTGCTGGGGGAGGAGACATAAAAGCATTCAGTTTGAGATCTGTCAGGAAAGGATTCCTGGCCATGCAGAAATCCAAGGCGCTGGGGCATGAGTATTATGCATGATGCATGCTGTATGGTCTGTGCTGTGGGGTTGTAACTTCTGCCCTCTTCTCTCCAGAAGTCTGCCAAGGAGAAGCACCCACACGACCCCACCACGCAGAGCCCCCCGCCCCAGCCCTCTGAGACCACACCGCTCCTCCAGGACGCCTGCACACAGAACCAAGACGCCGCCGAGGCCTGAGCTTGGGGTGGGAACTGCTTCAGATCACCAGTCTCCAGAAGGGGACGTGTACTGGGCAGCCCCACGGAGGAACAAGGAGTGCACGGCCGGAAAGGCCTTGTCCAGGAACCCAAAACACAGCGTGTGAGGGGCCTTGGCCAGACTGTGCTCATCACAGCCCTCTCCCCTGTGGGCAGGCAGGGCTGAAAGCAGCTGCTGGCTCATGTGTTGTTTTGCAATGTAAAACTGCCCATTGCCAGGAATAAAAGGCACTTTAATAGGAGCCCTTCGAATAAATAAGGTTTGTATAAGTAGCACTGGTGGGATTTAGTGATCTTTTTTAAAGCCACTGTTCATCTCACATGACCAAGGTTTGCTATCCCGAAGCCACTTAAGGGTTTTATTGCCACTTGATGTGACCAGACTATGCCACAAATCAATTCTGAGTGCTTGTCACAGCAGTGATGTTTCTCCTAGAGGCTCTCCAGGGCACCTGAAGCCTGCCCAGGGTTACTCCTGCCTTTTCATGTCTTATTCTGTGCCACGACATTGAGCTCCAGTGATTCCCTTCCAGAGCATTTTCACTCCAGCCTGCCAGATCCCTCGTTGCTTTTGGTGACTGACACAAAGGCCATGCCAAAAATCTCTTTGGTGTATCCAGCTTTCCACATAAGTCCTGCTGGAGCAGGTGTCTGCCCCTGCTCTGCCCCCCACCACCAGCGCTCAGGGAGTGTTGATGGAGATACTTGTGCCTTTGGATGGAGGAAGCTGTGTGGAATAATGGCAGTCACGAGGGCTTTAGTAGGATTTGGAGAAGCTACTCCATATTTCTGAAATGGGGCCTTGTGGGAGGCAGGGCTGGGTGTTAACTGGGGTGGGAGGGCTGGGGCCACTCTGTGGTGGGAAAGAATCTGCTACATCAGCTTTCACTGCTCCCAACCAGGAGTCAGGGATGCCAAAGGGACCCAGGCTGGTGTCTATGCAAACATGGCGGGCAGGCCCTGCTCTCCCCTGTGTAGCACAGCACTTGCACATCATGAGATATGGATGCTGTTGTGAATGGAAACCACTGCAGCTGTCCAGCAACTGGTGACCTTTCAGCAGGGTGAGCAATGCTCTTCCTCTCTCACCTCCATCCTACTTACTAGGTGGGAAGAAAACAGGAGTTGAAACAAACACTGTGCTGTGCTGGTGCATTCCTAACCAGCCGTGTCCCCACTGGCTGCATCCCCAGTCCTGCAGCAAGGCTTGAGCTGATGTGTCACAGAACAGCTGTGATGTAGCCCAGGTGATGGAATGGGATGGTAACAGTAACCCAGAACCTGGCCCACAGGCAGAACTTGCCTGGACTATTTCTGTGCACGAGTGCTAGCTGCTATTGCACAGGTGTAGCAAAAGCACTGAGTCACAGCCTGAAGCAGTGATGGAGCACCTGGTGGGAGGGCAGGGCCAACCCAGGGGAGCTCAGGTGCAGGCAATGGACGTGAGTGATTGGAAGGGGTGAAGCCAGGATCCAGCCCTTCCCAGACCTCATTTAAGGTTTGGCAGTGGAGGTGAGAGTATCTTGTTGGAGATCTATGCCAGAAGTCTTCCAAAAGTAAGTAGATTTTCTTCCTTTGTTTCTGTGTCTGCTGTGTTTGGGCTTGTTCTCATTTGTTGCAGCCTAGGATTGTGCCGTTTTGCTATTGTTACTATACTTTCTGTCATGTTGCAGCCGGTAAGGCAAATTAGCTGCTGGGAAAAACGTGTTGTAAGAGTTCGTTTTTAAATACAACTTTGCACCTTGCACTGCCGTGTCGTCCTGGGGCTGCTGATCTGCGGCGCGGCCGCCAGGGGGCGCTGTGGTGCCGCGGAGGCGCCGGGCCGGAGGGAGCTTTGGAGTCAGCAGGGCTGGGAGGGGCCTCGAGATCCCCCCGCCCACCGTCGTGTCCATCAGATACAGTTGCTGTAGTGTGGGACGGAGGATCCTGGAACTCCAGGCAACTCCAGGCAATAGGTGCCAGAAAGGGACTGAGTGATGCCAGAACCCGGTTTCCCTTGTGTTTGGCTGCAGTGAACCTGTCCAGAAGGGAAGCAGCTAGAGGGAGGACAGTTTGCTCACAGGAGGTTTAGAAGAGAGCCTGAGAAGCTTCTTGCTGGGCGCTGCAGATTTGCCTGTGTTCCTATGCTGGTGGGCTTTATCCTGTTCTGAGCAGGGCTCTCTGCTGCATCATACTGGTGCAAACCTTGAGTCCTGGCTAGGTGCATGCAACTGAAACAAGCATCCCTCCTCCCCAGCAAGCTGGGGGTTCAGTGTGGACCCCCTCTAGGCTGTGCGTGGGGTTGACCCTGCATTGAGCCCTTTCTCAGGCTGACAGAGAGGTGATGTGACCTTCCACATCACAGTGCTGGTAACTGTGGTGCCCAGCATTGCTGCTCCTCAGCTGCCCTCTGTGCTGTGCCAGCACTGCTCCGCAGCCACCTGCTGTCCCAGAGCTCTGCCCTCATCCCCTCCTGCAGCACCAGTGTGAGTTGTGCTGTGGGTTCATCCTCTGTGCCCACATGTGTCCTGAGTTGCCCAAAGCAAGTGCAGGCTGCGGGGCTTTGGTGAAGAAGTCTGCTCCCAAGTGGGTGTTGGATGGCAGCGTTAAACTCTGCAGTGGGTGATACCCACAGAGGGGTCCCTGGGGTGGTGATATGTGATGGTACAAAGCCAGGCCCCCAATGCTCCCAGGGAGCGCTCATTTTCTGGAATAAGAGAAACAATTCCTAAAAAGGAGCAGTCAGATAGAAAATTGATACCAAATGGTGATATCAGTCCCCTGAGGGAGAAGGTTTGATCTCTCAGCCTATGGCTCCTGGGGGTTAGCACACAGCGCTATTTTGGAGGAATTAAAAAACCAAAAAGTTGACTTTTTCCTCTGGTAAGTTCATCACTTTCCCAGAGGCTGCAGGCGTGCTGCTGATGGCAAGGGCTGTGCTTTGGGGGTGTGTGGTGTCTGCACGATGGGGAGGGTCTGTGCCCTGGCCACAGGGCACAGTGAGGGCCTGGCTGCTGCCACTTCAAGGCTCTGCGGTGCCAGGCGCTGCCCCCAGCTGCTGGCATTGGTTCCACGCTGGCAATCCTTCTCACCTCCACTGTGGGGCTCTGTGACTGTTGCTGAGTGCCGTTTCTGGGCTGCCAGGCTGAGTATGGAGCAGAATACGATGCTTGTGTCTTCACTGCTCTATTAAAGAGCCAGAACACATACACGACCCTGCTGCTTTCTGCCTTTTCCATCCAGACCAATTTCTGGATGAGTTCTTATGGAGGAAAAAGGCTGTGGTGCAGCTGATGCTGCACCTCGTGCCCGCAAATCTCAGTTGGATCTGTGGGTCACAGCATCCTGCTGCTCACAGCATGAGATATTGTGTGGTGGCAATGGGCAGCTGAGCTTTGCAGCTGAGTTTCCAGGGAAGGAATTTCCAGCAACTGCAGATCTCTTCCCCAAAGACAGCATTTCAAGGAATTTCCCTCTTTCTCCCCCCCGCCTTGCTGGAGACTTCCTCTGCTTTTCCAAGTAAGCCTTTGGCTTGCAGCCACGCATGTGGAAACCGGAGCAGAGCAGATCCATGGGAACACAGGGGCTGGAGCTGGTGCTGGCAGGTTCACAGCACGCAGCTCCTATCTGCACCAAGTGCCCTGAGCCCAGGCACTGAGCTGTTCTGCATCCCTTGTGAGCACTGCTTTTCCAGTGTGCTGAATGTCACAAGGAGCAGCAAAGAGACCTTTGGTGCCAATAAAAATAAAGGATTAGGATTTCTTGTTTTCCAGCAAATCGCAGTTCCCAGAGTTGTTGCAAACTCAGTCCCTGGGTTTTTATCCTTCCAAATTGGGGTAGCTCTGGGTCCAGATGCACCCTGGAGCAGCATAGGGAGCACTGAGATCTATCTCTCAATGCATCCCTGATTGCTACCCAGAGAGCCACTAAACAGCCCCATGCTCACTCCTCTGCCTCCAGAAGCTGCTGTTTGGTGCCATGATCAGTGCAGGGAGCTTCCTGCCACCCCAGCCCTACCTTCTGGATTTTCTTTGGCTCCTAAACGCCCCAGTGCCCCTAGCACACAACTTACCCAAAAGTACATTTTCCCCATTTCAAAGCCTTGTGAAAGAAACCAGAGGGCTTAGCAGCCGTGCTGTTTGCATACCATCCACCCATTCGCATTTGATCTACTTCATCCTGTGTTAAGTAATCCTTGAAAGCCTGGTTGGTGCAGCCCTTCTGTGTGCCTATAAATCACCAAGGCACAGTGGTGGCTGTCTGACTCCTTCATCTGATACGAACCATCCTCTGCCTCAGGAAGAAGCCACCCCTGGGCAATCAGAAATATTCTTTGTGAGACCTGTGTGCACCCAGACTGTGGGCTCTGTCCTTTGCTGTAAATCAAAAATTTCTCCCCTTTAATTGCAGACTCTGAGCAGGCACTGGCTGCTGTTGGTTGGCTTTCCAGGAAAGCTTTCAGCATTACGAGTTTCATGTGGCACTGATTGGTTTTCCCATTGCCTCCCATGCATTCTCCTCTGTCTCACCAGGGACTCGCATGATGCTTTGGAGAGCCTGCATCCCTGTGTGTGGTGCTGTGCCATTTTTTTTCTTGTGAGTTAATTAAGTTGGCACAGATTAAATATTTAAAAATGCTGTTCTCTGTTGTTTTTCCCCTTCCAGGGTGGCAGCTCTGCAGTGCTGCTGCCTCTGACTCGGAATTTAAGGATGAGAGTGCCGTAGTTCCCTTTCCAATTGGTTGTTCCCTCTGTGCAAAATGGTATTGCAAACAGCTGGTGCCAATGGGAGCTGCTGACAGCAATGCTGGGCTCTGCTCCTCAGGGAGCTCCACTGGGTGCAGACCCCAGAATTAAAGGTATGTGTGTAACTCACCTCAGGGCCTCTCCTGAATCCCTGAAGTGGGAGGTTTAGAATCCCTCACAAATTTCATCCAAATGCTAATTGCATTCTAAGGTAAAACAAATGCCAAATTCCTTCTGACCATTGCAAAAATCTCATTTAAAGATACGCAGAAAACCTTTCTGTCTTCCCAAAGTCCTCCTTGCTTCTGCAATTTTAATACAAAACCCCTTCCTGCTGCAGCCCTCAGGCAAAGCCTCTCCTGGATACCCTGACAGGAGGAGCTGCAGAGGCTCTGCCTGAGGGATCGGTGGGCCCTGGCTCTCTCTTTGATATCGCTCACGTTATAATTAAGAGATAATGTCAATAGAATAAAACATTGTCTCAGGATAATGGTCTCCCGCTGCTACAGAGGTGTCAAGGCGAAGTCAAACCATTTATCAAAACTGAACATCGAGGCGAGCCTGGGCCATTTGTTTTTGCAGCGTGAGGCATTAATCCTGGGACAGCTCTTCCTCCTGCACCTGGTGATGGATGCCTGTGGTGCTGAGCGATGGGCTCTGCCTGCAGTGCTATGGACCGCCTGCGCTCAGACCTGTTGGCACACAGCAGGAAAAGCAGAGGGGCACAGCATGGTGTGTCACACCTGGAACCATGTGCTGGCAGGGCGTGCAAAAACCCTGCCAGGTATTTTTCCCCTGGTTTTGTTAGCAGGGAGAATTGCTCACTTTGCAGACATTGGGGCTGCAGAGGAGCAGGAGCGTTTTGTGCTGTCTCTGAGTGGATGTGTTTTCCCAAAGCAGCCTCCACCCCTGGAGCACAGACCATGTTGGGTTCCTGTGTGCCCACGCTGTGCCCCTCCTGCAGTCTGCGTGTTGACAGGGCTGGAGCACAACCCACTTTATTTTATACATTGAGAACAGACTGGGGACGGGTTGACTTTGTTGCACAGTGCCAAGTGGTTCCCTCGTAGTGATGCACTTTGTGTATGTCTAGCTTAAAAAGTAACCATCAAAAATCAGATACCTGGATTTAGAGACCCAAACCATGGAGCTGGCACACTTGTGAGTGGGTGGGGGAGATGGTGAACTGGTTGTCCAGCTGGAATTGAGGGTCAGGAGCTTGTAAGATTAGACTTTCATGCATCATTAGGCACGTTCATTGCAAGTGGGGAGGTGAGAAGCCCTGCTTTGGACTGGTGTTCAGTTCAGGCCAGAGGCCTCCAGCTTGTTTGGGGTACGTGGGCACTCACTTCGGGGCTGCCCATCACAATGGCCTCGGGGTGGGTGCAGATGGGTGCTCTGCGTCCCTGCTGCAGGGATTGCCATTGCCT
Source organism: Phasianus colchicus (assembly GCF_987193195.1). Lineage (NCBI taxonomy): Eukaryota > Metazoa > Chordata > Aves > Galliformes > Phasianidae > Phasianus > Phasianus colchicus. Next base: position 8,890,598 of record NC_143453.1, on the reverse strand, counting down.
AATAGTGGTCACAGAACAAAAAGATAAGGTGGTAAGCAATGTGATGGAGTGCTGGGAGCCAGCCCTCTGCTGTCACTGTGAAACAGCAAGCCCTGATTTAAACAGCCCCTCCAATGACTGACCTACACCGAACAAATCCATTTACAGTGTCCTGTTTCCCCTCACTGTTTAACTACCAGAGTTCAGAGATGATTCCTTAAATGTTAATGGTGCAGGAATTTGGAAGCCTTCCCAGAGTTGCTCAGGGAGCCATGTAGGACTGTGCCTGACTTGCTTATGCAGTTCAATTTCCTGCTGAACATCAGACGCCCTGCTCTCGCCTGCTGCTCTGTAATTAGAGCACTGAAGGACCATCACTTTTCAGGGCTGCTCATCCCGGGTTCAGCCCAGGTGAGGTCCAGCTCTGTGTGGGGCTGTTAGCAGTGAGCACTGGGCCAGCACTGCACCTCCCCTGCTCTGCCTGCAGCTTGGAGCCCGCTGCCTGCACAGCCTCGATGACAACAAGTGCTTGGCCCCAGCTGCGGGGCAAACTTTGACATTTTGGAAGCGGATGCCTTTTCTTCTGCTCGTAACTTAAGCTTGTCTGGTTTATCAGAGGCATATGGAAAGTTTATTGCGTTCTTGTGATGGCCCTGGCCAAGTGAGCTGACTAATGAATGTGATTTTATTTATTTCTTATTGTAGCTCGGACTTGGCGTGGGAGACCTCCTCCTGAAGGGGTCTTAGGTCTGAGGAATAAATCGCTGGGACTTTTCTCCCTCTGCATGGGAAACCATTGCTGCAAGGCTTTGTTCTGAAGCTCAGGGGATGCAGCAGCCCCACGGGGCGGGCAGGCACACAGCGCTCAGTCTGCAGGGTGACAAAGCTGTGCGTGGCTGTTGGCAGCTCAGCCAAGCGCTCAGTTCCTTTTCTAGGCTGCTCAGGGAGGCTCAGCCCCGTGCCAGGTATGAGAGAGTGGAAACACAGCCTCACGCTGGCGGCTGCCCAAGCTGCTGCCTGGGGACGCGCCGGGCGCTGCGGTGATGCATGGCTCCGGCACGGCACATTACCAGTACAGTGGGACTCCAGCATGGCCCTGGGCGGCCCCTGCCCTCACCTGGGCATGTGCCTGCACTCATCTCTGAAGGCATTTGCCATTCCCATCAAATGGTAGCTTGGTTTCACAAATCCCAACTAACTCCTGCCTGGCTTCAGAGAGAGCAAACCCACCGCTTTGCATGGAGTCCTGATGAAAGCACCAACCTTGGTGTTTGTCCTTTCCAGTTTTGTCTCAGATCTTTTTGAGGCAGGAAAGAGAAATAGCTGCTCACATGGCTCCATCAGTATCTTGATTCTATAGCTGGGTGGGAACAGTGGGGCTGTGCTGGGCCCTCTTCTCAATCTCTGCCAGCCCTGGGTGTTGGCAGGGGATCCATGGCTGCTCACACACATTTTCCCAGGTTGATGCTGCAGTATGGCAGCTCAGGCTGTTCCTTGCTGCTGCTTCCTGCCACAGCACCCATGTTCTGAATGATCATAGAGTTGTTGAGGTTGGAAAAGACCACCCAACCACTGTCTCGTCCACACTATACCCACTAAGCCATCTGCCACAGTGCTCTGGCCCTTCTAGGTCCTGTGACCCTGTATCTCAGGTCTGGTTTTTCCCTCTGCAGAAACCATATGCTTTGTGTTTAGAGTCATTCAGCTCAGGAATTCAATTGGGTTCAGCTGAAATTGTTGTTGGTTTTCTACTACTCCAAAATATTTGTCTGTATCTGTTGTTCTGCAGTGTACGGTGCTCACTGAGGTTATGGCAGCAGCACTGCAGAATGCCAGTTTTTGGCTTGGCTCTGGTGTTCTGACTGCCTTGCCTTACTTTGAGCAGAGCTCCTCTGCCAGCTCCCCTGCTTGTCCTGCTGCACAGCTGCCATCCCACAGTTCGCCATGTACCACCCCATTTGGTGGCTGACCTCCATCTTAAATGCTCCATGTTGCATTTCTACCATCTATAGGCAAAATCTCTTCCCCTTACTCCCTTCTTGGTGCTTTTCCCTCTGCTTTGGTCTGCTGATGCTATCTTGCTGTAAGCACTGCAGGGTACTGTGTATGGAGTGTGCTGCAGGGAGAGGCTTCTCTCTGCAGCACGGTGGGAACGAGCCTTTGCTGCTGCTTCTCCTTTGCTGCTCCTTCTGCTTTGCCTACTTTATGCTCTAGTGTTCCCCAACAGGTGCATCTCCTGCTGGGGTCCCATAAGCCTCCCATCTTGGCTCAGGTCCCTTTGCAGGCCATGCTCACTGGCTTTGAACACCTCTGTAGCCCTTGGCAGATCCAGAGGAGAGTTTTGCATCAGGTCTGCGCCTTCCTCCTTGCAGCTACACACCCCGAGCCCTGGCTAAGTGCTCTGCCGTGCTCCTTATCCCTGTTCCTCATTGAGAGCAGATGAGAGCATCCATAAAATTAGATCATCCCCACATCAGCCTTCTAGCAACACAAAGACCCATTGTTCACTCGGGAATCCTCCTTTTGGCAGGGTACCTCCACAGAGCTCTGTGGGTGTGCCGGGCCCTCCTGCCCTGCTGGCAGGTGCAGCCACCCCAATTCCCAACCACGGGGCTTAGGGGGGTGGCTGGGCATGGGGTGGCCATCTCATAGCAGCCCCTGTGGGTTTAACTGGTGAATGCTGACACACGGCGTTTCCCGGCGTCTGGCTGGCAGGGCTGTGTGTCTGCAGCACTTCCAATTTGTCACTGTCGCGCCTGGCCCCGTCTCCTGCTTGTCTCTGAAATGCCTTCTGACCGGTGCTGGGGAAGTTATTGGCACATCGTTTATCTTTTAATATTACCAGAAGGGTTTTTTTTTCTACAAACAGCCTCCAGATTACTATCCAGATTATATTGGGTTGTTCTTCCCTTTACCTGTAGATGCTTCTCTTGGCACGCTCAGAGCCCTGCCTGCTTCAGTGCATTCCATCTGTGCATCCCTGTAATGCAGGGTATGGGAGGGATGGGGTGTCTGTGGCAGGAAGGGGCTGATCCCCACAGTCCCCCCTCGATGCTGGGGATACCACAGGAGCAGTGAGGTCTGTGCCTGGTGTGCAGGGAGGCAGCAACTTGCACACGACTCCCCCTAACAGGCAGCAAAGGTGGGACATGGAGGCAGCTTTTGGGGTTAAAACGCAATAATTCTCAAAAGGAACATCCCAAAAGTGTCTTTGTATGTACTCCTGCAATGAGACAAGCAGATGTGCAGGGTGGGAGCTATGTGCAGCAGTGGGTTTTCTCCCCAGTTCCCTTTGAGCATCCCTCTGCCATGGGCTGTGCCAAGGTTTGGGGCTCAGCGCTCCCTGCAGCTCCCGGCTGCTCCCTGCACCCAGCACAGCCCTGGCTCACAGGGAGCAGAGCTCTTCTTGGAAGCTTGCTCATGGTTTTATAGCTCTGCTCTGTTAGAGATATCAAAGCCATTTGGTTGCTGTTGCTGTTTTACGAGTCAGGCTTCAAAGGATGCAATTCCGTGCGCCGGGCAAAGATCTGCTCGTATCTCATGGAAAAGTGTGGAAAATCCCTTCCTTGCAGAGCCTGTCCTGCGGTGGGGAATTGCTGTAGCCACATCCCCACTCCATCACAGAGCGTGCTGTTGGCCCTGCAGAGCAGCACAGCCTGGGGGCACCAACCTGACCTCCAGGGTCTGAGTGCCCGCACCCTCTGATTGCCAAAGCGATGCTGGGCTCAGGGTCTGTGCCCTGCCCCAGCCCTGCCCCAGCTCCTCCACACCGGGAAACTCTCTTAGTGTCTGGGAAGACCCTGAGGCTGCATAAAAGTTCAGCCCGTGATTCACTTCCTTCCTCTTCAGGACTAGGCTAATTTGAGAGTGTGCACTGAGCGTTAATTACCGTCCTTGCCACGCTTTTCAATCCAGGCATCCTTTATCAGCTGACTTTCTGCTCGCTCAGGTCCAAGGCCATAAAAGCTCCCCCATTAGGAAAAGAAATATTTTACATCAGGTTTATACAGTATGCCTGAGGTCATCAGAAGTACGGATCGAGTGGCAGGAATAAACACTGCGCTCTCTCTTTCTAGCATGAAAAAGGAATCAATAACTCATTGATTTAAATTAAAATGTCTTCTTAGCAAAATGCCTCTGAGCAGTGATGTTTGCAGCCCTGTGTGTTGTGATGGTGATGGAAAGCAGCTGCCCCTGTGCTGCAGGCACGGCTCCATCCCCGGTGAGGTGCCCACAGCTGCATCCCACCCCCTGGAAGGATGCAACAGGGGCAGCTTTTGGAAATCATCTTTCCTAGGGTATGAGCTATGCAGACAGCATGTGGTGGTCAATATATCAGCCTTCTTGGTGAAGTAATTAAGGATAAATGCAGGATCTGGGGCAGAACCACTTCCCAGAGTGGGAGGTATGACCCCATGGTGCTTCACTGGGACACTGCTGGCCGTGATGCCAGGTCCTTCCCTTGTGCTGTACCAGGTCCTTGCACGGCACCTTCCCTTCACTTCCATCCCGAGCTCCAGCAGCTCCACCCACAGCTATTCCCCCCAACTAATTAAAAAGTGACTATGTTAGCAAACGCATTTAGAGTCATTAGCAAACAGTCAGCTCGCTGATTTTGAAGATTCATGGCACTGGTATTGGGTAAATGATGGTCTTTGGAGGGTTTTCTTGTAAATGAGCTTAAAGCAAGGTTTGCTCTAGCCTCGGGGAAACATAAAGGAAATGCAGTCAATAGCTGCAGAAAGTATGTGCTGCCAGTCCCACTGAAGCAGGCAATGCCTTGCTGAGGTCCTGGCAGGCACTGGGCCGTCCCCTCCACCAGCAGTGGCTTTGCTCAGGGACCACCTGTGAGCAGCTCCAGGGGGTTCCTCCTCTTACCCGCGGGAAGCAGGCAGCAGCCATGCGTTAGCAGTAAGCGTGTGGCTGTTGTTTCCCACATTTGGTTATAAAAACCTGCTGGTCTCCAACTGTGACACGTATTATGGTCTCGGTTTCGCAGTTAGAATAATGTTTAGTTTGGCAACGAATGCTCTCAACGTGCTTATAGAGGAAAGGGCTCTCTGTGTTCGCTGGGAATTGCTCTCAGCTGCTCTGGTCCTTCTTTCTGCCCCTTCCACCTGCTCTGATGAATCCCTGCAGCACTGCCCCATCTTTTGCTGTTGCCACATTGAGGCACTGCGTGTGCTCAGGGTGGTTTTGCAGCCTCCATCCAACTGTTGGATGAAGCAACCCCAGGGCTCAGCATGCCTTTATTTTGGGGCACCTGATTTATGATCTGTCACAACAAGGCTATATTTCTTCAGAGGTTTGGGGCATTCCCAGAAATTGGTGTGAGTTTTGGAGACGTGAGGATCCACCATGTCTTTATGCAGTGCCTGTGTGCCTCGAGCTGCAAGCAAAGCTTCCCTGGGTACAGATAACTCGCCTGTGCCTCCCTGCTTCCTTCTCTTTCCATAAATGCTGACGGTGGATTTTTGCCATGCTCAAAACCTTCTGGAATAAAAACATTAAAGGGAGCAAATTATTTAAGAGCTGGGAGCACGGGTGGGAGAGACGGCAGGAGGCCAGAGCTGAGCTTTTTGGCCATTAAGCTGCATATCATGCTTAATATAGCAGGTGATAGCTTCAGCCTCCCCCCACGTTCAGAACAAGAGCCAAGAAATAGAGGAACTGGTTCTTGTCAAGGGAGACGTGCTGGTGCTGGGGAACCAACACAGCCCTCTGTTGGGGGAAGCACCGGAGCTCGCATGCAGAGGACACATCCCTGCAGGAAAGGACAGCTGTGGGTGGGTGCTGGGTGATCTTTGAGCTCCTTCCCAACCCACCCATTCTGTGATTCTGCGATTGCACCAAGGCGCCAGGGGCTCTGGAAACATTCCTGCTTGGTGCAAGGCCGTGTTGCAATTCCATAAATGGGAACGCTGTGGAGATAATGGAGATCCAGCAGAAGGTGCTGCTCTCTGCAGTGCTCCCAAGTGGGCATCTCCCGTTCCCAGCCATTTTCTGTTGGCTTGTTCTCTTTCCCCAGAACTCTGCTTTCCCTTGAACTCATCACTGGTTCTCTTCATCTTTGTTCTTGTCCTGGGAGGAGCAGTAACTATTGCAGTGCTGAGGCCGGAGTGCCTTTTGCTGCCAGTGCACTTTGGGGCACAGCTGGGACCATCCACTCCTCCAGATGAGCCAGTGTGGGGGCACAGAGCTGCTCTTCAGTGCCCCAGTTTCGTGTCAATGCTTAACCTCCAGCTGAGAGAAATAACCAGCTTCTCCAAAAACAGGACTCCCAAAAGGAGCCTTATCACCCCTCTCATCACTCTGCAGGACTGACTCCTCAGGGTGAGGTGAGCCATGTTGGTGCTGAGCCACCCAGCCTCCCTGGTGTCACCTCTGCTTTCTGATCATTTTAATTCCTTAGCAGCAGCATCCCCATCTATTAGCCTAACATGTTGTGTGTAATACTCCTGATGCTGATTAAATTAAAGAATGTTTTCCACTAAACCCAAGCGGTGATTCTGAGCATTAATCCCTTCTTCCCACCACGGAGATGTTAGCGGTGGTGCTCCTGCAGTGAGGGGCTTTGCTCAGCATTCAGTCTGTGGGATGAAGGCAGGGATGCACACATGGGGAAGGAGCATTTCCTTCCAAGGCAGGAGAACCCTGCTTTGTGTTGTGCCTGTGTCTCCAACCTAACAAGATTTTGCTCATTTAACTCTTTAAAATAAGTGATCCTGGTGGTGCTGCTCTGCTCCAAGGGGACAGCACTGGCTCCTGCTACATGGTGCTAGCAGAATGAGAAATGCCCTTTGGTCTGCCTGGCTCCACCTGTGGCTCAGCCATCTCCATTAAGATGGAGAGCTGCAGGGAGTCACGGGAAGCTCCTAGTAACCCCAGGAGAGTTCTTTTCCTACCTCTGGGGAGATGTAGCTGAGGGTTCTCCTGGTAAAAAAAAAATAGTTAAATGCTAACACAGCACAGCTTTTATTAAAGGGAAATATTTTGCACTTCAAAGGACCTATGAAATATGCAGATTTAGAAACAAAAAGTGACTTTATCTGACCATAAAATCTTGTCAATTTGTTATCCATTTGCCATGGGTAGCCGGCTTTGAAACGGAGTTCTCATCGGGGTGGTTCTTTCCGTCCCGGTCAGGGAATGAGATAAGGCAGAAAAGAAAAACCCACTAATAAAAAGTCAATATTTGGTTTGGCTTAGAGAATTGAAACCTCTTTCTTCTGTGAAACTGCTGCTGACCTCGCGGGGATTACTTTTATCTGATCTGGGGCTCCCTCCCAGCAGAGAGGGATGGGGCCGGGAATAGGGTCTGTCCCCACTGCTGGGATGAGCCATCCTGGTGCTGGGTGCCCTGCCTTTCCCAGTGGCTGCTCAGGGCTCTTAGCTCCCTGCATGGTGGGCCTGGAGCATTTCTCTTTAATTTATGAAGTTTCTGTGAAAGGCCATTGAATTAAAGCAGGGATTTGCCAAATCGGTGCACCTTGCTGAAAGCCCGAAATGAATTCTTGCTTGGTCTACCTATTAGGAAGAAATATTATTGTTTTCTGCAGAGAAGGGTGGGAGGGGGTGGGAAATCTATACCTTTCTGGTTTTAATCTGAAATGAGAAAATAAAATATTCCTCCGTGCTGCCGGCGGGAGCTGTTTGCTGAAATCCCGCTGGCTGCTGCTCCTCCTGCAGCACTGGGCCGTGGGTGCAAAGCGCTGCGTGCCCCGTGTGATGTGAGGCAGAGGGTGGAACTCCTGCCTGACAAACCCCAGGGGAGCTGCCCTGCCGGTTCCAGCCACCACCAGGCACCTCACGCTGCACAGGTCCGGGCTGCTCAGCCCAGCGCCACCCGCTGGAGCGATGGCTCAGCTCTATCGATTGTGTCAAAGGCAGTAATTCGAGAAAGCTATTTAAATTCACTAGAGGAAGCTCTCGCAATTATAAGTGTCTGCAGCGGATTATTAATCATTGCTGTTATGGCTAGCGAGCCACGAGGCAGACACTTTCTGTAAGGCTGACGTGAGCGTGTGCCTCTCAGTGAGGACACGGGTCTTGCTTCGCTGATTGGGTCGCAGTGCGGGATGAGAAACGAGCAGAGCAGTCGTGATAGAGATCGGTGTGCATGGAGCGCTGAGTGCGTGAACTCTCAGAAGTTTAGATTCGTACTCCACGGTCTGTGGGGATGGATAGAGCCACTGATGTGTCCTGCAGGCACCCGGCTGCTGCTGGGGATACCTGGTGATGTTGGCTGGGCAGAGCAGCACCGTGCAGCCCTGCTTCCCAGGTCCAAGTTAGCAGGCGGCTGAGCACAGCAGTCCCCTATAAAAAGCTGCAGAAGAGATCAGAACAGCTCTCCTGCTCCTCTTCCATCTCCTTTGCTTAGTGACCTAGAACTAAATGTTTTATTATTAGAAGGAAACATCTCTGTGTGTGTGTGCTGCATCCCCAGCAGGCCTTTGGTGCAGGTTTTGCAGGGCTCCACTGATGTGATGTGATGCTGCGGAAAAGTAGGGACCTCAGCATCCCATAGGAACTGGCCATAAGTCCCCACCCACAGGACCATCCCTCTGGGTTCTGGGGCTGACCCCGTGGGGTAGTGTTATAGGGTGGCTGGCACAGCACTTTCCCCTCCTGAACTTGTGCTGGTTTTGATTAAAATCCTCATCAAACGTTTGTTTTGCATGAAAGGAAGCTTTTGTTCTCAGTTCGGGACCTCTCGGTTATGAAAACTTCAGTTGAAAGCACTTAATTAAAGATGTGTTTTTCCTGCTCTGTGCCTCGGGAGGTTATCTCAAGGCACACCATGTAACACGGTGGCACTGCAGCCTGGATGGTCCATCCAGGGACCCCTCCAGAATCCCTCCTTTGGGGGGACTGGGTTTCCCCTTGCAGGAACAAAGTGCTCCATGTTGGCTCTGATCACCAGCAGATACATGACTGTGATGGAGCAGAGGAGAGTGTTTGAATGGAAGGAGAGCTCTCTCCCAGAGGATGCTCCCAGCACTGGGTGTGGAGCTGCCATTGGATGTCCTCGTGCTGCTGAGCTCTTGGATTTTGCTCATCAGCCATTGGTGGCTGTCAGAAATTCTCCTGCAGGAGCCAGTGCATGGAGCACTTCCGATTCCACCCCTGTTACAGAATGGAAAGAATTAGTGCCTCAGTCACAAGTATAAGGCAAGGAGTTTTTCCTATGGAAACTGCCCTGGGAACCTTAGGGCGTTGCTGTGATGTGTTCCATCACGTCTTTCCCAACTTCATTTCCCTTTGGGCTGGGGTGGGTGCAGTTCTCCTTCCTTAAATTTAATGTCTCCTAAATAAATGGAATTCACTGTGGCTTATGTTTTAGCCATCTTCTTTCTCCATCCTTTTACACCATTTTGGGATGGAGAGGGATGGGTTGTGTGGCACAGATGGGAAAAAGCCGGGTGGGAAGAGCACGGCAATGTCCCCTTTCCCTTCTCACCATTTGCAGCAGTAACAGCCTGAGCCCACACGTTGTGAGCAGCCAGCTCAGTGCTGATGGTGCTGCCGTTCTACTGCGCTTTGCTTGGGTTGTGTTTGTATTCACGCTTCCCACCCTTTTCCTTCCAATTAGCCCCGACGTGTTCAAGTCTCATTTTCAATGGAGTTTGCCACGCAGAAGTGCTGCCCCTTCCCACCAGGACTGCCATGGGGAGGAGGAGGTGATGGCACTGGGAATGAATGGGGCAGGAGCTGTGCTGGGTGCCCCCGAGGCACCGCCCGCACGCCTCCCTCTTCCATTTCATGCGAGACGAGGACAACGTATGCTCTCTGCTGCACCAGTTCTTGAGATGTTAAAAAACAAAAAACAAGAATAAATATTGCAGACAGCCCCCGAACAGTCTGTTCGAGATGGAAATCCGGCACTGCGCTCAGTGTGACATTGCTGGCTGCAGGAGGGGCTGCGGTCCTCAGATAGGAGTCCTGCGGAGCAGCAGCGGTGCAGAGGGCAGAGCTGCAGGGCCGTGTGGGGTCATTCCTTTGGGCACCATGCAGCTCTGATTGATAGCCTGGAGAACAGCTTCTGGTTCAGAGTGCACATCCGCCCCGTTCATGCTCCATGATCTTTACCCCCTTGAGGAAACGGCAGAGAAAGGGCAGATTATCGCCACCAGACCGGGCTCCAGGCATTACCATGATAAAGGCACAGCAGCCCCCGCTCAGCACCGCTCCCCAGCGCAGGCTCCCCCATTTATGTACCAGCAGCACGGTGTCCTGCAAGGACCTCTGCAGGACGGGGCTGTGCTGGGGAGGAATGCTGCTCGCTGCTCTCGGGTTGACACGGACCCACCACAGGGACACGCGTTGGGTGCTGTGGGTTTGTGGCCCTCCAGGATATATTGAGGTCCCCAGGAGGGAGCAGCCCCATCTCCCCACGGGGCTGCTGGGTGTTATCCTAATGCTGCTAATTAATACAGTGGTGTCTATAATCCTGTGCAGGGAGAGCTGAAGCGTTCCCCAAAGCTTCTTTGCATCATAAAACTCCTAATCAAATACAGCGTAGATCCCTGCCCTCTCCATAGCTTTAATCCCACTTCTCCTCCAGAACTAAACGGCTTTAAATTCTTCAGCCCCTGCCGTATTCAGCTGCAGAAGCAAAACCGTTGCCATTTTTAATTCCTCCCCCAGCGCCAGACCAAAACCTCCGCAAACACCGCCTCAATAATCCCCACTAATTTATCGGAGGTGCTCGTGAATGCTAATTTTCATGTGCAGCGCTCCTGGATCACAATTACAATTGACTGGCTATAAAATGATAATTATACACTGGGAGCTTTGCGTTGTGTAAACACCTTAAATTGATTCCCCTGCTCTGCCAATGGTGAAATTCTTTCCATAGCATGCTGGCGCTATCTGAGATCGAAACGATTGCGCCTTTTCAAAACTTTTCTACCATGTATGGATTTTCTTGCTGGAGGCAGTGAGCACGGCAGGGAGCTCTGCCTGCAGCCGGGGGGGCTGGGGCTGCAGGGTGGTGCTGAGCTGGGGACTGCCAGCCCAAATCCCATGGGCTTCTCCAGGCCCTCTGTTCCCCATGCATGGCACTGTCCTGTGCTGAAATAGTGATTTTCCCTTTGGCCCAGCAGTCCCTGACATCCTCCTGAGTGCCATGAGCATCATCCTGCAGCGTGGCTCCATTGGGCATGGTGGTACCTCTGGCAGACAGCTGGTAATGCTGTATTCAATATGAGAATGTTTGGTACAACGATGTGTTTCTGAAGCTGTTGGCAAAGTTAACCAGAGTTAACTGTTAACCAGAACTGTTAACCACGATAACCAGTACTGTCCTGCTCTTAGCCTGTGTTGGTGCATCCAGACCCCTCATGCTGAGGCAATGCCTATCCATGAGGTATTTCATCATACTGTAGAATATTTCAAGTTGGAAGGGACCCAGAGGTGTCACGGAGTCCAACTCTTGGACTCATGTGCCTCCCACCTCAGAACTGGGTGCTGTTTCTGTGCAGATGGGGATGAATTGGCCCAGGGGCTGCAGTTCAGCTGCGTTGAGCTCCTGGCCATCCGGCCTTGAGTGCTGCACTCGTTGCCTCTGCTGAGCCCGTCTGGGAAGCAATGGCTTTACACCATGTGTTACATTTCCCAGAATGTATGATCCATCCATTTAAAGTATTTCCCTCCTCCAACAGCAAATAGCATGGAGCAGCCCACCCCACCCTGCCCTGCCCAGCTGTGTGGGGAGTTCTGCCAGATTTTGTGCAGGGAAGGTCGCAGAGCATCGTGAGCACCATTCCCTGCAATGCAATAGCTCCAACGCACACCAAGCATTTAAAAATATGTTCATGGCACAATTTTGTACCCGAACGACACAGCAATGCATTGTGCAGCTCAGGTGAATGATTGCTTTGAATGTATGGACAGCTTAGCTTATGAAATACATAACTCATCCGGTATATGGAAAAGCAATACATCTTCCATATGAGCAACAAATCAGAGATTACTATCCTTGGGGAACAGAACGGCTGTGCTGCACTGAGCGTTTTGACTTGGAGTTGACGCAAGTTTTCATTCCTGCTCCATGACCAAATTTCCTAAGCCAAGCCATCAAATGGAATGAGCTCACTCTCTCCCTGAGCCGTGCTGCAGGTCTGCTGGAAGGCTCCTGCTCTGCTCCAGCAGCTAGTTTCGAGCCGGGGAGAGCAGTGAGAGCACTGCTATTGGCTCTCCCTGATGGCAAAGACCCATCTCTGGGAGGTAATTTGATGGTGTAATGGGGACGTGGCTGCAGGCACAAACCTGGGGCCACAACCTTGGTCATGGCCGTGTGTCCCTGCTCAGTGGGACATGTGCCATGCTGGTGGCACAGCGACATCGTGCCCGGCCCCTCTGCTGCTCTGCCCACCTGGTGCCCACCGGTGCGAGCATCGGGCTCAGGAGATGATCTCGTTACAGGAAGATTATGCTAATGAAATGTTTCCTGAGATCAAACTCATTTTGTGTTCAAAAGCATTAAAATAAATGGCTTCTAATTGAATCTTATAAACGGTTCCCTCCTGATAATGAGCTGCTATTAATTATAATTGAAGGAAGGCAGAACGTAAACACACAGCGCAGCGCGGGGGGAGCGGGGGCACCGCGGGGCGTCCCCACGGCCCCGGCCCTACTGCTGTGCTGGGACTGCAGCGCCGTGTGGGCTCTGCTGGGGACACTGCAGGGATTCTCTATTGGTGAGGAGGGGACGGGGATGTGCGTGTCACCCGCGTTGGTTCCCATAAGGTCTCAGCTCTGTCTCGCTGCTATCATTGCTGTTTTCTTTTTATTTTGGAGAAGCCCCGTCCTTCTCACTGCAGCGCTCTCTGCAGCGAGGGTGACCTCATCTGCTTCAAAGCAGAGAACGGGCATCTGAGCTCAACCAGAGAAAATTTACAGGAATCCATCTGTCAACAGGGACGTTTCCATTTAATAAGTGCTGGGTTTGAGCTCACATCAGCCCCTCCATTATTTATAAGCTGAGATCGTACAACTTCTCCTCTCGGGTCTAAAAAAAGCTGCGAGTGTCTTTTATTCTCCCTTCACACGGCGCAGACCGGGGGGGCTGTGGGGCTGCACGGGTCCGCTGGGACCCAGTGGGGATGCTCAGCTCTTTCTGCAGTGCGCTCCTTTTGCTGGGGGGGGCACCCTCAGGACCCTTTCATGCCATCGCTTTGCTTTTCTCCCTTTGAGGTCTCTATTTAGGGCACGGTGTGGCCATGGCCGGAGCAGCTCGATCAGGAGCCGCTAATGGCCCCGGCTCTGTGTCTCGTCTGCTTGAAGGGAATAAAAGGGAATAATTAAATAGCCAGCGATGCAGCGATCGATAGCATTGCACTGGTAATGATGGAAAAAGCACTGCCCGAAAAATCTGCTGCGGGGTGGTGGTGCCAGAGGGCTGTGTTGCTGTGGGTCGGTGCTCTGTGGGATCAAGGGGAGTGGATTGCGTTTCCGTGCTGGAGCAGCACCAGTGCTGTATTTAAACATGTGCTCATCTGTGTGGGTGAAAGGTAAAAGGAAAACTTCCCAGGACGAGGGGTCGCTGCCCTCCCCCAGAAATCCCCCAGAGCAGTGCAGGCTCTGTGGGGAGCTCTATGACTCTTCGGGGAGATGAATGACTTTGGGGTGAAATTTGGCTTTCTGGGGCACAGGAAAGCTGCTGAACCACCATACCATGCTCCCCAGCTGTTTTATGGCTGGGAAAGCCAGTGCTAACGTGCTAATTGGCTTTAACACCCGAGCTAGGAAAGAGGCAAATTAGCCCGAGCATCGCACTTAATCCCATGGCAGGGTCCGGTTTGTGCAGCCCTGGACCCACTGCATGGGATCCCACTGAGCCACCAGCGAGGGTTCAGCATGGTGCAAACAAAGCATCACTCCCTTCCCAGTGGCTCCAGTGCTGCTGCTGTGCTGCGCTGCTGCCTGCAGGGACCCCCGCAACCGGCGCTGTGAGTGGAAGGCATGGGCTCCTTCCAGCAGGACGTCAGCTCCATCCTGCTCCAGTCAGCATGGCGTGGCAGGGATGGTAATTGTATGTTGAGTGCTCTCCAGTTGATTAAGAACATATTTATTGAAGTTTATCTACTGTAATATGTATGAGTCTCTTATTAGATAATTGCCAAACCTCAAACACCTGTTTAACAGATCATATATATAACCCATTACATAGTTGTGAAACCACACTGCTTTTAATTCCTCAAACGCGGATGTGAAATCCATTCCCAATTAAATTCATTTTGAGGTGCTCCTCTGCCAAAGCCCTCCCCCTTACTGTGGGAAGGGACATGAGAATGGCTGGTGGCAGTGGTGAGGGCACTGCCTGCAGAGGTGGTCTTTCCCAACCTCAGTGATTCTGTGACTCTTTGCTGGTCTGGGGATGTGGGTGAGGGATGCAGTTGGTGGGTGGGGGCGCACGGCTTGCTGGTTGGACTGGATGACCTCAGAGGTCTTTGCCAACCTTAATGGTTCTAACATTCTATGGAGAAAGACTGGTAACCTGCTTATTCCCATTCTGCAAAAACCTTGCCCAAAGTGTTCTCCATGCTCTGGAGCAATGCACTGGGCTGCAAAGCACCAACCTGGCAGCTGGCAGCTCGCTCCTTCTGCCTCTCTCTGGTTATTTTCTGTTCATGATAAAACAACGCAGAAAGGAAGCATGAAAGCCAAGGGGAGGGTGAGAAGAAACACGATCCCTTATCTACTGCATGCCTGACCCGCTCAAATGTTCCCGTATCAGCAATTATTTTGCCTGGCTCTGGGTTTTCACAAAGCTCTTGAGCCCTGAGAATGTGATCTGAGATCACGCTGCTGAACTGCAGGCCCCAATTCCTCTCTGCTTCCCTCTGCGTGCGCTCTGCCAGGGCACTGCTCAGCCCTGGGATTCAGCTTTAAACCTAAGTGGTAAGGAAAGAGAAAAAGCGCCTCACTCTTAATAGGAAAGGAAATAACATCTCTTCATCTCTGTCCACAGCCGCGCTCGAAGTCACGTATGTACGCCGTATTTCAGGCGCAGCGCCCAGGAAGGCGATACCCTGCGCTCTGCTCTCGCTCCCATGCTGATTTTGGTATTTTTAATATTGCACCCAGACAACGCAGCCTGTCAAACGCCATGCGAAGCATCCCTTAACTAAGCCAATTTAAGATGTGTAACAATTATAAAGAGATGGGTTCAGATGAGTCAATTTGTCTTGAGTGTTTTCTAGCTGAACTTAATAATATCAGAGATGAGAGAGAAATTGGAAAAAAAATCACCCTCAGCTTTCAATCCTTTTGAGCAGCCGAGATACCTAATTCGCTCTGGCAAGTGATAAATGTCCCTCCCCTCTCCTAATTACATCTTGCCTCAGTCACAGCGGTGCCTGCTAAATCTCCTTTTGTGCCTGCACACACCGCACAGCGCCCTTCTTTGCAGAGGAGGAAGAAAGGAAAAGTTCTTGACTGGATTTAATGGAAGTGCGACTCACGTGGGTCTGCTGTGGGTGTGGGACACGCAGGCTGAGCTCTAACTACAAAGTGGTGCCCGATGGAGGATGTTGGGCTGGGGGTCCTATGGGGAGCTGAGGCTTCCAGAGCTGCAAGGGAAATGAGAGCAAGTGTGTGCCCGGTGTGTGTGGGACTGGTGGGGATGTAACCATGGGACAGACGGGCATGACACAGCACCCAGAGCCCCAGCAGAGCTCCTCCTCCAGGAGCTGCAGCTCTATTTGGCCATTTGTCTTGCTGGGTCTAATTATACCAAGAAAGCTATTATAATGTTATGCTCTTCGGATTATCATTCTTGCTCAGGGCAGCACAATTAGTGTATGGTTTGTAGCTTAATGATTCAGTGCAAACTTCCCAACTGCAGATCAGCCATCTCTGGTCGGTTATTTACTGCTCACTGGGCTGCCCTGGCTCAGGGATGCTGGGTCAGACAGCTGCCATTGGCTGGTGACACGTTGCTGGGGTCCATTCGGGAGCTCCTGGGAGAGTTTCAAAATCGCTTTTCCACTGGAAAATTTCATTAATTCATTACAAAATGGTAAATATAATCAGAGACTCTGGTTTTAGCTGGAGGATATTCTCATGATAAATGCCACGGCGTTCCTTGGGTGTGAGTCCAGGAGAAGGTTAAAGAGCAGCAAGCAGGAGCCAAAGCCCATTGCCTGCAGCAGTGAGCATCTCTCACTGCTCATGGTCAGTCCCCACCAAGTTTTCCTATCGCAGAGGCTGGCAGCCAACCTCGGAACGCTGGGGCCATTAAATTTTCATAACATTTTTGCAGAGATGTCTTAAAAACAAAGCATTGTCACAAACAGGGAGGCAGATGCGGGAAGGAGAGGTGGCTTGCTGGGCTGCCAGGCCAGGGTTTGCTGGTGGCCCTGGGGCACTCACACAGCATCCCTTCGAGGCACATTTCACTCCTCGCAGTCGCCCAATGGCTGCAGCAGTTTCCCCCTCTCCCTGCATCTCACTGAAGCTCAGCACCGTGCCGAGCATTGCAGGCACTGCTGTCTTTCATTTCAGTGGTGGCTGCATTTCAGGAAACTAATGAAGTGATGATTTGCCTTAATTGGCCCCTCGGATCTACCGATCACTCCTCAGGCTCGCAGGTCGAGCCGAGAGCTGGTGCCTGCTGTTACTGGCAGGGCAGAAGGGCTGTGCCTCGTGGCAGGGGGAGTTTGGTGTGCGAGCAGCACCGGGTGCTGTGGTACCCCACTGCCATGGGGTGCCCTTGGGTGTGCCAGTGGCAGATGTGCAGCATGTCCTGGCACCACAGCCTTCTCCATCTCAATCATAAGCTCTTAGAAAGGAACAGATATCCAAGACATTCCAGACATTCTGAACATCCTCCCTGAGAAGCCATCATC
Source organism: Phasianus colchicus (assembly GCF_987193195.1). Classification (NCBI taxonomy): domain Eukaryota; kingdom Metazoa; phylum Chordata; class Aves; order Galliformes; family Phasianidae; genus Phasianus; species Phasianus colchicus. Next base: position 8,873,766 of record NC_143453.1, on the reverse strand, counting down.
TGCACAGGACCTGCCCTGAGCCACAGTGCCATGGCAGGAAAGGATGGGACCATAGAATCACAGGGGGCTGATTTGGGGTGGGATATGTGTGTTATTGCAATAGGAATAAATATTTTGCAGGAGAGCCAGGTCCACATGACGGCCTGACGTGGGCTGGGCTCCAGTTGGGTGGTGAGCAGGGAGAAACCAGCTGAGGCAGCACAGTGAGAGGGGATCTCAGCAGTTTGCATCTTCCTTGGGTGATTTGGGCAGCACTGCTGGGGACACAGCAGAACGACGTGTGCAGCAAAGCGCTGGGCTGGGTTTCCTGCTCTGCTGGTGTTGTGTTCACAGCCAGAGCTCATCATGGAAAGTGAGATTCAAGAGGAATCCGGGACTGGTGAGGGAGCGGTGGAGCCCTGGTGGCGGGGGAGCAGCTGGAGCTCAGCCGAAGCCACAGCTGCGGGGAGTTGAGTTACTCAGCTTCCAAATCCACATTTTTCTGCGGTTCCCTCATTTGAATGTGGAATAATGCAGGAATTGTGAGCGGGGCTGGGCGGGAGCACCCAGCCTGCACCTGGTGCATGGGGCTGCCCAAGGGGCACCGACCTGAGCCCACCGCAACATCCCCCAGTTATGCAAGGGGAAGCACCAAAAGGTGCCATAAAGGCTGCTGAAGTGCACTTAGTCCTTGTGCAGCCCCTGCTTGGGGCTGTGCTCACTCTCTGCATTATGCTGTGCCCACAGGACCCAACCTGTACCCAGCAGCCCCGCATGCTGGCGGTGCAACCCAGTCAAGGGAACTCCAGCCCTACTGGCATTCCTCAGATGCCTGCAAGGGTTCGGTTGGCCAAAAGGGAGCCCTGGCAGGGAAGGCAACACACACAAATACTTCTCATTCCAGATGCTAACCAAGCCGGGTTTCTTTTAAGCATTCCACACCTGTTTTCCTCCCCCTCCCTTCCTAGAGCCCCACGGAGGTCCTGGGTTCTGCTCAGTGACATGGAGCAGGCAAATCCCTGGGGGAGCATCCTCTGTCCCGTTAGCAGCTGGCACAGGGCTCTGTGGGGTTTCCTGCTGCCTCCCTCGTGTTTCTCCTTGTTTCACAGCACTTTCACTCCCCCAGTCTGTGCATGTTACTCCCAAAGCCTGCACTGATGGATAGGTGGTTGCACTGGATGATCTTAGTGGTCTTTTCCAACCTTATGATTCTATAATTCTATTGAGTGCATTTCCCAAGTGTTTGTGCTTTACTCCATGCTGCAGCCAATAAATGCACTCACTAGTTGGTGGTAAGTAACGAGGTGAGCCTGCCCCGACCCACGGGCAAGGCAGCAGAGCTTTGTCTTTTGGATACACATATGGCTTCAGTGTCCTCACCAGGCACAGAGACATGGGGAAGGTCTGGTCCCAGCAGAGCGAGAGCTGTGGCTCCAAAATTAAACACAGTTGCCATAGAAATATTAGTTGGGAACAAAATCTTCGAGATGACACTTCAGCAGAAGATGGAGCGTTAGGGAGAGATGAGGACAGGGATGAAAATAGAACAGTTAAAAGGGAAAGCCTTCAAAGGAAGCATGGTGTAGGTGAGCACAGAACGCACCACAGTGGGTCAGTGTGTTGGTAGTGGTGGAATTGTAGGGCCTTGGTGGGGAGGTGTGAGCTGCAGGACTGAGTGCAGCTGCAGGATGGATCTGAGGATGGAGCGTGCAGCAGGATCAGGACGATTTAGATTGGATTGGATAAGTAGAAGTTTTTTATACCAAAACACCAGAGAGGTGGCGGTGCCCCATCCCTGCATACAGCCACGGTCAGGGCACAGGGCTGTGAGAACTGATGGAGCTGTGGGTGTCCCTGTGCACTGCAGGAGTTGGACCAGACGGCCTTTACAGGTCCCTTCCACCTTGAGCACTTCTTCTGCTCATGCTTGTTGGGAAGTGGGAGCCAGGTGTGCCAACATACAGCCCAAAAGCCAAAGAGGTGTCACATTCTCCATTTTCTGCCTTCAGGTTGAGGCTGGAAGGAGGCTTCCAGCACTGGATCTGTGCCTCTGCCCCAAAGGAACATTTGCATGCAGCGTGGGGAGGGAGGCAGAGAGGTGTCGGAGTGGTGCAGAAGTCCTGCTGGGACTGAGGTGAGGATGGGGGTGAGGATAGAGATGGGAATGGGTACTGGGGTGAGAATGGGAATAGGGATGAAGATGGAATACTGACAGAAATGGGGGTGAGAATGGAGATGAGGATAGGGATAGGGATGAGGATGATGATGGGAATAGGGTTGATGAAAATGGGAATAGAGATGGAGACAGTGATGGGGATGGGCAGATGGGCACTGGGCAGGAATCTGAGGGGAAGCAAGGGGCCATGACATGGCAGAGCAGTGCCTGCCTGGTGCACCCATCTCCTGCAATCTTTCCACTGAAGAGGCAGGAGGATTACCATGAAGTCGTAGTTTTCCCATGAACCACCTCCCACTGTGTTACGCTCTGAAGTTAATTGCAAATGAGGAGATGGAAATAGCTTATTTTGACTTTCCTTAAACAGTGCTTCATTGATTTTTCTTTGCCTTATTTTTTTTTTCTGTCTCGAGAGGCAGGCCCATATCTATTGGAAAATAGCAATTATTTCTGTAATTCCCTAGAATTAGTGGAATTAGTTGAATGGGGGAAATCTGAAGCAAAATTCTGGTTAGGAGCGCACTGAGGTTGGAGGCGCGGCGCGGTGCTGCATCACAACCAAACACAGAAGCATTTTTAATAACCTGCAGGTTTAACTCAATGATGAGAGCATAATTAACTTGCTGAGATGAAACACAAGATAAACCTTTGATTTCTTTTTCTCGAAGGATGCTGCAGATAGATCCTGAACTTCGTTTTCAATTACTTAAAAGAGGAAAAAAATTAGCAGCTTTCTGATGAGAAAAGCACACTGCCTCCTTCATAAGGAGAGATTTATGAAGGACAGCGAAGGAGCCTACCTCGGGGCTCAGTCACTGCTGGCTTTTTTCAGGGGGTGATTCAATTACTTTAAGACACATCGCCTACAAGAACAGACCGGGCTCTGTTCCTCGGCAAATTAATCAAGTTCCTTGGGTGGTTTCTCCGGGTTAGTAATTCCGTTGAGGCGGTTTTCTGTTCCCTGCCTCGTCCCTGCAGAGAAGGCAGGAGGGAGAAATGGCTGTTTGTGCACTGGTCTCAGTGCAGAGCATCCATGGGAGCGCTCCTCCAAAACCCGCCCGCTCGGAGCGGCTGTGAAAGCAGCAACTGGTTGGGAGAGCTGTGAAAGCAACGTGTGAAGGGTAATATTTTCACTGCGCCAAAAGGCCATTTGGGTTTGTTGTCATCCGTGAAGGGCTGTGGATTTGATTCGTAATTACCGTGAGTGATGTTTGCTGGAGAGCGCGAGCGGATCCTGGAAATGTCACCGATTTTTAACACCTTTTTTTTTTCTTTTTTTTTTCTTCTCTTGAATATTCATAGCTCCGCTGTGCGGTGCAGACAGACGGGGAGCAGCACAGGCAGCGATGTGGGCAGTGCCACAGCCTGATCCTGGTGAGACGGTCCCTACTGCACCGTGCTGAGTGAATACCCAGCCCCCTTATTCTAGTGACCAATGAGTGGCTCTGTGTAGTGGAACAGCAAGGTCAGGATCTGAAGGTGAAGCAGGCTTCTGTGTCCTGTGCAGCTCCACGGTGGGAAGATGGCATGAGGCAGCACTTGGGTCCCATCCTGCCCCACGCCAGGTCTCGGAGCCGCTTTGCTTTTTGGGAACGCACATGGAAACACAGCTGTTGCCCCATTAGCCCTAAAGAGGCAGCTTCATTAGGGACAGCTGAGAGCACCTCATTGCCTGTCTCAGCACTCAGCTCCAGCACTGCTTCTCTCCCAGCCCTCTCTGCACTCCAGGACTGTTCCCCCCATCACCCGGGGCTGCGACGTGGCTGCAGGGGGATTTGTCGCTGGAGCAATGCTGCGCTCGTGCTTAGGAAAGTAGGGCATCTGCTTGGCAGCTCCGGAAATAATGGGAGATTGGTTTAATTATTCTACAGAAACACTCAGATTGTGCAGATGCCGAACGTAGGTTTAATATAATTAAGACAACTCATGTCTGTAAACATGTCTGGGACAGCCGGGGGTGGCAGAGCTGTGCTCCCCCTCCCAGCCACGAGCCGGAGCGCCCAGTGCAGCGCCGTGGGATGTGGCTGTGCCAGATCAGTTTGGCACTCTGGCTGAACCCGATGTCTTCTCCATTGCAAGGTGAACGCACCCCAGGCACAGCACCACCCACCCACCCCATCCTACAGCCATCCGGGCTGTGCTGTTACCCATCCCAACCCCAGCTTCACCCCCAGGTAGGTGGGAGTCCCACACATGGCTGCAGAGTAATTAGAGCGAAGGCACACACACACAGCAGTGCTGATTTCCGCATTAGCATGATAATGAATGTTCTCACTAGAACCTTGTAATTATGTTTCCTCTTTTTTTTTTTTTTTTCCCCCCTCCCCCTGAAAGTATAATTAATTATGAATAGAGCCAGAATTTGACGCTAACGCATATATTTTTTTTAAATCCCTTTTGGCTCCATTTCTGCCCTATTAAAAATTTATGAAGGAACCAGAGGTAAAGCCATTTTCCCAGGCAGTTGCTCCTATAAATTCAATGGGAATCATATTAAAAATAATACTAACTGGAAAAGGCAGGAGGGCACTTTGCAGACGGTTTCTTCCCTCTTCATAGGGCCTTCTCCTGGGCAGGATGTGGGGTTGTCCAGTCAAAATAAGAGAGAAACCAGCCTGGGAGAAGGCAGCGGGCGAGGGGATGCAGCAGGGCAGAGGCCAGGTGCTACAGCCTAGTGGTGGCACGGCCACTGTGTGGGCTCACTGTGGGGTGGGAGATGCTGGCCCTGCAGCTGCCACTCCTGCAGGTGCCATCCCTGGAGGTGCCATCCCCAGAGATGACACTCCTGCAGGTGCCATCCCTGGGGGGTTTGGGGTGATGGGCTGACGGTATCACAGAGCACACAGAGCAGAGCCCCCCAGCCCTCCTCCTCCGCCGGCTGCCATTCACACAGCCTTCCCTCGCTGTAGGTGGGAACTGTTTTTCTTCCTAAATTGCATTTATTCTAACAAATGTCTCATGCAAACACAATTGCAGGTTTGCTGGAGGGAGATGCTATTTGCAGGCAGCCTGGCCCAGAGGTAGATTTATTCTCCTTCCTTTCATTCATTTGAAGCTAAAGTAATAGCTCTAACTACATCTGACTTCTAATAAGCACGTTACTAGGAACAAACCTGAGTTCTGCATGTATTTCCCTCTTTGTCAGCTCTATCCAGGCACTTTTTCTCCGTCTCTTTTTACAATAACAGAATCAGAGCCTTGTCAGCTGGAGGTTTATATGCCCTACTTATAACACTGCTGTGCTCGTGTCCTGGCATACGGAGCTCCTCACCCTCTGCTCACGGAGCGGAGCTGTGTGTGCCCCTGGTTCAAATGCCTGAAGCACGCTCTGTGCTGTGAGCTTTGCTCCTTAGCAGCAGTTCCTTGAACTCGGGGTTGCTGTAGAGGAACAGGCATTCTGCTGGGCAATGCCTGCAGGTTTGCTCCTCGCACCAATGAGCTGATGTCCATTGATTCTGACTTCCTCTGTGTGAGGGCTGAGCACCAAACCTGCCTGTAATTTGGCATCCACCTGATGATTTAATTAATGAGCTGTGTTAATTACGGGCTCAGCGCCCCTACAGCAGAGCGGTGGTACAGTGCAGGGCACACGGCTCTGCCACTGCTGCTTTTCCCATGTGGATTTCTGCTTGCTGAAGTTGGCTCTTCTGTTAAATATAGCTGATGAGCTGTTCCTGAATTGCACCTAATTACGGCTCCTCTTCAGAGCTTCCTGCCAGCTCGCAGCACCAGGAGAGGGGAGACTCGAGCTCCTTCACTATCCCACAGCTTGTGCTCGGAAGGAAGGAGACGAAAAGTGGTATTCTCTGAGAAGAGAGGGGGAAATAATCCTGGCGAGGCTCCTGCTGAGCTCTCAGCCTGTGGAGATGTCAGGAGTCGGGTGCGCAGCACGGAGCAGGGCTGCAATGGTCACCGTGCAGAGCATCTGCAGCTTTGCAATGTTCTGCCTCATTTCCACAGCTCGTCCATAGGACTTTTGGTGAAGATGTTTTGCACCTCTGTCCCAAAGCAGGGCTCTTGCTGGAGCTAAAGCATGTTTTTCCCAGCTGTGGTAACTGTGGGCCGCTGCCATGTGTGGGTGTGCACTGGGCATTGCCTGCCTGGCTCTGCTCAGACACCAGAGTTCTTCCCTGGAGGAGGAGGGGTAGATCCAGCATGACTGAAAATATGCAGATCTGCTTTCTGGTTAGAAGTGGCCTGGCTACCAGTTTCAGTCTCAGGCACTTGGCTTTGCTGTGGGAAGCCCTCATCATTTTCTGCTGTTTTACTCATAGCCAAAAATATGATGAAACCAGAACTGAATGTGGTGTTTTTTTTTTGTTTTTTTTTTTTTCCGTTTCATTACAGTAAGCATCATAAATTATTCAGCCGTGAGACTCAACCACATTTCTTACTTTAAAGGAGCTTCCTTTTGTCTCCAGACGCCGGACTTGGGGCAGGGCAGGGCCCTGCTGGTAGCCTGGAGGTGGCTGGTGTGTCCCCAGCCCCTGCCTGGTGCAGGGATGGCACTGCCAGCCGTACCCACTGCCCTGCAGTGCTGGGGCCATATCCCAGGGTAAGGTGTGGGACTGACCCAGGTTTGGAGCCACCAGTGCAGTGCCAGCTTCTCCAGCACCACGTGTACTAGGACAATGTCAGCCTAATCAGCGTTCTCCTCATTAGCAGGGCCCTATAATTAGAAGCAGCAGCCAGCCATCTGCTTTTATCTCGTCACATCGCACAGTGCATCCCTGCTGCCCTTTATGACCGGCCATCGCTTTAGATCAACATTTCTGCTCTGAACCCCCCAGCCATGTCTTATCCCACGTTTGTTATTGCTAATGACTGACACCAGTGATGCTCTGGCATGAAGGGCAGCAGGCAGAACTGGAAGCAATCCCATGTCTGACACCCTACTGCCTGCTTTCCCCCATTCTTCCTTGTTGTTCCTAAGACGTGACGTTTTCAGGGTCCCATCATTGTCATGGACCTTCCCAAAATAGGGAAGCATGGAGAAACATGGAGCTACGTTCCCATCTTCTGAGGTTCCTCAACTTGTAAAATGCTTTCTCACGTTTCTCCTGCTGAGGGCTGCACCGTGTGCCATCAGCCAGCGCTGTGCCAGGGACAGGCAGGGTGGGGGCACAGGGCCCTGTGATGGAGCTCCAGCGATGGCACCCAGAGAAAAGCATAAGGCATATAAATGGATTAACAGCCACGGTTTATTAGCGCTCCTTAATTCACTTCACGGGGCTGAGGGAAAAGTTATTAGCAGATGTATGGCCAGTAATAAGCTAATTATAACCCTGTCAGATCAGAGATTTGAAGAGGTGGGGAGTTTTACGTGCGAGATAACCGCAATCGGGCACTGAAGCTTAGGAATTGATATTGATGTCACCCTGCAGAGGTGATCCCCTGCTGTGCGTCCTCACCGTGTGCGATGCCCCGAGCTGCTCGCCCTCCTGCCCACCCCACGGCCCTCCAGACCCCACCGTGCCCCCCTGCCCGCTGTCCCCACAACACTCAGCAGCGGCAGCATTCAGCCGAGCAGGGCAGCCCCCACGTGGGACGTGTGGGATTTGTTTGGGATCTGTGGATCACACGTTCGTGGGGATCCCCCCTCGGCGTGCTTTTCACACACATCGCTCCCTGCGGGCCGACGCTCCAGTAAAGGCAATTACAGGCTGACTTTGCTTCCAGGCCGCGGCTCGCAGCAGATTTAATTACTTTCCCCGAAGCTTTCCATGGGAGGGCGGTTTCAGGGCGCGGGCGGTGCTGCTTTGCATCCCGCTGCTTTTCCTGGAGGAGTTCAGGTGAACACGAGCGACAAAACGCCCCGAATTCTGCCTTGGTCGGAGAGCGGGCGGGGTTACAGCCGTCGGGTTACCTCGGCAGCACGCGGTGCGGCTCCGGCTCTCCGCCGAGCTCTGAAATCCCCGGGTGTGCGGGAACGGACGGCTCCGGGACGGCCCCGCTGTTGTGGCACGGAGCCCCGGCCCCGCGTTCCCTGCCGAGCGGCTCTGAGCCGCGAACACCCGTGGGATTTCCGTGGGAAAAAAAAAAAAAAGCTCTCGGCTTCCAGCCATCCGTGGGAAGTTTGGAAACGCCGCTCGGGGAGGGTCTGAGCGAGGGCGGTTCGCTGAAACGAGGGCAGGGCTGTGGAGCTCCGGGCAGCCCGGCAGTGCCGCTGCGGTACCGACCTGCTGCCTTCGGCTCTGCGGCCGAAGAAATAACAGAAATAAAGGCAGGAAACCCGTCCGTGGGGCACACGGTTTTGCTGCGCAGCGCGTTCAACCCTGAATTTGAATACATTTGTTTACACCGTTGCCCTAAGGCCCCCGAAACCGAAACCCCTGGCTGCAGGGAAACGAGTTCCGGACAGCCCGAGCGCGAAAACTCCCCGAGAGAAGCGAGGCGGATCGGGGGCTCCGCGCCGCCCCCCTCATCGGCACGGCGCGGCAGCACCGCAGGCGGGCCGCGGCCCCTTTAAGGCGCGCGGGCGGCGCAGCCCCGCCCCGCCCCGCCCCGCCCGGCCCCGGGCCGCTGTGGCGCGGCCGTGAGGAGCGGCGCCCGTCCCCCCCCCCCGCCTCCCGCCGGGTTCGGGCAGGGCCGGGTCAGCGCGGCGCGGCGGCGGCCTCGGCTGGGAGAGCGGCGCGGCCCCATGGCTCCGGATTTATAGCCGCGGCGCGGATGGAGGGGCCGAGCCCCCGCGCCTCTCGCTGCCCGGCCGGGCGCTGAGGCGGCCCCGCGACGGGAGGAGGAGCGCGGCGGCGGCCATGGGGGGCGGCGGTCGGCGGAAGGCGTAGGTAGGGATGGATGGAGGGAGGGCCGCGAGCGGGCGCGGGAGGCGGGGGGCCGCGGTTACGTAAGGCGGACGGGGCCGGCCGGCCGTCCCGCAGCGCTCGGAGCGCCCCCGGGGCCGCCGCGCCGTGCGGGGCTGCGGGCCGCACCTCCGCTCCGCGCCGTGCCCGCGCGCGGCCCCGTGACCCGGCGGGAGCACCGGCTGCGGGCCGGGCCTGCGGCTGCGCTCCGCCTCCGCGCGGCTCCGCGGGCGCGCGGCAACAAGTGTGCGCCGTGCCGCGCCGTGCCGTGCCGTGCTGTGCTGTGCCCCGCGCACCCGCGAGGCAGTGAGCCGGGCCCCCGCTCTGAAGCTGCGCGTCGGGGCGGCTCGGAGCGCCGCAGCCCCTCCCGGGGCGGTTTCCTCCGCCGCTGCCCGCGGTTCGGGCTCTCCGCGCGGCGCGTGGATCCTCGTGGACAGAAGTGCGTGTCGCGCTCGAAGGCGTCGCGGTTGTGCCGAGCGCGGGGCTTTGGGCCGGGTTTGGGGACGGGGCGATCCTCGGGTTGGGGTCGGCGCTTCCGTTTGATCTGAAAGCGACGACGAGAGCGGACGGCTGCGGGGAGGCTGTCCCGGAGCTCCGGGCTGCGCTGTTGACTCACCCCGGGGCAGCGCTGGGCTGTGCAGGGCTGCGCCTCGTGCTGGGAGCCGAGCCCGGCCGCCATGGCGGGGCAGGGGGAGGCGGTGCGCGGTGGGGGTCTGTAACAGCGGCGATAGATGGGACTGAGTTTCAGTGTGAACGATAACTCCTGCAAAACGCGTTCGGTGTACTGAAAGTGCTCCAGCTCTGGTTTGTTGTTGCCAAAAGGGAAGAAAAAGTAGAAGCTATTTTTGGTGTGAGAGAGGAGATGGGGCATGCATGTGTCTGGGGCAGGAAAACAGTGGTACTTTGTTCTTCGGGCTGTCTGTGGGTGGTGGTTTCTGTTTGGAGCTGCGTGCTGCCAGGCTGCATGGCGTACCTGCCTCTGCCAGAACGCTGTGCTGGAACGCCGCCCCCGGCCCTGTGCTGGGCAGGGACAGTGCTGTGCCCTCACCCCTCCCGGTGCAGGCAAACCCCCCAGCAAGATTTGGACCGAAATCACGAGCTTGCTCCCTACAAGCCACCGAGCGCTGCTGCTTGGCGGTGCCTCCCATTTGCCAACGGCTGCGGTTGGATCAGACCCAAGTTGCCCCGTGTGGGAGTTGTGCCTATCCCTGCAGCCATCCTGTGCCAGATCCAAAGCAGGTTTGGTTCAGCTGCGCTTGGCTCCTGAAGTTGCAAGCTGCAGGCTGGGAAGGCGGTTGTGCTGTGATTGCTATGTATGCAGCTGTGCTGATAGCAGTGCGTGGTGTTGGTGGAGCTGCAATGCTCGTCCCGAGGTGATACTCTGTGATTTGTGACATACCTGTGGGTTGTTTGTCCCCCTGACACCTCCTGCTGATGGGCTGGCTGTTGCAGACCCGGGTTGTCCCTGTGCTGACACACGTGCTGGGAGGGGCCTGTCCAGAGCTGGCCATGGCTTGGTGCTGGCTGTCATCTTGCAGCTCTTGGGCAAGGAGGAGAGCTGTTGTCTCCCCAGGTTTGAGTGAGTGGGGAGGGAGGGAAGGAGGAATTAATGGGTAACTTTTTAGAAGTGGGCTTTGGGCAGCTGGCTGATGGCAAAGGGGTGGCGGAGGGGTCTGAGAAGGGCTGTTTCCTGACATGGTGCCTCACTATGACCACATCTCCAAAAACACCCAAACATCGAGGGCAGAGGGGTGACATGAAGTGCCGTGCGTTGGAGTGCTACAGCTGGGGGGCTGGGGAGAGGAGTCACTTCCCCACGAGTTCCTCAGAACTGCACAGCGCTGATTCCCTCTTGGGCTCGGTGCCTGCCGGCAGCCTTCTGCAATTGCAGACCTTGGGCTGTGCGTGGGTGCATGGTGATGGAAACCCCAAATCCAGTGTTCCTGAAGGACTGCTGTTGTTGTGTGAGCTGCAGCTGGTTTTGTGAGAGGCTTCAGCAGAAGCAGGATCAGCACTGAGGGAGCAGTGAGTGCAGCAGCACCCACAGCCGCTGGCTGCTGTTTCTGGGGTTTGGGTGTTGTGAGGGACTGGGTCTGTGTCTGCTGGGCAGCGTGGTGCTGGTAACAGCACTCAGCAGAGCACTGAGCGAACATTAATGAGTGTAAAGGATAGCAGCACTGTCTGCTTACGGAGAAGGGAAGTTAACTCCAAATTAGCTTTATGATCCGTGAAACTGAAGGTTATTTAAAAAAATAATAACGCGAATGAAAATGCTGAAGTTTCCCAGAGTCACTGAGTGCACTGCTTGTTGTTTAATGCCTTCCATTTTTTTTTTCCATTCTCAGTCTGTGCTTTTGGCTTGGGAACAAATTACAAGCAATATCAGCTTACGCTTGGATTTGAACCCACATTACTCTGAGTCAGCTGAAATATTTCCCCTTATCGCCGCTCCCATAATGTTTATTTTAGAGTGGATAGCATCGCTGTGTTTCTGCTGGCTGCGGGGAAGAGCCGGCTGTGACACAGCCCAACACCTCGGGAAGAAGTGTTCTCAAAGCTTGCTTCAATTTCTGAATGAGATACAGCTTCATTTTCCGTGGAGAGCTTTATGCAAGGCTGTGTCCCAGAACCGTTCTCCGCATTGAAAGCCCAGGAGGCGGCAGATGGATGAATTGCTGACAGATTTAAAATCGCATGACGAACATCAAGCGCTCAGTCTGGAGGCCAAGGCTGGAGGGAGGGAGGCAGGCTGCAGGGGGAGGCGGACGAAGGAGGGTTGAGTGAGTTGTTCTGGGCGGCAGTGCAGAGCCCAGCAGGTCGGGCTGTAGGGGAAGGGCTGTTCAGAGGATGGGATGCAGTGAGGAGCGTATTCTGTCCGAGCAGTGAGCCCTGCGTGTCCTGGGAGGAGGAGGAGGGCAGCTCTGGATCCAGGTGTGCTGCACGGGGCTGAGGATGGGCCCAGCCCTGGGAGGAGGTGACGCGCTGGAGCCGTGGCCCATGTGCAGCATCACAGTGCGTATGGTGAGGGAGGAGAGCCGGCAGGATTTCCTCTCGGCAGCACTGGCTCCTGGGTTAATGGCTAACCGGGCAGCCGAGGTTTGTCCTTTCATTGTGGAAGGGAGTTGTTTACATAATAGCACTCAGCGTAGCCTTTATTTAGCATTGTTTCTCTGCGTGACACCGGCAGCAGCGGTGCCCAGAAGCGCCGTTTCGGCCCAAATGGAAGTTAACCCTTACGCCTGGGGAATGCTCTGGGCTGCTTTGTCCCACGTGTGTGAGGTCCGGCGAGCTGGAGGAGCACTGAGAGGTGTGTCCTTCTGCCGTGCACTTCTGGGGACCTTGGTGATTTCTAAGCCCTGCTTAGGAGCTCTGCAGGCTCCGGGCTGGTGCTCTGCGATCTGCATGCCTTTCCCTGGCTCCCAAAGCAAGGCAGCTAAGGTTTGTTCTGTGCGTGTTTGGGCAAAAGAGTATTGTGATCATTCGTTTGGCTGTATCTTTACATTAAAGAAGGCAAAACGAAAGAAATGTGTCAGCCCGTGGGTGGGGGATGACAGCAGCATTTGGGCTGCTGGTGCAGATCATCCCATCTCCTGCCATCAGTCCCAAGGACGGGTTTTCCCCTGAGCTGTGTCCTCTTCAGAGTGCATTGCTGTGCTGTGAGAATGTGATACAGGGAGCTGGGGGGGACACACATGATTTTCTGGGCTGGAGGTTGGTTTGTGCTGCCCTCTCCACCAGCCCTGCTGGAGCAGCACATGTCAGCTCCGTGCTGCTGGTGCAGGCGCTACCTGCTCAAGACTGCAACTTGCTGGAACAGAGGTCATTGTTAACACCTCCTTAAGCTGATTGTAACTGGCAGGGTGAGTTTGTGTAGGATCCGTGCTGGGTGACTGCAGTGTTCCTGCTCCACTGCTTGCAGCCCTAAAGCTTTGTCTACTGACTTGTCAAGCCCTTGCCATCACTGTCATGTGTTTCATGATCTAATGTGGTATGTAAATCCTGGGTGTGTAGCAGTGCTGGAGTTTACTATCAGAGCTGTGTGCTCGGAAAGTTTCTCTGGTTGTTTGCTGGAGGTTTTCCTGCATTGGGGTCTTAAATAACAGCATCCCTCTTTGATACAAGGCTTCCTTCTGCTTGCAGGAGGTGATTTTCCAATTGGAAGGATCTCAATTAAGCATTATCCTTGTTTTGCTTTAGGTTCCATGCCCTACAGTTCCATTTGTAAGCTTTTTCCAGCTCCATCTTGAAAGCAGCTATGCTGCTGCTTGCCTTTTGCTGCAGAATTTCAGGCTCATGCCAGAGTCTCAGCTTGGTTTCTAGGTCACCCATCTGCCCTTTCATTTCCCCTCGTGTTGGAGCTGGCCGCCTTGTTTTGATTTGGTGAGAGGCGAGGTGGTGTCTGCAGACACAAACAGGCAGGCAGCGGAATTCGTGTTCCCTGCAGCCTTGTTCCTGTTGTGTGCGTGAATAATAATTTCCAAATGCTGGACCAGCGGTGATTAAAAGCTGTCAAAGGAATAAAATGCAGCGAAGTCTGCATTATAGTCTGTGTGTCCAGTGTTCTGGGAAAACTCTCTGAACTGGTAATGGGGGAAAAAAAGCCTTTGGTATAGTTGAAGGCTTTTTAATCTTAAATAAGTCACTTGGGAAGATGCTGAGGAGGCAGTGTGACTGTACCCAGGCTGGACAGGGCTAGCTGAGTTGGGGCTCAGCCGTTGTGAGCTGCAGATGCTGTCACACAGCATTTGTTGTTAGCTCTGAGCAGGTATCAGCTCTTGGTTTTTCACTGAGCGTCCGCTGCCCTGTAGCTCCAGTGCTGGGGCCACGGAGCAGTTGTCAGATGCACTGAGCAGCTAACCACATCTTCGTTTTTGGAGTAAGTGATCCTGCTGACAGCGTGTAGAGGAGGTGTCAGCCAGCCCTGAGTTCTCCTGCTTTTTCTTTCATTTGTGGATTTTTGTCTTAGCTTTGTTTTGACAGGATAGCTGCTGAAAATTTGTGTTATGTTTTTGGAGTTCTGGTGTCTCTGTGACTCAGGTGCCACGCTGAGAGGTGTGGTTTGGTCCAGCACCCAGCCAGCTATCTGCAGCCTTCTCCAGGGCCATGTGCTGCAAGATTTTGGGTTTTCTCCATTGCTGTGAAATCAAGAAGAGAGATGTAAGCGCATATCTTAAGGCTTGTATTTTTGTTGTAGCTCTCTCTGTAGAAAGCCAAGGTTTGCATCTTCTCCATTGAGACCAGTGCTCATGCAATCCCAAATACTGCTGTGCATGTCCTGAAGCTCTGCCAGCAGCAGGCGAAGGCTGAGGAATCATAGAACCGTTTGAGCTGGAAGGGACCTTTAAAGGCCATCTGGTCCTGCTGCGTGCATTGCACGGGGACACTCACAGCTCCATCAGGAGCCCCCTCCCTTGGCTGTGGGTGTCTCCAGGGATGGGGTACCCCCACCTTTCTGGGCACCCAGGGCAGTGCTCTCCTGGCTCTCGCTCCCTGCTGTATGAGGAAGTGCCCTGAGCCTGGCAGGGCTGCTCGGGAGCAACATGCCTGTGCATGATGCAGTGTTGGCTCTCCAGGCGTGGGACGTGCTTGGCCCAGGAATGTTGCTAACCTGGGGCCTGATCCATTCCTCAGTCGCTTCAGTTTTTGCATAGATCCAATGAAAGTGCCTGTGCTGCCTGGAGGACTGGATCACGGCCTGCCTCACGGAGCCTCTCAGCCCACAGAAGAAATTTCCAAATAAATACAGCATCCTCACCTTGCAGCCTTGCCAACTCCGTGCCGTGTGTACATTGGGTAGTCAGAACAATTACTTACGGAGACAAACGGGTCCTCTGCGCTCCATGCTCCATCACACGGGCTGTGATTAGCATAGCAGTGAGACCTGCATTAAGCAGCCAATTAAGGCATCTGCAAAAGGTGGAAAAAAAAATAATGTAGCAGCTTAACACGAACCTGCTGAGAAAGGTGGCACTGAGTGGTACCTCCTAACGAGTCTGAGGCTGTCTTTCCAACAGGGCTGAGCTTGGGGCCTTTTGCTGCCTGCAGCTGACTCCAGGCTGTACCTGGGATATGGCAGCCTGAGCTGCAGTGCTGGCTGAAGGAGTTTACTTCTAGAGAAGCTGTGTTGAATTGCAAATTGCCTATTCTCTCCCACTTCTCTTAATCTTCTATTCCACTCTTCTGGGAGAAGTGGAAGCTGTGTTGCTTGTGCTCAGTACATGGATAGAAGTGTGCAGCAGAGAAGAGTTACGAGTGGCTGAAATGTTGATCGTAACTGGGCAGAGTGTCACTGATGACAAAGCATTTGCTTGTTTGGGAAGTGCTGTGTCTCAGTGGTCTTTCTGCAGATGCTGGAGCAGTGTGCTGAGATACAGTGTGTGGGGAGGCAGACAGCTCTGTGCTGTTTCAGACAGCTAGTTCTGCATTTCAGAGAGTACAACATCTTTTTGTTTCTTCCCACTTCCATAGGGCTGGGGGCAGATCTCACTCATTCTGTTTGTTGCTGTGTGTGAGTGCATCCTCTGGCTGTGCTGTGAAGCTGTTTGCTTCCCTGTGCTGCTCCAGTATGACCTGTGGCTGAAGAGTGCTCCCCATCCAGGCCACAGAGAGCTGTGTAAGTTCTACTGCCTGGTGCTGTGCTCATGGTAACCAGCTTGCTTACATCAAACTCCACTAATTAACCTAATGAAGAGCAGCTTCCAGGCTGAGTCTCTCCCGCTGGGTCTCAGGACAGGACTGGTGCTGTCTGATCCACCAGTGCTGGCCGTGTCAGCCCATTTCTGCTTTCCACAGCCACTGAGGCCTCCAGGCTGGGCAGAACTTTAGGTGGGTTACTAAATACTGTTAACCTCTTATCCTCCGAAATCACAGGATTTTACTTATTTTTTATGCTGCCTCTGGCATGTTTGAACTTAAAGGATTTGCATGCCCACGTCTCTTTAGCTTTAATTGTAAGGGCTGGGAACTTCCTTGCTCACAGTTTCAGTATTCTGTGTTTGTTCCAGCAGAGCCAAAGTTACCCCCCAGCTGATGACCCCTCTGCTCTGTGCTTCTGACCCTGCAAACAAATGTGCTGAGAGAGGAGCATGTGAGCCCTGCGCTGGTCACTCATTGACCAGGACCCTTGTTTGCCTTCATTTGAAGCTCTGCTCATCACTGTGTGAGGGTACTGGGGCCGCTGGCCCTGTGTGACGTGTGAGATAGCACAGGAGTGTAGGAGAGCTGCAATCAGTTTGACTGGGGAGGAGATTGTCACTGATATCCCTGGGCTCTGACGTCTGTATGAGTACACTGGCCAAACTCTATTTCAGTGAGCGGGTTCACGTCAGCTAGTTTGCCTTGGAATGGGGCACGGAGCATCTCAGGGCCTTCTGTCTGTAGGATGGAAGTTGATGCTGATGAGGGAGAATCTCAGTGTGGCAGCAGCTGAATAGACATATAGGGCTCACAATGCCACCTGGCTCTGAGGTGTCATCATTCTATTTTCCATCCATACTTCCCTTAAAACCTCCGGGTGACCCCACGTGCTCAGGAGATGCTGCAGAACTCAATGCAGCTGAACTCATGCAGGAGAAGTGAAAATCACTTCTCTTCCTTGGGGAATCACATCTTATTTCAAATGCTGGCCATCTCTTCAGCTCATGGCTTGGTGAATGGGAGCAAGCTGCCAGGGAGGGCTGAGAGGTGTGTGGAGAAGCGAGGCTCTGCCTGTCTGTGGGCCCTGTGCACTGAACTTGTTTGTTCCTCGGATGTTTGCAGTTGTGCCACTGGAACTGAATTTTATTGGAAAAAATGTGGTTTGAATGACTACTTGAATTCACCCTCTCTGGCTTGCGCGCGTTGGCCCTGGCAATTAGTGTGTTGCTCAGACAGCAGCGCTTTGGGGCAGCTCTCAAATCATTTTCTGCTGGTAGATAGCTTCCCCGTCCCCCGCCCCAAAACAAAAGGGCAGATGAAAGGGTTCATTAGGAGTTATTCACTCAGCTCCGCTGCCTGTCTGAGGTCTGGCTGCCTGCTTTCATCCCCCAGCTCGGGAGGGGTCAGGGGGCATCTCCCCGGGGAGAGTTTGCTGTTGACTGAATTGCACTCTGTCATTATCCTCAGGGATAACGAATGCAGTGGCCTCATTGGCACCGGCTTCAGAAAAAGCGGGGTCATCTGCTCACGGCCTTGAGGCGAGGGGTGAGAGCTCCGGGAGGGGGATGCAGAAATGCCATCCCGTGGGGAGGCATGGGACGGGGCTGGGTGGGAAGTGGGGGGCACAGCAAGGGTTTGAAGGACCGAAGCCCTTGTGGTGGGGTGAGGCTACTTAGGTGTGCTCTTCTTTGCTTTGGTGGAAAACATCGCGTGCTTGCGACCTGTTCTGAAACCTTTTAATGAGATTTAAAACGGTTCTTTTTTGTTTTGTCTTCAAATAGGCTCCCTGAAAGAAAAACCTAGAAATCCCCCTGAGCTAATTGTGATGTGATTTGAATTCAGCTGCTATCTTGGAAGAGCTCTTCCTGGCAGCTGATTTAAAAGGCACCTTTTTCACAATATCAGATGGTGTTGTCAGCCAGCATCTGAGGGTCCTGAAAGTACTGGTGGGAGGGGAGGCATTGCGTTTGTGCTGCATCCTTGAGTCAGGTTAGAGCACCTGAAGTGAGGACTGGGGGGGAGAGGGGGATCATAGAGTCATTAAGGTCAGAAAAGACCTCTGAGCTCAAGTCTAGCCATCAGCTCATCACTGCCAGGCCCACTGGCTGTCCTGGCAGTGCAGTATGGCACAGCAGGGGGTGGGCCTGGGGAGTTTTAAATCTTATGTGTGGAGCAGGGGAGTAGCTGTTTGAAGCCATCGTAATTCTGCTGCCAGCATTAGATGAGCTAAAATTACCCTGTGCTGTAATAAAAAGAAAAATTAAAACATAGAAGCCTGGAAAACTCTTGCTGGTGTCATCCAGAAGAAAATGTGTGGGTCTGGTTGTGAATCGCTTTGATTGCTTCTTTGAATCTGATCCTCCAGGTCCTTATTGTTGCAAGAAATCCTGCTCAGAAGGGTGGTTTTCTTTGGGCTGTGTCTGATTGTGCAGTGCATGACCAAGCAGCAGCTTGTAGCGTTCATGAACTAGGACAGAAGTGGATGCCTCTATTCAGGCAGACTCACATAAGCCTTTCATATTCTATCCTGGGCCCCAATTTGCTTATGTTATAAATAAGTCTGTGGCTGCATGCTTGTGTGTGTTTCTTTTTTAAGCTGAAGGCAACCCCTTAAGCTCTTTTCTGCAGGTCTGTTCAAGCTGGGGCATGGGGAATTCCTAAGAGGATTATCATGGTTTACTTGATACAGAACTTGAACTTGAGCAATGGCTTATCTTATCAGTGATAAAAGACATGGAAATGAAGTTTACGTAACTGAGGAGGCCTTGAACATGGCTTATTTTTTCCCTCCTGGAATGACAGATCTGCCGAGCTCCTTCCCTGCTGGCAGTCGCGGTGCTGTCTGGCACGTACTTCTCAGGTGCTGGGTACCAGTGCAGGTTGTGCCTTATTTCTGTACATTCACCACTGTACAGCCCAACCCCGGTGTTGTGGCTCGTGCTGTGGGGGCTCAGCCTCCTCTCCCTCTCTGCTAGATTTGATGGCCTGAGTGTCCGACTCCTGCCTCATCTGCAGTGTGTGGGAGGAGTTTAATTTTGGAGCTCTTGCTGTTGCAGATGGTGACAGTGGCACTGGGCAGTGCTGTGCTTCCCACAGCAGGATTCGGCAGCCTGAGGCTGGCAGGCTGACAGCCCTTATTAGAGGTAACCTTCAGGAAATGCCACATGCAGCCCTCACTGAGCTCCCTGGCTCCGGGTGCATACGATATTTACACCACATTGCTTGAGCTTCCCTCCAGGCTCTCAGCCTGCAGCTGCCTCTGCTCTGCCACCTGCCCACGTCCTCGTGCTCTGGCGCCTGGGGTGGGCCTGGTTCCTGCAGCAGCACCCTGCTGGGCTCTGCTCACCCTGTGCTGAGGCCATCTCTCTTGGCATCCTGGCCCTGGTGCAGTCCCAGGTTAAGCTCTTTCTGTGAGGATATGGAGAGGTTTGTGCTTCCTGTTCTTTAGCTCTCAGGAGGCAGTGGGTAAGGGCAGCTGCCTTTGTTCTTGCTTCTGCTGGTGTGAATAAACAGAACGTGTCTTCTGAGCTGTTCTCTGATGTTTTTGCAGTGGTCGGATTTACTTAACAAAAGGAAAATATTGATCTTCCTTCACTAGATTTCATAAAAACTGACCTTGGTAGGAAGTTTGCAACCCACTGCTCTCACCCATGAGTCTCAATAGTGGTGAGCTCTTGTACCAGCCCTGGAACATCAGCTGGCTTGGGGTGCAGCCCACAGCACCCCAGGACTCTGCTCTCTTGGCTGTGCTGTGGGATAACCTTCCCTGCGTTGTGCAACATGGATCTATGAGGCTGCTTGCTTTGTGTGCTGTGAATGAAGTTCAGGATCTGGAATGCCATCTGGACTCTTGTTCTCACGTCTGGATGCATCATCGTTCTCCCTTTGTAGGTGAAGGAAAGCTGGGGCTGTTTGCTCTATGAAGGGGCCTGCAGAGATGGGTTGCCAGGGGCAGCACCTGAGGCTTGTGATGGAGCTGTGCATACACTACAGAGCTGCAGGCTTTCTGCCCAGGATATAGAATGAAGGCTGGTATCTGTGGAGCTTTTCTCGCCTTGATTTCCAAATGCCTTCCAGGATGGTTGGAGGGGCATGGATTCTGCAGCCCAAGCTGTTTGGTCAGGGATGTGGGTGCGTTTTGTTTCTCGTTTGCAGTGCTATGTTTGTAATTTTGTTGATGCAGAGACCCGCGTCTCCAGCAGGGTGGAAAGTCCCTGCAGCATGCTGTGAACTCATTTGTCTGTTGTGTCTCAGTCTGTCCAGCCCCTCCTGCAGCCCCCAGCTGCCCTGTTAATGGCCTGGTGGCCCGTAAACCATCCTGGCACCCGGCAGAGGGACGGCTGCTGTGCATCGTGGCTCTGCTGGAGGGCAGCCCAGCCAAGTGCTCTGAACGTGGTGCTGCACAGCACTGAAATGCCCAAGAAATCTGCTATCTCTGCTGTGTCGGAATAATTTATGTGTCTCTTGACTCCAAGCTCATACCAATCAATAATTTTCCTTGTTTTTTATTTTCAATAGCAGCTTGGTTAAACTCTTCCATTCTGCTGGTGTTGGGAGACTTTGACTTGTGCAGTACTGATCTCAGCTGTGCTTTTGCAGCAGAATTGATCCAGGCTTTTACATGGAGCTCAGGACCCCCAGCTCAGATTTCTGCATGCGAGAAGCAGCCTCTCTGTCTTTCCCAAGGGCCTTGTGTCTGCCCTGTGCTTTCTGGTCTCTGGGCTGGGGCTGGTAAAGCTCCTTCTCCGAGGAAGGGCTGGGAGCATGCTGCTGTGCCATTCCAGCACTGGAAGAGCTAATGGAAATGAGTGGCAGTAGCAGGAGGCCAGCTCCTGCCAGCAGATGCGTAGCCCCTGCAGCCCAGTCATGGGGATATGGATATGTTAATTTATGCCTGCAATTTCTGGGTCTGTCTCTGAATGCCGAAGTGCTCCAATGATCTTTGCTCCCTGTCAGACTCAGAAATGAAGCCTGAAATGTAGCAGTAACAGCTGTGCCCTTTGTGTTGGGTTATTATCCCTTCAGAATTTAATAACGTGACACCCCTTCTCACTGGATAGCTTGTCCTTCCTTCCAGGAACAGATCGATAACAGACCTTGTATCTGTGATTTGGATGTAATTGCAGGTGTCAGCTGATGTCTGGTGCCACGTCTCCAGCCGGTCCTGGAAGCACAGGGCTGGGGGCATCCAGGATTTCTTTCCAGCCTCTACGCCCCATCCGCAAGCTGGGAGAGCATGGATTGTGTTAGATAGATTTCCCTGCTCCCTTCCCTTGTGCCTTGTGATCTGTGGGCTGTGTGGGAGGGAGTGGAGGAATGAGCAGGCGAGAGGGCTCTCCATTGCAAACAATTATTCCGCTGGAGTCTTTAGGGTAATTGAAGAGGGTAATTGCTGTACTTCCATGCTTGTAATCTACAGGTTGCCTGGGGAGGAAGGAGGAAATGATTCAAGTGTGTGTGTGCAGGTAGTGAGAAGGGGAGGGCTGCTGCAGGGCTGCTTGCTCCCTGCTTGCTCTCTGCTTGCTCTGCTGTCCTCATTGCTCAGGTTTCCATCTAATTGGTAATTAGGGGGATGCAGAACAGTTGGGTTGGAGAGAAAGTGATTTGAGGACTGTTGTTCAAGGAAGTATTATGTTTTTAATAAGCGGAGTTGAGAATTTTGTGCAAGTATAGGAATATATTGCAACTATAAAAAGTCTGCAGCAGTTAGAACTAAAGAACTGTAAATATTTCCTAGCAGTGAGGTTCCCACAAGGAAAGAGATGCAGAGTGATTAATGTCTGGCTCCATCCTGCTTGATCCCCAGGCACAGATTGCTGCTGTACGCCCAGCTGTCCCCTGGTATCGCCACACAGGGCAGCACAGCATTCAGTTACAGTGTGTGTGGTGGTGGGCTGTGTGATGACATTCCTGCCTTGCTCAATGTGAGGCACAACTCTGTAGATGGAGTCAAGGCCAGGCCCTTGCTGTGCATGTTTGATGGCCCTGTCCCCAGAGAGAAGAACTGCTGGGAAGAGCGGGCGTGTTTCATTAAAAATACTCCATGCCTGTCTTCCTTGCTGGCAGCTGTGTGCCATGGTGGGCAAGGCTTAGTTTATAACACCCGCACTAAGAGTGCTGCTGGGGGTGGGATGAGATGAGCTCCTACAGCCGAGGTGGGGGGATGTGGAAATACACAGCTGCTCGGGGCAGGTGCTGCGCTGGGACAGCCATGACCCACTGCTGCTCTGTGCTGCACCCCTTCCCCTTTTTGGTGTTATTTCTCGTTATTTCCTCTATTTCTGTCCCCAATTAAATAGCGGAGGTGGAGGGGAGGGAGAGCAGAACAAGACAGATGGAGATAATGGGGCTAAATCCTGCCCAGCTGTTTTCTCAGCAGCCATCTCCCTTACGATCCCGAGGAAATAAATGCTCCTCTGGAGGGTCCTGATGGTTAATGATGATGTGAAGAGTGCACACAAACATCCCCGCAGATGCAGCCCGCCTGTGCTGTTCCGGCCGTGCGGAGAACCCTGGGAGCCCGCTTCTCCCGCAGCCGGTGCAGTGATAAATCATTCATAGCCCAGCAAATGCGATGCTCCTCCTCGCTCTGCACATCAGCAGCCCCGGCCCCTGTGTCTGTGGTCCTCTGAGGCCGTGCGGGCGCTGTGACAGCTGCGAGAGTCTGAAATGAAAGAACGGGGAGGGCTCTGGGTGTGCGGCTGCAAGAACGTCTCTGTATGGTTTTCTTGTTTGTTTTGTAGCAGTCCCAGGGTAGTGAAAGGAGAACAGGGATGTGCTGTTCACGGACTGACAAATCAAAAATTATTGCTTGTTTTGTAAAAATCTGGTGCTTTCTTCCTCTCCTGGCCCAGCATGGGCTGGTTGGTGTTTCAGCTCTAATCCCTGCGAGCCCCAGATAGCAGGGATGCCCTTTGTGATGAGGCACTGCCAAGCCCAGCCAGCATGTGTGACAGAGTAGGGTCCCTGGGCTGGAATAATTCACTCTTGCTGCTTCAAGCAGAAATTCAACCCATAGGTCTCCCTCCTCTCTGTGACCAAAGTCATTTGGGTTTCTGGTTATGAGTGTCGTGTGGTGAGGTACTACAGGGAAAGGGAAAAACGCACATGCACCTACACACGCTCTAGAAATACGTCAGAGTCGGGTTGCTGAGAAATTCAGGCCCAAGCCTGACCTACTTTAACACTGTTACAGTCTGCTGGGGAATGCCCTCTGGATCAGGTCAGCAGATCCTATCAATGTGTGCTTCGGGCTGGAGGAAGCAGCAGCTGAGTTGCTTATTTTCCCCTTTTGCACATGAAATGAGGAAAGATGCTACTTTTTTTATTGAAGCTCTCAGACCTTCTCAGAGCTCAGCAAGGACCTGCATGTCCTCAGCAAGAAGGAAATCAGCAGGCAGGCTGTGTTTGATCTCAGTGTCCCCCAGAGAGGGGGTCCTAGCAATTGCCAAGGAAAGATTTTTTGGGAGAGAGGTGCACCATGCTTGGTTTTTTCAGGAGGTTTTCTGAAAGCAAAGAAGCTGGGATGGAAATAAAGCTTGCTGTGTTGAAGAAGTGAGAGTTCAGAGGTGGCTGTGCCTTGGGTGACCCCGGGGCTTTTCAAAGATGCTTTCTCCTCCGGTACCCATTTAGAGGAATGGGGTGTGCAAGGGATGTTCCATCCACTGGTGTGAATTGTTCTGCCAGACTTCAAAGAGATGTGGAAATACCTCATCTGTCACTTTCAAAGGGAGGAATAAAATATTCTGATAGATTCTAAATGAAATTGCATCAGCAGTGCCTCTTCCACTGATGCCTTTGAGCCGTTCACTGATCTTTCTGATTGGGGTAATGCGGTGAGGAGGATACAGTATTCCCTCGAGGGGAGCAGCTTGTGAACATTACAGCTCAGTCAGCCTGAAAAGCTCCATTACAGGCAGATTGAGACCCGTCTTTGTGCACCGCGGGGCACAGCAGCAGGCTTTGTCTGCAGGACAGGTGCACGCTGCGCCCAACGCTGCGTGGCCTTTCTGTGTTCTGTGTGCACACATCTCACCTGCCACCTCAGGGGCTGCCCGAAGGTGTCGGGGCTGATGGTGGCTTTGCTCTCTTGTGTGTTTTCATGCCCGAGCCTACGAGTTTCTATCTTGAGAGCAGGTTTGTGCTGTCACACAGTGGGTGCTGCACTTGGGAGGAAGTCCCAGGAGGTCTTTGTGCCATTGGGAGCTGCTGAAGATGAGTGGAGGAGATGAGTCAGGTGGATAAACCAGCAGTGAGTGTCTGCAAGATTCCTTCTGTGATTCCCAAGCTCTGCGGTAGCTTTTGCTGATCTAGAGGGGATGTCATGTAGGAGTATTTTGGAACAGCATAAATATGGAAAAGAGAGGATTTCCTGAAAACACAGTACAGCTTGTTCCTGATGTCTCTCAGCCATGCTGGCACACTGAGGAAATGCAGGTTTTATTTCCTTCACTGCTCTCTTCACATCAGTCCCTGGAGGAGCTTCAGTGGGATTGCACTGTCCTTGTGTAGGTCAGCCCTTCCTGTTCCCTTTGGGCTGTGTCTCGGGTGTGATTTGGATATTGTGCCTCCTGGCTGTCCTGGGGAGACCACTGGCTCCATATCCCTGTGGGAGCATCTCAGTGCTCCAAGTGCACGTGTTGCTGTGGCTGCAGCCTGTCCTGCAAGGGCTGTGCTGCTGCCGTGGGGGGGCACAGATAGGACCTCATAGATGCGCTTCCCCATCACACTCACTGGGGATGGGGTGGGATGCTGGCTTGGCAGCAGCTTCCCAGCTGCAGTGAGCCCTGCTCACACAGTTCAAGGAGCCTGGGGAGATGTCTGAGCTCGGGTGAGTTGCTGTCCCAAAGCACAGCATGCAGCTCTGTGCAGCAGCCTGCCAGATCCAGCTTAGCACGGCAGCTGTTGGCTCAGCTGCCAATGGAGTGATACAGGAGGGGCTGAGGAAGGAGAAGTGCCCTTTGAAAAATGGCAGCGGCAGCAGGAGAGCAGTGAGGGTGAGGCCTACTGATTACACGCTCATCTCTGCTTCTTTTGTGCCTGTGTTTGAAGGCACACTGCTGACAAAGGAGCCCTATGTGGTGGCTGGGAAGGAGAGGGGTGGAATGGGGTCTGGGAACGGAAGCGGCAATGTTGTTGGACTTAACCAAACTTCCCAAGTGAGGATTTCTTGTAGACAGCAGAATGTCCCAGGTGGGATGAGCTTCCTGAAGGAGAGTGTTGGCTCTCACTCTGGTGTCTGAGCTGTCTAGTGAAAGGAACTAACATGTGGGCTTGCTGAGTAGTCTGAGATCTCGAGGATATCTTTGTGTATTGTCCACAGAAGTCCTATTCATGCAGCTAGCATTAGGAAGCATAAAGGACTACTTCTGCAGGGAACTTGTCTTGCCTCCAGGAAGAAAGAGCTGGCTCAGCAGCTGCACGCAGCCCAGGTGCCTTGCTGCATGGCCTAGGGTTTATCCTGCATTTAAAGCATCTCTCCAGCCCTGAAATGCTTTCCCCAAAGCCACTTGTGTGGTGTTTCGCTTTGAGCATATTCCCTTATGTTTCATCTTGCGTTCCTGGCGCAGTACAGATCAGCAGTGGAGCAGGAGGTGCGTGCCCTCTGCCTGCAGAACACAGTGGGTGCCACTGCCCCTCTCCCAGCACGGTGCCTCTCAGAGCTGGCTGTGTCCTCTGCGTGTCACTGACCGAGTGACACACTTGTTTGGTTGATTTGGAGTGGGAAAACATAGCGGCAGTGGGAGTGCACGTGGCAGATGCCTGTTTGCTTTCAGAAAGCCTGGGGATAGTAAAGACCTAATTAACATTCTTGTGAAGGCAAGTGGTAGGGAGACTCCAGGATTTAGTTTTGCAAGGAGGGACTTTGCGTTGGTGAAAACAACAGCTTGCTGGAAATGTGTGAGCAAAGTACTTTGTGCTGTGGTGGAGGAGGGAAAGTGGCACGCTGGGTGCTGGGAACAGGTATGTGCTGCTAGGACACCATTTTCCCTCGACCTCCATGGAGGGCTGGCTGCGTTCAGTGCCCTGATAGTGCCTGGTGCTGCCCATGGTGAGCCCTGTGCTGGGGCAGGGCAGGGAGGAGCTGCCCATGGTTTCTGTCTCTGGGGAAGGCCTTGAATGTCACCAGCCCACAGCAGTGCTGTACTCCTGATGGCCAGCACAGCAGCTAGGGGCTGCTTACTTCATCTCGCAGTCCCATTTCATTTGCTGTTCTGGAAGGCTTGCTTTGGAGGTGATCCAGGGATAAATTCCCTGTGTGAAGCAAATGATTTCCAAAAGTGCATGACTGGTTTTTTTGTTTTTTTGTTTTTTTTTTTTTCCCCTCCTTGTCCTTTTGTCTCTGGAAGGAGACTGTACATCTGCTTATGTTGGCTGGGAGAAATGCTCTTGGAGAATACAAATTAATGTTGAAGACGTTGAACCTCCGGTGTACATCTAATCACAGTATTTCTGCCTTTGCAGTATGTTCAGCGGGCGTCATTTATCATGATGAAGCTTAGCTGCGCGCGGCTCTTTGCTGGTCTTCCAGTCCTCTGCCTGAGGCACATATGCTTCCATTAATTTTCTGTTATTATCCACTCAGGTGTCCTGTGTGATCCAACATGCTTAATTTCATTCTACTGAGCACCAGCTCTTCCGATCTGAAGTTAGCGGTGTGATTTGTAAGCATCACACGGAAATGAATCTTTCTTTTCTGGAGATAACTGCTTCCTGAATTTCTGTTCTATTTGTAATGTGCTAATAACCTCCATCCACTAAATCCTGCTCAACTGGAGATCCTGTTTGTGTCCCTTGGGCTTCTGTTGAACTGGAGCGTTCGTCGTTGTGTTGTGGCTGAATCCAGAGCCTGCTGAAGGCTGGCATGGAGCTGCTCTGAGCAGGAGCTGTTGGTGCTTTGGTACGATGTGGGCTTTTCAAGGCATGGTGTGCTGTACAGCTGCAGCCTTGGAAGAGGATGGATGGCCCCGTTTAATAGGCTGAGCACACAGACCCAGGGAGCCTGGTGCTGGGTGTGGTGGAAATCTCTCATGCAGAATAAAGATGATTATATGAAGGCTGACTTTAAACAGGCCAGGTTTCAGAGCTGGCCTCTCTACAAAGCATGTCCAGGGGCAGTCTCCTTGGCTGATGAGGAAGCTCTGAGAGCTGGGCTGTGGCTCCACAACTGTTGCCTGTTTCCAAGGCATGCCTTTCAAGGCAGTGCCTGGGCTCTGTGCCTGCGTGCAGAGCCTGGGGTCCCTCTGGGCTCACACCCGCAGTGCTCCGGTGCATCCCCCATGGCTGTGCCCATCCTCGTGTGCTGGTGCTGCAGAGGTGATGGTGGTGCAACGTCCTCTCCAGGTACCAGGTTCTGCTGGGGCTGCTGGCAGCGCAGGGCTGGGGGCATCTTGGGATTGCCTGGCTCTCAGGCCCCAGAGCTTGAGTAAAAATGCAGAAAATCTGTGGGCTGAGCACACATCTCCTGCAGCAGATGGTTTGTGCAGAGGAGTGAGTTTGAAAAACAGAAGGAAACATGCAGTGGCTAACTGAGAGGGTGAGGCAGGGAAAAATGCTGAGACACATTCGTCTGCCTTGGGATCCATTTCTTTCTTGGCTGCTCACAGGATTTAATGCTGACACTCCAGAACCTGGCAGCATTTTGGAGGAGTTCATTCCTCCAGCCAGCGCAGATGGCTGAACCCAGGCTGTTTGTGATGGTTTCTGCCTGCAGTGGTGCTCGGGGGTCTGCTGGGGGTCTCTGCTTCTGGCCGTGCCTTTGGCACGCCGGTGTGGGCTCAGAGCCCGTGGGCCTGCGAGGCAGCAGCAGGAGGCTTGTGTAAGGATGGGCCCGAATATTTCATTAGCTAATAGTGTTCAGTAATGTAATTAGAAGTGTCTTAGAATATGTAGGCAGCAGGAGGGATCTCTGCCTCCTTCAAGCCTACTGCTGATACGTGTGTTGGTTTGTATTCGTTCTGTAAGGCATGTTCCTGTCAGGCCTTCAGGAAAGTCTGCTTCCATTTAAATGGAATGAAGACAGCCAGGGACACCTGCATCCTCCATGGCACCATCTGTAATCCTCTGCATGAGGGAAGTTGTGTCTGAGGCTCTGTTTAATGTTTCAGTGGTGCAGTACATGGCTGACTGCCCTTAGATTGCTTTGCGTATGTAATTTGTCCCCTAAGATAGTTTCTCTGTAGTGATAATGCAGTGCTCAGAACACCGTGCTGATGTGGCTCCGTGTGAGTAAAACAGCAGTGTGCTCTGCAGAGCTCCTGCCCTGAGCAGTTCATGGCCTGCGCCCCGTGGTAATGAGCACAGTGTGTGTTACTCATGGGAAATCTTTCTTACAGGTGTTTTCCATTCGGCCCTTGCAGTGGCAAAGTTTTGTTTGCCGGATTTTTTTTTTTCTTTCATAGCTGGAGAAATTGAGGTTTGGAGATGCGAGTGAGGCGTTGCAGTGTGTGCAGGCAGGCAGGGTCAGAGCCAGCAGTGCTGGTGCTGGGTGGATTTCCACTTGTGCTCATGCTGCAGCACAAACACCGGCCCTCCTGCAGGGGACAGGAGCGCTGGCTGCCCAGGCTGGGCCTGGCTGTGGACAGGAGGTTTCTCGCAGCAGAGGAGCCCCTTGCTGAAAAGGGCACCATGTGTAATTGGTCTGAGCTGTGTCAGCTGTTTCCTGCTTGTATGGCATTTGATCTGCAGCAGAGATCAAGCCCTGGGGACACAGCCCATTGATGCCTTTGCTGCTGTTGTTCCAAGGGAAGCCTGCATGACTTATTCATGTGGCTTTCAGAAGTTGTCCCACGAGAATATGTTTGAGGGTCGCCTTGTTTTTGTTGTTCCTTCTGTACATGCTTCCAGCCTTTAAGTGGCCGTCCTTCTCCAGGAACAAAAAAAATTGGCGTTCTTGGTAGCTTGTTTAAAGAAGAGTTGAAAACCAACAGAAAGACTTCTGTTTTGCATGCGTTTATTTCTTTGTGTTCAGGGTTTTCACTGTTCAGTTCTAAATGGTTGAATTATTAAACTTGAAAAGCATCTGCTCTTTAGAAAGCATTCACATGTACTGTAAACATGATGGATAACGAGGCAGAGCCTAATCTAATTGACACAGCTCTGTTGATGTTGTAATGCAGGCTTGTGTGAAGCCTGATTTTCAAGTCGTGGCACTTAGTGGTGCTGGGGATGCTGGTGGCTGGGCTTCTGAAGCTGCTGTGGGTGCCCTGGGCTGCTTGAGCCGGGGGAGACAGCCTGTGGCAGGGGTTGGGGCTGGGTGGGCTTTTGGCTCCTTCCAACCCAGCCATTCTGTGATCTCCCTCCCATAGGGCTGTGTGGGGATGTTTGGGATGGCTCCGTTCTGCTGTCAGTTGGCTCTGCTAAGTGCTGTAAGCTGGGCACTGTTGTGTTCATAGCTGCCCCAGCTCCTCGACCCTCAGTCAGGATTTGCACTGGGGTGTTCCTAACCAGAGAGGCCAGGCCGGTGCTGAAAACTTTCCCACATGAAACGCTGTGGCTGTGCCAGCAGAGATGAGGGCAGGAGGAGGCGGCTGTGCTGTGCCAAAGCGCTCTTTCATCTTCTGTCAGCTCTCCCCATTAGGGGTCCTGGCTCACAGCACATTAGATGCCTTGTGCAGATGTCTTGGATGGGAGAGAAGAAATGGCCCCTTCTCCCTCCCGAGCAGAGAGATATAAGAAAGCTATTGATTTGCTTGTAGCGAAAGTGAGCCAGGCTCTGCAGTGCTTTATTGAGTCTGGGTTAAGGCTTTGTTACTGGAGGGAAGTGGGAGGCGGGGGGGGAGGAAAGCGCTTCCAGGTTTTGCCTTGCAGATCACTGGCTGTTCGCTTTGGGACTGACCAGCAGGTAGGTGAGAGTCCAGGACGGACCGAGCGCTGAGCAAAGCCCCCTTTCCTGCCCCATCCCCGGCCCTGCTGTGCCGCATGGCAGTGCTCCAGTGCTCGGTGGGCAGGTGCCTCCCGCTGCTGGGAACGGCGGCCGGCTGCCTTGCACTGCCGCAGGGTGCCAGGCGGCAGCTGGGCTGAGCTCCCAGCCCTGTGTGCCCGCTGTTCCCCAGCCGCTCCGTTTCACTGCTGTTGGAGGAAGAACAGAAACAGTCGCCCCTGGGACTCCTAATCTGCTCTTTTTGCTGAACAGTAAATTCTGCCTTGAAGGCTTTTCCCTCTGGTGAACAGGTATTGTAGAGAAAAATGAATTTTGGGAGCAGCATGATTTATCTACTCGCTGCTCTGCTGGAGAAGTCCTTCATCTCTGCTTTGCGCTCCCTCTGCTGTGGTCACGGGTGCTGCTGGAGCTGCAGGTTGCGTGGGCTGGCATTGAGATCCTGCTACCTGAGCGTGTTGGATTGTAGCTGTCATTGTGTGGGGTGCACAAGCAGCTGAGCACTCTCAGTGCTTCTGTTGAAACCCCATTTGTGGGGTCTCCTTCTCCGCAGATATTCATAACCCTCCTGGATCCTTTCCTGTGCATCTTGGGAACGTGTTTTGATAGTGGTGTTGGACTGGGGGATCTCAGAGAGCAGTGAGGCCCTGGCACGTGTTGCCCGGTGAAGTTGTGGCTGTGTTTCTGTGAGGCCATTGTGGATGCCCATCCCTGGAGGTGCTTATGGCTAGGTTGGATCAGGTCCTTGGCCCTGACGGGGGGCCAAGCAGCCTATGGCCAGAGCTTGGAACTGCATGCACAGGTCCCTTCTAACCTAAGCCATTCTATGATTCTGTGATCTTCAGAGGCCCTTTGCAATGGTTCTGCAGTGCTGTGATTTAGTGCGTGTGGTACAATTGCTTTTGCTTTAGTGTGTGACACGTGGAGGTTGGCCCATTGGTGTCATCTCCTTGTGTGAAGAGCCCTGTTTAACTCACTCAGTAGTATTTTGCTTTGAGGTACAGGTGGTGCTTTGTGGAGCAAGGACACCACAAACCTCATGGGGATGCTCTCAGTGTGGGGCCTGTCTGCTGTCATCACACCCTCCCTCTGCTCACAATTGGAAAAAGTGTTCCTTGTACCCAGGAGGGACCAGGGCCTTTGCTGAATGTCGTTGCTGCTAGAGGGCCATAGAAATCTTTAATCTCAAGGTGCAAACTGTCAGTGCAGCATTTTTCTGGGGAAAAGCACCCAGAGAGGAAATGGAGCTGTATGTGAGCCTGGCTGCCAGCTGTGCAGTTGCAGGCAGTGCTGGCACTGCTGGTGCTGGGCTGTGCTCCCCAGGCAGCCTGGCACTGCTCTGTGCCCCTGGCCCAGGCCCTGGCAGCACGGCTTGGCTGTGCTGTGCTGGGTTGGAGCGTGTGCTGGCACTGTGCAGCTTACCTGCAGGCTTTGAAAATCTAATCCTTGTGATTTTAGCAGCTGGCTCTGCTCTGCCTCTGAGCTGATAGGCTTGTTAAAATAAATAAATAACAGTACCGGCCTGTGTTTCCTGCGCGTGTCAATATTGGAATAATTTTAAATGGTGTGTTTTCCCCTGGTCACTGACCTATAGTTTATTCCATTATTGACTGCTGGGTTAGTGGCTCTTTGTATGCTGTGGTTAAGTGAACTGTAAGGCTGAAATCATTTGGCGGGGATGGTGTTGCTGGGCAGGAACTCGTGTCTGGCTGACTCAGATTGGGGTGAAAGTGTGCCCTCTGGCAATGCGAGTGCTCCCTTATCTCCCCTCCCCCTGATAAACGGGTTAGGCAGCATAGTGGAGTATTGATCCCACTCTCAGCTGACAGCCCCGGGCTGCAGCAGCCACCTTTGTGCCGCATTCCTGCTGCTTTCCCAAGGATGAGGTATGCACTGCCTTCCCCAGAGCTCTCTCCCTTGTGCCTTCGGGATGTGGCACTGTGGGGCTGTTCCTCGGGCTCTGATTTGGGAGCTGTTGGTGAGGTGGGGAGCTGGGCCTGAAACATCCCGGCTCTGTTCTCTTGGGGCTGCTCAAAAGGCATGCTGCTGCCCCGCTTCCCACAGCAGGCATCCTGCATCTTCACAAGAAGTGGGGAGAGGGATGGTCTGTTTATCTAGGAGTTTTTGAAGCAACTGGAATTTGGCATTCAAATAAACAGGTGTTCTGGCATGGGAGAAGAGGAATACTTATCTCAGAGCTCCTGTTTCTGATGGCAGTGAGGATCTCCAGGGAGTTTCTATGAAAGAGTTGGGTTAGTAGTTCTTTAATCTGTCTGTTTCTGCCAAGGGATTGGTGTGTCTGTGGCTGGGTCCAGGAGGTAAATGCCTCTGGAATGCAGCCCACTCATTTCCTTAGATAGTGTTAATCTCTGAAAGTAAAGAACACGGCTGCTCTCAAACCTGTTGCTTTGCCATGGGGATGTCTGGTGCTTGGCAGGTCCTAGTGCTGCGTGCTGCACCCCAGGGCCATGCCTGCTGTTCGGGTGGGATGGGATGCTGGGGGTGACCCTTGGGCCTTTGGGCACCCAGGTTGGAAACGTTTTGGAGAGCAGGAATTTTCTGGTGCCCAACATTTGGACATGTGGGAGGAAATGCTGCCCAAAGAGCCTGTTCTTGTTGCATTTTATGTGGAGGTCTTTGCAGAGCCCAGCTTCCTAGCTTAAGGGCCCAGCCCTAGAGTTTTGGTTGCTTGATGTGGAACAAGCTATCATGGATGGTATGGGAAAAGCTTCCAAAGTCAGTCCTTTCTCACATGAGCCCCACCAGGTGTGTGTACAGGAGGTGGGTAAGTCCTCTGCAAGACCCAGACAGCAAACCCTGTGCTTGAAAGCGCTGGTCACTCCTCACTTGGTGTCTTGGCTCCCAAGCCCAGGCAGACCCTGCAGTGGTGTGACTGTGGGCCCTCGC
Organism: Phasianus colchicus; assembly: GCF_987193195.1. NCBI lineage: Eukaryota > Metazoa > Chordata > Aves > Galliformes > Phasianidae > Phasianus > Phasianus colchicus. Next base: position 8,841,389 of record NC_143453.1, on the reverse strand, counting down.
TGTTGCCCATGTGTGCCTGTCTGTTAGCCTGGCTGGGCTGTGGGTCAGGTTTCTTTGAGGGCCGGGCACCGAAAGCTCAGAGTCGAAGGGCAGGTGGGGTCACAGCAGACTCTGCCTTGGTGGCTGGGGCAGGGACCCAGGGCAGGCTGCAGGGAGGTCACCCAGGTGGGAGCAAAGGCACAGAGTTGTGCATGGCCTTCTGCCTTGAGCTGCTGATGGGCCTCGTAATGCTCATCTCACTGTACTGGTTTGTTTGTCTGCGTGTCCCCAGGGCACTTTTCCATGTTCTGGGGTGCCTCAAAGGCAGGAGGCACCCAGGCGGCTGTGCACGGGGTCATTGCTGCAGCAGGGCACGCTTGGCTTGTTTTGTTCTTAAATAAAAGCAGCTCCCAAGCAGATGGAAACATCAGCATTAGAGAGCTGTGTGCCTTTGTGTTGTAATGCTGCCTGCCCAGCAGCTAGCAGACGCATTAGGAAGCTCTGGCTGCTAGAGCACTTTGCCAGGCACAGCATCAGCAGGACTGCATGCCCTCAGTGCTGCTGTCTGTGGGACTCATTGCAACTCCTGGATACAGATGTGAGCTGTGTGAGCACAACAGTATAGCTGGCCAGGAGACAATGCTGCTCATCTCTGAAGCTCTACGTAGGAAAGAAAGAACAAGAAGTAACAAACATTGGATTTACTTGGGAGTAATGTGAGTTTGCTTTTTTTCGTAAGCCGCCCACAGTACTCTTCACCCAGTGTGACCTCCACGGCATCTCCCACACTCTCTGCACATAGAGCTCATGGGTGGACATCTGCCCCTCAATCCTGTTCTCATCTCACACATCCCTGTGCACCTCAGTGCTGTGCTGGCTGTCCCCTTGTCCTCTCCACCCCTGTGTGTGCGCGCTGCTCCCTCAGTGCGTTCTGGCACCAAGGGGAAGGTAAAAATGGGTTTAAGACTTAAAGGATCCCCAGCGCAGTCATTCTTTGGACGCTGCTGGTGGGGGAGAAATGTGTAACCCCCACAGGTGTTTATATTATGGCACAGACGCGTGCTATGTATGGATAAACACATCCCAGATAAAGTTGCTTGTTTTTGTAGGTTTGTTTTCTTTCCCTTTTGAACTGTAATTTGAAATCCACACCCTGGGGAGCGTGCAGCTGTGTACCTGTTAGCTTCATTCCCTGCTGCCGTGTCAGCTTGGTGGCTGGGGCTTCACATGTGTCAATGTGAGTGATTAGGTGCGAGCAGCCTCCTCTTCCTGCTGGAGGAGGTTGGAAGAGACCCCTGGGAACTGTTTGCTGAAGGAAATGGGGATTGCCAAGATCCTCTCCTTCCTATGGAGTCTCTGTGATCTTTTCACCTTTTGGCAACTGGAATAATCCTGGCTTTGCCATGCAGCCCCTTCCCTGGCCGGATGGCCAAGGCCGGTCCTTCTGGTGGTTCTGTGTTGGTGTTGAGTGGTTGTCAGCCCTGTGGCAATGCCTGCGCTCCTGTTTACCAGGAAACCTCCAAATAAAGGGCACTGCCTGCGGCTCTGTGTGTTTCTGCTGACACAGGAGATCCCAGTGCACACGGTGGGGAATGGTCTGTTCGTAGGGCTGCTCCTCTCAATTCTGATGCTTCAGGCCATCCGGCTCTTTGTTCCTGGTTTTGGTGGGTGCTCGCAGTGCTTGCAGCAGTTTGATTTAAAGAAGACTAAATAAAAAAAACTCCGAGCAGAGGATTACCTAATTTCAAGCTAGTGTCTATAGCATTTCACACTTTCCCCTGTCCGTCATGCCTCTTTTTATACGCATGAATTTGCTGAGGCAGACCTTGCTGCTGAAGCCTGAGGGATCTGACTACCTACTGCAGGCTATTCTGGGGATCTGCTGGAGGTGTGTGCCTCCTCTCTGCCTCTCAGCTGTGGTGCTGCTTCTCTTCTGGTCAGGGAGGAACTGAGGCTTTTGACTTCAGTTCTCCTCCAAGGCTGCTGGAGAGGGCTGGATCACCACTGACCTGCCTGGTGAGTGATAAATCTGTTTGGCTTTTTTTGTTTGCTTTTGTCTTTTTTTTTTTTTTCCTCGTAGAACAACAAAGACATAAAGCCTACGACCCAAGAAGTGGTAAATGGCTCAGTCCCAGGGGAGCTGAGCGTGCGGATGGGGCTCAGCTTCTCAACTGTGCTTCCCACCGAGGTGGGCCTGGAGCATTGAGCTGAGGTTGTAGGAACATAAATTGAATGAGCAGTCCGGTTAAATAAGTAATGAAGTTAGCAGGGTGCCTAATTAAATTAAATTCAAAATTATATATGGATGATGCCTTTCTAATAATTGCTGTAGGTTTGTCATTGAGGTACTCCACACTGCCCTCTTGGAAGAAGTTCCCCCTTTCAAAGATAAACACACATCGGTACCCCAGGGGATGTATCTTATGCTTCAGTTTGGTTTGGCTCTTTCCTCATTCCCTTGTGAATATAGCAGTGGTGTTCTGCTTTACTGAGTTGTGTGGAGGGGTTTGTGTGGCTTCAGCCTCTGCTGCTTAAAGGTGCTTTTCCCTTCCTGTAAAGGGTTTGTGCTCTCCCAGACCAGTCCTGGGGCTGTCAGGCAGCTTCTTTAGAGACAAGCTGGTGCTTCTCTGGGTCTCTGTGTCACACTGATGTCTCACTGATATTCCCTGTCCTTCCAGCCCCTCTTCCCAAGATGCACTCCTGGGTTCCTAACGCAGCTGGGAGAGTGCATGGCAGCCCTACTGATGGCTGGGGTCAGGCGTGGGGATGTGACTGGGCAGGATGACTTAACCCATCACTTTACTTGAAAGTAATCTCTCAGTTTTCATGTTCCCAAGCTTCTTTCAAGCAGCAGCACTGAGAGGGTGCATGTCAGTCTGTCTCGGTGCAAGCATTAAGCTGAGGCGGAAGGACTATTTTGAAGCGAAAGAAAGCCGCTGAAATTAAAGACACTTGAGAAGACACAGCCATCGCAGCTGCCAAAGGAAATTCTCCCCTTGCCAAACAGCACATTAACAGCAGGCTCTCCTGCTATCCTGGGCACAGCCGTGCAGCCAAGCTCTCAGCGCGTCGCAAAGATGGGCTGTCAAGGCCAGAGCTGTCTGTGGCTCGCAATTACTGACCTTTGAGGTAATGTGTCCTTAATAGAAGGATGTGAGTACATGGGGAGAGAGAGAATTATCATCGTCAGAGCCATCTTTTCACCTCTTTGGAAGAGGACAATTCTGTTACAGAACCTGTGCTCTGGCTGAACTGGTTCTACTCCTCTGGCAAATGGAGGTGAGAGTAGATGTGCAGAGCAGAGGGAGCCCAAATAGCCGCAGAGCTTTGATGGCTTCTTAACAATTTTTCTCCTGGTCTGCTGTTAATTTTGCAACAGAACTTGTGTATAAAGTCTGAGACGTGGTCTTCAGCTTTCATCCAAGCTTGTCTGGACCTGAGGATCCCCATCTGACAGAACATGTTGGGAAAGGGGGGCTGCTGGGGTGATTCAACATGTTGGTTGCAGAGAGGCATCTGGGACTGCAGCTCCAGCAATGAATAATGAGAGAGTTCATCATGTTTGGGCAGTCTGACTCTGATTGTCTCCCTGGGGAAAGGGGCCTCCAGGTGATGAGCACGAGGCTCTTACACATGGTTGATTTTCTCCGGGAAAAGCAATGCTGTGCAGCGAGTTGCTCCGTGCCGCTTTATCGGAAGATCTGAAGGCCCTTTGCAAACCTTTAATTAGTCTTTGATTTGCCTTGGCACCTTGGTGTCTGCTGCCTTGTGATGGAGCAGCAGGGCTGGTGAGCCTGGTTACCCCGCAGCTCTGGAGTGGGGATGTGGCAGCAGGAGGTTGTGGCTGGAGCCCTCCCAGAGCTGGAGGAGGTCAGAAAGGCAGAAGGTGACTGACAGCACTGAGTGACTTGCGTGGGTGCAGTGACCGGAGCGAGCTCTGCACATTTCATGCACAGTTGCTTTAAAGGGATGCTGATCGCTTTCAGCATGACCTCCTAATTATTAGAGCAGATGAAAGACTTTTTTTCCCCCCCTGTAAATCCTCCTCCCACTGCATGTTCCCGTCTCCCTCCTCCTTTCCTAAGCCTTTATCTAAGTTAATCAACACAATACAAACAGCCTAAAAAGCAGTATTGTTGTAACAGCTATTAACGGGGAAGCAGACAGCAGGCATCTGGAGCCTCTCAGGATGGACTTGCCTGGTATAACACATTATTTTTAACAGCCGAACAGAGCTGTAGAGTCAGAACAGAAAAGATTTAACTTTCTTTTCATATGTATCCTATGATGTAGTTTTTTAAGACCAAAGCATGGATATTTTGTAGCCATGAATCTTTCTAATCTTTTTAATACATTCCCCTCTTATACCCCCTTCCCCCCCCCAGTAAAGATAAATAGATAAATATCTGTCTTTTCTAGTGAGTGTTCACATACTCAAGGGGCAGGGCTGGGTCCTGCAAGGAGAGCCTTTCCATCCCACGAACTTCTAATGTCAATACAGCAGCCAGAACTTGGGAACTTAATGTTGATTTGGTGCCATGTAGTGTCTGTGGTTGGATCACGTTGGAGGCATCGATTTCCTTTCTCTCATATTTCAGGACTTTCATTCTCTAGAGTCATGGGATGGCTTTTCCAGTGTCTTTTGCTCTGTTTTAAATGATTATTGAAGAGTTGTGCTGATGTGATAATGCAGACTGGCTCAGGTAGAGGCTGAAGTCATCTCACACGTTTTGGCTGTGGTGGTGCCTTGGAAGGAAGCTGAGCAAATGGACACCATGTTTAAATGCTGTGTCCTGAATTGCTTTCATTTGGTTCTTGTTTTGTAAGGCATTGGCTGGGTTTTCTGTCCTCTCAGAAATCAGCAGCTTCTTATGAAATATGGAGCTGTTTAAAAACAGACAGCAGCTGCTCCATCCTTGCGTCAGCGAGGGCTCGGCAGAAGGAAGGGGAATGGTAGACGCTTGTTTAGCTGTGATATTCCTCCCTTCATTGCCGTTGTCATATTGTGTTAACAGAAGGTCTGATCAAATGTACACCGGGAAAGTAAGACTTAATGTTTCTTTGTTCTCCTGAAGCAGTGCTGGGAGGGAAGGGGGGAACGTTTGAATGAGACTTTTATTTATGTGGTTCAGAGAGCTTGGTGTTGCCTGTGTCGGTAGATGTGTTTTTCTGCTCTTTTTTCTTAGGCTATTCACAGCATTCTTAGCTGGGAAAAGACTTTATTTGTTGTTTGTAGAAAACCTCTGCTGTGCGATACAAAAACCTCTTGGGGGGTAAATATTTAGTGGGGTGTGCTCTGTTGGTACGGACTTCCTTACTTGTTTTAAATTCTTTTTAAAAATCTGTCAGATTATTTAATAAAAAGAAAAAGAAAAATGAGGAACGTGGTTGCACAAGACCTGGAAGGAACCCAAATAGTTTGCTTACTGTTACAATTGCGACATGACTGAAAACATTTGGTAAAGAAAAATTAATTGCCTGGTGTATTTGTGGTTTCCTGTTGAATCTCAATTTCTAGAGGAGGCTGTTGAACCCGTGGATGTTTCCTCAGATTACTAGATAGCACTACACCTTGTGTGCGTGATGAAGGACCTTCGGCAAAGTGTGCTGGATCTCCATGGTTGATGTGCACAGGCTGCCCCATCTTGCATGTGGCTGATTTCTCCTTGTAGAGGATGAGCAGAGGTAATGAAACTCAGCCTGTCCACTTCCACTTCCCTGAATGGAATCTGAATGTAGATGCTGGCTTGAGGACCATCCTGCTTGGACTCAGTGAGTGTGAGGGCTGCGGTTTCTGAGCAGCTCCTCACGCCTGCATCATTCTGTTAGTGACCTGGTGATGACTTTCTTCCAATCAAACGTCACTTGAAGAAGGACAGTCACGGTTAACCACTGGTTGTGTCTTCTCATGGATTTTAAAGCAGTGGGCAGGGCTGTTTTTTAGGGAAGGAGAGGGCTGAGCAGTCTGTTAGCACAGAAGGGATTCGGTGCTTGGCCCGGCTGAGCTGTGCTGGGCCCACATGGTCATGCAGGAGATGCTGGTGTCCAGCCTGGCACGTGGCTTCGGGTTGTGAGCTCTTTGAGGCTCCTCTGGGCCTTCCTGTGGGAAGGGAAGAGGTATCACTCGTATGGCTTCTGTGTGGAAATTGTTCATCTCATTAAACACCAGGCTTGGTTCTTTAAAGCGCAGTCAGGGCTGTGGGGGGAGTGTGGTTAACCGTGCAGGCTGGAGACGGGCATAAGCTCATAAAGGAAAAATGTATGTAGGAGTTTATGGCTGCGTATGAGCGTATTAAAGCTTTAATTGGAGATCATTTACTGAGATCAGAATGAGCCTCCACGCAGCTACACAGCTTTCAGGGAGCTGGAAGCAGCTTATGTAAGAGATGTGAGCCCCACATCTGCGGGCACTGGGTGCTTGGGAACAAGCACAGTTGTTTAATGTCTGCTCCTTGTGGTACTGGAAAACTGGAGTGGTTTTTTTGTGTGTCATTTTCAATAATGAGAAATGTATTTACACACTCGTCCAATCCTCTGGCTTTCTGCAAGTTTCCCATCCAGTTTTCAGCATGTTTGCTCCTGGGACACTGGGAGTTAGATTTTCATCTTGACTCAACAGTGGAAACTGGCTTCATTTATCGCTTCCCAGTTTAGCTCCTGTATTAAAATTATAGCAAGGCTGGGGTTTATTTTTGTCTTGTGTACATTCACCTCCTCTGTATCCTTGTGTCTATTATTAGAGTCCTGCTCTGTTGCTAAATGGATTGGCCGAGCTCCTGGGGACAAAATATGGAAGCATATGACTAGTCTGCACTGCCCCTCAGCCGTCCCGCTTTTGGAGTATTCGCAGTGACCGGGTTTAGCCTGCCTTTGTCACAGCTTTCTTATTTTAAACACTGAAGATGAAGTGGGCAGAGTGAGTAGAGGGGAATGGCACTTGGGTGTGTGAGTGGAAGGAGTTAAAGGTAACTAGAGGTAACAGAAAGTAGTGGTGCACTTGGAAGGCACCTGAATGGCATGGCCAGGGACAGCCCTTCCTTGCTTCGATGTTTTCTTTGTTGTTGGTGGGATATTTCCATTTCAGACTGTAAATAAGGCCTCTGAAAGAAGCTGCGGGCCACAGGCTTACCATTTCCTGAATTAAGAAATCAGTTGGAATGTTTCTATGGATTTCAGCCTTGTTTCAAAACCCTGTGACGACCACTTCTGCTGGCTGGCAGCCAGGCCTGTGTCCTCCAATCTGTACCTAGCCTATGGCTTGCACAAGAGCCATGTTCGTACTTCCTCTGATCTCACTTGCGTCCTGTTTCCACATTCGGCCTGAGCCTAGTGGGGGTGGTTGGTTTGCTTTGGGGTTTGTTTTTTTCTGGGATTTGATGTATTTTGTAACTGGCTGTTGACCATACAACTGTGTTCTTGCTTTGCTTGCAGGAACTGTTAGATCATGCTTGTTTAAGTGGCCTCCTGCATCTTCTGCTGCTGTGCCCCAGCTCTTAGGAAGTATGTAAGGGTCTGTAGTGGTATGCCATTCAGGGGTGTAGTTCTTGGTGCCTTTTCAATGTTTTTTTTTAAATAGCTTGGGCAGTGCCTTTGGCAAGGGCACAACCCAGAGCTTGCTGAAACAATTGAGAAGAGTTAGTGTTGTAGCACAGCTTTGGATCATGTCCTTGGTTTTGTTTTTCTTTCCTTCTAATTCATTGCTCTAAAAAGGCATGATGAAATGCTTCCCCTGCTCCCCTCTGCTTTTTCCTTCTCCTTTTAAGCTATTTTACCAGTGTGGATTTTCTCCCTCTGTGGCGCTTTGCCATTGTGCCAGCTCTGGGTGTGTGTACACTCAGTTCTGCTCCGCTGACGTGGGCTCATTAAGTGCACATATTTCTGCAGAGTCTCTTGATCCAGAGAGAGGAAGGCTGCCTGGGATTGCCAGCTCTCACATAGATGCTTGGATGAGTTGTCTTTCCACCTCCTCTCCTCTTTGTGTTCCCCATGCAGCATCTTTCAGTTCATACGTACGTGCCACGTGCTTCCTTGTTTTGCCCGTGCAAGCAGTGCTTCCTGACGTCAGGATGGGTTCCTGGAGACGTAGCTTGGCCCATGCTGAGCTTTCTCCCTGCTAGCAGGGGCAGGTCTGCCAGGCTGGGTGTGCTCTGAAGGCTTTGGCTCATGGAGTAAAGGCTGGCTAACCCTTCCCCACAGCTGTGGCCATGTCTTTGGACGGGTTGCCAAAGGGTTTGCTTCTGTGCCATAGAATGACTTGGCAGGTGGGGAGAGGAGACCAACCAGAGCTGCTTCCACTAACTGTCAAGCTTTTGTATTTGTTTTTGTGATTATTTTCTTTTAATAATTTTATGAACTTTAAAATGTGCATGACTGAACAGTTTAATTAGGTGTGGGAACTGCTTGAAATAACTTCCTGAGGCTTTCTGCAATCCTCGCTGCCATTCCATGTTTTCAGCACAGCAGTTGCCATGGGCATCCTCTGCTTCCGAAACTGCGCTCTGCTTTGTTAAGCTTTGGGTCTTCTCCTCTTCCTCCTGCCGCCCCAAGGTGTCTCTGGGGTGTGGAACTGCTGACAAAAGGAATACCAGTAGTGCCATTAAAGCTGTTTGGGCTTCATGGAAAAGTGAGGCTTGGCAGGGCCTGCCAGCACATGTTAGAAGCTGCTGACAGGTAATGTTGCTGGAGACAAGGATTGGAGTCCTGCTCCTGGTGCAGGGATGGGGACTCCAGGTGACTTTGCAGGGGCTGGCTGGTTCTTCTCCAGGTCCTCATGCTGGGACCCCTTGCTGTGGCCCAGTGTCTTTTTCCAGAGCCTGGGTCCTGGGATTGCATGTGGTCCTGGCCCAAAGGGACCTGGAGAAACAGCTAGCAACCTTGCTTTGACGGTGCTAACCATAGCAAGGTTCTGCCTTGTGGTTCCACAGTGCTGTTAGCAGTGACCAGAATTGGCTTCCTGATATATTTTTCTTGTGCTTGTGGTGATTTTCTGTGGTCAGAGCTGCTTGTTTCTTGTTTTCTCCCTAGGCATGAATAGATTGTATCTGGAGCTGACCTCTGTGCTTTGGGGCCTGCTTTTTCCTGATGCATCCAACTTGCATTTGGGTGCATCCTGGTCTTGCAGAAGGTCTAGAAATTGTACATGATGAGCATTTTCAATTAGTTTTATGTTGTTATGGGTCATGGATATTATGGCAGAAGGTTCCTTTGGAGGAAAAAAACGCGTCCTGTAAAAGGTGCTGTTGGTCATTTTCCTTAAATCCTTAGATTTAGGGTTTGAGAGGAAAAAATCATTAAATGATGTCTTAAAGCTGAATAAAGAAGTCAGTACTGAATGTTTTAATGTCTTACAGATGCAGTGGGCTTGCAGGATTTTATTTTAAATTTAACAATGGGAGTTGGAGTGGCTCCAGTACTGTAAAGAATAGCCTCTTTAATTAGGGTCTGAGCAGAGCGGCGTGCGCTGGGGTGCCATTTTGAAGTTGAAGCAGGGTTTGCAGTTGTTGTTCCCCATTTTGGATCACACATCTGAGTGCCTGGGATCGATGCAGGGATGCTCCCTTCCCAGAGCAGCAGGGCTGGGCTGTGAGAGGGCAGCGAGGTTTATCCTGAGTTGTTCCTTATTAGCTCTGAGCTCACTTCTATCCCTTTCCTGTGGCTTGCTGCAGCTGCAGGCATGTGTGTGGGATACGTCAGAGCCAGGAGGAAACATCGCCTTTGTTTTTCAGCTTCAGCTCACCCCAGCTCACAGCACGGCACCGTTCCCCCACGCGTGGCTTCCCTGGCATGGCAGCAGCTCTCCGTGCATCCCGTTATTGGAGCAGTGACCGCTGCGTCTGGCTGGCGTGGGGGTTTGCTGTGAGAACCAGCTTCTGCAGGGGTTTGCCACATCCTGATTTGTGCTGAGAGGTGGAAGAGGACTGCTTGACTTTTTTTTTTTTTACTCCTTGAGATAGTTTCTGTGCAAACTGCTTTTCTTTGGTATAGGGAAGTGCGGCTCTGTAGCAAGGAGCGAGCCTGCCAGGCTAGGTACTGAGGAACCTTTGTGGTCTGCATTAGCGTGTTGCCGTATTTATCCCTGTCAAATAATCAATGCAACCAAAGCTCTGAGCAATGTTGTCACCTTGGTGCATTAAAAAAAAAATCATAATTGTGCTCTCCAGTTGAACAGCATTTAGAAAGCTGTGTTGCTTTTTGTTTGCCTCCTGGTCTCTGGGTGCTGATGGCTCCCAAAGGCATGCACTCAGCCCTCCCCATGTGAGCACTGCAGGCTTCTGGGCCCTGCCTGTGCCATTGCCACAACCCAGCACCCCTGGGGCTTCCATGGCCATGTTGGGAGCACTGCAGTTGGGAGCAGTTCTGAGCTCACTGTGTTTTTGTGGTGGCCTTGGCTCTGCTATTTTTTAATTTTCTCTTTAATTTCTATTGTTTTCCTCGCTTATTTGCTAACTTGCAAAATTCAGCACAGGATCTCCCAGCCCCAGGGTGAGCATTATGGGGAGGTGCAGCGAGCAGCTCCTGCCCAGGTGAGGCTGTGCTGTTCACACAGTGGCTGGGGTCTGTGCTCTGGGCTGTTTTTACAGGCAGATATTGCCGTGGCGTTGCCACGAGGCACAGGGAGGTCCTCCAACACTTCCCACAGCTCCAGGAAGGTGAGGAGCTCCTCGGGACGTGGGAAGCACCGTGCTTCTCTGCAGCCCACGAGCCTCAGCCCTGCTCCCGTGAGACAGCACCGCACAAACCAGTGTTGTTTTGCTGTCTGGCTGCTCTCTCCCCAGCTCAGCAAAGTCGAGAGGAGTGCCTCCTGTGCAGCTCGCACAGCAGCAAGAACGTACCTGCTGAGCTGCAGGAGCAGACGCAGCCCTCGCTCAGCCCGCGGCGCTGACTGCAGATGCTGTGCTGCAGTCCCTCCTGGCTGGGATTTCGGCGCGTGGTGAGAAGTCAACAAACCCATTAAATCGGAAACGTTGCCGATGTGTGAAAGCAGCTCTGTGGCCGGGGGGGGGAGGAAGGCGGCCCCTTTGCACTGCCCGCATCTGTGCTGTGGGGAGGAGATGGTTAACGTGGGGCCGTCGGGCCGGGTTGGCCAGGAGATAGCTAATATTTTAGAGGGTTTCAGAGCGAAGCTATAAAAAGGCCTCGCAGTATTTCAGCTCCCCCATTGTCTGCTGGAAGCCAGCCAGCGTCGCCATGGCTACGAGGAATTATTACTGGCTGCCAGAGCTGGAGGAAAAGCTCATACTTTTGGCTTCAAAACAGGAGGGGTGGACTTATGTAATCCACTGTGTTTATAGGCTGAGACTGGCAGGAGCATTGAGAAATAATTACAGGCTTTCCATTTCATTTCCAGCTCGGTTCTAAGGCTGTGTGGCCTCTCTTATTTATTTATTTTGCAGCCGCGACGCTGGCCGCGCAGGATGCGGGAGGGCTGCGGGATGCTGCTGGGTGAGTGCCCCGCACCGCTCTCCTTTCGGAGGCGTTCTGTCTGCGGCGGGCCAAAATAGGCCACGGCAGAAAGAAGTTCCTTTGAGAAACTGGGACTTGGCCCTGCGACACAGGAGCGCTGCTGGGGCTGGAGTAGCCTCTTGCTGGAGGGGATGAGCCGTGTGTCCCTGTGCTGTGCTGCTTGCCGTGCAGGTCCTGTCCGTCACTGGTGGACAAGACATGGTTTTTTGGGAGGGTGGTGGGAGAGGGGGAAAGTTTTCGTGTGTTTTCTTTTCTTGCTTTCTCTCCTCTGAACCTATTGGTCTCACGCGTTGCCATGCCGGCTGGAGACAGATTTGTCAGCGCAATCAAAGCAGTTTTGCTGATGTTTGGTGCTCCGGAGAGGTGAATTGCAAAGTTAGCCTGTAATTAATGTGGGTTTGTTCGTCCCTGGAACAGTCAGCAGACGACGCTGTAATTTGGGTTTGCCTGAAAAGCAGCGCACGGTGTGTTTTGACTTCGGTCAGGCCAGTGGGAGTTTGCAGCTGCTGTTTTTGTGCTGGCTGTTGCATAAAGGCAGTGATTGCTGGCAAACTGCTCACAGAACTCTCCCTGTGGGTGGGGGCACTGGGGAGGTGCTTCTGGTGCTGCTGTCCCCTGCCCTGTCCTGTGGGGCTTGTGGGGCCCTGCTGGAGAGCTACAGCTTGGTGTGGGGTGGTGGGGCTGGGAGGTGTGGGCTGAGCTGTTCCTCGTGTCTTTCCACTCATGTCTCCTTCAGTACGTGAGAATAACATTCCAACTGTGTCTTGTTAAATCCCACTGGCGCTGGGTGTAAAACTAGGAAGCCTGTTTTGTGGAGGGCTATGGAGAAGAATGCTTTGATGCGCCACAAACTTGCTGTAGCAGTTAAAAAGCGTATCAAAGCTGTAGATTGCTGTGATTCTGGCATCTTCCTTCACTGCATGGGGGACCTGCTGCAGAGTTACGCTCTTGGCCCGTGCCTGCAGGGCTGACATTGCCATCGGAGTGCAGTGTGACAGTGGGATACCTCTGTACAGCAACGTACAGCGCTGTGCTGTTTGGGTACAATCCCAGCCTATGCTCCTGTGCTTGGCCCCAGCTTGAAACACACAGAAGACGTGGGACTGGCGTAGGTGAGGGTTTATCTAATGCATTCTACAGAGATAAATGGTGCTTCACGTGTTTCCTGTGGCTGCTGTGCATGCTCAGGATGGGCAGAAGCTCTGGAGCATGGGGCAGTGCTGCAGGGGCAATGAATGCCCCATGGAGGAGCAGGCATGGCTTTTGTTGGTGGGGATGCACGGTGCTGGACCAAATTATTCAATAACTTAATGATCCTTAATACTGTTTAACTCCTACTGCAGATGCTGTTGGACTCGATTTGAGTTAATTTGTTACTGCAAGGTTTTTGTGTTGTTTTTTTTTTCCTTCCTCTGGGCTTCGTGCCAGGATGAACTGTATGTTCTGTTCTTAACAGTTATGAGTAATGTATGCGTGAATCTGTAACATAAGTAATACGAGGATATAAAATGTGTGAGTGTGCAGAATATATGTGTCCCATGTCTGTACACATGCTCCGTGTGTGTTCGGCATGGCGGAGCATCGCACGCCTGGGCAGAGCTGTTGGGCCGCCTGGAGCTACGCTCAGCACGGTGCTGGCTGGGGTTGTGGCTGCAGGGTGCAGCGCTCCGGGTGCTGCCTGGTCCGATAGGATTTCTTTATTTTGTCTTTTTTATCCTGGTAAAATGTGCTTTCTCTGGTTAATTATTATTATTATTTTCTTAATTTGAAAAATGAGAAGGTGGCATGTTGCCAGCTCCCCCCGCCTTCCTCTTCCCAGCTCCGATGAGGTCATTGCCTCTTAAAGTTTGTGCCGTGCATTGTGAGCCATGGCAGGAGGGGCGAGAAGGCAGCCGGCGTCCCTCCGCTGTGCCAGGAGCCCTGGGGCACGGCTGGGCTGTAAGCAGCACCTGAATGAGGGGCTCGGTGGGCTGGGGACCGTGTGGGGTGCAGCAGTGGGGGGGGAGGAGCAGGGCCATGTGTGCGGGGCTCAGCACGTCTGTAGGCGGTTGGCACAGTTCTGGCACTGCTCGGCTGAGCTCGCTGTGTTGATGTACTTTTCTTTGGGAATTTCCTCGGTGCTGATTCTGAAGCAGGCTGCTCAGTAGGGTGTGAGAGTTCATGACCCTGCCGAGGATCTCTCCGGGACCTTTGTGTCCCCGGCTGAGTGGCTGCAGGGAAAAATTGTTTATTTTCTTGGACACCACGCAGAGCTGCTTGCAAATTCCTGAGCTGTTGTTTTCTTCCCCATTGCCCTGAGTTCTTGGCTTGGTGGTAGGAGCACTGCAACCCATGGGGACTCCCTGGCTGCAGGGTTGGGGACCTGCTGCTTGGTGCTGGGCTGCGTGTGGTGTAGTTGGAGTAGGGACACGGATAAATCAGCATAGGTCTGAAAGCACAGTTTTGCATATGCTGTGTGAATGGCACCTCTCTCAGAGCATACTTGCTGTCTCGTGCCTTTGCCGGGGGTCTCACTTAGGCTGGTTTGCAATGCAGTGCACAGCACGAGGATCCTGGGTGCAACTCTGGCTCTTACTGTCCTGCCCTGCTGCTGCTCTTGGCAGTGCAGAGACTGCATCAGTTATGTGTGATCCCACTGGCTCTGCTCCTGCCCAGAAATCAAAGCTTTGCTGTGTCAGAAAGAGGAATGGTGGATGACAGGAGGTGTGCAGGTAGTTGAAAGAGTGAGTAGAGCTGCTTCTGGGAAAGTATCTGTGATGCCCGTAGGAGCAAGCAGTGTTGGTTTGCTCCTCCACGTTTGTTCCCTGGAGCTGTGTTGCCTAGCTGCTTCCACCTGGGTTGCACCAGGGGGGTGCAGAGGTGGATGGGGAGAGGCACTTGGGTCATCTGCAGCCTTGGAAGCTCTTAATAAGAGAGTAAGCACCAAGGCTGGTGAATCACCTGGCATCTGCAGTGCTTTGGGAAGGCCTGGAAGGAAGGCCTGGGAGATGCTTTCATTAGCTGACGCTAGGAAATAAAGCTGCTTTTAAAAGGCAAACAGCAGGTAGCTGCCCTGAACGTGACTGGGGCTGGAGCTGGGTTGTCTTTGAGGTCCCTTCCAGCCCAAGCCATTCTGTGACCATAGAGGGCCCAGGTTGTGGGTGCAGCTGTGGGCTCCATATACTGGCAATGTGTAGCAGAGGTGCCATGCTGCTCATCCACAGCAAAGTGCTGTGGGAGGTGGCACAGGGAGGTCCAGCAAATGGTGTGCTTCTAGGCAGGGAAAACATGTTCCATCGCAGCCGCTCTGTCATCTGGAAGCCATGTCAGCATCCCACTGATGGCACCCGCTGCTGCACCCAGCACCATCCCTGTGCAGTTACTCTTTGTCTCTGCACTGCTGCTTTGCAGCCTGGTTGATTTTTTTTTCCTGTCCACACGACACAATCGCTCCTTGTTAGCCCGTCGTGCTCTTTCCTCTTTCAAGGAAGGGAAGGGGCAGGAGAACCAGATCTGATAATTCCAGCGAGTAGAACTGTTCCCCTGAGCCCTTTAAGAAGAAATAAAAGGCTCTCCTTCTCTCCGCTTCTCTTTGAGCACGAGCACTTTACCCTCTTGGATTCCCTGCAGGCTCCTCACACTGCTAAAATTGAAACATCAAGATGTCTGAGGCAGCAGGAATTACCATCAGTGTTTTGACACCTGGAGGTACAATTTCTATTAGCTTTTATATGAAAACAACACCGGTTTTGCCAACGGAGTTCCCGTTAAATAATGCACGAAGACCCTGCTTCTGACAGTGGATATTTTTCTTTTGCTTTCTCAGTCTCTTGGGTAATGGCTTAATTTTTGTGACCGCTCAGGAAAAATACACACAGGCTCACAGAGAGCAATAGGGTTGTGGGCACACACGTGCTGAACTCCCAGGCACGGAGTCAATTATCCTGTTTGCTAATTAACATGGAGAAAGAAGGAAAGCAATTAAAGGTTGGTTTGTTGGATTATTGGTTTGGTGTGGAAGCAGGAGAATGCCCTCTTCCTGAGATATCTGATGGTCATATGGCTTCACTTTGTGTGGTTTGGGGCGGACATGAGCGCGGGGTCACCGGGAGCAGAAAATGGGTGACTTATCCTGGCATTGATGGTGCTCAGCATCAGACATGTGCTCTGTGCCCGCTTCTGGGGGAAGCGATGGGAAGCAGAAGGGCACAGTGTGTGGATGTGACTGTCAGTACTTAGAATCAAAGCGCAGTTTTGACATTTCTAACCTAATAAGTGGTGCTGCATGTGTGTGCCTGCTTATTTTCCTTTTCACCGTGAGATGCTTTGACAGAGGAGTAAAGTCCCACTTTGACGTTTCTGTCATTTTAACTAGAGAGAGATTACAATAAATTGGATTAAGTGAAAATCTTCTTCAGATGTTTGTGGTTTGGGCTGATTTATGGATAGATGTCATTTGAACGTCATTCTGCATTTTTTAAGCATCTGCTTGATGGCTGCTGTAATGCTGCAAAGAGCAGCAGGGGTGGGTGTGGGGATTCTCCCCATCCAGTCAGCCAGTGATGTCATTGACGAGGGAGTTGGCCGCTGTCTGCTGGGGTGATCAGGGTGAGATGCAGTCTTTGTGCATGGGAAACCAGGAGTCCTGCATCTCTGAACTGTGCTATTTGCATGTACTGTTTTTGATTTCCAGCACAGTTTTGAGAAATACTTCTGATCCAACTGCAAAACCACGAGGTTGGAGTCCAGACATAGGGGCTTGGTTGTGGTCTCTGGAAGGTTATTTGCAAGTTTCATGTTGGTTTAAAGCTTTGTACCTGTACTGTGAGCTCAGAGGGTCGTGTTCTGCCAGCTTAACTCTGTGAGCCACTTCTGCTCGATGCCAAGTAGAGAACAGGAGTGCAGAATCCCTTCTCTCCTCATAAGGTGCAGATGCCTTGTGCTATGGCCGTGTCGGTTCTGAAGGTGCAGCCAGGAGCCTGAGCACAGCCTGTCCCAGCTCCCTGCTGGGCCTCACCCATCACTGCGTGGCACCCAGTCTGCCCTCACACCTCCTGTTGGCACTGTGCTGGGTCTGTTTGCTGCTTGCACTCGTGCTCCCCATGCCATAACTGATGGGGAGAGCACACAGGCATGTGTTGCCCTCACATTGAAAGGAAAAGATTTTGATTTGTGATAGTACTGGGAATTTGAAGTCCGGTTCTTAAAAACATTCTGCATTATTTTCTGTGATACGATTATTTGCAGAAGATCACACTACTGTGGGAAGATAAATTTGTAATCCTGCTTAGCAGCTGATCTTATCCCCCCTGAGTGGCTGCGGTTGCATAAGGCACAGTGACCTGAGCTCCTCTTCTTAGGGCTGTGGATGGGAGATGCTGTTCCCTTCTCTCCATAGGGCTGCACGGTTCAATCCCCACTGCCTGCACTCCTCCAGGCCTGGGGGCTGCCTGTGGCCCCAGCTGCTCCCACAGATGGGCTCTTTTCCTCTCTGCCATGGGTGAATCGGAGCTGTCTGTGATGGATCTTCACTGCGACAGGCTCTAAGTGGGAACTCTCAGGGGAAATTAGCCTGCAGCTTTTGGCTTTATTAAATATTCGCCAGCGCTGTCCCAAAGGACTGCTTTTTAGTGCTTGTTGATGTTTCATTTGTATTTCTAACATCACCTGCAGGAAATGTGACCGTGAATAGCCTAAATTGACATTAAAGTCTGTGTACAAGTGGTGGACAACTGGCAGACAGCACGCTGTGTTCTGCAGGGCTCAGTGCTGGGATGTCCTACAGCAGAGAAAGGACCCGGCTGGAGGTGCTGCAGGTGATTGTGAAGCTGGTAGCTCCCTTAGAGCTGCAGCCCACAACAACTGATGGAGCCTTTTGTTAGAACACCCATCTGATGATTGGTTGAGCACATACAAACTATTTGTAACTTTTAAATTGTGACTGGACATATGGTAGCTCATGAAATAGACCAAGGGTCTGAAATGCCTATTAGGTTGATGGAAACTGTATTTTCTACTCTTGTCTGTGTATTGGAAGCATTTTTTCCATGAGCTGTTCAGCTTTCCGTCTGCCTGCGCTGCACGGAGCTGGCCGTGGGGATGAGCTGTGTAATGGGATCTCTGAGCTGGAGGAAGAACCCGCTCCGGCTCAAGCAGTCCTGATTTGAAAGCACATTCAGCCAAAGCAGTGCAGATCTGCACAAGGAGAAATTAGAATTGCTCTGTCTGATGGATGCTGAGGTTGGGAGCTGCTGCTGAGGGATGCTCAAGTGGGCAAAGAGCAAAAGCTGCCAAGTGCAGCTGGTGGCTGCCCCTGGGGCTGCCTGTGCTCCTGGATGCACTCGGGCTGCAGGAGGCAGGGTGGGTTTGCTTGTTTAATGTGATGAAGGAAGCAAAAGTTGATTTGCCTTTTCTGACTGCTTGAGTATTATTTTCTTGACTTCTTGCCTGCAGAGCATATAAGCCCGGCCTCAGAGTTAAGTCATGGGAGACGCTGATTAATTGTGAGGGGGGGGAAAGCAGCAAATTCCCCGTTGGGTAAGAGTTTACCAGTGGAGCTGTGACCTTGTTAAAACATGTTAACTCAATAAAAGCCTGAGTGTTTAAAGACAAGTGACTTCTTCCTACCTCGAGGGGCATAATTAAGCCATTCCACACCCCTGAAAGCAGAGCTGTGGGAGGATGGAGGAGCTCCCATCCTGCACAGTAAGTCACAGCTTCCCATGGGGTCAGGTCAGCTCTGCGAGCAGCACCCATGGAGCTGGGCTTTTTTTGCTAGCAATAATTATTAATAACAAAGAGATCTCAGTTTAGTGATCACGAAACAGGGCGGGCTGATAGTGTGCCCTGTGAGGCGGTGGAGTCTCTGTCCCTGGGGTGTTTAAGGTGCTGAGGGCCGTGGCTCAGCGGCACGGTGGGCTGGGTTGATGATCCTGATCCACACTGCCTGTCCTGAGAGCTGCTGCGTGTTGGGTGCAAATGTTGAAAGTGTTCTGGTGCCTCGGCAGCGGCTTTGACCTTCTGTTCAGAAGCTGTTAATTACCCTGAACAGGGAAGCAGAACGTGCTCAATTAATGGCTCCCACCTCAGCCCTGGCTCTGCCATGAACTTAATGAGCTGCTCCTTTCTCTGGGCCATGGCAGCTGGAACTTGGTTTTGTGGGGAGGAATGAAAGCAGCAGATGTGTGCAGGAGCAAATGGTCATTCCAACCTCACCAACGTGAGGATTGACTCATGGCCCTGTAATCACCTCAGGATCTTAGGAGGGACCCGTGCAGGGTTCAGAACTGGCCTGAGCTGTTGGGTTGGCATGAGGATGATATGGGATGTGCTGTGTGAGGGTTGGTCTGAGAGCCTCTGTGGCTCAGTCGTTTACTGATTCATGGCACAGCCGTGCGGCATCGTCGTACAGTTCTGAGTACCTTGGTTTACAGGTCATTTAATTTATTTGTAGGCTTTGTTTCAGTTCCCCAGGGTAATTTTGCTCCTTTGCACATCTTCCTATGGTGGCATTAAATAGTGCAGTTTGTCACAACAGTTCAGCTTTTATGCTGGCAGCCAGAGCTCTTCAAAGATGCTCGTGTGAAGTCGAGACTCCTGAATCATTAGAGGATCATGAAAGAAAAAGAATAATTTAGAACACGGAGATGTTTTGTCATCTTTGAAACTGGGAACGTGTGAAAGGAGAAAATGTTTAGCAGTGCGATCCGCCTCAAAGAACTTCTCTTAGGGAATCCAGAAAATGAATTTCCCCTCTTTATGCAGGATGTAAATAATCAAAAGTGTCACTCCTGAGCCGAGTAATTTGTTCAACAAAAGGATGTGGAGGAGATGACTGAGCGCTCACGGCGCGCCCCAGACATCAGAGGACCCATCTTGGCAGCGATGGAAGCAAAGTGTTTGAAACCCAAATGAGCAGCGTGTGCTGTGCCATAAATACAGAAGGTTTGCAGGTGCTCCGTGCTCCCCCCGCGCCGCAGCCTGGGCTCTGTGTGTTGTTACAGCACGGCTGTTAATGTGCTGTTTAGTGTACTTGGGAGCATGGCTAAAGTAGTCATCGTTATCACACGATGGTGAGGAACTGCTTTTTTTTTTTTTCCCCTCTTGATTTTAAGCTGTGTGTGTGTGTCTATGAGGCTGCAGCCAGCAGCAGGACCTGCTGTGCTGTGAGCACTCGTTGCTGGGGGCAGCAGAACTGCGTCCATCGTGCTGTGCTGTGCTACCCTACGCTTCCCTCCTTGCTGGCCACTCTCAGCCATCACTGCCTTCCTCCCTCTCCTCCTCCACCCCGTTTCCCATCACAGTCCCGGTGCCCCAGCGCTTGTTTGTTTGTTTTGTTTTTTTTTTCATTTCCTCTATGGGCATTTCCATTCGTCTTTGCGGATCATCTTCAACAAAAGCCTCACATGGTCTGTTTGTTTTCTATTTCCAGCCTGCACTTTAAAAATAACTCCTTTGTTTCATGAATGGCCTGTGCCTGGATCCGGATTCCCCCTTTCTCTGTGGGTTTCTTTCTCCTCGCTGTTGCCTGTCAGGACCTTTCCTGGGAGCGTCCCATCAGGGCAGCTTGCCCAGCCCTGCCCTGCAGAGCCGTAGTGCTGTGTATCAGCTCCCCTTGAGTACTGGCAGAGGGCACCTCAGGGCAGAGCTGAACACCATCCCAGGTCCAAAATAGCTTGGAAAGATTGGGAACACAAGTCCTGAATCCTGCTTTATGGCTCTTGGTGCCAGCAGGGAGTCCCCTGGTGTTGGGGTTGGTGCCGGAGCTGCCGCTCCCACTGCGGCTCCCAGCAAGGAAGACCTGTTGTGGATGAACCCACACCTGCACAGAGAGGAGAGAGGTGGTTTGCTGTGAGCAGCCTGACCTGCGGCAACTGCAGGAAGGAGCTGGGAGCAGGGCAGTGCTGGGCCCTTGTGCTCACTGAGCAGCCAGCCCTGCGTGTTGTGGTTCTCCAAAGACAGCACATCCCGTGCAGGTAAAGGCTTTGAGCCCAGGGCTGGAGCACCTCTCATCCACGCCATGCAGCTCAGGATGTGCCTGATCTTTCCTGTTGACCCTGTGCTGCTATTTTAATTTAAAACCTCTGTACCCTGCTGAGATTGAATGCTACTGTGGATTCCTGGGCTGCAGACGCCGACGTTGTTTGCTTTGTTATTCTGAATAGAGCCTTAAATATATGGCAGGCGGCCGGCTCGCCTATTGAAAGGACTTAACAGATACACTGCATACAAATATTTGTGTCTAATGTCAGCTGTCTTCCAAGAAAATTTCATGCACATGTGGGTAAGACAAACCCATTATCATTGCAGGGTGATGTGTTTCTTAGGAACGTCCTTCAAATCGTTTTCATTACATCTTAATGATTTTTTGCTTCTGCCCATTCTTTAAAGAACGTGTGGGTAACTTCTGAGTGCTGTGCCCATGCCTGGGCTGGGGGTGCTTGTGTGGGTGTAGCCTTTTAGTGGGGCTTTGTGCCATCATGTTGTGGGCTACATTCTAACGTCTTCTGCAGACCATCCCTGATCCGTAGACCACAAGTTGAGTAACATTAATTTAGGTTTAAGAAATAGAATATTCTGTTAAGCTTCTTTCAGCATGTCTTTTTTTTTTTTAATGTTTTAAATTCAAGAAGTCTGCTCTCACTGGGACCTTTACAGCTTTTGTAAGGATGGATAAGTGGGTACTTTCTGTGATCTGGCAGTGCCTTGTCCTCACCTTCAGGCAGAGGAATCGAGGCAGCCCCCCACCCTTGATATACTGTGCGTAGGGCAAGGATTAGGCCCAGGAATCCTGCCTTGCTTTGGAGCGGGTCCTTGGGATGTTCCTGGGCAGGGAAAGGCACAGAGATGCTGGGTATGGATCTGGGAATCCCTTGTTGGAAGGAAGCAGAGATGAGCTTGGAACCCCCCCTCAGTGCCCGCAGCTCTGCGTTGCCATCCTGGGGCCAGGTTTGGCAGCAACCTCTTGCTTTCTCCTGTTTCTAATTAGATTGTAAATCTCATACCTAGCACTGTAATGGCTAGTGCAGGTCTGTGGATAAAACATTCCCTGATCAAGACTCCAACCAGGGGGGAGAAATACTTTTCCGGTGAGACAATGTCTGTTCCTCATCAAAATCAGTTGAGAAAAGTAGTAACCAAACAGTCCAGATTTAAAGAGCGTGGCTGTGCTATTTCTGGTTTATTTCCTATTAATCTGTTCCTATTGTTTGCATTCCTCTCCTACAAACAATTAGTTAACAATTTGTCCCTAGGGCACGGAGCTCCTGGGGCGGCTGCATGCCAAGGTCCTGGTGTGCCCCGTGCCCACAAACACCAGCGTGCCCACGGGATGAGCACAGTGGCACCTGCAGGGCTGTGCTGGGCTCCTTCAGTAGCAGCATTGAGATACCTCTGCATTTCTGCCCTCTGTAACCTTGATGGATGTATTGATGTATTTTCAAGTTTGGCCCCTCTGTCGGTGATCTCCTTGTGCTCTGTGTCGCCGCTGGGGCCATTGCTGTGTTTTGGTTTGGTTTCTGGCTGTGTGGACATGGGCAAACCAGCAAGGTGGCCCCGTGCCTGCCCGGCACAGATAGCGAGCGCTCCATCAGTGTGGGCTGATCTGTGGTCTTGCAGGGAAAGAAACTCTTCCTCTTTTTTCCTTTTCTCACCCATTGTTGGTTTTTGCACACGCCAACTGCTGTTTCAGTTGAACTGTGCTGGCTTGGGCTCTCTGCTCTCCCAGTGGAGCAGAGCCAGGCAGCTTGCAGCCCCGTTGGCTCCCTGCAGCTCCCTCTGGGCTGAGGGGAGTTCTCCCACTAGTTTCCCAACTGTGCTGCAGCTGCAGAAGGGATTACAACACATAAGCCACCACGTGTGTGGGTGACCAGTTTGTGAAAATAACCTCTGGGCCGTGGTATCTTCTGTGGCACTGGATCTGATCAGAAGGGCTGATTCAGTATTGATGTGGCGCTGGAGGTGTGTGACACACTTGAGTCCTGAGTTATGGGCAGCGCAGTGCCCGGCTCCTGCTGACAGAGGCTCCTGCCTCATGTGGGTGCAGGGATTGCTGGGGTTGGCAAGGAGAGCACTGTGTTATGGGTGCACGGAGGTGTGAGCAGCACGGGGTGCTGGAGGAGGGACCTTGGGGTGCAGCGTAGGGGGAGCAGGCAGGAAGCAGGGCTGGTGGAGAACCATGAGAGCGGTCAGGTTTTGGGGATCATCTAAGCCTCAGTGTTGGTGTCTTGTGGTTGACTGAGTTTTAATCTACTGCTTTCCTCTTTGCTTGCAGTTGTTGCGCGACGAGGAAAGCACGCTCATGATGAAGAGGAGCTCTTGGCTCTCCTAATCTTCTGTTGGTGATTTGGAAGCAGCCACCGCCACGTCTGCTCTTTCGACATGTCTGGATCTACTCAGCCCGTGGCACAGACCTGGCGTGCCACCGAGCCGCGCTACCCCCCGCACGCCATGTCCTACCCGGTGCAGATCGCCCGGCCGCACGCGGTAAGACAGGAGCTGCCTTCCACTGCTGCCCTTGGTGCTGGGCAGCAGTTCCTCTGTGCTGGTCTCAGATGTGGCTGTTAGGCAGAAATGCCCGTGATATGGGATTTCACCCTTTTTCTCCCCTGTCATCTTCTGCTTAGTGCTTTCAGCTCCTCCCTTTGTACTCCTTACCATGGTGCTGTCCGTGCACACTGACTCACCACCTGTGAGTGCTGAGGACTATTGGTCCTCTAGAAAGCACAGCTGGTTCGGTGGGGAGAGGGGAATGTGGTTCAGCCCCTCTGGGAACCAGAGCACAGTGTGGTGATGTCCTCAAAGCAGGGGTGAACCTGCTGCTGCCTTTGGGTCAGGAGAGCAGCCCTGCTCTGTGTATCTGGTGGTAGTACTGTGAGGCAAGGAGGAAATCTGCTGTGTTTTTTTTTTTTTTTAACATTTTGTCTTTCCTCATGCTTTTCCCCTCCCTCCTCTTTGATGTGTAGTCTTGTCTCCTGTAGGACCAAGCCATGCGTTGAGATGAGGGCTGGCTGTGTTTTGCTGAATGCACTGGGTTAATTCACCCAGATCTGGCCTCTCCCTGTGCCCTGTCACTCGCATCCCTGCTTGCTCATCCTGGATGTTTGACTGCTTTAGGTTTAAGCTCTTAACGGGAAAAAAAAAAAACCTCCCCTTAGTGGAACAGCTTTAGTCAGCTCAGGCTGCTTAAATGAATCTTATTAGGTGCTGGAGTGTGGTGTGCCCTCTTCTTGGTGAGCTGCAGCATGGTGACTGCAGCCGGTACGGTGCATGTAATGGGAGTTAGCGAGGTGACCTTGTCTCAGGGTTACATTGCTGATGGTGAAGGCTATTGAACTGTGAAACTCCTGCCGTGATGAATTTAGGGTTTGACTTGAAAGCCTGGAAATGCAAGAAATGTCAACGAAGAGGTGAAATTTCCCTGTCTGCCCTCTTTGTTGGGCTTCAGCAGAGCAGCATGTAGAGCAGAGCTGGAGTTTGGAATAGCTTTGAAATAAGAATATACAGAGGGTGCAGGACAAGCTTTTGGCTTAGTTAACTGGCTCGTCTAGATTGCTTGGGGTCTGCATGCTTCTGCACAAAGAGGCTTTTCATCCAGGCTATGAGACAGGCTGACCTGGTTTGATCTAGAGGAGTTTTGCTTCCACTGGTATGAGCGTGTTTATTTGGGCGGTGGGTGGAATGAGAACGTTTGTCTCAACAAGAAAATCCTTGTTCTGTTTTTATCAGAAATTTGAGCAGGAGGATGTGACCAGGTGAGCAAGGTCTGCTGTTGTTGCAAAGCCTTGACTTAAAAACAACTCCCTAAACCTCAAAGCTCAGTGTGGAGGGGGATTTTAGAAGAGGGCAGGTGGTTTCTGGTTTGGGGATTGAATCCTCATCCCTTGCCAACCCACAGCTCTCCCTTAGTTGTCACGTCAGCAAAATGACCCGAATGGGGCAATTGTTTGCAAGGGAGTCTGAGCTTTGGGTTTCTGCAACCTGTCTTGCTCTCTGGCTTGAGTGAATGCTGTTTTTATTCTATCCTATTAATGTTGGAAGAAGTAGCTGGCTTTTGCTTCTAGAAGCTATTTTTACAGCCATGTGTAATCTTCCGAAGTTATGTGATACCCCGTAGGTGTCTGGGTGCAGGAGAGCTTGAGGTTTTCAGCTGGAAGGCCAAGCAGATCCTCTTGCCTCTGGGTGGGAGCATGCCAGCCCCATGCACACTGAGCACACCTTGCTGTGCCGGGGGAGCAGGCAGCCCCGTGCCTTGCTGGAAGCTGGCCAGGCTGTGGCTTTGAGGATGGGGCTGCTCTCTGGTGGGGTTACTTGGGAGAGCTCCGTTGCTTTGAAGCTGCTGTGCTGCTTTAACATTAAAAGTCAGTGGTATTTGCTTGCATGTCTTGGCCAGGTCAGTTTTGTCATGGGGTGTGTTTGCACAGTGGGAGCTTGTTTGGAAGAAAGTAAGAAAGGCCAAAACCAACCCAGTGCTGGCGTGCCTTGCATCTCATTAGGTCTCCGTTCTGGGTTGCTGCATTCCACGACGTCCTTTCATGCGAGCTGGGAACTTGTTGGCCCTGGGTTCCTTCCCCAGCTGCGGAAGCGGCCCGGTCACCTCCTGGGCACGTGGGGCTGAGCACAGCGGGGCTGCGAATGCCATGAGAACAGAAATAAATAATTGCAGTCCAGCTGTGACGGGCGCACCCAGGGAAACGTGGTGCAGCAGAATACTGAGCTCCGAAATGAGCCGTGACATTATTTTAGGCTTGGAGACACTTTATGAAAAGTGATTTAAAGGATTTCAGCTGTTGGATTTCACAGATGAGGCAAGTGGGAGTGGGTGTTGCGAAGGGGCAGGAGGCAGGGGAAGCAAGCTGGGTGTTTTTCTGCTCACTGCTCACCAAACCTGAGGGAATATCCAACAAAATGAGTGAAAAAAGAGGCATTTCAAATAAATATGCTTGGTATGTATGGGTACTGGCTCCCAGCAGCGAGATCCAGGAGCTGCTGCTTAGCCGGGGGCTGCTGGAGGAGATCCAGCACAGGGTGAG
Source organism: Phasianus colchicus (assembly GCF_987193195.1). Taxonomy (NCBI): domain Eukaryota; kingdom Metazoa; phylum Chordata; class Aves; order Galliformes; family Phasianidae; genus Phasianus; species Phasianus colchicus. The sequence goes on along the minus strand of NC_143453.1, from coordinate 8,815,938 downwards.
CAGGGCTTTGTGCTGGTTTGGCCTGCAGGTGCCAGCTCTGGGGAGGGCTGCTCCCACTGCCCTGGGGTCTCCTCCTGTTTCTCTGCCTCTTCCTCTGTATTTGGTGCCAGCTGCTGCTAAGGAGGCAAAGTGTGGTATCTTATGACCTGAGATTTAATTCCAATTTATTAAAAAACTACTTAGAAAGCAACTTTGCCAAGTGTGCATGCTTTTAAATGGAAGAAGTTTAGATAGAAAGATTCTGTTAAAAATCACCAATAATGAACAGGATTTTTTTTTCCTTAAGAAGATTATAGGGTTGTTGGCCAAACTGCAGGTGAAGCATGTTAGTTTTCTGTATTAATTAGCTATAATATTGGGGTGTTCAGCTGATTCTATCATGTTCTGCTTGGGAACAGAAGAATCGTTTGAATGCTTTGCGACCTTTAGCTAAAGGTGAAAAAACACATTACTTACGCTGTTAACCTTCTAATGTGTCCGAAGTTCATGCTCTCTCAAAGCAAACCTTGGCATGATGGATATTCCTTTTCAGGCAACCTGCAGATATTTTCTGTAAACAGATCGATGTCCCTGCATAGCCACGTCCCCTGGAGCCCCTCCGTGGTCACTGTTCCCTGGGGCAGCGGGGTGCCCCTGGTTTCTCGCTGGATGCCCAGTCCCTTGCTGTGCTGTTAGCTGGGTGCATGCTGCCATTGCCAGGAGCTGGTTGTCCCCACGCTGGAGCTGCCTCTGTTCTGGATGTGCTTGTAGTATTTTGTTGTTACTGGAGATATTAATCAGGATTGGAGAACAGTTGGGGTGTATGCATGTGCTCTGTTGGCATTTGAATTGTGGTGGTGTGGCATCCCTTTCCAACAGAGCCCTGTTCCCCACCCAGCGGGATGGAAACGTGCTTCCCTCCTTAACCCCTGAGCTCCAGCTTCCCCAGGCCTTTGTGCTTTCTCCCCCAGCCTCCCCTCCTGTCTGGGAGCAGCTCTCAGTAAGCTGCTGTAGTTCCTTTGCTAACACCTTGCAGAGCATCTCCTGCACAGGAGCAATTGCTCACTTTTTGGCCAGACGCTTTCTCATCCACCTGAACCAGGGGCACAAGGTTGGTGCAAACTGATGTGCTGATGTGATGCCTTGGCTAGGTAGTGGCCTGGGTGGGAGTGTGGCCTTCCCTGCATGGGCTCCTCTCAGCAGCTGCAGCAGAGCAGGTTGTTGTGCACAGAGCTGCACGTCTCTGGGATGGCAGGAGCTGGTGTGTCTCCACGACAAGGCAGGGAGTGGCAGCACAGTGGTGGGTAAGCACAGGGAGGGCATTACAAGTCTCTGCTGCTGTGGTGGTGTTATTTTTTCTTTCCAGAATGGTTATTCACACTTTTATCTCCAGCAAGCAAAATGCCAGTCTGTGTTGGTGCTCCAGGAACTTGCAGAACGGAAGGATTTATGGTGCCAAATGCTAAAATCCCCCAGCCTGCAAAGAGCCTCCTCCAACCATCTCCAGGAGTGAGAAAAAGCTGCCTGCTCCCAGCTGTGCAGCCGGGTGGGGGGCAACACTGCCAGCTCTGCAGCCCACAACTTCCAGCAAACAGCCCAGGAAAAGGCTTGTGAAGCAAAAACCTACGTTGGAACTTACCATGAGAACTCAGAATGATTCCTCCTGAATTAACCTCAGATTTGCAGTGCAATATTGCATGAGATCAGTGTGGCTGAGCAGTGGTTTTGGGAGAATCGGCTTTGTGATTTAGGATCGGGAGAGATGCAAGTGAAGGAACAGAACACCTAATTCCCTGCCCCGGGGTCTCTCTCTCCATGCCAGGAACAAGGAGCTGGCTTACAGTAGCTGCTGTGAGCAGGGCTCATTTTTCCTAGGAAAATTCCCACTTACACAAAACAACTCTTTTTCTTCAAGTACAATTTTATGGCAGTTTCCTAATCTACTTCTTGGACATGAGTTGATGTAGAGGATACTACTTTGCTTTTTCTTGATTTCAGAGTTGTAAATCCACAGGGGAAGAAAAAACTTGCTGCATATGTGGTTTGGCAAAGGTAGAGCTCCACTAATGCTGCTTTTGGTGATGTAAAGTGGCCAGCCTGACTCTGTCCATATTGCTCCACCAACCCCTGTGGTGGAAATGCCTTTTGCAGGACTGGGGGATCTGCTGCTTGTCACTGATAGTCATTTACACGCAACTGTGAGTGGGTCAGTCCCTTAACCTGAAGAACTTGTTGTGCAGTTGTAAGGAAGTGTAGTTGGAAGCTGAATGGGGGATGTGGGAAGGCAGCAGGTCGGTGATGTATGGTGGGGGACTGTTGTGGAAGAGAAGTGATGATGAGCAAAGTGACCTGACGCTTTAAATGTGGATCACAGAATCATAGAATTGCTTGGGTTGGATGTTTGGGGTTTGGCACATTGCTCACCCCACAGCAAGGCTCATGGCTGAGAATGGCTGCAGGAAGCAGAGTGCCCAGCATGGGGATGGGGGGAAGGGCTCACTGCTGGCTCAGCGGTGCCTGGACGTGACTGGGGCAAAAAGAAGAAGCCAAAAGTCTTGTGACGGAGAGAAATTCAAATGCAGCCCTGTGATGAATGTGCTGCTGTTCTGCATGCAGCCCTGGCTGCGGGGGCAGGCTGGCTGCTGGCCTGGCACCAGGCTCTGGTCAGATGACTGGGAAGCCAGGGGAGCTGGGGGCTGCCCCCACCACGCCGTCACTTCTTGTCCATGAATGGCACATTCAGACAGGACAGCCACACATCGCCGACAGCCCTGTTTGTGCAGAGGGAGGGGGAGAAGGCGTCAGGAAGGATGCATTACTGTGCAGCTGCTACAGACGCTGGTGGTGCTGGCAGCAGCCACAGCCTCCGTGCGGGGACGGCAGCAGCGATCGATGCCTTCCTGGAAGAGGCCACGTGCACTGTGGTCACCTCCTAAAACAAAAGGCCAACTCAGCAGCCTCTGCGAGGTGGATGGCAAAGAGGCTGTGTCAGAACAATGAGGGCATTTGTCTTTTCAGCACATGTTGCATCCCCGTAGGCAAGATAAAAATGCATGCATTCAGCCAGGTTTTTATGACCGACCTTATCTCCAACAGTATGGCTAATTGTGAAGCAGTTGGTATTTGTTTCTATTTTTTTTGAATCTGCAATGAGCTTGACCCAGGCTTTTGGGAAGGATGTGGGACAGACAGCAAAGTGCCTGGGGACAGCCTGCTTTGATCAGTAAGAGTGATGATGCTCTGTGAAGGTTTTTTCTTGCTTCCTGGGTGGATGCTGCTCCTTTGCGCTGGGGCTCTGTCCCCATGCAGCTTCCTCCCAAACCTCCTCCTACCTCAGCTGGCTTTGGGTAAGAATTTTCTCCAGGCAGTGGCTCAAAAGTGCATTTCTCGGTCTGATGAGCAACTGCTGCCAGCACCAAGGGGTATCCAGGCACCAGAGAGCTTTTCTTTTATTGCAAAAATAGGTCACACTCATTGCTGGCAGACTGAGATTTAAAACAATTTTTTTTTTTTTTTTGGCTAAGTTCAAGGTGTACAAAGTGGAGTGGAGATGTCTCTCATTCATTGGCGAGGTGCTGGAGGTTGGGTATTAAGAAGTGGAACTGGCTGCCCTGGGGCAGTGGGCACAGCACAGAGCTGCTGGAGCTCAAGGGATGTCTGGAAGCATGCTTTCATGTTTGGGCGGTTGTATCGTGGAGCCAGGAGTTGGACCCAATGGTCCTTGCGGGTCTCTTCCGATCCGGGATGTTCTGTCATTCTGTGAGCAGATGGCATGGGGGACCTGTGCTGCTCCTGCCGGGTGTCAGTGCAAATGGAGAGAGGTGGTTTTAAGTGAATTGGTCTTATTTTGCACTGAAAGTCAGTGGGGAGCTCCTGGTTACTTTCTCAAGCGGAGATGTGGTGAGCAGCAGGGCCAGGCATCGTGCAGGCACCTCGAGCTGTGCTGCAGTGCTTGCCTGGCTGTGCTGGACATCCTGTGGGCTCATTCCAGCTAAAAGCCCTGGGTGTTTACACTTGTTTTTCTGCTGGTAGGAGGAAGAGAGGAGCAGCAGCTTGCTTATTTTACTGCAAGAGCAGCTCCAGGCTTCTTCTCTTGCAGGCTTCTCTTCCTGGGGCCCGATGGGGACGGGTGGAGCGGGCAGTGGTACCGTGGCTGCTGCGCTGCCCAGTTGTGCTGCAGGCAGAGCCCAGCTTTGCTCCCAGCCCCCATGTGCTCTCCTGGCTCAGCTCAGGCAGCTGTGAGTGGGGGAAGAACGAAGTGTGCTGGTGAGTGCACGCGTTCAAAACAGAAAGTGAGAGAGGCAGGCGGCCTGTGAGCTGTGCACAGCCATTGGTTTGGCGCCTGGGTTATCCTGAGGTCAGAGGACACAAGGAGGAATTTGTGGAGATGCTCCAGTAGGTAAGGCAGCTCACTGAGAGCTCTCACAAAGCAGCTTTCTTTTTTCGTGAGGCAGTCTGTATTTCTGTGCTGCTGAAAGCTTTTCTGCAGCGCTGCATTTGGTCTCCTGGCTTTAGAGAGTTTGATTATTGTATTTAAATGAGCCTGATAGAGCTGGGTTATGTGGGGTGAAAGGATCTACCAGGAAGAGGAGAGAGACGGCGCTCTGAGCGCTGTGGCATTGAGGAAGAGCACACGGAGTCCTTGAGACTGAGTGCCCTCAGCTCCCTGCCCAGCACCCCGAGGCAGGGGAGGTGCAGCACATCACACTCCCAACTGGCAGCGCAGGATGGCTTGCTGGGAGCCTGCTGGGGCACCTTCTCTGTCTGCCGCATGAAGAAGTGTATTTTAATGAGGCCGCTTTTGGCTTGTTAGCATTTTATTTATCTAAACGTTGGCCTTGTGCTGTATTGCTCTGTCGTGGTGATTTATGGCACCGTAGCACGCTGTGTCTGTCCGGTCCAGGTGATGCTGCTGTTCTTGCAGGCTCAGCCCAGCCAGCTGCTCCATGTGCTGCAGGGCTGGGAGCTGCACAGCGGGACCTGCTGCAGTGAGCCTGCCCTGGGCAGGTTTCTGGCTGTAAGGGAGTGATTCCAGCCACACTGTAGAGGCCAGGGGGTTGCAGCAGCTGCTTCTGATATTGTGTGGGATGCTGTAGGCTGCCCGTGGCTTCAGCTGGATGCTAAGTTGCTGTGTGGGCTATGCTGTGAGCTCAAACCTCACTGTGAGGTGCTGCTGGTGCTGGTCGCAGTGCTGTCCCTGTGCTGTGCCGCACAGCCCCGTGCTGCTCTGTGTCCTTGGGGGAAGGTGCTGCCCCTCTGCATCATGAGCTGAGCCCTGAGCAGCTCTCTCCTGGGTTTCTTCAAGGTGATTTGTTCCATTACTACTGCAGGTGCACGGTTTGAAAGTGGATAATGTAGATTTTCCTTTTTTTCTAGTTTTACGTAGCTGGCTTCACCCGAAGCTTTGGAGATACGGCTTACTGCTTTTCATGCGTCTGTTCCTTGCACACAAGATGGATTGACCTGGGCCAGGGCAGCGCTCCAGCACGGCGCAGTGCCAGGTGCTGTGTGAAGGACGAAGAGCAGTGTGTTTCTGGGCCTGGGAGGCACAGACAGCTCGGCCTTTTTGCTGCATTTTGGTGTCACGCTGCTCCCAGCACAGGGATCCAACCTTCCCCTCCTGCCTGGTGGCTCCTGTAGATTTCCAGGTCTGCTCCTGGCCTGGGAGCTGTGTCCCAGCAGGTCTCCAGAACACTGCTGAGCAACACCAAGGTCTTTTCTGGAGGCAGCTCGTAAACCTTTCTGGTGTTTGTGTCTGAAAAGCACGCCCCTGGCTCACACTGTAGCATACTGTAGTAACTTTCTGAGCAATTAATCCACCTACGTCCTGCCAGGCGTCCCTTGGTTCCTTTGACAGTTCATCTCAGGGCACAGAAACCTGTCACTTCTGATTCCTGTCACTCATTTTTCGGGTTATGTTTTCTTCCACTAAAACTGAGCACCAGTATGAGCGGAGCATTCGGACAGCGGCCCCTTTTGTGGGGATGCAGTCCTGGCCCTAAGGTTGAACCTCACCTGCTGCCTCTGGCTGTGCCAGGAGCTGTCTTCTGGAGGGTGTCGGAGGAGAAGGCAAGGCTGTCTATGGGCAAGGGGAGAGGGAAGACAGGGCTGTTGGGACACGCAGGAGCCCCTTTTTTCTTTTTTCCTCTCAAGGGCACAGACTTCCAGCCTCCCAGACAGGTAATTCTTGTTTGTACGCCCATAGCAGGTGAGTGCCCTGGCTGTAGGCCTGCTGGTGTGCCTTCCCAGCTGGCACAAGTGTATTTTGTACATCGATGGCAGGCACTGTATTGCTCAGGCTTTGTTTTGTTTAAAAAGACAAGGATGAGTGTGAAGAGGAGAAGCATGTTGTAGGCAGCAGCTCTGCCTGGCCAGGCCGTGAGGTCTCAATCCCATACCTTGGTGTCTGTGCTTCTCCTGCTGGTGTGGCATCATGGTGTGCTCTGACCCACGGTCCCACAGGGCTCCACATGTGGGCCTGCTTCCTGTAAGGCCTGCGAGTACAGCAGGGCTAGAACGTCCCTGCTAGATGAGTAGATGGAAGCCTTCCCCAAAGTGCAGCTGCCCCAGAGGTGCCCAGAGGGCCCTAGGTTCCTGATTTTGCTTTCCTTGGTTCTTGCCCTTTCCCGTGATCTGTCAGAGCAGAAGAGCAGCAGCAGCACACAACTGCTAGATGTTGGGAAAAGATGAACCTGATCCCCACCTTTCATCTTCTGATGCACCTTAGAGACCTTTGCAGCTCCTGTGAGAGAGGGGCAGGACTGGGGCAGGGGTCTGGTTTTGTTGGCTTCCTATACTGAGTGCTTAGAACTGGTTTTTCTCCCTGGATTTCCACAAAGGGAAGGTGCAGGTCAGTGCAGCCTAAGCTCCAAAATCTGCTCTGTGCCCGCCCCTCCCCGTGCTGAGGCTCTTTGCTGTGCACTGGGGTTTATCAGCCCTGGTTACATCTGATCAAATAACACCCGTGCAGCTGTTCAGGCTGAGAGGCTTTCCCCTCCCAACTGTAAGTACTTGGTGTTATATTTGGTGGGTGGTGGTTGGCTTTGTTTTTTTTTGTTGCTGTTGTTTTTGACCCTGACACTTCTTTTTCTTTGTGAGGCGGTCCGAGCTTTTGTTTGGTGTTGTTCTGGTGAGGGCTGTTTGAAACAGACTCCCAGGTGGGATTGGTTCTAATGTAAATAAGCGTCAGTGTTACCAGGGATATTCTGTGGCAGGGCTTTGTGTGCCACTGCTGAAGGTCTCAGTTAATTAGATGATTAGTCTTCTTTTCTGGTCAAGTATCTATCTGCAAATAAAAAAAGAGCGATTGAAACATAGGTGCTGAAATGCTGTTGCTGGAATCAGTCTGTGGCACAGAGCAGGAGAGCTTCTTATTTAATTAAAATCGGGAACATACTGTACTGTACTCTCCAAGGGTCAAGGAACAAAAGGGACGTGCACATAATAAGTAGCATACTATCCTTTGAGCCCCTTCAGCTGTGCCCAGGGGAGCTGTGTTTAAAGGAACAACGTTTTTGATCCTTCCTCTCTTCTTTATTTCTCTCTGTGCCACAGTGTGGGTTACTGAAGCTGAAAGCATCCTGTGACGTTTCATGTTCTCTCACCTGGCTCTGAAGCCATCACCAGTACAGCGTGGGTGCCAGAGGCCCGCGTGCCCCACGAGCAGCCTGGGCCAGGGGGCTGTGCTCCTGCAGGGCTGGGGGGAAGCACTCAGCTTCAGAGTTAGAGCATTGATGCGGTCTGCTCTGAGCTGTCGGGGCTCACTGCGTTCCTGAAAGCTGCCATCAGCCCAACGAGCTGTGTGTCTGTTTCCACAGGACGTCGCACTGCTGGAGTACCAGCACCATTCCAGGGACTACGCTTCGCACCTCCCGCCCGGGTCCATCATGCAGCCGCAGCGGAGGAGGCCGTCCCTGCTGTCCGAGTTCCAGCCGGGCAATGAAAGGTACCTCGGGCTGCTCCTGGGGCTGGGGGGGCTCCCAGCTATGGCAGCAAGTGTTTGCACAGCACTGGGGTATGCAATGGAGCTCTGCACAACCTGCACTGCATGATGTTGGGTATTGCTACCGACTGTACCTTAGCTAATGCAAGCATGCCTTCTGGTTTCTTCTCTTGTGCTGTCACGCGTTTCATAGATGTGCTAAAAAAGCAAGCACCATGCACACCCCATCTATGAAGCTGCATTGCTGGTTTAGGCGTGTGACTGCCCATGCTGATGGGAGGAGTGCAAATAGCTCACTGCCACTATTCTTCCCCACTTCCTCTCGGGTTGCTCTTCCTCCCCACTCTCGCTGTTATTGTTTCTCTTTCTGTGCTCTTCTCGTGACTTTCCCTGAGGTGCTGTGCTCCCTCCTGCTGCCCTTGTAGCTCTCCTGGTGTCACCAGTGATGACTTCAGTTGCCTCTTGCCTGAGGCTGCCGTGTTCGGGTGCTGCTCTGATGGGTGCTGTGGGGCTGCAGCTGCGTGAACCGCAGGAGCTGCTCTGTTGTAAAGGCCGTCGCTGTGGCTCTGTTTCATCACAAAATGCTGCTCTCTCACAGTTTCTCTTCTGCATTTGATGCTTTAGTGGTTCTGCAAAAAAAAAAAAAAAGCCTGGAAGTGAAATAACCTTGCAGCAGTAGATGTATGCAAAGTGGGTCTTTTTGATGCTTGTTCCTTAGGCTAAGAATACAAGTAGTGCAGAGTCACTGAGCCACTGCTTGTGGCCAGCCAGAAATGAGTCTGCTTCTCTAAAACTGTAATTGTTAGGGGAGAGGAGAGAGAGCTCAGGGTGGTGGTTGCTGAAGGGCACAGAGCAACCGGAGCACTTGGTATTTGGCTAGAAATGCAGCCAGCACTCTGTGTCTGGTTGGGTGGATCCAGCTTGGTGCTCAGCAGAAAAAAAAGAAGCCCTGTGGTAACCTGGGGGCAAAGCACAACCTCTAAAGCTCTGCCCTTCTGGATGAGCTCTGCTGGTTTTGCCCAGCCCAAATCTCCAAACTTACTTTTGATCTGACAATCAAGTGAATGAGGGTAAATGAATAGAACTCCAGGACTCAAACTAAGTGGGGTTGAGGTTGGGAAGGTGCTCATCCCAGCTCCTGTTTCTCTGTATCTTTAAGCGCTCCATGTTTAAGCTCTCCCACAGACTTTGCTTTTCCATCGTTGTGGTGTGAGGACCTGCCCCAAACCAGAGCCTGCTGTGCTGTAAATGGGCCCTTTGGGTGTGTGGTTGCTCACTCGAGAGCTCCAAGGCCCTGCAGCTCCCGGAGCAGGTCAGGTTGGGTGTTGGCATTCACCCCCAAACCCAGTGCTGATTCTGGCCCAGGGAGGGCAATGGAAACAGCTGAGTCCCCTTGGCAGGCTGATGCCAGGAGCATCTGTAAGCACTTTGGCTGTGTTCCTGCGCTGGGGTTGCTGGGTTTGAGCTGAGGCAGCTGGCTCTCAGCACAAGGGCTGGAGGAGGGAGCAATGGCAAACAAATAATGTCTGCAGAGGGGCCCGGGACGTGCTGTCTGCAAGCAGGAGTCTCATCTCACCCCAGCCCTGCAGTCCCTGCCTGGCACCAGCTGGTGGGTGTCAGGTTGTGGATTTCCAGACTGCTTTTCTGCTTCCCTCCTTGAAGCAAGTGTGAACTGGGGGGAACCCTTCCAACCTGCTGGAAGAAATGGGGCTGAGGTGGTCCCAGGTTTGGGTGTATCCCAAATGGATCGGCTTTGAGCCATCATCACCCCGCAGTGGATGGGCAGAACTCCATCTGTAGCAATTCTGGCTTGAGAGAAGGAAGGAAAACTTGAAGCATTCCGAACATGTTGCTATAGGGAAAGTTGGCCCCGCATTTCCCTGCAGGGACGTGCTGCTTTCTTTGATGGCTTTTTGGTAGCAGGCTTTTTCTTGGAAGGACCCGCGGACTTCCCCTCAGCTTGTTCAGCCGGCGCTGCCAGCAGGGCTGCAGGAGCGAGGAGAAGAGCTTCAGGGTCTGCTGTTGGTACACATCGTACTGGCAACGCCTGCAGGGAATGTGCTGGCAGGGTGACAAGGAGTAGGGTTTTTCTCTTCTGTGTGTATCTTGATCTGCAAAGGAAATGAGAAGAACTGAGGTGAACACTAAATGGCAGGTGCCGGTGGGTGAGGGGGCTGACAAATCCAAGAGCCAGACTCCTCTGGAGCAAAATTCCATATTAAAGCAGGAATGCTGGGGTGGATGATGGCTTCACCAGCAGATGTGGCTGTAAATAAGCGATATGCATGTTAACACAGATATTCTGCCTTTATCCAGAACGAGATGAGTCACTGTTTTCATAGGAGATTGCCTTACCAGTTCATGAGACCGTGCCCTTTATTCGGAGCCGTTCTGCTTAGCAGTCGTAAGCACTTTGCAGAGTTTCCCAGCGTTCCTCTGAAGTGTGATATTTTGGATACGCTGAGCAGCTGCCATGTCTCTGCAGCCATCCGAGATAGCCGTGTGCAGTACAGCATGAGAGCAGGCCTAATTACTGTGCTCGTTGGACGTGATTAATCCTCTGGCTGTGGAGCACAGGGAGCTGTGGGAGCCCAGCGCAGGGCTGCTGGAAATAATGGGCACTTCTCAGCCCTCATCTGTGCCGGGCCAAATGGCACCAACTGTTCCGGAGCGAGCTGTGCGACCAAGCGCCTCTTATTTATGGTCTTTAATTAAAGTTTCCCTCCTTAAAGGTGACCCTTTATCTCAGCAGTGAGGCTGAAATCTCTTGCAACTGCAGAGCTTCGTGTCTTTTCCCACTCGAAATGGCGATGCAGGAGGTGGATTATTTTTTTTTGTCCTCCTTAAATGAACGTGGGAAAATATGGGCTGCTGAGGGCAGCTCTGGTGTGTGGGCACACAGTCCTTGGTCTGAGCACCCGCTGCTCCGTGGATGAGTGAGGAGATGCGGAGGCAGCAGGTGGAACAGGTCAGTGTGCACTATGGAGCACCTGGGCTCTGCGTTGCTGCTGATGGAGGGATAACAGTGAGTGGAGCAACTTTCCCACGCCTGATTCTGGATGGAGTTCTATCTAGGAAGGCAGGTGATGTCATGATGCATGCAGCAGCCTGGCCAGCACTGGCTGTCCTTGGGGATATTGGGCCAGGGAGAACTTCAGCAACACAGTGCTGCCAGGAGGATTCTCCGGCGAGGCTCTGGGTTTGGAGAGCAAGGTGTGCGTCAGGAGCTTGTGGAGATGCTGGGACCTGCTGGCACAGCCCTGCTGCTGGAGCATGAGGGCACCCAGCTGCCCCACCCAGACAGACGGGCTGCTCACTCCCTCTCCAACTGTGTGAAGAGGGAATGTATGGGCTGGCCCAGCCTGTGTTTTTCTAGCTGCCTGGTGGCAGTTTGCTCCCACAAACCCTCTGGATTCTCTCTTTAGCAGGTCTCAATTTGCCCAGTCTCCTGCTCTGAATAACACTGGCCATTAAGAGGTTGCTGAAACCTCTTGCAAATCTTAGCACTGACTATAAAAAATTCACATCTGTGGTACTCACTTATTTTCTTGTCTGTCTATACCTGTGAGGGCTGGAGATATATATATACATATATATATTTACTTATGTTTGGAGACCATTTCCCACTCATCTCATTCTGGATAAAGACAGAATATCTGTGTTAATATGCATGGCCGGCATCTCAGCCAGAAGAAATAAACAGCTGCAGTAAGGCTATCGCTTACCTTGCTTCTCATTCCAGCAGTCTGCATGAGCCAGCTCCCCACCTGCCCATGTTTGTCCCCATGCTATGGGGAGCAGTATTTGTGAGTGGGAGCAAAGCTCCAAGTGTCTTCTTGCTGGGAAGGTGCCCTCCCTGTTTGAGGACAGGAGCGCTCCTCAGTTGGGCTGGGAAGCTCCTCTTTGACCTCAGGAGGAGTTTGTACTTGCCCATTTCCCTCTGATTTCACTTCTGCAGAGTTAGGAAGATAAAGGTAAGATCCATTTAGATCTCATCAAGGCTGCTCCTACAAACTCCCTGAGGGCAGTTCGGGGTGTCTGGTTGGAGCCTCTCTCCCAGGAGATGGATGCTCCCAGCTTCCCTTGTACCCAGCGACCAGCCAGCTCTTTTTAACCCAATCTGTGCTCAGGTGCTTCTGGTTTGGGTACGATGTAGCAGGCAAGGTTGTACCAGGTCTCAATGCTCAGCAAGTGCAGGAGCTTCCAGCCACGTGTCCCGCTGAGAAAAGGGCTGTGGTGTGTGAGTAATGCAGCTGGCAGCGTGCAATTAATCGTGTAGCTCAGCAGTAAACTGAAGGTCCGATCTTGGGTCATCTTGGTCTTCTGGCCTCAGACCTGCCCCAGACGGAGCTGCTGTGTGCAGTGCTGTGCTCATGACAGGGACTGCAGGGGGTTTCCCATGCCATTTAGTAACACCTTTACCCTTCAGCAAAATAGGAATCTGTGGAATAAAGCAGCCAGATGGGAACTGCTTGGAAAATGCAGTGAAACCCCAGGCTCAGTGTAACGGGGGGGTTTCAGACAGTGCTCTTCCTACACGGATGGCAGTGTTGTGGCAATATAAAAGGCTGTTGTGAGGAGCTCAGTGCAGGTGTGGGTGCACGGGGGGAGGTGTGCAGGCTGTGAGCTGAGCGCTGCTGTTGGCGTTGGGTGGTGCTGGGCAGAGTCATCCCGGGAGCGGCTGGAAATTCCAGGGCACGGAGTCAATGGCAGTTCCCCTGGATGTGGAAATGGAAATAGAAATAGAATAGCACCCTGTAGCATCGCAGCTGCTTTCCCCAGCATGGCCCCTGCCTCTCCATGAGTAACTGCCTCAGCAAAGCTGCGTGCTGCTCTTACTTTACAAACGGTGCTTTCTGAGCGTGGTCCTCACAACCACAGCACTCTGCAGCAATTAGCAGCTTCTGGGTAACGCAGCCTTTGAAAAAGAAAAAAAAAAAAAAGGAAGAAGTGAGAATAAACACATCAGATTTTTAATTGCTGTGCTACGGAAAGCCATGGCTGTTGGAATATTTTAACACCTGCCCAGCTCAACAGTTGCCGATTGTGGCTGGGTTTGCAGCAGAGCCGGGACGTCGGCGTGCAGCTGTGGGCTGGCTGTGCAGGAGGGGTTGGGGCAGGCTGCTGGGAAATGCATGCAGTGCCCGGACTGCTGTGCGTGGCTCAGTGCAAAGCGTGTGCGGGTGAGCTGTGCTTCGGGGCCAAACCAAAGGGCTGTCCTGCTCCAAACAGCTCGCTGCCCTGGCCTGTGTGTTTTGGGTCTGGTGCTGAGGTTTATATCAAAAACATGAAAATACATGAAAATGAAGATACAGAAGGAAAAAAAAAAAAGTGGGGTGTGAGGGGGAGGAGGGTGAGGGAGAAGCTGTGGCTCACTTGTACAGAGCTGGGCTTGGGTCATGCTGTGGGGAAGGTGATTTCCACCCAGCACCTCCCTCCCTTGGATGCAGTCCAGGGCTGTTATAGCTGCTGGAAGGGCTCCCATTGCCTTCAGAGGGCTCTGGGCCTGTCCCTTCCTGCTGTGCTTCCAGAAGCTGAGTTAGCAAGGTGAGTTTGGTCATCAGCAGCCCCAGGTTGGAGGGGCACACTGCACAGCCCCCTGCCCCTGGTGCTTGCTCTTGACATGCCTGTGATGCGTTTGCTTTCCCCCATCCCTGTGGGCAGCTTCCAGCCTGCTCCCTTTGTCGCTGCTAGAAGTGTGCTGGCACTGTGCTGCATGGCTCAAGAGAGCTCAAACAATCTTGCTTAAAGGAGAAAGGAAAAAAAAAAAAAAGCCATGTTTTTTCCAGGTTTTGAATCTCTTGTGTTTTGTTGTAATTTTTAAGAGACACATCTGCCTGAAGTGTTAAAAACACCTTTGGAGCTGCTGCAACAAAGCTGATCTTTGGGCATAGTAAAAGATTGAGTGTGTTTTTGTAGGAACCTTTTACAATTCCCAGAGGAGAATCCTGCTAGGAAAAATAGAGCTGCAAAAAGTTTTATACTTGCTTAAAGAAAGCAAAGCCAATTTCCAGGTATTACCAACTGCTACGTATGTAACAGGTGAAGAGAGCTCAGGCCAGTGTGCAAGAGAGGCAGGGTGCCCTGGGTCTGTGCAGGCTGAGATGTGTGAGCTGGAGCTGTGTTTTCTCCTTGGCCCATCCTTGGGAACGGGGCAGGAGCCCAGTGTCCTGCCTGCAGTCTCGGAGCAGGGGGAGCAGAGCCAACTTGTTCCCTAAAATCTCCTTTCTTTGTCCGCAGATCTCAGGAGCTGCACCTGAGGACCGAGGCGCATTCCTATCTCTCTGACCTGACCAAGCCATCAGATTTGGAGTTCATTGAAACCAAGCGGCCACGCCTGGACCTGCTGCAGGACCCGCTGCTGCGGCACTCGCCCCTCCTGAGCCAGGGCCAGCAGGCGGGCAGCGAGGAGCTGCCCAAGGTGAGGGCTGTGGCCGGGGTCCCTTTGGCTTGTGCAGAGCTGCCTGTGGGCTCTGCCCATACACTGCTTCACACGGTGTATGGTGCTGTTGGATGGCATGCGCTCAGATGGGGCGACTTCTTCAGAGAAAGAAAAGGATATAGGATTTTCTCCTAAACTGTTCTAGTCATGGGCTTGTATTTATGGACTTGTATTTACTGGCTGTTTGCTGCACAGGAGCATTTGGGAAGTTTCTGTGGGCTGGGCTAGGGTTGGTTGTGTCTGGCTTTTGTGGATACTGTGCCTTAATTTGATTTTTACATGACCTTTCTTATTTATCACATCTGCTTATTTAATATCGGTGTTTGATGGACTGGAATTGGCTGCTGGTGGTTCCTTAATATAATCTTCCCCAGGAAAGCCTCCCTTGCCTTAGTCTCCTGGAACAGAGCAGATTGTTTACTTGCAATTACCTCCTCTGCAGCGTGATAAATATTACAAAGAACAGCCCCTTGCTTTTTGCCGGCCCTGGCGGATTGAGCTGCATGCTCTACTGGGATGGACAGTGTTTGACTTCAGTGTGAGCTTGGGTTTATTCCTGGTGAAGCTTGCATGAGATCCTGCTGACTGTCATGGGGGAGAGGAACATTTAACTTGAAATGGGGCAAATGAGGGCAGTTTGGGTGGTTAGGGTTCCAGGAGAGGCCTGGCTAGAGCTGGAGGTTGCAAGGTGCTGCCAGGAGCAGCAGGGACCCTGCAGTGTGGGGGCTCTGGACACAGAGTGATTCCTGTGGGTGCTGGCCCAGGTGTCTGTGGGGAAAAGAAACTGTTAGCCATGAAACCAAAGATGTTCTCTCTCCAAAGACGTGAGGAAACCAGGACAGCTTTTCTGTCTGCACATTGTTTCCATCAGCAGTTCTGTTCTGCTTCTTAGCGGAAAACCACGCATTGTCTCAGCTATTTGTTTCTAATAGGCAAAGCCACTCTTGAGGCATTAGTCGCTGAGTTAGGGGCTGCATTTGCTTCTTGGTCTGTGACACATTTCCAGGAATTACATTGCATTTTATGGGGCTTAAAACATTTGTTAATGAAAGAGAGAGAGAAAAAGCTGAGATGCATACCATTCAGCAGGACAAGATTATGCTTTTAGTGGAGCCATTTGTAATGTTGCACTCTGGAAGGAGAGAAAAATGGCTGGGGAGCACCTGAGTGGGCTGGGTTGGCTGCTGCGAGCTGCAGGGCTGTTCCTGGGCAGGGCTGGCTGAGGTACTGTGTGTGCTGCTCTTCCTGATGGCTTTACAGATTGTGGCAAGTCCTGGTAACAGGCTGTGGAGCTTTTCCCATTGACACTCCCAGGAAAGAAGTGGATCTTGTATGGCTTTTATCCATCTTTCCCAAGCAGGGGATGAGCTGGGGCCCCTGTGCCCCATTCTGGATCACAGCAGCCTCACTTGAAGTGAAGATTAGCATGCAATACAAAGGCAACAGCTCTTACTAGCTCAGCTCTTTGCGGCTACAGAAAACAGATGTGTTGGGGAAGCGTTCTTTACAAAAGCAGCAGCTTTACAGCCATGTCTGCCAGCAGAAGATTACCTTTTTATGTGAACCTCACATTGCTCATACCCTTGATCAATTCTCTTCAGGCTGGGAAACAGAAGGCTGTCTTCCTACCTGTTCTCTCCACTTGAGCATCTCTCCCCCAAGCAGGGTTGCTGTCACATTGCTGCAGGATGCAGAGTGTGCTGCTCCTACTGCTGGGTGGGCTCAGGAGAGCTCAGGGGACAAAATGTCCTGGTGCCCTTCATCCAGGCTGTCACTGCCTCTGAGAAGGTGCTCCCCTGAGCTGGCCAAGAACAGCCAAGCAGAACTAAAGTGGGCCTGCTTTCTTTATCATTGCAATGTGTATGTGAGACCCACTGCAGGAGTGGCCGTGATGGGGGTTTGCCAAGCATGCTTGTAGTGGAGGTGCTGGAATTGCTTCCCAGGACCTTTGAGGGCTTTGGTGTCGGATGGGGAAAGCCATGGTCCTTCAGCAGATCAGAACAGCACAGCAGGCCTGTTTGTGTGTCTGTGTGATCCCTGTCGCCCCACAGCCATGGGTGCTGGTGCTGCTTGCTGTGTCTGGCCACCCAGCATCTGCTGCAGAGCTGAACCTCTGTCCTGCTACCCCCCTTCCTTCCAGCTCTTCTTATTCCTCTTGTGCTTCCACTTGTTCTTCCCACTTCTGAGACTGCTTTTCCACCACATATGTGGTTTGCTACTCTCCCTATAGGATGTGAGTCAGTCATGATCTGCATTTAGTCCCCTTGCAGGGGCTGGCTGCTGCAGTTGCAGCCCACTGCTCCAGTGGGATGGTGCTGCAGGAGCCCCACAAGCCTGCTGTGGGGCCGGGGCAGGCTCAGGAAACCTGAACCTCACTGCCATCTGTCCCAGCAAGCCGCTGGCCACCGGTAAGTCTCTTCCCCTTTCTGTGTCTCAGATTTCCCCGTCGGTAACAGGGACAATGCCACTTCCCTCTTTTGTAAAGGAGTTAACAGCTTTTGATGGAAAAGGGCTATTAAAAAACAACGTGTTGTGAGTGCTTGGACTCTGCTTTGCATTGTTGAAAGGTTTTAATTTCTTCCCTTTCTGCGTGAATGTTTTTGTTGTGCTATGAACGAAAAGCCGGGATCTGAAAGGAGAAGGTGGGACTCTGGGGAAAGGCAGCGCTAAGGCCAGGAAATATATGCAGCAAAGCAGAAATTAGGGCAAAGGGCACTATGCTTTGATGCACATTAATGCAGCTTTAAAAGCCATTAATTGAAAAAGGATGAATTAACACATTTAAAATGCATTTTTAATGATGCATTGAAGCCAGCACCACGCATGCCAAATTTCACACCAGCTGCCCGTTCCAGAGCCTGACGTACACCAAACTCCTGGAGAACAGGCAGGGAGGTGGGAGGGCTCCTGGGCAGCCCTGAGCAGCCTGGCAGCATCCCGAGGAGCTGGTGAGGCCTTGGGGAGCCCTGTCCCCACTCCCTGCTGGTGAGGGGAGGCTCAGGGAGGGGGCATCGTCGGCTGGGATCCCATTTGTGAGCAAGGGAAGCGCCCCAATCCCAGTGCAGAGCTGGTAAATCACCAGCCTGCTCTCTCAGCTCCGTGGTTTTCTGCATGGCTTTGTTATGGGAACATTGATCTGTTGCTGGGATTAACCTCTCAGAGTTTCCAGTGGGCTGGTCTCACAGTTATTAATGAAACTGGCTGGAACTCGTGTTGACCTTGGCAGAGGCCCCAGTTGGCTACGAGGGAACTGGCAAACGCGTAATCTCTAATTGAGTAATCCAGCACAGGGGGAAGGGAGCGAGGGGGTGGAAGCAGCAGTGCTTTGAACTCAGAGAGCCACAGCACTCCAGCAGGATGCGTGGGAGCAGCTCCCAAACCTGCTGAGCGTGGCCAGGAGTGGCACGGGGCCCCCTCGGATGGACCTGAGCTGGCTGCCATTGCCGCCCCACACTTAGGGCCATTTACTGAGTGTCTGGGTGACAGAGCGATGCCGTGAGCTCCAGGCACTTGTCCCCTGCTGTGTGCTTCCAGGGCTGGTGGTTGGGCACCCAGCAGCAGCACTTGGAGCAGCAAAGGATCCCACTGCAGTGCGTCCAGTTTTTTCCCCCCTCACCCCTACCACTCTGTTGCTCGCGCTGTCAACTGATACAAATCCGACTGTGGGAAGGATCCCATGGAGTGGGGGAGGACTCTGCGTTAGGACAGCAGTGATTCAAGGCTATTTCTGGGAAGATGAGGGAGATGTTGGCATTCTCTGTTATTCCAAACATATTTAAATGCTGAAATATTTGTATTGTTCCTGCTGTCACACTGCAAATGTTTCTGGCTGGGTTCCTTTCTGCCCTGCTTTCCCCTCACTCCATCTCACCGTTTTCCACCAGGGCAGCACGTGGCAGCCCCTGCTCGCTGTGCTGTCTCCTGCATAGACTGGTGCTGGCAGGCCGCAGGGCAGGGCACTGCAGGCAAGGAGCTCTGACCCTGCAGCTGACAGTGTTTGATTTTTCAGTTCTCATGGCTGGAGAACCAAAGCCAGCACTGTGCTTGCAGCAGGGCAGTGCTGCATGGCTCCACGGAGGTTGTCCTTTTCTGTCTTTGAAGTGTTTGTACATCTGTTACAAAGTAAAATGCTTTTGAAGCCCATTCTTTCTTGAACAGCACAGATTGCTATGTGGCCTGCTGTTACTTCCTGAAAAGGAGAGGCAGGGTTTCTGTGCTGCCCAGCTGTGATTTGGGATCCTGCACTTGTGGCCCACTGGCAGGGAGTTAGGTGCTGTTAGACTTGGAGCATTGCTGCAGGATGGGGGTGTGCACTGCTTCCCATTTCTGTGTGTTCTACCCAGTGTGTGCAGACAGCAGGGTGACAGGAGGTTGCTGCCAGCTCACCAGCACTGCAGCTATTGCTCCCTCCATCCCCCTCACTGGGGGTCCAGCATGGGTCGAGGAGTTCAGAAGGCGCCTGGGGCAGCCTCCATGAGTGTACAGCACAGCACATCTGTGCTGCTGTACTTTTCCATCGTTATGAAATGCTGTAAATCCACAGCAGTGACTCATGCACTAAAAGCCGCGAGTTGTGACACCGATCAGCTGAGTGCTGTGTGTGAGGAGGAGGGCACGCTCATCCTCGCGCCGTGCGGGCACTGTGCAGTGCTGTCGATGGGACTGGGGCTGTGGGAGTGACTCTGGGGCTGGGTTTGGCAGAGGAGCTGCTGCTTTCGGCTGTGGTGTGGGAGCTGTCATAGCACTGAATGTGGCAGCAGCCATCACTGGAACTTGGGGAGCTTTACCTCCTTGCATTGCGGAGCCTCATCTCCCAGTAGCATCCTCAGCATCAAGTGGGTGCCAAGGGGCCCTGCTGCAGTAACTCTCTGAAAACCTCCTCTCTTTTTGGACCCAAACCCGCTGTTTAAATGCAACGTTTCTTTGGCTGTGTTTGAGGCAGAGCACATCAGAGGTTTCTGGCTCACTGCATGACAAAGCGGGCTGCAGCTCCGTGCTGATGGACACTTGCGTGCGGCAGGAATGCTGGCTGCGTGCAGAGGGGTTGTTCTAGGACAAGCTGACAGGCCCTTGGCTTGTTCTGCCGCTCTCAAAAAATGTAATTCTAATTCTTGGCACCATCCTCCTAGAGGATAAAGAGTGGGAATGCAGTGGAGTCTGTTCTCTCTGCCCTTGGAAGCGTGCTGTTACCCACAGTGAGCTGGCGTGGGGCAGGACACCGTGCTCCATCCTCCTTCGGGATCTGGTGAGGGTATGGCAGAAATTAACACGGGAAATGACCCAGGGCATCTCCTTTATTACAGTGGTGTCTTCTCTGGTCAGTGTTGCCTAAGCATCCTCCGCCTACATGAGCATGCAGCCCCACTTCTGTGTGCCTGCATGCTGTGGGGGCTGCCAGCTGCTCTCTGGTCTTCCTGGGGTGGCATTCCCAAGGCAGCCTGAGAAAGAGCCCTGGCAGAGCAGCCGTGCCACAGGGCTACGGAGCAGGGCGAGCACAGGCTTTGATTTCAGCCTGTTTTTCAGGTCTGCGCTGTTTTATCTCCTGCCAGCAATCCGGGTGTGACGTGGGGCACACAGCCCCCAGCAGCACGGCCAGCAGAGGTGCGTGCAGGGCTCTGAGCCTTTCTGCCACCAAAAGCTACAGGAGACTATGCAGGTTTGTGTATATAAATATATTGTGTATTCTGTTAATGGCTTTCAGTATGTTTGGAGGGGGGTATATAGATTATACATTCATAAATGTTTCGTGCATATATGCTTTCCACAGTTTAATTGAAAGACCTGCATTTTTATGTATATAATATATGCATACGCACATATAAATGCCACCATACACTTGTAAGCTGTGTTTTCAAAGGCTTCTTATAGCTGTGCTATCAGTGATCCAGGCAAAGAAAGGCTCACAGTCTCGAGCAAAGCTAAATATTGATTTGAACTGATCTGGGTGCACTTGGAGACATCACCAGTGTGCATGAATACAGCATAATCTCTGATTGGAGTGGGGAAATTTCATCATAAAGCCCCAAAAGGGAGGTTTGTTATTGCTTTCTTCCAAATGCCTGAATTTTATTAGCTTCAGTCATTCTTGGCAGGGTGGTGGAATGGGATTTTATAGTTAGCAAAGGAAAAGTAAACACAGTAATCATTTCATAGGCCTGTGCCTGCCAAACCAAGATGGAAATTCCAGCCTTGGTGGGAAGCTGGTGCTTTGCTAACAGATAGTAACAAATTCACTGTGGGCTCATTCTTGCTATGGGAGCTGAGATATTGGGTTTTTTCTTTAACATCCTGGCCTGGAAGGGCAGAGGTGCTTCGTGCTGTTCTGCAGACAGGGCCTGGGCTGGGGCTTGCAGTTTGGGCAGCTTGTGCAGCAGCTGCAGCTGGAAGTGGTTCTGCTCCCATGTCCTCCAGGGCAGTTTGGTCCTGCATTTGCTCTTCTAGTTGTTCTTTTTCTGATCACAGTCCTCTGATGCTTGAGACCTGATGGTTGTTGAACACTGAGACCATCTCTACCTGCAAAAAAAAAAAATTCCACCAAATAAGTCCAGAAGTGTCTTTGACAGGTTTTCTGTGCGTGTTTTTCTGGGCACATGGAGCTGGTGGGGCTGGCACAGCACCCAAGCACGCTCCCCCAGCCTTGCTGCCCCACTGCTGGTGTCACACTGGGGGGCCACGGTTCTGCAGCCCCAACAGGGCTCAGGCTGCGGCCTGCTGATGGGAAGCAGGCAGGAAATGGGTGCTCAGACATGCAGGCGATGTTGAGGCAGCCCTTCCACATATTGGCACAGTTGTTAGAACACTCTGGCACTGGCCGTGATGGATAGGGCAGCTTGCAGAGCCGGGCTGGCAGTGCTGAGCTCCAAATGCAGCAGTTGGGACCACGAGGACACTCTGTGCTCCATTAAACAGCCCTGAGAAGCTGTGTGAAGGGAAGGGCTTCTGCCCCCCTCCCCCCCTCAACCTATTTTCATGATAGTTATTTCTTTTTCTTTTCCAAAAGAATCCAAGTGACTGGGAGCCTGTTTCACACCTACACAAGTTTCCCAGCACAGCCACCTCTGAATGGAAGCCAGCCCAGCTTGGATTCCTGATCAGAAAGTCCCTTGTTTTTTCACTTGTTATCTCAGCTGGGGAAGTTTGCAGGTCACGTCCGGCAGTGACCCATATCTGTGCCCAGGCTGTTGAGTTTGGGTCTCTTGTTGTGTGTGTTTGAGTGTTAAAAGGCGGTGTGTGTGTGTGTGTGTGTGTGTGTGTGTGTGCTCCACACTGTTCTGATGGAAGTAACAAGGTCTTGCTTTTGAGATGGAACTAGATTTAGGAGGAGCATCCGTTAAACAACCTCTTTCCCCGCAAGGAAAGGCAGTGTGTGGTTGGTGAGGGGAGCTCGGGGCAGCAGTGGGAGCAGCAGCTGCTGGTGTTCTGCATGGTTTGAGGAGCAGCTGTGCCCACCAGACCGGCCCGTTCCTGGTCACCTCCAGGGACACTGGCTGCCTGGCTGGGTGCTATGGCTCCAGCACACAGGCTGGTCCTGCAGCCTCAGGTGCTGCAGTTACCATCAGAGGTCTCTCTTGAGTGTCCTTTTCCATCCGTAGAGTGGTTGGGTTGGAGGGGACCTTAAAGATGACCCAGCCCCAAGCCCTGCGGTGGGCCGGGTGCCCCCCAGCTCAGGCTGCCCAGGGCCCATCCAGGGCCTCGGGGCTTCCAGGAATGGGCTCTGCAGTTCCTCTGGATGACGTTTCTGTCTCCTGAGCAGCCCGGTCTCCTGCATCTGGAGTAAGACAGCTTGGGCGGTCGTTGCACTGGGGAGAAAGGAGGAAGGGAGCACGAGCCGGGCAGCCTTGAAGTATATCTCACTTGCAGTGATTAAATAGAGCTGTCTTCATTCATTCATTCCCGTCTCTCTAAATCGGATGCCCTTCAAGGCAGCTTCCCGACGGCAGCGCCGTGTGCCGCCCTGATTAACTCCTCGACAAATCCCTGCTCTGCTGCTGAATGGACCCCGCAGGAATTTGCATGGCTGAGGAGTCCCTGCTCGCTCTCCTGCGTCCTTCCTCCTCCCCGGCAATAGGAGGAAATTTAAATGTTTCTGAAGAGCGACATTTCCATTTCAAAAGCTGTTCGCTCAAGTGCGTCTGGAGTGGGATTTCTCTCCCCCCCACTCCTCTCTGAATGGGAGCTTTAGAAGTCTCATTTCCTCTGCTTGATAACACCGGGCTGAGAAGGGCTTTTGTCTTCTCATTTCCCCTCGGTTTTTTACTTTTCAATAAGCGCTGTTTCCAGATGCTGGCACGGTGGGTTTGCCATCCCCGGGCTGGAGGCTGCACCTGGTGGCCCGCTGCCCTCCGAGCCGGGAGCATCCCGAGCGCAGCGAGGAGGACGAGCAGAGCCATCCCCGCGGTGCTTTGCATCCCGGCTCCTGCAGGCAGCACGGGCACGACTGAGCCCGGCGCACCGTCCAGCCCCGTGCTGCAGCACACGGCCCTGCATGGCCTTCCAGCGTGTTGCCTGTGTGCTTGGTGGCTGGAGCTGCTGTGCCCGGTGGTGTGAGGAGTATGTGTTTTGTTCAGTGCCTTCTGGAGGACACGGTTGCCTGGCAGGAGTAATGCACAGCAATGCGCTTTGTGGGATGGCATCCGTGCTGAGCGGAGGATTGTAGTAGCAGGGAATTTGGCAAAGCCCTTCTTAGAAGAGGTGAGCTCTGGTGTGGTGTACAGGGCTCGAGGGCTTCTCTTAGCATCCTGAGGACTGGTGAGGACACAGCAGGTTTCCAGTGGCTGTACCAGCACCCCGAAACTGCATCAGAGGGCATGTACCTGCAGGAATTGAGGCTGACCCCGATGGCTGTGTGCTGTGTGCTGCACTGTGTGTGGTGGAGCAGTGAGGGTGGCTGCTGCTGCAAAAAGAAGACGGAGGTGCATCTTCCCCTGCGTTGTCCTCCGGGTGACAGCCGCACAGGGCTGTGTCATCGCGTCCCGCTTCCAAGGAAGTCTGTGGCAGGCGTTGCCGAGCAGTTCCTGTGAAGCCGGTTCTGTGGAAGCAGGGTGGCAGTGAGCCTGGCTGTGGGTGCTGGGTGTGATTGGAGGCGGTTTCGCAGCCCGCAGTGCTGCAGGAGCAGCCCGGGGCTCACACATCCCCTCGTGCTTCCGTTCCCTGCCGTGCCGTGGTGCGCTGGGCTGCCGCTCCTTTGCCTTCACAATCTGATGTGTGCTCGTCGGGCCGGGCTCTGTGTGCAGGAGGTGGGGTGGCTCTGGGTTTCCATGGGAGTTTTCTATTGCTGCAAGGCTTCATCCACGGGACTTTTCCCGTGTACGGGTTTGCATTGGTGCTGTATTTTGGAAAGCAAGGAGCCAAACCCCACCTTGTCCCCTGTTCAGCCCAATTATTATCCACTAACATGGAAATGCCAGGCAGCAACGGAAGGCACAGCATCCATCTGTCGGTGCAGCGCCTCGCGCTTTGGTCAGCCCTGGCAGAGCAAGGCTTTCCAGGTCTGCCCTGCTCCTCGCAGCCTCTCCATGCCCAAGGCACACTGCCATAATGTCCTGTGATCCTGCAGCCCGCAGGCAGTATCTGTTACGTGTCGCTGCAGAATGGCTTTTTTTGAGCCCAGACAAGTTTTGCAAGAGCAGATACTGTGCTTTGGTTAGTGCGTGTAACTGTAACACCAACTGGAGAGGTTTTACGCCCTCCAAAATCTGCTGGAGGGGTGGGGAGGGAGGGCCAGCATTTGTTCTTGCTTTTGCAACTCAATTGCTTCAAGCTGTTGAAACACTGGGGAAGTTTTTTGACCTACTTTCGTGAGAGCTTCAGAATCGTTGGGATATTTTCTGCCCTGGCTCGGTGGAATTCAGCTGAGTTACAGGGGAAAGGAATTTTGTACGCCTTCTCATAAAGTCATATTTATTTAAAGAGAAGAAAAAACAACAAAACATTAAAAAAAAAAAAAAAAAGACTTTGTCTTCAGGCAGCTCCTCCTTCTCCAGTGCCCTGAATTCCCTGAGCACGTGCTGGGCTGCTGCCAGGGGAGGCCGTTCCTTCTTTGGGTCTCTGCCCCACTGTTTTCTTCAGCGCCAGCTCTCCTCTTGCAGCAGTGCCTGCCCCCCCCTCACCCACCCTTGTTATCATACAAATCACATCATAATAAGGCCGGGGATAAACAGGAACTACAGTAGCTGTTAGCCATGTATAAAAACAAATCGCATGGAAACAGTATAATTACTGAGAAAATATCAACTTGAGTAATGCAGTAATTGCTTTCTTTCCTCCAGCAGATCTATTCCAGCTCTCCTGGCTCGTGCTGGTTTCAGAGTCTTGTGACTTCACGTTAATAAGAAGAATTTTATGTTTCACACTGCACATGTTTAGAGCGTGGGTGCAATGCTGTCTGAAGTGCTGGCATTGCTGGGGGACATTTGGAGCAGGGAAGCAGAGCAGCAGCAGTGCGAGCACATCACATCCGGCCCTGCCATGGGATATCCTGGGCCACTCCTTGCGCAGCTCCGGTTTGCACCGTGCCAGCCAGCTGTGCTGAAGCCATTTGGGTTCCCCAGCTTTCCTCCTGCCACCCTGGGCGGCAGAGGCTTCACAGCAGGCAGCGAGCCCTGCGTGATGGGCTCAAACCTCTTCTCTTTTCTGGCTTGCCCCAGAATCTGTGCCACTGTGCCCTGAGGAAGAGAAGGTTCCCTTCTCACAGGGAGCCCCACAATAGGACCCATGCGGTGCCACCTGCTGGGACCCAGCCTGCTCCCAGAGCCCACTGTGGGGCTGGCGTGAGCCCAGCTCTTCACAGATCTCTCCTCTGACAGCTCTGTGATGCAGAAGAAGGGCTTCTCTTTGCCTTGTGTGAGTCACAGCTCTGTGCTTTGGGCTCTGCAATTGCATGGGTGAGATTTTTTTTACCTTCAGTTTTGTGTTTTCCTTTCTCTGCTGCTCCTCTCTTCCTTTATTTGGAGAGGTGCTTGTGAAGTGACAGTGACCAGTTACTTGAGGTCTGGGGACATTGCCTTTATTTATTGCTATCATCATCTCATAATGAATGATGATGATGGCTTCTGTGCTGTAACTTGCAATTGTTTGCCTTACTCAGCTTTGCTACTATTTCGCTACAGGCTCTGCAGTGTAAAATGATACCTATTTATCAGAAAGCAGGTTTCTAAAGGGGTTATGCCAAGCAGCAGTGTAAAGATGCCCTCTCTTGTGCATTGGCAGGGATGAGAGAGCACCTTTTGTTTGCTGTGCCCAGTGAGAAGCCTTTCTCTCTGTTTTTGGCAGGCAGCCTTCTGTCCTTTAGAAAAATGCATCTAGCTCCAAGCCACGGCTGCTTTCTGTTCCTATTCCCTAATTTGAACTAGATTATACAAGCAGCTCATTTGTCTTTTGCTTCTTGTGGCTGTCCTGCTGGTATTGACTTAAAATGGAACAGAACAGCCGACAGCCCACCTGTAGAAAAGACACTCAGCTTCACCTTCCTGCTGCAGCAGGGCAACCAGGTTTGCTATCTGATCCTGGGGAAGTAAAGCAAGACAGAATCTGGTCTGTAGGGCTCCAGCTGGGGAGCACACAGGGCTCTCTGCCATCTTGGTGTCACCGAGGGCATCGTGTCTTCCTCCTGCACAAGGGCCAGCCAGGCTGGGCTGGGTATGCAGCCTGCAGCCGTGGTCAGGAGGTGCAGAACAATGTGGGCTTTGTCCCTGTGCTGGGTCTGAGGTAGTGAGGCTGCGCAAACTTCTTCACTTGTTTGCTTTCCCTGTCCCTCCCCTCGGAGCAGCTGCAGGGTGCTGTGTGCAGCCTGATTGTGGTTTAAGGTTATGGACCCAATTGCAGCTCCTCTTCCTCACCTCCTGCCCCCCAGGGGAAAAAAAAAATCCATCCACTCACTATGAGCAAATGAACAGATAAGCCTCTAATTGAGGTACTGGGCGGCTGCCAGCTGGGAGCGTGATCCCATGGTTGTGCTGGCTCCCCTTGAGTCTTGTGTTTATCAGTGCTATGTGAGCCCACCTGAGCACGCAGGTCATGTTTGCAGGAGTTGGGCTTCTGGATAATTGGGAGTTAGAGGGATGAAGGGTAATGTGCAGAAGAGATGCTGTGGCTCTGGGATGCTCAGGGAGTACTGGCACGTTGCTATCAGCAAGGGTGTCACTTTGCTGGAGCAGGGGCTGAGCGCTCCTGTGTTTGCTGGGAGCAAAGGGAAATGAGAGCTGCCCTCTGCAGTGACCACAGAGGTTTTGCCATTCCATCTGCTCCTGTTCATCTGAGAGCTTCTTTACCTGGAATCTGCAAAAAGCCATTTTCCATCAGTTCCATTTATCTAAGCTGACCTCACCTATCCCCATGGTCTTCATCTCTGGAAGGATGTGTTTGTCACCTGCCACTTGGGCTCCCCTCACTCTGCCAAGTTTTTAACGGGGTTGAAAGGATCCCTATTGTGGGTGGGTTCAGTTCCATGGGAATGTGGGCTCACTGAAGGTGCCAGGAATGGGACATGGTGCTGCAGGGTGTCCAGGAAAGTAACCTGGTGCTATCTTGGAATGCTGAAGGTCATGCACAGGGTGCTGATGGCAACTGGTACTGCTTAGCCATGCAGGTTCTCTGAGGGATGTGTGTCTTAAAGGGCTGGGAATGGGCCAGGGCGCTCGTGTCGGAGGCTGAGAGGAGGATCCTGAGCCTCCCAGCACAGCTGACCTGCAGCTTTTGTGCTCCCCAGGACCGTGGCCTGCCTGGCAAGCTGGAGCCCGTGTCTCCTGTCAGCCCTGCACACCCTGAGGCTGAGCTGGACCTGCTGCCAGCCCGGCTGTCCAAGGAGGAGCTCATCCAGAACATGGACCGTGTGGACCGCGAGATCACCATGGTGGAGCAGCAGATCTCTAAGCTGAAGAAGAAGCAGGTAGGAGGCTGGGCTCTGCAGGGCAGCTCGTGTCTGTGCTTCTGCTTGCTGGCTGATTCCCTGTCCCTTCCCGTGTATGTCCACAGAGGGGAAGTGGCAGTGCCTTTCCCACAGGGTGGGCTGCAGCCATGTTCTTGCCATGGTGTGGGGCATGGCTGCTGTGCTGACAGTCTTGTGTGGTCTGCCTTCCCCTCCATGAGAGCATGCCCCAGCTGAAGGATTACCTGCCTTATTGTAGCCATGTATACAATTACCATAAACCCATTAAGAGATTAATATGACAAAACCTTGGGGGATGCCTGTGAAAAACCCACAGACTTAAGAGCTTTCACTTCCTAAAGCAAATCACTTCTGTGTCTCTCTTGCCAGTGGTTTTTCCCTTTGCTTATGGCAAATTTCTGGTCTCCTGATGGCTGCTAATCCCAAACTGCCTCTCCAGAGATGCTCGTGAAAAGAATTGCTGAATGGGGTGAATGTGTGCTCGGGCTGTCACACTGTGTGGGAAATGGGGATCAGTGCAGCTCCTTGAGGATGTGCTGGGGCAGTGGGAGCAGAGAGGACCATGGTCTATGCTTCCAACGCATGTTGAGGAAGGACATGCAAATTGATCATTTCCCATTGCTGGTGATGTGAGGGGCTTCCAGGGAGGGCAACATGCTTAGTGTGGCAGCAGCCCATGGCCCGGTACCTGCAGGTTCTCAAGCTTATTTCAGAGATGCTGATGAGCTGCTGTTGAAGCTGATGGGAGCAGCATATGCTTCTCGCCATTAAAGTCAAACTGTCCTTCCATAAGGAAATAGATTTTTATTGTTGGCTGCTTGCTTGGTTGATTTCTTCCCTCTGAACAAGTTTTACAATTCTTCCTCCCCACAAAAACGCTCTGATGAGTGGAGAAGAAGGTGAAAGTGGTTGCTGGCAGTCATCCCCTCCACTTTTTTATTTTGGCATATGGTAGCAAACCCATTTGGTACACCCAGTGCAAATGCCTGCACAGTGTGGCTGCTGTCTGCTCCCCAGGAGAGCGTGGTGCCAGGCAGGGGGTCCTGCCTGAGGTTCTGCAGGACCGCTTTGTCCGTCTGCACATCTGAGCTGTCAGTGCTGGAGGAAAGCGAGGGAGGGGAAGTGATCAGCCTGTAACAGATCCCACTCCTCCCAGAGCAGGGGAGAGATTGTGCACAGCTGTAATTTCCTAATGCGTTTCCCCTCTGTCTTTGGGAGGCCTTCTCAGGGTAATTAAATGCACTTGTAAGGAAAGGCAGCGCAGAAAAAAAATACAACACCCCACCATCCCTCTCTGCTCAGTTGTTCCAAAAATGGCAGTGAAGGCTCTGCCCAGCATTGCAAACAGGAGGGGTTTCAAGAAGGACAAGGCTTGAGCAAGCTGAGAAACCCTCCCCAAATCCTGTGCACCCCTGGCAGAAGGCTGCTCTCATCAGCCATCCCCTGCTCATTCATGTGCCATATGTGCTTCAATCTCTCATTGAGTTTGTTCTCCCCCTCTTTCTGACAGGGAAAGATAATCTCTATGCATTTATTCCTGGCAGCAGTACTGGGGATCTTAACAAGAAATAAACTGCCGGGCTTTTCTTCGCAGCGGTGCCTGCGGCTCCATGGAGCTGAGCTCTGCTGAGGGCTGCTG
The DNA here is from genome assembly GCF_987193195.1 of Phasianus colchicus. Taxonomy (NCBI): domain Eukaryota; kingdom Metazoa; phylum Chordata; class Aves; order Galliformes; family Phasianidae; genus Phasianus; species Phasianus colchicus. The sequence goes on along the minus strand of NC_143453.1, from coordinate 8,787,050 downwards.
GAGTACAACACTCCCACCTGGTGATGGAGGTGCAGCTGAGCCCTGCAGCCCTGCTGGGTTGGGGAGCTGAGGGGCTTCGGTGTCCGGCAGGGTTCCCACCAGCTCTCCCACAGGCTCTTTGGAGGTAGTTTGCAGTTACACACGGTGGCTGGAAGCCCTTTCCTCCCTGCTGCGTTAGGGAAGCATCGCAGTGCCCACTCTGCCTTGCCACACTGGGTGCATGTTTGTGCACAGCTAATGATGACGTTTTGTGTCCCTTTGTTTTTGCTGCTCTGGGTTTTGGGCAGAGGAGGAAACTTCGGGGCAGTTACCACTGAGGGTAGGGAGGGAGTGAGTGTGGAGCTGTCAGGTCTCATTTCCCATCCCTCTTCTCTCCCTGTAAAGGTCACAGTTCCAGCCTAGCTTTTGTGGCAGACCTTTAAGAAATCCATTTTGTTCGTGTCTGAGAACCTTGACCTATTTCGCTTTGCCATTTCCCACAGCTCCCAGGGGTAGCTGTAGTGTGCTGGACCTGCTGAGGTCAGGTTTGCTCTTCCAGGGGGTGCTGGTGCCCACAGAGTGCCCGCATCTATAGCCTCCAGCACCTGGCCCTTTAATAACTGTACCATGTTACACCACAGAGAGCAGTCTAATTCTCTACTGTATTTCAGCTATAATTAGATTTGTATTTTTTCCTCTTAACGAGCTGCTTTTAATGAGCCTCCACTTACTGGCAAACTTTCATTTCCTGATATGCCATCAAATCCTCTTGTCTGAAATCAATTACAGTAGACCCGACCGCTTTGCAGGATTTTTGTGGGTTTCCAGAACAATGCAGCCAAGTTTTGGGCATTTTTACCCAAATATTTTCCCCCAGAGGAGGGGAGGATTGACGAATGCCTCTGTGGGAATCCCTTCCGAGTGCTCAGAGCTCCTGGTTCAGGAGCAGGGTGTGATGGGGTGCCCTCAGCAACCTGAGAGCACTGTGGTGCGGGAGCAGTGAAGGCACGGAGGGTGCCAGGGGGGCTGATGGTTGTTGGCAGCTTTGAGCTGTTGCTTAAGTGTTTTCTTGGACTGTATCCTACAGCCCAAGTGTTGCTCTCAGCTAGAGCGAAGCTCTGGATGAGTATCCTATAGAGACCAGTCATCTCAGGGCATCTCCTCCAGGTACAGCATCAGAAGATAAAACCTGTGATGGAGAGCAGCCTTGCTCCATCTCTTGTTCTTTCATTGCTCCCCTTGCAGGTGGCAGCTCCAAAGGCAGGCAGGAGCTGTGGTTCCCTTCTAGGGTTTCTAATAAAGCCGTGATTCCCAGCCACAAGGCTCTCCAGGAGACCTGCTCAAGGCTGGTCCTGTTGTCCACAGTCAAGGACAGGTTGCCAGGGCTAGGACAGCATTGTGCATCTGTCAGCAGCTCTCCTCCCTCTCCCTGTCTCTAAAGCTGCCCATGGTGGCTCCCAGTAAGCTTTCTGTGTTGGTCATGGTACCGCAGAGAGTCTCATGTGGACGGGGATGGCAGTGTTTCTCGCTGTGACTCACTCTCCTCCCCCCTTTCCTTCCACAGCAACAGTTGGAGGAAGAAGCAGCCAAACCACCAGAGCCTGAAAAACCCATCTCCCCCCCTCCTATCGAATCCAAACATCGCAGCTTGGTGCAGATCATCTACGACGAGAACAGGGTGAGTCTGGAAACGATGGAAATTCAAATGTGTGGTTGTGCTGTGTCATCCTGGCCTGGGCTGGGAGGGTCTGGTGTGGGGAGATAGGGATTGCCCGGGGCGAGTTCCTTGGTGAAGGCTGTGGGCAGATGTGATGGACTGAGCTCTGTCTAGAGATGGAGGGCTGAGCCCTGGGAAGCTCTCTCTGCTCTGTGGATTAAGTGCCATGAGAGAACCTGCTTTTGTAGGGTTTCCTGCAGTATGTGTTAGATTGGAAGCATTGGAGCCCTGCCTGTTAAACAGCTTGCTTTACCTTCTCCCCTGGAGTGAACCTGGTGGAAAATTACCTTTAATGGTGGGCTTTGGCTCGGTGGGCTGTACAGGTGGAGGGGGACGTCCGTGCTGCTCCAATACTGGCAGCCAGCTACGAGCCCTCCTGGCTGCCCTTGGGCCCTGGGGCTGGCGCAGAAAGGACATGCATTTGTGGGTATTTGATGCTGGAAATGGCATTAGCAGAGGTCATGCTGGCATCACTGCGTTTGGATCTCTGCCTTGACCGCTCATTTGTTGTGCTCAGCCATTGCCTGCAATAGCAGCCTGACGAGATTTTGCTGTGTGCTTTGGAGGGATGCTGGAAAATCGGGCCCTTTGGAAGATAATCAAGCACATTCATTTTCATTTAGGTGTTGGATAAAAAGGATGATTTTGCATAAAAGGAAAACTACCAGTCGCTAATTATTTTGAATTGCGAAGCCTGAGATTTCACTGGGAGCTGCAGAAATCCAGGTGCCTGATGCTAAAAGAAAAGAAACATAAATCACATACTCAGTGCTCACAGGCATTGCCGTTTCCCTGGTTCTACTTTTCCCGTCTGCCTCTCTCCGTTAGCAATAGGAAGCAAGCTGAGGGCAGCACGATTCAGGTGTAAGTGCACAGCAGAGCTGGGCTGGCCCTGCAGAGCCGGGCCTTGGAGCCCTTCTGCTCCACAGCATGGCCAGGCATCCTGCCCGGGAGCCTTGGGCTAGGCAGCTTCTGACTGCCATGCGAGGGTTGGGTTCACAAAAGGAGACCTCAGATGTTTTCATTCTTATTCCATTGACCTCATCCTCCTTGGATGCTGTTGTGGACCTGGTCCACATGATGTGGGGAAGAAGCAGGTGTTGGTGAGGCAGGGAAGGAAAGGTGATCTTCAGAGGCTGCATCTCTGACGAGCTGCATTGCAGCAGTTGCTGTTAGCAGGAGCTGGCTCAGAGCACAATCCTGCTGGGCCCATGTCTTACTGCATCCCCTCTGCTCGGTCCTGCCCAGCAGCAGGGCCGTGCTTGCCCTCTTGTCTCTCTGAATCCCTTCCACCTCTCTGTGTGGTCTCTGGATGAGTGAAGATTCCTCCTGCTGAGAGCAGCGTGTCAGCAAGCTGTCTGCGGGCAGCGGGCTCAGGCCGAGCAGCCCTTCCCTTCTGCCTGGCAGAAACCACAGCGGGTGGCGGCAGAGTTCCTCCTTTGGGGAAGGCACGATCTGTTCATGGCTGCAGAGCAAGCAGAGGCCCTGCTGTGTCCTTGTCCTGCCTGCAGCTCGTGGTGTGGGCTGGTGGGTGGCCGTGCGGAGCAGTGCAGGCAGCGCAGCTCGTGGCATCGCTGCGGGAGCACGTGTGGGATTCAGGTGTTGCTGTCCCCTGTGGGGCAGCCTCAGCTCTCAGCTGGGCAGCTCTCTTGGTCGGAGCAGCAGAAGGGCCCTGGTTCCACACCTTTGGAGCTGAGTTGCTGCCTGGCGCAGGGTGCCGACCTGTTCCCAGCCCTGTGCTGAGTGCAGCACGAAGGAGGGAGCGAGAGCCGTGCACGGGGGAGAGGAGGTTATGTGAGGACAGAGCAGCTAGGAACGCCGGAAAATCGAGTTAGCCAGCCGTTCTGTGACCTACTTTCCTTTTGGCGATAGCTGTGGCTTTTCAGGGGTGAATGGTTTCTAATTTTAGCCCTGCTTCATCAGGGAGGTCTGTACGTTTCCTCCCCACCGTGCTGGGACGGGTGAGCGCTGGGCCGTGTGCTGGCACTGCTGGTGCTGCTGGTCTCAGAACCGCGCCGTGCTGCCTGTCCCACCTCCAGCCCTCGTACTGCGTGCGACTGGAAAAGTTCCTCAGCATCAGAGAGCGTCGGTGTGAGAGCCTGACCTGCAGCCCCTCCTGCTGCGCTCTGCTGAGCAAGGAATTGATTTCCAGAAAGAAATCAGTTGGCTGTACAGATTGTGCTGGGGGGGGGAGGGAAAAGCTCCGGTGACCACGATGGAGTGCTGTGTTGTCAGGGGATGTGAGGATGGTGCTGAGCTCCTGCAGACACTGGATTGTGCTGGGCATCCCACGTGTTGCCTGGGGCTGGCAGCTCTGCACAGTGGGCATCTCTGAAATGAAACTATGCTGGTGACCTTTAGAGCCATCCCTGTGGGAGAGAAGCTGATTCCTGCAGGTCTGCCACCTCTGTGCTGATAGCTGTGATACAGGCTCTTCGTGGGCTTTAATTTGTTCCTCTGGGATGCATTATGATATCGAGAGAATTTATCTTCCTTCCATGTCAAAGCCCTGTGACCAGGGCACGTCCTCTGTCTATATTTTTAGCTGCAGTTTTATCCTGCTGAGTTGATGGGCTTCCTCTCATCCCCCTTCCCTGGGAACTGATTTAGCATACCTGGCCTTGAAGACATTCCTGTGCTCAGGATCCCAATTAGCACGTCCCTCATTAGGCAGGAGAGCAGCGCTGCTCAGAGCTGTACCAGTGCGCCTGGAGCAGCCTTTGTGTTAATCCTCCCTAACGGCCCCTTCGTTCCCTGGCTGTCCATCAGCTCCAGTGTGCACAGTGCTTTCTGCCGCTCTCTGTTCCCTCACAGAAGGAGAGGTCACCTGAGGACACGGTGTGACTTGTCCCCACGTCAGCACGGGGACGCCGAGCGCTGGGACCCACAGCAGCACTGCACCCTGCGTGCCATGGGGCCGTGCTGCCCTTCCCTGCTCTGCTGTCAGCTCTGCGAAATACCAGGTTTGATGCAGAGCAGGCAGGGGAAGCAGGCAGCACCGTCTGTCTCGCTCTGGGGATTGAGTTGGTGGAAATCAATAAGATTAAATTTTAATTCGTTTTCTGTCTCGGTGCATGTTCCTTCAAAAGGGCACAGCTATCTATCTATAAATTCAGCATTATGCTGTAAAATTGGAATTCAAAGGGTTGGTTTGAACTTTTTCCACCCCCTGCTGCTGTTGTGTCTGTGCGGAGCGTGTTCCTGGCTATCCGCTTACCCTCATCTGCGCGCTCATAAAGCATTAATGCCCCATCCATAAATAAGGGAATAAATAAATGAGTGCTTTTAGCATTGCAAAGTACAATCTAGCTGCTGGCTGCTTGGAGCCACAGAGCGTGACTCAGATCCCATGGCGATTTTGTGTCTGTATAACTGATTTTCTATGAACTCCTGATTTACATGAGAAAGGAAAGAGTTGGGCCTGCATCGTCAGCACAGAGCTGCAGTGCACAGAACCTTATCAGTGAAATGCCTTTTGAACATTAAATGTGCAGGCTTTTCTTCCAGTCCTGGTAGATGTGGGTAGGTAGGACGGAGCAGTCTGTGTTTGACTGCTGAAAGAGCCTCGTTTGTTTTGCTTTTGATCCTGCTGATATTTACCCTAACATTGACTCAGTGCAGCTCGGTGGTGCATGAGGAGCTTCCCAAAAGTCCAGGGGAAAACAGACAGGTCAGAGGTCAGGTGCTGTTAATGCTGCTCTGTAACAGCAAGGTTGCAAAAAAGATGAGATTTGAACCTTTAGCCTGGAGCTGTTCAGAATCCTTTCACTTCTCCTCAGATATCAAAGAAAATAGCCTGATCCAAACCAGGCACTGCAGTGTCCTGCGTCTTCAGGTCCTGGAAATAAAGCCCAGCAGCACACAGAACTTGGGTACAGCATGAGAGAGAAGCGTAAGCCCCGTGGCACAGTGCCTGCTCCTCAGATGGGGTGAACAGACTCCTCCCAGCACAGCCTCAGTCCCTTTGAACCTCTCCTGCCTCAGCATGGCACTGCAGCAGCGTGGTGCTGTGCTGTGTGCCACGGTGTGCAGACCCAGTGCCTGTGGGCTCTGCCCTCAGCAGTGGGCACAGCGTGGGAGCAGTGCCCACAGAAGGTGGCAGCAGCCCCAGGCACAGGTAGGAGCAGGGCTGCCGAGGTTGTCACGCTCTGCACAGGATGCTGGCCCTGCTGGTAGCACACAGACCCGTCCCTCAGTTTTGGTGTTAGTTATGATGAGTCATCTGTCACCTCCATGGCACGCGGCCATGGTGGGGAGTCCCTGGAATCTGCACTGCCACTGCTCTGCAGTGGGGTGGACAGGGTGTGAGGAGAGAGCTTGGAAGGGGGATTGTCCCATGCAGGGCAGCACACTGCTGGGGATTGGCTCTGGGGGGTGAGAGGGAGAAGAGGTTGGTACCCTGGTCTTTCCTCACAGAACCATTAAAGTTGGAAAAGACCACTAAGAGCATCTAGTCCAACTGTTGGCCCCCTGCTTCATGCCCACTGACCGTGTCCCGCAGTGCCACATCCCCATGGCTCTAGAACACCTCTGGGTGACCCCCCCCAGCTCCCTGGGCAGCCCTTGACAGCGTTCACCACTCCTTCTGCGTGGCTGACCCCATGGCCATCACCTCTTGCTCATGAAGCCAGCGCTGTGAGGTCGCACTCTGCACAAATTTTCCTTTTAAATCCTCCAAACTGTTTGTCTTTCTGCACCCTGCTGAGCATTGGGGGTGTGGTGTCTCGCCTGAGGTTTTTCTGCTGTTTTCAGTGACACCACTTCTGAATTCCATCCCAAACAAGCTCCATCTCAGCCTGCCTGCTTGGCACACCGGCCCGGCTGCTCCCCAGGATGTGGTGCAGAGCTGCTGGCCGACTGCTGCTCCCTGCGCTGCTGGCTGTGCCGTATCGCTGTGGGATCCCCAATAGGAGCGCTCACGTCCCCCAGCACGGCAGCTGCCTGCGTCCCACGGGGTGCTATAAATAATGCTGGGAGCACAGTTCAGCGGCGCAGAGCGGGATGGAATGATGGCTGGAACCATTCCAAGAAAGTGCCGCCTCCTAATTTCAGATCTGCTTTCTCAAAATAACCCCGTGTTTCCTTCACTTCCATTTTTAAACTTTGCTTTAAGAAGAGCCCCCATGAGATCCCAGCCGCTCCCTGGCTCTGGGTGCTGTGATATGTTATGAGCTGAGATGCTGCTCTCTCCCTCCTCGTTCTGTTCCACTGGAGCAGAAGACCTGATGTTTCCTTAAAAGGAAGCCAAATGCTTTTTAGACTGATTGACCTTTGTGCTTCAGCTGCGCTTCTCATGACACCTCCATGCCTCCAAACACAAGTGCGGAACTGCGGTGCCAGGGACTTCACCTGTGAGTGTGGATGTGCCCCAGAGGCTGTGCCTGCACCTGAGACGTATGTGTGCCACTGCTGTGCTGCTGGAGCAGAGCCACTCTGATGTAAATGGGAGCAAAATTCAGCCCCAGGGCTTGGGTTGTGCTGCAAACACTCTGTGCTGCGTGCTGTAGCAGTATTTCAGGACTCCATACCAAATCTGGAAAAGGGGTCATTAGCTGCTTGCTGGCGAGCAGCAGAGGGACTATAAAACCAGTGGGGATCTTCTTGCATCTCACCAGAATAATGGCTATGTTTGCTTCCTGATCCTTTCCCTTCTGTTAAATAACAGGGGTTGCAGGCGCAGCTGGCTGGCCATGTTGTTCAGCTGCTGTAGGGTGAACTCTTTAGTACCCTTCTGCAGGTCACCCGCTAAGCGTGCTCCTCATGGCACAGCAGCAGAACTGAGCCATGCCGGCCATGCCTGCGGGGAAGGGTCTGGCAGGGATCACAGTGCAGGAGGAGTGGGCTGTGCTGGCACTGCCTGCTGTCAGGTTGGGTTAAGCACCCCAAGTCAGGCCTCAGGGCAGTGTGTTCTCCATCTGTGTGTCCTTGGGCACGGGGTTCCCTCCTGCAGGTGACATCTGCCACTCGGCTCTGGGTGGTTCTCTTCTGATCTGATAAAGGCAGCGAGGAGCATCAGCGATTAGCGTGTGTGTCAAGTGCTAATTGGGCAGCCTTCGTGGCAGAGGCGTTTCTTTGTGTACATACAGAGATGCAACGTGCTCAGAATAGCTTTCCCTCCTGATCTTTCATTCTGGAGATGTGTACGTTGCAGTCAGTTAATGCAAGACAAATTATGTCATTCTTCTTGATTCGCCACATGTTCTGCCTTTGGTGATTTGCCTCTGGCTTGTCTCATTAAGTTGTCTAAACATGGGAAACATAGCAGCTGAATATATGCAGGTTTTTCATGGAGTTAATCACGTTGCACACACAGACCTCCGGTGTCATCAACTCGTAGCTGCAGTTCTAATGCCCTCATCCTTCCCTGCACCAAATTTTAGCCCAGCTGTAATGGTGTGAAGCTTCCTGGTGCCTCTGTGCAGATGTTCTCTGAGGTCAGCAGGTTTTATTGCTCTTAGAGACCAAAATGTTGAGCTCTGGCTGCGAGCACCCTGTGGCAAGATGATTGGGTTGATGCTTGGTCTTGGTGATCTTAGTGGTCTTTTCTGACCTTAATGATTCTATGGAGCTATGAATATTTCAGTCTGGCAGCTCCCAGGGCAGACTTTGCTTCTTCCTGCTAATGAAGTCTGAAGTTCTGTAGTGGAAACATTCAGTGTTCTGCAGTGCCTTCTGGGGAGCTTTGGACAGGTTCTATGGGTTTCTTAACTGAGCTGGGTTTGACAGCATCGAAACTTTTTATTTCCTTTAATTTCTTCACGTGAGGTCAAACAGAGCAGCTCACTGAATAGCTGAGGCACACATGAGTATTGAAGCCTGTGCACAAGTCTGCCTGATTTGATCTCCCCAGGAGGAGAATTGAGGATTGGAGCTGGAGCTATGCATGAACCCATCACTGCTTGGAGCTCCCTTGGTGACAGCAGAGCTGGAACCTGTAGGAGCCAGGACCTGTTTGAGTGTGCCCTGTGTGCTCAGGGGAGTTTGAGGTAGTTTATTACCCCATGGAAAATGCAATGGCTGTAAATCCAGGGCTGCAGGGAAAGCCAGCCCCTGAGCCATATGTTTTCCGATGCTCATCACTGCTTTTTCACAGCCTGGCTCCTGGGTTTTGTTTGGGGATGCCCCGTGTTCTCCCTGCTTTCTGCCACCAGGCGCACACCCAGCAGCCAGCACAGGGCTGCATGCACGCAATGAGGCCGCTGGGTGGCTGCGCCGCGTTGTGGCCCGGGCTCTGTGCTGCACAGCACGTCCTGGGCAGGCTGCTCCGGTGTGGAGCCCAAAGCTGCTCTCTGCTGGGAGGACAGCAGCAAAGAGGAGGACAGAGCGTGGTGCTGAGCCATGCTTCTGGTCTGCTGCCATGTGTGTGGCCCCAACAGCTGCTCACGGCGCTGGTGACATCCAGGAGTCTCCAGGAGCTGCATAGGAACCCCGCAGCAGGGTGTAGATCACTGGTAATGGTGCTGCTGTGCTGCATGGGGAACGTGCCAAACTCATGGTTACATCTCTTGTAGCATCCTTGAAGTCACTTCTGAATTGCAGAAAGCACTGCGTCCTGCCGGGTGTGCAGTAAGGGAGGAGCTGGCAGCTCGTCTCAGCACCACCTGGGCTCTGCAGCCACTGGGGACCTGCAGTTGGCTGTGGGCACAGTGACTCATCCCTCTGGTCCCGTGGCCAGGTTTGCAAAAGTGCACGCTCACAGCTCAGACTGTGTGGGTGTGCAAAGCCCCAGCGAGGAGCTCACACTGTGCGGGGTTGGCAGGCATCTCCTGGCATCCTGCACAATGCAGAGGCCGTGAGCTGGGGCTGATACGCCAGAAAGCAGCATGAGTGACAGCTCATCCCCTGCTTGCTGTAGCTCCTGCCAGGAGCCTGGCTGCATCTCCTGCTAGCTGAAATCCCAGCTCTCAGATCCTGCAGAGCTGTAGTGCTTACTGGGTTAAAGCTCTGAATGCGCTTCAAACAAGGTTGGTTTTTTTTATCCTCTTCCCCTTCCCCTCCCCACGGGTGAATCCTGTGAAGCTCAGCTGCCCACACTGCTCCTGCAGCCTCTTGGAGGCAGCCTGGATTTCCTCTCTCCCTACCTCATGTGAAAAAGGACCTATGTGATGGAACAAATGCCTCTGAAAATCCATCTCCGTGGCCCCTCGCCGCCAGGTATCCGGCTGTACCGCGTCGGTCCCAAAGCGATGTGGATTTATTGGACTGTTAGTAACAGCAATTGAAAAGCCCAGCTTAGCAGGGAAGTGCTGTTTACTGAGCACGTCACCTTTTATTCAGCCTCCCGCTGCGGTGAACCCACGTCTCTTTTCAGGCCTGTTTGATTAGGAAATGCCACGCAGCCCCCTGTGGGTTGCTGTTTTCTCTAACCCGTGTGAGGGATGGGGGGGGCGTGGAGGGGGCAGAGCAGGGCTGTGAGGGGGGGGAGTGGTGACAATGAAGAGCCTAGGGCAGCTCAACCAGTGATCACATGCTCACTGAGTGATGGATCCTAGAAAGGGCATCTATGTGTGCGTGCTGACTTGCTCATGCTGAGGCTGTGTCAAGATAACCTGCACGGTGCTGCAACTCCAGGGCTGGGCTGGGAGAGGACAGAGGCTTCTCCTGCTGCTCCTGAGGGTTTTGCAGTTGGGGTGGCTCTCTGCAGTGCTAGGAGGAGCTCAGGAGCTGTGCGTTGGATGTGTGATACCTCGCTGCCTGCAGGGCTTTCCTGCGGTCCTCTTTCAGGTGCGGGTGGGTTTGGTTGGGAAGGGGTTTGGGTGCTGGGTAGTTGTGCTGCTGTAGTCAGTGGTAAAAATAACTTTTTTCTTCCTGTTCCCTTTCCTCTGTGCAGAAGAAGGCAGAAGCTGCCCACCGCATCCTGGAAGGGCTGGGTCCGCAGGTGGAGCTGGTGAGTGTTCTCCATGGCCGTGGGCGTTGCGGAGATCCCCGGGAGGTGTGGGGCTGAGCCACGAGGAGGAAACACTGTGGGCCAAGATGTCTAGCTGTCATGGCACCAGGACAGGAAGCGAAGTGGCTGAGCTGAGCACTGAAATGCACACGCAGCCTCTTGGAGAGCATTAACCCTTCGGCTCCTCTGTCTTGCTGCAGCAGGGCAGAGTGATGCTCCAGCACAGCCTGCAGTGGGACGCTGCATCTGAGGCGAGTGCAGGAGGTGCTGGGGAAGGGGTTTGGGGAGCATGCACCAACCATAACCTGCGGGTATCAGGATCTGCATGGATCCTATTTCTGTCTCTTGTGCACAGAGAAGTTGAGAAAAACACATTTACTATATTGTCGTTGTGGGGCTACTCCCTCATTCAGCGAATTACAGTTGTAAGTTAAGCAGCTGGATGCTGGAGGTGGCTGAAACTAGCACCTGGGGGGCTGTGAACTGAAGGAAGGTGCTGGAAAAATAGGCATCAGGAGTAATGCTGCAGGAGGAAAGCAGCTGGAAAGGTCAGAGCAGGCCATACTTGGGTCTGGCAGCACCTCTTGCATTGGCCATGGGGTGCAGCAGAGGGAGCCCTGGCTGCTGGGTGAGCACACAGCACAACTGTGCTCATCAGCTGTAATTAGGACTGGTCTTGTGGAGGTGGCAATAATCACTGTCCTCCCCGAGTGCGGAAGGGAGAGGTCACAGGAATTAGTGGTCAGCGCCGCATGCTGCAGCCACTTCCTTGCCCAGGGAGGTAGGGCACATTATACTTCATTGAGTCACTGGGGTCAAACAATGTAGTGATGCTTCCTCATCTAAAACACGTTGCGTTGCCTTTCTTTTCTCCCACACACATTTTTTTCCCCTTTTATTTTGATTTGTGGGTGCTTTGCCTTTGGGCGCTATTGCTCCAGAGCCAGCCTTGTGTGGTGGAGAAGGAAATCTTCCAGCACACCTGCTTGCTCTTGGAGGCTGCCTGCAGCATCGGATGGAAGAAGTTTTGACAAGGATCTGCTGTAGTTCGAATGGGGACTTACCCAGCAGTTTGGGTCTGTGTCATGGGTTTCCCCTCAAGCTGGAAACTGCTGGGTGATGGCCCAGCTCTGGTAGGAAACCCAGACTCCTGGCTTCAGTCTTTTCAGCAGCCTCTGTGCTCACCAGCACCACGCTCTGGGAGCTGATCTCACACGATCTGGCCCTGCGTTTTTTACCTGAGGAGTTTTGCTTTGTGCCTGAATCTCTCTGGAGAAGCCCTGTTCTGTGCTCCCGGGAGCCAGAACATGTGAATTTGTGCCCCAGTCCCCCAGCCTGTTACCACTGTCTTTCTGACCTGCCTGGGGGCAGCTCTGATGTGTGGGTCCTTTGCCTTGTGTTAAAGTCCAGCTGTGCCTTTGGCAGGAGTTCTCTTGTTCTGCTGCAAAGAGAAGTTTGCTGTTCACTGGGTTATCCCTGCAACGTACTTGGGACCCATTAAACTGACCCCATGTATTCCCCAGGGAGAAATTTCATGGAGATTTGTAGTCTGAACATTGCAGTGACCAGAAAACAGTTGATGGCTTTCGTTGTGTTTAATTTTTAAAGACCTTTCAGTAAATCCAAGATTTTTCCAGTAACAGCTCGCATTGCAGTTTTGTTTTACTTAAGTGTCATCCCCCAGAGAAACGCATGACACGTCCCTTATGAGGAGAGATGCTGTGAGTGCTGCCAGCACATCCCAGGCCATCTGACCGGTCAGGTTTACTCATTTAGCAAGTTGCTGTTCTGTGCAGGCTGCGGATGGCTCTGAGGAAGGACGGTGGTTCTCAGTCCCTGCCCTGGTGAGAAGGAAGTTCTAGTGTTTGGCTGTGGGGTATCTGAGCGGCTCTCCAGGGCTGAGCTGAGTGACAAGGCTGTCTGCGGAGTCCCCTCTAGATGCTCTGTTGTCGTGGTTTTGTGTTTGTTCCCTGAGTTTTGTAGTTGGGAGCGCTGAGGCTTTTCTCTCTCAGCGATGCTTGCAGCAGTTGTCCGTTAGCACTTGGGTTTGCTAACTAAGTAAGTGGCCATTTCTATCACAGATCAGTGGTAGTGGAAATGAATCAGCAGCCCGTGGTGAGCTGAGCAGCAGCAGGGCATCCGTGACAATGAGAAGCCTCTAACCTAGGCACAAAATGTTCCTCCCGCCCCCTGCTCTGAAAGGAAGACACTTGTGCCTCATCACATGCCAGCTTGTTTGCTTTGGTTTTTATGAGCACCGAGGGAAGGAAGGCGCTTCTATTTACCAGCATTTTCAATTCCTGCAATCCTTTCCCAAGAAGCGGCCGCTGGCCAGGGCAGCATACTGGATGCTGTGAGCATTCCCAGCTTACCTTCTCTTGATCTTCAGCCAGGCTGGGCACCAGCTAGCATTCAAACCCTGCCACGCCCCAGCCCGTAGGGGTCCCTGTGCCCAGGGGCAGCTCCCTTTGCACTGCTGGGCACCGCTGGGACGAAGGCTCACCCTGCGCTCGGCTCCTCGCAGAGCTGCGGCAGCTTTCGTAGCGTAGCCATAACAATTTGCAGCACGCAGGCTGCCTCTTCCCTTCCCCGAGCCCCCCTTTCCCCTCGCCTCCCCCGTGTCGTATGTTCCACAGCGCGCTGCCTTTGCGAGGAGCGCATAACAACCACGTACTGAGCTGCGTTTGTGGGCATTGCGTAGCGAAGGAATCGCTGTGAGCAGCTCGGTGCCTGCCTCCCCCGAGCTGCACGGCGCCGGCAGCCAGCCCTGCAGTACGTGCGGGGACACGGGGACGGGGCTGGGTGCTGCTGCGGGAGCATTGCTGGAGGGGATGGGAGCCCGCAGCGCCGCTGCTGACAGGTTGAAGTTTCTAAATGTCAGACCGTACCCATTTATGCCTTCATTTTTCTTATTTATTTCAGCCGTTATACAACCAGCCTTCAGACACCAGGCAATACCATGAAAACATTAAAATGTAAGTACGTGGCAATAAAGGCTATTTGAAATGTCAGGTTGTGCGTTAGGCTGCGGCAGGGGATGCTTGCTTGCTCCCGGCCCCCGTTCCCTACCGTGATTCCCCATCGGAGCTGCAGGGAGTGCAGCTCTGTGCGGTGCTGCAGGGCCGCTCTGCTTCCCTGGGGGCTGCCAGCATCCAGGGGCGTGTGGGGCTTTGTTGGGTGTGTTTCACACATATGAAATCGATCGCCGGTGTGCGTGTGTGTGTTTGCATGCAGGGAGCAGGAGGGAAGTGGAAAGTTGCAATTACCATTTGATTTTTGCGAAGCACCTCTTGAATGTCTGACAGCAATTGGTTGTTTCAGAGATACTTATGAGTCTCATTAATCATCTAATTTATGGCTTATCACCTCGATCCATGATTTAATCATCAACTTGCATTTAATAACCACAGTGACTTCCTGAATGGAGGAGAAATAAAATAGGCAGTGAGAACAGTGGTAATTGTGATCATTGTTGGAAAAGGGAATAGTCAGACCTGGTCTGGAACTCCTGTCTGGCCGGAGGGAGCCAATGGTGACTCTGGTCTGTTTTGATACGGGCTCAGTCAGCTGCTGATAATCATCTTTAAGAATCTATTAACTACAGTTAATAATCTTTTGGTTTTCAGCAGTCTGTTAATTGATGCTGGGGGAATTAGAGGGGAAGAGTTAACGGGCTCCTGCTGTTCTGTGTGCTGCCGGGGCCGTGCGCAGGGGCTGCAGGGTCCCCAGTGCCCCTCTGGGCTGCTGGTGGGCTGGGCCTAGGGGGGCATTCTGAGCAGATGGGAGCTTTGTCCTTGAGAGAACAAGTTAAAGGAGCTCCTGGTACTTCACCTGCTCCCTCTTCCCCTGCCGATATTTGTAGTTTCGTGATCACGTTTTCCTGTGATTTGAATCAGTTCCTGTGCTTTGTTCCTGCATGGGGGGTGGGCACACAGGATGGCACTGGGAAGGAGGCTCAGGGAGTGGGGCTGCCCTGAGCGCCCAGAGGTAACCCAGGGGGAGCTGAGGCAGTTCTGCTGATCAATGCTGCAAAATATGAGAAGGAAACCACGCATTTTAGTGAAAAGCCACCATCTCCTCCTGGCAGAAACCCTGCAATTAGCTGTGCTCAGCTCGTTATCGATGCCAGCTGGGTGCATTTACTGATGTAGGTCAGGGAAAGGCCCTGCAGCTCTCTGGGCTCCAGATGCTGCTTCTGCCAGCAAGCCCATCCCAGGGGTCCTGGGTCCACACTGCGTTGTGCCACCTGCAGGGGTGTGTAGCTACAGTGCATCCTGTTCTGCTCCGTGTCCGTGCTGGGTATGAGCCTTGTACCTGGGCACAGAAGGGCAGCTGGGCTTATTCTATTCACAGATGCCTTTTTCTTTTTATTTTTCCCCAACTTTTCCTATGTAGGATTTTTTTTTTCTCAGTTTGCACGTCAGTGGGAGGGCATTTGAATATCACAACGCCAGGATTCCTCGATTTCTCTGCAGTGACACTCTGCGTTGCAACACTGCTTTAATCCCTCCTGCTTGTTTGCTTTGCCTTCAGCTGGAATGAGTCACTTGTGCTGATAGAGCTGACTGGGGACTTACGGAAAGATTTCCTGCTCTTCCAAAAATGTTCCCTCTCTCTTATTTTCATGGAGCTTTATGGCTTGTCTCCTATTCAGTACACTTAGAATTAATTTCATGCCCCAGTTCATTCCAGTGTCTGCAGTTTCCAAAGGCTTTTAAGTCCCATTTAACGGCCTCGCTGTGCTCTGCTGCCCGGGTCCCCTCGGTTCACCCAGGAGCGCGGGCTCCAAGCAGACGTGGTTAATGTTGTATGCTGCAGCTGCTGTGGGATGGAAGGCACAGCTGAGTGATTTGTGGCAAAGAGCTGACCTCCCTGGGCCAGGCTGGTGTCCTGTGTGTGCTGCTGCGGGAGGGCTATGCTGCTCCATCAGCACCAGGCAGCACTTAGGGAGCTTGTACTGATGGGGCTGGGTGGGCAGCCAGCCCACGGCAGGCGATGCGACTGGGTGATCTTTGAGGTCCCTTCCAACCTGTGCCATCCTGTGATTGTCTGAAATGCAGCAACAAACACAGAGGACACCAAATCCTGCCCTAGCAGAATCTGTTTGGTCTCTGAGGTGCCGTGCCAGGTGAGAGCTGTGCTCCCCACCTCAGCAGGGATCCTGCGTGTTCTCCTGCCACCAAAGGCATTAACCATCTCTCTGCAAAGTGTTTGAGCAGTGACACGGTGCTGCTCACAGAGCAGGATCCATTACCTGCTGCCTACCTGGGGAGGGATTCTCAGAGGGGGCCTTCATTTGGCTGCGGCAGATTCCTGCCCGGTCAGCCGTGGAAAACAGCCCCAGAGGACTTTCCTCCCCTTCTTAAAGCAGTCATGTTGAAATCAGTCTGAGATTTGGGTTTGAAAGCAAAATAGGAGCTTCTCAGCCTTGAAAAAGCCCACTTTTCTGGGGAGGGAAAGCTTGCTTATGCAGAACCTAAATCTTTGCGTTTTCAGAGAGGTTTAGGGGCTTCTGAACCCATTTTTGTTTCGAATTGCCTCTCCCTGTTTTCCCAAAAGAGCAGAGCAGCTTTCTTCTGAAAATCTGCTGCTAAGTACAGCTTTCCAAATCACTTGTCACTTTGGCAAATTTAAGTCATCTTTTCATTACTGACTGTTTAGGGGGTTTAGTAGCATTGGATTGCCTCTGAATTCATAGTAAAAGCCTGACATGTAGCACAAATGCTCCTCCAAACCCTGTCATTACTAATGCATTCTCTTTCAGGTCTTTTTATTACAGCTTGTAGACATTTTCCTCATTAGAAATTCACCTAGCAGCTCCCTGCTCATCCCATTCAAGGTTCCTCATCTCTTTTATTCTCTATTTGCACACGCTAGGGCAGAAGTAATGCCTTGTGATGAATTTCTAAACGATGGAGAAACGCTGCAACCTTCTGCTTGTTTCTCTAACCAAGACCACAGGCTGGTTTTGCGGGAACTGTGGTGAGGAGCTTGGGCTCACAGCATCAGCGCAGCTCCCAGGGGACGCAGGGGCCGTGAGCATTTGTCTTCCAGCGCTCCCGAGCTCATAGGTGCTGAAGAGGATGGGTGCCAATTCCCAGCCTAGTGCTATGAACCCTGGTTGTGGCTGTAACTGCTGCCAGGAGGCAGGGAGCACCTCGGTGGCAGGTGGATGGGCATGCTGTGCTCGCAGCACTGTTTGGTTCCAGCTGCCAGGAGGCTCCTCCGTTCCGTTCCTTTCCTACACGATAAATCTCGCCCCACAATGGCTTTGCCAGCTGCTGGTGGCCTCCTCCCCACCGCTCTTTGCAGGCTTGATCCCTGCTTTGTTTGCTCTGGCTGTTTGATGAAAGACGTTCCTGCGTAATTAAATACCCGTGATTAGTTGTGATCAAACAGCAAACTTCCTTTCATCTCGTCCTGTGCTGGCCCAAGGTCTCTGCAGGCGAGCAGGGCCAGGTGTGCCGCAGTGCATCGGCCCTTTGTGTCCTCGGGAGCCTTATCCCAGCCCCTGGCAGCGCCCGCACCTACGTACACGCCGCACCAGCACGCATGCGTGCATCCTTGCTGCAGGAGGACCACAGCCAAGCAATTCACGTGGAGCCCAGCCAAGTATCTCAAAAGTCAAAGTTACAGCTTCTCTCCTTGACTGCCTGCATTGTGAAAGCCAAAAACCAGCGGCAACCTTGCGCCGAGGCGGTGAAGGTGGAAGCGGTGGCGGCCCTTTGCTTTGCTCTGGGTGGGAGATGGTTTTGCTTGGGTGCTCGGTGGTTTGGAGATGGTGCTGAGAGCCGTGTTCGGGTGTGTGACCTATGAGCAAGGTCAGAGGGGTGAGGATGAGGTATGTGAGGACGTGCAGTCCTCACAGTCACACCCCGAATTACAGATACTTGGATCCTGCTTCCTGCTTGAGGTGACGCTCAGGCCTCTGGGTTGTTTAACTTGTTGAGCCTCTGCTTGCTTCTGCCTGCTGCTGCTTGTGGGGCAGCACTGGGGGGAGGCTGCCCCAGGGACCCCTTTGGTATCGCCCGGAGGTTGGGCTCACCCTTTTCCAAGTCAGGGTGCTGGAGACCAGCTGTGCTCATCCACCCAGTCCCAAAGTGGGCAATGTGCTCCTGAGAACTGCTGCCACCCTGGGTGCCTAAAGAAATGGGCCCCAGGATAAAGAACCCCCCCCTCACTCCTAGCTTCCAGCAGCCACGTATCCATCCATCCCAGCTCCGCTCATTCCATGCGTGGCATCACCAAGAACCAGGACCTGATGCTGCAGCCCGACCCGTGTGTGACGTGAGCATCTCCTGCAGCACAGCAGTACTTGAAACTGCCCCCAAGAGTCACTGTTGCTTTATGTAAGGAGCCTCCCTCCTCTGCCTGCCGGCCGCTTGGCTTCTCTGAGCCAGCCAGGTCTCCAGATGGGACGCTTTACTGTGTGCCCAGGTGGGGAGATGAAGGATGCAGGCAGCTGGATCAGCTCCAGATGGGCTGCTGGAGGACAGCTGGCACTGTGCCGGAGTGACCGTTCCATCGTGCCGCTCCGCTCTGTGTGCCTGTGCAGGACAGCAGCAGGCAGCCCCTGCCTTCCTGGTGCTGCAAGAATTCTGTGTTGCTGCTTGATGTGCCCGGGGAGCACAGCGTGTGCTTCTGAGACAAGTGGCCCGAGTTAACCTCTCTGCAAATGGTTTCTAAGTAACAGCAGCACGTGTAGCAAGATAAACTGTGAAGCCTATTTATATTTACCAGGATTTTATTAACCTTTGAAAGGTTGACCTTATGCAAAAAAAAAAACAACATCAAGATAGTGGGGGAAAACATTTAGGGTTCTTAGCAGGGGGTTGTTGTTGTTTGTAATCCTTTCACTTTTTGATTACTTCAGCCTTCACACTGGTAAACACACGGAGGCTTTCAAGGCATTCCTGATACTTGCAGCTGCAGAGCCATAAAATCTTTGCCTGTATTTGCACTTTCAAGGTCAGCCATGATGCAGAACTCAAGGCAATGCATCAGCTGTGTAAAAGCTTCTCATTTTCTTCCCTTGCTCTCCCCTCTGCTGATGAGTTTTCTCCCAAAGCTCCACATTGCTCCTGCGTGGACAGGTATTGATTGAGCTGAGCTGCCCCTTCCAGGGCCAAATCCTTCCCCAGGAGCACTCCCACTGATGGGTTTCAGCTGAACCACATCAGCCGAAGTGCACCCATCTGAGCTGTGCTGAAGTTACCACCATTAGCATCACTCCAGCAGAGTTTCCATCTGAACTGGGGTAAACAAGCAAACAATGGGAATGTGTCTTTTGGGCACAGCCTCCTGTTGGAGCTCACTTGCACAAAACCGAAGCCCTGGAACACAATCTGTGGGATGGAAGGAGGGCTGCCTGCTGCAGTGCCCCACAGCTGGAGATGGAGAGCGCTCACTGGCAGAACAGGACACAGGGACCCAAGACTCAGCTGGGAGCAGAGCCCTCAGGTGGGCTCAGGAGTGGGCAGTGGGTGCTGTTGGGCTGCCTGTGGGTGCTGGCGGAGCGCTGGGCTCTGCTTCCTGTGCCCTCCCCCACAGGCTGCAGCTCCTGCCTCAGTGCCCCTGGTTGTCATGGGCAGTTTGCTCAGAGCTGAGTGGTGAAGTTAGTTCAGCCTGCCAAGCTGCTCTGCGGCTCCTCGGTGGATGTGCCACATGGACAGAGACGAAAGAGAGCGGCATTGTGTGATCCAGCAGGGAGAAGCTTTTGGCAGTGATATTTGTTAATGCATCTAATGAGACAGCTTCTGATCTTCGCAGTGCAGCCCAGAACAACAGTGAGTCCTTTGTAAACACACCATCAAAAAAAAAAAGAGCAAAGGCTGCATTTGCCCCATGCACCGATTTATTCGTTCCCTTCACCCCCCTGTGTTGATCAGTGCCCCTTTGATTTCTGAAATGGAATCAAAAGACAAGGTCTGATCTCCAAGCCCCTGCTTGGAATCTCGTTGTGTATGAATCCCAGTGTGTGATCTGCAGGGCCCAGGAGCACACCTGTGGGGTCTGCAGTGCTGTAACCAGGAGAGCCTGGGGGGCTGCGTATCCCCACCCTCGAGCTGGGCAGCCCAGGGCCTGTTCAGCCACAGGTGGGAGTTCTCCATTGCAGGAGATCTGAGCCCGCTTACTATAGCCCACCTGGCAAGCAAGGTCTGCTTGTGCATCAGTCAAAGGGAATGGAGGTGCAGCACAGTGTGAATGGTACCTCTGATAGCTAAGGGCAAAGCAGAAGGTTTCCAGGTCTGAACGGTGTTACCAGGACTGAGAATTGAAGTGTAAAGATTGAATGCTTCCTGTGACATTCTACGTTCCTGCATTAAGCCAGGGCTGCCGCTCTGCCAGGGGAGCTGCACCCGCTGCCCTGCTTGGGGCTGCATGGGGCTGGGGGTCAATGGGGGAGGAGGGTGTATTTCCAGGGGTGTGAAGCAGCGGATCTGAGGAAGCGGTGACGGAATGCTTCCATTTTGCTAAATCCCACAGAAGGCGCCTGCACGATAGCGCCCTGCACGGCACCGCTGAGCTGGTTGGTAATTGCACGCTGTGGCTCAGGCGCTAATCAGGATGAAGGGCTTAAGGAAACTCCCTCATCCCTGGCCTCTACCTTTCACCTAGAAACTTGCTTGCTGTAACAGGAACTCCCGCGGCCATCGGGCTCACACAGAGCTGTGCAGCCTTCCCAGCATCCTGCTGCTTTCTCTTCTGAAAGGTTATTTCATGCTTTCTTGAAAAAGTCAAAATAAGAAGCAGCTGAGTGCTGGGCAGGGCTGGGCTGGCTGTGGTTCTGGGGCTGGTTTCTCTCCTCAGGACACTTCTGCACACAGCTGGGCTTTCCCAGCTGCTTCCCTTGCAGCTGTGTTAGGCACAGAGGTCAGGAGATGGAGCCCTGCCGCAGCCCTGCTGGGCTCAGCGCCCACAGCCAAGGTGCTGGGGTTGCTGTGGCTCCAGGTTAAGGTGGAAGCTGCTCTGTGAGCCCCTCTGTGCTCCAGGGCAGCCAAGTGCTGAGTTTTAGGTGGCTTCTTAATGGGATCTCATCTTTTTTTCTTTTACAGAAACCAGGCAATGCGGAAGAAGTTAATTTTGTACTTTAAGAGGAGAAATCATGCTCGCAAACAGTGGGTAAGTGATTCCCCTATACCTTTTTCTGAAAGCATAAAGCAGCTTAATTCTTTATGTCAGAAAGAAAAGGAAGTTTTCCAGCAGAGATCTGCCCAGTGCCTTGCCTGGTGCACTGCGTTTCCTTTTCTGTATCTTCCCTGGACGTAAAGCAGAGGTCCCCAGTCCTGCTGCATGCACTGAGCTCAGCGTCCTGTGGTTTGTGGGAGCCAGAAGGGAACCAAACAGGAGCTGTTTTCTGAGGAAACGGCTGGTTACAGTGCTAAACTCAGAATGAGCTGCTCTGTTGTGCGTATCAAGGAGCTGGGGGAAAAGGTTTAACTGGGCTGCAAGGGCATGGGTCCTAAAATATGGCTCACAGTAAAGTCATCTGTCATGCAAAATAGGTGAATTTCTGCCAGCCAGTTGATTCAGTGCCCTTGAAAGGGGATTTTTCAGTTTAGGGAAGCATTTTGCCTGTTCTACAAAATAGGCAACAGAAGGTTGCTGATTTTGCAAAGTGCACGCATTTGCTGATTCTGTTTGCAAAATGGGTCTGCTTAGCTATTTTTCTGCCTGTTTTGTAGCAGCCCCTATTTTTAGCAGAGCCTGTCTTCATGCCAGCCCTCCTTCCTGGCTCCTGCCCTCTGTGTGCTGGGGTGCCCTGGGCAGGGCTGGGGCAGCCCCACAGGTTCCATTCCCCATGAGGAGCCTGCAGGAATCCCTCCTGCTGCTCCAGCCTGCCTGGCAGCAGTTTCTAATTGCCATCAAAGGGGCGATGCTGCAGGGAAGGAAGGGTAGCGAGGGAGCGGTTCTGGCCACGAAGTGTTTCTCTCCATCAAGCAGGGGAACAGAACAGTGCAGGTTGCACAGGGGTTGGACTGGCTCCTTCTGTTGCCTTCTCCTCCCCACCAAGCTGCTGCTCTGTTCCCAGAGCTGTGGGAGCGTGGGATGCAGGAGGGCCGGGGCTCAGCACCGCCTGCAAGCTGCTTCAGTGCTACGGTGGTGTTACTACTCTGCTGCTTTTAGCTGCACATGTCGGCTCCCATTTGGCTTTCCATAAGTTCTGGTGTGATGGAGGGGCTGATGGCACAAGGAGCCAAGCTGGGAACTCACTGTCCTGCTGCAGTGGCTGACATACCAGCCGAGTGCTGCCCGCTGCTGAAACCAGCCCAGCCTCAGAGCAGCACTGCGGGGTGAGCAGAGCAGCCCGGGGTTTGCCATTGATTGTTTTGCAGAGCGCCATCTGCTTTCAGTTCCGGCTTTGGGGCCTGGAAGGCATTGGCTTCACTCAGAGTGAAACCTTAAAATCCCCACTGGTTGCTGGCTGTGTTCGTGTGAGGGCTGAGCAGGATCTCTCGTGTCACTGAGCTGTGCTGTGTCCCTGCGTGCAGCAGCACCAGGGCTTTAGCATTAATCAGTTTTGAAAGCGCTTAATTATTTCCCCCAACCTCATCCCCTGCAGAACTGAGGGTCCCATGTAGGTGGGATCTGTCCCTTGCCGCTCCTTGCCCTGCACTGCAGCACCTTGAATGTTTTCAGGGCTCCAGTCCACCTGCAGTGTTTTGTTTTAAGTGTTCGGAAGCGATGCTAACGTGGAAAGCATCCTGTGAGCTCTGATAATGGCAGTAATGATAGGGCCACGCAGAGCACGTGCTGCATCCCAGCAACGCTGTTGGTAATAGCATGAAACCACACATTAGCATCTGAGAGCTAATCCTTCAGGGCTGTGGAATCTCATTGTGTCCTTGCCTGCACAGGAGGGTTCTGCACATATTTGAAAGCTTTTCCTTCCTAAAACTCCAGCCTGTGTGGGTGAGCCTGCGCACAGTGTCCCTGAGAGCAAATCCCTGCGAGTGGCTGGAGTGGCTGCGCTCAGGGCTTTGGTAACAGCAGGCTGTGGCGTGTCTGAGCTCCCTGTGCACCTGATGAGGTGTGCTGACAGCTCTGCTCCTGTTACTGGAGCAGCAACCTGTGGTTGTAGCTAGAGAGGAGTTCCTCTGGTCCTTTGGATGTTGGAGGATGGCAGAAGGGCGGTGGGAGGGCACTGCCATGCTGGGCGGCAGTCTTGTACCAAAGCTGTTGGGCTGGAAGAGAAAAGCCCAAGGGCACTCAATGGGTTGTACTGAGTATTTACTCTTGGGTTGGTCCCAGACCCCGCAGCGTGTCCGTGCCCTAACAAACCACGTTTCTGGAAGCGCTGTGACTC
This sequence comes from Phasianus colchicus, assembly GCF_987193195.1. Lineage (NCBI taxonomy): Eukaryota > Metazoa > Chordata > Aves > Galliformes > Phasianidae > Phasianus > Phasianus colchicus. Next base: position 8,764,160 of record NC_143453.1, on the reverse strand, counting down.
ACATCAGCCGTCAGGAAGGGCTTCGGGGAGCTGCCCTGCCCAGGCACAGCGCTGAGCTCCCTCTTGCTCTGCCCTTCCAGGAACAGAAGTTCTGCCAGCGCTATGACCAGCTGATGGAGGCCTGGGAAAAGAAAGTGGAGCGCATTGAAAATAACCCCCGGCGCCGTGCCAAGGAGAGCAAAGTGCGGGAATACTATGAGAAGCAATTCCCTGAGATCCGGAAGCAGCGGGAACTGCAAGAGCGCATGCAGAGGTTAGAGGAGAAGCGGTAGGACGGGGCTGAGCCGGTAGCGGACAGCCTTTCTCTTTTGTTTGTTGATGGGTGTGGGGTTGGTCTGTGGGAGGAACGGGCCTGGATGGCCATCAGTCCCATCTCTCCCCTTCGAGGTGGATAGCCAGCAGTTGCACTGAGCGCAGGAGCCAGCAGAGTCCCTGGCTGCTTTCTGCCCTGAGCGGCACAGCTCAGCTCCATCAGAGGAGGAAAAATGTCAGGAATGCGGCTGCCCGCTCCTCTGCTGCCAAATTCTTGGGGCAGCTCCCTCCTTCTGGCCACCTGAGTGGGATGGCACTAATTGGTTCCTCATTGCTGGGCTCAGGTGGGAGACGTACACGGTGTGTGGATGGATTTCATCATGTCGGTGACTTAAAACGCACCCGTGCTCTGATGGAGCCTGGGCAGAGGGAAGGGACGTCTGCAGAGGTTGTAGGACTGGCTGCAGGCACCGAAAGGAGCAGCATCTCACTGACAGAGCTGTCTCCTATCTGCCACCCCCGTCTGTTTTCTGCCTCATATTTAAAGCACATCTGAGGTCACATCGTTTCCTGCCAGGAGGAGATGCCATATTGTGATCCTGATATAGGCTGCTTTAGCAACACGGAGCAGTGTTTTAGTTTGAGGGCCAATATATTAGTTTCCAAAAGGAATCAGTGAGCACTTGTTCTAAAACTTTTGGGTTTAGCTTTGCCTTAATGTGTGAACAGCCTTGTTTTTCTCAACAATCCTACTTCACAGACGCACTGGAGTCACAATAGACTGCTTTTATCTTTGCATCCACCAGGTGCAAGGGCTTTTTCCTCAGATTTCACATATATTGTTTGGGGTTACAGTGCACTCAGAAAGAAAGTTACTCATTATGGCATAACAAGCAATGGAAATTTGCCAAATTGGGGAAAAAACAGCTAAAGGTTGGCCAAAAGTCACTGTGATGAAGCTGATGGTGGAAAAATGAGGAGAAAGTTAAGTAGTCTAAGACTGCCATAGGCTTCTACTACTCATGCCCAGAAGGATATTAGAATATGTTAATGAGATCTTGGGGAAAAAATGAGTATGCTAGTGTATTGCATATGTATGTCTTAACTGTTTAAATGTGGAACTTAAACTCTGAGAGCAAACGCTTGATTGTCAAGTCACCTGGTATGTATTGTGAGGAATAAAGGGATGCTGCTTTCTAACACCACAGTGGGGTTAGAGAGCTTTCTTCCTGAATTTTGGATGACAGTTCCCATCCTTCTTGCTGAAAACTCGCCATCCTTTCCATCTGAGCCCGGAGACACCTGTTGTGTGCAGAGTCATAGAGCCGTTTGAGTTGGAAGGAGCCCCCAAAGAGCATCTGGTCTCACTGCCTGCAGTGCACAGGGACACCCACAGCTCCATCACCACCTCTTTGGGCACCCTGTGCAGTGCCTCACCACCCTCAGCGTAAAAACTTCTTCCCTATACCCAATCGAAATCTCCCCTCTTTAATTTGAAGCCATTTCCCCTTGTCCCATCACAGCTGACTCAGCTGAAGAGTCTGTCCCCTTCTTTCCTACAGGGGGGCTATAGAGAAGGGAGCAGACTCCACAGCAGTGTCTGTCTTGTCCTGTGTCTGCCATTCCTGACCAGTGCCCTGCAAGCAGCTGGATGTGTGAAATTTTCCTCTTTGGACGCTTTATTTTATCATGAAAAAAAGGGGAGAAATGGAACTGTCAAATGTTTTAAACTTGTACCCGCTCGATAAGGAAAGCTTGAATTCCTTGGGATGTGTGGTGATGCTGGAGGGGGGATAGATGCCAATGGGTGATTTTTATTTAAATGTTCCTGCAGCATTTGCATGCCAGATGTGATGGCATGGCACTGATTGCTCACTGCTAGCACAGATACGTTCATGCCATCACCATCATGTGATGAAGTGAGCATGAGAAAATACGGTGGGAGGGTATGGTTGGGTGTGAAATGGCCTTGTGTTGTAGCGATGCAGAGGTGGCTGCCAGCACAGGTAACGAGCAAGGGACAGTGAGAGCTGTGCTTTGTGTCATGGAGTGTGGAGCATCAGTTCCTGAGTGTCCCATTGCCCTTTCCCAGCAGGGTAGGACAGAGGGGCAGTGGAGGGCTCTCCATGTCAGCTGCACGCAGTGAGCACGAGGTGTCGGAGATCATCGATGGGCTCTCAGAGCAAGAGGTGAGACCAGGTTCTCCTTCCTCCTCCTCTTCACCCCTAGTTCCGCTCCAAGGAAGCCAAAAGAGTGGGAAGAGAAGAGGGCTGGTGCCCTGGCTGGCGTGTAGAGAGGTTTTTCTGTTTCACTTTGTTTTGAATGGGCTGTGCAGCCTGACACTGGGGAATCCTATGGAATGAATGGTTTGTACATGAGCCAGTTGGCCCACATCTTCTGGGAGTGCTCCATTCATCTTGAAACATCCCCATGACCTTGGCTTCAGTTGGATCTGGTTTCACAAGGGTTCCACTCTCTTGGCACGGAGGCGAGCTGCAGTGAATGGTTTCACTTGGGAGGGAAGAGCCTCCGTCTCCCAGCCATGGCCGAGAACATCAGCTTTCAGCCAGGGCTTTCTGCATTCGTCAGAGTCAGTGTTTTGGCCCTGAGCTGTGCCTCTGTCCTCCCATGATGAGATAACACCCCCCGGGGTGTTCAGAGCAGCCAGGTGCTACATGGGCAGTGTCCTTGCCCCCCTTCCAGAAAGCTTTCAGCATGATGCTGGCAGTTAGAGGGGATTGGGCCTCACATGGCCCTGGGTAGGAGGGCTGCTCCCTGTGCCTCTGCCGCTTTGATTCCTCTCCCGTTGTGGGCAGGAGCTGTTTTCCTTAAGTCAGGCATTTCCACGCGGTATCTTAAAGCCTTTTATTTCACAGTGTAAGATTAATTGCTTCCTAGCTGATGGCGATAGCCTCTTTCAGCATTTCGTTTACAATTACCTTAGCAATAAAGCTGCCTAGTGCTTGCTTTTCAATTCTCCTGTTCCTCCACCTGTCCTTTCCTCTCGAACATCTGTCCCCGTGGGTCCCCTCGGGCCCGTGCTGCTGACCAACTGTTCTCTCTGCTTTCCCTGCAGAACCTGGAGAAGCAGATGCGCCAGCTCGCCGTCATCCCACCCATGCTCTACGATGCTGACCAGCAGCGCATTAAATTCATCAACATGAACGGCCTCATGGACGACCCCATGAAGGTCTACAAGGACCGGCAGGTGATGAACATGTGGAGCGAGCAGGAGAAGGAGACCTTCCGGGAAAAGTGAGTGCAGCCACATCTCTCAGTAGAGCCCCTGGGAGTTGTGAGATATGACCTGTGCAGTGCAGCCTGCTGAGCTGGGGTGCTGTGTGATGGTTGCAGAATCACAAGGTCTCGGTGATGGTGTGTAGTTCAGGTGCTCACCTGCACGGCGCCCAGGGATCCCTCCGTGTGAACAAGGGCAGTGCTCACGCTCAGTGCCAGGACCTCCCCTTCCCTCTCCTGCTCACAACAGCTCCTGCTTGCAGCTGAAGTAAGGAATTGCCAAGATGGACCAAAAAAGAGCAAATAAGCAAACCAATTCCAAGCCTATTGTAGAGGAGAGCCCTCACTGCTAATTAACCTTAAAGTGCACCACTCCAAACAGCCCAGGCTTGCACACAAATGACGCAAAGGCTAATTACTCGGTCTTTAATGGAGGGGCCATGCCTGGCTAATGGGGCTGGGAGAACCCACACCCAGCTCGTGCATCCTGCTGTGCACGGTGGTTTCTCTGTCATTACTGTGGGTGATGGGAGCTCAAGGCATAAATAGAGAAGAATTTCTCACAGAACTAATTGAAGGAGATGGGCACTCAGGAGCTATAAGCAAGGCCAAAGGATCGCAGCTCCCAGGTGGCTCAGAGCAATTGATAACATGGTCTTGAAAACCCCCTGCTTTGATCAGCCCTCTGGTTCTTGCCATGTACAGCACATCACATGAGATCTCTGATGTGATTCCACAGCCCAGCTGCTTGTAAAAAAAAGAAAGAAAGAAAAAAAAAAGTTATTGCAATTTGTATGCTTAGCATTACTGATGTCTCCTTTGTTACCCTCTTATTTATTCACTCACATGTCTTGGGAGATCTCCCTTGGGTGTCTGTGTTATATTTGGATAAGTTTTGCCCTTTGGAACACTTGAAGGAAGAAAGGCTGCAGCCTTTCTTGGGGTAGAGACTGCACTCTGTTAACTGCCCGAGCATTGTGCTCTCGTTGCTGTCCTCCATTTCCCCTCGTGCCCCAAACCTCACACCATCACCCACAACCCCCATTCCATGCTGGAATCAGTCCAGCTTAGTGCCCCAGCAGTGACTTTGTTTGAGCTGCTCACTATGTTCTGCCCACATTCCATTCCTGTCCTCCCACTCAGGGCCCATCCTGTCCTTGGGGCATGTTTTGGTGGCCATGGGGTCGAGCACAGACAGCTTTTGGGCACTTTTGATCCCCCTGCTCTCTGCCATCCTGTGGTGAACATGAGCCTATCAGAGCCCCAGCTCCACTGTTAGGCTAAATATCAGTTTCTCAACTTCCTGAGATGCTGAGCAGCACCAAGTATGTTCCCAAATCAACAGGTCCTTCAGGGAGCTGGCCTCCCACCCAGCCAGCACCTGAGTCAGAGTTGGTGCCTGCACTCACCCTGTCCTTCTGCTCCCACAGGTTCATGCAGCACCCTAAGAACTTTGGCCTGATTGCCTCCTTTCTGGACAGGAAGGTAAGCTTTCTGTGTGGCTGCAGCCTGCCTTGTGCTCTCTCTCCTTGATTTTACGGTCTGGTCCTGTTCTGAGCAAGGTCACGTGCCTCCTGTGGGACAGGCCATATGGGCAAGTCCTGGGTGGACCCAGTCTGGGAGGGTGGAAGTGGACCAGGTGGTCTCCTGAGCAAGAAACAGCTGTAGCTTCTCTAGTCCTTGTAGTCAGCTCCTTTGCCTATCTCATGCCACATTTCATCCATACAGTATCTGTTCAGGCAGGGAAACCCTTTGCTTTCAGGGGATTGGGCTCAGAGGTCCCTTCCAGCTTAAATCACTCTCACCGTGCATGTCTCTGCCTGGGGAGATGGTTTGTAAGAGCTCAACTTTACTGTCCAAAGCAGCACTGCGGCAGCAGCCTCGTGATGCTGGGCATGCTGTGAGGCACCAGGCTCGTTTCAGCCTTTCTCACTTGTTAACGCTGAAAGTGTTGGGACTTGGATGAGGCTCACAATCCAGCCTGTGTTCCAAGCTGTAAAATGTCTTCTAATTTTATTTGTACTCGTTTGTAAATCAGGCTGTAATTATGATACAGAACACATCTATTATCCAGTTGGAGAGAGATGCAAAGTATGGCTCAATGTAATGAATTAATAGATTTTTAAATTGCATTAAAAAAAAAAAATAGTGATCTTAGCCCTTGGAACAGATGACTGTAAGTTTTTGTGTTCGTGTGTGTGTGTATAATCAGGGCTAGATTAGAAAGGCATCCAATTAACACTTTAAAAGTTACAATCTGTTGCTGCAAATGGTTCTGCTCTGTGTAAGGGTGGGGAGAGTGCAGCCCTGTGCCCGGGCACTGAGGGATGTGGGGGTCTGCAGGTTGGTCCTGTTAACACAACTGCTGAGCCCCTCCATGGGGATGTAGTTCAGGTGCCCACGCTGTGAGGGTCAGGACTCGTGGGCAGGAGCGGGGCTGCATCCCAGCCATAGCAGTTCCCCAGTGCGCCCAGCCCAGCACTCAGCCAGAGCCACGGGAGCTGCAGCTTGATGTGCTCGGAGCAACTCGGCAGCGGGCTCAGCTCGGCGGCTGGAAGTAACGCCTGCTGACAGCCGCGTGGCAGGTTGTGCGTAGCACCACCGCAACAGAGGGTGACAGGCAGCTCTCCTTGTTCTGCTTTTAGTTGCCACAGTCATCTGGGGTCAGCCCTGCCCCCTGCCCCGGGCCGGCCCCGCGCTCTGCTCCAAGCACAGGGCGCTCGTTGTTCTGCAGCCCCGTCTCGCACTCCTGTGGGAAGGCCCCGTTTTGTCCCTCGGAAGCGCAGGGCGATGTCCCTCGTCCCCCTGAGCCGGCGGGCAGAGCGCTGCTGTGACGCAGGGAAGCTGCTCTGGCTGCGGCCCTTCAGAAGCATTGGATCTGGCGATGGCAGGGGCTGAATGCTGCTGCTGAAAGCCTTCCTCTCCCTGACCTGCCCGTGTCATTGCAGACGGTGGCAGACTGCGTCCTGTACTACTACCTGACCAAGAAGAATGAGAACTACAAGAATCTCGTGAGGAGGAACTACCGGCGGCGTGGGAAAAGCCAGGTAAGGGCAGGGGAGTGCATGGAAACCTTGTCCCTCAGGAGGCGTGGTGACACGTGTTCTTAGTGCCAGCCTGGGGCTGAGCATCCCCAGTGCTCCTTCCCCCCTGCAAATGGAGATCATGGTTGTGAGCTGCAGTGGGCTGTGATTATTTGCTCTTTCAGAACGTGCTGTTTTCTGGCAGTTGTTTGTGCTCCGGCAGTTGATGTTTGTCTGTCCTCGTGCCAAGGTCACAGTGGCTTGAAAAAGCAAACCCAAGATGCTGGAAAAAGGGGTTGTAGCAAATGGTGACCACGTGTCAGGAGTTGCGTGGGGCTGACTGGATGAACCTGTGCGGTCCCACGGCCTAGGTGTGAAACTCAGCACAGTCATGCTACCCCAGCTGGGTGAAGTGAGCCACTGTCCACCTAATGAGGGGGTGTCACAGGGCATCTCTCTGGATAACGTGGGAATAGGAATGGAAAAACTGTCCTGTCCCATGACATAAACAGCTCCTTGTGCTGCATGGCCATAAAAAGCAGCACTTGGGTCTAGATCCTGATTGGGAGACAGATAGGTAGCCTTGCTCCAGTTTGATTTCTGCAGCATTAAGACATCAGAATAGTTAGCACATGACGAATGTCATGGACGGGGCCCAATTTTCCCTTCTTTTTTTTCAGAGACATTAGTGATGGATAAAACCCTATTAGATTATCCAGTCCCTCTCCCAGCAAACCCAGGGTGGTTCCCTCCAGTACATTTTTATAGTGTTTACCAGGGTCTGTTTTGTTAGATCACAGCAACTAGAACATGAGGCCACATTTGTTTCTTGTTAGCAGTGGAGACGTTTAGCACAGCTCCTTCTGCTTTCAATGTTAAGCTGAGCAAGGAACAAGTGTGAAGGGGGAGAGGCGATCTGCAGGGTCTGTGTCCTGTGGCCGCTGACTTGCTGTGCTACACCAGCAGGTACTGTTCCTGCTTTGGTGTTTGAAACCATCCCAAGGTGTCCCTGGCTGCAGGGGTGATTGCTCTTTGTCATGAGTGTGATCCAGCACAGGGTATGAGAACGTTGGGCTGCTGGGGCCAGAGAGGTCAGGATGGCTTGGGAGCATGAGCGTGGTGGGACATGAACTGTAGGGATGTGGCACTGAGGGCACGGTGGGGGTGAGCTGACTTGGTGATCATAGAATCATAGAATGGCCTGAGTTAAAAAGGACCACAAAGACCATCCAGTTCCAACCCCCTGCCATGTGCAGAGTCGCCAACCAGCAGACCAGGCTGCCCAGAGCCACATCCAGCCTGGCCTTGAATGCCTCCAGAGATGGGGCATCCACAGCCTCCTTGGGCAACCTATTCCAGTGTGTCACCACCCTCCGTGTGATCTTAGAGGTCTTTTGCAACCTTAGCGATTCTGTGGTGCTGTGAGGGCTGAAGTGGTTAAATGCCAGAGGTGAGATGTAATTGATTTATTGCTGGGGAGGGGAGATGGGCATTTCATCGGATGAGAGGAGCGGTGAGGTCAGATACGGTCGTGTTTCCAGCAGCCCTGCACTGTTGCTCTGTGCCGTTTCTCATGGAGAGGTTGGCAGTCTTATTTGCTTCTGAAGGCTGTGGGGGGCTTACGAGAAAAGGAGAGATAATTACCAGTAGAAATAATGCTCCTCTAGTGTCAAGATAATTATTGTGGCCTACTTATTAAAAACATTAAAAAAAAACAAGAATCCCTTCATTCCCTGGCTGATGGTCCCCTGGCAAAGGCTATTCCTAATAAAGCTGCTCCTTGCTGCTAAAAACCTCCTGCCAAGAGTGGGGACTTCACACAGCTCTGCTTCCAGTTTGTCACCAAACACACGGGCTGCCGGTGCGAGGCACGGCCCCACGGGCACTGAATGGAAGGGGCACACATCCAAGGCATCATTGTGCTCAACGTTCAGCTTCCTGAGATGCAAACACTTCCAAAAATAATCCTCATTTAACCCTGAGAGGAGGGAATCAGTGCTAAAAGGAATAACTTCCAAGTGTGTAATTTCGCACTGGGGAAAAAAAAAGTTTGAATTGTGGTATAATGCTCTGATCCAGTGCTTGGTGTATGGTTATAAGCATAAATTTGGTGATGGTGTCACAAAAGCTGTGCAGGTGTGTTTCCCAGGGGGCTCTGCAGTTGCTCTGCAGGGGGTTTCTGAGCACATCTCACTGCTGACAGCCCCGATTCTGTACCAGCACATCGGGCCTGAAGCTGGCAATTGCTGCCATGAGCAGGGCTGTTGGGCAAGCTGTTCAGCCCGGCTGTAGCAGCGTGAGTGCTGTGCAGGTCCGTGCTGGGGGAAAAGGGACTTTGTCTGTGTAATTATCCCTTGTGGCGACCACCGTTCCCATTCCGGAATAAATCAGCAGCAGGCATGGCCAAAACCAGCACTGGGCCGTGCTGAGCTCTCAGAACTCTTCGGGAATGACATCTGTCCTGAAACAGCTCCCCAGATCTTCTCCATTTGGGGTTTTTGGAGGGGATGGGTCTGGCTCAGTTTTCCATGCAGGTTTGCAGTCAGACAGCACCACTGGTGGCCAAGGCAGCTGGAGGAGTCCCCATGAAACACTGAACCTGTTGTGGGCACCACATTCTGGTGTGCAGGCTGGGAGGTGGCTGGAGTCCTGCTGTGTCCTCTTGGGGGTGTCATAGAATCACTGAAGTTGCAAAAGACCTCTAAGATCACCAAGTAAAACTCCAGCCCACCCCCACTATGCCCACCAACCACGTCCCTCATTGCCACATCCCCGTGGTTCCTGAACACCTCTGGAGATGGTGATCCCGCCACCTCCCTGGACAGCCAATGCCAATGCATTACTGCTCTTTCTGAACATTATTTTTTCTTAATATTCAACCTGACCCCCCTCCAGCACAAGAAATGCAGTCAGTCTGCTGCTGGGCTGTCCCAGGAGTGGTAGTAGAGGCTCTTCCTGTCCGTGTTCCCTTTGCTCCCAAGCCCCATCCCTGGTGATACCCCGTGAGGTGCACTGTACGCCCGGTGCAGCCCCATCACAGCTTTCCCTTAGCCCTGCCACCCTCCAGACAGCTCAGTGGGCGAACACAGTGGAAACTTACATTCCTGAAATCCCAGCTGCAGTTTTGGGGGTGATTATATGAGAACTCTGTTGGCCATATTTGGGAAAACCGAAGGATGCGTTGCTGTGGGAAGATTGCTACTCAGGTCCCCACAGCTGCCACACAAGGACAGCAGTGAGAATTTGGGATTGGCACTGGCTGGTGGGATGTGGCCACTCTCCTTTGTGGTGGCACCAGCATGGAATGCCAGCTGCTGATCTTAATTACATCTTGGTGGTAATTTAAGTCATGTAACAGTGATGTGACCCCCCCGGCTCACTGCATGCTCAGACCAGTGTTCCTGCAGCAGCAGGTTGATGCGGCCTGGGGCAAGTGTCCCATGCTCATGTGTGCAGTGATGGGGTTGGGGCCACTGCTCTGCAGGGGGCTGGCATCCTCCTGGTGGGGCTTGGGTAGGAAAGGATTTGGGATGAGCTGTTTTAATGACAGTTTTTGACTGGGAGCTGTGAGCCCCATCCCCTGATTTAGGGAGCCAAGGGGGGGGGTCACTGCGCAGCCAGGAAGCAGAGCCTGGCAGTGGGGCAGAGCATGGCATGCAGACCACAGAGAGGAGGAAACACGTGTTCCCCGCCTGGGAGCAAGTGGGGCTCCTCTCTGCCACTTCCAAATGCTGTGCATTCATCCCCTCGGGTCATTTTCCCTTTGCAAGCAGTCAAATCACTTCTCAAAAAACTCAGCAGTGACCCAGAAAAGAAACATTTCCACTTATGGAAAAGCCCTCGGTGATGTTAAGGAGGGATTGCGTGAGCAGGATCCTGTTCAATTGCTTCCGTGCTTGGGTGAGATCACTGTGCCATAGGAGGGCGTTCACCAGACCCCACGTATCAGTGCCCACTGGGCTTGGCTGTGCCAAGAGGCTCCCAGCCATAGAACCATGGAATCCTTGTGGTTGGAAAAGACCTATAAGGTCATTGTGTCCAGCCGTCAGTCCATCACCGTGGTGCCAAGGACCTGCCAGCTGCACTCCTCCATGGTCACTGTGCCCCAGTGTCCTGTGGTTAACCAGTGGAGAAGCAGTGCGGTCCTGGGGCGGCCGTGTGCTCCCCACTGAGCTCCCTACCATTTCCCTTATCAGATGTGAGCCTGTCCTCCCATTTCTTACTCACTTCCCCAGCCAACAACATCCAACCCAGCGCTGGGCCGTGAGCGATCAAAGTGGTGCAGCCAGCAGACATTCCTCTTCCCCTCCTTGTTTTGGCAGCGGCTTGTTTGGATTTGTGGTTTCTCCCAGGAGCAGAGGGTGCTATGTGTGGCCGTGAGAAGCCTGGCTGTGTGGCAGTGGGTGGCAGCAGGGGCTGAGGCGTTCCAGACCAGCGCATCAGAGGCTTCAGGCTCTGGAGCCGCTTACGTGATACATATATACGTATTTGTGATACGTCTGTATGTATTCATAACCCCTCCTGCCTGTGTTCTGCATCCAGCATGAAAGCGGGTGGAAGGATGCACATGGTAAGCCAGCCCCAGGCATTCCAGGGCCTTCTGCCTTCGCCTTATCTTGAGCTGGTTTTAATTTGCAGCTCCCTGATTGCGTGTGGTGACCTCGGCCCCGGCTCCCCTGGAGAACGTTGTAAATGCCACGAATCTGAAGTCACCCGTGGGAGAAAGGAGTCAGCAGTGCCCCAAGCATGGCAGAGGCACAGCCGGGGGTCTGCAGTGGGGAGGGAGAGTTCGTAGTGACATGACTGGGGAGAGCCCGTGGTCACGGCTGGGAACATGCTGAGTGAACAGTGCAGAGCTCGTGGCTGTGATGCCTGGGGTATGCTTGTAGGTAAGGGACTGGTGTGTCCAGCTTTCAGTGTGCTAGGCAGTGTAGGGTGCGGGCTCACTCCTTTCAGCTGGAGGAGCAGGTGAGATGTGGTGGTTTTTCATAGAATCATTAAGGTTGGAAAAGATCCCCAAGTTCATCCCCAGCCCACCCCCACCGTGCCTGCTGAGCACATCCATCAGTGCCACATCTACATGGTTCTGGAACACCTCGAGGGATGGTGAACCCCCCAGCCTCCCTTGGCAGCCTGTGCCAGTTGTTGCCTTCAGTAGGAGCCCAGGGCGTGGTGATGGTGGTGATAGAGGTGATGTGATCCAGCTGCCAAGTGGCATCCCATGAGCAGGAAATCCAGTGCTGAGGCAAGAGTTCCTCTGAAAACTCTCCCATCCCTGTCACCATCCCAGCAGGACGGGACTCAGGGTGGATGTCCTCAAGGACCCCCATGGCGTCAGAGGAGAGCGGTGCCCTGGGCACGGGGCCGGGCCCAGCGGAGAGTTCTGTGCTGTGCTGTGGGCAGTGAGGTGTCCGCATGGCTCCGCTCGCCTGCTGCAGCCCGGTGTGCGTGTGTCACCATGGAGGGGACGGGGAAGGCAGGAGCAGTGGTTCTCTGGAGGTTTGGGAGTTTGGAAAATAAATAGCCCTGCGCTGTAGGTTAAAGCTTGGCATCCTCGCGGATTAATCACGCCGGCTGCAGCCAGCGCTGAGAGCCCTGGTGACGAGAGCTGTGGTTTATAGATGATGATTCATCGACTCGACTTAGAGCGACCACGTTATTCCAGCAGATTGCAAAATCATAAGAGGAATGTTGTGGTTAGTTTACGGCTTAACTATGCAAATCGTCAGGAAGCCTTCGGAGCTGGAGAACGTAAGGCACAGCGAGCCCGGATGGCTGGGCGCTGAGCAGGGGCCCGCGGCCGGCGGTGGGGCTGGCGGGGAGCGGCCGTGAGCGTGAGCCAGGTGCCGGGGAGGTGAGTGCTGGGGGCTGGGGTGCGATGGGGCTGACGGCGGCACGGCGTTCCTGGCTGGATCCATATGGCTCCGTCACAGTGCTGTGGGGCTGGGGAGGGTGAAGGTGGGGAGCGGCGTCCCACATCCTCCCACCGAGGGAGGAAGCAGAATGGGAGGAGCCGCATCTCTCCCTTGCTGCTGCTTGTTCCCAGCCAGAGCCAGGGCGCTGCAGCCCGGGGGGCGGCGAGCAGTGCTGCGAGTTGGTCCATTCTCAGCTTCGGTGTCTGGGACCTACCTGGAAGCGGGTGTCCCCTGGATGCGATGTGCCAGGCAGGCAGGGTGGGACGATATGGGCAGCCGTCCTTGTGTCACTGCGCTGCGTGGGGTGGATCGGTGGGGCTGCGTGGGGGCTTCCAGGGGGGCTGGCACCGCTCTGCTCCTCCCACTGCTCTGGGGTCGGAGGTGAGCAGATGTTTGGCATTATGGAGCAGCAGTGAAGGAGGCCGCGTGGCTCTGCGGGTTCGGAGTGGGATTGGGCTCTCGCTTGCACGTACAGCATGCGATTTGTCCCGGGGCCTTTTTAAATAAACAGGATGTGTTGGCAGCAAAACCAAACAGCGCGATGCTGGGGAGGAAGGGCGGGCGGCAACATGAACGCTTGGCCTGGGAGGGAGGGATGGAAGGGATGGCCCTACTCACTGCCACCGGCTCCTTCCTTGGCTTTGAGTGTGTCCCTTTGCCACCTAGGTGCCTCTGCCTGGGGCCATGGGGCTGTGCTTGAAGGGGAGGCTCCATCGAGCAGTTTTGTTGCTGGCCCGCAGCTCATCCTGTGGCCAACCCACCTGCCGGCCCGCCTCAAAGTGGGGCAGCATGAATCAGAAGGCAGCATGGGCTGGTAATTGGGGAAGCATTTCCTGGCCCGTCACGCTTTGGGATGGCGTCCCATCCCTTGAATCATCCCGAGCTGGGCCACAGCCAGGGCTAAGAATAGGCGCTGTGCACCATGGGCAGCCTGAGGACGGCCGCCTTGGGGCAAGGGGTTGGCTCCCAGCTGTCACCTCCCTGTGCCCAGTGTCGGCCCCAGTGGCTTTGGGGCTGAGCTTTGGGGATGCAGCACTGGGGCTGGGTGGCCTCTGGTGTTTCTGTCCCCACACAGTCCTGTCATTGGGCACCATACCCCAGCTGGAACAGGGCAAGCACTAGAGGGCATCCTTGGATTAAGATGCTCTCTGCAGTGGGAGAAGCGCTAGTTGGTGTCCCACCACCTCGGCTTAAGACATCCACAGAGGCAAGCCTGGAGTCTGCTGGCCCTCCTCTCCAAAACAAAACACTCTGGAAGAAGGGGTGGGAGGGCTACAGAACTAACCTGGACACCCCTCCCCTCCTGCAGCACATGGGGAAGGGCAGAGGCATGGGAGACGATGGCTGGAACACAGCCTGCTCCTCATGCTCCCACGAAGCCCAGCTCTGGGCAGGTCTCTGCTGTCACCTGCAGCTCCTCCTGGGGCTGAACCCATGTGAGGTTCACTGCTGCCTGCAGTGTGACTCAGGGGGTCAGGGAGTTCAGGGTAGTGAGTGCCGTGCCGTGCCCCTTGCTTCTCTGCAGCTGGACTCCAACTCACAGCCAGGCTCCCGCCAAGCGCCCGCTGCTTCTCTGCGGAGTTTGGGACTGGCTTACTGGTCTGACACCGGTGCTGGACCACCTGCTGGGTTCGATCCTTTAAGGCCTCAATCCCAACCCAATCCTGGTGTTGCTGGCTGCATTAGCTGGGAGCAGGACGGCTGAATAAATCATTTCCGCCTCTAATTTTCCTTTTCTCTGAAATTCCTCTCATTTGCTGGTCACCAGGGGGAAGGGAGGTCGGGGAACCGGGCCTCCCCAGCATCCTCCTTCCTGCAGCTGTAGAAACAAAATCCGGGAACACCACAACCACCGCATCCCTCCCTGGTGTCACCATGTGCTCAGCCCCTGGGCTTTGCTCAGCCCCTCCCAAAGGGCACAGCAAGGCTGCTGCACTGTCTTCCATGGGAGCCAGAGCATGGCATGGCCACGGCTGATCCCACAGCCCCTTAATGCCCCCATAATACTTTCAGTCCTGCTGCAGATGGGCACCCCGCAGCACGTTTTCCTCCTGGCCATTGCCCCCCGGTGTAGTTCGGTTGTGGTTGTTTGGGTTGGCCCAGGTGCTGCTGTTTTTCTGGCCCTGCACTGAAAGTTTGTTGTTTTATGTGCCTTGTTTTGCAGCAGCAGCAGCAAATGCCCCGGAGCAGCCAAGAAGAGAAAGATGAAAAAGAGAAGGAAAAGGAGAAGGAGGGAGACAAGGAGGAAGACAAACAGGAAACAGAAAATGACAAAGAAGAACTGACAAAGTAAGCGAAACCTTCCCAAGGTCCCTCCTGCCTACAGACCCCAGAATGTGGGAGCTCCTGGTTCCTTCCCAGCAGTGCTGGGATGTGGGATGGAGTGTGGGACGGGATGCAGCGGTGGGAGGTGAGGTGGGACGCGGGGTGGGATGCAGCAGTAGGATGCAGGACGGGATGCGGTCCAGGGCTGCCTGCCGCCATATGGGACTGCGTGTGCTCACCTCCTCCTCTGCAAGGAGGGAAGGAAGGGGAGCGCCTGCCCTCCTGTTAGTTCTCATCCCTGCTGCTCCCAAACATCTCTCTGATGTACTTTTATTTTTAAACCTGCTCAACCCGCAAAGCCGCCCTGTTCCCCGGGCTTGTTTTGCTGTTGTGAGAGCCTCCCCGCGCTGCTGGAGCTGGCTGAGCGCAGCCGAGTGCGGCACTTCACCTTTAGTGTTATTGATGTCAACGTGAGAGCTTCCAGAGTGAGGGATGGGAGCGGTTTTATGGCTGCACCCGCCCCGCTGTCTGACACAGTCATAACTAACAGGGAGCGCCGGAGCTGCGGCGGGGAGAGGCTGGCACGCGGGCTGCTAGTGCTCTGTAATGGGCTTAATGCTTGCTTTAAAGGAACATCTGGCTTCATTATATCCAGGCTGCTGAGACATTTACCAGCAGGTCCTTTTCAGGAAGATAAATGAGGAGGAGGCAGTGATGAATTTGAATGGCCTGGTATTAAACCTGTCTCTGTCAGGTCCCTGCGTGCACGCGGTGGTGGAGCTGCAGCCAGCTGCAGAACGACCCCCCCACCAACAACCCCAAATTAGGCAGGAAGAGGGTCTGCGTGTGCAAAAAATGCTGACCCGCCCCTCCAAAAGCACCTCAAGCACGTGCAGGGAGGCAGTTGTTTGACCTAAAACTGATGCCGGCCCAACAGTGATTTCTTCTCTCCCTGGTTTTGCAGGGACAAGAACGACGACACGTCCGGGGAAGACAACGATGAGAAGGAAACCGTTGCCTCCAAAGGCCGCAAAACAGCCAACAGCCAGGGCCGGCGCAAGGGCCGCATCACCCGCTCCATGGCCAACGAAGCCAACAGCGAGGAGGCGGCCACGCCGCAGCAGAGCGCTGAGCTGGGTGCGTAGCTGTGGGCATGGGGAGTGGGGAGCACGTGGTGTGCTGTGCTGACCAGCACTGGTGTGCGTTAGGAGCCAGCACCCTGGCTGCAGCCGTGCCGTGCAGCCCGGCGTTGCGCTCAGGGCAGCATTTCCCTGCTCGTTTCCCTGATCTCCCCGTGTTTGTCCCCAGTGCTCTTCTGCCCCATCCGAGGGCCGCTCGGGTTAGGCAGGAATTCACAGTAGCATCCGTAGCCCCATTCGTGTGTGTCTGCCTCTGGCGTTTGCAGCCCTGATAGTGGTTACCCATGGAAACTGACTTAGAGCAGCAAATAAATGAAGGAATTTGGCTGATTTTCCAATGTTTTGTACTCCGTCAAGTACAAAATTATGACCGCAGCACCTAAGGCAAGTGAAAATAAAGCAGGGTGACTCCTCTCGGTTTCCTTTCCCCACAGTTCCTTGCTCGCTCTGTTCCATGTGCTATAAATCACCCGGAGGTGTTTCGCTCCCTGTTCTCTGCTGACAACTGGCTGAAGCCTGATGGCGGGCGCTGCTCTCGTACCGCTGATATAAATAGTTCCATGCACAGTGGAGCCCTGTGCTCCATCTCGAACTTGTTCAGCAGTGCTGCAGAGAAGCAGCAGATAATGCCAGTAACTCAGATGGGATTTTTCATCCTGGTATCCCAGAGCTGTGTGAGCGGGGAGGAAAGGCTTCCGACCCTGTTAGATTGGGAAAAGGAAATGGATGGATTTCAGCGGCAGATCTGAGCGACTGGTTACTCTTTTTGTCTTCAATCGTGCTTTAATTTAGGTTGGCGAAGGAAGTTATTGCGTTTTAAATACTGATTGAACATTAAAAAACAACACAAAACCATACTGTGGTTTAACTGCAGCGTGCCGGAGCTCCCAGTAGGCATCTGTTACATAACTGCGCAACCTCAGTAAATATCGTTAATCAAAGCAAATGGGCCATCGCTCTGACGGTTCCTTGCCGTGCAGTAACAGTCATCTCAGAGCTGAGCTTGTGACACACGGCTTCAGGTAAATGAGAGAGCACTGGGGACACTCGGCTTCAAGGAAGTGAGAGATGCAGCCCCACCTGTGCCCAGGGAGGGCATAGCTGGGAGGTCTCCATTTCCCTGTGCTATGGAGCTGGAGGAAGTTCCATGCTCGGGTGGCACCTGCAGCTGTGCCCCATAGCTTGGGGAGGGAATCCCTCCATTCAGGCACTGATGCGTCCTCCTGCTGGGTTCAGACCCTGGAAGGTGCTCCCTTCCTTGTCTGTATCCTCCAGCCTAACCTATCGGCCTGTTTTCCATTCTAAAAGGACACTGTCAAAACATCTCTCATCACTGTTGAAATAATGCTTCGCCTGTTGTTTAGAGTAATAACCCATTGGCAGCCCGAACCGGAAATCTGTTTCCTTACCGCGTTGTTTTTTTGCCTCTGACTCACAGCCTGGCTTGTTATTGTAGGGTTTGCTCTCGTGCCAGGCTGCCAGTGGGACGGGTGTGCAGTGCTGCACACAGGACCCCAGGGTCCCCACACCGGGAGTGGAGTGGTGACAGCCATCCCCTGCTCTCCCTGTTGCCCTCTGCTACTGCACATCCCTGGGTCAGTCCTCCCCCAGATGTGGCTCTGGGATGTCCCAAAGCGCAGTGACGGGGTTGCTGTCCCCAGCAGCCACTGTCAGCAGGGCTGGCACCCTTGGCAGATGCGGTTGGCGTGCCCGAGTCACCAGGGTGACGCTGTTTCTCCGTCTCTGCTGAGGGTGATGGTCCCACCCCACGTCTGCCACCTCCAAAGCACGCAGCCGGTGTCGGCTCCAGCTTAGGTACCTGTTGTTGGCGGGCCAGAGAGCGTGGCACCCGTTCAGCAGGAAATATGGTGCCTCCCTCGAGCCATCTGGCTGTGCTTCCAGCCCCAAAGAAACCAAAGCGGAGCTGTGCGTCACTGCGATGCATCCCGGGAGGGTGCTGCACATGGGCTGCGGTGCACCTCCTGCGAGAGGGCCGGGGGCACGGCGTCTGCGGGTGGGTTTGGGATGCGGTGCCCACCGCGTCAGTTCAAGACGTCTGTGTGGTTTGGTTTAGAACGGGGTGTCCATGGAGTGGATTTGGGGTGTGGTGCCCATGGGCTCGCTCAGCCCATCCCACTGACCGCTCTCCTCTCTTTCCTCTCTCAGCCTCTCTGGAGATGAATGAAAGCTCTCGCTGGACTGAAGAGGAGATGGAAACAGCAAAGAAGGGTAAGAAGCCACTTTCTTTCTTCCTTGCATGGTGCTGAGGGGTTGGGGGGAAGCGAGAGGGGTGTCAGGTGGTGCCATGTGGGCACCAGGAGCTGTTTGGATCCCTGGGATGGCAGCATGGGAGCAAGGAGGATGCTTCACCAGATGTTCCAGGTGTGCATGGCAGCAGACACAGTTCTGCACCACTCTCCAAAGCTCCATCCTTTGGTGGTGCTGAGCCCTGGCGCAGGCACTTGTCAATCCTGAGCTGATTCGGAGCCTTTGCTGAGGCCATCTCTAGAAGTGCTGAGCATGGCACCGCCCTGCCTGCACTTCTCCTTGCAGTACTGGTGCCCGCCGTTCTCTGCCCAAAATCCCATCCCGTTGCACTGCTGCTGAGTTGCTGGCTGTGCGTCCTGCCTGCCTCACTGCTGCTCCTCCTGGTCCAGGAGGGCTGTAAGCGCAAAATTGAAATGGAAACGAGTGCTGTGTGGGGACGGCCCTGTTTGGGGAGTGCACCTGTTCCAGGGATGCTGGTGGCACGTTCCAGAGCTCCCAGGTGCTGGTGGAGCTGCGCAGTTGGATTCTTTTGCCTCTGAATGTCCCAAAGCGCTTGGCTCACTTGCCTTAAACCATTCCAGCCCTCTTTGCAGCCCAGTGCCAATCCTGTGTGTTGCTGCACGCTGCTCTCCATAGATGCAGACTTAATGGATAGACGTTAATCAGGCAGCATGGCCTGGTGCCAGGCGTGGGGTGAGCAGGTGCCGGGAGGGGAGCGCTGCCGCGGGGACCTTTGTTTTGGAGATCGCATCTGGTTGCAAGAAAAGTGCCTCTTGCTGTTCGATGCTGGATGTGCACTGAAGGAGTCCTAAAAGCAGTGAAAGATGAAGTGTGTGAGCACGTTTCTGATCCTGTAAGCTGGGCCTCGGGACCTGGATAGGGTAGGGGTTTGCTGCATGCTGATGGCTGGTGGTGTTCCGGCACCCGCCCCGTGCTGGGGAGCTGGCAGCAGGGCCAGCAGCCTCATGGGGAGAGAGCAGAACTGCACAGAGCGCTTCCAAGTAGGAGAGGGCAGGAGTGTGTCTGTAGGGAGAGACAATAAAGGGGAGTACCGTGTTATTAAAGTTAACTAGGGGAACGAAAACCTAGCGAGAGGAAAGTTCTTGCTTAATGACACTTTTATTATGCAATAAACTTTGATTCACTCGTCTGTCAAAATGTGCTGAGATGGGTATAATTACGGGGTAGCGTGTTTTTCTGGTGCTGTCTTGCTGAACAGGGGCTGTGATTACAGGTAAAAGCGGGAGGTTTTGGCTAACCATGTGCTTGGCACTGTGATCTCCGTTGCATTTTGGGCCTGGCCGAGCTGGGTACTGCTCTGTACAAGACAATGTCTGGGCATTTGGGGGATCCCAAGCACGCAGGAGCTGGAGGCAGGCTGGAGAGGATTGCCCCATGCCCCACCAGGGCTGTGCCACACAGCAGCAGTGGAGTTGAACTCAATGAACCGGGAGGTTTCCGCGTGACCTTCGTTACTCTTTAAGCCTGCTATCTGTTCTCACCCCAGCTCTGGGTTTTCCCCCACTGCCAGCCTCTAACAAATGGTTTTGCACTCCCAAAAGCGGTCACGTGCCGATGGCAGCTTCTTGCTCATCTGAGTTCCTCCCAGGCTGTGCCAAGGCTGTATGCTCCTGGCACAAAGGACAGAGCCAATACGGTGCTCCCTGTGCTGTTCCTCCTCTGCTGGGACGGAAGGGCAGGACTGGGCAGCCTGGTGCTGCCTTCAGTACCGTGTGGGCACATCCCGTGCAGGCAGGGCAGTGTGGGAGGTGCTGGGAGTTTGCTTTCCATCACTGTGAACGTGGAACAGCAGAGGAAAGGGCTTTTGGATGAGCTGAGGCTCATGGTGACGTGGGGCCCGGTGTGCTGGCTGTGTGAGTGCTCTCATGTGAGCCTTTCGGCGTTTAATTCAGAACGTGAGAAGCCAATGTCAGAGAGTTAAATAACCCATGAAAACTCCTCAATAGTTCATTTTGGGCAGATGCACAATATTTCCTTGGATACAGGACGTGGGGTTTTTTTTGTTTTTTTTTGGGGGGGGGGAGGGCTGGTTGTTTTTTTTTTTTTTTTTTTTTTGAGGGCTGATTTCCAAAGCAGCACAGAATGTAAGATGAATTTTGGACCAGCCTGAACCTTTTTTTTTTTTTTTTTTTTTTTTTACCCCAGTCCCATTCTGCCCATGAAACTAAAAAAAAATTTTTATATATATATATATATATATATATATATATATATATTTTTTTTTTTTTAAGTGGGATTTTCTTTACAGAACGTTCATCTCTTCCCATTCTGGCACTGCCAAACCACATCAAGCACTGCCCTGCATAGTGCTGCTGCTGTGCCCCCCCGGTGCATCTGGGGGGAATGCTTCTGCCTCGTGTAGGAGAGAGGATTTGCTCAGTGAGTGTCAGCGAATGGCACACAAAAGGCCTGTCAGGGGGAAACGCTGGGTAATTACTATAATTTACAGCCCACATTTTAATTTTGAGCATTATTTTTTCAACAATGAGGGAGCGGGAGTAATATCCGAACGAGGTGAGGAGAGAGCGCGAGGATAGCGCCGGGCTGCGGGACGGGGCAGAGAGAGGGGAGGTAGGAGAGGGGCTGGGGAGGCCGCGGCGCGGGGATGGATGCCCGCACGGCCAGGTGTGCGTGCTGGGGATGGTGGCTCCCCAAGGGCGGGGTGTTGCGTCCTGCCCGCCCCGTGGGGCCGTGTGTGCGCTGCTGGGTGCTGGCTGTGCGCATCACTCACCTCTTTGTGCCGCGGTTTCCCACGCGTGGCGGCAGGGGAGGGCAATGCGCGGGGCTGCTGTCGGCGCTGCCGACCACGCGTTCGCAGCACCGCGGGCTGCGCGGTGCCGGCGGTTCTCCAGGGCCGGGTTATGGCACGTCTCGGCTGTGCCAAAAGCGGCTCCATCCCTGTACTCCGGGTGCGAGAGAGGCCGGGCGCTGCTCCGGATACCGAAGCATCGCACCCAAACCCGCCGCCGCGGCTCCCAGCCTCCCGCTGCGCCGTGCTCCTCCGTCCCTCCATCGGGGCAGGGGCTGTGCCCACCCCGCGCTCCCGGCTGTGCCGCCGATGCCCCGCGCTCCCGGCGCTCATCCCCAACCTCTCCGTGGGTAGCGGGGCACCGTGCCGGGCTCGCGCCTCCCCAAAGAAACGCGCCTTTGATTCACTTCGGAGCGGAGGAAACTATGAGCCCAGCTTTGTTTCCCTGGATCCCTCCCCCTGCGCCGACATTCAGATGAGAGCGAGGGAGACAGAAAGTGAGAGAGGGAGGGAGGGAGCCGGTGCCAAGCGGCCGCACCCCTTGTCAGCTTGGGTCAGCGCCACGTTCGTTATTAATGCTCTGTCTAGAGGTCACATTCAGATGCAATGAGCCCTGGGTCAGCCAGAGGAACAGATTAGAGCTCGCTGCTCCGCACACGGCGCGGCACCGGCTCCGTCCACGGGCTGCCAGGAGCGGGGCTGCGGCTGCTCCCTCCCCTTCGCCTTTCTGCTGCTTTTTCTTTCTTTTTTTATTTATTATTATTTCTTGGCAACGTCGGGCATCTCCTGAAAACTGCACAGCCCCCTCCCGGAGCTCGGGGCTGCGGAGCGAGGAACCGGGGAGCGCACACCGCTCGTGCTTCTGACGCCCGCGGAGCATTGCGTGGCCGGGCCATGCGTCCCCCCCGGCTCCGGGCAGCGGGGTCAGCAGCCCCCTCCCGCCCCTGACCCGCTTTCCAGCCCCAGCAGCTGCTCCAGCCGCCCATGGCTCTGCGATCCTCTCGCCCCCAGGATTTAAGGAACCGGCTTTGCTTTCTTCTCTTTCTCCGCCCGCTGCGAGGGAACGAAAGCAAAATGAGCGGGGAGGGCGCGAGCGCAGCGCTCGCAGCACTTGGCAGCGGGCAGCCGTGCCCGGGGGGGCTTTGAGGAGCGCCCACCGCCCGGCCCGCTGCATGCTGCGGGTGTGCTCCCGGCCCGGCGCAGCGCGACCTGCGGCACGTAAGTACAGCAGTGGGGTCGGCGCGGGGGGAGGATTGGGGCAGCGCCGTGCCGAGCCTCCACCGCAACCGTAACTGCGTTGGTTGGAGCTTTGGTGAGGCTGCCGAGCCGGGGCGTGCGGCGTGCCTGTGTGCGTGGCGTGTCCCGGGGAACGCGTCCCCTATCCAGCCCCGTGCAGAGGCAGCAGGTGTCGGGGTTTTGTGTCGGGGTTTTGTGCGTGGCACCACACGTCAGCGAAGATTGCGCTACGGTGGGGACCGCGGGCTCCATCTGCCCCCATTTGCCAGGCTGGGTCCCGCTGCTGATCCCAGCAGAGCCCGGCTGCTGGTAAACCTTTGCCCTGGGCACAGCAAACCACCCTGGCCCCCAGCATTGCGCGTGGTGCTGTGCTGAGCCCGGGGGCACTGCGCCAAGGGACGGTGAGCCAAGGGGCCGCTGGCTTGTTTGCTCTGGGGCAGCAGCCTGGGTTGTGGCACAGGGGGAGGGCTGCCCTGAGCAGTTGGTTACCGGACATCCCCTTTTTTTTTTTTTTTTTTTTTTCTTTTCCCTTTTTAAGCAGCATGGTGACGGAGGTTGCAAGTTTTGCAGGCTGGGAACTGCAGAGTTAAAGCTCCAACTTGCTTCTTGGCTTGCCCCGGCCTTTTGTGGTGCTCAGCGCTGTGTGATGCCTGTGTGCTGCGTGCAATTCGATAAGCCCCGGTGCTGGGACAGGGCAGGATACAGCACAGCTGCAGCTTAACCCTTGTTGTGCCGGGTCGCAGGAGTGGCTGTTGGGCTGTCAGTGGGGCACAGCTCCCAGGTGCACTCATGGCCACCATGGGAGCCTTAACCTAGGACATGCTGAGCTCTGCAGCACTAGAGCTGGTAGCAGCATGGATACAGAGACAGAGGGCGGAGGCACGCGGGCAGTCCCTGCTCCCATGCTGTGTGCATTGTGGCCTCTGTGCTGGAAAACCCCTTATAAAAGAGGAAAGTGCTTATTGCAGGTTCATTCCCTGCAGGTTTTCAGCTCTTGAAGTCACAATTTGCGGCAGCACCGTGCTCAGGCTGCCTGTCCCATACGCATGGTGCTGGGCAGGAGCTGGGGAGCTGTGCCTGTAGCACCACATCGAGAGGACCCGGGGCATCCATCCTTGTGCC
Source organism: Phasianus colchicus (assembly GCF_987193195.1). Classification (NCBI taxonomy): domain Eukaryota; kingdom Metazoa; phylum Chordata; class Aves; order Galliformes; family Phasianidae; genus Phasianus; species Phasianus colchicus. Next base: position 8,740,933 of record NC_143453.1, on the reverse strand, counting down.
CATACTCCACATTGCTCACTGCTCCAACACACCATGTCTGCATGACCCTGCACAGTCCCAGGGCTGCGGGAAAGGGTTGGCACCTGCGGGTGTCCACACAGGGATGCTTCCTCATCCACCCATCCTCCCTGTCCCATCCCATGCTGGCAGGGTTCTGGGCATGGCAGTGCTGTCCTGAGAGGAGGGGAACACCTCCTGCCTCCGTGCTGTGGCTGCGGGATGTTCTGTTCCTGAGGCACTCAGCTCAGGGCCTTTTTTCCCCATGGAAAGACAAACAGGCCGTCCCAAGTCATCCTGGGAAGCCTTGCAGACGGGTGCTGTGACCATATTGTTCCTGCAGAGCTTGGCGTGCGCTGCGGGTGTTTCCCATCCTGTGCGGATAATGCTGTCCTTGTGCTAGTCCATCTGGCCCTAAAGCCTTCTCCTTCCCTCCTGCTACCACAGGTCTCCTTGAGCATGGGCGAAACTGGTCGGCCATTGCCAGGATGGTGGGCTCCAAGACCGTGTCTCAGTGCAAGAACTTCTACTTCAACTACAAGAAGAGGCAGAACCTGGATGAGATCCTACAGCAGCACAAACTGAAAATGGTGAGCACCTCGTCCCAGGAGCCTGCCCAGTCCTTCAGCCACTGAGGCACCAGGGTGTTTTTGGAGAACGTTTTGGGGTGGGAGCACGGACACCTGGGAGCACGAATGGTGCAGATGGGGCTGCCCACCAGGAGCTCTGCAGGAGGGCAGCTGCCAAAGGGATTCAGGATTTTGGGACAATGCATGGAAAGGAGGTGCTGAGCTCAAAGCTGTGGCAGTAGGAGAGGTGTTGTGCAGGGAGGGCTGATCCTGGTGATTATCTCTGTGGAATGCATGCATCTCTCTGTGCCTTGGTTTCCCAGTGAGAATGGGCTGACGCTGCTTTTCTGCCATACGGTCCAGAGTATGAATGAAGTGGGGCTCATTGAGTGTTCTGGAGATAGCACAGACCACTAAGAGCAGCCGAGGATTATAATTATTTCATCTGTAGAGTATCCTGGGGTTCCCGGTTTCTGGCTAATAGAATTCACATGGCTGAACCCCCAAGGGGTGCTTTGAAAATGCAAAGGACAATGTTCAATGCAGGAATCTCTCCAAGCAAGCTATTACAGCAAGAGTAAAAAGAAAGACAGGAAAACATTCAATGACTCACCCAGGAATTTAATATCCTAGTCAGTCTATAGGAATGAGAGAGAGAGAAGACATTGGCGATTCTTTTCTTATTAATTCTCTATGCACAGAGACACTCCTGTGTTCCTGTATTTCACCAAATTGTTTTTAGAAACAGAGCAAACGATACAAAAGGCAAAAAATATAAAGACTGCAATGAAATGTGCATAAAGCCCTCTGAATGTAAAATGTTATAAAGATATCTTTGTTCATTACGGGGGAGCATCTGAAATAAGATCATGCTGCTTAGCTGGCAGTGGACTCAGTGTTTATTAATTTACTCCTCTTCCTAATGTCTCAGAAATTATATCACAGAAGGGTTTTCTGCAGAGCCACATTTCTCCCTGCCTCCGTCCCTCCAAGGCAGCGCTGCGCTGCTCCCGTCTAATTGCTCACTCTCACTTGCAGTTGATATCAGCATCATCATTTTATTTTCTGAGCATTTGAGGCAATGGGATTCGGTTTTGTCAAAGAACAATGAGCATTCAGCTGTTATTTATTGTTCTCTATTGTTTTGTGGCAACAGCAGATGCCAGAAAGCTGAGTAAAATGAAAGAACAACCGAGATTAAATTGCCATAGACCTTCCTTCCTGACTCCTAAATATATTCACAAGCAAACCGAGCCTCCTAATCCCCTCCTGTAGCCAGCACTCGGCCTTGGCCTGCACACAGCACGCATGTGGCCGTGGTGTCACTGTGTGGGTTTGTGTGAAATGCCCAGATTGCCCCCTGCCCTCACAACAGCTATCGCTGATCGTGTGCGAGCAAATCACTTGGCACTGCCTTTCTTCCTTTTGCCTAATGAGAGTAAACTCAATTAGCAGCTCTCATTAGTTTCCCAAATGGGGCTCGCTAATGGTGTAGCCCCCTCGTCTTGTCGGTGTGACGTGGGGCTGGAGGGCTCGCTGGGATTGGGGAGCTGCTGGGGATGAGCAGTGGCCGTCACCTGCCGAGGAGGGGCAAGTGGAGCCTGGAGGTGTCCCCGTGCCCCAGAACAAATCACAGTGTCCTGCAAAGCCTCGAGGCCTCGCTTTGTCTGCACAGCATGTTTTGGCTCAGGCTCGCTGTCGGGTAGCTCAGATGTGTCTCCGCATCACCGTCTCGTCGCCTTGTCCTGCGTGCCGTGCTAATCTCAGGGGAGAGCGGGGCACATGGATACATGGTGTCCTCACACCCTTCTCGTCAGCAATTGGAGATAAGGCGCTGTCTTCATCACCACCTCCTTGCTGAGTGCTTGCTTTGGTCCGGTACTTGATGATCCTTGTGGGTCCCTTCCAACTCTGGATGTTCTAGGCACTGCCTGGGCTTGTTGTGCTGTGTACAGCTGCGATGGGTGAGGGATCCCCGCGCTGCTGCCAGTGCTGCTTGGTTGCTGCCAGCAGTGTTTCTGTGATTCCCTGCTCTTCACGGGGTGCAGGACAGCCTGGCGGCCTCTTGGGCAGATCCAGCATGGTTTGTGCAGCATGTCAGGGTTTGGGGTGGGAGGCTGAGGCTGTCCCCACCGTGGTGGGCAGAGAGGTGCTGGGATCACTGCTCTGTCCTGTCACCCCAGATTGCATCTGACCCATCTGTGCTGCCCCTAATTGTGGCATTTTTGAAGCTGCAGTTGAATGGGATATCTCCCATTTTGTTGCTGCGAGATCTTACACAGAGCCTGTTCAAGTGGCACCACCTCCCAGAGTGCCAAGAAACACCTGGTAGGCAGAGAGAAGAGGCTGGAATAACACAAAAGCAACTGGGCAAATGGTCCTGGCACCTCCTTGCAGGCTCACTGGTGGTCGCTCAGATTAAGTGGAGCACGTGATGATGGTGGGGATGCCTGGCTGCAGGCACGGCCCACGGAGCCTCTGGACTGCTGGAGGCGTAGAGGATCCCTGGGTTCAGCTGGGATCTGGATGCTGCTGCCCCAGGGCCGCTCGTGCTCTGCTCATTCTCCAGTGAGGAGCCCGCTGGAGGCTTGCACTGAGTCACAGACCCGTGAGTGAGAGGCAGAGAGAAGCCTTTGCCATAGTAACGTAGGGCTTTGTCATCTCATTAGCATGACGGGGAACTGCTGCTTCAGAGCAAAACCTGCTGTTAGCAAAGTGCTGCTTGGCCAAGGTGGGAGCGCAGGGCGCAGCGACCTGGCACAGGGGGGATGGGACGGGGAGCTTGCAGCACACAATACTTTCTCAAGTGCCTTTTTTTCCTCTCTCCTGCCCGGTTTGATAAAAATAGCCTTTGAGCAAGCAGCGTTTCCAAGCAAAAAGCTGTATTTGTTTGTTTTATCTGGAAGTTTTTTAAAGGATTGAGAAGTCGGGGGGAGGGCAGGGACCAGCTCTTCCCAGCGCGCAGATCCAGCAGCAGAGTTAACGTTTCCGCCATGGCTTTATCTTCTCATCCATGTAAATAAACGTCCTACACACGTCATCCGTGTGGGGCTTGCAGGGAGAGCCGGAGATGATGGGCCTGTTCCTACTGGTAATATTTACTTAAGCAACAAGAGCAGGAAACAATAGCAAAAGCGAGACTTTTCCTTGGGGTGGGCAGCAGGCAGCAGCATGTGAGCCCTTGTGGCTTTGGCACGTGGCCCCTGGGGTGCACAGCACTCAGGCACCACTGTGTGGAAGGCAGAATCCTGCACCCAGGGTCTGCCCCATGCGCAGAGTGCAGCATCCCCAGGGCTCCCCCAGTGTTGTGCTCCCCAGGAAGGGGCAACTCCAAGCACAGTTGTGTACTCTGCCCTTGGGTGAGACTGTGCTATGGGGCACACTATGGTCCTGGAGACCCCTTTTTGGAGGGTCTGTGCTCATTAGGGCTCAGGGCTGGGGTCACTGTGGTGGTAGTGGCCCTGTTGACCCTGCTGTGGCATCTGCTGTCCTCTGCTTTCCGTCTTACCTTCCTCTTCCTCTTCCCCAGGAGAAAGAAAGAAATGCTAAGAGAAAGAAGAAAAAAGGCACTGCCACTCAGAACGAGGAAGCTGCCTTCCCTCCTGTGGCTGAGGATGAGGAGATGGAGGTGTCGGGGACGAGTGGCAACGAGGAAGAGATGGCTGAGGAGGCTGAAGGTGAGGTGGCCAGGGACTGCAGTGGGGGCCGCAATGTCAGCACTTGAAGGGCTGTTCCAACACTTTTGGTTTCAGGCCTCGAGGGTTTCAGACTGCACTGGGTCATTGCCCTCCTCCTGCATCTGTCTGGGGGATGGTTGTTTTGGAGAGGTCATGCAGAGGAAGAGCTTTGAACATAGCTATCCCCATCCCGTTGGGGGGTGAGCTCTGGGGGCTGCCGCAGGTTTGGAGCAGTGAGGCTGGAGGGCTCAGCCAGTCATTTCCTCCTTGTTCCCTTTTTAAGGGAGCGTTTTCCTCTCTCTCAGCCGTACCAAAGAAAGGAAACAACTTGAAAGTGACAATTTTCTGCTATTTATCGCTTAGAAAGCACGGCAGTGAGTTTGGAGAAAATGTGCATAATTTTCCAACAATAGCCCCATTTGACTTTTGTCAAAGTAATTTAATAACTTAACCAGCAGTGCTGGCACCCTGCTGCTTCCTGGCCTTAGCACCCAGGCTAATGGGACTTGAAATGGGAAATCTTTTCAAATCATTGTTGAAAGTGACTCATTACGAGGCAGATTCCAGGTAAATCTTTGTGCGAGGTGATACGTGACTCAGAGGCGCAGAGCAGAAGGTGGTTATTGCTCTTTGTAAGAGCAGTTGAGAGGAAACAATGTCGTTTTGAGCTTAAAGACAGATCTGACATGTTCAGAGGCTTTCCCTTCCCGGTCCTCAGTTCCAATTCCTCCTGTTGGACGGAGGGGACTGGTGCTGGAGCAGCACACTGTGCTCACATGGCTGAGCCCTTGGGTATCTCTGCAGCCCCTGTGTGCAGAGCAGCACTGAGCAGGAAGGTCTGACCCCACTCATTGCGAATCCCATTTCTTTTGTCCCTGAGCAAATGCATTTCACTCATTCATTTCATTCTTTGACACTAAGAAATAAATGTTGGAGGGTGGTGAGAATCCCAATATGCTCCTGGCACGTTTTGCTGCCAAGCAGAAGACTTCGGATGTGCTCAGATGTACGACTCTCAGGACACATCATGTCTCCATGTCATGCCATGTTTCCCTGCAAAACATGCTGCTGTAGAGAGACAAAGGGGAAAGCTGTGGGAAAGCCCCTGTGTCCATTTGGAGATGAGCATAAGAGTTGTGCCCGAGGGGTTGTGGGCATTGTGTGGTCTACTGGCCCTTTATAGGATGAATATTGATCATAGACCCAACCTCTCAGCAGTTCTTTCATCTGCCACGGTGTGTGGGCACTTGTATTTCCAGCTCATTGCGAGCCATTAGATTTGCAGATGATCCTTTACATTTATGCTGGCTCAGGCTGCCCAGAGACACTGTGGGTGCCCCATCCTTGGAAATGTGCGAGCCAAGGTTGGATAGGCCCTGGGCAGCTGATGGGTGGGGGGCAATCAGCGCATGGCAGGGGTTGGGGCTGGATGATCTTTAAGGTCCCTTCCAACCCAACCGTTCTATGATTCTGTGATTTAATAATTAACCTGTCCTGCAGCACTGGCAGAGCTTTGCTTTCTCCGACCCTGACCTCCTTTCTTTTGCCACTGGCGGCTTAAGCAGCAACAAACAGGCGCGGTGTTTTGGGCCAGCCCCAGCTGCCCCAGGGCTGGCAGAGTTGGGGACATGGGCACCATAAGTCACATGCCGTGCCAACAGCAGCTCCGGGAGCGGGGCCGAGCTGTGGGGCGATGGGTGAGAGAGGCCACCACGGAGTGGGGCCAAGCAGCAGATCCAGGCAGGGTGTTCCATCTGCACCCTGCGTCCCGGTCGCTTGGTCTCTGGGTTGGATGGGTTTTATGGGTTTTGAGGGGTGAAACCCTGGGTTCATCCCTACTGCCGGGGATCCCAGCACCACGCTCCGAGCGCCGGGATCGTCTCCTCTTCGGAGCGCAGGCGTTCTCCTCCCTTGGGAGGGGGCGGAGGCAGCGGTATGGGAAGTGAGAATCTCAGCCCGATCCTTATTTTTATTTCTTCCCTTTTCTCAGCTGCAGTAAATAACAGCTCCGACACCGAGAGCATTCCCTCGCCAAGGCCCGAAGCCAAAGAGGGAGGCGAAAGCGGGGCCAAGGCACCACCCGGGCCGGGAGGTGACTCCGGCACGGAACCGGCGCTCAAGTTGGAAGAGGCTCCCACACCCCCCGACACCGCTGCAGCCCCCGCTGCCCCCGCCACCAACCCTGCTCCCACCGCCAGCCCTCCTCCGGAGGCCCCCAAAGCGCCCAGCAGCGAGGAGAAGGCGCAGGAGGAGCTGGTGGTAGACGTGGTGAAAACGGAGGAGCCGGAGGAGAAGGCGAGCGAGGAGCCCTGCAAGAGCGAGGTGAAGGAGGAGGGCGAGGACAGCCAGGAGAAGGACAAGGGGAATGACAATAAGGCAGAAAGTGGTGTCGGCAGCGTGGGGACTGCGGAGGCTGAGGGGACGCCCAAGGCCGAGAAGAAGGAGGGCCATAAAGGCAGCAAAGGCCAAGGGGTGAACCCCGACAGCGACTCGAGCGCGACCTGCAGCGCCGATGAGATGGACGAGCAGGATGCTGTGGACAAGAGCAGGTAGGAATGGGGAGAGGTGTGTGAAATATCACTTCCTCAGGCTCAGGGACGGTCCGGACTGTGTCCTCGCATGGCAGTGGCCCTTTGGCAATCACTTACGCAGGGCCCATGGCAATGTCCCTGGACAGTGGCTGCAGGCAGGTGCCGGGCGCAGAACTGCTGCGTCTGCTGCTCACAGCCCATGTGGGTGACGCAACAGAGCGGGATGTGCCCTTGGGGACAGCTGAGTTATGCGGAGGCGTAGACTGGGCCGCCTGTGATCAGGGCTGGGAACAGATTTTCTGTCTGAGTCGATGCTGGCAGGGGAGCGGTCGTGTTCCCAGCGCCAAGAGGGGAGAGCTGCTGCCCCGACGGGGATGCTGCTGGGATCTGTAGAAGTCCCGGTTGTAAGGCAGCAGAGTGGTGAGGGCTGTGCGAGGAACTGCAGGAATAGCAATGGGGCCTGAGCCCCACAGCCCCCCAGCATCTGACCATCCTGCATTGCTCCCGGGACAGGGAGGGGAAGCACTGCGCTCTTCAGAGGATAAATGTCCTGTTCTCCTCCCATCCCTTTCCAACGTGGCCACAGAGCCCTCCCCAGCCAAGAGCCTCACAAATGGGACAGGGTTTCCTGTTGGTTTTTTTGTTTTTTGTTTTTTTTTTTTTTTAAAGAATATACATAAATACATATGTCTTGTAGTGTTGTTTTCTCTGGTAGCTCCTACTTCCATCCACATGGCTCTTGGGTCAAGATGGACCTCTTGAATCCCCCCTGCATGGCATGGAGGGATGGAAGTCCCTCTGTGCTCTTGTCCCGGTGCTGGACTGGGACCAAAGCTGGTGTCCTGCATCCAGTGTTCTGTGTCTGGTGTTCTGTGTCACTCCTGAGAGGGATGCCCCAAGGCCAGTCAGGCTGTAACACTTCTATGCATGGGGCTATTTACAATGCAACCAAGTGTAGCAGTGGCATGAGATATAGGGAACTGTCATGCATCTGTACCACCTGTAACCCAGGAGGGTGCTGGCCCTGATGCAGTGAGGGTGAGTTGCAGGAGCATCCGTCTGTCACGTGCCCATGGGAGCAGCCCCTTGCTGGCAGTAATGCAGGCAGGGATAAGGATGCTGTGGATGCAGCTGGGCCGTGGCCCTGCAGTGAGGCCAGGGCCTCTTGGCTGGGTGCTGCTCTCCGCCAGTGGAAGGAGGCCAGCACCACCCCTCCCCGCCCTCTCCTCCTTCCCAGACAGGAGAAGCCTCCCTATGAGAGGGAGCGAGGCCAGCAGCAGGGCTCCACGCCTCACATCCAGCATTAACCCAGCCCAGAAGGGACAGCAGCACATTTGCCAGCTCCCAGCTGCGAAAGAACCACATCTTCTTGGGAACAACTTTTCCATCCCAGGCTCTTTCATGAGTCAGTGCCTATCTGCTCATCAAACAGTTACCAGTTTCTAGGAATATTAAGCATAGCAGGCATCCGTCTGCTGCTCGGGCACTCCTGATACCACTGTGCTGGTAAGGTGCAGGTGATGTCAGGGCTGCTGGCGTGCCATGCCTGCAGAGCCCAGCGAGACACAAAGCTTCAGCTGCCATGTATCCTCGCAGGCGGTTACCGCAGCGCCGCGTGACTCACGAGCACACAGGCAGAGGCGAGGAACGGGATGGGGGTGCCACGTGGGCCACCCCGTCTGGGACGGCGCTGGGCACGTGGGCAGTGCTCACCCACCCACCCCGTGGTGCTGGGCTGGGTACCCAACCTGTGCTGGGGACAGCACGGGATGGAGGGTGGCCGAAGGACGTAGTCGCTGACCATCTTGGGTCCTCCTGAGGTTTGTGCTGGGATGGAGTCACAGCCTGAGCTCGTCAGGGCTGGAGGAGGCAGTGGGTTGTCTGTGGTTACATGCAGCATGTGCTGTAGGAGGGCTGCCGCTAGCACTGCCAGTACCGCAGTTCAGTGGGAGGTCACGCCAGATGGGAACGCGTGTGTGAGGCCACGCACATCTCCCCAGTGCAGATCTGTGGTGTCGGGAGGCAAGGAGATGCTCGCTGCACCGAGGCTGTGTTGCCTTTGCACAGTGGTTGTGCAAGCAAAAATTAGAGTTAGGGCCACCTGGGAAGGGCTGTGGAATGGTGTGTCGTTGGGTCATCTGGCAGTTCAGCCAGCCCCTCATGGAAGCTGAAGGAGTTTGGAGAATGCAGTGCCCTGTTCATCTCCAAAGCTTCATCCCAAAATTTCCAGTGCCTCTTGGGGCAGAGCATCCATCCTGTGCTGCTGTGCTTCAGAGAGCTTGCTCCTCTCCTGCTGCTGGTGGGAGTTCAGGCTCCAAGCAAGCAGTTGACATCTCCAGCATTGGGTGCCTAAACCCAGTCCTGCAGGAGCTCCCATCTTTGGGGAACCCATTCCCCCTCCAGTCCAGGCACTGCACACTGTGGGTCTGGGGCAGTCCCAGCACGGCGATGTATTTATTCCCCGCACATGGCCCAGCCACGCTTGTTTATTCATGCAAGGGTGAGCGTGGAATGACCTTGAAATTTATAGGCTGAAAAGAGCAGTGAAATAACGTCTAAAATAAACAAATCAAGCTGTAAAACTTAGAAACGATGTACTGGCTTCAACAAATCAGAGTCAGGAGGGAGAGAAAGTGGAGATGTCCTGGAGTGACGTGGCCCCAGGGTCTGAGTAAGGGCCTGGGAGCTGAGCACCTCTCAGCCCATGGGCTTTGTCTGTTTCAATCCCCACCCCCTTGGGTGGGACCTTGGAGATACCTGCATGCCTTGCAGCGTCTGAGGTGGGTTTGGGAGCAGGCAGCAGCTCACAGGGCCAGCAGCCCAGCTGTGCTCACAAGTCCCACAGTAGCCTAGCTGGCCTTAGTGATGGCAGGGATATCCTCGAGGCTCAGCAGAGGGACACAGGGCGTGGGGAAGCACCCAGACATGTAGTTCATCCACAGTGTTCCCCCTGTAACCCATGTTTTGTGTTCAGGTTGCTGTCCCCTCGGCCCAGCCTGCTCAATGCCGCCAGCGAGGCCAGGCTGAACTCCTCGCCACAGAAACCGCTGGACCTGAAGCAGCTGAAGCAGCGTGCTGCTGCCATCCCTCCCATCGTAAGTGCTGGGACTGGCAGCAGGCTGAGCTCCTGTGTTGGGTGGTGGGAGCCCTGTGCAGGCAGAGTGCTCTGTGCACAGCGCGTTCCCAGCTGCTGGAGGCTGCCAGCAGTGTTCGAGTGTCCCTCAAGATCTTGTATCAGAAAGTGGTGGGAGGTCTGGACAGAACAAGCTGCTCACTGCCATGTGACTGCTGCCTCCTTTGCTTTAAAAAGCAACCAAGCACCCTCCCAGGCTGTGCTTCTCTTGGTCTCGTGTGCTTGAAGATACCGTGTGAAATGCATTGATGCTCTTCTTCATCTGAAAGCTCTTCTGTGTTCCCTTTTTGGCTGTCCAGCAGCCATATGCTGAAAACACTGATCGTTTCTCCAGAGTCCTCCAGCAGAGCAGCAGTGTTTGCAGGGTGGGGAGAGGAAATCCCTGCTCTCATATGCTGGGTTTGAGTCCTTGGGGAGGACCCATTCCTGCTGCTCTCTCAGTTAAAGCATAGATGTGGCTGTTGTAGTATAATTTCTTGCAAAAGCCACAGGCACTTAGCTACAGATTAGAGGTTTTAAACAAGGGCAGCCTGAGGCCCAGAGCAGAGCTGATGCTCTTCACCATGGGACATTTCAGTCTCCTGTACTTGGTGAGCTCTCAAGCATGCTTTGGGTCAGACCATGGGGCAGCTGCCTCTCGCTGTCCCTGGGGCTGCTGGAGATGCTGACAGCACATGGCAGGCATCAATTCTTCCTCTCCCATTGCAGATTTCTGAAGGTTTCTCAGAGGGAATACTGCAGAGCGGAAGCGTGAAGCCCCCAGTGCCTCCCCACGCCCTGGCTCTCTACCAGCAGCAGATCACAAAGGCCCACGAGTCCTCCCGTGAGGATGTGCCCCCCAGCAAGCAGCAGGAGAAGGAGCAGCAGCAGCCAAGCAGCAGCCCGAGGGGGAAGAGCAGGAGCCCCACTGCCGGGGACAAGGAAGGTAGGGCAGCGTGCTGGTGGTGTGTATTTATCTGTGAGGAAACGTGCTGTGCTTGGCCAGCAGCTCTCCTTCTCTTAGCTCAACGTCTGCTTCGGCCCTTGAAAGCTCTTTAATAGCACCTTGAAGCAGGAGCAGGGAGGCACGGCTGATCTCCCGTGTTCGTTAGACAGTACATCATGTCTCACTGAGCCTACGGCAAACACCGCGCTGGTGTCGAGCGCCGAGGAGGTGAAGATTGCCTTTATTAGCCTTTCTGCCATTCACTTGAGAGCAAAGGGGCCTGGAGGCATGCCAGGGCTTTGGGCACAATGGCTCTTTTCTACCTTGCTGGCTTTTTATAAAGAATGCTTTTAACGCTCAGCAGGGACCATTATTTCATTTAAAATCAATGCTAATACTGTGACTCGGAGTCCGAAGGTTCCTGTAAAGATTCCCAGTGCTTTTTCCCTGGAACAGCTCTGATACGATTTGGCTGCCTAATGAGCAATTCAGAGTTTCCCACCATTGAGCATCTCAAGTGTTATTAGCTTGAGCACCTGGGGATCAAGGTTAAGGAGAGTCGGGAAGTCCTGATGAGCCCATCCTCTGAATGTGTTTTTCATCTCAGTGTCAGTCTGCTCCAGTCCAACATCTGCGTCCCTGCCCCTCGTAGCCTGCACTGCAGATGTGCCGTGGGATGTTGTCACCGGCGGTGCAGTCGGGGAGCAGTGAGCTGGGCTTTGTGGGTGCTGCCCCCAGTCCTAGGATAGAAGTGCAGGAAGATGGGGCTGGAGGAGACTGGCCCTGGCTCTGCGCTGTGATCTGTGCTGGAAAATGGGTCCCCAAGTTCAGCTCTGGCAGCTGGGATCTCAGCACCCTGCAGTGTGTCCTGGCCCGAGCGTTCTTCCAGCAGCCACGTCCCATCGGGCAGAAGGACGTGCTTGCAGAAGGAGTTGGTTTCTGGGTCTTTGCCAATTCTTCTTTCTTTCCTTAAACAACAAATAGCACTGTGTGCATTTTGCCCTCCAGGACGTTTTGCATAGAAGCCAGGAAGGGGACTGCTCACCTTGAAAGCAGGGAGTTTCCTATGAGTCACGGTGTTGCCACCCATGAAGTGCCATCTCCAGCTGATCCCATCCTGCTGTGCCTGCTGCCTGGGCAGAGCACCTCCCTCAGCTGGGTTTCATTTCTTCCTGCACTGCAGTCCTGTGCAGATCTTGCACAGCTCAGCTTCCCACTGGGCTGTGTGGCACAGGAGCATTGTTCTGTTCTGCGACTGAGCAGAACACCTCAGTCTCCAAACCCTTCGTACCCATGAATCAGTGTCATTAAGTCTGGAAAAGACCACTAATATCCCCAACCCAGCCCTGATCACATCCTCAGTGCCACATCTCCATTGTTCTTGACCACCTGGGCAGCCTGTGCCAGAGCCTCACCACTCTCAGAAATTTTTCCTCATAACCAGTCTGAACTTCTCCTGGTCCAATTTAAGGCCGTTACTTGTTTGCGTGCTATTACCACCATGGGTCTGGGTTGCGTGTGGACCCTTGGGAACCTTCTGTGTTTAGAGTGTAAATGTATCTCCATGTGAAAATGAGCAGCTTTGTGCTGAGAGTCACCTCGAGGGGAGAAACCAAGAGCCCAGAGCCCTGTTTCAGTACGGGTATGGATTTGGGTGGTGGCTCAGTGCTGTCCCTGCCTGCGGGATCCAGGGCTGGTGGTGAGAGATCCAGGTAGCGCTGGGAGATGTGTGTACCAAGGGAGCCCCTTCCTTCCCCTGCATCTGGATAGAGCTCCACGTCTCCACACCTGGGCTATTGTGCTCTCACATCACACTGGAGTTGCACTCGATGATCCTTTATGAACCCCTTCCAATTCAGGGTATTCAGTGATTGTATGACGGTACTGCACGGGAAGCTCCAGCCCCGCAGGCCTCCACCAGGGCAGCCATAGTGAAGAGCAGCAGCAGGTCCTCCCACTGCCCCCGGCCTGCTGAGGCCCCGCTCGATAAGAGCTTCAACTCTCGCAGCCGCTGCGGGGATCAGCGTCCTTCGCACCGTTTTGGCTCCGCTTCAAAGCAAAGTCTTGCACACATCCTGGCTGAGGCGTTGGCTGCCTCGCGGCCCCTGGCTGGGACAGTATCTCCTTGGAGGGCAGCCAGGCCCCCGCCGTGCCTCCCCGGCCCCAGGCAGGACGCGCCACGCAGCCCCGCCGGGTCTCGCCGCCGGGCAGACGGATCTCTCCCCCCGTTGCCTTCAGGCATATCTTCGGTTATCGCCCGGCGGTTGGAAAGCGGGCGGTTTGTTTTGTGTTGATTTAGTTGGGTTTCAGTTGGCCTTTGTAGGAGATGGAGAGCCAAGAGCATTAATTTGGATGACGGATCGTATAAACTCTGACTCCTTCGCTTCGATTCCAGGGGTTTGATAAACGGTTATAGGAACTCTCTCTTCCCTGTGTAAGTGCTATTTTATCAAAGCCGGCTGAGTTATAGCCGCCCTCTAATGCGGGGGCAATTAAGAACTGGCCGCATTTCACAGCCCCAGAGGCACAGAGGGGAGGGAGCAGCACCATGGGGCTGGGGAGGACGTGGCTCAGCTGGGGTGTGTGGGGCCGTGGCTGGGAGAGCACCGCCAGCCCCGATGTCCCAGCGCCTTCCAGCCCTCAGATCAGCCCTGGGAGCTGGGAGAAAATCAGGGAATGCTCAGAGACCCAGCGTGGGATCTTGAGGAGGGAAGATGCTCAGACACCTCTGTGTACTGAGAATGGATTTCTTGCCTCACCGAAGAGGACAAGAATAATCTCCCAGCTTCTGAGTACACTGAGCATTAATAATGATAATGCAGTAAAGCCTCATTAAATTGGGCCTCTGATAATCTACTTGCCCTATTATTAGGCTTAGCAGAATTCAGGCATCTATTTTTATCAGAAATTGATGGGTAAAGGCTGGGTGCACTTGTGACTGCCATTGTTTACTGCCCAGTTTCTAATTTCTGGTCGATGCAGACGTTACGCCGGTGGGTCTGGCAAAGGAGGAGGACAGTGCGAAATTAAGCGTTTATTGATTAAAAGCAAATCCTACCAAACCTACCTGGGATCTGTTCCAAAAAGACTGCCTCATCTGTCTGCTCAGCACAGTATCCTCAGTGAGGATGCACCTGGGATGGAGCTGGCACAGATAAAGCTATTTTCTTGCACCCCACAGGGTGCTCAGGTCAAGAGGGAACAACTCCTCCACCACCAGACACCTCTGGGCCTCAGATCAACTTTCCTATAGTTGGGGTGAACCCAGCCTGGCTTCTAGTACACCTGACCCAGCGAACTTGAGGAAGCTGCCCTGCCTCCAGCCCAGCTGCTAGGCAGCAAGGTGGCATCCAGCCATCCCACAGAGCCCATCCTGATCTTCATTTGCCTTTGACACTCCAGTAAAGCATGCTTGTCCACGTGCTAGGAGAACATCTGTGCATTATTTCCTCTTCATCCAACAAGCTGACACCTTTCTTTCTGGCCCCTCCAGCAGGCTGCAAATGGGTTGTCACTGGCGAGCCAGCCCCTGGTGGTACCAGTTAGGAGTGTGAGCCCGGGGAAGGCTGTTTCACCTCCACATGGATGGCTGCTGCTTTCTGAATCTCCATCAGTCAGTCTGTGGATTGCCACTGAACAAAGTGTTTGTTTCTGTTTTCTCTGCAGAAAAGTCCGTGCATTTCCCATCCATCGCAGAGGCTCAGAAGCTGGGCACGGAGCCGCCGCCCACCTCGTGCTGGCCCCCCGTCCTGTCCTACTCCCGGGATGTGATAAAAACCTCTCCCCAGGCAGAGCCCCACCTGTTCCAGTATAACCCACCAGGCACGTGAGATCACGTGGTGCCCTGACCCAGGGCAGAGGGGCAGAGCTGTGATCGCAGCTGGCATCATGTGCTGCTCTCCTAAGTCAGTGCAGCTCTTTTCTTTTTGGGTAGGAGAGGGCTTGGCAGAAAGCTGCCACCTCTTGCTTTGCTCCAGCACAGGGCAGCTTCCCTGCTGCTGGTGGGGCAGGCTGAAGGCAGTAGGCAGGGCTCCTGACTCCCACCAGGATGGATTAGGGATGTTATTTGTCCCAGGGTACCATGAGTGTTCCCTGAACCACCCTTGGCACCATCATGGGGGTTTCAGCCCTCGCTCTGCTGTGCCTCTTTGGCTGGAGAGCACACAGCTTGGATACAGAACCAAAGGGAAAGAGGCAATAATTCAAACAATAACAGTGGTTTTCAAAGTGATTGTGCTGCTTGGATCCTGGAGCAGGGTCACCCTGTTCATGCCCTGTTCTCTCACTTGCCCATTGTTTTCCCATGGTCGTGCTAACACTCGTGTTTCCCACACAGGACACCCTATCCCACTCAACCTGCACGAAAGCTCCCGCTCAGGGCTGCAGAGGCTGGCAGGCATCTCCAACCCTCCTCCCCTCATCTCCTCCACCAAGCATCCCTCTGTGCTGGAGAGACCTGTCGGCTCCATCTCCCAGGTATGGGGTTGGGTGTGGGCAGTGGGGACACATCACTGGGCCACCCCCTGACCTCCCCTCTCACACTGCAGGGAATGCCCATCCAGCTCCACACACCCTACAGCTCCGAGCACGCAAAAGTTCCCGTCGGCTCCATCACCATGGGCCTGCCCCTGACAATGGATCCCAAGAAACTGGGTAAGGAATGAGGGGGTGGTGAATGCTGTCTTGCAGGTCATAGCAATGAAGTGCAGAAGGAAGAGACCTGATCCAAGGATGGAAAGAATAATGTTTTGGGAGAACAAAGCCAGGCATTGACAGGGGCTGCTCAGGGAAATGGTGGAGTCACTGTCCCTGGAGATGTTTAGGAACTGCAGAGATGTGACACTGAGGAACATGGTCTGTGGGCATGGCGGGGTTGGGTTGGTGGGTGGACCAGGTGACCTTAGTTGTCCTTTCCAACCTTAAACATTCTGTGATTCTGTATGTGCAGTGTAGGAAAGCACAATTTGGTCAGGAACACTTCCCAGGCTATAAATACCACCTGGCTCACACTGGGATTGAAGGAAGGAAATCTGTTGCCACTCCTCAGGCTGGTAGGATAAAGAGTGAATGGCCTGAAGTGAACAAAGAAAGTGCTTAGTTTGCATATTTGGAAGCATTTCTTTACAGCAGAAGGAGATGGGCAAGGGGCCACGTCTGGAGGGGCAAACGCATGCCAGCTCCACACTGCAACCCCTGAAGGCACATTGATGGCTGTGAGCACGGGAGGTGCCAGCAGGAGGCTGGGGAAGATGAAAGCCACACTGACCTGTGCTTCATGTTTTCCAGTGCCTTTTCCTGGAGTAAAGCAGGAACAACTCTCTCCCAGAAGCCAGGCCAGCCAGCCTGAAAGCCTGGTGATGCAGCCGGCCCCAGAGGGCTCCGTCCTGCGGGGTGAGCATGCTGCTGTGTCCTGGTGTGGGAGGGAGGGGAATGCTCCACTGCCACACTGCCCATGGCTGCTGTGAGGCTTCTGGGGGGATTTCTGGGTTTCCCTTTTTTCTTCCCCCATAGCTGTGCAGAGGAAAATAAATACAAAGGTGTTGTTTGTACACGATTTAAGTAATTCTGGTTTGTGAGCTCTCCCAAGTTTGTGCAGCCATATGCAGAGTGCACGATGCCTTGGCTCCAGCCCAGCACAAATAACACACAAATGAACTCAAACCACCCTGAGCTGCATCTCTCTGGAGATCTCTGATCGCATCAGGAGAAGCTGAGACATGCTGTGCTTTCTCCCAGGCCCATCAATCTGCCCAGCTCCACTGTGAATGCAGCATGGAAATGGGAGCTTCAAAATAACGGCTCCTTGCACTTCTCAGCCCCATGGCTGCATCCCTTAGGGGACAGGGTGGGGAGGGCTCTGCAGGAGGGCTTTCCACACTTCATTTTTCTGACCACAAATCCAGCTTCCAGTTCACCATCTTTATGTCCTGCAGGTACATCCCTCAGCTCTGCCTCTGGAGGGAGCATCACCAAGGGGACACCCACATCCAGACCCCCTCCAGAGTCGCCCATCACGTACCGAGGCTCCATCACACATGTAGGTCCCTCGTCTCTGTCGGGCTTTGCTTACCTGGGTGCTGCTCATTGGGCACGTGGCACGGGACTGAGCAACACAGGGAAGCATCACAGCTCCCTTGCAGACAGCCTCAGCCTGGCGTGGCACCAGCCCCATGCTGTGAGAAGGGCAGAGCTTAGCAATGCACGTCTGATTTCCCCCATTGAATTTAGTAGCTGTGAGGAGCACAGGCAAAAGCAGCTTTAAATGGCTCTGAGAAAGTAATCCTGCCAGGGCAAGAAGTGGTGAGGAGGAGGAGATGGGTGGAAGGCTCTGCCCAGGCAGAGGGAGGGGAGGCTGCGGGGTGCATGTCAGGTAACGAGCTCTGCTGCCAGCACTGTGCTGCTCTGTGGGTCCTGCCCAAGGGCTCTCTTGAGCAGAATGATGCTTTGGCCTTAATCTCCACCATCCATCTTTAGAAGAGCAGCTGGCAAGCGGGCAATAGTTTTTGCAGCGTGAGTTATTGCTCATCTGGTTACGGAGCGGAGAGCATAAAAAAAAAAGTCATCTGTTTCCCTTAGGGATTTTATCTGGCCATCATTCAGCTATTTAAAGCCACTCGTGCTCAGATTTTTGCATGCTTCTTTCAAGTAGGGTGACCGTGTCCCTTTTGGCCCTGGGGACCTCCACCTAAATCCTGGCTCAGAGCAAAAGCTTCTCCTGCCTGGTGCCCCACATCCAGCAGCTGCCAGGGCTGGAAGTGACACAGCAGAGCAGTGCATCCCCCTGTGTGCCCCTGCAGCAGCAAGGAACAGTCATGGAGGCCTGGAGCACTAGTTCAGACAGTGAGCAGAGTTTAAGATACTGTGTTATATCCAGCTATTTGATCCACCTACATTCCTTTGTTTTCACTTGGGATTGGAGGTACCAAGCCCAGAGTGAGAGGGCACTGCCATCCCCAGTGTGCAGATGGAGTGCCCGGCCCTGCAGCAGCCCCCAGTGCTGTCGCTGATATTTGATCTTGCATTACTCATCCAGTTTGCAGGAGGCAGGTCTTGAATAGACGGTCTCTGCTCTGAAGCCATCTGTTATCACTTGCTCTCAAATCCTCTCTGAGCACGTCCACGGAAGGAAGATGACTTTACCTGAGGCTGGGAACACCAGCACCGGCTGTACCCTGCACGCCAGCAGTCGGAGCACTGAGCCTGGCTGCTGCAGTGGGGTTTTGTGGACTGGTGTTGCTCAGATGGCTTTGTGCAGAGCACAGGCATCTCCACATTGGTGTAGGGGAACAGTCTGCAGAATCTCAGAACACCCACAAAGCTGGTGTTTCTAACTTGCCTTCTCTAAGGCCAGTTAGGCTCAGAATGGGTGCGGGTCAGTCATCACAGGTGTTCCCTGCCATGGGGCAGGGGGACTGCTGCTCCCACTTGGCACCGAGCAGGTTGTGATGGCAGAGGGATGTTAATGGGCTGCAGCATTTCCAAGGACACCCAGCTCTGGGTATTGTGAAGGGGAGCCCCCTGGAGCACAGTGCCTGCCATTCCCCTGCTGTCCTCACCCGTGCCTCTTCCCAGCAGCCTCCTCCAGCTCACGTACCTCCTTACCGCTCCTCGTTATTGTCCTCATCAATAATTAAGCCGCAGGTTTCTCGCTGATGGCTGTCAGGAAGCGGAGGCCGGGCGCGCTCTCCTCCGCTCAGCTTCCCCGGTGGAACAGAGTGTTCCTGTGTGCGAGCGCACTGCTTGCTTAATTGCTTGTGACACTGTTAAATATGGATCTTGGTGGCTTTCCAAGGGCACCCCAGCAGAAGTGCTGTACAAAGGAACCATTACCAGGATAATCGGAGAAGACAGCCCCAGCAGAGCGGAGAAAGTGAGAGAGGATGCCATGCCAAAAGGACATGTCATTTACGAGGGGAAGAAAGGCCACGTGCTGTCCTATGATGGTAAGTCGCAACCCTCGGCCTTTTGGGGGCAGGTGCTGGAGGGCTGTGCAGCGGTGCTGGGAGTCAGGAGTTGTGTGGGGAAAGGCCACGAAGTGAGGTGGGGTGACCTCATGGGTTCACTTCCAGTCTGGTTTTTCTCGTGCTCCACCACACCTCCCTACAGCTGGGCTTCCCTCTGTCTCATGTTGTGCTTTTGCCTTGGTCATGGTGTTATTGGCCCCATCGTGGTGCACTGTGCTAAAAGAGGATCCTCAAGATCTTAGGCCAGAGCAGAGCCTAAAGAACCTATGAGATGGAGGCAAGTCAGGTAGCTTGGCATAAAGATATTGGGACATCAGGCTTCCTCCTTGGGATGTCTTGGGCACAGCAGCACCGTGGCTCTGTTTCCCTGTGGCAAATAGGAGTTGGTGGCTCACTGTCCATCAAGAGCTTGGCCCTGTGTCCTTCCCACATGGCCTGTGTGACAGCCAGCAGCAGAGCAGCACAGCACACTGAGCAGCACAGACAGATGCTGCCTCGCTCACAGAGCTGTCTGCATGCCGTGCTGGGGCTCCTGTGCCTCCGGCTGCTGGCGCCCAGTCCTGTGTGTTGGGAAGGGCAGCACTGGCGTGTGACACAAATTGAACTGTGTTAGGGGTTGGCAACAAGTCAGCCCCCAGCTCCCCTGGCTCCGGGGCAGAGTGGAGGTGCCACTTGGTAGTGGGCTGACCCCTGGCTGCTCAGAGAGTGGTGAGATGCAGAACTGACAAAAAAAAAATGTTGGCCAGCAGCTTTGCTGAGGATGGTGCTGCTGTTGGGAGGGCTCAGCACGCCCTGCAGATGCTGCACTCAGACCCCCTGCACAGGAACATTGCCATGGGAGGTGCCGGAGCTGTGTTAGCAGCATCAGCACGCAGCCAGCAGCTGCTCTGTGCCTCTGTGCCTGCTCAGCAGACAGCAGCGCTGCCCATAAGGGCTCGTCTTCAGGCTGTGGTGGCCTCCATGGGAAATAAGCAGATGTTCATCTCCAGTGAAGCTAGGAATGCCTGCTGTGCTCTCCTTGGGCCGGGATAAAAGCAGCTAGAGGAACTGGGCTCTGGCTTTGGCATGGCATGGCCATCTCACAGGGCTGCATCACTTCTCTTCTGAGTCAGATTTACAGAGATGAGTAAGGACCAGATCCTGCTCTCGGTCACCTCAGTGCTGTGCTCGCACGCCTGCAGCCCTAAGAGGGCAGGAGCTGCTTCCATCCTGCTGGGTCAGCCCAGCCCATGGGCGAAGATGCTGGGCTCCTGCTGTGCCACATCCCTGCAGGTGGCTGCAGGGCCTCTGAGGGCAGGGCTGTGCCATGTGGAAGCCGCCTCATCCCACGGCCTCCCATGTTTGCTGTCAACTCTGCCCCAGATGAGAGGTGTCACCACGCAGGCGTCTGTCTGTGCACCCTTTGGGACAGTTGGCAGTGCTGCTGCCAGGCACAGCACAGGAAGCGCTCTGGGACTTGTTGTGCAAGCAGCTATTTCCATCTCCTTCACAGGGGCTTCGTGTCCCCAGCTGTGGCCATCTCCTCTCTCCCTGCCCTTTAGGGTGTGGAGGAATTAATGCCTTCCCTCCAAACAACCTACTACACGCTCCATAGCATCGATCTGACCTTAAGCCATCCCAGCCCCACTGCCTGGCTCCTTCCTGCAGCCAAAGAGTTAAAAAAATGAACAAACAAACAACAAAAAAAAGAAGTAAGAAAAATGAAATTGTTGTTGATGATGAATTTTGGCAAGCCGAAAAAAAATTGCAAATTCTTTAGTGTCACGAGGGTGCTTAAAATAAAAGAGCTGTAATGAGGCGAGATCCTGCAGCATGTGCAGGCTGAATTGTGCTAGATTGGTTATTCTCATTCTGCATATGATTGCGGATGGTTGCTGCGAGGCAGGGACGTGGCTTTGGAGTGGTTTTCTTTCTGTTCAGTCTCTCTCCTTCCCGGGTACAAAGGGGACCGCATCCCCTCTGCAGGGCACAGATGTGCTGTGCTGGGGGAGTGGCTGCGTGCAGTGCTTGCTGCTTTCTGAGCACCCCCAGTTCTTTGCCCTTGAATGAAGCTGGATTGAAGGCTCAGGGCTGAACCACCTTTTGTCCCTGTGCCCACAGCCCCAAACCCCGTCTGCATCCCAACTCCAGTTTGCAGCAGAATTGGCTCCAGGTTTGGGTGAGCACACAGTCTGTGCTCTGCGGTCACTGCAGTGCTGCCCCATCATGGCGCTGACGTGTGGGATTTTCACTGTCTGTCCCAGTCCTTGTGTGCACTCATTGCTGTTTCAGAGGAACTCTCTGCTTTGCCTCTCCCCTCTCTTGTTTTTCTCACCCAGGGAGTGTCTCGGCAAATGTTAAGACTGGAGAGGATCCCAAACAGTAGGTGTCTAATAAAAATGAAAACAAACAGCAAAACTTCCCGGAACTACAGGGTTGAGCTCAGTGGAAGTGCAGCTGCCGACACAGGGGCTGGCCCCAAGCTGTCCCCTGCCTGCATCAGGGAGGGAGCAGAACGCAGTGGGGAGGATGCTCTACCCACACAGGAGGCACAGATCTGGAATCAGAGCAGGCAGGGAGGGGGAGCCAGCAGCTGGATTTCTTGGACGCCAACCTCATGCAGCGTTTCTTGCGTTGCCAAGCAGTGGCTGCTGTTCGGGTGGGGGTCTGATGTTGCTTCTCGATGTTCCCATTCCAGGTGGAGTTGCTGCTTCTCAGTGTCCCAAAGAAGACAGCAGGAGCTCAGGAGGTTCACATGAGCCCACAGGAACCAAGCGGACCTACGATATGATGGAGGGGAGGATCAGCCGTGGCTTGTCGTCCCGGGATCCACTGTCTGCCAGCATTGAAGGTGGGTGTGGGGAAAGCTTTTCACCCATGTTGCGTCTGCAGAGACCCCATCTTGCCTCTTGCCTACATATCACACCTTCCCATGCCTGGCCATGGTTTGCTGGGACCCTGTTGCACATCCCAGCAGGACAGCATGGCAGAACAGGGGCACAGACCAGCCTGTGCGCCTTTGGCTTCTGTCCTGGTGTACCAATTTCAGGACTACAAAAACGGAAGCGCATGTAAAAAGAGAAATCAAGTCATTTAGAAACTTCCCAGCGTCCTGGCAGTGCTGTCGTTATACACTGGTTTTATATGAACTTCGGTGCCACAACCCAAGTTTCCCCCCATGATCTATTCTAGGTCTCATGGGTCGAGCCATCCCTCCAGACCGACACAGTCCCCATAACCTGAAGGAGCAGCACCACATCCGGGGCTCCATCACACAAGGTGAGGCTGCAGCAGGGCAGGGCCATGGCCAACAGTAACATAGGGAAGTCTCACAGACACAGCCCCTTGTTCCTGTGGTCAGGTTAGGGCAGGAGGAACCCACAGTGCGTATATTGGGGTCCAGCTGCAATTGTGAGAGATTTTCAGTTGTGCTCAGTTTCTACCAGTCTGCAGTCAGGAGTAGCATTCCCATTGACTGGCACAAAGGCAGAAGGCAGGTGGTACAAAATGAGCCCAGAAAATGGTGGTGGAGAGTCCTGTTGTATCAGTGATGTAGCTGCATGTGTTTGGTTGAGTAGCAGTCCTTGCGTTACATGTGTTAACTGGAAGCCCCTTGGACTGAGCATCCCCATGGGGATGGTGTATGGCTGGGAATCATGCTCAGTTTGTTTGCTTGGGGCTGCAGGAATACCTCGGTCCTACGTGGAGGCCCATGAGGACTACCTCAGAAGAGAAGCCAAACAGCTCAAGAGGGAAAACACTCCACCACGGGACTTATCCGATGCGTACAAGGTCAGGTCTCATGAGGGCCTTACTCCCCTGAAAATGAAGCCAGCCCACGAAGGCCTGGTGGCCACAGTGAAGGAAGCAGGGAGGTCAATCCATGAGATCCCCCGAGAGGAGCTGAGGCGGACACCTGACATCTCTCTGACGAGGCCTCTGAAGGAAGGCTCCATCACACAGGTGAGCATGTGGGCGAGCAGCAGGTGGGCTCGGGCCTATTCAGCCTGCTGTGCTTGTAGGGCACTGCTTCCAAAGCAAAGGGGGAGAAGAGGGGGCTCTAGGGCTCGGTCGGCAATCAGTAGAATCACAGAATCACAGAATCACAGTAGATGGGCTCTGCCTGAGTATAGGTTCCCCTTCCCATCCTCCAGTGTATAAATGCAGTACCTCAGACTCCCTGGCATGCTGAGAAGGCGATGCCCTGTCCACGCACACTGGAGCAGACACATTTGGCTCATGTTCAAGGCCAAAGTCAACATGGTGCCCTCAGCAGCTGTGACTCTGTTTGTGCACAGCTTCGGTCTCCTCCCTGTATGGGCAAGTGTCAATTCAGCGAGGCCAGTATTTAGGATGAAGTGTGGCATGCTGTCTCCTGTTGGGCTGCAAATATTTGCAAGGTTCCCATGGCACCTCGCAGTCCTACCTCATTTCACAGCATGTGTAGGAGAGGCGTGATGGGCACAGCCAGCCTTCAGTGGTGACTCATCTCCATCTTGTTGGAGCACAACAAGACATGCAGAACGGGCACTCCACCCTGCCTGTTTCCATGCAGTGCTGCTATCTCTGCTTTGTGGATGGCTCTTGCCATTTGACCAACTAAACTGATGTCTCTGGTGTACTGACCTACTGGAGCGGGAAGCATGAGTCCCACTGAAGCTTGGTGGGGTGTTGAATGTTAGGAATTTCTTTTTCCTCAGAAAGAGCAGTCAGGCACTGGCACAGGCTGCCCAGGGAAGTGCTGGGGTCACCATGCCTGGCGGTGGCCAAGAACCTTGGGGACGTGGCTAGTGGGCATGGAGGGGAAGGGCTGGGGTTGGAGTTGAGGATCTTAGAGATCTTTTCCAACCTCAGTGATTCTGTAATTCTGCTATACGCCCCTTTGACACCCCATGTGCCTTGTGACCCCAGGGTACCCCACTGAAGTACGACAGCGGCTCTTCCTCATCGAGTACCAAAAAGCACGACGTGCGGTCCATCATTGGCAGTCCTGGGAGGACTTTTCACTCTGTGCACTCACTGGATGTCATACAAGACCCAAGGAATCTGGAGAGAGCTTACGAAGAAAGCCTGAAAAACAGGCCGAGCCCAGTGACCAACTCGGGTGGCTCAATTGCCAGAGGAGCTCCTGTGATTGTACCTGAGCCAGGAAAGCCCCACCAGAGTGCCCTCGCCTACGAGGACCACCAGACTGGTCACAGCACGGCCTTCAGCAGCCACTTGCACAGAGGGTCTCCGGTCTCCACAAGGGAATCCACACCACGGCAGCATGAAGGTAACTGCCAACTTTGTGTTTGGTGCTGGGATTTACAGCAGGGCACGTGGGAAGTCACTGCTGACCTCACCTGTTCCCAGCAAGTGCTTGTCTGACCTGTTCTGTTCCAGCACCCACTCCTGCCTGCAGCCAAGGCTGACTCGTGGGAGCGGGGGCTGCTGCCCTCCTGTGAGTCTTCCTTGTGCCAGACTTGGCCCTGGGAACTCCTCTTTCTGAAGGTGGTCAGGAGAGCAGTGCTCTTATGGAGGGGATTTTCACCTTTTTCACCAATCTGGTGAAATGAAATGGAAATGTGATGTGTTTATCCATCACCTCTGCACCTCACCTCTGCAAGTGGCCTCTGCCCATAGAGCCAGGCAGTGATCTGCTGGGATGCATTCAGAACCAGAGCACAGAATGTCCCTGGCATTACAGCATGGCGAGAGGCAGTGCAGATCCCATTCCATAGGACACTGCCTATCAGGCCTGCTAGCTATGGGTAACTGCAGCAGCCTGGGGGCATTGCTTTCCTCCAGCTTTGTGGCAGTGTTTGGGGGATGTTTTCATCTCCCACCTGCAAATCCTTGTCCTACACCAACAGTCTTATGATTTGGGGGTGTGCGGCACAAGACACCGCAATCTGCCAGAAACCAATGCCAGGATGCAGCTCTACTGAAGGACCATAAATTTGGGCTGCACATAGCAGAGCTCTCCAAAAATCTTCTAGCATCACTCATGGCCAAATGATGAGGTTCTGGGTACATCTGGGATCTCCATGGTCAGCTCATCCCTTTGCTCTGCTATTTTTCCAGTGAGGTCCATCACTTTGGGAAAGCCTTCAGCTGCTTTGCAGCTGATGAGATTTGCACATATGGTGAGGATGGAACGGGGGAGGCAGCACCCAGGCTGTGGGGAGGGATCCCAAGGGGAAAATAAGTGTTCCTGCAAAACACCAGCAGGGAAGCGGATTCCTACATTATTGGGCTCATGGGAAGGCATGGGCTGGCTCTTTTTTCTGAATGGTTCTGGGCTCATATCTGTGCAATTTAGTGCAAGAGAAGTGTGTTCACGCTGCTTTGGGGTGACTATCAGTTGCTGTCCACACTGTTGTTACAGTTGTGAACTGGTGACCCTTGTCCCGGGTGGGGTGAGAAGTGCCACCAATGTCCAGCACAGGTTGGGAGAGCCAAGAAAAGGCCCTGACATCCCTCCAAATTCACTGTGAGCATTGGGCAAGAGCTGACAGGGCAGCCTGAACCCTTTGAACTGTGTTTCGTCACTGTGGCCGGGAGTTTCTGGGGCTGCTGACTTTCATCGCTGGGTGCAAACATCCCCAAAACGCTGCCTGCAAATTGCAGGTTGCACGAGGTGGAGGAATGGGAAAGTCCTGTCCTACTGCTCCTTGCATCTGTGGCTCCACTCCCCACTTGGAAGAACTGCCTGTGCATGGCCTCCCTTTGGGGATGGAAAACAAGGCCATCTGTCTGTCCCTCCCTGTGCAGATGCTGCACTGAACCATGCATAGGACTGGCACGGGTCCTTCAGGACCATATTCAGTGCTGTCGTAGCAAAGCCCAGCGTACTGCACCTGGTGCCTTTGCCCTGTCCCAGTCCTGTGCTCGTGGGACAGTTTGAATGCTAGAAGGAGAGAGCGGGATGCCAAAGGGAGAGGTCCAGGCTGCATGTGACGCAGGCAGTGAAGGGTGGGAGCCCCTCTCCATGTCTCATGGGGCACAGATGGGCTGGGAGACGCTTCTCCTGCGTGCAACCAGGGCTTGGCTGCCTTGGTGTTGGTGGTGTAATGTGGCATGGCAGCACAGCAAAGAGGAAAGGTCCCTCGAGTTCAGGGAGAGCTGTGGGTGTCCCCTGAGGACACACTTGGCTCAAGGCACCCCTCAGAGACATGGTTTGGCTGCACTGCTTTGTCTCTGACTCATTTCCTTCTGCTCGCTGCAGGGAGCATCACTGCTGGGAAACCAGTGTCCCAGGACAGAAAAATCACCCCCACATCAAGAGAGCTCACCAACTCCAAGTCTCCACATGCCCCTGTGCCCGACCACCACCACCCCATCTCCCCCTACGAGCACCTGCTGCGTGGTGTGAGTGGGGTTGATTTGTATCGAGGACACATCCCACTGGCTTTTGACCCTGCTGCCATCCCGAGGGGAATCCAACTGGAAGCAGGTACCATTGGCAGGGGGGATAGTTGTCTTGGGATTGTGCTCCAAAACCTAAGGCTATGCCAAGAAAAAGCACTGCTTTAGGTTTAGTTGTGGTAGATGTGATACCTCCCAGAAACCATTCCTTGGGAAGCACCGCATCATGTCTCCATCCTTTTCTCTCCCAGCCGCTGCTTACTACCTGCCGAGACATCTGGCTCCGAGCCCCACGTACCCCCACCTCTACCCCCCGTACCTCATCCGGGGGTACACGGACACGGCCGCCATGGAGAACCGACAGACCATCATCAATGACTACATCACGTCGCAGCAGATGCACCACAACGCCGCAGCCACGGCCATGGCGCAGCGGGCAGACATGCTGCGTGGCCTGTCGCCCCGTGAGCCCTCGCTCGCCCTCAACTATGCAGCAGGTCCTCCCCATCCAGGAGGGTTTGGGGCTGTTCCCACGTTTTGGGAGCTGGGGTCAAGTAACAATGGCTCGCTGTCACCCTGACAGTGCTCTCGCTTCTCTCTCCAGGAATCATTGACCTGTCCCAAGTGCCACACCTGCCTGTCCTCGTGCCCCCCACCCCTGGCACCTCTGCCACCTCCATGGACCGCATCACCTACATTCCCGGCCCCCCCCAGACCTTCAGCAGCCGGCACAGCAGCTCCCCGCTCTCCCCAGGTAATGCTGCAGGTTTCTTTTCTCAGGGGAAAGTGATTGGGCAGGATTCCTTCAAACAATTCAAGGCCCTGAACTCAGCATGCTGGAAACACTGGGGATCCCAAATCCTTTCCCACCCAGCGACCAGGACTCCTTCACAACAGCTCCTCCAGTTCTGCTGTGGGGAGGTTCATTGCTTTTCCTCCTCCTTCCCCAGAGTGGCAGCTGGCAAACAGCTCTGTGAAAGGTCAGACCCAGGAGATGTCACCAGGACTACTACTGTGATTTTCCTGGGTTTTGTCACTCAGGTCACTCCGGTCTGTCCTGTTCCAGGTGACCTTGGATGGAGCCATCTCTTATCTGCTCTGCAGACTCAGCAATGTGAAGGACAGGCAGCATTCCCTGTGGAGAGTGACTCTGTTTGCAGCCCTTTCACTGCCTTTCTGTTGGGTTTCAGGAGGTCCCACGCACTTGACCAAACAGTCGGGATCGTCAGAGCGGGAACGAGATCGGGAGCGTGAACGTGAGAGGGAGCGTGAAAAATCCATCCTAGTATCCACCACGGTGGAGCACGCGCCTATCTGGAGACCTGGTAGGCGGGGGGGGTGGGGGGTGGTTGGCACCACGCCTTGGGGCCTTGCTGGGTGGAGGTGGGGTTGGGACTCCAGAATGAAGGGTTGAAGTCCTTGGCTGTCTGCCCCCAGGTACAGAGCAGTCCAGTAGCCGTTCCTCCTCGCACTCTCACAGCCACCAGCACTCTCCCGTCTCGCCCCGCACCCACGAGACCATCCAGCAGCGCCCCAGCGTGCTCCACAACACGAGCATGAAGATCATCTCCTCGGAGACCCCCACTCCTTCCGTCCTGCGGTACGTCCCCACACACCGTCCTGCCTCTGGCCTTGGGATGGATGTGCTTGCTCATTATTAAGCATCTCGTGGGCACCTTGGAGATGCAGAAGGGTTGTTTTGGCCTTGTCCCAGCAGGAGCACAGCTGGGACTCATAGGAAGGTTATGATGGGGAGAGGGGGTTATGAATGTCTCTGGGCTTGTCCCGTGGGCTTCGTGCTCTCTGGTGAATCCATCCAGGCACATCAGGTATCCCACAGCCAGCTATTCTGGCAGGCACCTGGTTGGCAGAGGCTTCATCTGAGCTCCCTCACTTGCTCCATTATGTGCCACCTCAGTGACCCACGGCAGGCAGTTGGAGCTCAATGATCTTTAAGGTCCCTTCCAACCTAAAACCATTCTATGATCCTGTGCTCAAAGCCCACTGAGGATCACAGGCAGACAGTGCCAGTCCTTGGCCAAGCACTCCCCTTTGCCGCATGCTTTTCTCTGACCTTTTCTCCATCACCTTTTGCCTTGCAGAACCTCCTCCACCACTACCACGTCGCCGATCCGCTCCGCAGCCTTCCCCTCAGCCTCCACGCTGCGCTCCTCCATCAGCGCGGCAGACGGCTATGCAGCCATGCTGGACCCAGCCGTCCTGCAGAAAGAGGCCTCAAGGGCACGGGAATCAAAGGCAGAGCGAGCCCAGACCGACAGCAACGTCTTCACCTCAAAGCTGCCCAGTGGGGCTAGCCTCGAACAGTCGCCTTCACCTATTAAAGCCATGGAGTCGAGGCCTTTACCTTCCTCCGGACCCGGTTCTTCTCATCACTATAGCAGAGGACAGGGGAAAAGCCAGCAGCACCACCACCCTCTGGACCAGCAGCACGCAGCCTCGGGCCCGGAGCAGCACAGTAGAGAAAAGAGTCAAAGTAAACCCTTTTCCATGCAGGAACAGGAGCTCCGAGCACTCGGTAAGACCACCACGACAGTGGCCAGCTTCATAGATGTGATTATCATGTGCCAAATTTCTTGTGATAAGGGGCAGTGAGAAAGAGGCTCGCTGAGTAACAGCTCCATTAGCAATGGTAAGCCACTGGAGGGGAGGGGCCAGAGAGCTGTGGCCTGAAACCAATTCCATTTCGTTATTTCTTATTTTTAGTTGTACACTTTGGTTGTTGGCTTTGTCAGCTCCTGAAGTGTGCTTGTCCCTCTCCTCCCCGATTGTTACGTTATTGCAGTCATTATTTGTGTGTGTTTTAGGGATCTTCCCTTCTCCCACACTTCCCAGCCAAGCCCTGTTTTGCAGATGTCACGCAGTTCCTGGTATTGCTTTTACAGACAACGGCAATTTGCTAACTCTGATTTCCCCACCATTAGAAATTCCCAGGCAGTCTGTAAGAAGCAGTTGTAGGCAATACATTGAAGGAACAAAAAGGCAGAGCAAACATATGAGGATGATGTGGCCATTGGCCACCGAGCACACGTCCTCACTCATGTCAAGCCATTGGGGTATCCACAGGCTGCAGCTCGGTGTGGCTCTGACCGGGTCCCCTTGCTACAGCCTTGGGCCTTAGAGGTTGGAGATGCCAGTGCTCCCTAGCTCATAGAAGACATAAGGAGGGCTGTTCCAGTGAGGGTGGCTCACCACACGTCGCCTTCCCGGAGGAGGACAACCCAAGGCATCCTACTGGGGCCGGGGCAGTGTGTCAGTGGGGCAGGGTGCGTCTGGGCACTGCTCAGCGTTGGCCAGCTCTGCCTGGAAGGGGCGGTTTCTAGGAATGGAGCACAAGGAGGGTGAAGGTCTGTAGGGCAGAAGTTGCGAGTGTTGCCCAACCCGCTGAGCTGACAGGAAAACAAGGACCTTCTCCAGATCCTTAGCCCCACTGCATGGAATTCTGACCCATCTTGCCTCAGTTTCCTCACTGTTAAAAAGTAATATTGATCCATTGCAAATCAGCACATTTTGAACCTTGAGTCTCTGCAAAGGGTTTAAAAGGCAGACAGAAGACAAAAAGAACATCTGTGTATTTCAGGAGGTGGGTTCAGGGGGAAGAGCATGAGGCGAACCCGCAGGGGTTGAGCCTGGGTCCTGACTCCCGTGCTGTCACTGCACATCCAGATCTGCAGGAATGAGATGGGGCCGCAGACCCCACTGAACCCTAGAGTTCAGCCAGATCCAGTCCACTTCTTTCTTCCCTCATTGCTGAATGCACAGCTGCCCACCAGCAACCACGCAGTGCTAGGGAACAGCTAAGTAACTCCCAGTTTTAATGCCCTTCTTGCCTTTATCCAGGCTTTCATGGCGGATACAGCCCTGATCGGATTGAAGCCGTGAGTCCTGTCAGCTCGCCCAGCCTATCCCATGAGAAAGGGGCCAAGCTGCTGCAGGATGTGGAGAAGGGGCATGGGGAGCATGACCCAAGGCAGAAACAGCAAGGTGAGAGCAGGGGCCCAGTGCCATGCTGAGGTGGTGTTCAGCATCAGGAAACGGGACACGAGTGTCACCTCACTTCAGCTCTGCTCTTTGTGCCTTCTCCAGCCTCTCTGAAAGCCTCAGGCCCTGAAGCAGCCCACCTGCAGCACCTCCGGCAGCCTGACGGCCCGCAGCCCCAGTGCCAGCCCCTGCAGTCCAGCCAGAGTGTCAAGGGCATGAACCAGCGGGTGGTCACACTGGCCCAGCACATCAGTGTAATTAACCTCGTTTTCTTTCCTCTGGAGGGAGGAGGGAAGGGCCATATCTAGAGCTTATATGAAATACATCTGGTGGGGAGGGCCTGGGAGTGATGCTAGAGATTTGGTGTAGAGCCAGAGAGAGCAGAGTGTGTTGGATGCATTCATTGCAGGTCCTTGTGTCCCAACCTAACCTGTCGCAAGAGCTATTGCTGACAGGACACAGAAATTACATCCCTTCAAGGCCTTACTAGCCTAATTTCCTCCTGCTAGTCTTTAGCTGATTCCTGTGAAGTAAGAAATAAAACCCAACTCTTCTTCTGACCCAAGGATTTCTTCTTCTAGGAGGTCATCACCCAGGACTACACACGCCATCACCCTCAGCAGCTCAATTCCCACATCCAGACCCCGGTGTACTCCTTCCCTGGGGCCGCGTGCCCCGTACTGGACCTGCGCCGCACCCCCAGCGAGGCATACCTGCAGCAGCAAGAGCATGCAGTGGCTTCCAGGATCTCCCCACAGAACGAAGGAGGCAAAAGGTGAGCTCAGAGAGTTGAGCCACAACAGGCACAGACAGGTTCTGCCAAGCAGTAGCCATGCCCATGGTCGGTTGGGTTTTGAGTTTCTCCATTGATGGAGACTTCAGAACCTCCCTGGGCATACTGTCCTGGTGTTCAGGCACCCTCACAGTCAAAAATGTGTTTTGTGTTCAGATAGAGTTTCACTCATTTGGGTTTGTGCCCACTGCTTCTTTTGCTGTCTTAGTCCTCAGTCTCTGGCACTGAGCAGTGACCTTTCAGACCACAAATGGTTCCAAAAAAGCCCACAAAGAAACATACTTTCCACTGGTTCAGAGTAAATTTTACCTTCATCATTCCTAGTGATTCTTGTTGCTGTTATTTCTTTTGTTATTTCTGCCAAATCATGCAGATAGCATTAGAAAGTATGATTGAGTTGGAAAAAGTGGGAAATGTGGGGATGGTGTCTGTCCTCCCACCCCAGCATCAGAGTTCAGTGAAATCCAGTTATGTCCAAGAAGCAGAGAGGTCTCGAAACTTACAGTACCTTGTCAGTAAATTATTCAGCCATTATCTCCCTCAGCTCTGCATGGTCTTAGAATTGGATTTGTAACATCAGGGGAGAGAGCCCAGTCCTGGCCAGCCAGAGATGAAAAAAAAATGAGAAAAAAAACCACAGAAAGAACATTAATGTAAATTCCCAGAACCGCCTATGAGGAATTCCTTGTGGGCTCAACCCTGGCCACCTCCCAGGCTGCAGTTGGAGGGCTGCATCCCCTCGGCTGTCCCACACGGGCCCACCATGACCCTGCAGTGAAGTAGATGGAGATGGTGGGTGCTGCCCTCCTGTGCATTAGCAAATATAGTGGAGAATCACAAGCTGTGTCCCCAGAGCATTGGTGTCCCACCCTCCGGAGGAATTGCGTCCCTGCAAACGCAGGAGTGGACAGATGCTGGGGCTGAGCTCCAGTGCTGCTCCCTTTCATCTCCCGGGATGCTGGGGGCATTGCTGCCTGGCTTGCTGCCTGGAAATCTGGGCCACATCTCCACTCAGTGCTGCTCAGCACGCCCGCGGTTCGGAAAAGAGCCCAAACTGCACTGCTCCGAGGGCTTGTGTTAAACGGTGCCATGAGCCCACGAGGGTGGGGAGCTTGGCTTTATTCCTGCTGTACCGCAAGCTATTTCAGTCCTTCCCCATCACCCCACATGGAGACTGCGTGTGTTGCCGTGCACCGATTGCATCTCCCCATCGCCATCCTCAGGTCCCCGGAGCAGAGCAAAGCCTCAGCCGGCGGCGGGTCGGACAACTGTATCGAGCCCGTGTCTCCACCAGACGGCGTGGGAGAAGCGGAGCACGCCAAGAGCGCCACGTACCCGATCCTGTACCGTGAGGGCGAGCAGCTGGACCAGAGGTACTGCACAGCCATCCCCACGCTCACCTCCACCCAGAGCATGACCCCATCCCTGGGCCCCATCCCTGCTGAGCTGGAAGCTCTCCTATTTGCAGCTTTGATAATCATACAGCGGGGCCAGCTGGCTCCCACAACCCATCCATGGAGCTGGCCTCTGCGCTGCTCCTCCTAGGACATGGCCATGCTCCTGCATGCTGCTCAGCACTGCAGCCTGGCCGTGTTCTCGTCCCTTCTGCTGCTGCATCCCAGGGGCCCTCTTCAGTCCCACCTGAAGCATCTTTCTGTAGAAACTGACTCCCTGAATGTTTGGCTGAGCAACAGATCTGCTCTTGGGGAACTGATTTTTAGGTCTGAAGGAGTTGAATGCACTCATTTATTGAAAGGTGGGAAGAATTAGGGCATAGATTTTTTTCTTGCAGACAGAAGCAAAGTCACATCCCAGGTCATCATGGAAGGCTATAAGGAAAAAGGGATTTTCAGATATGAGAAGGAAGTTTTTTACGATAACAGCAGAGGGAGACACTGCACAGGGTGCCCAGAGAGATGGTGGTGCTCCATCCCTGGAGACACCCAAGGTCAGGGGACAGGGCTGCGAGCACTGATGGAGCTGTGAGTGTCCCTGTGCACTGCAGTAGGACCAGACAACCTTCAGGGGTTCCTTCCAACTCTAATGGTTATATGATGGGTTGGATATCCCAGATATCTCAGGAGCCCTGGACTGATGATGAGAAGTTGCACTAAGAGAAAAGTGCAGTTCTAGGTAGGACATCATGACCTGGACATTGCAGAGTTTTCTGATGGCTTTTTGCTTTGCAGGATGGGGTCCAAGTCCCCAGGAAACAACACTCAGCCTCCAGCTTTCTTCAGTAAGCTGACAGAGAGCAACTCTGCCATGGTGAAGTCCAAGAAACAGGAGATCATCAAGAAGCTCAGTACGACCAACAAAAATGAGACAGAGTACAGTAAGGACATGGGGATCTTTATTTTGGGGCACAAGGGGAAAAGCCTTGAGGACACACAAAGCGAAGGAGGTTTGGGAAAAGTGCTGTTGTGTTGCAGGCTGCGAGCTCCCAGCCAGCTCTCTGCATCATGCCATGGTTTCTTGGGATGTGCAAGCACCGAATGCTTTTCAGTGCATCTGGGGAAGTGATGGGAGCCTTCCCATCTGTGCATCTCCATGCTGTGGGGCTGTCAATCCCACCCTGTGGCAGCGACAGATAACCTCAAGAGGAAGGAAATAATGAGCTGAGCATGGAGGAGACTTACAAGCAATTGATATTTTAATGAATGGCCAGCCAAGCTGAATCCTTCCTCCTTGAGATGCATCTCTCCCAAACGTTACTTTAATCCTTACGTCAATATTGGTATAACTCTGTAAAACTAACCAGGCTGGCTTATATTAAAAATCCAGCCCATTCATTCATTAACCACTAATAGAGTAGATAGGATCATAATTTAATTTAGCCCTGCATTATACAGTCAGTACTAATTCAATTTGAATCCATCTTACAACAGCTGCATTGGATAAAAGCAACTGAGCTGTCTCGTCTCTTGGATGATGTTACCATGAGCCAACAGTATTGTTATGCCCCTTTGGGGATGTGTAGCTGAACCCCATGACCTTCCACACTTTTCCTTATCAAGAGAAAATATACAGAAATAGGAAACACCTTTTATTTGATGAGAATTTCTGTTATTCTAAGGAAAGCATTATCCAAGTCAAATAGCTCAGCTAAGAGGAAAAATATTGATGTAACGTTTCTTCTCCTCCTTGCCCTCCCCACTGCCCAGACCTGCTCTCTGGGTATGGAGGACTGGAGCCTGTGGGAATCCCATAGGCGGGAGAGGGTTTAACTTCATAGAGCTCTCAATCCAAAGGGCTGGAGGGAGGGATTGCAGCGCTGGCTGTGAAGGCATCGCTCTGGGATCTGCTTCTCTGCCATTTTCCAAGTTGTGGCTGCTGGCTGTTAGGCAGAGCTGCCCCAGGGCTGGGGGCTGCTGTCAGCATGGACGCTGCTGTGGAACACGAGCTCTCCCAGCTCCATGGCTCCAGAGCCGCACTGCTCTGTACTCAAGAGCTTCTTTGTTTCTCCCCAGATGTTGGGCAGCCTGGGACAGAGATTTTCAATATGCCAGCGATTACTGGAGCAGGTAACTCACACTATGTCTGTATTGTGCCTCATTCCATACCAAGCTCACAACTGTCCAGAGCAGGGAGATAGGGTGATTGGAGCATCTCCGTTTTTCCTTCTGCAATAATGCCAAGTGTGGCATTGCTGAGGCTGCAGCCTCGCTGCCCTCCGTCGCTCCCTGCTGTTGCGTGCAGTGTGACTCCTCTGAGAGCTTTGCAGAGGATGAGAAAGAGTCAGAGCTGTGCAGAGCTGAAGGGCAGTGCAGGAGCTAAACTGGAGGTCTGGGAGCTTCCTGGGGGCACTGCACCCTCCCCAGATCTGCACCTGTGGCTTTTGGCCCATCTAGGAAAGGAAGAGAGAGAGCAAAGAGGGACTGAAAGCAATCCTGTGGGGTTGGGCAGTGGGGGCTTCCCAGACGTGAGACAGGCCAACCTGAGGGAGGAAGATGGCATGAAACCTCTGCCACCAGCTTCTGGTATAGCTGCAGAGAGGTCTGTGTGGGGACAGAATGCCAACAGGAGAGTCCTGTGGGTGGCAACACTCAGCCCTCACTGTCTCACCTGCCCAAAGGCAGAGGTGGCTGCACTCCCCCAGCAGCACCTCGAGGAGATAGGGCCCCTTGCTGCAGTGCTGTGGCACAGCCATGCTCTCCCAGAGCTGTGACATACTGCTGGGCAGGAGGCACATCCTCCAACATAGGTGCTGTGTACCTGCCCCCATCCCCACGGAGATCCAGATCTGCCAGCAGAGCAGCTTTCTCAAAGGAATCCCCACTGAGAAGTATTAAATAACACTTAATAAATGATTAACACCTCCTCCAGTGGAGGATGCTTCTGGGTTGTACTGTTTAATTATGAGGAGGAATGACCAAATTTCCCCTACCAAGGGAAGGAGCAGGGAGTGCCATGCACACTTCTGTGCTGCTCTGCCTCAGTGCCAGGTCCCGAGCCCAGGGCTGTGGGCACGGATTGTGATGCAGGGGGGCAGTGCACTGTGGGACGTCTGTGGCAGGCAGAATTTGTGGGGTGAAGCCCAATGTCCTGAGAGCATCGCCTGGTTCCAGCTGCTCATAGGGAGCACAGGGAGCTGGGAGCCTGGAGGGGACAATGGGGGCACCCTGCTCCTTTCCAGGGATATGAACCACCTGGGACGGGGTGAGCTGGGGGCTGTCAGGGGGGTCCAATGCCGGCCTGCTGTTCTTGTGTCTGTATTTTGCCCTTGCTTGTTCCCTGTAACCACCGCGTTGGGAATGACGGTCGCGTGGCTGAGCCTAGTGCCCTCTGGTCCCTGCGCTGCACTATAACTGCATGGCTTCTGACACTCACTGCCACTCGGACATACACCTTGCCTCTGCAGCCTGTCCCGCAGCTGCGGCCAAACCTGGGGGTCCCCATGAGGAGGGTTGGGGCGAGGAGGGACTGAAGGACCCACCCTGCCCTGCAGGCTGCGTGCCCCTCTCCCACCTCCTATGCTGATGCCAAATCTGGGCAGTTCTTTCCAATCCAGTTTTTGTTTTTTGTTTTTTTTTCTAAGTGCCCCCTCTTCCTCCCCTGTCTCTCCCTCCTTGGGAAGCCCCAGCCTCCAGTTTGTCCGCACAACCATATTGCATCCATACGTGCATCTGTGCGGACTTCCCACAGCCAGGCACTGAGCCTGGTGGGAGCGCAGCCCCCTCCTGCTGCACCCCAGGGCTCAGCTTAGACCCTTCCCTGCTTCCTCTGAGCCCTCAGCCCCATCTCAGCCCCTTCCCCTGCCAGGCCCTGGGGCGGGATGGAGTGGGGAGGAGGAGGAGGAGGAGGAGGAGGAGGGGGGCCAACACGCGTTGCAG
Source organism: Phasianus colchicus (assembly GCF_987193195.1). Taxonomy (NCBI): domain Eukaryota; kingdom Metazoa; phylum Chordata; class Aves; order Galliformes; family Phasianidae; genus Phasianus; species Phasianus colchicus. The sequence continues at coordinate 8,704,683 of NC_143453.1, read as the reverse complement.
AGCTTTACAGAACAAGATGACAACATTTGTTGCTTTGCGAGAATGTGCTGACTGTTTGTTTCTTCCCTCCTCCCTTGTCTCCTTTCTCCCCTTTCCCCGTCCCCCCATCTTTCTTCTCATTTGGCTCCCCCCCACCTCCCGTCCCCTCTTTCCTCCCCCTCCCGTATCTCCCAGGGCTAATCAGTTGTAGGAGCCAGTCGGTCCAAGAGAATTCCAGTACCAACATGGGGTTGGAGGCAATAATTAGGAAAGCCCTAATGGGTAAATATGACGAGCAGTGGGAAGAGCGCTCACCTCTCAGTGCCAATGCTTTTAACTCTCTGAATGCCAGTGCAAGCCTGCCCGCTGCTATGCCCATAACTCCTGCTGATGGACGAAACGAGGACGTGCGCTCCTTGCCAGGTCTGCAGCCCTCTCCACCTTCACTCTCTCTGTATTATTAATTCTCAGCATTTCTATTTCCCCTTTTGTGGGTGGATTTGTTTTCCCCCCCCCGTTTTTGTTCATTTTGGTTTTCTTTTCTCCCCACCCCAGCTTCAAGCTTTGTGAATCCGCTGATTAATCCCAGTCTTGTTTGATGTTCATTTAATAGTCTCCGAAGGTGCTGATGCTTTCTCTAAACCACTGACCGTGCTCCTTTCCCCATTCCCCATTGTTTTTTTTTTTAATACCTCCTTTTTTCTTTTTCTTTTTTTGTTTTAATCATGTAAAGGAGGTTTATGGGGTGGGAAAGCCAACACCCAAAAGACCAAAGCGATAAACCTTTATTTAGAGCCACCCCAAACTGTTCATAAAACCCCATCCCATGCCCACACAGCAGGAGGGAGTGCTCAGATCCAGCACTGCCCTCCCAGAGCTGGGCTCCAGAGCTAGTCCAAGCCATGGGCAGGTGCAGGGGACATAGGGCAATGCCATGATTCTCTCCCCAGGCTCAGGGTGTCAGTGCTGAGATGGGCAGCGCCTGGAGCAAGAGAGAGGACTCACACACAGAGCCAGGAGGGACAGATGGGGGATGCCATTTGGGAGCAGAACTGGGGCACACTGAGTTTTAGTGCCTTGGGGGTTTGCTCAGTGTCGGTTCTGCACACCCTCAGCTTGGGAAGGGAGCCCCAGTTGGTTTGAGGTGTGTATTTGTGCCCCACACACAGAGGGTTCGATGGGTGCTGGGGCAGTCTCCAGCCCAGTGATGTGTGGGGGCACGTGGTGCTGTGCCCTGCCCAGCTGGCAGCAGGCGCTCCACAGCTTGCTGCAGGCATGCTCTCTGGCTGCTGCATGAGCCCAGCAGCTTCTGCCACCCATGCTTCCCTGTGCCCGCTGAGGTCTGCCCAGGGCAGGTGGGGCAGGACAAGAGCCCATCCGTCCCCTTTTGGGAGCTCTGTCCTGCTTAGCTGAGCTAACATTCCCAGCACAGAATGTTCTGTCTCCTAAACCTTTAAAATCTGGCTGAAACATGGCCGGAGATTGTGCTGTAAGGATGGATTAACAATCACGGAAACGAGGGACTACAGCCCTGTGTAGCTATGGGGTCCCTGGAGCTCCCATTGCCCCGCGCAGGGCAAGCTTGCCTCCTGCCACCAGCACCTTGCAGGCTTCAAACAGCACGCGGGGCTGGGGAAGCGCAGAGGGGTGCACGCACTCTGTGCCCAATTTCCCCCCTATATCCATCACGGCTACATCCTAGCAGGGCTGGCTGATGAGCAGGCGCTTCTCTTTGCAGCAGGAGGGGGGAAGCCAAAGATCGCCGCCAGACCCAACAGCCGCAAGGCCAAGTCGCCGGCGCCCGGCCTGTCCTCTGGCGAGCGGCCGCCATCCGTCTCCTCGGTGCACTCAGAGGGGGACTGCAACCGGAGGACGCCTCTCACCAACCGTGTCTGGGAGGACCGGCCGTCATCCGCAGGTATGGCATGGGGAGGGGGACATGTCCCTGAGGCATCCCACTGGTCCCAAAGCACTGACCCTCTGCTCTCTGCTCCACGCAGGCTCGACGCCGTTCCCCTACAACCCACTCACCATGCGGCTCCCCAGCGGGGTGGTGACAGCGGCTCCGGCTGTGCCGCTGCCACAAGGAACGCCTGGCGGGCAGCACCATGCCTGGGACGAGGAGCCCAAGCCTCTGCTCTGCTCCCAGTACGAGACCCTTTCGGACAGTGAATGAGGCGAGCCAGGGGCAGGGAGACGGCGACCAAACCGAAGGCGCGGGGAGTGAGGTGCCCGGGGCCCGTCCCCGCTGGCTTTCATGAGCAAAGATGCAGGAGCAGAGCTTTCTTTTGGTTTTTAATTTTTCTTTCTTTTCCTTCCTCTCCCAACCGGCCAGTTTGGTGGGGATTGTGGGGATTATTTTTCTTTGTTGTTTTTTTTTTTTTCCAGTTTTTTTTTTTTTGTTGTTGTTGTTGTTGTTCTTGTTGTTCTCAACATCTGGAAACGTCTGCATCCTCTTCAGTCTAAGAAAGAAAAAAGAAGCCTTAACGAGACAAAACCCAAGGATCCCATCTTTGTCCTTGCCAGCATTGCTGGGCAGTGACCCTGCACACCATGTCCCAGGGCTGCGCGCACACAGACGCTCTGCTCCATGGCGCCGGGCTCCGTGGGGCCGTGCCACGGAAACACAAAACCTTGAAACGGTTTAACAACAACAACAACAAAAGATTCAAAATGCTTCATAGGATTGAACCCGATTTGGTTTCCCTCGGCAGATCGGAGGGTGGGAGCTGCCATCCCCGCCGCGCAGGACGCGTCAGCTCGATGCGCTTTGCACGCAGCTGGGGGAGCAGGGAGGGCGTGAAGAGCCATTTCTGAGAATATTGCTTGTCCCTTCGGTGGCAGAGGGCCTGGGCTCCATCGGTGTGGGAGGAGATTCCCCGTGCTGCCCACAGACGGGCTCGGTTGCTTTAAGTGCATTGTTTTCTGAATGGTGAGAAAAGGCAATTGTAAATTGTATTGGTCTACAGGGTATATTTTTGATACCTTTGGTGAATTATGTCGATATTTTACGCAAGGAAGGACTTAAACAAAACACAGTATTACATGCTGTAAAAGAGGTTCTGTTCTTACACGCAGGCTTTGATGTGTTTGTCCATTGTATGGAAATGTTTAAAAAAAAAAAAAAAAAAAAAGAGATGGTAACAGTGATCCATCAAAGTCATCTGTAAGTCAGGAGAATGTATAAACTTAGTTTAAAAAATAATCTTGCCATGGTTGCAGGGCCCCCATGACGTACACCGCTGCTGACTCAGCAGAAAGCCTTTGCTGGTTTGCAGGCATTGGTTCTCCAGAGCCCTCCAGAGCTGCCGGGTGTGGGGCAGCGCGGCAGGGAGCCAGCGGAGCAGGGAGCTCACAGGAGAATTTAAAAAGGAAAAAAAAAGGAAAAAAAAAAAAAAAGAAAAGAAAAGGAAAAAAAAAAGTTTTTATTGTATTTTTGTGATACACATGAATGCTCTACTTTACATTATTTTTTTCATTCCATGATGTTGGATCATATCTGCAGTTACATGGTTAAAGAACAAAAATATTAGACTTTTTTTCATTCACTTCTGCTTTCTCGCTCTGGGGGAAAAAAAAAAAAAGGCAAAAAAAAAAAAAAAGTATTAAATGCTTTGCATTCTATACGCTAGAGGAAACAAGAGCACGGCACAGACTTCCCGCAGCCCGCAGCAGCTCTGACCTGCCAGGCAGTGAGCATCGCCCGGTCACCTCTCCATGGTTCTTTCTTTTCCCCCTGCAATGATTCTGATTTCAAAGCAAGAGAATGATGGTGTTTGTTGTTTGTTTGGGGTATGGGTTTTTTTGTTTTGTTTTTTCAGTTTTGGGTTTTGTTTTTTTTTTTCGTTTTTTACAATGTACAGGTTTTTAATGTTCATCGATCTTTGTGTCTTTTCTGTTGTGCTTTTTTTTTTTTTTTTTTTTTTTTTAAGAAAAACAAGACAATGCACAACGATGTGGAAGTGTTTCCATTCCCAGGTTATTGCTGCTGGTGTCTCCCCGGCTCTGAGACGTAGAGCTGACAGAGCTGATGTCTGGGCATAACGCTATTAAAGTGTCACAGATTTTTCTGGGAAAAATCCAGATTCAACCCATCTTCAAAACCGCCTCTTTAACTTTTTCAGAGAGAAAAAAGAAAAAAGAAAAAAAAAACAAACACACAACAAAGAATAAAGTTACCACTTGGCACAGTAGTGCTGCTTCGGTGTCTTGAAGAGAGGCCGAGAGAGGCGCAGGTCGCTGCAGGTTTCGTGGCGCTGCTGGATGGTGGGCAGCCCTGGGCACTGCTGGCCATGGCTGTGTTGGCACTGAGGGACGCAGCCTGGGGCTGAGGCGCTCCTCACCTCAGTGATTGTGAGGGCGGCAGCGGGCAGCCTTTGGGTTGCTGTCATGGTGCTGCCACCTGGCCAGGGCATCCTGTCACATCCCCTCCTGCCTTTTCCCCCAGGCTCTGGCTGTAGCTGCCACCAAGGCTCTGTGGGACATCCCGTGCCCCCTGGGATGAGGCACACTGCCTCACATCACACCACCTCCCCTGAGGAGGCCTCGCAGCCTGGTTGTTTTCTTCTCGTTTTCCCTTTGTGTGCCCAAAGCAAAGGCGCTGTCGGGGCTCCCTGAGCCCACAGTGAGGGGCTGCGGTGCTGCGGAAGGCTGTGAGGTGTCGGTGAGGTGACGTCCGCCATTTTGGGGCTGTTGGTTCACTGGGCTGGAAGTGTCCCCAGCTCCAGGCAGGGGACAGGAGAGCAGCCTTTGGCAGTGTGTGTGGGGTTGGCTTCGCCCAGGGAAGCTCTCCTCCCTGCCTGCTGCTCTCCGGGTGCTCTCTGTCCTGTTCTGTCCCTGCTGTCCCTCCACAGGCCCTATCCGGCAGCACAGGGGGACACGCAGGGCGGCAGCAGCTCTGAGCTGCTTTTGGTGGAGCACTCTCCAGCTGGAAATTAATTAACTTGAGTAAAATCAATGAGTTTACCACATGCTGGGAAAGAGGCGCATGGCCATGCAGAGGGACCGTGAGGCTTCTGGGAAGCGGGGAGCCGCTGCTCCTCCAGGCCGTGAGCACAGCTGCCCTTTCTTGCCCTGCTGGTCACAGCCTCTGCTGCCACCCTCTTTTCCCAAAAATCACCCACCTACTGTGGCTGCAGCCCCCAGCACCCCATATACCCCCAAATCCCATGGCAGGTCCTTGCTGGTGCGTCCTCGTGCTGCCAACCACCGTGCATCCCCATCCAGCAGTCAAGGAGGAGGAAGGCATGTTAAACCATCAAAAAAAACCCCAAACAACCCAAGTTTAAAGGTAACATTAACCCCACTTTGTAATTTGTACAAACAAATTATTGGGCAATTTATTATTTGAACTGTACCGGGGGGGAGGGGGGAGGGAAGAGGGGAAGGATATCTATTTTTTGTGCGACCAAACTGTGCATAGCTGTTTTGAAGTGAGCTGTATGATAGACAGGGCTGTACATAGAAACCATGAGGTGTAAATATTTACCCAGCTTGCTCTGAAGGGGAGATGTTCTGCTGCTGAAGGTGAAGGGCTTGTTCACTGTTACTTTGCTCAGCACGCCCACCAGCAAGCGGTGTGGGCAGCAGTGGCTGAACACTGCCTGACTGTTGAAATAATAAAAAAGCAAACAAACAAACCAAAAAAAAAAAAAAAAAAAAAAAAAAAAAAAAAAAAAAGCTTATTTGCCAGCAAAATACAGCTCTCCTGCTTCTTTTGCATGCATAAAGCCAGGGAGAGCAAGTTGGTGGCACAGTGTGGGTGGCAGTGGGGTGGGTGGGGGTGCAGTGATGGGGTGCAGCTGGAGGTGCTGACAGAAAAATGGGCTGAAAAGGGAGGGAAAAAAATATTGGAGACTGTGCAGCATCCCCAACCAAGGCCTGGTAGCAGTCCTGTCTGCCCCCTTGGGACACATGTGCCTCTCCATCAGTCAGCCTGAAATACCTTGCTCAGCTCTAAAAAGAAGGGGTTTTCCTCTCGCTCTACTTTCATTTTATTTTAATAAGCTACTGTCTGCAGCTCCCAAGAAACACAGAGGCTTCTTCCCCGCTCCTTGTATGCCTCAGACTGTTTTTGTTAGTTTTTTGTGGGGGAAATGGAAAACCAGCCCAAAACAGCCCCCTGGAGCTTTGTTTGAGAGTGGGGAGGGGGCCAGGATCCCGTGGATGGCTCTGGGACTGCTTAAATAAATGCCACAAAATGGACACCTTGGCTTTGATGGTCTTTGAATAGCAGCCAAGGAAAATATTGTCCCACTGTGATTGGAAAAAAATTTATATAAAATGAAAGAAAATAGATGTTCTGGTGATGGATAAATCTTCACAAGCCCTGTAGGGAATTATTGGGGAAGCTAATTAGCTGCTACCTAATTAACAACTGCAACAGAAGCACTGGTAGCTGCTTGCTGGTCTGTATTGCTTTACCCGAAATCAACCCCGTGGGTTTTGGCTGACTTTGACTGGGGTGCAACCATCAGCCCCCTCTCCCCCCCCATGTCTTCACCTATGGGTTTGTTTTTTGGCATGAGTAGTTTGGCATTTTGGGCTGGTGGGAGCTGTTTGAAGCTCACAGGTTTGCATTTATATCTCAGAAATGGCTCAAGGAGCAAAGAGGCCCTGGGCTGTACTGCAAAGGGACCTGGAGGAGGTTTTATTTCATAGCAAATGGGCTGCGATGGCAGGGCAGAGTGGTATGTCCATGTGTGATTGTATGGAATTTATCTCATTGGAGGAATATTACTTGGTTGTGCACCTGGGGCCTTTTCTGGGGCTCACAAATTGTATTATAAAAAATAATGATAATCCAATTTTTCTCCTGAAAGGAGCAGCAAACACCCCTGCTTACAGGCATAAGGCACAGCATTTTGGGTGCTTAAACTCTGTAGTGAAAATGCCAAGTCACAGCCTGAAGCAGTGATGGAGCAGCTGGTGGGAAGGCAGGGCCAACCCAGGGGAGCTCAGGTGCAGGCAATGTGCCTGATTGTCCAGGAGGGGTGGAGCCAGGATCCAGTCCTTCCCAGACCTCATTTAAGGGTTGGCAGTGGAGGAAAAAGTATTTTGCTGGAGATCCCTGCATACTTGAAGTATTCTGAAGGTAAGTAGATTCTTTCCTTTGTTTCTATGCCCACGGCTCTTACATTTGAGCAAGTCATCATTTGTTGCAGCCTAGGACCTTTGTTATTCTGCTACTATTGCTGTGCTTTCTATTGAGTTACAAACCCACAGGGACTGTTAGGCTTTTCCAGGCTGTGGAGGGTGCTCTGAGGCTGTGCACAGTCCTCCTTGCTTTATGCGTGTGCCTGGGGCTGTGTGGTGTACTAAAGGCTCCTTTGGTAAGGAAGGGTGCTCAGTCATCTGAAAATCATAGACCATACCCTGAGCCATTTCCTCCAGCCCTATGCATGTGCCTTCAGCCAACCAAGCAATGTTTATGGCAGAGATCTGCTGGCTTCTTGTGCTTTTGGATCCCTGAGACCAGTAATGGTGTTTTATTGAGGTTGGGGGCAGGCTTTGTTGCTCTGCAGACAATTGGAGTAAGTTGATAAACAGCACAAATTGAAGTGGCGCTGCTCAGCTTCTTGCATCAGGATTTTGGCAGTGATGAGGTCTGACAACCGTTGCTTTCATTGATAATTCACACTGATGTCGACAAAACAGAAGGTGAGAAATCTCCAAGGCCAAAAGCTTATGATTTAATGATGGAAAACTTTAGACCTACTTAAAAAGCTCTCACATACAGAGAGGAAAATGAAATGGGATGAAAGCAAATGGCTTTGAAAACCAGCAATAAAAAAGTCAGAAATCCAGACTTGGATTTTGCTTTGGTGGCAGATAGGGATTGTGGAGGGGGGAGAGAAGATAGAAGGATAATCCATAGTGGCTTTGTCCTGGACAGGGCTGTGAAGAGGCACAGCAGTTTGTTGACTTTCTCCTGATGATGAATTGATGATGAGTTACGATTGAGGGGTTGGTGTCACTCCCACGCAGTGCTCCTCTTTGTCAGGAATGCTGCGATGTCCTTGGCTGTAAGTGCACGACCTGTGGAGTTGCAGGGTGCTGGAATGGGGGTGAGCTCCATCTGGAGAACGCCCTGCTTTTATGTCAGCACCATGCTAAGCTTGGCAGGGCACTTTCACTTAGAGAAAGTAGAAGCTATCAGTGAAGATTGATCTCTGGCCAGATATTTCTGCTGATGCTTCCCAACTTCTTGTATTTATTAGTCATTTGCCATCTCTCTGAGAACTGTACACAAGCTCAGTTCAGAGCAAACCCTCCTGTGGTATTTACTAAGGAGATGCTGGGGAATAGGAAGCACTGACTGCACTTACTGCAGCTGTGCTAATGATAACTTATTTCCAGCTGTCATGTGCCGCTCTGTGGAAGCAGTGGATAGATGCATGAGACTTGGCCCAGCTCTGCCCAACATCCAGCCAGTGTTTGCTGCTGCTTTGTCCTGAGCTGCACAGAAGGCAGAGCGTCTGCCAGAGGTCAGAGCAAGGAGGCTGGACGGTGCCTGGAGCTTGGCACCAGCTGGACCCAATCAGGTCTTTTCCCCGTGGGGTGTTAATCCTGGGCCTTGGGTGAGGGCCATCTCCAGCTTTTGTGGTTTTGGAACAGAAGAAGAGCTCCATTCTGTTCAACAAACTCTCATGCCTTGTCTCTGTACCCAGATAACAAGGCACAGCCATTTCAAGTGGTGCTGGCTCCTTAGATGAGAAACACATTAACTTCTCTGCACTTATCCCATTTTAAACCTATCAGGATACACTTAGTCCTTACAGGCTGTCAGAGCACCCTGCTGCCTGTCAGACTGGAGCTGCCTCCTGCACCCACTAGGGAAGGAGAAACCAAGCAGCAGAGGTTGCTCCTTTGTGGAGGTGAACAGTCTTTTTATTAGGTCCAGATGTTCCTTTTTGCCCCAGGCCATGCTGGGAAGTAAAGCAACGTGTTAATGTTGGCTGGGAGAGCCTTGTTGGAAACAGGCTTGAAAGAAGTGGGGTTTCTGCACCCCCACTTTGAGAGTGCCACTGTAAGATAGGGCCAGCACAGGAGGCACAGGCACCAGAAATGGGGTTGGTGTGAGCAGCCCCATTCCTTTCGGTGATCAAAGATCTTCCAACAGCAAGTGTGGCTTTTGCCAGCCACCCACTCCCCAGGGCTGTCTGGTATCCTCTGCAAGCAGCATTGCAGTACAGCACTGGTGGAGCAGACTCAGCTGGGTTCACACAGGATGCAGTGCCAAGCCTGGAGGCTGCTGAAACACATGGCTTGTTAACAGCGTGCTCCAGCCATGGCTGGGGCTTGTGCCGAGGGCTGGTGCTGCCAGATGCTTATAAGGGCCGGGGGACTTGCAAAGGGCCAGGGCTGCAAAGTTCAAGGGCAGAGCAGTTCTGTGCTAAACCAAGAGCCTCGAGCCTGGAATGCTGCCCTGCTGCTATAGGCTTTGCTTCCGACTATGCTGATAAATCTATGTGGCAAAGGGTGCTCTAAGATACTGCTGCCATCCCATAATCGTAGAATGATTTGTGTTGGAAGGGACCTCAAAAATCATAATGCCCCACTGGAAGCTGGACCTGAAGCTAATCCCTTGTGCAGCCCCACATGTTACAGGTCAGTAGCTCCATAGCACAGTGTGGCTGGACACTGGGATGTCCCTGTGATGCCCCACAGCAGGCAGCTGAGCAGTGCTCATTGAGCAGCCATAGCCAATGCCTGGAAGTGCAGGTGCTAAAAAAAAATCCCAGAAGTCAGAAGTGAGTGGAAGGGGAAGAATACAAAGGCTTTTATTTCCTGAGGCATTTGTCAGTAAGACAAATGTGTTTTCTGAAATGTGCTGCCTTTTCCTAGCTGGCCTCCCACACAAGCACCAAACGGGTTTGCACAGCACGAAGGAGCTGGTGGCATTTGTCCTTGGTAACCCAACGCTCGTGGCCTCGGATGAAGAATTGGTTGGATCGCTGTTTATTATCAGTAAGCAGGGCGTATTGGAAGGAAGTGATAGATTTCAACACTACATCTAGAACTGGTTTATTGCTGGTGTGCTCCTCTTGCCCTTATTATTTATGTTGAAAATGATAAATGAGGGATTGATGATTCTAGGTGGTTTATGAATAATCGGGTCATTTTGCTGGAGCGCCCCAGGGGAGGGTAATGTTTCTACAATCCTCCATCAAAGGGAAAGCAGCTTGCACTCGTGTGTATGCACGCATGCTTGTGCTGTGTTCATTGCACTCAGTCTCCTTCATGTTTCAAGGAGCTGCAAACAGCCACTGAGCTTAGGGTCTGATGTGAGAGAGGAGCCCCTGGGAGACTATTTGAATGTTTTTGTATATAGAAATGTCTGATCACTGGGCTGAGAATGGGCTCGGGAAGGGAATCTGGAGGTGGTTAACTGAGAGGAGAATATTTTTACACCAGAAATATGCTGTCCGCCTGTTTGCGGAGTAGGAAGGATGCAGTGAGCACCAAAAGCTTGGCAGGACAAGAGTGTTCATCCTTGTGGATGTGAACTCTCCATCTGTCTGAGGGTGGAACTGTTTGGATCCAGCATCATTATTAGAAGCAGAAAATAGAGTTCATAAAACTCCTTTCTCATGCCCCAAGAAGTAATTCGAGGAAACCTACTTGAGGACAAACTATTCCTGCATTGACTTCCCCCTGTGGCTGAGGGCACTGGCAAGGGGAGGAGATGTGGTGCTTGGCAGGGGCTGTGCAGAGTTGGGGTCCTTGCTCCTCTCCTGTGTAATGGCTGCAGGGCAGTTGGAACAGGAGCACAGCTGGGTGCCTGCACTTATCAGCCAGAGGGGCTGAGAGCTTCCCCCAGACTGTGGCCCTGCAGGTCAGCATCACAGGACACAAGGAGGTCACAGAGCTGTGGCTGGAGTATCTCGGGGCCAGGCTGTGACATTGCCATCTGCCCAGCTGAGATGGTCACACACACAGCACTGGAGAGCTGGTGGATTGGCAGTGGGGAGGAGCCTTTTACTACTCCAGGATCAGGTAAGGCTTTTAGCTTTCTGGCAAATCACTCTATTGTTTGCTGACTGTACGTAGCTGTGGAATTGAATTTGATACAGGCATCTATTTTGCTCTGCTCTGTTGAGCAGAATTGGGATTCCCAATATGGGGGTTTTACTGTTCTCATTTAATTTGTATTTGCCCATTATCAGTAACTTCTTTAGGTGAGCTTTTGGCATTTCACATGCAGCATTTGTGCCGTCTGTAAAACCATCCTAAACCTTTCCTTCTGTTCATAAAGGTGTCTAGTCCAAATTCAAAGTCCATCCATTTTAACTTCAGCAGCTTGTAATCCCTCAGAGATGTGTGCAATTGCACTCTGAAATATCCCAGGAGCAAAACTAATACCAAGCTTCATCTGCTTAAATTTACAGCATCCAAATGGCACAGTAAAAGCCGCTAGCTTAGGAGTTAGCTCATCTGGGCGTGCTTGCCAAAACACATCCTGCATCTAATGCTGCTTTTGCTTCTGAGGATTTAGCTGCCACCTCAGGAATCTTCATTGGACAGCGTTCACGTTTTACGGTTTTATTTAAATAACAGGAGTGGATGCATATGTCCTTCATCTAGCACTTGGGTTTCGACCATCAGACTCACCCAGGCCATACATCCCCTGCCTTCTCCATGTTGTTGACATTCCTAAGGAGCTTGAGTGCGTGTCTCCCATCCTACACCTAGGAGTAGTTGAGCCATAATTTGTATCAAAAAACTTAGGATGAGGACAAAAGCATTTCCCATGCACCTGAAGCAAGCCTCTTGCATAACATGGCTTTCCTTCTCCTTTCCATTCCTTAGTGTTTAACAGCTGTTTTCATCCAAGCCTATTGACTTCATCCCTATAAATCCAATATGCTTTTTCCATAAGGATTAGTGTCAGATTCTCCCTGCAGACATCTTAGGTCTTGGAATACAGCTGAGAGCTCTACTAATAGCTGGCTGGTGAGCCTGAGGCATTTACAGCAATGGCTTTAAAATGAATGTACTTCATAGCTAGGCAGGGTTTTAGCCCTGATGCAACCCATCTGCCTCCGTGATTTGGAAAGCCAGGAAGTAGCAGGGGTCCTGACAGCCTGCTAGGATGTGGATACCTGGACGTTAAATCAGCATTATGTTGGTTCTGCCTGCCCTTTAAGGCATGGAAAAGCGGGGGAAGGAATTATCTAGCCTGAACACCAGCTGGGTAGAAAAAAAATTGAGCAGGGAGGAAGAAATGTAGAGTGAGGAAATGGTAAAATCACTCAAATCCAGAATGGCAAAAGTGCCTCTGCACAAAGCAGGAGTTCAGTGCCCTCTGCTTGAGTCATTTAAATTTCACTGAGCCCACCTGACAATAGATTTTACTAATCAGGGCACTGCCCTAAGAGCTGACAGCTGGGCCAAATCCCACTGGCAATGGGTTGAGACACCAGAACATTCTCTCTGGATGGGAAAGGAACGTGAGGCACAAAGGCAGTGGATAAGTAAAGGGAAAGAAACTGAGACACAAGCCTGACAGTTTGGGGATTTTATTATGAGATATAAATTTTGTTGTCTTAAATTACTTTCTATGAATTGAACAGGTAGGGATTATTATGGAAGGGGGAAATATACAAAAATAAAAGGATATTGAAAACTACTGCATCACCACATATACAACAGAAAAGTACTTTACAAGCACTGCGAGAATCAGAATTACAAAAATAAAAATATGACACATCCTTATGCATTTCCACCAGTAATACGTTCTCCCTTCTCTAACCTTCAAGCATCTTTCAACCTCCTGTCCAGGACACGATTCACATGGCAGGATACTTTGCTCATTTTGATGGCCATCACAGTATCTGAAAAGGGACGCGTGCCTCCCAAGACATCAAATACAAGACTTATTGATAAGCTGCAGGGGAGATGTTCAGAACTGAGTGATTTGTGAGAAAAGGGGTAATCCTTAGAGAGCGGTTTATCTGCCAGTGGAAACATGAATCTCCCGCACCAAGATCCATCATTTCCTATGGAGTGTTCCCCTGTCTTCACAGAGGCGTAGCTCTGTGTAGTACGCAGAGGACCCTACAAGCCTGGGGAACTCTGAGATCTACAGACTTCAGTGGAACTGAAGGACTGCAGTAGAGAAGGGATTTGACTTTGTTTCAGCTCTAAAGAAGGCGAAGATGCCTTTCTGTGCAGGAAAAAAAGGCACATTAAAACCTCAATGGCTAAATATCCTAGCTCACAGTGCTCACACACTGAACCATTCACCTCTATGTCAGACTCACGCTGCCTTCAGTCCTTAGTTTGCTCTGCAAAGTCTTTCTTCATCAACCCTTTAACCATTCCTTTTTTTTTGGTATGACTCACTCAACATAAATAGTAAATAGCACTCACTTCTCTGACCAGCAGTTCACTCAAACACTGCTATCAACACTCAGACCACATTTCATCATTCTCAAAAAGTCTGCACCTAGGGTGCAAATCTGTCTCTATTTCACATTGAGAAAAGTAGAGCTGGCTTAGGGTTAAACAAAACAAAAACCAAAAAAAAAAAAAAAAAAGGAAAGAAAGAAGCAATAAATTCTTTTGGTCGAAGTTTTCCTCTGCATTTTGTACAAAGTATTTTGTAAATTCTGAAAAGGCATTAATAAGCTAGGGTTCCCCTCTTTGGCCCTTAATGCAATTACAGCAATGCAGGCACACCAGACACGTGCATTCTCTGTTGCATTTTAGGAGTAAAACAATCACAGGAAAGGAGTGGTGAAGGCAACCCCCTCACCTTTGTGCACCCCTCCCCCCCAGAGAAACAACAAACAGCTTACAAAAAAAGACAACATAAAACCAGAAGCCTTTAGTGAAAGCTTCTAATCCCAAAATAACTACTGAAGGAAAGTAATTCCTACAGGCAGTCTGACTTAACCCATCAGGTGTGCAGGACTGTGGGCAACCAGCATATTAGGATCCTTGGGAGAAATCACATAGTCACAGTCTCAGCTGCTCAAGGGAACTCCCCTTTCCAAGCAGCATTTTCTATGGTCTGGGTTTATCATTTGTATCTTTGAGAAAATTGATGAACAAAGATCAGTTGGTTGAGATAAATAATGTTCCATTTCAAAGAAAAACATCTTTCTAGTGGAACTAATTGTTCCTTTTAGATGTACAAAACATACTACAAGTAAGGCACTTCTTGGCTCCTGGGAGCAATTCTTAATTGGCAACACGCACACAAAATTCAAATTTTGCTCTTGGAGCAAAAATACAACAAAAAAAAACTTTTTCAAATTGCAAGCAAGGCGACTTTGGACTCTTCCCACTGCCTCACCCAGCCATGGGGCTGGCAGTAAGAGGGACAGAGAGTGGGCAGGGAGGTGGGATCCGTGCCCATGCCAGGGTGAAGGCTGACCTGCTATGGTTTTGCACAGGAGGAACAAAGTCTCCTTCTAATGCCAGCTTTTACTGACAAGAAAAGCAGCCAATGGAGTCACCATCTAAGATGATATTTTTCAAAAGTTTCTACAGCTCTCAGGCACTTACTTGGCAATGTCACAGTTTTGGATGTGGCCCAGGTTGGTAGCCCACCACGGTCTGTCCGTGGTTATACAGCTCTGTGTGTTGGCAGCCTAGGAAGCCAAGATGCCTGCTGGCTTTTTTTCCTGACGTGGCAAGATGAAAAAAGCTGCCTATGCTCGAAGGAGCGGGAGTACGTTAGGTCATTTCTAGTCTATTTGCAGAGAAAACAAAGCATAAAGATTCAAAACAGTCTGGTCAGAGAGGGTGGGGACCCTGCACCTGTGAGACTTTGCCTTAGTGACCCCTGTCCCTATGTGATCCAAGACCAAGCTGTGGTTTAGGTCTATTTGCACACTTGTTTTTTGAGTTGTTTTTCAGTTGTAGCCAACGTTGAGAAAGCAGAACAGCAGACAAAGCACTCAGAAGCCTGCAGTTAGCCAAGATAAAAAAGCTCATGAGATTAACCTGGTACACTGGTTCTGTCATGCACATGATGGAGAGAACTTGCTGAAAGGTTGAAGCCAGGTCTGTCATGCAAAATAAATACGTGGCAGGATTCCTGGAAAAACAGGGAGTCTGTGATAGACTCATCTGCTTGGGAAGGCCCACATGGCTGGGCAGGTCTCTATCCATGAACCAAGAAGCTGGGTCTTGGAAATCCAGTGAGACGTCGCTCTCTACCAAGGCCCATCTCCCACATGATAGAGTCAGAGTTCACCACTGCCACAGCTTACATCTTTCAGTACTAATGATGTTGTCAGGATTTAAGTTTGTGTATAAAAATCTTTTATTTACCTCTGGTAGATATAAATTCAGCTTCATTTTAAACAAGAAAGCTCTGTTTCATAAAGGTCACAGTTCTGGTTACACCTACCAGTTGCCTTTTGAAACTGATGGAAAAAGTATCTTTGCAGGTTACTATTTAATTCTTCTTAAAGTTTGCCAGACTGTGTGGTGCTGTTGGTTTTTTTTGGTTTTTTTTGTTTTTTATATATAAATCACTGTGGGTTTGTGCGTCAACAGTTCTGGGCAATCAGCTATGTCTTGTTGACATTGTTAATAGGTTTTCTGACTTGGCTGCTTGGCTGTGTTCTGAAATAACTTGATCAGACTTGCATCAAGTCAGAAACAACATGGAAAGTTTAGAAGAACGAAAGCTGGAAATTAATTTCCAGAACTATATGGTTATTTTCTAAGTCTGGTCTCTTCTAAGCAGCATGCAAAAATTCTTGGTAAGATTTCTGGAGACAATTCTGTATCATTTCCAAAGGTTACTAGTAGGCTCTTGCTTTTTTCAGTAAGCTACCAAGATAAAAAAATACTGGGAGATGTGATTCATCAGCGGGAATGGTTTACCTTAGGATGGTTGAAGTGACTACTGTTGTCCCTATGCTTCTTGGTCCTGTTGCAGAGACAGCTCAGCTAGCCATAAAGTACCTGTGAACTGCTGTAACCTGGCTGATTAAGAAAATCCTGCACAGATTTTGGCTCTTCAATACTACTGGCTATACTTAAGACAGTCTGGATGCTCCTCCACAATCAGCCAAGCTGTCTATGACAGGTATGGAAACTCCTGAGAGGATGAGCAGCAACCTTGCTCTGCAGTTAACCCTGTACCAGCTTCTTTAAAGCCAGGTAACATCTTGCTGTGCTACATTCCTCTCTGCAGTACCCTGAAACTCAAAAGGGTTGTTAAATACGTAAAGATCCCTGCAAATTGGATATCAGATACAACAAACAGCATGGCACACTTCAGCTACCAGTTATTTCATAAAAAGGGCGCTGGGCTCCTAAACTCTTTGGATACTTTTAGAAAATAGCACCACAGCTTTTTCCTCTCCTCAGTCTCCTCTCCATTCTCTTGCTTAGGCTGGGCTCTCATAAGAGCTGGCTGTGGGTCAGGGCAGGCCTTTCTCCAACTACCTGCTTGTGGCATCCCCTGTCATAGTACATAAGCATCTAGCTGCTGGCAAGAGCACTGTGCACCTGCTTTCCTCCTTTTTCTCAGCGACAGTCCCCACTGCCTCAAGCAAGTTAGGCCTGATGGTACTGCAGTGGTATAATATTGCAGCTATCTCCCAGGTGAGTTGTTGGATGCAGGTCGTGAAGTATTGACACAATTAACATAATCTGCATTTGAACTCCAGGAGACTTGGCTTGGTGTGTGCTGGGCAGGCTGGTCTTCACCACTTTGCAGGTGGTCTTCTCTTTGCAGAGACCAAAATATTTCTGAAGGCTACAGTTAGTCTCACCTATGTGCTAGACAAGATGTACAGAGCTCACAAAACAGCACTCTGCAATGGATAATGGGGTTCTCTGTCATCTTGATTTCATCTAAAACATAAGTCAAAAGTAGATATGCTTGGAAAAAAAAAGAAAAGAACAAAATAAAATCCAGATCACGAATGTCAGGAACGTCGAAAAATTTAAGCCAGCCTTTCACTGATCAAAACCATCCCATACCCTGCAAGCCTCCTCCCAGCCAGTTCAGCCTCACCCAAGATGACATTTCCTCCAGCCATTAATATTCAGTCGTCATCAGTGAGGGCCCAGCCAGAGGCCCAGTAAAGGCCACAGCCTCCTTGAGGTCACAAGGTTGCCCGTGGCGGGGCGGATCAGAGGGTCTCACTGTAGATGACGCATGGGCTGGTTTCCTCGCAGAGTTCCAGCTGCACGCTGGAAGAAAACCAGCGCTTGGCACAGCCCAAGCTGTAGTTGAGGGTGGTCCGGTAAATGTTCTTGGCACGCTTAGGAAAAATGATGGTCGTGCTCTGAAACCTCAGTGGCTTCTGGCGGGGCTCGAAGATCAGCTGGGACTTGTAGTTCCGCCAGGTGCAGTTGGGCGCAGCAATGACTGTCTCACTGTAGGTGGTGACAGTGGGGATGGGGCCGTAGATGATGTCATCCCTGTAATGCTTCTCAGAGTCGTACTTCACCTCAGAATTACACCTATAGAGGACAACAAGGTATCAAAAACAGCCCAGGCAGCAAAGGAAAGAAGATAAACAGAACTCTTCTCAACTCTTTGGAGCTGGGAACATCTGTGCTCTCTTACTGCACAGACATTAGAACAGATGTAAACCCTACAACCCAAAGCAGAGGGCCAAGAGGACTCCTTCCTGCTGGGTGCATCTTGGCGGAATCCCATCTTGTGAAGCCACCTCAGCATTTCTGCAGTCAATTTAGCCAGCCTGTTTGTGCCAGGACAGAAAGGATCTTGCTGCACTGTCTCCAAGCAACTTGCTTCTTCCTCTGTCTTCCTCTTTTTCATTTATACTGAGCCATCAGAACACAAAGGTAGCCAAAATAAGCTTTATGCTGGGAGATGAGTGAAGCTGCTCATTGGGGCCTACAGAAAAATACAAGCAGGGCCAAGCTGATAAAGCAATGGGATGCTATGGACTATGGCTGGGCACAAAGGAAGTGGTCATGTTAACAGCTCTTAAATGAAGAACCCATGAAACACAGAATGTCACTGTGCTGCATCTCCAGAAGGGATGGATGGAAACCAGGCCATGCAGAGTGCTTTCCCTAGAATCCTTGGCCACTGTGAGCTGTAGAAGTTTGAGTTGTTTTCCCCACTCCCCAAATGCTCCTCTGGCATTCAGCAGCCAAGGAATGTGCGGCTCCATGTTAAAAAAAAAAAAAAAAAGATTAAAAGCTGGGTGTGCGCTTGTCATTACCTCTACCCGGAGGGGGGTTGACTGATTGTGCACTGTGTGTAATCTGAGCTGCTGTAATGTATTTTGCACAGCTAGGGTGTAAGCAAGTCATTCAGCGCACATAAAACAAGACTTCGATGTAATCACCATAAAAACATGCCCGCCAGCAGTTCCTCAGCAAGCAGAGATTTACTGGGGTATGTTTCCAGAGAGATGTTTGCATAGGTTGGGGGGGGGTGGGAATTGGGTTTAATCCTCCCACCATCCCTGCCCTAAGCTGTGTGTAACTGTGCTCCACGCTGTTTGCAGAGCACATTCCACACCAGCAAAAGAAGAGCAGAACAATGTTTATCCACAGGCCATTGCCTCCAGTTCCACAGGAGGCCAGAATACCTCAATCACTGGCTGGAAGGACCACCTTGTCATGAGGAGGAAATGATTCTGTATTGTGAACTCATCTAGTGTTGGTTTCTCTGCTGCAAGGGCTAACGAAAACAGGTACCAATTATAATGGTGTAGCTGAGGATACAAGTCAGCAGGGCACAGTGTAGATCAGCAAACCTAAAGAAGGTCATAAATGTCTCTCAATCCCTTGGAAATGAGCTGGCCTTGGAAGGAAAGTCTTCTCTTACAACCTCCTCCTCCACCTCTTTTGCTGTCAGTGTCTTTTTAATTCAGGCATTATCATCCTACCTGTCTCTCTCTCCTTTCCTAACCAAATAACCATGACTCCCATTTGTAATCACATTTAAATTTTTGGAGAAGAAAAAGCACCAAGAAAAGGACAGACATCCCCACTCACCCAACCCGATACCATCTGTACCTAATTTCCTGCACGGGCTCAGGGTTGACCTCAATGCTTTCTCCAAAAAACACGGGGTACATTCGAGGTCTTATCTCCGACATGGACGGGTTCAGGAGTAGGTAAGGCATCTGCAGGGAGGAACAGTTCTGTGAGTGATGCAACACAAGAGATGAGGCTGGCACAGTTCATAACATGCTGTGGCTGGGAGCTGAACAGACATCAACAGCATTCACAGAGACAGCAATTCTTACAGCCTTGCTGAACTTGGTCTTTTCAGAATCCCATGGGAGATAGTGCAGGTGACAGCTCTTTAGCAATGAGAGAACAGGTGTCTGCAACAGCATCAGAACCAATTTCACTGCACACAAGCTAAGTTCACCTTGCTGGTGCTCAGCATCATTGAGTTTCCCCTCATAATCCCTTTTTCTAGCTTTGTAGGAAGGCACTCCACACAAAAGCTCATAGGGGAGGACCACTTTCAAGTTGGAAAAAAAACCCAACTTAAAGATGGTTGGCATAGGCGAGTCCTGCATTGACAAGTCTTGTACAGGCCTTGCATTTAAGATATCTTGATTCTGACATGCCACCTGTGCTGCCTCTATTTACAGCTTCCTTCCATCTCTCAGGATTGATGTGATGCAGCAGGCTGCCCTCCACGTCCCACCACTCCCCGAGTCCCCACTTCGCTCTGCCCAGCTCACCACCCCAGGTATGGGACTGCCCAGATCTCTGGCACTTTATGCTGTAGTATCTGGTCTTTGAATAATAACCCTTCCTTTCCTTCTTCCTTTCTTGTTTCTCATAAGAATTACAATTCTTTAGCACTTTTCTTTAACCAGTGGTCAGTTCTAAATTATCAACAAAACCAATCAAACAGCTTCTCTAGCTGCAAGCTCTTACAAAGACTCAAAGCATGAAGGAGGGCTCTGATGTAACACAGAGATAGGGCCCACATCTGCCAACTTAAAGGACGTGGCATTACTTGAGTAGTGTGTGTATATATATTCTTATACATACACATAAATACGTATGTGCTGCAAATAATGCAACCCTTAGAACAACCCCTTGGTAGGCTAGCAGCTGCTGAAGTCTCCATGCCAAGAGCAGCTGGCTTGCTCTGCAGGTTGTTTTAGTTAACCACGCACAAGTGAGCATGGGGTGAGATACTGAGGCATCCTGTGGCCTCTGTGATGCAGGAAACAAGCTTCAAGCTAGGACTTTGTAATAAATAGAGCTTCTTCAAATCATGGATAGTTAAGACTAATTTTATCCTGAAGTTAGTTACTCTAACAAACTGTCATAGTCCAGGCTAGGCTCCCCTGCATAATCCTACTTCTCAGTAGTGGAGCACCCACTCAGACACCAGTTCTCACATATGGAGATCCTGTGTCTAGACCCAGTCCCGAAGCTAATTAAGCCTAACCTTGGAAAAATGTCACTGTGGGTTTTGGTCCCTGCCACTTCTCTGACAACAGCACTTCATGCCACACAGGGACACAGGGTCTCTTTGAAGGACATGACTGTCAGCCACTGGCCAGGGCTGAAAGGTTTCTAGATGACTTAAAAGCTCACAGTTTTTCCACTTTTCACCATGTATAAGCCACGTGTGCTGGAATCAGTCATTTTTCATCAGTCTCTTGGTCAGTCAGATGATCTTGGGACTCATGATACCAATGAAGGTAGCTGAGGATACAGAGAAATTGGCTTGCTCTTCCCATGTCACTTCCCTCTGCCCTCTCCAGCACCTTCTGGATGGCAGGTACAGCAACACTGAAGCTGTGGCCCAGTCCCTGCTTCCAGTGCTGGAAAGGTTCTCCAACTTGTGCCCTGTCCTGTACCCCATGCAGATCCCTGCAGTGTTCCCCAGCTCATCCCTCAGCTGGTGTCAACTGGCAAAACTCCCCTGAGCCTGTTCAATAGCATCAGCTCACACTGTCTGAGGTCTGGTTTTCTCTGGTGGCTTGGGTTTTCTGCCTGAGGCTAAAGCAAAAAATGTCATTGCTTCATCTGAATTTTCTCCAAGCTCTTCAATTCTGTGTCCCAAAGCCACAAAGCTATTTACTCTTTCCATACTGAAACTTCCCTGCACTCTACTACAGTGTTAAACTGCAACATTAAATGGCTAACCCTTCCTTACAACTGTTTCTATTCCACTGTCAAAAAAGGACAATGACTGAATGGGTGTGGGGAAAAAAAAGAAAAGGAGCTTTTTTGCTACTTAGCACAAGAGAAATCCTGGTATTAAAGAGTTCTGCAAAGTGCTGTATTAAAGAAATAACTTGAAAGAAGCAATTTCAGTGCTCCCAGGGAAACAAACCTTCACACCTCTTGCTAACATATACTGACACTAAACATGCTCTGAGTGTCCCTGGAGACAAGGATGCAGGAGGCAATGTCCTTCCTGTGGTTTAGTGGGAATATTCCTGGGACATGTGGCCCCCAGCGTATTGCTGCTCAGTCAGAGGGCACAGAGGCTAATGCTGTCTGTTGAAATCCCAAGTCCCGCAGCAGGGAACAGGAAACAAGAACATGCTGCAGAAACAATACCCATCTGCACAGAGGAGATGGGTCATGCATGACTGAAACCAGAGTCCAAAAGTTGCCACTGAATTTGGTGACAGTTGGATTAACTTCTCTCCAAGTCAGCTCTGAATGGAGCAGTGATGAGACTATTTGCACTGTAGGTTAGCTCACCTAGACCTAGGCAGGGAAGGCTAAAAAAGGGAATAATGCATTTCATCCAACTAGCATTAACTTCAGATCTGCTTGATTAGTTCAGAAATCTGGGACAACTGCAGACCGGAGATTTCTACCACCCACAGGAGACCATTACAAATTCTCACTGATCTATCACAAACAGTGCCACAAGCTGCTGCAGGTGGGAAACCTTGAAAGTCACCCAGAATTCTGCACATGGAAGACAAATAATTTAAAAAACATGCTCTAAAAATAGAGATCATCTGTAAGAGCCAGCAGTCTGCTCACCAAGCAACTGCATCGCTTGTACAGAGTGAAAGGGTCACTAAACAGTAAGCACAGATTTTATAGGGCAGCAACTGAAAGGAGCTTCAGGTGACTTCTTGTTCAGCCTCTGGTGATGTTCTGAAATACCTGCTCCTGAACCTCACATGGAGTTTGAAAGCAAGTAACAGGGCACCCAAGCTTTCCAAAAGATTTGTCTTTGGGGCTGAAATGTTATATGTTTGACATGTGCCAAAAGCTGGCTTTTTGGCATCAGTTTGACACCCTCTCCTTCCAATCTATTTTAAGGTAGAAGCAAAGCAAAAGCGTTCTGCTTGTCCAAAAAAAAAAAAAAAAAAAGTACTAAATTATTTCTCCTTCTGCACAGGAATTATTGAAAGAACAGAAACACTGGACTTCTGACCTCCCTAGAGAAAATGATGGCCTTTGGTTCATTTCTATCAATCACTCAGCAATCTCAAGACACTTCAGAAATAAGGTGAGTTTCTTTCCAGCCCCGCACCACAGATGGGCTGAATTGAGCAGAGTTTGTTGATGATGGAGAGGAGAAACCCATGTCTTTAGAGTAGGCTGCCCACAAGTAATCCACAAGTCAGGGTCTGTCCATCCAAAGAAAGCCTAGCGTTGCTTAGCTGGAACTACAGATAGGACCTAATTAATCTGTCTTAAACAGCAAAGAGTTAAAGTAGTATTAAAATGCTCAAGCAATTTCTTGTTTGGCTGCATTTTTCCCTCTGCCTTACCTCTGATGCCTTTCAGGCATGTAAAGGCCTGGGCAGCTACACTCTTTATTCAAGCAGTACATAAATAAATACACCCCCAAAAATAATTTACTGAAGGGAATTCGATCTGCTACTGATTAAGTGTGCTTCTTTTATATAATATAAGTATTGTGGGGGACTTCTTGCTTTAGAACTGATGCATGTCCTTCAGTTCCATGTCACTGCTTCATACCTGCCGGAAGTGACATATCAGTGCCTGGATTCTGGGGCATTTAGACCTCAGAGTCCCTAAACAACAGCAAAAAGAATACAGTGGGCAGAATAATCTTATTTTACACCTAATAATTAATTTGAGTTAGTGGATTCTGTTTAAGGTGCTTTTCACTTGGGTGTTTTAAAGGAATAGAAGCAGAGTTACGGTAAATAAAGTGCCATGAAATTGGCCCTGACCGTTCCCCATAGCTTCCAGACTTCAGGCAGCAAAGCAACAAGGAAGGAAGGAAATTAATGTGACTTGAAAAATATAAACTCTCCAAAAAATCTTTTCCCCAGAAAGCAAGACAGATCAGAACAGACTGACTTCTTTAGCTATGGTCATTATGTGGAAGGCACTAGGATTTGGCATTAGCTCCCTACGGACTGTAAGGGGAAACAG
Source organism: Phasianus colchicus (assembly GCF_987193195.1). Classification (NCBI taxonomy): domain Eukaryota; kingdom Metazoa; phylum Chordata; class Aves; order Galliformes; family Phasianidae; genus Phasianus; species Phasianus colchicus. The sequence continues at coordinate 8,681,388 of NC_143453.1, read as the reverse complement.
TTTTCCAAGCACCAAGGCTATAAACAGGATACAGCTTTCCAAATTCCCAGCTCCTAACTTAGCTAGGGCATAAGCAAATCTCTCACCATGTTTTCCCACTATGGCAACATGTCAGGTCCATGAAAATGTCACTTTACTCAGCTGTTATTTACAGCTGTAATGAAAGATCTAGCTGAATTATTTGACACACATCTACATTCTCCACTCTAGCTGATAAGCAGTATTTGTTTAACAGACCATTTATTTTCCCAGTATCTGCATGTATTGCATATTACAAGTAATTTATACTAGAGCCGGATGAGATTTTATTTGGAAGTGATAACAGTAAATGCAAACCTCAGGTCTAAAGCAGGGCTTTATTACTTAAAAGAATTAATCCTTCCTGCCTGTTTCCTCTTCTATTTCAAGTGGGAAATGTACTACTTTGCCTATTGCCAAGTGTTACATACAAATGCAACAGAAATTAAGCAGCTAGAAGACACCACCCTAGATATAGCCACATTTTTTTGAGGTAATGAGGAGACTCCTATGACTTTTTCCCTGCTTGCTTTAATCACAAACTGCCTAAATCAAGACCACATGCCTGCCCATCCCCGTGACTGTCACAGAAGTGAGTACACTAACTTGTGTGTGCTACACAACCTTTTCTCTGCTAATTCCACTGATAAAGAACTGATGTCTGCTGAAATATTTGCCGAGTCCCACCTCATTTCCACAGCATTCAGAGTCACTTTGCAGCAGAAGGCACTGTGCCAACAGTGCAGTTTCAGTGCAGTTACACATATTTGCACACCAGTCCCTGGAGAAAGCCTTCTGCTTGGTGCTAGCAATGCATGCTGCACCCTGCTGACACTCCTACCTCCATCTGGGAGGACTGAGCCATTAACTACTGCACAGCAGCAGCTCTGTCAGAACAGACTGGAGCCAGGATCAGGTGGGTCTTAGAGGAACCAGACCTTGACCTCCCTAGAAGGAACGTCTGTCACAGCCTGCAGATTAGGTGAGGCCCACTGCCATTCCTCTCTTCCCTCTCCTTCGCTGCTGGTGTTGAACCGAGAAGGAGGGGAAGTGGGAGCACATTCAGAACCAGATGGGCCAAGGTGCAGAGAAAAGCCAGCTGTGGTTACATTCTTCCAGGCTGCAGACATGGTGACCAGCAGGCAAGAAGTGAAACCACTGCCAACATCTGCAAGGGGAATTTGTGCAGGATCCCACCCTGTGGCAGTAGTTCAGAAGTGGGCCAGGATGCCTGGCAGCAAATGCTGCTGTGCCAGATGGGTGCCTTGCCTCTCCATAAAAGCCTGGAGCTTTCTTCAGTTGCTGGAACCCATGTAGACTTGGAAAGACGTCACCTGCTTTGCTTGCAGGCTGCGAGCTGGCTCAGGTTGGGGTGTTTCTCACATGTGCTTTCACTGGAGGTGTCGGCAGGTCTGCAAGTCACGTACTGCATGGAAACATTTTGATGGCTACTTTCCCCACCCAGTTCCCAGAAGACAGCCCCCTTTCCTGAAGCTCTTTCAGTGTAGAACAAAATGCTCTTGGCCCCAAGAGTCCTTCAATGTGTGGCAGATCAGGAAGAAAGCACGCAAGCTAACCTGGACTCCATTGATGGAACTATACCCATCAAGTCTATACTAAAGGGCAAAGAACACTCCTCCACAGTGCTAAAGATGAAGCTAGAATCTCCTCCCATAAGACTGATCCCAATACTGCACTGCTGTCAACAATGTAAATAGGAATTCCCTATGTGGGGGCACTCATCTGACAGCCCATCCACTGGGATAGTCCCACTGAAGTCAGTGCTCAGTGAGGCACGTTGAATTCATAAATGTTTAGTTTTTCAAATACAACTGAACTTGTTGCAGAGGCAACAGCAGTGGGAGAGGACAAGAAGTATGCTGCTTCAAGAAGTCATGATGGATGGTTCTGCAGAAGTGGTCCTGATCTCCCCTCATATCCTTGAGGAGTGATACTATTGGATGCTAAGCACTTATTTCAGTGCAGCATTAGCAAGAGCTTACAATCAGTCCTTCTGGCCTAAAAGTATACACACGGGCAACAACAACAGGGAAAACTCTAAGCAGATCTGGCTACCTTGATGTGATTTCATTCCCTGCCCTTCCAGCAACCACCTCTTTGTGTGCATTATTAGAGATTTATTTCATTACATGTATGTTCCTTTTGGCCCAGCATTACAAGCAAAGCCTAGGGAATTCAGTCTTAAGAAGAAATTTAATCATGTTTCAGATTTAAAGGGCAGAACTAGGTAAAAGTCACCTTCTATTTTCTTTAGGATATTTGCATTTCAGCAGAAAGCAATTAACAAATTCCCTATGTGAGTTTTATTTGAATAAGTAAAAGCTAATTTCTCCTGCACTGCAAGTAAAATGCAAGGAGAAGGAAAAAAAAAAGGTCCCTAAATGGTGTTGAACTTGTGGTATTTATGACTCTGGCCCCAATTGCCTTTCATATTTTCTTGGATCCCAAAGCTCTGGCCAAATTGGCTGGTTAAATGGGAATAAATGGTGCATTGTCTTTGAAACAAAGTCACACTTATTAAAGAGAAAGGAGTTTACTTTTTCAGAGTCACAGTTAATGACACAAAGCAGGGAGAGCATGGATTTTACACGCAAGGAAGTCTTCGATAAGAGCATGCAATCTCCTTCAGTCTGCATGAGAAGAGCTCTCAGAAAAATCCTTCAACATATTTGTGAAGTTAGAGCAAAACAGCCGACTGCAAAAGAACGCAACTGGGTTCAGCCTGGTGGTTTTGATAGGTTTGCAGCAAGGAGCAGTATGAAATCCTTCCCACAGATCTGGAATGTTGTTTTCTTCACCTGACAGCAATTTTTTGTAACTGTACATACTAGAATGTTGGCCATTAGTAACTGAGCTTATATATGGGTTTACAGTATTATACCACAAAGAATGCAGACTGCATTCCTGGTTCTGTCGCATCTGTAAGCAAAACAAACACTAATATAATAAGTGATTAAAAAAAAACCCATGCGTTGGTGTGCAAATAGCTGCAATTACTGATTTGCCAACTCTGCATGCTCTGATGAACAGAGTAGTGGAGTTAAACACATTCATGGATTGTGTAATTGCTTATAGATCTGAAAGTCCTTGTTAAATGGTAAGATTAAAGCTAATTAGACACTGAAATGCTCCCTGTATTTCTCCTGTTTTCTTAACAGCTGAAAGTAGAGTGTTGGAAATTAGAAGTGAAACTCTGTGCAGTCGAGTGAAAATTCCTGCCAGTTCCATATACCAAACAAGCAGAGTTAGAGAGTACAGTTCTGCACCACTCCAATTAAAGCAGTCTAATTAGTTTCTGTATCAGTATCTTCTAGTCTTCTGTACCTACTAAGTGCACAGAAATATCTGCAGTACATGGCACCCATCTGCCAACAGCAGGAGCACAGGGCTGTCCATACTGTTGAAGTGTGATATAAAAATCAGAAAAAAAAATCTAAGCTGTTCCTCAGAAATGTTTAAAATGTTCATTTGTGTTTGAAGAAAGAAAAATAATTTGAAAATGTAATTTTGCTTTATTTAGATCACTGGAATAACTTTTTCCCCCCTGCAGGAGCACTAAAATTCTCAGTCCTATCAGACCAAGAGCCAGAATAATTTTTTCTTACCCTCTTTCATCTCCAATACCTGAGGGCTATCTTGAGAGCAGTGGTGGCTGGCTGTCATGATATTTGGAATGGAGGCCATCACACCCCATTGCTGACCCCTGCAGACACCTCCACTCCAGCTGTTTTCTGACCCAGCAAGCGTTCATTCATTTTCCTCCCACATTTTATTTTACAGACATGCAGCAACAGCCTGATCCCACCAAACCAGAGCAACGTGGGTAACTCTGAGCACACAGTCCCATCAATGGCACGCCTGCAGGTAAGGCTGTGTCGTGGTGAGAGGTCGTTAGTGGGCTTTGGATTGATTTCCCTGTTTAACATCTCACACCCTCCCCACCGTACTGTGCTGAGATGTTGTTCTTGGGGATGGATCTGGCATTACCTGACAGCAGAAGGCAGTTGTGATTAATACGCAAAAACAGCCTTAGAACTTGAGAAAGAAAATGAGGGCAGGTAAGTCATTGCAAAGCGTCTCTGCTGGGAAGAAATGTGAACAGTCACTATTGCACAGGTAGATGAACTTTCTCCATGGCAATCTCAGTGTTGCTGACAGCTTTTATTTCGCATGGAAGCCAATTAGCTGTGTGCAATACACTGCCAAACGTCTTTGATATGTCAAAGAAACCCGAAAGGCCCCTGGGGTGAAGTTCCACCGTCCTTTAAATCCCTCTCCCCCCTCTCCCACCATCGCTTCTGCTCTTACCCCTCTGCCGTCCTTGGCCTCTCGCCGCTGCCCCGGGGCCGGGGGGTCCGCGCCGCCCCCGGGCGAGAGGGAGTAGAAAGGGGGGCTGGGGCTGGGGGGCAGCCCCGAGTCCGGGCTGTCCAGCAAGCCTTCCCGGCTCTTCTCCTTCAGGCTCTCGTCCATCCCTTGCAGCTGGAGGTGCCCTACCATGTCTGGGGGGCAGCGAGGCGGCCGCAGCGGGAGAAAACCCTCCGGCCGCGGAGGGACGGGAGGGGAAGGGCGCCCGGGGGGGCTCCGATTCCCGATGGCCGCCACCGGCCGGCCGCAGCCCGCGCCGAGCCGAGCGAGGCGGAGAGAGCCGGCATCGGCCGCGCTGGGCTGCCGCCCCTCACCCGGCCCCGCGCCCGTCGGAACGGACGGGAAGCGGAGAAAAGCCGGCGGCCCGGCCGGCAGAGAGCGCTGGGCGGGGAGCGGGAGCGGGAGCGGGAGCGCGAGCCCCGCGCTGCTCCACGCGCTGCTCCACGCGCTGCTGCCGTCCGCCCGCCGCCTCCCGGCGGCACATTTATCCGGAGTCGGTGGGAGGGAGCCGGGGAGCGCCCTCCCCTTTCCCCGGCCCCCGGCTCTGCCCGGCTGTACGTTTTCAGGCTCTTCCGAAGCCGAGGGCGCCTCAGCCAGCGCCCTGCCGCCCTCGCCCACCGGGCTTCGCCCCCCGGGGAGACACGAGGGTTCCCGGGCGCCCGCCCGCCGTCGCGGAGCTGTGATTCGACCGCGCCGGTCTCCCTCGCCCTGAGTTATCCCTCACGCCTGGGTTTTCCTTCACTTCTGTCAGATGGTTACCTCCCTCCCGTCAGGTTTTTCCCTCACTAATTTCAGCCCTTTCCATCACCCACCCCGGCAGTTTTTTCCCTCAGCGTGAAGGTCCGTGGGCACGAGGGAGGAGCTCTTCCCAACAGCCACCGTTCGTCTTCATTTCGGGGCGGCTTTGGCCAAGCACCGAGTGGCTGTGTCAGGGTAACGTAGCCCCTTCTCTGGTGGCCATGCCCTCATGGGAGCCCTTTGGGTGTTGCACAGCCCAGAATGAGAGCATCTCTTTCTTTGACCATCTCCACAGCTGCAGGTTCACAACCACAGAGGCAGTAGCCTCACCATCCCGGCTGCTATGTGCTTGGGCTACTGAAAGTGTGACAGAAGGGTGTCTCAAAGCCCAGCACACTGTTACCTGAGAGGAGCAGGGTGCCAGCATTGAGGTGGATGGGGTGGCCATGTAAACCCTCAGAGTTTGGAGAAGTAGCAGTGGTTAAACAGCTCGGGTGCACAGAAGCCAAGATGGATGTCTGTTGCACAATAACTGGCTGATGTTAACGGTACCTTGTCCACAGTCCTGGTTACGTTTTTCTCATCATGTTTTCTCTCTACGTAGAGTCCAGACTGTGAGAAATTTCAGGCAGGCCCACTCATAGTTCTCAGCCTGGTGGAGCATTATTTGCAGCTTGTAGGTTCCCCTGGGAAGCTGCTGACGTCTAACAAGCCCAGCACCGAGCAGAACAGGACCACAGCTGTTTGTGCTGCACTAATAACAGAGTCCATGAGCACAACACTTGTTATGTCAGCTGACCACAGTGTGGGGTGTCTGGTATGGCATCTAGTGATGATGACTTTTGTGACCAAGCCCTGAAGATGGCACAGAGTCCTCAGAGATAGTTTTGATGCTAAAAGAGCCCTCATTCCATCTCTAACGCTTAGGTTGGTAGGTGACCTTGCAAGCTGATAAAGCTAGGTTTGTTAAGGCATGTTCTGCTCAACTCAAAAGGAAAGGCCATGGATGCCCAAATCCACCCTTGACCGAGATGAGGGGCCCTCCCCACAGAGACTGAAGTGATTTGTATGTACTGAGCTGTGCAGAGGAATGTCACTGATTTATAAATGTCAAACAGGCTCCGAGCAGCCCACACACGAACCTCAGTGAATTCTTACCTCTGACCCACTCGTTGGCTCCAGCAGCCACACAGGCTGATTTAGGGCCCCTTACTGTAAGAGCTTTAATATCTCACACAGGCTATGGCTGATCCGAAAATGTCAAAGGGGACCAAAGGTCAAAATTTCCATAAATTAGGCCCTGGCTTGCTACCTATCATGTAATAGGATTCTCTAGCCAGTTAATGCTGGCTACACTACAGGCATTCAGCACAGCAGTTCCCCTGCAGCCCTGTTCCCCTGCCCCTCTCCTGAACTGCTGTGACTGTACGTGTAAGGAGAAGGAGTATCTTCAAAGCTGCTTTCCTCCAAGGAGAAAAAAGGAATAGGACAAAGGACTCAGCAACGGGCAGGAGTGAGTACCTGATCCTTTACTTCTGTACAGATATATTGTAGCTTGGGTAGCAAAAGGAGGAGAGACTTCTTTTTCTACTTCTTGTTTTGAGAACCTATAATCCAGTATTTCCTGGATCTAAGTAACATATATTTTTTAAATCAAATTTCAGCATAATATACATTTTCAGCACAGTAGTGGATGTTCACAGTTTAGATTTTTCCAAGTCCCATATTGTTGAAGTGCTAGGCAATGTTGTGCAGCCCCAAGCATACACAGAGGTACAAACTTCACTTATAACTCAGTAAACTGCTGCTGACTTCTGCAGGGCATGTGTAGGCACATTTTATTGTGTTATTATTAATATTAATCTGTTTAAAGTTAGTACTGTGCAGCTCAAGCAAGGTGGAGTGCTCTCATGCAAATCACAGGGTGGCAAATAGTAAAAAATGCCTCCTGTCCTGACAACTATGATGGAAATGGGTTGTTTGTTGCTCAAAAGTCCTTCTGAAGCAACAGAATCTGGTTCTCGGCAAGTGAAAATCGGGCTGAATAGAAATTCATTGTGGGTGAAGTGTGCAGACACAGGTATATATATCATAGAGTTGTTAGAGTTGGAAGGGACCTCCAAAGGTCATCTAGTCCAACTCCTGTGCAATGAACAGGGACATCTACAGCTTAATCAAGTGCTCAGAGCCCGGTCCAGCCTGACCCTCAGTGTCTCCAAGGACAGGACTTATGCCACCTCTCTGGGTACCCTGTGCCAATGCTTCACCACCCTTGTAAAAAGAAATTGTTCCTTCTATCCAGTCTAAATCTTCCCTCTTTAGTTTGAAACCATTTCCCTTTGTCTTATGACACAGACCCTGCTAAAGAGTCCATCCCTTTCTTTCTTCTAGTCCCCCTTTATATACTGAAAAGTTGCTCTCAGGTCTCCCTGGACCCCTCTCTTCTCCAGGCTGCCCAGCCCCAGCTCTCTCAGCCTGTCCTTGTAGAGGAAGTGTTCCATCCCTTGGAGCATTCCTGTGGCCCTGTTCTGGATGCACCCCAACAGGCTCCTGTCCCTCCTGTACTGAGGACTCCCCATCTGGATGTAGTAGTCCAGCTGACAGGATCACCTCCCTGACCTGCTGGCCATGCTGCTTTGGATGCAGCTCAGGATCCGATTGGCCTTCTAGGCTACAAGGGCACATTTCTGGCTCATGTCCAGCTTGCCATCCACCAGTACCCTCAAGTCCTCAGCAAGGCTGTGCTCTATCCTTTTCTTCTGACAGCTTGTATTAATGGAGGTTGCCATTAACCAGGTGCATACCTTGCACTTGACCTTGTTGAACCTCATGAGGTTCACCTGGCTCCACCTCTTGAGCCTATATAGGTCTTTCTGTATGGCATCCTGTCCCTCAGGTGTGTTGACTGCACACACAGCTTGGTGTCATCTGAAAAGTTGCTGAGGGTGCACTCGATCCCACTATCAATATCACACTACCACAAAGTGATGTAGCACAGGTGGGAAGTCCTGAGGGAGGAACACAGAGAGCCTTCCTGATGTGAGCAGCCCAGCTTCTGAACAAAATCCCATGCCCTTCCTTGAATCCACTGGGATTTGAACCTCTGCATTCTTGGGTAGGTCCACTGCCTCCTGTTTCCCTAGCTATTCTCTTAGCTAGATTTGAGCACTTTAAGAATCTGCCATCCCACAGACATGGCAGAATGTCAGCATCACGTGCTAAGTTTCCTTCCACTGCTGCCAGGCTTGAAAGACAAATACTGTGAGAGAAGAAATAGACAGGATACAAACACCTACATCAGGACTTTTTCTGAAACAGGCTGGGTGGCAAAATTGGAAGAATGCTAGGAATGTCCATTCTGGTTCACTGTCAAACCTGATCCTTCAGAACACCCACAGCATAACTAGCCCCAGTAAGAATGGCTCAGGCCACAATTGGATGTAACTATGCTCTCTTGTTCCTTCCAAAGAGGTTCAGCCTTTCCTCTCCTCATAAGAATGGCACTGAAGAACATCAAAGCAGCAGCATCACTCCAGGCAAAGGGAGGGTAATCACAGTGCAGGACCCACATACATCAAACCCAGATCCCCCTTGTCTGGCACCTCCTGGAGGGTTTTTTTCCTCAGCAAAAAAGGGTCCACAGCATGAGGATGCCATACTGCAATTCACTGCGTGGATACAGATGTTGTTACTACAGGAAGCACATCCGCAGTGCTGTACCTGGAAACCACATGCCAATTTTTGCAGAGCGGCTCGGATAAGTTCAAATCAAAGGAGCCTTTTGCCTGACAAGCAGAAACCGTTTATCAGGAGATAAAATCACCTCTCTCATGAAAAGTCCTGCTCGTTCATTGTCGGACAGTCCTCACATCAGAAATTCTTGCAACCTGGATTCTGAGTCTTGGCTGTTCGGTCAAGTGAAGACCACAGCCCAGAAGGAGCCAATCTGACACAGGGAGTTGCTTCTGAGAGCTCTCTCAGGAAAGGTCTCCTTGGAGCATCCTCAGGTACAGCTTTGCCAAGCCACCACAGGTTCATGTAACTTGTTCCTGTCTCCCTTTAGTACGCTGCTGTGTCAATATTGCACTGTGGGAGAAACCAGAATGCTGTGCAGTTCTTTCAGGTCTTGGCTGCACCTGCCATGGCCCTGTTACCCTTACCAGTTAAACACTCCCTCATAGCAGTGACCTGGAAGAAACTGTCTAGCAAGAAATGAATGCCAAAGCCACAAAAACTGTTTTTTTGGGTTCAGGAGCGGCTGCTCTTGGCAGTAAATCAAAGGTAGAAAATTTTCTTTGAATATTTTGGGCTTGACATAAAGGTAGTTTATCTCCCAGCAGTAGACTTTGCTACTGCAGTCAAGAAGGATGATCTCTAAAGGACATGCAGCAAATGTAACTTTCCATTTGTTACTGCACAAAGTGAACTGCAGTTATTGCCACAATCAAGGCAAAGTAACTGAAAGTTGTACTACAGAATGAGCAAAGGGTCCAAAGCTGAGAAAAATTGTCGTAAAAGCTTCTGCTGACTCTGCTGACCTTTGAGAAGGGCGCTGCATGTAATCTGCTCAATTGCCTGTTGAGTCCAGTCAGCATTTGCTGATGTTGTTACACACTTGAGTCAAAACACTTCCCTGCCTCACTGCCCTGGCAAAGGACCTGCCCGTTATCCTGTAAAATTTCCTCTGCTTGTCTGTCAGGGCTGCTGTGCTGTAATCTTGGGAGATAATCAACAGCGAAACCATTCATAAATCACAGCTAACAGAATGGATGCTGATAGCGTCTTAAATTTCAAGCCTGAGAAGCCGTCATTTCAACAGTGATGGTCAAAAGGGAGATTAGGAATTCCTTTACATGGAAAAGTTTTTCTTGGAAGAGCAACCCTCTCTTTGGTTGCCTATGAGTACAGTCATGTGGATTTGATTTTTACATGGCCCTTCTGCCCGCTTGCAGGGAGCACTCTGCAGCCCCAGTGGCCTGTTCTAGCACCAGATTATGGTGGGATTTGAGCAAGTGAAGCATCAAAAGCAAAGAACTGAAGCTTTGCTAGGAGCCAGTAGAGGACAAAAGGGCTGTTTGGGAGGTTATGGCAGGATGTCCCACAGAACCAGATGCCTCTTGGCTCAAGTACTGATTGCAGAATAGGAATAAGACGGTGTCATTTCATGGTGCAAAGTGAAGCATTCAGATTTTGTCTGCACTTGGTGCCAGGTATGGTGAAATCTGTAGCGAAAAAGTGAATGCAGGGCTCAACTGACACCTCAGCTGGCAGAGAGATGCCTGTCTCTGATCTAAACTATCTTGCTCTGGTCATTTGAAGAAACCACTTTGCAGAAGAAGAAAGGGAAGGGAAAAGCCTCTATATTATTCTCAGCCTCCCAGAGTATTGTGTGATTCTAGCTGTCTCCACTTCCCCCATAGAGCAGAATAGGAGACCTAATAAGAAACCCAGAGAAGAAAGGTCACATGGAGGAATATAAGCTGCTAAGAAGTCTAATGTGTTTTCCTTCAGTTACTCTTCCATTTACAGTGGGAACTGGGTGGCACTCTGCTGGTATGTTTACACTCCCTGATTTATAGATGTACCCTATGTTCCTATCCTACTTAGTTTTGTGACTAGTAAGGGAAAAATATAGTTCTAGGTACAACGCTTTTATTCTAAGCATCGTTAGATAAGTACCCTAATGAATTTATGGTTTTAAAAGAAAAGTCAAAGATCAAATGTTGTTTTTTATTTTCTGGTGGCTTTTTTTTTTTTTTTTTTTTTTTTAAATGAAGAAGCCTGGATAACAGTGAGGATAACACACCCCAAGCAAAAATATTTTCCTCAGATTTTTTTAAAGAGTGCAGGACCAGAGGGGAAATGTAAATCCTCACTGAGCAACTTATAGATTAAATTATTGACTCAACAGAAGTTGCTGTAAGAATTCCTGTAGTTCACATTTTTGGCTAGTCTGTTGGAGTAGTGTTGTGTCTCTTTGATTTATGACATATTATCCCTCTTCTAATGTCTTACAGTCAGTGGCTCATTTCTTCTCCAGGTATCCACCCCATCTGGCATGTTTATAAAGCTTGGAAGGACAGCCACAGCTCTCAAGTTGCCTGTTGAGACATGGCACGTTGAAAACAGGTCATTGCACAGTGACATGTGATGGACAGTAGGAGAGATGGCCTCATTCATCTATTACCTCTATTTCCTGCAGCTCTAAATAAGGTATGACATAAAAGAAATGATTTGTGCACCATATGGTGGCCTGAGGATTGGAAGGCCATCTTCTTCCAAGACCAGTAGCTGTCAACTTGTCACTTGTGGAAGGAAACCAAGAAAAGCAAATCTATAGTCAGCTTAAATTCACTGTACAGAAGCTGCATCATTGCTGAGAGTCCACAAATGGAAAAAGAAAAAAAAAAAGTCAGAATTCACTGTCCTAGGGAACTTTTCAAGTTAAAAGTCTTTGGTTCCCATGCTAATATACTACTGACAGCTAGTTGTTTCAGAATCTCAGCATCTCTCCTAATAAAAGAATGGAAGCTGTGAATTGAACCTTCTTGGAGATATCAGTCCGTAGATCCTGGAACTCAGCAACCTCCAGAATCATTCTTACAAGTCATTGAGCTGAAAATCTGTTTTCCCTCTTTTTTCTCCTTATCAGCAGGCTGTTAGCATATACCTCACACACATATCTTCTTCATGGCAATCCGGGAATAACCCCGTGCCACTGGGAATCTATTCAGCCTCTTTTGATTTCTGTAATAACCAGAGACAGACCCTCTGTGGTGCCCAGAGGGGCTGACTTCAGTACTACTAGTCAGTGTCTGACCATGTATCCAGCTGCTTAGCAGTCTGAAACAACAGCCCCACACATGATACAAGCTTGGGCTAAACTGGTTAGCCAGAGTCTTCTGAGTTTACTTAATTGCTTTCAAGAATGTAGCAAAGGTTGATGACCAAGTGTAGTCACCTGTCCACCAGCAGCTGGGCTGAGACCTCTGGAGTCATCAGCTAAATTACCCTGAATTGATGACCTGTAGAATAAAAGCACTACAACTCAGTCCCCATGATGTACCCAGTCCCCATTTCCTTTTGTATTTCTTTAATAGAAAAATAACAGGAGAAGTAATTACTGGCCACGTGAAATTTAAGTTCATACAATATTTCCTATGAGGCTTCAAGCAACTCCTTGTAAAAGCAGATAAGTTAATCTATCTTTTGGTTTGGGTCACAGTAGGTTTTCAGCTTTAAATCACCATGGCACGGTAACTAATGGCATTTACCATAGAAATGATGTTGAAAAAACAAGGAACCTGACCAATTATTAGGTGTATATTTCTAGTGAAAACAACCCACATACAGGCAGTGTCAGTAAAAAAGGATGATTGATCATCTGGACTTTGTTCCCTTGCATTTTCCTCCCCTCTTTTTCTACAATGCAATATTAACTCTAGGGCAATTATTGTAATGAAATCTGCCAGCAGATTTTTCAGCATGAGGAGTTCTGGCACCACCAGGAGGGGCTCAGCAGGGCATTTTAGCCCTGGAGGCTGAAACTGCACAGCAAGAGGAGCGTGGTCCTTCCCATCATTCAGCTTTCAGAAAGACCAAGGTAAGGGTTTTACCAGAGATGGGGCTTTTTTCCACTTTGAATTCTTGGTAAAGTGCTGTATGTCCCAGTCTTGATTCAGAGCTCGTTAAAGTCAATGCAAAGACTCTTGTTGACTTTAATGAACAGTGGTTTGAACCCTAAAGCCATTATGTGATCAAAACTCCCACTAAACTGTAAATATGGAGGTGTTTTGTTTGCATTGCAGATATAATATTTGGCTACAAGGCAAAGATGCTTGAGATTGTTTTCTGTAGTGGTTTTTGTGCCTCTTTCTGATGCTCAGTATTTTTACTGCGCTGTTTATAATTAGAATTTTGTTTATTAGGTTAAATAAATTGGCCAGATTCAATCTCAGTGTAAAACAGAAGCAATCAAAAGCTACTGAAGTCAGTGAATTAAACTTGGCTTATGTTACAGACTATGTATGTTGAACTGTTTGCTTCTAGTGTGAGAGAGCTTGTTCTCGTGATACAGTATGCAATACACACAGATGTTTTCTGGTCAGAAAAAAAGTCAAGGACAAAATGAAAGCTTAGAGCTCAGAGCTTCTCACTGAGTGGTATCATTCTGAACAGCCTTTGGAAAGGTGTGTCACTTGTTCTCTAGACTGCCACAACACCCTGGGATGCTGTAAAAATAGCTGGCAGTGCCTGCCTGACAGGCAGGAGACGTGTGACCCTAAATTATGATGTTTTCCTTTACATGATGAAATGAATGCTGCCTTAGACAGAGGCTGAAACACATCTGTTTGCGGTGGGAATGCCATTTTAGGCCCATTTCTTTTGAAAGTAGGGTTGGAATTGCCAGGGATCAGCAGAGCTCCGGGCTCACAAAGAGGGCACTGTCTTTGAGGAGTCTTTACATAAACCCTGCACAACCGAGGCAACAGGAGTTTGCACAGCTGCTGCTGGAAGCAAACATGTACTTTTAGCTGACCTGGGCTGGTGACTTTGGGCGTTAAATCTGACGCTTTCCAGATGTAAAGCCCTCTCCTTCCACAGTCCCCAAACATTCAGTCCCCAGGTAAGAAGGAAAATAATAACAATAATAACAACAATAATAAAAGGGTGCTGTAAATGCCACACTGTAGTGTGTATTCCAAAGCTGACTTTTATAAATTGCGTAGTCCAGTTTGAAGGTGTGTGGCATTATCCTCTCCCAGGAGTTGTGTTTTGAACATTTGATGCAGAACTAATTAGTGTTGCATGTATGTTCAATCCCAACTCTGTATGAGCAGACCAGGTGGCTAAATATTTAGAGTTCTCTTTACCTGCTGGATTTGGTGAATATGGGTCTTTGAGTATAAGACTTCCATGGAATAGTTCTATGCTGAGCCCCAGGAACATTCACAAGGACAAAGGCATCTTGCCAAATAATCAACAAATTAAGTTTTGTACCTCATGGCAAAACAGTCTTCTGCAACAGGAGATAGACTTACTGGTGAGGATGTGATGGGATGCTTGTGAAGTATTCACTGCAGGACAAGATACAGTGGAGGGGCTGAAGGAGAGCCTGTCCCATGTCCTGACTGCATCTGTGCAGGTTACAAGCTATGCTGCAGAAGTTGCTGATGACTGCACAGCAGGCCCTGGGATAACATTTTTTCACTTGACTCTCAGTAGGAAATGGAATCTCATCCTTACCTCAGGTCCAGCATAAATTGTTCTTCTGCCCAGATGGGCAATTTTTAACGTAATTCCCTTTGCATCTCTCTGCAGCCCTTGGATGTTGAGAAGTTCTTAGGGAGGGTGATGGAAGGGTGTGGGGCTCCTGAAGAGGATCATTTATTTTATTCCATTTTATGTAGGTGTGGTATTTATAAAGTCTCCAAAATTGGCAGCAAGAGAAAGACAAATATTCTGTTAAACAGCAGACTGCCCCTGCACAGACAGCTGCAGCCCAGCCTCTCCTCAGTCTCCTTGCCAGTTCTCTCAAGCATGACCTGGTTTGAGGACCACCTTCAATGAGCTCAAAAGGTGATTTTCCTGGTGCTTGCTCCACATACCATTTACTGCCTGTCAACTGGGTGGCGACTGTATGTGATTCTGGCCTCCCTTATCTGAAGTATAAATAACTCCAGAGAAGACAATTGTTCAGTGAAGGTCAAATTAGCTTCTGGAATGCTTTCAAAGCCCTGTGTTCCATCCAGGGAAGTGGCTACTCAAAACTGGGCCACTCTCTTCCAGGAATTTGCTGACTGTACTTCTCAGGGGACAGTATGTAGTTGCTATCATGTCTCACAGACTTGACAGAGTCCGCTTTGCATCATGGAGGAAGAAGACCTCAAGGAAACAGCCTGTAGGAAATATGAGACATCTAAACCACAACCCATGTGAGGCAGCATTGGGGATACTTATAGGGAAATGAGGTTTTAATGGTTTATTGAACACATTCAGACTAAAACATAGTTTTCTGATTTTGTTCCAAGTGGTCCTGAAGAAAATACTGCTTCCTGACTTTCCTTAATTGAAAGAAAAAAAGAAGTGTATTTTTATTTCTTTATTCTGAAAAGGGAAAGGAGTTCAAAATCAGGATGTTTTTCTCCTTGAAAATTTCAATTTTGTGAAAACCACCTCTTTACTGGGCAGCCTTCCCAAAGGGAATCCCCAGCCAGCCCCACTGCTAATATCAGTGCACACTCTTTGGAGCTGATCCAAAGGTCATTCACGCCATTAGACATTTTTATCATGGACTTAAATAAACTTTGGACCAGGCTCTTTTGGCAGGAATATACACAGTCTGGAAACCTAAAAATAAATCCTGATTTCAAGCCATCCACAGCTTTTCAGCCACCATGATGGTCCGAAGGTATGAGCTTGTCAGAGAGAAGGTGATGAAGTGATTTGGCCATCTATCTGGCTGGTTATCTTTTTCTGTATGCTGTAATAAACAAGGAGACAGCATTCTACAGCCTAAAAGTTTAGAGTTCTTTATTAATTATTTCCCTTTGAATCATCAACTACAGACTGTAGTCTGTGAGGAAGATGTCTCAGAAGATTATTTGGTTTTCTGTTCATAAGGTTTTTTCAGCAGTAATACTCCTGAAGCATGTAACATTGTCATCCTCAGGTATAGAAAATGGAAAAGTCCCTCCATGGTGCAGTTTGACTGCAACAGTAGTTTTGTGAACCAGTGAGAGAAGAGCTGCTCAGAGCAGTGCTTTTCATTATTTGTATCCTGTCGATGGTCTGAGTGGTTGACAGAAGTCAGATGAGGAAAAAAAACCCTGGCTGCAGTGAATCGTTATCATCTCATTCACTCTACCCATTCCTCTTGCTACACACCATGAAGGGATTGCTCTACAAATACTGATAGTGAGTCTTATCTTGTAATTATTATGCCTAAACTCCATCTAAAGCCTGTTCCAGCTGTCTGTAACAGCCTGAGTCCAATCTTTGAGCAGAAAAAGCAAAATGTTTCCAGCATTTCAATTAATTTCTCCTGCCACAAGTGCTTAATAGGCTGCCACTTCTTGCTTGCTGATGAATCTCTGAAGCTGAGCTCAAGTAACTGGCCACATATTTGTACAAGTGGCCACATTTTCTGCAGCATTTCTGGGACTCAAAACGAACAGCAGTCCTTATTTACATGATGTATATTTAGTAGTCTCATTGTAATGGATGTAGTTTAATTTATGCAAATCGTCATGGTCTAATGCATCTTTAGCTCAATTGGAAAACTGGATGTGGAGAAAATTACAGACATTTTGGCTCTACGGACCCTTCTCAGGATCAGTATGTCTCTGTGAGGCAGTTCTTCTGAAAATGGCAATTGCTGAGGAGAAGGAGCTTGTTTGATATGTGAAATTAGGGAGGGCAGAGTGAAGAACAGGTGGATGTACAATATCAGGATATGAAGGCAGTGAAAAACAAGATGTTGACGAGAGATGGAGAAAATTAGAGGCCCTTAGTCGGAAGGGCAGTGGGCTTGCTGACACTGACAGTCAGCTGGATGGTCACAGTGCCGGTGACAGGACCCTGCTGGAGCAGTGTACAGTCATAGCAGTTGTTGGCTGTGGTCAGGCCACCATCCAGCGTGGTTGGTCCATCCATCTGACTACTGGGTATTTTGTTTTTTACACGTAACAGGAAAGGAAGTGTTTTCTTCATCCGCAAGTTTCATAGCAGCCATTCTTCTGTTTCCTCCATCAACTTGTTGCTGCAGTTGTCCCCATTCCCGAGGCAGTTCTCACAGCTGTGGCAGTCTCTGTTTAAGGGTGTTAAGTTGTGGCAGTAATAATGCTGGCTCTAGTGAGAATGCAAACGTGTAGTTTGTTGATCCTGGACTGCAGAGCAGTACTACTGCCTGGCAACTACACCACAACAGCTGGCAGGCAGAGCTGTTTGCAGCACACTCCTCTGAAAGAGGAAAGGGTGTTTTCAAATTTCTTCTTTCCTTCCCTATCCTCCAAGTTAGAGCCTGCCAGGAAGCTGTGGAGAGAAGCTGTGCTGCTCCAAGCTGACTACAGATGTCTGAGCTCTTGCTTCAGGACCCCCAGCAAACTTGCTGTCTCCACAGTAGGTGTGCATCACTGAAGGCTGAGGATGGCACTGGATCACTGGACCTGTCCCCTTTACGAGCAAATCTGAAAACTCTTTTTAGGATCAGCATAATATCCTAAACATAATAATGTGTTCAGTGCATAGAGGATTTAAATGTATGTTTTAGTTGCCAACTTTTCATTGAAACCTGGTCCCATTTCAATCTCTCCTGAATTTTCAGTGTTCAGAGGCTGGGCTGAATCTGAGTAAAAATGTACCAGGGAACTGTGCTGGGGTTATTCACCAGTAGAAAATTGATGCCAGCAAACTAGGGGGAAAACAAGCACTGCTTGATTTGTTCTTCCCCAACAGCTACCTTAATTCATGCATCTTGTTTGCTCTGTTTTACATGGGCACACGTGATACTCCAAACAGCTACAAAAAATGACGTGGACAGAAGCTGGGGAGGACTAGCAGCTCAAACACAAAGGGGTACCAGGGCATGGATGGAAAAGCTGGTGACCTGCAAGAATATCTTTGTGTTTTTGCATGCAGCTGTCCTGTAAGTGTTTCACCCCAAAGGCGTTGCCTGTTAGAGAGCAAAATACCAATCCAGTGTAGTTAAGGAGACACTGCTTCCTACACAGCCAGGGCCATTTCTAAGTGCATCTTCCTGATGTATGAATTTTAGGCAGTTTCTTCATTAATCTACATCTTACAGCAATAATTTTTCCATCTTGGCTCTAGAATGCTTTTGCAGTTTCAAGTATCAGACTTACCTGTCAGTGTTCTTGTGAAGGTCGAAAAGCCTTTGTGTGCAGAGGGACTGAGGGGAGTTCACTCCTTATAACTACAGCATGGCTTTGATGTGGAACTGAGTTAGGATGGCAGATTTCGCCTGACTGTCAGAGTTTGCATGAGATATAACCAGGAACCAACCACCTGCCCCTGAGGCCTCAGAGAGAAAGACAGCAGCTGATTCATCATTCACAGAAATAATGATAATTATATGGCTGAAAATTCAGAGGGACATCTATGTTGACAGACGTTAGTTGTCCTGTTTGAAAATGGTTTAGAGAAAGAGGATAATGTGCAGGGACTGTGCAGTCACAACCTCAATTATTCATCTGCTTTGATGTCTCAATTAGCAGAACTAGGAGCAAGGGCAGGAGTGCAACTTCATGGTTGTTTCCAGGTTTTTAGAGGTAAAAAAGGTATATTTATTAGAATAGGCAGGTCACAATTTTACTGAGAGATTGCTAAAGGAATTCAGAGCCTGTGGGGTTTATGACAAGGTGATGAAAGAGGAATTCTGATAGTTACCCAATAAGCTTCTTTTTCCAAGAACATAAAGTTAAAAAAAAATAATAAATGAGGATTTTTATTTATTTATTTATTTTTATGAATGGGTTCTTGTAGCGTGCAGGCTGCTAACACTATCAACATTGTTTCTGGGGAACTCCAGACATCTAATCAATCTTCATTCTGTAAGAAAATGTTCCAAATTATACAAAAACCACATGGCTTCTCCTGTTTGTAGGGAAAAACCTGACCTGACCCCATCTGTGTTCCAGGATGGTTCAGTCCCCATCTTAGGACTAATTCCAGCAAGGCTTGTGATCCATTTTCATTGTCCTAGCACTCAGCAGAAAGCACTTTGTGTAAGGGTGCAGCTTTCCTTAAGTAAAGAGGGAAGCGTTCCAGGGAACACAGGGAAGGGAAGATGGTGTTAGGAGCATCTCATTACACATCCAAGCACTCCCAAGCTGTTCGTGCTCTTTAACATGTTGAGGCCACAGCAGATGCATTCATGATCTTGCCTGCTACAGAGGTTGCACCATTTGCCTCATATCGACTACATCATTTGCTCCCACCTCTGAGAGTTGTGCACAGTTTATTGGTGGGGGCAGCATTCAGAGTGTGTTGGGTCAGGACAATATCAGCCACTGCTTCCAAGGCAGTTTCGTGCCCCAGAAGCCTTGATGTAGGAAGAGGGGAGGCTGGATAGTGAGTCCAGCAGGGCAAAGCCCTAACTTCTCAGGCCAGCACTGCAGTCCTGCTCTTCTAATTGCTTGTGCTTGTTTTCCCTGACGACTCCTTGCTGCCAGAGTTCCCCACAGGTTTCATTTCTGTGCCAGATGCCAGCATGCTGTTTGCTCCTGCTTTCCTGGGCCAGGAGAGGCCAGCTCCTGCTGGTTGCTTCCATAGAGCTTGTTACAATCCCTCTTTAGGTTGTGGAGAGGTTGAGAGCAGTTCTCTTCAGACAGTATCTCTTCCAAAATGTTGAGGGCTTTCGTTTGGCCTTTATACGTATACATCTCATGCTGTAGATGTGGTGAGCGTGAAATAAATAGTAGTTTTAATTTTTATATACATAAATGCAAGTTCACAAGGCAAAGGCAATTCTTCCTTTGAAAAAATGATTTCCTTTGAAAAAAGGATTTCTGCTGAAAAGATGTTCTTTGAAGACTAATCACTTCTCTCATGAATTACCCTGCTGTTTCCTATAGATATTGTGCGGAAGAGTGGTGCATCCTATCCTAGTCACTAGTTTCAAATCCCAGTTCAAACCAAAGCAAATTGCCAGCATTTTGTTGCTTTCTGAATGGAGCAGAAAGTGTCTGATGTTGTCTGGCAGAGCTGGTGCTTCACAGGACTCATAGCAATATGCTTCTCAGTTTGTTAAACCTGTGTTAAATGCACCAGTCTAACTGCCTTTCTCAGCCCATTAGGAGGCTAGAAGGCTGACAACCAGTGTTGCCTCTCAGTGTTGTATATTCATTTTTAAACAAACATACACATGGCTACAACAGTTTGAAACGGCTTCTTGTGTGCATAGCCAAGTTACATCTGGATCACCAGGCGTGGTATCTATGGATGTCACCCTCCCTCCTCAGACTGCTGGTACCAAGCATTGGTGGCTCCTGGGAGCTGGCTGTGCTGCTGTCCTCCATCAGCACCGTGGCTGTGCAGCACAAGTCTCACCTCTCACGTGGTCTTACTTGCAAACAGTGTTAGCTAGTGAGCAGCTCCAGGGTCTGGTGCAAGGCACTCTCCTCCTGCAGAAGAGGGAGAAAGAAAACAAGTCCCTTGACGTCAACCTGCCTGCAGAAATGTTTTCCTACTGAATGAATGTTTTTCTAAATATAAAATACCTGCCATCTGGCTAAATATACCTAAAGAGAAAGAGGTAGTGTTTGGTGCAGGTAAGCCTGCCTGGACCTTCTCTAGCATGTTTGGAAAAAAACAGTCAAGTGGAATATCCTACATATTGGTGCTTTAGGGCTGCTATACTGGTTTCTGTTGCCCTGAAAGCTTTGTCACCAAACTGATCACCTGGTGTATTTATTGTTGTGTTTTGGCTCAAACGTCTCTCCGAGGATCAGTTTGGGTCACTAGCTACAAAAGCGACATCTGCCAAGGCAGTTATCTGAGTGCTGTGCTGGAAGTAACGTAGCCTAAATGAGGGACTTCAGTCCATCCTGATAACCTTGCACCATGTTCACCCTTCTCAACAATCAACTCTTTTTTTTATTTTCAGGCATTCCAGGATCAGATATCATTAAAGGCCCAGGCATTCAGTGTGCTATGCACCAACTCTCTCAAAGCATTTGAGGCAAAGGTAGGTCAGGGAAGATATTGAGGATATTCTAGCTCAAACAGCTACAAAAGTGAAGACGTGTCCCCTCCTGACTGATTGTGAGCCACACAAGCAAGAAGTTTGTCCTAGGGGCAGGGTGAGACCTAGATTTCCCAATTCCTGGTTCTTTCCTTTCTGCCTTTACCCTAATGAAAACCTACAACTGTATCCATCCAGGAAACTAAGGCTGATCTGAGAGAGTCAAACTGCTTCCTTCAATGAGGAGGAAAAAACACGTCTTGTGAACTCTTTATGTATAATACATTTGCTCAGTCTTTCTTAAATAATATCAAGGAAAACTGAGAAACCTCAGCAAAAAATCTGTCCTGCCCTTTCTTTGTCTACATCCAGTGTGTTTTTGTTTCTTTCCAAAAACACTTAGATTTCCGGACAAAGAGAATTGGAGCTTTGCTTTGAGTTTTTTGGCTCTTCTCAGTTCATGTCTCTCTGGCTATTCCTTTATTCAAACAGAGTCTTTTGTATGAAGTATATGAGGTTGAACCAAGGGCAAATATTTTTACAGTCTCATATTCTGAATTGACACCAGCCAACCCACCCTTCTACACTGCTCTAGCAGAATTTAATGTCAAGTTGTTCCCCTTCTTCAGAGGTCTGACTGTGCCCTTCAGCAAAATCACAGGAGTCCCTTGACTCATAGAGCAGGACTCTGAACTGCACTGTCAAGAAAAATGCATTGCCTTGCAGTCAATCTGCCCTAACTAGGACTGGGCTGCACAGCCAAAATCCAGGTGCTTTGTCTGAGTGAGGTGAGTGCTGAGATTTTGAGTTGCCTTCTCAGACAAAAGAGAGAAAACAACAATGAAATCTGGCCCTGTTTGTGAATAGGAAGAAGCAGAGAGTTCAAAAATGAAATAGGATTGAAGGGAAGCTGCTTTTCTAGGGACAGGCTTGAGAGAAGGAAAAACCTAGGAATAACTGGAGAAGAACATTCAAGACCAGCTTTGAAGCTGATAAGATTGCTCATTGTCTTTCGTTATTTCTCTCTACTTCTTTCATCTGTTTGTTGGTTTGTTTTTGTTTTGCTTTGTGTTGGTTTTTTTTTGTGGGTGGAGTGGGTTTTTTTTTGCCTTTTCTCAATGTCTTCTTCTTTCCACAAATTACTTCCTTGCTTTAAGTTTCAAGCCCTTGACGTCTGTTAGTTATTTTCTCTTTCAGCTACTTAATTGTTTTCATCCTTTTCTTTTCTCTTTGGCAGAAGGAGGTGACAGGCATGAGAAAGTCTGGATGAAGGAGATCAAACCAGCAAGGAAGCCAGTTCCATTCTTTTATGAAGAGACACCCCAAAGACACTTGCTGTAGTCAAACATTCCTGCAATGGCAAGTACTGTGTATCTAAGGAGACTTGTGGTATGCTGTCACTGCAATGGAGTATTCTGGTGAGTGGGTTGTTGCTTTTTGTTTTTTGGGGGCAGGATGTTTTTCCATTTTTCAGGGATGTTATCCCACCCTTGTCTTTGGTAGCACATAAACTGGGATTTGGTAGTAATACAGGCAATAGTAAGGCCTAAGAGATGCTGAAGTGCTAGACTTGACACTGGAGGAAGAGAGGGAAATCACTATGGCTGCCTCTGAACTTAAACCAAATGACACTTTTCAGTGAAGTCCTTTGGAATTTGAAGCCAGTCACTGCAGTATCCAAGTAAGTACTTATCTCCCTGCTTCCTTCTCTGTCTCCATCAAGTTCCATTGATGTGACTGTTGACCCACCTTTTCCCCCTCATTGCAGTTTGTATTTCAAATGCAGCCTTTGTTCTGCCTGTCTTGTGGAAGCCTGAGTGCCAGTGTAGTTAGACATGGGTCTGTGGGTCTAGATGCAGTTCTGTGTGGGTCTGGCCATTCCTTGGTGATGATCCTTCTTTAGTGTGACTCCTGTGGGACTTTTTGTTAGAGCTTTACTAATCTTGTGCACTTTGGAAAGTTTCCAGACTCTTTCTGCCCCTTGCAAACTTGTAGGCTAATGTGCATATTGCTTTAATTTGTTCTTCAAATGAAACCCAATTATGCCTGTAGGTGCCTGGCTGTTAAGTCAGTAATTTACTTCACGGTAGCTTAGCATGTTTTTTAAATGCCTGTTTTGCTATGAGGTTGCTGTTCATTGAAGGAATGTATAAACCTGTAAAATAGCACTGGAAAGAATTTCTTTGGAAAAAAGAGACCCAAGGTGTACCATATATATACATATATTTTTTTCCCTGTTCACCTGTAGGGCCATAAAAGAGCCAGCTAAAGAACTCAAGGTTTGGTGCTGCTTTAACAAGCTTTCTTACCTTGTCAACTCTAACATAGTTGGTCTGGGTACAGATTGAGAGTGAAAGAGAAGGGGCAGAGGCTGTGATGCAGGCCATCGTCCTGTATTGTCAAAATGGTATCAGCATAGTTTGTGAGGGGTGGGATGAGATGAGCTTCAAGTGCCAAAGCACTTCTAATGTCAAAGCATCTCTCCAGCCCTGCTGGAGGACCTAAAATCTCTTATATGAGTATACCTTATCTTTTAAAGGCTTATTAGTGAAATTGCAATTTTCGGTGTCCTGTCCTCTCCCTTACCCTTGATTTGAACTGTCCTTGCCCACATAAAGCAAGTCTTCTGGTAGAGGTAGTACTTCCTCAGGGAATTTTCATGGCCTGTTTTGCCATGGCGATAGGGACTTGCTGCACAGATTGGACCTTCTCATTCTTGGTGAACAGAGCAGCCTCACTTAAATCAGTGATGCAGTGCTGGTTAATGCCTTTGGGGAAAACTGAGACAGGAAAAGAGTGGGAGCGGTGGTCACAGAAAGGAGTTGAGAGGTGCCTGGGAAACTGTGTTTCATTCTGCTCCATGCCAGTGGTGCTCTGGAACCCTCGGCAGAGCTGCAAGGAGTGCACTTGGAGGAATCAGAGCAGCAGCTGCTGGCAGCTGCACCACCAGTTGTGCTGAAGTCCTGCACAGCCTATGAGGACTGCATGAGCAGTAGTAGGTTTATGCTGCAGCAGCCAAAACTTAGTTTAAACAAACGAAAAGCTGTCTAACCTCAAAGCTGCAGGCATTCATCAGCCTCCACAGAGGCAATGTGTCCTGGGGCCAGCTAGGACTTTTTCTTGAGGATTTATCCCGGCATGAGCCTTTGGTTCCCAAGTGGGTTATAACTCCAGGCAGTCTCCTGCACAAAGCTTCACAGACCTGAAAGGGTCTGCTTCTGAGGCTGTTTGAAGCAGGACCGAGGGTCTTTGTGGAATAATTCTGAATACCCAGCATGGATACAGCAGTACCAGTCCTTTTACGGTATAGGAGTCCTTTCTAACTCATGTGCTTTTACTTGGGTCTCTGTGGACTTGTGATCCCCCAGTGTAATAACTCTCCTTCTCATTCAGCTCTCATTTGCATGCGCATCTTTAAAACAGATAAACAAAGTATTTCAAAGCTTTCTCTGTTAGGACTGTTTGGGTGGTGTGGCTTAAACTGGTTTGCTGTATTCCATGTTATTCTGTTCATTAATAAATGGTGTTTACTTCACTGGCAGTATTCCCTTCTTTGCTGGCTACCCTCTTACCAAGTAATCAATGACACTTAATGGGAGGCTCAAGAAATCTGATAGGAACAGGCATGTTTCAGATGGGATGAAATGTGAAGAGAATCAAAGTTCGTTGGTGCTTTGCTGGGAAGAGGACAGGGTCACCTCTAGATAATGGGATGTTCTTTAGGACTTTCTAAGAAACAAGGCTACATTTTCAGCCCTGTCATCTTAGTAGGCTCAGGCTTTTGGAAAGCTCCATTTCATTTAGATTCTGGCATTTGCTTTTGTTTGCATGGACTGTAAAGACCTTTTTATTCTGATTCTCAAGAGCTGTTTACCATTCAGCACATGTGGTCTGCATTGCTCACACTAAAATCTTTTGAGAACTTGGCGCAACCCTTTTTAGTTCTCTGATCAATGCTGGCTAAGGAACAATGGGAAAAGCCCATGAAAGTCTGTTGCTCAAAATGTGCTGCCCCTGTTCTCATTAACTAGCAACCTCAGCTGAGGTAGGGGTTGCTGGCTTGATTTTTTCAGTGGTGCTGGCATTGATCAGGAGTCACTATGCTGAACTGAAAGGAGGCGTGTCAATGTAAAACCAGAGGACAACTTCACCAGCTGCTTGTGTGTCTGCACTGAGAGCAGAGCTTTGCCGTCTGCCTCGATTTACAGTTTAGCACTTCTGCATGCTGTTGGTGCTTTCATTTGATCAGTTACGTGGGCAGCTGCCCTCGAATGATGCCCAAAGCTGTCACCAAAACCTGTATCCTGTAGGATCCAACCTGAGCGTAAGTTGGACTGAGTTCAACTGAAATCTTTTCTGCATGAAGACCAGAGTCTGGACCTTGCAGTCGCTTTCCTCAGGGCTCTTGACACTCAGGGTATCCAAGATTTGGTTTCAACCTCTTTGCATAGTTGAGTGTAAGAATGTCAATCCAATGGGAGTAAAATATTGCCTTCCAACAGCAATTCTAGATTAGCAGCCTGGAAACTTGTTAGTCACAGAAGTAACGCCTCGTTGCTGAGTATTCCACTTCAAATGGCTAGGAAAGGTGTTTGTGAAAACAGGGAGGTAATTGGCCACACTGGTTTTCGAAGAGAAAGAAGACAAGGGGAAAGGAGTGAAAGATTTGCAGTGACTGCTGAGAATGCAATAGCAACAGAGTCCCAAGGAGACCATTTTGCTTGTGCCTTGGATCAGCATGTGCTCCTATAGAAGTAACTGTTGGCTGAATTTGTAAGATAGTCTTTGAGCTGACACACTCCACTGAGAAGGTGCTGTACTGTAGATTTGAATCCATGTATGCACAGAGAGGCCAGGTGTCTTCTTTTTGGTTTTTAGCAATGAAATCCCTATGGCAGCACCAGCACACCTACACGAGGCTTTGGAGTCCAGATCTCTCCACCCTGAACTGCAGGATTTGTGGGTCAGGTGTGGAGCTTGTCACCTTCTCTATTGAGGTCATATTAAGTTTTTGAGATCTCCAAATTTGAGTGGAGAAGCAAGAATTAGATCTATTAGTGTCAATAGGCAATGGCTAATTTATAAAGTTATCCTTACCTTGAAGGCTCATATATTCCCTTCTGTGAGGACTGTTCATAACTGGGATTTTGTGTTCATTCAGCACTGCCCTGGTAGGACTAACCTGCTGGAGGAGTGGAGGGCTTGGAGTCCTCACTGTGCCCTGAGCTCTAAAATCAGAGGACATAAAACCATCCCCAGCCAGATGGCTTCTAGTTGCAAGAGCACTGCACTGAAGCACGGTCATAAAGAAACTAGATGGCATTTAATTGCACTGATGCTTTTGTGTGGCTTTGTAGAGGCCGTAGCTCAGTGAAGCACCTGCCCGAAATTAAGCACAAGACTATCTTTAATCTCTGCTTTTCTTTACTGAATTGGCATTAAAAAAGTCTGGTTCTCTTCCCGTCGTTGATTGAGCAAATCTAAATAACTGTCCACTGTGCTTGCTTGCTGTTCTTTGCTTGCACCTCTCAGAATCTGTGCTTAAAGAGAGAAAATAAAAACTGAAGAGTGTGAGACTTGAGGGGGGTGGAGAGGGAAAAGCCTGTCACTTCCTCAGGAAACACCTATAACAACAGTGCTTGGAAAAAGTATTTCAGAAAGCCTCCCTGTTTTGTTTCTCTTTTTTTTTTCTTTGAAAACCACTGCTCTAACTCCTCAGCATTCTCCTTTTATTTATTTATTTTTTGAGATGTGGTCCAATTTTTTTTTTTTTATTTTTGAGTTAAATGAGCAGTAAGTAGTATTCAGATGTTGACATAAATTTATGTGTACACCTGCTGACTGCCTCATAAAGAATGAAAATGCTTTCAGTTAAGAAATGGCAAGTAAACTAAAATACTGCAATTACGTTCACTAAAAAGAAATTCAAGCAGCTAAATTATATATGTCTTTATTAAATCCCACAGAACTTCTGAATGACCTTTTTCATTTGATTGTGCTTGATAAAAACAGTACTGATTTCAGTTCTTACTCAAAGATCTGATAGTCTTCAAGACTTTATCAGTCAAAGTGTGTACTTAAGGGAATTTTCAGATCAAAGGGAGAGGAATTGGGTGGCTGCACATCAGTGTGAGTTCTTATGTCCCCAGGACTGACTGTATTTCTGTTGGATGTGTAACTATTGGACTATTGATACCTCCTTGAATTCTTAATGTACAAAATTATCACTCAAAGCAGAATGGAAAAAGCAGCTAAAGAGTAGAATGGAGAAGGTAAGTTTCTTAATGTAAGCATTGATTCCTTTCTAATTGTAGACATCTTCTGAAAGGTTCTTCAGATGGCTTTCAAGAAATGGTGTTTCAGAGAAAAGTTAATCATGATGGGCTGGGCAGCTGCTGCTGGAATTTGACTGTTTCTTTAAAACTGTAATGCCAAGCAAAGATGAGCTTTGGAATGCTCAAAACAGAATGCTTACTATGGAGCCAGAGCAGCAGTGAGATGGGGAAGAAGGGAGGCAGTAGGAACACAGTCTTCTTGACTGGCTGCTACTGGAGGTTCTTGTTACTGAGCTGGGAAAATGCAAAGGCATCTGAATTCTCCTTGGGTATACTGCAGGATATGGTAATAACAGCCTAATGGAGACTGTCACCCAATATCAGGAGCAAATTGAGGGTCTGCTCAAAGTCTTAGTCTCTCATTTGCTGTGTCCAGGTACAAAGCCTTCTAACTCTGTAGATTATGTTTTCATTATATGCTCTGCTTTCATTCTGAATGTGGTCTTTGAGTGCTCTCAGGAGATGTTTTTGCTTGGACTAATGTAGTCTTCCCAGTTTTAATATTGTCTGACTTACTAAAATTGTTGATGTTTTTAATCGAGTAGTCCACTTTGGATTTGTATTGGGCAGTGTAAGTATGGGGCTGCTTTTCAGCAAAACCAGACTGAGTTCAGAGCTGTGACATGTCTGTGAACAGCATGTTGGTTTTTAATGGATTTCCAGTTTAAAAAAAATAATAAAAAAAATCTCAGCAAAGGGTGAAATTAATCTCCTTACCATGGGGTGAATGGGAAGCAGAGAGGTGGTCTTGAATTTCAGGCATAAGGTTTGGGTGTCTTTGAACTGAAACTCTGGGCCAAGAACAATATCTCAGTAACAGGATATGTGATGTGAATTTTACAGCCTATAACTGTTTCCCAGTTAGGACAGATACTGATAAACTATATCCATGAGGTGCACTGTAAACTCCGAAGACATTTTTGGTAACGTCTCTGTGGTCCCTTTGAAATGCAATGAATATCACTTGGCTCATTTACAATCTATTAGTGCCTGGGGAGTCTGGGAATTCATGGCTTTTGGTTAATGTGTATAAATCCAGGGGAAAAAAACACAGGGTTTTGGTCATGAGGGTGACACAGACTGTTGTGGCATAACATGCAAGTATCTTTGTGGCAGTGAACCTTGGGTGCTCTGTATAGTGAAATGCTATGAAGCTGCAAGGCTGGAATCTGAAGGACAGCTGTCTAAGCAGTGAAGGGTCAGGGGCTGGTCTGCTGTCATTCTGAGCAGTGTCCCTAAAGAGGACCTCAGTGTTGAGAGCAGCAAGAGTTCATGGCTGGAATTCATACTCAGCCAACGTTTCTATGCTGAGCAAGCCTGGTCTATCAAAAGGCTGTTTGACCAGCCTGTGTCCTTCTGCTCCTCTCTCCACCAGGGAACTTGCTTGTACAGCAGTTAATGGGGATGCTGGGACAGAGCCTTGCTTGTTCAAATTTCAAAGAGCATTGCAAGGAATGTGAGAGTGAGTGGGCACATTAATCAAAGAAGTCTCATATTTGGGAGTTTGATTTACACCTGAGCACCTGACGCAGATCATGTAGGCTGGTGGTTTGACACACAGGCTGCAGGTTATAAAACCCCTCACAAAGCTCTTGCCCTCCACCCCTTCCAGACACACCAGGCTGGAAGCAGCTCGTATCTGTGTCCCACATGCCTCACTTGAGAGTTGCTCTCAGCCTGTTAATAGGCAGTTGTGAACTCAGAGCCACTCCACATCTTCTTTCTGTCCCTTCCAACCCAAATCTGTTCACTTTACAACACATGAAACAGCCCTGTATAGGATCAGACCACGTCACACCCAGAACAGACTGCAGTTCCTAAATCAAAGTCACACTCAAAAAAAAATTTTTTTTTTTTTGCTTGTCTGCCACATCTGTAAGCTCTAGCTGGGATCTAAAAAGCTAAACTAAGATTTTTGTTGTCACTAGTGCCTTTGTTGAAGGTCTAGATTTCACGTAGGAAATCCTGTGCTACAATTACTTGCAGAATGCATTCTTCATGCTGGAAAACAGATAAGTAGCACGATGTTTCATGATGCTATAGCCTGCCCTCAGTCTGAAGCTCATGGCATGTCTAACATCAAGCAGACAAGGAATGGCCACCAGATTGCCTGCAGTGTGCTTGTGGCACTGTTGTGGTGATTAGGACCCAACCTTGAATTCTGAGCTCCCATTACCAAACCAGTTCATTCATGAGGCTTCAGAATATGCTGGTAACTTTGATCATTTCAAGTCCTAGCATACAAATGGGGGTGCCAAGCTCAGACTTCAAAGTCTATCAGTCCCCAGATCCATAAAAGGATCAACAATGTCATCAAGCAGAAGGTCTGACAGGGGGCGGAGAGGGGAAGCACATTCCTCCCTTCCTTCCCCAGAACTCAAAACTCCTGGGCCATGCCTGGAGGAGGCTGAATGCTTTGGTGTGATTGCTTCTGGTCTTTTCTTTCATTCTTCACATTGTAAATTATTTAGGTGACAGCATCAAGATCAGAGAGAAGCATAAGAAAAAATCTCAAGTAAATGCTTTATACTCCTTGGGATCATCTGTCCAAAGAGCTCTGCTTGCTTTGTGGGTATGGGGTTGTATTCAGCCACAAAACATCCCTGTAATAGCTTACAGCTGGGGAAACTGAGGCATGAGGCTGTTAAAACGTGACTTGGCTAAAACATCTGCAAAGTGTCTGCCAAACTGGGAGGAGCGTGCTGTCCCCTGACAGCTCCTCTGCATCTGCAGGAGCATGCTTCCTCCCTCCAGCAGCTTGCCAAAGGCTGCATAAGGAATCCCCTGCTCCTACACATCTTGCCTTTACTTTATTACATGGCAATTCTGCTTCCATGGCAACTTGCTGAAAGGCCCAGCAGACCTGCTGCACAGCGACACCCAGCCTGCTGGCCAGTTCCTCAAGTCCCACATCTCCAGTATATTACTTATACCCTCAGCTCTCTCTACACTCCCATTCTGAAACATTATCAGCCTTTTTTGCAAAGCCTTGGCCAGCATACAGTCATTTTGTGGGAATTCTGATCCACCTAAAACTCCAAATGATGGTTCTCTCACTTGTTTCTTCTCTTTAGAATAAGATATGGGATTTTTAGAGATGCTCTCAGGAGCTGCTTTCTGCTGGGCTTGATGCTGTACTATTCCTTTTCTGAGTCAACACACAGTGTTGAGTGTCAGTCTCCCTCTGCATGTTTTCATGCTCTGCTTGATTATCTAGCCAGCTGAATGGGGACATTGTCTTGTTTTGTTTCTCTGCATGTGCAGAGTAACACAGTAGGTTTAGCCTGCCATGAAGTTCAAGGTTGCTATAAATACTTTCCTGCCTTGTCATGAGAGTTACGCATTTGTTATTTCCCTTCCTTGTCAACAGCCTTTTTCAAAGTTGGCTATAGCAAAAGCTCTGGGATGCTGTCACCACACAGCTCCCTTTGAAACGCCCAGAGCACCTGATCCACCACGACTGCAGCTCCCTGAGTGGTGCAGAGATGTCTGGGGTCCTGAAAAGCCATGCCTGCTCCAACCATCCAGTTTTAGTTGTGTGCTTTAATAGCACAGTCTGTACCTCGTTCAGTGGTGCTCTTCTGCTTGAATTTATTTTCTAGTATCCTACTTCTGCAATTTCTTTCTTCTTCACCTAGCAAAAAAAATGAGGGGAAAATTATTTTTAATTATAGAACAAGAACAGGAGATTTTCCAGTGCGAGTTAAGCTGCACAAAACCCCTTCTTGGCCTCCATCTCCTAGTCCTGCTTTAAATCAGTGATATGCAGTCACCATAGGGCTGGAACATGGTGTCCACTGAGCAGCATGTGATAAAACCACCTGGTTTTATCTGGTTTTAAGGGCAGAGCAGCAAATGATTTTGTTCCTCTTGAAAGTTACAGAGAGTACAGGGAAGCAGTTCATAGCTGGCCCAGAGGGAAGTGCCTGGCCATGGCTCTTAGCTCAGACAAAGATTGCTTGTGCTGAGAAAGGTGATTATAGGTGAACTGAGGTTTCTCACAGCCCCAAGCCAGTAGGTAACCCTTGTCTGGAGTCTGGTTGTTGTTGGCTCTGGGCAGGCTGTTGGGTGCTGGAGGAGGTAGGTGTCCAGTGAGAGGTGATGATGTTTGTGCTGTTGGCAGCAGGCAATCTCCCCAGCATGCTTGTCCACCAGCTTTCTGTATTCCTGAGTGGGATACAAACCTTTCATTAGGAGCCAAGAAAGACTTACCTGCAAATTCAGCCTCCAGCACTGAAAGGGCAAAGATCTCAAAGTTCACCCGTATCATTAGCGAAGTAGGATAGGTAGTTATGGCTAGGACAACAAAATTAGGCTTTTGGGGCCTGCCACTGGATATTTTCTGGCTTGGCCAACTCACATTTATCTTTACAAAGTATCCCCATTTCCTCACCTCTAAAACAAGAATGAGTCCTTCCCCACAGCTACTGAAGAAAAACTTGATAGGTACAGGCTTAGATTGTGCAAAGCTTAAGTTTTCCCTCCTCGAAGCAACTGCTGGCACCCCATGTGGTGCAGGGCTTTCACCTCTAGCACTGTGTACCTGCAGTGCCTTAAGTTTTGAATTCTTATAATCAGAGAGTGCCTCTATTTGCTGACCAAGTTATAGCCTCAGTGATGGCTTTACTTCTCTAAAGAGATGTTGCAGGCTGGAAATAAAGTCTCTCCAAAAATACAGAAAGATAACTTTTAAGAGGCAGATTTGACTTGAACAGATTTTAGTTTCCATACGAGCCTGTTCTTTTCTATTTCTTCTGCAATTTGAAATTTCACCAAACTTGTCTTGATTATAGTCCTATGGGCCTGCAACCCCATCTTTTGGGTCTGTAACCCTGCTTTCTGGTGCTGGCATCACTGCTAAGATCCTGTGATAGCAGCCAGAGTGCCTCTTCAAACAGCCATATCTGTAGTCAGGCTAAGGGGAATGCAGAAACAAACTGGGGAAATTGCTTTCCTCCCTCTTTGGGGTAGAAAGCATTCTCTTCTTTCAAGTTAATTTGTTCTGTGAAAGTTCCCCTTGAAATCATTTTCCAACAACTCTGAAAGATCAAATAGATTATATTGAAAGCTACTGTAGGATGGAGTGCCCATTTGGATTTAATAAATGCTGGTTTATGGAGCTAGCCTCATTATTTCTTTGGGATAAACCTATAGAGAATGGAGAGGAGGAAAGATTTTTATGTTTCTGAAAAATTTATCCCACGAACAGTAAAAACATACCATAGAAATATACCAGCCACAAAAATGACATCTTAAACACAGTATTTATGACTTTCTATATTTGTTTTGCATAAACTTTTCTGGTTTCTATTACTAAGATTGATTTATAGAGTTTATTTGGAATAAATGTAATGCATATTTAAAACAAACAAAGCCCCGATCTGCTAAGCACCCAGGAGCTATAAAAGCTCTGTACAGTTCAAACTGGGACCCTCTGAGTCCTTTTTATTGGAATACCTTTTTCCATTAAAAAAAAAAAAATACAGGAAAATGTTATGAAAGGAGATGAAGAAAAGCAGTTTGGGAAAATGCATCTAGCCAATGTTTGGGCTAGAATTGGACCGAACTCTTTATTCAGCATCATGTTCTGTTCCTTAATGAAACGTTCTTTATCCAAATGGAAATTTTACCACGAATATCCCTTTTCACTGATTTGTTTGGGAGGTGTGGGGAGCTGAAGGGTTGGAGAGAATTGAAAATTTCTCAGAAAATGTTTTGGTTTTACTGAAATTCACGTAACCTTGGAAGACACACCAAACTAGAAACTTGTTAGTAATTTTTCCATGGGAGCATTCATTTCAGCCTTCAGAAGTTATGGAAAGCAAATAAGAACTTGAAGCAATTTGTCTATAAGCCATTGGTGATTGATTTCCATTGGTGATTGATTTGTAAGTGAGCTAATTGCGTATTTTAGCAAGTTGGGGGAAAAACAGTAAAACAAGGGTTGTATTTATTGATTGATTTTTAAAATACATAAGTTGCCTTTATCTCCTCTTTCTTCCTGTTCCCCTAACAGGCTTGGCACCTGCCCTGTTCTTTCCTGTAACTGAGCTATTTGTGCATTCTTAGCGCATTTCTAGATTCGCTAAAATAGTACTTTTTTCTGTATATCTTAGGTAGGTTTGCAAGTCATCATAGCATAAAGTCTCTCTCAGAATCCTAACTGATGTTCTCACGTGCCAACAGCAAAGCACCTGGGTCTTGAATATCCAAATTCAGTGACATTGGGTGAATAAAATTTAGGATCATCCTGAGTTTGTTGTTAAAAAAAAGCTGGCAGATTAAAACTGAAGCTCACCAGCTTTTAAATAACTTAAAATTATAATTTCAGCTATGTTTGCTGAAAACATGCCTGCTGCCACATTGTCTAAGTTGATGCACGCAGGAAGACTGCATGCTTATGTTCTGTTGACATCTAACCAGTGGGCCTTTGGAGTTGTTATTCCACACCTCTGACATGGCAGTAAATGGCAGAAAAATGGGATATTCTTAGTCTAACCCAAGATGGAACACTGGCCCTGGTATTCTCATGGGCCTATCTGGATTAAACAATACTGCTTAGGAAGCCAGGGTACACTGAAGGGTGTACTCTCATGCTGCTGGTCTCATAGACCATGTTTGGTGAATTTTCTGCTTGTGTTTGTTGGTCTGCTGTTAAACTTGTACCATCCTCCCCATGTGACTCCAGTGTGTTGTCTGTGACACCTCCCAGCAACTCCACATTGCTTGGGCACAGACAGCACTGAGAGTCCTGATGCAAAGTGTCCCTCCCACCTTGCCAAGCAAGAAGGCTTCTGCTGAAATAAATGATTGCCCATAATGAGCACTATTTGACAGAGAAATAATGGGCTGTTGCACACACATACTGATGTAACTGGGCTTAAAAAGCATCTTTTTCAAGTTAGCTGAGCACAGAGCCATGGGGGACAGGGCCCTGAAGAGCAGCACTGTGAAACACAAGTTATCTCCTATGACCTTAGTGCACAAAGAACTTTCATCTCCTGCTACTAATTGCTAAAAGGACATGCACGTACTTCTAGTAAGACCATCTGCTCTTCTTTAATTGTCTGATGCTGCACTCAACAGGAGTTAACTTCAGCATCAACAAGGATAGCAAAGGCTGGGACCATTGTCCTCCTCAGTCAACATGGCTGCAGCAAAAATATGGCCACTGTGTGGGGAGAATGGGTACCTTGAGGGGGGACAGACTCACTTGTTAGTGTAGGCACTGACTAGCAACACAGCAGGTCTGGTTTGAATATGGGAAGGAATAAACAACAACTGGGTGACTACAAACAGGTTCACCACACAATACGGTAAACATCATTCCTTTTATTTTTCTCCTTTTGCTTCTCCATATTTCCCAGCCCTTTTCACAGGTCATCTTTTTCCCCCTTCCTATTCAGAGGCTCTACACCTCCACACACTGCCTGATATCTTTCAGACAAACACAGAAAATGGAGCTGTTGAAAGAAAAACCCCAAAATGCAAACAAAAATGTCTTCAGATTAGGCAGATGATAGCAAATCTCACCTGTCTGCTGGTGAACGCATGTAGAGCAGATGTGCCCTCTGGCACCAGTGAGTTATTTAGAGAACTGTGAACTGAAAGGCATCAAATGGTCCTTGTGGGGCTCTGCAGCAAAGCTATGTCTGCCAAGGACAGAATGGCTATGATTAGTAGCAATGATCATGTGCATTTGGCCCAAGCAACCGTGCTGCGCTGTGCCCTGGTAGCAGGGAAAGAGGCTGGGAAAAGACCATGTAAAGCTTTACTAATAAAACTGATGGTTGTAAGGGTCTCACAGCAATAGAATGGGTAGGGTTCCCAGAAAATAATCTGTTGGGACTCGAGATTGCTTGGGGCAAAACACAGGAGACTGGATGCCTACTCCCTTCACCAGCTGCTGGTTATCCCCTAGAAACTCGTCTTGTTCTCCTGGATAGAAATAACTGTGATGTACTGTAGCATGTGTCTTGTTTGTGATGGCTCCCATCCAAAGCCTACTGATATCAGAGGAATGCTTTGCAGAAACTCAGAAGGATTTCAGATCAGACCTCAACCTTTGCAGCTACTTTTATATTGCTTTCCTGCCAGGACTTACTGACCAGCCACCCAATGTAAGAAAATCTGCATGAAGTGTCAGTCAGGGTTCAGTTCAAGTGACAGCTAAATATGCCTCTCTGGAGATGAATGGGAGCCGGTGGGCCTGAAATGCAAACAACCTCAAACAAAGCCAGCCAGTGTCCACACCAGCTAGTTTTTAAATCACATCGTAGCCTTCAACCATTAACACTTCAAACACCATCCAACTCTTTGAAAACTCAGCTCATTTATTAATGTTCCTATTAACGTCCCTTCCATGTTCTCTTCACAGGTTTGCATCCTGGACTGGTCAGAATGCGGCTGCTCTATCCTACATGGGCAAGGGTAAGGAATAGCCCTGAGATACTTTAGAAGAAACAGCACGATCTGGTGATGGGATGCAGAGGTCTGAAGTCTCCCTTTGTCTGTCAAGCATGTGCTCTTCAGGTTCGGGTAAGTCATGGTTCCTTCCACTCTATATTCAGGTTGAGTCATTGCTCTGAGGCCCCAGGTTGGCTGCAGATGCCTCTGGCATGGTTTAGTTCTGGGAAGAGCAAAGAGTTTTGAAGTTCAGTGCTCTACTGCTGAGTGCCATATACAGGCACATGCCTGGGGCAGTGTGCGCAGGTCTAAACTTCATGCCAGACTTATCCAGGTAGTGTGACACAGTTCTGAGCAGATACTTTCAGATCTCAACATCAAGAGCAGGACACTCTCTAGTGATAGCCCAAACTTGGCAAAGATCTACCTAGAGAAATAGTGCTCTTGGGACTAGACATCTATTGTACTGGTTCACTCCTGGCTGAAGGTCTCCCCACCAGTTTGTGCCACTCTCCTCCTTTTGTAGAGAGAAAGAAACAAGCCAGTAAAGGTCTTAGAACTGCCATGATCTGAGGTACTACCCTGACTGACAAGAAACATTCTCTATGCAGAGTGGTACAGAGATCTTTCCAAAAGGCTCTGGGTTCTCTGTATATCATAGCATGCAGCACATATGTCTTCTGGGGTTCCCCACACAACAACTGACTTGTACATTCCCCTTGCTTGGTTTGGAGCTCTTCTGCTTTCTGGATATAAAAATGCTCTTTAGAGCAAAAGAACTTAACTGTGTTGTTTTCTTTCCTGCTCTGTGGACAGACACAGTGCAAGCAGAGCGAGCATGAATTGCACCACACTTGCTGCTCACCAGCTGGCCAGGGGAAAACAGTGCTTGCTTCTGTCTGGGCTTTGGGGCTGGAAAGGTGAGGCCAGCAGCAGGAGTCAAGACAAATAGGAGCCTGTTTTTGATTTGTCATCTGACCCCTGCCAGTTCAGAGCACCCTGTCTGTAATCGTGACCTAAATTAAGCCCAAATGCCATCAGCAAGGCTTTCTCTCACAATGCAAGTGTTTCCAGGTACCTAGCCAAAGATTTATAATCCACCTCTAATTACATTCTTGTTTGCGTCTGCTGTCATGCTGGCTTGGTCTTTCTGTGGTTCGTTAAGTCGGAGAGCGTGCCTGGCCCTTTGTGCTCCCAGCCTGTGTTCACAGACAGCAAGGGACGCCCATGGCTGACAGTTTAGCTGCTGGAAGAAACCTGCTGTGCTGAGCTGTGTGTCTTTAGTAGCCCAAATATCATGGGAAACATTTTGGCTTATTAAATCCTTGACTGCACAGTCTGCTGTCCACAGTGGGTTCATTTGATAGAAATAGCTCTGGCAGCAGCCCAAAAGCAAGAACGCTGCTTTTCTCTTAAATGTGAAAGGAGACAAAGTCTTGGTGTTCCCTGCCCAGCCAGCTCTTGCCTTTTGGATGGCAGATGACCAGCATCTTTCCCAAGTTGTATTTTTGCTATGAAGCTGAAGATTTAGATCCTTAGAAAGGCAATCTGTATTTGATTACCAGTAATTAGCACAGATTCTCCAGTCAGGGTGCTGGAAGGACCAAGATGGAATAACATGCCTTGTGACACCACACATGGTCACAGTGTTAATTATTACAGGCTTTGCCCTGCTAGGGAGCATGCTGGGCAAGGAAAGTTTTTATTCTGAATTACAGAGGCTCTCTGCTCCCCAGAAATACAGGAACAGTTTCTGAAGAAAGCTAGCTGGCTATATGGAAAACCAAACATAATCTGT
Source organism: Phasianus colchicus (assembly GCF_987193195.1). Lineage (NCBI taxonomy): Eukaryota > Metazoa > Chordata > Aves > Galliformes > Phasianidae > Phasianus > Phasianus colchicus. The sequence goes on along the minus strand of NC_143453.1, from coordinate 8,644,004 downwards.
ACTATTTCCTGCCCCTTCTTTGTCTGCTGTATTTTCCCTCTCAGTGCCAGTAGTCCAAGTCTGTGTGCTATGATTGTGATGCTGGGGCAGAAAAGCCAGGCAAATATTTCATGTGCACACATGTGCGCGTGCACTGAGCAAACCAGATATCCAGTATTTAGAAATAAACAGTCTAAAGAGATTTGGAAAAGCCAGCATTCATGCCAAGATGTTTAAGAGGCATCTTGGTTCAAGTAAAAGCCTCAACTCATTTCCATTTTAATTTTTTTTCACTGTTGAGTTAGTCACTTCAAATCAAAATGGATCATTACTATTTCCAGTTCATCAAAACAAAGGTGCTTTTTCTTCTACTTAGATTTTAAGGAGCTAGTTGCATCCAAATATTTTCTGTCAATAAACAAGCATTTTACTGAATGTTTACAGAATGTTTTGTTAAAGAATATCCACCTTGGAAACTCTTCATCTTTAACTATGGGGTGCAATTGCTGAGGAAGAAAGACTCCACTCTGCGACCCAGTGCCTGGGCTAGTGGTGTTGCATGGACCATTCAAGAAAGGTGTCTGATTCCACTGCTGTCTCCTGTCTGCATCACTCAGAGAGCTAAAATCTACAGACACTGTAGTCTGTAAAGTGGAAACTGTTGTCCTGCAGTTCAGTAAATTTGAATTCAGTCAAGTTTTTGTTCACTGATTTTCTTTGGGTTCAGCAATCATTAAAAGTGATGAACATCTTGAATGAGATCCAGTTAGCTATCACTAAACATAGAAGTACAAAACTGATTAAATTATTTCTTCTTAGAGGTAAGGGAAACTATAGTTATGTAGTGCATCTGTCCTGAAATGTATGCTCAGTTGTGGGATTGTGGTTTGTCTTTGGTCATGCTGTATATTTTTGAAGGGGAATTTAGACCAGTGGTATATACACTGCCCTATGTGTATTCTAGTTTGATGTGCAGTGGATTTGAGTAAACATGACAGATTGGAACCATGCAGGTTGGCTGTACTTTTACCTGCTAGTCTTAAAGAGTGGAGGCTGGGTGATGACCAGGCACTAACATGTCCTGCTGATCTGACTGTGCTTTTCAAGAAGGGAGCAATTGCTTCAAAATTTGCTCTCCTAGTAGTCAGGACATTGGGAATCTAACTTCTAACTCAGATCAGTTTGTGTCACCCATTCTCACCCTGCATACCTTGCAAACAGCTCACTGCTCATCAGGACCGGGTAGTCCAAGATGGCACTTTTTTTTTTTCCTTTTGCCATGCAGGGATCTCCTGTCCTCTTCAACCTCCTTCTAAGCCCCCATGATGCTGGTGGGACTGTTCTGGGATGCAGAGGACAAAAATATTTTTGTTTCTAGGAACCTGACACCTGTTTTGTTTGTTTGTTTTTTAAGGAGGAGAAATTGAAGAGTAATCCTAGGACCCTCCAGTGGCCGAACATGGAGTTTTCATTGCAATCAGGGTAGGTCTCTAAGAATCCTTTACCTGCAGGAGACTGGGGGGACATCATGGCAGCATCCTTGTTTGTTTTTTTGTCTTGGCACTCCTTCATAAAGATTCAGGCACCTCACTGTCCTGGAAATCTCATACAATGCCAGTCCCTGGAGGGAGAAGTTCTCTAATACCATGTTCCATGGTACTGTTTGCACAGCTGCAAATGGCACATACAGAGCAGATGGCTTACTGCTTATTGAGCAATATTAATTTTATTGATTGGGCACACGATACACTGGGAAACATCTCCAAAAAAAGAGTAACACAGGAGAGAAGCATGAAGTGGAGGCTGTATGAGTCCTGGATTTGTACATTTGTTGCATGCAGAATGTTGTACTGAAGGAGATGATGTTCATGTCTTCACTTCCCTGCATGCTTTGAAGATATCTGAGCTGAATCCTGCCGCACAGGACTTTTCATCCTGAAAGCTTGGGCTCTTCTGTGGTTCTGCTGGCAGTTATTAAAACACAAAACCCTTCTTGCTGCAAATCTGTGTGCTTGATCTTCCCAGCCCAAATCCTCCAAGTAACATGCACTTGTCCCCAGGGCAGCTTGCTCAAATAACCACAGCTCTGCCGGAAAAAGGGCTGCTTGAGCCTCAGGGAATTAGGAGGAGAGGTTGAATTATTCCCAGCATCCAAAGACCAAGAGGTTCCTTCTTCTTCAGCAAATGTTTTCAGTTCCCACTTGGTGAATTATTGCTACGGATTTTTTTCCCTTCAGTGTTTCCATGAATGTGGTCGAGGCTCTGATCCAGGAAATGGAGGGGGGGGCAGGGGGGAACCTCTGAAAAATGTATCGCACCATTTCAAAACTCAAGTGGAATTAATTAAATCCAAATTTCAACAGTGTGTCCAAACTTGAGCTAGGCTCAAGATACACTTCATAAGGTTCAATTTCAAAACAATCCCTTTGCGCACATGCAGATAATTTAGGGAGATTTCTGTGTGTCCAGTACAAAGCAGGAGCTGCTTGGGTACCTGAGCTTAGAGGGAAAAGGTAGTATTTGAAGGCCAGCCTAGACAAAACCTTTTTTTGCCTGATTCAGTTTCTCCTAATCCTCTGCTCAGCAAGCAACAGATTGGAAAAAGAGTCAGGAAATAGTGTTGTGGAAAGGAAAGCCAAACCATTTGAAATGGAGATGCTGTGGCTGGTACGCTCACAGCTCTGCTTGCTGGAGAAGTAAATAGAAGTAAAAGGAGCTAAGGGACAATAGGGAAAGCATTTGTGATGTCAGGCATGAGCTGAACCAAAACAGTTCGATGATAAAAACTTTTCTAATTGTGATTTCACCAGTGAAATGAGGTTACATTGCAGCTCTCTGTCCTTCCGTCAGTTAAATTAAGACAATGGAACTTTCTGTACCATGGAAGACAGAATGGATTTAAAAAATAATGCTAGTAGGGTGGAGCTTTTTCAGATGTTTTTCAAAGTCCAAATGCCAAATTCTTTCCTTATTTTTATGTGTGTGTCCCAGCTAGCTGTAAGGAGGTTACACATGGGTCAGTGAGGAGCAGGACTTGCTCTCTAATGTTGTATTTGACAAATTATTTCTGTCATGTCTGTTCTTTTATTTATTTTATTTCTTTCCTTGGGGAGGAAACTAGAGTCTCTCATTTGCTTTTGCCTTGCAATGATGGCCTGGAGGAAAGTTGAGGGGGATGACTCCTACATGAAAGATCAGTTTTGCCTCTTTAGTCTATGCAAGTAGGGAAATTTTGATTTTAGAGCCTGGGAAGATTCTACCTCACTTCTGTGAAGCAGCACCATGTGTTGCCAGTGAATTCTTTGCCTTGGCAGGAATGTTGTAGGTGAATGGCCTGAGACAGAAGTGTCTCTTTTCTATGAAATTTCAGGTGCATTGTGAGTTGATAAACTCAGTTTCAGATGAGAATAAAGCATTCCTACCAGCTTGTTTAAATCAAGAGAAAGGAAACGGTTGATCTGTACCATTCAAGAAGATTCACAGACTAACTTCATCATTATCAGAACAATTTTATCTGTAAATGTGAGTCATGGCCACATGTACTGTATAGCAGCAGCTGTACCTTGTGGAAATACTGTGGGCTTTTTTGATGGGGACTGCACATTGACTGATCAAGCTCAGATCCCAGAGTCACGCTCAAATTCTAGAAGTGAAGGAACTGAATTCAGGGCTCTGATTCACTCTGATAGGGCTGGGAATCTATCCTGTTGAACTTCAAAGCAGCTAGAACTGTCAGTACAATGTTTGATGATTTGAATGCATTTGTCCTAAAGACCTCCCAGACAGATGCTACTCCTGCTATATTTCACATGGGGGCAGAGAGTTAACACCAAAACCTGAGCCAATTGATAACAAAAGCAGGTAAGAGCTAGCTGGCTCTGTGGCATTACATATCTGCCTTTTCCTAGTGGCTCCAACATTGGAAATACATTGAAACTGTGATTCAGTAGAAGTTCAGGAGCTGAACTAATCACCATGCAAGCATTACTCCCTGTGAAACAGCTACTGACAGCCTGTTTGATGCTCCAGGACTTTGGTGAGTAATTGGTACTTCCTTATGCACTGCATTGACAGTGTTGCAATTCATGTTGCCTGATGCCACATGGCAGCAGCATGACCTGAAACAGTACAACAAAGTTGCTTATACGGTGTTCTTAAGCTGAAGAGAATCCCTTTCTCCATTTTGTTTCTCCCTCTTATCAACTGCTCAGTGAGCTTTGATGCTTTATTTTCATAGCGCAGACTTGTCTTCTGCTTGTCTTCTGCTGGAGCTGGACCCTGCAGCTACCCTGACAGCATCTGGACCCAAACTGCTCAAGCAGCAAGTCTCCCAGTTCAGCCAGCACCACAAGCCAGGTAAGAGGCAGCAGAGTGCTTTGCAATGGTGGAGGAGCAGAAAGGATGTGCAGATTGCTGCCAATGGCACGGAGATCGCTCAGCTTTTGTCTCCCTTTTCTATGCACCCCATCAGTTTTGAACGGACTTGATTTTCCTAGAAAATCCTGAGCCTCTCGTCCATAGCTCCTTCACAGCTCATCCTTTTAGACTACACTTCCCTTTTGCCTTCAGTGATTTTCTTATCGTGTCTGTTGCTTTCTTTCTCACCTCTGGAAGAGAGCATGTGCTGGTATTGCTTCACAAGCAGATGCATTGTCAGTGATTGGTTTCCCCTCTGAGGCACAATAAAAGGTTTACATGTCCCCTGGTACCCCCCAAACCCTACTTTCTGCTGCTGCTTGCTGATGCTGAGGTCTCTCCTGTTTGTCTTCTGTCACTCTGCTCAGGTACCCTGCATCTTGTTTCCTTGCACATTTTTAATGTCTTCTGGAGGTTAAAAAACAAAACAAAACAAAAACAATTATATCAATATAAGAATAGTGGTTTTGTATTCCTGTTTGACTGCTTCTGGGATGCTTTCACATGTGGCAGGCATACTCAGACAATCAATCATGTGCATCCACAGGGTGTAACTGTAAAACAGTGCCTGACAGATGAAGATGTCTCTTCCTTTTCTTCTGTGCTGTGTTTAGGATATTTTTAGAACTCCTGCTTTTGTTGTGCCAGGGCTAGTTTCCCCTCCCTGACCCCCAGGCATATCCTATTGGATGTGATAAAAGCAGATAACGGTGCATCTTGTGAAAATGAAACACTAGGATCTTCTTTTTCCCTACTGTTCCTCTCTGGAGCAAGGAGGTAGACAAGGTTGACAGGTGCTCATAAACATGGAATAAAGTTGGGACAGAGATGGTTTACAGTACAGTTGGTCTAGCAGAGCATAATTTCAAATGGTTCAGTTCATGGGGCACAGTGTGAACAAGTGGGCAATAACCAGCCTGTTGTTCTCTGTAACGAGACCACTGAACAGGTACTGCTTCCAGTGAGTGTGCTGAAGGGGAACGCTCTGGAAAACTCATATAGCAAGAGCACGTGCTGCAGCTGTGAGTGCTGGGGCATGAAACTGCCAAGAACAGGAGCAGTGATTTGCCTGTTTGTGTCTCTCTTCTGTCTGACTAGAAGATTTCATGCCACTACTCTCTGCAGTTCTCACTGTCCAGCCCAGATACTCCAACTCCTCTCTGACATTCTGACATGCTTCTCACATCTTTTTGCATTTTCATTATCCTCTATTTCCCTGCATTATGAGCACGTGTTCTTCTACCCAAGGCTTACTACATGCATAGGTAGGATTCATCCTCTATACAGAAGGCCTCATGAACTTAGAGCACTTTAAGGGGACATGTTAGACAGTCACTCCAATATGAAACTGAGCCTGCTGTGTGTGATAGCCCACTTTGGTTTATTCTACATTATACAGGTTTTAGAATGCTAATTGCTTGTGTCCCATAGGTTGTACAAGCTGGGCAAGAGGCATGATGGACAGGGTTTTGCATTACATGTCTCTCCATACTGTAATTAAGCTAGGTCCCAGTGCAATTCATCGTCTTCCCCAGCATTAGTATCTGATCTGGGATCTTTTCAACCTACCTCCCTTCTCTCTCCCAGCCTGAGAGAAAGGACCTCAGCAGGCAGTGAGGATCCAGGCAACAGACATTTCTGCTTTATGCAATAGGCAAACACTGAAGTAAATAACATGTGTAGCTTTGCTATTAAGCTTGATCTTGTTAGGGGGCAATAAATGTTCTCTGTGATCATTTTTCTTGTAGGATATCAACAGGGGATAAAATTGTGGCTCTGGCTTTGCTCTTCCTGTTCATTAGAGCTTCATGCTCCTTTACGCCATGCCCTCAATCTGTGGCTGTTTGCCATGACAGCTGCATGTCCCCCATTTCCTTCAGAGTTCATTTTGCATGATAGATGCTGGCAGCTCTTGGGTTTTGCTTGTCCCTTTCCCTTTGCTCCCTTCTCGCTTCTACAAAACTAACTTTGCAGCAAATTGTGTCTAATTTAAATGGAATGGTTTGGGCAAGATACCTGTTTGCTGGAAAGCAAAATCAGGAACATCTGGCATTCATTGACTTTTAAAGGCAGAGAAATGACACAACTAAAATGCAAATACAGAGGATTTCCAACAACTTCTAGAGGGATGTTATTTTAGTAAATTAAACTCAGATAGATTTGTTCTAATTGCTCCTAGCCATAGCTCAGAATATAGTATAGACTGGGCTACTCCTTTCATTATATACCATGAACAAACTAGCTTTGTTTCTTCAGACCCATTTTTTTCATCTCTGCTCATCTGCCTTTGTCTTCTCTGCACAAGATGGCTGCTTTAAGTCCTGAAAACACTACTGGAGCTATCCCCTGAGTCTTTATTCTTCATGTTTCTGCTGAAAAAAAGCTGCTGTATCACAGCCAGAGTCAGGTATTTATGCAGTGTCTAGGGGAACTTGAGCTGGGGACAGAAAAAGCATTTGCCTCACCCCCCACTTCTAGGCTGATTTCCAATGGGAGATCCAGTGAATCACTTAGTCTGGTTATCTGGGCATGCAGGTGGGAATGAGACAGATGCTTCCTCTGTCCAGCCAGAGGCAGCTGGCCTGGCAACGTGATGCAAAGGAGCCGAGCAGTGGCCCGATGGCCTCGAGCTGCAAGGCACTGATCAGTAGTTAAAGAACAAAAGCCAGCCCTTTATAACACTTCAAAACAGTAGAGCTTTATTTAAACTTGAAGAGAAGAAATGAGTCTTTGGCCTTATGTGGGGAGAGTAGACTGTGCTTCTAGCTGCCAGTAGTGCATACTTTCTAATTCAAGAAGGAGCAGTAAGGCAGATCCCAAAGACAGCAGCAGGCGCAAACCCAAAAAAATCCTGGCTTTGCCCATGGAGAGACTGAGAAGCTGGATCCTCTAAAACAGAGGCTACTTTATGAGTAGTCAGAAACTGGGCCACACACAAATCGGGTGTATGAGGGTAGCAGGGCACGACTTTATTTCTTTTGCTGAGGGATCTCCAGGCAGGTCAGTAAGTAACAGAGCACACTGTAATGTCTCCCTTATCTGTACACAACAGGTTTTAAACTCCCCACATCCCCAGCAGTGGCAAGGTCCAGATGGATGTGAACCCACAGTTTTCTTCAGGACAGGTGTACGTGAGGAGATATCTCCCCTCACAGCCTTCCCCATGTTTCTCCCACTCCCCTCTTTGCCATTCCTGGCTGGATTCTCTACTCTTGGATCTTCCTCTGGGAACTGAACCAATTGAAACACCTTTAATAGTTTAATCCAAGTTGCCCTTCAGTTCCACAGCCCTCTCAGTTGTGGGATACTGCAGATACTTCAGGACTTTTTTCCCCCATCCTTGAATCCTATAGTAGAAACCTGAAAAAACTTTTCCTCAAAGTAACCCATGTAAAAAACATTATGTCTGATACAACTGAAAGAACTATAAGGAGTTAAAACTTGAGCTGAGAGCTGGGTGAACTAAGCAGAACAGTGTGAGCTTGGGTATCTCTGCTTGCCCATTTATTTGACAGATGAGCAAGGGGAGGACAAAGATTGGAGTGCTGTAGGGCTCTGATCCCTACTACCTGTCATAACTAGTCGTAAACAGGATAGGGAGAGGTTGTGAAGATTTGGTCCTGTTGCCCTAAGTTCTGACCAACAGTGTCCTCCTGCCCACACAATCTGTCGTGGTGAGAGCAGACTGTGGCAGACACTTTGCAGATGGACTCAGAGCCAAGGCTGTAAGACCCAGTTTGGCTGGTCTTCCTTACAAAGGGGAAGCATGTTTTGTTTTTCCTGGGCTGTTTTTGCAGCACCACTCACTCTTGTCTGGGAGAGATGCCAACCCCTTCCAACACTTTTCCCCAGTGAGTGGAATAAATCTTCTTTCAACCTGTCTTGAGCTCTCAGAATAGCATCCTCAGGTATGACATGACATATTCTGTTGCCGGGCTGTCTGCTGCAGGCAATCTCCTCTTTCTTTCTCCTTAGACCTCTCCAATTTATACAGAGCCATTGGGACTGGCATATTTTGTCCTTTTAGAGATGCCACAGGGACTTGAGGTAAGAGGAGAAAGTCTTGCTAAGGGCACTGGCATCTGCTATGGAGTGCTAATTCCCATAGGACTAGGATGTATCTTGGAGGGCTCCTAGGCTCATTGTGGAATGGCTTCATTTCACATAGCTACCAAGCTTTTATAGATATTAGAGCACAACACATCCCATAGCTGACTTTTATCTGCAGTGGGAAACCTCATCTTTTCTAACCCTTGGTTGAATTTTTGCAGACTATAAAGCAAATACGATCACAAACCTTTCATCTTCGTTTAAATGCTGAGTCTGAGTAATGCCAGCCCCAAGCATGAGTGCTTCAGTAGATTGGAGCAGCACTTTCTTGGCTCACCACTCCCCTCTAAGACCCAGGCAGCCAGATATATCATCTCTGTTGCCAAACTAAACCTTGCTATGCTTTATGATGGGATAGGCTGCTCAGCACCCAACTAGTGGTGAACTGCTTCTCACTCAGCTATGGAGCATTGCAGCAGATACTCTGGTTATGCCAACTACATCCTACACGGCCTTCCATACAGGCCCTCTAGAACTGCCTCAATGTAGAACCACATTTTCCTTTAAAAAAAAAAAAAAAAAAAAGTGTTTGCTTCATCCTTTCCTTTCATCCTTTCCTTCTAAGAAGCTGCATCTGGACTGCTGCTGCCCTATAGAGAAAATTGAATGATTCCTTGATGGGACTGGCTCCTAGGCTAATAGCCTGTCCCAGCTGGTTTGGCATCTTGCAGATTCTCTAAAAGACAATCTCCTTCTCCCTTCTTCGTGTTCCTGCCAAGTGAGCATTGCTGCACTGCATCCCTGATCTTTTCTGACGTTAATTACCCTTTCCTGTCTTGGATTGCCCTGTTTGTGGCTGGGATACTGAACTCACTTGAACCTGGGATCAAAGAAACCTCTGGAGTTAGAGGGAAGAGAGTGTATGTAGACGCACTCATTGGACAGCTGGCTGGAATAAGCAGGTGTCTCAGAGTCCTTCCTGTCCCAGAGAGGAGAGCTACTTTGCCTGTTGCAGCCCTGTATGGATCAGGCCAACTGCTGCATCCCTGCTATGCCAGCTGGAGTGGATGAGAGTGAGGGTAATTGGCCAGCTTTGAATCAGTGCCCAGCATCTTTAGAAATGCACCAAGCAGACCCAGCTCAAGCTCAGTTAGAAAGAGCAGAAGGAGTAAACCCTGGAGGAAGCGAGATGTTAAGTCAGAGAAGAGCAGACATGGGCACACAGCATATTTCCTGACACACTTTCCATGGTGCCCTGAAGTTTCTTTCACCCACTCAAAGGAAACCAAAAGCACCTGGAGATTTTAACTGGCCACTCAGCAGTCGTGAAATCAATCCATGTTAAATCCTATGCTATAAAATAGCAAACAAAATCCATAGTTCCCTCGAGAGAGAGCAGTGTGTCTCAAAAGAAGTATTTGTGTGTGTCTGCCACATCTCTGAGCTCTCATCCAATATAAAAGGACCCACAAAGCAAAGATATTTCTAAAATACAGCACCATCTAGTGCTGCATTGCAGCACCTCATTGCAAGCAGCCTGCCTGTCCCCACCTCAGCACCCCACAGCACTGGGGGTCCACTGCTTGCTTTCCCTCTCCAGTGCAAGACTGTGCCTTTCAGAGTGGGTTTTGATTTGCTTCATGTCTTAGATGGCAGTGTGTTGTCTGAGTGCTGCCTGAGCAAGTCTCTCTGTGTACTTGCAGCATTCCAGCAGCCTCTTGCATAATTCATGGAGAAATTCTGTCAAAACTTCATCCAAACCCCAAATCATATGCGAAATGCAGCTGGAACCCATCTTTGCAGATTAGAGCCATTGCAAACATTCCTTCCCCCTGCTCCACCACACCTTATATTCCTGAGCATTAAAATAAAAGCAGGCGAATTTCTAGTTGCGCAGAAATGCTGGTGCTGAGTGACGCAAATAGGGCCAGTTATGCGAGCAGCAGCTGTGACCTACTGCTCCATAGAAACACAAAGGGAGGGGACTATTGCTGAAGGCCAGTGGTGGGTAAGAGAGGTAGTATCAGCAAGTCAAAGTTCACCATTTAAAGCTATGCATTTGTACTGGGGAAAAATTCTTTGACAGGATTGAAAACTGCTGATCTGAAGTATCTCTTAAAGTGGGATTAGAGCTGCTGCAAACACCACTTATTAGGTGTGGAAATTGTTTGGCCAAGAGCAAAGCTAGCTAATGATTATGGAGTTAATTTCACCTAACTTTTCACCACCTCATCATAAAAAGCAACCCGAACATGCTTTTTTTTTTTTTTTCTTACACAAAATTCAGAGTTTCAAATTCTTCTCAAATTATATCTAGAATTTATGTAACTTAATTCATGTAACAGAGCACTAATAGCTCCTGTTAATCAGAGCAACCTTTAAATCCCAGCACTTCACCCTTTCAAACTCAGGCACAAGGAGGTGAAACCCTTGAGCTGTGGGAGTGAGGAGGGGGCAAACAGTAAAGCAGTAAATGCTTGCAGTATTGCTATCTGATTGACTTATTGTGCAGGCAGGTTTCCTCCTGCTTTTCCAAGGTAAAGGAACATTGTGTGAAGACAGCATAGTCTGGAGATTTGTGTGATGTATCTCTCTGTTGTGTTTGGGGTAGAAAATGTTTGTTCTGTGGTAATACAACTATGGGAGATGATGCTGTAGGAAAGTTCTTTTCACAAGCAAGTACACAATGTTTTCTTACGTCTATTTGACTACTTAACCTGAAAGATAGTATGTTGTTATTTGCACCAGGCTTTGTTATTTCCAATTTCCAGGAGGATAAAACCAACGTCACCATGAAGATGAGAAAATTTGGAAGTAGAACTGCTAACTGTGTACAAAAAGGGAAGAGTTCCCTTGTGACACCAACAAAACAAAACTATTTAGAGTGTAGTTTGGAGCTAATCACAATGGCTGTAAGAATTAAATTGTCCAATTAGATTCTTTTGTTTATTAAAACACAAAAGCCAGCAGCACAGGAGCTTGCTTTCCATGGCTCACAGCAAAGACAAGGTTGAGAGACTGGTATGAAATGGTTCTCATACACAGTTCCACCTCAGAGACCCCAGGAGGTTCTCCTTTCAGAGACCAAGGCCACAGTCACAAATGGTGCAGACCCATAAATCCAGATGGTCAAAGCCTTCTGCCACCCACCCATCAGGCAACATGTTCTGTAGGAGCCATGCCACATGCATCTCTCTTTGGTCTCACCTCCACATGACAAATGAGTCTCTCACTGATTTTTTTTCTCTCTCATAAACAGTGTCTGCCCAGGTATATCCAGCCCTGAAGGATTGAAGCTCCCAGTGTCTGCCAAGTATCAAACATGCAGAACGTGGCTCTGGCAGACCAGGCCACACAGCAGCTTCCATGTGTGGGTGCTCCCTCCAAGTCCTTCTCAATGGCAGTCTGAATTCAGCTGTTCACAAACACAAAGTTGTGGTAAGCTAATATTCAAATAAGAATTGTTGGTAAGGCATACCTCTCCATCACCTTCCTTAGCACTGTCTTGGCCATTCTTGGGTCAATGTTCCTTATGTTTGCTTCTAGAGTTTTTATTTCCACTCCTGCCAAACTAATTGGAAATGTCTTAGCTGAGACATCTTGCAGGTTCTGTCATTTGCTAAGCAACCAAATGTCCATACATTTCCATAGGGGTCTGTAAACATCCCATGGCACATTCTCCTAATTAGAAAACAGTCTCTATAGTTGTGTTTATACTGCTACATTTATTAGGAAGATAAAAGGCTGGGTTGGTTTTGTGTGCAACCTGAGATTATTCATTTCTGTGCTGTTTGGAGGGGGTTTTTAATTGATTTTTTTAAGAAATGTATCTTGGGGGTTTCTTGGTTACTGAATCAACACAAGCAGAGAGTTTACAGCGAGCTATTGTATGAAATTACAGATCACGTGTTACCTGTGAACTTTCCTTACATTTGTTCAACTTCAAGGAAAAAAATTGCAAGGCTTCAGCAATGAGCCACCTTCTTGGGAGACACAGCTTGTGGTGGAGCTGTAAGTTTCACATCAGTTGGGCAGAGCTGGTAAAATGTGTCTTAAAGTCAATAAATATTTGCATAAAGGAGAATCAGAGGTTTCCCAAATTTCTAGGGAGATTCCTCATTTTCTGAAAACCTAAAGAGAGAATCTAGTAGGTCATCACTTCTATTCCTCTATATAACACAGACTCTAGTAATTAAAATCAATTCCAGATCAGTGTATTTTGAGTTGAATATGTGTTTGAGAAAGGTCTTGCTTCAGGGATAGTCAGTAGTGAAGAGCTGATTACCTTAATACATTGCTCCAGTTGTTAGAAATTTTCACATCAGCCCACAGCCAACAGATCTCATTTATATCTCTTGTCTACCAGAATGAAAATCCTAAGATCAGTTTTATTCTCAGTATTTCTGCTTTAAGAGAATATAAGAATATTCTGTAACAGGAAGAGTAAGTTGCAGTCTTGGTTACTTCTGCCTGAAAGCTATTTTGCAACCTTTTAAGTAATCTCATGGTTCTTTGAATCTTTTCCAGTCTATCAACATACTCTGAATGGTGGGCTCAGAAGTTGCAGCCTCCAAATGTGCCAGTACCAAATGCAAAGGTGGTGGAATCACGCGGTGTTACTGATGAAATCACACTGTAGAGACACAGAACTGTTATCTGGAGGGACCATTTTTGGACACATGCTATAACCGTTGGTTGTCCTACAGGGTAAGGCAGACTTAAGTACTTTTCACAGTCCTGCCCTGGCTCCTGCCACCCTCACAAATGGCTGAAGGCTGTAGAATGGAGAACTCAGAGGACTGTAGTGTCTCTATGAGTCCTCATTTTGTTAGTAATGAAGGACACAGACATGCAGTACCGAGCCTCTCTGCTGGGCTGCAAAAGGAAGAGCTTGATTCAATGCTAACACTTAAGCAAATAGTGTGCTGACCCACCAATTAATAGAGCAGCCCTTCTTGTTTATTTTTTTTTCCTAGCATTTAAACTGCAGCACATTCTGCTCATGTAAAAAAGGCTGCTGTTTGGAGTGTGCTGGAATCAGGTGGTGAGCATACCAACAGCCAGACAGGATACTGTGCTTCCTGTGAGAGTAAACACTGAAAGTCATGCAAAGCATCTTTCATTCTGGCTTGGCTGCAACCACCGGTACAGCCGCTGGAAAGGAAGGGACTTCACAGAGACAGAGAGATTATTCTCTTCTGGCTTGGAGCTACCTGGCCTTTTAATCATAATTGAAAGCCTGTATTTTTTAAGATTGCTTGCTTTGTTGGCAGAATGCACACCTACAAACCCCATCTTCTGGGAGCTTGCTTAGAGGTCTGCCACATAGGAATAAGACCAGTGTGTGGATGCTCGGCATCTCTTAAGTTTGTGGGTAAGACTGCAGCTTGGGAGGATTGCAGGAGCTCTTGGACTTATCCCAAGTCTGTGTTCAAACATAAAGTAAAAGAGAAATGTGCAACTAAGAAACAGTCCAGATTTGTCTTCAGAAATTCCCTTCTGGATAGTCTCTCTTAATAACTCTAAAGTACCATTTCCACCAGGAAAACGACACTGGGTTTGTCACTGGGCGCTGGTTTCTTTTAAAGACACAGTTCAGAAAATCTTCAGGGGAATATCTAAAAGCTTCAGCAAGTTTCACATAAAGCAGAGGCGGAGTTCCTGTGGCAGAAACTCCCTGACCTATTAAGTTGTCTTCAAAATTTACAGGAAATAACCTGAAAAGCCACATTCCTTCCCAAAACTATATGGAAACCATTTGCTAGGCATTCAGGACACCTTCCATGTGGTGTGGTTATTGACATATGAACGAGCTGGAACAGATACCAGTGACGTCCTTATTGGTGCATTTTACAAGCTGCATTGTTCACAGTTTTGAGGACAGAGTCATTTGCAGCCATTCCACGTGGTTTGCTGATGCTTCCAGCCAGTCACAGTAAGGATGAGCACAGGAAAAGCCATTGCGATCGCAGTAGCCAGCATATTCTGCAACAGGTCATTCTGATCTTCCATCAGAATGTTCAGGTGTTATATTTTACACTATTTAGAAGGCTCCCATTGGAGTGGGCTGAAAGGAAATCAAGCACCCTGCATGAGCATGTGTGAGCTATGTTTCAACAAATACTTTAATTTCCATAAACAAGGGCAGTTGGAAATCTGACCCATTACTTCTGTCTGCCTTTGCTCCCCACTGTAGGGTAGACATGGCAGCACAGTCTGACTCATGGAGGTGTTTTGGGAAAGAAATATAACCACCACACAGGAGCAGCTCAGTTAAAACAAGTCAGAAGAGTAAAACAATTCAGTATCCACAGCCAGGTCCCAACAGGATTTCTCCATCACCTTGTGCAGGGAGCTGTTCGGTTTTCTAACAATCAATAAAAATGAGATTATACTATAAAAAAGCTTGCCTTTCATACTGATATCCACATGGTCACTGAACACATTTTCCCTAGCTGGTCTATTATCTGTGTTTTTCTCATGGAAAATTCAATATTTTCATTTTAACTTGCAAAATCATATTTCTATCAAACTTTGTTTAGATTATTATAGAGTCTAACACTACTTCTAGGGTGCTCTGTTATTCATTGACTTAATGCTATTGGAGTCATTTTGGTAAACCAGACTTTATGGCTATTTTCATCCATAGTAACATCCAAGAATCCAAAGTAACATCAGTCCAGGCTTTTGGAGAGAAATGGCTTTCAGGTCTGCCAGTTAATTTGTGAAAAGATACTACAAGGATATTCTCTCTCCATTCTGTATTTCTTCCCCAGTAAAACTACAAAGTATTCTATTAATTTCATGTCTGAAAATGTTCTAATATCTGTTCCCTCTTGTCTAGCAGTGCTTTAGGTAAAGAACAAGATCTGATACCTTTTTAGCAGAAAAGGGAATAGCTTGAAAGCACTGATACTTTTGGAGTATTTCCAGCTGATCTGTTGATCTGTCCTTTGACAGTTGGCTTTATTTATTCTCTGTGCAGTATGTTTGAAGTATTTTATTGCTTCCATAGTGTTAGCAGAGATCTTTGGAGGAAAGAAGGCTTGATGAGGATATTTTGAGTATTTTGAGGTCTGTGTCCTGCAACGTGCTCTGCTCAGTGAAGTTTTCATCATAAATCTTGATGATATAACCCCATTCTCTAGAAATGCAGATTCCAAAGTTCTACGACAGCACAACTTGCCTTCAGTATTTCAGTGAGAAGTGTGTGAGCACTGAACATCCTTGTCACACCCCATGTGAATTGCAAGAAGTGCTTCAGGCTGTGATCTTTTTGTCTGCTGCAATAAATCTCCGTGGTGCAGGTACTCTGTGGAGGACACAGCCATGACGTGGACAAGCCCCAGTTGTGTTTGTGATTGGTATTGCATAACATATCAGGAAAATGTGAAAATAAATCTGACTTTTAGAAAATCACTATACTTTAGAACTATACTTTAGAACTCAGTTCCCCTGGCAAGGGGCAAACCAAGGAATGTAATCAAGTATTTGATAAAAAGAGTAATAATCATATGTTCAACAGCTTGTGAATCTTACTGGTTTGGCACCATATTGAAAAAAAAAAACTTTTTAAGTGCTGCAAAAAATGTTGGGCTTTAAACCTTTAAAACTTTTCCCATAAATTACAGCTCCATTATAATCTAGATTTATGTTAATATTGTCTTAGTGCTTTAGAAAACTACCTGTCCTGAAATGAAACACGTGAAATTAATCTTCTCCAATTCCTTTTGCATTATTCTCTTTACAAACTGGAAATCTAACTTATCTGTATCTGATCAAGTGCCAATAATGAGAGTCTTTAAGTAAAAACTCACCCAAATTCCTGACATGGTTTAGTTTTAAGATAACCAAGTACAGATTTCCAGGGTATTCTGTAATTGATTTTGTATTTGGTGTCTGTTCATGAGATTTTTGTCATATGAGAGTGGCCAAGGTCATTCCGAGTTTGGCTTTGTACCCAAATTACTGGTGTTGGTATTTACTTCCTAGTCATTCTCTTTCAGCTATGGGAAGATTACTGATGGCTGATTGACAAGAACTGGGATATGCTGCATACAAGGACATTCTGATATCTTTGTTCTGGCGAAGTGAGGAGTCTGGAATTAAACTGCATGTAACACACACCAGGGCACAGGACAGCATTCAGTCTTGTGCATTGGTGCTTACTGCACCTCGCAGTTAAAGGATCTCCCTGCTCAGCACTGTGGGAAGACTCCCCCATCAGCCTGCTGGGCAGACGTTTATTTCCTTTCCAGAGAGTATGAAGGTGACATGTCCATGTTAAGACCAAAAATGCAAGTCCTGCTCAGAGTCTGGAACTGTTATGACTGCTGGATGAGGATTTTGCTGCGCCGTTCAGCCCTACCTGTGGTGGCCTCCATTCTGCAGTCTGGTTGGGTGCTACGTACAGCATGGCTTTGGGTGAGTGATTCACTCACTCCTTGCAGTCTCCAGCTTACCCCACAGGAGCACAGCTGTTTGTACTTATATCTGTTGTTTTCTTTTTCTTTGGGGTCAACCTTTGAAACAAAATTTGCCTTGAGAAGCAGAGGGTAACGTGGGAGCCTTTCTGGTTCTGCACTTACTGGAATGGGTACAATCATTCATATTTTGTCCAAAACTCAGTGAAATAGCTGAATGTTTTCTAGACAGCTGCCATGTCTAATCACACTTATTTGTGTCTAAGTTTTGACGGCTGATTTCCATTTCTGGGGCACTTTCATGCCATCTAATGGACACAACATTATTTTAAAATTGTGGATATGGACAGAAATATTGCTTAAAATGAGACTGATTCTGAAACAAGGTAGCCCTACTTAGGGTTAATTATGTTAAGTTAATGTTATGTTAAGCTAATTATGACCCCTTGAGGGGACTTGGCATAAGAAGCCCTTTTTTTTACCGAATTGGGATATTAGCCCAAGGAACATTTATTGGGCTTGAAATAACCCAAATCTTTCCTTTTTTTGTTTGTTTGTTTGTTTGTTTGTTTTCTTGTCTCTTTTTCTCGTTTGTTTGAGAGGAACAAGCATAATTGAGTTGGCAGAGTTCTTGCTGACATTGATTTTTACAACGTCTTTACCTTTTAGAAAAAGTTTCATATGTTCTTGATTTGAAAATTCACCGTGAATGTTTAAAGATCTTGATTCTCTCTGCTCTGGAGAGGAAAAAGAACACTGTGCAACATAGTAGAGTGTAAAGAACAGGTCAGGAGCGTATGCCATTTTCATACTTTTAAACCCTACATCTGGGTATGTATGTTTCCAGAATTTGTTGTTGCTGACCTGTTTCTCTCTGCAGCTATGGCAGTTATGCCAGGGACACAAGTTACCTCTGGCCTAATTTAAGTGTTTGGACTTGTGCCCGCACAGAGCTCCACTCTTTAAACTGTCAAACAACTCAGGGAGGAAAAATAGCAAGTAATCTTTGGAAAACATTCTCTTGCTTTTGGTTTTAATTAACAGCGCTCAGTGATGCAAAGGCGTTATCATTGTGTCATCAGAAAGACCCCCACTGCCTCTTGCGAGGTCTGATGTACCAGCTTGCATCAGAGAAAACCGCCTCCCATCTATATGGCAGCAGTCTTTCCCCAGAGACTGACAGTACTCAGCTGTTAGATGTGGGGTCACTCTATGTCTTTCTTGACTGTTTAATCGCTGCCTGTGGAGTTGCATTATTCTCCCTGTGTTTTTTTCCCAAAGACGTGTTATAATGGCACAGGACTAGACGTACACTGTGCATACTTCTTACACAGACATTAGGATTTGGCTTGCTTAAGTGCTGCTCAGCAGTTCCTGAATTTTAATTCTTCATTTTCTAAAATAATGCTTCCCTTTCCAGTGAATCGCTTGTGACTCTACCCCTGTTGCTGGATGTCAGGATGACAACTTTAGAGACTTCGCAACCCACCTAAGCCTTCCTAATTAACACATTCTCAAGTTTTCTTTGCCTCCCTACTCATGATATTTGTGGTATTTCATTGCTACATCTTGTGGCGGTCATCAAGGGACACTGTGATTGGAAATGAGTCTGTGCATTGGAGAGGTATGGCATTATGAGATAATTCCTCCAATACATTGAGATAATTGACTCATATTCATATGTGGGTACTGGAGATGAAAGTGACACCTGGCCTTCAGGCTGTATGCATCCAAAGGCATTGCCATGCACTCTCCCGGCCTCTGAGGGCCGTGCTGTGTGCTGCTTTATACATACATCCCAACTTTATTCATATTCTGGAAATCTGTGCCAGGAATGTCTGCAATCTGGCATGTAGCATATATTACAGCTGCACTGCTTAAAGCACTCTGCAGCCAGCAAATTCCACTCTGTTCCTGTACAAAGAGTCCTCTTTTTAGCTGCAGGTATAGATGGGGCACAGGGATCCTTCCCTTCCTGTGTTCCTCAGACTTGCTTAGGAAGGAGGTGACCTGGAGACCTGGTAGCCAGTACTCAAATCTGAGAAGAAGCCAGGTCACATTTCCTATGTGACTCCCCTAAAGAGTCAGGTGGCAGTGTCTCTGAGAAGTACATTGGAAAAGAACAGAACATGTTCTGAGAAGAAATAAAAACTAAGCACTACAGCCCCCCCTAATTCACACATCTACCCAAATACCCAGAAGCTAACCCAAGCTTGAGGAGCTGCAGTGTTTTTTTAAGCTGAATAGTTCATCTCACTGGGGACCAAGGTAATTAATAGCCTCAGCAAAGGATGACATGTACTGCACACACTGCTTGCAGAAGTTGCTGATGCCCAGAAGCAAAGATAATACCACATTCCCTTTACTCTCCAGTGTATCCCCTGAGAATTCAGATCAGTAACAACCCATTAGATCTCAACGCTGTTTCCAAGAAATGTGGTTACAACAGCATTTCTTTGGAGGTAACAAAAATAAATGGGACTCAAAAGAAAAGCAATTTACCTAGGAAAGTCTGAGAGCTCCAAACATCAGCATATCTCAGCTTTCTTGGGATTTTTTATTTTTATTATGCA